>NC_077233.1:75044796-77733963 GCF_027887165.1 Monodelphis domestica
AAGAGGAAATTAAGGCAATCATTAAAAATTTTTGCCCAATTATATGGCAATAAATATGGCAATCTAGATAATATGAATGAATATGTACAAATATGTAAACTGCCTAGATTAACAGAAGAAGAAATAGAATACTTAAATAAACCCATATCAGAAAAATAAATTGAACATGTCATCAAAGAACTCCCTAAGAAAAAATCCCCAGAGTCTGATGGATTCACAAGTGAATTCTATCAAACATTCAAAGAACAACTAATCCCAATATTATAAAAAACTATTTGACATAATATGCAAAGAAGGATTTCTACCAAATTCCTTTTATGACACAAATATAATACTGATTCCAAAGCCAGTCAGGTGAAAAACAGAGAAAGAATACTACAGACCAATATCTTTAATGAATATAGATGCAAAAAATTTAAATAAACTATTAGCAAAAAGACTTCAGCAAGATCATAACAGTCATTCATTATGATCATGTGGAATTTATACCAGGAATACATCTGTTAGAGGTAAAATTGGGTTTATTGACTGAGTATATGGGATTTTTATAGTGGTTTAATTACAATAATAGGAAGAAATTAAGAAGGAGAAGAGGGAAAGGGTAGGAGATTTCTCCAGCCTGAAGTAAGTTAAAGAGAGTTTAGAGGCCTCAGTCAAGGGGCCTTCTCAGAAGCTTAAATCTAGCCTGGCTTCTATCCAAAAGGTCTCCTCCAAGATGAGGGAATTCCTTGGAGGATAGTGCCTTCAGGATGTCAAGGAAAGGAGGAATCAGCAAGCTTACCACGCACCAAGGTCACTCAGGGAAAATGCCTCACTGAAACTACACTATAGAATCAAAACACGCAAGCACGCCAAAACACCACCCAGAGCTCCCAACATTGCTGAGAGAGTTCCCAATGCCATGGAGAAAGCCCAAACTCACTGAGAGAGCCAGAGAGAAGTGACATGAAATAAATAGGCAGTTCTTTACATCACTTCTTGAGTCTCATATGTACCAATGGTAGCTTAAGCTTGGCTTAGGGGTCTATCAGGGGTCTATCAATTGTCACTTGCTTGCACATGTTGTTCATAGGTCATCCTTCTTATAGGTAATCCTTAAATGGGGTTGTATACATTCCTTGTTGTTAGAATTCTAAAGACTAAGTAGTTTGGAGTAAATCTAAAATTCACAATCCCCCCTGATGATGATTGGGGAACTAGTATCCCCAATTTATCACTAAACATAATCATCTTGCAATTGTAAATTCTTCTAACTGCAGGTGCATACAAAATTTTACCTTCTAAGAGGAAACTACAATAATTAGAGAGAAGAAGGGAATAGAAGAGAGAAAGCAAAACCAATGTTTTGCTTGGTGCAATGACAAAAACCAATTAGGGGGAAGTCCCCTTTTGGCATAAAAGTATACATTCAAATTAAATGTTCAATCAACCTTCAGTTCATTCAACCACACCCAAAGTTCATTCTGGATCTTCTTGATGTAGTGTAGGTTTTTCAGGCATCTTTCTGCAAACACTTCATTCTCTGGATTTTAGGAGTTAGCAAGCTTCTTTCCTTGAAGATCTTTCTCAAACAAAAATTTTAAATCTTGGATTTTTATTAAAATACAATCCCTCCCTGAAGTTAGTGTTGAGAAACACCTAGCTCAGCTCAAGATGCATGGTTGAGTTATGGGGTTGTATGGGTCAATTATCAAAAGAAGAGGAACAAAAACTGAAAACATAAAGAAAAAATGGATGAAAGTTAAACTCTTAGGAGAAAGAAAAAAATTCAAAATAAGAATCAAAATATCAAAATCAATGTATATCAAATTTTGAGTAAACAAGAATAAATTCATAATAGGCCCTTGTATTAGGGTCCAGTAATTTCTAACTGGCCCTTGTATTAGGGTCCAGTTAAAGTAATTTCTATCCCACAACTCTGTAGGATAAAACGCAGTAATATTTCACTAACCTATTTGCAATCAAGAACACAGGAAGTATCCATATTATAAGAGAGAAAAAGGACTAGATTTTTTTGTGTGTGATAGGGAAGTATCATTCCCTGGTCTGATTTTTTGTCATTCTCAGGGATAGAGGGAGCCAGGATGATAGCCAAACTATGGTACTTGTCTGTGACTATTTCACAAACTGTGTGGCTACAAGGAAGTCCTATGTCTTAACATATGTCAAGAATCACAACCTCAAGTCTCTCACTAGGTTCAAGTCCTTTTGTAATTGCTTAAAAGTTCATCAATCCCACCTGCATTGGTTTCTTTCTCTTTGAACTACGTGCTCTTTTTGGCACTATTCAGGTTAAGTCTGTGTTTCTATGGCATTGTAGAGATAAAGATTGAGCTCCTTTTTGATCCCATTTCTTAGAATCAGACAAAAACATTAATGGCAGTCCCATAACATTTTATCATTAAATGACAGGTTCCCACTTAAAGCTTTTGAGTATGCATTAATATTATAGCATATATATATATGTTAATACATATATATGTAATACATATATTACTCCAGAATTAAAAATGATATTAATTGTATATACCTTAAGTACAAAAAATGAAAAAAAGGGAAAAAATCAAATATTCTAATCAAAATAAAAGAAAAGCAATAATAAAAATGAGGGGGAAAATTCAGGGATTCAATGTGTTCCCAAAAAATAGTATCCACTTGTCTATGGATTATTATCTCAAATGCATGTGATAGGATCCAGTCAATCAGTCTCAAAAGAATGTGCTCTCTTTACATGTGAACAATAAATCCAAGAGTCCTTCTCTCCAATCTTTATAGATATTGGAGTAGTTGACAGTATTTGGAATGGCCCTTCCAAAGAAAGCTGAGTTGCTCCAGTAGGCTGGTTTAATATTAGGAAAACCACCCACATAATTGACCATATCAACAAAGAAACCAACAAAAATAATCTCATGATTATCTCAATCGATGCAGAAAAATTCTTTGACAAAATACAACACTCATTCCTACTTATAACACTAGGAAATGTATGAATAGAAGGGCCTTTCCTAAAAATAATAAACAGTATATATCTAAGAACATCAGCAAGTATCATCTGCAATGGGGATAAATTAGAAGCATCCCCATTAAGATGAGGAATGAAAAAAGGTTGCCAATTATCACCTCTATTATTTAACATTATACTAGAAACACTAGCAGTAAATATTAGAGAAGAAAAAGAAATTGAAGGAATTAATATAGGTAATGAGGAGACCAAGCTATCACTCTTTGCAGATGATACGATGGTCTACTTAAAGAATCCTAGGGAATCCACCAAAAAGCTAGGGGAAATAATCAACAACTTTAGTAAATTTGCAGGTTACAAAATAAACCTACATAACTCATCAGCATTTCTATATATTTCCAACACATCTCAGCAATAAGAGTTAGAAATAGAAATTCCATTTAAAATCACCTTAAACATTTAAAAATGCTAGGAATCTATCTGCTGAGACAAACACAGGAACTATATGAACACAACTACAAAACACTTTCCAACAAACTAAAACTAGATCTGAGCAATTGGAAAAACATTAACTGCTCATGGGTAGGATGAGCTAACATAATAAAATTGACCATCCTACCCAAATTAATTTACTTATTTAGTGCAATATCCATTAAACTACCAAGAAACTTTTTTACTGAAATAGGAAAAACCATAACAAAAATCATTTGGAAGAACAACAAATCAAGAATATCAAGGGAATTACTGAAAAAAAAATGTGAAGGAAGGTGGCCTAACAGTATCAGACCACAAACTATAATATAAAGCAGTGGTCATCAAAACAATATGGTACTGGCTAAGAGACAGAAGGGAGGATGAGTGGAATGTATTTGGAGTAAGTGACCTCAGCAAAACAGTCTATAATAAACCTAAGGATCCCAGCTTTGGGGACAAAAATCCAGTACTTGACAAAAACTGCTGAGAAAATTGGAAAACAGTACAGGAGAGATTAGGTATAGATCAACATATCACACTGTACATCAAGATAAACGCAGAATGGGTGAATGACTTGAATATAAAGAATGAAACTATAAGTAAATTAGATGAACACAAAATAGTATACTTGTCAGATCTTTGGGAAAGGAAAGATTTTTAAGACCAAGCAAGAGTTAGAAAAAAATTACAAAATATGAAATAAATAATTTTAATTATGTTAAATTAAACAGCTTTTGTACAAATAAAACCAATGCAACTGAAATTAGAAGGAAAACTTGGGGAAAATATTCATAACAAAAAAACCCTGACAAAGCTCTAATTACTCACATTTATAAGGAGATAAAGCATTTGTACAAAAAATCAAGTCATTCCCCATTGATAAATTGGCAAGGGACATGAATTGGCATTTTTCAAATAAAGAAATAAAAACTATCAATAAACACATGAGAAAATGTTCTAAATCTCTTATAATCAGAGAAATGCAAATCAAAATAACTGTGAGTTACGACCTCATACCTAGAAGTTTGCCTAACAGGACAGCAAAGGAAAGTAATAAATGTTTGAGGGGAAATGGCAAAATTGGGATATTAATGCATTGCTGGTGGCATTGTGAATTGATCCAACCATTCTGGAAAGCAATTTGGAACTATGCCCAAAGGGCACTAAATGACTATCTGCCCTGTGATGCAGCCATAGCAATGCTGGGTTTGTACCACAAATAGATAATAAGGAAAAAGACCTATACAAGAACACTCATAGCTGCACTGTTTGTAGTGACAAAAAAATTGGAAAATGAGGGGATAAATTCAGATTGGGGAATGGTTGAACAAATTGTGGTCTCTGTTGGTGATGGAATACTATTGTGCTCAAAGGAATAATAAACTAGAGGAATTCCATGTGAACTAGAACAACCTCCAGGAACTGATACAGAGTGAAAGGAGCAGAACCAGGAGAACATTAGACACAAAGACTGATACACTGTGGTACAATTGAATGTAATGCACTTCTCTACTAGCACCAATGCAATGATCCAGGACATTTCTGAAGGACTTTTGAGAAAGAACACTATCCACATTCAGTGGAAAATCTGTGAGAGTAGAAACACAGAATAAAAACAACTGCTTGATCACATGTGTCAATGGGATATGATTGGAGTTATGAACCCTAAATGATCACCCTAGTGCAAATATCAATAATATGAAAATGTCTTGAAGAAAGACACATGTAAAATCTAGTGGAATTGTGCATCAGATATGGGAGGGGGTTGAGGGAAGGGGAAGAAAAGAACATGATTTTTGTAGTCCTGGAAAAAATGCTCTAAATTAATCAATTAATTAAATTTTTAAAAAGTCATGGAGGGGAGGCAGAGTCAAGATGATGGCATAGAGGCAACAAAAGTTCAGACATCTGAAAACCCTTCCTTACTAATTACAAACTAAATGCTCCTAGGGGACTGAAAATCAAACCTAACATCAAGACAGAAACATGGAACCATCCTGCTGGACTCAGTTTAAAAGGTACATCCCCCTCCCAAAAGCTAGAGTTCAAGAACACTTGGTTTTAAGGGGAAGGAAGAACAAAGGTTCCAGGACCCCTCCCCCACTTAGAGCTCTAAGCCTCCAGAGGCAGTAGAAACCTCTGGGCAGGCAAAGGTGCTGATCTGGAGGGAATTCCTTATGGGAAGGGCTGTGCCAGGCTCAGAGCATCAAACACAGGCAGTGGGGAAGGAGCTGGAAAGGGAGTGCAGAACAGGCAGCCTGGTCACAGTGGTGAAGACCTCCATATTGCTCTAGCTTTCCAGGAGGTTTTGGCTTCAGGGCATATCCAGCCCAACACAGCTGAACTTAATCCCATCAAAAGTCTTCAGAGGTCAGGGAAACTCAAGCTCCAATACCCCTCCCTCACAGATTGCTGTACTTTAATCCAATCAAAGTCTCCAGAGGACAGGGAAGCTCAAGCTCCAACACTACTCCCCCACAGACTGCACTGAGAAATCTCCTGACAAAACTCCAAGAGGGGAGACTGACACAAAACCCCGAAACCAAAAAACAAAACAAAACAAAACAAAACAAAATGAGAGGAGCAAGAACTAAGACAACTACAGGGTGCAAAGAAGGGGTAAATATGAGCAAACAACAGAAAAAGAAAAAAGAAACTACAATTGACAGCTTCTATACAGGCAACGAACAAAAAGCAAATGTAACAGAGGAGGATCAAGGAACTTCAAGCAATAAAACAGAAATCCTAGAAAACTAGATACAGGCTTTGGAAGAACTCAAAATGCACTTCAAAAAAATTAAGAGAGACTGTAGACAATTGAGGAAAGATATTAAAAACTAAGATAACTTATCTGGAAACAGAAAATAGTTTCTTGAAAGCCAAAATCAACCAGCTTGAAAATGAGACAAAGAAGATGAAAGATGAGGCAAAGAGAATGAAAGTTGAGGCAAAGGAGATGAGAGATGAGATAAAGAGAATGAAAGATGACCTCCAAGGAAAATTAGACCAGAATGCAAAGGATGACCAAAAAGCCAGGGATGAAATCCAGTCTTTAACAACCAGAATACAACAACAAGAATTCAGTGACCTTACAAGGCAGCAGGATACTATAAAACAAAACAAAAAGACTGAAAAATTGAGGCAAATATGAAGCACCTCATTCACAAAACAGAAGATTTAGAAAATCATTAGAGGAGAAATAACTTAAGAATCATGGTCTACCAGAAGACCATGACAAAAGAAAAAGCCTGGACATCATACTATAGGAAATTATCCAAGAAAACTTCCCTGATATTCTCGAACAAGATGGAAAAGTGGAGATTGAAAGAATCCACAGATCACCTCCTATACTTAATCCTCAACTGACAACACCCAGGAATGTTATAGCCAAATTCAAGAACTATCTGACCAAGGTAAAAATATTACAAGCTGCCAAGAAGTCATTCAGATACCATGGGACCACAGTGAGGATAACACAGGATTTGGCTGTGCCTTCACTAAAGGACTGAAAGGCATGGGATATGATATCCCAAAAAGCAAAGGAACTAGGTCTACAACCAAGAATCAACTACCCAGCAGAACTGACTATATTTTTATAGGGGAAAGTATGGCCATTCAACAATATAGAAGAATTCCAAGCATTTGTAAAGAAAGGACCAGACCTGAACAGAAAATGTGATGCCCAAGCACAGAAATCAAGAGAATCATCAAAAGGTAATTTAAAAAAGAGAGAAAAAGGAAAAAGAAAACAAAAAGCCCAACTTTTTTTAAAGAGACCCAATAAGTTAAAATTATATGTATCCCTATAAGAAAAGAGTTCATTGGTAACTCTTAAAAATTGTTATTATCACCTGGGTAGCTAGAAGAATTACACTTAAAGGGAACAGTGACAAACTGTATAAGATGAAATGACAAGACATAAATATTTATATAGATATATGTATGCATAAATACATATATATATATATATATATATATACAATGGGAGCTCAAAAAAGAGGTTAATACTAAAAGAAATGGGAAAAGAAACAAAAGGGGTAAATTTATTCGTCACAAGGAAGCTCATGGTGGAAGGGGATAGAACATCACATCAATACACTGGAAGGGTAAAGAGGTCGGAGATAAGAACTACTCAACTCGTATATGCATTGAAATTAACCCAAAGAGGGAAGAACAATCCAACCCATTGGGGCAGAAAATATATTTGTGAAGTATAGGGAAGTAGAAGGATAACAAACGGACTGGTGGGGAGGGAAGCAGTACAAGGGAAGGAGAGGGTGGGGGTAGTTTTAAAAAGATTGTAAAGAAAATAAGGGGGGGATAAGAATGGAGGGAGGTAGAAAGGGAAGTAAAATAAGGGTGGGAAGTAGGGGGACTGATTAAAAACAAACATTGGTGTAGAAGTAAATAGTGAAAGAAGAAAAGGCAGGACTAGGATCCTGAACAACATGGAGTATTCTACAAGAAAAACCACTATCCACATTCAGAGGAAAAACTGTGACAGTAGAAACACAGAAGAAAAACAACTCCTTGAATACATGTGTTTAGGGGATATAGCTGGGCATGTAGACTCTAAATGAATATCCTATTGCAAACACCAACAACATGGAAATAGGTTCTGATCAGGGACAGAAGTAATACCCAATGAAATTGCACATCAAATGTGGGAAGGGTGGGTGGAGGGGAGGGAGGGAAATAATGTAATTATTGTAACCAAGGAATAGTGTTCTAAATTGACTAAATAAACTATTTTTTTAAAAAAGTCATGGAGGAATTTGAGAAGGTCTTTAAATGAATAATTTCCTTTCCCTTCAGTATAATCAAATACAAAGTGACCTGGAACTGAGAACAGCCTCAGATAACATTTAATAAGCCCCCTAATTTTATAGATGAAGAAATAGAGACATAGGGAGAGTAAGTGATTTGTATTATGCCAAACAGGTTTTAAGTATTTAGTGATGGGTTTTAATAAGATCAGCAGTTTTGTCCCTGTTCACTAGAAGAGTATCCCAATTCTCTTCCTTCTAAAACTAGGGAAGAAAGGAGGAATTGACTTCTAGATGGTGGTGCAAATGTCCCAAACCTACCTCATAGGCATCTTTTATTTCTTTCCATGGTCTTTCTTCATCAATAGTTTGAACAAATTCTCATTAAACCATAAGCAGTTCCCTCTTCCTTGAGCTCTACAATATCCAAATATATTACTTAAGAAAGTAATAAATATTATAATTGGCACTTTCCTTGGACATAAGTGCCCCAAATCAGAATGTATTTTCACTGCCATGATATAGGTCTTAATCAGATTCTTAAATTATTCTTGTTGAATTAAATTTACATGCAATATTTTTTTCCTAACTAGAAAAAATAATTCTTTCTTCTGTTTAACTTTTTCTAAAGGATTGAGACTGGGATTTCCTTATCTATTGATACTTTAGAAATCTACATATTCTTTGCATATATATATTTAGGAATCTATAAAATAAATAAGTGAGCAATTCTGTTGTTTTTGTTGTTGTTGTTGTTTTCTCTCTATTCTCCTAGACTGAAAAGAGAATAAATGTACATAACAAGTATCATGAAAAATAAAATGCCCCAGACAACATAAGATGATAACATTATCAAGACAGTTGAAAATACACTTTTGAATGGCTGAAAATGAGGATGAAAATAAAGACCTGCTTATTCACAGGATATTAGGATATTGGAGCAAATCTCCCACCCAATGCTAAAAAAGTTATTCCTAACAGTAGTTGTCTTCACAAACTTAATTCTTTTTTTAATTCCATGGATGCATAATCAGAGAGGCTGGGTTTTAAATCCAATGCCCAATAAAGTTTTGAAAAAATAAATAGAGTTGATAGTGATAAACCAACCATTGAGACAAAAAGCAATTGGGGAATATGATTAATTTCCTCCTGCCTAATCCTACTATGAATCCTGGCGAGCAAGATGTCCCTCAGAAACAAAGTTCTGGACCATTAGACCTAAATTACCTTTTCTTCTAAGCATCCAAATTGTTTCATGAAAAAGGTTATTCAGTTCAAATATATATTTCTTCTAATTCTTTGGCAATGGAAATATTCAAATGCTACACTCCTTAAATGTCTATAACTCAAAGCAAATGGAAATAAGATTCTAAGTCAGAGAGAGAACAGAATAGATGTGTGATGGAAAAATTCATATTTAGGTTTCTTAAATAAATAAAAACATGTTTTGTTATCTGTAATTTCTTTAAGTAATGGGCTTTGCCATTGAAGAGTAAAATAAATAATTTTAATAATATCCCAAATCAGGAAAGCATCATATTGATATATGTAATAAATTGCACTGAAAGCCTTGTAATATTTATTTAATTTCCTCAATTCAGTCATGATTTATGATGTACCAGTCTGCCTTACATGATGTAGTGAAAAGAATGAGAACTGTAGAATTTCAGAGTTTGAAGGACACTAGTTCAACTCCTTAAAAGAAGATTTAGCTATGGTATATAGATTAGATATAATGTATATATGTCATAGATACATGTATGTACAGTTATAAATTGCCTAGAAATGTTTGTATACCTTGAGCTCACTCTCTGTGTACAAACTTTGGATAAATATGAAGAGAGTATTTTGTATTGGCTATTGGAAAATAATTTAATGCATTCCATTGACAAGTGGTAATTTTGCAGCTCAGAGAAGAATGTGGGCCACATTTGTACCTCTCTAGGGCATACAAATTTACATAGAGAAGAAAGAAGCACTTTTGACTTAGCCATGTACAAATAATCTTTTGAGAGCTGAAGACTTTGTTAGGATTTTGTGGTTAAAATGAGAAATCTGATTTTCTTTTGAAAAGAAAACAAAAACTACTGCTACTGCTAAGTAACCAGTGACCTTTCTGGAGTATATATAATTGAGGAGACAGAAACAGAAAGATAAATAATACAAAATTTCTTTAAACTGTCAAAACCTTTTGGAGAGCAGTAGATAGATGCAAACAAAATTTTAAAAGATGTACTCATACCATTCACAGAGGAACTAGTATTGATCAGTGCTAACAAGCAATATGATCATACATGCAGATGTCAGTTTCATGGGGCTGGTAAGAGTCTTGAACTAAAATGATGATGGTCACATAAAAATCAGTTGCCTATGCCAGTAGAGATATGAATGATATCCATACTTCCTGATGTGTATCTCACATATAAATGAATGGAAATGGAGAATTCAGAGATTATGTGCAGGAAGAACAGTTATAAGTTTTGACCACCAATGGTTCAATCACTTAGAATAATATCAGTGCCAAGTTAAATGCTCTTTGCCAGGGACATCATTAGTCAACTATGAATTTAACACCTATTAGCAGCCAGTCAATTCTAAAGTAGCTAGTCATACCCAGTCTATAAGGCCATGTAACAGTTAAACTATGCCAGTATCTGAATGAAGAATAGAAGCTATATGCAATAACCTAGAAATTGACTTACAAATAGTTCTATCAAATTGTGAACTAATCTTTAGGTCAATATTATCCATTACAGTTTTATAAGGATGGTTGTCTCATTTTAGTTGTAGGCATTTGTAATTGTAGGAAATCCCTTTCATTTCCTCACACTTTGGGCCAAAAAATCCCTCTATTAGTCCCAACTCTTCCCCCTAGGAATTACAGGAGAAATAAAATCTAATCACTCATTCTCCTGATCACACTTAATATATTTGAAAATATTTTCAGTTTTTCTTTTCTCTAGCCTTTCATAAGCCCCCCACTTTCTCCAAGTTTCAAGTCCTTTTCAATCTTAACACCCCTACCCACACATTCACCTACACACTCACATGTACTTTGTGATCCAGTGTCATGTGCCTCTTTGCTGCTCCTCAAACAATATACCCCATCTCCAGCCATTTTCTCAACCTGTTCCCAATGCCTAGAATTTTCTTTATCATCATCTCTGCCTCCTGTCTTCCCTGATTTTATTTCAATTACAAGTTATAATCACATCTTCTACAGGAAGGCCTTTATAAACCTTTCTCAATTTTGTCTCCCCTCCGTTGATTGTATTCAATTTATACTATGGATAGATTGTTTGTACATAGTCATTTGCAAGTTATCTCCCTCATTAGACTGGGAGCTCCTCTAGAGCATGATCTGACTTTCTTTGTTACCCCAGTGTTTACCACAGTGCGTGGTACATAAAAGGTACTTAGGAAGTTTATTTTCTGAATGGCTTCCTCAAATGAAGTTCCTGTTTTTTAAATTTTTTTCTTTATATTTTCAGTTCCAAATTCTCTCCTACCTCTACCCTAACATTGAAAATAAAAGAAATATTGTATTTAATGAAAGCCCCTCTCTAAAATTTGAAACCAGAAATAGATCAATAGTCCAGGAATAATATTATTATGATATGGTACAATGGGACTTTAATTTCCCTTCCTGTTATACATAATGTGGTGCCTAAACTGCAGTAATTGGAAGTATTAAAAGGCTAAGAATTAAACAAATTAAAATTAACCAAAATGAATAGAGTTCAATTTCCACAAACTGCTAAAAAGATAACCATTAGTACTAGCAATCCTGAAAAGAAGAGGTCAGTGTATTTTATGTTACGTTTCTTGAAATTTGTATGATGCTATGTTTTATTTATCGTTTTTTTATTATTGATTCTTGGGTTTGAAATAATTCTGGAAAAGACTGTAAAGATTCCAATTTAGAGTTTTAGTTCCAATCATAAAGTAATCACCACCAAATGAAAGTGCCAAGTATTTGGCACAGCTGGTTGAATAGTCTACCAACCTTAGCACAGTGTGAATTTTTGGTTTGCAAACAAAAGGTTAGCTATTTGTCAGTGTCAGAATTTGCTTGTGTCAGATGCTACCTCCCTATACTTTTACTCTCTATCCTTCATTCTCTGTGACTATCACATGCTCTCAGCAAAATGGATTGCACTAGATGACTCTTAAGCATCTTCTAATATGTTTATGTGTAGATAGAATCCCCTCTCTAAGTTTTTCCTACCATGCATCCCACTTTAAATGTGTGTGCATGAGGGGAGGTCTCTCATTCTCTCTTGGGTTTGGTGCCATAGTAGAAGCTTGAGTGGGAGCTCTGGTGCCGGCTGGGCTCTCAAGGGTTTTTTTTGTGGACTTTGGAGGCTAGGTGGGCTTCCTGATTCAGCTTAGGTTAATTCAGCTAGGTGATATTTTCTGTCTCCTTCCTACATTTACCTGTTTTTTTACTTTATCTCCATGTTTTATTAAAACTTCATTGTTAAGAGCTACTAACAGACTTGTGACTTAAGAGTAAATTTGATAGACTGGTTGACCACAATTTTTATTAATATTACATTTAATAATTTTTCTCTCATTGTTACATTTGCTAGGATCCTTTGATATGTGATCTTTTAGTTGATCCCTGTCATAAACAGTGTATGAAAATTCCCCAGCTAATATGATTTTCATTCAATATTTTTCTTGTTGACATTTTTTTAGTTGTTTTTTAGTCATGTCCAACTCTTCATGGAGTGCTTTGGGTTATTCTTGGGAAAAGATACCAAACAGTTTTGCCATTTCCTCCTCTAGCTCATTTACAAAGGAGGATTTGAGGCAAACAGGATTAAGTGTCTTTCCCAGGGTCACCCAATTAGTGTCTGAGTATGTCTAAGGCTAGATTTGAACTCAGGAAGATGTAGGCTCCGTTCTCATGGTGTTGCCTCTGCCCCTGATCCAAAATTGCAAATTCCTAATTTTTAAAATCTTATGTCCAAACTCCACTCCAGTGTTCGAATCCCTATAGGTAAGTCTATGTCTACATTTCTGATTTCAATTCTCATCATAAAGACTGAGCTTTTCCCCATACTATTTATGTAACTCCCTTTCTGTGGCCTTTAGATCACCACTGAGATAGGATGGCATCTCCCTCTGCCCAAGGGTAAAGACATGCTATAGACCTATTTCTAAGAGCCTTCAATACTCCCACCATAGCAGTAATCTGCGTAGGAAGAGGAAGGTCATTCAGGAAAGGCATGTAATAGGCAAGAGAAGGAAAAAGAAAAATCTTTTAGAATGAAGACTTTAGATTTGAGGTTAAAGATGAGAGATCTAAAAGTACCTTCTATCTTCATAACTTCAATTAAAATAATGCTGGCACTGGAACATCACAACAGGCAAAAATTACAAAAGTTTTTCCTTCATTGTTCGGAACTAGAGGAAGTTTATATGTTGAAGCTTTGAGAGGCTGCCACTCTCTGTTATCTGATCCAGAGAATGACTAATCTCTCTTATCTGATTCAATCAAAGCATTTCCTCTCCATGAATTCTGATCATGTAGAGAATATTTATAAAATATTTATACCAGTGAGCATTTTAATGTCTCTAAAAGATCAAAAGATTGGGGGGAAATATAATTAGGAAAATATGTTGTACCATTTTTAAGGCTGTACTGCTCACATTTTTAAGTTTCAACATAATCTTTGTATTTGGTGTCATATCATTATTCTGATTTATTTTTTCCTATGTAACCCCAATTGTATGTAAAAACAATTTTAGTAATGGTTTTCTCACATTTTGTGACCCATGTCCTCTCCCTCTCCCCTTCTTCTTTCCCTTCCGCAAGATAGTAATATAATATCATGCCATACATATTTCCATGTACATCATGTTCTGAAAGAAAACACATATTGCTTATATAAGAAAAAATCATGAAAGAAATAAAGCCAAAAATGGTTTGCCAATCTGAATTCCAAGGATCAATTCCATCTGTAGCAGTGAATAGCCTTTTTAATCATGAGTCCTTTGGAATTATCTTATATCTCTTCATTACTGAGGTGTATTACAGTACTGGGGTGTATGGGGTGCTCAGGGAGGGGTAATATCTCTGGTATGGAGGGCTTGTTGTGCCCTTCTAGGGCAGCTCTCCAGCCACTGACCCTCACCTGACACCCAGCTCTCCTAGTGGCTCCTAGTAGCTGCTAGCATGCGGCAGCAACCACACCCTGGGCAACGGCTTCAACAGGCCGGCTAAACCTTGTGAGGGTAGCCATCGGGTCGACGTTGACCCCTGGTGAACTAGGGCTTTGCTCACCCAGCATGTGAAGACTGCTTCAGCGGAACAGGTGGAAGAAACCAACAAGAAGGTTCAACGGCTGAGATGGCGATGCAGCAAGGCACTGTGGAGTGCTTAGGGCGTGATGGAGCACAAAAGACAACACGGCCATCCAATGCAGCTGAGGAAGTCTCCAAGTCATGCCAATGGACCCAGGCTTCCAAAGCCGAGAGAGTGGGACTGTCTCTGTGCATCGACTTTTCCACTTAAATCTTCATGCACAGGTGTCTTTGTGCACAAAAACGCACAAAGACAATCGTCATCCTCGGTTCGAGAGACGACCAACAACAACAACTGATAATACTTAAGTCATTCACAGTTGATCATTATATATTATTACTATTTGTGTTATCCTGGTTCTATTCACTTCATTTCAAATTACTTTATATAAATCTATTGGGAATTTTTCTTTTGTGAGTCTCATTCATCATTTCTTATAGTACAATTCCATTAAAATCAATCATACACCACAACTTGTTTAGCCATTTCTCTGATTTCATAACCCATTGATAGAATTCTTTAACAAATTTATTAATTGAATTCATGATGTTGATCATAGGTTTTGAAAACAATACATCATTTTGGCAAACAGGACTATATTTTGCCGAATATCATTTTAATGTGGTGTTGCTAATACAGCCTAAGATTTTCAAATTATGTTGTAAATTTCTGGCATTATGATTTTAAACAGAGAAGTACTTCTGAAACCATTTATTATGACCCGACACTTCTACAGATGAAGTACTAAGAATACAGAAGATTAATCTTTGGGAGAACACAGAAGTTATAAGTGAAAGATTCAGGGTTTCTAACTCAGATCCTCTGCTTTCAAATCTGGCAAGTATATTCAATGAATGAGATAATTATGGATGTCCCTTTATCTATGCAGATTAAAAATAAACCACAAAAATTAATTAAAATTTTCATTGAAAATAATTCAAACCTTATTATTCCCTTTCTGCTTTTTTATGTCTATCATTCTGCACTCTGTCTTTGCTCTCTCTGTTTTGGTAGGAAGGAGACCTTTTGAAAACATGAGCTATTTTCACTGTTGTTTTCATGTCACTAATGCTTAGCCAGGAGAATTTCAGAGGTTATTTAAGAAAATGAACTTCACTCCCATTCTTTAGTTTATAAATGGGGAAAATGAATCCCAAAAAGACTAAATAGTAAACATTAGAGATATGATTTGGGGTTCTTAAATTATTGAGGTAGGGTCTTTTGGTGCATAAGTTTTTTTCAAAGATACCACAGTGCCTCCTTCTGTATTACTGTGTTTGAGCAGATCATTCTTTTCCAACTTACAAAAGAAATAAATAATTAGCAGGTATTCTATGGAGCAGAAAATTTAATAGAATTTTAAGGTTGACATATTATTTATATTACAATTGTTTTTTTCTGGTTGTGCATATTCACACTAAACTAAGAAAAAAACCTAAATATTAAATTAAAATTTATTAATCTCAAATTATATTTATATATAGAAATAAATTTGAGGTCACTTTCTTTGATCTTTTTCCCTCTCAAAATTATTTAGGACATTTTGAACACTACTGACTTAAGAAAAAAGATTTCTAGTTTGAGTGATTTAGTGGGAAAGTGTTCTTTTCCTTTTGCAAAAGCATAAGATAATAAATGTGATGTTACTAAAGAATGAAATATTCCAAATGCCTGATGATAAATAAAGTTTTATGAGCAGTTAAAATATATTCCAAAAATTTCAGGCCCAGGTTTAATTAAATTGACTTCTTATTTCAGAAATTGAAAATATTTCAAGTATTTTGCATTATTTAAGACTTTGGGTCTTGATATGTTGTTATTAATATTATTAGGTAATGAAGAAATTCTTCTTTAAAACCAAAACCACAATTAGCAACTATTATAACCATGATGAAAAGAGTCCTTCTAGGACTTCAGTTATTATATTATGAAATAACTTAATATTTCACTAATTCTAGTGATACTCGATATAACTCTCTATAGACCCCTTTAAATACTAGTCTTATTTTTACTAATAAAATTTTATTAAATCTACAAAGAATACCCTAACTATGTCCAGAAATCAAATGTACATTGGTTTGTTTTAAGATCGAACCAGCAATTACTGTGTCTTGGACAAATCAATATTGGACTGAGGCAAACTGTACAAAACTAACTTCAAATTAACTTTGAATTTCATTATGAGAAAAATACATAAAGAGAAGTTTAAAAAATTAGTCGAGCAATATCATGAAGTAATTTTTAATATGGTTTCTAGGTTACTGAAATAAACACAAATTAAACCAGTGCTCTCTATATTTCTGTATCCTATTACATAGCATCAGTTTCCCAAACCTGGTGGTTGATTTGGAAATTAATCAATCAAAAATTATTCAAGTAATTACATTATTCCATATGATACTCTGAGAATTCAAGGAAAGGGTTTTATTTATTCTTTATTTTTAAACAGTTACATCATAGTATCTCAAATAAAAGTCTCATATCTAAAATATATAAAGAGCTTTGTCAAATTCATAGAAATAAGGACCATTCCCCAATTGAAATGAGCAAAAGGTATGAACAGACAGATTTCAGATGAAGAAATCAAAATGTTGGTAAAACTAAACTTATCCAAACATTTTGGAGAGCAATTTGGAATTGCTTTCAGAAAGCTATAATATTTTGTAATGTGAATCTTAAAAACTGCTCAGACTACCTTAGAAGATTTAATTAAGCTATTCCCCCCCACAAAAAATTAAGCTATTCCCCATATTGTAACAAATGGAGGTACTTGGTCAGGAATGTATTGGGAACTTTAAAATTATTCCAGGAGAGTGCTTTAGGTGGAAGTTTAAAATTATTCCATGACAGTGCCATGACAGTGCCTTAGGGGAAGATAAAGTTATAAACTCCTGATGGAACAATGAAAAGTCCCTAACTCATACTTATAGTGAAGCTAGAACCTTAAGCTAGGTCTATTTTTAGATCTAATACAAAAAGGTGCTAAGTATCTATAAAGGTTAAATTAATCACTAAAAGGTCAAGCAACTTACAAAGGGCAAACTTAGTAAAGAGATGTGAAATACTCAGAAGATATAATCTAATCAGAGAAGGTATTAACAAAAGAAGATGTGAACTAAGAATGGTGAGTCCTGGGGAAAACGTCTACTGTGATTGGTAGATGTGAAAATTTAGGGGAGATGACATAGGAGAAAATTCTCTTTAAAAGGAAGGAGTTCGAGGTGGAATTGGGGGTTGGAATTTTGGCATTAGTGTGGAGGATCTGGCTCTCTGAACTTATTTGGAGTTTTGCTTGGGACAAAATCTTGTGGTGAGTGGATAAAAGACTGACTAGTCTATCTTAAGGATTAGGCCTAGGCCATTTAGCAGCTCTGGTGGCACACATCTGAAAATCAAGGGGGTGTCCATCAGTTGGTGAATGGATAAACAAATTATAGTATATGAATGTGATGTAATGCTACTGTGTTGTAAGAAACCATAAGCACATTAGTTTTAGTTGTTTCTGTATTTTTCCTTTTTATTAAAATATATTGCATTTTACAATTTACATGTAATACAAATTTTCAACATGTTTTCCAAAATCAAAAGGTTTAAGTTTTCTCCCTCTCTCCCTTCTCTCCTCCCTCTTAGAGATGGTAAGCAATTTGATTTTGGTTATACATGCATTAACATGCAAATCATACTTCTATAGTAGTCATTGTTGTAAAGAAATAGTTATATAAAGCCAAAACCTCAAAATAAAATTGTAAACAAACTAATGTGAAAGATAGTATGATTTGATCTGCATCTGACACAACACTTCTTTTGTCTAGAGGTGGATAGCATTCTTTATCATAAATCCTTCAAAATTGTCCCAGATCAAAACATTGTTGAAAACAGACAGGTGTTTCACAATTGATCACTGAGCAATATAACTGTTATTCTTTACACAGTTCTCCTGATTCTGCTAATTTCTTTCTGCATCAGCTCATGGAGAGCTTTCCAGCTTTTTATGAAATCATCCTGCTTATTTCTTATAGCACCATAGTACTTCATCACCAACATATACCACAATTTGTTCAGCCATTCCCTGATTGATAGACATCCTCTCAGTTTCTAATTCTTTGCCACCACAAAAAGAGATGCTATACAGATTTTTGTACAAAGAAATTCTTTCTCCTTTTTTAGCACATTAATTTTTTAAAAAACCTGGCAAGAACTATATGAGATAATGAAGACTGAAATAAAATAACATTATATACAGCTACAGATTTAATATTTGAAAAATAAATTGTGTATGTTAATCTCCAGAGAATGAACCAGTGGAAAAAAATGAAAGACATAATCTACATATTTTTCTGGATAAATCCCTTGGTGGTGTGGGAAGCAGACAGAAGGGATAAATAAAAACATATTTTTAAATGGAGTATATATTCTAAAAAGATCAAATCATTTCTATAATTAGTATTGTAAAATTAAAAAAAATGCTGCATTAATTGAAATGTTTACAAAAAGAATAATTTTTGGCATCATTAAGTTATTGGTAGTTAAACAATATAGCAATACATTAATCAACAAGTTTTCTCAATATAAAATTCATTTATAATGAAGATAAAGGAAAACAACTTCATTTGTACTTCTTATGTAACTTTAACCTTATTTTGTGGTTTTTTTTGTTGAACAATTAACTCCATTAAGGTACTTTGAATTCTATTCTTTTGGCTTATAGTTTGTCTTTTGGAAATTGAGAATAAAGTAATTTCAAATATATAATCATTTAAAATGAAAAACTATTTTCAAATTCTATTCCTTGAAGGAAAAAAAAAAGCACTGAATTTGGAATCAAACCTCAGGTTTAAATCTATCCCCATTGCTATTAGCATTGTGAACTTGGGTTTTTATTATCAGAAATAACCTTTCTGACTTACCTATAGGTATACATATATATTATATGATATATATAGGCATGTATATATATACATATATATATATATGGACACAAGCTTATAATTAGTATCCCTGCTTGATCACTACCTCTTTTATTTGTAAGCATATTAAGAAATGTAGAATGAGAGGTAAGAAAATATAACTTGACACCTGTAGGCTCAGAGAATAAATATACTCTGTAGTAGAGCCTGTAAACAAGGGAATTTTTTTTTTCCAAGACTTACAATGAATGCTGTAAGCCATAGATATAAGTGAAGAGCTACTGACCCCATATATATGACTGTGTGTGTGTGTGTGTGTGTGTGTGTATGTGTGTGTGTGTTCTCCCTCTCTGTTCATTCCCCTAAGCTAGGGCATCCTTGACCTCCTATCCATGCCCCAAAAAGATCCTTTGAAAATTAAAATAAAAGTAAAAAGAAATGAATGTTGAATTGGTAATTCTCCAGGTTCCCCAAGTGGCTTAATCAATGGGGAAAATGAGGATAAAGTGGGACCACCTAGTTTGCTTTGGAGAAATTCCACCATAAAATTTTGATTAGCTATTAAGCAGCATAATTTGTTCTCATGTTTCCATGTTGTCTTCCCAATCTCTTTCAATTCAATTTAATAAACATTTATTAAGCACCTATTATGTGCCACAGACAATGCTAATCACTAGAGACAACATATAAGAAAAAAATTATAAAAAGGTGATTCCTGCCCTCTAGGACCTCCCAATATAACTTGGGAAGGCAATACACAATAAGAAATTAAAAGGCATGGTGCATAAGAGGGTACCCAGCTTCAGTTTGTTTCATGGAGTTGAAAACAGACAGAACTGTAAAGAGACTCCAATCTCTATCTAAATAGTGTGTGTTGAACTCAATCAATGTTAAATGACAGTTATGATTATTACAGTAGGCTCAGAATGACTAATCATAGAATACAGTTTTTATAAGTTCAAAAAGAATTATTCAGAAATATTTAATTACTAAGCTTTGAAGATTAAGAAAGTCCTATTTGACAAGTAATATAGCAATATTAAGGGGAGAAAAATGTCATGTTCATAATAGAAGAAAAGTGAATAAAAATCTTCAATTACTTTTTAAATTGTATTTTTTATTTTCTGTTCTAACTTCTCTTCCTCCCTCTTCCTGTCCCCCAGCAATTGAAATGGCAAAAAATACATCCTTATTTTATATATGAAGGCATGAAAAACATTTCTGCATTAACTATATTGGGAGGGGGAATAAAGAATTAAGAAAACTATACTCTAATTTTCAAGTTCATCATTGAATTGTCTTGTGATGGATACCAGTTTTCACTGAATTCTTTGGACTTGTCTTGAATCATTGTCTTAATCAGAATAGTCCATTCTTTCTCAATTGGTCATTGTTATGATATTGCTGTTATTGTGTACAATGTTCTGATTCTATTCCATTCAAAATGCATTGTTTCATATAAGTATTCTCTGGTTTTTCTTAACCTACTGCTTCAATTTCTTAAAACACAAAAGCATTTCATCTTATTCATATACAATAATTTGTTCAGTCATTACCAAATTGATCCATTTTTATCACAAAATGATCTGCATTAAGTATTTTCATACTTATTGGGTCTTTTCCTTTTTCTTTGATCTCATTAGTCTAAGATAAGATAGTCCCTGACTAACTGTTTAATTCTTTTCTTATTCTCCAAAATGTAACTATAAACTACTTAAGGATATCATTTCCACTTGCTATTCAGAGGAAAAGTGGTAATTACTTCAAAAACTATCATATTACACTATGAAATTAGTTCTTCTTTATTTCTCCCCGACACTCTTCATCCATTTCTTAGCCTTCCATTTGGAGCTTCATGCTTCACTTAATCTGTACTCTCCTCTGTGATATACAAACAAGCAACAATTTTCAAAAGACAGACTCTGAAATTATGTGTTGTCCCTTAGAATTTGAAGATTCATACCATTAGGTAAATTGTCTTATATTTCATCAGATTTTTAAAAACATTGAAACCAATTGTCCTCTCAAATTAAAAAATATATTTAATGACCTTTTCTCAATGAAGAGGGACTTATTTTGTTTTTATTTTTCATTTTGGAAACCATTCCCATTTTTGACCACTTATGTATTGGTGAAAATTATATATCTTGGAGATAAAATTTCTTATCAGAGGCATTCTATCAGGTAACGAGAAAGACAATCAGGAAATTAACAATTGAAGCTAGAAAAGTAAGTAAATTTTATGATAAACATCATGAGATTCTCTAAATCAACTCAAAATAGATCTTTATTCCATATGATCATGCAAAAATAGTAAACATTAAAAGAAGAGAATTGGGATATATATGTTGGAAAATATAGCTTGAGATCAAGAAATTTAGAGTCCAAATATAATCAATACTTTCTTTAAAATAGAGTCAGACTAAAGATTTTATATGAACCCAACAATATCAAATAACAAAGTTAAACTGACTCTAAGTATCAAAACAATATGGTAGCCATGGTATATAGGACCTATTGTGAATACAGAGAAGGAAAATTCCACTATTGCCACATACTGTTTGTGTGAATTTTGGCTATCACTTCCCTACTTGTTCAACTCTATAAGGGTATAAATGGAAAAACAATGGCAGATCTGCATTGGTAGGGGGTATTTTTCAATGGGTATGGATATCCCTTATTTCACTAATAACACAGTTAGTCCTCTGCCTCCAAAAAAGAAGGTCATAGATTCCCTACTAGAGACACTAGTTAAAAACTAACAAGGAAGTGAATTCCTTCCTAGAAATATTGGCTTAGAAGATGATATTCTTTTTCTATTTACTTATTTAGGAAGAAAAGGGTTTCACAGTATTGAAAACTGGAATTACTCTTTGGAAGAGATGAATAATTTATTGTGATATACATATGAAACAGCTTGGTGAATTTGTCTTTTTTTTTATATGAATGACAAACATTCTTCTGAGTATATCCTATGTTCAAGACATTTCCAAAGTCTTGGTTCAGTTGTAGAAGGAACACCCATATTATATAAATACAGATGGAAGAAGTATTGAAAATCAGAGGACCTGAGTTCCAATTGGTAATAAGAGTAAGATAGCGAAAAACCTATTTAATCTCTCTAGGCCCAAGTTGCTTCATCTGGAAAATATAGCAATTGGACTAGATAGAAAGCAAGATCCCTTCTGTATCTATATTTATATCTATAATACTCTTCCTTTTAATAGATATAAGCTCTTAGTCTAAGGAAATTATTTTTACTAGTTAAATTTTCAACATTTGAGAGACAGAGTGGAAGTGCTTAGGGCCTTGAGGAATGTTTTAATATTCTTCAAATCACATTGCAGTTTAGCTGTCTGTTAGGCATATTCATGCAGCTGACCTTGTTCCCACATTCTCCATTCTTAATTCCCTCCCCAGCGAAATGCTCAAAGAATAGATATCAGCACCCAGGGTATGTTCTCAGCAGCAATGGCATTTTCTCTCAGAAACTTAAGATACAATATAGGAAACTGAATTTGGTTCTATGACTGTTTTTCTCTGAATTAAAGCAATACCCCAATCTCCTTTGTTTTCTTCTCAGCCTTTGATATTTTTTTCTTGATATTCATATATGCCTTTTTATCTCCAAAGATGAGGCCCTAATTTCCCACTCTATGTATAGTCTGTTCAGTACAATCTCTCCCTTCTCTAATCTCTCCTTTGGCTAATTAATCTGCAAAATGTACAGATGAGAACATACAACTGTGATATTCAAAAGTCATAAATGATACACTATTACCTAAAGATGTCTAAACAAGTACTTACATGGTTAGAAATTGAAGAAAGTAAAGTCATCTACCACATCCTGAGTCATTATCACTTGTCTTGTCTTTTCTATTGCCACTGGATTTCTATGACTCTGGAAGAGAAAGTTAAACTAAGTCAAAAGACACCACTAGTGATACCATTTTGATTCTCTTCCAATACAAAGGACAACAACTAGCCAACCAAAAATCATTGCCTACAGAGGCTAGAATACTTTATATTGTAAAAAAAAAAAGCTAGATTTAAATTCACAAAATCAACTTAGAGTACCAAAATAGCTACCTACTTAAGCAGTATAGCCCCTGAAAAAGTCAACTTAGTCCTTCTGAGTCTCACTTTTCTAATCTTTGAGATAAAAATGGAAAAACTATCACTTGATTGTAGTGACAAATTTATAAATCAAGTATCAAATAAATGTATTATTATTAAAAAAAGTTTATTTTCAACCAAATGGTAATGAAGGCCCTCCTTTACAGGGTTCCATCTTCCCTTCTATCTTCCCATACTCATTTCTCAAATGTGTATTCCCGTATTACAGGAAAATTGGACTATTAATCATTTGCTAAAAATATAAAAGAATCCACACTATCCTGGTCATACTTGTCCCTCTTCTTGGAAGCATTGCATGTTTAGGTGTCAAATCATATCTCTATTTCTTAGTTTGATTCAAATGCCACTTTTTTTATTCCTATCAGAAATTATATTCCTCTAACGGAAGCCTCTGAAGCATTTTATACCTCTTATGATACTTAAACACATTCAGTCTTGAACTCATTTGTGTTGGTATGTTCTCTCTCCTTCAACTTTGTAAGTTCTATCAGGTCAATGCGTAATTCTTCCTTGTACTCTCTAAGAGCTTCACTTAGTGACTTGTAAAAAGCAAGTGCCCAACATATTACTGGGGGAATGGAAGCACTTATACATTAGAGCAAGTTGTTGAGTGTTTAAGTTGCATCCAAGTCGTTATGATTCTTGACAAAGATATTGGAGTGACTTGCTATTTTATTCTCCAGCTCATTTGACAGATGAAGAAACTGAGTTGAAAATGCTTAAGTAACTTGCTCAGGATCACACAGCTAGTAAATGTCTGAGTTCAGATTTGAACTCAGAAAGTCAAGCCTTCCCAATTCCAGGCCCAGTACTCTATCCCTTGAACCTGCTCTTTTAAAGCATGCTATAAATTTTGTTATGATATTATGTATGAAGTAGCTTATGAAATCTCAATTGCATCACCTTGGGCATGCTCAGTAACTAGGTATAGATATTTACCTCAAAGTACTTTATACCTAAATTTTGGATTGAAAAGCAAAGGGTTTCATTAATGTATATATATATATATATATAAGTGGGGCCCTATTTTATGCTAATAGCAGAAAGAGCTCCAAGAGACTTTTGGCGGTATCTCTTAAGCTGGAATCCACAAAATGTTTTGTCACTTAAGTAACATATATATATATATATATATATATATTTACATATATATGCAAATATATGTATTCAGAAATCTTCAATGACTCACTATCACCTACAGAAGTTAGCTTCTTAATGTAAAAGGAAAACTAGATTTAAATTTACAAAACATAAGTTATAATCATATGTTTATGTATACTGTATTTGTAAGGGGTAAATTTAGGGGTTTTGACTAATATATTATCCTTATGCTCACCAGGAATTAATTAAATCACAATAAATACTCAAGTCAGTTTGGGAATTTTATGGTGGCTTAATTAATATAGAGGGGAGGAATTAAGAAGAAGAGGGAGGGAAAAGGCTATAAGATTTCTTTGGCCTAGACTGAGCCAAGGGGAGTTCAGAGACCTTCCAACCACAAGGCCTTCTCTGAGATGAGGGTCCTCTCAAGAGGATGGCATTTTTAGGAAAGGTAAAGGAAAAAAAGGAATCAGCCTAAACCCCGAGAGAGCTCAGGGAAGACAGCTCATTTGAACTATGCTACTAAGATTGTCCCAGTATTGTATCAAGGACACTCACTGCCAAACCCAGACAATAGCTACAGCCAAGCCAAGATGCCAAGATGCCCAGCCTGCTGCCACCAGCCACCTCTCTGCCAAAAGAGCCTCAAGGGGAAGTGATGCAAATATATAGACTTTTTAAAATATCATTTCCGGCATCTCACATGTACTAATGGTAGCTTAAGCTTGACTTTGGACAGCCCAGGGATCTGTCAGTTGTTTCTTATTTATCACTTGCTAACACATGTCTGTCACAGGCCATATTCCTCAACACATAACCCTTAAGTAGGGGTGTATACATTCCTGATTTCTAGACTAAGCAGCATGGAGTAAATCTAAATTTTACATATTTCAATATAATTGGTTTCCCTTTTATTTCTATTTTATTTTATATATTTTTTAAAAAATCATTTAGAGAAGGGTTTTCCCTAGAAAAAAGTATGCCAAAAATCAGACTTCATGACATGTGAAAATGGTTAAAAACTCTCACCTTTAAGTTCTCTTTTACAGATGAGATTAAAGTCAAAAAAGAAATAGGAGCTTGAAGCTGAAAAGGATTTTTAGAGGCCATCTAGTGTAATCATATCATATTAGCAATGAGGAAGATGAAATTAAGGTTTTTTAGATAGTAAGTCAAAGAGCTGGGATATGAACCCTAATCTTCTGAATCCTGTTCTAGTGCCCTTTACTTTGCTTCAAAATAAGCCTCAAATAAACCTCCTAGCACAAGATCACTTGGCCTGTGAATGGCAGAGCTAGAATTCGAATTCAGTTTCTATGACTTGAAACCTAATACTGTGTTCTTCCTCAGTCTTGGCAAAATACCCTTCATTATCTCTTCATTCTCATAGTGTACCCCTGCACACACAAACACACCATTCTGCTCTGACTCCCCATTCTTCCAATAATTAGCTCCCACTACTAGGGAGGCCCTTAGCTTGCAGGGGCTCTGTCCCCACACACAAGCTGCCTGAATGGACAGGAAAGTGCTGACTCTTGTGTCTGCTTTTAGCAGCAGGCATGCTGTGGGAGGGAATTACACTGAAGATGGCAATGCCAAAAGGCAGCAGGGTGCAGTCTACTTAAGGAAAAAAATCCTCTCTAAGCAAGCCACAGTTCTCTCATCCCCAGCTGTGCTGAGAGGGGGCCACTCCCTCCTTTTATGCAAAGATGTTGATTATCTATCAAGCTGATGTGTTTGCCTTACAGAGTGGCAGAGGGACTGTGGAAGGAGGCTGAATTCACAACCTTATGGGAGCTGCAAATTAACTGTGGAAGAAGAGCTGCTGGGATTCTTCTGCTTCCCTTTGGTCAGGCCCATCTGCCTTTTGCTCCACAAGAGAGATGTGGCTTTCACAGCACAGTCACAAAACAATCCAGTGGGAACATTTGCAGTTCCAAAGGAGAAATATTTGGCAACCTTTTTTTTTCCTCTGTCCCCTCCCCATATAGTATAAAAAGACTTTCTTCTCAAGTATCCCCTTGAAGAGATGGAGTCTAGGCTTGTGTAGCTGAGGTCATCGGGTGTGAAATGTCAGATTTTTTTCACTGTGTTGATCAGTTTTGAAATTCTTTTTCTCTTCCTTTTGCAGTTATTTGTAATATGTACTAGATCTCTTGGAGGAGGAGAAAGGGAAAAAAGAAGAGATCCGGGGGGAAATGTAAGCAATCTAAAAGATTTCAATAAAATTTATTGTAAAGAATTTCTTTATTATGATAACTCACAGTCTTGTATCATATTTTTCTTATTTATTTATTTATTTATTACATTAAAATCCCAACTCATTCCTCCACCTCCCTCCCCACAATAGAGAAGACATAATTTGACAAAAGATATATTTTTTAAATGAAACTGTGCCTTGCTGGTTTTTACTTATTTTACTTATTAATTCTTTCTCTGGAGGTAGATATTAGTCTTAGAATGAATGACTATTATTTTGAAGTTTTCAAATTACTTTTCCTCACAATAACTTGGTGAAGGGCAAAGGGTAATCCTTATTATTAGCAGTTATTTTACAAAAGAAACACTTAAAGTTCAGAGCATTTACTCAGGGTTCTAGAGTAAAATTTCCAGGAATCAAATCCTGGCCTTATGAGTGTAAGATCAGAGATCCTTTATATTATACCCAATTTAAAACCAATGTTTATGAGGCCTCAAAGAAGACCAAAGAAGTGATCTAATTTCTATTCCCCTAAAAATTACCTGTAGTTCCCTAGATCCTAGATTCAATTCTAGCCTGTCTTGCTCCAAGCCCTTGTTTCTCTCCCTGCCAACACCTTCCACAGAGTGCCCACTATCAGTAACATAACATATATCATCATAGAAAAAATAAGACAATTTAATCAAAATATCAATTTAGTGTAAATAAAAGCAAAACAAGTTAGGAATCAAATTCTCTCAACAGCTATAATCCAAACCATAGGAATTCTAGGATAGGAGGTTGCAAATCTAGCCTAGCCCTGTCTCTAGGCCATGCCTTTAATCCCAAACCCAATATAATTCAATAGAGAGGGATTGATTAGCTGCCTATTCATTAGATGAGTTCAGAATATGCTACTGTTCACTATTTAAGGTGGCCATTAATTGTTGCACCTAGACCAAATAATCTTGGGTTCCTTACTATTGCCACCAACAAACCAAATGGTCAGGAGCTCATCAAGTTTTAATTCTAGAATCAAATCCTATTCTTGGCTTTGCTAAGAAGCAGGAACATTTTAATCTATAGCAACAGTGCTGCATCATTACCAGAAAGTGGAAAATTTCTGGATCTAAAATTCTTGACAGTATAAGCTATGGTATAAGGAAGTATGACCCAACAATATTTCCTTTAACGATATTCATTTTCTTCTTTTTGCTTCAGATTCCACACTTCTCATAATTTTGCCTGTTTACCCCATAAGAATGACTAATCTCATACCTGGACTATAAACGTAACCTGCTGATGGTTCTGTCTGCCTAAACTCTCTCCCTACTCCAATTTATACTTCATTCAGCCACCAGAGTAATTTTCCTAAAGCACAAATCCAAGCATGTCACTTCTCATTCAATAAAATCCAAAGTCTCTGTTACTTCCAGGATCAAGTACAAACTCAACTTTGTTTGATGATCAAAGCCATTTTCACTATCATGTACTCTTCAGACCAGTGACACTGGTTTCCTTTCTGTTTATCTACAAAATACACTCCATATCTCCAATCCAGACATTTACTTTGGCCTTCATCCATGCCTGGAATGCATTCCTTCTTTCTTTATGTCTGTCTACTGCCTTCCCTGGCATCCTTAAGTTCTTCCTTCTCTAGGAAGCTTTTCGCAAACCCCCATAATTTTAATATCTTCCCTCTGTTAACTGTGTCTAGTTAGTATTGTATATAGTTTGTTTTGAAAATATCTGCTTATTATCTCTCTCATTAGATTGTGATTCCTTGAGGACAGGAACTCTTTTGACACTTTTTAAATACCCAATACTACCATAGTTTCTGACACATAGTAGATGCTTAATAAAAATTCATTGGCCAAGTGACAAACAACTAGCAACTCCCTGAGTAACTATGTAGAGTTCCTGATAAACTTCTAGGACTATTTAAGAGCCTTTGGGCAGGAAAAATGGGAAACAATGCAAAAGGAACTCAGTAATCTGAGGGATCAAAATATGCAAATGCAGAAACAGCTCGAAGCCTCAAAAAAACAGGTCAAACCAAACTGAAAAGGAAAACCAGTCTTTAAAGGTCAGAATCAGGCAACTGGAAGATAATGATCTTGCAAAAGAGCAAGAATTAATAAAGCAAAATTAAAAGACTAAAGAATTAGAAGAAAACGTAAAATATCTCACTGACAAGGTGACAGACCAGGAAAACAGAGGAAGGAGAGACCATCTGAGAATCATTGGTCTACCAGAAAAGCCAGAAATAAACAGTAATCTTGACATCATAATACATGATAACATAAAAGAAAACTGCCCAGAGATTCTAGAACAAGGGAACAAAATAGGCATTGAAAGAGTTCACAGAACACCATCAAACTAAATCCACAAAAGACAACTCCCAGGAATTTAATTGCCAAATTCCAAAACTTCCAAGCAAAAGAAAAAAATTTACAAGAAGCCAGAAAAAGACAATTTAGATATAAGGGAACACCAATCAGGGTAACACAGGACCTAGCAATTTCTACTCTGAATGACCATAATGCATGGAACATGATATTCAGAAAAGCAAGAGAACTGGGTCTACAACCAAGAATCAGCTATCCATCAAAACTGACTATATACTTCCAGGGGAAAGTATGGGCATTCAACAAAATACAAGATCTCCAAGTATTTGTAAAGAAAAGACCAGAGCTCTATGGAAAGTTTGACATCCAAACACAAAAAGCAAGAGAAACTTGAAAAGGCAAATATGAAGGAAAGGGAAAAGGAGAAAAATGTTATCTTTTTCTTTTATTCAAACTCTTCTATAAGGACTACATTCATATAAAATTATATATATATATATATTAATATGTGGGGAAAATATAATGTATAACTCTCAAAAATTGTATGCATCATTAGAGTAGTAAGAAAAATCACACATAGGGAAAGATTGGGGCATCAAGATGATATGGAGAAAGGGGGAGGGTAGAAAGAAAAAGTGAGGTGGGGGAAATCTTGATGGTACTAAGATATACTCCAAAAATAGAAAAAAATAGAATAATCATTCTCACACAAAGATACACATGGGAAGCAGAGGGAAAGAAAACTCCTATAAGAAGGAGAGGAAGAGAGTTTTTACTTAAACCTTACTCTCAGTAAAATCAACTCTGAGAGGGAAGAGCATCTAGATCCATTGTGATCTTGAACTCTATCTTATTCAACAGGGTAAGGGAGAAGGGAAAACCAAGGGGGTTAGGGGGTGGAGGGAACACAAAAAGGAAGGGATGCAGAGAGGGGAGGGGAAGGGAAAAAGGGAGGGGCTAGAAAGGGAAACATATCAAGGTAGGGGACTAGAGGAACTGATTTAAAGTAAATCATTGGCTTAAAAGTTTATAGTTAAGAAGAAAGGTCAGAATTAGGGGAGGATATCAAAATGCCAGGGAATCCACAAGTGACAATCATAACTTTGAACGTGAATGGGATGAACTCACCCATAAAATGTAGACGAATAGCAGAATGGATTAGAACCCAAAACCCTACCATATGTTGTCTTCAAGAAGCACACATGAGGTGGGCAGGTCAAAAACAGAGAATGCAAATTATAGACCAATCTCCCTAATGAATATAGATGCAAAAATCTTAAATAGGACACTAGCAAAAAGTCTCCAGCAAGTGATCAGAAGGGTCATTCACCATGGTCAAGTAGGGTTTGAACCAGGGATGCAGGGCTGGTTCAATATTAGGAAAACTATCCACATAATTAAACATATCAACAAGCAATCACATGATTATCTCAATAGATGCAGAAAAAGCCTTTGATAAAATACAACACCCATTCCTATTAAAAACACTAGAAAGTATAGGAATAGAAGGGTCATTCCTAAAAATAATAAACAGTATATATCTAAAACCATCAGCTAATATCATCTGCAATGGGGATAAACTAGATGCATTCCCAATAAGATCAGGAGTGAAACAAGGATGCCCATTATCACCTCTACTATTTGACATCGTACTAGAAACACTAGCAGTAGCAATTAGAGAAGAAAAAGAAATTGAAGCTATTAAAATAGGCAAGGAGGAGACCAAGTTATTGCTCTTTGCAGATGATATGATGGTCTACTTAAAGAATCCTAGAGATTCAACCAAAAAGCTAGTCAAAATAATCAACAATTTTAGCAAAGTTGTAGGATACAAAATAAACCCTCATAAGTCATAAGCATTCTTATACATTTCCAACACATCTTAGTAGCAAGAATTTTAGAAAGAGAAATCCCATTCAAAATCACCTTAGACAAAATAAAATACTTAGGAATCTATCTCCCAAGACAAACACAGGAACTATATGAACACAACTACAAAACACTCTCCATACAACTAAAACTAGACTTGAGCAATTGGAAAAACATTAACTGCTGATGGGTAGGATGAGCCAATATAATAAAAATGACCATCCTACCCAAACTGATTTATCTATTTAGTGCCATACCCATTGAACTCTCCAATTTTTTTTTTTACTGATTTAGAAAAAAATCATAACAAAGTTCATTTGGAAGAACAAAGGATCAAGGATATCCAGGGAAATAATGAAAAAAAATACAAAGGAAGGGGGGCTTGCAGTCCCAGATCTCAAACTATATCATAAAGCAGCGGTCATCAAAACGATTTGGTACTGGCTAAGAGACAGAAAGGAGGATCAGTGGAATAGACTTGGTGTAAGTGACTTCAGCAAGAAAGTATATGATAAACCCTAAGATCCCAGCTTTGGGACAAAAATCCACTATTTGATAAAGATTGCTGGGAAAATTGGAAGACAGTGTGGGAGAGATTAGGTTAGGATCAAAACCTCACACCCTACACCAAGGTAAATTCAAAATGGGTGAATGACTTGAACATAAAGAAGGAAACTATAAGAAAATTAGGTGAAAAAAGGATAGTATACATGTCAGACCTTTGGGAAGGGAAAGATTTTAAAACCAAGCAAGACTTAGAAAGAGTCACAAAATGTAAAATAAATAATTTTGACTATATCAAATTAAAAAGTTTTGGTACAAACAAAACCAATCTAACTAGAATCAGAAGGGAAGCAACAAATTGGGGAAAATTTTGCATAAAAACCTCTGACAAAGGTTTAATTACTCAAATTTACAAAGAGCTAAATCAATTTTACAAAAAAATCAAGCCATTCTCCAATTGATAAATGGCAAAGGACATGAATAGGCAGTTTTCAGATAAAGAAATCAAAGCTATTAATAAGCACATGAAAAAGTGTTCTAAATCTTTTATAATCAGAGAGATGCAAATCAAAACAACTCTGAGGTATCACCTCACACCTAGCAGATTGGCTAACATGACAGCAGAGGAAAGTAGTGAATGCTGGAGGGGATGTGGCAAAGTAGGGACATTAATTCATTGCTGGTCTGGTTGTGAATTGATCCAACCACTCTGGATGGCAATTTGGAACTATGCCCAAAGGGCGATAAAAGACTATCTGCCCTTTGATCCAACCATAGCACTGCTGGGTTTGTACCCCAAAAAGATAATGAGGAAAAAGACTTGTACAAGAATATTCATAGTTGCACTCTTTCTGGTGGCCAAAAATTGGAAAATGAGGGGATGCCCTTCAATTGGAGAATGGCTGAAGAAATTGTGGTATATGTTGTTGATGGAATACTATTGTGCTAAAAGGAATAACAAAGTGGAGGACTTCCATGGAGACTGACACAAGCTCCATGAAGTGATGCAGAGCAAAAGGAGCAGAACCAGGAAAATATTGTACAAAGAGATTGATACACTGTGGTACAATTGAACGTAATGGACTTCTCCATTAGTGCCAATGCAATGTCCCTGAACAATCTGCAGGTATCTAGGAGAAAAAAACACTATCCACAAGCAGAGGACAAACTGTGGGAGTAAAAACACTGAGGAAAAGCAACTGCTTGACTACAGGGGTTGAGGGCATATGACTGAGGAGAGACTCTAAATGAACACTCTAATGCAAATACTAACAACATGAAAATAGGTTCGAATCAAGAACACATGTGATACCTAGTGGAATCCCATGTCAGCTATGTGAGAGGTGGTGGGAGGGGGGAAGGAAAAGAAAATGATCTTTGTCTCCAATGAATAATGTTTGGCAATGACCAAATAAATTAATGTTAAAAAAAGAATGTAAGGGAAATAAAGAGCTCTTAGAAATTACATCTATCCTACATTCAGAAAAAATAGTATGAAATGTAAAAGCAAAATAAGGGGAAGACTTTACATGAAAACCTCAATGATTCTGCAATAGATAGCCAATGTGCAAAATATAAAAGCTCTGAAAGAAGCAGTCCACAATCAGAACTTCAAAAGTCAGGTGACACATATTAACTTCCTATTAGCAAAGAGGTAGAATAAGAATTGAAGAATGAGATGTTTTCCCAGAAAGGCCAGTGGGTCAGGGAGTAGATAGTGATATATAAGTTTTAAAAGAGCATCAATAAATGTTTTAAATGTGAAGAAATCTTTAAATGGTTTGACAGGCACAGAGACAGAACAATTATGTTAATCTCATTAAATTTATTATTTGTTTGATTTTATATAAGCTTTATATACACATATAATATTAGCTCTGATCTTCATAATGGGAACATATGCCCAAATGTGTATATAATATACATATACACATGTACATGTACACACGTGTAAAGAGATACATGCCTATATCCATACAAATATGCAATTAGATACTTTAGGCAAAGGCCATATAGCCTGATAAGTGTCACCAAATCCAGGTGTTATTTTTTCTCTCCTACCAAGGTTCTCTAAGCCCATTGCTGTTGGGATGTATGTTTCTACAAAAAATTTGAAGTCCAAACAGGAGACATGAGAGAAGCCCAAAAAAAGATAATTTAAGGGACACAGTAAGCCCAAAATGTTTATATGTCTATATGGAAAGAGGATACCTATGACTCTGAAAAATTACTTTGAGTAGTAGAGAAGATAGAAGGAATCCAATCAGAAAGAGGGTGAGGAAGTAAGCGGATTATTATGATATAATATATGATAATATAAGAAGATATGATATGCATGTAAATGTGATATGAAATGATATGTATATATGATATATATGCATATTAGTGATATGTAAAAAATCAAAATATAAAAGAGAGGATTGCACTGAGAGACAAGGAAAGGGAGAGATAGAAATGGTTAAATTATGTAACATAACAAAGCATGGAAGTCTTTATAGAGAGGGAAGAATAAAGGTAGTGACAGGCAATGCTCAAACTTTACTCTCATCATAATTGGCTGGTAGAGGGAAAAACAAGTATACTCAATGGGATATAGAACTCTATCTTACTTCACAGAGAAGTCGAAAGGGAATAAGATAAGGGAAGTGAGAGGTAATTGAAGGGAGTTGAAGTGGAGGTGGGGGGATGACAAAAAGAAAAATACTGGTGAGGAATAGAGTGAAAGGGAATAGAGCAGGATTTAAAGGGGATAATATGATGGAGGGCAATACACAGTTAATCATAACACTAAAAGTGAATGGGATAAACTCATCCATAAAATGGAAGCAGATAGCAGAGTGGATTAAAAACCAGAATCCTACTATATGTTGTTTACAAGAAACACATTTGAGGCAGGGTGATAAACACAGGTTCAAGGTAAAAGGCTTAAGCAGAATTTATTATGCATCATCTAAAGTAAAAAAGCAGGAGTAGCAATCATGATACCAGATAAAGCTAAAGTAGAAATTGAACTTATTAAAAAGAAATAAGGAATTTTGCTAAAGGGTACTATAAACAATGAAGTAATATAATTACTAAACATTTATGCACTAAATGGAATAGTATCTAGATTTCTAAAAGAGAAATTAAAGAAGCCTAAGGAGGAAATATATAACATGACCATACTAGTAGGGGGATCTCAACCTTCCCCTTTCAGAACTATATAAATTGAATAAAAAATAAATAAGAAAGAAGGAAGTGAATGAGATGTGAGAAAAATTAGAGTTAGAAAAATTGAACAGGGACAAAATGGAATATACCTTCTCATCAGTACATGGTACATATACAAAGATTGACCATGTACTAGGGCATAGAAATATTGCAAATAATGGTAAAAAGGCAGAAATTACAAATGCAACATTTTCAGATCATAAGGTGATAAAATTATAATTAAGAAGATTCCACAGAAAGGCAAATTAAAAATTAATTGGAAACTAAATAATCTAGTTCTTCAAAACAGTTGAGTCAAAAAAGAAAGAATATGAACAATTACTGACTTCATTAAAGAGAATGACAATGAGAAGATATCATATCACAACCTATGGGATACAGCCAGAGCAGTACTCAGGAAAATTTATATTTCTTAGTGCTTATATCAACAAAATAGAGAGGGAGGAGATCAGTGAATTGGGTTTGCAACTTAAACAAATAGAAAAAGGACAAATTAAAAATCTGAGATAAAAACTAAATTGCAAATCCTAAAAATTAAAGGAGAAATTAATAAAATTGAAAGAAAAAGAACTATTAAACTAATAAATAAGACTAGGAGCTGGTACTTTGAAAAAACATATAAAACAGATTAAGTGCTGATTACTCTAACAAACTAACAATCTAAGGGAGAAGACAATAGGGAAATAATAGGTACAAATCAACTACATCCTGGAGAAATATAAAATAATAAAAAGGAAATGTATTGAAATTCAAATGATTAGGGAAGATTTTCCTTAGAAGATGGAATTTTAATCTAAAGTTAGATATTTCATCCATCCATTAAAGGAACTTTAATAGCTGACCAGAAATAGAGTATCTATACCTACTCTGAACAGTAGAAGTTGAATTCTTCTCTCTAACACAGCCATGACAGGATACTATTATACATATATCATTCCTTACTATGGTTTCTCATGCTGTCCTGTGGGACCAAACAGAACACATTTAATTGTTTTTCCAAATGATAGCTCTTCAAACCTTCAGAGTAACTATCATGCCCAACCTCCTTCAGATTTTCTCTTCTAGAATAAACATCACCAGCACTAATCTTTAAGTGGCATGAACTTGAGACACTTTCCATTTTCATTCCTGTCTCTTGGATGCTCTAAAGCCTGCCAACATCTTTCCTAAAATATGGTGCCTTGAACTAAGTAAAGCAGTACAAATGCAGTCTGATCAGAGCAGAGACCAGTAATCCTATCACCTCATTTATAAAAGCTATTAAAGCAACATAAGATCACTCAAACTTTTTGAGTTCACATATCCTTCTGCTGAATTTTACTAAACTTGTGGTCCACTCAGGCTATCTGATTCTTTTAGGATTTTTTTTTTAATTAAAAAAGGAAAACCTACTCCATTTTCCATTTTCTTCCCAAGTCATATTTATGAAGTTAGTTATATCCCATTATATGCTTTTACATTGATTCATCTAAAATTTAATTTTATTAGCTTTAACTCAATGTTCTAGTTTTAATTAAATTAATGAATCTTGACTTTAGGTATTGTGCTGGTTCTTTCCCAGATTCATCTCATCTGTAAATTTAGCAAAAATGCCATCTAGGCCTTTATCCAGTCATTGATAAAAATGTTAACTGCCATGGAGTCGAGGACAACACTTTAAGATTCCCCTAGGATTCCTGTCTAACTTTGCTACATGTCACTAGATGGTGAGATATATAGATACCCTCTGGGACTGTAGTTTAATCAGCTTTTAAATGTTGTTTTCTAGACTTTGGACACATCTCTTCTCTCTTAGGGAATCTGATCAGTTGATACTGTGAGTGTTGAAATAACTAAGCTTGGATGTATTCTGTCATAGCTGTAAAGGGAACACTGACAATTTTTCTTAAAGGAAACTACCCACTAAGAATCCTACTTTTGCCACGGCGTACTTCAATATTGCTATAGATTGTTTGCTGCTTGTCATAAGAATGTTCCACTGGAGAAATTTAAAAGTTTTGCTATTATAGACATCTTCCTGGAACAGCTGTGAGAGAATAGAAGATTAATCAGTTTTGAATCAGGACATTTTTGTTCTAGTTCTGGCCCTGCAATGAACAAATCAGGTGACTGGAGGCAGTCACTTTTCGAAACATGTTAAGCCACAATTTTCTCCCCTAAGAAAGAAAGATGACAGATTCCATACATGCTCCCAAATGATTACAGATTTTATCCTAAGCAAATATTTCCATCTATTTGTCAATAAGTAAAGATTTTTTGTTATTTTTTTATTTTATTTGTGTCTGAGTCTTTGTAACCCAATTTGGGTTTTCCTGCCAGAGATGCTAGAGTTGTTTGCCATTTCCTTCACTTTATAGATAAAGAAAATAAAGAAAGAAGGATTAAATGACTTGCACAGGGTCACAAAGCAATTAAGTGTATTTAGTCCAGATTCAAACTATAGGTTTAATCTTCTCAACTCCAGGTATGACCCCTTTTCACTACTTGGCTGCCCCAAAAGATTAATTAAGGACCCATTAAATGCCAGGTATTATATTGTTTAGATGCCAAAAGAGGCTTAAGACAATGTGCACACTCAAGGAGCTTACAATCTAATGAAACAGGTTTACCAAAAAGGGATTTTATTTCTCAATTCAATTCTTCTATTAAGTCAGTACATAGTATAAGGTAATGAGGTTGAAACCTATCAATTTTATTTCAATGTTAATTACACTTTGGGACAGGCAGTGGATAAATCACCAGACTTAGAACCAGGATGATTTGAGTTCGAATATGGCGTATATCACTTGCTAGTTGTGTGACCCTAAGCAAATTGCTTAATGCTGTTTGCATCAATTTCTTCATCTATATAATGAACTGGGGAATGAATTGAGCATGACTAAAATGACTGAACAACCAAAAATACACTTTCTCCTTGATTTCTGTCACTTTCCAATGTTTCAATCCCAAAGTGTGGTTGCACAAGGCACAGCTGTACTCATTAAAGTAGACCATTGTGAATTTTAAAACTACTCCACCCTACATTAGAATATTTGATTTAGCTATCTCCTTATTGTAACAATGAAGACACTCTCTTTAACAGAATCAGAAATGTCTTGTAGTACTTTACATTACTCCACCCTACTTAGACATACTTTAGGGGAAGATAAAGTTGTAATCTCCTAATTGAACAATGAAGGTACTTAGTTCTCACCTTATAGTGAATCTAGAACTTAAAGCTAAGTCTATTTTTAGAACTTGATACAAAAAGGTGTTAAGTAACTTAAATTTAAATTAATCACAAAAAGGTCAAGTAACTAACAAAAGGTGAACTTAACAAATGTAAAAATGGAGATTTGAACTCAGCACTTCAATTCCCAGAAGTCCTTGGTCGCTCCCAGAATTCCCCATAATCCCAGGTGAGGTACTCACCTGGGCCAAGAACAGAAATTGCATTTAAGCTGCCTCTCTGCCTACTTTGGGTCTCTCTCTTGGCTTCTGCTTCTAGGGACAGGTGGCTCTCTACCTAGCTGGCAAAATGTAGGTTGCATGTGCTTTCTTATTTTGTTTTTTCTTTATTTCTTAATCTTTAATAAATCTCATAAAATATAATAATTTTAGAAGAGAAACTAAATTTTAATCTTAACAGTTTGACAACCTAATGGGACAAAAAAAACCTTTTTCTTTTTAAAGATAATGATTTCTAAGCCACGTTTCTCCAAGATGCTTTTTAAGAAAACCATCTTGATCAGCTCCTGCCGGCAACCATCCACTTCAGACTTTCTTGATTCAATATCACTCACCTAGTCCCAGACCTTCCAGCCTGGCTACTGTTGCCTATAATCTGGATGTGTTTGATTCAGATTGCTCACCTGGTCCAGGCCCTGCCCACCCCAGCTGCCCACTCTGGCTCTGGCTCTTGGTCCTGGTCTCTCTCTTGCTCACCTGGCCTAACTGATCCCAGCCCAGCAACCCTGGCCTCAGAGCAGATCGCTCATTGCCCCAGGCCCAAGACTCACTTCTACCAGCTGGTAAAAAATGGGGGTGATTTTTCCTTAGTCTATGATTAGCCCCACGTGGACTGGGAGCAGGGGATAGCAGAGGGGGAGAAAGAGGAGAAGGAAGAAACTTTTCCAAACAGAAACTTACAAGCATGGGGTATTTAAGAGGATATCTTTTGACTGTATTGATAATTTCATTTACCTCACCTGAGTGCCTGGGGAACAATTCAGCTCCCTGCAACTCTTTAGCCACATTTGAGATTCCTCACTATGGGGAGGAAACTCAGTGGCTCAGTGGTTTGAGAGTCAGGTCTAGAGAAGGGAGGTCTTTGGTTGAAATCTGGCTTCTGACACTTCCTTGCAGTCTGGCCCAGGACAGGTCATTTAGCCCCCATTGCCTAGCCCTTACCAATCTTCTGCCTTCTGACAATAGGCATCTAAATGGATAATTAAAACAACAACAACAAAAAAAAAAACCCAAGGAACTTTAAAGAGACTGGAGGTTATATTTTTAAGTCATTTCAGACTCCAATGTTTTATAAAAATCTCTGTATTCTATTGCATTTTGTTGATTCTTTTGTTTAAGGTTTAACTTTGTGATTTTAAGTTAATATATTACTGCATTCAATATTATTCTGTTACACTGAATCATTTTAATGTCCTGGGTTTTAACTACTGTTAAATTCTGTTGTTTTTCCCCTATAACTATACTGAACAAACATTATTGAGTAAGCCCATATAAAAACAGGTTTTCTATTTTTGACTTTGTAAATTGTCACATAGAGAATAGATGGACTCCATCAGGAAATTGCTATAACAACCTTTGGAAAATTTAATGAGCTAAATATCTCAAATTGATTTTAAGGGTTCTTTAGACATGATTTTTAGAATTTTTCTTAACAATCTCTGGTCATTTTACCTGCCCCTAACCCGAGGTGGGGCCCATTTAATAGCTGAAGTGAAATATAATTATAAACCCCAACTCCTGCATTTATAATAATGTGAATGGATGTTGGGAAGTTAATCTCAGGGCATGTACCCCTAGAAGCCTCCCAAAGAAAAGAAAAAGGAGCATCTCTCATTTATACTCTTCAGCTCACTTTACAGAGGTTTGGGTTTCTCCTAGACTCCTCTGACACATTTTTTGCAATGATATCTAGATTGCTTGATGATGTTATAGACCCAAAATAAGATTTACTTTCTTTTAAATATGTTTACCAAGGTTGAAAGTATATATCCATCAGTTCATAGGCTTTAAAAATGCCATATAGTAACTTATGTGAAATAGAATAGTGGGTTTGTTTGTTATTGTAATTAACTGGGCTATTGAGAATTTTGGGGATATTGCTATCTACATACTTATACTACTGTCCTTTATAAAAATAAAATGTTACCTTATAAAATTCATTTGCTTGTACTCACAGTGGATCATGGCCAAATATGAAGAGGAAATTGATCTCATTTTTGGTGAGAAAGCCTTGCATTCTATATTTTCTTAGCTGATACAGTGTGTCAATGATTATAATCTACATTTTTTATATATATATCATATATATGTATATGTATACATATATATAACATATATATAATATATAAGCTACATTAAAACTCTTTTATTATATTTTCTTGCATGTGAAATATAATATTTCAGTTTTTTATTTTTCTCTCTCCTTTTTATATTTGAAGCACATGTCACCAGTATTAAGAATTTTCTTTAACTTTTTTATTTAGCAGTAATATGAGTTAAAATACATTTGCTATAATGTCAATGCATGCCCCAAAAGCTTGAGACTATAAATATGATGCCACTAATTGTTTTAAAAAAATTATGGGACTTTGCTTAATGATTCTGTCTGATTCCAGGACAAGATATAAAAAAGAGCCATTACACAGGGCCAAAGATAAACCAGTCCAGGATGGGTTGATGCACTTCTAAGCCAATACAAAGGACTTGAACCTAGTGTGAAGACTCATGGTTTCAATGATTAACTTACGTTAAGATGTAGGCCTTCCTTGTATCCACACTCACTCTGAAAATACTTATAGACGAGTATCCCAAACTTGGCTCCTATTTGGCTTGTATAATCTAATCCCTTTTCTGTCTTTCATAGTGTGGCAAACTTTCTGTATTCCTGGCTACTGACTGGGTAAATGCATCATTGCTTAGATCATTTTAATTGGGCCCTAATTCAAGGACCTGTAATAGATTTACTTTTCCTTCCCTTGGAATTTTTACACATAAGACTTTTATAGTCTATATTTTCATCCAGAAATTTTCTTTTTTTTTATTTGGATTTTTCTGATGTCTTTTTAATTTCTCTTACAAATTGATTCATATACCTCATAACTCAGCCATGCATCCCTAAGTGATCCTGTGTTTTTCAATCACCTTCTTCATGGGGAACTGTAAAAATATTATTATTTTAAATTGCAAAGTTTAAATTCCTTTTGAGAAGAATTTTAGGTTAAGAAAGATGATACCTCTCTGAATCCAGAAACTGAACTGTTTGGAGAAGACACCATGAAGATGCCTCCAGACCAGAAGCTTCACGAGAAGATCAAGAATGAACTTCATGTGTGGTTGATTGAACATTTATTTGTATGTATACTTTCATGCCAAAGGGGACTGCCTCCAAACTGTCTTTTTGTCAATGTGCCTAGCAATTATTTGGTTTTATTCTTTTTTCCTCATCCTCAAATTATTGTAATCTTTAAGTTATTTTTCCCAATAGGATCAAATGTGGAAATGTAAAAATGGAGATTTGTACCCCAGACTTCAATTCCCAGAGGTCCTTGGTAGCTCCCAGAGTTCCCCATAACCCCAGGTGAGGTCCTCACCTGGGCCGAGAACAGAAATTGTATTTAAGCTGACTCTCCACCTACTTCGGGTCTCTCTCTCTTGGCTTCCACTTCTAGGGACAGGAGGCTCTCTACCTAGCCAGTAAAATGTAGGTTGCTCATGCTTTCTTATTTTGTATTTTCTTTATTTCTTACTCTTTAATAAACCTCATAAAAATATAATACTTTTATCAGAGAAACTAAATTTTAATCTTAACACAAAGGAATGTGAAATAGCTCAAAAAATAAACTAATCAAAGAAGGTGAGAACTAAAGTATGGGAAGTCCTGGAGAAAGCCTATGATGTGATTTGTAGATGTGAAAATTTAGAGGTGGAGACACAAGGGTAAAAGGCCTATATATTTGGGATTTTTTCATCTCTCAAAAATTCTTTCCCTGGAAAGTTGGATCTAGCTGATCACTTCCTGTAAGCAGCCTGGGAGCCAGTTGGATCCTGGAATGCAGCTTGGAGGAGCTCACTCAGACAGCTTCCTTAAGACAGTGTCGTGATGAGTGATAAGACTGACTTCCTTTACCATTGGGCCCAGGGAGGCCCCTTTGGCCAAGGCCTTTAACTCCTGCCTGGCTCAGCCTGAGTCGGAGCAGTTTAAATTAATTCTTTTCAACACCCTCTCTCTTCTCCTTAAATTCCTTTCCTCTATATTGATTAAATTACCATAAATTTCCAGACTGACTCTAAATTCATCTTAACACCATTTTCCATTATATGGTATAATATCAGTTGGACAACTTGGAAGTAAACTCTCTCCAGCTCTAATAACATATGATTCTCTAAATCAGATATATTTTAATTGAGTGTGCTGTGAAGTAAGAAAGATACTATATGCTAACTTTGATTTCATGTTATTTTTACATTTACATTGGGTAAATTGTGTCATGTATCTCAATCTCAGTTTCCTCATTCATTAAAGAAGGATCATAATATTTATATAATCTAACTCAGGGTTTTTGATGCAAGTAGTATAATGACTACCACTGCTATTATTAAATTTTTCTTTATTCTTCTATCATACACTATTTTGGCTAACAATCAGCTTGCATTCTGACTCTATATTTTGTCATCTGACTAAATAAAATAATTTATATAAAACACTGTGCAAAACTTAAATGAGTATATATCTGACATTATTATTTGCATTGTTTTCTTTGTTTTCATTGTTATTCTAATTAGTGAAAACAGAACAGGAATATCATTCTCCTGCTCTTGTATGTTAGAGGTCAAATTGAAGTAGTAATAGAACATCACTATGATCTCAATTCTCTCATCTTTCTTTTTTTTAAAACCCTTATAAATACTGTGTATTTGTTCCAAGGCAGAAGAGTGGTAAAGGCTAGGCAATGGGGATTAAGTGACTTAAGGGTCACACAGCTGGGAAGTGTCTGAGGCCAGATTGAACCTAGGACCTCCCTTCTCTAGGCCTGGCTCTCAATCCACTGAGCTAACCAGCTGACACCCTCTTTCATCTTTGTGAATGAGATTCAGACAGAAAAAAATCCTAGAGCAAATAATAGCTTTGTTTTTTATAGTATTGATAAAATAATTAATAGGTCACAAAATCACTGTTTTTTGGTAATTTAATAAAAATATATGATCATAAGCTTATAATCTTTAGATTCACTGTAACCATTTTTAACTTTGGTAAAAGACCAGAAAAGGATGATTTGAAATTCATGATATTCCAACATGATGTTGGAACATCATGATACTAGATATATGATATATTGTTGGAAGCTTTTCATGCCATATGAATTAAAGATTATTAAGATGTCATATAAAATTAATAAAGATTTTATAATTTATTAAGGTGAAGAGTTAATTTATTGTGAGCAATAGTTTGGCTTATGATAATGGTGATTTCCTATTAGAATTTAGTTCCCTAAGATATTTGAAGACTTAATTGTAGTATAGGTATTATTATCAAACAGTCCATGAAAGATGGAAAGTTTTTATATATATATATATATATATATATCACTTGAAAATTCAAGGACATGCACTCACTATCAGTATTGACTATGGCTTGATGAAGTGATAGCCTGCTTGCTGTAAAGATACATATTTCTGTAAGTTTATTTTATCTCTTTATTATTTGTTTTAAGAATTTCTGTCAATCACTTGGGTACTAGATCTTATGTTTCATAAATTTTGTTAGGATAAATTCTAATTCTTTTGTTTTCTATTTTACATTTCTGAATGTATACATTAAGAATAGATGTGTGTAGATGTTTATCATTTTCTTCCTCATCATCATCTCATTTCCCCATCTTTCTCAATGAGATACATAGACAAGTTATTCTTCAGTCATTGGCTTTTAATGTATACTTATTCTTAAACTATTTCACAGATTACATATAGTTCATGTTAAAGTTCTGAAGGTTCTTTAGATTGTCATGTATGTCCCAGATTTCATCTATTATTGGTGAATAGAATTTACTTATTATTTTGTCTAATCTTAATTTACAGATGAATATGTGTATGTGAAGTAGTCAGCTGACTTACACTAGTCAGAAATTTATTGTATGATTGACCAAAAAAAGAATGCAGTATGTACACATTTATCTAAAACTCACAGGACCTATCTTGCCTCATATTCCAAGGTCCTTAAGCTACCAATGAGTTTGTTGGAGGTCAGGAACAGAATAAAATATTCAAATAAGCAAGTTATAAGTCTTAAGATACATTGAGTCTTCACCGTTTATGATCCGGGCTGATATTCTCTTAACTTGCCATATTCCCCATATTCTTCTAATACTTGAATGATGAATTTGGCTGTTAAGATTTTATTTTCTCCTCTTCTTTCCTTCTACTTTCACCATCATCATCATTATCATGTCTCCATATTTCAAAGACTACTGACAGTACTGTTTACCATTAGGCTTGTCAATTTTAATTGATTGTGTGTGAAAAGTCATTTTATTAATATCTCTCCCAACAAATGTGGTTAATTAAATTAAAAGCCAGCAAAGGATTTCAGAAGGAAATTTAGGATTACCTATGTGTCCCCTGTTCTTCTTAAAATTCATGAGACCAGTAAGACTACAGATAAAATATCATGGAACATCTGTCAATGAAAGAACAGTTGGAAATAAAGTTATTGAAATATCTCAAGTGGCAATATCAGTTAAGGAAAAGTAGTATTCTATTTATCACTATTCTGTTTACAAACACATCTATTGCATAAAGCCTAGTAAGTCTGTGCATGAATCAAATTTAACATATAACTTAATATTCATCCTATCCTTAACTCCTACTTAACTGTTAACACTATAAAAAAATCCTCCAATCTGAAAGGCCCACTTCTTATAAATTCTGCAAAACAAAAACCTAGATTGAAAAGGCATGATTTGCATTATGGATAGCAGCCTCTCACTTATCCTTGTACTTCTAGACTCACTGCAGGCTCTTTATGCCCAAAGTTGAAACCTAACAGCAATATTTCAAAGATCTACCAGCTTAAGAAATCCTTTTTGTCATTGTATGGATGCTCTTCTTATTCTAAAGCATTGCCATTAACACTTTTACAAATATCAGTTGAACCCTAGGCAAAAGACCTGGGGTTCAGCTGGCACATAGTTCATCCCAAAGGACAGGAGTTTCTTTTAGCTGATGTGCTGAACTTGTACTAAAATCTAAGTCAAGAATGAAGGAAGGAAGGAAGGGAAAAAGGAAAGAAGAGAAAAGAAGGAAGGGAAAAAGCTTCATTTAAACCCTTTATCCTTCTTTCTTTCTTCCCCCAAATCCAGGAAATTTTCATATGTGTTCCTTTTCAAAATATGACTTAAAAATCTTCTGTTGATGTTTTAGAATATTCCTATTTTCAGTACGAATTCAGTTTTAAAACATTCTCCCAAGTGTATGCTCATTTGCATTTCTGGTGAAAGTACAAAAGAGATCAGATCAGGAATATTGCTTCTAAATATGGCTTCCAGTTCCTACATAAATAGAAATTTGCCATTTCCCCCTTGAATGGTTCAACATGCTTTGGGCAATTTTGATGAGATGACCAGCAGTAATGGATTTAGTCAGAGACAGAAAAAAGGGACAAAGAAACACAGAGCAAAGCTGCCTGAAAAGCACTCAGGAACCCTTTGTGCTACAGAATATAGCAACTAAAATTCACAGGCTATTTGATTGCCTTTATTTGCAAAGTAGAAACTACCTTATAATCATCACTGCCAAACAGTACAGATTAATTATGCATGCAGAATGAGGACTACTATAGAATTTGATAATGACAATATTTTATAATATTGGTTACTACTGTACTTTGCATTTGTATAACTGATTTTGTGACCATTTTTATTATCTATAGAAACACATGTGTAACATAATAATATAATGTTTTATAACTATGCAATAAATTATAAAAATATACTTATTCAAGAGAAATACATTTTGACTTTAATTATGTCCAAAAATATGTTTCATCCTTTTTTCCTTCATTCCAGTCCTCTAACTTTCCTGAGAAGTCAGACAATATGATATAATTTTGTACATATATATAACACCTATTTTCCTGTTCCTCACGTTGTATAACAGTTTTTGCATGGTCAAAGTAAGATTTTGAATTTTGAAAGTATGATCCTTCAACATTTCTGAAAAGTGCTCAGTTAGATTCATGAATCACAGTTAATTGATTTATGATTGAAAGAGACTTAATATTCAATCTCATCATTTTATAGATGAGGAAATAAGGTTCAGAGAGTTGGTTAATTGTACATACTAATTTAGAAAATAAATACCAGAGCTGATGATTGAACCCACATCTTTCAGTGCAAAATACCCTTTCAAATGTTCCATGTTCCCTGAGTCTCATAGAAATGCCTTGTTATAACTAAATGATTATGAATGAGAAAACGTTATTTAAGCACTTACTATGTCCCCTAATTCTTTTATGAAGTGCTAGAAAATAAAATGGAAGCAAAAGAGGTCATTGTCCTCAAGGAACTAACTTAATAGTAGAATCCAACATATCAAGGGCTGCTAGAATTGAATATGATGACAAATGGACATGGCAGCATGATATTGGAAATGGCCAAGAAGGAAAGGGGAGTCTGGTTCTTAATAAGTGAAAGCCAAATTTCATTAATCTCCTTTGATCTCTATATTTACCTTTTTGAATAAATAAAATCTCTGATATAAATGATTCTCTCAAAGCCCTTACTCTGTTGCCTTGTGATAGCTTCTAAAATTCCTGAAGAATGGAAAGTAAGCTTGGGTGAATTCTACCAACCTTGAAGTCTTAAACAAAATTATGCATAATGACAAAGTCTTATATGTTAGAGAGCCAATCAAACAAAATTTCAAAAGGATAATCGCTGATGTATTGGATAAGGAACAATGAATTCTTAGTCTATAGCATCCCATGGAAAACTACAAAAAAAAAGAAAAAGGAAAAAAGTTCAACATGATCCTTTGTCCTGTTATTCCTTTTGCAAAGAAATGAATATAATAACATAGTTTTCAATAAACACAAGGGTACAAATTATTGGTTTAAAGATACTCTCTTTAACCTGAATATTAAGTAAGAAGAAAGCAATATAGCAGGGATTTGTTAGTATTTTATATCATATAACCTAATAAATTCTAAATAATCTGAAAATGCTAAATCTAGCAATCTAAATGAAATAGGTCATACCATACAAAAACCAATGAGAACAGTAAGACTATTATAGGATTTTATCTGGCAGGAAATTTGTCAGCTAAGGAAACAGAGGTAATAATAGAAGGTAAAATAGACAATTTTTATTATATAATATTAAATATCTAGATAAAAACAATGTAGCTAGAATTAGAAAGGAAAAAACAAAGAAAAATATTTACAGCCAATTTTCAAATAATACCTGCTATCCAACGTATGTAGGAAGTTGGTATCCACATATAATAAGAATAATTTCCCCATAGATAAGCAGTCAGATCATTTGAACATACACCTTTCTTTTTTTTTTTGGCAGTTTTTAAGTGAACACATTTTAAGTATCCATAAACATATGAAAAAGTGCCTACAATTACTACTAATAAAATGTAAGCTAAAATAGCTCTAAGGAATTATTTCACTCCCATAAGACTGGAAAATATGAAAAAAATAAAATTGTACCTATTGGAAGTTCTATGAGAAGAGAGAAACAGAAATGCATTATTGATCAGTGGAGCTATAGATTGATTCAACCATTTCAGGAAGTAATGTAGGTCTATATAAACCCTTTAATCCAGTAATAAAATTACTATGAATTTGCCCCAAGGAGGTCAAGGACAATGGAAAATAATTTATATGTATCAAAAGTTTATAACAATATTAAGTGTAAACAAAGTGGGTGTTCATTGATTAGGAAATGGCTATACAAATTAAGGGATGTGTATGTAATCGAGAACTATCATGCCATAAAAAATTATGATTTTGGCAGATATTAAGAAGCTTGAGAAAACCTGCTGGAGGAGTACAAAGAAAAAAGAACCAAGAGAACAATGTACATGATGATTATAGTATTGTAAATTAAAATAATTTTGAAAAATTTTAGGACTCTGATCAAAGCAATGATTCTTCTTATCTAAGGAACACTGGTTCTGGAGTCTTGGGGTTTGGGATCAAATACTTTCTCTTAAGATTCACTTTCCTCATTTGTAAAATTAGATATTTGGACTAGATGGTTTCTAAGTACTCCTAGTTCTAGACCATTGACTATCTAATCATAAAACATACCTCTTGACTATTAGGTAATAGACTAGAAGCTTAGATGTGTGGTGTACATTTCCAAACATAGCCAATGTGTCCACTTGTTTTACTTGAATATATGCATTGCTAGGCAGGATTGATTCTACTAGAGAGAAAGGGACATGGGGGTTGAGTTAGTGTAGTGATATCCAGTTCAAAGTATTACTATGGCTGCATATTGATTTAGAGAACCACAAATTAACATTATGAATTTTGCATTGTATTTTTTATTTATATTGTTCAACATTTCTCAATGACATTCTAATCTTTTTTTGATGTTGCTGATTCTATACTATGTTATGTGGGGATTTCATCAATTCAGATTCATCTCTCTGCTGATTTTTCTCAAATTTACTTAACTAACTCTAATATCTTTCCTGATTTCCAATCTACTCTGTGTAACCTTTGACTTAGAAGAAAGTGTTGACCACATTCTTCCCCTTGACACTTTCTTGTTGCTAAGTTTTCATGAAACTTCTCTTCCCTTATTGTCCTCCTGCTTATTTGAGCTCTCTTCAGTCTCCTTGCGTGGATTTCCCTGAGGCTCTAAATTGGGCTATCTTCTCTTCTCTAGGTGTACTACTTCACTTGGTAAACTCTCATCAGCACCACTGGATCCAATTATCATGTCTATGTAAATGATACTCAAAGTGATTACATTCTCCCTAAACTCTATCTTCACCTGGATCCAGTCTTGCTTCTCCATCTTCCTTTCAGATATCTCTAAACTGTGTTTCTTGTAAGCATCTTAAACTCAGCAAAATTGAACATATTAGCTTTCCCAAAAGACATATTATTAAAACATATCAATTTGGCTATTAATAATTGTTTTTTGACATTTTGTAATCCTTATTTTCTTTCTTCTTCTTTTTCCTTCCTTCTCTCCAAGAGGACAGATAAAGTGATATATAATGATATATATATATATATATATAGTGATATATAATGTGCATGTGTTATCATACAGTACAAATTTCCTTTTTGTCATGTTGTGAAAGGACACATATCATGTAAAATGAAGAGAAATTCATGGAAGAAATAAAGTGAAGAATGATATGCTTCAATTTGCATTCAGACTCTGTCACTTTCTTCTGTTGCAGTGAATAACCTTTTTCATCATGGATCCTTTAGATCCTTGCATTGCCTTATTACTGTTGAGGGCATCACTATCCTTCCAGTAATCAGGGCTCTCATAACCTAAGTGTTATCCTCAAATCTTTACACTTTATCATCCCTTCCTCTATTACCAGTAGATCTTCAAATCTGGTTGATTCTGCCTTTGCAAAAGTCTCATATATGTCCCTTTTTCTCCTTTCTTCTTGCTGCCCTTATGGTCTAGTCTAGGTATAGGCCCTCATCTCTTTTAGAAAGGACTATTGTAGTAACTTTCTTTTGGTCACCACATTTCAATTTTCTCTCCATTCAAGTACATTGTTCACTTAGATATCAGTGATCTTTCTAAAGGACAGTCTTGATCATGTCCCTCTTGTCCCTCTGAACAATAAGCTTCAATGACTCCCACTTACAAATATAAAAGCAATTTTTGGCTTCTAAAGTCCTTCAAATCTTAATGCCTTACTATCATATTGTACTGGAAGCTTAATCCTGTCCATATACTCAGTGATCCAGGAACTGTTTTCATTACATTTTATCCCATGTTATATTTCATTTCAACTCCATTTATTTCCACTGGTAACACTCTATGCCCAATATATTCTCCTTCTTTATCTCTGTTTCTTAAATGTCTCGCTTCCTTCAAATCCTAGCTAAAATCATACCTTCTGTGATATCATTATACCTGTCCTCCATAATGTTTGTTCTTTATCTATAAAACTATTTCCAATTTATCCTTTATATATGTAAAAGAATAATCTGAGACTGAATCTGCTAGAGGAATAAGACAAGTAGATTCACCATACTGGAAGACCATCTTGAGTGGGGAAGGGCAGGAAGGAGAGAGAATTCCAAAGGAAGAACAGAGGAACTGAGAAGATCCAGGCAGTTTAACTCTCTTCTCTTTGGGAAGTCTAAGAGAGAGGTTGATCTGAGCAGAACTCTGAGCCTGGAACACCCTCCTGTGAAATCTGACCCTAGTATCCAGTGAAGATAAACCCAAGTGAATAGGACTTTGCCTGAAAGCCATTAACCATAAAAAGAAGAATCACTAAATCCCTCTAGATAGTCCTTTGAACTTGATAATAGTCAGACCACTAGGAGTCAGGACAACTTTCACAATTGACCCCAGGGTGTCAGGCAGCAAAGGCTTACCCTGCAGGATTTGGGGAGAAGGGGTTCAATTGGTATTATTAGGGACTTCCTATTTCCCTCCTTCCCAATCACCTTATCCCACAACTCACTTGCCTTACCTTTTAAATGTTATTTAGAATACATAGCCATTTCCTAAATCAAGAGTCGGCTGCATGGTATTCAAGAAGGGTGACTGGGAGTTTGGGATGGGGGAGAAAGTTACCTTCTCTCCTCAAAGCAAGAGAGGAGCAGCCTGTCTTATATTCTATTTCAATCAAGTCTCCGAGGAAACAGCATCTGTGATTCTGAAGGGTACTAGAGTGGGGTTTACCAGGGAAGGATAGGAGGAAATCTATCTATGCTCTCCCTTCAACCCTTGGGTACATTTCATCTCTACCACACCACTCTGGTCCTGAAATTAGTGGTGGGAGACTCCATTACTTCTCCCTCCATTATATATATATATATATATATATATATATATATATATATATATAATTTATACATAGTCATTTGCATGTTTCTATTCCATTTTATTATGAGTTCCCTGAGAGCAGATTGTTTGCACAGAACCTGGTAAATTATAAACTTGTAAATTGATTTAATTTTCTTTGATTTGACTCTTTGGCTTGTTATTGTTATTTGTTTTTAATTGAACTCTCTTTTCAAGTCACTTCACAAATTTAATCTGCCTTCTGTATTTTCTTAAAGCAATATTTTCAGCTGTTAATTCTTATTTCCAACTTCCATAGTGATGGAGGAAGAACAAAAATTATGATAAAAAACAGGCTGACTTTATTTTTCTCAATCACACTATATCTTTATAGCCACAAAAGTTACTAAAAACTGTAGAGACTCCTGTATAAAATTATATAATATGTGGTTTAGTTAAAAAGGAATATTAATTGAGAAAGATGTAGCTTGAAAGTCTCACAACAAATGCTTCTTAATTATCATTTGGTGATAAAGGAAATGTTAAGAATTAACTTATTTTCCCATGATCCTCTCTGATTATCAATATGCCAGAATAAAACAAGAATGAAACAACATACCTAAAATGCTTATTACTTTCACAAATGATGTCTTTCCAGGACTTCATGTGGTAGTAGTACTCCCTACACATGGTTAGGATTTACAATTGTTCTTTAAAAATGGTAATGATTATATAAAACACAAGAATATTACATAACCTCCTCAATGTAATCCATAGCAACTCAAAAAATTCAGCTAAAGAAGATCCACACAGTTCAAACCAATTGCATTAAGGATGTCTATTGCCCAGACTATGATGTGTTTTTGCACAAGATTTGATATTATAATTTAAAATCAACCAATTATTTAAAGCTGAATTTTCCCCTCTGGATGGGAAAATAAAAAGAGAAAATTGAACTGGGTGGTCTTTAAGGTCACTTCTATCTTAAAATCTATTAGCTTATATGGTAAATTCAAATTAAGAGGAAACCCAAGAATAAGGAAATATCAAAGTAAATAAAGAGTATGTTAAAGAGAAAGTTAAGCAGAATATTTTAAAAGACATGACAATGATCATTTCTCGATTTAAATGACAGCTTCAGAAGAGTATCTCCTCCCAAAAGATAACAGAATTTCTGAGGTATAAATTTACATATAAAATATTCCATTAAAAAGATTTCTCCAGTCTCAGTTTCCTTATCTGTGAAATGAGGTTAATAATGAAATCTAGCTCTCAGGATTGTTGGGAGCATCAAATAAGGTAATAATTATAAATTACTTAGCAAAATGTCTGGTACCTAGTGAGCTATATAAATGTTAACACTAGTTATTTTTGATAGTGATGGTGATGAATTTAAAGAAGCATTTCTTCTTTCCTTAACAAAGTTGCTACATGTTTACATACACATTACTTTTTCACTGGTTCAGTGATTAAAAGGAAAACAGGTATAAGACTGGTTGGGAGAGTAAGGTTCAAGAATTAGACCAGAGGGGCTGGATTAAGGAAGGATGGTTAAAGCATTGCTCTATTTAAATTTCAAGTCAAAGAGTTTAGATTTCATAGTAAGTGGGTATGTGATAATAAGACTTTAAAAAGTAGAACCAAAGTCAGAGCTCTGAATGTCACATTAATCTAAAAGACTTGGGTAAATTTAGACCCTTAACTGTCGCCAGTTATTTTTGTTCAGTGCTCATAACGATGTGCTTATTTAGCAAGCATTTCTGGATGTTAATGCCATGAGGCATTTGTCACTCTGGGTCCTACATTATGTAGTGTAGCATGGACTGCCAGTGATCATACTAAAAGGCATCCCTGACCCACCTTTTCAGGATGATTAAATCACTCAATTAACTGCATCAGATTGACCTATGTCTTAAACTAGGTCTGGAGGCAATGATTAGAGAAAGTGCCTGCGAAATTCAAGACATTCACGAGTTGTCAGAATGAGTTATCTGACCATAAAGGATGCCTTTTATGGGGAAATTACATTGTTATTCCAGAAGGAAGTCATCAAGAAAGTCAGCCACACCAGATACAAAGCATATAGGAATTTTTCACATGAAAGCTTTGCTTTTAAGCTATAGAGATGCTTGTTAGAATTAATTGACATCAAAAGAATTGTGAAAGAATAGGGAACATGTTAGGTTACTTGGTTTAACTTATTCAATTAAGTGTGTGTGTGTGTGTGTATGTGTGTGTGTGTGTGTGTGTGTGTGTGTGTGTAATAATGCATAGAGAGAGTAGTCAGGTGGTGTGGTGGATACAGAGACAAGCCTGAGGTCAGGAAGACTCATCTTCCTCAAGTCAAATCTGGCCTCAGATACTTATTAGCTGTGATCCCTTAACTCTGCTTGCCACTATTTCCTAATGTGTAAAATGAGCTGGAGAAGGAAATAACAAGCCACTCAAGTATCTTTGCCATGAAAACTCTAAATGGAATCACAAAGAGTTGAGGACAATTGAAAAAAAAACAACTGAAGAACAACATTGCATACATAGTTTACATAAATATATACATATTTGATATATCTGTATGCTTACTATGCGCAGGACATCACATTGTCCTAGAGATGCAAAATAAATAAAATAAAGGCAATATCACTCAATGTCTTGCAATTAATAATTCACAAAATATACACTATGTACCAAAATTTTATACAAGGTAAAAGTGGTAATAGTGTGGGGGAAGCTAGGTGGCTCAGTGGATAGAGCCAGGCCTGAAGATGGGAGGTCCTGGGTAAAAATATGGCCTCAGATACTTCCTAGCTGTGTGACCATAGGCAAGTCACTTAATATCTAGAGCCAAGCCCTTAGCACTCTTCTGTCATGGAACTGATGCTTAGTATTCATTCTAAATCAGAAAGTAAGGCTTTCAAACCTACAAGTGATAGTGGTGAAAGGGGTCCAGACAAAATGCCTTAACACCTTGTGATTGCATACTAAGAATCAGAACACACCTTAGGGGTGACCTATATCCTCTCCCTCATTTTACAGATAAGAAGATTGAGATGCAGAAGTGAAATGACTTCCCTCAGAAAAGACAATTATTCCATGTCAGTTAACACAGATCTTCTGACTCCAGAGCTAAGGCTCTTTCTACTGTATCATTTTTTTCCTCTACAAAGAGTTGCAGTCAGTGTTTTGTTATTGGTGTTACTCAGTCATTTCAGTTGTGACTGATTCATTATGATCCTATTTAGGGTTTTCTTGGTAAAGTGGCTTGAGTGGTTTGTTATTTCCTTTGCCACCCAATTTTACGGATGAGGGAAATAAGGCAAACTAGGTTAAATGACTTGCCCAGGGTCACACAACTAGTAAAGTTTCTGAAACTCTATTTGAAATCAGGTCTTTCTGATTCTGGGCCAGGGATCCTGGCTACAGGGCCACTTAGCTTCCCCTTTATACACAACAGACACTTAAAAACAGTTTTAATTGAAAGAAAGATAAGACTATTCAGTTTACATGTAGTTTTTTACTTCACTACACAACAGACAGAAAGTAAGTAATATATGCTCTCCAGCTAGGAAAACGAGGAACAATTTTATAACATGCATGAGATGCTTTCCAAAGGAAAAATAATGGACAGCTTAGATTGACTTTATCAAAAATATGAACTATTTTTTTCCTTTTTTAAGTTTACCTTTTTATTTAGATATATTTTGTTTTCCAAATTACAAAAAGAAAAAAATGTCTTCTATTACAAAATTTAAACCCTATATTCCTGAAAGGAACTTATAGTGTGATTGTTTCTGATAACATAAATCATTTCACAGTTACATAGTTCAGTGATTGTTAAGCCAACAGATAAATGTATGTTTTCACTGGGCAAGTACACTATTAATATTGGACATTACAATGGATCTGAAATTATATTTGAGTGTTTTTTTTAATATTCTGTTTGTATCATGGTTTTTTTTTAATCCTGATGGAATGAAAACTCCTTGAGATTTTGTTTCAGCATTTGTATGTATCATTGAATCACATGATACAGTATATTTTGCTTCATTGTTTTGGTGTATCTTTTGTATATACCTAGTGTAACAGATGTCACAAAGTAGCTGCTTATGCTCATTGACTGATGGGCTTTGTGTCCTTCCTTCATGATCACTTTAGGTCTTCCCATGTTTCTCTGAATTATTCACAATCAACATTCTTTTTTTTTCTATAGTAAAACAATTATATGCAACAATTACTTTGCCCTTTCATAATTATTTGGAATGTATTTCACTCATGGATTTTTTCTCCTATTATATCAGATAATGTTTCATTGGATATCTTACATTGGCCTTGTCTTACTTTCTTAATCTTCCTTAAGGGATAATGCTAAGAATCAAATCTCTAGATCAGAAAGAATGAACAATATATTTTCCTTAAGTAATTCCTATTTTTTCCAGGAAACTTGGGCCAAATGATAGCTCTTCAGGGAGAGAATTAATGGGTCTGTGTTTCCATTCCATGACAATTTTTTTCATCTTTGTAAATTTGAAAAGTATCAACTAATATCTCAGAGTTTTAATTTAAATTTCTTTAAATAAAGAATATTTAAGATTCTCATTTAAAAACAATTATAAATAATTTAGCATTTCTTTCTTTGAAAACTATTTGTTCATATCTCTTGACCACTGCATTTTGGATGTCTTTTATATATGAGAATTTGTACTAAATCCTTATACACTTTTTGGGTCAATCTTATGTGAAAAAATATTCATACAAATATTTTCTAATATGAATACTTTCATTTTATTTAAATTGTTTTAATTTTAATTATGAGAAATGTTTTAATTTTATGTTCATTAGTTTTGCTTTATAAATTATATTATCCACATTTTATTAATTATTCAAATACACATAGTTGTTTAAGAGAAGAACTAAATTCTCTTTTAATTCATTATATTAATTTTTATATTTAGACAATTTATACATTGGATGCTTTTAATTGTAAAAGATATAATGTGTTGATGTAAATCTATTTTCTAATATGTTCTTGTTCAATTTTCCTAATAATTCTTATCAAAAAAGAAGTCATTTCCTCAAATATTTATATTTTGGGATATATCAGATATAAAACTATGGTGAATATTTGTTACAATATTCTGCTTTTTTAATAAATTTCAGTGATCAACTTTTCTAATTTTTTCCAAGTTTTGGGAGATTTTATTTAATTAATTTAGAATATTTTTCCATGGTTACAAGATTCATGTTCTTTCCCTTCCCTCCCTCAGTTCTCCTCCTGTAGTTGACACACAATACCACTGGCTTTAATGTGTCATTAATCAAGACCTATTTCCGTATTGTTGATATTTGTACTAAGGCAATCATTTAGAGTCTATATCCCCAATCATATCCCCATCAAACCATGTGATCAAGCAGTTGTTTTTCTTCTGTGTTTCTATTCCTACAGTTCTTCATCTGAATGTGGATAGTGCTCTTTCTCATAGGTCTCTCAGAACTTTCCTCTATCATTGCATTGCTGCTAGTAGAGAAGTCCATTACATTCGATTGTACCACAGAGCATGTTCTCTGTCTACAATTTTCTCCTGGTTCTGCTCTTCTCACTCTGCATCAATTCCTGGAGGTTGTTCCAGTTCACATGGAATTCCTCCAGTTCATTATTCCTTTGAGCACAATAGTATATATACCATTAATTTTTATTTGTTAATCAAGTTTTGATAATTCCACTTAATAATTTGACATTTGAAAAACTAAATTCCCTTTCTGCCTTCATTTCATTTCAATTTTCCTCACTGATATTCTTTACTATAAGCATCCAATAATTTTGTCAAGCTCTATCTTACCATATCCAAGTATATAGAACCAAATATATAGGGCAATTTCAGAAGTATAACCATTCATTTTCTTTATTGACATAAACTCAGTCTTGAACTTTGAATGTTTCCTGAATTATTTGGGTCTTTATTCCTATAAACATTACATTATGCTTTCATTTGTATCATTCCTGGTGTTACCTTCAGAAGTTGCCCTAAAATATTCAATTTGTATTCCTTAAATAGAATTTTTTAACAATCTTCTTAAAATTTGTTAAAATATTAAATTCCTTACCATTGTTGAAGATATATTTGTGCTTCTATTTTTGTAAAACCATTATTTTATGAATGTTGAAGTGTTATGCAAATCTTGAGAAAAATCATCACAACTGTCAAAATATGTTGCTTAATATTGGCTTATGATTTGTTCCTATATTTCTCCCTTTTAAAATATTTTCTTTATTATTTTAACACTATATCAAATAATGTCAGTCATGATATTTTTATTCTGATATTATTGAGGGGGAAGAAACTTCTTTTTTCCATTTTAAATATGTAGTGTTTTTAGTAATACTGTTGTCTATACAATGTCACAGGCATTTTCTACATTACTAGATATAAGAAGGCTGATTTTGTTATTGAAATGATTAGTTATGCTAATAGATTTCCTTTTTCTGCTATATTGTATTTCTGGTATAATCATATTATAATTAAAATAAATTGCTATTTTCTCACAGTATGCCAAACATTTATTACTGATTTTTATTAGACAGATTAGTCCAAAACTTACTTCATAAGTTTTATCTCATTTTGGTTTGGTTATTAGTACCAGATTGGTTTTATGGAAGACATTTGACAAGCTTACTAATTTAATTAATTTTACAAAGAGATAAGGAATAGTTGGGGGTTTTTTGTTTGCTAGATTTCACATATAAATTCATTTGGATTCAAAAATTTGCAGGTAGAACATCTATAATTTGTTTTCTAATGCTTCCCCAACTGACTCTGCCAAAGAAGACCTCAATGGGAAAAAATTGAGATAATTTTTCATACTTCCATTTCTTCCCTTTTTCTTAATTCATATGCTTTAAACACCCTTCTTCATGATCTCTTCCTTTACACCTGTCTCACAAGAACTTAAGGTCCTTCTTTTTGACAAAGCAATACTTGTAATAATTACCCTTGATATCATTGTCAAATGATTTATTCAGCCAGCAGATGGTCTGTTCCATTCTACTCTTTCTTATATCTATTGTTTCCTCCCTACTACCTACAAAAATACCCATATTCCTCCCAGTTCATTAAGTAAAATAAAGACAAAATCTTTCCCTTGATCCTATTATTCCCTCTCTCAGCCTACATATTTCTTCCTCTTCATGAATAAATTCCTTCAGAAGACTATAAAGAATATGTCTTCATTTATTCTCACTTTCTTTTAGACTCAGAAATTTGTCTTGTCTTCATCATTTAACTGAAACAATACTATACTATGTTACATCGACCTCTTAAGAGACAAATCAGATAATCATTATGTTTTATCAAATAATCATCATCTCTATCTAATGATTCCATAGTGTATGCATGTGTGTGTATTTATGGGTATATGTAAATATATGTGTGAATAATCCTTAGTCTCCTTTGCTCCATTCTTCAATTACCAGTTGACTTATAATATTTTGAAATGAATATAATAAATACATATATTTAATTCAACTGTCCAGCCCAAAACAGAATTTAGTATGTTTTTTTTTTTCCTACAAGCTGTTATGTTTAGGATTTGTTTCATTTTATTAAGAATAAGTTTTAAGATCAGAGAAACGGGTTTGCCTACTTTACTACTTCCCCTATAAGTAAGGAGACAGAAAAAATTTGCTGTTGGCTCTTTAAGGATCTAGAAGGAAGAGAGTGATAGTTGGGGAATTCTGGGCCTGTCTCTTGAACTTCCTCTTTAGAGTAGTTTGCTGGAGGATTTTTCTGAGAAGATTTGTTATTTATTTGAGAGAGTTAATTTAGAGGAGTTGGATTAACACCTAAGAAGCTGAAGAAGAGTTGGTTGGAATGAGAGGTTTTCTCCCAAAGAGAGAAACAGCTACCAGAAGGGGCTTTGTTCCCTCTGACTTGAAAAGAGTCAGTGTCTGGCTTTCTGCAAGGAGAGTCTGACAACCATATCGGTCAGTTAGCTTCAGGCAGTTTGTTAATTTTCACAGATTTCTTTAAGGGGGTTAATATCAATTTAAGTTCATCTATTAGAATAAGTTTAGTTAGATAGAAATTGAATCTTAGATTGTTGAGAATAGTTTAAGGAGGTTCACGGTGGTGAACAAGAAGAAAATCTGTGAGAATTTAGACTGGGGAGGTGATTTAGAAACTTTAGAATTAGGATAAGAAATTTCCTGATTTATTCCTACCTCATTTATCCTGTTCTGCCTCTCTTCATAGGTATAATTAAATAAGAGTTGGATTAAGCTGTGTTCAACATTTCATCCATTTCCTTCAAATACGTTACCCTGACAGCTTTACCTTATCTATACCACCTGATCAGTATCAACCCACTATCAATATTAATACCCTATACAAGATCATTATTACCTACAACCCCTCTTTCAAACTTTCTCACTCTACTAAAATGTTTTACAACCTCTGTGTCATCCATACTTCTTTATTTGGATTCATTTAGCATAATCATAATTAGCTGACAGGTAGTAGATTTGTTGTTGTTTCCACCTTTATTGTTGTTCTTATCTTTAAAAATCTCTTCTATGCATGCCTTTCTCTCAACTCATATAGCAACCATCATTATTCAGGTCTCATCACCTCTCATTGGGATTACTGAAATTTCCTTCTAATTGATCTACTTTTCCTCACACCTTAACCCCTTCCAACCCAACCTCCCTTCAAATGTCATAGTGATTGATATAAAGTGCAGGAATGCCCATTTTATCTCTCCCCTTAATGCCATAAAGGTCTCCCTCTCTCCCTCTCTGTTTCTTTCCCTCTTTCTGTCTCTGTCCCTGTCTCACTCTGTCTTTCTCTGTCTCTGTCTCTGTCTCTGTCTCTGTCTCTCTCTCTCTCTCTCTCTCTCTCTCTCTCTCTCTCTCTCTCTCTCTCTCTCTCTCTCTCTCTCTCTCTCTGTCTCCCCTCCTTCTTCCTTCCCCCTTCCTTATTGCCTCCAAGATCAAATATTACATTCTTTTCTTGGCAATCACTACCTGTTCCCTGTTCATCTTCCCAACTTTACAATTTACTCCCCACCACCAACTCTAGTATTCAGAAAAAAAAAAAAAATTAGCACTAAATTTTATTTGTCCTCGCTGTCCTCCATGACTAGGATCATCCATACCTCTGAGTACTAGTTTCCCTAACTTCCTTCAAGACTTAACTCAAAACCCACATTGTAGAGTAAACCCTTCCCAGTATCCCTTGCTTCTATTTTTTCCTCTAATACCCCCTTCAGTTTACTCTGTATCCATCTTCTGTATATAAATTATTTTTAGTTAATCTCCTCAATCAGAACAGCCCTTTGAAAACTGAGACTATGCTTTGACTGTTTTTGTATCCCTTATTCTTAGTAATAGGCCTATCACATAGTAAGTATTCAATAAATGCTAGTTGATCAACTGATAATAATCTTTTCTCAAATTCTTTGATAGTTCTAACTAATAATTTACTCACTATTTCATTCTCTGAATAATGATGGGGTCTTTTTAAATATATCTTTCAAATTCTTGAGATCTGATTTGAAGTGAGCCTAAATCCATACTTGTGCATTTTTGTCTAGCTAGTTCTTCCTGATCACTATAATTTATAAAGCGTGTGTAGGTGCATGTATGTGTGCATGCGCATGAATGCATGTGTGTGTGTGTGTGTGTGTGTGTGTATAGGTGGATGGTTATGGGAAGAGAAAAACAAACATTATAGATCTGATAGAATAGATGTGTTTCAGGGTATTTTTACATCTTACAATTTCATCATTTTCTTTCATATCCATCCTATGCCATGTCAATGCGGAGGTGTTGGCAACCTTTTTTTTTATTATTTATGCCATTTTATTTCTTTAAATTGTCACATAATTGTATATAAACATTGAATATACTCTTAGGCTATATACCTGAAAGTCTTTAGTAGCTTATCTTGTCCAACATACTTAATTTGAAGATAAGATATCTAAGGTTTAGAGGTTAAGTAGTTTTCCTAAGTGTGACACAGTAAATTGCCTGGTCACCCAATACCAAACCACTCTTATTGATATTTTATCATTTTGTCTCATGATCTATGGATTCTCTACTGATATTTATGTGGGTGATTTTTTTCTAAAATGATAACAACATGCTCCACCCCTAATATTGCCATATTCTGGACACTTTAATCTCTTCTCATCTCTTTTCCTCTGTTAAAATGAATTTTACAGTGTGGGTCCTTTGCTTTTGGCCCTAGTTTCATTGTAATTTTGAGACTTAATGGAATTTCAGTGCCTATCTTCAATTCATAATGCATTTCCAGCTATATCAACTTTTTTATTTCCTGTTATTCCTTTGTGTGATACACTTATCTCTATTATTTTGCTTCATAAAAATAACTATGAAAAAGATTCATAATTTCATATAATAAAACTCTATTGCATTTGCTCACACTAGATTTAACTGATATGGAAGTTTGGCTATTGACAGCAAAATGAAATGTTTGGGTATTATTTCATACTCACAGTATGATTTTATAAAATTCCATACATACTTAGGTTGAGGAGTGATGGAAATAATTATCTTATTAGTCTACTTTAACTACTTTAACATAGGCATTGTATGATAGAGAGAAAGGTAAAACAGGAAAGAACAAAGATCATGTCCTGCCTCTGGACACATATTGGATGTGACTCTGGGAAAGGTGACTTAACCACTTAGTGTGTTAAATTTTTTTTTTTACAACTCTAAGCTGCAGAGAAGGTGCTAAAATATACAGATAGATGGAATTTCCTTATTTGGGAGTTCCTATACAAATTAAATCATAAGTACATTCCTTATCCATATTGTTAATTAATCTAATTGGGCAAAGTGTGCTATAGTTAAGATATTTTTATATTATCTAATGGGTAGTCATATAGGGTGACTTAGTATTTCTATAAGTTGATGAGACAAACACAGTTCTAGGGTGTAGACTTCAGCTCTGTATATTTAGAAACTCTTTCCTTAGTTCACACTATGGTAGTTAGACTTCAAGGAATTCATTCACTCATGCTAAAGGAAATTATAAGAAATGGGGTTTTGAATGTCAATATATGAAAACACTTAGTGAAAGTACTTATAGCCTTGTTTCTACAGGGGGCAAATTCCACTTAATTTCCCTTTGTGTTCAGTTTAAATTATGGATCAGAAGATGGCTTTATGATCACACAATCAGAAAATAGGGAATTTTAATGAATTTTAAGAAATATTTCAATGGAACTACAGTATTTTGGTAAATTGTTCCCCTTCTCATACTCATTCCCTTCTTTCTTTGCTTCCTCCCCCCTTCTTTTCCTCCCCCTATTCTCTCCCTCCTGCTATTTCTCTCCCTCCCTCTATTTCTTTCTCTTTCCATTCCTGCTTTTCTTTCTCTTTCCATTCCGGCTCTCTCTCTCTCTCTCTCTCTCTCTCTCTCTCTCTCTCTGTCTCTCTCTCTGTCTCTGTCTCTGTCTCTGTCTCTCTCTGTCTCTCTCTCTCTCTGTCTCTCTCTCTCTCTGTCTCTCTCTGTCTCTCTCTGTCTCTCTCTCTCACTCTCTCACTCTCTCTCCCTCTCCCCCTAAATAAATAGTACCATCTATCATCAGAACACTATATAACATAGGCAAATAGGCAATACTGGAGACACATTGATCAAATGCCTATTATTCTACTCTCATTTCTCATCAGTTTCCTACTGACCACTGAGTAATCAATTCCATACATATACTCATTTAAAATTTATTTTTGAGATACTGTGTATATCACCCAAAGTTATTATTATCACTTAACTAGACCTCTGATCATCCTAGTATTTTACATAATGTTACTAGTTTCCAAATTATACCTGTGTCAATGGTGACCTGCTAACAAGTCTATATTGGTGTGTGGTGTTGTAGGGTAGGATGTAAACAGACAAAGGTGATGAGAGTGAAGAGTTTGAGAGAGTGAAGAAATAAATTCAATTTACTTGGATCTATTTGGTATTTAGAAAAGACACAGGATTAATGGTACTACTTAGAAAGTTCTTTTTTATTACTGTTCTTTTTTTGCCTTATATTCAACAATGTTGTCATTAGTTGATAATTGGGGAGGGAAAAAGAAATTATCATAATTTTGGAAATTGTATAGATTTCCATAATTATACATTATGTGCATGAAATATCATTTTAAATTGAAATAAAATTCTATTATCCAAAATGTATTTAGCAAAATAGAAAAAGATCCAACATATAGGGAAAAACTAAATAATAAAAACATAAATGGGATAATTTTCTGGGTTATAGATATTGGAAGAGAAAGGGATGATTAATATGCATAAGGAGGTTTACATCTCTGTCTTAGACTAGAGTGAAGGAAAAGAGAAAGAAGCATTTCAGTTTTAGGAGGCAAATTATATTATATAATACAAAGATCACTGGATGGAGTTAGCATACTTGAAGTGTATGATGTTGAGCAAATCAGCTTCTCAGCTACTATTTCATTTTATTTTGTACCAACAATATCTAGGTTTAAGATGAGTTTTATGCTTACTTTTCACTTAATATACATATGCATATATATGTAGGATTGACATGAATTATATGACCCTCAATATTATTGTTTCCAAATTTAAAAAAATGTTTGCACTGTTTAATTCACAGGAGTATTAAGAGAATCAACTCTAATGTAAAGAAAATATTTTGTAATTCATGAGAATATAATCTCTTTTTAAGCAAATAGAATTGATTTTTATCTTTGTGACTAGGTCAAGTTCTGGCATTAACCTTAAACAATTCCTTCTCTCTCACCTTGAATTTTTTTCTTTTTGAATGTGTTTTGGTCAAAATGATTTCTAGGGTTGCTTTGAGGTCTTATGCACAATTATTCAATGACATTCTATTGACAGGACTACTCTTGAGATAATCACTAATAATAAATTACATTGATATAAAATCTGAAGATTTGAAAGAGACTTTGCCTGCATTCTTCACATTTCACCTTCATTATAACCTTGTGAGTTTGATTTCAAGGACAATATTATCTCTTATTCTTCACATTAGGAAACTGAGGCTCAAAAAAGTTATTAAATGGCAGATGGAGGGTTTGAATCCAGGAGTCATTTGACTCCAAGCCCAGAATACTTTTTATGATACTGTTTAGTTTTCACTCTCCACAAACACTGAAGTAAATTTTCACATGGCCAAAAATTATGTTTACTCTATGCCTTTCTGTTATCAAAAGTTTATCTGGCATCATACCTGTGAAACAGTGATTTTTCTGCTTTAAATTAACTTGAATATACTGTTGTGCATACTTAATTAGATTAATCTTTATTAGAGTCAGTTTTTTCTCATTATTTCTCATGTCTGACAGTTATGTTTGAACTGTGCTAAAATAAATTGTACTCCCCAATATTTGTTTGCATTTTTATTACTTTGAAGTTAGAAAGTTTATTAGTTTTACAAAGTATTGGAGACAAATTATGGACTGAACTTTTGAAATCAATACTTTGCATAATTTTAGTCTGAGATCTAGAAAATAGCTATTGCTACTGTAATAAATGAAAATCAAATTTATTAAATGTAATATTAATAAAATATTGTGGTCACCATTATAAAATCAATTCTCAAGTCAGGAGTCTGTTAGTAGCTCTTAACAATGTAATTTTTATAAAAATGAAGATGTATGAAAAAGGGAAATGAAGGAAGGAGACAGAAAATTTCACCTAACCAGAAAAATACCTAAGCTGAAATCCCAAGGTGCCTAGCAGGCAAAGTCTCAAGTATTGAGAGAATGAGAGAGCAAAATATAGGATGCAGGATAGAACAAATGTAGGAAGTGACTTCTATAATAACACTACTGTAACCCTTGCATAAACCTAACTGAAGTTTAAAGTGTAAGCTTCAACCTAGTTTAAACTAAGTAACCCTTGGGTCAAAGCTTTTCTCTACTCAACAGGTCACAAACTACTATGATGCCAGCTCACAGTTCATGGAACCAATTAATTTTCTAGGCTGTCAAGGCCTCCCCTATGCCCACTGATCAATTCTCAAAATTGTTTATCAAACAACTTTACTCCACGGTTAAGAATGAGTCATATTCCAGATTTTTCTCCTTCCTATCTACCCACAACAAGGTAAGGGGAAAGAAAGAAGGAAATCAGAAATGTCTAACATATAGTAGGAGCTTAATGAATGCTTGTCAATTGAATAATATTAATGTCATTCATTCACAGATAATATCCTTATCTTTATTATATTTTAATTTATATTCAGAAATTAACTTACAAATAACATTGTAAGTTATTTGGAAAACAAAAGAAAATGGAAGCTAAATGATAACATAATTAAAATACAGCTCTTACAGGGGCACATAAAAGAGTTAGCTTGCACCTAGGGTTTTAGGTAAAAAAATTATTTCAGGGGATTCTGGGGACTAACCTGCAACCCTCATACATCAAAGAACTTTGATCTCAATTGTAAGGGTTACTAACAACCCATCTACAACTTAGTAGAGGTTCAGAGTAGTTAATTAAATTGCCTGTGGTGACATACCTAAAAAAATGTCAGAGGCAGTATTTCAACAAGGGGTTTCTTAATGACAAGTCCAGCTCCATACATGTGGTTTCATGTTACCTCTATCTGAAATTCTTAAAATGAGAAAAGCAAAAATCAACCTCGATATAAATTTCAACTTTCTGCTCCAATATCTATTGCAGGGAATGAAGAGATAGGGAAATTCTATGAATAATTTAATATGATCATTTCTCACTATGCTGTAATCTAAATTCTTTTATCATGGCCCGGAAAATTCTTCATGCTGGAAGATCACTTCAACCTTGGAAGTACCTTTAGCTCCACAGGCCATCGCTCCTCAAAAACCTGTATTTAAGATTTGGTGGTCTGATCAATTATCTCTTCATTTTTATGCAGACTATACTCTGTACTTCATCTTCCCCATATCCCAAACACCTGGTAACTTACCCACCCCCTTTTCTTTTTTATATTTGATAACTTCCATATCAAGATGAATTTGGAATGGAAAGAAGATAAAAATACATATTGAAAAATATGATACATTATTATGTATTAAAATGACAAAAGGTCATTAAGATATAAAAAGGCAAATGATCAACTTCAATGCCTCCCACCAATTTATCCTAAATACTTTCTTTTAGAGGAGAATAATAAAAAACTGTACATACTAAGGGTCCATTAACATTACAAGAAAAGAGTAGTGAGAACAAGAACGAATTCATATATAGACAGAGTAATGTCCTTCTTGTTATCCATGATATATATCAATTGAGCCAGAGGAACTTCTCTAGCATGATGGACTAGGAGATGTGGTAGGACTTGGGACCCCAGGAGTATAAACAGCCTGGTCCCTGGCCTCAGGAATGTCTGTGGTTTGGCCTGAAAACCATTTCTGGTGGAATGAAAATACTAAGGTCAATTTATATATCTCATGTATATGAGCCCCCTAAATGGATATGTAAATATGTCATAATTTATCCCCTCATAGATATGCATTTTCTTGTGCCTACACCCCAGACATCAAGGCTTATCAAACCCCTTCAATTCCCCCTCCCCACTTCTCTGTATATCCCTCACTTGTCACATAGTCCTCTTGATCTATAAAGATAAGTTCTCCTCTTTCTGCTTTGGTGGAGACACCCTCCATCTTGCCTTCCAGACATTTAACCTTTTTTTCCTAATAAATGTCTCTATTTTCTAAGATTATTTTAAACCTTGTAATACTTCAGTCAGCAGACAGCCTGAACCAGATTGGACTTCCTCCCTCAAGAGAGTGAATAGAAGAACTGACCTCCATGTCAATGTTAATAGTCAGTATATGCCAGAAGTAACTTCCTTATGTAGATTTTGAAGCTTGCCTCTGCTTAGTGTACTACTGTTGACATAGGAAGGATAATTATAGTAATCCCTTACTTTTAAGTTACTTTCAAGAGTATATCTTTCTTGACTATCAATGCCTATTTTAGGATTTTTTTTTCCTTTCTTTTTAAAAATCATGATCTTTCAGTCTTTTGGAGTCTTACAGCCAGTTTCTGGGGGAAGGGTCCTTGTGGAGATTGTGGAGCTAAGAATGATATAGAATAGTGATTGCAAACCTTTTAGAGACCAAATGCCGGGCCCTGCCCCCACCGCACCCCCCCAGACCTAGTGCTGTGCCCTCCTCCACACACATTCTGAATATGTCCCATTTCCCCTTATGACACACAGGGGAGGGAGGAACCACTCCCATTGGGCTGTTGGATGGTGGAGGTGTGGGTGAAGTAAGAAATGTCTTCAGCAAGTGTAGAGAGGAGGAGGGAAGTGGCCCAAGTGCTCCACTCCCCTCCAGCTCTGTCACTTGTGAGCTGCCCACCTTACCCCCTGTGTGCTCCCATTCCTCTGTGTTCTGCAGAGGAATAAGGAATGTGAATAAATGTCATCGGGTGCATTGGAGTCAGACAGGGGAGCAAATCTGCCCAAGTCCCTCTGCCTTTGTAGTAACAAACTCTGGCAAATGGGGTGGGGAGAGAGGGTGGCCCAGTGCCCACAGAGACAGCTCTGTATGCTATCTTTGGCACCCATGCCATAAATTTGCCATCACTGATATAGAAGAATTTTGAACCCCAATCTGAGATAAGCAATTTGATTGGTCGTAGGAGAAAGGAGTATCTTACAAAGCCAACAAGAACAGTAATGGCTAATACTTAAATAGTGCTTTCCACATACTATCTTATCTCATTTGAAAGGAGGGAATTGCTTTTAGGACAGCTAGAGGCAGAATTTAGATTTTTTCAGGGAAGGCAAACTTCTAGCCTGTATGAATTCTTCTGCAAGTAAGAATATGTTTATTTGTTTAGCCAAGTTGTTTCTATATATAAATCATGTCCTTGGAATATGGAGTTAAAGCTAGAAGGAACTACAACCCCCCTCCCATCCAATAGATAAGGAAACAGTGGTCTAGAAACTTTTCCAAGGTCACAAAATTATTAACATCAGAAATATTTGAATCTAGGTATTCTGGCTCCAAGACTAGTATTCTTTCCAAAGCACTGCACTTGTCTCTGTGACCTAGGATGGGAGGACATAAGATATATGTACTCTCTTTGACTGTTACCAATGTTAAGCAATGGCTCTAGTTTGGATTTTTTCTCAGAATCTATTGCCAGTGCCAAGATGAAAGGCAATAAAAAATAGGAGAAATAATTTTGAACTAAAAGTCAATAGACTTAAATCCTCATTTGAGCTTTCCTACTAGTTCAGGATAGGATTTCAGTAACTTACTGAATGTCTTCTGATTGGCTACAATTCTATAACATTAACCTACCCTCAAAAATGATCTCTAAGATTACTGTAGGCATAAAGGTGGAGAACTAAGGAGCCCCAGTGCTGTACTTTTGTCTACTTGAGTCCTTATACTTTTCAGGTTCTTTATGCTCCATGTATGACCTAGTCACTGACATATCTCAAGCATCTCCAGATCCCCTCCCAGAATTATTCTTAAATGAAAGCCTCTTTGGCTGTTTTCTTTATTGCTGCCTCCTTTCCCTATCACTCAACTGGTTTCAATGGGTTCAAATTCAAGTTTTTCAAGTTTCAACAACATTTTGTGTTCCCAGTACTAATCTCCATAAACCCCCATTTTTAAATTTGATTATCCTTCAGAAATGAAAAATCCCTCCTGCAGCTACCACAAAATACAGTCACTATTAAATATACCAGGTTAGGACAGACTTCCAGTGTTTTCAATACACTCAGTTCAGCCAAGTCATACTCATGTAAACAAGTCTTGATTAAAATTCTAAAATAATGTTTGTTATATTCTTCAAATCCTGACCAGTATTTGTTATAAATCTTAAGTGAAAAATCCTTGAAAATTCTGGTAAATATAAACTCTTCATATATATAATATATGTAGAATCTCATGATGTGCTATTCCCTCAAAGTGCTGCTACATCTCAGACAAGTTTGTGAAAAATGTGGAAGAATAGATTGAAAATCACAGAAATAATAATTCTTCTTGGACTTTTCACTGACTAATTGAAAATTCAAGAAGATTGCTAGTCTGACTTGGTTGAAAGGAGACAATAATAATGGATGCATTCATCATTTTTTCAGTTTCTCTCTTTGCTTTTACACTTATAGTCACTATCACTATTATGAAACAGTTATCAAGTAATCCATCAAAATGTTGCTTTGTCCCGCTTATTGATAATACTGAAGATACCACTAAGGTTTATCATCAAAGGATGACATGATGAGTTGGCAACTTTTATTATCACATTAATCTACTTTACATATTTGAACTTTTTAATATAAATTCCTGGATTATAGTAGAACATAGATAGAGAACAGTGGAAGTCTATAAAAGAAATTGGTGAACCAATTTGTTGAATATCCCAAATTCTTTGGGCATATTCTGAGAACCAACCCATTAAAAATTAGTCCAATGATCATTGTTTTCTTTAAATGTCACATATATAAAGGCCTTATTTTTTTTTCTGAGCTCTAAACTTGTCTCTCCAACCACTAGAATTACATATCTCCCTGAGGCCCCATAGGGTCATGTCCCAAAACAGACTATTCTATAACATAAACAGACTGTTCTATAAACCCACCCCTCCTCCTCAATTCCATGTTCCTTAAGGTAAATTTTTATTTAAAATCAAGGAATCATCTTTCATGAGTTCTTCAACCTCATTCATCCCCAATTCAATTTACTTGCAAGGATTATAATTTTTTTTCTCTCTTTTTAACAACATTTGCCTCAATTCCTTTTCTCCATTCCAAGCATAAAAATCCTAAGTCAGGCTTTCATGACCTCTCACTTGAAATATCAAAACACTCACTAATTGGCATTTTTTACATTAGGTCTCTCTTCTACAATCTTTCCTTTACTTATAGCTGCCTAATTAATATAGCAAAAGTTCTCTTCTGTCTTTGAAACTCCCCTGATCAAGAAACTTCAATGTTTTCCTGACCCTTCTAAGATGAAATGAAAACCTCTTTGTCATTTAAAGCTTTCAAAATCAGTTTCTGACCCATTGCTAGGGGTTGAGTCCATATAATTTCTCCTCATTTACTCTGAACTGTAGTCAAAATCATAATGACCTACTTGCTGTGCAAGACATTCCATCTCTCCCTGTATGTCTTTACATAGGCTATTCTTATACCCCTTGCCCCCAAAACTATTATTCTTCCTCATCTCTGTTTCTTGGAACATCCACTGCCCTTCAAGACTAATCCCAAAGACCATCTCCTTGATATCTTTCCTAGTTTCCCTGGTTGCTAGTAGCTACTACCAGAGTCAATCACTTCACATTTATTTTATATGTATAGTGCTTATACTTGTCTAGAACAAGTAATCTCTCCCTATCTCTCCTTTCTCCCCCACTCTCACTCTAAACTTTTTGAGGGCAGGGACTAAGAGACTGCTTTTTTGTCTTTGTACCTCTGCACCCCAGCCCAGTACCTATTATAAAGTACTGGCTTAATGAATACTTATTGGGCAATGATTCATCAGGAGATTATTCTCTCCAAAGCCTGAACATTTACAGGAAATGTGACTAGCCTACAAAACCAATGAAAATTAATAGCCATGCAAATACATGTCATGCTACAGGACTTTCTAAAAATTCTTATTAAAATGTTTACATGTCCTCAGACCCATTTTCCTCAGTCTCTGGTCTTATGGACTTGCCCTGATTTGCATTTCTATTACATGAAACACTGATACCTCCAATAAGTAATGGTTTGCCACATTGCCAAATGTCTCCTCATTTATCCATTTGCTACTTATTTCGTCATTTAACTTAATTCAACTTCACAAATAGGTATTGAACATTCACATGTGAAAGACACGGTGGGTTGCTGTGAATGAAGTATAAGAAGGGCTTTATATACATATTATTGGCAGGGAATGTTTACAGAAAGAACACAACCTCAGAATCTTTACTGAGAAGGGAGAATAGACTCAGTATCAGCAAATGTTCTCCTGCCAGTCAATGAAAAATCAATTTCTTAGCTAAAACTTGATAAAGATAATCAATTTCTTCCTGAAGTAGGCAGGCTGTTTTTTTAGCATAAGAAACATTATTTTATAGGAATAGTTATCAAGTTATACCTGAATGAATTCTTCATATACTGTTACTTGGAGTTCTATTTTACCAAATCTAGTATCAGACTTCTAGTCTTTTACATGTCTTTTTTGGTGAGATGATCACAAATGTTTCTTAAACAAAACATTTGCTCCCTCTGCATGAGTCAAGAAAGGAGGGCAATGATATCATTTTTACTGAGGGAGCATCAACGGGAAGAAATAAGTAAGTGAATAAATCAATAAAATGGAGTTTACAAATGGTGATATAGAGCAGGGGTAAAGGAACAGATGGTTAAGGGAGCTGCTAGATATATTATAATCAAAAATAGGAAATATCTGGTGAATGGAGAAGTGAGTAAAAAGAGAAATTCAAAAGACTGTAAGAGTTAAAATTTTGGGGAAACTGGGGCAGGTAGAAATTAGTTTCTCTCTGCAAGGAGTATTATATTTTTAGAGGTTTATTAAAGGTTGAGAATTTAAGAAAATACAAGTAAGAAAGGCACATGCTAGGTGGGCCGAGAGGCCCAATTCAATTTCACTCACATCATGAGAGACATGTCTGCTCCAAAGTGGAAGTAGGAAAAAGAGACCCTCAGTAGGTGGAGAACTCCTTTAAATAATAATTTGTGTTCTCACCCTGGTGAGAATTCAGTGCAATTACAAAGCATTCTGGAAAGTGAGGAAGGACTTCTGGGGACTGGAGTCTCCATTTTTACAATTCTCCATGTGATCATTTGGAAAAAAAAGAAAAAAGAAGTTTTTTTTTTTTCCCCAAAGGATCATGAAAACATAATCAACTTAAAGATTACAATAATTTGAGAATAAGCGAGAAAAAGAAAAAAAAACAATAATTGCTGAACGCATTGACAAAAAGCCAGTTAGGGGGCAGTCTCCTTTGGCATGAAAGTACACATACAAATAAATATTCAATCAACTACACCCAAAGTTCATTCTTATGCAGCTTGTGATCTGGAGGCTTCTTCATGGTGTCTTCTCCAACAGTTCAGTTTCTGGATTCAGAGAGGTAGCATCTTTCTTTACCAAAAATCCTTCTAAAAAATAATTTGAACTTTGCAACTTAAATAATAATGTTTTTTACATTTCCCCGTGTTGTGGGTCATTGAAAAATCACTTAGGGATGCATGGCTGAGGTATGAGGTATATGAAACAATTGGTAAGAGAAATTAAAAAGACATCAGAAAAATCCAAATAAAAAAGAAAATACTGGATGAAAATATAGACTATCAAAGTCTTATGTGTAAAAATGCTAAGTAAAAGAAAAATAAATCTTTAACAGGTCCTTAAATCAGGGCCCAATAAAAATGATCTAAGCAATGATGTATTTACCCAGTCAGTGGCCAGGACTGCAGAAAGTTACTACACTATGAAAGACACAAAAAAGGAACTAGACTATAAAAGCCAAGTAGGAGCCAAATTTGAGATACTTGGTAGAATGTGGAACAAGGAAGACCTGCCTTTAACACATATTAAACAGCCACAACCTCGAACCCCAAACACGTTCTCGCCTAGTTGAGAATTCAGTGTGATTACAAAGCATTCTGGGAAGTAAGCAAGGACTTCTGGGGACTGGAGTCTTGGATTCAAGTCTCCATTTTTACAAGATATAGCTTTCAGATATCTCTTCACTATTAAATTGTACCCTAAAACTATATATCTCCTACTAGCCATACACCGGATCTTTGAAAACATAGAAGGATAATATGGAGCCCAACCACCGCAATTTATCCACTAGCTTTTGTTATGATTAAGATTCTGGATTAGGAATCATGGATGAGATGATTACTTAGTGTTAAGATTATATTTGTCCACTAACAGGATGATGTTAAGGCAGAATAAGATGTTTAACGGAGCTGCTTGTTAGAGTGTAGATGGTGTAATAGAGGAGCCGAGATGTGTGACTCCTCCTTTTACCCAATCACTCTGCTGATGGATTGATTGATGTAGGGGTGCTGTACAGGGAATTGAGGCTTCCTGATGGTGAGGGATAGATAGGAAGATGAAGGATGATTTCCCCACTCAGGTGGTTGAAAGGCACCCCAAGTTTCCCTGGCATGATGAATTAATAGGGACAAGCCTCCCTGAGTCTTTGACTTGGAGGGGGAGGGGTCTTAGTTGGCACCCCACAGATGATAATCCTCTTCTTGGCTCCTATCAATGAATTGCACCGTATAACTGACTGCAGGTTATTGTGGATTTAATGTTCAGATATTCTGAGGTATATAGGGAGATAGGAAAGAGGGAATAAGGAGAGGCCCTAGCCTGAAACCCAATGGTCCTTGGCCCAAGCCCCTGCAAAGTGAAAACCTGTGTTTCACAATATCAAACCCTGATAACCCTCTCAATAATTAACTAAGTATCTATCAGGACTAGGGACTGATCCAGGCAAGGTATACTTGGCAAAGGGGAGAGCCAGGCTCTTGAGCAGAGAGTCCTTAAACCTCTGGATCTGAAGAAGAATCACTCTTCAGTGATGGTCTGTAGAGTATTTGGTTGAACTATCTGATTTGGGTTAAGGATATAGATGAGTAGTGAGTAGTTGAATCCTTATGGCTCTTGATGAGGTCCCACAGCAAGGAATTGCTTCCTTAAATCTTGATATCTCACGCCCTAAATCCTAGCATCCTCTGCTCCCAATTGTCATAGCTGTCAATCATCCTTCTGTCACAGTTCCATTTTCAACCCCCATTTGCAACCTGCCTTTACATTAGTTATATGACCAGAGGCAAGTCACAAATTCTTTTTACTCAATACTTTATAAAATGTGAGGGTGTGATTCAATGTTCTCTTAATTCCCTTCAAGTTTTGAATCCATATTCCTAAAGCCTCAAGACCATCTTTTCTTGTTTTACTAAGTTAAATACAGTGCCACCCTTTTAGTTATAGCCATAATTGAGAAACCACTGAGGAGATCACATTAATATCATAAAATTCTGACTTCCACTAAAAGTTTTCATGTATCAAATCCTAATCAGCTTAATCCCACATCCTCTATCTGTGTCTTTCTTCTGACTACTCTAATACTGATTTAAAAGTTTTTAAGAATTAAAAAAATCATTTTCCACATGAGAATACATACAGTTTGACCATATTGAGTCCCCTTAAATTTCTCTTTCTTATTTATTATTTTGTGTTTCTCTTGGGTCTTCTATTTGGACATCAAATTTTCTGCTTAAGTCTGGTCTTTTCATCAGGAATGCTTGGATATCAGATTATTTCATTAAATCATCATTTCCCACATAAAAGAATATACTCAGTTTTTCTGGGTAGGTGATTCTGGATTATAAATCTAGATTTTTTGCCTCCTGGGATATCATTATAAAAGTCTTCCAATCCTTTAATGTGGAGGCTACTAAATCTGATGCAGTCTTGATTGTAGTTTCATGATATTTAATTGTTTCTTTCTGCCTGTTTGCTGTATTTTCTCCTTGTCTTGGGGCTCTTGAATTTAGATATAATATTCCTGGGAGTTGTCTTTTGGGGATTTATTTTTGGAGGTGATATGTACATTCATTCAATTTTTATTTTATTATTTTTTCAAGAATATTGGTACAGTTTCTTGTATTATGATAGCCAGGAATTTTTTTTGGGATCATAGCTTTCAGCTAGTCCAATAATTCTTAAATTGTCTCTCCTGTACCCATTTTCTAGGTCTTTTGCTTTTTCAATGAGATATTTTATGTTTTTTTTTCTTTTTTTCCATTTTTTTATTTTGCTTTATTATTTCTTGATGTTTTATGAAGTCATTAGCTTTTAGTTGCCATTTAAAATTTTTAAGATTTGATTTTCTTTGGTAAATTTTGAACTTCTTTTTTCATTTGACCAATTCTACTTTAAATTTCTTCTTATTTTGCTTTCATTTCTCCATTTTTTCCTCTGCCTATCTTAATTGATGTCTGAAACCCTTTTGGGGCTTCCCCAGAACCTGAGACCAATTCATATTTTTCACTGTCCCTTTCTGTTTCTGTGTCTTCCTCTTCTTTGTCTCCATAATGTTTTTTCTATGGTTAGGTGTATCTTTTTTAAGGTTTGCTCATTTTCCTAGTCTCTAGAGAGGTGGTCTCTGTTCTTAGGGTAGACAGGGCACTCTATTAAACTTCAATTCTTCCTTGATACTATCCTTTGCCCTATTTCTGAGTTTCCACAAGTTTCAGTTCTTCCAAGGTGGTATGATGGTAAGTGGGCTGAGAGCTCTGAGAGCCACCTCCCAGCACTGATTTAGTCATCCCCTGAAACTGATGATGACTTGAGGAGGTCAAAGGACTGTGAGCTACACTATCCTGGTGCTCTAAGTCTATTTTCAGGCTTTGTGAGGGATTTTTGGTCTCACTCTGGTCTTGATCAGATAAGGCACACTGGGTTTCTTTGCTGTCTGTAAAGTTTGCCTTGAGCTTTGGTAAGGGCTAGCTAGGTCTGGGCTTACATAGGCCACCATTGTAGGGACAGTCTTTCACTGAGACTCAGGGCCTTGCTCTGGGCTTATACAGGCCAGATGTGCTACACAGATTGTCTTGGATTGGGGCTCAAGTTTTCACCAATACCTTGGGCTGGACCTCCCAGCCTTCCTGTTCACATACACAGATCAGGTACCCTTTACAGACTGCCTTGTGCTAGGATTCTGGACAACTTCAGGGTTGGACTAGGGCCCAATTGGCACTTCACAGAGTGTGTTTGGAGTTGTACTGCTATTGACTTAGGCAAGGTTTCAGGGTCTTAATTTTGGCTTGGGCTTCAAACAAGTAAGCCTAAATCTTGTTACCTACCCTTCAAGTTGTTCTCTGCATAAAATTTTCTTTACTCCATTTCCTTGTTGGTTCTTTTACTCCAGTATTCATTTTGAGGCATTATTTTAAGCTTGGTTAGAGAGGATTTTTATAGTGGTTTGAAGTTACTCTATTTCTACTCTGGCATCTTGGCCCCACCTTTCCCAGAAGTAGTTCACTAACAGTTTCAGTATCAAATACATCAGAGGTCATATAGTTAAATGCAATTAAGAAAGAGGTTAGATGTCCCGGATATAAGTCATTAGGGGAGGAAGAGAGGGAAAGAATGTACAGAAGGAATGAAAGATAGAAGGAAAGACAGAGATATTATCCTTAGAGAATTTACAATATACTAAAATGAACAAATTGAGAGAAAATCCAGAATTTTGTTTGAAGGAAAAGTTACATGACTATCCAAGAAATGCTCTTTAAATGGAAGTTCTGAGAAGACAGAACAAAGGCCAAAGGTGAGAAGGGTACTTTCAGGGCAAAAATTATATGGATAAGAACGAGATTCCAGGATGAAGTTCTGGGATGAAGTAGAAAACGTCCAGAGGGTAGCCTGGAGAGGAAGCAGATATGGCTTTTTCCATGTAAGTGTGCTGAGCATGTTTTGTGGATGATAATGATTCTTTTATTTATTATTTTTTTTAATTTAGCATATTTTCCATGATTACATGATTCATGAGTTTTTCTACCCCTCCTCCCTTCCCCATCTGGGAGCTGAATTATATATGTATCATTATTCATAATGTATTTCCATGTTATTCATATTTGCAGTAGAGTGATCTTTGAACATAAAATACCCTAATCATATCCCTATCACACTATGTGATCAATTACATAATTTTCTTCTGCATTTCTGATCCCACAGTTCTTTCTCTGGATGTGGATAGAGTTCTTTCTCATAAGTTCCTCTGGATTGTCCAGGATCATTGCATTGCTGCTAGTAGAGAAGTCCATTGCTTTACTATGTTCTCCTGGCTCTGCTCCTTTCACTCTGCATCACTTCATGGAGATCTTTTCAGTTCACACAGAAATCCTCCAGTTCATCATTCCTTTCAGCACAATAATATTCCATAACTATCAGATACCATAATTTGTTCAGCCATTCCCCAATTGATGGACACCCCCCCATTTTCCAATTTTTAGCCACCACAAAGAAAGTGGCTATAAAGTTTATTAAAAAATTTAAAAAAATTTGCACATAATTCCAAATTTCTCTCTACAATGATTGGACAAATTCACAACCCCACCAGCAGTGTATTAGTGTCCCAATTTTGCCACATTCCCTCCAATGATGATAATGATTCTAAAGGATGATTTGATCATATTCTCCTGAGTGCCATCTCTTCTTACCTTGATTTTTAATCCTTGCTGCTCACAACTTAAAAGCAAGCTTTAGTTAAGAGAGGAAAGAATGCAAACTTTGCCCAAGCAAATTTCCAAGAGCAACTGAAGTGCTCTTTTCCCTGAAGCCTTGCTTTAATTAATTCAACTCAACATATTTATTAAATACTTGCTATGTCCAGAGCACTAAGTAGGATTCTGGATATGCTAGCTTTCTGCCTTGACTCCTCATGCTATACTTGTATTGACTCCTCTTTCTGGCTTTTTCAAGTGAACTTTTCTGCTGCTGCTGAACCTGACCAAAGATTCATGGAGGCATGTAGAACCCCCTATATATATATATATATATATATATATATATATATATAAACCATCTCACTGTGTCTCTAAGGCATTGATTCTTCCCATCCCCTGGTTATCCTTGTAGAGTCTTTTGATTCCTAAGTGTCGACAATCTGATCTACTTTTCCTGAGGCAGGAATTTTAGCCTCTATATTCATCTGAAAACATGAATTATCATATCACCAAATTGCACTTGCTTCTGGCTGTCAGTTTTGCCCAGAACCTCTTAACACTCTATCACCAGTGCCACTGACTAAATCCTCATGTGCTGTAGACAAATGACATAGGTCTGACACTGAAGATACTGAAGTGAATCAGAATTAAATTAGATTTTTCTATATAAAAATAGCCAGTTTTATTTTTAATTGCTTTATTATATGAGGCAGTTTGATATTGTACAATGAGTGGCAGAGCTAGTTATTAATACAAAATTTAAGTTTCACTTCTGATAATAATTGCTATATGACCCATGAGCAAGTCACCTAACCTCTGTTTGCTTCAGTCACTTCCTTAGGAACTGTGTAAGATTGAGATAGACATCATTAAACTGAGCTTCCACACCAGGACTGCCTATTTCTTACATAATAATAATTCATCTATCATTGTGTAATTGACTACCTGTTTTTAAAAATTCTTGAAGATCAATATTTATTTTATTCTCATTTTATAGAAGAGAAAACTCACATATGTAATTATTGCTAAATCTGATCATATCTACTTCTACAATATATTTCATTATTCTCCTTTTCAATCAAAAGCATTATTCTGATTTAGCCTCATCAAATGTTGCATTAACTATTGAAATAGTTTTCTATTTGGTCTCCCTGCTGTGTCTCCCCATAAATCAATTAATAATCCATGTACCTTCCAGAGTGATTTTCTCAAGGGCCAAATATGTCACTCCCCTGTTCATTAAACATCAATGACTCCCAGTCTCATTTAGGATGAAATATAAATTCTTCTATTAGGCACAAAAAGACCTTTAAGACTTGGCCCATTCTTTTCTTTCCACACTTATTACACATTCCTCCTTTCTATATGAATTTCCCTACTGTTTGTTTCTTACTTTATGGCAACTTTATTTCAGATCTCTATGCTTTTCCCAGGCTCTACTCTAGAGCTAGAATGCAAGTTCTTCTCATTGAAACTCTCAGAATACTCAGTTTCTGCCAAGAATTAGCTCTATTGTCACCTTCTGTAAGAGGTTTTTCCTGGATCCTTCTACCCTCCCTCAACCAAATCTGTTAGAGCCTTCTTCACAAAGCTTTGACTCTTATTTGTTCTCTATATGCTTTTTATATATATATATATATGTATGTATGTATGTGTATATATATACACATGCATACATACTTCTAGAGGTAGACATTGTATCTCCTGCTAGCTATGAAAGTTTGAAAGTCTTTTAGGTCACTAAGCAACTGAAGAAAAGATATATATATATATGTATATATATATATATACATATACATACATAAATACATATATATATGCTTAGTTGTTATCCTTCTTGCTCAGAGGACTAAAATAACACCTCTATGTTGGAGTTACATACAATGTGTCTCTCTATGACTGATCAGACCAGTAAGAGCTCAGGAGATACAAATAGCCTATAAGAACATTTAGGGTAGAATATTATATATAAATATACATAAAATATATCATACATGTTTATCTATCTGTCTATATACATATATATTTTTGTGGAATATAGTTTTTCTTCTTTTTTTATTTAGAATATTTGTTCATGTTTACATGATTCATGACCACCACCCCCTGCTCTCTCCTACCCCCTCCTAAAGTTAACAAGCAATTCCACTGGGATATACATGTATCATGATTCAAAACCTATTTCCATATTATTCATATTTGCAGTAGAGTGATTCTTTAACATCAAAACTCTAATCACATCTCTATCACACTAGATGAGCAATCATATATTTTTCTAATGCATTTCTGTTTCCACATTTCTTTCTATGGGATATAGATAGCTTTCTTTCAACTAAATTCCTTGGGATTATCCTGGATCATTGCATTGCAACTGGCAGAAAAGTCCATTACATTTGATTATGCCATAATGTATCAGTCTCTATGTACAAAGTTCTCATGGTTCTGCTCCTTTCGCTCTGCGCCAATTCATGGAGGTTACTCCAGTTTACATGGAATTCCCCTATTTTTTTTTATTCCTTTCAGCACAATAATATTTGATCACCAACATATACCACAATTTATTCAGTCATTCCCCAATCAACAGACACCCCCTCATTTTCCAACTTTTTGCCACCACAAAGAGCACAGCTATGAATAGTTTTTGTACATGTAATTTTCCTTATTATCTCTTTGGGGTATAAACCCCACAGTGATATGGCTGGATAAAAGGGAAGGTAATCATTTAAAGCCCTTTGTGCATAGTTCCAAATTGCCCTCCAGAATGGTTGGACCAATTCACAACTCTACCAGTATGTATTAGTGTTGCAATTTTACCACATCTTCTCCAACATTTATCAATTTCCTTTGCTGTAATATTGGCCAATCTACTAAGTATGAGGTGGTACCTCAGAGATGTTTTAATTTGAATTTCTCTAATCAGGAGGAATTTAGAAAACTTTTTCATGTGCTTATTGAAATTTTTTATTTCTTTATCTGAAAATTGTCTATTCATGTCCCTTGACAATTTGTCAATTGGAGAATGACTTGTTTTTGTGGATTTGACTTAGTTCCTTATATATTTGGGAAAATAAATCTTTGTCAGAGTTTTGTCATAAAAATATTCTCCCATTTCGTTACTTTCCTTCTAATTTTGGTTGCATTGGTTTTCTTTGTAAAAAGAATTAATTTGATATAATCAAAATAACTCATTTTGCATTTTGCAATGTTCTCCATCTCTTGTGTGGTCTTAAATTCCTTCCTTTCCTACATATCTGACAAGTATACTAATCTATGTTCACCCAATTTATTTATGATTTCACTCTTCATATTTGTCATTTACCCATTTTGAATTCATCTTGGTATAAGATGTTGATCTAAACCTAAATTTTCCCATAGTGTTTTCCAATTTTCCCAGCATTTTTTTGTGAAATAGTGAGAGTTCTAATCCCAAAAGTTGGGGTCTTTGGGTTTATCAAACACTAGCTTACTGAGGTCATTTACCCCTAGTCTATTGCATTGATTCACCTTTCTGTCTCTTAGCCAGTACCATATTGTTTTGATGACCCCTGCATTATAGTACAGTTTAAGATCTGGTACTGCTAGATCCCTATCCTTCACATTTTTTTTCATTTTTTCACTTGATATTCTTTATCTTTTGTTCTGCCAGATTAACTTTATCATAATTTTTTCTAATTCTATAAAAAAAGTTTTATGGTAGTTTGGTAGGTATGACACTGGATAAGTAGATTAAATTGGGTAGGATTGTCATTTTTATTATGTTACCTCATCCTACCATGGACCAGTTAATGTTTTTCCTATTGTTTAGATCTAGTTTTAATCCTGTGAAAAGTGGTTTGTAATTGTGGTCATTTAATTCTTGTGTTTGTTTTCACAGATAGATTCCTAAATATTTTGTATTGTCTAGAGTGATTTTAAATGGAGTTTCTCTTTCTAACTCCTGCTGCTGAGTTTTGTTGGAAATATATAGAAATGCTGGTGATTTGTGTGGGTTTATTTTGTACCCTGTAACTTTACTAAGGTTGTTAATTATTTCTGCTATCTTTTTAGTTGATTTTCTGGGATTCTTTAAGTACTATATCAGTGCAAAGAGTGATAGTTTAGTCTCCTCATTGCCTACTTTAATACCTTCAATTACTTTTTCTTCTTTAATTGCAACTGCTACTGTTTCTAATACAATGTTGAATAAAAGAGGTGATAATTGACATCCTTACTTCACTTCTGATCTTATTGGGAAGGCTTCTAACTTGTCTCCATTGCAGATGATTCTTACTGATGGTTTGAAATATATACTGTTTATTATTTTGAGGAACAACTCTTCTATTCCTACACAATCTAGTGTTTTCAATAGGAATGGATGTTGTACTTTGTCAAAGACTTTTTCTACATCTATGGAGATAATCAATTAATTTCTATTGGTTTGATTATTGATATGGTCAATTATGTGGATGGTTTTCATAATATTAAAACAACCTTGCATTCCTGGTATAAATCCCACCTGATCATAGTAAATAATCCTCATGATCACTTCCTGGAGTCTTTTTAATAGTATTCTATTTAAGATTTTTGCATCTATATTCATTAAGAACATTTTTTTCTTTTTTCTTTCTCAGTGTTTGATCTGCCTTACATTGGTATCAGTACTTTATTTGTGTCATAAAAGAATTTTGGTAAAACTCCTCCTTTGCTTATTTTGTCAAATAATTTGTATGGTTTGGGGATTAGCTGTTCTTTAAATGTTTGATAGAACTAACTTGTGAATCCACCTGGACCTGGGCATTTTTTCTTAGGGAGTTCTTTGATGTCCTGTTTAATTTCTTTTTCAGATACGGGATAAATTAAATATTCTATTTCTTCTTCTGTTAATCTAGGCAATTCATATTTTTGTAAATATTCTTCCATATTATCTAGATTTCCTTATTTATTGCCATATAATTGGGCAAAATAGTTTTTAATGATTGCCTTTATTTCCTCTTCATTATAGGTAAGATATCCCTTTTCATCTTATTAAAGATCAACTGTTGATTTGGTTTTCTTCTTTCCTTTTTTAAAAATATATTAACCAGTACTTTGTCTATTATGTCTTTTCATAGTACCAGCTTCTAATTTTATTTACTTAGTTCACTAGTTCTCTGAGCCAGTTACAAAAAGTGTAAAATTCAAGCATTGCTTGTCACCACTCTTATCCTCCTCTCTCTTTGTTGATTTCTCTCACCTCTTTATGTTATATAATTTACCCCATTCTATCTCTCCCTTTCCTTTTCTCTCAGTGCAACCTTCTCTTTCAGCCCTTGATAGAGTTTTACATGTCATTCATATTCCTACCTATCATATCATACATACATACCATTTATATCTTCATTTACATATTTATCCTGTCATCATATTTTATCATGTAAATCATATTATCATAATCAGCTTACTTTTTCACCCTCTTTCTGCGTTAATTCCATCTATCTTTTTTTACCACTGAGATTAATTTTTGAGAATCATAGAAATCTCTTTCCATGTAGCCATATAAATATTTTACCTCAATGAATCACTTAAATTTTCTCTCTTATTTACCTTTTTGGGCTTCTCTTGGGTCTTATATTTGGCATTTAAATTTTAGGGTTAGGTCTGGATTATTCCTCAGGAATGCTTGAAAATCTTCTAGCTTATTGAATCACCATTTCTCCCCTGAAAGAGTGTATTTAGCTTTGTTAGATAGGTGACTCTGGACTGTAAATCAAAGTCTTTTGCCTTTCTGAATATCATATTCCATGCTTCCTGATTCTTTAATGTAGAAGTCACTAGGTCCTGAGTGATCCTGATTGTAGCTCCAAGGTATTTGAATGGTTTCTTTCTGGCTGTTTGAAGTATCTTTTCCTTGGCTTAGTGGCTCTTGAATTTGGCTATTACAATCCTGGAAGTTGTCAATTAAGGATTTCTTTCTGGAGGAGATATGTGAATTCTTTCGATTTCAATTTTATTTTCTTGTTCAAGGATCTCTGGGCAGTTTTCTTTGATAATTTATTGCAATATTATATCCAAGGCATTTTCTTTATCATGGCTTTCAGTTAATCCAATAATTCTCGGATTGTCTCTCCTAGACCTGTTTTCTAGGTCAGTTGTTGTTTTTTAATAATATAATTGATGCTTTCCTCTTTTTTTTTAAATTTCTTTTATTCTGCTACATTGTTTCCTGATTTTTCATGAAATTATTCGTTTCTAGATGGTCAATTCTGATTTGTAAGATCTGTTTTTTCTCTGTCAGTTTTTGGTTCTCCTTTTTCAAATGGTTCATTTTTCTTCTTACATCACTTTCATTTCTCTTCCCTACTTTCCTCTACCTCTAACAATTGGTTTTTGCAGGATTTTTTTAGCTCTCCCAGAATCTACACCCAATCCATAGTTTTCTTTTGGACTTTGGGCATGTTTCCCTTACTTTCAATGTCCCCTTCTGTATTTGGGCATTTCTCTATGTCTCCATAAAACTTCTTGAGAGTTAGGTGTTATTTTTTTAAATGTTTGCTCATTTTTTCCTATCTAATTATAAGTACTTTCTGTTTTCTGGGGAGTTGGGGGTACCCTCTTAAATGTCAGTACTTTCTTGATGTTATTTTTGACTTATTATCTGGGTTGTTAATATTTTACTAGATGATCTGAGGGCTGAGAGCTCTAAGAGTCCTCTCCCTCTGTTGATTCAATTGACCCTTACAATGCTAATCACTTAAAGACAAATCAGAAAAAACTGACTGCCTCCTGGGCAGGCCAAAGCCAAGTTTAAGTCACCATTGGTATACATAAGACACAGGAATTTATGCAAAGAACTAGCTTTAAATTTTGTGGTCACTTCCTATAAGGAAGTCTTTGCCTTGGAACTTGCCCATGGAGGAGCTCGGGCTTGAGATATCAGACTGCTTCCCTTTGGACTGACACATGATGAGTGAAAAGGCCTCCCTTTCCTTGGTCTTTAATGGAGGCACCAGCCTCTGGAGAGGCCCTCATCTTGGAGGAGGCCTCATGGCTGGAAGCTGTGTTAAATTTAATCCTCTGGGCCCCCTCCCACTTGATGTGACCCCTGAATTCCTGCATGCTTCAGACCAGGCAGGAGCAGCTATCTCTTTTTCTCTTTCTTTCTCTCTTTCATTTCCTTAATTTCTTCCCTCTATTTGCAAATAAACTACCATAAAAGCCACTCTGACGAGTAATTCATTGGGATTTAGTAATTAAATCCCTGGTGACCAACTCTCAAATATTCAGTCCAACCTTAAATTTTACCCCTTACAATAACTAGATGGCAATCAGTGACTATTGCACTGGACATGATGTTGTATTTTCTACCTATGTTACCATAGGCAAGTCACTTAACTCTGTTTGACCCAATTTCCTCATCTGTAAAATGTGCTATAAAAGGAAATGGCAAAAACATTCCAATATATTTGCCAAGAAAATCAAGATGGGGTCATAAAGAGTTGGAAATGATAGCAACAGCATGTACTAATCAATATACTAATGACTTTACAAATATTGTCTCATTTGATTGTCATGAAAATCTGACGAGGAAGATGTTATTTTAATTTCCATTTTAAACTTGAAGACAGAGAGGAAGATACAAAGTGATTTGTACAACATCATGCAGGTTTTAAGTATCTGAGATGGGATTTGAACTTCGGTCTTCCATATTTCAGGTGCAGCATTCTATCTACCATACCACCTCCCTACCTTTGAAACTTATCTAATTTTAAAATAATACATTTGGATGCCTTTTCATCAGAATTTATACATTTGAATGAATACTTGAATACAGTCAATTTTTGAGAATAGATGCCAAAGTAATTATTAAGAATTATATAATGCAGATAAATTCATTTATCTGGGCACAGTAGCATAGAGGAGCATAGAGGACAGTTCTACAATCTCATTGAGAGAAAAAGCTTATCAATCAAGAAACTGAGCCTCATATACCCAAGGAGATGGGGAATAAGGCTGGCCTTTATACAAAGGTTCTATGATGGCTGAAGTTATGGCATCCTAGCAAAGGGTGGGTTGGGCCATACCATATGCTGGTTTGGCAGAGAACCTAAGAGCAAAATTTGGTACCTCTATGAAGATGTGAGAGTGTAGGGAATGGGGTAGAAGCAGATTCCTTTTTGTCAGGTTCCTGTTTTACTAAAGATTTCTTCTTGCCATTATTCAAATTGTGACTGAAACTCCTTTTTGGACATTGAACAAAGTACATTCTTCCTAATTTCCTGCATAGGAACAAATCCTTTTTTTGTGAACGTGCATTTGATTTCTGTAAAGAACTAAAAAATCATTCAAAGACCAATAAGTGAATGAGGCATGTGGTCACCTTAGATAACATGTGTTTTGTCAAAAAAAAGGCCCCACTAGTTGAGAAGGAGACTATGAAGTATATTGCTCTGAAGCAGATTAAGGAATTCATGTCAAGTTAGGGAGAAACATTTTCCATAGACTTTTCCTGGCTTGAGAAAATCATATATGTCTTCCAGATTAGGATGCTGAATTAGTGATTGGAGGAGTGGGAGAAAGAGAATGAGAGACCAATCATGTAGTTTCTTCAACTTGTTTCTTAGGAATACTGTTTCCCAGCTACCCTTTTTTAGAATGCTATTTCTTTGAAAGCATAGGCCAATTAGAAATATATCCTTTCCCCTAAGGCTTTATTCTCTAAGGAGTTAGGGATGAGGATGGCTGCAATGATTCTGCAAAGAAGAGTGTTAGGTTAGGACCATCACCACCTCTAAGATCCCTAGAGGGACACACTTTGAATTAAACAGAGCAGAGAAAAGAAAGATGTACTTCTAAATCAGCACATATTTGAATCCACACATACACTACCATTTCTTCTGCCCAGGTGGTTACAGAGCTCTGCCTTATGATCCTTTATGCTCTCTCTTTTTACCAACTCTTTCCTCCATACATGTGGGAACACACATACACAACACACACACTCACATGCCTTCCTCTATCTCATTGTTCTTACAATTCTATTTACTCCAGATATTAGAAAGCAGCTGCTAAATTTTATATTTTGGGATGCATCATATGGGATTAATTTTTGTCTGTGGAAAAATAGGATTTAGAATTGTAAGAAACATTAAGAACCAAAAATACAACTCTCTCATTTTACAGATAGATTGTAGGGGAAGTTAAATGCCACCCCCCACCCACCCTCAGGTCAGATAGGCAGCAGGTTAAAAAACAAAAATTCTCATTTAGATCTTTTGCCTCAAAATATTCTTCTTACTCTCATACTCCAGAGAGGGCCTCACAGAATAAAAGGATCGAAAATGTAGATGAAAGTGAAGGGTAATGACCTCTGTTTTTCATTTACTTACAATACTATGGTGTATAGTGTTATATCAATAGAAAGTAAGCTCCTTATGGACAGGGATTGACTCATTTTATTTATTTATCCCTAGGGCAATAAGTCTTAGGGAATGAAGCAGAGCAGTAATAAATGGGAGGATCAGGGAAGACTTTTTGAAGTGACACTTGACCTGACCCTCAAAGGTAACTAGAGACTGAAGTGGGAAAGGATGGAATTGCAAGGAAAGAGAGTGAGGAGAATGCAAAGGCACAGAGGCTGCAGATGGAGAGCTCTGTGTGAGGAGCAAACTGAAGATCAATTTCACTGAAGGACAGCATGTAAGAGGATAAGTACTGGCAGTGGAGTTAGGGTGATTGGTAGAGTCAGATTGTGAAGGACTTTAAATGCTAAATGGAGGAGTTTGTATTTTATCCTAGAGGCAAAAGGAAGAAGCTAGGATGGGGACATGACATAATTAGATCTGAGCTGAAATAAAATTGTTTGGTGTTCATTTGTGAGATTTACTAGCCTACTGACAGATTTGAGAAGGGGGAAAACCAATTAGGAGGTTTCCCCAACAATCTAGGTGAGTATCAATTAGATGGTCACATTAAGCAGGCAGCTATGATACTGGAAGAGTCAATATAATATACATTATGCAATAGAAATGGCAAGCTTGGCAACTGACTGGATATATGGAGTGAGAAAGAGGGATACGTTTATAATACTGTGGCTACAAAGAAGCTGGAGACTGTAAGGATGATCATGTGTACAAGAGAAGTAGGGAAATTTGGAATATGGGAGGGTCAGGGGAAAATACGAGATCTGATTTTGATATGTTGTGTTTGAATAGATGATGATCTGGAACTGAAATTCAGGAAAGGGAATTGAGCTAGATATATAAATATTTGATTTATTTCCATAGAGATCAAACTTAAACACACTGAACAACAGTATCAAATTTGTCAATTTCAAGAATAATTAGTGGAAAAAAGTGACAGGATTCATCAATAAAAGCACCTCTGATGATATTGGGTTAAAAAAAATCAGTCATATACTATGGTTAGAAGTTAAAATGTAAAATAAAACAAAGAAGTAGGAAATAAGAAATAGTGCAATTGGACTCTATGCAATGAGTGCAAATAAACCCTTTAGGAGTTTGACCTTAAAAACAGAGATAAAAGGATATGATAGCTTGAGGGGATGGTAGAGTCAAATTAAGGGTTTTTGTTCATTTTGCTTTTTATTGTTGTGGGTGTTTGTTTGTTGTTATTGAAAGTAAGATGTTTGGAGATGAATAGGAAAATAGCCAGTTGATAAAAAGACGTAGGAAAATGTGGATAAGAGGAACCATAATGTGATGGAATACTATTGCTTTGTAAGATATTAGAAAGGGAGTTTCTTTAAAAAATGGAAAGACCTACATGAAATTATGAGCAGTGAAAGGAGTAGAGCCAAGAGAACATTATATACAATAGAAATATTGTTTGAAATATGATTTTATATGTCTACCTCCAGAGAAAGAATTGGCAAATATAAGCAAAGATATGTATCTTTTAAATATACATATGTCCTTTTATCAAATGATGTCTGACCTAGTAAAGGGAAGGGAGGGAAGGAGAAAGATACCTGGGGATTTTAATATCACAAACAAGTAAAATATTTTTTTTTCAAAAAAGGGACAAGTTGCTGGATTAGTATTAGAGGCACTAATAAAAAGCCTTAGTTTTAACAAGGAAGAAGAGTGCCTTTTTCTCTGAATAGAGGAAAACAGCAGACTCATTTAAACCTAGGAACAATCCCTCCCTCTGACACTCCTTCTGATTTAGTCATTTAGTGATCAGGCAATTCTCTAAGTATAAATTTCATAAAAGTTGTACATTGGTAAATTTGTGTAATTAGTAAGAAAAACTTTTCTTACCAGGAGTTCTCTACAGTTTTAAATTATAGGTCCAGTAAAAGCAAAGACTCATAGATATGATTCATATGAGATGGAAATTTATACTTTGAAGTTAACTTTTTTCTGACTTCTATAGAGGAAAGTGATTCAATTTTTATTGGGAGAGACTAAAACAAAGGAAAGAAAAGATTTGGAGTCATAGCACATGGATTCAAATACATATATAATCCTGATCAAGTCACTTAACCTTTTTAGGACTCAGTCTCTATATTGGTATAAGGGAAGGGCTGAACCAAATTACTTTTTGAACCTAGGACCCTTTGATACTAACTTACTAACATCCTTGACTAATACACAGATATCTAATTAGATGAAGGCAATGTAACTGTGACTCATCTCTCTTTCAGAGAGAAGTAGCACCCCACCTTCTCTGCTTCGAATATTTCAAATAAATGGACTTTTCAGCTATAGACCTTCTAACCATCCTTTATTGGGCTCCATTGGTCAGTTCTTGTTTTATTTCTCAAAGTTCAAATATTTTACATTGGTTTTTATTTTTTTATTATTTCTCCTTTTTAACTTTCCATTTCATCAACTATGTTCCAGAAACTGTGCTGTTTGCTGAGAATATAAAAGTGAAAGTATCCCTGCCCTCAAGAAGATAAGAATCTAGTGAAGGAGATAGCCTGTACTATCTACTGAGGCCTTTGTGCTTTTGGTGATATCTCCCTAAGGGGTGAGTGAAACAAAGAACAGGATGAAACACCAAAGTTCTGATTGACTCTCAAATTCCTTGAAATGCTCTAGAATGAAGATTGACAGTAAAACCATAAGATGTCTTCATAAGAATTGTTTTTTTGGGGGAAGAAATAATATATCCTCCTTTGCTAAATAAAACTGCTTTCTTTACCCTCCTATCCACTTTCAGGAAATTATGTATTGATTTCCAAAGACTGTTCTGCTCAATGCCTGTTTAATGATATTCTTTGTTCCTCACTTGACTCAATTTTTTATCTTTCGTGATACTCATGTTCCACATCACATTCATTTCAGCTAATAAGTTATCTTACAGCCATTCTTTTCCAAGATTATCTTACAAGACTCATCCATCAGTTTTAAACTATTCCATTTGTTTTGTGTTGATGTAGATTAAAAAAAAAAACATTATTGTGTTCTCTCTTGTCCTGCATCATTTATACATCTCATGCACTCTTATTATAAGAAACAGCATGGTGCACGAGAGTGCCACTTAAAAAAAATAAGGGTTCTGTTCTGGACCATGACACTTAGTAGCTATATAACCTTCAATAAATCAATTCATTTTTCCAGAACCTCAATTTCCTTAAATATATTAGGACAATGATAGCTCTTCTTCCTACTTAGTGGGAATATTGTGAGGATCAAATAAATATGACAATATCCTGAAATCTGTTATTCTAAGCAAATTTAAGGTAAAAGAAGCATGATGTGGCAGAAAGAACATCAGATTTTTTAGTTGGAGGATATGGGTTTGTCAACGTGGCATCTGGAAGTCCCCAAACTTGTAGCTTAGAGAGATTTGGTGATCCCCAGTTTATTTACTTTAGAGGTGAAAGCCTCAGGTTTGAGCCTGTTCCTGTGAGAATCCATCCTGAGGGGAATCTCAGACTTAACAATCCACTTCAGACAGGAAGTAAACCCAAGCTGAAGTTGAGCTACTCTTTGTCTCCAGAAGCCTCTCCCAGTATATCACAACCTCCTTCCCAGGATCGAACATGGGACTGATGGGCTACCTACTGTGCCAAAGAGTCACTCCAGTTTGGTTTGGGCTTAGTCCCTATCTGAAGTGGATTGTTAAGTCTGAGATTCCCTTTGGAATGGATTCTCACAAGAACAGGCTCAAACCTGAGGCTTTCACCTCCAAACTAAATAAACTGAGGTTCACCAAATCCCTCTAAGCTACAAGTTTGGGGACTTCTAGATTCCATGTTGACAGGTTGAAATGGCAACTCTGGTACTTACTAGTTTCATGAATTTATGTTTTTCATTTATCCTGTATAGTCTCCAGTTTCCTCAATGATAAATGGAGAGTGTTGGACTAGCTAAATTGCCTGATGACTTTAAATCATACACTGCTTTCAAGTCTATCTTCCTATCTATAAACTATCTATTTATTTACCTATCTATTCATCTATCTATATACCTCTCTGTCTTTGTAACTAATCTTTGCATATAGTCTAAATCTGTGATAGCATCGGAGTATCAAACTTCCAGTGTGAAAAGTTCCATAAACTATAGACAAGCAGCTGCTCTCTAACATAAAATGAGTTGTCTATGTCATCGAGAGGTTAAGCTACTTGCTTATGATTACTTATATCAGTTATAGTTGCTTATATCATCTTTCTAGAACTGAAGTTTTCCAAACTCTATAGGCCATCTTCTACTTCCCACTCTCTCTTAATTTTCTGACACAATCCTGATTGGATAATTTCTTCTTCAACTACTCATATAAAAAGTAAAATGTCCTTTTAAAACAAAGTCTATGCTTTTATACAATAAACATGAGAATAAAAAGTGAAAACAATCATTCAAATTGGAGAAAATAATCGTCTTAAAGACTGTACAAAATTATGTGGTTGATTTCTAATTCAAAGTCATTTTTAATTTATTTCTATAATCACAAGCATATTAAAACAGTTGATTATATTCAGTCTGTTTTTTTCTTGCTCAATTTCCTATATACCCAGTCTGATTGGTCCACAGTTTCTACTCAGTAACTGCAGGCCACAGCTGCAGGTTATTTTCCTTGAAGCATCTTATCTCTTCCTCTTAAATTTCTTTTCCCTTAGGCAGCAGCATTTTGGACATTAGGGGTCCTGATTGAACATCCTAAGATAGATCATTAAGGAGTCATTAGTTCCACTTCTCTGAGATGTCAGCAGCATGTTCACTGAGCCAGGAACATGTCAGCTGAGAAATAATTTCCAACAATCTAGTGTTCTTGAATAACAAGAGTAACAGTCATAATACTTCAAGGATCCATGATTTCACTGGTGTGGTTCTTCCCAGAACTAACACAGATCACAACATCTTTAGATTTCTATATTCATTTGTTGTGAGCTTCTGTGGGCACAACATATATAATCCCTTAACTAGCTTCCCCTCTTGGTTAGGCTAGTTCTTCAGATAACAGATAAACAATACGTATCCAAACCCATTCTTCAAGCTTTTCCAGGTGAGTTGGAAATTTTCAGACTCGATTTAGGTTTCAGGAATCCAGAATGCTTCCCATGTCAAGATGAAGAATAAGAGATGATGATGATGACTATATATATATATATATATATATATATATATATATATATACACATACCTTTAAAGATTATTAAATAACTCCCTCAAAACATTCAGATGAAGAATTTGAATCCTGGTCTCTAGATATCAAATCTAATGCCCTTTTAACTAATCAATGCTACTGCTTAAAGCAACATAGAATATCTAAGATAGTTTGATAGAAGAGGATCATAGCAGTATAAGAATCTTAGACACAACTGAAAAGAACTTAGCAAGCCTTACTCTCTCTTTTTTACATAAGAGGAATTGAAGTCTCCCAAAGTATAAATGGCTTGCCTAAGGTTATAAAAGAAGGAAAAGACAGGATTATAATTTAAGTTCCAGTGATTGCAAATTCAATTCTTATTCAATTGTGCCAAGTGGCCTTTCTAATTCCTACAATGCTCTTCATATTAGGATAAAGTGTTTTCCTTTATGGTCACATCTCATTTCATATGTTGATTTCCTGGAAGTGGTAGTAGAATTTTTGGACTTGACTTTAAGAAGGCTCAAATCCTAATCTCACATGAGACATTTACTAGCTATGTGGTCTGAGAAAGTTTTCTACTCTCAGCTTCATTTCTTAATTTGTAAAAAGGGGATAATATTGCCTACATCATAGTATTCTAGAGAGGATCAAATGAAATAACATATATAAAAGTGCTTTACAAACTTAAAGCAGTATGTAGATGCTAGCTGGTATTATTATTATATTAAAAAAACTTAGTCCTTTGAGTAATAATACTCCTGTTTGTACCCCTCAAAATATATGACAGTTTATTGGATATAGGAAGCATTCAATTAATATTGCCCAATTTGTTGCTTTAACACTTGTAAGCTTACTTCTTATAATGATTATTTGCTATTAGAGAGGGATAAGATTATTGAGCTAGGTGTCAGAAGGCCTAGGTTCTATGTCCTCACACACTTGACATTTGGAAAGCCACTAAATTTTCTGAGACTTGGTTTCCTTGTCTGTAAACAGGAGAGGCAGCGTGATTCTGAAATTAGAAAGCCAAAGTTCAAATCATATCAATGATACTTCCTATATGTCTTTGGTCAAGTTATTTGATTTCTTTTAGTCTCATTTTCTTTTTCAGCAAAAATGAGGAGGTTGGACTAGAGAACCCTTCCAGCTCTGCATCTATGATTTTTCTTACCTGCCATCCTTTATAAAAACTCTACTAATACAGTGCTTGGCACATAGGAGGCACTTAATAGGTCTTTATGGATTGATTAGTTAGTGTTAAGACCCTAAATCCCACAATTTCTTTTTAACTTGTTTCAAAAACTCTACCCTGAGATAGTTTCTTCTAGTAGATAGATAGAGAATAGCAATTCAATTGCCTTTTTAAATTAATAAGATTAGTTACTTATGTGAAAAACACAAGCAATAAATTCAAGTAAGCTCCAAATTCAACTCCTCCTATATGATAGGACAAAGCTGCTCCTGGAAGATGATTGCCTTTAGCTTTTATCCTTCTCCTGCTTAAGAGGGGAACAGGCCCAGGCAAAACTGCCCCTGGAACCACACTGGTTGTGGCTTACTTGATTTACCTTCCTGGTCATGTAGGAGCATTAAAAGTCCCAATTAGGTAGAATTTGAACCTCTCACACTTTTCTTATGAGTGCCTAAGATCTTAGGAGTTGCCATACTCTGATAACCTACTGACCAGATGTGAGGGAGACAAGGGTACTATAATTTGAAAAGCTAAGTATCATTGTGTACTCATCACATATTCTTGTTGTGTTAAGGCAAAGTTCAATAACTTGTGAGTACTTAATTTTATCCCCATATATACCTGAATTAAGTGGTTGCTGGAATTAAATCTATCTCTGATCTCTTCTTTGGGTGGAAGGAAGGGGTTGCCCAACAAGAAATCTTTTGATATGCATGCATTTATTCTATAAAGATTTCAAACTCTCTGTAAGACACTGTAGGAGAGAAAAGGTCAAAAAAGGCCAATCCCTCTCCTCAAGGAGTTTTCAATCTACTAAGGAGGGAGAGGCGGGCACTTTGACTCCAGTTAATTTCTGTATTCTCTCATGAACAAATCTGTGTTTATAGCATCTTAGCCTTCATAACCTGTTCTTCCTTCTCTAGTCTTCATACACTTTATGCCTCACTTCAGACTCTGCCTTCCAATGGCACTGGTTTCATTACTATAGCTCAAACAAATCATTATATCACCATCCATCCGTTTTCACTGGCTATTCCCTATGCTGACCATTCTTCAATTGCCCTCCTCCCTCATCTTTGTTTCTTGGCTTACAAATTTTTTTTCTTCACAGCAACCCTGGAAGGTGATATTATTATCATATCCATTTTATAGGTAAGGAAATTGAGTGTGATTAATACCTTTTCAAGAATCACAACCTATAAGTATCTACAGTCCTATTTGAACTTAGCTTTTCCTTACTCTAGGTTTAGTGCTATCTATACACTAGATAAGAGGATGAGAGAAATGCTAATTAAGATAATTTCCTGATGTCAACATCTAGATAGCAAAAAAAAAATGCTAAAAAATAATATTTTCTTTAATGGGGATAGGAGTGGGTATTTCAATCCATTATTAAAAAAAAAAAACTTTCCTTCCTCCTCAAAGTCAATATTGTGTATTATTTCCAAGGCTTTATTATTTATTATTATTTCCAAGTAAGGGAATAAAGGCTAGGCAATGGGAGTTGTTACTTACCCAGAGTCACAAAGCTTGGTAGTATCTGAGGACATATTTGAACCCAGAACCTTCCATCTCTAGGCCTGGCTCTCAATCCACTGAGTTACCAAAATGCTCCCTTAATACATTTAGTGATGGGACTGGAGACTGTTGAGAGTATTTTAGCGAAAAAGCATGGATAGATATATATAATGAGTGATTTAGTTGTTTTTACTTCATTCTTTTACTAGAATATTATTCAAATTTGTCACGTGAATAAAAGGATATATCAATAAGGAAATATTAATAGCTATAAATACATTAATTTGTGATGTATATTTTAATAAAATGTGGAAAAATTGTGTGTTCAATGACAAGAAGATAGTTAAGTATATCAGTTAATATTTTAATGCTTTAATATATCTATAATATATGATATCCATCATAACCATTACTATTTTTGGTACTGACTCTCATCTCTTTTTCTCCTCTAGATGTTTAACATGATATCCAGCCATTGTACTGAGAAAATTTCTCTAAATCTCTTGACATTTATGGCTACAAAAGAATGTTTTGCTTTTATAACCATCTTTCAAAATCAAATATATAACAACCTAACTTTACAACCCATCTTTTTTGGTCATACAAAATTTTCCACGTTGTTTTGAGACTTGAATTTATCATTTGATATATTCTCTAATAGATTCCCACTCATCATGCCTATCTCCATTGAATCTGGGGTAATTAAAATATTTCAATTCCTAGAAAATTTGGTAGCTCATCACTTGCATATTAATAATATCACCAGAACTTAACTTAATATGATAACTAAGCTGTTAACTCATTGATGGGGCAGTATTGACTCCAAACAGTGAAAATAGTGTTATAATTAAAATAGTTGGTGCCATAAACTGTAATAATTAAAATGGTTGATGTTTTAAACTGTAGTGAGATAAAATGGTGGAAGATATAAATTGTGATAGATATAAGAGAGGGTGAGTAAATTGTGACTGCAGAAAATATATTTCCCTACAGTGTCTTGGTTTTTAAATCAAATATAAGGTGGTCGCCAGGGAATATATTCCCAATTATTCAATATGCCCAAGTCAACTGGGTTTTATAGAGAATTTAATTAATAATACAATGAGTAATCAAAGAAAGAGAGAGAGAGAGAGAGAAAGGAAATAAGTATGAAGGGCCTTAAGCCAATATGGCCTAGACCTGAGTCTTAAGAGAGAGATCAGTCAGTTAGTCTTTTATCACTCACCACAAGGTCTGTCTAAGCAAGGATTCTAGGGACACCAGGCCAGCTCCATCTCAGCTGATTTCACCCGAGAGTTCCAGCCAGAGTCCTCCTCAAAGAGAGATCCAGCCAGAGACTATTTCAAATGGCCTCTCTCCAGAGCCTCCAGAGGGACAGAGTCCCCTCAGAGGAGCTCCAGCGAGACCTCCTTAGAGATTGTCCTCCAAGAACTTCTCTTCTCCAGAGCCTCTCTCAAGAGATTCTTCCCAAGAGATCCTCATAAGAGCTTTCTGCAAAAGGATTGTTGTCTCAAGAGATTCTGCTTTTTCTTATATAGGGGTTTTTCTCCTATGTCATCTCCCCTAAGTCCTTACAATAGTAAATCATCCATATGATTTTATCCTGTATAATTCTTGCCCATATCCTTCCTGCAATCATCTACAGATCATCCTTCACTCAATATACATTTGGTATTCCTCTTTATTTCTTCACCATCTTTCCATTAGTTATCTTCTTATCTTACTTCATGAATATACTATATCCATTTTCTCATTCTTTACTTTTCTAATGATCTCCTGTATGCTCCTTCCTTCATCAGTGTAGTTCATAATTATATGAAGGTTAAATTAATTCACTCCTGATTGAGAAGATTAAATTAACTCTCCCCTGCCCATTTTTAGATTTAATCACAAAAGTGTAAACACCCTATTCACACTTAAGTGGGGGAAAGTCTGTAAACCACTTGTGCTTTAGTGGGTGACTAATTAGAATCAACTGACTGCCCCAGGCAGTGCTAAGCAAAGCTTTAGCTGTAATTGGTACACATAAAATTGAAGATAGTCACAGGAAGTGACACAAAAAGAAGTGTCTTTAAAAAGGAGTTACAACTTCCTGTGGGGGGGTTTCTGGAGTTTGGAGTTCAAATTGGAGGCTGGTGAAGAATTTGCTTACTGGACCTGAGACCTTAGACGTGGTGTTACTTTTCTTAAATCTCTCCCTTTGGACTGACACATGATGAGTAAAAAGCTGACTCCCTTTCCTAGATTTTCTGAATGACCTTGCCTCAGGAGAGACCTACCCTCTTGAAAGAGGCTCCCTGTATACCCAGGTCCTCAATTTAAGGCTGATGCCCCTCCAGCTAAGAACTAACTAGCTGTGCCTGGGTTGAGCGCAGTCTGTAGCAAAAACTTAGTGCTTAGGTTAAATATCTTACCCTATCCTCTCTCTGATTTTCTTACTTTCACTCTTTCTATATTTTATAAACAAATTGTTAAAATAAATCTCTTTGGAATTAATTAAATTCCTAGTGACCCTATCCTTAAATTATCCAGTCCAACCTTTTATAAAACCCATTACTTTGCTACCCCTTACAATTGGCAGTAAGCTGCAATCTAATTTGTCCATTTTTATCTTGATGACCACCACCTTATACTTTGGGAAACTCTGGTATTCTATGACTTGTGAAACTAGAGCATTATTAAAAGAGTATTAATTTTTTAAAAAATATGCCTCCTCACTGAACAATTTTGCAATTTGGATTGCTAATTCATCTTGTACTTCTCCCCTGATTCAATTTTTTTTAATTTGCATTGTAGATTAAAAAAAGTACTGATGAACCAGCACAATGGTGTCTCCATCCTACTGCAGATCAGACTCCAGATAATAGATATTTTTTTCACAAATACATGTTGCACAATAATTATCAAGAATCTCTCAGGTGGTGCCAGACTTGATGGAATTAGTTTAGTATAAAATGCAAAAAAAAATGGAAAAAAATTAATAGAATATCACCCTTTTATTGAGAAATGTACTTCAAGAAGGCATCTGCTCAGAACCTTATGACTGAGTCAAATACTTTTAGCAAGTATATATTTACATTTTCTAAGTTTTGATTGATATTCATAATGGAAGTTCTATTGAACAAAATCTTTTGAAAAATATATATCTTTAAAAAAGTATTCTGTTTTCTTGTAGTTTCTCACATAGGCATTTGTGAGGCAGCATATTGGAAAAGAACCTTCTAATTATTCTTTGATTAACCAAATCATTTTTTCCAATTAGTGAACAATATGCAGTCATCTCATATTATATATAAAGTTGTAATGTATTATAGAATATCATTTACTAAACCTATTTCTTGTCTTGTCTTCACCACAGTATTTGAGAGTCTCTAGTTACCTGTACTCTACAGTGAGGTGTCATAGTAGAACTCCAAGAAGACACTATATACAGTGCATACATATAATTAGCCAAAAAAAATAGTAATGCAAATTTTGGAAAGAAGTACATAACAAAAAGTAATAGAGACTATTAGGAAACCAGATAGAGGAGAGCTCACAATGGAACTTGAAGGAAAAGTAAGCTGTTAGACAGATATACAAAGAGATAATAAGTTGTAAAATGGAAGCAAATTCTAGATATTGGAGGATAAATGACCAAACGGATGGAGATGGAAGTAATGGGACATATTTAGAAATGGAAGTACATTACTATTATTAATTCCTGTTATAACCCCAATGCAAATGTACCTCAAAATAAATTGGTTCAAAAATTACTAAAACTAATTTTTATTACTGAAATGAAATTAGGAAACATGTTTCACTCCTAACTCAGCCTACTATTTAGCTGTATGACCATGACAATTCAAGATAATTATTTGATTTAGTTTGTTCCTCTATCAGATGTAGGATAGAGGTGAATATGTTATTTCTAGGATTTCTTTACTTAATTTCTATGAACTATGTACTAGTATATCTGCTTAGCTGGTAGATAGAAATTATACTTTTAAAATGCAAGGAGGTCAAGGTGAATTGAGAAGCAGTGATGTTAAGTAAGGTAAGAAACAGCCTGGAAGGTAATACAACTTGCAATCACCATATTGGCTCTTTTCCAAAAGAGGGATTGTGTTTGTCACTAATTTTAAAGATGAAGGCAGTAGGACAATAGCAAGTACATGATTTGCCCAAGGTCATACAGTAAACAAAATATAAATGTGCAATATCAGTTCTCTCTAGTCCCTTTCTTAACACAATGCACTATTTTCCTACTCAGGAATTTTGAGACAGATATGTAGTCAAAAACAATGTATTCCATGGTGTATTTTGTGAATCATGAAGTTGCTGTGAGTACATGAAGAATTATTATATGAGGGATGCTGACCAGCTGTTCTCCATGTCCCCTGAGGCCAGAACATGAAGAAATGGCTTTAAGCTGTCACTGGAGGGATTAAGTTGGATTTAGTAGGATGCTGGGGCTCTAGAGCTGGACTTTTCTCAAAATGAAAGTGCTATTCACGAGATCTGTCAATCAACCTGCCATCAGCTCAGGCATTTGATGAAAAATTTCCAGTAGAATCAGAATACTTTTCAGTGGGTGATTGTTTACTCTTTCTTTCTCTCCCTTCCTCCCTCCTCACCCTCTCTAATAAAGCATTACAAATAATACTAATTTGCATATGTGAGAGGTAGAACTAAGGTCTAGCCAGAAGGAAATGACAAGAAAAGAAAGCCAGTAAGCCTGAAAGTTTCCTTTCACATCTATGATTATCTTAACACTTTCCACAAAAGGAAATATAAACAGAAGCCTTTCTTTAATGACATAGATTTGCTATTCCAAGCACAAGCCTTGATTCTGAGTTTGGAATTTGTCTTGAATATCTAAGCACTTTACTTTTCTTTTGGATCACATTTTTATAGCAGAGATAAATTTTATCCCAGTTTTAATTTCATTGATATTATCTAAAGCCAATACAAATATTTTCATAAAATATATATTGATATGGGTTTTTTAAACAAAAAATAACATTTTGAGTTTAAACTTTTAAAGCTCTTAGTCAAGGACTGATATATTTATCTTTTCAATATGGTCATTTGTAAAAAATGTAATAATAGTTGAAATATTAAAAAGTTGCTGATATTTTTGATACAATCAATATCTGGATTTCCTCCATAATTTTAAAAATATTATAATTGAATAGTAAAGATTAAATTTTTTATTATTCTTTTTTAAAACGTTAATAAATATATAGAGAGAAATCAAATGATATCCATTTCAACAAAGCAAGGTATTACAAAAGTGGATGAACATATAATCAATCTTGTGTAAGGCCCACATTCTATGAGGAAAAGCTATGTAGTTGAGAGTATATTAGAACCTAAATCACTTCCAGTTTGGGAAACCAGCTCTACTGCTTATTGTCTATAATCTTAGCAAAGAAACAATATAGCTAAAGCTCTCAGTAATGGTGATAGCAATACTGATTCTTCTGGGGTTATATCAGTGTTTCTGGCTTTTGATACCTTTAAATGAATTTTTTTCCTAAATTGTCTCTATGGCTCATTCCAGCTCTGATTCAAATGAAATTATTTATGGAAAAGTACCTTGTAATGCTCTAGGGAACTACACATAACATATGACTTTTTTTCAATACTCTCCATTTCAAATGTTAAATCTTTCAGATAAAATGTCAAGTTCAAGGTAAACTCTTTTTCCCTTGTTAGGAAAAATTATTTATAATCCTGGAGTAGTAGTGGATTGATACTTGTATAAATATTTCAAGGACATGCAATTCCTTTATTATCAGTTGTTATTTTTGTTTGGTTGTTTTTTAGTCATGTTCAACTTTTTGTGACCCATTAGGAGGGGTTTTTTTTGGCAAAAATATTGAAGTGGTTTGACATTTCCTTCTCTGGTTCTTTTCACAGAGAAGGAAACTGAAGCAAATAGAGTTAAATGACTTGCACAGGATCATGCAACTAGTGTCTGAAGCCAGATTTGAATTCAGTGAGATGAATCTTCTTGACTTTAGTCTAGCACTCTATCAACTGAGCCTCCAAGCTGCTTTGGTGTCAACTGAACTACTGAAACAAATTGTCATCCCTCTATGATTTTGTAATTAACATAAAGAATGATCTCTCTGAAGTTAGTTTGATCCTGGGAAAATAGAGTCCTTCATGTACCTTTCAGATTTGGTTGGAAATACCAGAATTTGTAATTTTCTAATGACAATGCCTTCCAGAGCGCAGGATCAACTTTATGATGAATCAGTTTTTTAAAATGTCCTTGCTAAACTTGAGGTAAAGTTATAACAATGCCAGCTGCATGAGAGTGTGTTTGATTTTACAATGGATTCAACAACCAAGCCCAAAGAACCAATGGTTCAATATTAACATCAATATTATTCTCAAGAGAAATGGAATAATATTTCTGCATACCTATCTATACATATGTACATAATATCTATATATTATAGGTAATATAATATATATTACTATTATATGTAATAACTATATATCTATACTTGATCATTTGTAGGTTAAATCCAACTGAGGAGGGATTCTGTGCTTAAAATAAAATGAACCGTCGAAAAGTGATTTCATATCCATATGAATTGATGTCTCACATTGGTCTTAAGGAATTTATTTATATCACCAATCATCAGTAAGAAAAGCATATGTTGCCAAATCTCCTAATGAAAATTTATGTGCTCCTGTTATATCTATCTATCTATCTCCATGTCAATGTTTCTCTTTCTGTGCTATTTAGTATCTATGTTCTCTGGTAATGTGAATTTAATTACATTATTCTTCCATTTTGACTCTGTTTTAGCTTTAAAAATTTCATTAGCAGAGAGCAAGTTTCCAATCCTACATAGAGAACTGGAATACACATACATACACCTGACTTTTCCATGAACTGGTTGACTGGGAAAAAACACAGAACTATTAAATAGTCAAAAAATCACTCTTTAATCAAGGGAAAGGGGTTCAATGCAATAGTAGGCCTCGACACAGAGCTGCACACACACGACTGCACAGAATCTGAGGACTGAACTCTGGCAGCTCTAGTCACTGACTCCTGGGAGAGCCAATCATGCTTTTCTGAGGAGCCATTAAAGTTGGGGAGCTTAAATACCTTTCTAGGTGAAACATGGGGGCTGAGGATGAGGGAGACTGTTGATTGAATTTCCAGACAGGAATAACAGTTAGGGGTTGATGATTTACAATGGACACAAAAGGGAAAGACCCAGCCAAGGACTTGGCCACCTTGATAAAGGATTTTGGCCTAAAGGGGAGAAACCATTGGGACAAAAGAGATACTTAACATCTTAAAGTCTATTGTTAGTCTGAGATCAGAGAAGTAGGACTTTCCCTCAGGGAGGAACTCTTTTATGACAAGGTCAAACCTGGGGTTTTTACCTCCAAGCTAAATAAACTGGGGTTCACTAAATCTTTCTAAGCTACAAATTTGGGGACTTTTTGATTCCATGTTGACAAAATTAACAATGCAAAATTTTATTTTCTATCTGGGAGTAAATTTAGATGCTACATCTATTGTAATTTATAGATGGTGGCAAAAATAGTACAGTTTAGTAGGTAAGGCATTTCTTTGTCACATGCAGAATATATACAAGAAAATATGGGAGAAATGCCACAATGTATCTTTATAGACAAAATGTAAAATCAGTAGATCCTTAGAGAAATAGGGACAGACTTAAATGAACTTAAGTTTAGTTCTATATCGGTCCTTCTTATATTCTCCTTCGATATTATTTTGCATGTAGATATCATGAATTCCAGTGGATTAAATTATCATTTCTAAGTGAATGATTCTTAGATTGATTTATCTACCTCCACCCCTTTTTCTGACATGCAATATCACATCTACAAATGCCTATTAGATATTAAAACCTAAATATTGCTAAAACATCTAAAACTCAACATTCCCAAAACTATACTAGTAAATGTGAAAGAAAGATGTTATGGGGTTCAGATGTGTACCCCTGGGGTTTGGGAAGGATACCTTTTGCAAGAATGCAAGACTCCAAAACTTAACTTAAAAACAAAAAGAGAAATTCATTAATTTAGAAAGTAATGTTGAGAATAGCCAGGAGAATAGCAAGGTGGAACAGCAAGATGGGGAGCAGTTTCTGGGAGGACAGCATGAATGGAAAGGCTGTTCCCCATGAGGACAGCATGGATGGAAAGGCTGTCCCCCAGACGACATCATTTCAAAGGATTTTATACTCTTTATGACAATTGGTGTGTCATTTGGTGGGGTCAGAGGGTCATCTGCCTGGGTTCTGCCTGGGGGCATAAAGATTCATCTCCTTGTCCATCTTAAATCTAGAGGACAATCAAAGAGGATAAACATCTCAGGACCCTAGGGGGGTCATTGGGTGTTTCTAGGTTCAGAGTCATGAGGATGCAAGGGAGCGAGGGAGTTTCCCTGATAATAGTTCCCCTGGATTTCTGGGGGTACAGTGCCCATGTCTTCACCCCCCCCTCCTAATACATACAGGAGAGGGGGCAATAGTCTCAGTATTCTGTACCTTCTTCAGAGCTGAGAATGGGCATAGAGTTGTCCCTGCCTAATGTTAGGAGAAAGAGTTATTGACTGTAGGCCATGTCTAGAGTGTCAGGCTGGGATGGTTGCCGAGGTTATGGTGGCATCTGGCATCTGGGGGGGCTCCCATGAGTGCTTTTACCCCTGAATCAACTAGAGAGATGAATCAGAGAATCATATGTCCAGCTGTCTGGGTATGCATGATTTAAAACATAGAAGACCCAAAATTTAAGGAAAGAAATAGTTATTTTTCGCAGGTCGGGTAGTTAAGATCTAAAGTAAAAGGGGTTAAGATTACAGGGAAGGAACAGCTGTGGGCACAGGGTCTTAGGGATATATCCTCAGTGAATGCCTGGGTCCTAGGTAGGTGGGGACCTGCTTGCAGATGTGAAGGATATGTCCAGCGACTGCTTCCCCTGATTGGCAGACAGGTCACAAGGGGAGAGTCAGCCCCTAAGATAGAAGTGTAGAAACCAGGACTAGGGCAAACACTAGAACACCATATAGAAACAGAGAAAATTAGTACAAAGGCAAATGGTATTACACATTTGCATTTGGGTATCTTAGCCAACAGACTTCTTCAGAAATCATCTTCTGACAGGAATAGATCCCTTTAGGAACTAGGATTCCTGAGTTGTTTGCAAAGTTGGTATGTGATGTTTCTGTTAAAGAATAGCCTTTTGCAAAGTACACATTAACTATAACATCTATAAACAATTTATTAACAATATTTTACAGATGAATTTCTTTACCCCAGATTCTGGGGAAAATTCAAGAAAGCTTTGAGCTATATTTCCAAGCTCAAGATCCAAACTTCAACCGTGGTAAATTAAGGCTACAAATACAAGCCATCAATTAATACACTTCATCTACTTTTCAAAGTATTTTCCTAACAATTTGAGAATGTTCAATTATTAACCTAATAGGTTTTTTGGGGAAATGGAAACTTTAATTTTCCAATTTGTATTATGTGCTGATTATGGGAATTTGTCACGAAGCAAAAAGCCCAAAAGGAAAAATATTTCCTCAAGTTACAAAGGACACAGTGAGTGGCTTCATGTACAAAGCAAAGCTGTCACTGCCATTATTGTTTCACTCAAGGATTAGCAGCATAGATTGTCAGAACTCTTCCAGGATGTTCTCTGTCCTTTGTGTACTTTGCCACCATTAGATCCCAGAAGCATTCTTTTTCCTTAAAGGACAAGTCTTACCCATTACTGCTCATAGAAATTCTGCTTATGAGCAGTCGAGAAACAAATTTCCATGCCCTCAAACAAGCTTTTCTGACCATTTGCCCTCTCTAAGGATTCCATAAAGCCTATGAGTCTACATTTGTAAAGATTAAAATTTAGGGGAGATGGGGAGACTGAGGCAGGTAGAAATTAGTTTCTCTCTGCAAGGAGTATTATATTTTTTAGAGGTTTATTGAAGATTAAGGATTAAAGAAAATACAGGATAAGAAACACGTGTCCAGGCCATAGAGTGGCCTAGACACAACCTCACCTACATTATGAAAAAAAAGCCACCCCTGCCCCAAAAAAGAAGTCCAAGAGCCTGAGAGAGCCTTTGAATCAGCTTAAATACCTTCTCAACCTCGGCCCAGGTGAGATTACAAGGCATTCTGGGGAAGTGGAGGAAAGGCTCATGGGGATTGTAGTCCGGTATTTGAGTCTATTTTTTATTTTCCCTCGTTTGATCATTTGAAAAAAATAATTTTTTCCAAAGGATCATGAAAACATAATCAATTTAAAGATTACAATAATTTGAGCATAAGAGAAACAAAAGAATAAAACCAATAATTGCTGAACACATTGACAAAAAGCCAGTTAGGGGGCAGTCTGCTTTGGCATGAAAGTACAGATACAAATAAATGTTCAATCAACCACACCCAAAGTTCAATTTTGTGCAACTTGTGGTCTGGAGGCTTCTTCATGGTGGCTTCTCCAACAGTTCAGTTCTGGATTCAGAGAGGTAGCATCTTCTTTTCCTAAAATTCTTCTCAAAAGGAATTTAAACTTTGCAATTTAAATAATGATATTTTTTACATTCCCCCCTTTAAGAGGGTGATTTAAAAAAAAAAGGATCACTTAGGGATGCATGGCTGAGGTATGAGGTATATGAATCAATTGGCAAGAGATATTAAAAAGACATCAGAAAAATCAAAAAGAAAAGAAAAATTTCTGGATGAAAATATAGACTATCAAAGTCTTATGTGTAAAAATTCCAAGTAGAAGAAAAATAAATCTATAACAGATCATTCAGTCAGGGCCCAATTAAAATGATCTAAGCAATGATGCATTTACCCAGTCAATAGCCAGGACTACAGAAAAGTACCACACTATGAGAGGCAGAAAAGAAAGGGACCAGATTATAGAAGCCAAGTAGGAGCCAAGGTTTTGGGGATACTCGTCTGTGAGTATCTTCAGAGTGAGTGTGGACACAAGGAAAGCTTATGTCTTAACACATGTTAAACATAGTAACCTCGAGTCTTCACACTAGGTTCAAGACTTTTGTATTGGCCTAGAAGTGCATCAATCCATCCTGGATTGGCCTCTCTTTGGCTCTGTGCAATGGTTCTTGAGTGTATATCTTGTCCTGAGACATAATCATTAAGCAAAGTCCCATAATTTATTTAAATAATTAGTGGCATCATTTTTATAGTCATAAGCCTTTTTGGGCATGCATTAGCAAATGTATCTTACACTTGTAGTACTGAAAAATCAAAAGGTTAAAGAAAATCTTAATGCTGGTGACGTGCTTCAAATATAAAAAGGAGACAAAAAATAATAAAAAAAACTGAAAAAGTATATTGCACATGCAAGAAAAATATAATAATGAAAGAGCTTTTAAGAAAATTCAAAAATATAGCTTTTAATCATTGACACTCTGTGTCAGCTAAGAAAATATAAAATGCAAGACTTTCTCACCAAAAATGAGATCCATTTCCTCTTAATATCTGGCCATGATCACTGTGAGTAGAAGGCAAATGAATTGAACAAGGTTAACAATTTTTCATTTTTAAAAATACAGTAGTACAAATATGTAGTTACCAAAATCCCCAAAATTCTCAATAGACCAATTAATTGCAATAGCAAACAAACACACTTTCATATTTCACATAAGTTGCTGTATGAGATTTTTAAAACCTATGAATTGATGGACATTTGTCACAATTTTTACAAACATAGCAATCTTTCAACCTTGATATTTAAACATATTTTTAAAACAAAGCAAAACTCATCTTGGGTTAAAAACATAATCAAGAAATCTAGATATCATTCTGGTGCAAGTAAAGTAGTGAGCTGAAGAGTATAAATAAAGGGGTGCTCCTTTTTTGGAGGCTTTTAGGGATACAAATGCCCTGAGATTAACTGCCCAACTTCCATTCACATATTTAGAAATGGGGAAAGGTTGGGGGTTATAAAATGTATTTCACTTCAGCTAATGGGCCTTAGGGCAGGCAAAAATAACCAGATTGTTAAAAAAATTCCAAAAATCATATTTAAAAAACCCTTAAAATCAAATCATTTGAGGTATTTAGCACATTAAAATTCCAAAGGTTGTTAATAGAATTATAACCAGTTCTGAAGTCCATCTCTCTTCAGCAAAATAGAAAAAAGCTGTTTTTTTCATATATGGGCTTATTCCCAATAATATTTGTTCAATACAGTTATAGGGGAAAAACAACAGAATTTTTAAAACTCAGTACATTCAAAATAAATTCAATCAACCTTCAGTTCAAGCAGAATAATATTGAATCCAGTAATATATGAACTTAAAATCATAAAGTTAAACCATAACAAAAAATGCAATAGAATACAGAGATTTTTTATAAACCATTGGAATCTGAAATGCCTTAGAATTATGCCTTTAGTCTTTAAAGTTCCTTAGGTGTGTTTTTCCATTTAAATGTCTATTGTCCGAAGGCAGAGTAGTAAGAGCTAGGCAATGGGGTTCAAGGAACTCATCCAGGGTCCCACAGCTGGGGAGTATCTGAGGCCAGTTTAACTAGAGACCTCCCATCTCTGGGCCTGATTCCCAGTTCGCTGGGCCACCCATTTTCCCCTTCAAAGTTAGTTGAATCTTCTCCCTGACATGCAGGTGAAGTTAATGCTATTACCAGAACAGTCAAAAGGTATCCTTTTAAACCCATTGCTTTTTAGGTTTCTGTTTGAAAAAAATCTGTTTCTTTCCACTCTCCCCTGATATGATCATTCCTCCTGCCCCAGTCCAAGTGGAGCCCAGGCCACCCACATGGAGCCAATACACCCCTCTTTGCTCAGAGGCTTAGCCTAAGGGAAAATTGCCCTGTTCTCCTTTCCCTCTCATCTCTCCCCTATGCCTACATGGCCAATACTGTTACCAGCTGGCCGAAATGAGTCCTGAGCTATCTGCTCCAAGGATCTGGGTGATGAGCCTTCTGGGTTGGAGACCAGATGAGTGAGAGACAGACAGCCGGGGTGGGTCGGGCCGGGAGCCGGAGAGCAGCTCGGGCACCAGTTAGTCCAACTTTAATACATTGGGATGAAAACCATTGAGAAGAAGACCATTTGATAATTTTAAACAAAAACCCATTTTTGATAAGCTTAAACACTTAAACCCATTTTTTTTTCTTTTAAACCTCTTATGGTAGAAAGGCAGATAAGGATGGAATGCCCTCTTCTTGAGGCTATGATCCTTGGCTTTTCTATACAAACTTAAATTTCACTGTCTGACAAAATTAAAATTAGGATGTTATTTTCTAAACCCACATATATACATTATATACATGATCATAATTTTGAAATAAAATACTAATAAATACCTCTAATAGATTTAAGCATTACTTCCTTCTGGCTAGCCAACAGGAAAAGGAGATTTATCAGATCCTCTTATCTCTCCCTATTTACCTCAAAACAGAAGATAATTAATAGGTTGTTCTACATGTTGAAAAAAACCTTAGTTTTAAATGTAAGACATTTAAAAATCCCCAAAATAGGGCTTTCTCACCAGTTGTCTTTCTGTTCAGAACCAACCCTCTTCCTCCCTGCAGTAGAGGAGAAGGCAGATCTGATCAGTGAACTGATAGCTTCCCAGTTTCCTTTTCCCCATCTCTGCCTGTATTTCTTGATGGGCCTTTGCCTTAAAATCCAAGTAAAGAGTAGAGTTTGGAGAACTAGGAGCCTGGTGAGGGAATAAATCTAAAAGGTATGGAGCTTCTGTCCATAAAATATGTCCAATTGTCACCTGGTGTTAGAATTTGGGGTAACAAAAAGCCAATTTCCTCTTTTTTTCCCTTGATGTTGCTCAGCTTTTTAACATGAAAGAAAACAAACAAACAAACAAAAAATCCAACCGAATTTCCTCTTAGGCTGCTTAGACTTGATCTCTTCTAACAGGAGAATCCTGCAAGCATATTTTTCCCTTTATCTTAATTGGGTTGGCTAATCCCTATCTGGCTTGACCTTGAAAGAAAAAAAAATCAATTGTAAGTAGAGGATGGTATTACCATTTTAGGGTTCCATGGATAGACCATGCCTCTTGCTTATCAAGGCTGTAGTGGCCAGTCAACATTACAAAAAGAAATTAGTTGATTTTTCTTTAAGCAGTTTACTGCCAATTTTTTTCCCCAATTTTTAAGTATACACCCCAAAGGGGAATCTCCGGGTAAGCTCTGTCTCTGTCCCATTTAGATGCAGAATGGCCAATTCCACACTGGAGGGTCAACAACTGTGCGTCCACAGAGGTTACTCATCCAAGAGCACTCAGTTTAACCCTGAGGAGTGACTTCCCACAAACCAGAATGTCTTCCACTATAGAAGGGGAAGCTGATAGATAGACCCCAAAATCCAGCAGCCGGACTGATCTGGGGCTGATGGGAGAGAGAGCATGAAAGAGTTCCCACAAAGATATCACCCAAAAGAATGGGGTTACAGGAGTCAAAGAAAAGGCTCCTTCCTACCTGAGAAGCTATGTCCTAGTGGATGATCCAGGGTACAGGAGTAGCTGTCAGGAGAGCCAAAAATGTTGGGAGCCAAAATGTTATGGGGTTCAGATGTGTACCCCTGGGGTTTGGGAAGGATACCTTTTACAAGAATGAAAGACTCCAAAACTTAACTTAAAAACAAAAAGAGAAATTCATTAATTTAGAAAATGTTGAGAATGGCCAGGCGGATAGCAAGGTGGAACAACAAGATGGGGAGCAGTCCCTGGGAGGACAGCATGAATGGAAAGGCTGTTCCCCATGAAGACAGGATGGATGGAAAGGCTGTCCCCCAGATGACATCAGTTCTCGGGATTTTATACTCTTTATGACAGATGGTGTGTCATTTGGTGGGATGAGGTGGTCATCTGACTGGGGTCTTCCTGGAGGCATAAAGATTCATCTCTTTGTCCATCTTAAATCTAGAGGACAATCAAAGAGGATAAACATCTCAGGACCCGGGGGGGGGTGGGTCTTTGGGTGTTTCTAGGTTCAGAGTCATGAGGATGCAAAGCAAGGGAGTTTCCCTGATAATAGCTCGCCTGGGTTTCTGGGGCATCAGTGCCCATGTCAAAAGAGATACACCAGGTCATGATGATTTGGCAGACTCCCTGCCATTCTCACATTTCAGTAATAGGTAAAATTGTGATGAAATGGACTGAAACATTAGGTAATTATATCCTCTCATTTTGGCTTCCCCCCCCCAATGACTAGTTCTCCAATCTCCAAATTCACCTACCTCCCCATTAGGAGGAAAGTAATGTGCTCAAAGATCTCCAGTACCTAGTGTATTACATAACATATAGTATATGTTTAATAAATATTTGTTGATTATTTAAGTAATTATTGATTTCAAAATATTTTCACATCCCACAGTCACTATTTTTACTCTCATTTTATTATACAAAATTATAAGTAAAATAAATAAAAAATAAAAATAAAAATATATTAGTTTTCAGTTTTCCTTGCTATGACTTAAAACAAAAAGCTAAAAAATAATATGAGTAATTATTACAGTTTTCAGCATTCTTTATTTTTGTTCACTTTATTTGTGTATTAGTTCCTTTTCTGAAAATGACAAATAAATGAATTCTGATTTTCCTAAACTTACTTTAAATAAAAGAGAGAGAATGAAAGAGAGAAAGGAAGAGAAAAAGAAGAAAAAAAGAAAACAAAAAAAAACAGAAGCAAAGAAGCAAAAATGATGGAAGATAGATAAAAGAATGAGAGGAGGAAAGACAACAGAACTGTTTTGTTTTTTTTTTTTTTTGGTTGTCCTGACAATTCCCCTTAAGTTACAGTGTTCATTAATACTGCATTTGATTCCATTGTGCTGTGTTTCTGTGAGCCTTGCTTTGTACACCAACGTATCTACACCCCACATTTTATGTCTAGTCCAGTGATATAATTTTCCATTAATAAATTCAACTATTTCAAAAAATAAAATGTCTCAAATAACAGTCATATACTAACTACCCCTCATAGATTATGTTAGAAAGACCATACATTGCAAAAGACTTGAGCTCATTATTTTTTTTAAAGTGAGAGAAGAGGGAAGGAACTTAGGTTAGCACTAACAAAACATTTTAATTATTAATGACACAGTGAGTTATTGTTGATTTTACATTTTCCAATTTATCAAATATCTTTAACTTTTTATAATTTGTCTATGCTCATACAAGAAATGTGACATCTTAGATATAATCAACTTGCAGCAAATACTTGAACTACATATGGCCATTTGGAAGATTTATATAGTCCTTAGTAAAAAATAATATTCTTGGAATAAGAACATTTGACAGTTTATCAGCGTTGTGTTTTGGAAACTGGGCTTAAGCTAAAATGAAATATAAAAACAATTACAAACTGAGTGAAAGCTTTTGTTCATATGTATCTCCCTAAAAAGCATGGTCTCTAGGCCTCCTATGCCAGGTAAGATTTCCATATATACCATTTCCTTTTTGCTCTGACAAAATTTTATACAACTCTTTATCTAGTATAAACCAAAGTAGAAATTTCTTGGATAATTTCAAACTTATTGTATAAGTGAAGCTGCATTTTTTAATCTTTAATTTTGACCATTTTTTCCTAAAAGTTGGTTAATTCATGACAAATTTCCAGTAGTATATGGAGAACTAGAAAACACATACACACATTTCTAATCATTCCATCATCTGAAGAATATTGATTTTTATTATATAGCATTGAGAAAATTTAGATATAGATGTTCATCATGAAAGACACTAATCTTAATCACAAGTCATTGACTGTGTTTGATATGTACATCCTACCTCAGTGTCTTCACAATATATGGTGCTTCCTTTGGAAAGAAAAGCAACAAGTTTCATGAAAGCCCAGCAAAGTGGAAACAGCTATGTTATTTCAAAGTATCTTGTTCAATCCTAAAAGAGATTCAGGTTTGAATACTAAGTGGAATAAAATCTTGAAAGTATCTGGGAAAGTTGTAAACTAAAATAACACAACTGCACAAAGATATCTTTGCCTTTGAAAAAAAGCTACCACATCATAAAGTAACAATGGGAATCCATTTTCTGAGGAAAATGTATGGCTCTGTCAAACCTGGAACAGTTGAAATATTATGCTCTTTCTTTTTTATTTGGGCAGCACCCCAAGCTACCTGGATTTAACTGATCTCTTGTCAACTTGCTGAACTATCAAGGCTTACATGGTCCTGTTGGCAACAACAAGCTGATTTCTGTCATGGGCACTAACGGAACACTGAGCACAGAGGGGTGTTAGATTTAAAATTGTTGAAGTTGTAAACTGTAGTGACTTAAAATGGTGAAAGATATAAATTGTGATAGATATAAGAGAGGGTGAGTAAATTTGACTGCAGAAAATATGTTTCACTACAGTGTCTTGGTTTTTAAATCAAATATAAGGTGGTCGCCAGGGAATATATTCCCAAATTATGAATATGTCCAAGTCAACTTGGTTTTATAGATAATTTAATTAATAATACAATGAGGAATTAAAGAAAAGGAAAAAGAGAGAAAAAGGAAATAAGTATGAAGGGCCTTAAGCCAACATGGCCTGGACCTGAGTCTTAAGAGAGAGAGATCAGTCAGTCAGTCTTTTAACATTCACCACAAGGTCTGTCTAAGTAAGGATTCTAGTGACACCAGGCCAGCTCCATCTCAGCTGACTTCACCAGAGAGAGTTCCAGCCAGAGTCTTCCTTAAAGAGCCTTCCAGCCACAGACTGTTCCAAAGGGCCTCTCTCCAGAGCCTCCAGAGGGACAGAGTCCCCTCAGAGGGGCTCCAGCGAGACCTCCTTAGAAATTGTCCTCCAAGAGCTTCCCTTCTCCAGAGCCTCTCTCAAGAGATTCTTCCCAAGTGATCCTCATCAGAGATCCTCCAAAAGGATCTTTTTCTCAAGAGATTCTGCTTTTTTCTTATATAGGGGTTTTTCTCCTATGTCACCTCCCCTAAGTCCTTACATCTACCAATCACTGTAGACGTTTTCCAAAGGACTACCCATCTGAATTCCTGCTAAGTCGACTAATCTCCTCAGTACGTCTGAACCAGTGAAAACACAGCTGTGTCAACTAATCTCATTAAGAGAAAACTTGCCCAACCCTTTTAGGTACCTAGCATCTCATTCTATCAATTCTAAAAAAACAGGCATTGCTCATAGAACTCCTTGCCTTATTATAAGCATGGGTCCAAGTACTTTCATTGTTTAGCAAGGAGTTTTCTCCCCTAAAGCAATCTTAAGTAGGGGTGGAGTAGAGGTCCTCCCATTTCTGATCCTGGCGAGTTCTCACATCAAAATGGGAAATGTGTCCCAATAGGTAATTTGTTCCAATGGAGGATTCCTCAATGTGGAAATTTTTAACATTCACAAGTCTGAGAAATTTCAAGATTTACAGGGGTACTCTGTCAGTATATCTTGAATAAGAAAATTCCTGCCTAAATCCCTCCTTTTCCAAAAGCTCTTGCAAGTTTCATTCAAGTCTTATTGACCCAATTCCCAGTATGTACCCAACATAAATGATATCAGTGAAGTTTTTGCAATTATAAAACATGACTACTTCCTTAGACTAGGAACATTTGACTCATTTCCTTTCCCACTCCCCTTTTATACTGCTAACATTATAGATCCTGAGAAAAGTCATACACAGATGCCACATGTAGCAAGGGATGATAGGGGATTATATTTTCCTTTTACACCTGTGGCTTTTCTGATTGTCTGCATTTCTGACCCTTATACAGCACATTCCAAACTCATACCCTACTGTGACAAGGAAATAACTTTAAAAGACTGATATATATTAATTTAAGGTCGCCAAGGAATTCAGCTATGTAATTCCTAAAAGAAAACTCAAGTCAGCAGTCAACCTTTTATGGAGTTTAATTACAAACAGGAGGAAGAAAGGTATTAGAGATAGAGAGGAGAGAGAGAGAGAGAAAGAAAGAAAGGGGAGAGAAGGGAATAGGGCTTAAATACCCCTTCTGTTTAGGCTGGGCCAAAAGGCCCAAGCCCTTAGATAGCTGAGGCAAAGAAAAGAGATCAGTCCCTATCACTCACGTGACCAAAATGGAGAAACAGTCTCAGGGGCCTCCACCTCCAGCTTCCTTCAGAGCAAACTTCTCAAGGTACTGCCTCTCAGAGCAAAAAACCTCTCCAACCAACCACCCCTCAGTCCTCAGACCCAGCTATCTTTAAGCAAACAATCTAAGTTCCCTCCCCTCAGTTCTCACATCTACCAATCACTGTCCATGTCTTCCCTGTGCCAATGGTGGCTCTACCTTAACCCAGGACCGCCCAGAGGTCTGTGGCTTTGCACATGTCTGTTGAAGGTCATATTCTCAAATAATTAAATTTTGATCTATGCTGCAGCCCTTCCTAAATCCTGTTAGGACTGAGTGGGGTGGAAATTGTATTTTCCAAGACCTGGTTCTGTCATTCCAAGTATCTCTATTGTATCAATTTTAAAATCAATCATGACTCAAAGAAATTCCTGTTCTATGCTTAAGCATAGGTCAAAGCCCTTTCCATTGTTCAGCAAAAGGTTTCTGTCCTAAAGTAATCTTAAAATCTTAAGAAGGGAGGAGGAGGAACCTCCCATGCCAATGGGGTTCACATTCCAATAGAGTTCCCACTATCAATAGGAAATTTTTCAAGTATGAAATTTCCCAATGGTGAAATTTCCAACATTTATAAGTCTAAGAAATTTTAAGGTTTACACTACTGACTGAAATGCAAAGAAATAGGCATGATCTCACTAAGTTAATGGAAAAAAATCCTTCTAGAAAATATTCCACACTTGGAGAGGCAGAACAATCTGGAAATGTTTTAATTTTCTAGAAATTTTCAAATAATCCACTTAATAACATGGAAAATCCCCTTAATGCAAGAGTTGAACATTTTCCCCTAATTTGGTAATAACAAATTTCCCCTATGGAAGACCTGCTCCTAGATTCATCTTGTCCTAAGGGTGTCCTGAGGCTAATGTCATGAGAGGAGATATAATCTTTGAGAGAGAGAACATAGAATAAGAAAAGATCAAAGGACCATGGAATGAACCTCAGGGCTTAGATGTATTTAAACAGAGAATGAATAAGGTAAAACAATACTACCTTCACCATCCTAACCAAAATAAAAGAGGAAGAAAAAAGGAGATAAGTAGTCCTTTGACCTGTAGAATAAAAATAAGAAACTATACAGTATTCTCACTACTACTTGCATTCATCTGTGGCACTATCATTCCCTCACCTCTCCTATTCAGAATTTCAAATCATCTGGTTATACCATTCAGGCTAGATGATTATTACTCTGGAGACAAGGAGAGTCATTTGACATCTTAAAGTCTATTATTAGAGTGCAGAGTCAAGAGAGTAGTGTAGAGGCAGCAAAAATGCAGACCTCTGAAAACCCTTCCTCAACTATTACAAACTAAATGCTCCTAGGGGACTGATAATCAAACCTAACAAAAAGACAGAGAAAAGGAACCTTCCTACTGGAATCAACTCAAAAGGTACATCCTCAAAAGCCAGAATTTGAGAACACTCCAGTTTAAGGGGAAGGAAGAAGGAAGGTTCTGGGACCCCTACCCCACCTAGATCCCTAAGCCTCCAGAAGCAGCTGGAACCTCTGGGTGGGCAAAGGCACTGGTCTGGAGGGAGTACCTTGTGGGCAAAGCTGTGCTAGACTCAGAGTGTCCAACCCAGGCAGTGAGGAATCAGATAGAGAAGAAATGCAGAGCACAGAGCAGGCAACAGTTGCAGCAGAGGAGACATTCCATATTGTACCCCCTCCCCTGTCCTACAACCTAGTTGGATTTAATCCCATCAAAGCATTCAGAGGGCAGGGAAGCTCAAGCTCTAAAACCCCTACCCCACAGACTGTGCTGAGAGATTTGATGACAAAACTCCAAGGGTGAAGGCTGAAAGAAAAGCCCAAAAGCACAAAAAAAAAATGAGCAGAGGAAGAGCTCAGGCAACTTCAGGGTGTAAAGAAGGGGTAAATATGATCAAAAACAGGAAAAGAAAAAAGGCATTACAATCTACAGCTTCTATACAGGGAATGAACAAACAACAAATAGAACAGAGAAGGAGGAGGGAACACCAAGCAAAAAAAAAAAGAAGGAATGCCCAGAGAATTGGATACAGGCTCTGGAAGAACTCAAATACAATTCAAAACACAATAAAGAGAGGCTGAAGACAACTGGGAAAAGAACTTAAAAAGCAAGATAAGTCACCTGGAAACATAAAACAGTGTCTTGAAAGCCAAAATTAATCAGCTTGAAAATGAGGCAAAGGAGATGAAAGATGAGGCAAAGAAGATGAAAGATGACATCCAAAATAACTCAGACCAGAAGGAGAAGGATGACAAAAAATCCAGGGAAGAAATCCAGGCATTAAAATCCTGAATACAATAACTAGAAGAAAGCAGTTAAACAACCCCATATCAGAAAAAAAAATTGAACAAATGATCAAAGAACTACCTAAGGAAAAATCCCCAGTTCCAGACTGATTCACAAATGAATTCTACCAAACATTGTAGGAACAACTAATCCCAATGTTATACAGACTATTTGACAGAATAAGCAAAGAAGGAGTTCTACCAAAATTCCTTTGATGACACAAATATGGTACTGAATCCAAAGCCAGGCAGGTAAAAAACAAAGAAAGAAAACTATAGACCACTCTCCTTAATGAACATAGATGCAAAAATCTTAAATAGGATACTAGCAAAAAGACTCCAGCAAGTGATCAGAAGGGTCATCCACCATGATCAAGTAGGATTTATACCAGGAATGCAGGGCTGGTTCAATATTAGGAAAACCATCCACATAATTGACCTCATCAACAAGCAAACCAACAAAAATCACATGATTATCTCAATAGATGCAGAAAAAGCCTTTGACAAAATACAACACATTCCTATTGAAAACACTAGAAAGCATAGTAATAGAAGGGCCTTTACTAAAAATAATAAGCATTATATATCTAAAAATCATCAGCAAACATCATCTGCATTGGGGGAAAAGTAGAAGCCTGCCCAATAAAATCAGGAGTGAAACAAGGATGCCCATTATAACCTCTGTTATTTAACATTGTACTAGAAACACTAGCTGTAGAAATTAGAGAAGAAAAAGAAATTGAAGGTATTAAAATTGGCAATGAGGAGACCAAGCTATCATTCTTTTCAGATGCTATGATGATATACTTAAAGAACCCCAGAAAATTAACCCAAAAGCTATTCAAAATAATCAAAAATTTAGTAGTTTCAGGATATAAAATAAACCCACATAAGTCATCAACACTTCCATATATCTCCAATACACCTCAACAGCAAGAATTAGAAAGAGAAATTTCAGTTAGAATCACCCTAGAAAATATAAAATACTATGTGCTGAGAGAAACACAGGAACTACATGAACACAACTACAGAACACTCTCCACACAATTAAAACTAGATCTAGACAATTGGAAAAATATTGACTACTGTGACAAGGAAATCACTTTAAAAGACTGATATATATTAATTTAAGGTCGCCAAGGAATTCAGCTATGAATTCCTTAATGAAAACTCAAGTCAGCAGTCAACCTTTTATGGAGTTTAATTACAAACAGGAGGAAGAAAGGTATTAGAGAGAGAGAGAGAAAGGGAGAGAGAAAGGGAGAGAGAAAGAGGAGAGAAGGGACTAGGGCTTAAATACCCCTTCTGTTTAGGCTGGGCCAAAAGGCCCAAGCCCTTGGATAGCTGAGGCAAAGAAAAGAGATCAGTCCCTATCACTCACGTGACCAAAATGGAGAAACAGTCTCAGGGGCCTCCACCTCCAGCTTCCTTCAGAGCCAGCTTCTCAGAGCACAACCTCTCCAACCAGCCCCCTAGTCTTCAGACCCCGCTATCTTTAAGGAAACCATCCAAGTTCCCTCCCCTCAGTTCTAACATCTACCAATCACTGTCCATATCTTCCCTGTGTCAATGGTGGCTCTACCTTAACCCAGGACCACCCAGAGGTCTGTGGCTTTGCACATGTCTGTTGAAGGTCATATTCTCAAATAATTAAATCTTGATCCTTTGCTGCAGCCCTTCCTAAATCCTGTTACCCTGAGTAGGGTGGAGATTGGAATAATTAAATTTTGATCTATGCTGCAGCCCTTCCTAAATCCTGTTATGACTGAGTAGGGTGGAGATTGTAATTTCCAAGACCTGGTTCTGTCATTCCAAGTATCTCTATTGTATCAATTCTAAAATCTATCATGACTCAAAGAACTTCCTGTTCTATGCTTAAGCATAGGTCAAAGCCCTTTCCATTGTTCAGCAAAAGGTTTCTGTCCTAAAGTAATCTTAAGAAGGGAGGAGGAGGAACCTCCCATGCCAATGGGGTTCACATTCCAATAGAGTTCCCACTATAAATAGGAAATTTTTCAAGTATGAAATTTCCCAATGGTGACATTTCCAACATTTATAAGTCTAAGGAATTTTAAGGTTTACACTACTCATGTGAAGAATGAGATAACATAATAAAAATGACTATCCTACTCACATTAATTTACTTATTTAGTGCCATACCAATCAAACTACCAAAAAAAAAACCCTTTTTTTAATTAGAAAAAAAATAACAAAGTTCATTTGGAAGAACAAAGATCAAGGATATTCAGGGAAATCATGAAAAAAAATGTGAAGGAAGGAGACCTTGCAGTCCCAGATGTCAAACTAAATAAAGCAGTGGTCTTCAAAACATTTTGGTGCTTGCTAAGAGACAGAAAGGAGGATCAGTGGAATAGACTTGGGGTAAATGACCTCAGCAAGACAGTCTATGATAAGCCCAAATATCCCAGATTTTGGAACAAAACCCCACTATTTCATTAAAAAAACTGCTGGGAAAACAAGAAGACAGTATGGGAGAGATTAAGTTTGGATCAACATCTCATACCCTACACCAAGATAAAATCAGAATGGGTGAATGACTTGAATATAAAGAAAAAAACTATAAGCAAATTAGGTGAACAAAGAATAGTATGCATGTCAGATCTTTGTGAAAGGAAAGATTTTAAAACCAAGCAAAAGCTATAAAAAAATCACAAAATGTAAAATCAATAATTTTGATTACATCAAATTAAAAAATTTTGTACAAACATAACCAATGCAACCAAAATTAGAAGGAAAGCAACAAATTGGAGAACAATCTTCATAACAAAAACCTCTGACCAAAGTCTGATTACTCAAAATTATGAAGGGCTAAACCAATTGTACAAAAAAATCAAGCCATTCTCCAATTGATAAATGGGAAAGGAACACAAATAGTCAGTTTTCAGTTAAAGAAATCAAAACTATTAATAAGCATGAAAAAGTGTTCTAAATCTCTTATAATCAGAGAGATGCAAATCAAAACAACTCTGAGGTATCATCTCACACCTAGCAGTTTGGCTAACATGACAGCAAAGAAAAGTAATGAATGCTGGAGGGGATATGGCAAAGTTAGGACATTAATGCATTGCTGGTGGAGTTGTGAATTAATCCAACCATTCTGGAGGTCAATTTGGAACTATGCCCAAAGGTCACTAAAAGACTGTCTGCCCTTTGATCCAGACATAGGACTTCTGGGTTTGTACCCCAAAGAGATAATAAGGAAAATGGCTTGTAGAAGAATATTCATAGCTGCTCTCTTTGTGGTGGAAAAAATATTGGAAAATGAGACGATGCCCTCCAATTGGGGAATGCTGAACAAACTGGGGTATATGTTGGTGATGGAATACTATTATGCTCAAAGGAATAATAAACTGGAGGAATTTCTAATGGACTTCTCCATTAGTGACAATGCAGTGATCCTGAACAACTTGGAGCGATCTATGAGAAAAAAACATTATCCATATTCCGAGGAAAAACTGTGAGAGTAGAAACACAGAAGAAAAACAACTACTTGAATACATGGGTTGAGAGGGATATGGTTGAGGGTGTAGATCCTAAATGAACATCCTAGTGCAAACACCAACAACATGGAAATATGTTCAGATCAAGGACACATGTAATACCCCATGAAATTGCCCATTGGCTGCAGGAAGGTTGGGGAAAATATTGTGATTCTTGTAACCGAGGAATAATGTTCTAAATTGACTACATTAATTAATTTTTTAAAAGTCTATTGTTTGTCTCAGATCAGTGTAGTAGGACTTTCCCTCAGGGAGGAACTCTCCTGTGACAAAATCAAACCTGGGGTTTATCAGATCCCACTAGGCCACAAGTTTGGAGTTTCTAGATTCCATGTTAACAGTATTTGTAACTTTTCAGTTGTATTTGTTGACACTACCGTTTATTGTTAATATGAGATTGAAGGTTAGCTTTATTCCTTATGGAAATAGAGCTTTCTTCAATATTTCTTGGCTTCCAGAATAACACACACACACACACACACACACACACACACACACACACACACACACACACACACACACAATGCATTGTCAAGGAAAACAAATGGAACATGTTTCAGACTTTGTTGCTAGTTGTGGTGTGTGACCTTGCACAAAGCATTTCACATTTGTTTTTTTATCTTCAAAATCAGTTGTTAGATTAGTTTACCTCTTTGGTCACTTTAAGTTCTTATTTCTGTTATATTTGAATAATAATGCCATCTTTCAGTCACAGGGTTGTTCTAAAGATGAAATAACTTATATTTGAGTTTAAGCAAATTAGATAATCCCTCCTATATTCTGTTTTCTTATTTGAAAAATGAGGGTACTAAAAAATAAGTACTTCAGAATTAACAAAGTATTCTAAATTATCTTATTTCATTCATGTAAGAACTCAATAAGATGAATATCATGATTTCCATTTTAAAGATGGGGAAAGGGAGACTCAGCCCAGGCTCACACAGTAAGTATCAGAACTAGATTTAATCTAAGGATTTTGTAATTTCAGGATTCAATCACACTGCTTCCAAGAAAATATACAAATCATTTTTGCCAATCCTTAAAGTCAGAAGTTATTAGATAAGTTAATAATGTTTTCATTTTTCCAGCTGGGTACGTGGATCTCAAGGGAGTAGGCAAATGTGTTTTACAATACTTGAGAGTTTTGTTAGGTAAAAGTTTTCAAAGAAGATGTAGACAGATTCTAATGTGATTCAACTACAAGGTTTATATGTTGCTCCAAAAATTGATTTAATATATATATTCATAATGAAAAAAGAATAGTAGATATTTGTCTTCTACTTCTTTGCCATAGGAGGCTTCCATTTTAAGTTGGTTTATAAAAATAACTCCTTATATGTGAAATGCCATATTCAGAGTAACAAATCAGTTCTGTTTGGCTTAAAAATGTTAGTGACTTTGTCATTCTGATTGTTATTCATATTGATGTAAGCTAGGTAAAACAAAACCTAGTCAGTGCTGAATATCATAATAATGAGTAAGTCAGAGGAGGATAAACAGCAGATGTAGTAATAATAAATGTTACTTATGTAGCATTTTAAGATTTGAGAAGCATTTACATTTTTTTTATTTTATCCTTACAACAAATCTGAGAATTAGAGTATTATTTTCCCTATTGTATGGGTGAGGATAATCTCAGATAATTTCTTCATATGAGGAAACTGAGGCAGAGTTTGAGTGACTTGACCACTGTAACATAATTAGAAAGTATCTGAGGTTGGGTTTAACCTCAAGTTTTCCTAATAAGTTTTATCTAATATTCCACCTAAGTTCCTCTAGATTTTCTTTTGAATCAGGGGCTGACCTAATGGAAATTCTTCACTCATTGCAGCCATTTCTATCCCAGTGGCCTTTTATTTTCTTTGCAAAGGAGCAGGATTTAAACAGCCTCTGCTAGGTATCATTTCTTGAAGTAAATAGAATTAAATAATATTTTAGATGTACTGGTTGGTGAAAATGATCAAATATAATCTGTACAAATGGGAATGTAAGTTTCATCTGCCCCTACAAATTTTGGTTTGTTTTTTTTTTTTTTGAAAAAAATTTTAATTAGATGATTTAGAATATTTTTCCATGGTTATAAAACTCATGGTTTTCTTTCCCTTCCCTTCCCCAACCCCCTTCTGTATCTGACACATAATTCCACTGGGCTTAACATATGTCAATTATCAAGACCTATTTCAATATTATTAATATTTGCACTAGAGTGACCTTTTAGAGTCTGCTTCCCCAGTCATATCCCCGTTGACCCATGTTATCAAGCAATTGTTTTTCTTCTGTGTTTCTTTTCCCACAGTTCTTTCTCTGGATGTGGATAGCGTTCTTTCTCATGAAACTCTTGGAATTGTCCTGAATCATTGCATTGCTGTTAATAGAGAAGTCCATTACATTCGATTTTACCACCGTGTATCAGTCTCTGTGTAGATAGTTCTCTGGCTTCTGCTCCTTTCACTGTGCATCAATTCCTGGAGGTCATTTAAGTTAACATGGAATTCCTCCAGTTTATTATTCCTTTGAGCACAATAGTATTCCATCACCATCATATACCACAATTTATTCAGCCATACCCCAATTAGAGGACATCCACTCATTTTCCAATTTTTTGCTAACAAAAATAGTACAGCTATGAATATTCTTGCACAAGAGTTTTTCCTTTTTATCTCTTTAGGGTACAAACCCAGAAGTGCTATGGATGGATCAAAGGGCAGACAGTCTTTTAGTGCCCTTTGGGCATAGTTCCAAATTTCCTTTCAGAATGGTTGGATCAATTCACAACTCTACCAACAATGTATTAATGTCCCAATTTTGCCACATCCTCTCCAACATTTATTACTTTCCTTGGCTATCATGTTAGCCAATCTGCTAGGTGTGAGGTGATACCTCAGAGTTGTTTTTATTTGCATTTCTCTGATTATAGGAGATTTAGAACATTTTCTCATGTTCTTATTAATAGTTTTAATTTCTTCATCTGAAAATTGCCTATTCATGTCCCTTGACCATTTATCAATGGGGGAATGGCTTGATTTTTTTGTACAATTAATTTAATTCCTTATAAATTTGAGTGAATAGACCTTTGTCAGGAGATTTTGTTAAAAAGATTGTTTCCCAATTTGTTTCTTCCATTCTAATTTTGATTTCATTGGTTTTGTTTGTACAAAATATTTTTAATTTAATGTAATCAAAATTATTGATTTGACATTTTGTGATTTTTTTCTAACTCTTGCTTGATCTTAAATTCTTTCCTTTCCCAAAGATCTGCCAAGTATACTATTTTGTGTTCACCTAATTTACTTATAATTTCCTTCTTTATATTCAAATCATTCATCTATTATGAGTTTATCTTGGTGTTCAGTGTAAGATGTTGATCTAGACCTAATCTCCCCCATACTGTTTTTAAATTTTCCCAGCAGTTTTTTTCAAATAGTTAATTTTTGTCCCCAAAACTGGGATCTTTGGTTTTATCATAGACAGTCTTGCCTAAGTCACTTACCTCAAGTGTATTCCACTGACCCTCCTTTCTGTTTCTTAGCCAATAGCATATTGTTTTGCTGACCACTGCTTTATAGTACATTTTAAGATCTGGCACTGCCAGGCCTCCTTCCTCCACAATTTTTTTTTCATTACTTCCCTTCATATTCTTGATCTTTTGTTTTCCCAAATAAACTTTGTTTTTGTTTTTTCTAATTCAGTAAAAAACATATTTTTGTAGTTTGGTATGGCATTAATAAGTAAATTATTTTAGGTAGGATTTTCATTTTTATTATGTAACTCATCCTACCTGTGAGCAATCAATGTTTTCCCAATTATTTAGATCTAATTTTAATTGTGTGGAGAGTGCTCTGTAGTTGTATTCAAATAGTTTCTGTGTTTGTTTTGGCATTTACATTCCTAAGTATTTTATATTGTCTAGTGTGATTTTAAATGAAATTTCTCCTTCTAATTCTTGCTCCTAAGATGTGTTAGAAATATATAGAAATGATAATGATTTATGTGGGTTTATTTTGTATCCTACAATTTTGCTAAAGTTGTTGATTATTTCCACTTGCTTCTTAGTTTGTTATCTTGGATTCTTTAAGTAGACCATCATATCATCTGCAAACAGTGATACCTTGGTCTCCTCATTCCCTTTTTTAATATCTTAAATTTCTTTTTCTTCTCTAATTGCTAGTGTTTCAAGCACAATGTTAAATAATAATGGACATCCTTGTTTTACTCCTGATCTCATTGGAATGCTTCTGATTTATGCCCATTGCAGATGTTGATGGTTTTTGATACATACTGTTTATTATTTTTCTTTCTTTCTTCTTCTTCTTTGCCCCTAGAAATTTCTGCTGAATATTTCCCCATAATGTCCCTACAATGGGACCTATTCCTTATTTGATATTATTTTTGTATTTTGGTAAAAGATGATAGGTAGTGTAAAGACTTTTAGTTTAGAATGAACACACTTTTGTAGTTGTTATACAAGTGAGTGGAGGGGAAGGAAATATATTTCTTAAGTACTTTCCATGAATCGGGAATTGTATTAAGTATTTTACAAATACTATCTCATTTGACCCTCATAGCAATCCTGGGAGGTAGAAGCTATTATTATCCTATTTTTATAGTTGATGAGACTGAGCCAGGCAGAGGGTGAATAATTTGGCCTAGGGTCACAAATCTAGTAAGTGTCTTAGGCAGGATTTGATTTTGCATATTCCTGACTTCAATTCCAGTGCTTTATCTAGTGTGCTACCCAACTATCTCTAGGTCAAAAAACACTATAATATGCCTACTTCAAAAGAGGGCCCAGTTACATTATTACAAAAGAGAGAGGTGAGTGTATTTGTTTATTTTGATAGAGCAAATATCAACATATATATATGTATATATATATATTCAGTGGAAATGTCCAATGACAAATATGTGAATGAAAAATTCTTATAAGTAATGTGAAGATGATACTTGGTAATGAACAGTGAAAATTTCCTTCTTATAAATGAAGAGAGGAAGCATGGTATAGTGGAAAGAAAATGACCTTTGGAGTCATGAAAATATGCTTTCATGACTTTCCTATGATCTATATTGCATTCATTACACTGAACAAAACTTGCAACTATTAAGTTCCTGACAGCTCTATAAGACTGTAAGTTGTAGTTTAGGTGGTGATGTGAACAGATAAAGAGATTTTGTTCAATAGGAGTTCCTTATTCTGATGACAAGATGACATCAATATTTGGATTTTTTTAAATGACATAAGAACCAAAAATCAGAATTATTTATATATACAATTATCTGCCTTTATCACAGATCTGTTCTTATCCAACTATGTGAACCAAGGGATACCAAGAAATCTGGAAATGCATAAAATTTAGTCATTCAAATATGGAGTTGATTATATATTTAATAAAATAATTTAAATTTGGGAAAATTGAGAAAAATAGCCTCAATTCAACAGCAAAATGAGCCTTACTAACTTTCAGTGTTCCAAGTAAAATGAAAAGGATGGAGAAGATTAAGGAGGTAAACAATGTTTAAAACTTTGTTGAATTGTTTTCATTGCATTTTGTTCACTAGCTTCCCACTCTGTAAATTGATTGAACTTTCACTTTACAGAGCTTATATAGAGGAGGGATTAATAAGCCCAATGAAATATAAAGTTACTGATACATAAATGTCACCAAAGAACATTGAGTCAATCAATTTGAAACTCATTTGGGCATTTTATAACATTCTAATGAAACATCAGTGCACTATTATCACCTTTATATATAAATTCTAAATTTTCCAACATTCTTCATTAATCCCGAAAGTATTTATGCAGGTTGGGAAAGAGTAGGGGGCTAATACCTTGTAGAAAGAACAGGTACTCTGACTTTATTATCATTAATCAACAAGCAAAATCTTTAGTACAAGGCAGCTATCATTCTACAGAGATATAACTGAGCCTCAGTGTTATGCCTACGTATAACTACTTTGAACATAGCTCATTCAGTAGCTTCACATGAGATTATTTGGAGTCACCCAAATGGGCCACATTATCTCATCAACCAGATATTAAGAGCTAGTGAGCCTGTCTATCTATCTGTCATTTCATACCTATAAATAAATAAGAACTTAACCAATTTTAAAGCTTTATAAAATACTTCCCCAAATTCATATATTCAGAACTGGGAGTTTATCTCTTCCAGGTTTTTTCATGTTATAGATGAAGACATTGGGGCCTAGGATATTTAAGTGACTTGGTCAGAGTCCTATAAATAGGCAGTGAGGATACAAATAAAATTGCATGCCTCCAAATCCAAAACCCTTTCCCCTCCACCATTCTGCCTCTTAGGCTAGACCTTTATTATCAGGAAATTATTTGTCTGATCCAGCTAAATATATTAAGTCCAGCACACAAAAAGGCATTTAACATGTATATTATTATAATTTATACTTAATATCACTCATATCATTTTTATGTTATTATTAGCCTGAAAACTTCCTTCTGCCTCCTTTATTTCATTCCCAATTGGTGATCATCTTTATGGATTCAGAAATATAACATAACTTTGATATCATCGCTTACCACATTCTCAAAGATAACATTCATTTTAATATACCAACATACAGATAAAGTGTACCAACAAGATTATCAGTCATGTGTTTTTGGTTATTCTCTCCTGAGATGAAACTTTTTTGAATAAAATTCACTACTTTAATGAGTCCAAGTCTACAAGCATAGAAAATTACAAACTCAGGCCAATGAAGAAGCAATTAGATTTGAAGACCAAGTGACTGCCAACCAGTTTCAAGAAATCAAGGTCATCTAAGAACTGGCAAGAACTAGATTTAGGGTAATGATATCAAGAATAGAAAAAAAAGTAATTTGGGATGGATTTTGAAAATGATGTTGAACTTTGAGCTCTCTTGGGTAAAATCATATCCTTTTTGGTGTCTCATGATCTTAACTATGCAAACATTCTGTGATTCCCTAATGGCACTGACAAACACCTAAGCCTGAATATTCTCAAAGAATTAGAAGATAATATCAATAGAAAGCATTCACATGTCTCTATGAGGTTTTTAAATGCTGTAATCATCACCTACTTTTAGTGTTTTATAATTGCTAGAATTTATCTAATTCCTTAAGATTTTCAAAATTTTACACAGCTTTTTTACTTCATCTTCACAATAATCATGTGAGGTGAGTTCTATAATCATTCTGTTTTACAGAAGAAGAAACCGATACTTAGAGAAATTAACTGACTTGCTTGAATCACATAACTAACATGTCTAAAATGTCATACTAAATCATTATTTTGAGAAGTTTATTATGTTGATAGACCAAGATAGTATCATAGATGAAGTATGTCTTATTTCAGAAAAAAAAGGATCTACCATATCATGAAGGAGGTTCTCAATAAGCTGCAAATTACTCACTTTATAAACATTAGTTCTTATTCTACCCCTACTAAGACCACATATGTACCCCTAATATTTTGCAATAAAATATGTGGTGGACATGGAGTCAAATGAACAAAATTCAAGTCCTTGCTTGGTTGTTAATAGCTGTGTGATATTTGATAAGTCAGGCCCTAAAGTCCAGTTTCTTCTTCTTTTGTAAAACAGGGACAAAAATTCATTCCCTACCTTGTTTTTATAATTGTGAGGATCCAAAATGAGTAAAGTCCATGTTAACCAGCTTCATTAATTGCAAAATGGTGTATAAATCTAAGGCATTATTGCTGATGTGTCTTCAAAGATGAAATGGATTAATCAGGACAGGATATCTGAAGTACTGATAATGTCATAAACCAAGGTTTTGAGTCAGGGAGACAAATGAAAACAATGAGTTTGTTCAAGGAGACATGAGGTACTAGGTTCAAATGAGGGTGAAAAGTGAGATTGGAACTGGATTAGCTTGAGTGTCTAATTGGGCACCATTGTACACTTTTTTTAACAAGGAAGTAGAAACCGTTGTGATAAGAATTTGAATCATTTGGGTGAGAAATATTCTGAGGACCTGGGTCTGAACCCAAGTTTTGCTATTTACTCCCTATGTGGTTGTAGACTAGTCACTTAATCTCAATGGGTTCAGATTTTTAATCTATACTGACAGGGTGATCTCTACTAATGCTCCCTCTTTTTGATAATCTAGAATTTGTTAGTTAATCTGAAGATACATACATATATATGTATGTATATATATATATATATATATGACATATGCAAATATATGTGTGGGCATGGGAGCATTGTTATCTTGCTACTGCATTGGCAGATCTTTGAGGAAAGAAACTATCTTGATTACTTCTTTATGTTCTTCTATTTGTCTTGCCCAAACCTTGGATCCTGAAATATGTTTGTAAATGTAATGTGTGTTAACAAAAGAAAAAGTAAATTACTTAAAGCTCTTTCTTTCCTCAGGATAAAAAAGAAAGAAAATCTAGACTGAAATGTGAGTGACAGGATTGTCTTTAGTAAAAAGATATTATTGATCAATCTTCAAGGAAACATTATTTTTGTTGTTTTTAAATGCGAATGAAAAGTTTACCTGCCAAAATGATTGCTTGAACAACATAGGTGATCTTTGAGCAGAGGTTTTGTCTGGCAGGTTCCTGCCTTAATAGAAGTCTTTAATCTTTTAGCATATTAATAATATCTATAAATCAGCAGAGACTTAATTTTAAAGAATAGATTCTGGACAGGCTTTGATTTGCTGCTTGCTGTTGCTTTCAATCTCTCTGTGTGAGGGAGTCAGTTGAGAAGGTAAACTTACTTACTATGTCTCTCGACCCTGGCCCTAAACCTCACACAGCAAATTGATGGAGTCAAGAAAACCAATAAATAATGCATTAAATATAAGATAACATAATAAAAGGAAAGAAGATCAAGTCAAAATGAATGGCATAAGTGAATGAGAGGAAAGGGAAAGGAAGGGGAGAAGAATTTATTTAGCACTTAGGTGCTTTGCATTACATTTGTTATACATGTTTTTCAAATATCATTTAATTTCATCTTTGAACCTCTGTAAATGAGGTCCTTTCATTATCCTTATTTTACAATTGAAATATGTAGAGGTAAAGTGACTTTCACAGTGTCACATAGAAAGTAAATGACTAAGGCTGTATTTGAACTCAGATCTTCCTAAATCAAGGCACAGTGTTCTCTCCACTCTAATACTAACTGCCGAATAAATAGATGGATGGATAGATAAAATTCCATATATTATCTCTCCCATGCCCCCGTATAATGTTTGCTTTGTACTTGACAAATGAATTTTGTCTTTTGATGTCTGGACAGATCCCTTAGTAGGAATATTCCTTTTCATGATACAGAGAGTATATGAGTTGCTATGACTTTATGTTTGAAAAATCTATGGCCATCATAAATTTCTCCCATAATAGCATTTCTGGTCCTCAAACCATAGACACACATGACTGTATCCTTTCAGCTCAGATGTAACTTTTATAATTTGTGTTCTATTTGCATGACCTTACAGAGGAGGTTAGTTTCATTGTAGAATTAAATATCAATGTAAAGTATTAGTAAAGGCAAGTTTTTGATAAAGATGAAATTATCCTCTGATATATAAGAATTAATTCATATCCACTTTTGGGTTAATTATTTTCCATTTTGGAAATAAATGTCTTTCCATGCAACATAAATATATTTCAATGAAATATTAATGTAAATTCATCGTGGAATATTCTATTGTATGATCAAACATTGTAATCCTATGTCTACTTCTAAAGCATTATTATGAGCCTCCACTTACGTTATGGCTTCTTAAATTTTAATAAAATGAAGCACAAAAGTTTTTGCCATTCACTAACTTAGCAATTTGAGCATATTTGGCAGAAAGAATCATAAGAATAAGGAGAACAGAGGTCAAAATTCCAATAATATTCTCAACTGGTGACTAAGAGACATTATAGTGACTTTATTTCTCAAAATTCTAATGAGAAAGAATGAACTCTGGTAGCTCCTACAAACAAGATAAAAAACTTCAAGTATGGCTAAAGTGACATACATATATCTATCTAAAGATAAGACTAGCTAGATTTAGGGAGGCTCACTAAGTTGGCTGGAAAGTGGAAAATTTTCACCTTAGATGTTGCTGAATAATTTCCATGAATACCTTTCAATGAACCAATAATTCCCTGGCAAATGCTAAATCCAAAGATAGCAACTGCCTTTTTGTTCCACACTATCTCTCCTATTGGCATGCCTTCTATAATATAGTTTAGCTTTTAAGAAAATAGAAGCCACATTATTAAAGTCAACCGGATTATTAAGGCATAGGTTTTAATAGGTAATAAGGTATACATTTGCCTGGAGGTAATTTGCAAGATCAGTCTCATGTATTGTTTTGTTTTGGCACAGGGTGTAATCTATACTTGGGTCAAGTATGTTCAATTATTTCCAGTTGTACTTTCTTATTAACCCTTCTTCTGCCAACATTTATGATGAAGTTCTATCTTGTGTTTCTTCTGACCACTGAAAAAACAAAGTTATTTTTATGTGGAGCACCAATTTTTGATAACCAGCTGAGACATAACCAAGGGCACGGTGACTCATTATTGGTCTCAAATGGGGCTGATACCTTGAGATATGATTCCTCCCCACACAGTTTTCCAATGATTTTCATACTTTCATCTCATAGTATTCTACCTGCCTATGTCTCCTTACACCTCTCGGCAGAAAAGGGTAGATTGGCCCTTAAAAGATTATGAGGGAACAGGGTTACAGAGTAGTAAAGGTAAGGGGAAGAGTAGAAGTAGGTTAGCTGTTTGGATTTCACTTCTTAATCATACTCCCTTTCCTGAGATACTCTTGTATCTCCTTGTCCCAGGTCTGGATACTCCTATTGATAATTCTGGTTCCCAGTTAATCATGAGAATTCCCTCACAATCATGAGAATTCAAATTCAGTGGTTTACATGAATTCCTCTATCTCCTCTGTGAAGATATGGTCTACAATGATCTCCAAAAGAAGGTTCCCTGAATTGCTACTGATTTTAGAATTTCATGAGTTCTTTCCAAACTCCTATCATTATTACCTGCTTTTAAATTGCCTTAGTTGACTGCTCTGTGTAGCTATATGGAATGCCTTTGACCTTATTACCCTGGGACTCTAAGGATCCCCTATTTTCTGACTTACATTTTCTCCAAAACCATCTCTATATTCTTGGTCATCATTAATCCCTCTAGCAATCAGGATTTTGAGTTCTAAGTATCATAAGTTAGACTAGCATGATATCTTTGATGGAGTCATTCTCCAGGCCTTTTGACCCATTTTCTCTTTTCAGTGCCAATATTATCTCAAGCATAACTATTTTTATTGTTGTTATGTTCCACTCATTTCAGGCATATTCTACTCTTAATGACTTCAATGTGGCATTTTCTTGTCCGAGATATTGGAGTGGTTTACCCTTTCCTTCTCTAGCTCATTTGACAGATAAGCAAACTAGGGCAAGCTAGATTAAGTTATTTGTCTAGGTTCAGCTAGTGATGCAGAGTTTGAAATTGGATCTTCCTGATAGCAGTGCTCTTATCTACTGCACTACTTAGCTGCCCTTGCACCACCTAGCTCTCCCCAAACACCAACATTTTTCAAATACGAATATTTTAGAAACAGCAAGATTCTATAGGTGGAACACTGCACTAGGAGTTAAGATACCTATGATCAGTGTTATCTTTCCTTCTTTGTTCGGTAATTCATCATTTCCTAATTGTATGAATTTCATTTAATACTATATCTTGTCAATCTTCTCTGATCTGTCATTATATAACTTCTCTGGGTATTTAGAAGTAATATATGTGTACCTAGAGCTACCAAAGTAACCCTGACCAAATTGCTTACCCTTCTTGGGTATCAGTTTTCTCACCAGTATAATAAGGATATTAGACTAGATAATTTCTGAGGGAAAATTTCAATCTAGATCCAGAATCCTATAAAATATTGCCAAGAACATATAATTTATAGTATTTTGGGAAACAGATTTAGAACTTCTCAGAAGAAAGGGAAAAAAAGCCCACTGCCTATATTATTTATCTTGAAAAATTAGATACATATTTAAAATGCCTTTTATAATACAGATTTGGGGTATGTACCAAACTATGCAGCATGTTTGTTCCCAAGTCAATAACTAAAGGGAACTTTTAAAAATTATTCACTACTTTCATTTCTTAATTTGTATTTAGAGTGATGCAACAATAGAGCAGATGTTAATACACCAACAACTTATATATTATATATTTGAACATTCAGAGCCTCAGTTTCCTCAACTGTAAAATGGGTATCTTGAATTATGTGCTGTTTCTCAGAGCAGAAACTGACTGTGGAGGGATAGTCCTTGCATTTTATATAGAGAACTATAAAAAATATTAAGTTTATCACATTTTACCCAAATGCTTAGGGTCTAACTGCACTGAATATTTTATGGAACCATCCTAGGAAGTTGCTATTTGGAATTTGATGTTTGTCTAGCTGATATATTCTGATACATTTGAGACTAACTTCTCATATATATTTTTACTTTCAAATATAATTTTCTACCTAACATTTCTAGAAAATAATATCTACAATTATGAGCATGGGAATCAGAAAAGAAGATGCCCTTTGGTCATTAATGTACAATTTGTATGGCAGTGATTGATGGAATAATGCCATATGAAGGTTTTCTTTGGATCAGATCACATGTACATCTTCTCTTTCTTTCATCATTCTCTATTCTACCATGGGGTTGTGAGATATTGAAATCACAGGGACTTCACAATTCTCACTGTGGCTAATGTAATCAATTAGACAAAATTGTCTTTTTATTGTTTAAAAGCTAAATTGGTTTTAGTTCCTTTCAAAAGATATTTTGAAGATAGCACCTTACCCTCAATAATAACAAAGGGAAAGGCTCTAATTAAAGAAACTTTAACACATTAGAAAAATATTGGAGTTTTAGTATTTGGACCTTATTTGTTTTTTGTTGAGGGTGGTTTGGGGTTTGGTGAGCATATCATATCACATTTGCCTGAGCTTTCTGTCAGGGTCTCTTTCTGTGATCAAGAGCTCAATACAACCTCAGAGTTACTGAGTCCCTAATTATCATATGACCTGCACAGAAATTCCACTGAACCCTATTTAATTCTGTAACATTTTTTTCAGTCAACTGGATATGCTGACCAATCTGCATATATCCATCACTTTCTAGTTTGTAGCTATCACATCAAAAGCTGTTATAAATAGTTTTACTCATTTAGATCATTTTCCTTTTTTATCTCTTTGGGATACAGACTAAGTGGTGACATCGCTGGGTCAAAGAGTATAGAAACAGTCTCATATCCCACTTAGGCATAATTCCAAATTGTTTTCCAGAAATGTATGATCAGTTCACAATTCTACCAATAATGCATTAGTGTCTACATTTTCCCAAATACCCTCATTTCTCATTTTACATTTTTGTCATTTTAGTCAATCTGATAGGTGTGATTGAATACTTTTGAGTTGTTTTACCTTGCATTTTCTTTTCATCTGATGAAGAGTGATTTAAATATTTTTATATGCATATTATTAGATTTAATTTTTTCTACCAAAAACCCTCTGTTAACATCTTTTGATCATTTATAAATTTGGAAATGATTGATATTTTTATAATTTTAACTCAGTTCTATTTTTTTTGAGAAATGAGGCCTTTATTAGAGAAAATTGCTATCAAATGCTTCCTAATTAGGTAGAGCCAAAATGGAGGAAAATAAGCAGGGAAAACTTGAACCACTATGAGAATCCTCTCCAGCCAACCTTAAAATAATCCCTCAAAATGGATACTGGAGAAAAATAACCAATAAGAAGAAAAAAGTGAAACACCTTTGATACTTGAAAGGAAGGGAGAGAGGGTCTGGTTCACTGGGGTGAGAGGGGACCAAAGTCTAAGAACTACCTGTACAAACTAATAGCAAGCCTCTCTACTCCAAATCTACTGTACCAGGTGCTGAGCCTGGGCCCATGCCCTTGTATGGACTCTGAGACCTTGCCTAAGTCAATAGCAGTTCAACAGCTTGTGGCACCCCTTAAAGTTCTAAGTCCCAACCCAAATTTGGTATAAGGCCACAAGCCCTAGTATAGGATGGTCCACAGTTTGCCTTTTTGGTACAGGCTCATAGGGAAGCACTGAGACCCTGACTGAGCTCAAAAGAAAATGTACAACAAAAAACCTATCCCACAGAAAGTTTTATGGAGACAAAGAGCAAGGCACAGACAGAAGAGGACAAATAAAAGCATAGCAAGAAATACAAAACTGAAAAGAAAATGTGAATTAGCTTTAGTCTCTGAAAGAGCTCGAATATATTTCAAAAATAAAGAGATCAGAGAAAAATGGGGAAGAGAAATGAAAGCAATTCAAGGAGAAAATAATATTAAAATTGTTCAAATGAAAAAAGAAGTTCAAAAGCTCACAGAAAAAATCATTTATTAAAGATTGGAATTGGGCAACTAGAAGTTAATGACTTCAGGAGACATCAAGAAACAATAAAACAAAATCAAAAGGATGGAACAAAACTGGAGAAAACAAGAAATACTTCATTGAAAAAACAATTGATCTGGAAAATAGAATTAGAATAGAATTATTGAATTACCTGAAAATAATGATCAAATAAACTGCAAGAAAACCTGGATTCATAACATGCGAAATTATCAAAGAAAATTACTCTTGATATTCCTAAACAATAAAGTAAATTGAAATTTTAAGGAATCCATAGATAACCTCTGGAAATAAATCCTCAAATGGCAGACCTCAGGAATATTATAGCTAAATTCAAGAGCTGCCAGTCTAAGAAGAAAATACTGTAGGAAGTCAGAAAGAAATAGTTCAAATATCATGGAGTTACAGTCAGGATTATACAGGATTTAGATGTCACCATATTAAAGGACGAGAATGCTTTGAATATAACATTCTGAAAGGTAAAAATCCTAAATTTATAAACCAGAATCACCTACCCAGTAAATCAGAGTATATTCTTTCAGGAGAAAGGATGGTTATTTAATAAAATAAAATATTTCCAAGCATTTCCTGAAGAAAATACCATTCCTTAAAGAAAACTTGATGTCCAAACATAAGATCAAAGAGAAGTCTAAAAAGGTAAATAAGAAAGTGGAAATTTAGAGATTCAAAAAGGTCAAATTGAGAATCCAAACTTCCCCTTTACATAAGTAGAATGAGAATACGAGGGCTTGGGGAAGGGTAATAGAATGGAGGGAGAAGTAGGACATGGTGATTAAAAGCAAAACAATTGTGAGGAGGAAGAGTAAAAGGAAAAAGAGCATGATCAAAAGGGAAAAATACGATTTAGTGTATACACAATTCATAATCATAACTGTAAGTGTGAATGAGATAAACTCACACATAAAATGGAAGCAAAGAGCAAATTGGACTAAAAGTCAGAATCCTAAGATATGTTGTTTACAAGATTAATATTTGAGGCAGGGAGACATACACAGAGTAAAAATAAGGTGATGGAGCAGAATTTGTTGTACATCATCTGAAGTAAAAAATAAAAGCGGGAGTAGCAATCATGATCTCAAAAAAAGCTATAGCAAAAGTAGATCTATTAAATGAAATAATAAAGGAAAGTATATCATGCTAAAAGGTACAATAATGAAGTGATATCAATAGTAATCCTCTATGAACAAACTAGTATAGCTTCCAAATATTTAAAGGCAAAATTAAATGAACATCAGATGTAAATAGACAATAATTCTTCACTGATGGGGAATCTCCACTTTCTTCTTTCAGATTTAAAAAAAACTGAACCCCAAAAATAGACAGGTAAGAAGAAAAGGAAGCAAATAAAATTTTAGAAAAAGTTAGAACTAATAGGTCTCTTGAGAAAAATTGAATGAGAAGAGAAAGGAATATATTTTCTATCGAGTAGTCCATGGTACCTACACAAAAATTGAGTGTACCCATTATCCTGTAATATCACTACTGGTTCTGTATCTAAAAAAAGGTTATAAAAATTGAAAAGACATACCTGTACAAAAATATTTGTAGCTGCTCTTTTTTTGGTAGCAAAAAATTGGAAATTACAGGCATTTACATCACTTGGCAAATGGCTAAACAAATCATAATACATGTTGGTGCTGAAATACTACTGGCTATAAGAAATGATAAAGCAAGATGATATAAGGGAAAATCTTGAAAGGTCTATATGAACTGATGAAGAATTAAATAAAAGGATCATAGACCATAAATAGCAAGAGCAATATTGTACAAAGATCAACTGTGAAAGCCTGGCTACTGTCAGCAATGGAAATGATCGGGGAAAATTTTAAAGGATTTATGATAAAGAATGCTATCCCTTTCCAGAGAAAGAATTGTTGGAGTCTGTTGGATATAGATCACAGCATACTCTCTTTTGCATCAGTGTATTTACAGTTTTATTTGGGTTTTTAGATTTGTATGAATGGGCTCTTAAAACAGTGGATATGTATGTAATGTATGTAAATATGGAACTGTTTTGCATTATAATACATGTATGGCCCAGATCAAATTGCTTAACATCTCTTGGAGGTGGGAGATGGGTAAGGAAGGGAGGAAGTGAGATATATTGGATCTTATAATTTTGAAAAAATATGTTGAAAATTATTATTACATGCAGTTGAGAAAAATAAAATATTTAATAACTCAAAATTCCCATGTTTCTGCTTTACTGCTGATCTCAATTTCATTTGTATTGTTTGTGCATAAACTTTATAATTTAATATAATAAAAAATATTCCATTTAAAATCTTGTATTGGTCTCTACTCCTCTTTGATCATAAATGTTTCTCTTTTCTGCAGGTCTGACATAAACTATTGCATGTTCCTCTAATTTGCTCATGATATCCCTCTTTATGTTCAAATTATTTACACAATTTGACCTTGGCATATAGTGTGAGGTGTTGGTCTTTGGCTCTTCTTGCACAAAATATAACAATTAAGCAATACCTGAGCACTTGCCTAGTCTCCATAGCAGTTTCTGTGAGTGGATACAAGAGTGTAAACGATCCAGTTAAGGTAGAGTATGGTGTTCAACTTGCATTCAGGTCTGGTCAATACTTGAAAACTCAGCACCTCTGAATGAGGGACTCCTCACAGAAAAGAACTTGGTAGAATAGGAAAGAGAAGTTACCATCGCTGATCATTTCTTGAAATCAGCTGTGCTCCTGGCAGGAATCTCTAAATGTTGGATTTTGTGTTATTTCACTTGTCATAACTAAAAAAAGACCATTGTTACTGGACTTCACTCCAATTCTTAATCCCCTTCCATTGTTTCCCAATATCTTTTCTTATATTCCATCATGAATTATATGTTATTCCTTTTTTTTCCTGAAAATAAAATACCATGGGTCCAATTATTATGTATTTTCTTTGCAGATTGAGGGGAAAGGTAGAATTAGGGTAAGGCAATGACAGGTGTACAATAAATACACACACACACACACACACACACACACACACACACATATATATATAATTTATCTTTGTAAACACATAGCACATATCTGCCTTTCTACTAGTCAAATCAATAAGTATTTACTAAATTTACTAAATTAATTAATTTAGAATGTTTTCCATAGTTACATGATTCATGTTCTTTCCTTCCCCTTCTTCTCCCTCCTCATAGCCAATGAGCAATTCCACTGGATTTTACATGTGTCAATTATCAAGAATTATTTCTATATTATTATTATTTTCACTAGGGTGATCATTTAGAGTCTACATCCCCATTGAATCATGTGATCAAGCAATTGTTTTTCTTATGTATTTGTACTCACACAGCTCTTTCTCTGGATGTGGATAGTGTTCTTTCCCATAAGTCCCTCAGAATTGTCCTACATTGCTGCTAATACAGAAGTATTATAATATGCTACTGTGGCACAGTGTATCTGTCTCTGTGTATAATGTTCTCCTGGTTCTGCTCCTTTTTCTCTGCATCAATTCCTGGAGATATGTCCAGTTCACATTATTCCTTTTCATGTTTCTCTTGGGTTTTGTATTTGGACATGAATTTTTTCATTTAGTTCTGGTTTTTTTCTTTACAAATACTTGGAAATCTTCTCTTTTGTTAAATGCCCATACTTTTCCCTAGAAGTATATAGTCAGCTTTGATGGATACATGATCCATCCTCTTCTTGCCATCCATCCAATTCTCTTGCCTTCTGAATATCATATTCCAAGCCTTGAGGTCCTTTAGAGTGGAAACTGCCAGATCCTGTGTAATCCTGTCTGAGACTCATTGATATCTGAATTGGCTTTTCCTGGCTTCTTGCAATATTTTCTCCTTGGCTTGCAAACTCTTGAATTTGGCCATTATATTCCTGGGGGGTTGTCTTTTGAAAATTCAATGTAAAAGGTGATCTATGGACTCTTTCAATGGCTATTTTGCCCTCTTGTTCAAGAATATCAGGGCAGTTTTCTTGAATAATTTCTTGTATTATGATGTCACGGTTTCTGTTAATTTCCAGGTTTTCAGGCAGGCATATCATTCTCAAATTTTCTCTCCTGGACCTGTTTTCCATGTTAACTATCTTCTCAATGAGATATTTCATGTTTCCTTCTAATTTGTCATTCTTTTGATATTGCTTTATTAATTCTTTCTTTCTTGTGATATCATTAGCTTTTACTTGCCTGATTCTAGTTTTTAAAGATTGGTTTTCAGATATGGTCTTCAGTTTTCTTATCATTTCATTTGATTTCTAGGCTTCTTTTTCCATGTGGGAGATTCTGTCTTTTAAATTGTTACTTTCTTTTTGAACTATTTCCCACTTTTCTTGCCAAGTTTCTTCTGTCTTTCTCACTTGGTTCATCATCTCAAATCTGAGATCCTGAAGAACTTGTTACCAATTTCCATTTTTTTGAATGTTTGGATTTGTTTTCTTGTTTGTCTTCTCTGCTGTCTCCTCTGTAGTCTGGAGTTTTACTCCATAGAAATTATCCAGGGTCAGAGGATTTTCCTTGTTTCTGTGTGTGTGTGTGTGTTTGTAGTTGTAGATTGTAGTTTTAAGGTATTGGTGGTTATTGTTTTGTTGTTTTTTTCTTCCTTTCCCTCTCAGAAGTTTGAGTGAGGAGGTCAGGCACTCTGTGTATCAAGCTACAGGGTGGTTTTTGCCTGAGGCTATTTTTCAGTCTCTACTGCATCTGCTGTGTGCAGCACCTCTGTGCTCTATCTCCAAGCCCAACCTCTGTGTTCCTCAGCCTCTTAGGGTCCCAAGTCTCCCTCATCTCTGAGGTAATTTGGTGGTCTCCTCAGTCAGCCCCCTGAGAACCTAGTGATTACCCCATGCCTGATCTGACTCTGGCTCTGGCAATGTAGGTGGAGTGGGGGAGGAGTGATCAGCTTGTGCTTTGGTAGGAGTAATTTTACTCCCTTATAGCTTGAAAGTGCCCAAACCCTGCCTACCTTCAAGGCTGAGCCATTCAAATGAGTCCCCTCACTCATCTGATTTTGGTTTTTGTCCTTTTGAGGTGCTTTATATTGGTATGTGGTGAGAAGAGAAAACCCCTTGCTTCTACTCTGCAGCCATTTTATCCTGTAAGTTCTCAACAAGCATGTATTAAATACCTATGTAAAATACTGTGTTAAGCTTTGAAGAGAGTAAAAGAGAATATTTAGAAGACACATTTGCCTCCTTCATTAAGTTGTGAGCAGCTTAAGAGAAAGTGCTGTCATGCCTTTTCTTTGCTATCCTGGTAATTAATATAGCGGCTACTATATTAAAGGTACTAAATAAATATTACCTGATTGACTAAGAACACTAAAAATCCATAAAGACAAAGATTCTCATAAGCAGATATGTTTAGTTCAGCTTTGTCATTTCACAAATGAGGAAACAGAGAAACTAAAATAAAATAAATGACCTCAGTTTACATCATTAGCAGTCGATGCATTATTCCTGTTTGCCAGTTCTGTGATATTAATGTGACCATTAATTAGACTTAGTAATGGTGATCATTTTCATTTATTGCAAAAATATATAAATGCAAAACAAGTCTTTATTTAAGGAAATTAATAAGCAATCATACACAATTTTATTTAATGTGCATATATATACATACATATATATATATATATATATATATATATTTATCTACATATGCCAAGATTTTGCTTTAAGATTCCAATTGAGAGACAGTGGAGTCTAGTAGAAAGAATGCATGGTTTGGGGAAAAAATAATTTTATTCAAATCCTTTCAGTTACTAGCTCTGTGACTTTGGCCAAAATAGTTAATTTTTCTGAGTCTCAGTTTCCTCAGAAGTATAAATGGTAAAAGAATACTTGCATGCTCGACCTCAAAATGTTGTCAAAAAGCAATTGATGAAATGTAAAGAATTTCATAAGTGTAAGCTATTACAATGAGGTGTGATGAAGGATAATTTTTAGGAGCTGTTTAGGTGGTGAGGGGAAATGTTAATATGGGGAACCTTTAAATGCATAGATATATCTGGTTTTTTTTCTTTAAATGTTTTGGTTTTCTCATTCTCTATATAGCTAAAATTTTGGACTTCTATCTACTTTAAGAATTTTTAGATTGGTGCTTTTATTTATATATCAAATTAAAAAATACCTTTAGAATGTCAGAGAATATTAAAATATTTCTTCCAAAGATAATTGGATTTTAAATTAATTCAAGCATTACTATTTGAAATTCAATATTGTTTAAAAAGTAAATAATCAGAAATAGAAGTTTCAAACACCAAGATTAAAAAAGATTGACAGATTTTTTTGCAAAGTGACACTGTGCTGTAAAGGATGATAATCCTTTATAGAGAAAGGTAGAAAGATCCTTTCATTGAACCACTGATGCATTCTACACCTACCCTTTTGGAGTGGTTATGGAGCAGAAAAAAAATGCACTATAATTCTCAGAAATATGGGAGAATAAGGATGCTTTTTAAGGGCACTAAAAGTTTTATCCTAATATATGAGGAATATCATATCTTCTTAGGCAGTATCCTAAAGAAATCAAACATGAGAGTAGGGAATGTGTATTCTTTCTCTTTATATCTCTAATATTATTATGATGTCTGCAAATAACAGATAATTAATAAATGAATGTTGATTATTGTCTTAGCTACATTTTCACTTTTTCTCTTTATAAAAGTGAATGAAAGATTTGACAAAATTGATTGAGAAACCCAATTTCAGCACAAGAAAAATTATTTAATAGGAAGCTCTAACATTTTCCCCTTCCAATATATCTGATATACATGAGGAAATAGAATACCATAATAATATTTATATATCAACTACTGATGCAGAAGATAAAGTAGGAAATAAACATCTAAAAAGTATTTGACAAAACAAGCCAACATTTATTGTGACATTAGGCAAAACATTTCAATAAGAAGGTATAAAATCAAATAAACAAAGGAATAAACTGTCTTTGAATATGCCATTTTTAATTGAGAAATGAGACAAATGTCTTTAGACTATACATACTTGTATCATGGGCAGCTAGATGACACAATGGATAAAGTATTGGCCCTGGAGTCAGGAAGACTCATTTTTGAATGCAAATCTGGTCTTAGGCAATTACTATGTGACCATGGGCAAGTCATTGATCCATGCTTTCCTCAATTTCCTCATTTATAAAATAAGTTGGAGAAGGACATGGCAAACCACTCCAATGTCTTTTTCATGGAAATTGCAAATGAGGCCTCAAAGTCAAATATGACTTATAGATTATTGAACAATCAGAAATGTACTTTGGATACTTATTACAAGAAAATAGGTAGTTTGAGGAAGTAGCAAATAATATGACCCAAAAATGAAATTAACTCTATTTTGACAGAAAATGACTTTTTACTGATTTATTCAGTATCAATATTATATTAGATAAACCAATAAAGAAAAGAATAAAGAGTATGAAATCATATTGACCCCACTGTAACATATTTTAATGAAAGGACTCAAAAAATAAAATTGGAGAAAGGGTGCAAGACATTGACAGAGATATTATAACTGATGCAAAGGAGGCACAATAAAAAGAGGCTGAAAGAATCCAGAAAGCTTCTCAGCCAACAGACACACGATCTCTTTGACAAAAAAAAAAGTCATGACAACTAAGATAATTTCAGTATAAGGTCATTTATAATTTTGCAAAGGTGAATGGTAGAAGGTGATTAACATTTCACAAAAAAAACAGCCTACACCAGTTACTGCAGAGGAAGATCCTTCAGCACCCAGAATCGCATAGGAGGAAGAGACTGAGCTGTATTTCACTTGAGAAATTATATCATGATTTTAACAATACCAATTTCCTTGCTGCCAAAAACGTCCCACATTCCTCCGGGAATTCCTTATGTCTATATATCTTGGGGGGGAGGGGATGGCCATATAAAGAAAAAGATGAATGTTGGGGAGAAGTTGTCTACAGCATATTAGTCACAATGGTTTGTACTAAAAAAAGGAAGTGGGTTAGTCATGATGTAAGACTGAAGGACAGGAACTAGATGAAATGAGTTCTACTCTGGTACATCAGGATATTACAGGAAGCAGGGGAAGGCCTTTAATATGGAAGTTGAATACTCTATGGAATATTGATTAGAAGACAGAGATAATAACTCTATAGGATGAAAAAGAAAGAAGGGCTTCAAATTGTACCATGGAAGGTAAGAAGAATACTCAGAATTGAGATCATGGAATCATCTATGTATTTATCTTATGATAAGCAGATCAATTATTATCCTCTCCATTTTAGGTAGAAGGAAACAGTCTTAGAAAAGTAAAATGATTCACAAAAAACTCAATATTGAGACCCAGTTCTTCAGATTCTAAGCCATTTCTACACCATTTGAATGGATTCTACAGAATTGTATTAAAATTCTGAATGAAAGCTGAACGAAAGGATTTTAGAGCACCAGTGCCAGTTGTGTGAATTTGTATCAAAATTGATCAGATTTGTTAAGCAACCTTTTCCAAACAACTTTGGCAGCAGAGAATCATGAGAGGAAAAACTGGACATTGTTTTTAATAGTTAGCCAGGTTGATATTGGCACATGATAGTGAAGATTATAGTATCACAGATTTGGAAATGAAAGGAACCCTAGACATCATCCAATCCAACCACCTCATTTTGGAGATGATGAAAAGTAGGACTGTTTGTACAATTGTTGACTGTAGTAAATGGCAAAGTGGGAATAGATTACTAAGCCATTTTGATATGAAATAAAGCACTTCTGTGGCAAAAGATTTTAGGATGCTTTGTGAGATGATCACTGGTTTGTCTAGAACAGGATTCTTGTTTGATTAGGAAGTAAAATGAAATGAAAATCAAACTGAATGAATGGGAAAACAGAAATCTATTAATGCATTTAATTTTTCTGTGAAGTCTATAAGCAGCATTGAAAGAAGTAAAGAAGAGCTATGCAGTAAGGTGTAGAGCCTTTTGGTTAAAGGCAGGAATTTTTGAGCTTGAGACCTTGGTAGTGCAATAATTTCAAAATATCACAAATTGTAAACTCTAACTCTCCTCTCAGATTTTTATAAAAATAAAGATCAAATGTGTTGCAGAGTTTACTGGTAAGAGTTATCAATATGTATAAGTGAAGTTATTGATAATGTTATCTGCCTTCACCCACATCCACACACAGAAAAAAACAAACAAACAAAAAAAGCCTCATTATACTTCTTAAGGCATCACCATTTTCCCAGGCATTCAGATTAACAATATTGGTGTTATTCTTGATTTCTTATCTCCCTATCTTGTAACAGGCAATCAATGCAAAACCTTACCATTCCTGCCTCCAAAACGTTTCCCACTCTCTATTCACAGGGTTACAAGCTTAATTAAGACTCACTTAACCTGAACTATTAGAATACTCATCTGATTATTCTTCCTGCTTCAATTCTTTACCCTTTCTAAGGACTGACCTGGAAGGTTTCTATGTGAAATGGAAAGACCTTCAGGAATTGATGCAGAGCAAAATGAGCAGAACCTGGAGAACATTGTACACAGACACTGAAACATTGTGCACAATCAAATGTGACAGACTTTTCAACTAATAGCTATGCAATGATCCAGGACAATCCAGAAGAATTTATGAGAAAGAATGCTATCCATATCCAGAGAAAGAAAAATAGAAACAGAAACACAGAAGAAAAACATATGATTGATCACATCTTTCAATGGGGATATGATTGGGAATGTTGACTTGAAAAGATCACTCTATTGCAAATATAAATAATGTAGAAATAGGTTTTGAACAATGATACATGTATAACCCAGTGGAATTGCTTGTCAGCTCTAGGAAAGGGGAGGGAAGAGAGGTGAGAAAACTCATAAATCATGTAACCATGAAAAATATTACAAATATATGAAGAAATTTAAAAAATTAAAAATAAATACTTCACCCTTCTAATATATTCTTCTTACAACTATCAAAGGAATTTTCCTAAAAGTATATAGTAGAGAGTTTTGGACTCCTGGTCAGGAAGATCTCAGTTTGAATCCTGATTTCAATGCCCACTAGCTGTGTTATCCTGTGCCTTAGATTAATCATCAGCAAAATAGCATATTAGCACAAACTAATATAGGCAAAGTGTATTGCAAACTTTAAAGTGATCAATATTATTTGAATGGTTATTAGGATTCACATCAGACCATGTCTTTTACCAACTCAATGCACTCAAATAGTTCACTATTACCACCCCTAGTATATGGTCCAAAGTATTCTTTTTTAGATTTTAAAGATCTTCTGAGCAAAACTTTGCAACATTTTTGCATTACCTTAAAATGCTGTACAACTCTTAACCCTGCCACTTTGCTTCTAGATTTACCAATTTCAGGAGAATCATTACACAGTTGTGAAACACTAGTGTCAATGGCAGAAAAGCCTTAAGATAATCTTTTGGACACTCCTTAGAAAACCCAGATCTAGTCTTCTTTATGGATGGTTCCTCTTTTATGAGGGATGGCATATGCTACAGGAGCTACTGTAGTCACAGAATTTGCCACTGGGTTGTCAGCTTCACTGCCCTCAAATATTACTGCTCAAGTTACAGAATTCATAGCCCTGAAACATGCCTGTATAATTGCCAATGATAAAAAGGCAACAATTTATAGGGGTTCTAGATATGCTTTTGGCATTTGTCACTCAGTTGGGATGCTATGTCTCTAGAGAGGATTTTTAACCTCAGCTGTAAAATCTATAGGTAATGCAGAAATTATTAATAAAGTTCTTTCTGCTCTCCAGCTGCCTAAAGTCCTACCTGTAGTTCATTGTTCTGCCCATACAGGTGGCACTGACCCTGTCTCCAGGGGAAATGATCAGGCAGATATTGCTGCAAAGCTAGTGGCCATAGAAGGGTCTGAATTAATTTTAACATTAACAGTCACTGATAAATTAAATTTATCACTTTCCTATAATGAAAAGGAAGTAGAAAAATGGAAGCAAAAATTTAAAGCAAAACAGATTAATGGAGTATGGTTGTCATCTGAAGGAAAACCCCTGCTACCTAGAAGTTCCTATCACCAAATTTGCCAATCTGTTCAAAAGAATGGTCACTTTGATACCCAGAGCATTGTGGACTTTATCAAAAGAGTATGGATAGCCCCTGGTATAACTACTGTAACCTCTAGAGTGTGCACAGCCTGCTCTACTTGTCAAGCATATAACCAGCATGCCTTTTGTGGCAAGTCTTTTGGTGCTCATCCTCTGGCTTACACACCTTTTGAGCACCTGAAGATAGATTTGATAACAATGTCAAAGACTGGACATTATAAATTTTGTCTAGTCATAGTAGATCAACTGACCTGATGGCCAGAATCATTTCCTACAGCCTGATCCACAGTGGCTTTTTTTTTTTTTGCTAAGGTGCTTTTAAAAGAGAATATTCCTTGGTTTGGCCTGCTACTATGAATTGATTCAGATAGGGGAAGTTATTTTACTGATTCTGTTCTAAATCAGATATATTCTTGCTTGGGGATAACTCCCAAATTTCATGTACCATATCATCCCCAGAGCTTAGGCCAAGTTGAAAGAATGAACAGAGAACTTAAAACTATGATTAGTAAATTACGCACTGAGACACATTTAAAATGGTCTGCAATTCTCCCTCTGGCCCTATTTTATCTTAGAATCAGGTCAAGGGGAGAACTATACATCTCACCATTTGAGATGCTTTTTGGACATCCACCTATACAGGTTAAGCCTTTCTCCCCTGCATATACATCACTATTAGGGGGAGATACTTCTATTGCTTTCTATATACAGGAATTACAGCACAAACTACGTGAACTCCATGAATCTGGAGCTGCAGTAGAAGCAGGTCAACTAGACTTTTCACTTCATGACCTAAACCCAGGAGACAAGGTGTAAATAAAGAACTTCTAGGATACTAGAACAACTCAGCCTTCTTGGGAAGGGCCATTCCAAATATTGCTAACTACTCCAAAATCTAAATATTTTAGAGAAGGACTCTTATATTCATTGCTCACATTTAAAGAGAGCATCTTCCACTGAAACTGATTGACTGTATCCTATCAAGTGCATTGGAGGTAATAATCCATTGACAAGTGGATGCTGCTTTTTGGGAACACATTGAATTCTTGTTTTTTTCCCTTAATTTTGTTATTGCTTTTCTTTTATTTTAATCAAAATATTTGATTTTTCCCTTTCCTCATTTCTTGTACTTGAGGTACATACAATCAATATTATTTTTTTATTCAGCACTAATATAAGTTTAAAATACACACATACATATATATATATATATATAACACATATATTATATATGTACACTTGCTATAATATCAATGCATATCCAATAGGTTTAAACTGTTGGAATCTGCCATTTATTGATAAATGTTATGGGACTGTTATTAATGTTTGTGTCTAATGCTAGGAAATGGGATCAAAAAAGGAGCACAAACTTAATCTGAATAGTGCCAAAAAGAGCACACAGGTCAAAAGAAAGGAACCAATCCAGGTAATATTGATGAACTTCGAAGCCAATACAAAAGGACTTGAACCTAGTGTGAGACTCAAGGTTGTGATGCTTGACATATGTAAGACATAAGACTTCCTTGCATTCACACACTTTGTGAAATACTCCCAGACAAGTCCCGAAGTTTGGCTTTCATCCAGGCTCACCCTGTCCCTGAGAATAACAAAAAATCACACAAGGGAATGACTTTACCCTATCATACACACAAAAATCTAGTCCTTTTCCTCTCTTATAGTATGGCAAATTCCTGTAGTTTTGATTGCAAATGGGTAAGTGAAATATTACTGTATTCTGTCCTACAGACTTGTGGGGTAGAAATTACTTTAATTGGACCCTAATACAAGGGCCTATTATGAGTTTATTCTTGTTTACTCAAAATTTTATGTACAAAAATTTTGATATTTTTATTTTGAAATTTTTTCTTTCTCCCCAAAGTTTAACTTTCTTTTTTTTCCTTTTATGTTTTTCAGTTTTTTCTTTTCTTTTGATAGTTGACTCATACACCCCCAAAACTCAAGTGGGTATTTTTAACACCTTCTTAGGGAAGGGATTGTATTTTCATAAAAATCCAAGATTAAAAAATTTTGTTTGAGAAAGATCTTCAAGGAAAGAAGCTTGTTAACTCCTAAAATCCAGAGAATGAACTGTTGGCAGAAAGGAGCCTGAAAAACCTACACTACATCAAGAAGTTCCAGAATGAAATTTGGGTGAGATTGATTGAACTGAAGGTTGATTGAACATTTATTTTGAATGTATACTATTACACCAAAAGGGGACTTCCCCGAAATTGGTTTTTGTCAATGCACCCAGCAAAACATTGGTTTTGCTGTCTCTCTCTTCTATTCCCCTCTTATCTATAATTATTTTAGTTTCCTCTTAGGAGGTGAAATTTTGTATGCACCTGTAGTTTGAAGATTTAGAGGTACAAGATGATTATGTTTAGTCATCAATTGGGGAGACTAGTCTCCCAATCATCATCAGGGGGGATTAGAAATTTTAGTTTTACTCCACCCTGCTTAGTGTTTAAAATTCTAGCAACCAGTATTGTATACACCTCCACTTAAGGATTAACTGTAGGTGAGGATGGTCTGTGACCTATGTGTGCTAGCAAGTGACAAATCAGAAATAACTGACTGACCCCCTGGGCTGTCCTAAGCCAAGTTTAAGCCACCATTGATACATGTGAGACACAGGAAGTGATGTAAAGAACAGTCTTTATATTTCTCATCACTTTCTGTGAGAGAAACTTTGTTGGCTTTTTGAGCTGAGTCTTGATTTGGAGGGCTAGAGCGTGGAGACCTGAGACTACTTCTCTTAGTCAACCATGGGCTAAGTGTTAGGGCTGAATTCTCTTTCCCTTGACCTTCTGAAGCTTCCACCCTCCAAGGAGGCCTATTATCTTAGAGCATGCCTTCTAGCTGGAAGCTGAGTTAGATTTAATCTTCTGGGAAATCCCCTTGGCTGAGAAGCCTCTTAAATCCCCTAGCTCAGGCCAGGCCAGAGTAGGTTTTTAACCATTTCCCTCTTTCTCTCTCTTCTTAATTTCTTCCTTCTATTATAAATAAACCACCATAAAATTCTATTCTGACTTGAGTATTTCATTGGGATTTAAAATTTAAATCCCTGGCAACCCCTAAATAATATATTCACTCTCAACCCTAAATTTTACCCTTAACAATATTATATTATTGAGCTTCCATTATACTCCAGTTTGCTTATTATTGTTTATCCATGATTCACTATCTGTAGTTTCTATATCTTTGTATTCTCTGCTATGAATTTTAGATTTCCTCCACCCTGATTAGTCTTTAAAATCCTAGTAAGCAGGAATGTATATACCATTACTTAAGGATTAAGTGTTAAGGATGGCCTATGACCAATATGTGCTAACAAGTGACAAATAAGGAGCAACTGACAGACCCCCTGAGCTGTCCTAGGTCAATCTACCATTGGTACATGTGAGACACAGGAAGTGATGTAAGAACAGTCTATATATTTTGCATCACTTCCTCTCTTGGGTCTCTCTCACAGAGACTTTGGGCTCTTTCAGCATTGGGAGCTCGTTGCAGTGTTCTTAGTGTGCTCAGTGAGTGGTTTACACTGATTCTTTTTCTTCCATTACCTCCTAAAATGCTGTCCTCCAGGAGGCCCCTTATCTTGGAGGAGGCCTCATGGCTGGAAGCCAAGCTCGATTGAGAAGGCCCCTTGGCTTTGGCCTCTGAACTCCTATCTGGCTTGCCAGAGCAGTCCAATCCATTTCCCCCTCTCTCTTCTTTTTAATTTCTTCTTACTATTGAAATTAAACCACCATCAAATCCCAAACTGACTTGAATATTTTACTGGGATTGAATTTAATCCCCGGTGACCACTAAAATAATATATTCAGTAAAGAACCCCTCATTTTACCCTTAACACTGTCATGCATATTATGCCCTCCAAATTAATTTTTACTAAAGTGAATCCCTTTTGCATCACATCTATGTATCTATGTATCTATGTATCTATGTATCTATGTATCTATCTATCTATCTATCTATCTATCTATCTATCTATCTATGCATCTATGTATCTATCTCATTATCTCATTATATTGCTATCTCCCTATCTTGCTATCTATCTACCTATCTAATCTTATGTTACCTGATAAAACATAAATTCAAATCTAGTCTGTGCCACTTACTTGCTATGTGAATTTGGGCAAGTAACTTAGTCCTGTTTGTCTACATTTCTTTATCGGTAAAATGCATTGAATAAGGAAATAACCAACCACTCCATCACTTTTGTCAAGAAAACCCTAAAAGTGACAACATAGAGACAGAGATGACTGAAAAACTAAACAGTAACAACAGCAACGCTCTAAATGTGAGATCTCTACACAATGACCAATTAGTAGCTATATTATGGAAAGAGGTAAAAATAATCATTCCTGATATTATTAATATAAATGAATGAAGGAAAGAAGGAAATTATGCCTAAGTAAAAAGATAATTCATAGGCAAATCTAGGGAGGCAAACAATCCACTAAGAGTCAATTCTGTCATATACCTTTAAATTGTTGAAATTATTATTTCATGGGATTATTTGTCAATGCATATTTCAATGCTAATTATAATTATGTTCAAAAGACCTTGATGAAAATAATATGAGGTACACAATGGCATTAATTGTTAGACTTAAGGGTAAGAAGATTCTGTGAAGTACCTGGTAAGGTCTTTGATATCAAATCAACATATGCTTTCATGACTTTTAAAGAAATGTGGTCAAAGGTGAGGATACATGAGAATGGATGTTTTAGGAAAAGAAATGAGAAACTAATTTTCATAAATAATACACAAATCTTAGAACTATGTAATGAACACAATTAAAAAAAAGAATAACCATTCACTGAAAATAGCAAGAACCAAATAGCATAAAAAAGAATGAAACTGACTACATTTTAGTAGAACAAAATTGTCTAACTGTAGGCTTGAATGATGTCCTGGAGCAGCTATTAAAAAGTCAGATCTTTAACTTGTCAGAACTTATTAGAATTTATACTACTAATAAGAGTAAGAAAATTTTGGGAATTGTGTGAACCATGCTGACCCCATCTTTTAAAAGTGACTCCATTCTAAGGCTTAAGTTTCATTTTTTCTGTAAATTCCATCTGCTTGTTAATCTGGGGATTGAAGGATATACTGTTTCATAATTGGGAAATTCCACCTCCTTTTCTCTCTTCCCTACTAATTCCTGAATCTACCTCATTCCTTTTCCATTTTAGAAAATCCATTATCTTTACATAGAAACTAGAATTCTAATCTCATATCCTGGTTTATATCCTGTTAATTATATTCTTTCAAAGCATCAAAATATGACTCCTAACTAAGGAGGACTGATATTCAACTCTGATGGAATTTGGCATGCATTGCTTAATAATCTGATATGATTGGAAGCACAAACATTTGTTTCCTCAGTTATATAAAATTTCATCTGTTACAATAACTAACAGTACTTAAATAGGCAATTGTGAAGATAGGATTAACTTTCCCCTGCCTATTTTTAAATTTATCCTACAAATAATTACACCTCCTCCACTTTAGAGTGACCAATTAGAGTCTTTAAATTTGCTTAGCACTACCTCGAGGGCAGTCAGTTGCTTCTGGAGGTGTAAACCACTTCCTTAAGTGGTTTGTATCTTCCCTACTTAGATGTTAAGTAGGTGTGTCTGCTTTTTGTAGAAAATATTTAATTTTGCTCTTTCACTCTTCCTCTCTTTTTATAAATAAGGCTGCTAAAGATTCATTTTGACTTGAGCTATATTAATTTTTTTGTAATCAGTGACTACATTCTCTTATATTTAGTCCAACCATGAATTTAATCTCTACACAACATTGGACATTCCAGTGAACTGCAAGAGTCTATGCTTCAATATTTTTTTTACCACAACCTCATTCTAAATACTCTCAATGAATAGAGTAATAATAATAATTATATATATATATATATATATATATATAATATATAGTGGCTATATATAGTGGCTAAAGGTTTTTGAATTAGTTTTCATATTTTATTTCTTTTATCTATAAAAGAATCTTGAGAGATATGGGCTAATATTATCCCATTCCACAAGTAAGGAAACTAAGACTAAGAAAGGCTCAGTATCACACCATGTCAAAGGTAGAATTTGAACATATCTCCCAAATTCCAAGCCCAATACTCTATCTCTTGAGTCATCCATGTGCTATAAAAAATAAGAAAAAAGAATAGTAATAAAAAACATATAGCATTTAATTAAGATTTAACTATGAATTCTTTCAACAGTTCTTGAAAATAAAAATGGAAAATAACAGAAATGACTGACACCAACTCTAATAATTTCATCCAGAAGTTGTCAATGAAAACTGTGACAATGATATAGTCAAATGAACCTTGAAAGTGCCTAATTTAGCAAACACTTACTTGTCAAATAGAGATGGTTGCTGAAGGTAATAATAAATATTAACATGAGTAAATTTTTCTGAAGAAAGATGATAAATGAATATTATCAGTATCATATCATAAGGCAGAGAGAGTCAGTGGAGAGTAAAAGTAGTATAAAGAAAGTTTTGCAAACTATCAAAACAAATTTATCACATGAGCATTTAAGGATATAAAAAGAAAGAGATATAGAAACAGAAGACCAAGGAAATGATTTGCAAAAATTATTACAGCAATTTTTTTTCCAACAAGGATGGTAGAAAGGAAAGCAGAACAACTGCATTTGTACTCTAACATCACAATTCTTGAGATAGTGCAGAAGTAGACATGGAACATACACACAGAAATAAAATTTAAAAAGGAAATCCATTCAGATTAGATAAATTATACATCCATGCTAGAGGCAATGGAGGAGTAGATTTAAAGGGTAGGGAATAAAGAATCTGATTTAAAAAGTAGTGTGCATAAAAATAAAGAAGCAAAAAACTTAGACCTTCTTGATACCAAAATAAAAATGTAACTGACAGAAACTCAAATATTGGGCTTTATACCTACTCTTCCATATATTCAAGATTTTCATGAGGACAATTTCTACATTGTTAGGACTTGCTTAATGAGGGCATTAATAAAGAATAATCAGCTTTTTATAAATAACATTAAACATGGATCACATATTTTCCATCTCTCATATGAATAAATAATGTAGATAATAAAATCATAGGATGAAATTGTTAATGAAAAAAACACTTAAATTGTTAATAAAATAGAAAATGTAAGCTTACATGCTCCTTTTATATCAATTTGTTAACTTTATTTAAGGATATTTTAGAATTCCTTCAAAATGTAATGAAATTTATTCCCCCAAAAAACTTTTCTCTGGTGTTTTATATATGTATTTTAATGTGCTTTATTCCACAGCATGACAAATAGGGAGATGTGTATAATATGATAATATATGTAGAAACTGTATCACATTGCTTGCCTTTTGAGGGAGGAGGTGAGATGGAAGGAAAAGTATTTAAAAAGTTTAAAAGTATATTAGTGTCTTGTTGAATAGGAAGATTTTGAAAAGAAATGGGGCTGATGAAAATTATATCAATAAAGAAAGAAAAGACCATTGATGAAACAGTTAAAAAACAAATAAAAGAGTGAAAGAATATGCAAAATGAGACACAGAGAAGCAATGTAGTATTGGAACTACCATGTCAAACTTGAAATATATATATATATATATATATATATATATTAAAAAGTTGTATGTAATGGAGGCTTACAATTTCATATTTTCTCCCTTTCTTCTGTTCTTTGACATCAGAAATGTTCATTTTTGTTAAGGCTTATCAAGGTGTAAACTTAGCTAAAACATTCACTGATGTGTTAAAGGAGATATAGCACAGATTCCAGATTAAGGAAATATTGTCTCAAGATAGAGAGGTTCTCCAGATGCTTCTGGATGACATTATATTGATTGTATTAAGTTCCAAAATATTTGAGGCACCTGAAAGAGATTCGTCATTACTCAAATATTTTATATTCATTTATATAGGGGATACCCAATTGATTAAACAATTTAATAACTAAGTTTTCAACATGTATTTCAATTTTTACTCTATAGAGCTACTCTGGCAATATGAATATCTGAGGAAAAGAATATTTAGATGGACAATGAGCCAGGAACTGAGTTGAAAAGGAGAGAATGGACTGGAAGAAGTTTCAAAAGCAATTTTGTTTTCTTAGGCTGAAAATCAAAATAAAGGCTATCTTTTCATTATAAACTTTTTACCATTGTTGCTTATGACAGTGATATTAGAAATACTACTGTCTCTGGTATTCTGAAAAGCTAAACATAAATACCACATAGAGAGCAGGAGAAGGGTAAATGGATGGTGCCAAGACCCTGCAACATATAGCCAATAAGAAATTCTGAAGAAATACAAGAGTAAAGAGTGTCATTGAAGGATTATAGGATAGAATTCAAAAATGACCTTATGTTTTTTGAGTGAGAGATGACAGATAGATGCTTGGAGTATTATTTCCACTGGTATCAATTGTAGCAATTTTTTGGAAGGGTTTGAAGGAGGATAATACTGTCTTGTTAGGAATGGATGGTTACAATCTATATCATTAAAGAACTTAGAAGCAACAGCTCTATTTATAAATACCCTGATAGTGTCATAAAAAAAAGACCTCTCTGCTCAAAAAATGCTTTTGGAAGAATAATTTTATAAAAACATCCTTACCTTTCATCTTAGACTCAATAAGTATTAGTTCTAAGCCAGAAGAGGTTAGATCCATGTTAGCAAACCTAACAAACAGGAAATAAGTAAACAAATTGTCATGTAGTACAATATAAACATGATTGGTATGTATTTAGCATATGTAGAAATATGGAAAAAACTAACAAAATATATAAGGAAAAAGTGTAATGAATATAGAGTACACATTAAAATGACTATATTAGAAAAGAAAATGGGAATAAACAGATAAAAAATCCTTTTGGAGAATTTAAAGAACTGAAATGGGAAAAACATGAGAGTTTATGACTTGAATTTTATCTACTTAATTGAAAATAGTTTCAAAGCTAGTTTAATCTACTCTATTAATGTTCAATATCTTTTAAAATGTACAGAGGCTCCATGTGTAGTAAGGATTATCCTCCATGTATAGCAAGGGGATGGCATTGTATAGCTCAAAAGGAAGCAGAATAGACATTTCTAGCTATTTCTCCTTCCCCAAGACAGACTTTATTTCCTTCTAAGAAGGATAACAGGAGATTGAGTTCAGGTACTGTCACTCTACTTTTCTTAGAGAGGGAATAAGCTTTTAAATATTGGCAATCTAGGGGATGTGATCAAATTCAGTTCAACTTCTAATTGCTGTTTCTCAGTTTTTTTAGGGGGGGGAAGGAGTATCCCATACTTTATATCCAAGTCTTAATTCTGTTCCCACCAAATACTACTTTCAAAATAAATGGAGAATAGCAAAGCAATTAATTTAAACAGAAATCAAATAAGGTCCATATAGAATACGTACTAGGTTATACAAAGTGCAGGAGTTCTACCACTGAAAGTGAATTAACTTAGCTCAACCAAGAGATAAAGTCCTAGATCTCACACAATGGGAAACTTTCTGCAGTCGCTGATGTAGCAAGCTGAAGGCAGAACCTGATGAAGGCTAAAAGTCATTCTCACATCTTCACCGTATCTTTTCCTTCAGCAACCTGAAGTGAAAGTAGCTTCTTCCATCTTTCTCACCAAAGTTTGAAGTCAAAAGAGTCCAAAGTGGCTTGTAGCCTGGATAGTATTGAAGAAGATCAAAAAAAAAAAAGGTTGCAGTCCTTTCACTCTAACCAATTCCACCTCAAAACTCATACAGGACAGGGTATTCATCTACAGCAATGAGAGCCCCCTACCAACAGACTTTGGAACTAGCATCACAAAAATAAATACATAAATAAAGGCTAATAATAGATATTTACTAATAAATAATAATAAAGGTGTAATATTGATTTACCCCTTTTTTGGGTGGTGAAAACAATGACTATGAATTAAAAAAAAAACAACAACAAAAGAATGTCCCCACTAGCAGACAAATTATTTCATTTGTTTTTTAATTTACTCTTCTGAGGTACTTAGTAATCTATGCAAATTAGATATTGATAAAAGAAACAAACAAAAACACTGAAGAAACCAAAGTGGATAGACACCTGGATTAATAAAGTTTTCACTAAAATTATAATAAAAATCACCATTTATATAGTGTTATAATGCTCACACAGTGCTTTACATATATAATCTCATTTTAACCCCACAAGAACTTTGGGAGGTAGTTATTATTATTATAATCTCCAATTTATAGATAAGGAAAATAAGGCAAATAACTTGTCCATGGTCATATTGAAAGTGTCTCAGACCATATTTGAACTCAAGTTTCCTAACTCTAGGCCAAGTTTACTATCCACTTTATCACCACGCTGCCTAGCTAAAATATTCTGCTAGAATAAATCCTGGTATGAGAATTAGAGATCTAAGCCTCAGTCTTCTAGTTTCTTGCTATATAAACTTGGAGAAATCATTAATCCTAAGCCTTATTTTCCTTATCTGAGAAACCTATTTTTGCTTGAGAAAAGAGTATATTACTTATTTTACAAAATGAAATTCTAGGAAGGATTAGATGCAATAATGGTTATACAATTTTATATAATTTTAAAGTGTGATATAAATGTGAATTATTATTATTACTTGTTATGAGCAGCTACATACAGATATTAATGAAGCATTTTCTTCATTCAGTCTGGCATGCTTCAGAGGGAAGTTTTGTTACTTAAATAATGTTTACATTTTATGATGACATTGATTTTAAGCAGCTATCATTTCTTCATTATGTATGCATAATTAGAAGATGGCAGACAGCCCGAACGACTCCCTGAAATAAATATATGAACTTTTTAGATTGGATACTTGCTCCTGAAGCCTTCTCAGTTATTTAAACAACAAATGTGGTCTGTCAGGATATGTTATCAGAATGAGAACAAATTAATGACAGGAAATCAAGGGGAAATAGGGGAAATGGTCAATGGCAAAAAATGAGTAAAGAGGAGATGCTAATTGGTCAGGAGAAGATGCTATGAAATTGTCTAGAGCATATAGAGAGCATTAATGAACTTCTGAAATAGATGAAGGGGTAATTAAAGAAATAAGGGATATTTACAAAGAAAGATGTTGGAGTACTAAAGACTTATTTCCTTGTTAATATGATTTTCCCCATGACTATTCATAACTTTAAACTCCATGAATTCAGATTTATGCATGTTTTTCTTTGGGAAGATCTTTGTTTCTTTTATATTTACTTATTTTCATTAATGGTTAACCAAAGATACCTGTTACAAACTCCAAAACAACTGAATAAAACAAGGAGGTGGGAAGTGGGGTTGTCATGGTGTTTAAAATTCAGATATGACCAAATTGCCTTGGGAATTAATTCCAGAACTTGGAAATATTATAATATTTTATTGCTTTATTCCAACCCCATACCTTTCATTTATGAAGCTCAGGGCACTTTTAAAACTTTAAAATTAAGCATTCAGATTAATCCTCCCAATTCTCCAAGGTAGTTGTATAGAATGTTGAGAACGTATTTTGAACCTAAAAGGAAAAAGGGAAGAAAAGAATTCATTGATTCAACAGATAATCTGTCCTTCATGATATTAACCATGGTTTGCCATCAAACATTTTTTCTGCTACTGAGATTTTGAAGTCTAACTTTGGAGGGAATCATAATATCAGCATAAATATAGAATTGAAATGAACCAAACAGGTAATTTTTTTGTTCTTCCCTCATTTTACATATGGGTAAATGGAGGCAAAAAAGCTTATGTGATTAGCACAAGGTCACCCAGGTAAATCAATCAAAAGAAGAGGCTGGACTTGAATTCAGGTCTCCCACCTATAAATTCTGAATTATTTCCATTGTCATGCTAAAAAACTGCAAGAATGAACAAAACTGGTAGTTATTAAACTTACACTATAAAGAGTACATGCTGAGCATTGCAATCTGTTATTTCAAGAATCAAATTAGTTTCCCAACTTGATCTGTCTTTGATGGGGTTGTTTTTCTCTGGCCCAATTTCATACTTCTATTATTGATTCATTATTGTCCCAGACAATTTAGAGCTACCACAATTCATAAGAATCATTCAACAAGCATTTTTAAAAAATGCTTCACTCCCAAATATGAGTGTCATGATGAAAACAATGTTTTAGGATGGCAAAATTGGAAATGAATTGTGTACTGGAGGTAGAAAGAGAATAGAAGGAAACTGATTAAAATATTGTTGCAATGAGCTAGAATTAAAATGATTATTGGGAACAGGGCAGAACTTCACTTTTCTATCTCTTGATCCACCCTACAGAAAATATTTTAACCTCAAAATCTACCCTCTTTGCTCTGAAAGCCATTTAGTTGATTTCCAATTGAAAGTCAGATTAAATTTTAAATAGAAAAAATATCTCTTCTGGTATGTGAAGCTATCCCTGATATTACCTTAAAATATGTTATATTGGGACTCTACAATTTGAAATCACCTAAATGAAAACTACTCATATATTATCTGCTTCAATAAGAGGTAGCAAATGTTAGAAGTAAAACGTATGGAGATTTTATATAGAGAAGTAAAATGTTCATTTGACTTATTCGAAGTTTCAGTTTTTCTAAGAGTTGTTCATTAATTAAATACAATTTGTTAATGAGGTCTTAATATCAGCCTAGTCCTGTGCTAAGCACCAGAAATTCAAAGACAAAAATGAAAGTAGACTCCATCATCATGAAACATATTTTGCCAGGACAAACAATGTATGTAAGTGGATACATATATAGTTCAAATTAATACAAGGTTATTAATGTGAGAGGGTATTATTAATGAGATGGTTAATGCCTGGTTTTATGGAAGAGGTGGCACTTGAGCTGATTTTTGAAAGAAACAACTTATTTTATGAGGCAAAAGTAAGCATTCCAAATTCACAGAATAGGGTAAAGCAACTTGTTCAAAATGACAGAAATGGGAGATAGAATTATATATGAGAAGTAGGCAAATAAAACCAGTTTGGCTGAAAAAATCAGTGCATTAAGAAGGTCAGGAGACATTACATAATCTGTGGTTGTTAATGATTTCCATGTGCCATCAAAGACCATGCTGTTTGACAAAGTCCATGTGGAAACAGAGGACTGCAAAGCAGCCACCAGGAAAGATGGAAACATCCACTGGAACTACCCCCCCCCAAGTGACTTTCCCATTATTATTGGAATTGCTATGATTATTATTCTTACTTAGCCCCAGGAAAAATAGATGAGAGCAACATGCTTGCAGGGTTAATACAGATGTCTAGCTCTGTCTCCCTAGGATATTATCAGGAGAGTCCCCTTACAAAATTGAACTAAGAATTTTTTTTATACCATCTTAAATAGGACCCTCTTTTCTAGGCATAAAAACTTCTGGCAAATATATGCTCTGAATTCCCCAAACTATATCTAGGTTATGTTGATTCTACCCTCTGATCATGTGCTTAACAACAATATTTCATTGATAATCTCCCTAGACTTCTTGTCTGTTGTTTGATTCTATGGAAACATATATGTTGAGAAAGAAAATGTGTGCCAAGTAGATGTGTGATCATGAGGGTATAAAACAAAGCCAGGCTTCAGCCAAGGGGGAGCAATTTATCCTGTGAAACCTGTGCTGTGGGTTGAATGCAAAAGCTGTGTCCTATCCATAATTTCACTGATACCATCCCACCTTCTAGACCCCATCCCCTGTGGGAGGCTCGCTCACCCCACAGCAAATGATCACTTCATAAATTGAGTTGGGAAGGAACTGAAATGGAACCCTTTGAGGTAATGAGATATTCATTAGAAGGCTACTATAATAGAAAGTAGAGGTAGTAAATGGTGAGGGCCTGCAACAGGGTTTCAATAGGGTCACAGGGAACAGTGGATATATAAAAGAAATATCATGATGACAAAATAAATAGGACTTGGAAATAGATTGGATGGGATTGTACAAGTGAGTGAGGAACTAAAGAAGATCCCTAGATTACTACCTTAGATAATTAGAAAGATGGTGGTCATTTCAATATTAACAGGAGAATTGAAAGGAAAGGGTTTTGGCAGGTGGGATGGATTTAGTTTTGTCTGTTTGGAGGTCAAGATATTTATGGGACAACCAATTTGAAATGTCTAGTGAATAGCAAGAGTTATAAAGACTGGAGGACAGGAGAGATGAGCTAGTCAGTTATTGGCTTTAAATGCCAACAGAGATTGATATTATACATTATCCATTTAGTAAATGATATTTCAGTGGAAACAAGAAAAAAAATGACTTGAAGCTGATAGGGATGATAATAGGATAGTGGATGGTAATCTTTTGGCAATACAAAAAGGGTCCCTGAAGGTAAGAGATAAAATTAAAAGTTAAAGAAAAGATTCCATGCAAATGGCTATTTCAAATGAAAAGAAACAGAAAGGAGTGATATTATATTTGCTAAAATTGGAAATGAGGGAGTTATCATCATATCAAGGGAATGACAGAAGATGAAGACTCCTTGATAGACTATAACAATTCATATGATATTAGCTGAAGAAAGGCAGCTTTCATTCAGGACAAATAGATAGAGTGGGAAAGAGATAAAGAAAAATTGCTTTAGGAATATTTTCCCATTAAAAAGTCAGGATCTTATAGGATATAGAAAAAGAAAGTAAAATGTCTAATAGGTGAGAGAATTTTTAGATACCAAATGATTCATCAGTGGTAATAATGGCACAAATTGATTGAATAAAACACATATCCACAGTTCCAAATGCTAGACCAGACTCCAGGATTATTTCACTTCTAAAGATGCTCACAAAATACTAATATCTAACCAGCAAAAGTACACTGTGCACAAATATTATGGAAATTGAAATCAGAATTATAAATTAGGTAATATTGTGTTCCTAGTGAAACAATCATCTAGTGTATCCCATTACTTTGTTTATATTTAGTGAATGAGCATAGCACATGAAGCAAAGAAAACATACTACAAACAAAAATATTGCTGATAACAAACATACAAAAATTAAATCAGCTGATGCTTTCGATTTATGGAAAGAAAACAAAAGCAAGTTCTGGACTTTTTGCCACTGTGTTGGAATAAGCAACAGTGGGAATATTAGAGAGAGAAGAAAGTGACAAGACTGACAGTTGGTGGGGAAAGGGGCAACTGGGAGTGGCATTTGGTCTTGTGACTAGGAGCACTACCTTCCTGGTGGGGGAAGTAGGAGGGGCAGTTCTTCCCAGTCTCTGGAGAGATGTGCCTCAATTTTCTTCAGCCTGAAGAGACAGGCCCAACCAGTTCTGAAAGTCAGAACTTTTCTTGTTCCTTTCTGTCTACTGCTACGATTTTGAAATGAAGAAAACTAGCACAGATATAGTGTAGACAGGAATAAGAGAAACCCTCCACAAGCCTGTGAGGCCTGACCTCAGCTCCGAAGCTGAGAAAGACTCCAACCTTATTTAGGGACATCCCTCTTCCTTTTTCCCTAATATCTCTCCAATCCAAAATGTTTATTAAAATTTATCTTATTTGAATATTGCAGTCAGATAAGTGGACTATCTTTTCTGGGGCATGGAGGGAGCTAAACCTCAGTTCAGTCATCCAATTACAAACATTCATTATTGGACCCCTTCTGAGTGACCAAATTCTGGGGAAAGTCTTGTCCCTCAGGAGGGTCCATGTTTACCTGCTCTGGGGCAACTTCAGCAGCAATCCAGCGAGAAGACATCCCTGTAGGCTATCATTAGTGGCTCATTTCTTGGACACCCCATTTTGTTCAAAATATAGTATCTTGGCAGGGGGACATCTCTCTCCATTGCCTCACTGTCAGCCATATTCCCTCTCACCCTTCAACTCCTCCATTCCCTACTTACAAACCTTCCATATCCACTGTTTTTTCAATCTCCCCATCTTTCCCTATAAATATTACAGATTTACATTCAAAACTCCTTGACCTCATTTTCAAATTTTCCACCAGTGTTTTTTCATGGTTTAATTCCAATGCTAAATAGCAATGAAATCACCACCACACTCTCAGTTCTATTTTTTTAATATGATAAAAATATTTTGAAAAAAACAAAAACTGAACAATAGAAGATGAAAAACAACAATCAATTGGGGATGGGGTAAGGGAAAGTCCAATTCATCACTGTGGAGTCTTTTCTGCCAGAACAGCTGGTTTCCTGGTATTGCAAAGTTAACAAAGATGATCCACCATCTACCAGCTAGGATCTTTGCCCTGGGTTTGGCCCTTTGTATCTTTGCCTTGTAATGTCATTGATGGTGACACAAGTTTCTGCTGATCTTGCATAAAGAGTCCCTGGGGCTAAGGCTGGACTTGGTGCTCAGAGGGCTAGACGAGAAAAAAATTTGGCCATCTTCATCTTCTAAATAAATATCTCCTGAACATTTGTCTTTGAGGCCAAGGGCCATTTTTGGTAGGGACTGACTCAACTGTAGAAAATACAGGACCAAAGCTTCATTGTTTCTAAGAAAAGAACCAACTTGGGATGAGTGTCCATTTTTATTTTGAGATGTGGCTTTCAGTGTTGAAGGAAACAGAAGCCTCTACCTCAGGATTTGAGGAGTGGGGAGTGAACTTCTGGTTACTTGTGTCCTGATTCCTAGTTTGGGAAAAGATTCCTCTTGAGAACCAGTTCCCCAACCCAGGAAATATATGAGAAGAGTTGGTGTTTTCATAGTTATAACAGGCTTTTCCTGAGTGTGGGGAAAATTGATGTTTCCTATCAGGAGACCCTGCTGGTCACCAGCCTTCACTGGTAGAGTCTAGGTAATTGAATTCTCTTAGCTTCAACATGGCTTTGATGATTCTAGCCAAGGGCCTCATCCCAGGATATCTCCTTTTATCACTGACCTGCTCTTCATCCTGCTCTAACATCATTTGGACCAGCATCCTTCTGCCAAGGCTGCTCCCATAGAGCCCAGGAGGAAAAGTCTGGGTTGGGATCCCAAGAAATGCTACTTCTCACCTGCTTTTTGTGTTTGAGCATCATGTTCATTGTCCAAAGCCATATAATTTTATGATGGGATAAACACTTTTCAATAAAATAAGTATTTGTGCACACCAAGAAAACAAAAACAAAACAAACAAACAAACAAACAAACAAACAAAAAACCTGGTCGACTTAACAAAGTTAAAAGCCTTATTTGGTATGTTGACTACCCTATTAGAATAAGAGCCAATGATTATTTTTGCCTTTCTCTGTCCTCAGCACTTAGCCCAATACTTGACATAAAAAAGTATTTACTAAATTAAAAAAAAAGTTAGCAAAGCAGGACTGGTCTACTTGGTAGCAGGAGTGAAATCGGTAACACCGTTTTCAGTCTTGCCATTAGAGTGGTAACAACCATTGTTATCAGTTTGATAAAAAGCAAAAACTGGACTGGGCCTTTGGACTTCTAAGACAACTTTTAGTTCACACAATACCAGATCCTTAAAAGCACATATGAGTTTATATGTGCCTTTTACTAGCTAACCAAATTTAATTTACTTTGCAGGAACATTCATTTTTTTTCATAGAATTCAACAAACATTTATTGTATACCCTTTGCTAAGTGCAGAATGGAGAGCCTGGCTGGAAGTCAAGGGTCCTTGAATTGATATCTGGCTTCTGAAACATACTATAAAGTGGAAAAGTGACTTGATTTCTAAGTGCTCTAGGCAACATTGGCAGCTTATGTGTTCCTGCTCTGCATCAATGGAAGGTGATCCCTAGGAATTCCTTATTCTTATAGAATCATGGATATTGCCAATATTACAAAAGATAAACAAATACAGTTAATAAAGAGTATCAGAGAGTTACTAGAAGTACAATGGCAAAAATGAAACAGTCTCTGTTTTCAAGGAACTTAATATCTTTCCGAGATTTGCCCTATAATTTAAATCAGTTGTAATAAGGGAGATACTCTTAGACCTGGAAAGAAACTTAAAAATAATTATCACTGCAATCCTCTAAATAAACAGGTAAAAGAAAAAAATGAATTTCATTAAAATAAAATGACCTATTGTAAGTTCATAGTACCAATATTAGTCATAAGTAGAGTTCCCACAGAACCCGTACTAAATTCAGGTCTCTGTAAACCTTATGAATTGATTGTATTCTATACAGTATTATGAAATCTCTTAACTGGAAAACTTTGGAATTATAAAAACAGACAAAACATAAGAAATTATAGCTTGTTCACTGGTGTATCATTAAAATCATCTCTGAAATCGCTCTTCCAACCTCTCCCAGGGAGTCAGATCATATAATAAATAAGGCAAAAAGAGTAAAATATTAATGAAGACATCAATATATTTTCAAAAAATACTGAAAATATGTATTGTGTATCCAATCATGGCCTTCCCAACTCTACAGAGGGATGGATGGAGGTATCTCCTCAGATCCCTGTTTTCAAGTCATTTTTATTTTTGTAATTTTACAACACTCACTTTTGATACTGTTAGTTGTTCTTGCCATTTACATTACTGTAGTCATTGTATAAACTGTTTCCATGACTCTGCTTACTTTACTTTGTTTCACTTTATATAGATCTGTCCATGCTTCTCCTTATTCATCATATTTGACATTTCTTACAGCATAGTAAGATTCTATGGTCTTAATAAATCAAATTGTGCAACCACCAGGAAGTGATACAGAGAAAAAGGAGCAGAACCAGGAAAACATTGTACACAGAGACTGATACATTGTGGTACAATCGAAGGTGATGGACTTCTCCATTAGTATCAATGCAATTTCCCTGAAGAATCTGCAGGGATCTAGGAGGAAAAAAAAACAACTATCCACAAGCAGAGGATAAACTGTGGGAGTAAAAACACCAATGAAAAGCAATTGCTTGACTACAGGGGTTGAGGGGATATGAATGAGGAGAGACTCTAAATGAACACTGTAATGAAAATACCAACAACAGGGAAATGGGTTCGAGTCAAGAATACATGTGATAACCAGTGGAATTGTGCGTCGGCTATGGGAGAGGGGAAAGGTGGTGGGAGGGGGGAGGGGAGGAAAAGAAAATAATCTTTGTTTCCAGTGAATAATGTATGGAAACGAACAAATAAAATAATGTTTAGAATTTAAAAAAAAATAAAAATAAAAATAAAGTAGGGGAAAAAATAAATAAATCAAATTGTGGTTAGCCATTTCCCAATCAATGAGTATCTACTTTTTTCCAGTTATGTATTATGCAATAAATTGTGGTGAAATATTTTGGCATATATTATAATTCACTTGCTATTAATGGCTTCCTTGTGATTTATACCTGGTAGTTGAGTCTCTGTATCAAAATGTTTTGATGTTGAATGGTTTTATTTTTTTAAAGAACAAGTTGCTTTCCAAACTGATTTAACTAATTCATAACTGCACCATCAATTTGCCAATTAGTGAATCTATTTTCACACAATATTGCCAACATTTGATATTCCTATCTATCATCACCTTTGCCAATTTTCAGGATATTGATTTGTAGTTATTATTACTAGCAATACGGGACATTCTTGAATTTGCTTGTTAATAGTTTCCAATTCTTCCTTTATGCACTGTTTGTTAATATTCTTTGATCATTTATTTACTAGAGAATGGATTTTGGTTACATATCTTGTTTTATTAGATTTCAAAATATTTTATGAATTTTATAGTTATTTAAAAAGTGATTTCCATTTCTGTTATTGAATCTTGGATTTAGTCATTACTGTTTACAAATACTATTGATTTGAAGGGTTCTCTTCTAGCTCTTAGCTTCCTCAAAGCTATTATTTTATTTAGTTTATTACCTAAGGTAGTCTACATAAACTAGCAGATGAATGGAAAAAAATTTATTTCCTCACTTCTTTACAACATTTTTCTTCTCTTATTTATACTTCTAGCATTTCCATAACTATTTCAAATAATAATATGAAGAATGAACATCATTATCTTAATTCTATAATTATTCATAAAGCTACTGATATATTCATATTGCATACAATGCTTGATTTTTTATTTCAGATTGATGCTTTTCATGGTATATCTTTTAATAGATATTTGTCCCTACACTTTATATTATTTTTACCCATTTTTTAATTTGATCATTTCCAAACATTATTCATTGGAGACAAAGATCATTTTCTTTTCCTATCCCCCCCCACCTCTCCCATAGCTGATGCACGTTTCCACTGGGTATCATATGTGTTCTTGATTCGAACCCATTTCCATGTTGTTGGTATTTGCATTAGAGTGTTCATTTACAGTCTCTCCTCAGACATGTTCCCTCAACCTCTGTAGTCAAGCAATTGCTTTTCCTTGGTGTTTTTACTCCCACAGTTTGTCCTCTGCTTGTGGATAGTGTTTTTCTCCTAGATCCCTGCAGATTGTTCAGGGACATTGCATTGCCACTAATGGAGAAGTCCATTATGTTCAAATGTACCACAGTGTATCAATCTCTGTGAACAATGTTTTCCTGGTTCTGCTCCTCTCACTCTGCATCACTTCCTGGAGGTTGTTCCAGTCTCCATGGAACTCCTCCACTTTATTATTCCTTTTAGCACAATAGTATTCCATCACCAACATATGCCACAATTTGTTCAGCCATTCCCCAATTGAGGGGCATCCCCTCATTTTCCAATTTTTGTCCACCACAAAGAGCGCAGCTATGAATATTCTTGTACAAGTCATTTTCCTTATTATCTCTTTGGGGTATAAACCCAGCAGTGCTATGGCTGGATCAAAGGGCAGAGAGTTTTTTATCACCCTTTGGCTATAGTTCCAAATTGCCCTCCACAATGGGTGGATCAATTCACAACTCCACTAACACTGAATTAATGTCCCTACTTTGCCACATCCCCTCCAGCATTCACTACTTTCCTCTGTTGTCATTTTAGCCAATCTGCTAGATGTGAGGTGATACCTCAGAGTTGTTTTGATTTGCATCTCTCTGATTATAAGAGATTTAGAACACTTCTTCATGTGTTTATTAATAGATTTGATTTCTTTATCTGAAAACTGCCTATTCATGTCCCTTGCCCATTTATCAATTGAAGAATGGCTTGATTTTTTGTACAATTCATTTAGCTCTTTGTAAATTTCAGTAATTAAATCTTTGTCAGAGGTTTTTATGAAGATTGTTTCCCAATTTGTTGCTTCCCTTCTGATTCTAGTTACATTGGTTTTGCTTATACAAAATTTTTTAATTTGATGTAGTCAAAATTATTTATTTGACATTTTGTGACTCTTTCTAAGTCTTGCTTTGTTTTAAAGTCTTTCCCTTCCCAAAGGTATGACATGTATATTATTCTGTGTTTGCCTAATTTACTTATAGTTTCCTTCTTTATGTTCAAGTCATTCACCCATTTTGAATTTATCTTGGTGTAGGGTGTGAGGTGTTGATCCAAACCTAATCTCTCCCACACTGTCTTCCAGTTTTCCCAGCAGTTTTTATCAAATAGTGAATTTTTGTCCCCAAGAATATTCCACTGATCCTCCTTTCTGTCTCTTAGCCAAAAACAAATTGATTTGATGACTGCTGTTTTATAATATAGTTTGAGATCTGGGACTGCAAGGCCCCCTTCCTTTGTATTTTTTTTTTCATTATTTCCCTGGATATCCTTTGATCCTTTGATATTCCAAATGAACTTTGTTATGTTTTTTTCTAAATCAATAAAGAAATTTTTTGGAAGTTCAATAGGTATGGCACTAAATAGATAAATAAGTTTGGGTAGGATGTTCATTTTTATTATATTGGCTTGTCCTACCCATTAGCAGTTAATGTTTTTCCAATTGCTCAACTCTAGTTTTAGTTGTGTGAAGAGTGTTTTGTAGTTGTGTTCATATAGATCCTGTGTTTGTCTCGGGAGATAGATTCCTAGGTATTTTATTTTGTCTAAGGTGATTTTGAATGGGATTTCTCTTTCTAGTTCTTGCTGCTGAGCTGTGTTGGAGATATATAGAAATGCTGATGACTTATGTGGGTTTATTTTGTATCCTGCAACATTGCTAAAGTTGTTGATTATTTCAATTAGCTTTTTGGTTGAAACTCTAGGATTCTTTAAGTAGACCATCATGTCATCCACAAAGAGCGATAACTTGGTCTCCTCCTTGCCTATTCTGATGCCTTCAATTCCTTTATCTTCTCTAATTGCTAATGCTAGTGTTTTTAGTACAATGTCAAATAATAGAGGTGATAATGGGCATCCTTGTTTCACTCCTGATCTTATTGGGAATGCGTCTAGTTTATCCCCATTGCAGATGATATTAGCTGATGGTTTTAGATATATACTGTTTATTATTTTTAGGAACGACCCTTCTATTACTATACTTCCTAGTGTTTTTAATAGGAATGTATGTTGTATTTTATCAAAGGCTTTTTCTGCATCTATTGAAATAATCATGTGATTTATGTTCGTTTGCTTGTTGATATGGTCGATTATGTGGATGGTTTTCCTAATATTGAACCAGCCCTGCATCCCTGGTATAAATCCTAATTGATTATGGTGGATGACCCTTCTGATCACTTGCTGGAGTCTTTTTGCTAGTATCCTATTTAAGATTTTTCATCTATATTCATTAGGGATATTGGTCTATGATTTCCTTTCTCTGTTTTTGACCTGCCTGTTTTTGGAATCAGTACCATGTTTGTGTCATAAAAGGAGTGTAGTAGAACTCCCTCTTTGCTTATTATGTCAAATAGTTTGTATAGTATTGGGATTAACTGTTCTTTGAATGTTTGATAGAATTCACTTGTGAATCCATCTGGCCCTGGGGATTTTTTCTTAGGGACTTCTTTGATGGAGTGTTGGATTTCATTTTCTGATATGGGATTATTTAAGATTTCTATTTCTTCTTTTACTAGTCTAGGCAGTTTGTATTTTTGTATATATTCCTCCATATTGCTTAGATTGGCATATTTATTGCCATATAATTGGACAAAGTAATTTTAATGATTGCCTTAATTCCCTCCTCATTGGAGGTGATGTCCCCCTTTTCATATTTGATGTTATTTATTTGCTTTTCTTCTTTCCTTTTTAAAATTAGATTGACCAGTTCTTTGTCTATTTTGTTTGTTTTTTTCAAAGTAACAGCTTCTAGTCTTAATTATTAGTTTAATAGTTCTATCACTTTTGATTTTATTAATTTCTTCCTTAATTTTTAGGATCTCTAGTTTGATTTTCTTCTGGGGGTTTTTAATTTGTTAGCTTTCAATTTTTTAATTTGTATTTCCAATTCATTGATCTCTGCCCTCCCTGGTTTGTTAATATAAGAATTCAGTTATACGAATTTACCTCTGATTACTGTTTTGGCTGCATCCCACAAGGTTTGAAAGGATGTATCACCATTGTCATTTTCCTCGATGAAATTATTGATTGTTTCTATGATTTGTTCTCTAACTGATTATGGAGTATCATATTATTTAATTTCCAATTAATTTTTGATTTGGTTTTCCATATACTCTTACTGATCATTATTTTTATTGCCTTCTGATCTGAAAAGGCTATAATTATTATTTCTGCTTTTCTGCATTTGTATGCCATGTTTCTGTGACCTAGTGTATGGTCAATCTTTGTGAATGTGCCATGTAGTGCTGTGAAGAAGGTGTATTCCTTTTTGTCCCTATTTATTTTTCTCCATATGTCTATTAACTCTAATTTTTCTAAGATTTCCTTCACTTCTTTTACCTCTTTCTTATTTATTATTTATTTGATTTATCTAAATTTGATAGTGGTTGGTTCAGATCTCCCACTAATATGGTTTTTCTATCTATTTATTCCTTTAATTCTCCTAGTTTCTCCTTTAGAAATTTGGGTGCTATACTATTTGGTGCATACAGGTTGATTAGTGATATATCCTCGTTATCTAAAGTCCCTTTTAACAAAATATAATTACCTTCCCTATCCCTTTTAATCATGTCTATTTTTGCTTTGGCTTTGTCAGATATCATGATTGCAACTCCTGCCTTCTTTCTATTAGTTGAGGCCCAGAAGGTCTTCCTCTGTCCTTTAATTCTGACCTTGTGGGTGTCTACCTGCCTCATGTGTGTTTCTTGAAGACAACATATGGTATGGTTTTGGATTCTAATCCATTCTGCTATTCTTCTACATTTTATGGGTGAGTTCATCCCATTCACGTTCAAAGTGATTGTCACTTGTGGACTCCCTGGTATTTTGATATCCTCACCTAATTCTGACCTTTATTCTTTAGTTATAACTTTTTAAGCCAGTGATTTACTTTAAATCAGTCCCCATAGACCCATCCCTTGATATGTTTCCATTTCTAGCCCCTCCCTTTTTGTTCCCTCACCCTTCCCCCTCTCCTTCTCTCCTTTTTCCTATTCCCTCCCCCCTTCCCCTCTTGGTTTTCCCTTCTCCCTACCCCTTTTGGATAAGATAGAATTCAAGATCCCAATGAATCTGGATGTTCTTCCCTCTCAGAGTTGATTTCCCTGAGAGTAAGGTATAAGTAAAAACTTTCTTCCTCTCCTTCTTATAGGAGTTTTCTTCCCCTCCCCTTCCCATGTGTATCTTTGTGTAAGAAACATTATTCTATTCAGTTTTTTTCCTCTCCCCCCCTATTTCTTGGAGTATATCTTATTACAATCATCGATTCCCCTCTTCCTTTTCCTTCCATCCTCCCTTTCTCCATATCATCTTGATGCCCCAAACATTCCCTATGCATGATTCTTCTTACTACTCTGGTGATACATATAATTTTTGAGAGTTACACATTACATTTTCCCCACATATTAATATATATAAATTGATATAAATGTATTTCTTTTAGAAGAGTGTTTGAATAAAAGTAAAAGATGACATTTTTCTCCTTTTCCCTTTCATTCATATTTACCTTTTCAGGTATTCCATTCTCTTTGTTTTTTGATATCAAAATTTCCACAGAGCTCTGGTCTTTTCTTTGCAAAATCTTGGAAATCTTCTATTTTGTTGAATGCCCAAACTTTTCCCTGGAAGTATATAGTCAGTTTTGATGGATAGTTGATTCTTGGTTGAAGACCCAACTCTCTTGCCTTTCTGAAAATCATGTTCCATGCCTTATGGTCATTCAGAGTGGAAATTGCAATGTCTTGCGTGACCCTGTTTGGCATTCCTTTATATCTAAATTGTCTTTTCCTGGCTTCTTGTAAGATTTTTTCTTTTGCTTGAAAGCTTTGGAATTTGGCAATTACATTCCTGGGAATTTGGGGATTTAGTGTAGAGGGTGTTCTGTGAACTCTTTCAATGCCTGTATTGCCCCCTTGTTCTAGAATCTCTGGGCAGTTTTCTTTGATGATATCTTGTATTATAATGTCAAGATTATTATTTATTTCTTGTTATTCTGGTTGGCCAATTATTTTCAGATTGTCTCTCCATCCTCCATTTTCCAAGTCTACCACCTTGTCAGTGAGATATTTTATGTTCTCTTCTAATTTCTTGGTCTTTTGGCTTTGCTTTATTAATTCTTGCTCTTTTGCAAGCTCATTGTCTTCCAGTTGTCTGATTCTGACCTTTTAAGCCTGGTTTACCTTTTCAGTTTGGTCAAACAGGTTTTGTAGTTGCATTTTTTTCAAGCTTCAAATTGTTGGATTCCTTTTGCATTATTTCCCACTTTTCCTACTAGAAGGCTTCCATCTTTTTGATCATTTCCGATTTAAATTCTTCAATAGTTTGTGGAGAGTTTCCATTTCCTTTGGAGGGTATCAGAACATTTGCTTGTGTTTCCTCTTCTATCTCCTCTGTATTTTGTATTTTTGTTCCATAAAATGTGCCCAAAGTCATCCCCTTCTTCTTGCTTTTCTTGGTGTTTGGAGGTTTTTGTACTTCTCTACTGTTTGCCATCTCTATCTGAGTGAGGAGGACTGGATCTTCATGTATCTGTCTGATGGTCCGAGGCTTTAGCCCCAGGCAGATTGTCCTTTCTCCTCAGCTGTTCTGTCTTCCCAGGGAAGCCCAAGGTCTGTCCCCTCTGACGGTCAGCATTTTGGGAGATACTGCTCTCAGTTCCCTTCAGTTGCTTCTCCTCTGCCTTACTTCCACTCTCTGGGCCTGGCACTGCAATGTCCACAAGGTATCTCAGTGCCTTTGCCTGTATTGCCTGAGGTTTCTGTTCTTTCAAAAAGACCCTACTCTCTAAGGGGGGATGGGTCATGGCCTCCCTGGGTTCTGAGGGCTCCTGATGGGGTTAAGTTCATCTGGTGTGGGCCGAATTATCCCCAAACCAAAAATAAATAAATAAATAAATAAAATAAATAAAAAACTCCTCCTCTACAGTCTGTGTTGATTTCCCGGAGACTGGCCCAGGTTATGTTCAAGGTAAGCCCTTCTGAGCAACCCCTTTGCCAGCCCTGAGGTTTCTGTCCTTTCAGAAACTCTGAGGGCTCCTGATGGGATTGGGTTTAGCTGGTGCCCTAAAGCTGGAACCTCCCTTGAGACTCAGATGGAAGGACCCAGCCAAGGGGCTACAGGCTTCCTCCTTTTCTCTATGTTTCCCTGCTGTCTGTGTTGGGTACCCCTGAGACTGGCTCAGATTGATATCAAGGTGAGTCCTTCAGAAAAGCCAGCCCTGAGGCCCTTTTGCCAGCCCTGAGGTTTCTGCTGCTGCTGAGGGCTCAGCACTCTGGGTTGGGGGGATGGGTCCTCGGACCTTCTTTCTGACTACCCATTAGATCTGAGTGATCTAGGGTTCTGGCTTTTTGGGGGCCGTACCTTTTGATCCAGGTCCAGGAGGAGGGTTCCCCAGGTCTGTCCTGTTGTTCAGTTTGAATTTCGGTGTCCTAGGAACATTCAGTTTGTGATTGTTAAGGAAGGGTTTTCAGAGGTCTGAACTTTCGCTGCCTCTAAGCTGCCATCTTGACCGGAAATCTTTATGGTTTGTTTTTTTTTAAATAATAAATTAGTGTTTTAATTTGTTAAAGGCATTTTTTCTGCATTGATTAAGAAAATAATTGAGTCTTACATTTTTGGTCTATAGTTTGCAAATCACTTTTCCATGGAACACAATAATGGCCTAATTGGAAGCATCAATTGAATTATATTATTTTCAGAAAGATTATCCAATTTAGTCACAAGGAGTGATCCTAAAAGCAAATTAGGGGAGCATTTAATCGTTTACCTCTCATATAAAAGATAATGAAAGAATTTATGACCAAACAAGGGATGGAGAACATTACATGATGTAAAATAGCAAATTTTGATTACATTAAATTAAGAAGGTTTTGCAGAAACAAAATCAATGTAACCACAATTAGAAGGAAAACAGAAAACTGGGGGAATTCTTACAGAAAGTGTCACTGAAAACGGTCTGTAAAATTAAAATTAATATCCAATTACTCTATGTATTATATTTTATAAGATTTATTAATAATCAATTGAAGCAAAAGTAATAAAAAGAAGAAAAATAAAAACTTGCGTAAAGAGAAGTTTTCCCAAATGTGTTCATGCAAAAAAGAGAGGGATGGGATCACACAAAACTTCATCTTCAAAAAGTAAGGATGTAAGATGAGAAGCAATATGGGAAGTTGTGATTTTGAGTCCTAGGAAGCAGATTCTAATTACATAGGTCTTATTACCAGATATATAAAGAACTGGTTCATTTTTAAGAGCACAACTCATTATTCAATGGATAACTGATTGAAGGATGTTAACAAGCAATTTTCAGATAAAAAAAAAACTATCTATAGTCATATAAAATAACAAACCACTATTAATTAGAGAAATGCAAAATAAAACAACTCTGAGGTACTACCTAACATTCATCAGATTTATTAATATTACAGAAAAGGAAAATGATAAGTGTTGGAGGGGATATAGGAAAACTTGGAAATTAATGGACTGATGTTCGAGTTGTTAACTCATTCAACTATTCTGGAGAACAATTTGGAACCATGCCTAAATGGATATAAACCTGCGCATAGTCTTTGATTCAGCAATACCACTACTAGGTCTGTAGCACAATGACATTAAAAAAGGGGAAATGCACCAATTTGCACAAAATAGTTATAGTAGGTCCTTATGTAGTGGCAAAGAATTAGAAGTTGAAGGAATGGCCATTTCTTGGTGAATGATTCAAAAAGATGTGGGATATGATTGTAAGGGAATGTTATTGTGGTATAAGAAATGATGAGAAGAATAATTTCAGAAAAATCTGGAAAAAACATGTGAACTGATGCAAAGTAAAGTGAACAGGACAAGGAGAAAATTGTACTTGGTAGAAACAATTTACTTAGCTTTTATCAGCAATACCATGGTTTAAATCAATTCCCAAAGAAAAAACAATTTCCTGAGATGGTTTTTCTGGTACAAGGTACATCACTTAACAAGAATGTGGAAACAATTCACATCTTAAGTCTTAATCAAGGGAAGAGATATTGCTCAAACAATTAACCATAGGACTAGATGATGAAATGCAAGCATTGGACATAAGCTCAAAGAATGGTCATCTTTCACTATATCCAGAGGAAAGGTCTATTATCAGTTATGATACAAAGATTGTTGGTTTTGCTAAACATCTTTAAACATATGCAAATTGTTTCTCTACTGAAACATGGAACCTTACTTTTAGGAAGAAAGGAAGAGGAGGAAAGGAAGGAAGGAAGGAAGGAAGGAAGGAAGGAAGGAAGGAAGGAAGGAAGGAAGGAAGGAAGGGAACAAAGGAAAGGAAGGAGGGAGGGAGGGAGGGAAGGAGGGATGGGAAAGGAATGGAAGGGAAGGGAAGGGAAAGGAAGAAGGGAAGGGAAGGAAGAGAAAGTCTGATACTATTGAAAGTCAATGTTAATGTAACTTCACAAACCAGTGTCAGTATATTCAAGAACTAATGCATTAATGTCTAAAAAGATGGAAAATAGAAAAAAAACCAAATCCCATTTATATGAAGTGCTTTAATACCTTTAGAGAGCATTATTGATTTTTAGGTACACATATTACATGTGGGAAGGAAAGCAGCAGTAGCTAAAGCAATACATCAAGATTTAATCATACCTTCCAGCTGGGCTGTATGCTCTGGTATTAAAATGTCATATTTTTACTGGACTTTATATATAGTACATCATTCTGAGTTTATTAGTCTTAACTCAAAGTAGCCAACAGTAAGATTCTGACTCAATATATAGATGATTGCCTTTGTTTAAGTTCTGGCATAGTTAAGCTATGTCTACATGGCCTAAGCAAACTGGATAGTTTGATGAATTCATGAACTAAATGGCATCATTGTGTCTTATTCAGGCTAAAAGCCTTCCAAAGGGATAATAGTATCTTGGGTACACAGAAGATATGATTTTGGGAAATTTTTCCTCAAAAATCACCTTTAAAAAAAAAAAAAACTTACCTTCTGCCGTAGAATCAATACTGTATATTGGTTCCAAGACAGAAAACTGGTAGGGGCAAGACAATCAGGGTTAAGTGATTTGCCTAGGGTTACACAGATAGGAAATGTCTGAGGTCAGATTTGAATCCAGGACTTCTTGTCTCTAGACCTGAATCTCAAATCACTGAGCCATCTCAGTGCCCCTTAGAAATCGTCTTTTGAGATTGCTAATAGAAACATTGTTTTTCAGTCACTTCAGTAGTATTCAACTCGGTGATCCCATTCAGAATTTTCTGATTAAGATATTGGATTGGCTTACCATTTCCTTTTGCAGTTCATTTTCATATCAAGAAATAAGACAAATAGAGTTATTTGACTTTCTCAGCTTCACACAGCTAGTAAGTGTCTCAGGTCAGATTTGAACTCAAGAAGATGAGTTTTCCAGACTCCAGGCCTGCTGCTCTATCCATTATGCAACCTAGCTACCTCACAAATAAATATTTTAATATTCGATATTCTATGACTCTACCTACATTAGAAAAGGAATGACTTACTCAACAGTTTTGTGTCATAATTATTAAAATATTATTATTCCCATTATAAATATATGAGAAAACAGGGTCTCAGTTGTAAAGTAGCTATTCACTAGCATAGAGCTGTATCAGAAACTTTTGTGCTTCCAACAATGAATGCTTTTTCAATGTTCACTATATTATTCTACTGACTTAAATGCTGTGTTTTGGACCTTATTGTTCTTTTCAGCCATTTGAAAAAATTCACATTACTACAAGCAACTACATCAGATTCACAGTTCACAACCAATGCTCCAAAGCCAAATCCAGCTGTTGATTCCTTACTATTGACTACACTAAGTTGAGGGAATTAAGGGTTGTTGGGAAATGAACTTCTTTTCTGCTTCCCAGTCTCATAGTTTTGAGTAACTGGGTTGGATTCTCTTAAAATTTTTCATTTTCTAAAAACGGTGGTAATAATTTGCATAAAAATTCAGCATCATTAATATATGGCCAGCATGGTGCAGTTGGGAAGTGATATAATCATTCTGGAAAGCAATTTGGAATTATGCTCAAAGGGCTTTAAAAGAATTCATGTCCTTTGATACAGTAATACCTCCAATAGAGAAAATTTAAAAGGATCATACAAAAATATTCATAACCATACTCTTTGTGGTGTCAAAAAATTGGAAATTGAGGGGGGTGTCCCTCGATTGGGAAATGGCTGAACAAATTGTCATATATGATGGTGATGGAATATTTTTTGCTATAAAGAATGATGAACCGTTTGATTTCTATATGAACTGGAAAGAGCTCCATGAACTGAGGTGAAATAAAATTAGCATAACCAAGAGAACATTGTACCCAGAAACTGAAATATTGTGGAACAAACACATTTAATGAACTTTGGTACTAGTAGCAATACAATGATCTAGGAAAATCCAGAAGGACTTCTGAGAAAAAATGTTATCCATATAAAGAGAAAGAATTGCGGGAGTAAAAACAAAGAAAAAAAATATGGCATCACTTATTTATATGGATATATTATTTGGAGTTTTGGTTTTAAAAGATTACTCTATTACAAAAATGAATAATTTAGAAATAGGTACTTGTATAACCCAGTGGAATTTCTTGTCAGGTCTGGGATGGGGGGAAGAGAGAAGAGAAAGAAAATGAATCATATAAACATGGAAAAATATTTTAAAATAAAATATCAAACCAAACCTCTGATCAGCATCCTAATAATCATATCTTTTTTGGTATAACAATTATTCCAGGTTTCATATTATTCCTGATTTCTGTTATGTTACTCTACATTTAGTAGAATATTTGATCTTGTTTACTGTGCATTTCCTTTAGTGATCCCATATATTCATTTAATCCTTTATTGATGATCTACCACATTTAAGATATTACTCCTCCCTGAGCACCCCATACACCCTCCTAGGGCAGCTCTCCAGCCTCTGACCCTCACCTGACACCCAGCTCTCACTTGTGGCTCCTAGTAGCTGCTAGCATGCAGCAGCAGCCACACCCTGGGCAACGGCTTCGACAGGCTGGCTAAACCTTGTGAGGGTAGCCATCGGGTCCTCGTGGACCCCTGGTGAACTATGGCTTTGCTCACTCAGCATGTGAAGACTGCTTCGGCAGAACAGATGGAAGAAACCAAAAAGAAGGTTCAATGGCTGAGATGGCCACTCAGCAAGGCACTGTGGAGTGGTTAGGGCGTGTTGGAGCACAAAAGACAACACAGCCATCCAATGCAGCTGAGGAAGTCTCCAGGCTTAATGATTTTTCGTGCCACTGGACTCAGACTTCCAAAGCTGAGAGAGTGCATCAACTTTTTCACTTAAATCTTCATGCACAAGTGTCTTTATGCACAAAAACACACAAAGACAATAGTCATCCTTGGTTACCAAGAGACTACTACTACTACTACCACCACATTTAAGGGATTCTGTTAAATGACTAAACTGTCATATGACAATATTAGAGGTATTTTGCATATTGATAAATTTCTGATTTTGGAGCAAAAAAATCCTATGTATAAACCTTTCTTCTGATCCTTATTAGAAATTTAACCCAGAACAGATCATCTAACCTCTTGGTGACTCAGGTAACTTTAGAAGACTAATCTGTTAAGTTCCAAAGACATTTCCATCTTTTTCAGTGAAGAGACATTCTCTACCATGAAACCACAAACCATAGCTATTTTAGCATATCACAGCACTTTATAGTAAGGATGTTTTACAGTATATCATCAAACATTAAAATCATGTCAGAAATAAAATCCACATTTATTTCAAGTTTCTTACATATTTAACATCTTGACTTCTTTATCCTAAGAGATTTTAAATTCTCTCCAGAGTGAATTTGAATCCAAGATTTGGTATTTCCCTTGAAATAATTGTGCTTACTCAACTTATATTTTCCTGATGACACTAAAAGTCAATATTTGTAATAGCCACAGAATATTGTAATTTAAGTTCTACATAGTAGACAAATGTATAACTCTGCATACAGATGATTTATTAGGTTTCAGTTCCAACTTAAGGACACAAGGATAGTCCTAGGACAATGCAATTTCAGGGATGACAAAGGCAGACCACAAAATAGTAGTTCAAAAAATTTTAAAGCAAATGTCTTATATTTATCCTTTTTTCTATTATGATATATCTGTGTCACAGTTTAGTTTTAGTTTTCATGTGTTTTTTTTAGTTAAAGCAGATTGGAAATTTATGGCTTTGTAATAGAAAATGATATATATCTTCAGTTCAGTTCATTTTAGATAAATGTGACTCAGTTCTAAAATTCTATTTAAATCCTACATCACTTTAAGACCTAACAAAAATGCCTATCAGACTAAGTCAACAACATTGTTATTTTTCCCTCAAGAAGAAAACTCAGAGATAGGAGGATTTTTGTATTAAAATGGTATAGTATTGGTTTGGAAATTGTATATGCCAAACATCTTCAACATGTTCCTTATGTGACTACCAGTGTGAATTTGAAAGATGTTTGGTTAAGGTCAAGGTAACATTCTATGGTGAAGCAAGTTGTTTTCCACATGAACATCAAAAGTCTATAGTAGGGGAAAGTCCATTACATTGGTCCTAGTAGAACATATCCTGTCATATGTTATCATAAAAGATTTTAGTAATAATTTGTTCTTCTAATCTTGCTATATTTGGAAAGACCTGAATTACCCATTAATTTTGTGTCTCATAATTTATTCATTTTGGTAGTGAGAGAATATGAACATTTTACAACAAAATGGAAAACAAGGCAAAGTTTGTACATACTGGTATTTTGAACAGAAGAAAGATATGTTGACTGTGACTGGGAAAAGTTTACCTATGTGTTTCTATGATACCTTGAAATATTCATTTCTGTACCTAATCCTTTAGATCATCCTTTAACTATGATAAGCAACATATCATTTTTATTCATCTTCTGAATCTAAAAATATTCTTTTGTAAATGTTTATTAAAAGCAATTTTATCAGGCTAACAGACAGATTGCTCTCTGCTGCTGACAATACTACCTGGGTCAGCATTAGGATTGAACACCCAAAGGAATTGCCTACATTGAATTCAAGAGAGAAGCATATGTGGACAAAGACTAGGAAAAGAAACAAGGGACTGAAAAGGATAACCTGGCACTCATTCTGGACTACACATAGGAGAAAAGTCAAGGACAAGAGAATTTGCAAGATGGGAAGAACAATCTTGGCTCCAAGACACTGGTGTTGAACAACCTCAACCACATTACCCTACAGGAGAATCTACATAAAGCGTTTGAGAAAGCTACAGTCATTAACCTGCCCAAAAACATCCAAGGCCAATCAAAATAATAGGCATTCATTAAAATTGCCTCCATTGTGGATGCTGAAAAAGCTTTGAAATCTTGTTAGAGTATAGAAATTGAAGACTGAGTCATTCAGCTGGATCTTAAGAGACAGAAGACAGCCAATGAAGCCCCAAGGAACCAGTGTTATAAAATTTTGTTGAAGATATGATAGAGGAAACATTGATAGACTTTTTCATGGTTTACTGGAGGCCAAAATAATCACAGTGAGACAAGATAATCAAAGGGTTTTGTTTTGTGGACTTCAATTCATAAAAGGATGCTAAAGGTGCAAAAGATGACATTGATGATGGGGAGATTGATAGAAACAAAGTCAATCTGGACTGAAGCAAGCCAGTTGTTAGAGATGATATAAAGTTAAAAATCAACAGATGTTGGCAACAGATTAGGTATGGGCAAGGAGAGAAAGTGTGAAAATGAGAAGTTGAGAATGACTCCCAGATTGGATGCCTGAATGACCAGGAGGATAGTGGAATTTCAAGAGTCATCTCTATTTAGCTTCCACAAGTGGTCTTCCTAAGGCACAATTCTGATCATGTTAGCATCTACTTAGTAAGCTCACTACTGTTAGTGCCCTCTCTTAAGTTTACTTCCCATGTATTCCATATACATTTTATATACTGTTTGCTTAGCATCTCCCCCAGGAAAATGAGAGCTCCTTGTGGACAAGGACCAGCTTTTTCTCTTCCTTTGTTTCTCTAGTGCTTGGTACAGTGCTTGGTAGGTAGTAGATAATTAAAAAATTTTATTTTTGATGACTGTCTCACCAAAACTATTACTAATACAAAAGTATTAAGAAAGAGGATGAAAGGAATGATAAGTAATAACCTATCCCCACATTATTGTGATTCCTTCTGCTGTTTCTCATCATTGTAATTGTAATATTGTAAACTGTTATTGCAAAGAGTTTGGATATTGTGGTTACTTCTTTAAAATGCTTTTATTAGAATATTTATGGATTAGTGGTTCTCTGTCTTCATAGAAAATATTATAAAAATACCAATGTTTCTTTATTGTCATGTCTTCACTAAAGGTATTGGAATAATATAAGTTCTACTCAGGAGAAAAATCCATTTATTTAATTTATTAAATAAAATTTTCAAATATTGGTTGGTTGGTTTCTTAAAGCTTTTCTTCCAGTTGCAAGTTTTTTTACTTGCACATAGATACCATTTTTCTATTCCTATTTACCACTTGGTTTTAAATTGACCTCGATAATAGTACTGCTTTATTTTTCAACTATAAATAATATCCATCTGATTGGTTTTTAAAGTATATTTGGTTACTGGGAAGATAGCTAGCTCCTGATTTCTAAAAACCTTGTTTACTAATAATTCCAGTAGTGATATTTTAAAAGAAAACTAAAACCCAAATATCAGATCATTCCCTGAACATGTCTAATTATTTAATTTTGGCTTTAATTAAGCTATCAATATGGAAAAATAGCACAATGAAGAGTCAGGGGCAAATGGAACCCTCCCTTTCATAATCATTCATTTCAATCAGGCAATGTCCCAGGAGTTTATTTTTTAATTCTCAGTACAGGGAAACAAGAACCAACAACTTCAAAACTTCTAAAATTTAGTTGATGTTCCAAATTTGAACAACTCAGGAAACAGAAAGTCAAATATATATTATATGTAATTCAACTAAATTACTAAAAGTTTTAGTGTTTATCCATCCTTTGAGAAGACACATAAAACGATGCCAGTTCAATTAGACTAGATCAAATTGTTCCTGCTTCAGAGGAAAAAGAATTAGTAGGCAGCGAAAAGAAGGTCACAATCTGCCAAGATTGGAAATATTTATCATTCTTCAGAGACATATATCAGCAAATGAAAATAAATGTGATATGGAACCATAATATTAATGTGAAAAATTGATTATATTAAAAACTAAAAAACAGAGAGAAAATGAGGAGGGAAAGGGAGAAATTACCCAACCAGAGTCTACTCTCTTCAATCTGGCTCCTAAATTTATTATAAAATAGAATTTTTTCTTTCCATTTTTCCAAAAATATTTTAATTGTCAAATCAAATGGCCTTGAATCTATCCTTTTCTTTCCTGACCTCTCTGCACCATTTTATCAATTGACCATCATTTTCTTTTGGACATTTTTCTTCCCTGCATTTCCTTTATACTGTTCTTTCTTCATTCCCCTACCTTTATGATTTATCTTTAATTTCCTTTGTTGTGTCATCATCTATATAACACTCTCAAACTGCAGATTTACCTCAAAAGCTTTCTCATGATTCTGATTTTCTTTACTCTTTATATTCTCTCACTCACTTGGTGATGTCTTGTCATGTCTTATGTAAGTCTTTCACCTCTAAGCTTTCAAATTCATCTCTCTAGCCTCAGTTGATCTCCTCAGAAGTAGTCTCACATTATCCACTATTCATTGGACCTAATTGCCTACATAGACTTTTCAATATTAACATATCCAATATAGATAACATGTTTAAGTTAAGATCTTTCCCTCAAAACTACTTGTCTTCTCAACTTTACTTTTTCTTTTGATTTTACCACTATCTTTCCAGTCACTCAAGTTCACAATCTGAGTGCTTGGTTTGAGTCCTCTTTCTTACACCATACATATCTAATTGGGAAGCAAATCTTATTGCTTCCATGTAAACTGCAATGTAATTTGCATATATCTTTAGTAAATTTATATAAATACTACCCTAGGTCAGAGACTTATTACCCTTTAGCTAAATGATTGAAACAACATGATAAATAAAGTCTCAACAGCGAGGAAGTTACTTGGCACAGACCAAAGAGCCTAAAGTCAACAAAACCAAAGTTGTTCAAATCTAGCCTCAGCTATGTTCTACCTTTATAAACTTGGACAAGTCATTTAATCTGTCTGATTCAGTTTCCTTCACTCTAAAATGAAGATAATGATAACATCTTCTTTCCCCTCCCTGGGTAGTTGTAAGTATTAAATGAAATAGCACAGTGTCTAGTATGTAGTTAGTGCTTAATAAAAGCTTCCCTTTTCATTTCCAATTATCAGCAAGTCTTTCCCTACTCCCATTTAACTTCCATACAAATCATACATTATTATCTTGAATATAGTCTGGAGCAATGGCTTCGACAGGCCGGCTAAACCTTGTGAGAGTAGCCATCGGGTCATAGATCCTTGGTTCACCAGGGCCTTGCTCACCCAGCATGTGAAGACTGCTTCAGCTGAACAGACGGAAGAAACCAATAAGAAGGTTCAACGGCTGAGATGGCAACACAGACAAACACTGTAGTATGCTTAGGGCATGTTGGAGCACAAATGACAACACGGCCATTCAATGCAGACGAGGAAGTCTCCAGGTGTAATGACTTTTCTGCCAATGGACCCAGCCTTCCAAAGCTGAGAGAGTGAGACTGTCTCTATGCATTGACTTTTCCACTTAAATCTCCTTCACGCACAAGTGTCTTTGTGCACACTCCTCTACATCACAGATGAAAGCGCACGAAGACAATCATCATCCTCGGTTACTGAGAGACTACTACTACTACAGTCTGGAAAATAATTGAATATCATTCTACATGACATTCTCTATTTTCCTACTTTTGGTAAGGCCATTGTCCATGTCTGTTTAAACTCTGTGGAATCCCTGATTTCCTTTAAGATGTATTTCAAATACCACCTGGATTTGGATTTTTAAAAATTATGTAATTCCAGTTCTGCCTATCCAAAAAACTACAATTGTCATCCTTATTTCAAAAGAAGATATATATTTTTATTAATATTTCCCAATTATAGATGAAAAAATTAAAAATCTTTTCAACTTTTCCTGGAGCTTTTTCTTTTTCACCTATCCATAATATTTTACATCACCCCAACATAATTGACTTGCTATGTAGAATCCTTCTTACTTACCTAATAAAGATAAAGTTCTTAACAGATGAATGCATTATTTTCCAATATAGAAAGGTAAACAATTTAACATTACTGAGTCCCTTTGTCTCCCAAAATATATTACAAGATCTCCATTCTTTGAAAATGGTAGCTGCTCCATGGCATTTGAATATCATTTTGGAAATGTGAAACATTTTCTCTTTTCCTTAGGAGCTCTGGAATTTGGCTCTAATTTTCCTAAAAGTTTTCTTTTGGGATTCTCTTTTAGGTGATGATCAATGGATTCTTTTAATTTTTATTTTATCATCTAGTTCTTAGAAATCAGGGCAGATTTCCTTGATAATTTCTTGAAATAATGTGTCTTGACTCTTTCTTTGATCACAGCATTAAGTTAATCTAATCATTCATATTTTTCACCTTATTCTATTTTCCATGTAAGTTTTTTTTTTCCTGGAAGAAATTAATTTTCTATTAAAAAATTCTTATGGTTTTATTTTATTTTTATTTTTTTATTTTTATAATTTTATTTTATTGTTTTTCAGTGTCTCATGGAGTCAAGCTTTCACTTGCTCAATTCTAATTTAAAAAAAAATTATTTTCACATGTGAAATTATTTTTTTTTCCATTTAGCCAATTCTGTTTTTTTAAGGTATTGTTTTCTTCAGGGTTATTTTTTTGCATATTTTACTGAAATGTTAATGATTTTTTCATAAATTTCTTCATTTATTTTCATTTAGTTACCGACTTTTTCTTCTTCCACTTATGCTTGATTTTTAAAATATTTTTAGATGTTCTGGAAATTCTTATTGAGCATTTGCCCAAATTATATTCCCCTCTGCTTTTGAAGCTTTGCTTATAGTAGTTTTGACTTCATTGTCTTATTCTGAGTTAATATTTTGATCTCTGTTATCATAGTAGATTTTTATGGCCAATTTTTCTCATTCTTCTCATATTTCTTGATTTAGAACTTTTAAAAAAATAATGGACTCTATCCTTGGCATGGAGGTGGGAGGAGAATGGAAGGGGCTCTGTCTCAAGCTTCATACTTTTTTGCACTGTTTTTTTCAGCTCTAGTTCTGTGATATGGGGAAGGCTGTAGTCACTACCCTCTTGGTCTTTATTCCTTAAACAGGAAAAGCCTCAGGCCCCTTGATATTGTAACCAATCTTGATCTTCAGAGACTCTCCTCTCTTGGGGACAGAAATGATACTGTTTCTGAATGTCCCTGATCTTTTGAGGCCAAAAGTGATACTGCCCCTCAAGGCTTCTAGTCTCTTGGTACAGAAAGTACTCTCAATCTTTGAGCTGTGACCGATAAGTGAGGAAAGGCAATAGAGCTTCCAAACAGTTTCTGTTTCTATATCCAGTGCTGGTAAAGCAGTACCCTATCTCTTTCTGGCCAATTTCCAGGTCCCCTTCTCATATCTCATTTGAAAACTTCTGATGCCCCTTCTGTTACTATCAACTAGTTCCACCCCATTATTTCATCCACATGGGATCTGGGTAGATCTCCACTCCCACTCCACATCTCTCTCTTTCTGACCTCATATGTTTTCTTTGGAGTATAAGAATTTCTCGCTCTGACTTTTTGTTAGTTCTACCACTCCAGAATTCAATTTAAGGTGCTATTTCAAAGTCATTTTGAGGATAATGTTGGGGAAACTCAGTTTAGCTCTTCTAGATACCAATATCTTGGCTCTGCCCCAGTAAGTTATCTTTGTCGTCTTAGATAAGTCACTAAACACCTTTGGGTTTCAATTTCCTCATCTCTAAATGAAAGTTTGAGACTAAATACTCTCTATAATCCCTTCTATCTCTGAAGGCTGTGGTTCAATTACTTTATTTCAATTGCTTAATTTTTTCTTATTATATTGCATTGTCCATGAAAGGGCTCTTTTACAGAATATTCTCCTTTTTTTATTATCTCCAGTAAATCTACTATGTATTTAGTTTGTACATAGTTTGGGGCATGTTGTCTCCCCCATTAGACTATGACCTTCCTGAGAAAGGGAATTTTTGGGAGGAGTGGCTTTCTTTGTATCCACAGTGCTCAATACATTTTCTGGCACTTAATTGACACTCAGTAAGTGCTCAGGGGCTGATTAACATTGAGGCCATGTAACTCTTATTAAAGAAAAGGCCTGTGTATTGATTTTAGGTATATGTTAAAATATACTTGATTGATAGTACTATAAAGACTACAGAGTTCATCTAGCCAAAACCTCTTGTTTAGAGATTAGGAAATTGAGGCCCAGAGAAGTTTATTGATTTAAGGAAAATGACTGTTAGTAGATTGTGTAGCACAATGGGAATTATGTATTTCTTTTTACTACAAATCCATTTGGTCTTTGAAATGAGTTTTGAAGGAACCCAGGATCCTACAGAAGTGGAAATGAAGAAAGCAACCTCTCCAGATATGAGTGAAAAAGAGGGTCAAGAAGTCACTGATATCCTTTTCTTTCCATTGGCCTTCACTTATAAGACTCCCTGAAACGGATTTTTTTTGTCACTCATCAATATCTGATTAAGTTTCTCTCCTTTTTCAAAAGAGAAAAGAAGTATCTTCTCTAAAATACTTGCCCAATTCTAATGAAAGTTTTCTTTTTCTCCTTACATTTCTCATTCTACTTTGCTTAGATATACACTTTCTTTCCAAACTAGTTAATTGCATAGAAACTCAAAATAATAGAATCATACATATTCTCCCTTTAGATTTTTTTTGTTATAGTCATTGGTCTTGTGGGTGCTTAGGACATATTCTTTGAATTGAATTATGTAGAATGTAATTTAAATTCATTCAGATATTCATCACTCAGCTCCTCGGTCTGGACCAATGACATTAAAGTACCTGAGACAATGAAAAATGCCTCTTAGAAATAGAAAATGTGTATTTTCAGTCATTGAAATTAAGCATGTGTAGCATAACATTGGACTAATATATTTTTTTTTCAATTTCATGTTCAGAATTTTAACGAAGTAAGAATAAAAGCATATTCCTGTATATTTAGTTTAGCACATTTATCAGGAAATTTGGTCAGCAGAACAGTGAGCATATCCTGTGTACTAAACCATACTTCCAGAAGCAATTTCTTGGGATGCATGAACCCCATAGTTTATTCTTTGGCTCTAAAAGCTTCTTCTTTTTACTTGTGGATGGGTGGGCCACCATACAATAACTAAATAAATATAGATGGTTTATTAAATCTCAGAAAATATCAATACTTTTTTGTTGTTTTGACTAGACTCAGTATCATTAGTATGGCAGAAATTCTGATGTGAAAATTCCATACTGTCAATAATTTGTTTTAGAGAATTCCATGAAGTAGTTGAGTTGAGAAAGTCCTTGTTCAGTGTTATTCAACTTATGTGAGCTAGAGTCACATCTCAGACTCAAAATTATCCTCACTTAAAGACTGGTCCTATAGTCACTGTGGAACACAGCACCTCCTTCAAAATTGGATCTGAAGACAGTTTGATTTTTTAATGTAGAACACATATGAGAAGCTTTTGGTGTTGTAAAATGTAAAACAAAGATATTTAAATTGTTAAGAAAAAATATTCCTATTTCATGACTGGCAGAAAGAAAGAAAAGAATTTTGACTTTTTTTAGTGTCAGGGAGGCAGGTTCAAATTTTCCTTTTGTTCTTTATTACTTGTGTGACCTTAGATGAGTTGCCTTCTCTTCCTTTTGGACGTAAATTTATTTATCTGTAAAATTAAGGGATTGAATTAAGGGATTGCAAAACTTTCCAAACCTAAATCTTAGAAAGGCAGCAGATTTTTATAGATTTACACTATAATCATTGTGAATTATATTGTAGTTGGATGCCCAGCTTGATTTTCTCTTCTACAATGACCATAACATACAAGGCTATAGGAATGTCTCATCTAAATGGCCATAGTTATGATAGGATCTAAGAGAAAATGCAATGCTATTAGATCAGAAATTTTAAGTTATACTTTTCCATTTCTATTTAAGTCCCCTGACCTATGCTTCCTCTGACTTAACAAAGCTCTTTGTATTTATTTCACATTTAACAACTAAGCCTGATATCTATAATTAATGATCCAAATGAAAACATTTCATGCAATTGATTGATGAGTAAGCTCCCTGAAACATGCTCAACAATTCAAATATTTCATACCAAGAATTGATGAGCTTTTTCATGGGAAAATTTAAAAGATTTTGATGAATATATTTAACTTCCATCTGTCATTCTTTGAATATTTTAATGAACTCATCTAGGATAACAGAGGCCAAATCAGAGTAGATGTGTAATTTTAGTGTATTGTACAGTGAATAAAAGTACATTCATTTAGGAACTACATTTCCTATGAAGTCTTGGACTCTGGGAGTAGGTCCTAAGAGCAAGGAGCCTGAGATTACATTTTCTGTGCCATTAAAAAGGAAAGTTATCATGTCAAAGAGACAGGGAAAAGAAAAAGTTGAAGCTAAGACATGTACTGGATATGACATGAAGCAGATCAGGACTGGTGCTCCAGTGCAGCCAAATGGGTTTCAGTAGAACTATGAAGAAAATATGAACAAGTAAACATTGCCAAGCTCAACCAATATGCTCAGTAGGTTGGGGAGGGTTGCTGTTGGGGTCAGAAAGATTAGTAAGAACAAAGGAAGTAAAAGGCTGAGAGCAAGTGGAAGCAATAGATTATTTATATTCTGATTTATGAAGTAAGTAGCAATGTTGTCTATAGAGGTTCCTTAAGTTTTGCCTTATTTTCCCAATTTTCAAGAAGAACCCCAAAAGGACTAGGGGGAAATCTTTTTTTATAATGTTTTGACAGTGACGAGAGTGAGCTGTAAGACATTTGCAGAATAGGTGCTGACACAATTTCTATTTTGCTTTTCCATCGGATTATATTAAATTATATTATGAATCTCTACTCTTTATGAATCACAGATTTAAAGCCAAAAGGGAGATTAGATGTCATTTAGCTCAATCCCTAGATCATATAAATGATAAAAGTGCCACCCAAAGAATGACTTGCTGAAAGTCACAGAACTATTAAATTATTATATAATTATTGAATAATTGTAGGACTATATTACATGTTATATGAATATGTAACATCATTATTCTAAATTTTTAGTCTTCTATGGGGGCACAATGAGCAAAATCCCCCAGTTTTCTAGAGAATTTCAAGAATAAAAGTCTGTGGGAGACTAGTAAAAGTCATCAGCAAATTAACAAGCATTTATTACTCACATACTATGTGACATGTATTCAGCAACTGTACTAGCACTATGAATTCAAAGAAATTTTATTTTTTTAAATTTTTTAAAGTTTTAAATTTTTATTGATCAATTAATTTAGAATATTTTTCCATTGTTACATGTCATGTTCTTTCTCTCCCCTCTTCCTTACTCACTCCCAGAGTCAATGAGCAATTCCACTGGGTTTTACATGTATCATTGATCAAGGCCTATTTCTGTATTATTAATATTTGACTAGAGTGATCATCTAGAACCTATATCCCCAAACATATCTTCATCAACCCATGTGATCAATCATATGTCTTTCTTATGCATTTCTACTCCCACAGTTGTTTCTCTGGATGTGGATAATGTTCTTTCTCATAAGTTCCTCAGAATTGTCCTGGATCATTGTATTGCTACTAGTAGAAAAGTCTGTTACATTTGATTGTGCCACAGCGTTTCAGTTTATGTGTATAATGTTCTCCTGGTCCTGTTCATTTTGCTCTACAACAATTCCTGGAGGTCCTTCTTTAAGTAGACCATCATATCATCTTCAAAGAGTGATAGTTTAGTCTCATCATTGGCTACTTTATTCCTTCAATTTCTTTTTCTTCTCTAGTTGCTATCATTATGCTTAAAGTGGACTTTAACTGAGATATTAAGGAAGCTAGGGAGTCCAAGAAGTAGAAATGAGAAAGGTAGAAATTCCAAGCCCTGGTTTAAAACATGAAGTAGGTTATGAGACTGAATGTTGAGTTTGAGAAACCTGATTCATGATTATATTAGTATTTTATGTAATTGTTTAAAATGTCTTGAAGTTTGAAAAAATATAATAGTGACTTTTCTCAGTACTCAAAAGAGGATTTTATAAGAATATTCTCTGAAGAAGATAGTGTGGTGTCATGATTAGATGAAGCAATGACTTTTTGTTCAGTCAGAGAACCTCGATTTTAATATCTCTTCTACTTATCCATGGAATCTTTAGCAAATTGCTTAATTATTCTAGACCTCATGTTCCTCATCCTTATAGTAAGGGGTTTGTATTCAAAGATTCTGGGATTCCATCAAACTCAAAATACAATGATTCTTGAGAGCCTAAATGGTTTAATAACTCCTATGCCAAGGAAATTATATTCTATATTTTTATTTTTTAAACCCTTACCTTCCACTTTAAAATCAATACATAGCTAGGAAGTGCCTGAAGTCATATTTGAACCCAGAACCTCCAATCTCTAGGCCTAGCTTTTAACTCTCTGAGTTATCCAGCTGCATAAAATCCTTTTATCTTTGTATGATTGAAAATAATATTTATTTTGTATGATCTCAATAATAATATTTTATTTTAAGAGATTCATTAATGATCATTAGAAATCAAGGAATAAAGAAGATACAAAATAAAGACCATGTGCCCATGGATGGTTACCCATTTTTAGTAAACCCCACTCACCACCATCAATGCTGATTCTATATCAGAGAGAGGGAGCCTCCAAAGCCCACGCCCTTTATCCTCTGTCTAAAGGAAGTACGTAATGACAGGAAGTCATTATACTCTTGGGATATGTAGTTCTTTTTTAGGGTAACACATTTTCAATCATACATTTTTTATGTGTCTCTCAGGAAGAGATCTATATAAACTGGTGGATTTCATTCTTTTTAGGCCATAAAAGTGATTGCTAACTTGAGGACCAGTATTAAGTCATGTAGTTAATCCAAATGTTTATTCACTTTCAATCTAGAATGCTTAGTACTGCTAAATCCTAAATGCATTAGAAAGAAACACTTCATTTCACAGATGTGACTTATTACTTTAGAGTAGAAAGCATTAAATAATATTTAAGCTTCTGAATAGAATATATCTATCAATAGTTTTCTAGGTTACAGTAAACATCATCATATTCCTTATTCTCTCAAAAATGCTTGTGTATGTAGTGCAAGAAGAAGAGAAAAATTGAAGATAAAACTGAAGCATACTCAAACCTTAATGGGGTTTTTTCACCTGGAAGAGCATCCAATGATGTCTAGAAAGTGAATGAAAAGCCAACACAATTCACTGTGTGTCAAGGCACTTTCCCCCTCTCTAAAGTGTGTAGGATGCTTTTACTAACAATCACCAGGGAATGTCATCACTCTCTTGCCTTCTGCATCTTACCTTCAGTTTTCATTAGATGTCAGGGCTTTTTAGCTTTCTACATCTTGGTTTTGGGATATTCTTTGCTTCTACTATTCATATCATAACTATCTCATATGGACTTATTGAAGCATTATGAAAAAGTTGTTAAGTATTGCCCTGATATAAACAGAAAGGTAGATATCAGATAATGAAAGTATGAAATGCTTTTTTTTAACAGATTATACAGCCAGCAGATAATTGTAGGTAAAAAATTTTTATTAGACCTATCTTACCTATGAATCGACAAGCATGATTTTAGCAGCTACTATGTGCAATGCATTGTTCTATATGATGGAGAATCAAATGTAAAAGTATTAACCTCAAAGAACTTGTATTGTGCACATCAATCAATAAATAAACATTTATTAAATGCCTAACATCCCAAGCATTGATCAAAATCTTATTTTGCTTGCATGTTGTAAATATTTAGTTATCATCTAGGAAAATATCAATTCTGAGGACAGGGACAAGTTGTTTCTTTGTGTAACAAGTGCTTCAAAAATGCTTTATATATTTAACATTTTTATTGAATATTTATTAAATTTAATTAAGTTAAACTGAATCAAATGGTAAAGGTGATAGCACCAGCCAAATGACTGTCATGCAAAAACATAGTAGGACAAACAAAAGTGAAGATAAGATAAAGTGAATGGATTTAGAATGAGGAAAGATTGAGTGCATAGTGATCTCCACAAAAATGGAATTAATTCAGTAGAAAATATGGAATGGAAGAAATAAAAAGTTGCTTTAGTTAGAGAGGATTTTCTTGGTGATGATGAGTTCCAACATGAGGTTTTTATTCTTGAATACGTAGTTAAAATTTGACATGTTAGTCATGTCAAATCATTTGATGCCTGATCAAATCATTTTTCAGCCTGAAGGGGGATTATGGATACAAACAAGAACAAGGGCAATGAATGAAATGGAAATGAGGACTATAATACAGAAATTCAGCTATTGGAAAAGACTGGACATAATTCTAAGAACTAGAAAATAAAAGTAATGAGTATAAGGATAAGATAAATTCATGATGTGAAATTCAAAGGTGAATATGTCAGATAATTGAAAAGAAGAATAAGCATTGAAATTGAAGTTAGAAGATATGAGTTGTAACACTTCATATATTATTCACTATCTGCGTGACCATAAGTAAGTCATCTATTCCTTAGCTCCCAACTGTTTTTTTTATCCTACAAAATAGACACCACCCTTTCAGGACAACTATAAGGGAAGAATTTCATGAGCCTTAGAAGCATTATAGAAATATAAGTAGTTATTATTTAATTATGTTACCAGGGAAATCGTCTGAAAGTCATAGTAAGTGTTAGAAGATCCATCTACCTAAGTCTGTGAAGTTTTATTTTTTAACCCTTACCTTCCATCTTAGAATCAATATTGTATATTGGTTCCAATATAAAAGAACAGTAAGATCTGGGAAATGAGGGTCAATGACTTGCCCAGTCTTACAGCTAGGATGTTTCTGAAGTCAGATCTGAACCCAGGACCTCCCATCTCTAAGGCTATCTCTTAATCCACTCAGTCACCTAGCTGCCTTCACCTGTGAAGTTTTAGATTTAACATGAAAATGTATAAAGCAATTTAAATATTTTATTATGCTTGCTTTGTATCTAAATTTGCTGGAACATATTTTATACAACTGGAGGTCCTTGGATTATTTTTAGATATCTTATTGTTGAAATAACCTTTTGCTCCTTCATTTCCTTAAGATATATTGAAAATTATCTGTAAATCTGTGTGATACTCATTAAGTCCAAGAGCCATGGGAATGGCAAGATCACCAAGACCATTAGCCTAGCTTCCAGCTAAATCCCAAACCTCCAGCTATAATCCAGGGAAGTAACTCCATTCGAGAAGACAGTAGCCATACCCACTCACTTCTAACCAACTGCCACCAATTTTCAATCAACTACTAACTTGCAGAGGAAGGTCACTCAATAAGACCCCCTGAAGGAGATTCAAAAGTTGACTTGTTCCAGGAAAGTCAAACCTTCTGTACCATCAATTTAAACAACACCTGCCCTCAGACCTCAATGAGAGAGGTAACCTTGGATGCTAAACTGAAGAGCCTTTGAAATATTAATGTTTCCCATACCTCCATCCCACTTATATCATAGATCCCAGTGTTTTCATTGAAGGGAGCAATTAATATATAGAAACTGCTCTTCTTGATACCAACAGCAACTATTAATGAATTGCCACCAACAGTCAAGAACGTTCAAGAGACCTAAGAGTGACATCACTGCTCAGACCAACTACCTTGCTTCCATCACAATCTCTGAAACCAATATCTTAGGAAGGAAGTTCTGTATAAAAGAGCTCAACCATCCCAATCAATTTGGAGCCTAATTATGGTCTAACATGCTTGAGGGAAAACAGTTTGAGGGAAAGACAAGAAGGAGTCTGTTTTAGGAAATTTACCTCACTTACCATCTATCATCATAACTACTATTTCATTTCAGACATCAGTAAATATAGTTCAATCCAAAAAAAAAAAACCTCAGGAATATAAATACTTCCAGCACAAACCCCAGAATTACATTTTGGAGAAGCAATTTCAAATGACATGTGGGCTTCTTTGGGTTCTCTAGCGATAGCTACTGAAGATTAGAAAAAAATGATCTTGTTATTATTCATTGACCTAGTCAAATAGTTAAGTATCAGAAAATGATATTATCTTACCAATAGAAATTATGTTCATGAAGAGATATTACTGCCTATTTTACCCCTGTATCATAGGGGCCATGAGACATAGCCATTTAACTCACAGCTACAATAGATAAACAGACAGATAGAAATAGATATAGATATATAAATATAGCTACCTATATCAATATATTTATATGTGTATATGTGTAAATCTGTGTTTAGGTAGATATAGTTATACAGTTATAGGCACAAATCTATCATTTCCATTACAATGTGAACTTCTTGAGAAAAAAAAGAGACTATTAGACTTTTCCATTTTGCCTAGAACTTAGCACAGTTCTTTATATTTTAAAATTATCCTATTTGAAAGTGTTTGTTCTCTCATTCATTGATTTTTCTCATTTGTGAAATGTGCGGGACTGGAATTAGGCAATTTTTGAAGTCCTGCCCATCTTTTGATGTGACAATGTAAATAAATATCACACAATAGGATTGATTTCAAATCACTACTTCCTTCCTTACTGCCTGTTATATTGTTTGTCATTTCATCTCAGTTTTCCCTCATGCAAAATGAAAGAGCTTGAATTAAATAATTCTTGAGATTACTTTCAGCTCAAATACTAAGAGCACATGGCCCAATAATGTACAATAATCACAACTATTTTTGTCCTGCTTTGAAAGCTTGATACTACTAATATAACTGTATGATTTGTCCAGGTTTAACTATCATGCTTTCCATTTTATATTTGAATTAAGAGCATATCCATATACTACTATTTTGGTCCAATCATGATTATAATCCATTAAATGAGGACCTTTGATACAATTTTTTTGTGAGAAACATGAAAAGTAGGATTGATTACCTAAAAGTACTCTGGCATCATTCAATACCACTGTTGCCTGCATTCCAATTCTACTTATTAATGAATGAATGTGTTTAGAATAAGCAACACCCTACTTTTTCATCATTGTAAAAAGTTACTGTAACATATATAGCATGTAGAACATATAAAACTTATTCCTATGTAGAACATATATAGTGAACATTTTATTGACATTTTCCTAGCAATGCTTATGAAATTGCTAGACATGGAGCATATGGTTTTAAAAAACCATAGTTTGAAAGATTATGTTTGCATTTTCTCTTTGTTTTCAAGTCAATTTCAGTATATACATCTTTGGATGTATGACATGATTTTCTTTTAAATTATCCAAAGGATTAATTCAATTTCAGTAAGCAAATATTTATTTGGGTCATATTGTTTATCACTATTGGTAAAAAAACCATTAGAATGATATAAAAGTAGGACGAGATTATTACAGACACAATTTCACTAATTTAGGGAATATTTTTTGTGGAATTTCACTGTACTAAAAAAATCTGCAACTTTTGCCATTGGTCATCTTTGAAAGTTGTTGATTCATCAGAGGCAACATTTAAACCTGTCTATGTCTTCTGGTCTCAGAGATCATCCTTCATTATATTATGCTATAATTCAAAAATGATATATTTTAAATGTAGAAAAGAGCAAATTAGAATGTGTTTCAATGAGATTAAGATTTCTGTGATTTACTGGATACTGTTGTAAAGGATTAGCTTTGCAAAAAGCAAGAAGCAAAGAAATCCCACAGGGCAATGACAGGGTCAACATTCCAAAGCTCTCAGTAGGTGAGTAACTGAACACAGAGGCAGTTGCTGGCAGTTGATGGACTCTGGAGGAGTGAGAGCCTACTTTTCCTCTAGCTGTCAAGATAACCCAAAGGGTAGGTGTCTGGTGTTCTGGGGTGGACCAGAGAACCATTGGTTGCCTATTTCTTTGGCTGTCCTTAAATTGCCTGTTTTTCCTACTACTTGTACAGAGAAGTGGATTTCTGCTGTTGCTGGTGACATCTTACTGGGATTGCTATTTGTATCAAAGAAAGGAATCCTGTGTTGTGAGATTTATTTGGGCCCTTGGTCCATGCCTCTACCAATTCTTCCTTAATTTTAATTCATTAGTTAATTTAGAATAATTATTGACAGTTTAGGATTTTAATATCTGGTATGAGTTAGAAGTAATTTATTCCCTGATTCCCCTCCCTTCCTTTCTCCTTTTAGTTAAATAAACCTTTTATTTTATATATATATATATATATATATATATATATATATATATATAGCTAATTTGAATGCTTCTTTAAACCCACCTTATAACAGTACTTAGAAGTTCTTAAGAAAAGCATATAATGAAAGGTAAATTGTCTTTAAGACTCCCTTAAAGGAAACTAAATTATATATGATATACCAGTAATATAGGTTGATTGATTAAAACTGTATATTTTCTTAGAAATATGTACCCAAATATTCTCTGAATAAGGAATGATTTGACTGTGTATTTTAGCTAAGATAAAGGAATAAGATGGACTAAGTCTGTAAGATAACTGTACAAACTAATTAGATAAGAAAGACTCAAGATTGTACAGTAAGAGCTATCAATTTTGTAATAGTCCCCCAGTCTTCTTTCACAATAACATAAAATGTGTTGAATCAAATTATATGTGGAAAACACAAGAAAAGTCATACTGAATGATTTTATCCACCTTGGAACAGATTACAAGGACAGATATATCTATGGATATTTGGGTGGGAGACAGGAATGTAATGTAGCAGTGGAAGTGTCAGCAGGTTATGGCTATGTCACTAGACTCTGGTGGTGTCTTAAGCAGAAATATACTGTGCAATACCCAGGGAAAGTAAAGATTCTGAGCATCTGATCAGAAAGAGCTCTCATTTGTCTCCTGTACTGCAACTCAGAGCAGAAACATATATTCTGCCTTCTCTGTCATCCATTATCCATCTCTTACACACAGTTCCTGGGAAGAGAAGAGTAGTTATAATTGCAAGAAAACAGGTCCTCGGGGGCAGCTGGGTAGCTCAGTGGATGGAGAGCTAGTCCTAGAGACAGGAGGTCCTAGGTTCAAATCTGGCCTCAGCCACTTCCTAGCTGTGTGACCCTGGGCAAGTCACTTGACCCCCATTGCCTAGCCCTTACCACTCTTCTGCCTTGGAGCCAATACACAGTATTGACTCCCAAGACGGGAGGTAAGGGTTTTAATTTAAAAAAATTAAAAAGAAAAAGAAAAAAAGAAAACAGGTCCTCTACTTGTCTAAGGAATAGAGGGCACATGGAGGTGGTGTAATCTTCGGGATTACATCAATTTAGAACAATTAAAAACTCGCAGGTGCTCAAATCTAGCTGTGAACATAGAAGGACATAAAAGACAGAAGTTCAGGCCAATTGTTCTTCCCAGAGACAAGCAGAACCAAACTCCAATAAATTCTAAAGTCAAGAAGTAGGATGATAAAACAAGTAAACAACAACAATAAAAAGTCTGATCATAAAAATCTTCTGTAGTGACAGGGAAACAACGAAATCAAGAAGATAATGACTTAAAAACATCTACAAATAAAGAATTAAAGAAGAAAGCCAGCTGGATGTAAATTCAATAAGAATTTCTGTGAGAGCTAAATAAAAAATAAATAAAAAGAACAAAAATTATGAAATTGTAGTAGAGGAGAAACTGGAAAAAGAAATGAGAGTAATACAAGAAAATTTTGAAAGTAGAAATGAGTAGAACCAAGAAAAAAATATATATGTATATATATATATATATATATATATAAACAGCAATATTGTTTGAAGGATAACCTGTCTTTACCTCTAGAGAAAGAAATTGATAAATAAAAACAAGCAAGACATAGTTTTCTATATAAATATGTATTTTTGTTAAATGATACCTTCTTAGTATCCCTCCTCTACAGAGGAGGGAAGTTGGGAGATACATTGGTATTTCAACATAGCAAATAAATATTTTTTTTAAAAAGATACGAACATTAACAGCTTGGTAAAAGAGGTACAAAATGTTGAAAGAAATAATTTTTTTAAAATCAAATTGGTGAAATGGTCATCCAAAAACTTTTTTAATACTGATAAAAAGTTCCTTTAGAAATATGAATTGGCAAAATTGTAGAAGTATACAATTTGAGTTAAGAAAAATACTCCTAAAAAGTCAAGCTGATCAAGTAGAGTCTAATGAGATATGGAGTCTAATGAGATATAGAGAAATAGTAAAACAAATTCAAAAGAATGAAAAATTAGAAGAAAATATGAAATATATCAAAGAGAAATAAAAATGACTAACCTGAAAAATATAGAAGAAAGACAGTTAAGGAATTATTATACTACATGAAAAACACAATTAAAATAAGACCCTAAGCACTAGGTTTCAAGGAATTACAAGAGATAACTATCCAAGTATGTGAAAATGAGAGATCAAAATTATATTGAAAGAATTTACTGGTCACTTTCTGAAAGAGATCACAAAATAAAAACTCTCATGAATATTATAGTCAAATTTCAGAGCTTCTAGGTCAAGAGAAACTTTTGCACGGAGCCTTGAAAAATAATTCAAATACTATGGAATCACATTTAGGAACAGAAAAACCAGAGGGCTTGCAATATAATATTCCAGAGGGAAAGGAGTTGTGAATACAACCAATAATAATCAACTCTAGATAACTAAGTATAATTTTACAAGAAAAAAGTATCTATTTAATGAAAGAGAGGACTTTCAAGCATTCCGGAAGTAAAGACCAGAATGGGATAGAAAATTTTATATTTAAATACAAGACTCAAGAGAAGCAAAAAAGTTAAAAATAAATACGAAATCATAAAAGACTGAACAGAGTTAAAGAGATTGCATTCCTATGTAGGAAAATTGTAGATTTAAGAACATTCAGAGGAATCAAGGTGACTCTTTGGATAGAGGTCTGGACCTGGAGTCCAGAAGCCCTGAGTTAAAATTTGGCAACACATATTTACTAGCTATGTGGCCCTGGACAAATTATTTAGTCTATTCACAGGAGAAGGAAATGGCAAACCACTTCATTATCTTTGCCAAGAAAATCCCATGGATATCAATGGAATAACAAAGAGAAAGACATAAATGACTGAATAAAAACAAACTAAGAATATTATTGTCTCTGGGAGAGTGAAAGTAGTCTACTAAGAAGGAAAGAGTAAAAGTCTATTGTGTTGGGATGAAAAATAGAATTATGATAAAAGGCTAAGCTAGAGATGGGGAAAAGACGTGGATTATTGGGGAGAAGTATCTCACATAAAAGAGGCATGTAAAGATTAAATTTAACTCTCCCCTGATGATTAAAATGCAATTAACTCTCCTCTGATTGTGAAGATTAATTTAACTCCCCTGCCCATTTTTAGATTTAATCACCAAAAGTGTAAACATCCCACCTAATCATTAAGTGGGAGAGCTCTATGACCCATGTATGTAATAATAGGTGACGATTCAGAATAAAACCAACTGCCCCCAGAGCATACCTAAGCAAAGCTTCAACTGTAATTGGTAGATGTAAAAAGTGGAGGAAGTAACAGGAATTGACACAAAAGAAACTGTCTTTAAAAGGAAGTTACAACTTCCTGTGGGGAGATCTTTGGAGAGATATTTGGAAACATCTTCTAACTTCTTCTGGAGTTCTGAGTTGGAGTTGCAGGATGGTGAAGAATCTGCTGACTGGACCGAGACCCTGTACTTGGTGAAACTGTTCTTAAATCTCTCCCTTTGGACTGAAATGTGATGAGAGAAAGAGCTGACTCCTTTCCTGGATTTCTGAAGAGATTAACCTCGGGAGAGACATATCCTTTTGAGAGAGGGTCCCATCATCCCCAGGTCTTCAGCTACAAAGGCTGATGCCTCTCTGGCTAAGGAATAAACTCCCCTGCCTGTTTTTGAGCCAGTGGTCAGAGTAAAATACTTAGTGTTTAGGCTAGATATCTAACCCTATCCTCTCTCTGCCTTCTTACTTTCACTCTTTCTATATTTTGTAAATAAATTGTAAATAAATCTCTTTGGAATTTCATAAAATTCCTGGCGACCCTATTCTTAAATAATCAAATCCAACATTTTATAAAAAAAAACAACTTTTTTCCTCCTTACAGCTACATAAGGGTTTATATAATGTAGGGGAAAATGAGAGGACAACAAGAAGTGCTTAAACCTCATTCTCATCTGAAATGGTTCAATATGGAAGAATATAGATACACATACAGTTAGGTAAAGAAATTAAACTTATCCAACAAAGAAATAGAGTAAAGGAAGTTAAGAGAGAGGGGATTGGAAAAAGAAGGAGAGTAAATAAGAGAGCCAGAGGTCAAAAGAAAAACAGAATCATGAAATGGTGCAAGAAAGAAAAGAGAATTATAAAATGTGAAAAAAATAGAATAGATGGAAATACAGGGTTAGCAATCAGAACAATAAATGTGAATGTAATGAACTTCATAAAATGGAAAAGGATAGAAGAATGTAATAACAATCAGATGTCAATAATGTGTTTTTGCCAGAGACAAACAGCAAATAAGGGGAATTCAAGTTAAATTCAAGGGCATAAAGGACAACCTATTATGGTTCAACTCAATTAAAAAAGACAGTGGTAGCAATCATGATTTTAGAAAAAAGAAAAAATAGATCTAATTAACAGAGATAATCAAGGAAAGTATGTTTCGCTAAAAATCTAACATATCCAATGAATTAACATCAACTCTGAATATATACGCAACAAATGAAATAGCATACAAATTTATTGAAGGAATAGTTAAATAAGTTAAAGGAAGAAATAGTAAAGATATACTAATGGGACACCTAAATACTCTTCTAAGAATTAGATGAATCTAAACATAAAAGAAAGGGGATTGTGTTAAAATTTCAACTTTTTCTGATCCCTCTGACCAAAACCACTTCATCATAGTTATTATAATATGCAACTTAATAAGAAATTTGTATAAAGAATCTATAGCAATAGGAAGTGAGATGAGAAAGGAAAACTATAAGTTCCAGATGACCTATTTTTTTCCTTTTTTAGCTGTTTTCCTTTCCCCTTTTTTCATTAACCTGTATTAGTTGATTTTTGAATTCCTTTCTAATTTATTCTAGAGCCTGAGCCCACTTCCCTATATTTTTTTGAGGTTTTGCTTGAAGTTCCTTGGATCCCTTTCACTCTGTTGGTTCTGTTTTTTGGTCTTTATCCCCAGAGAAACTTTTAATCATTACTTTTTTTAACTCATTTTCTCCCACGTGTATTGTAAAGTCAGCCATCTGTTGGTTACTGGAGCAGGGCATTTGAGTTTCTCTGCCTTAGAGGTAATCTTCTGTCTTCTCTCTCCTCTTCTGGTATATTGGATTAGACTGGTTGAGCTTATTTACCATGATAATCTGTCCAGAGGTCAAATCTTCACCTGTAGACAGCTGCCTCAGAAGTTGAGGATGCTCAAATAGATCCCCCCCTGCCCAGTTCCTCCCTGCCAGCCAGTGTCAGGGCCTTGAATCTTACCTGGTAGATCTGAGGTGCTTTATAGTGGTTGCAATACCTGCCCAGGTATCACACAGTCAGCCCACATCTGATCACATGTCTCAGCACATTAGGTGGGAAAGGAGTGTCTGATCTTTCCCTTATACCATGGAAATGGACTCTCTTTGCCTACCTTTCAAATAGTGTTGTAAACCTCAAAATTTCTCAGACTTATGAATGTTAGGGGTTTCCCCCATTGGGGAATCTTCTACTTAAAAAAAAATTCCCTAGCAGATGGTGAGAACTCTACTTGAGTGTGGGGGCTCCTAGCTATGGGAGTGTCCCTGCTCCACCCTACTTAAGACAGCTTTAGGACAGAAAACTATTTGCTAAACAATGAAAGTGCTTTGACCCATGCTTATGGAAGGGACAGGACGTTCTTTGAGTCATGACTGTTTTAGAATTGATACAATGGGATACTAAGTACCTATAAAGGTGGGGCAACTTGTAAACTACTTAAACCTAAAAGGGTGACAACTTATTCAGAGGTTTATTCTTAATGAAATTTGTCGACAGAGCAGCATTTTTTCCTGACTTACTAAAGAGATTAAAACTACTCAGCTGTGAATTCAAAATGGGCAGTCCTTTAGAAACATCTATAGTGATTGGTAGATGTAAGGACTTAGGGGAGGTGACAGAGGAGATTTTGCCCTTAAAAATAAGAGCTTGGATCTCATTTCAGAGAGTTCGATTTCTGACTCTCATTCTGAAGGAGAGTTCCTTGAGGAGCTCCTCTGAGGGGCTCTGTCCCTCTGGGGTAGGAGCTCTAGAGCCTCTTGAGAGAGGTCCTTTGAAACAATCTCTGGCTGGAAGACTCTTTGAGGAAGAACACTGGCCTGGTGTTACTAGAATCCTTGTTTAGTCAGACCTTGTGGTGAGTATTAAAAAACTGACTGATTTCTCTTTTAAGACTCAGGTCTAGGCCATATTGGCTTGAGGCCCTTCATACTTATTCCTTTCTTACTCTCTCTCTCTTTCTTTGATTACTCATTGTATTGTTAATTAAAAATCTCTATAAAACCCAATTGACTTGGGTATTTGAATAATTGGGAATATTTCCCTGGCGACCACCTTATATTTGATTTTAAACCCAAGACACTGTAGTGAAACATATTTCTGCGGTCAAATTTACTCACCCTCTCTTATATCTATCATAATTTATATCTACCACTATTTTAATCACTACAGTTTAAGACCTCAACCATTTTAAATCTCACAGTGTTCAGCAGGAGAGTTCTGTGCTTCTGTCTTGTTGTTGGTTTTAGATTTCAGTCTTTTCTGAAGTGCTTTTTAAAGACTAGTATGGAAGGATAGTCAGGAAGGTTTTGACTTTTGCTGTTCTTAAATCACAATTTTGACTTCATCTCCTGGAAATTTTACATTTTCAAACATGGAAATCAGTAGAAGGATAAATCAATGAACTAGACATGAAAGAAAAACAACAACAAACTATAAAAAAGGAGAATTTAAAAATAACCAATTAAACACCAGAATGGAAATACTGCAAATCCAAGGAGACATTAATAAAACTAAAGTAAAAAAATTGAACTAATTAATAAAACTAGGAGTTGGTTTTAAGAGGAAAATATAAACCATTGGTTGTTTGGTGAAGAATCAACTAAAACCATTGGTTGGTTTTTAATTAAACAAGAAAGAAGAAATGCAAAATAGCAGTATAAAAAATAAAAAAAAAATTATAATTTTATTTTTACCAATGAAGTAAAAATTAGGATTTTTTTGCCAGTTATATGCCAGTAAAAGTTAAAATTAAAATGAAGTGAAGTGAAGGAATATTTTTTAAAATAGAAATTATTTAAATTAATAGGTGAAATAGAATACATCAATAACCTTACCTTAAAGAAATCACAGAAATCATAAGTTTATTCCTTAGGGAAAAAACATGGGAATAGATAGATTTACAAGTTAATTCTATAAAACATGTAAAGACCAAACAATCCTAATATTATAGAAATAATTTTTAAAATCAGCAAAGAAGGAGTCTTACCACATTTCTTTTGAAATAAATATCATTTTGACACTTAAACCAAGGAGACCAGAAATAAAGAAAGAAAACTAAAATACAGGTTTTCTAAAGAATATTAATATTTTTTTAAAAATCCAACAGAAAGATTACAGCAATAAATAACAAATAATAAATGCTATTTTCCAAGGAGGATTTATAGTAGGAACGTTGCCTGGTTCAAGATTAGGAAAATTGTTGCCAAATACCATATAAAAGGATATAATAAAAATCATATGACTATCCCAAAAGATGCAGAAAAAAACGTTTTTGACAAAATACTGTAACAAATAAAAATGAATATCTTTCTTTAAATGTCAATTAGCATTTATCTAATACCTAGAGCAACCATTATCTATAATTGAAATTAAGCCTTCCTAATAAGATTAGGGTTGAAGCAAGGATGTCTATTATCATTTCTATTATTCCATATTATACTAGATTAGGTAAAGGAATACATTAGGCAGCTGAATGGAAAGTGCCAAATCTGAAGTGGGGGACATGCGTCCCAATTTGTCTTCAGAGTCTTCCTAGCAGTGTGACTCTAGGCAGGTCACATAATCCCAACTGCCTAGCCCTACCTAATCTTCTGTATTAAAAATGATACTAAGGCAGATGGTTAGGGTTTTTTTTTAAGATTATAACTCCAAATATCAACAGTGTTATAATACTCTTTATAATTTTTTAAAAGTCATTAAAAAAGGAAATACCATATAGCATTTAAGACAAGAAAAAAGAAATTGAAGGAATAGAAATAGGAAATAAGGGATCAAAACTATCATTCTTCAAAGATGATATTATGGTACACTGTGATGATCCTAAAGAATAAACTTAAAATAAATACACCTTGGACAAATTGTGTAAGCAGACAGGATAAATCAGGTTGAGGATAACCAACAAGATTTATACCCAAGCATATGAGACTTCCTCTTCAAAATGGGCAGATGAGAACAATTTCTTTGAAGGTGAATGAAGGAAGCTGAAGCAGGTGCTAAGAAGTACAGAGAACCTCATCAGACATTAAAAAATTACAGTACCATCCACTACATCCTGGGACATTGCCAGTCATCCTGACTTTTGTCTTGCCACTGGATGCCTGGAAGAGAGACTGAGACTAATAACTTGAGTAACTCTAATTTAAATAAAACTCAGAGTCAATTCAAGATATTACTCCATGGTGTCATTGGTCCTTTCCAAAAATAAAAGATGAACTACAGTAACAACAATAGTGGCAAAGAAGACAAAGCAAGAATTTGAAGTCAGAATATTTGTAAAAGGTTTAAAATTAAATTCTGCCACTTCACACTTGAGTCACCTTGGGCCTGGCATTAAATCTCTCTGTTTCTCAATTCTTCATATATAAATGGAACAGAGAATAGATTAACTGTAATGTAACTCTAATACCTTTTCCTGTTTTCTACGTCTTTTGACCTTTAATATCTGTCTAATCTTGGATAAATCACCTAAATACTCAGGGTTTTTTTCTTATCTGCAAAATGTGGTTAATAACTACACTAACAGCCTCAGATTTGTTTTGAAGATCCAAATATTATTTTCCTTGACTCTGCTTATTAATTTTAAGACAGGACTTTATTTTGAGTGAGGACTTGTTAAGCAGTAATAGAGGTGGAAAAAATAAAAGTGTGCCAATGAAACAATAAAAATACAAAGAAGAGAGCTGAACAAAGTTCAGAAAGGATACAAATAAGTAGTGATATTTTTGTTTTTTTGTTATTTTCTATTTTAATACTAGATATAATTTAATATATAATTAAAACTATAAACCATGAATTCCTATAGATTCTTTTTTTTCTTTTCTTTGTATATCACAATGTTTGGAAAAATATTAAAGAGATAATTATTGAGGGTGTAAGAGGTTTTTTATTTGTTTGTTTGTTTTTGTTTTTGATACAACCTTAGGCTGATGCAATGCTAAAGCTCTCAAAGGGAAATAGATAATATTAATCTTCAGTTCATGAGCATTTTGCAGCTTATAGCTCTTTAATTCAACTCCCTAGACAAAAATGTCCACTAAGATAACTTAGCTAACAAAAATATCAGGGAAAGGGAAAATAAAAGAAGGATCAGCAGGCAAGGATTTTCAGACAGTGAAGAAGATAGAAATAGAGACCAAGAGCAACAGAGACAGAGAGGCCTGAGATAGAGCAGTAGAGACAGGCAGGATGGAATCAATTTAAAAAGGGCAATGCCAAGGCCAGTGACAGATATTCTCCCTTCCCAGGTTACAGAAAATAATATATTTCAACAATATAGAAAATTGTAATAAGCAGATGCATGCAGTAATTTTAATACTTTTGTTGCCAGCAACAAGAAATGATAAGCAAGATAATTTCAGAAAAAAAAAAACCCTGAAACTGATGCAGAGCAAAATAATCAGAACTGGGAAAGCATTATACACAGTAACAGCAATAGTGCATGATGATCATCTGTGAAAATTTGGCTTCTCTCAGAAATCCAATGAACTGGGACAATCCTGAAAGACTTATGATGGGGAATGTTATCCCCCTCCAGAGAAAGAACTGTTGGAGTTGGATGCATGAGGATCAAAGCATACTATCTTTCACATCAGTGTATTTATGGTTTTTGGTGGGGGGTTGTTATATAAGAGAGTGCTCTTACAACAATAATCAATATGGAAATGTTTGCATGATAACAAAAAGTCAAAAAAATAGTTTTGTTGCCCTTCTAAGGCATTGCCATTACTAAACTGCATTTAGGAAGAGATTTGTGTGTGAAAACATTATTAATCTTTGTATACATATATACACATACATATGGAAAATATTTATATCTTGAAAACCCCCAGTCATACATCTCCCTCTCATTGACACCTCAAAAGCAGATCAAATTTAAAGATTTTCTTCCATTTCACTCCACTGTGTTTTCCTGTAAATCTACATCATAATTAGATGATATAAAACACTGGGTTGCTACTAAAGGAAACAAATATTCATCATCCTATCATAAACACTTCTGGGTGGATCTTTTACTAAATCAATGATGGATAATCAGAATGATCCACTGGATTTGAAAATAAGTTTAAAAATGGACAAGTTCTGTCAATGTATTTTCACCAAGTCCTCTTCAGGAGGAATACACAGTCAAACAATTGAAGTGGGCTTGCTAATGACCAAGCTTAAGTCTTTATTTAAGCTGGGAAAGATAGAAAGTAGTTACTGACAAGTTTACAAAAAACAAATTATATAATCTGAATATCTTTTCCTGTTGCTCCTTTTCGGCTTCTAAAGTGTCTCACCTCCCTCATCTATTACAATGTTAATTCGATATCATGAATCTTGGCACATTACAATGATGTCCTTCTGTTAGTATGTCAGCTTTATTATATGAATGAAGGTTGTTGCTCTTTTACCCTCTGGTATCACTTTCAGTTGAGAGAATGTAGTGTTATTTTAATGATATGTGACAGATTTTCTAGACAGAATTTATGGAATTTTTCCAAAGAAACCATCCTGAATCATTAAACATGGTGCCAAGTGTGAGGTCATTATTGAATAACTGTAAGTATAATAACACCAAAAGTATCATTTGTAATGAATATGAAATAATTTATAGGACATGTCAGATTTTCATGAGAAAATACTGATGTTAGTGAATCATTTTCATTCATATCTGCAAATTAGCTCAGTTCTTTTTGAAACTCGAATACCAGGCGAAAGATGGCAACTAAGGAATGGGGGAAGAGAAGAACCTATTAATTAATTAACTTCTCAAACTAAATTTTAGCATTAATGACAATACAAGTTCATCTCTTATTTATATTATAAGGAAGTATATTGCAGTCCACAAGATCATTAAAGGATTTTGTTTTAGATAAATTGCTGACCCATTCCATCTAGGACTAAAATTTGCAAAGAAGTGGGGAATTTTAAAACACTGCACCCATGACCACTGATATGTGTAGTACAATAATTGCTTAGAACTCTTCCTGTGGCTCCTGATTCTAAAGTATACAATTCAATTAAAATGAATTCATCAGATTTCTAATAAGTAATCTTGAGTCAGCTAGACACCCAATTAAAGCTGAGAGAGGCAAGTCTTGAATTCCAATAGATTCTCAGACATTTATTAGCTGAGCATTGCGGGGCAAGCCACTTAACTCATGTCTGCCTCAATTTCCTCATTTCTAAAATGTGGATATTAATGAAACCTACCTCTTAGGATTGTTGTGAGACTAAAGTTGGAAATAATAATTTTAAGTGCTTTGCAAACTTTTAGGTGCTGTATAAAAACTACTTATTGATATTAGTAGTATGTTCAAGTCAAGAGCACTAGCTACTAAGGAAACAGACAAAAACAAAACTATTTGTGTCTCAAGGAGTTTCTATTATTTTCAATTTCCTGGCCCTTTTATGCTTCTCCTGAAGGTAGAACTTGTAATTGTAAATTGTAAATTTTCTTTACTTAATACTTCCATTCTATTAGAAAATAAAGGTTAAAAAAAAAAAGACCAGAGAAACCAAGAAGATAGAAAGAGAAGGGAAACACAGAGATTGAAAAGGAGCACAAGGACAATATTCTTATAAATATCTTCAAAGAAAATACTAAATAGATGTTCTAAAATTCAGCGATGATGTTAAAAGATATATCTATGTATGAAGATAAGGGGACTTCAGAGGTAATATAGTATGAATGATAGACTTGAAGCCTCTAGATCTAGACTCAATTTTTGACCTTGCAGACAGATATATTGTAAATGACAAATTTGGATGTCCTTAATTAAGTCATTTAATCTTCCTGTGTTTTGGTTTCTTCATTTGTATAATTAAGGAGTTGGAGCATAAGGCATCTAAGGTTCATTTCAGTTCAAAATCTATGATTTTATGAAAGTAAATTTTCCTCTAACCTTTGCTCAATTGCTTTCAGTATTGAGGAAATTGGTACATATTGACTAATGATTAAGTATTACCCATCTATTACCTCTCTCCTGATATAGAAGTGATGGAACCAATATGTAGAATAGGACATTTTTTCAGATGTGGCTAATTTAGGAAGTTCCTTTGCTTGACTATGCATATTTGTTAAAAGATTTTTATACAATGTGAAAGCAAGGAAATTTGAAAGAGTATAAGTTAAGACAGTGTAGCAAAAAGTAAACAAAAGAAAAAAAAGAAAAAGATGGCCAATGAAGCATCATTTTGTAATACACAAAAACAGAAAGAATTGTAGAAGAAATTAAAGACAATGAGATCACTGAAAGATACATATTAGAAACATGATATATGTGAAAATGATCTATGTGTAATAAATATCTATAGCCTTGTGCATTGACATCTTTTGTTAAACTATGTATATGGGCATGCCTATATGGTTTTCTATTTTTCAGTTCAGAAAAAATATCTCTTGATGAAAACCATTCCATATTTAAATAATTCCTCATTATTATGTTTTCTTTATAATTAAAAAAAATTGGGGGCATTTTCCATCTACCAGTTTTGTGTATCACCCCTGAGGCCATAAAAATAATGATAATCATTTCATAAAAGTCCCTCAAGATGTTGAAAGTTACAGACATATTACTTTCATGTTGTTGCCTTTTTCATTATATGTTCCATCTTGTCAAAGTTCTACCTATGTAGTTCATATAGAATTGGACAAAATAATATATTCTTCTAAAATTACTTTCATGTGCCTTGTTTTTTCTTGGTGTCTAACTAATTCCTGTCATGATGCTGAATTCAGTACTTGTTTATCCCATTTGTCATCTCAGTTGTTTTAAAGAAAGAATATTTAACCCCTTAAAAAAAAACTCCTTTGGTAATCTATGGAAGTCTATGGAAAACTCAGAATAATATTTTTAAATAAATAGAAATATTTAGGACCACAAAGTATTTTCAACTGAAACTTACATTTATATTTTCTAATTTCACAAATCTCAAGTAAAGAACTGTTACTTAGTGTCTACCCTACCCATAGTAAGTTCTCAATGAATGTCTGTTGAATTGAATTTTAGCAGTAACTTAAGTTAAAATTGTCAAGCAAACATGATATACAGTATATGCAAATATCTAACCAAACTTAAATGAAATGGATCTTTCCCTACAAAGATGTTCTATAGACAGGAAAGCAACATTTTCTTTCATTTTTAAAATTTTATTTGATTCTACCACCCGGAAAAAAAATATGAGTGCAAAGGAAAGGATAAAAAAAATGAATCATAAGTAAAATTAGGAGAATGCCTTCAGGTAAATTCAGTTCTCTGCTTTGTCAGTTTTCAATGGTCTTAGACTAATTTCTTTGCTGCTTCACTTGTTTCCAGATTTCCCTTTATTATCTATCACAATGACAGTCACTCAGTCTCTTCTTTTTTCAACCCCAAATGAGAACACAATGAATAAATCATGTCTTTTCCTTTGAAGCACTGACTTAATGTGAACTCAGCACAGGGTTTAAGACTGAATCTACCTGAAATATCTTAGCACAGCACTTCTAAATAGCACTGCTGGCTCCAGAAAAATAATGGCTATACTGACAAGAAAAAAATGTTTATAAGAAGATACTGCACAAAAAGTATTCAATCCAATTTGAATCTGTGTCAATACCATAACTGTTAGAAAAAAATATCATTTTGTTTTCCTCTTATGAGATTCTTCTTCACTTTGTAGGTTTGGGCTTAAATGGCTTCATATGAGACTTTTTATCATTGTCTCCAATTAAATTCAAATTTCATCAGATGGATAAGGATGTGTCAGTGTGGAGAAAGTTGTACCTTCAAGATAATGACCAAATTGTTGATCTGTTCTGGTGTATCAAACCAGGTTATTTCTGGAGGCACAAGTTTGACACATTTTTCAATAGCAGTAAATTTTATTAATAATAAGATCTTTCCTCCACATGAAATGATGAGGCAACAGCCCCAATTTTTAATTTTAAAAGATCTTATCCCAGTTCTTAAAATATTGAAGTCAAAATACTGAAAAATCAGCAAAGATTATCCCCATATCATGATAGTAAATCTATATTACTTTTTTTAAGAACCAGGAACAGGCTCCAAAATAAATTTTACTTATCATGGTTAATTTGTCAAGCCAGTATGCACCTCTCTAACTCCCCAATGTTAAAAAAAGTCCCTATACAACATCTTGAACCAGAAGTCTGCCAAATTTTTGAAACACAGCTTTTTTTCTAGTCTTTGAATTTCCATTTCCTCCAGGAAAACTAAGATATATTCATCTTTAAAAGGAATGAATTTTTGCTCCTCATATTTCAGATAACATTTTATTTACCACTTGTCCTACTACATTATTACTGAGTTACCTCTATTATGATGAACAACTCTCTAAGAGCAGATATCTTATGTGATCTAAACTTCACATGTTCCCAAATTCTAGGATAATGCTTTGTTCATAGTAAGCTCTTAGTATTGAAAAAAAAGTCAGCTCTCTAGACCTCAATTTAATCATTTGTTATAGTTCGTTGGACTAGGTGATATCTAACATAAAGATCAGACGATGTGTTTTCCTCAACATGTAGTTTTTACTTTAATGATTATTTTAGAGAGATATAGAGAAATAGAGACAGAGAGATAGCTAGAGAAAGAGACATAGAAAAGAGGCAGAGATAGAAACAGAAACACAGTGAGACAGTTAGCTACAGAGTGAAAGAAAAAGACAGAGACATTATTAAATGCTTATTATGTGCTAGGCACATGATAAGAGTCCGTATACAAATACATGTACAAGGACCTTAAATTTTTATGGAAGAACAGGACAAATAAAAGTGAGTTGAAAGGAGGGAGGGGTACAGATGGACAGACTACCATTGTGTGGAGATGTCTAGAAAGTGGCAGAGTATCTGATTTCAGACAAGAGAATGGAAAAACTTATTTGTCAGACCCCAGCATGTTTACGGTGTCAGAATCAAAGTTCTTATGAGAAAGAGTTGGAAATAATAGCCAGAATAGAGAAAGAACTGTGTGCAGATTTCTGAGAAGTGATATGAAGTTGTCATTCAAGTTAAAGTAAAATTTACTGTTAAAACAAGGGATGTTTCCAGGGGGTGGAAGAAACATAATGGAAACAATATGGCTTCAACTTATAGATGTTTTGTGTGAACATGAGAAAAAATTCTATAGGCATCAAAAAAATCAGTGACTTAAATGGCAAAACTACCTCTCGGGATGTCCTCACCCTAATGGATCCCATTCCATTTTGCAGTCTGACTGCATGTGTAACATAATGGTAGGGGAAAATTGAGAATAAGTGGGGCCCTGAGGACAAACCAGTCATATATTGACCTATTCTGATGCTTAAAATATGAAAGCAGAAAACAGCCCTCAAAATACATTGAAGCTATACTTGTTCTATAGTACCATCAATGTGAAAACTCTATCAATGCTCATTTAAACTATCCTATACCTTTTTGTCTTGCATAATTCTTGTTTAGATTTTCTTCCATCAACTATTGAATTTAATGAAATTCTCCCTCTTGTTATTTCAGTAGATATGTTGACACATATTATTCCCATTTAAAGGTTCTTTTTTCAATGCATACTTATTGTGTAGACTACAATAAGCATCTCAGAAGCCAAAGACATTTATTCAGCTAAATCCTCTGGGAATTTCCCTAATGCACATCCTTCTGAATGTTTTTTCTTATATAGTGGCTATCAACATCAGTTTACTGACTATTGGATTACCTACAAGTAGCTAATTTTATCATATTAAATAACATGTTTTAGGAACTTCATCTGACTAATGGTCTATCCACAACAGATGTCACATATTTCAAAAAATTATATTAAGTTAAAATAGTTTCCTCTATCTTTGGGAGGTGGTAGTAGTAGTAGTAGTAGTAGTAGTAGCAGCAGCAGCAGCCATAGTTGTTTTTGTTGTTGTAGTTGTAGTTGTAGCAGTAATTGTATTTTTGTTATTTCTATATTGTTGGAAATATAAAAGGTTTAGCTTGAATGAAAAATTTGTATGAAGTGACAAAATGAAGTACACAGATCCAGGGGATCGTTATACATAGAAACAAAAATAATCTATCATAATCAACTATGAATGACTTCACTATTATCAGCAGAGCAAGGATCTAGGACAACTCTAAAGGACTCATGATGAAAACAAGATATCCATCACCAAAGGAACAGAGACTTAATCCAATTTGAAACACACCATTCTTCATTTTATTTCTTCCATGAATTTTTCTTTAGTATAAACAATATGTATCATTTCACATGAAGAACCTGGAAATATCAATTACATGCTAATATATGTACAACCTGTATCATACCTGTATTTAGGTTCAGCCTGCCTTCTTGGGGAGTGGGGGAGTGGATTGAGGGAAGGAGAGAAAATCAACTATCAACTCCAGATCTCATTTCTTATCACCTAAGGGTATAAACAAAAAAATAGAATTCTTCTACAATATGACTCATTAAGCAAATTTCTATATGGTAGGTCATATATCACTGAAAATGCAACAGTTCCATTTATTAAGAGCCTAAAATAATATAAATTATACTGTAAGTTGAGGTAAGTTTTTCCTAACATCAATATTATAATGGTATCCAACTGGATTTGGGTGTTGTTTCCCATCATCATGATGTAGTATATATACACACATACACAGAAACACATGTGTATCTGTATCTGTATATAGAATTGAAATCATGTACAAACTAACATGTGTGTATGTATATATACATATATATTTGAGGTTTACTAGAAATGAAAAGGTGTCCATCATCTTAAAATCATTTCCATTATCATAATATAATATATTTAGATGTATCTTTGTAGCTTATATTTCCTCGTTGGTTTGAAACAATATTTAATTTTCAAATCTTGCTAAATGAGTTTTGTTGCATAAAACATGTATGATCGTGTCTTCTATTATTTCTCTATGTTCACTTCTTTTTCCACATTACTCATTAACTGTCACTGGAAGATTAAAGTAACATGAAGTCTATTGTTCAATTACATAATTAATTAAGCAGTTAACTAATATCAGGCATAATACTGACCCTTTTAGCATTTCATTAGACAGTTTCATCTTATAGACTCTTATTTATTTTGCCCATTAATAATAGTCTTTCTGCTAGACTTCAGTTTGTAAGAGTTTATTCCAGAAGCAGGATGAATGCACATTGCAGACATTTTTTTGCAGACAGATTGTAAAAGAAGGAGAGAATATGGCAACAAAGTATCCCTAGCATGCCTTCATTTGCCTGGTTTTGTTTCCTTTCTCCTACCATTGAAATCATTTCATTATCTTGAGATTTCTTATATAAACTCCATTTGAAAAGGAGTACATGGAATACAAATAGAAGTAACAATGTATAGACAGGAAAGTTTTCTGTTATAAGGCACAATGGCCAGAGACCATGTGATAGGTATTAATCTCTTGTTCAGGACAGAACTGACTCCTGGGCCACAGATTTATGAATTTCCCCCTATGGGAATCTGATTGAAGAAAGCAATATGTTCACATGATTTTCAGTGCTTTCCTACTCAGGTAGTTCACAGATGTTTTATTGCTCTTAACTTCCTAAAATGTAATTTCAAAGAAAGCTCATATCAATATCAATTGTATTATAAGACACAAATAGTAAATCTTAAAGGGATAAGCATCCCCCCAATAATCTTTTAATATCGTATATCATCTCATTCGCTCAACAAAAGGTAGACTTTCTTGTAAGAATAAGAAACAAGATCATAGAAAAAGAAAATTAAAGGATCGTGCCATAGAAAGGAAGTTATTTATTTAAATTGCTTAAAAATTATATTAACTCAAGCCAAATCAACATCATATATTAAGCCTTGATGCAATCCAAGGCTAAAAAACCAGCAAGATGACGTGGAAAGAATGTTGATAATGGAAGACCTAGGTATAAGTCTTCTCTCTCTTATTTATTAGTTAGTTATGAGATCCAGGGCAAGTCACTTGAATACTGTGTTTCAGACAATTCTCTACAATTGGTCTACCCAGTCAAAATTGATAAAGGAAATTGCCAGTAATCATGAAATAACAAAATCTTAAGATATTTTAATATATCCAAATATTGTGGTAGGCATTGGAGATAAAAAGGTAAAAATTGGTTGTGAAATTGTTTCATACAATATTTTATCCTATATTATCCATGTTGTTAAACCTTAGTGGTTTCTCTTTTCTCTGGTTTCTGTATTTCCTATGCAAATTTGAAGTTTGGAATACCTTTTCCTTTTTTTCATACCACTAATCATCTTTCTTATCCCTTATACTAATGTTTCTTCCTTGTGTGGTGGAGCAGAATAAGAGCCATAATTATTTTGCAAATTCTTGCTGGACCAAAAATGTATAAATCACCTCAATCAATCAATGGCTTAATATTAACAAGCCCCCAATCCAGCAAAGACATGATAAGGCAGATGGTCCTATCCAATGTTATAACAACTGCTTGTTCTTTAATAATAGATCCCACTGTTTTGTCTAAAATAAATGAAGAGAATTATTCAACATTAGGAATTTTCTATATTTTCTTCTTACCTTCATAATAAGTGCATTATCTTTCATTTATATGAAGACTCATAGATTGTAATATTGTGTCAGAAGTGATCTCAGTGGCTCTATACCAGCACACTCCAATCTAATCCAATGTCTGCCTAAATCAGTAATCTAGCTGACAATGTCCCCATCAAGTAGACATTGAGATCCGTGAAGTGTACTAATGAGAAAATCTATTCATGCTAAAGTCATTCATATCTCTCTCATCATTCAGATTTTTTTAAATGATCTGAAATTGTCTTCATTCTGACTTTTGTTTGTTTCTCCAATCTTATTTTGAAAGATTAACTGGTAAAAATCGAATCCCTCTTTCACGAGATATCCTTTCGATTCCTGGAAGATTGTTATATTCTCCAAGTGCTTTCTTCTACAGAAGTGATTTCGCTACTGATGTTTTACAATCAAATCATGAGAGGACATGATTTCTAGTCTCTCACCATCTTGCTGATCTTACTCTAGACAGAGACATATTTTTCATTGCCCCTTCTAAAATATATCACTGGGAACTGGGCATGATAATATAGATATGCTCTATTTGGGGCAATACACAACAAGCTTATTTTCTTATCCTTCCTCCTGGAAATCAAATTTTATCAAGAGAGTTTAAGGTTATAATTCTCTTTTCTGATATTGGATTTCTCACACCCTTTTGACTAATTAGATGGAACTTAAATTTTCCTAAAGCCCCTAGATATATTTTATACATGTAATATTTTCTAGCCATGTATCCCTGATCCTGTTCTTGCATAGTTCGATTTTTGGAAACTGAGAGAAAAGCTATATCTATCTATATAGCAAAATCCTCTCTCTCTCTTTCTCTCTCTCATCCATTTTGCTATCTACAACCAAGTTTTGATGATTTTTGAGATCTTTTTAGATTCCTATTCTATTAATTAATTGTTTATATATATATATATATATATATGTGTGTGTTCAGACTGTTGTATGCCATCTATGTCTTCATTCAGCTATTAAATAAAATAGAATGTTCTTCAATGCCCCTCTAAGAATCTCCTTACATGTTCACACCAGATCCTTAATCAAAATAATTTTGTGTCAATCAGCATTTAAACATTTCTGAATCAATTCATCCCTACACTACCAACTTGTACAAAAGACTTTACCAAATGTCTCAGTAACAATAAAATTCATATAAACATGACACCAGTAGCTTGTTCTCAAAGAATAAACAAACTTTCTATCTTAAAGGAGGAGATGAATTATGCATAAATCTTTTTCTTAATTCACTTCTACCCATGGCATTTTTCATTAGTCTTTGAGATATCTCTTTCTTTTGAAAAAAGAACAATAAGAATGCAGTTATTAAGAAGCTAACCTTTTACTGGCACTTCATTAAAAACTAAGGATACAAAAATTTCAAAAATAGCCCATGCCCTCAAGGAGCTTACAGTTTATTGGGGGAGACAATACACAAATAACTAAAATATATAGAGGATAAATTGGAGATAATTACAAAGTGAAATCATTGACATTAAGGGGGACTAGGAATAGGTGCTTACAGAAGGAAAGAGTTAAACTGAGAACTGAAAGAAGTTGTTGAAGCCAAGGAGAAATGAAGAGAGAAAAAAATTCAGGTATCTGGCAAGTTCAGTGAAAACGTTGGGAACACAGAGTTAAATAATTCATAATTCATCTTTCTTGAGGAATGAGGTCATTGTCTCTATATCACAGAGCACATGGATGTGAGAAAAGTATAGGAAGATTCAAAATGTAGGCAGGGCCCAAGTTATGAAGGTTATTAAAGGCCATATAGGGTAGGTAATAAGGATCCAGAAGAGCTTATTGAAAAGGGATGGTTACCTGATCAGATTTGTGCTTTAGAATGCTCATCCATAGTTTTATAGGAAATAGAAGTAACAAAACTAAAGGCTTTCTAACTATCTGTGTGAATGCTCAATATTACTAATGGAAATTAGTCATTTTGTTTCATTTTTACATCCTTTTATGACAGTTTGCTCCAGAGAGCTTTTAATACTCTTTATACTTTACTCTCTCGATACTCAACTTACAAATACCAAAGAAAATATTTTCTTTATGATTGGTAATTTGGGGAAAAAGGAATTAAGTGACTCTCTTCCTTTCCTTTGGAATTTATTCCTTATTTTACTTTGCTTTATTTTGTTTCTAAGTTTATCAATGATCAAATTTTATATTAAAGCCATTCTTATTTATTTTAACTTTACCCTCGGGCACCCTGGAAACTCTCTTCTGCAACTTACATCTCTAGTGATTGAAGGAGAAGGACAAATTACATTGTATATGTTGTATAAATTATATTATAAACCTAAGTAATTAGCTAATTAAAATTCCATTTTAATGCATGGATCATAGGTGCCAAATTAAAAATGAGGTTGGTTCTTTCTCCAACTTTCTTTCATCTTTTTTTTTCTCCCTTTCTCCCTGTCTCCTGTCTTCCTTTCTTCTTTCTTTGCCAAAACATGACAACACAGAATCCAGGGGACTTAAAGGGTAAATATCTATTTTTGAGAGAGAATTCAGCAAGGATAATATCCAAATAGCAGCCCTGAGTGAAATAATGCTGGTAAATGAAGGTCAGCTTGCTAATGTTGGAGCTGGATGCATCTTTTCTTTTCCTTTCTTGAATAGTCACAGTGAAGAAAAAGGTGATGAAACTGCTGTAGATTTTAGAAAAAAAAAATCTAATCTATTCAAAAAGTATGTGTGCATTCCAAAAGGAGTGAACAATAGGCTCATGACCATGCAACCATACTATTATCATCAGTATGTGTTCTCCCACCAAAATCGACCTTGATAAAGTCAATTCTGGGGGACCTTAATGTCAGAGTATGCACAGGCTATCAAATATGGGAGGGAATCCGTGGAAGGAATGGAGTTGGAAACAACAGATATGGTCACATACTATTAAAGATATGCATCTCATGATCTTCTTTTCACCTTTACCTAAATGCAATATAACTTTGTGGATACATCCTCAAAGCAAACACTAGCATTTAATATACTATTTAATTATAAAGAAAAGAGACAAACAGAATGTGAGACTAACCATGATAGTATGTGGTGCAGAGTGTTGAACCGATCACAGCTTTATCCTTTCCAAAATAAAACTTCCCCTTCAACAAAAGTAGTGGCTTCAAGGCAAGTAAACTGCTAGAATACTTAATGTCAATAGAGTCTCTGTGAAGGAACAGTTTGTTGCTGTCTTGGAGGGAAAACGAATCAAAACATGGTTGCCAAGAGTGGAGTAGCAAAGGAATGGGTAGATTTCAGAGAATTGGTATATAGCACCACATTGATTCATATGAGCCAAAACACTCATTACCATACATATTGCCTTGATGAAAATGACAGGGAAATTCAGGAACTACTAAATGAAAAAAACTATGATCTACATAGGGTTTACCAGCAAGATATTTCATCAGTTTCTAAGGAGACAGCATTTATCTCCATTAAAAGTAAAGTGCAAAGGAATCTTAGAGAGATGCAGGATTCTTGGCTCAATAAGAAAGCAAATGAATCTCAGCTTCATACTCATTGTAACAACTGAAAGCATTTCTATGAATCCCTGAAGGAAATATATATTGGCCAGAGACCTATGGAACAAAAGTGGTCAGTGATAAGGACCCTAGAGCGATGGGTTGTATACTTCAATACTGTTCTCAACAAACATCAATCAATGCTGAAACCCATGAGTGTATACCTCAGGTTGAATGAAATCTCTCTCTAGATAAATGTCCAACTGAAGAAGAGGGTTTTGAATGCCATCAGGTTCCTTTTGTGTGGCAAAGTGCTGATTCAGTTCTGGAAATATTCATAAGTTAGTGAATCAGCTGCTTATACAAAAGCTGAATGAAATCTGCATTATGTGGCAAGAGAAAGTTATCTTCCAGGTGATCCATTTTCCATCTCTGTATATAAAAAGGAAATAGGTTGTCCTGTGACATGCATAGGAGGGTCCCTCTCTTAGTCATTTCTGGTAAGATTATTTCTCGAGTCCTCCTTAGTTGGTTGATCTTTACCTAGTAGATGGTCACCTATGTAAGAGCCAGTGTAGCTTCAGAAAGGGTTGAGAAACAGTTGACATAGTTTTTGCTGCCTAACAACTATAGGAGAAATGCCAGGAGAAAAAATGTCTTTAAACAATATTCATAATACAGATCAATGTTTTTTATACTGTCTTAAGAACTTGTGGAAAGTCATGGCAAAATTTGGTTGCCTGGAAATGTATTGTTCACCAGTTCCATTATGGCATGCTTGCATAAGCATAAAGATGCTCTTAGACATTATCTGTCACTGGTAGAGTGAAGCAGGGCTGTTTGCTTTCATGCATACTATTTAGCATGATGTTTTCAGCAATGTTGTACAGCATCTTCATTAAGAATGAAAATAGCATCAAGATCAGCCTCTACACTGATAGTAAATTATTTAATTTGAAATTGTTACAAACTGAGACTGAAGTGAATGGAGAATTATTAGAAGACTTTCTATTTAAATATAATTGTGCACTCAGTGCACTCTTTGAGTCTGAGAAGCTACAGAGTACAGATTGATTTTCTGCCATTGTATGGACATTAGCCTGACAATAACAAGCAGCCATCCTTACATCATCCATCCACGGAACCATAAGTTAGACCAAATGAAGAAATGTTAATGTTGTGAATAATTTCACTCACCATGGCAGTATGTACACATAAACAATAAGTTTTATATAGACATTGTCAGAACTAGCTCAATGTTTGAGAGACTCTGAAAGAAAGTATGGGAAAGAAGGGTTTTAGGCTGCCTACCAAACTGAAGGGCTAGAGCTATTGCACTAACCTCATTGATGTATGTCTGTGAGGAAATTGAATCACTTCCATTTGAATTGACGTAGGAAAATTCTGATGATCAGCTGGCAACACAAGATACTGGATACTGAGGGTCTTTCTTCAGATGAAATGCTAAACATTCAAACCTACTACAGAGTTCAACTCCATTGGGCTGGTCATATTGTTCAAATGACAGAGCACATTTACCTAAAATAATGTTTTATGGAGAACTTACACAAGGCAAGAGCTTACATGGAGGTCAGATGAAACAATACAAAGATATTCTAAAGATTTCTCTTGAATTTTGTTATAAATTATAAGACATAAGAGACCCTGGCCAATTACCACTCAACATGACATGCCCACATCAAAGAAGGCATCGTGTTCCAAGATCAAAACAGAATCACATTAGCTTGAAAGAAAAGTGACTTGCAAATTTAGAGACATCTTCATTCCATATATTCATATGGGGTATTTGTGCCTATATTGTTGTAGAGCCTTCAGATACAGAACTTGTGTTGTTCTGATTCATTTTGACACACTGTACATTGGCCCCAACACAATGATGTCATTATGGTTTTCTTTTAAGTATAAAGGGAAAGAGCCAATCAACCAAATATACAAAGTCTAGAATCAACTGAAGAAGAGATCTAATCACCTATTGCACTCAGGACCATTCAGGCTTTGTCATGCCATTTAGTTGAAGAACTTGGTACAAGTGATGGAATCCCATTAAAAATGGAGGAAAACTCTTGTAAAATAATATTTTAGCCAGAGGAATAAATCCACAAGAAGAGAGAAGAAGGCTTTGAAAATATAGATTAAGTCTAAAACCAAATGCTAAAAAATGCATGAAATAGCTTATAATTCATTTCAGACACAACTCTTATTGGATTAATACTTTCTGGCAAACTTCCAAAAAACTTGGTGTGATCTGAATCCAGAGATATACATTTGAAGCAATTAAAAGAAAATGGCAATATATAATTAAATACCAGGAAAATATGATGATAAATATGGTGGGATATAAAAAAGTTATATTACAATGGACATTCTTTAGAGGAATAAATTTAACTAGATTGATTTCTAATTCTAAAATTCTCTAATTCTAATAAATAATAATTGTATTTAGTATCTATAGAATACTCTAAGGTTTAAGTAAAGCCTTTTATATATTATTTCATTTAGTCTCACAAGAACCCTTTGAGTTAAGTGATCTTATTATCTCCATTATACTGGTTAAAAAACTGAGACTGTGAAAAGTTACTTGCCTAGGGTCAGGCAGCTAATATCTAAGGTTCTGTTCGGTACTGTTTTCTCTAGTAATCAAAAAAAGAAACCAATAAATTTCAAAAACTTTTAGAAGTAACTGAATTATCCTATTTTAAAACTCTCTTATACCTGAAGATGGTTCTAATGATTTGATTCATTAATGATCCACCTTTCTAGATCTCTGATGTTGGTGAGTTATATAGTCTTAGAAGGTGTGGGGGTAGTTGAGGAAAGTTATTCACAATTCTATAGGTACTGCTTTGGGAAAAAATTAGATAAAATTTTTAATTCCCAATATAATCCTAAAAATGTTAAGAATAGAAAATAAAGAATAGTGGAAAGGATACTATAATTGAAGTTATAAAATCTGGATTTGAGATCTCTCTTTAATTACACTGCTTGTGTAACCATGGGCAACTAACAATTTCTCTGTATGAGTTTCCTCACTTAAAAAAAATATAAGAAATAAGACTATCATATTGAATAGTTATGAGAAAGTATTATCAACATCTTAAAGCCCTTTACAAATGTGTAATTATTCACAATCAATTCATAGCAATAAATCATAAAGCAGTGGTGTTATATTAAAATAGAAATGAAAGATGTTAAGTTGTATATAAGGATGTTCTGCAGACTAAATTCTGACCTAATAAACTATAAAAATATAGGTATTAATATACATACAATTATATAAGTATATACACATAAATCTAGATTGGAATTATATTTTCATCAAATTTGGGTGGCACCTGGAAATGTTGTGGGCTGCATGTGAACAATGAGATGGGTAAGGGGGAGAAAAGGTTTTTTAAAAAGTTTTAATAAAAAGGTTAAAATGGATTATTTAAAATAGGGTTTCCAGTAATTTCATGAAATTCCAAGAGATTTATTTTAAAATTTACTTACAAAATATAGAAAAAGTGAAGTAGGAAATGTCAGGAAAAAAGATCCCTATCCCCTTATACTTGATTGGATTTTAGTGATAGTGATAGTTTTAAGATAATCAGTATAGTGATTCTAAAGTGATTAGTAAAAATTCCATTATAATCTTAATACAATCAGTAGAATTACAAAGATTTCTAAATAAAGCATAAAATGCCTTCTAAAGGGACACCTAACTCCTCCCTAAGTTTGTACTTCCCTTTATCATAAGATGCTGACCATCTGAATCTCATGTCCCAGTATGACACAAACATCACACACCCTTCCCTGTTTGAAAATAGCCATCCTTCCCCCAGATCAGATGAGAGAGAGGTAATAGTCATTGGACTTGACCTTTAGACTAATATGGGCTTTCCAAAATGGACTAACCAATCAGCTTAGTAATTGGGTAACTGTCTCTAAATAAGGTCTATATGATGTTATGTCTTGTCATATATCATCAACCTTGTATGGAAATATTCATTTTGTTATATAAACCCGTCTCAGCTTCTGGGCATTGTCTCTTGCTGGGGTCTATGTAATACATGCAAGAGAAAACTTTTATTGGAGGACTTGGCCCTTTTTTCCAATAAAAATCTAATTTTCTACCTTGACTTGGAGAAATTTGACTTTTTTACTTTATTTACCTAAATTGTCTATATGGATTCTATAAGTTTCTATTTCACAACAGAAATCAGAGAGAGATTAGGGTAAGATATCTAGCCTAAGCACTAAGTATTTTGCTCCAACCTGGCTGTGCTCAACCTAGCCAGGGAAGTTTAGTCCTTAGCCTGAGAGACCTCAGCTTTGAGTCAAGGATCTGGAGATATAAGGAGCCTCTCAAGAGGGTAGGTCTCTCCTGAGGTTAGTCTCTTCAGAAATGCAGGAAAGGAGTCAGCTCTGTATGCATTATTATCCCCTTTTAGCAGATGAAAAGAACTGAGGGTTAGATTGATAAAGTGTCTTATCCATGATCAGAAACATATAAGTTCATTCATGCTGTCAGAAACAATGTAATCCCACCTTTTCTTCATTCCAAATGTGGCATATTATTCATTGCAACATAGTATTTGCTTTCAACCTAATTTCACTTTGTCAAGCTCTTTCCCTTTCCTTCTATTTATTTTGCTGAAGTGAATAGACAGCATCATCCTAGAAAATTATAAATGAGATAAATAATTAAATGATTGATTTCTAGATGTAATATCATACTCTTTGATATAGGAGCTAATTTTTTCTGAACTTTAATTTTTTCTCTTTTTTATTTTGTCTACTAAAGAATTGCTATATGGGACAAGGACTGGTGAGAAGAGAGGGATATAAGGGGAAATACAAGGGATATAAATATAAAATATATCTTTCTTTTAGAAAATAGTCCCCTATTACAGATTTCTTCATTTGACAAATTAAGATAATCTCTCCACTTTACTTAACCAAAACTTATGTCAGGTCTCCACTGCCTAATATCTATATCTATATCTATATCTATATCTATATCTATATCTATATCTATATCTATATCTATATCTATATCTATATCTATATCTATATCTATATCTATATCTATATCTATATCTATATCTATATCTATATCATCTATATATCATTAGGCATGATTACCTTCAAATGAATTTGAGGAAAAGTAAACTTATGTGATTCAATAATAATAATAATAATGCTAACATATTTAATAATGTAGTTTAATTAACCTAATAATTTACATATTTTTATTACTTAACAACACTATAAGGTTGATAGTAAATGTAATTTTACCCCAATTTCACACTTGAGGAATCTAAAACTCAGAAGGATCAAATCAATTCATACATGGCCACAATTTGTAATTAATGCAATCAGGATTTGAACCCAGACCTCTAGTATTTCTTCACTATACCACATTGCCTGCTCATCCTATTGCCATTCAACATCTCCTCCCCTCCTTCCTAAAGAACAAAGGGAAAGAAAATCTCAAGAATCCCAGTTCATAAGCAGATTCTTAATCAGCCTCAACTCCAGTAGAACTTCTTACAGGATGTTCCACTCCAAGTGTGAGTCTTCACTCAAAGTGTCTCTCTACACTCGAAGTGTCTCTCTTCACTCCAAGTGTCACTCTCTTCTCCGAATGTCTCTCTCTACTCCAAGTCTGTCTCTTCACTCCAAGTCTGTCTCTTCACTCCAAGTGTCTCTTCACTCCAAGTATCTCTCTTCACTCCAAGTATTTCTCTTCATTCCAAGTGTGTCTCTTCACTCTAAGTCCCTATGTGTGTCTCTGTTTCCACTTTTAAAGACCTTTTTCTCTTGTATCATTTTCCCTTAATTTTTATGTCTACCAATCACAGTCAATGCTTCACTCCAGGATTGCCCACTCTTTCACACATTGATCACAGATGTTCCACTCAATGTATGAAATGGGTGTTCATACCTTTTTGTGGTTAAAATGCAAAATGGGTAGATCCCCATACTCAACTTTAAGTACTGTGCTTACATTTTTGGGGATTAAATTCTAAAAATAGACAAGGGATTATAATTTAATCTTCACAATCATGGAGGAGCTAAATACCTTCATTGTTACAATCAGGGAAGAGCCAAATACAATCTTCATAGTATCCATATATTCATTTATTAATTAATAGTATATAATTATGACAAAGCAAGACTTGGAATGGAAAAGCCATAGTGCTGATAGGTATTTTATTTAAAGGCTAAAGTCACTTCCAGTTCCAAATGTTATGATTCCCCTATAATTATGGAAAGGATTGATTAAGGGAATTCCTTGATCAACTTAATGGTCTTACAAGGAGTTTCATCCCATTAGAGGGTCTGGATACTACTTTGGGCACCTCACTGTGACCATGAAGGAAGTTGCTGATTTAGTCTCACCAACTGGAAATGATTTAATTTATAGCCTGTTTGGGTCAGTCACCTTTTTCACTGGACCTATAAATGAATTAGCTAATTAAATAATAAATGAGAAAGTATTTATTAAGCACACACTCTGGGATAATCACTGTGCTAAGTGCTAGGGAAACATACACAAAAGAAAAGACAGTCTCTGCCAAAAAAGAGTTTATATTCTAATGCTCTACTGGGTAGCATAGTGAATATGTACAATAATCAACTACGAATGACTTAATAATTATTATCAAAGCAAGGATCCAAGACAGCTCCAAGGGAATCAGAAGGAAAAGTCTCTACACTGCCATAGAAGAAACTAACAGAATTGAAGATTGAATGAATATTGAAACATATTCTTCTTCACTTAATTCACTTAATTTTTCATTCATATCCATGAATTTTTCTCCAGTTTAAGGAAAATGTCTTTCATAATATAATGAATGTAGAAATATATTTTGTATGATTATATATACATATATATATACACACAACCTATATCTTACCTACCTGCTTGATGGGATGGGAGATGGAGGAAAGAAAATTTGGATTGAGAAATGTCAGAAAATCATTATTAAAAACTGGATTGAACTGTAATCAGGAAGAAATAATGTTTTTAAATTGAGATAATATTGTCATTTACCTAACAGGACCATTGAAAGACAATCAAAGTAGATAACATATGTCAAGAACCTTGAGAATCTTAAAGTACTATATTGAATTTAGCTATTGTTATTGCATTGCTTCTAAGACAAAAAAAAAAGAAAGTTGGTTTCAAAACTGTCTGTTTCCCACTTTTCCCCCCAACAATAGGTAAAGGAGCCAAGAACAGAGACCTCAGAGGAGATACTGGTGATAGCAATGTGATTCATAATCATGGTCTCAAGGGATCAATTGACTATACATTCATATTCCTGAGGAGAGCAGGTCATATGGTTCTTAGTATTGGAAGCAGTTTAGAGTAAAGCTAGCAAAATAAAAATTCTAGATATATGCAACAAGGAAAGAAAATTACTGCTCTGTACAGATGGTATAATGGTAAACTTAGATAACCCTAGAGAATCAACCAAAAACACTAGTTAAAATAATTAACAACTTCAGTAAAGTTGCAAGATATAAAATAAACTAACATACATAATCAACATTTCTATGTCCTACCAACAAAACCCAACAAGAGATATTAAAGAATAATTGTGTTAATAAGGAATTGTGTTTAACATAATTGCTGACAGTATAAAATACTTGGTTATCTTATCTGCCAAGACAAACTTAGGGATTAGATGAGCAAAATTACAAAATAATTTTCATAAAAATAAAGACTGATCTAAACAATTGGAGAAATATGAATTGCACATGATTTTTATGAGATGATAAAATAAAAAGATATATCTAAATTAATTTGCTTATTCAATGACATACCAATTAAACTACCATAAAATTATTTCATAAAGCTACAAAAATATAGTAACAAAATTCATCTGGAAAATATGAGGTCAAGATTATCAAGATAATCAATGAAAATTAATATGAATCAAGAGAGACTAGTAGTTGCAACTTTCAAAACATATAAAAAAGGGATAATCCTCAAAGCAATCTGATACTGCCTAAGAAAAAGAGTTATAAATCAGTGGAATAGATTAGCTGTATAATACAATGTAGTAGAATCCAAAGATCCAAGCTTTGGGAGTAAAAACTTATCTTTACAAAAAATTGCTAGGACAACTAAAAATCACTTTGGCAGAAACAAGGCATAAATCAACATCTCACACTGTGCAACCAAAAAAGTTCAAAATGGATAAGCAATATTGACATAGAGGGTGATTCCATAGATAAATTAGGAGAGTATGGATAAATACACCCATCAGATCCAAAGATAAGGAAAGAGTTTAGGAACAAACAAGAGATAGTGAGGATCAAGGGAAGTAAAATAATTTAGATGATCTAAAAATTAAAAATAATACTTTTTCACAAACTAATGAAGCCAAAATTAAAAGGAAAATAGGAAACCAGGGGAATTTTTTAAAAGCAAATATCCCTCATAAAGCCTCAATTTTCCAAATATATATGGATCTGAGTCAAATTTATAAAAAATAAGCCCTGTTCCTCAGTTGCAAATTGGGGGAAAAGGATTTGAACAGTATTCAAAGGAAAGTAATCAAAGCTAGCAATATTTACATGAAAATAATGTAAATCATTAGCAATTAGAGAAATATGAACTAAAAAATAGAGAAATTACCTAATACAAAGGAAAATGACAAATGTTGGAAAGGATGTGAAAAGTTAGATACACTAAAGAACTGTCAGTGTAACTATGAATTAGTCCAACCATAATAGAAAACAATTTCAATTATTCCCAAAGAGTTATAAAACTGTACACACACTTTGACCAGTCAATACCACTTCCAGTTCTATATACCATATCAAAAATATAAAAAAGATCTACCTATACAAATATATGTATAGCATTCTTTTTGTTGTAGCAAAAATTTTGAAATTAAGTGTATGCCCATCAATTGGAAAATGGCCCAACAAGTATGATATATAATTGTGAGGAAATACTATTGTGCTATAAGAAATGATGAACAAGATGTTTCAGAAAAATCAAGAACAACATATGACTGCCTACACAGTATATTGAAAACCACAAAAACAATGTACACAGTAACAGTAATACTGCAATCACAATAAACTGTTAAAGACTTAGCTACTCTGATCAGAAATTGATCCAAGACAATTCCAAATCCCATTATGAAAAGTGCTATCCACTTCCATAGACAGAATTGATTGTGAATTTTTAAACTATTCCACCCTAATCAGACTATTCCTTGGAAGATCTGATTTAGCTATTTCCTGATCAGTAACAATGGAGATGCTTGGAATAACTGAACCAGGTCTTGGAAACTCTTCATTTCTTCTCCCTTCTTAGTTTAACAAGATTTGGAAGGTCTGCATTAAACTCAAGATTTAATTATCTGAGGAGATGGCCTTCAACAGACATGTGCAGAAAAAGCAGACAGACTTCCGGGCTGTCCTAAGTCAAGCTAAGTCATCATTGGTACAGACGAGACGCAGGAAAGTGTTGTAAAACTGTCAATATGAGGCACATCACTTCCTCTCTCCTCCTCTTTCCCTGGAGAGGCGACTCTGGTTGAGAGTGTGCTAGGCATTTCGACATCTTGGAGTGTCGGTGGTGAGTTTTGCCCTTGACCTGATTCAGGTTTGGGCATCTTAGCTGAGCCCTTTTGAAGGTCAGGCTAATTCTTTCCTCCTTCACACTCAAAACCTTACTTTCTAGATCTCCTAATCTTCCCGCCTGGCACTAGCCCCTTCCTTCTTCCTTCTTCTTAATCTCTTCCACTATATCAATTAAATCACCATAAAATTTCCAGCTGAGGATTTTAGAAATAAAATTAGGATTTAATAAATAAAATTCTTGGTGACCAAATATAATTATTGCATTCAGTCTCAACCATAATTTTTCCTTTACATGATGAATTCTGAATGTAGATTGAAGCATATTTTTCTTACTTTATTTTGTTAAGTTTATCTCTCTCCTTTTTTTTTTTAACATGGGTGATATGGAAATATATTTAGCATTACCTCTCATTTATATAACAGTGATCAGAGGAAAGAGAGAAAGAAAATTTTGGAACACAATTTTTCAAAAAAGGAGTCTATTTTTAACATGTAATTGGAAAATAGTTAACAAAATACATAAATTATATTATTAAAATAAAGTGCTTTGCAACCCTGGGTGTTATATATACTGTTATTATTTTATTTTTATTGATACTTTCTGTTTTTAAACCACCTATTTCCCTTTCCCTAAAAATACTCCCCCTCACTGTCACTAAATCTTTCTTGTAACAAATGGGAGAGATAAAAATGATGACTCACTCAAATAAACAAACCTGGAGTCAGAAAGTAGGAGTAAAAAAAAGACAATGTATCCCCTTCATGAAAGGGGCTGTTCAATGATGGGCTAAGAAGTGCCAACTGACTAGGCAGCAAGCAGGCATTGTATACACAAAGTCCTTCCCTCACACTGATCCTTGACTCACAATCTAAAACACCTGTGACTAAGTTGTAGCTTCTTCCAACCCAGTTAAAGTGGGGTAAAGGGATCAACCCAGCTTTCATTAGCCTTTCAGTCTCTCTCCTAAGTTTGTCCCAGAACCCTCTATTGACAAAAGATAACAATCTAGCCTTTGTGAGCAGAATGCTCATCCTGAAAATAGCACTTAATTCTATCTCACTCACAAAGAAAAACTGTTAAGCTAAACCAAGCAACAAAACACTTGTATCTGACAGAACCTGTATAATTCCACATTGGTAGCCCCTTCACTAGGTAGGAATAGTGGAAATGTTTCAGTAAGTGTTTTGTAAGAGTAGGACTAGTTATTGCATTCAACTTGAGTCTGACTATAGTTTAGCATCCTTATTTACATGATAATATTATTCATCATTTTGTTTATTCAGCGTCTATTTATACAAGTATTTCATATGTCATTGAATTTCTGTTTTATTTTAGGTTAGTCTCTTAACCTCTCAGTAACCTAGGCTATTCTGTAACAGAGTAGGGAGCTACAGACTTGAAGTTTTCTCCTACCTCCATTCTTATTTTCTGCTTATTTTACTCAGCATCAGTCCATTCAGGTCTTTCAAGTTCTTCCTACAGTCATCCTGTTTGTCATTTCTGCACAGTAGTATTCCATCACTACCATATACAACAATTTATTCAGCCATTCTCCAGTTGATGGACATTCCCTCAATTTCTAATTCTTTTCCATCACAAAAAGTGCTATTATAAATATTTTTGTACAAGTAGGTCCTTTCCCCTTTTTTATTTCTTTGGGATATAAACTTAATAGTGGTATTACTGGATCAAAGAGTATGCAGAGTTTTATAATCCTTTGGACATATCCATAATCAAGAGTGATTTAGAAATTTTTCCTATGATTATTGATAGCTTTTATTTCATTATCTGAAATCTGTTTCATATCCTTTGACTATTCATTATTAAATTCTCAAAAGCATTGTTTCTTATACTGTAATAGTACTCCATTGCTTTCATATTCCATGATTTCTTCAGTCAGTTCTAATAAACAGAGCTCTCATTTTTAGTCTTTATTTCTTTTTTTTAATTTCTTTAACAATTTTTGACTACCACAAATTCATATGACAAAAAAACAACAAAAACAAAAAAAAACCCTAAAATATCATCATGCTAGCCCTTCCTGTTCTCTTGCTCTAGGAAAAAAAATGCTGTGCTCTTGAGAAAAGTGTTTCAATTTCATCTTTTTTGATTTCTTATGTGATGTTTCTGCCCCACTCCACTTTTTATAGTGGAGTATATGTCACAACAGAAACCCAGTCCTCTAAAATGAAACCTTAGCAGGAGAAAAAGCATGACACTGGGGAAGTTCCATTGTACTTAGTCGAGAGTTTAAGTCACTGTGTCAACATATACTAAGCCTCTGGACAAATTGCCAATATGTCTTTGAACCTCAGTTTCCTCACCTATAAAATGGAGAATGAAATATAGTGCTTGTACTATTAACCTCCTGAGGCACACCTTCAGGAGTGATGCTCTGTAAGTTGTAAAGCTGTATATAATATAGAGTGATTATTCTTTCCAGGGAAAAGAAATGAGAGGAGGAGGGGTGGAGAGAATTTAAATATGGAAAGCCTGCTCTCAAACCATGCACAATATACAAAGGATGAATGGTTTGAGTTTGAAAAACATCTTGTGTTCTGCAGCCAGATTTATGATTGCAATAGAATGCACACAAAGAATGGGGCAAGGAATCTTTTCTTTAGCATCTCTTTTATATAGTGAAGAGGGCTTTATCACAAGCCTGATAATAACAGTGAAAATAGCTCCATCAGGGGAGCTTAATGAGTTGTCCCAGCTGGTATCACTAGCAGAGTATCCATAAGTAAGAAGATAGAAGTCCTCAGGGGGTCTCTCAGCTGATTTTTTATCCTCTTGCTGATGGTCTGGACTACACACAAATATCATTTCTCTGATTGTGCTTTTATAACACCATAAATAACATATATATGTGTATATATACATATCTTAGAGTGTATGCATTATACCACTGGCATGCATATATTTAAACCAGCTATCTTTAAGATTGGGCTACAATGAGTTCAATGACAATCTGCGGGTCACCTGAAGTGCCCCCTTACTCATAGACTATTAACACCAAATTGTAAGAGTGGTGTTTATTACCCATTTTCAGCTTAACATTTTTTTCCTTGTTCCTCTAAAAATGCCCACACATAAAAGGAACAATAAATACTCCAGGCAATAATAAAAACTTAATTTGTTCATTCTAAATGTAAATTTACATAGATTGCTGAGATAAAATTGGCATTTTAATCATAGATTGCAATGGAATAAGTCCATACTTTATTGAATATTTGCAAGTTATTGCCTTTAAATGATATTCCACATAGAGTAGCCCAATCAGTCATTCCTGGAGGCTTGATGATCTTGGATAAATGTGGAAATTTGTACTTCTAAATAATTAGTTCAAATATCATTAAATCTCTCTAAAGTCATTTCTCTTTATTAGAGTTTACATATTAAAATGTATTTACTGTGATTTCAGGATCTTCATGGTATCAGGAATCAGTCAGGACATAGACTGACAAAATACAAAACCACTAACATTCCTAAATGATGTCAACTTCCATCTGTCAACTTGTCTAATGTAGCTACCTCTTCTGAGTAGCTACAATTTTCCCTCATATTAGTTCATGTTGTTTTTTGTAGCATACTCTGGATAACATGAACAGATGTCCTAGAAATTCTTTTTTTTAACATTATTTTATTTGGTCATTTACAAACATTATTCATGGGAAACAATGATCATTTTCTTTTCCTCCCCCCGACCCCCTCCTACCACTTCTCCCATAGCTGACGCACAATTCCACTGGGTTTCACATGTGTTCTTGGTTCGAACCATGTTGTTAGTGCACTAGAGTGTTCATTTAGAGTCTCTTCCTCAGTCTTATCCCCTCCACCCCTGTAGTCAAGCAGTTGCTTTTCATCGGTGTTTTTACTCCCACAGTTTATCCTCTGCTTGTGGATAGTGTTTTTTAGATCCCTGCAAGTGTCCTAGAAATTCTTGCTCAATCACACAGCATTTTCAAAAAGAAAAAGTAGTAAGAGAATGAGCAGAAAAGAAGAGGGAAAAAGTAAGTGAGGTATAAATGAAGGCAGGTTCAGAGAATGGAAAGAAGAAAAGAGGAAAGGCACAGGGGAGTAGAAGGATATGAGCTGTTCTGCTTTTATTGCTTTTTAAAAAAAGTAGATATAACTATATGTTTTTGCCTAATCAAACAGGTATTTGGAGTCTTTCTTTTAAAAGAAGATGGGGAGGGAAGGAAGAGGAGAGGAGAAAAGGAAGAAAAGAAAAAAGGTTTGGATGAAAGAAATGAGAGAGTAAGCTGGATAGATGAAAATTGTTCAAATTCTACTTAGTATTCTACGTTCAAATTTGAGCGCAGATCAAGATTATTTAAATACTAATTCTTCAATGTTTTGTTAAAAACATAAAACAATTCCTGTTTATTAGACTTTCTGATCCTTTTCATTTCTGAAACGAATACCTTCATTCCTTAAAACTGTATTGAAATAGGAAGATAAAAATGCAGAATCATACCTCAGACCTTGGGAAGTTCCACCTTAACTGAAGTATGAATCACCTTTCAATTCCCCCAGTGGGTGAATGCCCAGCCTCTACTTCCAGCTTATTGCACTTTCAATTTATTACTTCAAAACTGTTGATACAATTATTGCCTTCCTCTTTCATGTTTCAGAGGCCCAGTATTGATTCCAAGACAGAAGGTAAGGAATTTTTTTAAGATTACTATGCCATATTTTGCAGTCAGCCCACTTCCTACACGATTCTAGCAAAACTTTATCTTTTAACAGTAACTCTCACTTGACTTTATCATTACCTTTTTCTTTTTATCTTCCCTCTTTTTCTTTACCACCTCATGTCAAAAAAGAAGTATTTGATTCTTAGAAAATTGCCACATTCATTAAGAAACAAGGGTTTGTGAAGAAATAAAAAAAATACTCCTTATTTAGGCCACCAGGAATGTGGTGTAAGGTGTTCATTGTCTCTGTATTGTACTTTTGTGTATTTAGCTCATTCATCTCATGACTTCATCCAGTTTAACCCTACTGGCCATGATAATGTCATGTGTCTAATTAAACTGCCTATCACATGTAATAAGAGTCATATCTGGTAAATATCCCGTTGTTATTTCTACAGAAGATATTGAATGGCCATGATTACTTTCCTGAAGAAATTTTCAAAACTAGATTAACAAATCCAAGTCTCCCATCATTATACATGGCCTAAAAATGTCTCAAAGACTTCTAGTACCTCCATTCCCTTTCAGTTATTCAATAAGCAGCTGGTAAGTATTACCACGGACAGGACATTGTGCTAAGCTGTAAAAATAGAAAAAAAAAAAAGCAAAATATAGTCCTTACCGAGAGGAATCCATAATTTGATGAGAGAGACAAATTGCAAAGAAAGATAGACAAACTATTTTGGATAAATAGTAAATAATCAAAATAGAGAAGGCACTAAATTTAAGTGGGATTGGAAAAATCATTCCTATAGACAATGGGATTTTAGCAAGGATTTGAAGGCAACCAAAGAAGCCAAAAGGTAGGAATGAGAAGAGAGAGCATTCCAGACATGAGGAGCAGTCAATGAAATTGTCCAGAGTCAAGAGATGGTATGTCTTCTCAGAGGAACATAAAAGAGCCCTGTGTCCCTGGAGTGAAGAATATGGGGAAGGGAAGGGCAATGTAACAAAAAAGCTAGGGTCTGCAGTGTTGGAACTCAGACAACCCTTGCTGAAAGAGATGGGGGAGGGATTCTTATGCTATAAGAAGTTTATGCATATATGTGTATGTGCATGTATACACATATACACATATATCCACATACAAATATTCATGTGTATATGTGTATATATACACATATGTGTTGAAAGGTAGATTAATAAATGGATGGTTGGAGGGATGTCTTCTAAGGGACATTTCAAGGAGCTCCTATATTAATTTTTTCCATATGAATGGAAGGGCTCTTTCTGATGGCGATTATGTCCTGAACCACTGGAGCTCACAGCGATTAGGTGATAGAGTCAGAAAAATTTTAAGGCATTAAAATTTATATATTTTTGGTGGATGGACTAGAAATGAATGGGGAAATTCAATTTAAGCAGTGAGTCATTGCTTAAACTGCTTTGTATATGAAATTCATAGGACCATGGGATTTCAATTTGAAAAGAACATTAGCAATCATAGGTACAAAAGACATTTTAGAGATAACAAGGCCCATAGGGAATACAACCCTCAGTAGCATGTAAGTTCCTTGACTGCATGGTGTATTTTATTTTCAGCTTCATATGCCTAGGGTCTATTACATTTCCTTGTCCATACTATACACTTAAGAAATGATTATTGAATTTAATCTCTAAACTCCTTATTATACATATGTGGACTCTTATTCCCATGTTGTCATGTCAGCCCACAAAAACCACATAGTACACTGGATAAAGAAAAGTTCTTGAAGGAAGGAAGGCTGAAGTTCGTATTTTGCCTCTGACATTCTGGCTATATGACCCTTAGAACATCACTTGGGCTCTATGCATTAATGTACTAATGTGCAAAATCCTAACATGTATTGCTGGATGAAGTTACTTTATATTTATACATATGCATATACATATATAATTTTTCCAGATTACATATAAATACACTTTAATAATTGTTTTTTTTTTCATTTTAGGATCCATATTCTGTCCCTTTCTCCCACATCTTCACCCTCCCCAAGAGAGTCGATAATATGATACAGTTTATACCTGTGTTATCATATAATATATTAGCATATTTGTCATGTGAAACAATTCACATATTGTATATACTAGAAATAGTGAAAATTTCTTCATGTGGGACTTACCTATCAAAAGTCAAGAATCTATCCTTATATGAGCCTAACTGTAACATTACTTTTAAAAATATGAAAGCTCCATAGTATAATTTTAGAAGTGCATTCTCTCTGGTAAAGGAAATTTTAAACTTCTATTTAAGGGTAGTTTCCTTTTATCAATATTACCAGATAATAAACCATTTTTTAAAAATCTATACCAGGGAGTTGATCACAGGACCATCCACAGGTTGAGGGTACTGTACATTACAGATTATATTATATTTTGTAGGGAGTGAGTAAAGTCTGTGACCCAAAGTTTGCTGTTTGAAGAATTCAAAAAACTAAATGAACAATAAACTAAGAAATTAGACAAAAATAAGGAGTATTGAGGTGAAGGGTAAGATACATGAAGTGGCTCTGAGAACAAAAGTAAGGATCAGTATGAGAAACAAATGTGGTCTGAAAGTGAATGAAGTATTATGGTCTTGGGTCAGTATGAATTATTTCATACTATCATAGGAAAGATGTGAGCTCTATGAAATTTTTTTGCCTTAATCAACTTTCTTCATATAACTAATCCACATAATGTTGATCAAGGCACAAAGAAAATCTTGTAGAACCCATATCTTTCTTATGATATGATTCTGATACTTATGATAGTATGTTTATCTTATGGTGCAATAGTTTTTCAATAAAATCCTATATCCAGGCTTATTCAGCCATTTTCCAAGTGATAAACACCCCCTCAGTTTCCAAACTATTGCTCTATAAAAATAGATGCTGAAAATATTTTTAAACATGTAGGTCCTTTTCCTCTATCTCTAATCCCTACATTGTATTTTCTACCTATTTATCCTTTTTTCCGCTCCTTTCAGCCTTTCCCTGTTCACAAATGTTTTTATTGTTGTTTACCCACTTCTCCAAGTTTCCACTCCCTTTTGTCTGTCTACCTCCCTTTTTTTTTGTTCTCTCATCTCTTCTTATTTTCCTATTAGGAAAGGTAGATTCCTATACCTGATGCTATTCCCACCTCATGTCAATTCTGTTGAGAGTGAGGTTTAAGCATTGCCCACTACTCCTTCATCTTCTCTTCTACTTTGTTGATTCTTTCATTCCTCTTCATATGAGATAATTTACTCCCAACATTCTCTCCTTTTTCTTCTGCGATCATATTATTCTTTTTATCCCTCATTTAAAAAAATAATATCCCATTATATTCAACCTAATACCTACACTGTATCTCTAAGTCATCGTATTAATTACCCCAATAGTTAAAACTTCTTAAATACCTTCAGTACTTTAAGCATCCCAAGTACTTTAGGTATGTTAGGTACTTCAAATATAAATATCTTAAGTATCTTATTTGTCACCTTATTACTAGTAATGTAATCAGTTTCACTTGATTGCCTCAAAATATTGCCTCTTGTTTTTTAAGTATCCTAAGTATTCTAGTCAACATGTTAAGTGCCCTAGTTACCACATCCCTGGCAGGAATGTTGTTAATTTAACACTTCTGATTTCCTTGATTTTTTTTTTTCTGGTCACCTTTTTATGCTTCTTTTAAGTGTCAAATTAGACCACTGGATTTTCTTTTTAATTCTGGCCATTGTGTCAGGAATGCCTGGAATGTTTCTATTTCATTAAATGTACATTTCTTAACCAGAAATATTATGCTTTCTTTTTTTTTTGGATAGATGATTTTTTGTTATAGGCCTAGATCCTCTGCCTTGAGGAATACCATATTCCATGCATTCTGATCCTTTAACATAGAAGCTGCTAGGTCTTTTAATCCTTACTATGCTTCCACAATATTTGATTTTTTATGGTTGTTTGTAGTACTTTCTCCTCGACTTGGGATTTCTGAAATTTGACCATAATATTCCTGCAATTTTTGAATGTGCAATTTCTTTCAGGAGATGGATGGTTCATGGATTCTTTCAATTTCTATTTTCTACATTTGTTGAAGAACATCAGCGGAGTTTTCCTGATAATTTCTTTCACTATGGTGTTCAGGTCATTTAAAAAAAGATCATAGCTTCCAGGCAATCTGATTATTCTCAGTTCTTGATCTATTTTCCAAGATAAATGTCTTTCTGGGAGAATTTTCAAATTTTATTTCTTTTTAATTCTTTTAAATTTGCCTTGTTTCCTACTGAAGTCATTAGCTTCCATTTGTTCAATTCAAATTTTTAGGGAGACATTTTCTTCCTTGAGGCTTTAAACTTTCTTATGGACATATTTTTCTTTCTGAAGTATTTTATTTCCTTTTATATGTAAATATTTTCTTCAGCAATTCAATGATATGATTTGGGACAATCCTAAAAGACTTATGATGGGATTCCTATCAATCACCAGAGAAAGAATCATTGGAGTTGTCTTTCACATGAGTGTATTATGATTTTATTTCAGGGTTTTGGTATGAGTTTGCTCTTACAGGAATGAAGTGTTTTACATGACAATAAAAATAAAATATAAAAAGGAAAATTTACTGATTCAATTAATATCTATGATTCTAGAAGAATAACTATGAATAATGTTAATTGCCTCTTGGCAAGAAAATCATTTCCATCAGCCTTAATTCTTAGGCTACCCTCCCTGCTTAGCTTCTGCCAAAACTAACTTCAGCTTCCTTATAATTGGATTTAAGATCAGAAACTTTCCCACCTTATTTTTATTGCCAGAACTTAGCAATGTTCTGGTACATAGTGGGCACTTAATAAATGTTTATTACCTGATTGTCTGATGGACCAAAGTTTCAGAATCAGATATATATATATATATATTAGAAAATTAATTTATTTTAATTTTTATATTGTGTTTGTTACAAGGGCTTACTCCTCATCATAGAGGATGGGAAGGACAAATATGAATTAGCATATGGTGGAAAGAAAGAAGGAAGGAAGGAAACAAGCTAGGAAGGAAAGAAAGAAGTGAGGGAGAGAGGGAGGGAGGGAGGTAGATGGAAGGAAAAAGGAAGGCAAGAAAAAAATGAAGTTAAAAGGAGCTGTGTCTATTTTTCTAATTCAAAAAACAGAAGTCAATCTAGAATCATAACCAAGCAGAATAGACAATTTTAATATATACAGGTTGAATTTATTCATTTTTGTTAAAATAAAAGCAAGTTGCACATAATAGAGTTTTGCAGTTTCTTATGTAATCCTAATTTTCTCTGCTAGTATGGATATGTCAACATCTACATTATTTGGTATTTGCTGAGGGATGAATTGAAGAATGGAGGAGAAAGAGGGGGAAAAGAAGAGAGAGAGAGAGAATGATATTCAGATTATTATAGTATCTATTTTAATTTTGAATTTTCCTAGTATAAAGTGTAGAAGAAAACCTCAAACCAGGTTTGGACACTGCATGAATGGGTGCCTAATATAGTCTTGATAAATGCTTTTTGTTAGAGTAATCAGATAATGAGCTAGAACAGTTGTGCAGAAAGAAATGCCTTCGGGCCAAATCTACCCTGGACCTTGATTGTACAGTCTGGGAGCTAAGAATGATTTTTAAAATTTTAAATGGTTAAAAAAGAAAAATATCTTATGATACTTGAAAATTATATAAAATTAAAATTTAAATATCCATTAATAAAATTTCATTGGAATACATGTCAATTTATCTATATTTTATTTATGATTTCTTTTATTCTAGAGTAGAAAAATTGAGTAGTTGGGACTACAGCTTCCTTTTTAAACACTTCTCATTGAACTATAATTTACAGAGATTCAGTTGTAACAGTAGACTGTTTTTAAGTGCCAATTGTAAAGGATAATTTAGCTTTGTGACCTAAAGTATGTTAATTATTTGGTCACCATGGATATCCCAAATATAAAAGAAACATAACCAAGTCAGCTGGAAAATGTATGGTGATTTAATTGATATAGTGGAAAGAAATTAAGTAGAAGGAAGGAGGAAAATGGTGTAGGATTTTCTCCCACCTGGCTAGTGCCAGGAGGAAGACCAGAGGCTCTAGGAAGATAAGGTTTTTTGAAGAGTAAGGAGGAAAGAATCAGCCTGAACTCAAAAGGGCTCAGCCAAGATGCCTGACCCCGAATCAGCTCAAGAGTAAACTCATCACCAAACCCAGACAATAGCTGCTACCACACCAAAATGTTGGAATGCTTAGCACACTGCCAGCCAGAGTCACCTCTCTGGGGAAAAAGGGAGAGAGAGAGCAAGTGACATGCCTTATATAGACAGTATTGTGTCAATTTCCTGCATCTCATCTCTACCAATGATAGCTTAACTTGACTTAGGATAGCCCAGGGGTCTGTCTGCTTTTTCTGCACATGTCTGTTGAAGGCCATTTCCTCAGATAATTAAATCTTTGAGTATGGTGCAGGCATCCTGACCTTGTTAAACTGAGTAGGGTGGAGAAATGTATTGTTCCCAAGACTTAATTCTGTTAAAACAAGTGTCTCCATTGTTACTAATCAGGAAATAGCTAAATCAGATCTTCTAAAGTATGGCCTGAGTAGGGTGGGGTAGTTTTAAAATTCACACAATCCAAGTTGCTAAAGGATGACATTTCATTTCATTTTTCATTATTAATGCACACACATTGTTTCAAAACAAGAAAAGAAGAGAAGGAAATGTTTTGTTATGAATTTTTCTTTTGCACTCAGGTTCAAGGTTGAAATTTTTCTGAATAAGAACTACCTTCAAATTTTTATTGCCAAACTCTAACTGGCTTTGAAAATGAATTTTCAGTACAAATTTGATAATAGTTCTTAATGAATTAAATCTAACAATACAAGACAAATCTGTGATTATGTGCAAAATTATAATGCAATAAAATCAATTTTATGACAGCTAACATGTCACACTGATTTATATACTTCCCAGGCTGTCAAAAGTCAAAACAAGAAACATAATCTTCATTCCCACATAAAATCTGAGTAGATACATTTTTAGAGCTCAAACTACAGTTCAACCAGTAATTTTTTGGACCTTGGTATAAGTGCAAATGAAAGTTGTTATATTAAAATTCATTCAATTTTCTATAATTAAGTGGTTTCCATTTAACATTCAATTAGAAGTGATTAATCTATAACATAATGGCATGCTAAAAGACAAATTCAGCTGAAGAATCAGGAGAATTCTATAAGTGATATAATCTATAATCTATCAAGTGATGAATATGTTCTATTAAAATCATATGCCCATGGATTGATATCTAGATTTGACTAGTTTGAAAAGATAATTTCAGAGATGAAATGTTTGAAATCTAATTTCAAATTAAGAATAACAATATTTGCAATTTATTTTTATTTGAAAAATATTATTTAATTAATTAATTTAGAATATTTTTCCATGGTTACATGATTCATGCTCATTTTCTCCCTTTCTCCCACTCCTCTCCCCTAGTCAATGAGCAATTCCACTGGGTTTTACATGTGTCATTGATCAAGACCTATTTCCATTTTATTAATATTTGTATTAGCGTGATCTCTAAGAGTCTGCTGGGAGCCGTCAAGATACAATGTCTTGACACAATCACATGTGGAAGTCAGGAGGTCACAAAGTGGCTCCTTGGCAGGATGGAAACATCTACTCAGCTCCCCTCTGTGTGACTTCTATCACCAATATCCCTTATTACTAGAATTGCTATGATCATTGTTCTCTCCACAGGTTCAGGAAAAAATAATATAAGAGCAAAATACTTGTACATTATTCCCCCAGAATACCACCTAAAGCTCATACTAACAAAACCAAACCCAAAAGACTATCATGGGTTAACTTCTCCTTAGGCATATAACTTTTAACAAAAGTTGTGCTTAGAATTCCCCAATCCTATACACCAAACAAATTCTCTTAAGACAGGACATCGATCATCATAGGGAGAGACTTGTACACCATGCCTCAGTGCATCCTGCCTCAGTGACTCAATTTACCAACCAAAATTCATCTTGGAAATTCACCAATGAAATTCTAAAAAATGATTAGTCTAATATTAAACTGAGTTGTGCTTCTTTACCCCATTTGATCATTCAACTTTGCTGCAGTATTTGTTGATTGTCTCTAGGTTATCTATTTTTATTAAAAGTAATAAATGATTTTCTTTGATTGTCTGTAAGTCCAAGCACCTCATGGGTTAAGGAGATAACTAACCACTAGCTACTCCACCTGTGATGAAATCATTTATCTTTTGTAAAAGCTTTGTGTATCCTGTCAGAATTAATAGTAACAATATAAGAATGTAGAATGATCACAGCATGTTAATCAAATGATTTGTTAAAATTTAATGTGTCACTTATCCAATTTCCTGCATATGAGTATGTATGTTGAATATTTATTCACTTGGGTATAAAAATAAAAGCTAACTCTGGGCCTGGTGGAAAGAGATCAATGCAAAGCTTGGCCCCAGGCTGACACACATTATTGTCTTACATCACTCATTTATGCCTTTTCTACCACACTTAACTGAAGACCCTTGAAGCCATGAGCAAGGCTGTTCCTGAGCTCTAAGCAAGAGTCTACATACCCAATCATATCCCCATCAACCCATGATCAAGCAGTTGTTTTTCTTCTGTGTTTCTACTTCCACAACTCTTTCTCTGGATGTGAATAGCATTTGTCCTAGATCATTATATTGTTGCTAGTAGAGAAGTCCAGTGCATTCTATTGTGCCACAGTGTGTCCTTCTCCATGTATACAATTCTCCTGGTTCTGCTCCTTTCACTCTGCATCAATTTCTGAAGGTTGTTACAGTTCACATGGAATTCTTCCAGTTCATTATTCCTTTTAGCACAATAGTATTACATCAGCATCAGATACCACAATTTGTTCAGCCATTCCCCAATTAGAGGGCATCCTCTCATTTCCAATTTTTTGCCACCACAAAGAGTGTGCCTATGAATATTTTGTACAAGTCTTTTTCCTTATAATCTCTTTGGGGTTTAAATCCAGCAGTGGTATGGTTGAATCAAAAGGCAGACAATCTTTTAAAGCCCTTTGAGCATAGTTCCAAATTGCCTTCCAGAATGGTTGGATCAATTCACAATGCTACCAGCAATGCATTGATGTCCCAATTTTCTCACATCCCCTCCACATTTCTTACTTTCCTTTTCTGTCATTTTAGCCAATCCATTAGGTTCAAGAATATCAAGGGAAATAGTGAAAAAATGTGGAGGGGGTCATAGCAATACCAGATCTTAAACTAACTATAAAGTAGTGGTCATGAAAATAATTTGGTACTGGTTAAGAGACAGAAGGGAGGATCAGTGGAATAGACAGGGTAAATGATGTCAGCAAGACAGTTACGATAAACCCAAAGAGCCCAGATTTGGGGACCAAAATCAAATATTTGACAAAAACCATACCACTGCTGCGTTTAAACTGTTGGGAAAATTGGAAAACAGTATAGGAGAGATTTGGTTTAGATAAACATCTCATACCCTACACCAAGATAAATTCACAATGGGTGAATAACTTGAATATAAAGAAGGAAACTATAAGTAAATTAGATGATCATAGAATAGTTTACCTGTCAGATCTATGGGAAAGGAAAGATTTTAAGATCAAGCAAGAGTTAGAAAATATTTCAAAATGTAAAATAAATAATTTTGATTACACTAAATTAAAAAGGTTTTTTATTAAAAAAGCACTTCAATCAAAATTAGAAGGGAAGTAACAAATTTTGAAAAAATCTTTATAATAAAAACCTCTGACAAAGTTCTAATTACTCAGCTTTATAAGAAGCTAAATCAATTTTACAAAAAAATCAAGCCAGTCCCCAATTGCTAAATGGGCAAAGGCATGAATAGGAAATTTTCTGATCAAGAAATCAAAACTATTAATAAGCGCATCAAAAAGTGTTTTAAATCTCTTATAATTAGACTAATGCAAAACAACTCTGAGGTATCACCTGACACCTATCAGATTGGCTAACATGACAGCCAAGGAAAGTAATAAATGTTTGAAATTGATTTTGATGATTGAGAACGAGAACTTTCAATTCCAATTAAACAAAATGCTTCAAAAAAGAAGAAAAACCCTATGCTTCACATTAGCCAACTTGCATTGCAAAAAATTAAATATCCTTATTAACAGTAATACAATTTGAAAGTTAATGACATGTAATAAAATACATGACAAATTTAGGGGGTTTCCTTTAATTTCTCATGCCCTCCATACTTTCCTCATTTCTTCCTTCCTAACTCCCTACCTTTCTCTATGTCCTTTCCCTTCTCTCTTTCCCTTTCCTTTTTTGTCCCCCTTCAATTCCTCCCTTCCTTTCTCTTTCTGTTCCTTTCACCTTAAATTTTATACTTGAAAATTCACATCTTAATGAAGATGCTTTTGACAAGAATACCTTTAATGAGGGGCAAATGATAGAATTTCGGGGATAACTTTGTGATTTAGTAAATACTTTGGGATATTTAGAAAAATTAACTTTATTTTAAAAAAAAACTATTACCTTACTTGAATTAGTGGAGGTGGTCATGGGAAATGATTTGGTTTAGCATGAGATTGCCAATTGGACACACCTGAACAATAAACAGCAGTAAAGATGAGAAAAAAAAATTAAATGTAATGGCGCATATAAACATAACACCATACTTTTAAACCCAGATGATTATAATACAATATTCATATGTGATTGATCCTGAAGATGCTGACAAAATTAGCTTGTGTTTCTTTCTTTTTTGAAAAAAAGGAAAACAACAGGCCAGATCCATTTCCTCAGTGTACCATTATTCATTTTCCCTCCACATTTATTCACTTTTCATTTGCTATTTCCTGCCAGCACACCCACTTTATCATGGTGTCATAATACTAAATTGTATATATCAGTAAGAAAAAGAAAGCACTTTAATGAATTTCCCAAGGGACTTCATTTAGAGTCATGATTTCTTAATATATTCTCTCTTGCTGAAAGACTTGTCAAGAGAAAGTTAAAAATAACTGAGCTTTACATTATGTTCTTATCATCTATTAATGCATTTTCTCGGTGAAGAAGTTCTCTCACATTACAATCAAATTTAAAGAGAGATGTGTCTGGCATTACTTTGGTGAAGAATAATGTGAAACTGCTCAATTACACTATTTTAACTAAAAAAAGTTGCCAGAAATTTGAAAGATAAATGAAACAAGAGGACAATATCTTTATCACAAAGTAGCTCTTAGCAGTCACGTCTTTGTTATATAACAAAAAAAATCTCCCTGACCTTTGTTGTATCTATAGTTGAGGATGTGTTTTGCTACAATTTCGGGCAGAATTTGGATTATCTTGTACTCAGTGCCTCAGACTAATATTTTACAATGTAATGGAAAACATTCATAACTGGATGATGCAATATATTTCTCTACTTTCAAAGTGTAGGACTATGGGAATGGAATGGTGCACTAACCATTTAATGTGGTTACTGTATCAATTCAGTTTGATTTATTGCTTTCCATTGTTACAAGGGGGATATTTGTCAAACTAAGGGAAGGCCATTGATGTAACTTTAAAAAGTAAAAGTAAAATATCAACTAAAAAAAAAATTTTTCAAGAACATGACTCAAAGGCAAAGTAGGAGCAAGTTGGTAGACCAGTGGATAATCTGTTGGCTAGATAGTATGTTGAATACCTACTATGTGCCATGAGTTATTCAAAATACATTCTATTATTATAATATAAAAATTTCAATGTTGTAAGTAACTTTGATCTTGAAAGTGGTTGTAAGCAATTAAATCAGCTTCCTCCAAAATTAGTATTCAAAATTAAAGTAGAATTTATGTATATGATTAGACAGTAAACCAGACAATTCACTTATTCATGAAACTACTGAGAAGCAATATTTTGGTTATATAGATATAGAACCCTATTATATCTTTGGAGTCATGAGGTGATTCCAAGTGATCTCACAGTGTCAATTCTTAGTTGATTCCTCAGTGTGCATTTTGGCAGCTCTAATAGGGTATGGAAAGCAATTTAAAAGATTGGGTTTTTTTTTTGTTTTTTACTTTTAAAGATAGTTGGGTTGAGTATCCTGCCTCTGACTTTTGGTAGCTTTATGACTCCGGACCAGTCACTTAAACTCAACATGCCTTGGCAATTCTCTAGGATTTATCTACTAAGTTGCTTTTTATTTGATCTGAATTAGAGAAGAAAGTTCTCAACGTTCCCTATCCTAGAGAAATCACAAATATCTTAGGTGACCCTTTAAAAAGCAAACTCAAAATGTCAAACATTAAACTGACAAAACTGACATACATAGAAGAAAACTCATTTGTTTTATATTACCTAAGGTGTCAGACTTGGAGAATTTTCAGTTTGAAATATAAACCTTCCTGGAAAAGTAAGTTATCACCGTATGATTTGAATTTGCTAGCACAAAAAAGAAACAAATTTCTAGAACTTGGGACTATGGAGAGAAAAGAGGGCAAAGGAGAAATCTGAAAGTTAAAAAAAATGTCACAAAATACAAAGAATCACAGAATCAATTTTGATATTGAAATTCATATCAGACATCCCTGTTTAGGATGAAGAATACTCAAACTGACCCAAAAATAGCTCCTACCTGGCTTTCTATGTTACCAAAAAGGACTTGTCAAGTCAATATATGGGGGATTTGCAGCACAGCATCAGATTCCAAGTCAACTCAAATTTGCTGGAATGTATCTGCATAAAGTAAACAGTACTCTAGGTAAATAATGATAATATCTCCAAAGTGGCACTCTGTTAGAAAGGGAAGTTTGGAACTCACCAGGGGGCATATTTAGCATTCAAGGTTAGACATTTTGTGTCACAAAATGAATGAACTGTGTTTTACAGAAGAGAAAGAAATAAACCAGTTTTAGCTTTTTCCTCTGAAGACACACATACAGAATATTGACCAATGTTAATCACTGAATCAACTCCTAAATACACTGATTGCATTGAGTATGGTTTTTTTGAATAGTATTTACTGAATATATATGTATGTACACATATATATGCTTAAATTTTATTTAAAGAAACATAATACAAATTTGTATACATACAAAAATGTTGGTTTAGGAATGTGCACATGTAAAATATTCCTTCCTCTTACCATCTCCAACTCATTACAACATGCTTTTCTTGTACTTTTTGTGTAATACTTGGCCAAGTTCTGAATAACCTGTCCAAGGAAATGTAAGATACACTTCTTGCTGAACAAGAATTTACAATCAAGTTAGGAATGCAAAAAATAATTAGCAAGAAACACAAAGCATATTTGATTAATTGAGAATACAAGTGACATAGATTGTGAATTATTTATCAAATGAGAAAAAGAGGAATTTTAGATTCTATGAATATTGAATTTGGCTCTCCCCTGATTGTAACAATGAAGGTACTTAGCTCTTCCTTGATTGTGAAGATTAAATTTTAATCCCTTGTCTATTTTTAGATTTTAATCCACTAAGTATAAACACAATAGTTAAAGTTGAGTATGGAGATCTACCCATTTTGGATTTTAACCTCAAAAATATGTGAACACCCACTTCATACTTTGAGTGGGAGGTCTGTGACCCATGTGTGAAGGAGTGGGTAGTCCTGGAGTGGAACGTCAGCTGTGATTGGTAGACATAACAATGAGAGGGAGTGAAGCAAGAGAAAAAGGTCTTTAAAAGTGCAGACACACAGAGGACAGACACTCAGACTTGGAGTGAGGAGAGACTTGAAGGGAGACACTTGGAGTGAACACAGATAATTGGAGAAGAAGAGACACTTGGAGTTTGAAAGAGACACACTTGAAGTGAAGCCTGCTGGAGTTGAGGCTGATAAAAGAATCTGCTGATTGAACTGACAACATGGTGAGTGTAAAGGGCATGAACCTCTGGGAAAGGCCCCTCATCTTGAGACTCCTTTCCCCTGGCCTGGGGTCTTAGTATTTCTACCTGGCTCAGAGGAAGCTGGAGCTCGCTCTCTCTCTCTCTCACCTCCATCCCTCCCCTCTTTTCTCTCTTCTTTAATATCTTCCCTGTATTGTAAAATAAACTACCATAAATTCCATTTTACTTTAGTAATTCATTTTTGGGATTTAGATGTTAAATCCTTAAGATTCATTCCAACCATAAAAATTAACAATTCTTAATAACTGAATTCTAATCTCAACTCTGATACTCATTTTCTGTGTGATCACAAATAAATCACTAAACCTCTCTAGTTAGTTTAATTTAATCATGAGTAAATTGAGTTACATGACTTGATGTCCCTTTTAGCTCTAATTCTATGATTTAATGATGTTTAAGATCAGTGATTTCTGCAATGGTTTAGGAAGGATCTACACTGTAAATAAAAATACTATCATTAACCTAGATTCATAGACAACTAGGAAAGCAAGAACCACTGTAAAAAACTATTGTCTAAGCTAGAGTAAAGGTGGGATAAAAGCAGTATCCAAGTTTCCAAACTTGGAGTAACCTAGTTAAGGTTCCATTGCTGCTTTTTCTTCCATTTCCATGATCACTAACTTCTCCTCAGTTCCAGTCATTGCCATTAAGAAAATCAAGAATTATTTTTTATCCCAGTACCCTAACTTCTTCCAAGTCAAGATTCTTAGCCCCCACAATAATGTTTTTCTTTGAAAATGGATAAATGTATTATAAAATTTATTTATTACTTGAAGTTAATCAGTAATTTTTTTACAAAACTGCCTTAATTATTTTTTGCACATAAAAATTTAATCAGGTAGTATCCTAAAACTATCTAGAAAACAGGTTTTTAAAATTAACTATTGTATAACTTCCTCACATTAGAAAGTCTCAGATACATATACCATTTCAGGCACTCCAACTCACATTGGGTCCACAAAATAGATTTTTTTTTTATGATCAAGGAATATAAGATGCTGCATCTATTCAGGTGAATAACAATGCATCCACTGAATGAGTGTAGAAAAAATACACTTAGCCCCTTCATAGATTTCCAGTCTTCTTAAGTCTTACTTCTCAATACATATATTCTTCTGTTCCATGAAGAAGATACTATCTATAGGCTTCTAGTATTTTCTATGACTAACCATCTCACTCCTCTTCCTCTGCTCTGGCTACTGAGCTCCTTGATTTTCTTTAAATCCCAATTTAAATCACATCTTCTACAGGAAGCTCTCTCTGTAACAAGGGAATCACTTTAAAAGACTGATATATATTAATTTAAGGTCGCCAAGGAATCAGCTATGTAATTCCTAAATGAAAAACTCAAGTCAGCCGTCAGCCTTTTTTGGAGTTTAATTACAATAGGAGTAAGAAAGGAATTAGAGATAGAGAGAGAGAGAGAAAGGGAGAGAAGGGAATAGGGCTTAAATACCCCTTCTGTTTAGGCTGGGCCAAAAGGCCCAAGCCCTTAGATAGCTGGAGCAAAGAAAAGAGATCAGTCCCTATTACTCACGTGTCCAAAATGGAGAAACAGTCTCAGGGGCCCCCACCTTCAGCTTCCTTCAGAGCAAGCCTTCTCAGAGCCCAGGAAACCACACCGACCAAAACCTCAACCCCCCCAGTCTCCAGACCCTCCTATCTTTAAGGACACCATCCAAGTTGCCTCCCCTCAGTCCTCACATCTACCAATCACTCTTCATCAATTTCCCTGTCAATGGAGGCTCTCGATTAACCCAGGACCGCCCAGAGGTTTCTGGCTTTTGCACATGTCTGTTGAAGGTCATATTTTTCAAATGATTAAATCTTTACTCCTTTGCTACAGCCCTTTCTAAATCCTGTTAACTTGAGTATGGTAGAGATTAGAATAATTAAAATTTGATCTAGGCTGCAGCCCTTACTCAATCCTATTAGGACTGAATAGGGTGGAGTATCTCCATTGTATCAATTCTAAAATCAATCAAGACTCAAAGAAATTCCTGTTCTATGCTTAAGCATAGGTCAAAGTCCTTTCCATTGTTCAGCAAAGGGTTTCTGTCCTAAAGTAATCTTAAGAAGGGAAGAGAAGGAACCTCCCATGCCAATGGAGTTCCCATTCCAATAGACTATCAGTAAGAAATTTTCCAAGTATGAAATATCCCAATGGTGAAATTTCCAACATTTATAAGTCTAAGGAAATTTGAGGTTTACATCTCTAACCCCTCTAGATTCCAGCATCTTGCCTCTGTTAAGATTTTAAAATTTTATTATTTACATATATTATTTTGCATATATTTGTTTGCATATTGTCTCTCCCCTCCTTGATGGTAAAAACTATCTTTTGCCTTCTTTATATCCCTAGTTCTTAACACATTGTCTGGCACATAATAGATGTTTAATAAATGTTGATTAATTTAATGATGGATGTGACCAAAGTAAATCTATGGAAAGTTAACTCAACAGCTAAAATATTCTAATAAATTGATCATGATGGTCCCCTTGGACCTAATCCTAACTAGCCTTGCATTGTGTATAGTCTCTACCAGGGTTTGTGATTACTCTTTATTTTATGAAAGGATTTGCTGAAGAACGGTTTAAATAATCAAGATTAATACAGTTAAAATTCAGATTTAGAAAAAAATTCATTTGCATGAATTGTTTCAAAAACTCATTTCTTAAACTCTGGAAAAAAGTATACCTACATAGAAATCTTGTACTAAGAATAAAAGAACAATATACTTCCTAACATCTGTTATAACAGAAGTTAGGGAAATTATAACACAGGGGAGCTATGTTACCAAAGGATATTTACAAACAGAAAAATAACAGAAGCCTCCCAGGATGGCCAGCTTGTACTCTGCCAAAGGCTCTGATTTAAGCAGATAAGTTTCAACATTAACCCACAACTGCTGAATACAGTTATGAAAGCTATATTTGCTATAGAATTCTGACTGAACATTAACCCTTTAAATAATCAGCACAATCTATTTCCTGAAATGTAGGTTCATCTAAAAGTAGTCTATATATTTATCCCATATCACCCAAAGGATGCATTTTGCATATAAATGAAATTTGTGTAAATCTGGTTATATTTTCTTCTGAGTCTAATTCATTCCAGAGAATTAGTGGTAAAACAAAACAAAACATAAAATTACACTAAAATTTTGCTCTAAGGAATTGTTTTTTAAATCATATATGTCTAGGTCAATTATATATTTAACAGAAATGCAATTTTTTGGCAAATATCAATAATGTTGTTTAAAGCAAATATAGTACAACACTGGAAACTGTAGCCATTCCCAAGGAATGTTAGGGAAAAAAACCCATTTCATTGACGGCAGATTGAAGTATTTTTAATGGGAAAATACATTTTAATATGGTGAAATGACCTTTCATCTTGTACATTCCTTTGTAAATTAATAACTACTTTTCAGATATCTCCAGTACAAACTGTGATTACATAAAGGCACTATGTTTTCATTCATAGATACTTAAGAACCTTACTTTCCATCTTTGAATACTGTGTATTGGTTCTAAGATAGGAGAGTGGTAAGGCCTAGGCAATAGGAGTTAAGTGACTTTCCCAGAGACACACAGCTAGGAAGTATCTGAGGCCAGATTTGAACCTAGGACCTCCCATCTCTAGGTCTGGCTCTCATTCCACTGAGCTGGCCAGCTGCCCTTCATAGAAACTTACTAATTAACTACTATATTCAAGGCACTGTAATAATGGGAAGAAAATATTTTATCTTCATCTTTGTTATGGCTATTTCTTTTGTTGTCTTCATTGTCGTACTAGTTTGTTAGCTATTTGAGGTTCTGAACTTGTAAAACATGTTCATATGCCTCAGCAATTTGAACATAGTAACTTTATCATATTGAATTTCATTCTAACAGCCTCATTATCTAGCACAACATCGCACCCAAATTTACCCTGCTCCTCAAATGCTCTATACTCTAATAATTTCTCACAATGTGTTACCTTCCATATCCTCACTTTTGGATTTCCTATCACAATTCCATTTTTCTCAATGCTAAAGTTTTAATTTACCTTAAAAATCAGAGGAAACCATGCCTGGTTGTTTTAGTAAGCCATAAAACTATGATTCACACAAAACTGAAAATTAGCTCAGATTTCCAAGTACCTTGACTTAAATAAAATATCACTATGTTATTTAGAGGTAAATATTAGAAAAGCAACAAAATCTTATTTTTCATATTAGAATTTCTTAACAAAGATAAAAAGTGGTCAAATGAAGAGAAGTTCTTCTTTATTACCCATTATGACCTTGCTCCTAAATTTAATTTATATGGAAAAGTCAACATTTTTTAACTATAAGCTAAGGTCAATATGTGCCATCATGACATAGTAAGTAAAAAAGAAAAGTGCATAGCTATGCCGCATAAGGAACTATACTGTGACCAAAATATGGGGAAAGAATCTTGTTTTACCAGTTTTCTGCCTTCATAGGTCACATCTGAGAGCAAGCTATCCATGACTTTGTAGATAGTCCTTTGGGAAATACCAGATATAAATTGGGGTGACATTCTTGACCCAGAGTAAGATAGCTAATCAATTACAGAGACAGGACTTGAATTTAGCTTTTCCTAACTTGACTCCAAGTCTAGTACTCTATGTACTCTGCCAGTTGTATCAAACTCAGAGAGAAATGGGGGTCATTAAACCATATATAAGGATCCCTGCAGATTGGACATTAATTCCTGAAATGACACATTAGCATTATCTATATTTTAATTTCATTTTATATTTCCTAAGTACGTTTTAGGGTACTGGGGAATATTGTGGGATTAATGCAGCCTCAGGCTGCTGTTGACATCTCTGCCTTATGCTATATGGGGCATTTAAGAGCAAATTACTCATTAAAAGATCTAAATGACTAGAGCAAAGGTTTTTATTCTCTTTTGTATCATGGACTCATTTGACATTCTGGTTGAAATATATACATTCCTTCTCATAATATTGTCTTTAAATGGATAAAACAAAATACATAGGATTATGAAGAAAGATAATTATATTTAAATTTGTTTATAAAAAAACAACAACAGTTCACTTTAGGATAACTACTGAAATTATATATATATATATATATATATATATATATATATATATATATATATATGAAGTTTCAGTCAATCGCCAATATAAAGGCAAATGGGACAGGAAAGGATATAGGTCAAAACAGTTTTTTAAGGATTTCTAAAGCCATATCATATAAGCGGGTACCTTTATTAACTAACTACATTTAATGTTGGCTGTATTTGTTCTATTACCAGGTCATAGGGTCATAAATTTAAAATAGAAAACAAACTCAGAAATCATAATATAATTCTCTCCCTTACAGCTGAGAAAATTTAGTTATTTTTTTAAATTTTATTTTTTAAATAGTTTTCCTGATTCAGTTTCTTTCCCTCACCTCTTTTGTCCCCCCCTCCCAGAGCTGATAAGCAATTCCACTGGGTCATACAAATTTTATCACTTGATACCTATTTGCACATTATTCATTTTTACCATAGAGCTGAAACCCCAAATCATATGTTCATATAAACAAGTGATGTCATAAGTCATAAGTTTTTCTTTTGCGTTTCTACTCCCACAGTTCTTTCTTTCAATGTGGATAGCTTTCTTTCTTATAAGTCCTTCAGGAATATACTGGATTATTGTATTAGTACTAGTAATGAAGTCCAATACATGGAATAGTTCCAGAATGTTTAACTTTCAGTGTACAATGTTTTCTTAGTTCTGCTCATTTCACTCTGCATCATTTCTTGGAAGTCTTTCCAGTTCACATAGAAATCCTACAGTTCATCACTCCTTATTGCACAATAGTATTCCATCGGCATCAGATTCCACAATTTGTTCAGCCATTCCCAATCAAGGGACACAGCCTCATTTTCCAACTTTTTGCTGACACTAAGTACACAGCTATGAATATTTGTGTACTAATGATTTTTATTATTATTTCTTTGGGATACAAACTCAAGTAGTGGTATTGCTACATCCAAGGGTATGCATTCTTTTAAAGACCTTTGCACATAATTACAAATTAAAAATTCAGTTCTAATGAGGTTGAATTATTTATTGAAGATTCTACATTTGATAAGTAGTAAAATTAGTGCAAACTTGTATTGGCAAATGCATTAATAGGATAAAACATGCTCTCTAGATAGACTAAAATGAAAAATTCTTCAATCCCTATTTATCTCTGTGTTTATGCATCACTGTGAGTCTCTTTCTGTCTCTCTCTGCCTCTGTCTCTCTCTTTTTCTTCTACATCCCCCACCCAATGATTCTCTATGATTACTATCCAGATGACTCTAAATCTAGTGCTTTCCCTAAAAACTTCAATATGGAAAATATTTCTTTCATATACAATTCCCAAACTTTTTTAAACCTTCTACTTGCAACTCCCTTTAGACACAGCAAATATTCAGTATTGAAAATGGGGTGGACTATCAATCTAGTTCCCACTTGGCCCATAACTGTTCTCTTTCACACCTTTCATATCTTTGTTCTTCAAATTAATGCATTCCGTATAGGGTGTTTTCTTTTGATCTCTGTCTCTAAGTCTTCTTTTAATAATTCACTTCAGTTCAAACAATATTCATTACTTATTATATGCATGACACTACGATAGGTACTGAAGTCACAAAAATAATATAGAAAAACTCCCTGACCTCATACATTCTTGTAGGAAGAGGCATTCAATAAACATACAGGTAAGCAAATAAACAGTATATATAAAGTTAAACAAAATTATTTCAAGAGAGAAGTAATAAAGAAAGTTGAGAGAAGACTTCATAAATGATATGGCACATGATCTTGCCTTTGAAAGCAGCCAAAGTTTCTTTAGGGAAAAAAATCAGACCAAAAGTATTAGAATATCTGGGCAAAGGCATGAAGGCGGAAGATATAATGGTGTTCAAGGAGAATATGTCAGAAAGTTCAGATGATTGTGATTTGGTGAATTTTTTATCCCGCTGTGATGTATGTATTTGCATTTCAAAGCCAAAGAGTACATAGTTTCATCAATGATTTATTACATATTTAGTATATAATATGCTTATTCAAGCCATGTAGCAGAGAGAAGAAAGAGCTGGTCTTATCCTGAGGTCAAGTCTTCCTTCTGACATGTACTGATTTTATGACTCTGAGCAAGTTATTTAACCTTTTCATGATCTTTAAGATTATAAGTGGCAGAGCAGGTGCTAATAGAGAGAAATTCACTCCCTAGACTACACCAATGAAATTATATCAGGATAGATAGGTGAGTGTGAATGTGTGCATATGTGTATAAGAGAGATAAATACAGAGAATATATATTATATATGTATATATACATATGTATCATTATGTATAGGTATATATGTATAGATGTAGATTCAATATGTGTTTGTATATGTATCCACATAGATATACATATACAGTTATAGATATGTATAACTATAGAATGGATAGATATCTAATATACATGTACATATTATAAGTATAATTAATGTGTATAATACAAAGTATAGATATAGATACAGTTTACAGATAGATATATAATGTTTTGGTATATAAATACATATGGAAACATATCTTTTGATAAAATGATAAACAGATAGACTGACAGACGGATGGACAAACACAGATAGACACATAGATAGATAGATAGATAGATAGATAGATAGATAGATAGATACTGACAGATAAACATAGACAAATAGATAGTCCTTAAGCATTTTTTCACAGTAGCAAACTCTTTTAAAAAAATAATTCAGAAGATATTTTATTACCATTGTATTGGAAGGGTGGTTTCCAATTCCACTTCAGCCCAAAATACTGCCTGTGTGTCCTACTGGAATTCATTTTGACTCTATCATTCCTTTTTTCCCCTTTGTCTATAAAATGAATGGTTTGGAATGGATATTCACTTCTAGCTATGAGACTTTTTGAATTCGAAGGCATATTATGAAAATGCTTCAGTCCTACTAAAGCTGTTTCAAAGGCTCATTTGGAAGCTGGGTTGACAGGCAAAGCCAAAGCCAATGGCTTGTTAAGCATCACAAGCTCCTGGAAGGCAAAAGAAAAGAGAACTGGGGGCAGCTGGGTGGCTAAGTGGATTGAGAGCCAGGCCTAGAGATGAGAGATCCTAGGTTCAAATCTGGCTTCAGACACTTCCCAGATGTGTGACCCTGGGCAAGTCACTTGACCCCCATTACCTAGCCCTTACCACTCTTCTGCCTTGGAGCCAATACACAGTATTGACTCCAAGACGGAAGGTAAGGGTTTTTTTAAAAATAAAAAAAAAGAAAAGAAAAGGGAACTACCCAGAGGAATCTCCAAAGTACAAAAGTAGTTGTATTTCCAGTACATTTTACAGTGTCTGTTAAAGGGTCTACTTCATTGTGAAAAATAGATATGTTTTGTCATGTCATAGCCTTAAAGGATGGGTTGTGGGAATGATGTATTACATTACTTACCTTCAGTTTCTATTAGAATTGACAACTAAAATGTAGCAAATAGATCTTTGATATGGACTCTGTCATAGCAAAGATTTTCCATTAAGACAAAGTGTATAGTTGACAGTTAAGATCGTCCAAGACAGCAACTAAATGACCATGATGTTATCTGTGGTAATCCTTGTTTAACCCCTAAATTGCTTTAATTCCACTTGCAGGTAAATACAAAATTCCAAAATAAAAATCTAAAATAATTAGATGCCATATCCTCACTGGAAAGTCTTGTGTCTAGCTCTGACTCTACATTAGGCACATGACTTTAAGAAAGGAAACCTAAAGCTAAGAGATTGAAAATATTTTTTACCAAGATTTTGGGTTTTTTATTTTATATTTCATATATTTATTTATTTTATATATATATAAAGTCACATTATTTATAGTTCCTTGCACTGAACATTTGTTAAGGGCCTACTATGTACAGAGGACTCCTCTAGGAGAAACATTCAAAGCTTTAGATAAGTCATGTAGCCTATCCACATGAAGGCAACAGTATAGATTAAATTCATTGTCTGGATGATCTCAAATTTAAAATTCAACCACAATCATATATTTTAAAGCCTAAATCTAGACATTCAGTATATATGTATATGTTAAGGCATAAAATAAAAACAAAACAAAAACAAACATGTTTACTCATTTCTGGAAGAACAATGAGGTTTGAGGCTCTCCTGAAAAGATTGCCATCAGGTTCAATGTCTCATCTTCTCATTTCTCTCAAAAAAAAAAAAAGATCACGTTGAAACTAATTCCATAGTTAGCTCTTTCCTTTATTCCTCCTCTCTCTCTTTCTTTCCACTTTCCTTACAATTCTTTTTTGTCTCTATACAATCTGGCAAAAATGATTTTTTCCTAGAAATATTTTATCATCCATGTAGAGATATGCTATAATAGAAGATTTAGTAACCAATAGATTATGTAATGATAAATGTAAAGCTAGAAGGAATTCTATAGGCAACAATATATTTAATGACCTATTTAGCAAATCTCATGAACTTTTCTCCATATTTATTGCTTACCTCTCTACAGCCTTTGTCACTAGAGATCACCCCTTCTTGATATTTTCTTCTTCATAGGTTTTTGTGACTACTTTTAACTGTTTCCCTTCTTATAAGTCTAAAAATTCCTTCTCAGTCTCAATTATCATCATATTCAGATAAAATTAAATTCACATTTTATTTTCACAACAGTCAAAGGAGGTAGGTACTATTATTACCATCACCATTTTATTTTGGGGGAAACTGAGGAAAAAAGTTAAATGACTTACCAAAGGTCACAGACCCAGCTTGAGGCTAGATGTTCATATTATAACCTCCAAATTCTTCATATTAATATTTTCATATTCATTTCAAATTCATATCATTACCTATCAGATCAGATTAAAATACCATCTTTAATCAAATGGGCCTGAGATCTTTTTATTGTCTCTGAGCTCTAGAATCACTTCTCCAGCTGCCCAAGGGACACCTAGTAACAGATTCCCATATTCATAAAGTTCAACATATTCAAAATTGATCTCATTATATTATTCCCAAAATTTTTCCCTTTTCCTGCCTTCCTTATTACTCTCATGATATATACCACCATCTTTCTAATCACCCAAGATTGTGATCCAGTTGTCATCCTTAACTCCTCACTCTCTCTCTCTCTTTTAAATCCTTACCTTCCATTTTAGAATCAATACTAAATCCCACAGTAGAAGAGTGGTAAGGGCTAGGCAATTGGTCTTAAGTGGCTTGCTCAAAGTCATATAGCTAGGGTTAGACCTCTCACCTCTAGGTTCTCTATCCAGTGAGCAAACCAGCTGTCCCTCACTCTTTCTCATAGCAGTCCATCCCCATATCCAATCAGTTATCAAATCTTGTTATTTCTACCTCTTGAATACATGTCCTTCTCTTCTCTGACACTGTCACAATTCTGTTTAAGGCCTACATTACATCATCTTCCTTGAGGTTAGATGGGACCTCAGAGGTCATCCAGTCCAAACAAAACCACTGGTCACCAAGCTTTTACTTTAATATGTCCAGTAATATAGCTTAATTAACTTTTTGTTGGATCTAATTTGCTAAGAATCTCTTTCTTACTTCCATCTGTAATTTATCTTTATTCAAAGTAAAGCAAGTCTAATTTGTCTTCCATTTGATAGTCCTTCAAATACATGGGTTTCATTATATTATCTTATACCTAGGCTCTCTCTTCTCCCGGCTAAATATCCCTAGTCTATTTTCATGAGTCTCTCTATAATTTATTTCCAGTGTTCACTGGCTTTCATCATCTTGGTTGACATTTTCAATATTTTCTTCATCTTTTCAATATTTTTTTTCTAAAAATTGAACACCCAGAAATTAACATAATACTTCTCAATGTAGTCTGACCAGGACAGCGGGCAGGACTATTATCACCTTCATTGAGGATACTATCTTGATGAGGGCAAAGCACACTGGGAATTTGATTTAATGTTGTTCTAGCTTTCATCTTGGACAATTAGAGGTTGAATAAACAGAGAAATATATGGTTTATAGATCAGCCTAGCAAATCATTCACACATTCTCTTTTATCATTATGACAACCAAACATTGCACCCAAGTTTATCAGGTAAAATGAGGCTTCTCATACTTCCATCATTAACCCCAAAATAAAATTGTGTTTTGTCCTCCCTAGGTGATAACTTTGGAACATACAGTACACATTTGTATACATAAATGAGCTTTGTAGGTATATCATTTATGTATTTGTGTATATATTATGTATCACAGGCATATATATGTGGGTGTGTTTGTGTAGAATATATGGGGTGTTCATGGAGGACTAGCACCTCTAATGTGATGGTTTGGACAGTCTTTTTTTAGCACTTCTCATCCACATTTGGCGTATACATTTTATATGTGTATGTATATGCTGTGTATGTGTAGATATATATATATATATACATATATGTATGTATGTAACAAGTGTATACTTGCTAACCAGCTTCCATCTGTAGTTCCAATACAGAGTCCATACCTTGGTAAAGCTTTTCTGGGCTAAACAGAATAGAAACTAATTGACAGGAGGAGACTTAATGGCAAATTGTGGAATGTCCAAGCATCTGAAGACTTCTTCAGGTAGAAGAGGTGGATGAGAAAAATGTATTACAATATCGAGGAAGGCAACTGGAACACTTAAAGTTGAATCAGACATCAAAAGCCAATGTCTTCCACTGCATCTTTGTCATCACTAGTTGTCTGGACTTTTGTTTTGCCATTGGACCCCTATGAATCTGGAAGACGATGACAACTTTGTGGACCTGTGCCTCACTTAAATCCAATTTACACTCAAATGAAGACAGTTCTCCATGATATCATTGATGCTCTTTGAAAACAAGAGATGAACAATATTATACATACACACACCAACACATAAATGTATATGTATGTATATATATAGTAGTAAGCAAAGGAAGATTACAAAATTATTCTGCAGAATGAAGTGCATTTGATTGACAGGGACATGTGACACAGAAACACATGAGAGCCTGGGTCAAGATTCTGAGGTCCCAACTGAAAAAACAGACTTCTGGGGGAAGCTTGAGGAGTTAACTGTGATCCATCTTTCTACAAGTTTTCTGGCCTTTTGTGAGATACCAGCTTTAGAGGAGAAAAAAACTGCTTTTACTGGCTGCTGGCTGCTGGCAGCTGGATGGAAGACCAAAAAAGAACCATCCTTTCCTTCATGGACCTACTTTGGATATTACCTCTGGGATCTTGGCTCATTTACTGGACTCTATTTTGTGAGGTTCTATTTGGGGAACTTAACTCATTTAGACCAGATAAGTTGGCCATTAGGATGTTATTAAGGGAATTTAGGTTTGGGGATAAAATTAAGAACTTTTCCTACTCCTTTGTTACCCTCCTATATTAGGTATACAATTATTTCAAAATTACAAGTCCATGTCAAACAACTATATGATGATAGGTGGGGCAAATTAATAACACCAGGGGTTAAAATAGTTGGAGAATTGAAATGAGAGGTTTAAAATCTACTCAAATTAAAATATGTCAATTAGGCTAAACTCACGTGATTCTTGTGAGGACTGTCCTTCCTTCCCCTCCCCATGTTTCATGTAGTAGGATATTTAACAACAATATCAAGGTTTACTGGGACAAGACAAAGAAACTTGGAAAATAATAATAATGAATAAAGGGAAGCTAGTCCTTAGGGACAAAGAGGATGCAAGTAAATTTTATTAAATTTATTGGAAGACAGTAATACATCATAAGGCTTAATATATACATGATGATCACATATCATAAGACATAGTGGAAGGGGTCTACAGGTAGCATTTTTTAAAGGATAATGTGAAGGAATACACTGGGTACAATTGGATGCAATGGTGCCTATTTATTTCATAGGGAAGAAAGGAGATTTATGGACTTCTAGGGTTGGAGCCAAAATAAAGGAGTAACTAGGGCAGCAGCAGGTCATTTCACCATGAAAATCCTCTCTGACCAAGAGCAAAATATCACTACAAAATGAATACAGAAGTGAAAGATCTGACAGAGGGAAATAAGCTTCAAGAAAGAAAAACCTAAAAGGCAGAGATCATCTAGAGAACTGAGGTAAGAGGGGGGAAAGAGATAGCAGGAGGCATAGCAATGAGTGAAGAGCAAGCCAAAGTCAAACCATATTCCCCACCCCACACACATCTTCTCTCACAGGTTTGGAACTTAAGATCAAATGAAGTCAGAACCTGATATCCTGCTGGGCAAATGGAGATTCAAACCAACCAACCCCTTGAAATTGCAAACTTGTGGAGAAGTCCAGAGTCCCAGTCCAAAGCAATCTGGATTGAAGGCAGCCAATCCACATTTGCCCAGAGTGAAGGCAGGATTTCCATTCTGGACTTGGGTTGAGGGCCTAATCCATGAATTGGGGTGAGGACACAGTTCTCAGGGTGAATCTCTGAAGAATCTTTTTGCCCAAAACTAATGGTGGAGCTCCAGGACAGGGGAATTAAGGGTGTGCCTGATTGAATGAAGAATACCTTGAAACCAAAAACATGAGCCTAAGCCTAGGGCTAGAATCTTGATCAAAGTCTCACCTGATCAAGTTCAGACTGATATCAAAAGTTTACACCCAATCCTGAGGAAATTCTTTAAGCTATCAGCATCTGAAATGTCAATTAAATCAATAGGAGGAGGGGACACTTAGAGCTCTCAGCCCTAACACCATCTGTTAAACTAGTAAGAACCCAGAAAATAAACAAAAAATAACATCAAGAAAGGGCTGAAGTTTGAGAGGGTATCCCAGCCTCACAGAAAAAAGAGCCTACCTATAATTAGATAGGAAAATGAGCAATCAAAAAAGCACCTAACTCTAAAGACTTTTATGGAGACTAAAAGCAAGTTGCAGGCACAGAAGGGGACAGTGAAGGCAATGAAAACACACCCCAAATCAAAAAGAAAACTATGGATTTGATGCAGATTCTGGAAGAACTCAAAAAACCTTCAAAACCAATTATTAGAGGTAGAAGAAAAGTATGGAAGAGAAATGAAATTGATGCAAGAAGAAATAGGCCAATTGAAAAAGGGGAACCAAAAACGGACAGAGGAAAACCAGTTCTTAAAAATCAGAATTGACCATCTAGAAAGTAATGATTTTATGAGATATCAGGAAACACTAAAGCAGAATAAAAGATTTATTTTAAATAGAGGGAAATATCAAATATCTTATTGAAAAAATGACTGGCATAGAAAACAGGTCTAGGAGAGACAATATGAGAATTATTGAATTACCTGAAAGCCATGATGAAGACAAAGCTTTGGATATCATATTGCAAGAAATTATCAAAGAAAACTGCCCAGAGATCATTGAACAAGAAAATCAAATTGAAATTAAAATAATTCAGAGATCTCTTCCAGAAAGAAATCCTCAATTGAAAAATTCCAAGAATGTAATAGCCAAATTCAAGAGCCACCAAACCAAGGAAAAAATACTTCAAACAGTCAGAAAGAAACCATTCAAATACCATGGAACTACAATCAAGATTATTCAGGACCTGAGGGCTTCTACATTAAAGGATCAGAAGGCATGTAACATGATATTCAGAAAGATGAAAGATTTGGGTTTGCAACCCAGTGTCACCTATCCATCAAAGTTGAGGACACTCTTTAGGGGGGGAAATGGCCATTCAATAGGATAGAAAATTTCCAATCATTCCAGGGGGTTGTATGACTTGGATAATGTCATGTTGATTTTTTTTTGTACAGAAAAAGCCAATGCAATCAAAATAAGAAGGAAAGAGACAAACTGGGAGAACATTTTTATAACAAAACTCTCTGACAGAGGTTTAATTTCACAAATATATAAGGAACTAAGTCAAATTTACAAAAAAAAAAAAATCAAGCCATTCGCCAATCGGCAAATGCTCAATGGACATGAATAGGCAGTTTTCACAGGATGGAATCAAAACTATCAATAAGTACATGAGGGGGCAGCTGGGTGGCTCAGTGGATTGAGAGCCAGGCCTAGAGACGGGAGGTCCTGGGTTCAAATCTGACCTCAGACACTTCCCAGCTGTGTGACCCTGGGCAAGTCATTTGACTCCCATTGCCTAGCCCTTACCACTCTTCTGCCTTGGAGACAATACACAGTAGTGACTCCAAGACAGAAGGTAAGGATTATAAAAACAAATAAGTACATGAAAAAGTGTTCAAGTGTTCAGAATACCTCCTGATTAGAGAAATGCAAAGTAAAATAACTCTGTGGTACCACTGGACACCTGACATATTGACCAATATAACAGAAAAGGAAAGTGATAAATGTTGGAAGGGATGTGGCAAAATTGGGACACTAATACACTGCTGGTGGAGTTGTGAATTGGTCCAATCATTCTGGAGGGCAATTTGGAACTATAATCAAAGGAATTTAAATTAATGCCTACGCTTTGACACAGCCATACCACTACTGGGTTTATACCCCCAAAGAGATAATAAGGAAAAAAAAAAGATTTGTAGAAAAATATCTATAGCTGCTTTCTTTGTGGTGGCAAAAAACTGAAAAATGAGGGGGTGTCCATCGGTTGGGGAATGGCTGAATAAATTGTGGCATATATTGGTGATGTAATATTATTGTGCTGAAAGGAATAAAGAAATTGGAGGGATTCCATGTGAACTGAGATGACCTCCAGGAATTGATGCAGAGTGAAAGGAACAGAACCAGGAGAACATTGTTCACAGAGACTGATACATTGTGGCACAATAAAGTGTAATAGACTTTTCTACCAGTAGCAACATAATGACCCAGGACAGTTCAGAGGAATTTAGGAGAAAGAACACTATCTATATCCAGAAAAAAGAACTGTGGAACTAAAAATGCATTAGAAAAATACATGATCAATCATGCAGTGTGATAGGGATGTGATTAGTGTTTTGCTGTTAAAAGATAATTGTACTGCAAATATGAATAACATGGGAATAGGCTTTGAATAATAATATATTTATAACCCAGTGGAATTTCTTGTCAGCTTTGGGAGGAGGGAGGAGAGAACAGGGGCAAGGGGAATCATGAATCATGTAACCATGAAAAAATATTCTAAAAAAAAAAAGAAAGTGGAATTATAAATTTTGTCTTTACATTAGTATAAATTGTTTTTTAGGGCTGATGACTTCTCTTTTAGCTCAAATTGCTGCTGCCTCTGGACTACATGTCACAATTGGGCCTGCTGGTGGCTATGGTTATTTCTGAATGCAAACTGAATGCCTGGCCATCTCTCTATACTGCTTATGACAGCTTTTATCCTTTTGTTCATCAGTTGCTATTGTTTTGAAAATAATAATTCTACTTTTCCACAAGGCAGTTAAGGGCACAGATTACTACATGTTGACACATATTAGTTAAATCAACCTATTCTAAGCATATAGTTATTAGCATAATGCCCAAAGTCAGGCCCTACCATATCTCTTTCTAACCTTTATTCTGTTATCCAAACTCAAGTTTCAGCATAATTGAATGTAATTTATAGTATCTTTTCTATATAGTAAGATAACATTCCAGTTTTGTTTTTTATTTATGATTCAGTGAATGACCCTTTAAGAAGTTTTTCCTAGGACATAGAAGAATTGTGATTATATGTCAGGAAGAGTGGGTCTAACTAATACACTCAATGTATATACTGCTTAATAGAAATAAAAATGACTGTGGATTAACTCAATGGACTAAGCAATTTGTCAGGACAGTAATTTTAAAATGCCATGTTTTGCTCATATGTCAAATATAAGGAACTTCAATAAAGATAAACAATTTTCCTGCTGGCAATGTAGAATGACTATATTTATATTACTCTTTTTCCACATGAGCATATTTTCTAATTGATGAAAGGAATTTATTTTCTTGGTCAATATATAATCTCTATTATACAGGGTGCTTTTTGAACTCAGTAACTGTTGTTACTTTCCTTTCTATCCCTATTGATGAACACAATGCCTGGCACACAGTGAATACTTAATAAATGTCTGTTTCTTACCTGTCAAAATTTCCAACTAGTTCACATTTTTTATAAACAAGAAGCCAATTTTATCAAGTCTTTATTATAGTCTAAACTAGTGAAAACTTATTTGGAGAACACAGGGGGAAATACTTAACTCTTGAACAGAAATCAATTGGAAAGCACACTAGAATCAAAATGTGAAAACTATGTTCCTCTTCTGGCTCTGAACTTTACTAGTTATGCGACTAAGAACAAACCATATAACCTCATGTTGAGCTTCAGTGTCTTAATTCTTAATTTTAAAATGGAGATAATATTATTCTTCTTCTACCTCCTTATTCAGGTTATTGAGGGGAAAGCTCTATAAATCTCAAAATTCTCATAAATGTAAACTGCTTTTATAGTTATTCCATTCAAATCCCAGCCACGTAAAGAAAAGAAGGCCAGAAACTACAAGGAGTATGTACTTTACATTTGTTCTCAAATGATATAATCTCACTCCTGGTCAGGGGACAGTTTCTATCAGTGAATGATTCACAGCACAAGGTCTTTGACATAAATTACATTTAAGTTGAATATGGTTTATGTTTGCAATCTTCAGAAGGCCAGCAGTATAGTTAATACAGTGCCTGAAAGCATCAACCACTAAGCAGTTGGCATTTTTGTAACTCATGGGGAGAGAAGATAAATGCAAGTTCCTGCAAAACCTGACCTGGACCATCAAACAGCAAAAGAATAACAAATGACTAGAAGGAAGGGAAGGTGGTGCTCAGTGCCAAAATAATGATGGTATTTGTATATGACGTACATGGAAATATTATGGAAGTATTTCGCAGGCTCATAAACTAGAAGCAAGGACCTTTAGTCTAAGGAACTAATTTTATATATTAGGGGAAAAATAAAGCAAGAAAACTGTTTGGTGTCATACAGGTAGCAGGCTATGGTAGGAACAACATCTAGTTGAGCCTCATGAAACTTAGTGCCTTTGAGCATCTAGAAATTCACCATGTAGCACCCTAAATGATTGAAATCTTTGCCCCAATGGCCCTTCTCTTCTCCCCTAAAACAATGAAATTTCCATTTCTTTTTTCCATTTTGGAAATTTTGGAAATTTTCCATTTCCATTTCAAAAGTTTCCATACTTGAGCTATTGTTCTGACTCACCTAGATTATAAAAGCCCAGCTGATCACAGTAGCTAGTGTTCCCTGTGTCTAATGAATTTCTCATGTCCCTATAAGTCAATGAAACCTTCCTATCAAGTATGCTATAGTGACAAACTTGGAAGGAAACTTCATACTGTACTAATACTAGATCTTTCCTGAATATTCTTTCCATGGCATTGTTGAATGACTTTCACATTTTTGAAGGTTGTATTTTCTATGAGCATCTTACCCATTCCCTGGACAGGTCAAATTTAGTCTTGGGCCAAAAAGGCAGCAGAATCAGGTCTGAAGCTCAGCTTTTCTGTATCCCAGGCCATTGTTCACACTTATACTAACTATATTTCCCACCTCAAACATATATTTAAAGAGGGAGTATATGTTAACAACTATATATGGCTTAATCAATCATCTTTCTATTGAACTCTTGATCAATGAACTCTATATCTGATCTCTAACTTAGCAGAAATATCCTAGGGAGTTAACAGGGACACATAAAGATGTTTAATGACTTCTCCAAGATTTCAGATTCAATAAATGTTAAAAGCGAGATTTAAACCTAGTTCGTTCTATTGCCAAACCCAGAAATCTATTGACTAAAATATCATTCTGTGTCCACATATGAAAGAATGTGATTATTAAAACAATTCTTTAGTAGAAACAACCATTGCTTATTATTTAGGGGAAAATGTTGTATACGGGAAATGTCTCTGTTTTTAAGCTTACACATCCTAGAATTCAAATTTAAGCTTTGGACTTGTGATATTGATCAAGTTACTTAACATCTAGAGATATTTCAGATTTGTAAAAATGAAGGTTTAGACTAGATTACTTCTAATGCCCCTTCCAGCTCAAAAACCACAGATGCTACTCTAAATTATAGTCTCATCATTGAATGGGATAATTTTGAGACAATGAATCACTTAACTACTCTGCATTTCAGGTATATCATCTGTAAAATAAGTGAATTCAGTGAAACAAGTTCCAAATCTTGCTCCTCTGAAATTCTGTGACTAAGGAAATGAATCATGGCAAGACCTCATTAAAGCTCTTACAAACTTTCTTGCCAATAACACTAGTATTTCTTAGTCACAGATAAGGTCCCTTGAAGGTTCATTAGAGTGAGATTTGTGTTTGGTTTTGCTTTTGTTTTTGCCTCTGGGAATTACATATACTGAGATTTCAAAAGATGTTATTTTATTTTGATAGACATTGAGAAGGGGGGAACAGAGCAATAAAACAATTTCAGGGATAAATTCTATCTGAAAAGCTTGTAAATCATTCTGACAAATTGCCTAACAGGATCTAGGACAGATTGTCAGCATAGCTTCTCAATACCTTAAAAAGAAGTATAGGGATGACCCAAAGATATCATGCCAGGATATGCAGAATTAAAACCACTGACTAGTATCCAAAAACTAACATATTCCAAACAAAATTTTGTGTAATCCAAGGATCCATATTGGCTAGAACTGCCTTGTATGAACCACATTGAGGATTCTGAGGATAGCCTTTGACTCAGATCTTATTAAGAAATCCACTGGACAAAGTGATTTGGAGCAAGACCACATAGGAGATATACAATACTATATAATCACTCATGTACTAATGTTAAAAATGTTCTTTATAATAAAGATTGAGCAATAGAATAGATTTATAGGAGCATTGTTGAAAACTGAATTCATAAATTCCATTAATGTGGCTGTCTAGGCTGAGTATAGGAATGGTTGATCAACTCCTCATGGTATAGTATTGTACACAACAAATATCTTGGGGAATCTCCATCCCAGCCCAATCCCCAAAATGATAGTCCCCTATACATGGACAGAGGAATCATGGAGTCATGTGTCTGACCTGACAGTCTAAGGGTTCCATGGAAGCCAGTTGTCAACCTTGGCCAATTGAAGGATCGGCAGGGAAGCTTAGGTTTGAAAAGTCAGTGGGGAAGCTGAGTTGCTCTTTTTTCTCCCATTCTTCCCTCTGAAGTGACTCTCTGGGCTTGCTATGAGTACTCTTATCTCATCTTGCAATCTCTGGAAAGTGATGGAGTGGAGGGAATCTTGTTGGACTGGAATCCAGGACCTGATTCTACTTAATTTAAAAAAGATGGAAACCTTATTTCTATCTTACTTTCTTTTTATGAATAAATGCTTATGACTTTAGTTTAATGAATCCATGATTAATTTTTACTTATAACAGTATGACCTTGGAAAATTCAGTCTTTTTGAGGGTCACTTTCCTTATCTATAAAATGAAGCTGGTGGACTAACTACATGATTCCATGGATCTTGTCCTAATATCACAATCTAATCTTCCAATATTATCATCTAGTACTTTCTAAGAAATCAATGGTTCTGTAGACTAAAGTTGTTACAGAGACCCAGGCTTGATATTGTAGTAAATTAGATCCACTTTTCCAAATGACAAAAGGCTATTGAATTATTTGCGGGTAGTGTCATTAGTATTCTCACCATCAGTAATGCCTAGGTTTAATGTAGATTCTATAGATAATGGATTCACATGAAAAACAGTCAAAAAGGCCATAATTGGCCTGTCCTTAATTATTTCATTAAGCTACCTTTTGCAAGCAATTCAAGCTCTTGCAAGCAAAATCCACATCCCCATCCAAGTATTCTGAAGCCTACTAAAGATAAACTTTTGTAGGAGGAATTAGACAGAGATGATTGAACAGACCATGTTGTTCAACAAATAGGAAATATCCAGCCATAGATGGGCTGATTAGAGTTTCACAACCAGATCTCTGAAAATTCACAACACACTTTTAGATTTAATATACATCATTTGCTTGTTTTTAATTAATTTACTTATTTGTTACTATATTGACGGGGAGTAGGAAAGAGAACCATTGGGGGTGAATGGAAGTTTGAGAGATCTACAGGTACATGAGCCAGGAACAACAGTTGGAAACTGCAGAAGGACTTCTGGGAAATTTTCCAGAGGAGTGGGGACATAGAAAGGAATGGAAGGAGGAGCTGTTTCTTTGTGCCATTTCAAGACACCTTTGGAGATTTTCTGTCACAGACAGAAATCTTAACATCACTGATTCCTGTTAAAAAACTGAATTACTCTGGAAACATTCATTTCATGAAATATTAAAATACTGGACTCAAATCACTGAGTCCCCTCTCTCCCCTTTTCTATCTCTCCCCCCTTCTACCTCTCCCTTGCCTTACAAGACCTTTTATTTCTATAATTACATTGCTTAGAAATATAGATTTAGGATAGATTCAAGGAAGGGAAGGTGAACTTTGAGAAGTGGCACATTCTACCCACAAAAAGAAGGAACCTTTGTAAAGGGATTTAAGAAATTAGGGTGACCTACAACCTCCCAAACTCTATCTAATTCTCCTTTACCCCAATTCACTACTAAATTACACTGAACATTCAGATAGCAAATTCAATCTTATTGATTTACAACAAGAGAATAAGCTCATTTGCAGACTCCATCTTCCTGCCAGCTTTCAAGAAGACATGAAGGGGAGGTTTGTGAGTGCCTCAAAGAAGTGCTTAACTGGATTGGGGATTCACCTCTGCTTGTAGAGAAGAGTTCCCTGTTGCCTTTGAGGGACAGCACAGCCATCATGGGCAATCCATTACCAAGGGGAGATCTCTATTGTGTCTCCCTTAAGTAATCATGGACTCCTGGAGGGGGTAGTGAGGGAAGCCATTTCATCAACACTTGCCTCACTGCCTTCAACCCTCATTCTCCAACTAAGGGTTCTTGGAAAATTACAGTTACAATAAAATATCCAGTTAACCCCTATTAGAAAGACTAACATTTGACAAAAAATATACACATGCATATCTAAAACAATTTACTCATTTCTTTTTACCAAGTTTTTCTCTATAGGTAGATAAAAACAAATTATTCTTCAAATATTATTGCTGTGATTCTATTTAATTTTCTATTGGTTCTGCTCATTTCACTCTTCTTAATTGTATATAATCTTTTTTTAATTTTCCAATATTAACCTGTTCATTATTTCATACTAAGTAATAAGATGGTTAAAAGTTTTATAGACAATTGCTCATGTATAGATCTCACATATAAAATATTTAGGTAACTTTATCAAATATATAAAAAATATACTTCCAAGCTAATATGGCCACAGAGTAGAAGCAAGGATCTTCTCCTCACCACCAACCAATATAAATCACTTCAGAATGACAAAAAAATCAGTATTATATGAGTGAGGGGGCTCTACAGTAGGGAATAGCCTTGAAAGTAGACAGGGTTTGGGCATTTTCACACTATAAGGGGGTAAAATTACATCTATAAAATCACAAATTGGTCAGCCCTCCCAACCACACCACCTACCATACCAGAATCAGAGCAAGTGCAGGGCAATCTCTAGTTTCTCATAGGCTGGCTCAGATCATCACAGACTTACCCCTGAGAACAGTGAGACTTGGCGTCCTGGGGGATGAGGAACACAGAGCTTGGGTGCTAAGATAGGGCAGAGAGAGGATGCCTACAGTGGACATGGTAGATACTGAAAAACAGCCTCAAGGCAAGAACTTCTCTGTAGCTCAGTACACAGAGAACCTGCCCTCCTCATTCAGACTTCTGGAAAGGAAGGGAAGAAAAAATAACAGAGAAATGGCCACCAACACCCAAGAACTATAATCTACAAATACAAAAAAAAAAAAAGCAAAAAGACTTTGACCCTGGATAACGTCTATGGAGAAAAACAGCAGACAAGAGAGGAGACAACAGAAGGAGACAAACAAAAAGAAGGAAGGGGGTGGGAAGGGAAGTAAAATAAAGGTGGGGATAGGGGGTCTGATTAAAAGTAAAGTACTTGTATGGAAGGCAATAGTGAAAGAAGAAAGGGTAGGACTAGAAAAGGAATTCAAAATGTTGGGGAATACACAGATGGTAAACATGACTCTGAATGTGAACATGATAAACTCACCTATAAAATGGATGGAAATAGCAGAGTGGATTAGAACCAAAATCCTACCATATGTTGTCTATAAGAAACACACAGGAGGCAGGTATACACAAACAAGATAAAGGTATAAGGCTGGAGCAAAATCAATTGAGCATCAACTGAGAAAAAGAAGGCAGGAGTCACAATCATTATATCTGACAAAGATAAAACAAAAACAGAAGAGATTAAAAGAGACAAGGAAGGTAATTACATCCTGATAAAAGACAATATAGATAATGCGGAAATATCAGTACTCAACATGGATACACCAAAAGGCATAGCTTCCAAATTTTTAAAGGAGAAACTATTGGCTCTTAAGGAGGAAATAGATAGTAAAACTAAATTAGTAGGAGACATAAAACTTCCTTTATCAGATCTACAAAACTAAAGCATAAAAACATGGCAAACAAATGCAAAAAAGCAGAAATAATAAATTCAAACATTTCTGATCATGATGCAATAAAATAATAATTCATAATGGTATATGGGGAGGCAAATCAAAAATTAATTAGAAATTAAATAATACAATTCTCCAAAACTGGTTAAAGAACAAAGCAAAGAAACTATTAATAATTTTATTGCAGAGAATGACACTAAGATGCATCCTATGAAAACCTATGGGATACAGCCAAAGCAGTACTCAGAAGAAAATTTATATTGCTGAGTGAACATATTAACAAAACAGAGAGGTAAGAAGTCAATAACTGGGCATGCAAATTTTTAAAAAATAGAAAGAGAACAAATTAAAAATCCTCAGATAAAAACTAAATTAGAAATTCTAAAAATTAAAGGAGAAATTGGGAAACTTGAAAGTGAAAGAACATGAATAAATAAGACTAGAATTTGGTACATTAAAAAACACATACAATAGACAAAATACTGATTAATCTAATTTAAAAAGGGAAAAAAACCTAAATTAACAGTATTCGAGATGAAAAGGGATCTCTCACCTCTAATGAAGAGGATATTAAGGTAATTATTTTATAAATTTTATTTAACTGATTAATTTAGATCATTTTTCCAGGATTACAAAAATCATGTTCTTTCCCTCCATTACCTAACCCCTCCCATACCAAACACATAATTCTACTGGGTTTTACATGTGTCTTTGTTCAAGACCTATTTCCATATTGTTGATATTTGCAATTGGGTGATCATTTAGGATTTATAGCCCCAATCATATCCTCATTCACACATGATCAAGCAGTTGTTTTTCTTCTGTGTTTCTACTCCCACAAATGCTCCTCTGAATATAGAAAGAGGTAAGAAAGGTAAATTAAATCTTAAAAAAATTAGAGTTAGTTGATATATGGAGAAAAATAAATAGGGACAAAAAGGAATATCCCTTCTTTTCAGCAGCACATGGTACAGTCACAAAGACTGACCATGTACTATAGCATAAAAACATTGCAAACAAGTGCAAAAGAGCAGAAACAATAAATGCAACCTTCTCAGATCACAATGCAATGGAAATACTAATTAGTAAGGGTACATCCCCATGACCAGATGGATTCACAAATGAATTCTATCAAACATTCAAAGAACAACTAATCCCAATATTAAGCAAACTATTTGACAGAATAATCAAAGAAGGAATTCTACCAAATTCCTTATATGACACAAATATGGTACTGATTCCAAAGCCAGGCAAGTCAAAAGCAGAGAAATAAAACGATAGAACAATCTCCCTAATGAACATAGATGGAAAAATCTTAAATAGAATACTAGCAAAAAGACTCCAGCAGGTCATCAAAAGGGTTATCAATTATGACCAAGTAGGATTAATACCAGGCATGCAAGGATGGTTCAATATTAACAATCCACATAATTGACCATATTAACAAGCAAACTGACAAAAATTACATTATTATCTCAATAAGTGCAGAAAAAGCCTTTGAAAAAATACAATACTCATTCCTACTGAAAACACCAGAAAGCATAGGAATAGAAGGTTCTTTCCTAAAAATAATAAACAGTATATATCTAAAACAATCAGTAAACATCATCTGCAATGGGGATAAACTAGAAGTCTTCCCAATAAGATCCGGAGTGAAATAAGGATGCCCATTATCACCTCTATTATTTATCATTGTAATAGAAACACTAGCAGTGGCAATTAGAGAAGAAGAAGAAATTAAATGTATTAAAGTAGGCAATGAGGAGAACAAGCTATCACTCTTTACAGATGACTTGATGGTCTACTTAAAGAATCCAAGAGAATCAAGCAAAATGCTAGTCCAAATAATCAACCACTTTAGCCAAGTGGTAGGTTACAAAATAATTTATAAAGAGCTAAATCAATTGTACAAAATATCAACCCATTCTCTAATTGATAAATGGTAAAGGGAAATGAATAGGCAATGTTCAGTTAAGGAATTCAAAACTATTAATAAGCACATGAAAAACTGTTCCAAATCTGTTATAATCAGAGAGATGCATATCAAAAGAACTTTAAGGTATCACCTCACACCTAGCAGATTGGTTAACATGACAGCAAAGGAAAGTAATGAATGCTGTAGGGGATGTGGCAAAGTTGGGACATCAATGCACTGCTGGCTTAGTTGTAAAAGGGCTCTAAAAGATTGTTTGCCCTTTGATCCAACCATAGCACTCCTGGGTTGATAACCCAAAGAGATAAGGAAAAAGAAAAATAGAAGAATATTCATAGTTGTGTTCTTTGAGGTAGAAAAAAAATGGAAAATGTAGGGATGTCCTCCAATTGGCCAGTGGCTGAACAAATTGTGGTATCTGTTGATGATGGAATACTATTGTGCTCAAAGGAATAATGAACTGGAGGAATTCTATGTGAACTGGAATGACCTCCAGGAATTGAAGAAGAGTGAGAGAAGTAAAACCAGGAGAGCATTATACAAAGAGACTGATATGATACACTCTGGTATAATCGAATATAGTACACTTCTCCATTAGTGTCAATGAAGTGATCCTGAACAACTCCAGGGGATTGACAAGAAAGAACACTATCCACATTCAGAGGGAAAACTGGAAGCAGAAACACAGAAGAAAAACAACTACTTGATTACATGGGTTGAGGGGGATATGATTGGGAATATAGACTCTAAATGATCATCCTAGTGCAAACATCAACAACATGGAAATAGGTTCTGATTAAAGACACATGTAAAAGCAGTGAAATTGCATGTTGGCTATGGGAAAGGGTTGGAAGAGGGTGGGGAGTGAATGAATATGATTCTTTTGACCAAGGAATAATATTCTAAATTGACTAAATAACATTTTCAAAAATAAATAAAGACTGGTTTTCTGCCATAATCTTTTGATTTTCTGCTATAATATTTTGATTTTCCTTTTTGGGTTCCTCTATGCTGCTTTTCTTGGTTTCCAGCTGTTTATTTTTTATCTCTAATTCATTCATCATTTTATTTGCTTTCTGGGCTGCTTTCTCCATTTGGGAGTTCCTGTCTTTTAAACAATTATTTTCTTTTTGAACCATTTCCCATTTTTCTTGCCAATATTGTTCCATCTTTTTGATAAGCTCCAATTTAAATTCTTCAAGAGCTTGTGTCCAATTTCCATTGTTTTTGGAAGGTTTGGATGTTTATTTGAAGGTCCTCTGTAGTCTTAATTTTTCCTCCATAAAAATTGTCCAGAGTCAAATTCTTCTTCTTGTTTTTCTTGGTGTTGGGAAGTTGGTTTTTTTGCCATCACTATGCTGGTTTTTCCTTCCCTATCCAGTCAGAAGTCTGAATGAGGAGGGCAGGCTCTCTCTATATGTATAGTGCTAAGGAGTGAGGTTTTTGCCTAAGGCCACCTCTCAAAACTCCAAGGCTTCTACTGTTTACTGTTTGTTTCCCTGTTCTTTCTCCTTTCCCAAGGACTGTGTTCTTCCTCCTATTGGAATCTCAAGTCAAATGAGCCAAATTTAGAACAAGAGACTACCTCCAAGAATCTAGAAGTTACTGTGAACATACCTTCAGAGACCACATGCTGTACCAGAAGACCAGAGTGAACATTGAGATATGGCAAATTTGAACCTTGGGGGGGGGGTTGAAATGCTTTTGTTTTGAATGTACACTCTTGTGCCAAAGGGGACAGCCCCAATTGGCTTTTTGACAATGTACCCATTACTGGTTGTGTTCCTTTTCCCTTTTATTTTCCTCTTATCCCCAAATGATTTTAATTTCCTTTTAAAAACTAATATTTGTATATACCTCTAGGTCCAGTCATGTTAGTTATGTTTTCATGATCCATTGGGGAGACTGGTCTCCCAAAGGACCACAGGGAGAATATGTATTGATTTAGAATCTTGAACCTTCAAGACTACATTTCCCACAATCCCCTTTTCCTGTTTATGCATCTCCTTATGTGGAGGGAGTTTTGAGTTTCTGTTTCCATCTATGTGGGCTCTCTGTGCTCATTCTAGCAGAAAGGAGGGAGCAATTTTTGTGCTTGCTCCAGTTTTTAAAATTCCTGTTTGCTCTAAGTTGATTTTAATAAATAGTATTAAAATAATACTTAGAGTATTGGATATTAATTTTAATCTTTACAGTGGAAATGCCCAAATCCTACATACCTTCAATACTGAACCCTACTGTGGAGTCCCTTTGTTCATATGAATTCATTTTTTTTTTCTTTTTGAGTTAGTCTGTACCAGTAGGCATTGAGGAGAGGTAGATTCCTGAGTTTAAGCTGCAGTCAGGTTTTCCCAAAAGTTCTCAGCTAATTATTATATAATATTTTGTCCAATTATATGACAATAAATATGTTAATCTAGGTGATATGGATGATTATTTACAAAATAGAAATTTCCTAGAATAACAGAAGAAGACATTGAATGCTTAAATTATGTCTTATCAGAAAAAGAAATTGAACAAGCCATCAAACAACTCCCTAAGAAAATATCCCCAGGGCCAGAAGGATTAACAAGTGTATTCTATCAAACATTTAAATAACAACTAATTCTAATACTATATGAACTCTGACAAAATAAGCAAAGGAGTTCTACCAAATTCCTTTTATGACACAAATATGGTACTGATTCCAAAGCCAGGCATATCAAAAATGGAGAAAGAAAACTACAGACCAATCTCATTAATGAACATAGATGAAAAAATCTTAAATGGAATGCTAGCAAAAAGATTTCAGCAAGGGATCACAAGGATTATTTACTATGATCTGGTGGAATTTTACCAGGAATGGAAGGATAGTTTAATATTAGGAGGACCATCCACATAATTAACGATATCAAATACCAAACCAACAGGAATCACATGATGATCTTGATATATGCAGAAAAAGTCTGACAAAATACAACACTCATTCCTATTGAAAACACTAGAAAATACAGGTATAGAAGAGTCTTTCCTAAAAATAATAAATAGTAATTATTTAAAATCATTATCAAGCATCATCTGCAATGGGGATATATCTGAAGCCTTCCCCATAAGGTCAGGAGTGAAGCAGGGATGCCCATTATCACCACTACTATTTAATATTGTATTAGAAATGCTAAAAATAACAATTAGAGAAGAAAAAGAAATTGAAGGGAGCAAAGTATGTAAAAAGAAAACGAAACTATCACTCTTTGCAGATGACATGATGGTATACCTAGAGAATCCAAGAAAATGAACTAAAAAGCCAGTGGATATAATCAATACCTTTAGCAAAGTTGCAGGATAGAAAATGCATATCTATATATTTCCAACACATTATGGCAGCATGAGTTAGAAAGAGAAATTCCATTTAAAATAACCCTAGATAATGTATAATATTTAGGAATCTATTTGCCAAGACACACACAGGAAGTATATAAACACAACTACCAAACACTTTCCACACAATTAAATCTAGATCTAAACAATTGGAAAAGAACTAATTGCTAATGGGTAGAAAGAGCTAACATAATAAGATTGACAGTCCTAACCAAACTTATTTACTTATTCTGTGCCATAATCATCAAACTACCAAGAAACTTTTTTACTGAATTAGAAAAAATTGTAACAAAGTTCATTTGAAAGAACAAAAGATCAAGAATACCAAGGGAAATAATGAAAAAAATGTGAAGGTTGGGGACTTAGCAGTACCAGACATTAAACTATAGTATAAAGCAGTGGTCATCATAACAATATGATGCTGGCTAAGAGACAGAAGGGAGGATCAGTGGAATAGACTTGGAGTAAATGACCTCAGCAAGACAGTGTATGATAAACCCAAAGAACTCAGATTTGGGGACCAAAATCAAATGTTTGACAAGAATTGTTGGGTTAAAAAATATATATAATCAATTCCTCAATTGACAAAATGGTAAACACATATGAATGGACAGTTTCTGAATGAAGACATCAAAGACAGATACAACTATATTAAAATATTATAAATCATTATTGGTAAGAAGAATATACACCAAAGCCATTTTGAGATATCATTTCATACCTGTCAGCTTGTCAAAAATGATAAAAGGACAATATGTGTACCTTCTGACCTAACAATACTACTATTATGTTTATTTCTTAGGGTGATCGAGGAAAAATAAAATGTTCTATATGTTCTCAAAAATTATAGCAGTTCTTTTTACAGTGATGGATTACTGAAAATTGAAGGGAGCTCCATCAATCAGGGAATGATTAAACAACTGGTGGTATATTATTGTGATGGTAACATTTTCTCCATCACATTCTTAATTTAGTCCATTACCAAAAGACAGAGTAAAGTCCTAGTTTATAGTGTTTGCTGATTTCAGATGTGTAAATTCTCACACTAAAAATTTAAGAATCAGCTCTACAAGTCCATTTGAGTTAGCTCTAGTACATCCCTTCTCTGAAATCTCCTCTTATTCAATTCTCATCTCATTTATTTTTCCATCTAAAATGCTTGTCAGAGGTATATGGATTTTTGTACCAACTCAGTGTTCATCCACTCAAGTACATATCATGATCTCTGAAAATGTATTATTCATTTAGATAGTTTCCCCCATATGAATTACTAGACTGAGCTCTTTAGAGTCACTGGATCTCACTGAGATTTACATTTATTACTCTGAATTTTATATTTTATAAGTTTCTAAAAACAATCTAAGGAATCTATGATACATATGGAGTTTTTAGGAGCAGAAAATAAAAATTTTATTGGGAAAAGCAGATGCAGAGATGAGCAGAAATCAGTATGTCCAAAAGGGTATTAATATTATGCTGGACTCTATACTTCATTTTTACTTACACTGATCCCTGATTGACTGAAAATCCAACTTTTGGAAAACAAAAAAATTTTTAAGAGCTTAAAAGATCTAAGTGTTTAAAAAATTCTATACCCATTGTTACATGCACATATTGTAAAATTTGCTTATATGCTTATATATACAAGGTCACAGATAGAAAAAAGGGCAAAATATACCTAACAGAGTTTGTGACAAATATGGAAAGGTGACTGATGTGGGGGTATGGGAACATGGATTTAGAGCTAAAAGGCATTTTTAAGGCATTAATAACAAACATCTCAGTTTTCAGATAATAAAACTGAGTCCCAAAGAAATATAATATGTCAATAATCATTCAGCTAGGGGGTTTCTCTTTCCAATTCCATTGCCTTATCAACTATGCCATGCACACTTCATATTCCCATTTGTGAATATACTGACAAATTTGGACTGGAGTTTTTTATTCACTGACCTTCTAGCTTTATAGGCTAGAAATCAAATACTATATATGTGCATTGGGTAACCTTTTAGGTCCTCATGAAAGTACAGCAACCCCTTTATCCTAATTAATTGATTGCCTATCTCATTCATGACAGAGGATATTTCAAAATCATCTTTTCCCCCTATCCGGTTAGTTGAGGATGTTACCACTTATATTATTAACACTAAAATTTTTCTTTAGCCTTCCTCTTTATTTTAAAAGCACTTGATGACTCCTCCATATTTTGGTACTATTCTACCATGTCTTCTCCAATAGATTAACTACTCAATCATATTCCCTCTACTTATCTTCCTCCTTGTTCTTTCTTTCCTGCCATAAATCCTCCAATTATTGCTAATTTTATTCTACCTCCTAAAAACAAAACAAAACAAACACAAACAACCAAATTCTTCATTAGAACTTTTCCTTTTTCCTCTTCGTTCCCTGTCTCAGCCAGGAAGAAAAAGTTATTGTTATTAATTGTTTTGCTTCCTCTTTCATTTTTAAATTTTTGACTATCTCAATTCTGATATAATCACAATTTTATTGCTGTACTCTTGATTGCCAACTAAGACACTGTCCTAGTCTTCATACTAACCAACTCTGATGCTGAATATGGCACAGTAGACCACAATCACCTGATTACCCTGTTATCTGTGTGATAAATACATCTCAGTCTACTTTCATAATTCATCATCCATATCATACTCCTTAACTGGGAATAATTCTCCACATTCTTTCCTGGGAGCTCTACTTTTCTCTCTCTAAAACAGTAAAGGGCAACCTTTTGAGCTTGGTGTGTCAAAATTCACCAAAAAAAACGAGTATAACTCGGGTGATGTGTGACTTTGAGGGAAAAAAAAACATAATTTCACAATATTTATGGTTTAAATAACAAAAATGTATAATTGTAATATGTAACTGCATTTAATAAACTAAAAACTAATTATTTAACTTACCTGCTTAGAGAATTCTTTGTTCATCTGTCAGTGGGTTTCCTTTGTTATTCTTGATATTATTTAACTTGTGTGGGGTGCTGTGAACTAAGATAAGTGAGGGGGAGGGGAAATTCTTTAACTAACCTGCATATTAGTGACATTTTATTGCTGAATTTTATTGGCTAAATCTTCAATTGAAGGTTGGTATTTTGTACACTTCAAGCCTAAGCAAGTGCTACTAACTTCATCTGTCAATCTATTTTTTGTTGTTGGTTTTGATATTATTTAATGCTGAGAATATGGTCTCATAAAAGTATTTAGAGGGAAAATTTGTGAGTAAAGCCATTGCTATATTTTTCAGAGTGCTAAAAGTATCTGGTAATTTGTTCCAGGGACTTCTCAGTTGAACTTGGGTTGGAGCGCTGCCCCATCTTCCCCTGACCTGGCCCAGCCTCACTCCACCCCTCTCCAGTCTGCTGGCCTGAGGGGCTCCTCTGGAGCAACTGCTGCCACCCACTAGTCTGGCTGCCCATGCGCACTCCTCCAGGCCCCTGTGGGAACCCCACATGCCCCATCCCCCTGTTGTGCACTGCCAGCTGCTTGTCCCCTACCCCTGTAGCCAACCTTAGAGCATCCCTCCCCCCAGGCAGGGCCCAGGCATGGCCATGGACATGGCTTCAAGTACTTGGCTCCCCAGGTGGCTCCCAGGCCTCAAGGCTCACTGAGCCTGCATGTGCTCATGTGTCATCAAAAATGGCTACATGTGCCAGTGCTGGCACATGTGTCATAGGTTCACCATCATAGCTCTAAAATTATTCTCTCTTAGTGAGCTTATAAATTTCCATACATTTAGATAAATAAGTGTCTTTTAAGTACTTATTATGTACCAAATACTGGGTTAAGTGCTAGGGACAAAAATACAAGAAAACAAGACTGTCCTTTCTCTAAATTAGCTTATCTTCTAATATAAATATGACAATACATTAGGGAATGCTGAAAAGCAGAGGAGTGAGGCAAAAAATAGGATTCCCATGACAGGATCAGGTGGTTGATACTTAAATGAAACAATGTAAAAAATAGACTTGAATACAGGACTACAATCCCCACAAGCCTTTGCTCCACTTCCCCAAAATGCTTTGTAATCTCACGGGAATTCTGAGGTGGGCCGAGATCAAGGAAGGATTTAAGCTGGTGGCAAAGGTTTTTGGGTCTCTTTTCTCTTTTTTGGACTTCTGTTTTGGAGCAAGAGGCGTCTCTTCCATGATGTGAGGTTATTTTGTCTAGGCCTCTGGCCTAGGCACATGTTTCTTACTTGTATATTCTTTAATCCTTAATCTTTAATAAACCTCTAAAAAATATAATACTCCTTGCAGAGAGAAACCAATTTCTACCTGCCTCAGTCTCCCCATATTCCTAAATTTTAACTGTTACAACAGTCAAGAGAATGACTTGACATTCATGTAAAAAGAGCAGTATCATTGGGTCTCTCAATAAAAAATGTCTCTCACAGACAGGAACGCACCAGTCAAAAGAGTAAACCTCAGCATGATCATGGTAAACTGAAGGAGGAGGTAAAGCAGTGAAAAGAGTGATCAGAAATGGGAAGTTGAATGATTATTTCTATGTGGATGATTCATAGTTTTATATATCAGTTCCTAATGTCTTCCTTGAGCTTCTTTTCCACATAACTAAATGATTTTTCAATTTTACATCCCAGAGACATCTCAAATTTCTGTGGAAGGCACTATTATTCTTCCAGGCTTCAAGGGTCATAGCCTTGGAATTACCATTAAAATTTTGCTCTTCTATCCTTCACATATCCTATCATTTGACAAATCTTGGATTTGGACCTCCACAGTATCCCTTACACCTTATCCCTTCACTCTACTCAAACAGCCACCATCTTAATTCATGGGATGATCACCTCTATTTTGGATTTTTATTTTGGCCTTTTAATTGGCCTCTCTCCCTAAAGTCTCTACTTACTCCAAACTATCCTTCTCAAACCTTCCAAACCTGTTTTCATTAAATGCAAATGTAACCATGTCATTTCGCTGTTCAACATATTTTAGACTCTAACATGAACTATAAAGTTTTGATTTTAAAGCTTTTTAAAGTTTAGTCTCTACCTACATTTGTTCTCTTATTACACATTTCTATCCTTTCCACATTTTGTAGAACAGCCAGTACTGTTTTTTTTTTCTTTAGCCATGACTCCTTTCTTTTCCTCATACTGGATATAGTTACCATTTCTATGACTTTTACTGGCTATCCCTCATACCTACAAAGTATTCCATCCTTATCTTCAAATAGAATATCTTTATTTCTTTCAAAAATCAGTTCTAACATTACCTATTACACAGCTTTTCCTGATCCAACTCTGATCTCATTTTCTGTCTTCTCCAACAGACTGTCCACTCAGTCAAGCCCCAACTTCAATTATACCCAACCCCATAATAAAAACATACATATAAAAAACAATAAATTCTTCTCTAGAAGAACCAAATTTTCCCTTTCTTGCTTTCTTCCCTTTTTCAGTCAGCGAGATAAGGCTCTCTACATTATTTACCCCACTTTCTTTCCCTGCTAAATACCTTGTATTCATTTTTACTTCATATGTAAATTATGCATATACTTATATTTGTAAATTTTATTTCCCCTGATAGAATATAAGGCCCTTTAGAATAGAGGTGATTTCATATTTCATATTTGTATCCCCAGAAAATAAAATAGTTCTTGGATATAAAAGGTAGCTAATATGTGCTTGGTAAATGACTGAATAAAACTGCACCAAGTGCTTACATTATAATGTTTAGGTTTTTCTGTATCCCTTAGGACATAACTACCAAAATAAGATAGAGATAAGATGATGTATGATTCTATTAAAAAAGGCTAGATTTGTACAATGAGAACCAAACTTCAAATTCTGACTCTTCCAATTAGTCCCCATCTGAGCCTGAGATTTAACCTCTGTCCTTTTTTAGTTTATCAAGTATAAAATGAAGAGAGTTGGAATAACTGCCATCTAAGATCTCATTCATCTTAAAATGCATTAAGTTGTGATGCTATAAATATAAATGCTTCTACCTTTATATATCTTTTTGGTTAAACTCATATGTATTTGTTTTCTTTATCCATATACTTAATTACAATAAAAACTCTAAACAATTCTAGAAAAAAGACATTATATGCCAGGTACTGTGCCAAGTACTTGGCAAATATCTTATTTGATCCTCACAATGACCCTGGGAGTCAGGTGTTATTATCATCCCTATTTTATAGATTGAGGCAAACCGAAGATAAGTGGCTTACCCAGGGTCAAAAAGATAGTGAGTATGAGGCTGGATTTAAACTTGGGTCTGCCCAGATTTTGGCCTGGTACTCTACCAAATACACTATCATTTATTGTCTTTCACTGAGTTTCAAAATGGTTATGGTATGGGGGAAATATCTCCTCTCTGGATTAATTTGGTAGGAAACTGCTTTGAAATATATATATTTGCCTAATGCAGAAATATCATGGTAAGATCCTAGGTTTTATTATTATACTAAATCATAGTTTCAGATCTCAAAGGATAGCTGAACAATCATGAGGATTCTGACAAGGCTTCAATAGGCAAATTACATCAGAGACAAAATATACATTTACATAATTCAATCATATACATTTCTCATAGGTCATAAAAATTAAAGAGATGATAGATCCATAATCTCATACTCTAATGTCTTAAAAGTTGACCAAATTTAGTTAACTAACAGTCATAATCTCAGAAAATTCCTTAAGTAAATAAATTCTATCAAACAAACTTTGGAGATGAATTGGTCAGTCAAATCCATCATATTATAGATTAAATTTAGATGGTTCACAATTATAAAATTGAGGGGGAAGATTTACATGTTATTAAGAATTTGGGAATACTTAATATTCTGCCTTTGTTTTGTTTTGTTTTTATCAAGGAAATGTTTAAATCTCTAAATAAATTTTAACATCTCATGAGGCAGGTTTTGATCAGGTGAGGTTAATATTGAACAAAAGCCGTAGAAAGGATTAAAGGAAATACAAATTCTGATAATACAGGATTAACTACCAATAACTTGTCAAGACAAATATTATTTTGTGTAATTTTCAGTTTTCAAAGGTCACAAAGTCTAATTAATAATATGACTTCATTCAGACTTCATTTAATTCCCCATATTCCACTAATTTCAAAAAATTTCAAATTATTTTTAACTTGCTAGAATTAAGGCCTCCTAAAAGTTTTACTATATATCAACCCCTCCATTAGAATTCAGAGATATTCAATTAACTCATCACTCAGTTTGTTGATAGTTCTCTATACTGATATTGGTTGTTTTTCCCTTTTCTTATCTCTGACAATGGAACCATCTGGTTTTCTACTAATTGCAACATCAAAAAAGTAATATATGCCTTAGATGAATCTCATCTATAGAGGAAAATTGTGCAACTTTGATTTACCATATGTTCAGGTGGTGTTAGTAAATCAAAAAAGTCAGAAAATTCTAGCAGAACTCAGTGATAGGATATTGGGCAGAAAGGGGCTATATTTCCTTTTTTTTCTTTAAATCTTATTTTTATCTTTAATTTCTCAGTGCTTAGCACAGTGTCTGGAACATAGTGGGTTTTCAATGAGTTTATCATATCATATTATGCCCACATAGAAGAATGGTAGAGAAAGTCCAGAGATAGGAGAGAAACAAAGACATGATTGGTCTGGATATCCTCCTTAAAGTGAAGTTGAGAGGAAATAGTCAATCAGAGGAAGATGAAATAGGGATGGTAGAAATATATAATGGGAGAAGTCCAGGGGGAAAATGAATTTCAGGTGAAGAGGTTTATATCTTATAATAAAATCCAGAGAGTCAGAAATGAATCCTAGATAGTAATGAAATTATACATAAATGTGAGTATGAAGAAAAAATGTACTTTGGTCTCAAATAAATTACTAGTTCATTTTTTAATATTTTCTCCAATTACATGTAAAAGCATTTAACATTTTAAAGACAATTTGGTGTCTTTAGTTCTCTCCTTTACCCCTCTAAATCCCCAATCCCACAGAAATGCTAAGCAATCTGATATCAATTTTACATGTCTAACCATATAAAATATTTTTGCATATTAATTCTTTTGTGGAAGGAAACAAACAAAAATATTAAAAAATAAAGTGAAAGAAGTTTGCTTTGTTCTTGATTCAGACTCCATCAGTTCTTTCTCTGGAAGCAGATGGCATGTTTTATCATGAGTTTTGTGGGATTGTTTTGGATCATTGTATTGCTGAGAAAAACTAAGTTATTCACAGTTGTCTATCATACAGTATACTTGTGTCACTGTACAATGTCCTACCTCATGCTGTTTCAGTTGATATAAGTCTTTCCACGTTTATCTGAGCTTCTGCTACTCATAAGTTCTCACAATATAATAGAACCCCTTTACAATCATATACTATAACTTACTCTGCCATTCGCCAATTGATGAATATCCCCTCAATTTTCAATTCTTTGTTCCAACAAAAAGAGCTACTTTAAAATTTTTGGTACATATAAGTCCTTCCCCTTTTTATTTTTTATCTTTTCATGATACAAGCATAGTAATAGTATTAATGAGATAAAAATAATCATTGTTTTATAGCCCTTTAAGCATGGGTCCACATTTCTCTTGAAAATGGTTAAATTAGCTCACAACCGCTTCAAGATAGCATTAGTATTTCAGTTTTACCATATTCTCTCCATTTTTTGTCATTTTCCCATGTCTTTAATAATAAGCAATCTGATTGGTATGGAGTTCTTCCTCAGAGCTTTTTTTTTAATTAGAATTTATCAAATATATAGTGATTTAGAACATTTTACATATCTATAAAAAGACAATTACATTGAGAATGTCCTGTTCATATCCTTTGACAAGCAATTAGGGAATGACTTGTATTATAAATTCAACTCATTTCTCTATGTATTTGAAAACTAAGGCTTTATTAGAGAGACTTGTTCTAAAAATATTTTGGACCATTATGATTACTGTGTACTACTGTCCATCCTATTCCCTTTGTTTACTTTCTGAGCATCACATGCTTCAATTTGCTCTCTTTTTATCAACCTTACCTCCATTCTTTTATTGCCTTTATCTCATTCTTTCCTGGAGGATAAGATAGATTTCTTTCTTTCTTTTTTTTTTTTAAACCTTACCTTCTGTCTTGGAGTCAATACTGTGTATTGGCTCCAAGGCAGAAAGAGTGGTAAGGGCTAGGCAATGGGGGTCAAGTGACTTGCCCAGGGTCACACAGCTGAGAAGTGTCTGAGGCCAGATTTGAACCTAGGACCTCCTGTCTCTAGGCCTGACACTCAATCCACTGGGCTACCCAACTGCCCCCTATATAAGATAGATTCCTATGCCTAATTAATTTGTGTATGTTCTTTCCCTCAATGAGTCAATTCTGATGACAATAAAGATCAAGTGCTTCCCTCTCTATCTCCTCCATGTTTCCCTCTTCTGTAAAATTGCTTCCACACCTTTCTGTGAGATAATTTATGTTCATTCTATTATTTCCTTACCCCTTCTCCCAATACATTCCACATTCTTTAATTTAACTTTTTTTAGATATCATCCATCATATTCAATTCTCACTCTTGTCCTCTATCTATGTATATGACTTCACTGCCCTAATAACAATCAAATTCTAAGTGGTTAAAAGAATCATCTTACAAGATAGGTTTGTAAACAGTTAACCTTATTAAATTTCTTATGATTTTTCTTTCCTGCTAACTTTTTATGATTCTTTGTTCTTATATTTGAGAGTCAAATTTTCCATTCAACTTTGGCCTTTTCATTAGGAATGATTGAAAGTTCTCTATTTTATTGAATAGCCATTTTTATCCCTGAGGGATTATGTCCAGTTTTACTGACTCATTCTTGAATTTGTAGCCCCATTGTCCTCTGTAATATAATATTCCAAACCTTTCAATACTATAACATAGAAGCTGATAAATCCTGTGTGAATCTGACAGTAGTTCAATAATAGTTAAATTGATTTATTTTGGTTGCTTTTAATATTTTCTTCATAACCTGGAATTTCTGGAATTTGGTTATAATATTCTTTAGAATTATCTTTTTGTGGATCTCTTCCAGGAAGTGATTGGCAGATTCTATTTTTGTTTGTTTTGGAATTTTTTAATTTAAATTTTTTTAATTTTATTTAGTCAGTTTAGAACATTATTCCTTAGTGACAAGAATCATAACCTTCCCATAGCTGAGACCCAATTCCACTGGGTATTACACATGTCCTTGCTCAGAACCTATTTCCATGTTATTGATGCTTGCATGAGGGAGATCATTTAGAGTCTATATCCCCAATCATATCTTCCTCAACCCAAGTAATCAAGCAGTTGTTTTTCTTCAGTGTTTCTACTCCCACAGTTTTTCTTCTGAATGTGGATAGTGGTCTTTCTCATAAATGCTTCAGGGTTGTTCAGGATCACTGCATTGCCACTAATGAAGAAGCCCATTACATTGAATTGTAGCACAGTGTATCAATCTCTGAGTACATTGTTCTCCTGGTTCTGCTCCTCTCACTCTGTATCAATTTCTGGAGTTCATTCCAGTTCACATGGAATTCTTCCAGTTCATTATTCCTTTGAGCACAATAGTACTGCATCACCAACAGATACCACAACTCATTCAGCCATTCCCAATTGAAGAGTATCCTCTCATTTTCCAAATTTTTGCCACCACAAAGGACACAGCTATGAATATTCTCGTACATGCCCTTTTCCTTATTATATCTTTGCACCAGCAGTGCTATGCCTGGATCAAAGAGCAGATGGTCTTTTAGGGCCCATTGGATATAGTTCCAAATTGCCTTCCAGAAAGGTTGGATAAGTTCACAACTCCACCAGCAGTGCATTAATGTTGCAACTTTGCCACATCCACTCCAGCACTCATTAATTTCCATTGCTGTCATGTTAGCCAATAAGCTAGGTATGAGGTGATACCTCAGAGTTGTTTTGATATGCATCTCTGATTATAAGAGATTTAGGACACATTTTCATGTGTTTATTAATAGTTTTGATTTCCCTATCAGAAAACTGCCTATTTGTGAACCTTGCCCATTTATCAATTGGAGAATGCCTTGATTTTTTGTACAACTGATTTAGCTCTTTATAAATTGAGTAATTAGACCTTTGTCAGAGGTTTTTGTTATAAAGATTGTTTCCCAATTTTTTGCTTCCCTTCTAATATTAGTTACATTGGTTTTGTTTGTACAAAAACTTTTTAATTTAATGTAATCAAATTATTTATTTTACACTTTGTGATTTTTTTCTAACTCTTTCTTGGTTTTAAAACCGTTCCTTCCCCAATGATCTGACATGTACACTATTCTGTGTTCAACAAATTTATTTATAGTTTCCTTCTTTATATTCAAGTCATTCACCTATCCTGAGTTTATCTTGGTGTAGGGTGTGAGATATTGATCCAAACCTAATGTCTCCCATAATGTCTTCCAATTTTCCCAACAGATTTTATCAAATACTGGATTTTGGTCCCAAAAGCTGGGATCTTTAGGTGAATAACCAACTGTCTTGCTGAGGTAACTTTCCCCTAGTCTATTCCACTGTTCCTCCTTTCTGTCTCTTAGCCAATACCATATTGTTTTGATGACCACTGCTTTATATTATATTTTGAGATCTGCATGGCCACCTTCCTTTGCATTTTTTCATTATTTCCCTAGATATCCTTGATCTTCTGTTGTTCCAAATGAACTTTGTTATGTTTTTTTTTTTCTAATTCAGTAAAAAAGTTTTTTGGTAGTTCAATGGGTATGACACTAAATAAGTTAATTAATTTGGGTAGGATTGTCATTTTTATTAAATTAGCTTGTTCTACCCATGAGCAATTAAAGTTTTTTCCAATTGTTAAGATGTAGTTTTAATTGTGTAGAGAGTGTATTTTGTAGTTGTGTTCATATCATTCCTGTGTTTGTCTTGGCAGATAGATTCCTAAGTATTTTATATTGCCTAGGGTGATTTTAAATGGAATTTCTCTTTCTAATTCTTTCTGCTGAAATGTGTCCCATATGTATAGAAATACTAATGATTTATGTGGGTTTATTTTGCATCCTGCAACTTTGCTAAAGTTGTTGATTATTTCCACTAGCTTTTTAGGGGATTCTCTAGGATTCTTTAAGTATACAATCATATTATCTGCAAAGAGTGATAGCTTGTTCTCCTCATTGCCTATTTTAATATCTTCAATTTCTTTTTCTTCTCTACTTGCTACTGCTAGTGTTTCTGCTACAATGTTAAATCATAGAGGTGATAATGGGCATCCTTGTTTCACTCCTGATATTATTGGGAAGGCTTCTAGTTTATCCCCATTGCAGATGATGTTTGATGATGGTTTTAGATATATACTGTTCATGATTTTTAGAAAAGACCTTTCTATTCCTATGCTTTCTAGTGTCTTCAATAGGAATGAGTGTTGTATTTTGCCAGAGGTGTTTTCTGCATCTATTAAGATAATAATGTGATTTTTGTCAGTTTGCTTGTTAATATGGTCAATTATATGGATGGTTTTCCTAATATTGAACCATCCTTGCATTCCTCATATAAAACCTATCTGGTCATAATGAATAACCCTCATGCTAACTTGCTGGAGTCTTTCTGCTAATATTCCATTTAAGATTTTTGCATCTATGTTCATTAAGGAGATTGGTCTGTAGTTTTCTTTCTCTGTTTTTTACCTGCCTGGCTTTGGAATCAGTGCCATATTTGCGTCATAAAAGGAATTTGATAGAACTCCTTTGCTTATTCTGTCAAATAGTTTGTATAATATTGGGAGTAGTCATTCTTTGAATGTTTGATAGAATTCATTTGTGAATCCTTCCAGATCTCAGGATTTTTTCTTAGGGAATTCTCTGATGGATTGTTCAATTTCTTTTTCTGATATGGGGTTGTTTATGTAGTCTATTTCTTCCTCTGTTAGTCTGGGAAATTTATATTTTTAAATAGTCATCCATATCACCTAGATTACCATATTTATTGCCATGTAATTTGGCATAATAATTTTTAATGATTGCCTTAATTTTCTCTTCATTAGAGGTGAGGTCTCCCTTTTCATCTATCATACTGTCAATTTGGTTTTCTTCTTTTCATTTTTAAATTATATTGACCAGTACTTTGTGTATTTTATTTGTTTTTTCAAAGTACTAGTTTCTAATCTTATTTATTAAATCAATAGTTCTTTGGCTTTCAATTTTATTAATTTCTCCTTTGATTTTTAGGGTCTCTAATTTAGTCTTTATCTGAGGATTTTTAATTTGTTCACTTTCTAGTTTTTTTTAAATTTGCATACCCAATTCATTGTCCTCTGCTCTCCCCAATTTGTTAATATTTGAACTCAAGGATATAAATTTCCTCCTGAGTACTGCTTTGGTTGCATCCCATAGATTCTGAAAGGATTTCTCATAATTGTCATTTTCTTTAGCAGAATTATTAATTGTTTCTATGATTTGTTCTTTAACCAATTTTGGAGAATTGTATTGTTTAATTTCCAATTAATTTTTGATTTGCCTCTCCATGTAACTTACTAATTATTATTTTCATTGCCTTGTGGTCTGAGAAGGCTGCATTTTTTTATTTCTGCTCTTTTGCACTTCTTTGCAATCTTGTTATACCCTAGTACATGGTCAATTTTTGTGAATGTTGTACCATTTGCTGCCGAAAAGAAAGTGTATTCCTTTTTGTCCTTATTTATTTTTCTCCACATATTTTCTATCTCTAATTTTTCTAAGATTTCATTCACTTCTCTTACCTCTTTCTTATTTATTTTTGGGTTTAATTTATTTAGTTCTGATAGAAGAAGTTTCAGGTCTCTCACTAGTATAGTTTTTCTATCTATTGCATCCTTGAGCTCCCTTAGTTTTTCTTTTAGAAATTTGGATGCTATGCCATTTGATGCATACATGTTGAGTACTGATATTTCCTGATTTTCTATACTGCCTTTTATCAGGATGTGATTACATTCCTATCTTTTTTGACTAGATCTATTTTTACTTTGGCTTTGTCAGATATCATGATCATGACTCCTGCCTTCTTTTAATCAGTTGATACCATGTAGATTCAGTTCCATCCTCTTACTTTTAACCTATGTGTGTCTACCTTCCTCATGCATGTTTCTTGTAGACAGCATATGGTAGGGTTTTGATTTCCAATACACTCTGCTGTTTGTTTACATTTTATGGGTGAGTTCATCCCATTGACATTCAGAGTTATGATTACCACCTCTGTATTCCTCAAGATGTTGATTTTCTCTCCTAGTCTTGCCCTTTCTTCTTTCACTATTTCCTTCTACACCAGTGTTTTGTTTTTAACCAGTCCCCTTAATTCCTACACTTATTTTACTTCCCTTTCTACCCCCCATTCCTTCTTATTCCCCTCTTATTTACTTCACAGTCTTCTTCAACTACCCGCACCTCCTCCCTCAGTTGATTTGCTTCCCTCCCCAACAGTCCTTTTGTTACCCTTCTACTTCCTTATAGGGCTCATATCAATTCTCTGCCCCAATGTATTTGATTGTTCTTTCTTCTCTGAATCAATTTCCATGCACATAAGAATTGAGTATTTCCTATCTACAACCTCTTTACCCTTCCAGTGTATTGATGTTCTCCCACCTCCCACCATGACCTTCTTTGTGACATATACATTTTTCACATTTTATTTCTTCTCCTATTTTTCTTAATATTAACCTTTTTGTTAACTCTTGTTGTATATATATATATATATATATATATATATATATACATATTTATGCATACATATATCTATACATCTATATTTATGTCTTGGCATTTCATCCTATACAGTTTGTCACTGTTCCCTCTAATTAAAATTCTTCTAGCTACCCAAGTGATAATAACAATTTTTAAGAGTTACCAATGTCCTGTTTTCTTGTGTGTGTGTGTGTGTGTGTCTGTATACATATAATTTTAAATTATTGGGTCCCTTAAGAAAATTTGTTTGTTTTATGTTTTGTTTTGTTTTTGTTTTTTCTCCCTTTCTTAATTACCTTTTGATGATTCTCTTGAGTTCTGTTTTTGGGCATCAAATTTTCTTTTCAGGTCTGGTCTTTTTGTTACAAAGCTTAGAATTCTATTTTATTAAGTGACCACACTTTCCCCTGTATAAATATAGTCAGTTTTGCTGAGTAGTTGATTCCTGGTTGTAGACCTAGTTCCCTTGCTTTCCAGAATATCATATTCCATGACTTTTGGTCCATCATTGTAGATGCAGCCAGATTCTGTGTTATTCTAACTATATTTCAATGGTATCTGAATGAATTCTTCTTAGCAGCATGTAATATTTTTCCTTGGTCTGGTAGTTCTTGAATTTGACTATAACATTCCTGGGTATTGTCAGTTGGGGATTAAGTACAGGAGCTGATCTATGGATTCTTTCAATCTCCACTTTTCCCTCTTGTTCTAGAATGTCAAGGCAGTTTGCTTGGATAATTTCCTGTAGGATGATGTTCAGGCTTTTTTTCTTTTATCATGGTCTTCTGGTAGACCAATGATTCTTAAGTTGCCTCTCCTGGAATGATTTTCTAAATCTTCTGTTTTGTGAATGAGATATTTCATATTTTCCTTAATTTTTTCATTCTTTTGATTTTGGTTTATAGTTTCCTGCTGCCTTGTGAAGTTGCTTTCTTCTAATTGTATTCTGGAGTTTAAAGATTTATCCCTGGCTTTTTGGTCATCCTTCTCTTTCTGGTCTGATTTTCTTTGGAGGTCTTTTTTCATCTCCTTTGTCTCATCTTTCATTTTAATTGCCTCAACCTTCATTTCCTTTGCCTCATTTCCAAGCTGATTAATTTTGGCTTTCAAGACACTATTTTCTCATTTTAGTTCAAGTGACTCTGTTTCCAGATAACTTATATTTCTTTTTAAATTATTTTCCCATTTAACTTCAGCTTCTCTTAATTGTGTTTTTAATTTTATTTTGAGTTCTTCCAAAGCCTGTGTCCAAAGCCTGTGTTTGCTGGAATTTCTGTGTTTTTCTTGGTGTTCTTTGATCCTCCTCTGTTACATTTGCTCTTTGTTCATTGCCTAGATAGAAGCTATCGATTGAAATGTCTTTTTTCTTTTTCTATTGTTTGCTCATATTTGCCACTACTTTTCCCCCTGTAGTTGCCTGCACTTTTGCTTTTCTCATTGTGTGCTGGATCTCTGGGTTTGGGCTTTTCTGTCAGCCTTCACCCTTGGAGCTTAACAAAGTATTCAGAGCAGTCTGTGTGGGAGGCATGTTGGAGCTTGAGCTTCCCTGCCTTCTGAAGGCTTGATGAGATTAAGCCCAACTGAGTTTAACTTGAAGAGCTGGATATGCCCTGAGGCCAAAACCTCAGGAAGAGGGGTGCAATATGGAGTTTCTCTGCTGCTGCGTACTAGGCTGTCTCCTCTGTCTTTCTCCTATAGCTGCCTCCCAGCTGCCTATGTTTGGGGCTCTGAGCCTGGCACAACTTTGCCCGCAAGGTACTCCCTCCAGACTAGTGCCCTTGTGTGCCCAGAAGTTCTGGCCACTGCTGAAGGCTTATTACTGTGGGTGGGGGAGGGATCCTGGGACCTTCCTTTTTCCTTCTCCTTAAACTCTAGTGTTTTTGAATTCAGGATTTTGGGGAATATAGCTTTTAAGTTTAGTTCAGTTGGAGGGTTCCTTAGCTCTGTCCTTTTGTTAGATTTGGTTTTCAGTCCCCCAGGATCATTTTGTTTTTAATTGGTGAGGAAGGGTTTTCAGAGCTCTGAAATTTTGCTGCCTCTATTCTGCCATCTTGACTCCACCTCCTGGCAGATTCATTAAATTTCTATTTTACACTGTGTTTGTAAAATATGAGGGCAGTTTTCCTTGATAATTTCGTTAAAGATAATATCTAAGTCTTTTCTTGATCATGGCTTTCAGGTAGTAAAATAATTCTCATATTATCTCTTTTGGATTTATTTTCCATATGAATTGTTTTTTTTTCCAACAAAATGTTTCACATTTTCCTTTTTAAAAATTCTTTTGACTTTGATTATTTTTTGGTGTCTCATGGAGTCATTAGGTTCCACCTGCCCAATTCTAATTTTAAAGCATTATTTTCTCAAATGAGCTTTTATTTGTCCTTTTCTATTTGACCCATTCTATTTATTTTCTTCAGTGAATTTTTGAACCTCTTTTTCCACATAGCCAATTCTGCCTCTTAAGTTTTTCTCTTCATTGAATTTTTGTATGTCTCTTTCCATTTAGTCAATTCTGCTTTTTGAGGACCTCTGCAGTGGATTTTTGTGCTTCTTTGGCCAATTTTCCTCTTCTGTTTTTTTAAGGTATTAACTTCTTCAGTATTGTTGTGTCTCATTTACCAAATTGTTGAAGCTTTTTCATGATTTCCCTGACTCACTCTCATTTCTTCCAATTTTTAAAAATTCTCTTTTTCAATTTAAAAAATCTTTTGGGGCTAGTCTATTAATTCATTTTGGCCTTGAGAGCAATTTATATTTTTCATGAAGACTTTTAATGTAGCAATCTTGATTGTGGTATCTTCTTCTAAGTTTGTGCTTTCCATATTGAGGTGTGTGTGTGTGTGTGTGTGTGTGTGTGTGTGTGTGTGTGTGTGTGTGTGTGTTGCACATTTTCTAGGTTGTTAAAGTTGAGCTCTTTAATTGTGGTGAAGGGAGCCCTGTGTCAATTTCAGGGCTTTTATTCAACTGCCTTCAGAGCTGGCTCTTGAAATCTATAGGATTTTAGTTCTTCAAAATTAGTATGATCTAAGGAAATATGTGTTTATAACTCTCCTGGTCTGTGTAATGAAAATCCACTCTTTTCTTTCTTGAAACTGAGAGCATGGTCCCCTACGTTCCTATGGCTAGAAATGCTATTGCACAAATGCTCTTCCCCACCCTGTGACCCCAACCCAGAACTACTTCCTTTATCTATGCATCAGGCATATGAAGAGTTTTGCATCCAGAACCATTTAATGTGACCCTTAATCTCCTTTTGAGCAACCCTCTAACTATCTGTGACTAAGGGTAATGGGAAAATTTGCTCCTGATTAAACTGCCCTCAAGAGCTTTTGCCATGATAGGGCCTTACTTGGCATGTTAATTTATGCTCCACTTCTACCCCAAAGCATAAATCTTTCATGTTACCCTTATAAGTTGTCTTGGTCTGAAAAAATATTTCAACTGTTTTTATGGGTTATAATACTCCATAATTTGTTCTGAGACTACATATCATTTTTTGGAGGATAATTTGGTAGAGATCAGGTGGGTCTGTGTAATTTCTCTGCTATCTTGGCTCCACTTAACTAAGGAAAAATCTAAGGGGAAAGACAGTTGAATAAGTAACTATGGTATTAAAGAAAGTGAGAGCACAATAAAGGAGAAAGTTGATAAATCTGACAACAGATATTTAATATAACTAGGGTCATCTGAAAAAGAATGAATTTTAAATTATTCATGTGAAAATCAGAGAAACACATTCAAAAAATGAGAGGGAAAATGAGCAAAGATGTATAGATGGAAAGGGAAAAGACAAATACAAGAGATAGAAAGTAGTCTAGCTTGCCGAGAGTATAAAAAAAAAAAACACATAAATATAATTATATAAGAAAAAGTTTGGCAGAGTGAAACCAGATTTCAAAGGGCCTCAAACAAAAATCAAGTTTATATTTCATTGAATATGTAATAGGTAATCACAAAAAGGTTCTTTTAAAAATAGTTTTATGAACATAGCTTTGAAACAGAAAGATTGGGCATGGAGAAGGGCAGGTTGGAAAACTGCTAAGCTAGAGGTAGGATGGCCAGTGACATGGTTGACATGATGGTCTAAATGAAAAGAGACAACATTGTTACCCAGGGACATAGTAATGAGAGTAGATAAGTGGGGCTAGATATTAAAAAAAAAATGACAGAGATAGTATATTATAGTAGCAGTATAGTACAAAGCTAGGTAGCTGAGCCTGTGGAAAGGAAAGCTGAAGCAAGTTCTGGACTTTCTGCCACTGAGTTGGACCAAAAAGCAGTTGGAAGGTTAGAGTGAAATTGAGGAATAGCAATGACAGTTGTTGGGGGAAGAGGCAACTTGGAGGGACAGATGGTCTTCTGACTGACTCTTTCCTGGCCCTTGGACTGGAAGGAGCCTCTTTCCCTCTCTCGGGAGAGAAGTACCTCTATTCCTGGACTTTTCCCAACTGTGTGCTCTACCTGAATTCCTGTGATCATGTCATCGACCAAAAGGATTTAAGGGGAGTAGTTTGAACTGTAAGGTGAGTCTTTAGGGGTGTAAGCCTAAAGAGACAGGCCCAACCAGCTCTGTAAATCAGAACCTTTTCTTCCTCTTGCTGTCTACTGCTATAGACTTTGAACTTAAGAAAACTAGAATAAATTAGTTTAAACAGGAATAAAAGAAACCCTACACCAACCTGCAAGGCCTGGCCTCAGCTCAAAAGCTGAGAGAGACACGCAAACCTAATCTAGGGAAATCCCTCTTCCCTCTTCCCTGATACTTCCCCAATCGAACTTGGTATTAAATTCATCTTTATTTAATAAAACCACAGTCTGTGATAAGAGGACTATCATTTCAGCATGACATACAGGGAGCTGAACTTAAGAACAGCCATTCAACCATAGACGATCCTTATTGGACCCCTGCTGGGTAACCTTGGTCTGTGGGAAGGCTTGTCCCTTAGGATGATCCATTACCTGCTCTGGAGTATCTTCAACATCAATCAATAGAGAAGACATCCCTCAGGCTATCATAGGTGGCCCATTTCTCCAGAACGTCATTTCAAAGATAGCTTCTCAGCAGGGGTATCTCTCTCCTTTTACTTCATTGGCACCCCATATTTCCTCTACCCCTTCATCCCCTCCATTCCCTTTAAAAAACCTTCCATATCCCCAGTATCTTCTTCCATCACCCTACAATACTTTTATATATTAGAAACCTAGATGACTTGGAAATCAAGATGACTTAAGTTCAAATATTATCTCAGATATTTAATAGCTGTGTGATCCCGGACAAGTCATTTAACTTTTTTCTGCCTCTGATTCCTGTGCTGTAAAATGAAGATAAAAATAGCACCTAACTACCAAGGTATTTTTGAGGATCAGATATTTGTAGAGCACTTAGCACAATGAATGGTACATAGTACATGCTTAATAAGTTGGGGGGGGGGGTGTTTGTTTTTTCTTTTTACTTTCCTTTCCTATTTTGTGTAACCTGGGGAAGAAGTCACTTAATTTCCAACAATTTCCCACTTTGGAAAAAACACAATATTAACATCTTGTTATCTACCTTTGTAAACTCATCCTTAGATTGATGATATAAAGAACAAAAGTCGTGAGAAAAAAATTTGATTTTTTAAATAATCTATGAAAAGCAAAATAAGCAGTTGTTATGCACATGAAATGTCTAGACTGTTTTTTACATTTTTTGCACTACCTCTTTGATCCATGAATTCATGAATGTTCTTATTCCATATACCAGCACAATTTAGAACTGCTCTAAATTATGGACATACTCTTATAAAATTGTATAATCAAAGTCTTCATCACAATATGAACAAATATTGGTGATGAGATGGTGATATATAAAGTATTGGATCTGGAATTAGAAAAATTGACTTCAATTCTTCCTGAGACATTTATTATTTGTTTGACATTGGGCAAGTCACTGTCTCTATCTACGTTTCCTCATCTATAAAGTAGAAATAATAATAGTATCTACCTTCCTGGCTTGTTGTGAGGATAAAAATGAGATAAAATTTGTAAATCTCTTTGGAAATCATAAAGTACTATATAGATGCTAACTATTAGTAGCTATCATTGAATTTAAGGAACCAGGTCTTCAAATGACATATGGTCATTGCTCATGATAAGGCTGAACCCAAACTAAATGAATTCCCAGATTAAGCATTATCCTAATCATTACTGAGAGAATGCATTTTTTTTTGTTTTTGTTTAAAAAAATAAGTCATTTGGAAAGAAAAAAGATATCCACCATCAAGGAAATAATGAAAAAAGTAAAAATGAAGGGGTTATAGCATTACTGGACCTCATAATAACACAAATCACCATAAAGAAAAATAATACATACAATATATAATAAATAAGTTAGAAATAAAAGCAGTGATTTGAGGGTTTGTTAATGAGAAGAATATAAATCTTTACAGAAAGGTTATTTTTTTAAAACCCTTACCTTCTGTCTTGGAGCCAATACTGTGTATTGCCTCCAAGGCAGAAGAGTGGTAAGGGCTAGGCAATGGGGCTTAAGTGACTTGCCCAGGGTCACCCAGTTGGGAAGTATCTGAGGTCAGCTTTGAGCGTAGGACTGCCAGTCTCTAGGCCTGACTCTCAATCCACCGAGCCACCCAGCTGCCCCTTAGAAAGGTTATTTTTGACAGGAACTGTTGATAATAGAAGAAGGCAGTTAGGCAGAAATTAAATTTTTACCATCATGTTATAACTAACATGATATTAAGCTCAAAATTGATACACTTTCTAAAATCAAAAGATTATAATACTAAAATTCTAGGAAAGAACAAGATGATAACTATAATTAGGGAGAGGATTGTTAAGAAGCAGGGCACAGAAGAGTTATGTGATTTTGAAAGAAAGAAAGAAGAAAGAAAGGAAGAAAGGAAGAAAGGAAGAAAGGAAGGAAGGAAGGAAGGAAGGAAGGAAGGAAGGAAAGAAGAAAGAAAGGAAGAAAGGAAGAAAGGAAGAAAGGAAGGAAGGAAGGAAGGAAGGAAGGAAGGAAGGAAGGAAGGAAGGAAGGAAGGAAGGAAGAAAGGAAGAAAGGAAGGAAGGAAGGAAGGAAGGAAGGAAGGAAGGAAGGAAGGAAGGAAGAAGAAAGAAAGAAAGAAAGAAAGAAAGAAAGAAAGAAAGAAAGAAAGAAAGAAAGAAAGAAAGAAAGAAAGAAAGAAAGAAAGAAAGAAAGAAAGAAAGAAAGAAAGAAAGAAAGAAAGAAAGAAAGAAAGAAAGAAAGAAAGAAAGAAAGAAAGAAAGAAAGAAAGAAAGAAAGAAAGAAAGAAAGAAAGAAAGAAAGAAAGAAAGAAAGAAAGAAAGAAAGAAAGAAAGAAAGAAAGAAAGAAAGAAAGAAAGAAAGAAAGAAAGAAAGAAAGAAAGAAAGAAAGAAAGAAAGAAAGAAAGAAAGAAAGAAAGAAAGAAAGAAAGAAAGAAAGAAAGAGGGAGGGAGGAAGGAAGGAAGGAAGGAAGGAAGGAAGGAAGGAAGGAAGGAAGGAAAAAGGAAAGGAAGGAAGGAAGTCATTTGTCCTATGTGGTTGGGTAGGAAACTAGAAACCAAGAAAACTGAGTTTTATTTCTAGCAGTTTTTATTGCCTAACAATGTGCCCTTGACCAACTCATTTAATTTAATTCTCAATTTCTTTGTGTATAATCAAATGTCTTCAACGTTTTTTGTCCTCTCCAACATTCTGTTTGAATTTGAAATTCCCACTTGGATTTGGGTCCAAAGGGATGAAATAAAGACCAATTCATTCCCTGGTGATATGTAGCTCTCCATGGAGCTCAGGGGAAGGGGAAGGGCTTCAGCTTCACTTCCTGCCTAGTGAAGTTTGAAGAATCTGATTTTATAATCACTGTCATTTTACACTGGTCCATTGGACTTATTAAGACTCACCTCAGGTACATTAGAAGTATTTACTTTGCATTGTGCCTCACCTTGCACCTGAAGTGTGATTAAGCAAGTCTGCAATGTAGCCTGTCATGTCATATTGATTAATTCCACTAGAATATTTTATACCTGATTGCCTTGAGTAAGGTTGCTGGGATGCATTGCTTTTCCTGGGTTATGACTTATTAAGAAATTGTTCTCTCAGGCCCAAATATTTTGAACGTGAACATAAGGTAGATTTTGCTAATTGAATGATTATTTGGATGGCGAAATGTTCAATTTTTGCTTTGGCAGGATCCAATGACTGATTATGCTTTTATTTGATTCTGACTAAAACAGGTGACATTCACACCTTGCACGATGTTGTTTGCTTAGTGAGCAAATAAGTCCTTGTTGGCTCATTTGAGTACTCTGATTCATGCCACCTTCTACTGGATTGACTGATGGGGAAAATTGATTAGAAATTATTGAAAATGCCAATGCAAATTACCTCATTTGAACAACTCTTGATAAATGAAATTTATGCCTATACAATTCAAGTACTTTTCCTTAGAAGTAAGTATTAAGCTGAAGGATCTCTGTATTAACTATTTTCTATTCACATTTGTGCCTTGCCCTCAGAGTCCAAATTTGAATTGTTTCACCTGGACCTAAAACTATAGAACTAGAAAGGGAAAGCATATGAAAGAAACATCAGCCATAGATGTAGTCATACTGGGAGAGGGGGAAAATCACATCTCTCAGGAAGTTTGTACTACACTGGAAGGCTTTGAGATTCTGGAATGCCAATCAAAGAGGCACTGGATTGTGAAAGTCTACTGGTCTCATATGTTTGGTCCAGGTTTAAAGAGAAAGACAAAGTATGAGGACAATTATTATGAGGAAGAAGCACAACCTCATCCTCTATATCATGTCACATCCTAGAATTGTGTTGGCAAACCTATGGCCCATGTGTTGAAGGGGGCTGCTCCCCTGCCCCCTCTAAAGAGCCTGAGGACATTTTACACTTCACCCCTCCCTCCTGATGAGCATCCCAATGGGAGTACTTCCTCCCTCCCCTGTCCAGGGTAAAGGGGCAGCTCATAAGTGGCATGGGGAAACAGATTGGGCACTCAGACCCTAAAACATTCACCATTACTATGCTAAACAAAACTCTTTTGGATTCCATTTACAGTTCTATTTACTCTCAACAAATTCCAAGTTTGGCATATTTGGAATGTGATTTTTTTTTTAGATGAGTTTCCTTAAGTAGACACATTTTCAAAGAAAGTCCATCAACCTCAAAAGTTTCCCAAAAATTTTGTTTGAGAATACTTCATTTATACAACATAATCATTATTGGCTTCATGTTTAGTTCACGGGTACTATTTTACCACATCAAGAAACAGTCACTTACACTGTTCTATAATTTGACAACTGATTTCATTGCTCCTATTATTGCCTTATGAGTCTATAATCTCAGAGAAATACTTAGATAAAAGATAAGGCAATACCTAAGTATTTCTCTGAGATTATAGACTCATTTCTGCAAAATTCTTTTAAATTCATAGTCTAAAATGTATAAGAACTATATAATTTACTAATATTGCCTTTCATTTGCAGATAACTGGACCATTCTATGTTTTGATATTAGTAAAGGCAGTATAAGCAAAATTATGGGATAGTTCAATATTATAAGAGTTTCCAGATCCCCAGTACATCTGTTTCTCTCCCTCCCAATCCTGATATTCTCCAGAAAAGATCTGGAACTCATTCTCACTACAGTATAAAATTCTTTAAGTGGTAACTCAGCTAGGGGGTTTTGGATTTTAAAGGTATCAAAGCATTAAGCAAACAGGATGAAGTCTCTACCTATAGTGCAGTTATAGGTATCAGTAAGCACATAGGAAAAGTCTATGAAGAAATTGTACCCTGTAGGAAGCCACATAATCTGCCAGGGTAAAAAGTCAGACCTCAGTATTTGCTATAGCATTTTTGATATTGAAAACTGGAACATCTGTTTGCCTGCTGATTATGCATTGAAAAAAAAACTGACTCAGTGCAGGAACTCTAATATTAAAAGGAAATGTTGCAAAGCTGACCAAAGAATTTTGCAGAATACAGGTACCTTGCACAAGTTTTGTTGTATTTCTGAATGTTGAACATCCTGGAAAGGTAATTTAGAAATCAAAATGGGTTTAGAAGTGCTAACCAAATTAACATTACACTCCTGATCACACCCTGCTTTTAATGAGTTTTTTTTTTATTTTCTACAAGACTGATCATTACAATTATTTATGCCCCAATTAGACAGATAGAGAAAATTACTTTTGTTATATTAGGCTGCATGCTTGATTCAACTTGCATCTCTAATAGATCATGCACCTGGTGCTTTGTTTAAAAAAATAAAAAATAAAAGTTAACTGCATTTTGTTTCCACAGTTGCAGTAACACAATTTTATCTTAGTGAGAAAATGAATCTTCTATTTTCTGAAAACTACTTCCCTTTTAATATAAATGGAAACTTGTTGACATGATGCTGTTTAGAAAAATGATGACTTTGGTTCTGTCCATGCTGTCTGCAATCATTTTCCAGAGTGACTTTGGTAAGTCACATGATTTTATTCTTCGAATCGATTTTTTAATCAGACAGAATAGTCAACATACCTGCTGTCATATTAGTGGAATGGTACAAAATTTAATAAGATTGTGAATTTTAAATAAAATAGTTTAATAATATATAGTGTTCTGTTTTTATTCAATATACATATAAACAACTAAGCTTAATTTTCAGCCAAATTGTAAGCAAAGTTATGATTGGTTAATATTGATTTTATCCCTAGAACAATTTTAAATTTTAATTAAAAACCAGAAATGGAAATATCCATTAGGAAATCACTCTCTGCTATATTAGAGGAAAATCTATTAATAACAGTAACAATTGCAACAATAACACCTCATGTATGAGAGGGAGATAGGCACTGAGAAAAGTAAGTCGATGCCCACTATGGTGAGGTAGAGTGGTATATAATGTTGCATAAGATGGTTTTGTAACAATGAAAATCTAGGAGGAACCCTGAAGTTCTGGACAATTTCATTTTGTTGACATCACTGATTAGGTTAGTACTCCAGTAAGTAAAAGCACCTGTTCTTAAGTAAAAAAAAAATAGTCATAGAAAGTTATAGGTTGGCCTTACTTGAAGTTATCATGATGAACTTTACATGGAAGAGAAGAGAGTGAGTAGTTCTTATATGTATAGTAGTATCACAAAAAAGGTAAAATGGAATAGAATGAATCAACAAAATTAAGGTTCTACCAGTTGGAAAGGTATTAGTGCAAGTGAGGATAACCACTAAAACGGTTAAATTCAAAGTATGCATGAAATGAACTGGATACATGAATATTTTCATCACATAACAACAGTACAAAAAGAAGTAGAAGAAAGAGATAATATACATAGACCAAAACATTATTTGTGTCCCTTATCTCAAAGAATTTTCACCAGTCTATTACTTCTATGCTAAAAATTGGTCATATAACTACAAAGAATAAAACAATCTCTAATATCAAAAAGATTACAATCAAAATGATATGCCATATCTGGTTTAGCTACTCCCCAACTAATAAGCATCACCTTATTTTCAAAATCTTTGCCACCACAAAAAGAATTGCTATGAATATTTTTGTACACATAAGTCTTTTTTTCCTTTGATCTCTTTGGGGGTACACAACAAGTATTGGGTTACAGAGTACGCAAAGATTAATAACACTTTGGGTATAGTTCCAAATTGTTCTCCAGAAGAGTTGAACCAACTCATAACACCATCAACATTTTGTTTTTCTCATTCCCTCAAGCATTTTTTATTTGTTATAGCTTTGAGATGGTACCTTAGAGTTGATTTACTATTCATTTATCTAATCAGTAATTTAAAGGATTTTTTTCATATGAACAGAGGCAGCTTTGATTTCTTCTCATGAAAACTGACTACATATATTTTTATAATTTATTACTGAGGGAATAGTTCTTATTTTAATAAATTTGATTCAATTCCATCTAATTTTGAGAGCAAGGGAAATTTGTAATTTTTATATTAATTCATTGTCAATGGTATGTTTTAGTAAAATACATTTTCCCTGATTATCTATTTTAAATAGTTTTTGAAAAATTTTAGTTAAATACTTTTCTTTTGATTTGTCTGAGATAATGATTACTACTCCTGGCTTTAAACTTTAACTGAAGCATAATAGATGTTTCTTCAGTCAATTCCATTAATTCTGGTTTCAAATGTATCTTGTTTAAACTATATATTGTTGGATTATAATTTGTAATCCATTCTAAAATATGTTTCTATTTTATGAGTTCACTCCATTCATTGTTAAAGTTATGGCTACTGTGTCTTTCCTTCTATCCCATTTTCTTCTGTTTATCCTCCTTTCTTTCTATTTTTTAACCTGCCTTTCCACAGAAGTATTTTTTGCTTCTGACTACTGATACTCTTATTGCTTTTATCATCCTCCCCACTTTGTCTTATCTCGTTCTTCTGTTTCGATGTTGGGTAAGATAGCTATATACACCTGAGCGTATGTGTATTTGTGTGTGCATTATGCATATATAGGTATTGTGGTAGAGGCATGGAGAGAGAACTTGTAAACCAAGATGCAAGAAACTGGGGACCTAACCTGCCTGTCAATCAAGAAGGAGTTTCCAAAATGGAATGTTCCCAGGAGTTGGCAGTTGAGCTGACCAGGGGGAGGGGACTTGACTTGGAGTCACTCACTCTCTCTGGAGGTTGGAAGCTGGCTGAAAGACCCTCGTGGGGCTGACTTGGTTTTGGGGTTCTCTGGCTTTAGACAGTTGAAGATTACAAGGAGAAACTTGGCTTTTGAGTTGGTGGTCTATTTGAGAGTTGAGCTGGCCAGGAGAAACTGAGAGACTTTGAACTTTGTTTTCTCTCTTGAGGGAATTGTCTCAGACTGAAGGACCCTGGGCGAGGGGAGGGGTGGGCTACAGAAATTAAGCTGAGAGACCTTGCTGATTTTGTGAAGAAGAAGAAAGAAGATTTTGAACAGTTGTTGTCCTCCATCTTCCTAAATGTTTTAGAGTCACAGCTTGTGACTGGACTACTTTATCAAACCCTCATTTTAGATTAGGGACATCCTCATCCCTCTCACCTTAGTTTCCCATCCTGTTATCTCAATAAACCCCTTGACTTGAAAAAAGAAAGGAAAAGAATATCTTTATAGTTCACTGGGGGGGGGGGGGGAGAAGAAGCCAAAGGCTTCAAGAAGAATTGGGAGGAGAGGGTTGGAGGAGGTTAGAAAGATATACTGATCCATCAGCCATCTGTACATTCTCTATTTTAATAAGAAATAGTTTCTTTCAGTTTACTTATTCTATTTCAATAAGTGATTGGTTCCCCTCAGTTTACTTTTCTATTTCAGTATATATAGCATATTATATATACATACAAGCGCATATTTGAGTGTATTACATATTGAAATATATATGTACATATACTCTTACTTGATAATTCTAATAGTGCATCCCTCAATTAAAAATAATAAAAAAATTACAAAATTAGTAAAATTGAAGGATATAATATAAGCTCACATAAATCATCAGCATTTATGTATTGAATCAACAAAGTCCAACAGAATGAGATAGAAAGAGAAATCCCATTTAAAATAACAGGAGACAATATAAAATACTTCAAAGCCTACCTACCAAGACAAATCTAGAAATTATATGAACACAGCTACTGAACACTTTTCAGACAAAATCAGATTTAAACAATTGCAAAAATTTTAACTCTTCATGCATAAGCTGAATTAATGTAATAAAAATGATCATTTTACCTAAATTAATTTATATATTGATGCCATACCAATGAAACTATCTAAAATATTTAATGGAACTAAAAAAACTATAAAATTTATCTGGAAGAATAAAAAGTCAACATCAAGAAATGTAATGAAAAATTTATATGAAAGAAGGAGACCTAGACTTATCAGATCTCCAACTGTATTATAAATCAACAACCATCATACGAATATGGTAATGACTAAGAAATAGAGTAGTGAATCAATGGAATAGATTAGGCATTAAATGCAGAGTTTTAAACGATCATAGATACTTAGTATTTGACAAACCTAAAGATGTAAGCTTTTGGAAGAATAACTCATTATTTGACAAAAACTGCTGGGAAAACTGGAAAATTATTTCAGAAACTAGGTATAGACCAACATTTCATGCCATATATAAAGATAATATCAAAATGGATATGTTATTTAGAAATACAGATTGATACCATAAACAAATATTATGTGAGCAAGAAATTGTTTACTTGTCAGCCTAATGGATAAGGAAAGAATTTCTGACCAAACAATCATAGAGAATATTATGAGATATAAAATACATAACTCTGACAACATTAAATTTAAAAGTTTTGTGTAAACAAAAACAATGTAACCAAATTAGAATAGAAACAACAAATGGGTATTTTTTTATAGCAAGTGACTCTTTCAAAGGCCTCATTTCTCATATTACGCATCTAGGGATTCTTATTGGGTTTATGTCCAATTAGCATTTTTTCTTTGAGATTTGGCTTGTTACTAGTTTCATATTGCTATCTTCTGAGTTTGTGTCATGATATTCCTTGCCTCCAACTTAACTTTTTTAGTCATTTGGAGATTTTGTTCTTGTTTTCTCATTATCTCTATCTATTTTTTGATTTTGAATTTTATGTTAAAATTGGACTTTGTTTACTTATAGTTGGGAAGGTACTATATCATGTGTCAGGCTTTTTCGTGCTGCTATTTTCAGTTAGATCAGGGAGTCTGCAAGTTTTTGGTACTTCATCATATCAGGGTGGTATGATCTTGCTAAAGGTGTAGTCACTACTCTCCTGGTATGAGCACTGATCTTTTACTAGGAAGAATTTCTATTCCTTTCTAGCCACAAGTGCTAGTAATCCTCTTAGCCCTGGTCTGAGACCAGGTCTCCTACACTCCTGAACCCTTGAGTATTAGTTTTCCAATCTAATTTGGAACTGTGGCCAGAACCCCTGCTCCCTTATGATTCACCATGAACATACTTTTCTGTCCTGGACCTGTGATCCAGGAATGAATATAGGCAATAGAGTAGTGAAAAACACAAGGTCCTATACCTACTTCCAACAAGGGGACCCCCATAATCTCTTTCAGACCATTTGCTCACTCCTTTACTATATGTTGACTAAGAAGTCCTGAAGTTGAAACTACTGTTATTGCAATCACATCTACTTCCAAGGCCTGCAGTTTGTGCTGATACCTCCTGTGCTCTGTGTAACTCACCACCCCAGTGTAATATCTTCTGATGACCTCTTACATTGTCTGAGTTTGGAAAAAAAATGTTTCATGCTGATATTTTGTTGACTCCATCACTCCAAAATCTAACTTTAGGGCTTATTTTAAAGTTTTTGGAGAAGAATATTAGGAGAGCTCAGTTGGCTTACTGCATTTCTTCTGTTATCTTTTTTCTTTCCCTTAAGTTTGACGTTATTAGTTTGTCAGCTTGAATGTAGAGACTAAATTAAACTTATCGATGAAGTTGATACCTACAAATATGTGATTTCCTCCAGCAAGACACATTTAGCAGTATTAGCTGACAAAAAAGAAAACTAAACCTTTGTATATTAAACAATTTACTGGTATCATTATGCCAAAGTTTACTAGGAAAAATACAATTAAACAAGATAATATCCATGGGTCAAACCATACAAATAGATTGTAACAGATTTGGAAAATATCTGAACCAAAAGATATACAATATGAATAAAATGTATGACCTATCACCCTTAAGCTTTTATGGAAATGTGATTATTTCTCTGTCAAAAGGGAGAAAGAAGATTGATTGATAGATATTTTAGAACCTATCATAAGGAATTTTAAAATTTCCAGAAATACAGGACTTCTATTGCCAATGATGAAGGATAATCAATCAACAAATATGAATTGATGATCTGCTGGAGACACTGTGCTGGGAGCTAGGGATAAAAAGGCAAAAAAAAAATAATCCCTACTTGCGGGGCCCCTACATTATAATTTAGATAGCAAAGAACTGCAAGGTAGAGCAGAGGAAAACATAGAGGAAAATATGGGGAGATAGAAAGGCAGAGATAGAGACAATGAGAAAGAGAACCATATAGTATGTGTATATGTTTATGTGGTATATGTATATACATGTGCACAGACATAGAGATAAATGGTGGAATGGAAAAGGGAGAAGGAAAAAGAGAATAAATAAAAATTTGAAATGTGTTTAATAATAAGTACACATCTTTGGATATATTGAATATAACCAAAAATGTGTATAATATCACAACATTGGATATATCAAATTGTAATTAGTGTTTCTCAAAATTTGATAAAGATTTAGAGAAAGATACAAGAAGATCTTATGAACTCAAAGATTCTTTGGAGCCCAATCCCTCACCTGGAGAGAAGAACGATTCTATTGACAGAAGTAGATTTTCATCTCTGAAATTTTCATTTATACTTTAAACAATTTATTAGCCAACTTTATTTGGCTGTCAGAATAAACAGAATTAAAAGTTTTAAGAATGATGAGCAGAAGATAGATAGTATTGCTTATTTGCCTTATGAAAAATATGATGGACTCATTTCAAAAAGGTCAAAAAACTACTGGGCATCATCTTCACTGTTATTTTTGATGGAACAGGGAAAAGAAAAAATCTATTTCTACAGTATCTGTGTATGCTGTCAAACTGATTTGAAGGTCTGAAGTTTTTTGTTTCTTTTTTTTTTCCTTGGGAACATAGTCAAGAAATACCTACAGTGTTTATCAGGCATAGTCAGTCAAAATGAATACACTATAGATGCCCAGCAGCAACAGCTCCAAATCAAGCAATGGTATTAAAATATATTCAGAAGGAAAATAATGCATCAGAGATTTTAAAAACTCCGGTAAAATCTATGCAATGTTTTTTCCATCAACAAATCATATAGAGGGTTATACAATTTTCCTCATCCCAAATAATATAAACTATGTTATCACTAAAGTTAAAAATTTTTGAAAATTCTTATGTGGAAACTGCATTTACAGTTCTATTTAATGAAAGAGAGAGAGAGAGACAGACAGACAGACAGAGAAGACAGAGACAGAGACAGAGAAATACATTTTGTAGCCTTTTTAAAGTCATTTCTGACTCCTAATGACCTCATTTTTATGGGGTTTGCTAAGAAAAGATACATACTTAAGTAAAAATGACTAATGCATGACCATTTTTTCAGAGCAGTTTTGGAAAAAGAAAATGTAGGAGAAATAATAGGAAAAAAGATAGAAAATATTATGTAAAAGGAAAATCAGCATAAAGGGAGAAAGGAAAGGGAAAGGAACCTGAGGGTGATATAAAGGGCATCTTCATCTATATAATTTTTCTCCTCTGGTTATGATAGAGGTGGGTATAGGTAATACTTAGTAAGAGAAAGAGAGAGTTTCAATAGTCAATATTAGTACTGTGTCTTAAAGAAGAACAGACTTTGAGCTTTGGAAACCACTGCAAGCATTCATCTACAGGAACTCAAAAACATTTTTTAAGAAATTGAAAGAATGATGAGAATGTATTTCCATAGCAATTTAAACATATAAAGTGTTTACCTGATGAATATTGTCTGAGCTATCTGGTAGAAATGTTATCACCACTTTGTAACTAAAGAAACATTTCAGAGACGGTATGTAACTTGCCCATATTCACACAGCTATAAAATGTGAGAGAAAGAATATAAACATAAGTCTCCTGACTTCAATTCCAGTATATGCTTTATTATTCACATTTCTTCTATTATAAAATCACTACACTGTCTTACAACGCCCAAGAACATATATACATAACATCACTGGTATCCAGTATACATTCTTAGGGAATTATTTTTTTCAATGTCAAGTTAAAAAACACTTATTAAGCAGCCAATATATGTCATACACTAAATACAAAAGAAAAAATAACCCCAACTCTTAAGATACTCACAATCTAATAGGGGAGAGAACATATTGTCAAATATATAAAACAAATTATAAATACAAGAAAACAGAGATCATCTTGAATTAATTTTAAATTAGATTTCAAAGTTTTAGGAACAGGCAGTTTTTTTCTACTCCATTTCCCCATCAAAATATATATTTAACAATGCATTTTAAAGGAAAAGTAATCTATGAGAAAATATGCACATCTAAAGATAAGAGCAAAAACTACATCTTCATTGTGAGGATGATAGTAGAAAATAAGTATAGTTTTATTAGTTTAGAGATAAGTAAATTGGTTGGCTTGAGAAAAGAATTGGAGTTTGAAGCAGAGCTGAGAGAGTGTGTTCATTTCTGAAGTGACAATTATAACCATTTTTTTATGACAATTACTCTCTCTGGCAGTTGGGAGTTGCTTTCTGGCAGTTGGCAGAGAAATACTCTGAGAGACTCTCAGGGATGCAGGAGGTAACATCTTTGCCTCTCTCTTTGTCTGAAGTAAAGATCTGAAGGAGTTCAGTGTTTTCCACTATTGAATATCTACTGTGGTTTTAAAAAATTGCTTAAATCTGAGAAGACCAAAGAAAAACCTGGTCTTTGGTTTGCACTCTGAGTCTTGCCAGACTGGATCCTTGTTGAGACTCAACAAGCTAGCCTTCGCTATTTTATAATTTGATGGTGAAGTTAAAATTTATAAGGATAATAGTGGTAGTTTTTATTTAGATAGGATAAATTTGGGCTAGTCAGATAAGGGAGTAGTAGTGTAGCCTGTGAAACACAGGAAAAGCAGTTCCTTGCAGAACCTGGGAGTTTATTTGGGTGGATTTAGAATCCCTTAGAATTAGAAATCCTTCTTTATCTTTATATTGAACAGTTTCAATAAATATTTTATTTTTATAATAAGAGTTTCTTTAGTATCCTTGCACCTGGCCCTGAAGGGAAGTTCACACTTGAGCTTCACTTCATCACTGAGGCTACTTTTGATTACCTCTATCAAAAGTATCTGAACAGTTTGAACCTGATTGGTGAGTTAAATGGTTTTGTAAGCTTTTCAACTTATATTGGAAGTTTTTCCATCTAAATATTTTCTTTTTATAACTTGAAAAATTTATTTTTATATCATTCATTCAAAACCATATATTCAACTCCTACTGTGTCCAAAATAATATGCTAGTTGCTCATATGGATTAAAAGTTTAACTAAAATAGTATCCTTGCTTTCATTGAGCATATAGTCTAACAGAGGGATATCACACAATCATCAGCATTAGCACATAGCAATCATTTATCTTCACATGAACAGAGTAAACTTTATGTAAAGCCAATTAAATTAACTTCAAAAAATATTTATTATACACTTACTATATTCAAGGCTGAAAATAAATAATGAATGAACAAAAGTTTCTTTGCTAAGAGAAATTTATTGTTTATTGGAAGTATTAAAGTATAGACATATATAAATTGAATACTTGCTATCATATGACTCTCTACATAGAAGAGGTCACAGAGTGAATCATACAATCAAAAAGACTTTTATGTTAGTTGTCCCTGCTGACTTGTCTGAATGTGGAACATCTTTTCTCTCCTTTTTTAAAACTAGTTAACATAAAATTTTTAAAACATTATTTAATACAACTAGAAATTGTGCAATGACCAAGGGACCCTTTTGATTGTAGTTTTAAGTCAAGAGTTTTATGAAATGTATTTTGAATATTCAAAAAACTTTGCTTCCATCCTAGTTTTTGCCTGGCTATGCTCTAGATTAGTGAGATAGTTTATTCAACCTCTAAATATATAATGCTATTATGCTTTTATCCCATTCAGTTCAATTCAATAATCTTAAGGCCAATTTGACTGAAGGTATATTATGTCCAAGGCTATGCCATTAAATAAACCTTGAATAGCAGGTCAGAGCAAGAATCCAGAGTTAGGTGTTTATAGTTTATTCATTTCAATTCACTTACTTGAATCAAAGAGGATGTCCCTTTCACATGTGTACAGGTTCATTAATTAAAACGGTAAGAAATATAGGTTGTTATAAGAGAAACAGTGAGAAAGTACTCTGCAAAGAAAAAGTACTAACTGACCAAAATTGAAGGGATCCTGTAAGCCAATATTAATATGAGGACTTTAAAGTCAAGAAAACTGAATCCCAAGAATTATTTGGTGAGAGGGGGCCACAAATTATATTGCTTGGTTGACAAAATTGTGGATTTTGCTTTATCACTAAGATTGAGATGAATCACCTCACAGAAGAGAGGTTTGGACTTCCGGTCAAGATGGCAGCTTAGAGAAAGCTAAAGTTCAGAGCTCCAGAAACCCTTCCTTATGGATCTCAAACTGAATGCTCCTAGGGCACCGAAATTCAAAACCAACAACAGAATAGACCCCGGGAACACTCCTCCTGGACCTGGATAAAAAGGTACGTCCCCCCAAAAGTCAGAACCCAAGATCACTCAGATCTAAGGGGTAGGCAAAAGGAAGGTCCCAGGACCCATGCCCCCCAACCCAGAGCACTGAATCCGAGGCAGCAGCAGGAACCTCAGGGCAGGCAAAAGGGCCTCGGGAGCTGGCTATTCTGAAGGCCTCACCCTGAAAACAACCTGAGCCAGTCGTGAGGGCACCCAGACAGCAGGGAAACAGAGAGAGATGGGGGGAGCCTGTAGCCCCCTGACCATATCCTTCCATCTGAGTCTCACCAAAGGTCCCTGCCTCGGGGCATACTCAGTCTGAGGTTAATCCTATCACCAGCCCTTGGAGCTCCAGGAAGCCATGGCCCCTCACCCTCAGAGTGCAGGCTCCTCTGGACATCAAAGACATTGAAATACATCTGAGAATGTCAAGCCAGGTGCAGAGCATAGAAGTAAGGCAACAGAGAAGCATCTGGAGGGAACTGAGGAAGGTAGTAACACCGAAACACCAAAACACCAGTAATTTTGGGCTTCCTCGGGAAGACAGACAATTTGCCACTGAACACCAGACATATAACAGAAGAGCCAGCCCCCCTCACTCAGATAGAGATGGCAAACAGCACAGAAGCAAAAAAGCCTCAAAACAACAAGAAAAACAAGAAGGGGGCAAATTTGGACACATTTTATGGAGCAAAAATGCAAAATACAGAGGAGATAGAAGAGGAAACACAAGCAAATGTGCCTAATCATTGCAAAGGAAATGGAAACTCTCCACAAACTTTTGAAGAATTTGAATCGAAAATGATCAAAAAGATGGATGCCTTCTGGCAGGAAAAGTGGGAATTAATGCAAAAGAATTTCAAACAACTACAAAACCGGTTTGACCAAACTGAAAAGGAAAACCAGGGTTAAAGGTCAGAATTAGGCAACTGGAAGACAATGAGCAGGTAAAAGAGCAAGAATCAATAAAGCAAAGCCAAAATATCAAGAAATTAGAAGAGAACATAAAATATCTCACTGACAAGGTGACAGATTTGGAAAATAGAGGGAGAAGAGATAATTTAAGAATAATTGGACTACCAGAAAATCCAGAAATAAACAGCAAACTCAATATCGTAATACAAGATATAATCAAAGAAAATTGCCCAGAGATTCTAGAACAAGAGGACAATACAGCCACTGAAAGAGCTCACAGAACACCCTCTACACTAAATCCCCAAAAGACAACTCCCAGGAATGTAATTGCCAAATTCCAAAGCTTTCAAGCAAAAGAAAAAATCCTACAAGAAGCCAGAAAAAGACAATTTAGATATAAAGGAATTCCAATCAGGGTCACACAAGACCTTGCAAGTTCCACTCTGAATGATCGTAAGCCATGGAACCTGATTTTCAGAAAGGCAAGAGAGCTGGGTCTTCAACAAAGAATCAGCTATCCAGCAAAACTGACTATATACTTCCAAGGGAAAGTATGGGCATTCAACAAAATAGAAGATTTCCAACTTTTTGCAAAGAAAAGACCAGAGCTCTGTGGAAAGTTCGATATCAAAAAACAAAGAGCATGGAATACCTGAAAAGGTAAATATGATGGAAAGGGAAAAGGAGAAAATTATTATCTTTTCATTTATTCAAACTCTCTTCTATAAGGACTACATTTATATCAATATATATATATATATCAATATATGGAAAGTGTAATGTGTAAATAGGGGGAAAAGAAAAATCAAATAGAATAATCTTTCTCACACAAAGATTCACACATGAAGGGGAGGGGAAGAAAACTCCTATAAGAAGGAGAGGAAGAAAGTTTTTACTTAAACCTTACTCTCAGGGAAATCAACTTTGAGAGGGAAAAATTTCCAGATCCATTGGGATCTTGAATTCTATCTTACCCAACAAGGGTAGGGAGAAGGAAAACCAAGGGGGGAAGGGGGGAGGGAAAACAAAAGTGGAGGGAAGGAGAGGGGGGAGGGGCAGGGAACAAAAAGGGAGGGGCTAGAAAGGGAAACATCAAGGGAAGGGACAAGGGGGACTGATTTAAAGTAAATCACTGGATTAAAAGGTTAGAGCTAAAGAAGAAAAGTTAGAATTAGGGAAGGATATCAAAATGCCAGAGAATTCACAAGTCACAATCATAACTTTGAACATGAATGAGATGAACTCACCCATAAAATGTAGACTAATCACAGAATGGGTTAGAATCCAAAACCCTACCATATGTTTTCTTCAAGAAACAAACATGAGGTGAGTAGATTTTTGTCCCAAAAACCTGAGATCTTTGAGTTTATCATATACTGTCTTGCTGAGGTTGCTTGCCCCCAGTCTATTCCGCTGATCTTTCTGTCTCTTATCCAGTACCAATTTGTTTTGATGACTGCTGCTTTGTAATATAGTTTGAGGTCTGGGACTGCAAGGCCCAGATCATTTATGTTTTTTTCATTATTTCGCTGGATATCGTTGATCCTTTGTAATTCCAAATGAACTTTGTTATGTTTTTTTCTAAATCAGTAAAGACATTTTTTGGGACTTAAATGGGTATGGCACTAAATAGATAAATAATTTTGGGTACGATGGTCATTTTTATTATATTGGCTTGTCCTATCCATGAGCAGTTAATGTTTTTCCAATATCTATTTAGTGCCATACCCATAGAACTTCCAAAAAAATTCTTCATTGATTTAGAAAAAAAACATAACAAAGTTCATTTGGAATAACAAATGATCAAGGATATCCAGGGAAATAATGAAAAAAGAAATACAAAGGAAGGGGGCCTTGTAGTCCCAGATCTCAAACTATATTACAAAGCAGCAGTCGTCAAAACAATTTGGTACTGGCTAAGAGACAGAAAGGAGGATCAGTGGAATAGACTTGGGGCAATTGACCTCAGCAAGACAATATATGATAAAACCAAAGATCCTAGTTTTGGGTCAAAAATCCACTATTCAATAAAAACTGCTGGGAAAACTGGAAGACAGTGTGGGAGAGATTAGGATTAGATCAACACCTCACACGCTACAGCAAGATAAATTCAAAATGGGTGACTGACATGAACATAAAGAAGGAAACTATAAGTAAATTAGGTAAACACAGAATAGTATCCATGTCAGACCTTTGGGAAGGGAAAGACTTTAAAACCAAGCAAGACATAGAGTCACAAAATGTAAAATAAATAATTTCAACTACATCAAATTAAAAAGGTTTTGTACAAACAAAACCAATATAACTAAAATCAGAAGGAAAGCATCAAATTGGGAAGTAATCTTCATAAAAACCTCTGACAAAAGTTTAATTACTCAAATTTACAAAGAGTTAAATCAATTGTACAAAAAATCAAGCCATTCTCCAATTGATAAATGGGCAAGGGACATGAACAGGCAGTTCTCAGCCAAAGAAATCAAAACTATTAATAAGCACATGAAAAAGTGCTCTACATCTCATATAATCAGAGAGATGCAAATCAAAACAACTCTGAGGTATCACCTCACACCTAGCAGATTGGCTAACATGACAGCTAAGGAAAGTAATGAATGCTGGAGGTGATGCGGCAAAGTAGGGGCATTAATTCATTGCTGGTGGAGTTGTGAACTGATCCAACCATTCTGGAGGGCAATTTGGAACTCTTCCCAAAGGGCGATAAAAGATTGTCTGCCCTTTGATCCAGCTATAGCACTGATGGGTTTGTACCCCAAAGAGATAATAAGGAAAAAGACTTGTACAAGAATATTCATAGCTGTGGTCTTTGTGGTGGCCAAAAATTGGAAAATGAGGGGATGCCCTTCAATTGGGGAATGGCTGAACAAATTGTGGTATATTTTGGTGATGGAATACTATTGTGCTAAAAGGAATAATAAAGTGGAGGAATTCCACAGAGACTGGAACAACCTCCAGGAAGTGATGCAGAGCAAAAGGAGCAGAACCAGGGAAACATTGTACACAGAGATTGATAAACTGTGGTACAATCGAAGGCAATGGACTCCTCCACTAGGGACAATGCAATGTCTCTGAACAATCTGCAGGGATCTAAAAAACACTATCCGCAAGCAGAGGATAAACTGTGGAAGTAAAAACACCAATGAAAAGCAACTGCTTGACTACAGGGGCTGAGAGGAAATGACTGAGGAGAGACTCTAAATGAACACTCTAGTGCAAATACCAACAACATGGAAATGGGTTCGAACCAAGAACACATGTGAAACCCAGTGGAATTGTGCACCGGCTATGGGAGAAGTGGTGGGAGGGGGGCGGGGGGAGGAAAAGATAATTATCATTGTTTCCAATGAATAATGTTTGTAAATAACCAAATAAAATAATGTTTAAAAAGTCAAAAAAAAAGAGAGAGAGGTTTGTTTGAACCAGTTGAGTACCAAAGCACTCACTTCCTCCAGATTTAACAGAGATCCCTGGGGTTGCCACTGCCATGTGCTACTTACAAGAACAGCAAAAGGAAGGAAGGTGGACTCATTTTTGCCTCCTGGAGTTCAGGAGCTGACGGAGAAAGGCTGATACTTTGGTGCATTAGTTTAGTATCTGAGGCATGGGGGAAAAAACTCTCAAAGTATTTACTGAGTAAAGCTATGTAGGAATTAAGATTAGGTTTTGTGATTTGAAAGCTAACAGAAGGAATAGCCTCAATGAAGCAACCAGAGAAGAGGTCCTCCTCAGTGGGAGAACAAAGAAGACTATAATAAGTGGGGTTCAAGTGGATCAGTCAGAAGAAAAGAAGCCACACTTAATAAGGACCTAAAAATAAGAAAATGCATACATACATATGTAATATATGTTGCTAAGCATACACAAATAAATATATTTTGGAGAGACCTTTGAAAGCGAATTTACATATATCTACAAATTCTCTTATACAATCAACTTTTGTAATTTTTAGGGGACTTTCTTTAGATGTAGAAATAAGGGTTGAAAGCAGTTAGGAAATGTTTGATGAAATGCCTTCCCTCACTACCCCCTCCCAGAGTCCTTGAATTACTTGAGGGAGACACAATGGAGATCTCCCCTCAGTGAAGGATTGCCCCTTGATAGCCATACCAGCCCTCAAAGGCAGCATGGAAATCTTCTCCTCAGGAAAAGGTATATGGGACCCGAATCCGACTATGAACAACTTTGGGCCACTCACAAGCCTCCCCTTAGTGTCTTATTGAAAACTGGCAGCAAGATGGAGTCTGACAATGAGCTTATTCCCTTGATGCAAATAAACAAGTCTAAATTCGCTGACTTGTAATTTTGATTTAATTGTTATTGGGGTAAAGAAGATATAGGTAGAAGTTGGGGGGTTGTAGGTCACCTTAATTTCTGAATCCTTTTTCAAAGGTCCAACTTCTGAGTGGGCAGAATTTGCCACATTCCAAAATCCACCTTCTCTTCCCAAATCTATCCTAAAACTAATTTTTCTAAATAATCTAATGACTAAAGTAAAAGGTGTTTCTTATAGGCAGTAGAAAGGGGGAGATAGAACTGCTCACCAAATTGAGTCCAGTGTCTCAATAGTTCATGGAATGAAAGTCTTCAGAGAAATTAGGTTTTTTCACAGGAACTAGCAATGGTTTAACAGGAACCAGCAATGTTAAGATTTTTGTCAGTGACAGAATCTCCACAGGTGTCTTGAAATGGCCCAGAGAAATAGCTCTTCCTTCCACTCCCTTCTGTGTCTCAGCACTCACGATCCCCTCCTCAGGAGAATTTCCCAGAAGTTCTTGTCCAGTTTCCAACTGTTGTTCCTGACTCATGTACTGCAGAACTCTCAAAATTCCATTTCCCCCAATGGTTCTTTTTTCCTACTACCCATCATTACAATATGTATATACAAATAAACATATTTTGGAGAGGTCGATGAAAGCATATTTACATATATCTACCAATTTTCTTATACAATCAAATTTTGGCCCTCAAAGCTTACAGAACTTGTAGTATTTGGTTTTTGAGGCATTTTGACAAGAAAAACATGTTGCATTCTATGTTTGTTTGGCAATCCAATCTCACAATTTCTTCTCTGTCCCAAGATTCTTTCTGTTGAACTCAAAAAGTCCAAGTTTCCCTCCTCTGATGGCTAGGGCCATGAAGGATGCCCCTGTCACTCTCTGCTCTTTGCTCATCTTAGAGGTAGATTCTGACTAACTTCTCTCCTACAAACCCTCCAGGCTCTGTAGCTCAGAGAAGGGCCCAAATCTGGAAAGTGTTTAGTGGAAAAGAAGCTAGCTCTAACCTGGAGGTCCCTCACCTGGTGATCTGTGAGCAGTTGAGCCAGAAACACAGACCAGACTTTTCATTCTGTACATGTTTGTGTTTTATTCACCAAATAGAAGCTGGTGAAGTGGGGCAGAAGGATCTGCTGACTGAACTGACATGTGGTGAGTGAAAAAGCTGACTCTTTCCTGGATATTTTCTGAAGAGACTAGCCTCAGGAGTAACTTCCCCACATCCTTGGCTTTGCTGAGGCCAGCTAAGGACCAATTCTCCCAGTCCTGGTTTTGAGCCAAGGGCCAGGAGTTAATTACTTAGTGTTCAGGCTAGATATCTTACCTTATTCTCTCTGTGATTCCTTACTTTACTCTTTCTACATTTTGTAATGAAATTGTAAATAAAATCTGTTTTGAATTAATTAAATTCCTGGCAACCAAAGCCTTAAATAATCAAGTGCAACCCTTTTTTTCCCCTCTTACAAGAGGAAACAGGGAAATGATGGATACAAGGCTTTTCTGAAGCCCAGGAATGGTTGTCGATGTAAAACATCTCCTACCACTCTTCCTCCCTTATTCTCAGGGATTGTTCCCCATCACTCCCAGACATCCTTATATGACATATTCCCAATGCATCAGACTTTCCCAAGGGAAGGTTCTTTTTCTCCAGGGCTACTACCTCCTCTCACCTCTCAAAGTCTCTGAGTCTCAAAGGCATACCCCTGAGTAAAAGAAAAAACAAGTTCCAAAATAAGCTAAGGAACATGACTTCCATGAAAGCCTTTGCCAGCATCATCCCCCCTACTTTAGGAAACATTCAATAGAGGAAGGTCTAGCCCCCAAATTAGAAGAAAATACTTTGGCCTTATTGGAAGACCTTTTCCTTCCCCCTCCACCCCTCTTTAATGTCATTTGGTCCAAGTATCACCAACATTTACCCTTTTCCCCTGGACCCTCAAAGCCCCTCTTATCCTGATAAGTACTCATCAGACTGAGCCCTCAGACTGAGCCCCCAGATACCTGCCTCTGACTCTTTTACTCAATTACTCTCAAGCTCCAATCCTGTCCTCCCCTCCCCAGCTACTTTGGTCTTTCCCTAGCTCCTCATGGTGTCAAGTAAGTCCCCAAGACTCTGCCCCTCTCTCAGGGCTCCCAGCCTTTCCCCCTCAGGTTCAGTCTGTCTCAATTACTACAATAATAGCCTCTGAGCCCATGAACTCCCCCCACTTCTTCCCTTGCCAGCCAAACCCTTCTTGATCTTGTATTCACTTTTGTGGGGATTCCTCTTTCACATAATAACATTTCTACTCCCCACCATTCTCCTTAGGCCATGAATTCCTCTCAATAAAAATGTAAAGTTAAGCTAAATTACTTTACTCATGTTTGTGCAGTATTAATATTCATTTAGTAAAATACAACTTCATTAAGATCTATATATTGTCTAATAAAATCTAAACAAATTAATCCAATTTACTTTATTTCTGAGGGAAAAAATCATTTGGTAGTCAACCTATTAGGTACTCAATCTGCCTTCTGGAATGAATTAATATGGAGTACTAAGGAATCATTTTATTCATGAGATTAATGTACATATATCTACAAATATATATGCATATACATTTGTCTATGTGTAGATATATACATATATGGAAATACATTTTGTGCAAAGAAATGTTTATATGCAGGAAATATAATAAAATAATATGCATATGGTATAACATACAGTATTATAAAATAGTATGAATAATAGATTCATAATAATATTCATAATATCTATATGTATATACAATTATCCTTTTATAAATCTTTCTTATGAGTAAAATGTATATGTTTATATCTATATATGTGTATGTATCCAGTATGTATAGTATTTACATTTGTGTATCTTCCTGTATAGACATGCTCATACATAATCTTCTCATAGGCCTTCCTAGGTAGAACTGAATTTTTTCCAGGTTGCCACACTTTAATTGCTCATTTTAGGGCTTCTCTTTTCTGCTCTATAAAACCCATTTTCTACTTGCACCACTGGGACTATTTTTTCCAGGCTGAAGATATAGCTACATCTATACCTGAATCTATATCACTACCAGGTATATATATACACATATTTATACCATATCTATCTGTAGATAGAGATAGATAGATAGACAGCAATAGAAAGATAGATAGCTATAGATAGATAGATAGATGGATAGGTAGAGATGAGATAGATACGTAGAGTAAAACCCTCCATCCAGCACTGAATCCACACAACTCAACATGTTACGTTTATATTGTTGAGGAAAAGAAAGGACATAAAATCTATAATTCCAGAGTGGTACATTTTCCTGGGCTCATGTGTTCCCTATATATGTGTATGTGCTACAATTCTTTACATCTGTTGTGGCTCTTGGGGATAAAAGATGAAAATTCAAAAGACAAGATTTCTTGTCCTATAGGAACTTAAAATCTACTGGGAGTCTTTGAAAGTTGGGTTGTGATGGAATTAAGAGAGATTCAAATATACAAGTTAGGAAAATTTGATGAAGGAAAATTGCATTTTTGAGTGGAAGATCAGGGATAACTTTATTAAAAATATAACATCTAAACTTAATTTTGAAGGATAATATTTTTAAGAGACATCTATTTATCATTCTATTTTATCTATCTTATCTCTATCTATCTAGAATGGCTTATCTCTATCTAGAGTGGGACTTTATTTCAGGCATAGGGAATGGCATGGCAACTACATAGAGGGCACAAGAGGCAAAGAAACAAGTAGTACTCTTTTTAAATGAAGCATTGTGCATGAAAGTAAGTGTTGCTAATTATATATCAAAGGTAAACTAAAACTAGATGATGCCATAAAATGATTTACTATTTTATCTTAAAAGCAATAGGGAGCTCCTAAAACTTCTTGTTGGATATTTTATTGTTTTGAGCAGAGAAGTTACATGATAATAACATTAGCTGGGATATATATGTGTGTGTGTATATATATATATATATATATATATAATGACTTAAGGTTTGTAAAGCACTTTATACCCTCACAACCCAGTGAGACAGCTATACTATTATCCAAATTTTACTGTTAAGGAAGCTGAGGCTGAGAGTGGTTATATTTCTTGTCCAAGGTCACATAGCTAGTAAGTGTATAAGAAAGGATTTGAACTCAGGTTTTTCTGAATTCATTCAAGCCAGGCTCTCTAACAACCATGCCATTATAATCATAATGGTGCTAAGATTATTTTGGCTTCTGTCTGGACGATGCTTAAAGAGGGAAAAGAATGGAAGCAGAGAGCCTATATACAAGGCAATAATACAAAAGGGCTGGAAAGAGACAAAACTGTGCAGTTATTGGCCATGGGAATGGAAAGAAGGTAATAAATGCAAGAGGTATTATGGAGGCAGAATTGGCAAGATTTGGTCAATGTGAATGATGAGGGAAAGGGAAGATTCAAAGCTGATTCCAACATTCTGAAGCTGAAATGACAGTGAGGATAATGATATCAACAACACCAAAAAGAGAAGTTATTTTTGAGAAGTTAGGGAGAGATAGATTGGTTTTGGAAAGATGATAAGGTCCTTCTTGGAGATGTTGATTTCAAGGGAACCAACAGATCAAATAAAAATGTTACCATTTTTATTTAGTGTTTTGGGTTTTTTTAGATAGGAGATAGCTGAATACATTTGTAGACCAAGAAGGAAGAATCAGTAGAGAGGTTAAAGATAGGAAGAGAGAAAGGGAATAATCAATCAAATTATGATTAGAGGAAATGTGTTAAAGGTCAGAGTTGGATGCATTAGCCTTGGCAAAAAAGATAGCTATCTCACCCTCTAAGACAAGAGGAAGGAATGATTACATAAGCAAACTCCTGCCCTTTAAAAGCTTTCAACCCAATACTTGGATGTGATTGCTTTGTTTTTTATTCCTTTGGTGAAAAATGGTATAAACAGAATAAGACTGTCTGAATAGCACTCTACATTCTGTACTTTTCTCAGAATTGAACTGAACTTAGCAGAGGCAGTATAGAAAAAAATCCTGACTTGTTCAGAAAACTTGGATTTGAGCTCAAGCTTTGCCACATTTATTATATAACCATTGGGAAAGTAAGTCAGTACATAAGTTGGATTGGATGAGATTTAAGATCTCTGATCTCTGACCTTCCCCCCCTTCCCCCTCTTTATTAAAGTGCCATTTCTACCTAACATAATTTTCCTGAAGATCAAATGAGAATATGCATGAAATGTGCTTTGTAATACTGAAAATGCTATATAAAGATCAGTGCCTTTTACTTGAAAACAAAATTTAAAAGTTTAATGAACTTTATAATGAATTTACAAAACTGTCAGTGATTCAGAAGTTGTGTAGATATTACCTAAAAAATTTAGATTATCTCGAGAGTTGCCGTCTACATCTGTTTCCAAAAGAATTATCTTCCAAAATTCATCTCAATTATATTTTATCCATTCCATTGATCATGAATATTTATACAAATTTCTTCAGTACTCTTCTTCAGTTTGCAAGTCACTACTCTTCTGATAATTCCATTTTATTCCAATTGTTTTTCCAATGCATTTGATTTAACAGTGCAACTCTTTCCCTCTCTACTGTTACTTCTCAAATAATCTTTCTTCATTCTCTGAAGTTTTCACACTCTTCTCCCTTTCATTTGAAATGGCACAGTACTGATTACTGAAGTAATCAAACAAGCAATCAATAAGGAATTATTGAGAACCAACTATGTGCCAGGCACTGTTCTAAGTGCTAGAGAGATGATTAAAAGGAAACAATATTACTCACAAGGAGCTTATATTCTAATGGGGGGATCAAGAAGTTACATATACAGATATGTACAGAATATATGAGAATTTAATAAGTACAGATATATAACTAAAATCAAGGTAGATGGATAGAGCACACTGGAAGATGGGGGCAATAAGGAAAACTAAATATAGAAGATAGTGATTGAGCTGTTTCTGAAAAATAGAGAGGCACTAAGATTCTGAGGTACTTAGGGAAGATATATCAAGGACAGGAGACAACCTGTAAAAAGAAGTGGAGATCAGAAATGGAGGATTATGTGGGAGGAACAAAATCCAGCCAATTTGGCTTGATTATAGAATGCAGGAGTGGGAAGTAATTTTCAATCAGTCTGGACCTCTTATTTCTTGTTTGTTCTTCCATAATCACTCTGCACTCTGTCTCAATAACTGTTAGCATTAAAAGAGTATATGATATGTATATATGTGTGTATGTGTCTATATGTATATACATGTACTATATATACATATACATATATATTTTTATTTCCTAAACATCATTGTACAGTTTGAAAAAAATGTTGGATTTGGTGCATGAGGTCCAGGATTCAAATTTTGACTGTAATTTACTTCTTGAATGATCTTCAGAAAGTCAATTCCATTATGGGAATCATTTAAAATTAAGTGACTGGACCAAATGACTTCTAAGGTCCCATCAAATTTGAAATCTATGACCATATTATCCCCTTGAGGCTTATGAGAAAGCAACTGTAAAAATCTAGCCTCATCTATTGAAAAACTATTCACAGAAGAATATAACAATTTATTTTGGTGGTATAGTAGCTACATATCTTTAACCTATGGAGTTTGGGGAATAAGATTGAAGAGACCCAAGTTTCCTCATATGGATTTGGGATTTTACAGAAACCAAGTAACTACAAAGTTGATGAACATGTTTTCAATTCTTTGATCCAAGGCATCAATAAATAAATTGAAAAGGGCATGTCACTGTAGAGCATCTTTCAATAATTTCTTCCATGTTGTTGTTGAAATATTGATGGCTACTTCTCAGGTATGGCCTTCAAGTCAGCTTTTCTACTGACCTCACAATAGCATTTTACTCTCTTAGCTTGCACATTTCTCATCTTAAACTAGTTTTCTGTGACAAATACAATGGCTAATATCATCATCAGATATTGCTGAACCATAATTACTCCCTGTTCTAAGAAGCCAAATGCCATCAGCACTTTTTCTATTAATATATTTTATTCTATGCAGAGCAATACAGTTTTATAGAAGCACTGCATTGTGACTGTAATTGGCACAATTCTCAAAGGAATGTCGAATACTATATAATCTAGAAATGCATGACATCAAGAAGCATAGCGCAAATTGTTCTTAAAGGCAAGTTAAAATTCTGAAAGGAAACTATGCTGTTCATTAAATTATATTAAACTAACTGCCTACTATGTGCAAGCTTACAAAGATATAGTGATGAAAAATGACAATTTCTGCCCTCAAGGAATATTTCAACCTAGTAGGCATATAAATGTTTAGCTAATATCTGGAAGAAAGATACTTCAATTACTTAATAAATCTATAACTATATCAGTATGGGCTAAGGTCTATTATTGGTACAAACAGCTACCCACTGACACCTTCTCATGTGATTACTGTCTGTCTTTGCATTATATCTGCTCAGTGAATCTATTCAATGTGCTGATAGCCTTCTAGAGCTAATGACATCTACCAGTGGAGAGCATTGGTTGCCTAGTAGCTATTCTTCAGGCTCATTATATGTAGTTTGTGGAAGGCTGAACTAGAAGTTAACAAGTCTTACAAACCAAGTTGCACAATCCTAGTAAGGCAAGTTATTGCTTTGGACATCAGTCTCCTCATTTGTAAAATTTAAAATTCTAGAAGAAAAGTATCCTTATTGTTTATTCAATTAATAAAGTTGAACTTAATGACTGCTAAGGTTTCTTCAGTCTCTAAACTCGATTATCCCATCCACTTTTTCCAATGGCAATTCTCTTGGACAATCTTTTATAAAACTTCTGGTATATAATTCTTCATCATTTGTATTCTATAATCTATGTTGTGTTTCTCAATGGCCATTTTTCATGATATGCACATTTAATTCTTCAAAAAATATCACATATATCCAATGCTATTGAAGAAAATGATGAAGTCTGAATGATGACTGATGCAGAACATTCTTCACCTAACTTCCTTAATGGATTTTTCTCTAGCATAAACAATGTTTATTCTTTCACCATATGATGAATATGAAATATGAATTGTATAATAGCACATGTACCACTTATGTCGTATTACCTGCCATTTTGGAGAAAGAAGAGTGGTACAAAGGAATATGGATGCACAATGTCAGAAAGTGACTACTGAAAATTGTACTAATATGTAATATGGAAAAAAAAAGATTTAAAAAATAGAAACAAAACCAGAAACTATCATATGGTTCACAACCATATAATAGTTAAAAAGGAATACTGATATGAAAAAGATGGGTCTTATATATATATATATATATATATTTAATGGTGTACAAAATATCAAATGACCTTAGGTTTTTGTTTCCCTATTTAAATTCAAGAAGAAAACAAGTTATTTCCCCATGTTAATAGGTTCCACAATGAAAAATTAATATGGACTTTAAAGAAATAAACCTTTAAACAAGAATTTATCTTAATAAGATAAAATAACACCATTTCATAGTAACCTCAGGATATATGTGAGGAATAATTACTTTTTAAACTTCTCAGAAACTCCATTTTACATAATAGAAAACTCCATCCTCCTTAATTGTCAAAGGAAAAAGTTTAATGTTGTAACCCAAGTAAATCTTAGATTTTTAGGTTTTATAGGAAAATATTCAAGGAATTTTCTCTCCTTGAGAAGCACCTCTTTTTCTCAAAACATTCCAATCCCTATATACATCTCTCCTTCTTTCTCACCTTTTCTTAGAATAATGTTTTTTTTTTAATTTTATGTGTCTCTACTTTGCATTCATCAATGAATCAAGGACTCTTATTTGGTCCAGAGCATCCTTGGATAAGAATGTTCTTTCTTTTGTACATCACTAGGTAATATTCATTCAGCCTACACATTGAAAACCTGTATTAATGTGGAAGACATGCCTACCAAAGAAGCCCTATTTTATTTTAAATATCAGAATATTTTTTACTTATTTGTAGAAGATAATTTCCTTCTCTGCTTATTCTATCCATTGTTGATAATCTTTTCCAAAAACAAGTAGCATGTGGAATGGAAAATTCTAGAATGGGAAAGAAACACCCTGGGACCTGAGACATTAGTAGATTCATAAGGATCCATAGAGAGAGGGTAAATAGGACTTTAGTTTTTCAGTCAAATGTAGCATATTTTAGTAGAATATTCTAGTTCCCAAGTCAAGCTCTAAAACAAATAGGGCAAAATGGATAAGGTCAAATTGTTGCAAGGTTGGTGGGGTTAGAACTGGCAAAGTTTCCCAAGTATAGCAATATCTTAAGAAATTTTAATAAATACAGTTTTTGAACTAGCCTCTAATAATGATATAATAGCTGATAACTCATATAGAGACAACCATTTTTAAAAGCATAATAATAAGCTAATAATAAATATTAAAAATTTAAAAAATCTAAAATTTAAGAAATTTAAAAATGTAGAATACATGCATATTATTTAAATATAATATATATGTAAATGTAATTATAACAATATTTAAAATAAATAGGTAAATACATAAAATATTCACATATTACATTGATTAAAATTAAAATAGAGATAATAATGAACATAAATATATAGGCATAACTACAAATACATATACACACATACATAGATATATATATAGAGAGAGAAAGAGATATCCTGCAAGATTATATAGAGATAAGATTAAAACTTGATATCATGAATAAGAACTAAAGTTACTAATTTATATATTTATTTGATATTTACATGTAATTGGACAAATGCTAAGATTCTAAGTTGTATAGCTGTTGCCCATCCACACTGGTAGAGGGTTTTTCTTTTCTATGAATGCTCAATGCTAGATGTTCTTAAGATTTTTGTGTCATGGTAACAGTTGTCAGTCTGGTTAAACTTTTGACACCCATTTTCAAAATATTCTATTTTGAAAAATCTATAATTGAAAGAAAAGTAAATTTTAGTTAGGAGTACAAATAAAGATGTAATTTCGTCCCATCCATGTTCATAGAGACCCCCCACCAAATCTAACAATCCATAAATTTAGGCTAAGAATATTTGTTATAGATCAAGGAATTTTATGTGATACAAAAAGAGAAAAACAATAACATTATAAATAATGCATTAGGACACAGCAATACTATTACTAGGTCTGTATCCCAAAGAGACAAAATAGGGGAAAAGAATTTATCAGCATCAAAATATTTATAGCAGTTCTTTTCATGGTGGCAAGGAACTGAAAACTGAAGGGATGTCCATCATGAGGGGAATGACTGAAAATATTATGGTATATACTTAAAATGGAATACTATTGTGGATAAGAAATGTCAAAAATATGATTTAAAAAACCCTGGAAATACTTAAATGAAGTGATGTGAAATAAAGTGAGATGAATCAGAACACATACACAGTAATAATAAAATAATAATTTATGATGATAAACAATGAATGACTCAAATATTCTCAACAAGGCAAGGATCCAGGACAAATCAATGAGATCCATGCCAATAAAAAAAAATGGATATCCACCCTCATAGAAGGAATAGACAAATATGAATGCAAATTGAAATGTACCATTCTTTACTTTATTCCCCTCCAAGAATTATTTGCTAATGTAAGCAATATGTCTTCTTTGACAACATGAAAAACATGAAAATATGTATGTTTATATATATTATACATATAATATATGTGTATATGTATATATATATATTATACATATAATATATATATATATATATATATATATATATATATATATGTCCTATTACCTGTCTCTTAATGAAGGAGAAAGGGTTGGGGGAGGAGAATAAGAATTTAAATATGTGAGAAGAACAATTATTAAAAAGTTCTATTGTTGTATAGTCTGGAAAAATTTAGATTCATAAATTAAAATATAATGTATCGAAATAAGAGACTTCCAGTAAAGATGGTGGCTTAGAGAAAGCTAAAGTTCAGATCTCCAGAAATCCTTCCTTACTGATCTCAAACTATATGCTCCTAGGGCACCAAAATTCAAAACGAACAATAGCATAGACCCCGGGAACCCTCCTCCTGGACCTGGATCAAAAGGTATGCCCCTCCAAAAGCCAGAACCCAAGATCATTTGGACCTAAGGGGTAGGCATAAGGAAGGTCCCAGGACCAATCCCCCCAACCCAGAGAGCTAAGTCCGAGGCAGCAGAGGGAACCTCAGAGCCTCAGGGTCACTTTTCTGAAGTCCACTTCCTGAAAACAACCTGACTCAGTTGGGGGGGCACCCAACACAGACAGCAGGGAAACAGAGAGAGATGGGGGGAGCCTGTAGCCCCCTGACTAGATCCTTCCAACCAAGTCTCACGGAAGCTACCTGCCTCAGGGCATACTCAGTTCAACCCAGCGGAAGTTAATCCTATCAGAAGCCCTCAGAGCTCTGGGAAGCCGCAGCCCCTCCACCCTCAGAGTGCAGGGTCTTCTGGACATCAAAGGCATTGAAACACCTCGTGAAGAGTGCCAAGCCATGCTCAGAGCATGGAAGTAAGGCAACAGAAAAGCATTGGGAGGGAACTGAGGAGGGCAGTAACACGGAAACACCAGTAATTCCTGGCTTCCCTGGGAAGAAAGAACAACAACTGCATAGAATGGACAATCTGCCTAGGGCTAAAACCTCTGAACACCAGACAGAGATAAGAAAAGCCAGTCCTCTCCACACAGATAGAGATGGCAAACTCCACAGAAGCAAAAAGCCCAAAAATTCCAAGAAAAACAAGAAGAAGGGGGCTAATTTGGACACATTTTATGGAGCAAAAATACAAAATACAGAGGAGATAGAAGAGGAAACACAAGCAAATTCTCTGAAAACTTCCAAAGGAAATGGAAACTCTCCACAAACCCATGAAGAATTTGAATCAGGAATGATAAAAAAGATGGAAGCCTTCTGGGAGGAAAAGTGGGAAATAATGCAAAAGAAATTCATGCATCTACAAAACCAATTTGACCAAACTGAAAAGGAAAACCAGGCTTTAAAGGTCAGAATTAGGCAACTGGGAGACAACGAGCAAGAATTAATAAAGCAAAGCCAAAAGACCAAGAAATTAGAAGAGAACATAAAATATCTCACTGACAAGGTCATAGACTTGGAAAATAGAGGGAGAAGAGACAATTTAAGAATAATTGGACTACCAGAAAAGCCAGAAATAAACAGCAAACTCAACATTGTAATACAAGATATAATCAAAGAAAATTGCCCAGAGATCCTAGAACAAGAGGGCAATGCAGACACTGAAAGAGTTCACAGAACACCCTCTACACTAAATCCCCAAAAGACAACTCCCAGGAATGTAATTGCCAAATTCCAAACCTTTCAAGCAGAAGAAAAAATCTTACAAGAAGCCAGAAAAAGACAATATAGATATAAAGGAATGTCAATCAGGGTCACACAAGACCTTGCAAGTCCTATTCTGAATGACTGTAAGGCATGGAACATGATTTTCAAAAAGGCAAGAGAGCTGGAGCTTCAACCAAGAATCATCTATCCATCAAAACTGACTATATACTTCCAAGGGAAACAATGGGCATTCAACAAAATAGAAGATTTACAGGTTTTTGCAAAGAAAAGACCAGGGTTCTGTGGAAAATTCGATATAAAAAAAACAAAGAACATGGAATACCTGAAAAGGTAAATATGAAGGAAAGAGAAAAGGAGAAAAATGTTATCTTTTTCTTTTAATCAATTTCTCTTCTATGAGGACTAAATTTATATCAATCTATGTATATTAACATGTGGGGAAAATTTAATGTGTAAATAGGGGGAAAAGAAAAACCAAATAGAATAATCTTTCTCACACAAAGATTCACATGGGAAGGGGAGGGGAAGAAAACTCCTATAAGAAGGAGAGGAAGATAATTTTTACTTAAACCTTACTCTCAGGGAGTTCAACTCTGAGAGGTAGGATCATCCAGATCCATTGGGATCTTGAATTGTAACTTACCCAACAAGGGTAGGAAGAAGGGAAAACCAAGGGGAGTGGGGGAAAGAACAAAAAGGGAGGGACTAGAAAGGAAGAAATAGACAGTAAAACCATATTCGTGGGAGACTTGAACTAACCATTATCAAATTTAGATAAATCAAATCAAAAAATAAATAAGAAAGAGGTAAAAGAAGTGAATGAAATCTTAGAAAAATTAGAGTTAATAGACATATGGAGAAAAATAAATAGAGACAAAAAGGAATACACCTTCTTCTCAGCACCACATGGCACATTCACAAAGATTGACCATACATTAGGTCACAGAAACATGGCATACAAATGCAGAAAAGCAGAAATAATAAAAGCAGCCTTTTCAGATCACAAGGCAATAAAAATAATGATCAGTAGTGGTACATGGAAAACCAAATAAAAAACTAATTGGAAATTAAACAATATGATACTCTAAAAGCATTTAGTTAGAGAAGAAATCACAGAAACAATTAATAATTTCATCAATGAAAATGACAATAGCGAGACATCCTTTCGAACCTTTTCGGATGCAGCCAAAGCAGTAATCAGAGGTAAATTCATATCCCTGAGTGCATATATTAACACACTAGGGAGAGCAGAGATCAATCAATTGGAAATGCAAATAAAAAAAGCTGGAAAGCTATCAAATTAAAACCCCCCAGCAGAAAACCAAACTAGAAATCCTAAAAATTAAGGGAGAAATTAATAAAATCGAAAGTGATAGAACTATTGATTTAATAAATAAGACTAGAAGCTGGTACTTTGAAAAAACCAACAAAATAGACAAAGTACTAGTCAATGTAATTAAAAAAAGGAAAGAAGAAAAGCAAATTAACAGCATCAAAGATGAAAAGGGGGACAGCACCTCCAATAAAGAGGAAATTAAGGCAATTATTAAAAATTACTTTGCCCAATTATATGGCAATAAATACACCAATTTAGGTGATATGGATGAATATTTACAAAAATACAAACTGCCTAGACCCACAGAAGAAGAAATACAATTCTTAAATAATCCCATATCAGAAAATGAAATCTAACAGGCCATCAAAGAACTCCCTAAGAAAAAATCCCCAGGGCCCGAAGGATTCACAAGTGAATTCTATCAAACATTTAGAGAACAGTTAATCCCAATACTATACAAACTATTTGACATAATAAGCAAAGAGGGAGTTCTACCAAACTCCTTTCATGACACAAACATGGCACTGATTCCAAAACCAGGCAGATCAAAAACAGAGGAAGAAAATTATAGACCAATCTCCCTAATGAATATAGATGCAAAAATCTAAAATAGGATACTAGCAAAAAGACTCCAGCAAGTGATCATAAAGGTCATCCACCATGATGAAGTAGGAGTTATACCAGGGATGCAGGGCTGGTTCAATATTAGGAAAACCATCCACATAATCGACCATATCAACAAGCAAACCAACAAAAATTACATGATTATCTCAATAAATGCACAAAAAGCTTTTGATAAAATACAACACACATTCCTATTAAAAACACTAGAAAGCATGGGAATAGAAGGGTCATTCCTAAAAATAATAAACAGTATATATCTAAAACCATCAGCTAATATCATGTGCAATGGGGATAAACTAGATGCATTCCCAATAAGATCAGGAGTGAAACAAGGATGCCCATTATCACCTCTACTATTTGACATTGTACTAGAAACACTAGCAGTAGCAATTAGAGAAGAAAAAGAAATTGAAGGCATCAAAATAGGCAAGGAGGAGACAAAGTTATCACTCTCTGCAGATGACATGTTGTTCTCCTTAAAGAATCCTAGAGATTCAACCAAAAAGCTAATTGAAATAATCAACAACTTTAGCAAAGTTGCAGGATACAAAATAAACCCGCATAAGTCATCAGCATTTCTATATATCTCCAACACAGCTCAGCAGCAAGAACTAGAAAGAGAAGTCCCATTCAAAATCACCTTAAACAAAATAAAATACCTAGGAATCTATCTCCTGAGACAAACACGGGAACTATATGAACACAACTACAAAACACTCTCCACACAACTAAAACTAGACTTGAGCAATTGGAAATACATTAACTGCTCATGGATAGGACAAGCCAATATAATAAAAATGACCATCCTACCCAAAATTATTTATCTATTTAGTGCCATACCCATTTAAGTCCCCAAAAAATGTCTTTACTGGTTTAGAAAAAAACATAACAAAGTTCATTTGGAATAACAAAGGATCAAGGTTATCCAGGGAAATAATGAAAAAAAACACAAATGATCTGAGCCTTGCAGTCCCAGACCTCAAACTATATTACAAAGCAGCAGTCATCAAAACAAATTGGTACTGGATAAGAGACAGAAAGATCAGTGGAATAGACTGGGGGCAAGCGACATCAGCAAGACAGTATATGATAAACCCAAAGATCTCAGCTTTTGGGACAAAAATCTCCTCTTCGATAAAAACTGCTGGGACAATTGGAAGACAGTGTGGGAGAGATTAGGAATTGATCAACACCTCACACCCTACACCAAGATAAATTCAAAATGGGTGAGTGACTTAAACATAAAGAAGGAAACCATAAGTAAATTGGGTAATCACAGAATAGTATACATGTCAGACCTTTGGGAAGGGAAAGACTTTAAAACCGAGCAAGTCATAGAAAGAGTCACAAAATGTAAAATAAATAATTTCAACTACATCAAATTAAAAAGCTTTTGTACAAACAAAACCAATGTAACTAAAATCAGAAGGGAAAAATATCTTCATAGAAACCTCTGGCAAAGGTTTAATTACTCAACTTTATAAAGAGCTAAATCAATTTTACAAAAATCCAAGCCATTCTCCAATTGATAAATGGGCAAGGGACATGGATAGGCAGTTTTCAGATAAAGAAATCAAAACTATTAATAAGCACATGAAGAAGTGTTCTAAATCTCTTATAATCAGAGAGAAGCAAATCAAAACAACTCTGAGGTATCACCTCACACCTAGCAGATTGGCTAACATGACAGCAAAGGAAAGTAATGAATGCTGGAGGGGATGTGGCAAAGTAGGGACATTAATTCATTGCTGGTGGAGTTGTGAACTGATCCAACCATTCTGGAGGGCAATTTGGAACTATGTCCAAAGGGCGATAAAAGAATGTCTACCATTTGATCCAGCCATAGCACTGCTTGGTCTGTACCCCAAAAAAATAATGGGTTAAATGGCTTGTACAAGAATATTCATAGCTGCACTCTTTGTGGTGGCCAAAAATTGTAAAACGAGGGGACGCCCATCAATTGGGGAATGGCTGAACAAATTGTGGTATATGTTGGTGACGGAATACTATTGTGCTAAAAGGAATAATAAAGTGGAGGAATTCCATGGAGACTGGAATGACCTCCAGGGAGTGATGCAGAGTGAGAGTAGCAGAACTAGGAGAACATTGTACACAGAGACTAATACACTGTGGTATAATCGAACGTAATGGACTTCTCCATTAGTGGCGGTGTAATGTCCCTGAACAATCTGCAGGGATCTAGGAGAAAAAACACTATTCATAAGCAGAGGACAAACTGTGGGAGTAGAAACACCAAGGAAAAGCAACTGCCTGACTACAGTGGTTAAGGGGACATGACAGAGGAGAGACTCTAAACGAACACTGTAATACAAATACTAACAACATGGCAATGGGTTCAAATCAAGAACACATGTGATACCCAGTGGAATCACGCGTGGCTATGGGGGTTGGGGGGGAGGAAAAGAAAATGATCTTTGTCTTTAATGAATAATGCTTGGAAATGATCAAATAAAATATAATAATAAAAATGGGTAAAAATCTTGAAATAAAAAAGGAAATTTCCCCCCCAAAAGAATATATATATATATATATATATATATATATATATATATATATATATATATATATATAATGTATCAATCTAGACACCAGTTGTTCAGTCATTTCAGCTGTGTCCAACTTTTGGATACTCTATTAAAGATTTTATTGGCAAAAACAATGGAACAGTTTACCATTTCCTTCTCCAGCTCATTTTACAAATGAGGAAACTGAGGCAAACATGGTTAACTGACTTGCTCAGATTCTTACAGCTAGTAAGTGTCTGAGGCCAGAGTTGAACTGAGAAAGATGTTGACTCTAGACCAGCATGCTATCCACTGAACTAGCTAGCTATCTCAATGAAGGTTAGCTTTATATAAAAAATTAAACAGAAAAAAATGGATATTAGTGGCAAAGGATTTTCTCTGAATTCATAGAAAGGAACTTCACATTCATATAAAAGCATTGGTCTTTTACTGATCTAATCACAGTAAAGGAACTAGATAACAAGCTGTAAGCCTGTGTTCCAGTCAAGAGGTGTTCCAGTCAAGAGGTGTAAATTACTTACTAGACAGCATCAAAAAAAGGACAGTTCCATAGGAAGAAGGGTATGTTTCAGGGCAACTGCCCCTAATGGAACAAAGGAAATAAAAATGAATCTGGAGAACAGCAATCTATTAAGAAGCCTCAGGAGGTTAAGAAAGTTTAAATGAAGTCAGAATCTACTTCTGAAAAGAAAAGGAAATAAAAGTTTTGAGAAAAGCCTCTTAGAGTCAATCAGGAATGAGGTATATGGGGGTGGGGGGAGCTGTGTGGGTGAAATCACTAGATGAGGGCTTGATCCTGTATTATAAAGGGGAGGTTAATTTGTATTCGAGGGGGGTTCAGACTTTAAGTATTGAGAGGGGGAAAGAGAGTAGAATCTCTATTCTCAATGTGGGGTTTAGGGGAGACAGCTGATGTTTAGGGTCGGCTCAGAGAAGAAGAGGGTGTTTGAAGAGTTTCCCCCTTCTGCCTTTCCTCCTTAACTAAAGCTGCTCTCCCCAATTCACCCCCCTCCACTACTTGAGACCCAAGAGTCTCCCCTTGATGTGTTCACCGACACTCAGCTTGGGAAACAGATAACTTAATGTCAAATAATCAGGTAATACAAAAGGAATAATGGGCAGGGAAGTATGGAAAAGGAATGTGGAAAAAAGGGGGTCCCTGTCTCTATCTAAAACCCTTTTCCTCCCTCCTCAAGTTTGGGGGGAACTCAGGCCTTGGCAGCCTGAGCCCCCTAAGAGAAAGTCAGGCTGACTCATCCCTGGGCAACAGGAACTGAGGTTAAGTCTGCTCCATTTTCTCTTTAGCAAGTCCCTTTAATTGGGAAGTGTTGGGGGAAAAGATTTCCAGTCATCAGCAGGAAACCTGAGTAACCCTCAAGAGAAAGGCTTTTCCCACCTTCTGTCTTTGGCTTCTCAAGACTGAGAGAACAACTCCTCTATCAGCCAGAGTCTTCTCCTCCTCCTCCTCAAGATCCCAATACCTTGGGGTCCCTCCCTTGTCAAGGTGATCAGTTTCGCACACTCCTCAGCCTGGTACTTTTTCTTTAGTGCCAGCCTCTGTCAGAGATCCTGTATCTTATCTCTCTTTTGAGCCGCTTCATGGCAGTTGAAGGGGGTAGTCTAGTATTTTTTCCATTTAAATGTTAAATGTATCTTTATAACTAATGTTAACCTCTAGTAACTTCAACTAGAGGTTGTATTTACTTGGAATAATATTGCAATGAAGCAACTAAGGGGAAGAAATGTCCCCAGAGGAAAAAAAGATAGGATTGACATTGAAGTGTTTTGCCAGAAGTGCTGCCTTTGGATTGGAGCTTAAAACTTACAAAAAAAAAATGTAAAGAGGCTTACCTATTAGTTGTTACTACTTTCCAGATTGAAAAATACAAGATTTGTACTCAGGAAAAAAATCTATGAGCAATAAATTTCTAATATATGGCAAATGGAAAAGAGGAGCAAGTAGCACAATAAAATGAGTAAAGAGGCTATACTCAGAGGTTAGTTCACTAATTATGAATCATTCATCTACAAATAGAAGAAAGTGCTAAGTATGCTACTTTTATATTTCCAAAAAGTTTGGAAGAAGTTGAAAGTCACCATTATAATATAATGTCTAAAAATTATGAAATTAATTTCTCAAATGAAGAGAATTTAGGAATCCTCTCTTCAGTAGTCACCTAGATCCTAGAGGGCTTAGGTACTGTGAAGGGTGTAGGTGCCTTTTGCAACCACATTTGACTCCCACTTTTGCATAATATTCACACAGTCACTCTTTTCATAATTGAATTTGGATGAATATGATTATGGCATTAATTATGAAAGATAAGATAACAGGTTTGGAAACTTAATTAATTCATCAAACCTTAGGTCAGTCTATAATGAATTATCTTCTACTATTATTTTTTCAAGTACAGGGACGTGATAGAATAATAATTCAAAAAATATTGGCAAATGAATTTTTTAAACTGTTGTGATAGGCCATACTTCGCTGCCTTTGAAGGAGGGGCATAGATGTCAGATTTCCAGTAGAGCAACTCCAGTCATGGAATGAGTACCTTTATGGATGAATGATAGATGTAAGGTCTTTAAAATGCAAATTGGCTACATGTAAACGAGCACTAAATATAACATAGGAAACCAATTCTGGGGTCACCATGGCAACTTCCAAAATGTTAAGCAAGAGTTATGTGATAAAGTAATTAAAGATAGCTTTCCTTTTGCCCATGTAATTTATTTCAGAGTAGACTCAGTCCCTGGCATGTCTTCAGAAAGTTCTATCAAATACACCTCCAGTAGATAATTTGAAAGTCTTTCATTTGTGAGAGGCAAATCAGATTAATAATCACAGGAAAGGAAATGTATTGCTTTAATTTAAGTAGAATCAAGGACTAATCTCCATATTAGAAAGGATGTGTGCATGTATTACTTCAGGCAGCTACAACACAAGATGAAGCTGCCTTAGGAATAAAAGGGGGAAATCTTTTATTCTCTCATGCCTTTGCCTTGATGATGAATATGGTTATTATAATTCATACATTTTGCCAGTGATTAATTGTGGAAAGACTGTTGCATTTATATTTAAGAGACTGAGGTTCAAATCTGTCTCTGAAGGGAAAATAAAGCAATGAAATAAACACTGGATTTGAAGTCAATGGACCTGGGTTCAAGAGCCATCTACCATTTCTTATCTGTGTTATTCTGGAAATTTACTCTGGCTTTCTGACTCTCAGTTCCCTGATTTGTTAAATGAAAGATTTTGATTACATTACTTCTAAGATACCTTTCCAGTTTGCAATTTATAATCCTACGATTCCCCCATGACACATTCCTCAGACTGCCAAATCATAATTGCCTCATAAATTTTAAGAGTAATCAATCAACATATTTATTAAATTCTTATTATATACTAGTCACTAAGGATATAAATACAAAACTGAGATAATCTTTGCCTTCACAGAATTTACCTTCTACTAATATTAGATCTATTGCACGCAAAAAAAACCTCTTTTTTTTCACCTATCTAGTTTGTGATGATAATGATGTTTTGTGTTTATTATATTCATCATTACAAAGAACTTTTCCCATAATCTCATTCTTTCCTCATGATACTCCTATGATATATGCTATGCATATATGAATTATTATCCTATTTAACAATGAAGGAATTAAAGTTGAAAGAACTGAAGTAACTTGCCCCAGAGCTTTGAGTTAGTGCTCAAAGCATAGTGTTCTTGACTTTTAAATCCTGTGGGGTTTTTTTTTCCATTATACTTCAGTAGTCTCCTGTTTTGTTAGTTCACAGGATGTTCAAATTTATTGCCTCTCTGCCACTTATATATGTGTATACACTATTTTTCAATAGATCAGATGGTTCTTTCTTATATAATTCCCCTGTAACTAGAATCATGTATCAACTAAATGACTGATCAAGTATAGATTGGTAATCTATGACCATGAAAAAAATTATTTCTACTATTTCTACTTAATGTGAGAATCAGACTCTGTGACGTCAAGGAACATAATTGAATAACTATCTTGTGACGTGATTCATCCAATTCAGTTTAATTCAACATATATTTATCATTTAGCTTTCCAGGAACAAGTGGAAGGGCACGTTAGAAATTTAGTGTAGTTCCTTTTTCAGATTTCTTGAAGACAATTTTTTCCTGAAGTTTTCAATACCACAAATATTTTCTGGACAGGTCAGGCTTTTGAAGATACAAACTTTCCTGACCACACTGTGGGCTTGCTATTTATTATCCTCTACTTTTTCCTAAGTTGACCTAGATCACATCTATCAAAAGAGAAAAGAATCTGAGTTGCAAGGAACCCCAGAGGGCATCTAGTCTAACCCATTCCTGAATTGTTACATCTCATCTCTACAAAATCTTTGACAAGTACACTAAAAGTCTCCTTTGAGGAAAGATATTACTATTCTTCCTGAGATAGCCCATTCAAGTTTGAGCCAGCTATAATAGCTACCAAGTTAATAGTTATAGTAAGTTTAAATGTGATTTCATGAAATTCCTATCCAAAGCCAACTCTTTTATGGGATCATGCAAACAACCAACTGAACCCCCTTAATTTCCCTTATAGAAACTCATCAAATTCTTTAGGAAAATGGGCATCTTGTCCCAGTCTTTACTTCTTGGGACTATTCATTCTTAGAAGACTCCAATGATATATACATGTCAGTTTCTAGCTTTTCTTAGACTTCTCCAGCTTCTAAATATCCTAAAGTCAGGGAACCCGAACTAATCATAATTCTCCATATATGATCTGATCATAGTAGAATCCAGCTTAATCACCACTCCTCATGATCTTAAGACTATTTCTCTGTAAATAAATTTCTGGCCATAATATTTTTACTCATTGTTCTGCTTCCCTTCACTTACATTGTTCTTACTTAATAGTTGGGAAAGGTTCTTTGCTGATTTAATATACTGGAAGATTTTTTAACTTCATTACATAATTCTTTTACAGGGTTCAGACACCCCTTGAAATAAAAAAAAAGTTTCAAGACATTTATGATTAGAAACAAATGTGAAATTTTCAAAGATTGGAGAAAAAATGTTACATCTATGAGCTCCCTAAAGGAAAATATTTCAGCAATATAAGCCATTTATCACTAGTAGAACTGTACTTTTTTTCTGATCCAACATACTAAAAAACTTCTTTTCCCATCAACGTTGATGCATTTTGATACATGGATTGACATCCTATTAGGACGGATTGTCTTTGTGCACTAGAACTGACTTTATTGGCATTGTGTTTGTCAATGTACAGGATGATTGAACATAAGTTGTCCCTCTATGTAACATCCATCTTGAGAAGAATTTGCCACTAAATGGATGCAAGTAAAGTCTAATATCACTGCACTTGATTTGTGGGTGGTTAGGGGAAAAGGTTCAGAATATAGTTGCATGGAGAGCTATGACCAGAATTTTTCAACATTTGGGGCTTCTACCTGCAAAAAAAACACATTTTCCTTTTTGCATTCAGAATAATTTGATTTGATATAAATTATATTAAAATGATATTAAAAATTACTTAGTTTTTATTTCTATTTTTAGTTAATATGGGAGAAGGGTCCCTGATTGATATGTGTATGATATTAAGGGTAAGGAAGAGAATTATTACCACACCTAAAAATCCCTAGGTTCTCAATGAGGTTCATTTAATGCATACCCTATAAAAGAGAACAAAACTTGCTTAGATGATCACTTCACACCTCAACTCTCGGTATGTGTCTTTAATTACCCACATTTTGAATCCATGAAATCCAAAAACTAGCCTATATCTCAAGGCAAATCCTTTTAGTAAGGCCTCATCCAAGTTGATTGTAACTAAGCAAAGCCTGAAAACAAAGAGTTAATCAATATCAACATTTTATTTTTCATAATCACTGAGTTACTTAATGGATGACAAGAGTCAAAATACCCTTTATCTCTTCCATTGCCATTTTAAAGACAGCATATCTTCTATAATGAGAGGAGCTTAGAAGGAAGAGTAGAGAATAAGCATCTATCTTGTGCCTAGTATTGTGCCATATATTGTACTAGGTGTTTTTTTTTAACAAAATATTATCTCATTTGAAATGTAAAAATAAATCCAATACATATTTGTTCATTAGAGATAATCAGGTCCAACCTCGATTAATTAATACAAATGTTAATTATTTTGGATGAGTCAAAAAGCTTATGTGTTTTCCCTAATATCAGAATGCTTGCTGGTGCCAGTGTACATCTTAATGTAATGGAAATGTCACATGCTGCTCATTTTAATACATTATGTCTCTTCTTCAGATCTTAGCAAAGTATTGAACTTAGATTCTGGAAATCTGTGGTATGAGTCCCAGAATAGAGAGTTTAGGCAAATTGGCTAGTCATGTTCTAAGGCTCAGTTTACCCTTCTATAAAGTAGAAATAATAGCTCTAATCTAAATAGGATTCTTATGAGACAAATGAAATAACATATATTATATATAATATATATATATATATATAATGCTTTACAAACATACATCAATATATAGTTTCAACTATATATGTATGTTTATAAATTCATAAACAATATCATATTGTTTTTATTTCATGGGCAGTTTTTAAGATGCAGGTACCTATCTGTTACTTATTGATTCATGATGATTATTTAAAACTTACATTTTGTCTTAGAATCAACACTGTATATTGGTTCTAAAGTAGTAGTAGTAGTAGTAGTCTCTCGGTAACCGAGGATGATGATTGTCTTTGTGCACTTTCATCTCTGGTGTATAGATGAGTGTGCACAAAGACACTTGTGCGTGAAGGAGATTTAAGTGGAAAAGTCGATGCACAGAGACAGTCCCACTCTCTCGGCGTTGGAAGCCTGGGTCCAATGGCACTAAAAGTCGTTACACCTGGAGACTTCCTCAGCTGCATTGGATGGCCGTGTTGTCCTTTGTGCTCCAACATGCCCTAAGCACTCCACAGTGCCTTGCTGTGTTGCCATCTCAGCCATTGAATCTTCTTGTTGGTTTCTTACGTCTGTTTGGCCGAAGCAGTCTTCACATGCTGGAGCGGTAAAGGCTAGACAATGGGAGTTAAGTGACTTGCCCAGGGTCACACAACCAGGAAATGTCTAAGCCCACATTTGAACTTAAGATCTCCTACCTCTAGGCCTGGTTCTCAATCCACTAAGCTGTCCAGCTGACCCATGATGATTTTTTAATATTCTTTTTGAATTCTAGATTCTCTCCCTCACTCCAGTTCCTCTTTCATATACTGAAATGGAAAGCAATATGACATAGATTATACATGTGAAGTTATATAAGAAATATTTCTACATTAGCCATGTGCTTGTTAATTCATGAAAATTTTAGCCATCAGTTTTTGTTTTACTTTTAAGTAGGTGCAAAATTTTCATAGCCTACATGTTGCATACAGTTACTCGAATTCCGATGCATAAGGAGTAGTAATATAAACACATATTTGTTCAGATCTTTGATTTCACTGGCATTGAAATACCTGGGTGCAGAAACTCAGTTTGGAGGCTCTTTATTAAGGTATAATCTTAGAGAGTTCTAGGAGGAATCTAAGATATTTAATGACCAGGGCCACCCAGTTAATCTGAGGTAGAAGCAAAACAAAATCCTAGATTTTGCTCACTCCAAGCATATAAACCATTAAACCACAGTCTTGAAAATAATTATATGTAATTATGTGATTATCACATATATATAATTAAATGATTATCAAACAAAATTGTTTTTCACAATTACTTTGACATTAACATTAAGTACATAGCAGTATCATTTTTTTATACCCTTACCTTCCATCTTGGAATCAATATTGGGTATTGGTTCCAAGGCAGAAGAGTGATAAGGGCTAAATAATGGTGGTTAAGTGACTTGCCCAGGATCACACAGCTGGGAAGTGTCTGAGGCCAGATTTGAACCTAAGACCTCCTGACTCTAGGCCTGGCTCTCAATCCACTGAGCTACCCAGCTGCCCCTTAGGAGTACCATTTTTAAAAGGTGTTGACACACCAAATAGTCTCATTCTCCAAGTTACATTAAATAAAAAGCTTTGCAAACATAGAGACTTGACTGCAGAAGTCAAATCAGGTGGGAACAGCATATGGTACACATTGGTATGAGTCCCAGAATAAAGAATTTTGGCAAATCCTTTTGGTTTTCTCTGCAACTAGTTGTCAAGGAGATGCCTATAGAAGAATGAGCTTCTATATTATCATCCCAATATTTTAATTCAGTTACAAAAAGTTTTTATTTTATTTATCTGGGCAACAATGAGCAGAACATAAAGTATTAAACATAACAGCAGAGTAGCAGTTTGTACCAGAACTGTTTCTAACTGTTTTCCATAGAAAAATATTTTTAACAATTTGCTTTGGAGTTTTAAGATTGAGTTTTTGTAGGTTTTCTTAATTTTCATTGATGTTTTTTTCAATGAGGGAAGCAGTGGCAGAGAAAAAAAGAAACACATAAAAATTCATTTAAAAAACAAAGTATAAGAGAATGAGGTAATAGCAATATTAGTATTGTTCATGGTGAGATAATCTCTTAATACACAGTTGTTACTGAGCAAAATGAGTGTAGTATGGGATCAGTAAAAAGGATGATTCTCAGCTTCCCTCCAAAAGGAATCATTTTTACTCAAAGAATGAGTTGGTGTTTAATCCCTGGAAATACCCAGTCATTGAACAATTTGTTAATTCTTTATTCAGAAGAGGTCACAGGGGCAGCTGGGTGTCTCAGTGGATTGAGAGTCAGGCCTGGAGACAGGATGTCCTAGGTTCAAATCTGGCCTCAGACACTTCCCAGCTGTGTGACCCTGGGCAAGTCACTTAACCCCCATTGCCTAACCCTTACCACTCTTCTACCTTGGAGCCAATACCCAGTATTGATTCCAATATGGAAGGTAAGGGTTTAAAAAAAGAACAAATTACAGTAGCCATTTCAACAGTCAAGTGTTAAAGAGTAAATAGATCTCCCAAGGAAATAATAATCTCCTAGATGGCAGATTTTTAATGAACATGACCTTTGAATGAGTGTACAAAGTGTGTCGTTTGATTGTCCATTTGAGTCACATTTTCTATACATATTTCTTGGAAGAAGATGGTATAAATATTTGATTTTTTGGTTCACATGAAGAGAATCATATGATCTTCTCCCTCTTCCTTCAATTAGCCAAAAATAAGATAAAAAATAATTTAAACTATATTCTGAGATAATTTAGGTTATGCATAATAAAGGCTTCCTTGCCAACAAAATTGGCTAAACAAAATTCTAATCTATTATCTTTGACTTTAGATGCTACTGACCATGCAAGACTTTTTTCCAATGCCATCTTCCCACCTTTCTCCCCCACTACTGCCAGTTGTACTTCATTTTTACTTCTTCAAATGACTATTTATTTATTTATATGTATGTGCACGAACTGAACATCCCCTAGTATGCTAGTAAATATTTCACAACTAGTTCTACCAAAAATAATATGCAGGAAATACTTTTAATTTTAATCTGAATGATTAATATTTTCCCCTTCCTTAAGTCAAAACAAACAAAAGATCCCAGGAATTTAAGCCCTCTTTTCCATTTCTGATATGAAAATGCTCACACCAAAATTGTTACAGTCGGCTGTTGTGAGAGCTAGGAAAAACTACTCTAACAGCCCTTATTTCATTCTACCCAAAACAGTATAAGCTCTTTCAGAGAAGGAACTGGTTGTGTCTGTTTTGTTGCTGTTATATTCCAGCACCAAAATGGTCGCCTAACACATTTCAGTTTCAGAGATATTATGCATTGTGTTTTTCATTTTGATGAAAATTAGTAAATGGCTCTAGCAATCTCCCATTTTTTAAAAAGGAATAATTTTATGTCTTTATGAATACTAACCAAATATTATTGACAGTTTATATTCCTTTATTTTTTGTTAATGGAATTATTCTTACATTTTTTCATATATTGTGCTCATTATAATTATGAAAACTTCCAAAACATCTTAAAATCATCAAATCTGAGAGCTAGATGGAAATCTAAGCGATCAAATCCAACTTCACATTTCTTAAGCCTAGAGATAGCAGGAAATGTATCCAAGGACACTAGGTTAGTTTGTGACTAGTAGTAGTCTCTCGGTAACCGAGGATGATGATTGTCTTTGTGCACTTTCATCTGTGATGTAGATGAGTGTGCACAAAGACACTTATGCGTGAAGGAGATTTGAGTGGAAAAATCAATGCACAGAGACACTCTCACTCTCTCGGCGTTGGAAGCCTGGGTCCAGTGGCACGAAAAATGGTTACACCTGGAGACTTCCTCAGCTGCATTGGATGGCCGTGTTGTCCTTTGTGCTCCAACATGCCCTAAGCACTCCACAGTGCTTTGCTGCGTCGCCCTCTCAGCCACTGAACCTTCTTTGTGACAAAGATAAGACTAAAATACTAGTTTTAACTGACCAGCATTCTTTCTATTTCACTTCACTACCCTTCTAAATAGGTAGAAGAAATGTTTTTAGGGTACTAGAGGACTCTTTTGTTTTGATTATTTTCCTTTAAATCACTAATTTGGATTTCAGAATAGCCTTGCTTCCAGTTAAGCCACAGAAACCCGGTTCTAAGTATTTTAGGAAGTGAAGTATGTTTAGAAATGAGGTGGTATTCATTTATTTTAATGAAGCCTCTCCATGCACTGCAACTGATGAGCATTATGAAAAGAACTTATTTAGAATCATTAAGGGAATGGTGCTAAAAATGGAACACCTGTTACTTGTTTTTATCCTTGAATTGCAGTTGCCCTATGGTAACTTTGTGTGTGTGTGTGTGTGTGTGTGTGTGTGTGTGTGTGTGTGTGTGTGTGTGTCTGTGCATGTGCCCATGTGCGTGCCTATGGAAGAGTTGGGGCACAGAACTTGATTGTACTTGGTATAAGTAAATGCATTTTTTGAGCCTAATGTCATCTCCCATGAGGTACATTTCACTCTGGACCTGATTTTTAATCATATTCTATACATTGAGCTATTTTTCCTTCAGAGCCAAGAGTCTGATAGGCAATAGACTGGAAGAAAAGAGGAGGGAAGAGAAGAGGAAAGAAAAAGAGGAGAAGAGGAGAGACAGAAAGAGACAGAGAAAGAGAGCATATACAGAGATTGGTACAAAAGTAAAGCCAAGACCCAAAGACAAGGCAGGTTTAAGAATAGAGAAGAGTATTGAAGTAGAGAAAAAGCAAAAGTTAGACCCAGACTTGGGAGAGAAATAAAGTGGGACTTATAGAGAAGGAAAAGAGAAAGCAGAGAGTAGATCTAGACCCAGGAACATTGAGAAAAATACATACTACTTTCTATAATACAAAATATGACTCTAGTGACCCTGGCTCTTTAAATGCCTTGCAACTGAACACTTAGTAATATGCTTTATCATATGCATTTTCAAAAGCCTAGTAGCAATAAAACAGAACATTTTTTTTTCTTGTGGGAGATGAGCAGATAGATGAATTATGCATGAAGCAATCAAGAAATTGTGTTACCAAAATTTCCAATGTTGCCATTTAAGTTTTCTTAAATTCACCTGGACTAATTTGCTTATACTTTTATGACCTTGGTAAGAAAAAAAAAATCAGCTCCCTGGAAATCAGTTTCCCCATTTTAAAAATTCATTTAAATTCAATTCAACAAGAATTTACCACAAAACTACTATTTGGATCATTGGTGACATGACTTCCAGATAAAATGAAACAGTTCCTACCCTCAAGGAGCTTATGTTCTACTGAAGTGATATTATATTTGTATGAGTAAATATGAAGTAGTTTGAAGACAGAAATGGAGGAATTAGAGTAGACAATCTCTGAGGTCACACTACCAGTACAAAAAATCCCCAAATACTATGATCAATCAATCAAAAAGTCCTTTTTTAGCCTTTAGGATATGTCAGGAACAGGACTAAGTACTAAGTGTGTTTATGGACCTTACCAGAAGAAACAAAGTAGAGCACTGGAAAATGTTTATATTTAACATAGTTAAATGCTGACATTGTTAGCACACCTATGTGCATATATGACTGTATGTTTAGTTATATGTGTATACATATGACATATATTTGTATGAATATTTATAGAGATATATTTACATATAATTTTAGTTTTGAAGAACTGCCAATCTGGGAACTCTCTCCACTGACAGAGCCCTGTAATTACTCTTCATGACATCATCTTAGAAAGTTGCATGAGTCCCTGAGAAGTTAAGTAACCTACCCAGAGTCATGCTTCCACTAAGAGGCAAGATTTAAGTTTAGGCCTTTCTGATTCCAAGACTGATCCTCCATTCACTATGCTACAATGCCGATTATATGCAGCACACGTGTATATGTATACATATGTGTCTATATGTATACAATATAGACATAGATACAAGTATGTTTACAAACATGAGAAAATGTAGCATATTTATACCTGTAAGGTATTTGTAATTTAGAAAATATTTTCTAATAAAAATGAAAAGGATAAAGATATTCAGAGAACAATTTTGTTGCCTCCTACTAAATTTAATATATAAATATGGATATATGTATACATGTTTATATATGTGTGCTTATTCATGATTAGATTTTTTAAAAATAAAAATTTTAAATATAAAAACAACATAAAAAATTTAAACTTTTGCTTTCTTTATTCAAAGTAAATTTGATACCAAGTCCCATCATGTTTTTTTTCTTATTGTGAGATACAAATCTTATAATATTATAGACATTAAGTACTCCCAAATCCCATAAGCTGAATAATTATCTTTCTAAGAGTTGCCCATTATGCTTTCTCCTTTCCAAATCCTGGATTTCAAGTGAGCACATGTAAGTTAGAATCTCAGCTCTGGTGCTCTCTACCTAAGTATTTTTGGGCAAAGATCTTCCATTAAATTAATGGCTTGGCCTGGATCATCACAAATATTACTTTTATCTCAGAATTCTACAATATGGAGTAGAAAAGAAATGGAGGAGGTAAGAGGGCATTGGGGAGAAGAGAAAGTGATGAGGGGGACAAAAAAAAGAAGGAAAAGGAGTCTTTCAAATATTTGTGCAAAGTGTTTATAAGAAAATATGAGGAAGAAAAGAATCTAAAAAGAATAATAGAAGAATTGGACAGCTTTGAAAGTTTTGCAATGAATTTGTTATAAAGATATATATATATATATATATAACATGTATAATATTCAATATTATTCTATTTTTCAAACTATGCCTCATGAAGAGGCATATTTTATTTTCATGAGAAATTATTTTTTCTCAATCTGTGTGCATGAAATTTTTAGATATATTTTTAAATTAAAAATTAAATAAATCCTCTGGACTATAAATCCATTTCTTTGAAGAAGTTTGTCGTCACATTCCTTAGGATTACAATTGACTCATAAGTCTTTCCTTTGGAGATGTTGATTGCTATACTTTTAAATAATAATTTAATAATTAAATCCCAAAATTTAAATATTAAAATGGGCTGCTTTACTACACTTTGAAAGGGAACATATACATACTCATGCATAGATACTTACATGTATATGTGTATGCTCATATGTACATAATCTATTATCTAAACATATATATGATTAAAACCACACATGCATGTTTATATATATCTTCATATACAATATTCCCTTGTGTTTGTGTGTATCTATATCCAAATATGTAAATGTGTGTTAACCTGTTATTTAATATACATATACAGACAAGAAAATCTTTAGTGCCTAATAGAAAGTGAGCCAATCTTAAGAGGAATTCTTTTCAATTTTCTATCTAACCATGACAAAAGAGGACATCATGAAGTATTTCTATCCTTCTTCTATCCTTCCACACAGCATGTAAATATTCAGCCATAATTACCACTTGAGTCAAACTACTAATCAGTGCAAATGGGGTGAATAAAGCTGGAGTGAAAAACAATTTGAACAAAATCCAATCTGGATCTCATAACCAGGAAGAAGCTTCACTTCTCTACCAGCCTTGTGTAGAACTCATGATCATGAGAATTGTTGCAGATTAAGGAGATTTTTCCTTTTACTGAAACAATGAAGGAAATGACCCTTTTCTGCCACCAGGGATGCATTTTTAAAACAGACAAACTTTACCCAGAAATCACCTTACAATGTTAGATAGAGAATGGTAATAGCTTCTCCTGAGTACCCAGATGTTATGGACAACATATTTTGTGTAAGATGGATCAATCAAAAAATGATAAACAGATAAATGTGGGTTAATGCTATTATAGAAGTCAAGCAATCTATGTTTTCTGCACAGTTAAGCTGCTAACTTCCTGGGTAATAAATGCAGCAACTCATTTAACCTGAATCTCAGTTTGTTCATCAGCCAGATGCAGATAATAGTTTCAATCTATATTTCAACTGTGAAATGGGAATTAAACAGTTTTATTCTCCCTACATAGCTACAGTGATCAGGTTTCTGGATAATATGGATGTTTAAAGGTATCCTAAGTACCATTACTCACACTAAGCCAATGTGCATGGAGTAAGAACGTGAAGACATTGGACATCAGGATACAGACAAAGAAGACCCCACAAGTAGAAAATCAGAAGAAAAGTGGTATGTATCATAGGGAGCCATAAAGATTAAAACATCCATAATTTGATTGGTTTGCTAAGAGCAGACAGACTGTCAGCAAACATTTTATGAAAGAATCCCTCTTCATAAGAAAGGTCAGAATATTTTCTGAGAAAATGATAATTACTCCCTCTATGTGATAAATTACTTTAGGGTTAGTGGAGTTCATCCCTGAATTCAGAAATTTTTAATCTTATTGTTTAGTCATTTCATTTATGTCTGCCTGCCTATGACCCCATTTGGGGTTTTCTTTGCAAAGATACCTAAGATGTTTGCCATTTCCTTCTCCAACTAATTTTACAGATGGGAAAACTGAGGTAAACAGAGTTAAGTGACTTGCCCATGGTAGTCCAACTAGTATGTGGCTGAGGCTAGATTTGAATTCAAGAAGAAAAATTTTGCTGATATTCAGGCCCAAAATACTATTCACTGTACCACCTAACTGCCCTATGATTGTAGGATTCATCAACTTGCTTTTAAAAAAAAGCCCACATTTTGTTAACACTATTTCAATATATTTGTTGTCCCTTGTCATCTTAAGAATTGTATTTCATGCATGTAAAGGCATTATTCTGAGAAGAGGTCAATAGGCTTCAGCAGACACTGCCAAAGAACATGACATTAAATGGATTGAGAGATGCTTCTCTAACTACACAAGGTAGGCTGGTTAGAAGAAGAAAAAGACAAAAAGTGTGGATTTAAAGCTCTGTTTGCCTCTCCATGATGCATAGGGTTCCTTAAGTTGCCAAAAGAAAATTAGAGTTTAATGAGCTTTTCTGTCATATAAAATCCATAATAATTAGCCATGAAATATATTTGGGAGCAAATATGGAGGCAGTCTCCAAATTAAGAATTTGTTATTTTTCTATTAGTGTACATTTGAGTCATTTATTAGGGACATAGAACAAATTTTTCAAGAGATGATATACTATTTGATTATCTGGGAAGCCCTCAAAATGTCATCATGTAATATAAGTGTGGTACCACACAAATGTTAACAGAATAGTGAATATAATAGAGGTGGCATGAGGCACTGGATTGGGGACTGGACATAGGGAGGTCCTAAATTCAAATCCAATCTGCTAGTTGTATTTCCTGGGAAAGTAATTTAATATTTGTGAGTCCCAGATTCCTCATCTCCAAAATTAAATGGTTGGGTATAATGTCTTCTATGTTTCCTTAAAGCTCTAAATCTTAAAGAAAGAATTCCATTATCTATGAGAGACAGCTGGGTGGTGCAGTCTATAGAGCATAGGACTGGAAGTCAGGAAGACTGAACTTGCTGATTTCAAACTAGCTTCAGGCACTTACTAGCTACATGAGCATGGGTAAGTCACTTAACTGTGTTTGCCTCAGTTCCTATCTTGTAAATAAGGGAATGGCAAATCTCTCCATTATCTTCAAGAAAACCAAATTGGTGATGCAGAGTGAAAGGAGCAGAACCAGGAGAACCTTATACACAGAGATGGATATACTGTGGTACAATCGAATGTAATCAGCAATGCAATGATCCAGGACAATTCTGAGGGACTTATGAGAAAGGATGTTATTCACATCCAGAGAAAGCACTGCGGGGGCAGAAACACAGAAGAAAAACAACTGCTTGATCATTTGGGTCAATGAGGATATGATTGGGGATATAAACTCTAAATGATCACCTTAATGCAAATATTAATAATATGAAAATAAGACTTGATCAATGAGACATGTAAAACCCAGTGGAATTGCTCATTGGTTATGGGGGGATGGGGAGGAAAGAACATGAATCATGTAACCATGGAAAAACATTCTTAATTAATCAATAAAAATTTGCATCACAAAGAGTTGGACATGACTGAAATAATTGAACATGACTTATAATCCCATGCTCTTCCTTCAGCTTTTTTAAAAAAGAGAATATGCTTTTTATTCCAGCCACTCTGAATGTTTTAGACTATCTGAGAAAAATAATATTTGGTTAAGCCATATTGGTCACTCTTTCAGTACATCAACACAATCTACTCAGTAGTACAGGTTCTCTTTCTTTCTGACATCATAATTATTGGACCCATTTCCCTATTGTCCCTCTCTCAAGCACAACCATGATAGGTCTAGCCACTCATCTAATTAGTAAGGAGATGTTAAAAGATACTTCTCTCATTGACTCCAAATTCAAGGAAATTTCTCATCACTTTGGAAGAAATCCATTTAAATATGCAAACATTCTTAAGTCAGTTGCTTATAACCTATATTCATATTGTAAGCAGAAGGATAGTATGAGTCAGTGTGTAGCATAAGAAGAATACTAGAAACCTGGTTTGGAATCCCAGTTGTATTATCAAATTACTGTGTTGTTCAGTTATTCAGTCATGTCCAACTTTTCATGACCCCATGCATCATAAATATCCATGGGATTTTCTTGACAAGGATACTGGAGCAGTTTGCCATTTCCTTCTCCCATCAATCCAGTAGATTCTTTTATCAGGAAAACAAAGGTGAGTAGCTTGCCCAGCATCACATAGCTATGAAGAGTCTGAAGCTAAATTTAAACTTGGGTCTTCCTTACTCCAGAGCTAGTGCTCTTAATCATTGAGTCACACCTACCTTGGTTAGCATGTTATCCTGTGTTAGCATGGGCAAATCATTTGATCTCTCTGAGGCTCACAGGACTTTCTAGAGGCAAAGGGATGGGAGAATCTTTATAACCTTATGGTACTATTATAAATATAAGGATTTTAAATTATTATAAAGTAATAACATAGGAAAAACATATTCAAGTGACTAAATTTTTCATTGAGTTCATGATTTTGTAAGAAAAAGGAGTCATGAAAACATTTGACCAATTCTAAATGATTTCTTTAATTAAAAATCCATAACATGTATATTTTATGTAGTTTTCCCACTTAAAATGCAAAAGAGCTATTAGTATGTTCTAACCCATTTTTGCAGGATCATAACCATGCCTGCTTTTACCAGAATTCATTTCAATTGAACAAGCACTTACTGAATTCCTACTGTGCTTTGGTTTTTATGTGCTTTGGGATCTTTGGCATTGTGAAAGTTAATAGGAAATGAAAGGTCTCTTCTTAAGCAAAATAAAAAGAATTGAGATTAGTTGATTAATTAATTCATTAAAAATAATTTACTAAGTTTCTATTTTATCTTATTCTGCAGAATAAAATAATACTAGAATAAGGAGTCACTGCTTAGAATCCAGTGGAGAAAGCAAGGCATATTATTACATGATGAATTTTTTCATGTGAGAGAAAAAAAGGCTCCAATATGATTGAGCATATCAATACAATAGATACAGTATCAGAAATTCTAAAGAAATGAAAAGAGGGGAAAAAAGAAAGCATTGCAAGCTTGGTTAGTCAGAAAATATTTCTAGACATCAAGACTCAAATTAGGAGTGGAAAAATTATGGATAGATAGATATAGGGAGAAAGGATATTTCAATAAGAGGATTAGGAGGCAATATGTCTCCCTTTTGATTCTAGTGCTTTCCTTCTATTGATTATTCCCAATTTATCCTCTGTATAGCTTTGTTTTAAACCCTTACCTTCCATCTTAGAATCAATACTATATGGTTCCAAGTCACAAGAGTGGTAAGGACTAGGCAATGGGGGCTAAGTGATTGGCCCAGGGTAACATTGCTAGGTAGTAACTGAGGCCAGATTTGAATTTAGGACCTCCCATATCTATGCTTGGCTCCCAATGTATTTTACCACCTAATTGCCCCATATAGAGCATTTTTGTACATAGTCGGAATGTTTTCTATTCCATTAGACTGAAAACCCTGCTAAGTACAAGTTATCTTTTACTTTATTTTATATTCCCAGCACTTGGCACAATTTCTGACACCTAGTAGGTGCTTAAAAATTTTAATTTAGTGAATGATTTCCTGAATTAAAATGTATGTGACTGACAAAGCCATTTCAGATAATGAAGTGTATTGGGGAATACTAAGATCCTGACTAGGGAGAGTCTAAACAGTAATAATGGAAATAAAACTGAATTTATATTTATTTATTATATATACACATATAAATGTAAATATATGCATATATATATATACAAATACATTAATATGGATTCAGTTGAGTTCAATACTTTTTAAGTGACTTCTATGAACCAGTCACTGTGCTAATTGGGGAAACAACAACAACAAAAATCTTACCCTCCAGGAGTTTACAATCTAATGGGAAAAATCATCACACAAAAAGAAACTAAAATGACAGGGGAATGTGGGATAGGGTACTCAGGGGCATGTTTTCTGTAAAGTCAAAACCAAGCAGAGATGCTGATAGAAAATGGAAGATTACCTTTATATGTCATTGCATTATATTTCTCATCTAGGTAATATTGGGAAGTTTGAAAAGAAATAAAGTTGTCCATTAAAAAAGGCTTTGACATAGGCACAAACTTAGGTAGAGAGTTCCAGGGACACAATTATAATAATACTCTCAATAATACTTTCTCTGTCTCTCTCTCTGTCTCTCTCTCTGTCTGTCTGTCTGTCTCTCTCTCTCTCTCTCTCTCTCTCTCTCACACACACACACACACACACACACACACACACACAGCACATACAGACTTTGTTTTACTTCTAGTGATTATGATGCTACGATGCACAATGTGTGGTAAATGGGCATTTAAAAAATATTGTCCCAGTGTTTCAATAAAATTGGGAAGCCATTTGCAAACCAAGCTCAGTGAGTTTAGAAGCAAAACTCTAGTATTTCAAAAGCCCAAAAGTGCTGAACTAAAATAATTTTTAAAGCCTTGGCTTATGTAAAGGGGGAAAATGAAAAGTTATGAAACATTCTCTAAACTGTTGTTTATTGCCAAGAGCACTAGAATATGAGGCAGGGGATCTGAATTTGAATCCCATCTCTACTCCTTAGTGATGTTTTAAAATTCATTTAACTTCCTTAAGGCTTGATTTCTCTTACTTTAAAATGAGCAGATTAAACTAAGAGATCTCTAAGCACCAGCAGAGTTCTAAATGTAATTTCTTTGAGCTTTTTCACTTAATATGGTTTCTAGCTTAAAAAAAACACTTTTTATTGATTAGGAAAAATCATTTCCTTCAGGAGTCGATTGTAATTTTTTTCAATTTGTAATAAAATAGAGAAGAAACATTTCTCCCCAAATTAACTTCCTATGATGTAGTGTTATTAGCAATAGGCATTAAATTAATTTTTAAAAGATCTTCCAAGGTACCTTCCCTCATTTTTGTTTAAAATGAAGGATCATAGCTCTACACAAAATAAATATGAGTATAACTAATTAATATTTTAAAATTTTATGTCTCCCCCTGAAGTATCCCCTCTTTCATGCCAGATTTCTCCCATTAATGAATTTGTTTTGGGGGTCAGCCCATGCTAGCCTTGGTGCATTCCCCTCCATGTTAAGCTCTGACTCTAGAATTAGTGACTCTTGGTTACAGATGTACAAATTAAAAGAAACTCTGAAGTACCACCTATCAGATTGACCAATATTGCAATAAAGGAAAATGACAAATGTTGGAGGGGCTGTGGCAAAATTGGGACACTAATACACTGCTGGTGGAGTTGTGAATTGGTCCAACCATTCTGGAGAGCAATTTGGAACTCTGTCCAAAGGGCTATGAAACTATGCATACTTTGGTCCTGTACTAGTTCTGTAACCCAAAGAAATAAAAATAAAGGGAAAGTACCTACTTGTATAAAAATATTTATAGGAACTTTTTTATAGTCATAAAGAATTGAAAATTGAAGGAATTTCCATCAATTGAGGAATGACTGTACAAATTGTAATGCATGTTGGTGATGGAAAGTGGAATATGAGAAATAATAAGCAGGATGATTTCAGAAAAAAGGTGGCAAAACTTCAAAGAACTGAAATAAGGGAAATAATGAGGCAGGAGAACATTGTATACACTATTAGCCATACTACAAATCAAGCAATTGTGAACAACTTGTCTTCTCTCAGCAAGACAATGATCTAGATCAATTCTGAAGGATTCATGAAAAAGAAGGCTTTCCACCTCCAGAGAAAGACCTTTTGGATTCAGAATGAGGATCAGAACATGCTGTTTTCATTTTAGTTTATTTATGTATTTATTTGGGGAGTTGTTTTATATGAACATTCTCTTATAACAATGACTAATATGAAAGTATGTTTTGCATGATTATACATGTATAACCCAGACCAAATTGCTTATCATCTCCAGAAGGGAGGAGGAAAGGAAGGGAAGGAGAACATTTGGATATTCTAATTTTAGAAAATATATGTTGAAAATTGCCATTTTATATAATTGGGAAAACAAAAAATATATAGTGTTCAAAAAGAAAAAATAAAACAATCCATAGTTAATTCCCCTGACACACACTACTTGTCAGTTCCTTTTGTGCTTTATTTTCTCCCATTAGAATATAATCTTTTTGAGGGCAGGAACTTCCTTTGTTTTTGTTTGTATTTGTAACTCCTGAGTTTAGTACAGTATCTGGAACAAAGTAAGTGCCTTGCAAACAACAGGCTTGCCTCTCTTTTGTTCTAATTGATGATATTATCAGTATGGGGATTTCGAGTCTATGGTGATTAGACAATAAGTATATAATACATTATTGGAGTTGCCTTGGACACTAAGTGATTTAACAATATGCCCAAGATCAGAAAGCTAATATATATGAGACGCAATTGAAATTCAAGGCTCCTGAGTTCAAACATGACCCACTAGACATTTTGTCATGATACCTTCTATAGTTAATAAAGCAAGGCAGAAAGGAAAAGAAATTGGGGTAGGGAAACCATTCAATTTATCAAATAGGTAAATAAGCATAATATACTGAGATTTCTGTCCTTAGACACTACAAACAAAGCTTTACCCAAAAGGTATTCCTCAGTTCTCCCTCTAAAAAAAAAAGTTTCTTTATGTACAACAGCCAAAAAGAATTCATGACAACTTTTCCCAAATTCAAGACAGCATCTACTACACATTAGGCAGCCTAGTACTCACACTCATACCTGGCAGAGGAATCATCAGGTAGCTGACACATAAGCATGGTAAGCGTTGGGTCCAACAACTCACATTTTGTGTCACGGAGAATGTCTCAACTTTCAAATCAGTTTGGTATAATGAATAGAAGACCAAACGTTAAGCCATGAAGCCCAGGTTTGAATCTTACTGTAGACATTTAATAGTTGTATGACCCTGGCCAAACAACAACCTCTCACAACTTCACTTTCTTCATCTGTAAAATACAAATAATACCTTTAGTATTTGACTTAAAGAGTGGCTATGCGGATTAAATGAAAGAATACATGGAAGGGGGTAGCAGATATTAAAGAGCTTTCAATATAAAGTAAGCATGAAGTAGTTTTAAAGCCCTGAATTCCATTCCATTCTGAAAAGCCCCTTAATATTTTCCTGTACCCTATTGAATTGGAAACACATCCCTATGTATTTATCCAATACCTTTTCATTTCCTAACTAATTTCAAAGCTTGAAACTCAATACCTCTTAAACACAAAAGGGAATGACTTCTCGTACATTTTCCATATCCATCATATTCTACTTTCTATGCTGATGCAGAAAACTTATGGGTCTCTGCATATTTACTTAGACTTATATTTCTCACATCTGAGTTACTCTCAAGGAGTGCAGTGGTTTATGAAGCAAAATGCCACCCTCAGTGGTTTACAAAGCAAAAGGAAAATGCTTTCTGGGCAGTCGACCAAAATATTTTCATTACTGACATGATCACTCTTAAGTTAGAAATATAAAGTTAATAAAAGGCTAGCAGAGGATGGTCTCCCCATACCCTTTGTTTTCCTTTATCTGAGTGGAACCTGCAAGTGCCATTATACTAAAGGTTGTCTTGCTATTTCCATTACACATTCCAATTTGTCAGAATTTTATAATAGCTCTGAAAAATTCAATATGAGTTCAAATTGCCATAACAGGTATCAGCCCAGGAGCAAGGTTTTAAAATGGTTTAGCTCTCCCTCTCTCGCTCTCTTTTTTCAGTCATAAGAAGAGAAACATAAAAATGCAAGCGTTCTAAAATAGCACACCCCCACCCCCATTAAATCACACAGGTATACCTAAATATGAATTGGCATCTTGGATGCAGCATTCCAAGTTGTTTCTATGGAATGTGTGGTCCAGAGCCTTTGAATGTTACTTTCAAAATAATAGTTTAGCATAACAAACAAACTTCACTATAAATTCAAGATTGTCCAAATATACAAAAAAGGTAAGCGAACTTCAAAATGAAAGAACCACAGTGGAGAGAGGAGATAAAGACCTGCATAAAATAGCATTGTTGCCCAGTGTGCAAATGTACAAATTCTAAAGATGTGTATTTAGAAAATACTTAGATAATAAGGATACAACCCTTGAGCAAAGAAATTTAATCCCAGCAATAAAACTGTTTTTGAACCAACACAGGCAGGCCTTACTGAAATTATGCACCATCTCTCCAACTCTGACTCAGTTGTGTAAACTGGATGGTAAGGCATCCAGGAGAAGTTGCTAATTTGGCTAACTTACCAGTAAAACCAGTGAGAAAATCAGCCAACTTTATCGGTTTTAGGTATGACTTGGAAAAATGATTGAACTAAAAACTCAAACTGGTTCTGGATACCATATCTTTTATAAAGCAATTAGAAATAACCTATTTATTACTAACAATCTCAACCATTATTTCCAGTTTTAAGTCCCATGATCCTATTTACTTCAACTTATAATTATGTTTTATGATTAATACATATATTAATGTGAATATAAATACTTTAGAAAGTATAAACTGTATTCAAGTATATATATGTATATTAAGTTATCTATTCTTTAATAAATTTGTACATGATTAATAAGCTTTAATAGTTTAAAATTCCATTAAGACCTCTGGATTACTCTATATCCATCCATCTATCCACTGTTTTATTCATAAGTGCAAACTATCTAATGCAGACATACATAAATGGATGCATTTATACATTGATATGTATATATAGAGAGAGATATAACTGATATAGTTTTCTATATATACATATATTAAATATATTTAATCTAGGATTGAGTCAAGGATACCAAATATCTTGAGAATAAATGATTAGTTCCTCAGGGCAATAACTTTGATTTATACATTTTGTAACCACCAAAATAAACGGCTTCTTTCTGACTGAAGGTCAGGATTCCATTATTGCTAGTATAGACATACTTTTAAGAAGAGAATAGAGTTTATCAATAGTGTTCTCAGGGAAGGCATCTTCACAATTCTTTGCAGAAACAAGAGGAGTATGTCATTGGATGTATTGTTAGACTCTGTGTAGTTTACTAATAGAACTATAGTTCTATTCTTTGGGTTCTTTTTTATTTTTTACTATAAGGGAGAACTCTATAGAAGATGGGCAGATGTGGTACATTGGGAAATGCTGAGGATATAAAATGACATGAATAAAAATTTTAAAGGGTTCTCAAAGGCATAGCAAACACTGCTCTAAACATGAGTTTTCATCATAGTATCTTTCTCTAAGTAGAGTCCTTTGTCACAAAAACAAGTGAACAGATTCATCCATACGGATGAATTCTCTATCTTCTGGCACCTTTCTGAAAGAGAGGACAAACATCAGTAGTACTCTCTAGTCACCACAAACAACTTCAGTTTATTCCTCCCATGTTCTTTCTTTATACACAATTTCCATATAATTCCACAGAATACTACGGTGAATTTCATTTAAGAACTGGAGGCAATGTTTACTGTTTGCTTTTTTTTTTTTAAATTAACCTGTTTATACTCAGAAGACACTGTGGTGCCACAGAAGGTGAATATTAGATTTGGACTTAGGAGGCTTGAGATTGAATCCTGATTCTGCCACACCTTGCCCTATTCTCTCTGGTTTTAATTTTTCGCATCTATAAAATAGAGCTGAGAGATACAGAGTGGATTACTTCAAGGTCTTTCTAGCTCTAAATTTCTGGTCCAAAGTACTTTTTTACCATAGACAAGTTACTTTTATTATATGACCTTTAGTTTCTTCTTCAGTATAACAGGAGTGATTATACCAGCTCAAAAATTTATCTAAAGGAAGTGTTTCATAAACCTTACAAAGGGATGGGAATAGGGATAGAGATAGGAATTTCAACTAGGTGAAGAAACTTCCTATGTAAATGTGGGCCAATATCTTCTTTGCCACTTAGAGGCTTAGTTTCCTAGAGCACTCATTTTAAAGTCATTTCTCAGAGCAGCACAGTCAGTATGCATCAGAGGCAAGACTTCAATTAGATCTTTGGATTTTCCTGGTATCAAGACTATTTCTCTCTCCAGGCTTTTCTGCCTCTCTGTAGCATTCATTCCTAAATTTACTAATTTCATGCGTAGAGTTGTTTCACATGTCTTATTCATCATGATCCCATTTAGGAGTTTCTTTGGCATATATACTAGAGTGATTTGCCATTTATTCTCCATTTCATTGTTCAGATGAAGAACAGAGGCAAACAGGGTTAAATGACTTGTCCAGGGTCACACAGCTAGTACATGTCTGATGCAGGCTTTAAACTCATTTAGATGAGTCTTCCTGATTCCAAATCTTATGTTCTATGAGCTAGTCTAAATTTTCTTTACTCTTATATTTAATCTATCATTATATTTTATCATTATTATTTAACAAACAGATCCCATCCCCAGTGAATTGGATTATATAATACCTGTAAAGGGACTCCTTACAGACAATGGAGGCTTTATTTAATGGTTAACATTTACTAAAGCTTTCAGTTCCTGAAGTATCTGTTCTCAGTTTATTTCAGAAGAAGCTTCCTGGTAGTTTCAACTCTGAACAATTTTATTAATCTCATCAGTGTTTAATTATACTTTTATTATACCACTTTGTGTATCTATCAGGTGTGTTTTTTTTTTCCTTTGTCTGAGCAGAGTAGGGTTAGCACAACTCAGGAAGATGGAATTCAACAAAAAATAATTTTTTGCTAGGATGACACTTAAAGTAACAGGAAATCCAAAAGTACATTTGCCCACCCTTGGTTAGTGTGCAGCTCAAGGGCTATAACAGTGAGAGGGTTAGATGTTGGCTTCTCAGAGGCTATTCAAACACAATGGAGGCTCTGGCAGGATCTGCCAAGCTGGATAGTCCTCAAATGCAGGCCTGGCTATAGTTTGTGTGCATGTTGTCAAAGGACCAACTTAGTGACATTCAAAAGGGCTTATCAGTAAGAAGAAGCTGGCTGCCAGTTAATGAAATTTTTTAGTCAAAAGAATACAAAAAGAATCATTTATCCTCCTGTCCCTATCCTTTCCTTTTTTACCTTCCTTATTATTGTCTAGAATCTTTCTGATTAATTGATGAGTTATTGACAAAGGAATGGAGGGAAAATCCTATTGGATGAAATATTACATGTACTGAAGTTGTAAATAGACATTCACCCAAAATAAAAGAAATGAAAGGAAACATTATAGTACAGTGGAGGGAAAAACAATATTCTGTAATGAGAGAATCTGGATACATGCCATGCTTATGATGATCTCTAGTTATATGATCTTGGATAAACCTCAATTTATATATCTGTAATGAAGTTTGACTTAATTTTCATTTTTATCTATTATTCTATAAAATAATATTTGGGGAGATAATAATCACATAGAAATATTTAGTATTTTAAGATGCAATGAATATTTGGGTAATGCTATATATTATGCATTACCATTCCTTGTATGTTGAATGTTTGAGTCTAAGAAAAATTCCCAGTGTGATTTTTTTAATTAATGAAATATCCTTAGTATTTCAGGTTTTTTAAGTATCTCGACATAACAGTATTTGACCTGGAATTTTATATTTCCAAATAATAATTTTTCTAATACTTGGGAAGTCATTCATGTTCAACCAGAAATACTCTAAAGAAAATCCATTCAGTGCTAGTTAACTTTACAATTAAACAAACACATATATGCACATACACTCTAGGAAATTAATAATTTTAAATCTAATTGAAAGTCTGATAGGGATAGATAGATTCCAGAGTAGATTTTTCAAATTAAAAACTATTAGATCAATCAAGTCTATTTCCTACATACAGTTTGTACCCCTTTTCTTGGGTTCACAATCAACCAAGCCTCTGCCATTGGTCACAAAAGGAATCAAGGAAGTGTGAATAAACTGCCCCTGATGGGCAGCCACTGTCACTGCTGTGTACAAAGCATGGAACACTTGACTGCTAAGTGATTTGTATGGAGAGCAGAATATTTCATTCTGTGGAACTAAGTGTAACATATAAAACTTATGTGTATATACTAAATCATATCTGCCATAACTAAATGTTCCTAAAAGTAAAATAGGAGGAAAAAACATTAACTTTTTCTATAGTTAGAAAGAGTAAAAGAAGAAAGGAAACTAATTGATGGGCTGTAAAATACCATAGCTATAGTAATGAGTATGACAAATTATCCTTCTAACTCCAAGACTATGATGAGCCAGGGTAAGTAAATCGTAGTCAGAGAGCAAGGAGCTCCTGGGTATCATTTCATGCTTGAAAAGAGACAATTTACAAGTGGTGCCCCGAGGCTGGAGAACAGTTGATTTCCATCACAAGTTAGACAACTTTATTCCCTGGGGGCAATTTATTCACCCATTCTTCACAAACTGACTATGATTATGATTTAGCATCAGTGTCAGATGTGGTCCTACTCTATTTAAATAAACTCTTCCCTAGATTCTCCTCCACTCCTTTTGCCAGCCCACTAATGAACTTAACCTATCTTCTCACCCTCACCACATATATCAGGATGATACTTAACCTTGCCTAAGTTTGACTTAATTTCTACCTGTTCTTACCCTGTCTTCCTTCCTTGTCTCATAAGTTTTGAGAGATCAAGGAGCACAAGTAATTGTTTTTGTATCACCCAGGTGAGTGAGCACCACACTCAATTAGGTGTTTAATAGAGGCTTACTGATGATGGTTTTATGCTCAGTAATTGAAACTCCTTTTCTCTGGTAAGTATTCTAGTTATTATTTAACATTTACCAATAAATTTCCACCCTGTGTTTGATATTAGGTCAAATATTCTCTCCCCACCTCAACATCTGTCATTATTTATAGTTTTTTTTTAAACCCTTACCTTCCATATTGGAATCAATACTGTGTATTGGTTCCAAGGCAGAAGAGTAGTAAGGGCTAGGCAATGGGGGTCAAGTGACAGACAGACAGAGAGACAGAGACAGAGAGATATAATGAAAAAAAAAACTAATCAAAACTGAAAAATTTTATAGAAAGTTTCTCTGATAAATGTCTCATTTCTCAAATATGTAGAGGACTGATTCAAATGATAAAAATATATAATTCCTCAATTGATAAATGTTCAAAGGATATGAACAGGCAATTTCTAGATAAAAATAATAAATACATTATCATAAGAAAATGCTCTAAATCATCATTGATTAGACAAATGCAAATTAAAATAAATTTAAGGTACCATCTCAGACCTATTAGATTGGCTGATATGACAGAAAATTCAAAAGAAAAATTCTGTAGGATATGTGGGAAAATTGGGATGCTAAAACACTGTTGGTGGGGTTGTGAATTGATTTAGATATTCTGGAGAGCAATTTTGAATTATGTCCAAAGGACTGTAAAATCGTGTATAAGCTCAAGACCAGTACTAAGTCTCTAACCAAAAGAGATAAATTAAAAAGGAAATATTTATACAAAAATAATTATAGCACATCGTTTTGTGCTAGCAAAGAATTGAAAACTTAAGAGATAGCAATCAATTAGGGATGGCTAAAGAAATTGTGGTATATGATTGTGTTGGAATATAATTGTGCTATAAGAAAAGATGACCAGGATGATTTCAAAACAAGCTGGTAAGACTTAGTTGAACCAATGCAAACTTAAATAAGCAGACCCAATAGAACAGTGTTCACAGAAACAGCAATATTTTATGATGGTCAATTGTGAATGCCTTGGGCTGTTCTCCACGATAAAATGATCCAAGACAATTCTGATGACCTTATGATGGAAAATGTTTTCCTTTTCCAGGGAATGAACTGATGATATATGAATGCAGATTGAAGCATAATTTCTATTATTTGAGTGGGGGTTGGTTAATGATCTCTCTTATAACATGACTAATATGGAAATATTTTTGTATGACTTAATTTGTATAGAGGTCCGACCAGTGGCCTCTCTGAGGATCTAGGGTCTCTCTGCTCAGATGTGGAGTCACAGTAGGAATAAGCACATGAGACACACTGTTCATTCAACCCACATATGCAGGAATCGCACACAGTGCTCTGCCATAGTACTGTGGTTCATTTACTATATAGGTTTTTTGATACACATTTCTTTGACACACAATCAATCTTCTACATATGTGACATTCTTCAATTTCATCGGATATTATCAAATGACCTAAACAGATCTCTTGTGATGCTACAACAAAGAATTCTGTGATCATTTACTAGGTTTCTACAACACTCTTTGATAGATGTGATTAATGGGAATAAAGCCATTTGTAGGCTAGTACCCCTTGACCTACTAAGAGAATCATTGTGCTTTTGGTCAGCTTTCACTATCAATCATAATTGCTTGGGAGATGAACAAAACATCTTCATATCTACATGTGAGGACTTAAAGCAGACCATTTTGGGGGTTTTCCTCAATTTACAAGTTCTATTTTTTCTTGTGTTACATTGAAGTGCCTAGCAATGCTGTTTGGCTTCTGTTTCAACAAATTCATTGGGGTGTGGTAACTGTAGGAAAAGATTCATTACAGTACTCAAGCTTTTGGCTGGTGTTTATTGTAGGACCTTGGAGCTTGTCTTGTGCTTGAGAAAGGAGGGGTCATGGGCAGTAATCTTGGAACCCACGAGAATAAATATCATACCTCAGCATGACTGTTTCTATAGTAATAATTAATAGATGTAAGCTTTATTTATCTTTACATTTTTTTCTGGCATAGTGTCTCATATATACTAGTCATTGTTGTATAAAGGGTCAGTTAGGTCTAATAGCACCTATATTTTAATGATTTGAACAATACAGGGATTTCATTGTAAAAAAATTTCACATCCCTTCTCTCCTTTGATTTTTTTTCTGATAAATTCTGACTCAAAATGTGTAGAAACAGCAGAAGACGTTCAGGCAAATTAAGCTTATTTTATGGTTGATATAATTTCTTTTATGTGGGTAATCATGGTATATAGTTTGATATGACTTGTAAAGCATTTATCATACATATCGTTTCCTCTTCATTTTGAGAAGTGGAGATGGTGAGTATTATTTATTCCCATTTTGGAAAAAAATAAAACTGAGTCTCAAATCAAATGGCTTGCCCAAATTCACAAAGATAGTAAATGGTAAAACTAGTATCAGAATGTATATATTCTGAAACCAGACCCATTACTCCTTCAACTCAAATTCCACAGTCCCCAGCAGTTTATATATTTAGATGGCAGTTCTCCTGGGAAAACATGGTTTGTAGGTTGTTGTTTTTTTTTTATTTCTAGCCTATAGCAAAAGTTAGAGGGGGTGAGCAGTTGCATGTCTTCATTAAATCAAAATCCTAGTTATTGTCAAGTACAAGGTGCCTCAACTGGAGAACTGGCTGAATAATTTAGAAAAAAAAAACAAGGAAAATTTCTTACTTTGTAATTTTGTTGTACTTCTTACACTGATATTTTGTGAGAAAAATTCATGTGTTCTAACCCAAAAAAGAAAGAACATTGAATCCAGAGACAGGATTTTGGTTTACATTGTGGTTCTGTTAAGTAATACTCATTTAAATAACAGTATATTATCTCTCTCAAGGTCTGTTTCCACATTCATATAATCATGTCTAGATTCTCTTCCAGCTCTAACTATATGGTCCTGCCTCTCAAGTTTCAAATCCCTAGCTATCACTTCACTTTCTTAAACTCTAAGTGTCCCAAAACTGTCATTCCCATGAGTTGGTGATTTTTCTGAGATAAAAACATTTCAGTTGACTGAATAAAAACTGAAGGAGTTATTTTGGCATTCAGAGCTCTTCACAATCTGATTTCAATCTTTCTTGGAAAATGCACCTTCCTTTGCATGCTCCAGCTAAATTTAACTGCTTGCCATGCTACAAATTTCTGTTACTTTTTCTCCTTTGTGCCTTTGAAGACATCTCCTACAAAATCATCTCTGTAGGAAAAATTTCTATCTGTTTAAATCTTTCTTATCCTTGGGGTGTTCAGGGAGGGGTAGTATCTCTAGTATGGAGGGCTTGTCGTGCCCTCCTAGTGCAGCTCTCCAACCTCTGACCCTCACCTGACACTCAGCTCTCACTTGTGGCTCCTAGTAGCTGCTAGCATGTGGCAGCGGCCACACCCCGGGCAATGGCTTCGACAGGTCTGCTAAACCTTGTGAGGGTAGCCATCGGGTCGACGTCGACCCCTGGTGAACCAGGGCTTTGCTCACCCAGCATGTGAAGACTGCTTCGGCGGAACAGATGGAAGAAACCAATAAGAAGGTTCAACGGCTGAGAGGACGACACAGCAAAGCACTGTGGAGTGCTTAGGACATGTTGGAGCACAAAGGACAACACGGCCATCCAATGCAGCTGAGGAAGTCTCCAGGTGTAACCATTTTTCGTGCCACTGGACCCAGGCTTCCAACGCCGAGAGAGTGGGACTGTCTCTGTGCATTGACTTTTCCACTTAAATATCCTACACGCACAAGTGTTTTTGTGCACACTCATCTATACCACAGATGAAAGCGCAAAAAGACAATCATCATCCTTGGTTACCGAGAGACTACTACTATACTATCCTTCTTCTAAGTGTAGCTCACATTACTTTCTGAAGATTTTAATCCATCTAATCAAAATATATGCCCCCAAACTTTGAGTTTTCTGAATGATTTTGTTTCCTTTTCACAATGAGCACATCCAGCTTCATAGCCTAATTATGTGTTTACATTTCTTCCTGGAAAATATGTATTAACACCTTATTTTAATACATATTTTGCCTTGCATTCCCAAAGGTTATGCCAGGGACATTCAATCTTAGACATGACCAAATAAGTAGAAAAAGCTTCTTATATAGGTCCAGTGATGGATAATATGGATAATAAATTCATAGTGAATATCTGTTTGCTAAACAAAAATTGTGTCTTCACAAAGTTTTTGACAATCTGATCTTTTTTGGGGGGAGGGGTAATGTAGATATTACATAAAATTCATGAAGGCTATTTCTTCATTTGTAGAGATGTTGGAACCATCATTGAAGAAGGGAGTCTTTATATAGATTAAATGAGCAGAGATTTTTTTTACTTAATATTTTATTTAATTAATTAATTCAGAGTACTTTTCCATGATTACATGATTCATGTTCTTTGTCTCCCCTCCTCCTATCCCCTCACATTGCTAATGAGCAATTCCACTGGGTTTTACATGTGTCATTGATCAAGACCTATTTCCATATTATTAATATTTGCATTAGGATGATCGTTTAGAGTCTACATCCTCATTCATATCCCCATTGACCAATATGATCAAGCAGTTGTTTTTCTTTTGCATTTCTTCTCCTGCAGTTATTTCTCTGGATGTAGAGGGATACTCATAAGTCCCTCAGAATTATCCTGGATCATTACATTGCTGCTAGTAGAGAAGTCCATTACATTTTATTGTGCCACAGAGTATCCATCTCTGTATATAAGGTTCTCCTGGTTCTGCTCCTATCACTCTGCATCAATTCCTGGAAGTTGTTCCAGTTCACAGTCCTAGTTCATTATTTCTGTTAGTGCAATAGTATTCCATCACCAAAAGACACCACAATTTGTTCAGCCATTCCCCAATCAAAAGGCATTCCCCCTTTCTCCAGGTTTTTTTTTTTGTACCACAAAGAGCAAGGCTATAAATATGTTTCTACAAATCTTTTCCCTTATTATCTCTTTGGAGTATAAACCCAGAAATAGTATGGCTGGATTAAAGGGCAGGTAGTCATTTAAAATCCTTTGGGCATAGTTCCAAATTGACATCCAGAATGGTTGGATCAATTCACAACTCAACTAGCAATACATTAGTTTCCCAATTTTGCTGCATCCCCTCCAAAATTTATTACTTTCTTTAATAAGCAGAGGTTTTGCATATTATCTCTTTTGATACCCACAACAGAACTGTTATGGAGTTGTTATTGTTACTTTTACTTTACAAATGACAATAGAGATTCTGATATGTTAAATTGATTAATTAAGGCAAACTGTGGTTACTAAGATTTTGAAACAGGGTTCTAAACCAAGTTTCCTCTAATCTAAGTCCAGTACCCTTATTCACTATGATATGTTACCTTTTAAATACCTGTTGACTGAATCAACCAACTAGGTGACACAGTGGATGGGGCCTGAGGCCTGGAATCAAGAAGACTTGAGTTCAAATCCAGCCTCAAATACTGTGTTGTCCCGGGAAAATTATTTACCTTTCTTTAGTTTCTTCAATGGTAAAAATGAGGACAATAATAATATCACTTAACTCCCAGACTTACTATGAGGATCAAATGATAAAAGATTTGTAAAGCATCTAGAACAGTGTCTGGTACATAGAAAAGTCACTAAATGTATACTTCTTTCTTTTCTTAGTACTAACATTTTGTTTTTATATTATTTGATTATCATGCAAATCACACTTCCATAGTGGTCTTTGTTATGAGAGCACACTCATACAAAACAAAAAACCTCAAATTAAACCATAAATACACAGATGTGAAAGTATGCTTTGATCCACATCCATATGACTCCAACAGTTCTTCCTCTGGAGGTAGATAACATCTCCCATCATAAATCTTTTAGGATTGTCTCAGATCATTGCATTGCTGAGAGTAAGTGCTTACATTTTATTTGGAAGGAAAACATGTAATTCATTTTAGCCCCATCAGTAAAATATTACTTCCCCAAACAACACGATCAAAGAGTTCAAATTTAGCCCAATATTTCATATACAACACAGGCTCTGGGGTTGGTTAAAAGCTTTCTCCCAATGAAACAAGTTTTCTTCTTAAAATCTCTTATGAAAGCTTAATGAATGCTTACTTTCCAATTCTTTTAAAAAATGTTCATTTCTTTCCCTATTTCTTGGTAACACTGGATTTTTTTCATTAAGTATCTGAAAACAAAAGTGAACTTCTAAGCCATAATATATGACCCAGTCAAGCAACATTAATTAACTATACACTAGAATCAGAAAGAGTGCTTGAACTCCAAAGAACAAAGCCATTGAGAAGCTCTGCAAAGTGAATGATGATATATGACCACCATATTCATTCTACCATCAGTTAACTTGAGTGGAATAATTGAACCAATATTATTCACCTTGCTGCATACAAATCCAAATGAAAACACGAACAAGATATTTAAAAATCCAGATTTTCATTCAATTTCCATTGTTCTCATTTTTTCTGGTCTCCGAAGAATACTAGGTATTGTGAAACTTTCTTTATTATCCCTAAGTTCTCTTCTCCTGTATTGAACAACAGGAAACGATCCAGCCTCTATACCTTATGCGTAATTCAATTATATCAACAACAATATGCTAGATGTTTGTATATACCACTTGTCATGCTGACTCATAGTATATATTCAGTTTATCTAATAAGAAGAGTTAGCATTTATTTAGCACTTTAAGTTTGGAAAGCACTATTAACCCATTGGTCCGCATGACAATAATTCTGTGAGGTAGATAATGTTTTAAATCTCCCTTTTACAGATTAGAAAAAAGAATGAAAAATATTAAGTGATTTACCCAGGTTCACACATCTAGTTAATATCTGAAATGATTTAAACTCTGGTCTTCCTGACTCCAGCATCAATCCACTATGCGACCTAGATTCCACTATTTATATATCAGTAGTTGCAAAATATGTAGTAAATTAATGGTAAACCTCTTAAAGGGCTGGGTGATGGGAGAAATGTCTTTAAGAGAGTGGGGGGCAAACAGCCCAGCCCTACATCCCTCTTACTTTTTAGTAACAAACTCTTACAAATTCTGTGGTGGGATGATGGTACACATGATGACAGAGAAGCCTTTGAGTACTCTTCTGGCACATTGCCATAGGTTGGCCACCATGGACCTAGGATATCATAAAGCAGCAGATGTGGTTGACTGTTGTACTCAGTGGGGATTATTTTTAAACCAAAGTATTGAGAAGGAGCTAAAATGGTGACATAGTAGCAGAAGTCTTCTGAATCTCCTTTGAACCAATCCTTACAAAGTGTCTCAAAAGGACAGAAATCAAAATCAGATGAATAAAGGGGATATCCCACACTTTACAGCCATAAAGATAGCCAGTGCTATAAGGGGGTGAAAATTCACTTAAAAAATCACAAGTTGTTCAACCTTCCCCAGTACCACCTACCATGTGAGAGTCGGAGCAAGGGCCTGGACTATCTCTAAAGTCTAGGGATTCACTTAAAGCACCACAGACTTACTGCTGAGGGCAGTGTAAGGCCTTGGCATCAAGACTTGAGACCCAAGGCTGAAGAGTACAGAGCCTGGTCAGCAGAGTGCAGAGCTTAGGCAAAGCTAGGCTGGCCTCAGGCAAGGCAGCAGGGGCTGGAAAGATAGCCTCAGGGTAAAACAATTTGAAGTGAGCTACACAATTAACATCACAAATTTACCTGCCCTCATTCAAGCTTCTGATTGGGAAAGAAAGATACTAGCAAGACAAATACCTACAAGACAGAAGCTAAGAAAGCAATGACAAGCAACATGTAGGAACACCAATTCACTAGTGGCAAAAGGGATAATTGACTGCAAAAAAAGGTATTGGCCCAGGATAATTTCTATGGAGAAAAAGAGCAAAATACAGAAGCAACATCAAAGAGTGAAAAGCAAGCAAACACATCCAAAATTTCAAAAAAATAAAATAAAAATGGAAATTGGTAACAATCTCTCAGGGAACTCAAAAAGGTTTTTAAGAACCAAGTAAAAATGCTGGAAGAAAAAAAAAGAAGAGTGGAAAAAAAGAAGTGAAATTAATACAAAAAGAAAATAACAGCTTAAAAGACAAAATCACCCATATGGAAAAAGAGGCACAGAAATCAAATGAAGTAATACACATATTAGAGATCAGAATTAACCTGCTGGAAGCCATAAAAAGTATAGACCAAACCAAAAAAGGAAAATCAAAAGATCATAACCAAAAATCAGTCTTTAAAGACTAGAATTGTGCAAGTAGAATCTTATGATCTCACAAGATAGCAGGAATTAAGGAAGCAAAATCAAATGAAAGAAAAAAAAATAGACAGAAACATGAAATATCTCATTGAAAAGACAACTGACCTAGAAACAGGTCCAGGAGAGACAATTTGAGAATTATTTACCTACTATAAAGTCTGGAACAAAATAAAATAAAAACAAAATAAAAGCCTTGACATCATATTACAAGAAATTATCCAATAATAAGAAAGCAAAAGAAACATTGAAAGAATCCATAGATCACCCCCTACATTAAATCCCCAAAAGACAACCCCCAGGAATGTTATGATGGTCAAATTCAAGATCTTCCAGGCCAAGGAGAAAATATTGCAAACAACCAAACAAGAAATAATTCAGATATCAAGGAGCTCCAATCAGTATTAGGCAGGATCTGGGCAGCCTCCACACTCAACAACCTCAAGTCTTGGAATAGGATATTCAGGAATGCAAGAAAATTGGGTCTACAACCAAGAATCACCTACACATTAAAAATAACTATATATTTTCTGGAGAAAGTATGGACATTTAATAAAACAAAAAGTTTCCAAGCACTCCTAAAGAAAAGACCAGAACTAAGTGGAAAATTTGATGTCCAAATAAAAAATGCAAGAGACCCATAAATAGGTCAACAAAAAATAGGGGGGAAATTTTTAAGGGTTTCAGTAAAGTCAAATTGATTCCATTGCTATACGCAAAAATGATATCTGTAATAATGAAAATTATTTTCATTTTCAGAATAGATAAAAGTATTATGTATAGGACTTCCGGTTAAGATGGCGGCTTAGAGAAAGCTAAAGCTCAGATCTCCGGAAAACCCTTCCCCACCGATCTCAAACTATAAGCTCCTAAGGCGCCGAAATTCAAAACGATCAACAGCACAGACCCTGGGAAGCCTCCTCCTGGACCTGGACCCGGTTCAAAAGGTACGGCTCCCCTCAAAAGCCAGAACCCGAGATCACTCGGACCTCAGGGGTAGGAGCGCAGAGTCCAAGGCTCCCGGAAGCCGCAGCCCGGCCGGGCTCAGAGAGCAGAACCCTCAGGGCCTTCTACAGTCCCGGTGAAAGTTACTGCCTGGGGCTTCCGCTGCAGAGAGCTGGTCGAAACAACAGCAACCCTCAGGGCGGGCAAAACAGCCTCACAGGCTGGATCCTGCTATCCAAGTCTCAGTGAAAGTCCTTGCCCTCGAGCTTGGGTTAGCTGCAGCCCATCCCCCCGCAGGCCGAGGAAACAGCCTCACGGCCAGCGATTCTGAAGCAACTTCCGGAAAGCGAGCCGGGGGGAGAGTGTGGCCTCGTGGTCTGACCCTTCCATTCCAGTTCCAGTGAGGCATATTCAGTTTAACCCAGGGAAAGCTCATAGAACCATCTGCCCAGGACTAAAGCCTCTGATCACCAGACAGAGATAAGGAAAGCTAATCCTCCACATTCAGAGATGGCAGCAAACTCCACAGAAGCACAGAAGCCCCAAAATACCAAGAAAAATAAGAAGAAAGGGGCGACTTTGGACACATTCTATGGAGCCAAAATACAAAATACAGAGCAGATAGAAGAAGATATACAAGAAAATTCTCCAAAATATTCCAAAGGAAATAGAAACTCTCCACAAACCCATGAAGAATTTGAATCAGAAATGACCAAAAAGATGGAAGCCCTCTGGGAGGAAAAGTGGGAAATAATGCAAAAGAAATTCACGCATCTACAAAACCAGTTTGACCAAACTGTAAAAGAAAACCAGGCTTTAAAGCAAGAACTAATAAAGCAAAGCAAAAACACCAAGAAATTAGAAGAGAACATAAAATATCTCACCGACAAGGTGATAGATCTGGAAAATAGAGGGAGAAGAGAAAATTTAAGAATAATTGGACTCCCAGAAAAGCCAGAAATAAACACCAAACTGGACATGGTGATACAAGATATAATCAAAGAAAATTGCCCAGAGATTCTAGAACAAGGGGGCAATACAGCCATTGACAGAGCTCACAGAACACCTTCTACACTAAACCCCCAAAAGACAACTCCCAGGAATGTAATTGCCAAATTCCAAAGCTATCAAACAAAAGAAAAAATCCTACAGGAAGCCAGAAAAAGACAATTTAGATATAAAGGAATGCCAATCAGGGTCACACAAGACCTTGCAAGTTCTACTCTGAATGATCGTAAGGCATGGAACATGATCTTCAGAAAGGCAAGAGAGCTGGGTCTCCAACCAAGAATCAGCTACCCAGCAAAACTGACTATATACTTCCAAGGGAAAGTATGGGCATTCAACAAAATAGAAGACTTCCAACTTTTTGCAAAGAAAAGACCAGAGCTCTGTGGAAAGTTTGATGCCGAAAATCAAAGAGCAAGGAATACCTGAAAAGGTAAATATTAAGGAAAGGGGAAAAATGTTATTTTCTTTTACTCAAACTCTCTTCTATAAGGACTACATTTATATCAATCTATGTATACTAATATGTGGGGAAAATGTAATGTATAAATAGGGGGTAAAGAAAGACCAAATAGAATAATGGTTCTCACACAAAGATTCACATGGGAAGGGGAGGGGAAGAAAACTCCTATAAGAAGGAGAGGAAGAGAGGGTTTTTTTTTTTTACTTAAACCTCAATCTCAGGGAAATCAACTCTGAGAGGGAAAAATATCCAGATCCATTGGGATCTTGAATTCTATCTTACCCAACAAGGGTAAGGAGAAGGGAAAACCGAGGGGGGGAGGGGGAGAGGGAGAACAAAAAGGGAGGGAAAGAGAGGGGGGAGGGGGAGGGAAGAAAAAGGGAGGGACTAAAAAGGGAAATATCAAGGGAGGGGACACGGGGACTGATTCAAAGTAAATCACTGGACTAAAAGGTAGAGCCAAAGAAGAAAAGGTTAGAATTAGGGAAGGCAATCAAAATGCCAGGGAGTCCACAAATGACAATCATAACTTTGAACGTGAATGGGATGAACTCACCCATAAAACGTAGACGAATAGCAGAATGGATTAGAATCCAAAACCCTACCATATGTTGTCTTCAAGAAACACACATGAGGCGGGTTGACACCCACAAGGTCAGAATTAAAGGATGGAGTAAGACCTTCTGGGCCTCAACTGATAGAAAGAAGGCAGGAGTGGTAATCATGATATCTGATAAAGCCAATGAAAAATAGACCTGATCAAAAGGGATAGGGAAGGTAATTATATTTTGTTAAAAGGGACTCTAGACAATGAGGAAATATCATTAATCAACATGTATGCACCAAATAATATAGCACCCAAATTTCTAATGGAGAAACTAGGAGAATTGAAGGAAGAAATAGACAATAAAACCATACTAGTGGGAGACTTAAACCAACCATTATCAAATTTAGATAAATCAAATCAAAAAATAAATAAGAAAGAGGTAAAAGAAGTGAATGAAATCTTAGAAAAATTAGAATTAATAGACATATGGAGAAAAATAAATAGGGATAAAAAGGAATACACCTTCTTCTCAGCACCACATGGCACATTCACAAAAATTGACCATACATTAGGTCACAGAAACATAGCACACAAATGCAAAAAAGCAGAAATAATGAATGCAGCCTTCTCAGATCACAAGGCAATAAAAATAATGATTAGTAATGGTACATGGAAAACCAAATCTAAAACCAATTGGAAATTAAACAATATGATACTCCAAAACCGTTTAGTTAAAGAAGAAATCATAGAAACAATTAATAATTTCATCAAGGAAAATGACAATGGCGAAACATCCTTTCAAACTTTTTGGGATGCAGCCAAAGCGGTAATCAGAGGCAAATTCATATCCCTGAAAGCTTATATTAACAAACAAGGGAGAGCAGAGATCAATCAATTGGAAATGCAATTGAAAAAACTCGAAAGCGATCAAATTAAAAACCCCCAGCAGAAAACCAAATTAGAAATCCTAAAAATTAAGGGAGAAATTAATAAAATCGAAAGTGATAGAACTATTGATTTAATAAATAAGACAAGAAGCTGGTACTTTGAAAAAACAAACAAAATAGACAAAGTACTGGTCAATCTAATTAAAAAAAGGAAGGAAGAAAAGCAAATTCACAGCATTAAAGATGAAAAGGGGGACAGCACCTCCAATGAGGAGGAAATTAAGGCAATCATTAGAAATTACTTTGCCCAATTATATGGCAATAAATACACCAATTTAGGAGAAATGGATGAATATATACAAAAATACAAACTGCCTAGACTAACAGAAGAGGAAATAGAATTCTTAAATAATCCCATATCAGAAATTGAAATCCATCAAGCCATCAAAGAACTTCCTAAGAAAAAATCCCCAGGGCCTGATGGATTCACCTGTGAATTCTATCAAACATTCAGAGAACAGTTAACCCCAATACTATACAAACTATTTGACATAATAAGCAAAGAGGGAGTTCTACCAAACTCCTTTTACGACACAAACATGGTACTGATTCCAAAACCAGGCAGGTCAAAAACAGAGAAAGAAAACTATCGGCCAATCTCCCTAATGAATATAGATGCAAAAATCTTAAATAGGATACTAGCAAAAAGACTCCAGCAAGTGATCAGAAGGATCATTCACCATGATCAAGTAGGATTCATACCAGGGATGCAGGGCTGGTTCAACATTAGGAAAACCATCCACATAATTGACCACATCAACAAGCAAACTAGCAAGAACCACATGATTATCTCAATAGATGCAGAAAAAGCCTTTGATAAAATACAACACCCATTCCTATTAAAAACACTAGAAAGCATAGGAATAGAAGGGTCATTCCTAAAAATAATAAACAGTATATATCTAAAACCAACAGCTAATATCATCTGCAATGGGGATAAACTAGATGCATTCCCAATAAGATCAGGAGTGAAACAAGGATGCCCATTATCACCTCTACTATTTGACATTGTACTAGAAACACTAGCAGTAGCAATTAGAGAAGATAAAGGAATTGAAGGCATCAAAATAGGCAAGGAGGAGACTAAGTTATCACTCTTTGCGGATGACATGATGGTCTACTTAAAGAATCCTAGAGATTCAACCAAAAAGCTAATTGAAATAATCAACAACTTTAGCAAAGTTGCAGGATACAAAATAAACCCACATAAATCATCAGCTTTTCTATATATCTCCAACACAGCTCAGCAGCAAGAACTAGAAAGAGAAATCCCATTCAAAATCACCTTAGACAAAATAAAATACCTAGGAATCTATCTCCCAAGACAAACACAGGAACTATATGAACACAACTACAAAACACTCGCCACACAACTAAAACTAGACTTGAACAAATGGAAAAACATTAACTGCTCATGGATAGGACGAGCCAATATAATAAAAATGACCATCCTACCCAAACTTATTTATCTATTTAGTGCCATACCCATTGAACTACCAAAATACTTCTTCACTGATTTAGAAAAAACCATAACAAAGTTCATTTGGAAGAACAAAAGATCAAGGATATCCAGGGAAATAATGAAAAAAAACACATATGATGGGGGCCTTGCAGTCCCTGACCTAAAACTATATTACAAAGCAGCAGTCATCAAAACAATTTGGTACTGGCTAAGAAACAGAAAGGAAGATCAGTGGAATAGACTGGGGGAAAGCGACCTCAGCAAGACAGTATACGATAAACCCAAAGATCCCAGCTTTTGGGACAAAAATCCACTATTTGATAAAAACTGCTGGGAAAATTGGAAGACAGTGTGGGAGAGACTAGGAATAGATCAACACCTCACACCCTACACCAAGATAAATTCAAAATGGGTGAGTGACTTAAACATAAAGAAGGAAACCATAAGTAAATTGGGTAAACACAGAATAGTATACATGTCAGACCTTTGGGAGGGGAAAGGCTTTAAAACCAAGCAAGATATAGAAAGAATCACAAAATGTAAAATAAATAATTTTAACTACATCAAACTAAAAAGCTTTTGTACAAACAAAACCAATATAACTAAAATCAGAAGGGAAACAACAAATTGGGAAAAAATCTTCATAGAAGCCTCTGACAAAGTTTTAATTACTCATATTTATAATGAGCTAAATCAATTGTACAAAAAATCAAGTCATTCTCCAATTGATAAATGGGCAAGGGAAATGGATAGGCAGTTCTCAGATAAAGAAATCAAAACTATCAACAAGCACATGAAGAAGTGTTCTACATCTCTTATAATCAGAGAGATGCAAATCAAAACAACTCTGAGGTATCACCTCACACCTAGCAGATTGGCTAACATAACAGCAAAGGAAAGTAATGAATGCTGGAGGGGATGTGGCAATGTAGGGACATTAATTCATTGCTGGTGGAGTTGTGAATTGATCCAACCATTCTGGAGGGCAATTTGGAACTATGCCCAAAGGGCGACAAAAGAATATCTACCCTTTGACCCAGCCATAGCACTGCTGGGTCTGTACCCCAAAGAGATAATGGACACAAAGACTTGTACAAAAATATTCATAGCTGCGCTCTTTGTGGTGGCCCAAAACTGGAAAACGAGGGGATGCCCATCAATTGGGGAATGGCTGAACAAACTGTGGTATATGTTGGTGATGGAGTACTATTGTGCTAAAAGGAATAATAAAGTGGAGAAGGTCCATGGAGACTGGAACAACCTCCAGGAAGTGATGCAGAGCAAGAGGAGCAGAACCAGGAGAACATTGTACACAGAGACTGATACACTGTGGTATAATCGAACGTAATGGACTTCTCCATTAGTGGCGGTGTAATGTCCCTGAACAACTTGCAGGGATCCAGGAGAAAAAAACACCATTCATAAGCAAAGGATAAACTATGGGAGTGGAAACACCGAGAAAAAGCAACTGCCTGAATACAGCGGTTGAGGGGACATGACAGAGGAGAGACTCTAAATGAACACTCTAATGCAAATACTATCAACAAAGCAATGGGTTCAAATCAAGAAAACATCTAATGCCCAGTGGACTCACGCATCGGCTATGGGGGGTGGGGGGGAGGAAAAGAAAATGATCTATGTCTTTAACGAATAATGCTTGGAAATGATCAAATAAAATATATTTTAAAAAAAAGTATTATGTATAATCAGAGATTGTGGTATTAAGTTGTTTAATATGATATGTAAAAAAAGAAATTGGGTGAGTGAAGCAAAATAGGAGGATGGTACTAAGAGAAATGAAGGAGGGAGAAAAATAGGATAACATAACACATAAAGAAGTACATGGGGTGGAGGTAAGAATATTCTAATAAGAAGGGGAGTAAAAGAGTTTCAATAGGTAATACTTAAAACTTATCCTGTGTAGAATTATCTTTGAAAGGGAAGAGCAACTGGATTTATTGGGGTATAGAATTCTATCTTACCCTACAGGGAAGTTGAGAGGGAATAACAAAGTGGGGGAGTAGAGCAGGGAGTATTAACAGAAAGGAAAAGATTGAGGGCTTGATTAATAGACCTTAAAGAGAAATAAGAGGGAAATAAGAAGAGAGGAGGTATGAAGGAAAGTAAAATGGGAATGGGGTAAAGGGTGTGAATTTTAGATTTAACTCCACCTTGCTTAGTCTTTAGAATTTTAGCAACCAGGAATGTATACACCCCAATTATGGACTAAGTGTGGGGGGAGAAAGGTCTATGACCCATGTGAGCTAGCAACTGACAAATCAGAAACAACTGACTGGTCCCCTGGGCTGTCCAAAGCCAAGTTTAAACTGCCATTGGTGCATGTGAAACAAAGGAAGTGATTTAAAGAACTACCTTTATATTTCACATCACTTCCTTTGAGAGGAGCTCTGGGTCATGAAATTTGACTTGGAGGAACTCAAGTGTGAGATCTCAGACTGCTTCCCTTAGATGATCACATGGTGAGTGATAAGACCGACTCTCCTTTCCTTGGCTTTTCTTGAGGCAAGAGCCTCTGAGAAGGCCCCTTGCCTGAGGCCTCTGAACTCCCTCTGGGCAGCTATCCTTCCCTTTTTCTCTTTCTCTCTCTAATTCTTAATTTTTACCTTCTATTGTAAATAAACCACCATAAAATTCCATTCTGACTTGAATATTTCATTGGGATTTAGAATTTAAATGCCTGGCAACTAATTAAAAATTATAATCAGTCTCAACCCTAAATTTTACCCTTAATAAAGGGGATGGTTTAAAAGCAAGACATTGGTGTAGAAGGAAATAGTTAAAGAAGAAAGGGCAGGACTAGGAGAGGAAATAGAAAAGATGGAAAATATAAAAGTGGTAATCATAACTGGGTGTGAATGGGATGAACTCACCCATAAAAAGGAATCGATTAGCAGAGTGGATTAAAAATCAAAATCCTACCATATGTTGTCTATAAGAAACACACACGAGGCAGGCAGACACAGAGAAGGTAAAAATAAGAGGATGAAGCAGAATTTCTTGGGCATAAACTAAGAAAAAAGAAGATAGAAGTCATAATCATGATATCTGAAAAAGTCAAAGTAAAAATAGATCTGCTTAAAAGAGATAGGGAAGGCAATTACATCTTGATAAAAGGTAGTATGGGCAATGAAGAAATATCAGTGTTTAACATGTATGCAACAAATGTTATAGCATTTAGCTTTTTAAAGGAGAAACGATGAGAGTGTAAGGAGGAAATAGTAAAATAGATAGTAAGAGACCCCAACCTTCCTCTATCAGATCAAAATAAATCAAACCAAAAAAATAAATAAATAAGAAAGGAGAGAAGTAAAGGAAGTCTTAGAAAAATTAGAGTTACTAGATATATAGAGGAAAGTAAATAGGGATAAAAATAATATATAACCTTTTTCTAGCACATTGTACATTCACAAAGACTGATCATGTATTAGGGCATAAAATCAAGGCCAAAAAATGCAAGAGGCAAATCAAAAATTTACTGGAAATTAAATAGTATGATTCTCCAAAATTGGTGGGTATAGGATGTTGGAAATAGAGGGCTTAATATAAAAGGTTGGACTGTATTACTAAGAGTAGGGTCCCCAGGAATTTCAATTACTTCCAGAGATATTTTTATTTTATATAATATTTTATATAAATTTTAACAATTTATTTATAAAATATAGAATAGTGAAAGTAAGAAAATGAGATAGGGTATGGTATCTAGCCTAAGCACTAAGTATTTTGCTCCATCCCCTGGCTCAATCCATTTAGGGCTAATTAGTCCTTAAAGGGGCCTCATCCTTGAGCCATGGACCTGGTGATGCATTAAATATCTCTCAAACGGGTAGGTTTCTCCTGAGGATAGTACCTTCAGAAAATATAGAAAAGGAGTCAAGCATTTTCACTCACCCCAGATGGTAGTTTTAAGGAAAGTAGAAGCAGTCTGAGTTCCTCAGTCAGAGGTCCTCCAAAGTCAAGTCAAAGATGAAAAACCAAATAGCTTCCTCACAGGAAAAGCTTGACATTTTTTTTCTTTTCTTCACTTCCTGTGACTTTCTTCTATTTTACATGTAACAATTATAGCTAAAGATTTGCTTAGGACTACCCAGGGGGACAGTCAGTTGATTCAGATTTGTAATCCACTATCTCACACATGGGTCACAGACCTCTCCCACTCCAAGTGGAGTGTATATACTTTTGGTGATTAAATCTAAAAATGGGCAGGGGAGAGTTAATTTAATCTTCACAATCAGTGAATAGTTAATTTCATTTTCACAATCAGGGGAGATTTAACTTAATCTTCACATTGGTTAAAGAAAAAATCATAGAAACAAATAATAATTTCATTGAAGAGAATGAATATGAGAAGAAAACATATCAAAACCAAGGAAAGGCAGCCAAATCAGTACTCAGGGGAAAATTTATATCCCTGAGTGCATATATCAATAAATCTGAGAGGGAACAGGTCAATGAATTGGGCATGCAAACTAAAAAAACTAGAAAATCAAAGGAGAAATTAATAAAATTGAAAGTAAAAGAACTTTTGAATTAATAAATAAGACTAGGTGCTGGTACTTTTGAAAAAACAAGTACCAGTTAATCTAATAAAAAAAGAAAGAAAATCAAATTAATAGTATGAAAGATGAAAAGGGAGACCTCACCTTTAGTGAAGAGGAAATTAATGTTATTATTAAGAACTATTTTGCCCAATTATATGGCAATACATACAGCAATCTATGTGAAATTGATGAATATTTACAAAAATATAAATTGACTAGATTAACAGAAGTAGAATACTTAAATTACCCCAAATCAGAAAGGGGAATTGAATAAGCTATCAAAGAACTCCCTAAGAAAAAATCATCAGGGCCAGATGGATTCACAAGTGAATTCTATAAAAAAAAAGAAAAAAAATTTAAAGAATAACTAATCCCAATACAATAGAAACTATTTGACAAAATGAACAAAGAAGGGGTTTTACCAAATTCCTTTTAGGATACAAATGTGGTACTGACCAAAAACAGAGAAAACTAAAGACAAATCTCCTTAAAGAATATAGATGCAAAAATTTTGAATAGAATAATAGCAAAGACTCCAGCAAGTGATTGTGACAGTTGTCCCCTATGATCAGGTGGGATTATACCAGGAATGCAAGGATGGTTTAATATTAGGAAAAACATCCACATACTTGACCATATCAACAACCATACCAACAGGAATCACATGACTAACTTGATAGATGCAGAAAAAGCCTTTGACAAAATACACCACTCATTCCTATTGAAAACACTAGAAAGTATAGAAATAAATGGGCCTTTCCTTAAAATAATAAACATTATATACCCCCCAAAATCAGCAAGTATCATTTACAATGGGGATAAATTAGAAGCCTTTACAATAAGATCAGGAGTGAAGCAAGCATGTCCATTATCATCTCTATTGTTTAACATTGTACTAGAAACACTAGCAGTAGCAATTAGAGAAGAAAAATAGCAATTCAAGTGATTAAGACAGGTAATGAGGAGACTAAACTATCACTCTTTGAAAATGATATGGTGGTCTACTGAAAGAATCCTAGAGAATCAACTAAAAAACTAGTGGAAATAATCAACAACTTTGACCAAGTTTCAGGGTACAATATAAACCCACATAAATAATCAGCATTTCTATATATTTCCAACACATCCCAGCAGCAAGTTAGGAAGAGAGAAAGAGAATTTCCATTTAAAATCACCCAAGATACTATAAAATATTTAACAATTTATTTGCCAAGAAAAACACAGGAATTATGAGAAAACAACTACAAAACACTTTCCACACAATTAAAACTAGATCTAAATAATTGGAAAAACAAGATCTTTAACTGTAATATGAAGCAGTGGTCATCAAAACAATATAGTCCTGGGTAAATAACAGAAGAGAGGATTAATGTAATAGACTTGTTGTAAATTCCCTCAGCAAGATAGTATACAATAAACCCAAAGAGCCCGAGTTTTGGGACAAGAACCAGTGTTTGACAAAAACTGCTGGGAAAATTAGAAAACTGTATGGGAGCGATTAGGTCTAGATCAACATCTCACATCCTGTACCAAGATAAATTCAGAGTGGGTAAATAATTTAAATATAAAGAAGGAACCTATAAGCAAATTAGGTGAACATGGAATAGTATACCTGTCAGATCTATGGGAAAGGGAAGAATTGAAGACCAAGCAAGAAAGAGAATTTTACAAAATGTAAAATGAATAATTTTGATTACATTAAATTAAAAAGTTTTTGTACAAACAAAACCAATGACACCAAAATTAGAAGGGAAGCAACAAATTGGGGAAAATATCTTTATAAGAAAAAGCTTTGACAAAGATATAGTTTCTCAAAATCATAAGGAAATAAATCAATTGTACAAAAAATTAAGCCATTCCCCAATTAATAAGTAGTCAAGGAACATGAAGAGGAATTTTTCACATAAAGAAATCAAAACTATCAATAAGCATATGAAAAATGTCCTAAATCTCTTATAATTAGAGAAATGCAAATCAAAACAACTCTGAGGTATCTCCTCACACCTAGCAGATTGGTTAATATGACAAAAAAGGAAAGTAATAAATATTGGAAGGGATGTGGCAAAATTGGGACACTAATTCATTCCTACTCAAGTTGTGAATTGATCCCACCATTCTGGAAGGCAATTTGCCCAAAAGGTACTAAATGACAGCCTTCCCTTTAATCCAGTCATAGCACTGTTGGGTTTGTACCCCTAAGAGATAATAAGTTAAAATTTGTGTACAAAAATATTAATAGCCATGTTCTTTGTGGTGGCAAAAAGAAATGAAAAATGAGGGGATGACCTTTATTTGGAGAATGGGTAAGCAAATTGTGGTATCTGTTGCTGATGGAATACTATTGTGCTAAAAGGAATAATGAACTGGAAAAATTCCAGGTAAATTGGAATGACCTTCAAGAATTGTAGAGTGAAAGGAGCAGAACCAGGAGAACATTATACACGGAGATAGATACACTGTGGCACAATCAATTATAATGGATTTCTCTACTAGCAGCATTGCAATGATCCAGGAAAATTTTGAGGGACTTATGAGAAAGAATGCTATTCACATCCAGAGAAAGAACCGTGGGAGTAGAAACATAGGAGAAAGACATTTCCTTGATCACATGGTTTGATGGGGATATGATTGAGGATGCAAACTCTAAATGTTCACTCTATTGCAAAAATTAATAATATGAAAATAGGTCTTGATCCACGATATTTGTAAAACTCAGTTGAATTGTACATTGGCTATGGGAGGGGGGAGAAAGAGAAATAATATGAATCATGGAACCATGGAAAATATTCCAAATTAATTAATTAATGATTTTTTAATTCAAAAAAATAAAATTATCACTTCCCATGGGAAAAAAATAAAAGGCTACAACAAGTTATCACAAAAATTATTCACTATGACTAGGTGAGATTTCACCAGGAATGCAAAGGTTGTTTAATATTAGGATAATCATCCAAACAATTGACATATCAACAACCAAAACAACAGAAATTCCATGATTATCTCAACAGATACAGAAAAAGCCTTTAACAAAATACAACATTCCATATTGAAAACAATAGAAAGTATAGGAATAGAAGGGTCTTACCTTAAAAAAATAAAAAAAATTATTTAAGAGCATTAACAAATATCATCTGCAATGGGGATAAATTAGATGTCCACCCAATATGATCAGGAGTGAAGCAGTTTTGCCTATTATCAGCACTACTATTTAATATTTTACTAGAAATGCTAGCATTAGCAATTAGAGAAGAAAAAAGATTTTGAAGGAATCAACACAGGCAATGAGAAAACTAAACTATTACTCTTTTCAGATGACACTTGGGTATACCTAGAGAAACCAAGAAAATTAGCTAAAAATAATAGCAACTATCAATAACTTTAGGAAATTATGGGGTACAAAATAAACCCACATTAATCATAAGCATTCCTTTATGTTTCCAATAAAACCCAGCAGCAAGAGTTAGAAAGAGAAACTTGATTAAAAATTATTCTAGACAAGATAAAATACCTGGGAATCTGCTTGTCAAGAAAAATTCAGTAATTATATGAACATAACTACAGAACCCCCTTCACACAAATAAAACTAGATCTAAACAACTGGGGGAAAAAAGATCAATTGCTCATGGGTATTATTAGCTAATATAACAAAAATGACAATTCTCTTAACTGTGTGACCCTGGGCAAATCACTTAACTCCCCTTGCCTAACCTTTACTGCTTTTCTGCCTTAGAAATAATACATAGTGTTGATTCTAAAACAGAAGGTAAAGTTTAAAAAAAAATAAAATAAAATTACAATCCTCCTTAAATCAATTTACATAATAAGTGTTAAACCTATCAAACTACCAAAACACCTTTTTATAGAATTAGAAAAAGTTATTACAAAGTTCATCTGGGAGAACAAAAAATATCAAGGGAAATAATGAAAAAAATGTGAAGGATGGAAGCCTAGCTTTACCAGATATCAAACTATTCTATAAAGCAGTGTCCAATTTTCTGCAGGGAGCCAACAAACCCCCACTATCTGATAAAGTCACAGTTTGGGAGCTGGGAACTGCAAGGCAACCCCCGAAGAACAAAGCCCCCCACTGACTCCCCTCTGTGACTTCTCTTTCTCCAACTTTCCTTACTAATGGACTTGTCATGATTATTATTCTCTCCCTAATACAGGAGAAATAATATGAGAGGAAATACTTATAGGATCAATACACATATATCTTACTTTAATCCCCCTAGGTCATTACTCCAGGAAGATGCATTTATAGAATTAAAGCCCAATGATTATTGCCCATCACCCTTCCTTTCACTCAAGCACAGATATGCTTCAAGGCCCCACAATAAGCACTGGCCAAATGCTTGAGCACTATAATAACTCTTTCCTTACAGTTATCACACTCTAATGAATTTATTGAAGAACAGAAACAAGGCAGCATTGCTAGGCACTTCAAAGTAACACAAGAAAAACAGAACTTGTAAATTGAGGAAAACTCCAAACCCGGCCTGTTTTAAGTCACCTTTTCACTTTGTACTTAGATACAAAAATATTTCATTATTCATCTCCTAAGCAATTGTGATTTATAGTGAAAGCTGATCAAAAGCACAATGATCCTTTCAGCAGGTCAAGGAGTACTAACTTACAAATGACTTCATTCATGTTATTCATATATATCACAGTGTTGTAGAAATGTAGTAAATAATCACAGAATTCTTTATTGAAGTAACATCTCAAGAATATTGATTATGTGATTTGATAATATCCAATCAGAATGTAGAACATCACATATGTAGAAAATTTATTGTGTGTCAAAGAAGTATGTACTTGAAAACCTATATAATAAACAAACCACTGTACTATACTAGAGCACTGTGTGTGATGCCTGGATACGTGAGTTTGAATACATAGTGTCTCTCATCTCCATAATTCAACCAGATTATCACACTTAGGTGGAGAAAGACCTTGGACCCTCAGAGAAACCAATGGAAAACTCTCATTAATCATCAAAATGATTGGGTACTGGCTTATAGATAGAAGGGTAGATCAATGAAATATACTTGGAGTAAATGACAGTAGTAAGCTAGTGTTTGATAAACCCAAAGATCCCAGCTTTTTAGGCCAACAATCCACTATTTGACAAAATCTGCTGAGAGAATTAGAAAATGGTATGGGAGAAATTAGGCTTAGATCAACACCTAACATCCTATACCAAAATTAACTCAGAGAGGGTAAATGACAAATATAAAGTGGGAAACTATAAACAATTTAGGTGAACATAGAATAGTATATCTGTCAGTTCTATGGGAATGGAAGGAATTTAAGACCAAGCAGAAGCTAGAGAACACTATAAAATGTGAAATGAATAATTTTGATTATATTAAATTAAAAGGTTTCTGTACAAACAAAACCAATTCAACCAAAATTAGAAGGGAAGAAACAAATTGGGAAAAATTTATAAGAATGACAAAGGTCTCATTTTTCAAATTTATAAGGAACTAAATCAATTGTACAAAAAAATCAAGCCACTTCTCATTTGAAAAATGGTCAAGTGATAGGAATAGGCAGTTTTAAGATAAAGAAGTCAAAACTATCAATAAGCACATGAAAAATATCCTAAATCTCTTATAATTAGAGAAACGCAAATAAGAACAAGTCTGAAGTACCTCCTCACACCTAGCAGATTGGATAACATGACAACAAAGGAAAGTAATAAATGTTAGATGGGATGTGACCAAATTGGGACACTAATGCATTGCTGGTGGAGTTGTGAATTAATCCACTCATTCTGGAAGGCAATTTGGAATTATGCCCAAAGGGTGATAAAAGACTGTCTGCCCTTTGATCCAACCATAGCACTGCTGAGTTTGTACCCCAAAGAGATAATAAGGAAAAATACTTGTACAAGAATATCCATAGCTGTACTCTTTGTGGTGGCCAAAATTTGGAAAAATGAGGGGGTGTCCCTCGATGGGTAATGACTGAAGAAATTGTGGTAATGATGGTGAAGGAATACTATTGTGATATAAGGATTGATGATCCAGAGGCTTTCCATATAAACTGGGAGAACCTCAATGAACTGATGCAAAGTGAAATGAGCAGAATCAGAAGAACATTGTACACAGAAAGTAAAACACTATGGAAAAATCCAATGTAATAGACTTTGCTACTAGTAACAATGCAACAAGCCAGCACACTCCTGAGGGACTTATGTAAAAGAATGCTATCCATATTGAGAGAAATAACTATGGGAATAGAAATGCAACAGTAAAATATATGAAATATATGGCATCACTTATCCTATGTATATTTGGGTATGTGATTTGGGGTTCAGGCCTATAGAACATCACTCCATAGCAAAAATGAATAATATGGAAATAGGTATCAAGTGAAAACATTTGTACAACCAAGTGGAATTGCTTGTTGGCTCTGGGAGCTGGGAGTGAAGAGGGGAGGGAAAGAAAATGAATTGTGAATATGGAAGAATATTTTAAATAAACATAATGGAAAAAATAAAACAAGGTTTCTAGGAAGACCCTTTTGCTGTGAATATAAAATGACTGATCCTGTGGCCTTGGCAGCACACAATTGGTCTAACCTATGACTGTTGTAAGTCCTCCTTGAGCTTCACCAGACTCCTGTCTCAGGCTTGCTAGTCTTGATATTTGGATTGCATATTTAAACTGGATTTGTTTATTTCCATTTCTTTTCTGGTTCCATTAACTTAGACTCTGGTACCTGGCTTTGTTGCCCTAGTGCTATCCCCAATCCAAAGTTTTGCTTTATCTTGCCCTGCCTTTACTCAGCCAGCAGAGTAGTCATTATTGGTCTTCTCTTGGCAGTTTGGTGGTATTCAAGATGTCAATACTAATGACTAATCCAATAACCGTGGCAGTTAGCCTTCAAGAATTTTGCAACTCCCTGGTGCTTTCTGTGATAGTTACTGAAACAATTTAACACTACAAATCCTAAATCCCAGGGACTGGTACTAGTGCTTAGCTATCAATCGAATATCTTCTGAAAAAATAAATAATTCTAGGTGCTAAACAGATTTTTGCCAGAGTAGCACTTTCTGTTAGAGTACATTAGATACTATCTCAGAAAGTACTCTTCCTTGAATACAAACTAATCATGACTATATGTTATCAATTAACATCTTTATTTCTTAAGAAAATAGTGGCCCGCCTCTCTGAACTTCTATTAAAATAGAAGTTCTTGTCTCTAAAGGGCCCCAGGTGGCAAAAGTCCTAAGCAATCAGTGTGGGCCCATTCTAGGAAGCACAAGTGCCATCTAGTGGTCACACAAATCCCATTAGATGATTCACAGATTTCTAATTCCTGATAACATGAGCCAAGATGTGCTTTTCAAAGTGGTGTCAAAATGACACTCAGTGTTTTTGTGTTTTTTTACAAAGTAGTTAACACCAATTGTGTTGTGATAAACGATAAGCTATTCCTCAGTACTAGAAATTGCCAACATCTAGTTAAAATCTTGTTTTCTTGATGAGGAAACTGAAGCTGAGAAATCGTCATTTTTCGCAAAGCCACACAACAAACAGGTGACAAAACCAGACTAGAGACATCGTAGCCTGTCTTCCAGTCCATTGTTGTTTCAATTTGCCATCATGCCCCTTGAGTCAGTCTCTCTGTTATGAAAGCATTAATATATATATTTTTTTAATGCCAGGACAGCTTCAAGGTAAAGACTGTGCCTCTTATTAAAGATCACTTCAAATTAAACCCCAAATCTAATCTGTTCTTTGTCATGAATATCTGTTTCAAGGTAAGAACTATTAAAAGATCATAGAGGAGTCATAGTTGCAAGGGCTCTCAGAGGTCTCCTAATCCAACCCTGACTGTAAAGGAATCCTCAGGACAAAATCTCACCAATTATAAGTATGGAATCTGCTTAAAGATCTCTATTAGAAAAATGAAAGCTTTTGGGTACGACCCTTTTTAAAAGAGCTGCTCTCTGTCATTTTTAGAAAGATTTTCCTTCTGTCCACACATTATTGCCCACCTTTCCCCCATGAGGGACCTGGGAGAGGGAAACTGTAAATCCTCTCAGACACAATGTAACAACCCTCAAGGAAGTTACATTCTAATGGGGGAAGACAACATATAAAATGGATTAAAAATGGAGAAGAGGATCAGAGAATGCACTTTTGATAGGGGGTAGTGGCCAAATAAAAAAATTAGAAACACAGACTACAGAGGAACAATCATGGAGGGTTTGGTGCAGCAAGGGAGTGGAAAGGGGCATAAAGAGAAGGGAAATCTAAAGTCCAATCTTTTGAGCTATTTCACCAGAAATCCCTTTCTCTAAATGATTTAGTAGAACATTAGACTAACCAGAAAACTCATTTCTCAACCATGAGATATGATTATGATTTGTCCACAGTTCTCTGTGCAAGCCTTCTTTGATACAAATCTTTCAAGGAACCATCCATTCTAAAAAGTGCGACATCTTTTTTTGCCTTCTGAGTAAAAGCATTAACTAGTACTGACTTTGTAATCCATTAGACCCTTTTAACAATTACATCCACTTTTTTAGCAACCCTAAATAATATTCCTTACTTAACCATGGTACATAACTGTACAATTAAATTCAACATGCTATCCAATTATTTTCAAGAAATTATCATGGAATCATAGATCCAGAAGTGGAAGGGACCATCAATACCATCTATACCAAAATTCTTATTTTCCAGATGAAAACACTGAGGGCAAAGGAAGTTAAATATTTTGCTCAAAGTCACCTAGGTAGGGTTTGGATTCAGGTCCTAGGATTCCAGAGCCAATTCTCCCTTCCCTTTACAATGGGCAGTAGAGATAAAGCAGCCTTAAGGAAGGAAAGCACGAAGAAGGTTTTCCAGAAACTACTAAGAAGGAAGAAGCCTGAGAAAGGGATTCTGGGGGACTTCACAAAGAATAGTACATACACAGCTTTCTCCCAGGAACAAAAGTATGTATACTCTCCACTATCAAAAATAGAAGACATACATAATCACAGCAAGTCTTTTGAACTTATAGACAAAACTGTTCTATACACAGAAAGTAAGACAAAATAAAATAGCAAATGGGGCAATTTGTGCCCAGCAATTGCTCAGTGGCAATTACAGGGTAGAAATTCTCTTCTATAGTAAAGAAATATATTTTGATTTTATCTCTTTTATAGGTATGTATTAAGTACCTACAATGTGCTTGGTGGGCATTTGGTGATTAAGCTTTATTTCATTTTTTAGAATTTTATATTATAATGTTTTGACTCCTTTAAGGAGCCATTTTATAAAATGCTGAATCATTCATCCAGGAGTGTAGAAAAAACAAAGCAAACATTTAGTAAAAATGGTAGCTGTCATTTTTATCTTTATCTCTCTATTGTTTGGATGGATGTAGATGTGTAATTGCATCAAGAGGGAAAACTCAAAGTGAAGACCATTCATTTCTTGAGTTCACTAGGTTTATTCAAGGTTTAGCTTAAAGGTTACCTAGTGTCCTTTCCTCCATTTGGTAGATGGGCCCAGGATGGTCTTGCTTTGTTCCTCTGTAGTCTGTGTTTCTAACTTTTTTTTTTTTAATTTTGCCACTACCCCCTATCAAAAGTGCATTCTCTGATCTTCTCCATTTTTACTCCATTTTATATGTTGTCTTCCCCCATTAGAATGTAACTTCCTTGAGGGCAGAAACTGTCTTTCTTTCTACAATACTTCTGTTTGTATCCTCAGTCCTTACTTAGAAAAATGCCCAACTTACTACATGCTTAATGCATTAATGCTTAAATACTTAATTACTACTTAATGCTTCAAGACACATCTTGTCTGCCTATTACACAAAGTTCAGGATTCTTCATAATGCCTTAGGCCCACAACTGCTTGAAAAGTTTTAGAATTGGCATTCAAACTCCTTTCTAAAATTCCAAATTAGAGCTCTTTCCACTTTCCCCCACAAGAGTATTATGATAATGTGACATTTAGTGCTTGAACCTTAATCATTTACCAGCTGAGAATAATTTGGGACAGGTCATGTCAGAGCTGTTAAAAAGGCCAAGGTAGCCTATGGAAAGAATAGGAAAAACCTAGCAAGTGCTTAGAAACTAAATTAAATCAAAGAGGAAAAACAAATTATTGTTTCCTTAAAATAAAAGCTCATAAAATTTGTGACACAAAATTCAAGGCACCGATGCTAATTGCTATGGAAGACAGATATGTGATGGTCATTGCCTTCCAGACCCCAGCGTTTTATCCTTTCTTTTTCATGGACAGTGAAAAACTGAGTCATTATCTTCCTCTCCTCCCTAACTCCCACCCTGGTACCCTGGGACTTCAACACCTATCTCTAATGATGTGTTCTCAAAGTTCTTAATCTCTCGGTTTCTTGTTCTACTTAGGTCACATAACATTTAATTAATCTTAGAGACACAGTCATCGGGATGTTATACCTTGCACCTCACCATTGCAAATGAGCCTTACACTTTCTTAATCAAACACTTAGACATTCCTCCCTCTGGCCATATCCACCTATTCTCATAGTTCTTCCTATGTCTCACCCTTCCTTATTCCATTTTTATCCTCATAAGTATCTCCAATGTGTCCATTCCTTAGTCCATTCTCAGTTTATTCAATCACTGAGCATTTATTAACTTTTTAATATGTGCCAGGTACTGTTCTAAGGGCTAAGGATTCAAAAGATGACAAAAACATGATCCCTCCACCCAAGGAGATCACCTTATTATTTGAAAAAGGCACGAAAACAATTATGTACATACTAGATAGATTGATATTGATATAAATATGTGGATTCCTGAATCCAACCAATCAATGATGGTACCAATGAAATAATGAAGGAGCTGATTGCTAGAAACATCATACATGACAAGTAAACATCCGCTCACATCCTGGAAGCCAATTACTGCTCTTCTGGATTTCAATCTCTTCATGATAGAGTACAATGGGTAAAGGAAAAATAGATTTTAATTTTTTATACAGAATGAAGCAAAGTTTGGAGTTGAAAAATTGTATTCTGAGGAAGTTCTTTATACATTAACTTCTGAAATTTTCAAATGGGAGGCTTAAATTTTAATGACAATTTACATAATCTGAGAAGGGAAAAGGATAATACATATAGTATTTGAGTGGCTCAAACTTAAATGTAATTTAAATTTTAAAATATGCCTAATTTGAGTTTGAATTAACATAGTCTGACTTAACTTGGAAAAATTACAACTGACTTTTGATAAAGTCATACACCTAATTTCCTCAGTTTCTGTGCCTGACAAGGTCTTATTTCCACTTTAATTTATAAGAGACTTGTCACTTAGTAATAGTCCCCTTACCCACCTTTGAAAATGTTGGTACATTTATAATCTCAAAGGAATTCTCTGTATTTCAGGGCAAAATAATTAATGCCAAAATAATTAATGCCAATAAATATGGAATTTTTACTTTGCAAATTAACCACATTATTTAAGAACATGTTTTGTATTTGTTAGCAAAACTTTAAATCAACTATTTTTAATGTTTAAAAGAAGTAATTTGAAAGTAATATAGGGAATGCACTAGCAGTGGTGGGGTGGAGAAAGTGAGGGGTTATGAGGGTTATGGTTCTGGAAGGTAGGATTTGATTGGAATCTTGAAGGACTTTAAATTATCTAGGAGAGCATTCCCAGGCATGGGAAACACACGGTGTAAAGTTGAGAGAGGCAGTGTTATTATGTAGAAAGAAAGCCAATGTTAATGGATTGTAGAATGAATAGAAGGGAGGAAAGCATTAGAAAACTGAAAAGGGTAGAAGAAGGACAGGTTATGTAGGGCTTAAAAAGCTAAATAAAAGATTTTTACCTTTAATCTTGGTAGTAAAATGGAGTCTTTAATATGTTGAGGGAAGGGGACGGGAAGAGATAGTCCTATATACCCTTTAAGAAGTTCTCTTTGGAAATTTAGTGGGAGATTGACTGAAGGGAAGTAAGGCTTGAGACAAGAACATCAATGTTCTTACAATATGGATATATCTCAGGAAAACATCTGTGTGAACATGGAGAAGGGGACCTATATGAGAGATGTTAAAATGATAGAAATGACAATTTTTGTCCAAAGATTGGCTATTTAGAATAAGTATAATAAATCAAGAATACCATAGAGGTTGTGAGCCTTGGTGACTAGGAGGATGGTCATACCCTTGACAGAATAGAAAATTTGGGAAAAGAAGACAGATAGTTGTTGTTTTTTTTCAAATACTGAGTAGGCGATGTCTTTAGATGTCCAGTAATCAGTGTTATAAGATTAGAGGCAAGCAAAGATATTTAGGGTGACATATCTGAGATGTATCTGCATAAAGATGATATTTTGATCTTTGGGAACCAATGGGTTCACTTAGATAGGGAGAAAATAAGAATCAGACAAGAGAAGACTCCAGTGAATAACAGATATAATCTCAAAAGAAAAGATTCCCCAAAGGGTACAAGTGAAATAACGAATCAGTTTTGGAAACATAAAGGCTTACATTGATTGATTATCAAGTTGAAATTATATAACATATATTTGTATTGATCCTAGTAAGCTGTTCTCTGACTTCACTTACTCCCTTCCAAATCTCAAATTTATCTTTTTTTCTAATTCTGCCATTATCTACTCTCACAATACTCAATCTTTTGTCCTACTGTCATTGTTTCTTTTAAAAACCTTAGCCTAGGGTTGGTCCAATCACACCCACTATGTTCTAATTCGCATGCCACTGAAAAGAACTGAAGGTATTGATCCAAGCTTGCTGGCTTGATATATAATGAGTTCATGTTATCTTGCTTTAGCTGGGCTTCACTGAAAAAGGCAAGACTTTTTTTCCCCCCTGAGTCTTTATCTCATACTCACCAGAACCTACTCTAACAAATCTATGTTCTCCTCAATTCCCTTACCTCTTACTCTCCCATTCTCAGGTAAAACACTTTCTTCTAACCTAACTGAGAAATTTGAAGCTTGTTGTTGTGAACACCCTCTTCTTTCTCTTTTTTTCTCCTCAATATCTAGTCTCATTATCCTTCAGTGTAACAAACACAGACAATGGATTTCATAATCATCCCAATTTTATAGAGAAACAGACTGAGAGAAGGTAAGTGTCTGTTCCAAGGTCACACCATTTGTAAGTGTGAGAAGATCTAATTAATATGACCTTGAGTTGCTACTGTGCTGATTTCAACTCTATTGATTCTTTTTGGTTTCTTCTCAAAAAAGATTTTCTCAAGTACATGTTATGACAATTTTTTAAACCTTTACCTTCTGTCTTGGAATCAATACTATGGATTGGTAAGGGCTAGATAAAGGAGGTTAAGTAACTTGCCCAGGGTCACACAGCTAGGAAATATCTGAGGACGAAATTTGAACCCAAGACCTTTTATCTTTGGGACTGGCTCCCAATCCTCTGAGCCACCCAGTTGCCCCCTAACAATTTTCATATGTTTCCCAAACATATAAAATCCCAATTGTCTCCTTACCCCTCTTCCCTTACCCTTCCTGTAGGTAAGCAATTGGATCTGGATTATGCATATATTATGTAAAACATACTTCGATTTTGATCATTGTTGTATGAGAATGCTCATATAAAACCCAAATCCAAAAATAAAAACACAAATAAACTAAAGTGGAAAATATATTATGATTTCATTTGTATTCCAACTGCAACACTTCTTTCTTGAAAGGTGAATATTATTCTTTGTTATAAGTTCTTCAAATTTGCTCTGGATCATTGTACTACTGAAAATAGCTAAGCCTTTCACAGTTGATCATCATATAATATTGCTGTTACTAGGTGCAGTGCTCTTCTGGTTCAGCTTATTTCACTTTGTGTCATTTCATGTTTGTCTCTGCTTTATAAAAAATCATCTTGTTCATCATTTCTTATAGCAAAATAATATTCTATCACCAGTATATGCCATGTTTTGTTCAACAATTCCTCAGTTGGTGGAATCTCCTCATATTTCTAATTCTTAGACACTACAGAAAGAATCACTACAAGTATTCTTGCACAAGTAAGTCCTTTGTCCTTTTTTTCATCTCTTTAGGATAAAGACCCAAGGGTTGTATTACAAGATCAAATTATATGAATATAACCCTTTGTGCATTGTTCCAAATTAACCTCCAGAATGGTTGGATCAGTTCACAGCTCCACCAATAATGCATTTGTGTTCTACTTTTACCACATCTCCAACATTTATAATTTTCTTTTACTGTCATGGGCAATCTGATGGGTGTAAGGTGGTACTTTAGAGTTGTTTTAATTTGTATTATCTAATAAAAAGTGACCTAGAACACTTTTATTATTATTGATAGCTTTGATTTCTGTATCTGAAAACTGCACATTCATATCCTTTGACCATTTATCATTTGTGGGATGACTTGTGTTCTTATAAATATGACTCAGTTTTCTTTATATTTGAGAAATGAGGCCTTTATTTGAGAAACTGAAAGTTAATGTTTCTCAGTTTGTTGTTTCCCTTCTAATTTTGGTTACATTGAGGTTTTTTGTATAAAAACTTTTAATTTAATATAGATTAAGGAGATGCCCTAGAGGACCTCTGAAATCCCTTCCACTTCCAAAACACTTATTTTATAATTCCTGTGTATCTTTGGGGATCATCTTTTGTGCCTATGGCATGGAGATCAGCTATCCTTCTGAGTCTAATCAAAGAGCTCTTGGAAGTGGAACTTGTAGAACACTGAATGTCAGTAAGCATAAAGGATTTAGAATTGAAAGGGATTTTAGAGATCACATAATAATTTAAGTCCATCATTTTGAGATAAAGAATTGGTAGACTCGAGAATTATTAGAGAAGAAAATAATACTACCATACAGACAATTGGATGTAGGAAAACAGAAAAAAAAAGCATAAGAAAATGGCATATTCTAGAACATTTAAAATAAAAGAATGTGATTTTTCACTTCTCTACCACAGAGATAAATTAAATGTCTTCTGAGGAAAGCACCTTTTGTAATTTGAGAAATGATGACATTAAGTCCTATCTCATATACCCAGGGCATAACTAGAATTCCATCATAAAAAATGTTATATCCCAATAGAATGGCTTCACATAATCATATTTTCCAGGGGGAAACAAAGTCCAGTATGATCGATAATAACTAGCTCTTATCTCCTCCTGGGACCTAACAGCTATTTCCTTTTCCTCGAATGCTTACAACTGAGTGACTCCTCTAGCTAGATTCAGTAGAAGCCAAAGGTTGGCTGGTATGTAAAGGATGCTGTTTTTCAAAGGATAAAGGAGCCATGTGGCTTAGTATGCATTAGTTTCTTCATTTATATGATAAAAATAAAAATATCACCTGCTTCCCAGTTTTGTTGTGAGGATATGAGATTTTTAAAAGCATTTTGCAAAATGTAACATTCAATTATTTTTATTATTACTATTTTTTTGTTCTTGTTATAATTAGAGCAGAACTTTTGGTGTCAGAAAAGCCTGGGTTCAAGATCTGCTGTACAATCCTCTAGACAAGATAAAACTTTTCACTGTCCAGGAAACTAAGTTATAATAACACATATTCAGATGCAATAAAAACTCTCTATTTGCCAGATAATGATATAAATTGCAAATGAGTTGTGGGCATGCTTTGGAGAAAGGTTTTTCCTCATCAGGAATTCTCTAACCTAATGAAATCTCAGATTTAAACTCTACCCCCCAAAACAATTAATTCTATCATAGATCAATATAATTAATGAAAGCAAATGATTGGCATACTTTGGTACTTTGGAATGCATTTTCACAATCACAGGGATTTATTCATTTAGAAATCCCTGATTGTTTGCTCCCAATCTCTTCTCACTGGATAAATCACCTTTCCATTGTTTCAAGTGTGTCTGAAAAAAACAAAAACATGTATTTTTGTTTTTAATTTTTAGTTTATTTAATTTAATATTTCCCAGTTACATAAAAAATAACATTCTTTTTAAATTTTTTGAATTCCAAAATTCACTCCCACTCCTCCTTTCCCTCTGTTTGAGAAGGCAAATAGTTTATTATTTACTATAAATGTGAAGCCATGCAATACATATTTCCATATTTGCCATGTGGCAAAAGAAAACACTGACCAAAAAAAAACAAACAAGAAAAATAAGTTAAAAATATGTTTCAGTCTGCATTCAGAGTTAGTCAGTTCTCCCTCTGGAGGTCAACAGCATTTTTCATCAGGAAAAAGAACCATATAATTCTTTAAATTATAAAGTTATTTTCAGATATTTACTACTCAATCAATCAACAAACATGTATCAAGCACTGTATATGTCCTTATATTCTACTATGTATTTGTATTGTACTATTCCAGACACTATACTAAGCACACATGTAATACTCAAGGTAACAATGAAGAAATAGGAATCAACATTTGAGTCTCATTTTAATAATTATAATTTCCTTTCTACAGTGGGTTTCCATGATCAAAATATTCATTCCCAAAATAGTCTGTCTCTTGATGACGTACTTCTTTCTACTCATCTAAGCTGATCCTTGGAAAGCAGATACAATCTGTTTTTCTAATGTAAAACCTTTCCAACATGGCAGAACCTACCAGATCTTGTGTTCCAGCCACAGGAACTCTGAGAACCCAGAAATACTGTTGAGACAGTCACGTGATGCATTAGATAGAAAATCATTAGACTCAGTCAGAAAGAGAAAAACTGAGTTTGTATCCTTCCTCATACACTTACTATGTGGCCCAAGGAAAGTCAATTTAACTTCTTTCTACATTGCTATCTACATTTGTACAATGGGGGAAAAATAATGACTGTGTCCCACGTTATTGTGAGGCTCACTTTAGTTAATACATGTTTTGTAGGTCTTCAATTTGTAGGTAAATACTTAGTATTATCATCATTGTTATAATACCTATTAAATAGCATATGGTAAAACTATCTGATATTCAAAATGTGGTAAAATGAATATTCTTTTGATAGTTAATCAGCTGACTCAAAAGATATGAAAAGATTACTAAAGTTCCATCAATACATTCCTGACCCACTCAGACAGCTTCCTTTACAATGATTCAATGATATGCATGATGAATTTGTTTGAATTATCATCATCATCATCATCATCATCATCATCATCATCATCATCATCATCATCATCATAGTTAGATACTTCAAAAGCTAGGTGTTGTAATGGACAAAGTGCCAGACTCATCTTCCTGAGTTCAAATACCGCCTAAGATACTTAATAATTATTTGACCCTGGGCAATTCACTTAACCCTAATTACCTCAGTTTCCTAGTCTATAAAATGAGCTGGAGAAGAAAAGGACAAGTTATTCCACTATCTTTGCAAAGAAAGCCCCAAATGGGGTCACCAAGAGTTAGATACCACTGAAAATGCCTAAACAACTTCACATTTAACATTTATGTAGCATATATTATGTGCTGGGCACTCGGGGTTTTACAAATATTTTTCTCACTTTCTTCCTCACAACAATTCTGGGAAGTGGGTACCATTATTATCTCCATTTTACAGATGAGGAAATTAAGGCAAAGAGAGATATGTCCAGGCTCATATACCTAGTAAGTATCTGATGCCAGATTTGAACTCAGATATTCCTGACTCTAGGCCTGGCTTCTACCTCGCTGTCCCTAATCACTTGAATATGTTTTGTGGAAATAATTTAAGAAACAGGTTACGATAGGGTCAAAATAGCAAAAACTTGTGGCAAAGAATAACCCATTCTCTTCAACACTGATAAACTATTCCTGTACACTGCTTCTAACAATAAATATTTCAGAGGGAAATAATGATATGGTACCAGGAAATCCCTTCCAATCTGTTTGTTCCTATAATTAAGTCTTCTGGTGAACAAAGTCTAGATAGAAGAGTTTACATTGTGAATGTAATTTCAGTAGATAATGTTTTATCAGACATGAGAAAGGTCCCTGGTGTTATCTTATAAGTGGACATCTTTCTGTTGTGAATTTTTTTTTATTTTTTAATTTTTTTAAATTACATAATGGCTTTCTATACAGGGAATTCCCTATCTTTCAATTGCACACACACACACACACACACACACACACACACACACAGAGATTTGTATTTGTCCCTCCAACCTGAACCTAAGCCTCTTTCATGAAATTTTCTAACAAACTCTCTTTTCTATAGATTGTTTTTGATTGTTAATTTTTTTGTGTCACTTACTTCCCCTTGATTTCATGGAAACAAGTAGACTACCAATGATTTAGACCAAAAAAGAACAGCTAAATTATATATCATAACAATATTATAATTTGAGCATCTAACTAGTATAAAACAATAAGATGGAAATTAGATTCAACATATATATATATATATATATATATATATATATATATACTCAAACTCTGGATTTCTTTTAGTAATAGAATATTCACATTTTAATATTATAAGGCTTAGAAAGAAAAAATATGTTTTTGGAATTTTAAAACATAATTCCTAAGATAACATACTATTTAATCTCTCAAAATGAACTAAATAAGATTATTATTTGTAGGGGGATTTAATATTTTAATTTCATGTAAAATGTAACATATTGACTTGCATGTGACATATAACAGTTGTGTGACTATTGCAGATCACTTCGTCTTTCAGTGCCCCAGACAACTCTCAAAACTGTGAGATACAAAAGAGTTGTTGATCCTTGTTGGTGGAGGAAATTTCCACATTGGCACACTTAAGTAGTGATTGATTCATGCCAAAAATAATTTTTAAAAAACTCGATTGCTTAAAAGATATTTGTAAGGATCCAACAATTGGTTATAAACCACTTTGTAAGGAAGACCTGAGTTTGGATCTGCATCAGGGATTTATTAACTGTGGGACCTACACAAAAAAACGTTATTTTCTCCCAGCCCCAGTTTCCTCATCTGCAAAATGGAGACAATAATAGTATCTTTCTCTGAAGGTTGTGAGGATGAATTCAGATAACCTGTAAAGTACTTTGGAAAGCCTAAAGTGATGTGTAAATTCTAGATAATCATTGTAATTACCATAACTTCAACAGCATAAAAAGGACAGGCTCAGAATTTCACAGAGATCTATGCATTGGTTAAATATTTTTGAAGGATTTATCAAAGGATATGGACTAGAAATATGTAAGTTGGAGTAAGGACAGCTTGTAATCTGAATTGGTGGTTTGAGCTCCCACAGATTTATTTAAATAAAAAAGTTATAGTTTTAACAAATTATAGCCAACTAGAACCTTTAACTTGAGTTGACTGACTTTATAGCTTGCTGACAGCCTTTTGTAAGCCAATGTAATCAGCTGAAATTTTTAGCTACCTAAGGATATATTACTTCTTAATCACCATTATTAGGTAAGTGACTTTCTCCCTGATTGGATTACTGGATTCTAACCCAGCATCTCTGCCCTTAAAGGACAATATTTTAGGGTTCCTCTCTCCATAGTTCACATCCTAAGGTCTCTTTGCCTCCACAACAGTGTGTGATGTCTCAGAATCTTTACCTATCTCCAATCAAATGTGTCTAAAAAATTGAACTGAAGGCAAGTTTTACATTACTTGTCCTCGGTCCTTTTCTGGAATGTTGCCCTTTCTTCGAGGTTTCCAGTTAGTCCTCTGAAACTACTCCCATTGTCCTTCAGTTTAATGAAACTCTTCTGGAGCATTAGTAGTGAAGCAATTTCAGCCTTTTAAAAGTTATCTCCTATGATGTTGTTGTTGGAGAGAAAGCAATTGGGAACTTTTGGGGGGTTATGTCTCTGTATAAGAAACTATAAAACACTGCGAAGAGTGCTGATTGCCAAATATAACAATAATTTTCTTAACCTTGAAAAGACAAAGAAATATTTCTTTAGAATAGTCTCTAAATGGTGCTAGAGTCATCCTCTGACTATTTTTTCAGTTAATAATGCATTCTAATTAGCTTCAACTTATATGTATGTTATGTGCACACAGTCATTACTAAGCTTTATGAAAAGGGAAGAACAAAATGAGGAGAAACTACTACTTTTAAGACTATGTTTTTCTTTCTTAAAACTCTATAATGAAAATGGGCTTAATGCAGAAATGCTCACTTAATGAATGATTGAAAAAATACAAATGATCATATTCAACTCTGCAATGTCACCAACTAAAAGCATATTCAGACTTTGAAATCCAAATTAATATTTTTAAAAAGAATGGAAGTAATCCAGGCCCATTTACAATAGGATATTGTATAAAACTCAATTAACTTCAAAGTAACTAAGAATATATTAAGCCTAAAATTCCATGTTTAAACCAAAAAGGGTTTTGTTCAATGCTTAAAGAAAATGACAAGATAAACAATGCTTGATATGGTTTTATTATGTGTGATGTTTACATGCTTTGAAAGCCAAAAAAATAAATATTCCTATTAACTTCCAGAATGCTGTGATGTTAATAGCTATAATTATATTTCCCATTAAATAATATATCTCTTCTTGCTTCTAAGGAGATTGTTACACAAAGAAACCAAATCAACAAATATTTAGTAGGTACTTAGTATAAGCATCACTGATATACAAACAAGTATATATATATATATATATATATATACATGCATGCTAAAAGAGTCTATGAAAGAACTGTGTAAAATTATCTTCTCATGTGATTGAATTGATAAGGGCCAGCATTACTTTGACCACATTGACAGAAGCTTCCCAAATAAAATGTGTCAACCAAAGTTATTTTATTCACTGGATGTATTGCCAACCCATCTGTTGTATCCTTTTCACCAATCTACCATTTCCAGTTGTTCTTCATATTTGGAATACCCATGCCTTGAATTATATTATAAAGTTAATTAAATGATTTTACTAAGGACCATTCTTTTAAACTGAAAGGGACCTTAGGGGTTACCAAGTTCAAATCACTCATTTTCTAATGAGGAGCCTGAAGGTCAAAGATCCTCCATGACTTGCCCAAGATCACATAGGTAGTAAGATGCAGAGCTGGATATCAAGGCCACATCCTCTTATTCCAAATTAAATTCCCTTTACCAGTCCCATGATACCTTTTATAAGTTGCTTTTCCTCAAAAATGCTCATTTTCATTTTTTTGAGGCAAATGAAAATGGAAATAGTCATTTCTATTTGAAATGAAATCCAACTAAGTAATATATGTGATGCTTCTTGGCCTACTTCCCATAGAATTCTGATTCTCATCCTTGGTCAATTTTAGATACACATATGTTCTGTAGTGACATCAAAGTCCCCAAACCATTTCCATATGGGATTTCCCCTGTAACAGATTGCTTTAAATAATAAAAAAACTCTTTTTTTTTTCCCTAGTAACTCTGTGGAGGACATGGGGAAGTGTGTCTATATAAGCACTGATGGTCCTTGTTCTAATACCTATTTGCATTGATGAGTGGCATCCCCCCAAAGTTGTTTAACTTTTTTGATGTAGTTTTCTTTGTCATTAGTTTGACCCTCCATTCTGGTGTGAATTCATATCAATCACTAATTATGATATCTTCTTAATATCATGGATTTACCCAGTGATTGACATCCTCATATAATTTAACCATTAACGTAAATTATCTTATGTAAAAGGATATTAACTGGAATGATACACCAGAAACAAAAGTTGAAACTGAAATGAGGAGGGGAAAAGAGGAAGGAATTAGCAGATGATTTCAAGTTTTTTCAGTAATATACAAGTCAAGGCCCTTAGTTGAGAGAGAGAGAACAGAAGAGGAAGAACCAAAGGAAGTTTGAAGAGAAATAAAAGATTCAGAAGAATCACTATGGTGAGAGGGAATAACTAAGACATTAATTAAAGAAAAGATACAAAGGTACCTTGTAGCAACAAAAGACCTATTGAAGTTATGTAATAGAAGTATGTGGTGGGCCCCAAATCAGCACAGTTTCATGATTTTCTATAGCTGTGTTACGTCACATAGGTGCTACTAGTAAGGTCCTGATTATTTCATTTAACTTATGTGAGCCTCAGTTTATACAAATGCAGAATGAAGAAATTATACAGATTAATTCCAAGTTCTTTTCTAAATCTAAATCTATGATCCTATGGAAAGTTACTGGAAGTGAAAAAGCTCTGCAGAATAAGAACCAGAAAATGTTATGTCCTTCAACCAGAAGAGGATAAATCAAACTCAGAGAGAAAATACATTTGTTGGACCAAGCATAATGAGTGAAAATAAATCCTTGAACAGAATATTAGAAAAACTAGATATGAAGGAATATAGAAAGAATATTTATTCTATAATCCTTCCTAGAACTTTAAAACATTATTATTATAAAGAACAATATAAAATGAGAGGCAAAAGTTAAACACGTGATTTAAAAGAACAAAAAATTGATAAAGGAAACATAAAAAGCTACAGAAATAAAGGAATACTATGAAATATAATCATAAATAATGAATTCATCAAAGAAATAGAGGCAATAATAAAAAAGTTAAAATAAAAAATAACTATAAGAAAGAACAGAAGATCAAGAGAAAAAGATCAAGGAAGAACAGTGAAATTAAGGAATAAAGAAATGGGAATGGCATTATCAGATCGCAAATATTATTATAAAGTAGGAATGATATGAGACACTATAAAAGTAGAGATCATTGAAAGAGTAAAAAAATGATTTATAAGCAAACTTATACAGCAACCTAATTTTCTTTTTAGAAATACTATAATTTGTTTTTACACAGTAGATAATTGATCAGGGGATATGATCAAGTCATTTTCTAAGGGAGAAGTGGGACCCATCAAAACAATCTGTAAACATATTTTAAAAACTGTAGGCAATCAAACCCATAATATTGACAAAGCATGTAAAACTTGGAAATACTCATTTTTGTTAGTAAGGTTGGAAAATATGAAAATTAATTTATTGTTGTTGAAGATAAATATATATGTACATATATATATCCAATCAAAATGATATATATTTCCAATCATTTTGAACACCAAGAGAATAATGAAATTATTTTTTTTAAACACACACTATGGCTTATTCCATCAAGTCTTCTAGTTTTATACACTACATGTCATTGCCTAAGGAATACGAACTGTGTGCACAAAAATACACATTACTTATATAGTTCTCATTGAACTAGGACCCACTAAAATACCAAGGTGAGAAAGATATAGTACATATAGCACCAGGCCTGGATTCAAGAAGCCCTGAGTTCAAATTTGACCTTAAACATTAGCTTTGTGACCCGTCAAGTCCCTTAAGCTGTTTGCCTTAGTTTCCTCAGGAAATGGAAAATGAGCTGGAGAAGAAAATGGTGAACTGCATTAATATCTTTGCCAAGAAAACTCCAAATGGGGTCACAAAGAGTTAGTCATGACTGAAACAATTAAAAACTACCAAACAAAAGATCAAGGATATCCAGGGAAATAATGAAAAAAAAAACACAAATGATGGGGGCCTTGCAGTCCCAGACCTTAAACTATATTACAAAGCAGCAGTCATCAAAACAATTTGGTACTGGATAAGAGACAGAAAGAAGGATCAGTGGAATAGACTGGGGGCAAACGACCTCAGCAAGACAGTATATGATAAAACCAAAGATCCCAGCTTTTGGGACAAAAATCCACTATTCTATAAAAACTGCCTGGAAAATTAGAGGACAGTGTGGGAGATATTAGGAATTGATCAACACCTCACAGCCTACACCAAGATAAATTCAAAATGGGTAAATGACTTAAACATAACGAAGGAAACCATAAGTAAATTGGGTAAACACAGAATAGTATACATGTCAGACCTTTGGGAGGGGAAAGGCTTTAAAACCAAGCAAGACATAGAAAGAATCACAAAATGTAAAATAAATAATTTCAACTACATCAAATTAAAAAGCTTTTGTACAAACAAAACCAATGTAACTAAAATCAGAAGGGAAACAACAAATTGGGAAAAAATCTTCATAAAAATCTCTGACAAAGGTTTAATTACTCAAATTTACAAAGAGCTAAATCAATTGTACAAAAATCCAAGCCATTCTCCAATTGATAAATGGGCAAGGGACATGGAGAGGCAGTTCTCAGCCAAAGAAATCAAAACTATTAATAAGCACATGAAAAAGTGTTCTAAATCTCTTATAATCAGAGAGATGCAAATCAAAACAACTCTGAGGTATCACCTCACACCTAGCAAATTGGCTAACATGATAGCAAAGGAAAGTAATGAATGCTGGAGGGGATGTAGCAAAGTTGGGACATTAATTTATTGCTGGTGGAGTTGTGAACTGATCCAACCATTCTGGAGGGCAATTTGGAACTATGCCCAAAGGGCAACAAAAGAATATCTACCCTTTGATCCAGCCATAGCACTGCTGGGTCTGTACCCCAAAGAAATAATGGGGGGAAAGACTTGTACAAGAATATTCATAGTTGCGCTCTTTGTGGTGGCCAAACATTGGAAAACAAGGGGATGCCCATCAATTGGGGAATGGCTGAACAAATTGTGATATATGTTGGTGATGGAATACTATTGTGCAAAAAGGAATAATAAAATGGAGGAATTCCATGGAGACTGGAACAACCTCCAGGAAGTGATGCAGAGCAAAAGGAGCAGAACCAGGAGTACATTGTACACAGAGACTGATACACTGTGGTATAATCCATTGTAACAGTCTTCTCCATTAGTGGCAGTGTAATGTCCCTGAACAATCTGCAGGGATCTAGGAGAAAAAACACTATTCATAAGCAGAGGACAAACTGTGGGAGTAGAAACACCAAGGAAAAGCAACTGCCTGACTACAGCGGTTGAGGGGACATGACAGAGGAGAGACTCTAAACGAACACTCTAATGCAAATATTAACAACATGGCAATGGGTTCGAATCAAGAACACATGTGATACCCAGTGGAATCATGTGTCGGCTACGGGGGGTTGGGGGGGAGGAAAAGAAAATGATCTTTGTCTTTAATGAATAATGCATGGAAATGATCAAATAAAATATTATAAGATTACAAAAAAGAATATTCATAGCTGTTCTATTTGTGGTAGAAAAAAATTGGAAAATGAGGGGATGCCCTCTAATTGGGAAATGGCTGAACAAATTGTGGTATATGTTGATGATAGAATACTATTGTGCTCAAAGGAATAATTATCTGGAGGAATTCTACATGAACTTGAATGACCTCCAGGAATTGATGCAGTGTGAGAGGAACAGAACCAGGAAAACATTGTACACAGACTGATACACTGTGGAACAATCAAATATAATGGACTTCTCTTTTAGTGGCAATGCAATGTCCCTGAACAACTTGGAGAGATTTATGAGAAAGGGCACTATCTACATTCAGAGGAAAAACTGTGAGAATAGGAACACAGAAGAAAAATAACTGATTACATGGGTCAAAGAGGATATGATTGGGGATGTAGACTCTAAATGATCATCCTAGTGCAAACATCAACAACATAGCAATAGGTTTTTATCAAGGACACATGTAAAACCCAGTGGAATTGCGTGTTACCTATATAAAGGAGTGGGGTCAGGGGAGGGAAAGAATATGATGCTTGTAATCAAGGGAAAATAATCTTAATTAACTAATTAAATAAAATTTTCAAAAAATAAAAATTAATTAATTAATTGATTGATTGAATTCCCATTTCATTGATCTGTTTTCTCTAATTTATTAATATAAACATTTGGCAATATAAATTTTCTTCTGATTATTGCTTTAGCTATGTTCTATATGATTTAGCATGTTGTCTCATTATTATTATCTTTAAATTCTTTTTCTATGATTTGTTTTTTAACCTCATTTTTTGATTGTTATTTATTCCTCAATTCATTTTTACATTCTGTTCCCATAGTCCTTTCTTATATGAAATTTCACTGCATTATGTGTGAAAAGGAAGCACTTAATATTTTTGCTTTTCTACATTTAACTATTATAATGTTTTTATGGCCTAATTTACAGTCAAAATTTGTGAAGATATCTTGTACCATTTAGAAAAAGGCACAATCTTTTCTATTCCTATTTAATTCTCCACAGATATCTGTCATTTTTAACTTGTCTAAAAGTCTATTCATCTCCTTGACTTCTTTCCTATTTTTTGTGGTTAGATTTTTCTCCTGTGGTCACTGTCCAAACAGATATGATGAGGCTATCCATCCTATCCCCCAAGGATTTGTGACTTTTTAATTCCTTATTATTTTCTCTGGGATATTTGCACATCTGGTCAATACCAGGTAAAGCTGGTTAGAGACCCCTCTCCAAGTTGTCCCTGGCTGCTCTCCTGCAATCCCAACCCATTTCCATTTTTGCCATTTTTTGCACTGATTTTGCTTTGATTGCTTTATGCATTACAGAATAATAAAGCTTGAGCTAATATTTTTTAAAAAGAATGTATTTATCATCAAGGCAAGTTAAGAATTCTCTCATAAAAGTACTGATTTTTTAAGGCTTCTACCACTACTGCCTCTTATTTTTAAGGCAGTTCTTCATTCTGCTTTTACGGAACCATCATAATTGTGGATAAGTAAAAATGACTGTGGTTTGATATTCTTTCAGACTAACTTTTCAGGAAAGGGAATAATTTCTACTTTATTTTAGGAATTAAGATATTAGTATGCTTAAGTGATTTTTAAACAAACTTCTAAAACATTATCAGAAGACTGTATCATAAATATGGACTCCAATTGGATGCCAACAGTCAAAGTGCATCATCATATCATGAAAGGACAGAATCTTATAACACTTCAAGGATTCATCTTGAAATCCAATTTCATCTCAAATGCTCTTCCATATTTCATTGTTTTTTATTTATTTTAAAAGAATAGAGTTGGTTACATTGCATGAAAAATAGACAATATCTTGGATATTTTGATTTCTTTATATATTATTTTCTACCAGATTATCTTCTTTTGTATCAAATACTTGATTTAATTTATTTGAACACATATCCTGAGTAAAAGTAGGATGAGATTGACACTTTCTAAAGTAAATTATATAGTTTCAAAAATATGAAATTATTAGTTTGTTTCTGTCTTCTCCACTGTCAAATTATTTTACAATTCCCCCTAAAAAGAAAAGAAAAACACTTTAATTACAAGGCTCATAATTTAATTTTTAGGGTTTTTTTTCAGCTGAATATGATTAAATCACTCATTGATGTTATTTTAATCTGATGTTTAAATCTAAAGACTATATGCTAACCAACTATGCACATATATAAGCATATCTTAATGTTTTGGTATTAAATTGGTTCTCTTTGAAGAATACAGCTTTATCTAAGTAAATGTCCTCATGTTTTATCATTAAATACATTTATATTAAAGTTAAAAACTCAAATGATTTTTGTGTGTAGTATATGTCAAACACTGTGCTAGGCAATGGAGAGGAGAAGACAATGAGTGAAATGAATTCTTCTCAAAAATACCTTACATTCTAATAGAACAGGTGACAAGAAGATATATTAAAATATAAACAGGGTAAATATAAAATAGTTTCACATATCTGCCCAGTATAATAAATTTCCCTATTTCTGTAGGTTCATCTATTTGCTCCTTTGAACAAAAAAGACAAATAAAGTCATTGTCCCATTAGTCATGGAGAAAAGTATTCATTTATGATAATAACTGCATATATGGTCATCCATTAAACTGACTATATGGTCATTTGTAGCATAGAAAACTTGGTTTAGAATCATAGAACCCTAGAAATAGAAAGGAACCCGAGATATAATTTATCCCAATCTTCAGCTAATGCAGAAATGCCCCCAAAGCCTCCCAAGAATGTAGCCAAGTGATTGACCACTAACTTTGATCTTTTGCAGAATGAAGCATAACAATACTGGAGTGGAATATTGAAATGAATAGCTGGATTCAGCTACCTAGAATATTTCTGCACAAAATGATGCAAAGTACCAAAATGCACTGTGACTCAGTGGAGAGTCAAAAAGAACAAAATTCTACCATAAGCAGTTATTAGCTTGGGGTCCCTTAGCAACTCACTTAAATCCTCAACTTCAGTAAACTCATTCATAAAATGAGGAAAATTATAGCAAGAATCAAATGAAATAAGTACAGCTCTCTGCAAACTTTAAATCACTATAGAAATGCTAGGTATTATTCTAAGTCAAGTCTCTAAGTGTCATAGCCAGCAAACAACTCAACTAATCAACTAATTTTCAAATAAACTCACCCCATGTATCTTATGAAAAATCCTTAGGTTCCCTCCTAATCATTGTTTTTAAAGGGTTTTGTTCCTAGGGAATGTGTGAAAGGATAGAAACATAGAGATTAATGGCCTCATCTGTTCTAGGGATAATTCCTTTTGAGTTTTACCATAAAGCTCAGTTAAGTTTATTGTTAAAGACTGTGCTATTTCAGAGAAATGCTGCTAGCCTTTTTCAGGGAGACTTAATCAGCTGAGCAAGGTAATTTAAAATTGACATTTTGCTGGTTGGAAGAGTTAAATGCTGCAGCAATCTGTCTATCTTAGCAAAGGGATCTCTCTGTTAATCTGGATCAGAGTTATGCAGTAAAAAGCTGTTCAAAACCATGGAACCAGGCAATATAAAAAAGCTTTAGGGCTTTCCATTACAAAGACATTTTCAAAGACATTTGAGCTATGCTTCCAGAAATTTCAAGCTAACTTCAATGATTAAGAAATTTTACATGGATGTACGCCAATAAATTATCAAATAAGAAAAAAGAAATAAAATGTACTGTTTTATTTAAGGTATGTGCTTGGATTCACAGGCAAGCTTGTCTTACTAGCATGGGAACAAGTGGAAAAAACAAGTCAGAATAAGAATAATGCCTCTCATTCCAATAATAATTTGTGGTTAACAAAGTGATCTCCTTAAAACCCTTTTGGAATAATTAGTGTGAGTAATGTTAATTCCATTGTATAGATGAGAAAATAAAAGAAGTAAAATGACTTGATCAAGGAAACACAGCTAGAAAGTGTAGGGACCTAAATCAGAACTTAAGTATTCTAGTATTCTAATACTGAGCTCAATGAAATTTTCATTTTATTATACCATTACCATTTCACTATATGAAGCCATTGTTATTGTGTTATATCATACTCTTTGTGATCCCAGAGACAATGGACAATGTCATTACACGACACATTTACATCTTTCAGATATTAAAGACAAAATAATATACATCTTGATGTCACTTAATAATGGAAAGGAAGAAAGAAAATAAAAAAGTTTTATAATTAACTACTAAATATTTATGCTAAGCACATTTTTACAAATACTTTCTCATTTCAAATGTTTGATATGATATTTGAGTTAACTTATTTCAACTTCATTGTTAAATATAAATTGAGTCATTAATTTCTTTAGGCTTAAAAAGTTCATCTTTAAGTTTCATCCTTCCATTGATTATATCATTTGGGAGATTAAAATATAACTACCCATTTATCTGAATATATAATGGGTTGGACTAATCATCATGCTTTGAGTCAAAAGACCTGGATTTGAGTTCCTTTTTCCATTATCAAATTGTGTGATTTAATAAGGAAAATTTCAGTCCCTACTAGTTATGTGATTATGGGGGAAAATATTTAAACTTCCAGTGAACATATGCAACTAAAACTGTAAATTTTAAGTGAATTGCCAAACTGGATGGGCTAAGGAGATTCCACAATAAGAGTTCCCTCACATTGATAAAATGAGAAATCTGGACTTATAGTTTGTTTTAAACCATTAGAATTCTAACATTATAAACATAGAGGGATTAAAAAAAAACAGCTTAGCCCCAGATGGCTCAGTGAATTGAGTCAGGCTTAGAGACTAGAAAACCTGGGTTCAAATATGTCCTCATTTTCCTAGCTGTGTGATCATGGGCAAGTCATCTATTGCCTATTGCCTACCTCTTTCTGCTCTTCTGCCTTAGAATGGATACAATATGGATTCTAAGATAGAAGATATTGAAATAAAAATAAATACATTAAATTAAGTAAAAAATAACAATGCTCTCAAAGTTCATAATCTAATAAGGGTGGTGGTAGCAAAAACACAACTCATTATGAAATGTTTTCCTCTCTCAAAAAGAAAATTTAGGTTAGGCCAGAAATGTAACAATCTAAGACTGTGTCATAAGAAAATAAACACCTCAGATATTTTATAGGGCCATAGAAATTCAAGATGTGTAATTATTGTATAATTTTTTTCTTGAGTCAATGTCTTACAAATATGTTCATGCTAAATAGTTTCATTTATAATTACGAAAGCTAGGATTTAATAAAGTTCTAAATAAGGAAGTATAATAATTATAAAAGAGGAACTTCCAACCATTCCAAAAAACACTTTGCAAATACAAATAACTGAAGAAATGAGATTAGCAACACTTGAGAGATTCAAGCATTAAGTAATGGAATGGAATAGATAACTGAACTCCTACCTTCAACATTCTTGAAATATTTATATATGTATGTGTAAATATAACAATGTACACATTTACATATAATATCTACATATATCTACATATATTATAAGGATAATTTAGGATTGCAGCCTAATCTAAATTTGATTTTTGGTTACCAGGGGATATCCCAAATAAAATATCCAAGTCAGTTTGGAAATGAAATATATAGTGGTTTAATCAATATATAGGGAAGAAATCAAGGAAAAGAGAGAGGGAAAAGTATAGGATTTCTTGGGAAGAAATCAAGGAGAAGAGAGAGGGAAAGATATAGCATTTCTCCTACCCGGCCTGTGCCAGGTGAGTTCAAAGTCCTCCACCATGAGGTCCTTCCTTGAAGAGTAGAGGCTTTCTCTAAAAGGATAGTGTTTGGAAGGTAAAGGAGGGAAAAATCAGCCTAAACTCTGAGAGATCTCAGAGAACAGCCTCACCTGAACTAGGTTACTAGGCTTTCTCCACTATGGTATCAAGGAAAACTCATCAATAAACCCAGACAATAGCAGCTGCCACAACAAGATGCCGACACACTCAGCAAGCTCCCTCTCTACCATCAAAGAGGCCAGAGAGAGAAAGTGACGTGAAATATGTAGACGGTTTTGCATCACTTTCCTGCATCTCATATGTAACAATGATATCTTAGGCTTGACTTAGGACAGCCCAAGGGTCTGTCAGTCTTTTCTGATTTGTCATTTGCTAGCACATGTCTGTCATAGGTCATCCTTCTAAATTCTTAATCTTTAAGTATGGGTGTAGACATTCCTGATTTTGTTAGACTAAGTAGGGTGGAGTAATCTAAAGTTCACAATATACATATCTATGCATATATACAAATATGTGTGTGTTTAGATACATAGACACACACAACAACAACAACAACAACAACCAGGTGGTATAGTAGATAGAATACCAGGACTGAAGTCAGGAATTTTCAACTTCATGAATTCAAATCCAGCCTCAGACATTTACTAGCTATGTAAACTTGGGAAAGTCATTGAAACCTCAATTTCTTCATCTGAAAAATGAGTGAGAGAAGGAAATGGTAAATCATTGCAATATTTTTACCAGGAAAACTCTAAATGGGGTCAAGGATAGTTGGACAACAAAAATAAATATTTAATATTTAATACATTACCTCATTTGATGTTCACATGAGATATGACTAATGATATAGAACAAACAGGGCAGGTATTATCAGGCTCAATTTTACATTGAAAAAATTTAATAGTTTATTTCTTTTCATTGTTCAATATCTGCCTTCTCAACTACATGTCCCTCAAACTGAGAACCCAAGAAAAACATTACAAGCATATATAGTTAACCAAAATAATTTCTATATTGACTATGTCCAAAAATATTTGCCTCATTCTGCACTCCAAATACTTCCCATTTCTATGAAGAAGTATGTAGCATGTTTCATTAGTAGTCCTCTGGAATTCAGGTTGATCAACATTGAGGCACATTTAAAGGGGAAAGCTTTAAAGTACAGGGTATGCTCAATACTTCATCATATATAGTTAATGTCAGGCCAAAGACAAGAGGTTAAATGTCCTGCCTCCTGGCTCAATGAGGAGAACCTATTATTTCCCAGTAGACTATGAAGTGTCAATACTAATGGTGGTCTGTAGAGACTTTTCAGAGGAGTCTGATGTTTTCATTCTTACTTCTATAACAGATATCCACTCAACTCTGGCATTATATTTAAACAGGTTGGATAAAGGTAAGAAAAACAGATCATTTGCCCATCAGATACATTCTTCATCTATGTTGGAACCACAAATCAAAAGGCAATGTATTTAATCAGAATAAAATAGCAAAGTAAATAGCAAAAAAAAAAAATCATGAAGTGAGATCAGTCCCAATATGTAAATAAGAACAATCTTCTGTCTATTTAAATATTAATTGAAAAAAAAAGAATGAATAAAAAAAGAAAAGCATACTCTGAGTTGAAAAACAATTTTAGCACCCATAATCTATCTTATGTCATGTCTAGGAAAACCCATATTTCCTGCATTTTCAGTTTTTTTCTATGAGCAAGTAACTGTGCCTTATTCTTACTATAAATTTAATTTCCACAGTTCTTAGCAAGGACTATGAATGTACTTTCTCCTTCCATTCTACCCAGCCCTCTGTAGCTGTCATCCACTGAGATTTTTCCTTCTTCTACTGATCTTCACTCACCCAACTGTGATTTCATGCTTCTCTTCAATGCTGTTGCTTTTTCTTCCTTTCCTATCAACAGTCACTTAGTCAAAAAGCATTTTAAGCACATATTATATACTACTTTCTGCAAAACTCTGAATACAAATAAAATAAAAACTAAATAAAACTAAATAGCTTGCCACTGTTTCTTTGGGGAATTGATAACACTTTCAGAGTAAGACGACCCTAATCAACATTCAACATGTCTCAAGTATATTCAACACATTTTTCTGCTCTGATATCATTATTTTCACAGTTGTCCTCTGGCAAATGCACAAAAAAATTCTAGTCATCTTTTCACCAATTCAAATATGTGCAAAATACCCCTTTCTGCCAATTTATCCTGCTGAATTTTTCTCATGCTTTAGATAAATACATATAAAATTTAGTATATCCCCTTTCAATTTCCATCATGCTCCACCACAGTTAGTTCCTGGCCCTATTGATTTTATTGAAGTTCACACAACACTCAAGAAAACATAAAACATATGTGAAGGAGAAATGGTCAAAGGTAGTGGCTTTTCTAGGATTCTAACTGTTATAGGGAGCCCCATTTTATATCATTACTTTCATACTTTAAAAAATTAATATCTTGTCAGTATGCCTAGTTCTCCTTCATTTCAGAGGGCATCGTTGTATTTTTCTGCAAATAATTGTGCAGAATATCTTTAGTCCCAATATTCATCACTTGTGGCCAACACACTAATAAGTCTCTCCAAATTTAGCTGGGCTGGTGCTCAAAAAATACTCATATAACCCATTATCAGACTGATGGATCTGTCTTGAAAATTTCAGTATTTGAAAGAAGTCTAACTTTTTCTCCCTTCCATCTCTATGTTATATGAAGCAAAAAATATAGCTGTTTTATGGATTGTTATTGTTGAATTGCTATTTAAAAATAGAATTAATATATAAATATATACGCATATAAAAGTAATGAGTATCAATGCACATTATATATATATCACACTAATAAACACTTATATCCTAGACTGGAATTTGAAACCATACACAACCCATAAGACTATTTTATAAATTTGTTTTACCTCAGAATCCATATCACTTTTTTTCCTGTCCATCCTCTTTATTTTACAAATGAATAGGAAATTTTAAAGTTCTTATAGATAAACTATATTCTGCAAGTCAATGGTGTTAACTAACATCATGCCTCCAGCCCAACATTATGTTTTGAAACCATAACTCATGGCCAACTAACAGCTATATAACATGTATTCATTAAAATGTCCATAAATTTAAACTGTTTTCCTTTGTTGGGTCTATAATAGTATTAGTGTAAGTCACTTACTATCCAGAGCCTCAAGCAATTTCAGTTGATTTACACTATTCATTTTTATTTACTGTGGCAACACTGTGTGTGACATGAACACAATACCCTATAATGACTCCACTTTTATGTCCCTGCTCAGTAGGTACAAGTACATAAAACACAGTAAACCTTTTTGTTATTGTGACCAGTGAAAATACCCATTTAATATTGCTTTTGTTTCCCAAAGTACTCTAGACACCAGCTCACATTATTATGAAGCATATAAAATGTAGATGTTTATTTTAAAGTTGTTAAAATTATGAAAAAGCTTAAAGCCCTAAGTCTGCCTGGAGCTACAATCCTCACGTGGATTTTGACTTGTACCACTTATGGAAGGACTCATGACTTTTTTTTCTAGATTTAATTTATTTTAAAAGTTTTCCAGTTTAGAACATTTCATCTTTTATTGTTTTGTTTTAGACTAGAATACCTAAAAGCATTGGAATTAAATGTGCTCATAATAAATCAGAAATTCCTAAAGGAGAGGTTGAAAAACTCTCAGAAGGAAAGCTTGACAAAGGAAAGACTCATAGCCAAAAATTATAAGATATTACATGATTTTCACAAAGGATGATCAGAGTTATAGATCTCTTCCCTGTCCATTCACATTCCATGCATGTGAGTGATTTTATAGTGACAACTGTCTTCCTATATAATATGATGGATAAAGTTAGTTGGAAAACAATTTGACTTTGTCCAGGCAGTCCAAGAGGCCTTTAACCATGCACTATGGTCATAAATTAAGTTGGACCTCTAACCAGGAATACTGTTTGACAAATAGTGCCAATTTCTACTGGTTTGGTTCTTGTTAGCTTATCTTAGACCAGATCTGTTACAGATTGTTTTATCAGAGTCAGATGCTTTCATGGAATTTCTTTGGCTATTTATTTCTGAAAACTCCCTCTTTCACCTCTTCCCCGTCCTGAATCATTTAGAACAATTGACTGATGTTTGACATCCCAGAGGATTTTCTCAAAAATCTCCCAGAGGTTCAGAATCTATTAGTGGAATGGTTGCCTGTTAGGTGAAGTATGTCCCACCAGACTCTTGATTCCAAGAAATCGACCTGTACCCAAAGTGTAATACTTGAAGATGTATGAAAAACAAGTAAAAACAAAACAAAACTTAACTGGCTAATGAATCCAAGATGCATAACTCAGCTGGTGTCCTCAGCAACCCCTTACCTGGTTGATCAGCCTACCTCAAAAGATATTAAGTTGGCCTTTCTTTTTATGTGGATTTTATTGATATCATTTTCTGTTGTTTTTATATCACCCAAAGTGATTATGTATCTCTCCTTTCTCCAAACTTCCAAAGAACTTTATAACAAATTAATTTTTTTCTACCCAAGTTACTTCTCCCCATTTTTTGGAAAATTGTATTTAATTGATCAATTTAAAACATTCTTCCTTGTTTACAAGAATCCTATTATTTACTTCCCCTGCCCCTACCACTTCCCGTAGCTGACACACAATTCAACAAGAATATACAATCTGTCCTTGATCAAAACCTATTTTCATGTTGTTGATGTTTGCACAAGGATGATCATTTAGAGTCTATATCCCCAATCATATCCCCATCAACCCATGAAATCAAGCAGTTCTTTTTTTCTGTGTACCTGCTCAAAAGGTTTTTCCTCTGAATGTGGATAGTGTTTTTTTCTTGTAAATCCCTCTGAGTTGTTCAGATCACTGCATTGCCACTAATGGAGAAGTCCATTACATTCAATTGTACCACAGTGTATTGGTCTCTGTGTATAATGTTCTCCTGGTTCTGCTCCTGTGTTTGTCTTGGCAGGTAAATTCCTAAGTATTTTATATTGTCTAAGGTGATTTTAAAAGGAATTCCTCTATCTAAATCTTGCTGCTGAGATGTGTTGGTAATATATAGAAATGCTGATGACTTATGTGGATTTATTTTGTATCCTGCAACTTTGCTAAAGTTGTTGATGATTTCGATTAGCTTTTTGGTTGATTCTCTAGGATTCTTTAAGTAGACCATCATATCATATGCAAAGAGTGGTAGCTTGGTCTCCTCATTGCCTATTTTAATATCTTCAATTTCTTTTTCTCCTCTAATTGCTACTGCTAGTGTTTCTAGTACAATGATAGATAGCAGAGGTGATAATGGGCATCCTTATTTCACTCCTGATCTTATTGAGAAGACTTCTAATTTATCCTCATTGCAGATAATGTTTGCTGATGGTTTTAGATATATATTCTTTATTATTTTTAGGAAAGGCCCTTCTATTCCTTTGCTTACTAGTGTTTTCAATAGAAATGGGTGTTGTATTTTGTCAAAAGCTTTTTCTCTATCTATTGAGATAATAATGTGATTCTTGTTGGTATAGTTGTTGATATGGTCAATTGTGTGGATTGATTTCTTAATATTGAACCATTCTTGCATTCCTGGTATTAATGAATAATACCACCTGGTCTTAATGAATAATACTTATGATCGATTGCTAGAGTCTTTTTTTATAGTATTATATTTAATGTTTGCATCTATGTTCATTAAGGAGATCAGTCAATGGTTTTCTTTCTCTGTTTTTGACCTGCCTGGCTTTGGAATCAGTAAGATATTTGTGTCATAAAAGAAATTTGGTAGAACTTCTTTGCTTATTCTGTCATATAGAATGTATAATATTGGAATTAGTTGTTCTTTGAATATTTGATAGAATTCATTTGTGAATCCATCTGGTCCTGGGGTTTTTTCTTGGGGAGTTCTTTAATGGCATGTTCAAATTCTTTTTTCTGATATGAGGTTGTTTAGGTATTCTATTTCTACTTCTGTTTGTCTGGGCAATTTATATTTTTGTAAATATTCATCTGTATCACCTAGATTGCCATATTTTTTCCATATAATTGGGCATAATAGCTTTTTAATGATTGCCTTAATTTCCTCTTCATTAGAGGTGAGGTCTCCCTTTTCATCTTTGATACTGTTAATTTGGTTTTCTTCTTCCCTTTTTTTATTAGATTGACCAATTCGTTGTCTATATTATTTGTTTTTTCAAAGCACCAGCTTCTAGTCTTATTTATTAAATCAATAGTTCTGATTTCCGGGTAAGTATGGCAGCAGACTAGAAGCAGGATGATTCCTCTCCCCAGCACCCACTGATATAGACTACCTCAAAAAACCAAAAATAAATTATCATAAGAATGGAGGGACTCTACAGTAGGGCACAGCATTGAAGGTACTTGGGATTTGGGCATTTCCACACTATAAGGGGGTGAAAATCTCCCACCCAAACCTGAGCTGATATACCCACACCCACCCCACCTAAGGAGCCAGAGTCAAAGCCAGCATGTGCCAGAATCAGTGAATGAGTGAGGGGCACCTCTAGAGTGAGCAAGGGGCACCTCTAGGTTCTTGGGAGCTAACTAAGACCACCAAAGACCTACCCCTGAGAGCAGCCACACCTGAAACCCTGGCAGTCTGGGAAGCACAGACCATGGCCGCTTCTGGAAAGGCAGAGCAGAGAAGATCTGCGAACAGCAGAGGCGGAGATTCAAGAGCTTGCCTCAGACAAAATCCTTGCTCCTTAATTCCACACACAGAGAACTTTCCCAGCTCACTCAGATTTCTGACTAAAAAGGGAAGGTAAAACCTCCAACGTGATGGCAAATTGCACACTGGACCAACAAACACTCTCCCAGAAAAACAAAAAAAAAAAGGCAGTGACCCTCAAAAATGTTTATGGAGGAAAAACTCAGGCTACAGAAGAAATATAGGAGGAAAATCAAACACAGACTAAACATTCTAAAAAATGGAAATTGTCCACAAGCTCTGGAAGAATTTCAATTGGAACTTATCAAAAAGATGGAAACCTTCTGGCAAGAGAAGTTGGAAATGGTTCAAAGAGAAAATTAAAAAATTATAGCAGAAAATAAAAAAAATTAAAGACGAAAACCAGGTCTTAAGGAGAAGAATTGAGCAAGTGGAAACCAATAATCTTGCAAAATAGCAAGAATTAATAAAGAAAAGTCAAAAGACTCACAAAATAGAGGAAAACTTAAAATATCTCACTGAAAAGGTGACAGATCTGGAAAAACGAGGAAGGAGAGACAATTTGAGAATCATTGGTCTACCTGAAAAGTCAGAAATAACCAGAAATTGTGACATCATACTGCAAGAAATCATCCAAGAAAACTGCCTTGAGGTTCTTGAACAAGGAGGCAAAATAGATATTGAAAGCGTTCATAGAATACTCTCTACACTAAATTCCCAAAAGACAACTCCCAGGAATGTAATTTCCAAATTCCAGAGTTTACAAGCTAAGGAGAAAATTCTACAAGAAGCCAAAAAGAGACAATTCAGATACCAAGGAGGACCAATCAGGATCACATAAGATCTGGCAGCTTCCACACTAAAGAACCACAAGGCCTGGAACATGATATTCAGAAAGTCAAGAGAACTGGGTCTTCAACCAAGAATCACCTATCCATCAAAACTGACTATATACTTCCAGGGGAAAGTATGGGTATTCAACAAAATAGAAGATTCCCAAGTATTTATAAAGAAAATACCAGAACTAAGTGGAAATTTTGATATCCAAACACAAAGATCAAGAGAAACATGAAAAGGTAAATAAGAGAAGTAAAAGGGGAAAGTTTTTTTTTTTAATTCAAAACTCTCTTATTTAAGAGATACAATTAGATCAAATTACATATATTAACATATGGGGGAAATGTTATTTTTAACTCTCAAAAATTGTATTCATTTCTATAGTAATTAGAAGAATCGTGCATAGGAAAAGATTGGGGCATTAAGGGCTATAATATGATATGCAAATAAATAAAAAGGGTAGGGAGGAAATGAAGATGGTACCAAGAGATACTTGAAGAAATAAAATAAATAGAATAATCTTTTTCACACAAAGATACACATGGGAAGGGGAGGAGAAGAATACTCTTATAAGAAGGAGAAGAAGAGAGAGCTAATAGTTATACTTAACCTTACTCTCGGTGAAATCAATTCTGAGAGGGAAGAGCATTTAGACCCATTGGGATATTGAATTCTATCTTATCCTACAGGGTAAGTGAGAAAGGAAAACTAAGGGTGGTAGGGTGGAGGGAGTACAAAAAGGGAGAGAAGGAGAGGGGGTAGGGAACTTAATAGACCCAAAAAAAGGGAACCAAAAAGGAGGGACAAGAAAGGGAAGCAAATCAAGGGAGGGGAATAGGGGGATTGATTAAAAGTAAATCACTGGTTTAAAAGGATATAGCAAAAGAAGAAAGGGCAGAACTAGACGAGGATATCAAAATGCTAGGGAATTCACAAGTAACAATCATAACTTTGAAAGTGAATGGGATGAACTCACTCTTAAAATCTAGACGAATAGGAATCCAAAATCCTACCATATGTTGTCTACAAGAAACACATCTGAGGTGGCTGGATACTCACAAGGTCAGAATTAAAGGTTGGAGCAAGACCTATTGGGCCTCCACTGATAGAAAAAAGGTAGGAGTTGCAATCATGATAAATGACAAAGCCAAAGTAAAAATAGACCTGATTAAAAGGGATAGGGAAGGTAAATAAATCCTAATAAAAGGGAGTTTAGACAATGAGGAAATATCACTAATCAACATGTATACACCAAATAGTATAGCACCCAAATTTCTAAATGAGAAACTAGTGGAATTGAAGGGGGAAATAGATAATAAAACTATACTAGTGGGAGACCTGAACACACCACTATCAAATTTAGATAAATCAAATAAAAAAAAATCCCATTGGGGATTGATTGTTCTCTGTGATATTGTGCTCAATTGGCCCTATGCAGTTTAGCTTTGTATTTCCTTGGCATTGTGCAATGGTTTTTTCTATATTCCCTTCTCCTGGATCAGACAAAACCATTAAGCAAAGTCCCCATAATTTTTTAAATGATCAATGGCATTATTTTTATAGTCTAATGTTTTTTGGGTATGCATTAATATTAGAACAAATATATTTTAAACTTATATTACTGAAAAAATATTAAAGAAAAATCTTAATACTGTTTTCATATGCTTCAAACACAAAAATCAGAGAAAAAACAAATCTCAGATACTATTTTGCACATGCAAGGAAAAATAATAAAAATTTAAATATATATATATATATATATATATCTTATAATCAGTGACACACTGTGTCAGCCAAGGAGAGGTAGAATACAACAGTTTCTCAAAAAAAATGAGATCCATTTTCTTTTTAACAACCACTATGTGAGTAAAAAATATTTTCAGAATAAAAGGGTAGTACAGTAGATAATGCACATTCAAAGAATACCAAAGGCACCAAAATTCACAATAGCCCAGCTAATTACAATAGTAAACAAACCTGCTGTCATATATCATATAAGTTGCTGTATAACAAAAAAAAAAAAACAAACCTATGAACTGATAGACATTTGTCACTATTTTTACAGACATAGCAAATCTTTCAAACTTGGCAAATATGTTTCTAAACAAAGTAAAACTTATTTGGGTCTAGAATATCACCAAGAAATCTAGATTGTTCTGGTGGAAGTAAATTAAAGTGATGAGTTTTACAAGAACTCTTTGTGGCTTCCTGCTTCATAGAAACACCTTGGTAGGAACATTATATTTTTTTGTTTCTCTACCCTTAATACAACATTCTTTATAATATAAATATTTAAAAAATCATCCATTCAGAAACCATTAGCTAATTAAAACTATTTCTGAAGACCCCTTAGAATTAATCATTAAATTCTTAGCTCTTTAATTTTTCAAAGTTTGTTAGCCAGGTTGAGTCATTCCATCATCTATGTGACAATTAACAAATGCAAAATTGGGGGGAAAGCTGTTTATGGGCTTTTACAGTAGTTTACAACATTTTGTTCAGTAGTCATAGGGGAAAGGTTACAGAATATATCTAATAACTAAAATACAGTATATTGAACTGATTTAATATAACAGAATAGTTTCAAATACATTAATGTATGAACTTAAAATGACAAAATTAAATCTTAAACAAAACAATAAAATACAGAGACTTTCATAAAACAATGGAGCCTGAAAAGGCTTAGAATTTTCACCTCCAGACTCTTTAAAATTCCTTCTCTCTTCATTCAGATTTCTTTTGTCAGAACTGTGAGATTTCCCATAGGGAGAGAGAACATGAGATTGAGGAATCTCTAACTGGATGAATAGTAAAGCCTGGATAGACCTAAAAGGCAAAGGGTTGTAGGGAGATGAATTATTCCCCTGAATCTCAGGCAAGATAAGTGAATGGATCAGTGTGTTCATGAATGGTAGAAGCTGTTTGAACTAGGCAAAGTACTGCTCTTTCATACAGTACAGCATGCTTGCAATTGACTTCCTCTTTGGAAGAGTAACTTCCTTCATTTTCCCCTTCCCCCTGAGGTAAAATGCTTGTTTCCCCAGGCATGTGGTGCGGATGTTAGGAGGCTAATTGTTACCTAAGGAAAATACACCCTGGTTTTTACCAGCTGACTGGATATTGGCTCAAAGTTTGTGATTTCCAAAGATACAGTAGCAGGTACCAGCAGGAATAAAGTCAGGGCTGGGGCTAAAGCCAGAGGAGGAGAAGGCCTAGGAATGAGCAGGATAGGCAAAAGCAACCAAAGGAAGTAGACAGGAATGAGGAACTCCAGCTCAAGCAGATGGGTGAGAGAAGAGGCTTATCTCTTCTCTGCAAAGAATCCCTGGATAAATCTCTCAAACAAAAATAGCCAGGCCAGGAGGGAGAGAGCCCAGGTAAAAATTAGGGAAAGAAAAAGGCAGCAACTCCAAAGAGAGTTTCAGAGTTAGAGAGGGTGGGTGTGTTGGGTGTGCAAAAATCCTTGAAAGGAGAAACATGGCTTAAAATTTTTATTTAGACTATCTTAAAAAATTGAGAATTTTTCCCCATCTTCTGTTTGCCATAAATGTAAAAGTTAAAATTAAATCTCAATAATAAAAAAAATTTATATTTTAAAATATTTATTAATGATCATAAGAAATCAAGGAATAAAGAGGATACAAAATAAAGACCATGTGCCCATGGCTGATCAGCCAGTTCAAATGCCTGCCTTACCACCACCAAGCTCAAGAAAGAAAGTAAAGACGTGGGACCCTCCATGTTCCCATCTAATATTCCCTGTCTACAGGAAGTACATAATGACAGAAAGTTGGTGGGATCCCGGGAAATGTACTTCTTTTTTAGGGTAACAGATTTTCAATTATACAATACTTACATTGTGCAGGATGCTGTGCAAACATTGAAGACACAAATACAAATAAAACCTAGCTCTTGTCCTCAAGGAACTTACATTCTTGAAGTGGGAGAGGGTAAAAAAGTGTGTGTGTGTGTGTGTGTGTGTGTGTGTGTGTGTATACATATACAAATACATATACATGTATATGTTAACCAAGAAAAAGGGTGAAGCTCCAGATATTGTCAGTAGAGCCATAGGGCACCCCTTTCAAAGCAAGCAGTAAAAAAAAAGGAAGAGTATGAAAGGGGGAACAAGAAAGGATGGCAGGAATTTGTTCAGGGGCTGGCCTTTCACTTGATATAGTTATAGGAACTAGAAATAAATTAAAGATATTATTGATTGCTGAAAGTAGGTGCAGCATGTCAAGGAGGTGACTTCATGGTCAGTTGGAATAGGCCTGCTACCAGCCCTTTCCAATCAGTACAGTTATAGGGCAAAAGTTGAAAACCTCCTTAGGAGGGCTCACAACAGTAACAGTAAGAAAAAGTAGTAATAAGGCTAAAGGAAAAAAGAAGTAGATACACGTTTTTTACAGTGCATGCTCCTAGCAATACTCTAACTCCTATTTCTGGGGTTGTATTGCCTGCTGAGAACTCACCATTGCTAATACAAAAGAAAAGACAAATTATTTTCCCTGAAGGGGGAGGTGGATAGAGACTGAACTCCAAGTTCACCTAGCTGTAAAATCTAGCTCTACCAATTCAGATCCATACTATCTCTGTAAAATAATCTTGGATATTTGCCTAGAGTGCTGAGAGTTTAAACAAATTGCCTGGAGCAAAATAGTCAATATATGCCAGAAGTAGTTATCAATCCAAAATCTTCCTAGTTTTGAGGGAAGTATATCCATTCCACTTGACATTTTTTTTGGTGGGGTTCGAGGAAAGAAAGGGTGAGGAGAGAGTGGAGAGAGCAGTAGCCTCTGGGTGGATAAGAAAAGACTTCATATAAAAGTGAATGTTCAGGCTAAGTTTTAAAAGGCTGGCTTCTTGGCTAGGGTAGAAATGTTATCCTTTTCAAATCTACCTCTCTTTGGAGACAGGTCAAGACAGCATGGATTCTAGCTGCATGAGTTCTAAGGCACTGAAGCTAAATTGGGTAGAACAAGAGGAAACCTGCAGCATTGCAATACAGATACTAGATAAAAGAGTGAGGGTTGGGAGCTAGAGAATGAAGTATTTGTGTTGTCTAAAATAGAAAACAAAATCAATAGTAAAATTTCCAATAGAAAAGAACAATTATCTGGAGAGAATCTCAGAACAAAACCAGGAACATGATCAACTCCAAACAAGAGTAGAGTGTGATTCTTCAGTTCCAGAAATGAAGAATGTAGTACTAAATAAACAATGATATATTAAGCTAAATACTCACTATTGTAATACAAGTGAGTTTCTAATCTGACCATATATTGTGAGGCTTTACTCTCTGGATTCTTTATTGCTATTCTCACCAACTTCCATAATAAAAATGTTATCTACACAGTAAAAGACAGTGAATAGCACCATAGCAATCCTACAGTATTGTGGAAGTAAAGGGAGAATTGTGTAGAGCCATGATGGCGAACCTATGACACATACATAGCCATTTTCAATGACATGAGGCCACATGTAGGCTCTGCATACTTTGGGGCCAGGGAGCCGCCCAGGCAACCCTGTGCCTGCAGCCATGGCCATGAGCATGCCCCAGCCTGAGGGGGGGGGGGTGCTGCTCCACATGCAGGCCATGGGACAGGGGTGAGCAGTGGCCAGCGTCCCAGTTGCTGGGGTATGTGGGGCTCCCACAGGGTGGGGAGGAGTGTGCACACAAAAGGAGCATTCGCAGGCAGGCAGGCTGGTGGCACCCACAGGCCAGCTGACTGGGTAGGGAACAGGAAGGGCAGGGCCTGGCAGGTGGAAGACTGGGCAGGGCTCCAGACCAGGTACAATGGAGGAGTGCCTGGAACAGATTATCAGATACTTTTAGCAGCCTGAAAAATATAGAAATGATTTTACTCACAATTTTCCCCTCGGTGTACTTTTGTGAGACCTTATTCTCAGCTTTAAATAATATCAAAACCAACAAAAGAAACAAATTGACAGATGAAGTTAGTATCTCTTGCTTGAGCTTGAAGTGTACAAAATATCAACCATCAATTGAAGATTTAGCCAATGAAATTCAGCAACAAAAAAAGTCACTAATAGGCAACTTAGTTAAAGAATTCCCCTTCCCTCTCATGCGGGGGTAGGGTTAGGGTTATCTTAGTTTATGGCACCCCACACAAGTTGAATGATATCAAGACCAACAAAAGAAACAAATTGACAGATGAACAAAGAAGTCACTAAGCAAGTAAGTTAAATAATTAGTTTTTGGTTTATTGAATACAGTTATATATTATAATTTTATATTTTTATTATTTAAAATATAAATATAGCAAAATTATGTTATTTTTTTCCTCAAAGTGACACACCACCCAAGTTATACTCAGTTTTTTGGCAAATTTTGACACACCAAGCTGAAAAGGTTGCCCATTACTAGGGTAGAGGAAGGCGAGACACAAATTTTAATTCAAGATAAAGTGTCTTCTAAGAGGTAAGTTAAGAAGAAGCCACATATTATAGTTTTTATTTGATTCTTAAGCATTATTGGTGCTTATAACAGTGCTTGGCATATAGTAAACATTTAATATATGTTTATAGAATTGAAAATATTTATTGAATATGTGTGCATATTTCATAGGTTAAGTAGAAACAAAGGAGACTATTTTCTATTCTGGAAGCCATTTTGGCATTGACTCTATGCCTTTTCAATAGCTAAATTAAGGCTTATGTCTTCTATTACTGAAAGTCTCTCCCTCTTCACCAATACCTCATGGACATCCTAGCTACCTTCATGACCCAGTATAAAGACACATTCCTTTTGCAAAAAGCATTTCTATATCATCCTAAATCCCAGGAACTTTCCTCTGAAATAATTTTCCAAAATACCTATACTGTAAATATGTGTATGTATATATGTATATATATATACATATATATATATATGCATGTGTGCTTTATCTACACATAGGTATGCCTGAATATTGGCACAACATTGGCACATAGTGCCAGTCATTATTAAATGCTTATTGATTGACTGATGATAAATAATAAATGGTGGAATATTTGTAGTCTCTACCCTACAGCACTACGTAAAGGCTCACTTTAGATTCAACTGAGATATTCAATATAGGATGATTTATTTTTAAAAAGTAAAGCATTATATAAATGTTAATTATTATTATTGCTACTATTATTATGTTGAATTAGAATATATTCCAACTAGATATTTTTTTCTTATTCTTCATATGATACTTATAACAAATGAAAACAATTTTCTTTACATAATTGTTTAAAGCATATCTGTTTCTAAGAACTTTATTGCTAAGTTTATAACTTACACTTACCAATGAAAGATAAACACTGTGTTTTCTGGATCTCAGATATGTTATCAACCTTCCAAGGGAACCAATGAATTTTTGAAGTTGGCTGTCAAGGTCTGTCTCAGTTCTTCAGCTCTAAATTGTTTTCAGTAGTTACAGTAACTGAAATGCAATTTGCACCTGAGAAAGACAAGATATTTTACATCCCAGAGAAAATTCTACAGGTCACATAATAGGCATCAAATATAGTTATACATTTGCATAGTGAAAATTTGGCCTTTCACCCTTACCTAAATCTATCATATCTATTTAAAATGGATTATAATATCAGAATACTCCTTTGACCTCCCATTAGGGACAAAAATGAATTTCCCAATTCTTTACTGTTTACAGCAACCTTCTCTCTGTAAATGAGTATGAACTTGGCTAAATTAGTTTGACCTTTCACAAATATGAAAAGGAAAAGGATTTGCATTTAATCTTTCTTCTTGTAAAGCTAAAGGTGAAATGAAACCTCTTGAGCAATTGACATTTTAGCTATAGTTCTGTACAGTACCCTTTAATATACTCCTGTTTCATTCATACCTGTCTGAAAAGAAGATCATGACTAAATTAAAGGATCAGGACTCAGACAGATCAAAGTTATTTTTGTATCACTTGGAATGTCAAAAGCTCCATTGATGAAGTGGCATCTCTATCATCTTAAGACATAAGTAATCAGCTATTTCTTCATTTTTCTCTGTTAATCTGAATTGTGCCAAGAAGATAATTACTGTCATTTCACACCTATAACACACAATTTTGAGCATGGCTGAAATCTTATCTCATCTTTGTAGAAGGAGAGAAAAAAAAAAGAAAGCAATGATAAAATTGTTCACAGATATTCACTACCTAAGAGATCCATAATAACATCCTTATAGGTATCCCTGATAATGATGTATAGTGCAATCAACCAAACCTTCTCATCCTGGGCAATTCAGATTCATGTTGTCCCATAGGCCACTCACAAAAGGACCCCACAAAAGGACTATGCAGTGTGCTACAATCCTTTGGAAGGGGCTTTTTACACTTTATGAAAACCAGTAGAAGATTAAAGCTCAATTTTTCCTATCCTTTTCATTAGCTATATGACTGTCCTACTTCATTTATTTTACATAAACATTCCCAATGATCTTGTTTATTCTTTGCTACCTGAAGAATTCTTTAGAATAGTAATAAAATGGCATTTTTATAGTTACTGCTATCTGTCAGATACTGTGCTAAGAACTTTACAGTTGTTAGGTCATTTTATCCCCACAACAATCCTGGGAATTAGATGTTATTATAATCCTCATGTAAAATCTGAGGGAACTGAGGCAAAAATAAGTTTAGTGATTTGTCCAAGGTTACAAAAATAATAAGTAGTTAAGGCAGAATTCCAGTGAGGACTTCATGACTCTAGACCGAAGTCTCTATTAACTGTATCACCTAATTTCTTCTTTATTAGCAACATGGTACAACCTACTTATTTCCCTCTATGGATCAATCTCATTTAATCTTTTTAAAAATGTTGTTTTCAGGGTGTGGAGTCAAGATGGTCACTGAGCAGCAGCAAAAGTCAAATTCCCTGTGAAAATCCTTCCACAGCTATCAAAAACAAAGCTCTCTGAGGATGGAAAACCAAAGCCAACAACATGACAGAGAACCCTTCTGTTCTATTCAACTTAAAAGGTTGCAGAGAAGATTGAATTCTCACGTTTTAGGAAAAGAAAGAATGTCTGTGTAATTGGAAATCTGTTACCCTAAAAACTGTATTTCCCAGGAGCCCACTGACTTCCTGTCATTACATACTTCCTGTACATAGAAGGATAAATTCAGTGGGCATTCCTGGTCTGTGGTCTTTGATTCTTGTCCTGAATCATGGTGGAGGTAAGTGGAGTTTTTGAACAGGGAGATTAGCCATGGGCACATGGTTTTTTATTTTGTTACCTTTTTATTCTTTTATTTCTAATGCTCATTAATAAATATTTTAATATAATATTTTAATTAATGATGATTAATTTTATTTTTTACAGATCCCAGGATCCACCCCCCACCTACTGTGCTGAGATTTGGGCTGGTGTTGGTATCTAACCTGTGCTCCAGAGGAAATGCCTTACCACCATAGCTATGTGAGGTTGAGGCCTCTGACCTCAGCTGGCAGGGAGGCAGCTGGAGGAGATAGGCAGAGAAGAGAGCAGCCTTGAGCTATGACTCCTCCATTTGGGGCTTCTGCCTCTGGAAGTTTTGGCCTCAGGGCACATCCAGCTCTGCAGATCAATGTAAGTGCCTTAATCCAATCTATCAGTAGTACAGATAAGAAGCCTTCAGAGAAAGGAAAAGCTCAATCCCCCACACCCCATACTCTACCTACTGTGCTGAAAACCTACAATAAGAATCTGTCTGACTGGAATCCCAGAGCAAAAGCTGCAACTGTGACAGTCTATCTTGGTACCACCCCCAGAAAGCTCTGGGTTTTGACCAGGCACTTGGCAGGGAGGCAGCAGACAGAGAGGAAGAGGGGAGGATGAGGATAACTACCTTCAGTCTCCACACCTTCATCTTCAGCTTCTGTTGGAAGCTGGGGAAGATCTAGACCCAGGGTTCATTAATACCACAGGTCAGCACCATGTGCCTAATCCAATTAATCATCAGAACAGATAAAAAGCCCTTCAGGACCAAAAAGCCCCAAACCACAGATCCAGGAAATTAACAGAGGGGCAAAAATATAGCCAATGGTGGGGGGAATAAGGAAAAAATATGAATGAGCAACAGAAAAAGAAAAAAGAAATTATAATTGACAGCTTCTATACAAGTAATGAACAAAGAACAAATGGAACAGAGAAGAATTAAGCAAAAACTCAGGAACTGCAGTGAATTGGACACAAGCTTTGGAAAAACTCAAAACACAATTCAAAAAACAATTAAGAGAAGCTGAAGACAAATGGGAAAAGAACTTAAAAAGTAAAATAGGTCATCTGGAAACAGAGACACATCAACTAAATCAAGAAAATAGTGTCTAAAAAGCCAGAATCAGATAGATTGAAAACAAGTCAAAGAAAGTGAAAGATGACTTACAAAGAAAAACAGATCAAAAAGGAAAAGGATGATCAAAAATCCTGGAATGAAATTCAGTCTTTAAAAATTAGAATCCAACAACTAGAAGCAAATGACTTCACAAGGCAGCAAGAACCTATAAAATGATATCAAACAAATGGAAAAAATGAGAATATGAAAAACCTCATTGATAAAGCATCCAACCTGGAAAATAGATCCAGGAGAGACAATTTAAGAATTATTTGACTACTGGAAAACCATAACAACAGGAAAAGCTCATACATCATTCTACAAGAAATTATCCAAGAAAACTGCCCTCATATTCTTGAACAAGAGGGTAAAGTAGAGATTGAACAAATTCACAGATTACCTCCTTCATTAAATCCCTAATTGACAATGCCCTGGAATGTTATAGCCAAGTTTAAGAACTTCCAGACCAAGGAAAATATACTACAAACTGCTAAAAATAAATGATTCAGACATCATGAAGACACAGTTAGGATCACACAGGACCTGGATGTATCCATACTGAAGGATAAGAAGGCATGGAATATGATATTCCAGAAAGTGAGGGAACTGGGTCTACAAACAAGAATCAACTACCCAGCAAAATGTATTATATTCTTACAGGGGAAAGTATTGTCATTTAATAAAGTAAAAGACTTTCAACAATTCCTAAAGAAAAGACCTGACTTAAACAGAAAATCTGATGCCCAAACACAAAACTCAAGAGAATCACCAAATTAAGAAATGGAAAAAAATTAAGGAACCCAATAAGTTCAAACGATTTGTATTACAATAAGAAAATATGATATTCATAACTCTTAAAAATTGTTATCATCATCACAATACTTAGAGGATACAGTGATAAACTGTATAGGATATGTCAAAAATATATTAAAAATAGGGTTAAAAAAGAGGATAATACCAAGAGAAATGGGAAAAGAGATAAAATGGGGTAAACCTATATTTCCTAAAGGAGTACAGGGGGGAGGGAGGGAGAAGACCAATACAATGTCAGTGGAAGATGTTGGTGACAGGTAATATTTAAATCTTATGCTCATTGAAATCAACTCAGAGAGGGAAGAACAATCAGATCCATTGGGGCAGAGAATTGTATCATGTCCTATAGAGATGTAGAAGGGTAATAAAAATGTTATTTTCAAATTACATATAAAAACAAGTTGAATTTTTTTTAATAATTTGGAGTTACAAATTCTCTCCTCCCCTCTCTCCCCTTCTCATTGAGAAGGCAAATAATTTGATGTAGGTTTTACATGTACAGTCATGCAAAACATAGTTCTGGAGTCAGCTAGGTGACTTAGTGGATAAAGAGCATGTCCTGGGGATGATATATCCTGCATTCAAATCTGGCCTCAGATACTTCCTACATGTGTAACCCTGGACAACTCACTTAGCCCACATTGCCCAGCTCTTACCATTCTTCTGCTTTGGATTCAATGCATAGTTTTGACTACAAGATGGAAGATACAGATTTTATATATAGTGTATCTATATATAGCACTAAATATTTGTATATATATATACATTTATATATATATGTGTGTATATATATGTACACATACACATATTTGTATATGGAAGAGTATATAATGTAATATATATACAACAAAAAGAGTACAATTTAAATACTTTGGAGCTACAGTCTGAATAACAAAATACTTAGCAGCCACAAAACTAAAATAATGTAGGAAATGGAACACAGAATTTCATAGAATAAAAAAAAACTGGGCTTACAACCAAAAATAACTTATCAAACAAAGAGAAAAAATGGATAATTGAATGAAACAAAGGAGTTTTAACTATTCCAGGGTGGGGGGGATAATCCAGAATTTAGCAGAACATTTGGTCTATAATATATTTAAAACATAATGAAAGACTAATCATAAATAATCCAAAAGATTACTGCCATGGGAAAATCTAATGTGGAGGAGGGGAAGTAGAGGAATTGCCCCACATAAGGAGAGGAGGGCATGGAGAGCTAGTAGTATTAGAAGCCTACTCTCATCAGACCTGGCATAAAGAAAAAACAATATACAATTAAAATGGTGAAAATTTTCTAAATGTACAGAGTAAAAGGAAGGAAGGGGTATGAGATAAATGAGGCACTGGGGAAGGGAATACATAACAAAAAGTACAAGGCTAAAGTAAGAGGATAGGGAAAGACTCATGACAAAATAGAGGTATTTTTATAATTAAATTCATATAAAAAAAGTAGGGAAGCACAGTTGTGGGGATAAGATAAGGAAGAGTTTTTTTGGAAGGCTGGATAGAATAAGAATTAAAGGGTAAGGGGGAAGAAACAAGGGAGGGAGGGACCTTTGGAAAGGTGGGCCAATTGGGAACTTGGATGGGGGAAGAGGGTAAGAGAAGATTTGTGGGAAGGGGTATGAATTGGATAGGTGTTGGTCAAAGAAAATTGGACATCTGAGGAGGGATATGGTGGGAAAAAAAGGAAGAGGATGTAAGTGAGGAGTATTATGAATAAAAAATTAATCTTGGAGGCTTCATACCAAATTTAAAAGCAATTATTAGGAAAGAGAGATTGAGAGAAATAAGGTTTCCAGCCTTTCTAACTTAAGGTAGGATCAGGTCCCTGGATTCCAGTCCAATGAGGATCTCTACATGCCACTGTTTGCCAGAGATGGCAATATGAGAAAAGAGATGAGAAAGAGTCTGCTCATATAGAAGTAGGGAAAAAAAGAGGCTAATTCAGCTTCCACACTGGTTTTTCAAACCTAAGCTCCTCTACCCAGATCTTTGAATTGGTCAACAATATGTCATGCCATCTTTGTCCTCTGTGGCACTGTCACACTGAGCAATCAGACATGTGACTGTGATTCCTCTGTCCATCCATTGGGGTGAGTTTTCCAGAATTGAGGTTCCCTGGATATTTACTTCACACAAGAGGAACAGAGTAGATTGAAAGGCAGTTAGTAACTATGACATTAATTGTGAGACAGCAAAAATGATCAGAAACCAAGACCTGACAATATGTTGTTTACAAGAAATATGAAAAATGTGTCAGAAATAGAGAGAAGGTGAGGAGCTAGAGCAAAATATACACTCCCTCTGTTGATTCAGAGAAGGCAGAAGAGGCAGTCATGATCTCTGAAAGAATTGGGCCTAAAATGGTTATAACTGAAAGGGATGAACAGTGTAACTATGTCAGCATGGATAATGAAACATTATCAATATTGGACTTGTATTCATCAAGTGTTATTAGCATCCAGATTTTTAAAGGAAAAACTAAATGAGATACAAATAGAAATAGATAACAAAATAATAATAGCAGGGAACTTTACCCCCCCCCCCCAACTAGATAAACCTAAGGAAAAAATAAATACAAAAGAAGTTAAGGAGATGCATACAACCTCATATAAGTTGTACATGATGGCTATCAGGAGACAAACACACAAACACACACACACAAAGACACACACACACACACACCTGGATGAGATTATGAATAGATCTAAGCCTGAGAATATGCATAATACAAAGATATTTTCTGGTGGGACAATGACTTGGAGGGCATAAACCTTCTGAAAAAGTCTTACCTGAATACTTATCTTACTATGGAGGTAATCCTGCATTCATGAAGGGTTGTGGCATTAGAATAAAAGTTACCCTGGGTATGACCAAATTGACAAGTCTTGATTTTGTGATATGGAAATCACTTTAAAGGACTGATATATATTAATTTAAGGTCGCCAAGGAATTCAGCTATGTAATTCCTAAATGAAAACTCAAGTCAGCAGTCAACCTTTTTATGGTGTTTTAATTACAAACAGGAGGAAGAAAGGTATTAGAGGGAGAGAGAGAGAGAGAGAGAGAGAGAGAGAGAGAGAGAGAGAGAGAGAGAGAGAGAGAGAGAGAGAGAGAGAGAGAGAGAGAGAGAGAGGGAAAGGGGAGAGAAGGAAATAGGGCTTAAATACCCACTCTGCTTAAGCTGAGCCAAAGGCCCAAGGCCCTGGATAGCCAAGGCAAAGAAAAGAGATCAGTTCCTATCATTCACATGACCAAAATGGAGAAACAGTCTGTGGGCTCCTCCACTCCAAACACCAGGCTCCAACTACCTCTCTCCCGAAGTCCCCAGAACTCCTGACCTGTCCTCTACCTCACTTCCTGTGTCTCACCTGTACCAATGGTGGCTCTACCTTAATCGAGGATTGCCCAGAAGTCTGTCCCCTTTGCATATGTCTGTTGAAGGCCATATTCTCAAATAATTAAATCTTGAGCTTTGCTGCAGCCCTTCCTAAATCCAGTTACCCTGAAGAGGATGGAGATTTTAGTTTCCAAGACCTGATTCTGTCATTCCAAGTATCTCTATTGTTATTAATCAGGAAATAGCCAAATCCCATCTTCTAAAGAATGGTTTGAACAGGGTTGAGTAGTTTTGAAATTCACAGTTTGGAAAGAGTATGGTCCTGACAACAGATTGTGTCTTCTGCTTAAGGACCAATCTAGCTATTGATCAAATAAATAAAATAACAGAAACATAGAGAATATTATATTGCAAGAGCAGCTATGAATTGCCATTTTCCCCTTAGAAAACATGGAAATATACATTAAGAACTTTAAATCTGATCATTCTTATTTTCAAGGGTGTCCCAGTACTAAATTAGGTCCCAAAGTCATTGTTGAGGGCATTATTAAAGCTGGGTATATATGAAAATACTCAGGTATGCTTTGTTTGAAATGACTTAATCACTGTAAATAACTCAAATTCAATGAATGGTAGAAATGGATGAATAGATTGTGATATTTGAATGTAAGAGTATATTATGTTATTAGAAATATAAAGAAAATAAGGGAAATATATGAAGTCAAAAAGAAAATAAGAATAACATACATTATGAGTACAAAAAAAAAAACAGTCACAAAAACAAAAGTATACAAGCAAAGCAAAGTCAAAGGGAACTCAAAAGTAGAGGAATTTTAAATATTCACACACATATATAGTTTACATATATATAAACAATGCAGAGTTTGTGGGTTTGTACAGAATTTTTTTCATGTACTTGTTTTGGTAGATGTTTTGTGGTCATGGTAGTGTTTATTAGGTATATGATGAAAATAAAAGAAAATAAAAAAGAAAATAATTGGCTAGCAGGAACTGCTTCCCACCATTAGCCCTTTTTTGGGAAATACCATACATACCTCACATTGATATTTAGACTGCCTAAACCATTGCATGCTCCTTATTGAACAGTGTTGTCATCACCTTCAGTATATAGCTCTGTTCTTGTTTATCTTTTGGCCATATTTTTATACCAAGAAAATCTATTTTCATCTCTCAAACACTCAAATGGACTAATGTTCACATTGATTCAGGAAGTCTCTAAATATAAAGATCTTGAACAATTCAGGACTGCTATATTTTATGATTCTTTGCCTGATCCTGAAAAGGTTCTAATCAAGGGGTCCATCCAAAATTTTGGAAGGTTTCCTTGATCAATTCTGATATTTCAATTGTCTTCCTCACATAAAATTCCTTGATCTTTTCATTCTCAGAGTTTTATTTAAGATATATTTCCCTAAATAATGTGGCAATTCTGATTCATCACCTACCATCTCACATGTGGGTCACAGACCTCCCCCAATCAAGTGAGCGGGATGTATATGCTTTTGATGATTAAATCTAAAAATGGGCAGGGGAGAGTTAATTTAATCTTTACAGTGTGAACTACCTAAAGAACATCTAGATTAGTGTCTAACAGGAAATTGGTGATGATTGGCTTAGATGTCTGAATGAGTCTAGTATTACATCTATACATGTAGAAGTCATATACATAGAAATGATGAATAAAACCATGAGAACTGAATAAGTCACTGACAGTACAGAGAAAAAAAGAGAATCCAGGATAAAGTTCTTTGGACACTCACAGTTTTAAGGAAATATTTGCATGATAATTCAGTAAGACTTCACCCTTTCTTTCAAAAAGTACAAGAAAAGCTATCTGCACACTCATTTCACAACCTGGTTTAGAATCTACTCCTTCAACTAAAACTCTCTTTAAAATTAACAGATTTCTCAGTTTCAAAATATAATGCCTTTTCTTTAAGTTCTCATCTTTCTCAACTCTTGAAGCATTTTATATTATGTATTACTCTGTTCTGAGTTTTTGTGACAGTGCTCTGCCTTGGGTTTCTTCTCATTTGGATGAGCAACCTCAGACTCATTTCCTGGCTTATTATCCATCTCTTGCCTATACCTGCGGGGATATCCAAAGGTTCTGATCTGGGCCCTCTGCTTTTTCTACACTTTTTCTTATTATCAGTCCTAATGGATCATCTCTATGCACATGACTCCCAAATCTATATATCAAATCATCTTGTCATTCCTGATCTCTACTTCCAACATCATGAATTGCCTTTTGGGCACCAAACTGAATATATGGTAGGTTTCCCAAATTTAAATGAAATCATACATTTAGAGCATCTTTAGAATCATCTACTCCAATCCCTCTGACCATTTTCAGATGAAGAACTGAGGTTCAAAGGGATAAAATGACAGCATAAATAGAAGAGCAAAATCTTTTGCAGCACAATGGAAGGAATAAAGTCAAAGGATAAGACTTTGGATTGTGGTGATGCTACTTTTTACCTTTGTGACCTAACAAAATTGTTGTACCTCAGTTCTTCATCTGCAAATGAGAATATTGGACTAAATAATCTCTAAATTCCTTCTCACCTCTAAATCTAAGACCCCATTATTCCTCCAGAAGAGAATTCATTTCTTTTTTTTTTTCCTAAAATTCACCACCTTCTGAACTTTCCTATTTCTGTCAGAAACACTACAAGGTGTCCACAGCTTTTTTGTCATCTTCCACAACTCTTTTTCACTCGCTCCATGAATCCAATTAGTCACCAAGTATTGTGAACTACATGTACACAGCATCTCTAAAACATATTGTTACCTTTTATTCACGTAAACACCACCCCATTCAAGCTTTTATTACCTTTTGCCCAGATTTTTGCAATAACCTCTTAACTGGTTTCTACCTCCTGCCTATCTCCTCCCCAATCTATCCCTCTCACTTCAAAAATGATTTTTCTAAAGCACATGGATGACCATATCACACTCCCATTCAATAAACTCATATGCTTCTCTATTGTCTGCATAATCAAATGCAAACTCGTTTGACATTTGACATAACTACAACCTAATTTGTCTTTCTTTACCTTAGAGGCACTAAATGTCTCATTGGCTTAAATGTTAAGTCTGCAGTTGGAAAGACCTGAGTTCCAATCTAGCCTCAGACATTTACTGTGGATCTGGACAGTTCATCTAACCTCTGCCTGCTTCTGCCTCAGTTTTCTCAATTCTAAATAATGCCATCCTCATTATATTTTTGGAATCAAAGAGATGATATTTATAAAGCATCTAGCAAAGTACCTTGCATAAAGCAAGTGTATGATAAATTTTTGTTTCTTTCCTTCTTTCCTTCCTTTCTTCACCTTCCTATCTTCCTTCTTACCTTCATTTATTCTTTCTAGAATTTTGATGTATAATTTAGTCAGTTATGAATTGTTGCTTTTTCCATACTCTTCAATCCAACTAAATTTGCTTCCCTCTTGTTTCTTACACAGGATACTTCATGTAGCTTTGAAAAAAATGACTTCCATACCTGAAATACATTCTCTCTTCACTTCTACATCTTTAATCCCTACTTTCTTTATTCTTGAAAATTTATCTGCTTAATATATTAATATATCCAGCTAACTCAATCTTTCTCCTACCTCCATTAGAGAAAGCATCATTTGGCAAAAAGATATATGTGTGTGTCTTTTTTTGCTTATTAGTTCATTCTCTGAAGGGGGACATATATTAGCCATTCTTCAAATAATATTCCTTTTGTTATATATAATGTTCTATTGTTTCTTCTTATTTTACTCTTCATAATTTCATGTATGTCTTTCCATATTTTTCCTAAATTAATGTATTCATCTTATCTTCTGGAAAAATAATATTCCATCACAATCATATGCCACAACTTACTTAGCCATTTAGTCCTAGTTTCAGTTCAGCTCAGGTACCTCCTTTTACATGCAGAGTTTCCCAATGTCCATCAATTCCAATTTCCTACACACCATAATAATTTCTTTGGAAATATTAATAAAAGCTTGTTTCTATAGTCTAAAAATACTGTCCAGACTAATCATGCCAGAAATGATCAAGGACAAAAGGTCTGCCTCCAGAAACTGAATTCAAGTAGAAACTCAAAACTAAGAAGGAAAAAGACTTAAAATGGTTTAGACTATTGCCTTTTGAATCTTCAAAAGGGATTGGCCTGTGACCCACACAAGGAAAGCATCCTTTTTATATTATAAAAGGATGATAATGTTATCAGAAAGAAGCAGTCCTTTTAATGTTAAATGTAGTGAAAGGAGGGAAGGAGGTGCTATTGTTCTGGAATGTTAATCCAAAACTATTTTATCATATTGTGACTTTTTACAAGAAAAGTCTATAAATTTTATCTTTAAATTATCTTGGGATGGAAAGATGTCTATATACATGGAGAGACTCTATCAGTTTATTTCTTTCTCTAAGCAAGAAATGTTTGTATATAAACTATTTAATATAAAATTAGTATTAAAATATTTCCTGGTTGGCATTTGCCAAAAACGTATAGTACATTATTAATATTTCCTTCAACATCTGTATATTCTTATGCGTATTCATGTTATCTCCCCTGATAGAAAGTAAATCACCTGAGGGAAAGGACATTCTCATTTTTGTGTTTTCTCTGTGATGATTCTAATGCCTGGTGGGATCAATGGATCATAGATTTAGACCTGGAAGGGACAATAGAGGCAAAGGAATTGAAAGAGAAAGGGTGAAAAAAATCCTATATGACTAGGCAGAAAGTGCTAGAGTCCTTCATTTCTGACTGTAATGATAGCCTTGATTTATGACACAGAGATACCTGAGAAGTTATGAAATGTTATGAAGGAGATGTCAATCATAGAAGGTAATTTAGCTACTATTAGCAATTCATTATAGTCAAATTTATTTGGTATTCTTGGTCTTAGTGCCTAAGACCATGATCTGATCAGCAATGTGTCCCATCAAATGGTATTTCTATGCAGCTACTCAAGAAAGACAAATGCTGAGAATACCAGCAGCCTGATATAGTATAAATATTGCTGGATTTAGAGTCATAGCACTAAGGTTCAAATTCTGGATATACCACATATACTAATCACATCTTAGACAACATATAATATCTGTGGGTTTCAGTTTCCTCATCTCTAAAATGAAGTGTTTAGAAAAAGATGATCTTGGATACTCCTTTCAATTCAATAAGCTTAACAACCAACTATACTAGTCAGACATAATAGGATCCCACATTATTCTTTATTCCTCACTTGAAAAAAAAATGTATACATCATTGAAATATAAACAAATGTGTCCTGTTTCTCTTAGCATAAAATTACTTGCTGCAGAAATCCCCAAAGTGAGAGGGACAAGTGGACTCATAATTTCTGGAAGTAACATTGCCTTCCCTTCTCTACTTTTAAACCAATGGGAATGCTTATCAAATATAATAGCTCATAGATACTTTGGTGAAGATTATCCAGATGTATAAGTCACAACCAATTTCTTTGTTTTCATCTCTGTCAATGTTTTAAGAGTTATTATCCTGGTTCATAGATACATAACACAGCTTCGCTGAGGTATCCCATTTTCCAGAGTTTAGGATAAGAATCCATTTGTCTACTTGTCTGTCAAGGAAATGGGAATTCAAAATGGTGGAATAAAGCAGAAATAGTTATTTGATTTGGCTAATTTTATTTCAATTCAATTCAAATAAAGGAATACTTCTTGAATGCTTACTATATTCAAGCCATTGTGTTGAAGAAGTACAAATCTATTTTCAGTACTTGAAGAGGATTTTGTTTTACATCATCTCATTATGAACATACAGTTAATTTTCTGAATCTGCATTAAAATTTACACCTGCACTTGAAAGTACTAAGCATAAGTACCTCCAAAATATCCTGAATGTTTTATTTGTGACTCAATTGCCTAAAAGAATTTTTTTAATCTTTCCTGAATTCATGTCTCATTTATCTCTGTTTAAAATGAAAGTCCTCTAGTCAGGGACCATGTCTAATTCAGCATTTTGCATAGTGCCCAAAGCATTATTGGTTTTCAAAGCTATGTTAAATACTCGCCTCATAAAAGAAATTCAAAGTTGCCTTTTCAGTGGGTTATTTATACTTAACAGAATATCTATTACATTTTTTGATACACAAACACTTATATTTTTTCAATTCATTAAAAATGCAACAATTGCCCACAGGCCATTGCTTATATGTTTTACTGAGATATAGAAGTTAAATTTCCTGTAAAAATAAAATAAAATAAAGCAAACAGAAGAGTATGGAACATATGATGTAAAAAAAAACCACACATTTCCCAACACAATGCCCTAGAAGTCAACCAGCATTTAGAAAGGAAACAAAAGAGAAATCCAAAATATAAATACTGTTCTTTATATGTTCAAAGTTCCTCATATCCTTCAAGATTTAAAACTGTGGAATAATAAAAGAGAAAATAAAATCATATTAAGTGGAGGTTTTTCAAATTGTTTCTAGTGGGAGAAAAACATGTTGGGATCCTTTCTTCTTGGTCTCAGAATTATGTGGATACATGCTATATATGTAGTTTTTCTTTTTAATTAAGAAAGTATTTGCTTGTTTTAGACATGTATTTTCTCTCCTGTTTTCCATGATTTTCACTAAAACTGAATTAAAAAATCACATTATCCAGTTTTGTTCTTGTTTTCCCAGCACTCTTGAATAGAATTTATATGAGTTTGATAGTTGGGTTATTTGATAAGAGTAGTCAGTCTCCCCCTCACCCCTATTTGTATTTTGTTTTAATTCACAATATGACAGAGTTTTGTTTTAAGTAGTCCAAAGATTATCATCTTTTGCAAAGAAAGCAACATAAGAGTTTCTTATTTCTGCTTATTTCCCATCATTGTTCTGTTTATTCATGTGAAGATCTTACAAAGTTTTTGCTACACTTTTCCATAGCATTGCTTAAAATAAACAAAAAATCGTTTTGTAATGTTTAACATTCATATCCCGTATCAGCTCATTCTGAACATTAACATTCATGATAGTATTCTTACATGACTTTAGCATTCCTTGGTATTCATCTTGTTGCCTGTGCTTTCTTCCATATTCTGTACATTGCTCTGAAAAATTGAGTTGTTGATGAGTTCCATAAATATCCATATTATCCTCTTTAGACATCTCCCCCTTTTCTTCCATATTAGAATTGTTTTTATCTCCATTTTTAGAATTTTCATAGTGAAAATTAGTCTGTGGGTAGATAATTATTTATTACTTCTTTCCTATGTTTTTGTACCATGTGAATTTTGATGATAAAATGTTGAATGAATACAATCTTTTTAAAAACTTAGATTCTTACTGGAATTGATAACAAGAAAATATCAAGGTACATATAAGATATATACTCAGGTAACAAGCATTTATTATGTACCTTCTCTGCACCAGGCACTATACTAAGGACTATAAATGCAAAGAAAAGGAGCAAAAATAAAAATCCCTGTACAAAAAGAGGCTAGAGTGTAATGGAGGATAAACAGCATGCAAAAGAATGTACTTTCAAGCAATAAATTACAGGATAAATTGGAAATAATCAAGAGAGGGAAGGCACTATCACAAGAGAAAGGCTTTCTATAGAAGGTGGGATTTCAACTGAGACCAAATGAAAGTCAGGAGCCAGAGATGATAAAGGAGAAATTTCCAGGCATGGAGAACAGCCAGTGAAAAGGCATGGAATCAAGAGATGGAATGTCTTGTGTGAGAGACAACCAAAAGACTAGTGTCACTGGATCAAAATATGGGGGGTTTATTAAAGTAAAGGAAAATTGGAAAGGAAGAAGAGGACCAAGTTATAAAAGGCTACCCAAAATAGGAATTTATGCATGACCTTGAATAGAAAGTAATCAAAAGGGAAGGCATTAGGACCGGGAAGGTGCTACAGAAGTTCAATTTGAACTGAAACTTGTAGGAAACTAAAGAAATAATTCAGGTGAGAAGTGATTAGACTGAAAAACAAGGTGCTAGTTATTTTCAACTAGCAGTCTAGAGTGAAAATTGGGCCTGTGGATCTTACCAATCCTTTCACTAGATACCTTGAAAATTCTTATCCATATCTAGGATTTCTAAAATGGACAACTTTCCTTTTCTTAACTGTCAAAAATGACAGAATGGCATAGTCATTTTTCTCCACTATTCCCAGTTTGGAAATCTGGCCCCCTCTGTTGATCAGAATCATATCCAAAATAATACAGTTCCTCATCACTTTCTCTACTCTATGAAAGATGGATTTTCCTAATCAGTAAGGCAAAGCAAGAGTTGAACTACATCTATTTAGGGGAAGGGGTGTGAGTAAAAGATCTATGACTCTGAATCCACTTTAGTCCCCATACCTATACAAGAATTGTGTGGAGACACATATAGTACACAGTGGGATGCAAAGGGAAAATCTCTGAATAATGATAACTTCTGGAGTTGCAACATTTCACTTCAAAGTTTCATTTGGCTCATTCATACTTCCATACTCAACAGCTTTGCAATAGCCACAGGAATAGATCGAGTTAACTTCCAACACCCTAGGAGTTCTGGCTCTTCCTCCTTTTATCTGTTTTCTGCAGATGTCCTCAGAGAGGGAGAGAGAATAACAGTCCCCAGGGCTAAAAGTTCCCACAACTGCTCCTGGCTGGTCTCTCAGCATCTCAGCTGCCTTGGCTTCATTAGTATAATGTAAATATAAGAGTCAAGCTTGGTAAAGAAGATAGGACTAGATTTCAGAGTTCTCTCTTTAATAATAAAGACAAAGCTGAAACAACTAGTTAATGGAGAGCTTTGAATGACACACAAATATGTTCAAAACCATTAAAGGTCATTAGCATTCATGAGTAATGTTCAAGAGAATTGTTTGGTAGGATGAACATTTTTTTAAAATGATTGCAAAGGGTTAAGTGGTAACTAGATGATGAGAAAGCATGGGAAAGAAAGAAGGGTCCTAGCTTAAGGCAGTAATAATCCTCACATATTAATGAGTATGACAACAAAAATGGAGGAGTTGTAGTTAATATCCAGATACACTGGCTCAGGCTCCCAGTAATAAACATGTCAAGATTTGACAGTCCCTTCATCCCTCAAAAATGAAATAATGTGATTTCAGGTGTCATGTTTTGGATATTTGAGCTTTAATTCCATTATTAATCACCCACAATAAACTGATTCATTATAGGTATTAATTTGATCCTGTCACTTGCTGTCAGATTATTAATGCCACTAGCATAAAGTAGCTCATTAAATAATTTGCTCTTAGTTACACATTTCTAAAATCTTTGGAGATTCAGACTGTTAGGAGAAAATTCATTGAGCATAGTGAATAAAATAAACAATTAATTTGCAAGCTTGAAACTTTGAGTGTTAAAGACAATTTTTAGGTCTTTATTTAATAAAGGCAGAACTACATTATAGGGAAGAGAAATTCAGTTGGTTGAGGCTTTCCAAACTGGGAAGTTGGTTTGGTCCATTAAGTAGTAAAATGTCCTATTGAGGTAAAATGCTTCATCCAAAATTTCCCAGGAAGATGTTATCTCGGCCCCTATGTTAGAAAATATATATGTAAGAAAATGGGAAAATATGATTGCAAAAAGTCAACTCAAGAATAATTATTTCTTCTTACTTTTTTCTTCATCATGACCATAATTATCACTAGTATATATTCAGTACTTTAAAGTTAACAAAGAGTTTTACAAATATTATCTCATTTATCCTCACAATAACCCAAAAGGGATACACTGTTTTTATTCACTTTTTAGAGATGAACAAACTAAGGCTGACAAAGAATAAATGAGTAAAGTAGTATTTGAAGTCAGACTTGAATTCGAATGTCTTTTTATCAGCATTTAATCTGAAAAATTTTATTTTACCTTATTTGTTTTAAATATTTTCATTTTTGTTATTCTGAACCTTACAAATACCAACAATTACAAGCACACATACATGAGTAAAGAACAGATAAGAGTACTATATACAAAAGCACAAATCTCCACTATACAGAGTCATTTTTATTATCATTTATTTTATTTTATGTATATTATTATTGTTACATCTCATTCTCTTCCCTTAGTCAACTTGATTCTAGAATGCAATCCAAATTTTGCCACATGCCCTTCAACATTTGTGACTTTCCTTTACTCGCATGTTGGCCTATCTTTGTTTTAATTTGCATTTCTCTATTCAAGAGTAATTTAGAACACTTTTTTCATATAATTATTGATGACTGATTTCTTCACCTGAAAATTGCTTCTACATATCTTTTGATCATCCATCATATGGGAAAAGGTTTGTATTCTTATAAAATTGACTTAGTTCTCTATAGATTGAGAAATTAGATCTTTATCAGAGAAAGTTGTTATAATTTTTTTTCCAAATTGTTGTTTCTATTCTAATCTTGGTTATATTAGAATGATCCATTTATTCCTGTGCTTTCTAGTGTTTTGAATAGGAATGGGTATTGTATTTTGTATTTTTTTCCTAGATAATCATGCAATTTCCATTAGTTTTGTTTTTGATATGGTCAATTATGCTGATAGTTTTCCTTATGAATTGATCATAGTTCTTAACTATTTAAAATTATTGTCATTAACTATTTTGTAATAATTATGTAATTTTTTCTTATACTGCTCACTTCTCTTTTATCAGTTCAGATATACCCTCATTTTTCTCTGAATCCATCTCTTTTATGATTTCTTATCTTCAGTTCTTTTTAACACAGTGCTTGCCACATACTGGGCACAAAAACATTGATTGATTTATTGATTGACATTTCACTATACTCAAATACAAGAAAGTTTGTCACTGTTCTCCAAAATAAGAACAATCACCTTAGTGTCCAGTTGTTTATTTCCCCAAAGTCCAAATATAAATATTTTGTAGAGATGAGTCTTTCCCTCTTTTTTTATCTCCTCAGCATATGAAACTAGGAGTATTTGGGGATCAAAACATATGCATAGTTTAGTGATTAAGGATTAAGGAAACTTCCTTTCCAGAATAACTCATAATTCAAATATTCACCAAACATATTCATGCTTGTTATCTCATACTCAATACACAGTGACACTTTCCTTTTTTGTTATATTTGTCAAATTGATGGATATAAGGAAGAGAATGAGTTATTTTAAATTTAATTCATCATATAATTAATAAATTAAATCATTTTATTTCATAAAGCTGTTGGCTTGGCTTTCTTCTTCTGTTAAGTCATTTTACTCATGTCCAGCTCTTCATGACCCTATTTACGTTTTTGTTTTTGTTTATTTGGCAAAGATCCTGGAGTATTAAGCTATTTCTTTCTCTAGCTCATTTTTACAGATGAGAAAACAGAAGTTAACAAGTTTAAGTGACTTGTCCAAGATCACACAGTTAGTGTCTAAAGCCAGATTTTAATTCCGAAGATAAGTCTTCCAGACTTGAGTCCCTGCATTCTATCCATTGTGCCAAGTAGCTGGCTATCCCTTTTCTTCTTTTAACAATGCCTATTCATATCTTTTTACTAATTATGTACTGAGGTTTCTATCTATTAGAATAAGTCTACTTTTTATTTTGCATAGAATTTTTTTTATCAGAAAAAAATTTGTAAAATATTTTTTTCTAATTTCATTTTCAGTCTGTTTTACATGCACTGTGTTTGTGAAAAGGCTTTCAAATTTTTATTTAATCACACTTGTCCATTTTATTTCCTATGATCCTTTCAGTTCCTTGTTTGGTCAAAACCTCTTCACTTTTCTGTAGTTGTGTAGGGAACTTATTCTGTACTATTCTTATTTGTTATTGATGTGATGATTCCTACTGAGGTAGTTTATTTTTTGAGTGCTTTATGATATATACATATATTTAAATTTTTATTTAGAATATTTTTCCATGATTCTATGATTCATGATCCTCCTCCAGCTTTCCCCCCCCCTCCCAGAACCAACAAGCAGTTCCTCTGGGTTTTACATGTATCATTATTCAAAACTTATTTGCATGTTATTCATATTTGCAGTAGAAGAGTTCTTTAACATCAAAACCCTAAACACATAGCTATCACTACATGTTTGATCATATACTTTTCTAATGCTTTTCTGGTTCCATAGTGTGTTCTCTGGATGTGATAGTGTTCTTTCTCCTAAGTTCCTCAGAATTGTCCTGGATCACCGCATTGCCACTAATGGAGAAGTCTATTACATTTGATTGTACCACAGTGTATCAGTCTCTGTGTACAATGTTCTCCTGGTTCTGCTCATTTCACTCTTTATCAATTCCTAGAGGTCATTCCAGTTCACATGAAATTCCTACATTTCTTGATTCCTTTCAGCACAATAATATTCCATATGATATATTTTTGAGATATTTGTCGAAATATGTTTTACCAGTTTTTTTCTGTTTTCTCTAATTGTTTTGGTGGATACTGACACTGTTCTTAAATTGTTGGAAATTATAGATTTTATCCAAAAATACTATATCAAAATTATTATGTTCTTGTGATGCTTAGTCTTGTTTACCTAACCAAATTTTCTATCTTTTTTAGCCAGTACAAAATTATTTTTGTGATTACTATTGTATAACATAATTTGAAATCTGGTACTTCTAAGTCTCCTTTCTTTAAATTAAATTTAATCATTAAATAAATACTTCTTATAAGATTACTGATTTTTTAATTGTCCAAATGAATTTTGATGTTTTTAGTCCTAACAAGTAATGATTTTGTAGTCTGGTATACAACTGAATGCATTTAGGTAGCATTGTCATTGTATTTTAATGGACCAAGCCCAGGTGTAAATAATTTATGTCTCTCTAATTATTTTAGTCTATTTATTTAAAGAATGTTTTGTAGTTATGCTCATATAATTCCTATAAATGTCATATTAGGGGTAATATCAAATTTTCTATATATTTCATAATTACATTGAATGGATTTTTTCATATATTTTCTGGCTTAGTTTTGCTGATAATATAGAAGTTTGGTGTTTTGGATTTTTTTTACATCTTGCTGCTTTAATTATTTGAAATAATTTTAATTAAAGTTCAATTGTTTCACAAGTATATCACTTAATTATATACAAAAAGATTAATTTTGTTTCTACATGTAAATCTTGAAATCTCTCAGACTTGTGAATGTTAAAAATTTCCCCATCAGGGAATTCTTAATTGGAACAACTTCCCTACTGAGAAACATTCCCCATTTTGATGTGAGAACTCGCCAGGATCAGAAATGGGAGGACCTCTACTCCACCCTTACTTAAGACTGCTTTAGGGGAAAAAAAAAACTCCTTGCTAAACAAAGAAAGTACTTGGATCCATGCTTATGGTGGGGCAAGGAGTTCTTTGAGCCAGGCCTGTTTTTAGAATTGATACAATGGGATGCTAGGTACCTAAAAGGGTGGGGCAAATTTTCTCTTGAGGAGATTAGTTGACTCAGCTGTGTTTTCTCTCCTTCAGACTTACTGAGGATCTTGATCGACTTAGCATGAATTTAGATAGGCAGTCCTTTGGAAAGCATCTACAGTGATTGGTAAATGTAGGGACTTAGGGGAGGTGACATGGGAGAAAAACCCCTATATAAGAAAAAACAGCATCTCTTGGGAGATCCTTTTAGAGAAATCCTTTTGGAGGATCTCTGATGAAGATCGCTTGGGAGCTCTCTGTGGTGAAGTCAGCTGAGATGGAGCTGGACTGGTGTCACTAGAATCCTTGTTTAGGCAGACCTTGTGGTGAGTGTTAAAAGACTGACTGACTGATTTCTCTCTTAAGACTCAGGTCTAGGCCATATTGGCTTGAGGCCCTTCATACTTATTCCTTTCTTACTCTCTCTCTCTCTTTCTTTGATTACTCATTGTATTGTTAATTAAAATCTCTATAAAACCCAATTGACTTGGGTATTTGAATAATTGGGAATATTTCCCTGGCGACCACCTTATATTTGATTTAAAAACCAAGACACTGTAGTGAAACATATTTTCTGCGATCAAATTTACTCACCCTCTCTTATATCTATCACAATTTATATCTTCCATCATTTTAACTCACTACAGTTTAAGACCTCAACCATTTTAAATCTCACATACATCACCAAATTTCCCTCTATTTTTCTTAAATTGTTATTATAACAAGTATTTATAGAATATTAAATTTTAATGGACATAATAGATATCTTTACCTCTGGTTTTATTAGAAAGGTTCTCTAGCATTTTTCTTTCTCATATTATGCTGATTCTTGGTTTCAGATAGATACCAAGGAAAGTTTCAGTTCATATCAAGGAAATGTTTACATTCCAATTCTTTTAAATATTTTAAGAAAATTGGTTGTTTAGTTTTGTCAGAAGTTTTTACCCAGTTTAGTGGAATAATTATAATATTTTATATTATTTAAAAGGTTTTTCTTTCTTTCTATATTTCCCCTAATATTGAACCAAATTCTATTCCTGAAATGAATTTAACATATTATTTTCAATATGTTACCATAGCATTTTCCTAATATGTTATTTAAATATTTACATTGATATTCATTGTTTTCCTTTCTCTTTAAATGTTTCAAAGCATTGAGGGAATAAAGTAATCCATAAATTCAACTGATAAATTTAGAATGTGGAATCAGTTTTCTTCCAGATTGATCTTTTGTGGGGATGAATTCAGTGTTGTTGTTTTTTTTCTGTTGAAACTTTGGATGTTGAAACAAAGTTTCTGTTGAAACTTTGGATGTTGAAACAAAGGATGAAAGTAAATTTGTCAGGACAAGGCACTTATTTCAAGTCTTCTTACAGAATGTAAGATAGGTTGGAACTATAGAAGTCACATCAAAATGAAAAAAGAAAATTCCAACAGAGACATAAGATGGGTGTTTTTGCTTAGGAAAAGTATTAACATCAATTAAGTATCTGTAATTTTTTTGGCTATTTGTGACATCCCAATTCTTATCCTCCATTCCATCTAACTGCTGGATCCTTCTGCTATCCATACACAGATGATGTAAATAAAAAGGATTTTATTTTGTTTTAATATTTTCCTAGAGAATTTAATATATTTATTCAATGGAGCCATATTGAAGGGCATAAAGATGTGTTACACATTTGACAGTGACTGTATCTGAAAGCAAGGTTAGAAACAGAGGTTAAAGAATGAGTATTGGGTGGGGGGAGGGCAAGCATATTTTTATAGCTTCTTTTCTATTTGTCAAGCAGATGGTTGGAGTCTTAGATGAGTGCCAGGAAGAAACAGCTGGCAAATCAAAAGATCCTGAAAGCAGTTAGAAGTGCTTATGAGCATTTAGAAGAAACAGCATCTTTGAAAATGGGCAAAAAGTTCAAGCCATACTTAAAATGCTTTGAAAAAATAGATGCTTGGAGTAAGGGGAAGATGCTGAAACCAGTTTAACTAGGGAGAGGTTTGGTTTTAGCCAAGTACTAATGATCAGGTATACCCCTTCCCCAACCCAGTCCACAAAAAGATATAATTACACTTAATTGCACTGCATAAATAGAGGCATTTAAAAAGTAGTCATCAGAACAAGGGGGAAAGAATGGAGAGTTAAAGATATATGATATAACTCCCTTCACCTTGTACTATTTTATATTCCTTCTAAAACCAAGCCTTCTCACCTTATTTTATATCCTACCTTATAATACCTCATATTGGATTTTAAGATAAAATACTTAGTGTTATGAACCTTTATTACTCTCTGAACATGAAAAGAATAAGATGAATAAAAACAATATGAATGGAAAGTATTCCCAAATTCTGAATAATTCTGAATATAGTTACTCAGTGTAAAAAGGAGCAGTAAGAGTTGGACAGATTCAGAAGTGCATCACCCTAGCTGACAGAATAATCTTTTAGGAATGCTACTAAAGGATTAGGTATAATAACATTATTATTATGTCTAATATTTTAAATTGCAAAAAATAAGGAGAAAAAATCCCTTTAGAATCTCAACAGGAATGCACTGGTTTTAGAATGTTCAATTTACCAGATCTTCCCCTAAAGATTCTGTTTGAAAAAGTCAGCCTTTTCTAAAGAAGAGGTCAGCAAACTCATTAGCCTGAAGTGCCACTGATAAAGTACTGAGTATTTTGTCAGGTGATAGCTGAAAAAGGAAGAAGGAGATGGGGCAATATCAATAATTAAAAAGTAAGAAAAATAAGGCATTGAGGAAACAGAGATAGAGAGGGAAGGAGACAAAGAGGAGAGATGGAGAAAGACAGACAGAAGGAGACAGAGAGAGGCAGAGGGGAAGAGGAAAGGAAGAAGCGCAAGAAGAAAGAACATGAGTTGAATGATAGAAAAACTCCAAGAATGGACTTAGTACCTATTAAGTTACAGCATTACTATAGTTTACCCATCTCTGATTTGGGGATAAATAATAAACTCCAGTCCTAGAAAATGTGGATTCTGTAGCTGATTCAATTAACATGACCACATTTAGGTATCTTTTCTGAAATCAAATAAATAGAACACATGGTGCACATTATATCATTGGTCAGTCAAAAGCAACAGCATGTCAAACTGAATCTCTAAGTGACTATTGTTGCTTTTCAACTATTAAAAAGACTAGAAAGTAGAAGTTAGTAACATTTTCTCTTCTATCACGGTAGGTTCATGGACATAAAAAGGGCACCTGTTAGGATTTGCCAACTTTGGGAATCAGTTCTGAAGGCAATTTCCTCCACAACTTTCTGAGGAAAACCATAGCCTTAAAAGGGCCCACTAGATTGTAAGATTGGCAGGTGAGATTACACTGAACCAAACAGAGAATTTTTGCTGATTCTGTTATAATGGTCAGCATTATACCATGAAAGTAATCATATTGTCAATTCATTTGAGCTATTTGATATGATACATAGTAAAACTACTTGGTATTTTTAAAACTCTTTTTATGCAAGGTTTTATATTTGTTTATTTTTATTTCTAACAGGCTCTTGTATTAGGGTCAACTTAACGTAATTTCTATCCCACAACTGTGTAGGACAGAATGCAGTAATATCTCACTTTCCCATTTGTAGCCAAGACTACAGGAAGTTGCCATAAGAGAAGAAAAGGACTAGATTTTTTTGTGTGTGATAGGGAAGTGTCATTCCCTGGTCTGATTTTTTTTTGTTATTCTCAGGGATAGGGGAGCCAGGATGATAGCCTACTTTAGTACTTGTCTGTGAGTATTTCATAAAGAGTGTAGATACAAGGAAATCCCATGTCTTAACATATGTCAAGCATTGCAACCTCCAGTCTCACACTAGGTTCAAGTCCTTTTGTATTGGCTTCAAAGTACATCAATCCTACCTGGATTGGTTTCTTTCTTTTTTACATGTGTGCTCTTTTTGTCACTATTCAGGTTAAGTCTCTGTTTCTTTGGCACTGTGTAGATGAAGTCTGAACTGCACTTTGATCCCATTTCCTAGAATCAGAGACAAACATTAATCACAGTCCCATAACATTTTATCAATAAATGGTAGGTCCCCACAGTCTAAAACTTTTTGGATATACATTAATATTATTGCAAATATATATATATGTACATATATATATATATATAAACTCATATTACTGCTGAATAAAAAAATTAATATTGATTGTATATACCTTAAATTCAAGAAATGAGAAAGGAAAAAATAAAATATTATAATCAAAATAAAAGAAAAGCAATAATAAAAATAAGGAAAATAAATCAGGGATTCAATGTGTTCCCCCCAAAGAGCATCCCCTTGTCTATGGATTATTATCTCCAATGCATGTGATGGGATATAGTCTCTCAGTCTCAATACTGGTACATGTGCTACAAAAGGGAAAAATGAGAGAAAAATATCAAGTACTTTTGACATAATATAGTGCTACAAAATAGTACAGATCCATTAATAGGGAAGAAAAACAAAAACATTAAATATGTGTATATTTCATAATCACAGGGGTACTATATTCAAAAATCCATTTCTTCTTTTATCTTCCTTCTTCTTGCTACTATGTGTAAAGAAGACAAAACTGAAAAAGGTTAATATTTGCAAAAACAATAGAATCTAAGGGGCACCACCTTCTGCCCCACTTGAAATGTCATTAGCACCCTTACTATTTTTTGGACGCATTATACTTAAGTTATATTGTTGTGGAGTCATTTGGTTTGAGTTATCATTTTCCCAATTTCTATTCCTATAGTTATCATTCCTAAAGTTGTGGTTTCTATTATCATTATTATAGTTATTTCTATAATTACTTTTTCTGTAGTTGTTATTAAACTGCATATTATTTCTGATTGCCTTGAATAAATTTCTACACTCTATCATTCTGTGGCCCTTCTCACAGAATTGGCAGGTAATGGATCAATAGTTAGATTCTTAGAGAGAGGCAAGTGCCATTGGTTGAGTATCATGCCCTTTTTCCAGTTTATCAATCTTATCTCTTAAATATTTCAAATGTTTCTCCATTTTCTCTATGAGATCATTAGTCTCTCCCTATTTTTCTCTGTTTCCCTTTGAAACATATAGAATAGTTTTTTCTCAAATCATCAAGATCCATTTCAGGCTACCTTGGGCAATGAGTTCTAAAACAATCCCTAATCACTTTGCAAGAGTTATTGACAAAGTACCTTCTAATTTGTCTTATGCAATTTTCTTTAGAAAGGTCAAAATCTAGTTATTGACCCCCAAACTCAATTATTCTGTCCATGAATCTGGAGGGTGTCTCTTCCTCATTTTACTTAAGTTTTTCAAATTCTGTTCACTTATCCATGGTTTCAGCGCACTCTCTCATAGCAGTTAGAATAGCCTCCCTACAATGATATAGTTATAAATAATCCTCAGAATTGTTATAGTTCCATTCGGCATCTTGAGATGGCCAGTGTTCTGCTTGTGCCTCTGGTCTTTATTGACATGAGAAATTATTTTATTTTTCTCACATTCAGTTAAGAAAGCCTAGAGAAAGTTTTGAACATCTTTGTAAGTCAGATTATACAGAAAAAAAATATGTCTGTCATCTTTTTCTTTACCATAAAGGGATCTTGTTCATATGTGGGAATATTGTGTGTGAATTCATTCATTTCTTGGGGATTAAATTGTATATGGTGCCTTAGAGTCACCACATCCCCATTGTATCCTATTTCAGGTACCTAGAGGAAAAAGGCTTCTAGTTGAAATTGGTACCTGTCAATCAGTTTGATTAGAAAGAGTTTCTTTAGAAGTGTGGGTTTTAAAATTAATGATCAATAACAAATATATTTTATAAAGTTTTATTAATAATAACTAAACCAAAAGAACTGCCTGACTTTAGCCGGTCATAGTTTCAAAAGAGGATGAGGGAAGGATTACAGCCACTTAAATATGATCACACAAAATGTGGGGATGCAGGAAAAATGGAATTCTGGGAAATTCCATGGGACTTTTGGGGGATGAAGTCCAAAGGCTCAAAATCTCCATTTATACAGAAGGACAAGATTTCCTTGGGGCAGGAAGAGGTTTTTGGGTGGGAGAAGGAATAGGAGAAATTGGGATTTCAGAAGTTGGGACTTCAAGAGAAGAGTCTTGGGAAGTAAGTTCAGACAAGATTTATAGACCACAAGAGAAGCAGTCCCATAGCTGAGCTACAGGAGAGGTGTTTTCGATCTTGTAATATTTATAGCGAAAAGGTATTGGGGATTGAAGAATAGAGGATACAGAAGATTTTGTAACAGGGAATGGAGGAGTTGAAGGGTGAGAGGGAATATGGCTGCCAATGAGGTAAAAAGAGAGAGATGCTCCCTGCTGAGAGGCTGTTTTTGAAAAATGTGGTTCCCGAGAAATGGACCACTTATGATAGCCTAAAGGGATGTCTACTCTATGGATAGATGTGGAAGATACCCCAGAGCAGGTAAGCATGGACCCTCCTGAGGGACAAGCCTCCCCCAAGACTTAGTCACCCAGCAGGGGTCCAATCAGGACATTTATAGTTGATTGACTGTCCTGAGGTTCAGCTCCCTCTATGTCCCCTGAAATAATAGTCTTCTTATCTGACTGTGGTTATTTAAATAAAAATAAATTTTAATAACAAGTTTGGATTGGGGAGGTATCAGGGAAGAGGAAAGAGGGATTTCCCTAGATGAGGGTTGAATCTCTCTCAGCTTGTGAGCTGAGGTCAGGCCTCCTCACAGGCTGGTGGAAGATTTCTTTAATCCTGTCTATGCTAATTTGTGCTAGTTTTCTTAAGTTCAAAGTCTTAGCAGTAGACAGCAAGAGGAAGAAAATTTCAGACTTTCAGAGCTGGTTGAGCCTGTCTCTTTGGACTATTGCCCCTAAAGACTGGCCTTAGAGTCCAAACTGCTTTAAGTTTTTTTTGTCCAATGAACATGATCACGGGGATCCAGGTAGAGCACACAGTTGGGAAATTCAGGAATAGAGGCACTTCTATTCAGAGGCAGGTAGAGAGGTTCCTTCCAGTTCCAAGGCCAGGAATCAAGGGTCCCTCACAAGACCAATTGCCACTGCAAGTTGCCCCTCACCCCCACCAACTGTCATTCTTGTCAATATCTTCTCCCTAACATTCCAACTGCTGTTTGTTCCAACTCAGTGGCAGGAAGTCCAGAACATGCTTTATTTTTCCTTTCCACATAAATATTACAATCTCCATTTTGGGGGAAGGAATTTCCTCATTTAGAGGTTCAGAAGCAGGTTTGTAAGGGTCAGACATGTTTTGGGTGAAGTCAGTATTTGCCATTTGATCCTGTGAGAAGTATTATCCAATTGGTTTTGTATGTTTTCAAGAATTTTAGCTTCAAATGATTTCATGGTAGCATTTCTTGTCGCAATATTTAGGAGTATAAAAATAAAATGACCTAAGAACATAAGAAATGCAAGGCATTCTGAAATCTTTAATGCCCCTAATTTTTCAAATGCCATGAAAATTTCATATAATGTAGTATTCATCTATATGTGTGTGTGTTTTTAAATTATTTATAATTTCGGTTTTAGTCAGTAGATATTGCTACTGGCTAGGGGTTAAAGTCATGGAGTAAAAACAAAAGATATGGGTGTAGTCCTTTTTAAGAACCTTCTAATCCAATCAAGTTCTCTAGGTCAAAAAGAGACAGAAAACAAAGCCTTTTGCCTGAGGCTAAGGCTGAGTTTTTGTTTAATTTGGGAGGGGTCACAAGCTTCCACTCCTTCCCTTTCAGGGTAAAACCATTTCTCTCTTTGAACAACTCCTTCACTTTTCCTCGCTGGTCTTACCAGGTTTTTTACTTTTCACTTAATTTAAAATAATAGAGACACGTGGGGGCTTGAGAAAAGAAAAAAAGAAGGAAAGTAGACCTCCAGGAGCAGGACTTTCTCACTGCTAATGCTAGTTAAGAGTAATATAACCAGCTACTATTGTAAGTGAGGGTTGGCTAATTGGATTGTTTGTTCCCTAAGGGAAGGGAGATTTGGAAACAGCTTCCCCAGCAGAGCCCTGATGCTTAAGGTTAAAAAATGGCTGTGTTCAATTCAAATTAAGGAAAAAATAGGAAAAAAAGGTTTTATACTCACCTGATCTCACAGCTGTGATTTGAACTGCTGAGTTAGATGCTAAAAAGACTGATTTGAGGAGGTAATAAGGAGAGAAAGAGGAAAGAAAAGTTACACAGAGATTTGAGGGTAGTCATCACAAATTTCTGTATTTGGCAAACTGTTAAGGGTAAAATTAGGGTTATTGACTGAATATATTATACTAGTAGTCACCAGGGATTAAAATTCAATCCCAATAAAATACTCAAGTTAGTTTGGGATTTTTATGGTGGTTTAATTACAATAGAGGGAAGTAATTAAGAAGAAGAAGAAGAGAGAAAAGGGAATTGGACTGTTCTGGCAAGCCAGATAGAATTTCTGTTGGAGGTTAAGCAAAGGAGGAATCAGTCTCCTCACCAAGGTCCTTCAAGGAAGATGCCTCACCTAACCCACACTACAAAGCTTTTCCCAGTCACCTCACCTGCAAGCCGCAAACTCCAAACAGCTGCCAGGAGTTCCCAACCTGAGAGAGAGAGAGAGAGAGAGAGAGAGAGAGAGAGAGAGAGAGAGAGAGAGAGAGAGAGAGAGAGAGAGAGAGAGAGAGAGAGAGAGAGTGACATGAAATATAATATAAAGACAGTTCTTTACATCACTTCCTGCAGCTCGCATATACCAATGGTAGATTAAGCATGGCTTAGGACAGCCCAGGGGGTCTGTCAGTTGTTTCTTATTTGTCACTTGCTAGCACATGTCAGTCTTAGTTCATCCTCCTCAACACTTAATCTTTAAGTAGAGGTGTATACATTCCTGGTTGCTAGAATTCTAATACTAAGCAAAATGGAGAAAATCTGAAATTCAGATTTCTCATTAAATTTCAATCATTTTTCATTTTAACCCATGTTTTTTGAAGAGGTACAAAAGGAATCTGTTGATGTGACCCTTTCCTTTTTGTGTGACCTAATATTTTTTTCTTTTTCCTGAAGGCTTCTAGTGAGAGAAGAAAAATAACAGGGAAGGAAGAATCTTTGAGTTTCCCCTATCCCAAGATTTTCTCTATTCAAGGTTAAAAGTTTTATGTGAATCCAAAACTTAGTTGTTTAATCATTGTTTTTCTTCCAGTTAGGTGAGGAGGATTGGAGAGGACTACAACCTTACCAACTTGGAGAGCTAAGGAAAGAAACTGACAAAATTGGGGAGTCAAATTCAAGCTGAGACTTTTAAGCCAATATAACATTCATTCTTAAAGAAGCTAACAGCAACCTCTGGGACTTATATCAGCCACTGATGAGACTAATACTCATCCTGCTGTAATGGCACATAGTGCTCTGAACTTGGTGAGACACATGCCATGCAGAAATTGATTTTGTTTGAACTATCTTTTCCTAGAAACTGAGATTTTATGGAGGAATTTATGATTCTGTGATTCTATTTGAACTTTTCTTCATCCTGTCTCTTCAATGCAGTATCTCTTTTTACGATGACATCACTCGATTAAATGTTGTTAATTTGTTAAATGTAACTTGGATATTAGTTGCTGATAATTATTGGTGAAGGCAACACATGAAAACTAGGATTTATGATGATAAAATTAAAGTTATTCAAATACCTAGTATAATCTCTGGAATCCTGAATATGAGATGAAGACAGTCTTACTTTAGAAAGGTGAAGCTAGAGTGTTTGATCCACATAAAATAGAAATATTTAAATAAGTTATGGAATGCAATTAAATAAAAGAAAAGAAAAAATCTAAAAATTTAAAGTGAATAACCCATTTCCTAACATTCCTTAGATTTGAAACATGCCAACATTAAGAAACAATATAATAAGTAGACAAAGTTCTAAATGAGAAATAAGAGGAAAAAAATTTACAAGCTCTGATTTTGCCACATAACTATCATTGAAACCTTGAAGAAATTTTATAAGGCTCCACTTACTCATTAGTAAAATTAGAATAATAATATCTATCTCACTCACTATATCACAAAATCATTGCTTTCAAAGGACAGAGCCAAGATAGCAGAGAATAGGCAGAAATACAGATAAACTATCCCAAAATTCTCCTCCAAATTATTTTAAAATAACTCATCCTCAATTAAATCAAAATCAAATTTTGGAGTGGAAGAGACAACAAAGATCAGAGTAACAAATTGTTTTTCCAAACTAAGATAACTTGATGCATTAGTAAGAGTGGTCTGTGATTCCAAAGTAAGAGTTCTTCCAGGATTTAACAGCACCATTTGAGGGTCTTAGAGGCAGTGACATAGGAGGTGGTAGCAACAATAGCAGCAGTTTCAGGAGCTTTCTACACAGAAACAGTAAGAGGGTCAAATAGCTGGTCAAAAACAGATTATACGGGCCCCTTTGCTGGAAGGAGGTGCAGCTGGTGTTAATTGGAAAGTCAATTGCTCACAAACAGTTCTGGCTCATAGTTCCAATTCAGAGAAGAAAGTTTGGGGTTGATCAGAAGGGAGCATGGGACTCCAGGCACAGGTCTAAAACAAAGAATGCTAATATTTGTGGTTGCAGGAGGACACAGGCCCTTCTTGGATAAAGAAAGCAGTGACCAAACCACACCACCTTGAAAACACTGAAATTTGCAGACCTCCATAACTAGCTCTAAAAACAGGTGCTTGGGACAATGGTATTTTATCCCCAGATGAGCACAGCCAACTATGGCATAATATTAAAAGTTATTAAATTGCCCAGAAAGTAAACAAACAACAAGAAAATAAATAACATGAGTATAAAAATCTACCATGGTAGCAGAGCATATCAGTACATAAGTTCAAAAGAATACAATGTAAAATGAGCTGCAATTAAATAAAGCCACAAAGGGGAAAAAAATGAAAATTGGACCCAAGCCCAACAAGAATTCCTGGAAGAATTATTAAAAATCAAGAGTGGTAGAGTAAATTTTGGGAAAGGAAAAAGGGTGATGTAAGAAAATTATGAAAAGAGAATTCATTGTTTGGTAAATGAGGCACACACACAAAATACTGAAGAAAATAACACCTTATAAACAGAATTGGCCTAATAGCAAAAAAACTGCACAAAAGTTCACTCAAGAAAATCTTCTTAAAAAGTCAATTATTTCAAAAGATAAAAGGAGGTATGAAAGCTCAGTAAAGGAAATAATTCTTTAAAATACAAATATATTACATATGAGATAAATATATTTAAAATATAAATAATAAAATAAGTGAAATATAGTAACTATGAGAATTGAAGAAACAATAAAATGAAATAAAATGAATGCAAAAAAATGTAAAATGTCTCATCAGTAAAACAACTGACCTGGAAAATAGTTCTAAGAGTGATAATTTAAGAATTATTTGACTTGCATGATTGATTAAAAAAAAATCTCCAAACTTTTCACAGCACCTACTGCTTCACAGCTGCCTTCACTATTGTTGGAATAAATTGTTTTAGTCCCAGAGTACGACTCTGCTCATGCTATGGCTTCTTGGAGACACCTGTAAGAGTTGTATGAAAGTTGGACATCTAAGGTGAATGAGCAGCCTTGAATTAAACTCAACCACTTCCCGAAACACAAAAGGTGCTAGTCCTCAAAGAACAGTTCATATAAAACAATTACCATAATTTAGGTAAAGGAATATATGTTCAAGTGGTTCTGTCGCTTCTAAAAACTCTTCCTGTCTCCACAACTTCTTTCCATATAAATTCCACACAGAGAAAAGGGAATTGCAATATTTTCCTTTTGCTGGTACTTGCATGAGCTTTTGTATAGTCTGTCATTGATAAGAGTACAAGATTTAAACAAAGAACTAGAAACTCAATGACAAGATTTCTGGCATAGTATTCATCTCATGGCCTTCCTAGTAACCTAGTTGTTTTATCATTCTCTTCCAGTGGACTCTTTATTTCCTTCCTGATTCCTAGTCTTTTCTTTGTAATTATCTGTGAATATTTCAAGGTGCCTAACTCCCTGTTTTCTAATTTACATAATCCCACCCATTCAGGTAGGTGATAACTTCAAAAACCACAGCCCATATCATAGCTGTAAAGTTTAAAGTAACATTCCATTTTTTTTTTGTATCTGTTGAGCCTGGAAAAGGATTTGGAACAATATAAGAATTTAATAAATCTGTTTCAATTGATTGAATCAGATAATATAATCTGTGAATATCCATAAGAATAAGCCAGGTCTGGGCTTTTTCTCCAGAGAGAAAGCATTTACAGAAGATTTGATTTGAAGATAGTTTTGTTTACAGATCTTATGTATATTGGTTACTAAAATATGAAGTAACGAATGTGTATTATAAGACAGTTTTCTAAAACCATGCACTTATATGTGTAAATTCAAATTCAGGCCATTCTGATTTAAGATCCAGTTTTTAATCTGATTTATATCTTATTAATACATTTACATAGCATGTATAAGTCTATGCACATGTTTGTGTTTGTATATATGCATACATATGCACATATAGTCACTTGTATATATTCTTGTCTCTATATATTCACATTTACACATATGTAGATATGTGTATATATTGAAATATATAGGTAATATTGATGTTAAGTTTGTATCCTTAGCATATCAAGGTTAGATGGTTATCTGATACACCAAATGGGGAATAGGGCCAGCATGCCCTTTTAGGAACAGAATGCGATCTGACTCAGACCAAGTTTTTAAAAACATCATAAATAGGGTTTATTATTATTCAACTGAAGGAGGATGTGAGGACTAGGAACAAAGGAATCCCTAACTATGAATTCTGGATACTCCTCACCCCTTTTCTACAGGTTCTGCAAAGAATCATCTTCAAAGTCTTCCAGTTGCCTATGTCTACACTCTCTGTCTATAAAACCCTCTATATAGCTACCCTATCTACCTAGTCCTCAAAAATAATGTTTTGATAAGTTTATAGTTTATCAGAGTAGCAGCTTTGAACTGTCATCCAACTGTGTTCCTGAGTCCTGAGCATGTTTCCTGATGTCTGTGAAGAGAACTACCTATAAGCCAGTAATCCTGTCTCTGGGAAAGGTCTGCAGCCCCAAAGAGGGTAAACTCACCAAGAGTTCAAAGCTGCTACTCTACATTATTTTTCAGGACAGCAACAGGAAGTTACCTCTCCAAGCTCTCCCAAGTATAAGAACGAATGACCTTCAACTGTTACAGTGTGTCTCTCTTATATCTTCCCCACACTCTAGAATAAGTTCCATGGCATGCATCAAGTCCTCACAAACTTTCCTGTCTACTTTCTTTTTGCAAAGCTTTTCTTTCCTTTTCCTCATTAAAATACACATATATAAACATCATTTTCCCAGTGTATTCTAATTTTTCTCTCCTCTAGTTTCAACATATATGTATATATGTGTACAACTGTATAATTAAATATATTTATGTATATTCATATATGTGTGTGTATTCTTGCCTCCCCCCAGGGGAAAATGATGAATGGTCAAGGTGGTAGTTAAACATAATTGTCACATGCTACCTTCTATCTTTTCTTCTTGTGAACTTGCTACTTCAATTATTCAATAAATTAATAAGCATTTACTAATTAATATGTGCTAAACCATAACCATATGCTAATCTCTGCATACCCAATAGGAAGGAGAAAACTCGGTTCTAAGTCAGATCATATTCCAATGCAAAAAAATAGTTTGCATACAAGATCCAGATAATGTAAATGGAAGTTGGATCATTTATTTAACCATTTATTTGCCAAAATTAAGTACATCATTTATTAAAGTATTTGTTTATTCCCAATTAAGTATTATAATTATATCGTTGAATTAGAAGTGAATTAATGATGTAATAAATTCAAGAAGCTAATAGGACAGGGCACTTGACCATAGATCTGATGGTACCCTCACCATGAACCAAACTACATACTTGGTGGTTAAAAATATAATTACTACTCACAAAAGAGTTCACCTAAGGGATAAGTGGCAACCCTTGATCTGAAAGTCAAAAAGAAACATGATTAGTTTGGTGTTCATACCAATGTGCTCCCTCATTCTGGGGATATGCCCCACAGATCTGAGGACTTTGTCCAATGCCTACAGTACTAATTAATTCTGAGAATAACTTGATAGTATCCAGTTATATCCATCTTAATTTAGGGTCTTCATTCTAAAGCCCTACTAGTCATAATGTAGGTTATGCCTAAATATAAATCACAATTATATTATTTAATTCTTTTTAATAAAAATTTACAGGTATGCATGTATAACTATTATATGTAGATATTTACATGAAAAATAATACCCAACATATTCTACACTCAGATTGCAAGGAATTATAGCCAATACTTAAACCATTATTATATTTTTCAAAGGACCTCAAAGATTTATGATTAGAGATCAGTTCTTACAGTATATAGAAATATTGCTAATCTCTAATACTAAAAACTGCCATCACTGCAAATAGAAACTATAATGTTCTACTAAAGACAATAGTTAGACTAGTAACAATGAGTCTAGTATATGCATCTCTTATCTTACAAGTGGATTATGGTGAATTTGTATTGGCAACAATTTACAGTTAGGTACTGAGCTGGTGACATAAAAATAATGTCTGTGTTTCTTTATCCAATATTATCTATGTACTTTGTCTTCTTTAACAATAGATGACCACAAAGACTTTCACGTTTGTAATGGGAACAAATGGGTTCTTTTCTGCCTAGAAATGTTATGGCTCAGTGCTTATTATAATCATATATTTATCATGTACCTTATAGTCTAATTCAAAATCCCAGCTGGCCCAATCTCATCATTTTCCTCTACTAGGGCCATGATAACTTCTTGCCCTCTTAAAAAACTTTTATTGAAACACTTATCTATTAGATGAGATTTCACATCAATTCAGGCAAGTAGACATACTATGTTTATTTCCTACTCTATGCCTTTGCTCCATTCCACAGATATTTATTTATATTATAGGCCAGGTATAAAGTGGGGCAATCAAGTTTAAAATATAGCAAATAATCATAGACAGTAAAATCTTGCTCTCTTCTCACTCTCTTCAGTCTGCCTTCCAGACTCATCAGTCAACTGAAACTGCCCTCTCTAAAGTTCTCAGTTATCCCATAATCACCAAATATAATAGCCTTTTCTCAGTTCTTATGTTTTTTTTACCTTTCTGTAGCCTTTGAAACTATCAATCACCCTCTTCCCAATAATCTCTTCTATCTATATTTGAGACACATCACTTTTTCAGTTATCTGCCATCCTGTTTGACCACTGTTTCTTTATCTACTTTGCTAGGTATCTTCATTCCAGTGATAACTTTGGGGACAAAACCCAAAAGGCTTTGTCCTGAACCATCTATTCCTCCTTCTAGATGCTTTTAACTGGTGATCTCAGTTTCCATGGATTCAACTAAGATTCCTATGTTTATGATTGCCAGAACTACCTGTCCAGCTCCAAGTGATCTTCCCTAACTTGAAGTGTTACATCTCAAATGCCTCCTAAACATCTTAAGCTGAAGATTTGGTTTTCAAATATGAACTCATCTTCCTCCCTCAAAGCTCTTCCCTTTTACTAAATTTCTTTTTAACATTGAGGAGAATTACTATCCCTTGAGTCACTCAGGATCCTAAGCTAGGTACAATGTTGGACTCTTCATTCATACTAATATCCATTCTCTCTAATCTCCCAAATCCAATCAGTTACCAAGTTCTACTGATTCACAAAATTGCTTGTATTTCTCTTTCTCTCTTTTTATACTACCACTATCCTGTTCTATTATTATATTATAGTAGCCTTCTGGTTGGCTTTCTTGCTTCAATTATCTCTATTCTAATGCACTACCCCCTAAGCTGTCAAATTGACCTTACTAAATCAGAGGTTTAGCCATGTTGATCAACTATGAAATCTTCTATTTGCTATTCAACCCCTTTATAATCTACCACCTTCTACCTTTCTTTGAACTTTATAACTCATTCTCATAATTTGGATTTTTTAATCATTTAATTTAACATTCTTTTAAAAATTATTTTCTTGTTTCATTAAAATTCCAGGGTATCTTTCTCCTTCTTTCCCTCCCTCCCTCATGCTAGAGAAGGCATCATTTGATGGAATTATATCTGCATATATAAAACTATGTCTTTCTTGTTTCTGTTTATCATTTCTTTCTCTGGAGATGGTTATGCACAAGTTATTCTTCAAACAATATTTCTATTGCTGTATATAATGTTCTCTTGGTTCTGCTCATTTTTCTCTTCATAATTTCACATAGGTCTTTCCATGTTTTTTTTTTCCTTAAAATTAACCTGCTCATTATTTCTTATGGCACAATTATGTGCCACAACTTGTTTAGTCATTCACCAATTTATGGCCATCCCTTCAATTTCTAGATTGTTATCACCACAAAGTGAGCCTCTATAAATATTGTGGTACTATAGTTTATTTTCCTTTTCCCTTGATCAATTTGGGAAATATATCTAATAATGATATTGGTAGGTAAAAGTTATACACTGTTTTATAACACTTTGGGCATGTTCCAAATTGCTCTCCAAAATGGTGCAACTGATTTGCAGTTCCATCAACAGTATATTTAGTTTCCCATTTTCCACCCCACCAAACATTTGCATTTTATTCATGTAGCCAATCTGATAAGTTTGAGATGAAACCTCAGAGTTGTTTTGATTTGTATTTCTCTTATGAATAATGATTTAGAGCTTTTTTCCATATTGTTAGATGATTCCAAAGTCACAACTTTTTTTTCAGCCTATCCATCAATGATCAAGGGCTAGCAATATGTGAATTATATGCATGAAATCATGCAAAACATGTTTCCATTTTATGCATGTTGCAAAAAAAGGAAGACTAAGTGAAAAAATTATACTTCATTTTGCATTTAGATTTCATCAATTCTCTCTGGAAGTAGATCTGATGGGGGTCTAGAAATCTATCTTACCCTATAGAAAAGTAGAAAGGGGATAAGACAAATAATAGGAGGAAAAAGTAAGTGGTAGGGTGATTAATAGCAAAACACTACTTAGAAGGAACAGAGTGAAAAGAAAATGAGCAAGATGAAAAGTGGAAAAATAAGATGGACAGGAATATATAGTTGGTGATTATAAGTGAATGAACTCAGTCATAAAACAGAAGTGGATACTAGAGTATATTAAAAACAAGAATCCTACTATATGTGGTTTACAATAAAAAAAATGAGACAAAGTGATACACAGAGTAAAGGTAAGGGGTTGGAGAAATATTTGTTGTGCATCATCTAAAGTAAAAGAAAAGGCAGGATTAGCAATCATGATCTCAGACAAATCTAAAGCAAAAATTGATCTGATTAAAAGAGATAGGGAATAATAAAAGGCAGTATAGACAATGAAGAAATATCTGTACTCAACATATATGTACCAAATGGTAGAGCCTCTAAATTTTTAAAGAAGAAATTAAATAATCTTTAGGAATAAAGAGACAGTAAAACTATACCTCAGCTTCCCCTTTCAGATCTATATAAATCAAACCAAAAAATAAACAAAAAAGAAATAAAGGAAATAAATGAAATCTTTTAAAAAGTTAGAATTAATAGATCTCTAGAGAGAATTGAATGACAATAGAAATAAATACACCTTTTCAGCAGTACATGACTCCTATGCAAAAACTGACCATGTAAGAGGGCACAAAAACTTCAAAACCAAATACATAAAAGCAGAAATAATAAATGCATCCTTTTCAGATCATAACACAATAAAATTTATAATCAATGAAGCTCTATGGAAAGATAAATTAAAAATTAACTAGAGACTAAATAACCTAATGCTGAAAAGGGTGGGTCAAAAAACAAATTATTGAAACAATCAATAATTTTTTAATGAGAATGACAATGTGAAGACTACATATCAAAATATAGGGGGTACTTCCAAAGAAGTACTTATGGGAAAATTTATAACTTTAAATATTTATATCAATAAAATAGAGAAAATTCAGATCAATAACATGGACATGCAACTAGAAATATTAGAAAAAGAACAAATTTTAAAATCCTCATTTAAAGACTAATTTAGAAATCCTAAAAAATAAAGGAAAATTTAATAAAATTGGAGGAAAGAAAATTAAACTAATATATAAGACTAGGAGTTGGTTTTATGAACAAAACAAAATAGAGTATTGATTAATTTAATTTTAAAAAGGAAAGAATAAAATCAAATAATCAATATCTGAAATGAAAAGTTCACCAACTCACCACTAATGAAGAGGAAATGAAAGCAATTATTTGGAGTTATTATGACTAAATATATACCAATAAATCTGATAATCTAAATGAAATAGATGAATATTTTCAAAAATATAAATTGCCCAGGTTAGCTAAAGAGGAAATAGAATCCTTAAGTAATCCCATGTCAGAAAAAGAAATTTAAAGTGTCGTTAATGAATTCCTTTGGAGGAAATCTCCAGAACCAGATGGATTCACAAGTAAATTCTATCAAACATTTAAAGAATAATTAACCCCAATTCTATATAAACTATTTGGGAAAATAAGCAGAAAAGGAATCCTACTAAATTATTTTTACAAAAATAATGTGGCACTGACACCTAAGCAAGGAAGTCCAAAAACAGTAAAAGATTATCTAAATAGATGCAGAAAAAGTCTTCAATAAAACACAACACTCATTCCTATTAAAAACACTAGAAAGCTTAGCAATAAATGGGTCATGTCTTAGAATCATAAGTTGTATCAACCTAAAACCTCCAGCTAGTATCATTTGAAATGGGGATAAATTAGAAACCTTCCTAATAAGATCAAGGATGAAGCAAGGATGTCCATTATCACCACACTTTTTAATGTATTCAAAATGCTAGCTTCAGCAATAAGGAAAGAAAAAGAAATTGAGAGAATTAAAGTAGGCAATGAGGAAACTAAAATATTGCTCTTTCCAAATGGTATACTTAGAGAATTCTAGAGACTCAACTAAAAAAAAAAACTAGTTGAAATAATTAAAACTTTGATAAAGTTGAAGGATATAAAATAAATCCCCATAAATCATCTGCATTTTTAAATATTACCAACAAAGTCCAGCAGCAAGAATTAGGAAGATAAATTCCATTTAAATCACTCTAAACAATATAAATTATTTGGGAATCTACTTGCCACAGCAAACACAGAAATTATATTAACATATTTACAAACAATTTTCACACAAATAAAGTCAGATGAGAACACTTGAAAAAATAGTAATTGTGCATGGGTAGGTCAAGCTAATATAATAAAACATGACAGTTCTACCTAAATTAACTTATTGATTCAGTGCCATACCAATCAAACTACCAAATCAATATTTTATAGAATAAGAAAAAATAAAAACAAAATTCAGATAGAAAAAAAATTCAAGAACATCAAGGGAACTAATAAAAAAAAGGTAAAGGAAGGAGTCCTAGAAGAACCATCTTAAACTGTACTATTCAGCAAAATTCATCAAAACAATCTAGTACTGATTAAGAAATAGAATGATAGATCAATGGAACTGATAAGCTACCCAATATACAGGGTTAAATGACCACAGGAACCCAGTGTTTGATAAACCCATAGATCCCAGCTTTTGGAATAAGGACTTACTCTTTATCAAAAACTGCTGAGAAAATTGGAAAACAATATGGCAGAACCTAGGCTTAGATCAATATCTCACACCCTATACCAAGATAAGTTCAAAATGGATATATTATTTAGATATAAAGACTGATACCATAACTAAGTTAGGAGAATACAGAATAGTTTATCTGTCAGATCTTTAGTTTAAGGAGGACTTTATGATAAAAAAGATAGAGTTTTATAAGATGTAAAGTAAATAATTTTGTTCATATTAAATTAAATAAAGCTTTTATGAAAACAAAACTAATATAACCAAGAAGGGAAACAACAAACAGGGAAAAATATTTATAGCAAATGTCTCTGATAAATATCAAGATTCTCAAACTTATAAAGAACTATGTCAAATTTATTAGAATAGACTTCCGGTTAAGATGGCGGCTTAGAGAAAGCTAAAGTTCAGATCTCCGGAAAACCCTTCCCGACCGATCTCAAACTATAAGCTCCTAAGGCGCCGAAACTCAAAACGATCAACAGCACAGACCCTGGGAACCCTCCTCCTGGACCTGGACCCAGTTCAAAAGGTACAGCTCCCCTCAAAAGCCAGAACCCGAGATCACTCGGACCTCAGGGGTAGGAGCGCAGAGTCCAAGGCTCCCGGAAGCCGCAGCCCAGCCCGGCTCAGAGAGCAGGGTCCTCGGAACAACAACCCTCAGGGCCTTCTACCAGAGTCCCAGTGAAAGTTACTGCCTGGGGCTTCCGCTGCAGAGAGCTGGTCGAAACAACAGCAACTCTCAGGGCGGGCAAGACAGCCTCACGGGCTGGATCCTGCTATCCAAGTCTCAGTGAAAGTCCTTGCCCTTGGGGAAGCTGTAGCCCATCCCCCCGCAGGCCCACGAAACAGCCTAACGGCCAGCGATTCTGAAGGCAACTTCAGGGGGGAGAGTGTGGCCTCGTGGTCCGACCCTTCCATTCCAGTTCCAGTGAGGCATATTCAGTTTAACCCAGGGAAAGCTCATAGAACCAACATCTGCCCAGGACTAAAGCCTCTGATCACCAGACAGAGATAAGAAAAGCTAATCCTCCACATTCAGAGATGACAAACTCCACAGAAGCACAGAAGCCCCAAAATACCAAGAAAAATAAGAAGAAAGGGGCGACTTTGGACACATTCTATGGAGCCAAAATATAAAATACAGAGCAGATAGAAGAAGATATACAAGAAAATTCTCCAAAATCTTCCAAAGGAAATAGAAACTCTCCACAAACCCATGAAGAATTTGAATCAGAAATGACCAAAAAGATGGAAGCCCTCTGGGAGGAAAAGTGGGAAATAATGCAAAAGAAATTCATGCATCTACAAAACCAGTTTGACCAAACTGTAAAAGAAAACCAGGCTTTAAAGCAAGAACTAATAAAGCAAAGCCAAAACACCAAGAAATTAGAAGAGAACATAAAATATCTCACCGACAAGGTGATAGATCTGGAAAATAGAGGGAGAAGAGAAAATTTAAGAATAATTGGACTCCCAGAAAAGCCAGAAATAAACACCAAACTGGACATGGTGATACAAGATATAATCAAAGAAAATAGCCCAGAGATTCTAGAACAAGGGGGCAATACAGCCACTGACAGAGCTCACAGAACACCTTCTACACTAAACCCCCAAAAGACAACTAACTCCCAGGAATGTAATTGCCAAATTCCAAAGCTATCAAACAAAAGAAAAAATCCTACAGGAAGCCAGAAAAAGACAATTTAGATATAAAGGAATGCCAATCAGGGTCACACAAGACCTTGCAAGTTCTACTCTGAATGATCGTAAGGCATGGAATATGATCTTCAGAAAGGCAAGAGAGCTGGGTCTCCAACCAAGAATCAGCTACCCAGCAAAACTGACTATATACTTCCAAGGGAAAGTATGGGCATTCAACAAAATAGAAGACTTCCAACTTTTTGCAAAGAAAAGACCAGAGCTCTGTGGAAAGTTTGATACCGAAAATCAAAGAGCAAGGAATACCTGAAAAGGTAAATATTAAGGAAAGGGGAAAAATGTTATCTTCTTCTTTTACTCAAACTCTCTTCTATAAGGACTACATTTATATCAATCTATGTATACTAACATGTGGGGAAAATGCAATGTATAAATAGGGGGTAAAGAAAGACCAAATAGAATAATGGTTCTCACACAAAGATTCACATGGGAAGGGGAGGGGAAGAAAACTCCTTTAAGAAGGAGAGGAAGGGGGGGGTGGTATACTTAAACCTCAATCTCAGGGAAATCAACTCTGAGAGGGAAAAACATCCAGATCCATTGGGATCTTGAATTCTATCTTACCCAACAAGGGTAAGGAGAAGGGAAAACCAAGGGGGGGAGGGGGAGAGGGAGAACAAAAAGGGAGGGAAAGAGAGGGGGGAGGGGAGGGAAGAAAAAGGGAGGGACTAAAAAGGGAAACATCAAGGGAGGGGACAAGGGGCACTGATTCAAAGTAAATCACTGGACTAAAAGGTAGAGCTGAAGAAGAAAAGGTTAGAATTAGGGAAGGCAATCAAAATGCCAGGGAGTCCACAAATGACAATCATAACTTTGAACGTGAATGGGATGAACTCACCCATAAAACGTAGACGAATAGCAGAATGGATTAGAATCCAAAACCCTACCATATGTTGTCTTCAAGAAACACACATGAGGCGGGTTGACACCCACAAGGTCAGAATTAAAGGATGGAGTAAGACCTTCTGGGCCTCAACTGATAGAAAGAAGGCAGGAGTGGTAATGATGATATCTGATAAAGCCAATGCAAAAATAGACCTGATCAAAAGGGATAGGGAAGGTAATTATATTTTGTTAAAAGGGACTCTAGACAACGAGGAAATATCATTAATCAACATGTATGCACCAAATAATATAGCACCCAAATTTCTAATGGAGAAACTAGGCGAATTGAAGGAAGAAATAGACAATAAAACCATACTAGTGGGAGACTTAAACCAACCATTATCAAATTTAGATAAATCAAATCAAAAAATAAATAAGAAAGAGGTAAAAGAAGTGAATGAAATCTTAGAAAAATTAGAATAAATAGACATATGGAGAAAAATAAATAGGGATAAAAAGGAATACACCTTCTTCTCAGCACCACATGGCACATTCACAAAAATTGACCATACATTAGGTCACAGAAACATAGCACACAAATGCAAAAAAGCAGAAATAATGAATGCAGCCTTCTCAGATCACAAGTCAATAAAAATAATGATTAGTAATGGTACATGGAAAACCAAATCTAAAACCAATTGGAAATTAAACAATATGATACTCCAAAACCGTTTAGTTAAAGAAGAAATCATAGAAACAATTAATAATTTCATCAAGGAAAATGACAATGGCGAAACATCCTTTCAAACCTTTTGGGATGCAGCCAAAGCGGTAATCAGAGGCAAATTCATATCCCTGAAAGCTTATATTAACAAACAAGGGAGAGCAGAGATCAATCAATTGGAAATGCAATTGAAAAAACTCGAAAGCGATCAAATTAAAAACCCCCAGCAGAAAACCAAATTAGAAATCCTAAAAATTAAGGGAGAAATTAATAAAATCGAAAGTGATAGAACTATTGATTTAATAAATAAGACAAGAAGCTGGTACTTTGAAAAAACAAACAAAATAGACAAAGTACTGGTCAATCTAATTAAAAAAAGGAAGGAAGAAAAGCAAATTCACAGCATTAAAGATGAAAAGGGGGACAGCACCTCCAATGAGGAGGAAATTAAGGCAATCATTAGAAATTACTTTGCCCAATTATATGGCAATAAATACACCAATTTAGGAGAAATGGATGAATATATACAAAAATACAAACTGCCTAGACTAACAGAAGAGGAAATAGAATTCTTAAATAATCCCATATCAGAAATTGAAATCCATCAAGCCATCAAAGAACTTCCTAAGAAAAAATCCCCAGGGCCTGATGGATTCACCTGTGAATTCTATCAAACATTCAGAGAACAGTTAATCCCAATACTATACAAACTATTTGACATAATAAGCAAAGAGGGAGTTCTACCAAACTCCTTTTACGACACAAACATGGTACTGATTCCAAAACCAGGCAGGTCAAAAACAGAGAAAGAAAACTATAGGCCAATCTCCCTAATGAATATAGATGCAAAAATCTTAAATAGGATACTAGCAAAAAGACTGTAGCAAGTGATCAGAAGGATCATTCACCATGATCAAGTAGGATTCATACCAGGGATGCAGGGCTGGTTCAACATTAGGAAAACCATCCACATAATTGACCACATCAACAAGCAAACTAGCAAGAACCACATGATTATCTCAATAGATGCAGAAAAAGCATTTGATAAAATACAACACCCATTCCTATTAAAAACACTAGAAAGCATAGGAATAGAAGGGTCATTCCTAAAAATAATACACAGTATATATCTAAAACCAACAGCTAATATCATCTGCAATGGGGATAAACTAGATGCATTCCCAATAAGATCAGGAGTGAAACAAGGATGCCCATTATCACCTCTACTATTTGACATTGTACTAGAAACACTAGCAGTAGCAATTAGAGAAGATAAAGGAATTGAAGGCATCAAAATAGGCAAGGAGGAGACCAAGTTATCACTCTTTGCGGATGACATGATGGTCTACTTAAAGAATCCTAGAGATTCAACCAAAAAGCTAATTGAAATAATCAACAACTTTAGCAAAGTTGCAGGATACAAAATAAACCCACATAAATCATCAGCTTTTCTATATATCTCCAACACAGCTCAGCAGCAAGAACTAGAAAGAGAAATCCCATTCAAAATCACCTTAGACAAAATAAAATACCTAGGAATCTATCTCCCAAGACAAACACAGGAACTATATGAACACAACTACAAAACACTCGCCACACAACTAAAACTAGAACTGAACAAATGGAAAAACATTAACTGCTCATGGATAGGACGAGCCAATATAATAAAAATGACCATCCTACCCAAACTTATTTATCTATTTAGTGCCATACCCATTGAACTACCAAAATACTTCTTCACTGATTTAGAAAAGACCATAACAAAGTTCATTTGGAAGAACAAAAGATCAAGGATATCCAGGGAAATAATGAAAAAAAACACATACGATGGGGGCCTTGCAGTCCCTGACCTAAAACTATATTACAAAGCAGCAGTCATCAAAACAATTTGGTACTGGCTAAGAAACAGAAAGGAAGATCAGTGGAATAGACTGGGGGAAAGCGACCTCAGCAAGACAGTATACGATAAACCCAAAGATCCCAGCTTTTGGGACAAAAATCCACTATTCGATAAAAACTGCTGGGAAAATTGGAAGACAGTGTGGGAGAGACTAGGAATAGATCAACACCTCACACCCTACACCAAGATAAATTCAAAATGGGTGAGTGACTTAAACATAAAGAAGGAAACCATAAGTAAATTGGGGTAAACACAGAATAGTATACATGTCAGACCTTTGGGAGGGGAAAGGCTTTAAAACCAAGCAAGATATAGAAAGAATCACAAAATGTAAAATAAATAATTTTGACTCCATCAAACTAAAAAGCTTTTGTACAAACAAAACCAATATAACTAAAATCAGAAGGGAAACAACAAATTGGGAAAAAATCTTCATAGAAACCTCTGACAAAGGTTTAATTACTCATATTTATAATGAGCTAAATCAATTGTACAAAAAATCAAGCCATTCTCCAATTGATAAATGGGCAAGGGACATGGATAGGCAGTTCTCAGATAAAGAAATCAAAACTATTAACAAGCACATGAAAAAGTGCTCTACATCTCTTATAATCAGAGAGATGCAAATCAAAACAACTCTGAGGTATCACCTCACACCTAGCAGATTGGCTAACATTACAGCAAAGGAAAGTAATGAATGCTGGAGGGGATGTGGCAAAGTAGGGACATTAATTCATTGCTGGTGGAGCTGTGAACTGATCCAACCATTCTGGAGGGCAATTTGGAACTATGCCCAAAGGGCGACAAAAGAATATCTACCCTTTGACCCAGCCATAGCACTGCTGGGTCTGTACCCCAAAGAGATAATGGACACAAAGACTTGTACAAAAATATTCATAGCTGCGCTCTTTGTGGTGGCCCAAAACTGGAAAACGAGGGGATGCCCATCAATTGGGGAATGGCTGAACAAACTGTGGTATATGTTGGTGATGGAATACTATTGTGCTAAAAGGAATAATAAAGTGGAGGAGTTCCATGGAGACTGGAACAACCTCCAGGAAGTGATGCAGAGCGAGAGGAGCAGAACTAGGAGAACATTGTACACAGAGACTAATACACTGTGGTATAATCGAACGTAATGGACTTCTCCATTAGTGGCGGTGGAATGTCCCTGAACAACTTGCAGGGATCCAGGAGAAAAGAACACCATTCATAAGCAAAGGATAAACTATGGGAGTGGAAACACCGAGAAAAAGCAACTGCCTGAATACAGAGGTTGAGGGGACATGACAGAGGATAGACTCTAAATGAACACTCTAATGCAAATACTATCAACAAAGCAATGGGTTCAAATCAAGAAAACATCTAATGCCCAGTGGACTTACGCGTCGGCTATGGGGGGTGGGTGGGAGGAAAAGAAAATGATCTATGTCTTTAACGAATAATGCTTGGAAATGATCAAATAAAATATATTAAAAAAACAAAAAAAATTTATTAGAATACAAGCCATTCCTCAATTGACAAATGGTCAAAGAATATGAACAAGCAATTTTCAAATGAAGATATCAAAGTCATCAATAATCATATGAAAAATATTCTAAACCCCTCTTTATTAGAGAAATGCAAATTATACAATACTGAAATACCACATCATACCTATATGATTGGCCAACATGGCAGTAAAGGAAAGTTGTATATGTTGGAGGGGATGTGGCAAAATTGGGACACTAATGAATTAGTGTTGGAGTTGTGAAATGATCCAACCATTCTGGGAGTAAATTTGGAACTATACCTGAAGATCTATGAAACTGTGCTTACAGATTGTGATCACACATTTGATAATGGAATACTATTGTGCTATAAGAAATAATAATCAATACAATCTCAGAAAACTGATGCAGAGTGAAATAAGCAGAATTGGGAAAACATAGTGCACAACAATAATGGCAATAATTTTTTTTTAATTACCTTCCATCTTTGAAAAAATGCTTGTGTACTGGTTCCAAATCAGAAGAGCAGGAAGGGCTGGGCAATGAGAGTTAATTGACTTGCCTATGGTCACACAGCTAAGAAGTGTCTGAGGCCAGGTATGAACCTAGAATCTCCCATTTCTAGGCCTGGGTTTCAATTCACTGAGCAACCCAGTTGCCCCTAGATTCAAAACTTCTAAAGGGACCTCAATGGCCATTTAGTGTTACCCACTATCATATCCTCAAATAGTCACTATTCAGCTTTTACATGACTTCCATAAAGAGCGAATTCATTACATCCAATATAAGTTCATTCTATTTTGATATAGTACAGTTATTAGGAAGCTTTTTTTGTTTTTTTTTCTTTAGTCAAGTGTAAAAATCTTTTCATTCACCCATCTACTCCTACTTTTTCTTCTGTAACCAAACAAATGTAATCCTTATTCCTTTAAATAGTTTAAAATAGTAATAGTACCACCCCTCCCTCCATCATGAATTCTCTTTAAGCTAAATAGCATAAATTGATTTAACTAATATAGACAATGTTTGCCTTTAAAGGTCCTTCATCATCCCAGGCACCCTACTTTGGATGTTCTCTAGTTTATCAACACCTTACTAAAATGGTGTGTCTATATTTAAAGATGTTAATTTTAGTTTTACTCCACCCTGCATAGTCTTTAGAATTCTAGCAACCAGGAATGTATACATCCCCACTTAAGGATTAATTAGGAGGATGGCCTATTACCAACATGTGCTAGCAAGTGACAAAATCAGAAACAACTGACAGACCCCCTGGGCTGTCCTAAGTCAAGCTTAAGCTACCATTAGTACATGTGAGACACAGGAAGTGATGTAGAGAATGGCCTATTTATTTCTCATCACTTCCTCTTTGTTCTCTCTTCTCTCTCTCTTTCTCTCTCTCTCTCTCTCTCTCTTTCTCTCTCTCTCTCTCTCTCTCTCTCTCTCTCTCTCTCTTTCTCTCTCTCTCTATGAGACATTGGGCTCGTTCAGTGAGTGCAGCTCAGTGAGGTTGGGAGCTTCTAGCAGTGGTTTGGTGTTTGAGGCTTGGCAGTGAGTTTACTGGGAGAAGCTTTGTAGTGTGGTTTAGGTGAGGCATCTTCCCTGAGTGACCTTGGTGAATAGCTGCTTATTCCTCCTTTCCTTTATCTCCTAAAGCACTACCCTCCAAGGAGACCCCTCATCTTGGAGGAGTCCTCATGGCTGGGAACAGAGCTAGATTAAATCTTGGAGGAGGCCTCCTGGCTGAGGTCTCTGAATTTCCCTTAGTTTAGGCTAGGCCAGAGAAATCATGTACCCTTTCCTCTCTCTCTTTGTCTTAGTTTCTTCCTACTCTTGTAATTAAACCACCATAAAAATAATAAATTGAATTGAGTATTTTATTGGGATTGAATTTAAATTCCTGGCAACCACTAAAATAATATATGTAGTCAACAACCCTAATTTAACCCTTACAAAGAAAATACTCCTCCTGGGCCCCTACTACAGCTGAGTATAACATGTCTTGAGTCTCCCTGTTTCTAAACACAATGCAACTCTGAAAAAGTGGATAATTTCACCTCTTTCTTTGCTCTTGTATAATGCCATTTACTCTTACCTTAACTTGAAGTCCACTAACTATCCCAGGTTTTTTCAGAAAAGCAATTCATTCAGGTATTCTCCATCTTATACCTGTGAAGATGATTTTAATGCAAACATGTTTATTCCTTCCAGATTTTGCTTTAATTAGTTTGAGAACACTTTATCTTATTGAGGTCTTTGAGAACACTAGATCACCATTCATTATATTAGCTCTCCTTCCTAGTTAATTCTTCTTCATAAAAATATACAACCTATGATTTTTTGTCATGCACTAAAATGTCACAGTAGGAGGAAAAACCACATTATGGGAGAGCCCACATTTCTCAAACTACTTAAATGTTTCCTATAAGGATGATATTAGAAATTGGGTCTTGTTATATTAGTTTAGAGATCAGAAGTAAAGAAGCTGGCTTGAGAAAGAATTGGAGTTTGAAACTGATCTAAGACAGTGTCAATTTCATATGTTGACAGTGTGTGTAAGGTTTTAACAAGGTTTTTTTTTTGTGGCAGTTGGTCTCTGGGAGTGGCAGTTATTTAGAGAGAGTAGCAGTTACTTCCTCTCAGAGTGCTAGGAAGAGGTGACATCTTTTCTCTCTCTCTTCACTATCTGAGGTAGAAGGAAAGGAGGGAAAAGCATGAAGTTGCTAATGATTTTTCTTTTCCAAATTGGGAAACACTGGTGACTATCTATCACTGTTACATAAATTGTTTTTATCTGTGAGAAGACCAAAGAAAGACCTGGTCTTTGCTTTGGACTCTGAGTCTGCTATGGATCAGAGTCCTAACTTGGTTCTTGCTGAGGCTCAGCCAGCTAGCCTTTGTTATTTTTATAACTTGGAGACAAATTTAAGAAGTATAAGGATAATAGTGTTTAGCTTATTATAGAATAGTGAAAATTTGGGTTAGTCAGATCAGGAAGGATAAGTGTAGCTTGTGGAAAAAGGAGAAGTGGTTCCTCATGGAACCAGGGAGTTTTATTTGGGTGGAATTAGAATCCCTTAGAGTTAGAAATCCTTTTTTATCCTTATATTTTCAATCAGTTTATTTTTATATAACAAGAGTCTCCTTACTATCCTTGTGACTGGCCCTGAAAAATGTTCATTTATGATCTTCACTGATATAAACTAAAGTTATTTTATAAGACAGGAGGCAGAGTATCTAATCAGTTTATAATCAATAACCAGTTCATTACTTATTATTTTTATACCCCCAAGTACATTATTATTTCATACCCTCAATTCTTAATCAGTAATAGATATTTTTAATAATTACTGTTTTGTGCCGAGCTCTCTTTTCTTCCCCTTTTCCTCCTCATCTTCTCATCTACCATGGAAAGTTCTGCTTCTTGCCCTTCCAAAGAACTTATAAAACCAGATTAAATATCCATGAAATTGGGACTTAAAGGAAACACAATCAGATATTTTCATTGATTTTCTTCAATAATGCTTCAGTTACATGGCCTATTTAGAGGTATTAGTAGTGGGAGAAAAAGAAGACATTGAGCAAATTTTGAATTTGAGCAAAGAAAGACAAATTTAAATCCCAATTATATTACTAGATGCAAGGTACTGGGTAAGGCAATAAACAATCTTAATCTTAGTTTCCTCATTTTAAAAATGAAAGTAATGCCATCTATTAGTCATCATAGGGTCATTTTAAAGATTAAGCAAAGTACAGAATTAATGAAATCCATTATTATGCAAATATTAACATTATGAAAATGAATAGGTCATCAGTTCTGGTGGACCTGTGATTATCATACTGAGAGACAACTGTGATTTAGATGAGAAAATTCTAGTGTTGGGCTCTGATATGTGCTACCAATATAATGCTGGGTAGGTCATTTAAACTCCCAGTAAGTTGAAATTCTAAACAATGTCTTCTTGCTTCTGTCCACTACACCCTTCTGTCCCAGGTTTTAAGAGACCAGAGCTGTGATTGCCTCAGGGGAAAAAAAAAAACTTTCACTACCATATGAGATCTTTACTTGGCCTTCAACCATTCTTGCTCCCTGAAGTTTTCTAGGGATGCTCAGTGGTTAATTGACATGGCCAGAGTCATACAGTTAGCATATGATAGAGGATGAACAGAAAAACTATGGCTGGCCCCTTACAGAAAGTCTCTCTGTAAGAAAATACTCTTTTCTTATAATACCATAGGTGAAAGGGGAGAGAGGCATGAATGGGCACCACAAGATTTGGGGTAATTGAGGTTATAGAGAACCCTCTCCCTTAAAAAACCCTTACTCCCTTTGGGGTCCCCTCACCCTTACAAAAATATATGACTGCATTATTTCACTACAGATGAATTTAATAACAAGTTTGGATTGGAAAGGTATCAAGATAGAGGGATTAGGGATTTCCTTGTACTTTGCCACAGATTGGATTTGAGTCTCTCAGCTTTTGAGCCGAGACTAGGGCTCACAGGCTGGTGGAGGGTTTCTTTTATTCATCTCTATGCTCATCTATGCTAGCTTTCTTAAATTCAAAGTCTTTAGCAGTAGACAGCAAGAGGAAGAAAAGATTCTGACCTTTAGAGCTGGTTGGGCCTGTCTTTTTGGGCTAGCACCCCTAAAGACTGGCTTTAAATTCAAGCTGCTCCCCCTAAATCCCTTTATAAGATTACACAATCCACAGGAATCCAGGTAGAGCGCACAGTTGTGTAAAATCCAGGAATAGAGATACTTCAATCCAGAGACAAGGAGAGAGTGCTCCTTCCAGTCCAAGGGCCAAGAAAAAGAGTCTTCCATGGAGAGCAACTCTCACTCTCCAAGTAAGTCTCCCCTCGCCCCTCCAACTGCCTTTGCTGTCAATATCTTTAACATTCCAACAGCTGTCTGCTCCACCTCAGTGTCAGAAAGGCCAAAGCTTGATTCAGTTTTCCTTTCCACATCTCCCAATCCTTCTGATAACAAAATTGTATTTATTTTGTATATAACTTGCTTAGTACATATTTGCATATATATGAGTGCATTATTTTTCTCATTTAAATATAAGTTCTAAAAATAAATAAATAAATGTAAGCTCTTTTAGGGTCTGTCTTTTGCCTCTTTCTTATCTCCAGCACTTAGCATAGCATGTGGTACATAGTAGGTACTTAATGTTTTTTCAATTTATAATTTATATATAATCAATCATTATTTGATTGGTTGAGAAAATGATTTATTTATCTGCATCAGTGGAGTTTCAGTAAGAAATTAAATCAGAACTCTGGGAACAAATGAAGTAAGCTGAAAATTTATACATATAATGTAATTACCTAATCATAGTAAAAATATCAAGTATCTTCATTTCCTTAGTACATATAATGGTATTTTAATGTCTGAATGTCTGAGTCAACATAAAAAGATGGAAAGCATTTATTACGCACCTAATATTTCTGAAGTATGAATTCAAGGGTTTCAGGAATATGATGACATGGGATCCCAGGAACACTGGCACATATATGCTATTATTAGCCCCACTCCTCATACAGATGAGGAAACTGAGCCAGGAAGTATTTATAACTTAAGTGAGTTGCCCACAGTCACATAGATAGTAAATATCTGAGATCAGATTTGAACTCAAGCCTTCCTGACTTCAGGAATCTATTCACTCTGCCACTTGGCTTCCTGGGGTGCAAAAAAGTCAATGTATAAGCATGTATATATCTACATCGAGACTAAGAGTTCTTTCTTTAATGATAATGTTAATACTATTACAAAAAGAGTATTGAGAAAAGTAGCAACTATGATCTACTACCCTTGAAAATCTGAGTTTATTTGTACGTAATAGGTTGTTCCCACTAGATTCCTAAAGGGCAGAATTAAATTTTGATAAAACTGCCAACTCTATAGGCTGCCCCTTATCTCTGAATCTCACACACAGTAAGCAAAGTGAGGTCAGATGGAACTTCTACTATCCAGAGTCAGATTCATTGACTCCTAGGTACTATATGATTGAAAAGATTATATTGTGAAGTATCAGATGGATAATTAATTAGTCACCTACAGGCTTTATTCTTGGTCTCCAGGATATTCAAAGAAGTACAGTTGCTAGAAGACCTATTGTTTCATGAAATCCCCTTATACTTAACTTACCCCTCAAAATCTAGAGAGGTAAAATAAAGTGATTATATAACAACCACAGTCAAACCCTATGTTCCTTCATAGAAGAAGGGACTAGGGAAATGTGTTGGGGAATAGGACACAAGTAGATTCTCAAATAACATAATAAGGTGATATTCATGCATGTACTAACCAAACCAGATGGAAAAAAATCTGGCTTTACAAAATAGAATATCTTTTTGGGGTAACTAATTATATTAGAAAAGAATTCTTCACTGGAGATACTCATAGAGTCTTCCTTAAGATATTACATTCTCAGATTCTACATTTTTAAAAAATTATGCTTAGGTCATCACCCTAGTGCAAATACCAATAATGTGGAAATAGGTCTTGATCAATGACACATATAAAACCCAGTGGAAATGCACATCAGCTATGGGAGGTGGTTGGGGGGAGGACAGGGAAAGACCATGAATCCTGTAACCATGGAAAAATCTTCTAAATTAGTTAATTAAATAAAAATTTTCAAATTAAAAAAATTGAACTTTAGGTATATATATCTTGTGTCAGTGAAGGTTTTACATGTGTTAAGACCCTCCTCTTTAAATTTATCCAAGGGCATACTGTGCATATTGCCATTATAAAAAAGTGATTGTTTTTAGATAACTATTATTAATACTATAGTATGACAACTAAGAGCAAAGAGACTATTTGTTAATTTTCTAATGTAATTTTGTCTATATTGTCCATCAATTTCATTTATAATACAGAAAAATTGGGCACGCTTTTGTGATATCCAAATGATATCCAGTCCTTATTTATAGAAGAATACATGCATGTTCACATAAATGCATTGGGAAATATAAATTTCAGTAGTAAAAAGTGGTTCTTTAAATGCTAGAGAAAATGGCTAAGTAGAAAAAAAGATAAGTTATCAATATTCTTTTTAAATGAGTTCAAGAAGATTTGAGAATGGGTGACACAGGAGATAGTCACATTTTTACTTTACTTCATATATAGGTACACATATATCCAGATGTGTCCATGTGCATGTTTGTACATGTATGCACATATATTTACATCTATATGGATCTTTTTTATCCCTATATTATTACTGTATCCCAAATCAATAAATATCCACTAAATGATTAGTCTCTCCTAAGAGAAAGGATTTAGATTCATGATAACCCAAAAATCTACATGACCATAGGAATGTGACTTAGTCATTCTGTTTCTCCATAAGCCTTCTCTACTAAATTACAGGCTGGTTACAATTTTCAATGAAGAAGCTAATTCCCTGAAAGCCTGATATGTCAGAAATATTCCAAAGGGAAGTACGGGTGTCATCATAGTGTTTGGACTAAAAGAATTGAGAGACGAAATGTGTTTACCAATTGCTGTAATTTCTCATGAGAATATGATAAATGTAAAGTTTCTTAAGACAAGAATAATTTTTGAGAGAGAAATTCTCACACTTTAGAGAGTCAGGGAAGGGTTCTTAGATATGGTGGCAAATTAAATAGGTCTTTTGAAAGATGAATGACATGATTTGAACACTGACTAGTGAAAAGAATCTAAAATAAGTTAAGGAAAAGGAGAATTCACACAAATCAAAGCCTCAATTAAATTAGTATTCTTGAAGATCAATGCCATTGTTTATTATTCTATTAAATGCCTTTGTTATGCTATACTTTTTTGTATTTAATATGGGGCAAAACTCTTAGAAAACCTCATTATAGAGAAAGCAGGATAAGGGAAAAGTGAGACACTGCTTTCTGATGAAGAGATAAAGATATATAAGGCAAATGAAAGAAATGACAATCATAATGATTGCTAAAGAAGACCTGTAAACAGGTGTTAAACTTAAGGTAAAAAAAAAACAACTGGGGGCCCAGGAAGCTGACCTTCCTATGTACCTATATGACCTATGTACAATAGCTCTCAGTCTTTGTCCATAGAGTATTATTTAATATTTTGTAATATAACTTCTGAGTAAAAAATTGAGTAAGGATAAAACCCTCCTGTCTTTCCAGAAGCTTAGTTGCATAGATAGCAGTTTTATGAAAACTTCTAATGAAAAGTAATGTCTTGAATAATGTCATTGCCAAAGATAAAGGATCCTTTGGTTTGTTCATATTGTTTTCATGATTTAGAAAATAATGACACCAATTATTGTACAAAGGCATTGTGACAGTGGAACTGAGAGTTAGTTGGGTACTCAAAAGGCTTGACATTGTGTTGGATCTGTTTCTTAACTGAGTGGTTTTTAAATAAGACATGTAACCTCTTTCTGTCTCAGTTTTCTCATCTGTAATATGGGATAAAATACTTATGAATTATAATAATAATAGTAATAACATTCTACTCTCAATTTCATAGGATGGTTTTAAGTGAAAATATTTTGAAAAATGTAAGGTACTATAAAAACAAGATGTTAATTTTTTCTCTAACTGGTATATTACAGAGAAGAAAATATATCAAGTGAACTAGAACATTCCAGGGAAAAATCCATATACAATTAGAGCAAAAGGAAGAATAAAAAGGCAGCTGACTTTTTCATTCATGTGTATTTTTCCTCTGCCATTTATCTTCCAAAATGGGGTAACATTTGCCTTACATCGGCCCTCACATTAGACAAAGGGCACGTCAACATTGAAATACAGAACCTTGGCACAATCACTGAAACTGCCCTGCCATGAGCCAGACTCCTGTGATGTTCCCTGGAGCAGAGAATATGAATTGGTTTCTGTCATTCCTGTGGTTGGGTTCCAGGGCAATTTCTTTTTCTTAACCTCTATGCTGTCATCTATCCATCCACATGCAACTTGGGACTAGCAGCCTCTCTTGTTACAGGGATGTGGGCAGTTTCTTGCCAAGCACAGTTTTCATTTCTGAACAGGGCTATCTTTACAATTTCAGAAGTGCCTTTAACTGATAATAGAGATTATACCCTTTCTTTTTTCCTCCCTATATCAATAACTTGGGACTTTATCAGACTTCATTAAAGTCACCCTGTTTTTCTTTCTAAGCTTGTATCTGCCAGGCTGTACATCTCTTAAATCTACAGATAAGTATATAGATGTCTACATATATACATATATATATATATATATATATATATATATATATATAATACACACATCTGTGCAAATATATACTGGGTATAAGGGACGTAGATAGATATGTAGACATATAGAGATAGAAGTAAAATTGTAGAAATATTTCCTATAGAAAGACAGACAGATACAAGACAGATCTTAATTAATTTGTGTATATTGTCCTAATGGGTTCTTAAAGGGAGATTAAGTATTTTGGGGACATTCAATAACCTTTAGGGGTCTCCTGGAGGTTAATTCAGTCTCTAAGCACTTAGCCTTTAGCACTGATGTACCAGTCTAGTAAGTAAAATCTCACATGCTTGATTTGTTTATGGACAGTGCATTTCTGAGCCAACATATTCATGACAGAGTGATAATTCATCATCGTCTCATTATCAAATCTTCATGCCAGAGTAATTATATCCAATTTCTCTGCCACCTCAGTGCCTAGCATCTGTATTGCTCTCTTAACATAAGGTATGTGCTTTTTACTGTGAGGATCCCACTGCTAGATTCAATGTGTCGACAGTGTCTGCAGGGAAGCCATGCATTCCATGAGAATGGAATAAGTAGTAGGAAGTACATTAGAGGAACAGCGAAGAGACCCTAGGTTTTAGCTCAGGTGCTGCCACTAGCCCCCTGTGGTCCAATTTGCTAAGGCATTCTTGGCTTCAATTCTCTTACCTGTCAAATTATGAAGTTGAATGTGATGATCTATAAGGTTCCTATGCTTCTGTTTACTTGCATAGCACAGTGGAAACAGAACTGGCTTTGGCATCAGAGGACCTGAGTTTGAATCCTGGCTCCTCCACTTATAGCCTGTGAGGTGTTGAGCAAACCACATTGCCTCTTTGGCCATCAATATTATCATCTGTAAAATTTGGGTGGGGAGAATTCAGATAATAAAAAAGTAGCTAGCAAAAGATATACTGCATTACTTCATTGAAACAAGAATGCTTTCCAAAGAATAAGTACTTTACCATTGCAAACTCTCAATTTAAGGGAGTTCATTACCTAAGATCCTTTTCATTGACCCTATCTCATGCCAGGAAGCCACTCCCTCTTCACTGTCAACTCAAAGAGTTTATTTGCTTCCATATTTTGCATGAAGCTTTTCCATATCTCTCATCATTAACGATCCTGTCTCCTAAACTACTTTATATATATATATATATATATATATATATATATGTATGTATTTTTTAACTTTCTGGAGTTTAAATTTTTATATCTACTTGTTGTCCCCTGCAATAGAATGGAAGTTCCTTATGAGTAGGGACTATTTTCTTCCTTGTACTTAAAACCTTATAATACTTTGTAGCTTCAGCAAAGTATAACAATTGCTGTAACGTGGGGGATATATAATAAACAGTATAAAATAAAAACTTGTAAATTTAATGAATTGTGCATTGGCCTGGATTACTAAGGACTCAAAGCAGAAGGGTGGGGTAGGATAACTGTCTTCAATTATTTAAAGGATTGTCTTATGAAGAAAGGATTTTTTTTTTCTCCTCTATCACCCCCAGGTTGAACTAGAAACAATAGAAGTTACAAAAATATCACTTTAGGTTTCCTTTCAGGAAAAAAAAGTTATTAACAATTATACTTCTACACACACATACAAATATGTATATATATACATATATATATATATATGTAAGTACATGTATAAGTATTTGTGTGTTTGTATTCAAAAGTGGAATGGGCTATCTAAAGACAAAATGGATTACCCTCTTTGGATCTCTACAAACAGAAATTGGTCAGCTGGTAGTTAGAAATATTGTAATAGGGAATTCCTTTGATGTGTAGATCAGAATAAATGGTGCCTAAGTTCCCATTCAGATCTTAAAGTCTGTAATTACATTTCTTGTGAAGTCTCTTAAACTTTTAAATTTATAATGCTATGACCCAAACTGGTTGTCAGTCAAAAAGGTGAAACATTCATTTTCTCCACATATGCCAAGTACATGAGAGTACCAAAGTTACAAACAAGATAAAGGAAAGAATATTTTGGATGTGTCAGAAATGACATCAGACTTGGAATCAGGGCACCTGAATTCAGATCCTACCTCTGTCACTTATCTTCTATATGACTTTGAGAGAGTCACTTGGCCATCATCTGGTAAATTAATAATACTTACCATACTAAATCCTTAGGCAGCATTATATAACAAGGCGATAACATAATTCTCTTTCACTGGCACATAATTTTTTTTCATGAATCCAGACCCTCATGTAATATAAGTAAAGGTTCAAAAAGTTCTATGGAACTTAGCATAGATGAAATCCAATTTTCAATCTTTATTCAGGGTACACAAATTTCTATTTCTATCCTTCCTTTTCTTCTGATAGTAAGATCACAAAATGTGTAAACTTGAAGGGAGTTTAAATGCCAACTAATTCAAACTATGCCCAAAAAGGAATCCACAACAGATCCTGCATCTGATGAGTAATCATCTTGGCCAGTGATGGCAAACCTATGGCATGGGTGCCAAAGATGCCACACAGAGTGCTCTCTGTGAGCATGTGGTCACCCTCCCCTCACCTATATATGATTACTAGAAAGACAGAGGGACTCAAGTGGAACTGCTTCCTTCCCTCTCTCCACTATGACTGAGGAAATTTTTCTCACATCACCCACCCCTCCATCCAGCAGCACAATGGGAGCACTTTCTCCCTCCCTTGTGTGGAGTAAGGGAAAGAGGGCTCACCCAAAGAGATCATAAAAAAGGGAAAAGGACCTACTTGTACAAAAAACATTTAGAGCAGCTCTTTTTGTGATGGTGAAAAGCTGGACATGGCTGAACGATTTATGATAGATGTTGGTGATAGAATACTATTTTGATATAAGATATGATAAGAAGGATTATTTCAGAAAAATCTGGAAAGATCTGAATGAACTGATATAAACTGAAATAAGAATGGGAGAACATTTTACACAATAACAACAATATTGTAAGAGGTTCAGCTGTGAAAACTCTCAGCAATGCGATGATCTGGGCCAGTTCTCAAGGACTTATGATGGAGTATGATTTCTTCTTCCAGAAAAAGAACTTTTGATGTAGGATCAATGTGGATCACAGCATACTATTTTTCAAATCAGTATTTTTATGGTTTTGTTTTAGGATTTTAGTTTTGATTGAGTGTGATCTTACGTAGAACTTCTCACAAAATAGACTGTCAATTAACAAAATATATACAAGCTTTACAGACAAGAATAGCAGAATTGCATAAAATGGGCTTGATACAACAAACAGTACCCCTGGATTACAATTTGCACAACATCAAACCAGGAGACATAGTCTACTTAAAAAATGTCAATAGAAAATTGGCTACAGACATAAAATGGACTGGACCACATGAAGTATTGCTTACTACCCCAACAGCTATAAAAGTTGCAGGGAAAGACTCATGGTTTCACTGTTCCCATGTGAAACCAGAAAAAAATCAACACCACTGTAACAGACATCAAAGATAATCAGACAACAGATAGTGCTGAGAAATGAAAACAAAAACTGATTAATATAAAAGCACACCACAAAAAAATAATAGTGGCACATAATGTTTGAGACAACTTTCCAGCCCAGAGGAAAAGCAGCCCAGAGGAAAAGCATCCCAGAGGAAAATATTTTAAACCAGCCCAGAGGAAAAGCATCAAGAAAAGGTGCTAGAAACAAGAAACAAAGAGGAAAAGCTGAAATGGACAGCTAAGACTTTGAACTTTGTAAATTTATTTATATAAGAAGAGGACAGGTCAAAAACAAGACTTATATGTAAGACTGAGTGTGTTGAAATAATAAAACAAGAGTAATTTCCTATATTAGGGAAATAGTATGCATCACTACATAACATGTAAGAAAGAAGAGATCCATCAGTCAACATGAGAAGTGGAAATCTGAAGAAACTTGATAAGTATTAATTCAACACAATGCTATTAGACACAAAACACAAAATCACTAACATATTGAGAGACCTTGTTTATATAAACAAGTGTCTGAAATTGTATTTATGCAAAATGTAAATAAGTATATAGTTAGTTCCATAAGGTCTTAGGCAAATAGAAAGATCAATAGATATTTCTATTTGATTGACATCATGATGTGGAACAATGTATATTGTTGTATTATATGTAAATAATTTATGTAAATAATGTATTAGTTTTAGTTAACTTAGAGTAAGTAGTATTATCACTAAGATTCAAATTTCTTGTAATAGTTTTGTTCAACATTTATTGTACTGAATTTATTGTAAAACCCTAAAACTACCCTTATCCAAACTTTCCTGCAAAGAATCCTTAGAGTAGATTTACTAAATTGGTAACTATAATATAAATATGTGACCTTGGGAAGGTCACAACAAAAAAAGGGGATTATTATGGAAAGGAAATTAGACTGACAGTTCGTAGGGGAAGGGGCCAACTGGGAGTGGCAGTTGGGTCTTGTGACTAACACTTCCTTCCTGCTGTGGGGGACTTGCTTCCAGGTGTTGGAGGAGGAAGGAGCTGTTCAGCCAGTCTGGAGTGCTCTTTCTTGGTTCAGCCTGAAGATTCAAGTCCAATCTGTTCTGAAGGTTAGACCTGTTCTTGTTTCCTTTCTGTCTACTGCTAAGATTCTTAAAAAAAAACAAAACTGGACTGATATAGAGTGGACAAGAGTGGGAGAACCCTTCGCCAGCCTCTGGGCCCTGGCCTCATGTCTGAAAACTAAAAAAAACTCCAATCCCAACTAGTTATTAAACTTTATATTATTTGAATATGCAGTCAGATATGTGGACTATCTTTTCTGGTCATAGAGGGAGCTGAGCTTCAGTTTCAGTCATTCAAAGACAAACAGACCTCATTGGACCCCTGCTGTTTCCTCTCAGCAGGGGGCATCTCCCTCCCTTGCCTTACCAAGCAATATACCCTCTCTTCCCTTAACTCCTCATTACCCCATACAAACCTCCTGTTATCACCCATTTTTCCAATCCCATTTCCTTTCCCAATAAATATTACAATATGGAAGTATATTTTGCATGCACACGAGTGGCCCAAATTTAAAAAAAAAATTAATATGATTCTTATATAATCATGCATTAAAAGTATCAATTTAAACAATTGTAGTACAGTGGATACATCACTGGGCCTGAAGGCAGGAAGACCTGAGTTCAAATCCTGACTCAGGACTTAGATATATAACTCCACATGTCAATTAACCTACATCTTGTGGAAAGGAAATAAGACTGACAGTTTGTGGGGAAAGGGACCAACTGGGAGTGGCAGTTGGGTCTTGTGACTAGCACTTCCTTCCTGCCAGGTGGGGCACTTAGGTCTTGTGACTAGAACTTCCTTCCTGCCGGGTGGGACTTGCAGCCTGGTGTTGGAGAAGAGAGGAGCTTGTTCAGCCTGTCTGGAGTGGCATGCTCTTCTTGGTTCAGCCCAAAGATTCAGGCCCATTCATCTCTGAAGGTCAGACCTTGTTGCTTTCTGTGTACTGCTAAGATTCAGAATTAGAACAACGATGGGAGTGGGACAAACTCTCCGCCAGCCTCTGGGGCCTGGCCTCAGGTCTGAAGCTGAGAAAAAACTCCAATCCCAACTAGTTATTAAACTTTATATTATTTGAATTTGCAATCAGATAAGTGGACTATCTTTTCTGGTCATAGAGGGAGCTGAACTTCACTTCAGTCATTCTACAACAAATAGTCCTTATCGGACCCCTGCTGTTTTGTCTCAGCAGGGGGCATCTCCCTCCTTTGCCTCACCAAGCAGTGTTCCCTCTCCCCTTAACTCCACCTTACCCCCATATAAACCTCCCATTATCCCCCATTTTTCCAATCCCATTTCCTTTCCCAATAAATATTACAGTTTTTGGCAGAGCCAGCTAGGTTTTCCAACCTAGTTTGTCAAGAATTTGAAAAAAAATCAGGCCTGCATACATTTCAAAAGCCTGTGTGACTGTGAAAAATAACCATTTTGAGAGCAGTGCTGAGTGCAACTAATCTGCCTAGTGATACCACGCCCAAAAGAAACCACTCCTCCTGAAGGGAGGAGACGACTCTTAAAGGGACAGACTTAAAAACATTTTTTCTGTTGCAAAAAGCTTGTCAAGATACAAGACAGCAAAGAAACTTACTTGCCATGAGTTTTCTAGCCTGGATTGCATATTTCTTTAATATGTTTTACAACTTATTTTTTTGTCACAATTCTAGATTATATTTATTTTCTGCTTAGCATCTATGAAACAATGCACTGGCTGAATATAAGTATGTATCGCTTGATTTCATTCATTCCCACGTATGCTGGAGCATTATTCTTCGTAACCCAATTATACTATGCCCTAAAAAAAGGTTTAGATCTAATTTTTGGAAAAAAAGCAAAAGATAATGAAATGGCTATGACGATTTTAACCATAAAAGAGATGATGCATCTAAAGGAAATGATGAAGCAACTGACTAAAGAGAAACAATGTGGCAAAGGTATTAACACACAACAAGACATACCTAAAAATAACAATGTAGTTCAGCAGGAAAATACAGACGGGGCTGAAGGTGGAATACCAATCTACCTTAGTTCTCTTATCAATAGAATGTAGATATTAATAGAACTTACCTCCTAGGGCTGTCATGAGGGTATAATTATATGGTATTTATAAAGAATTTGCACCTATTAAATCACTGTAAATGTCATTATTAGTAGCATTATAATCATCATTATAATAATATTAAAAGAAGGATCTTTGAGATCATTTAACCAAGATGAAATATAAGACTTGACTTCCTTCTATAGCAGTTGTTCTTAACCTTTTTTGTGTTGTGGACTCCTTTTGCAGTCTGATGAAATTTATTAATTCCTTCTCAAAATAATGTTTTAAATGCATAAAAATAAAATTCATAGATTAGAAAGCAATAATTATATTTAAAAACATATTTTTCCCTAATCAAAGCTTATAGACACCTTGAAATCTACCCACTATCAGTGGATCTCAGATTAAGTACCCCTGATCTAAAGTAACCACTTTATATGGTCATCCAACCTATGCTTAACAAGAGATACTTATAATTAATTGGTACTTTGGTCACATAAGGTTTTGCTTGACTTCTCTCTATTACCTGTGCTTTGCTTCTACAAGACTCAGAAACAGCTCGTATCTAACATTAAGCTTCCAGGATTTAGTCAAAAGAACAATGAGTTCAAGGTCAGGAGACTTTATAGTCCTAATTCTGCAGCTACCTCATGTGTGACTTTGGGAACTCTCTGGGATTCCGGTATTTCATCTATAAAATCAAAAGATTTGACTAGATGATCTCTAAGATCCCTTTCAACTCTAATGGTCTAAAATTATACAGCTCTATTCACTTAATATTTATAACAGCTAATATGTCTTTTCCTGGAGGCAGGCTGAATTTTTTACATCACTCAAACAGTGTTCTCACTCCCTCACTTCTCCCCCATCCAGATGATTCATTCCATCTCTCTCTTCTGTCTCTCTCTATCTTTGTCTCTGTTTCTTTTTCTCTCTCTCTCATTCCTCCCCAAATCCCTAATTCCTCTTCCTCGCCCTCTCTCCTTTCCTATTTTGTCATAATAAAAAAATTATTTTCATCATTACCATTTTTCTACCTAATGAGTTTTACTCCTAGAAGACCCAGGTCATTTTGAGAACAAAACAGACTTATAATTGTAAATTGCAAAAGTCACAGTGCTTGCTTGAATAATCAAGTAGAAAGTATTTGCGAGCTTAAAATTATGTATGGAATAATACATGTATAGACATGTCAAGAATAGATTTGCATGCCTTGATTACAATTACTGAAAATTTATACCAAGGAGAAAGTTATTAATATAAACCAATTGATTAGTTAACATTTCCAATGAAAAATGTTGTGGACTATTTTTCCTATAGCTTAAATAAATGTGTCAATGCATATATCAATAATATTCATGTGTATCACATAATGTACTGTTCATTCAAGAATAATATACCTTCATTTCCAATTTTATCAATTAGACAATTTATATAAGTATTGTAGAATTTAAATGCCAAAGAATAATGCCTGAGATGGGCACATACAAAAATTGTTCTCTTGAATGACATAGATGCAGAAGCTAAATTGTAGTGGACTATGATTTATACTTCAAATATATCTGGAGGGTTTTAAAGCAAACATATAAAAATATTGTATTCTATATTTTTGGCACAAACCTGTCAAAATTGTTATTTAAAATTACTTCATGTGATTATTTGGTTAATTTCACCCCTCCTCCCATAAGCACTTAGATTTTGAATGTATATACATCTTCACTCTTCACAAACAGTATAGAAGTTTAGAAAACTAGAATTATAAGTCTTTTGCTAAAATTCCAGTTCTACCATTTTCTCTATAATTTTGGTCAAATTACTATACCCTTAGTGAATGGATAGATGAGAATGATCTACAAGTTTTTTTCCCAACAGTTGCAGTTAATAATTTACCCCCCTTCCCTAAGAAAATCTCCTACTTACCTATTCCACTCAGAGTATTGAAAGGGAAAGTTCATCCCCTAAATTGTACATTCTCCCTGAACAATATTATGAAAGGGAATCCCTCCTCTCCTTACATTGTACATACTATGATACAATTTTAATGCCTGTTAGCAAGTAATACGGAAGCTTCTCCCAAATAATTCATTTATTTGTCTAATTCTATGTTGTTTTAATAAGGTTTTTTTCACTCTAAAGAAATTGATTTCCAATAGTGGAACTTCAGTTTTCAGTGTCAGGTGAATATAGAGACAATTGTTTTATTCAGAAGTTTCCTCAGTCCTCCTTTAATTATATCACATCATCCCCTCTATGTCTTAAAGGACAGGAGGGGGAGGAGGAAGAGGAAGAGGAAGAAGTAGAAGAGGAGAAAGTCAAATAAACACTGGCAGAAATCCATCCTAGTAACTCCATATATTTATATGAAGAATGAACAACAAAATTACTATATTAAAGATGGTAAAAATGTTTATGATGGAAAACATAGTTCACACATCAACTACTTTGTAGGTTCAGCCAAATGAACTACTATTTCAATTTTTCTGATAAGGAAATTGAAGATCAGAGATGTAAAATGGCTTGTCTATGGATAAACATTTAGTATGTCCCAGAGATAGAACCAGTGTCCAGTTTTCTTCAAACCCACATCCAGCATTCTGCTTATAGTCCCTGTGGTGTATAGAATAGCTATAATATCATGTAAAGTACCTCACAAAAGAGTTGATATTTCTACTGTATTTTTAAGGTTTACTAAGTACACTATATAATGTCAGTCTTCACAACTTTTGAAGTAGTAATATTGTTATTATCTCTAATTGGCAGAAAAAGAAGCTGAGGCTCTAGTGACATGATATCTTCACAATTTGGATCATTTGAAACTATTTAGTAAGTTTTGTGGTAGTAAATAAGAGTTATTTCTTGACTCCAAATATAGTTCTTTCCAGCAGAACACCCTGTAACAATTATTCATTTCCAGCTAAAGTGATTATGAAATATTTAAGAAAGTCATGAGTTTTTGACTTGCTCCTTGAAGCAGGGGAGGAATCTTTCCATAGACAGAAACATGGAGGTATACTATGAGGAGGGATAACATAAATGAAATCAAGAACATAATCTTAGATACTATTTATTTTGGTCCATAAGTCCTTAAAGAACCAATTAAGTTGTAGATTGTTCCATCAAATCATTATTCCAATAACAAGATTTTTTTAGAAAATTTCTTATTTCTGCCCTTTTATAGTATTATTTATAGTAACATTATTTTTTTACTAATAGGCAGATATTCTTCTAAACTGCCCTTCTAATCTTATAAGACCATTAATTTTTTTTAAAAAGTGACATATGTGTATTTCTCATTTTCCTTTTTTCTTATTTTTCCTCTAAGATATATAGCTTGAACTTTCAACTACAACAAAAGCAAATATGCTGAATCCTAAATGGATGTGTTGAGAGAAAAAAATTATGGAGAGAAATAAGGCCAAAAGAGAATGAATAGTATCCCCAAATACTACATCCATTTTAGCTTCAGGCTGGTGATAAGACTATGATATAGAAATTGTACTAAGTGGGTATTATCCAGGAGTATCCTGAAGCCTAAGAGATTTTACACAGTTACATTTACAATTCTAATTTTTATTCTTCATGTCCTGTCAAAACCTGTGCTGATCTAAACTTTACCTTTTTTATTTCATTTCTTTACCCTCTGGTTCCCACAGTTTGATAAGAATGCACACATTGTATACTTGTTTATTTTGTACAGATCTTTCTTAACACTTCATCACAGGGTGGAAACATATGAATGGATCATTATATTCCTGAGTTTAGGTGCACTCAAAGCCAGTTACTCTGCAGGAGACATAAAGCATATGCCTATTTATCCCAATGCAGCAAGTCTGACCACAGCAAATCAGTGGAGGGTATGAATTGAGCATCTTTTCCAAACGGTTCCAAACAAAGGTGATTTTCTTAGAAAACAATGGATTCTGGCCCCAGGAAGATAGACCCATGATTCAAGAAAATTTTCCTTTTTTATTGTTTAATGTGCTATCAGGATGATTTTCGACTTTGCATTAAGGGCAAAGGAGTTGGCATCCACAAGTTTCGTTTTCTATAATTGCCTTATGGCATTTTCCATTTTTTAAAATTTTCTTGAGTTTTTAAGTACATGTTTAGGTTACTCTTATGATTTCTCCTTGGGAATGTCTTCATTTGGGTTCTGAAAAAAGTAAGGTCACTAAAACCCTAGACATTTTTCACCTAATTCTTTCTCACTGTTGTACTTGCCAAATGCTGAAAGGTTGAAAATATAATGGACAAATTCTGAAGGTGGGGTAAGCATTTTAAATTTCTCTATGCTCTTAGTCCTTAAAAAAGATATTTTAAAACATTTAATGAAGCATCTTTCCTTAAAGTAAAAAAGAAGAACCTAAAACCATAACCAGGAATTCTTATAACTAGGGCAAACTCATTTGCCAGCCTGGAAGAAGGGTGCAGTGGTGTACCAGATAGTCCATTCTGTATTTGGATAATTTAGAAAAAGGTTAGCTTAGCAGCAAACTGCATCTGTGCTCTTTCAGTATGGCATAGTATTTTTACCTCTCTATCACTTCCATCAGGGTCCAAATACTCCAAGAGAAAATTAGGGGCCATCTCTCAGAGAATCTGGCCTGAGTTCAGAATCACCAAGGTATAGTTTATCTCCTAGAAAATCTGAACAAAAAGTCTAGTTCCAAGGCCCATAACCTCTGTGAAATGTGATGGTGTGTAAAAAGAGCAAAAGGTCAAGAGAGACATAACTTTGGTCACCTTGACCTAGTTATGATTCTGGAAAAGTACAATAGTAACCATTGATGGCCATTACACTAATTTTTAGAAGTATACTCTTATCTTTAAAAAGTCCATGGTAAATATGATTTTAACTAACAAAGAAATACATGATTCCTAAAGCCAGTGCCTATACATCTAGAATGTAGAACAAAGAAACATTTCAGAAAAAAAGGATCAGCCAGTAAACTGCCACACAGGTATATTAAACAAAACAACTGTTAAATGTGAATGATAGTGGAAAGAACCAAAATGGCAGAGAAGGTATACAGACATATTTGGTCTATACCAAATTATATTTCAAAAAATTATTAAAATGCCTCAAAATGAATTTTGAAGAAGTATAAAAAAATGATGGTGAAATAATTCTTAAGCCAAAGACAGCTTAGAATGCCAGCATAAAAGATGCATTGCATTGAGGTGGAAGTGGAGCCTCATGCCAATAGCATGCCAATATAATGCCAAAGCAGGCCCCACATCAAGAATGGAATGGATCAGCAGCAAAGACTTCCATTGCTCTCAATAGCAGATGATGAGAAGGGTCAGATCATTCCTCAGAAGGAGATTAAGGGGCTCCCTTTTCTGACTCTGGGTGCAAGGCTCTTGTCCCATTGGCCATAATCTGATAAAGATTCCAGTCCTGGGTAGTATTATCTTAATGTGAGGAAAAGCATTAGCACACAAAGGAGAGCAGGAGACTGTGGCCGTAGTTCCAAAGAAATATGTGAAACTATGGAAAAGAGTGCTTTTAGATACTGAGAGATCATAGTACAGCCCAATAGAGTATAAAACACACCTCTCTTATATCAAAATACTGTGGAAAAATTGAAAACAGACAGATTAAGTGCTTTACAACAATGAGTTCTAAGAATTACATAATATGGGAGATGTGGTATATGTTAAAAATTTTGCTAAAGCATCAGCAATACAAGAGAGTTGGTTAGGTCCTTACACCATTGTGTTTGTATCTCTATCTTCAGTAAAAGTTTTGGATAAAGATTCATGGTATCACTGTTCACATATAAAATTAGCACATGGTATAAGTAATGAAAATGTATAAATTATTGAAAAATAAGAAATTGAAGAAGAATAAATAGTAGAAAGTGAGAATCATCAGTCAAACTGAGTCTGTAGTCAGAAAGATCAGTAACAAAAGGACCATTCCAGTGGAAGAGGATAAAAGATGACAATGCAGATCAAGAGAAGAATTCAGAAAATTAAAGGACATTGTTAAAAGACTAAAAACTTATTAATTTAAAGACTTTGAGAAACTTGAAATGAAAAGGATCACAGGATTATGGTGGTTTTAATTATTATAGAGGAAAGAAATTAAGGAGAAGGGAGAGGGAAAGGGTGTAGAATTTCTCCTCCCTGGCCTATGCCAAGGGGAAGATTAGAGGTTTTTAAGAGGATAGAGTTGGAAGGTAAAGGAGAAAGGAATCAGCCTAAAACTCCAAGAAGTTACTACTTAGCTACTCAGCTACTCAGCTTATCCCAGTATAGTATCAAGGGAAAACTCACTGCCAAACCAGACAATAGCTTTAGCCATGCCAAGTTGCCAGAAATGCTCAGCACACTACCAGTCAGAGCCACTTCTCCGGGGAAAGAAGTCAAAGAGAGGAAGTGACGCAAAATATATAGACAGTTTTACATCACTTTCCTGCATCTTATCTGTACCAATGCTATCTTAAGCTTAACTTAGGACAGCCCAGGGGTCTGTCAGCTGTTTCTGATTTTGTCATTTGCTAGCACATGTCTATCAAAGGCCATCCTCCTAGAAACTTAATCCTTAAGTATGGTTGTAGACATTCCTGATTTTGTTAGACTAAGTAGAGTGGAATAATGTAAAGTTCACAAGACATTCCTGATTTGGTTAGACTAAGTATCTTCATTGTTACAATCAAGAGATAGCTAAAGCCAGTCTTCACACTACCCTGCTGTGACATCTGAAGACATGTGCTGGACTCCTGTTTCTGGATCATTAAGAACTCTTTGTGAGAAACTGATCCCATCCTCTATTGGATTTGCTTTTATATTTCTTAGGGTTTATTTTAGAGAAAGTCAGATAGGGTTTATACAGTGGGTTAAAAATTTAGATTTCAACTTTTCCCCTTTCCCTTTCCTTCATCCCTTCTATGTTAAAATAAATTCAATATTCATATGTTTTTCCCTCTGTATTACTTTCCATCCCCCATCAAAATTATATTTCCTTTTAATAGTACATGGTCAATTTTTGCATATGTTCTATATGCTGCTGAAAAGAAGGTTTATTCCTTTTTATCACTATTATTTTTCTCTAAATATCTATTAGCTCTAATTTTCTAACATTTTGTTCATTTCCCTTACTTCATTCTTATATATTTTTTGGTTCAAAAGTTGAAGTCCCTCAGTGGTATGGTTTTGCTATCTATTTACCCTTTAAGCTCTTTTAATTTACCATTTGTTGCATATATATTGGGCACTGGTATTTCTTCATTATTTATACTGCCTTTCATCAAGATTTAATTCCCTTCCTTATCTCTTTTAATCAGATCCATTTTTGCTTTAGCTTGTCTGAGATCTTAATTTCTACTCCTGCCTTTTTTGTCTTAGTTGAAGTCCAGTAAATTCTGCTTCATCCTCTTAACTTTACCTTGTAATTGTCTACCTGCCTCAAATGTGTTTCTTGTAGACACCATATAGTAGTATTCTGGATTTTAATTCATTCTTCTTTCTGCTTCCTTTTTAGAGGAGAGTTCATCCCATTCCCATTCACAGTTATGATTACTGTTTGTGTATTCCTCTCCTTTTTGACATGCTCCTTTAATTCTACATTTTATCTTATTGCACTTAGCCTCCCCTCCAACTTTTTGCTTTTAGTCAGTCTCTCTTCTTCCCACCACCTCCCTTTTTATTATTTATCTCTTACTATAATACCTTTTAAGCAACCTCCCAACTTCCCCCTCCTTTGTATCACTCCCCTCTTCCCTCCACAATACCCCCTTTCTTATTCACCTTATACTTCTCTATTGTTCATGATACAATTCTCTACCCCAATGGATCTGACTATTCTTCCCTCTTTGAGCTGATTCCAATAAGCATAAGATTTAAGTATTATCTAATGTGAACCTATTTCTCCTTTCCATTTTATTGGTTTTCTCCCCTCCCACCATACCCTTCTTTATAATAATATCTATTTACCCCATAATTTTTTCTTTTCCCATTTCTCTTAGTATTATCCTCTTTTTTACCCCTGGTCATTTATTTATTTATTTGTTTGTTTGTTTATTTATTTTTATTTATTTATTTTTGCCATATTGCCCTATACCGTTTAAAGCTATACTCTCTAAGTATACTTTTTCTAGATACTCTGATGACAATAAATTTTTAATAGTTACTAATATCTTTTTATATAGGAATACCAATCATTTTACCTTATTCAGTCCCTTAACTTTTTTATTAATTACCTTTCTGTGATTCTCTTGAGTTCTGTATTTAGTCATCAAATTTTCTGTTTAACTCTGGTCTTTTCTTCAGGAATGCTTGGAAATCTCCTATTTTCTTAAATGAACATAATTTCCCATGGAAGAATATAGTCAATTTTTCTGGGTAGATGATTCTTGGTTGTAGATCCAGTACCCTTGCTTTCCAGAATATCATATTCCATGCTTTCCCATTCTTCAGTGCGGATATAGCTAGGTCCTGTGTAATCCTGACTATGGCTCCATGATATATGAATTGTTTCTTTTTAGCAGTTTGTAGTATCTTTTGCTTGGTCTGGAAGTTCTTCAACTTGGCTGTAACATTACTGGGTATTTTCAATTGGGGATTAAATGCAGGAGGTGATCTGCTGATCTTTTAAATCTCTATTTTACCCTCTTGTTTAAGAATATCAGGTCAGTTTTCTGGGATAATTTCCTGTAGAATGATGTCCAGGCTTTTTTTTTTTTATTTTTTGGTCATGATTTTCCAGTAGTCCAATAATTATTAAATTATCTCTCCTGAATTTATCTTCCATGTATTTTGCTTTATCAATGAGGTGTTTCATATTTTCCTCAATTTTTAATATTCTTTTAATTTTCCTTTATAGATTCTTGTTGCCTTGTGAATTCATTCAGTTCTGATTATTCAATTTTGATTTTTAAAAACTGAATTTCATCCCTGATTTTATCTTCCTATTCTTTTTTTTCTCTTTTTTTCATTGTAGGTCATTATCTTTTACTATTTTTAACTCATTTTTGAGCTGGTCAATTCTGGCTTTTAAATGAAAATATTTTCTTGTTTTAGTTCATGTGCCTCTGTTTCTAGATGGCCTGTTTTGCTTTTTAGTACTTTTTCCAATTTTCCTCAACTGCCCTTAATTGTTTTTTTTATTTGTTTGTTTTTGTTTTTTTAGTTCTTCCTGACCCTGTGTCCAATTTGCTGGAGTTACTTAGGTTTTGTTTGCTATTCCTTGGTCCTCCTCTATTTAATTTGTTCTTTGTTCATTACCTGAATAGAAGCTGTCCATTATAATTTCTTTTTTTTTCTGCTGTTTACTCATATTTTTTTTTCCTTTTCCCCCCTCCTTGTTGACTGTATTCTTATTCCTCTATTTAATTGCTGGATCTGTGAATTTGCATTTTTCTGCCCTGAAGAGGCTTCTTCTTTGCTCCACTGATTAATTGGATTAGGCTGATCAAGTTGAACTATTGTATTAATGTGCCCTGAGGCACATTAAAAGGCACTTAAAAGGTATAAGGAGAAGGTTGGCAGAGGCTTAAGGTAAAGTTGAAGGTAAAGGTGAAAGTATGGAGAATGAAGTTAGTTACCTTTGGTCCTCCTTTCTCATCCTTTCTGCTTGCTGCCTTCCTGCCAGCCTCCTGGTCAGAACCCTGAGCTTCCTGTGGTGGTACCAAGGTAACTGTCTTGGTTGCAGTCTTCACCCTGGGACCCCAGTCAGCCTGAATCCTACCACTGGTCTCAGTGTAGTGCATGAGGGAGATATGTGGAATCTTTCCTTTATTCCTTAGAATTCAACTTTATCTGAGTACCTTTCTGGTTGAATTGAGTAGAAGAGACCTATGTGGCTCTGTCTTCTTGTCGATTTTGGCTTTCTGTCTATTTTGTACACTTGCTTTTCTGGTTGTTTGCTAGATCTGTGAGTTTGAGCTTTTCTGCCTTCTAGAGACTTCTTTTCTTCACTATTGATAAAGTAGACTAACCCAGTTGAGCTGAATTGCTGCACTGGCCCTGATGCCTAAATTTCCAGAGGCAGAGGCCTAACTTGGAGATGTGGTTGACTGAAGGCTTCAAGCAGCCTGCCCTCTTTTCTGTTTCTCTCCTCTATATGCCTCCTTGCCAGCTATCGAGAGCCCTGAGCTTCCCATAATTGTGGAATCAAGGTACTCTGTCCTGGTTGGAGCCCTCACCCTGAGATCTCACCAAGAGCTAAAGTCTTAGCACAGTAGGTAGGGAAGGGGAACTGGGAGCCTTCCTTCTTTCTTTTCCTTAAATCTGAAAATTCAATCTTTTCTGTGTACCTTTTAAGTTGAATTGAGGAGGGTCCAACAAATCTGTCTTCCTGTTGGATTTGATTTTCTGTTGCCCTTGAAGCACTTTGATTTTTATTAGTGTGGAAGGGTTTTCACAGAGAAATCAATTTTTGCTGCTTCTAAGCTGCCATCATGACTCCACCCCCAATTCTTTTACTTAAAAGAATTAGTTTGGAAAAAGAAAAAGTTTGGAAAATGAGCAAACAATCAAAAAAGAAACTTAAAATAGTAAGTTTTTTTTGTTGTTGTTGTTGACAGAGAAGACAAAAATAGAAACTCAAAGAAAATGAAGTCAATACTGCTATATCCAAAGCCTCTCAGAAAAATAGATTGCTCAGAATCCTCAAAGAATTTAATGGAGAAAATCAAAAAAGGATTTGAAATTGAAATAAAATAGGTAAAATAAAATGAGAAAAATTAGGAAAAAATGAAAATTATTCAGGAAAATAAAAAATGACTTAACAGCTTTATAAATGATGCACAAAAAAGGGAAAATACATCAAAAATAGAATAAATCAATTGGAAAAAGAGGCACAAAAATCTAGTGAAGAGAAAAGCTTTTTAATGAGCACAATTGGCCAAATTAAAAAAAAAAAACACTTACAAAATGCTCTGAAGGAAATTTTTTTAAAATGCAGAATTGGTTCTATAGATACAAAACTTCATTGAGGAAAAGAACTTTTTACAAAATAGAATTGATAAAATGGAAAAGGATGTAAAAAAGCTTACTCAAGAAAATCATGCCTTAAAAATTAGAATTGGGTAATTGGTAGCTAATACCTCTCTGAGAAATCAAGAAATAATCAAATAAAATCAAAATAATGAAAAGTTAGGAGAAAACATGAACTATCTCACTGGAAAAACAACACTCTTAGAAAACAAATCCAGAAGAAATAATCTAAAATTTATTGGACTACCTGAAAGCCATGATCAAAAAAAGAGTTTAAACAAACTTTCAAAAACTTATAAAGGAAAACTGAACTAACACTCTATAATCAGAGGATAAAATAGCACTGATCACCTCCTGAAATAAATCTCAAAAGGATAGCTTCAAGGAATATTATAACCAAAATCCAGAACTCCCAGGTGACAGAGGAGATATTGCTAGCAGTAAAAATAATTCCAATAGCATAGAGCCACATTCATAATAACATGAGATTTAATATGTTCTACATTAAAGAATCAGAGGTTCTAGAATATGATATTACAGAAGGCAAAAGAGCTAGGCCTTCAACCAGGAATCATTTACCAAGCAAAACTGAGCATAATCCTTTAAGAAAAGAGGGATATTCAGTGAAATTGAAGACTTCAAACATTCCAGATGAAAAGACTGGAATTGAATTTTGCATCTCAAATATGAGACTCAAGAGAAGTGTAAAAAGGTAAACAGGATGAGGACAGCTGGGTGGTTCAGTGGATTGAGAGCCAGACCTAGAGATAGAATGTTCTAGGTTCAAATATGGCCTCAGACACTTCCTAGCTATGTGACCCTGGAAAGTCACTTAACCCCCATTGTCTACCCCTTGCCATTTTTTTTTGCCTTGGAACCAATACACAGTATTGATTCTAAGATGGAAGGTAAGGTTTTAAAAATGTTAAATAGGAAATGGAAATTAAAAAAAATCTAAATAGATTTAAATTTTTCACCTATATGGGAAGGTAATTCTTTTAACTCCTAAAAAAGTTATGATTTTTAGGGCAGTTATAAGGAGTATACATAGACAGAGGACAAGGATTTCAGTTGAATATGATAGGATGATGACTAAAAAAATAAGGTCTTGAGAAAGAGGAATGCATTTGGAGGAGGGAGAAGGGAAAAATAAAATGGTATAAAATATCTCACATATAAGAAACATGAAAGAGGTATTACAGCTATTACATAAGGAAAGGTAGGGGAGGTCTGGGAGGAACCTAACTCTCATTGGAGTTGGATCAACAAGGGAAGAACATATACAATCAATTTTCAATAGAAATTTATCTCACCCTACAGTAAAGTAGGAAGGGAAGGGAATAAGAGAAAAGAGAGATGATAGAAAATGGTAAATTGGGGCAGATGATGACTAACAACTAAACAACAAGAAACATGATAGAGAGTAATATACAGTAATCATGATGGTACAAAAAAAAATTTACAAGTCTCTGTTATAAAAGCCTTCCTAATTTCTCAAATTCATGGAGAAATGTAAAATGTATGAAAATACAAGCCATTCCCTAATTGATAAATGGTCAAAAGATACAAACAGATAATTCTCAAAGTAATTAAAGCTTTCTATGGTCATACAAAAATATTCTAAATCACTCTAAATTAGAAAAATGCAAATTAAAATAACTCTGAGGTACCACTCCATGCCTATTATATTGGATATTATGACAGAAAAAGTAAATGACAAAACTTGCAGGGGATGTGGGGAAATTGAGACACTAATGCACTGCTGCTGAGTTAGAAACTTATTTGAGCATTCTGAAGAGCAATTTGGACCTGTGTCCAAAGGGTTGTAAACTGTTTGTATCTCAAAGAGATAAATAAATGAGAGAAGGACTATATACAAAAATATTTAAAGCAGCTCTTTTTGGGGGGTAAAGAATTGGAAAGTGAGGGGATATCCATCAGTTGGGGAATAGTTGAGTAAGTTTTATCATATGATTGTAATGGAATACTCTTGTGCTATAAGAAATGATACATAGGAAGATCTCAGAAAAACCTGAGATGCTTTAAAGGAGCTATAACAGAGTGAAATATGCAGGAACTGGACAATATTGTACAGAGTGACAGGAAAACTGTACAATGAACAGGTACAAATAACTTAGATATTCTCAGTAAGGAAAAAAAAAACAGTCCCAAAGGACTTTTGGGTTAAAATAAAAATCAGTCATATTCTTGCAGAGAAAAAACTGGTAAAGTCTGATTCCAAATCAAAGCAAATGTTTTTCTTCTTTTTTCTTAAAATTTTTGTTTGACTTTCCTTCCACAATAGAATTAATACACAAAAATGTTTTATGATTTCATATGTAAAATCTATATGAGCTTACCATCTCACTGAGGCAAGGAGGAGGGAAGGAGAGAATTTGAGACTCAAAATTCTTTTTAAAGTGTTAGAACTGTTGGTTTTTTTCCATGTAATTGGTAGAAAATAAAGTTAAATAAAAATGTTTGATATGGAAGGAATTGTGTTAAAAATGGGTATATTATATATATATATATATATATATATTTGTGTATGTGTATGTTTGCACACCTAAAAAAAAAACCCAAAACAGATTCATATCAAGAGGCTAACAATTTAATAGGTAGTAGTACAGATATGTACAAAATTTATGATAATAATGACAAATCTATCAAAGTGCCCCAAATGAAAATAAGTTACTATGGGTAGACTGTGTCTATCCAAAGAAACAATTGTTTGATATGCTTGCTAAAAATTAAATATACAGATATTATCCTTTTGTTAAACAAAAACTTTGGAAGGTCTTTTACAGATTTTATTCACATCTTTCACATTCTCAATGAATGGCAATAAGATAGGCCTCAATTTAAATGTGTGGTTCAGTCTTCCGTATCAATGGCTATGGAAATTTTTCAAATCAATTCATCTTCAAAGATTGTTTTGAGATTCCAATAGTATGATGTATGAAAGTAGATTTTGCAAAAATATGCTTTGACACTGAAGGAAGGACTACTTTTCAAAGACCACCTACAAAATTTCAACACATTTTTGATCTCACTAAAGAGGGACAACTTCCAAGAGTACAGATTGGGGTTCATTCATACTTTCTTATCCCTTTCCAGTCTTATCTGTATCATTTCTTAAATCATCCAGAAAGCATCCCAATTTGGCAGAGGGAGGCCTTTCTTTACATCTAATATGGGTTACATATCAAAAGAGCACATAAGTTGTTTGTTTTTTTGTTTTACCTTGAAAAATGGTCTCTACCTTTCCTAGATCTGAATTTCTCTGCTGATGCACTTTATACTATTTCTAAGGCAGGATTTATAATTGATAATATGTTGCTACTAATTCATTTCTATCATGTGGCTCCCTATTTCCTCTTGGGTGACCTGATACTTTAATGATTTGAAAATCATGATTTGCAGTTATATGACATCACTAGCTGAATATCAAAGTTCAAATGATCAGTCTTTTCAGGAAAAAAATTGAATTCTTTAAAATATGTATTACCCCTTCTTTTTAAAATCTGGACTAGAGAATCTCCTAGACATTTTATAAGTTGGTAAATTCTTCGGGTTAGTCAAACTAAAAAAAAATAATAATAATGATTCCCCTATCATGGTAACATTTTAAAAATGTTTTGTGTATCTCCCTGTCTTATTGGGCAGATTATTGACTTCTTCAGAGTTCAGGGTTATCTTTAGGAATATTAATCTTTGGTATGTTATCATACACAGATCCTTTCAGAGTCTGTTGACACAGATAAGCCTATTGGTCAACATCATGAAAGCCTCAGAACAATACTGAACTAAACTGATGACATTTCTCTTCAAACTGTCTTAATCACTTGTATTCTTTAGTATTGATTCAATAGTTCAAAGAATGCATGATCTCACCAAAGTGCATATGCCCACTGCAATGCAATCAACAATCTGATCTATACCTTTTTCTTTTAAGATTTCCCATCTGCTCCCTTAATTCCTTCATAGGATATCCACTCCATGTAGGCAGAACTTTCCTATAGGTCTTTCAACATTGCATGACTCCCAATGAAACATACAGCCTGAGGAATATAAGTCAATCTATAAAGACTAGGCCAAAGCAGAATGCAGAACATTTAGCATAATTTTACTGATCCTCTAATATACTAGCAGATAGAAAATGGACTCCATGTAGATGTTATCATACTGTATTTCTGCTTTACTTACTTGTTCAGATCACTCTAATTATTTCATTAGATACCTTTTCTCTGAATAGTTATGTTGTCTGGCCTATGAGTAAAAGCAGGGGCATTAGTTGGGGCTCACAAGATAAGAGTGAATAACTGTGCACTCACAGAGTAACTGAAATGCCAGGTAGTAGACATCTATCAAAGTAGCATGCCATCTTGCACTAATTTATTTTAGATTACTTTAGGATTTGAGGAAGATAACAAATTGTCCATAATTTTGGGATTTACAATAGTTATCAACAGAATTTTAGGCAAAATGCAATAATTAAATTAATTTCAAATATAAAAATCATGATCCATCACATCAATAATATGGAAAAATTACTTATTTGCCATAATTGTGTATTGCATGGAAATAGTATAGAAAAGTAACTGAAAAGAAAATTTTATAATAAAGTCATGAGAAAGAATTCATATCTGAACTTCATTTCATACTCAGTTTTAGCTTCAAAGTTACAATTACAAAACTACTTATAAATCCACAACTTTTGATAAATATGGGCATATGTATTATTTATTTCATCTTGCGGTGAATTAGCTGGGGAAAAGGAAAAGCATCTAAGCTTTCTCATGATTTGTTCTTTATTCTAATACCTTGCAAAGGATATCAATGCAATTTTCTCATAACTAAAATGAGGTGGGGCTGAACTAAATGATTTCTAAAGTTCCTTTCTACTATACATCTAAGTTATGATGAATTTGCAGGGGGAAAGGTAATGATTTAACTTTCAAGACAGTCAAACCCATTTTATGCATGTGTTTTATTTGTTGTAAAAATGCAGAATTGAAATGAGAAATCCAGATATTCAATCCTGATCTAGCTATCCTTTTCACCTTTACAAAAATGAAAGATAAAATTCCAAAAACATTATAATCAGGATGCTTTCCATCTTCATGTTCCAGTGTTTTCTAGTGCAGTTAATTAGAGGAAAGATGGTTATTTAATGCAATTTTTCCATGTGAAAACAATAAGAGACCACTGGAGAATTTTTCACAAATAAGATCCAGCAGCTGTAGATCATGTTGGGAAAATGCTATTTTACCCTGTGCTTGCAGATGGTTTGAAATTATAGCCTTCCATTTTATCATTTGAAATCATGATAAAAGGAAGACTGTGGGAGTTATTTAGTATCCGAGCTTGTCTTTACAGCCCTGGCATGTCATCTGTAAATGAAGAATTTGGAGCATATAAAATGTAAAATGCAAAATCAATGAATTAAACAATAATTTGCTTACCTATATTCAAATAGTCATTATCCAATGGAGATAAAACTTTTTTAATAGATGTAACTAAAATTGCTTCAGAGACGACTGCACTAGAAAAAGTTCTAGCTCTGATTGTAGTAAATGTCAGCTGTATAATTGTGGGCAAGTCATTTACCTTCTCTAGGCTTCATTTTTCTTATTGAGTGATGAGCAAGTTGGACTAAATATTCTCTAATGTCTCTGAATTTGAAGTCTATGATTTAGTGAGACTGAAAAAATAGTAGATCCATAGAATCATAAAAATCTCAGTATTAGAAGGAACTTTTGAGTTCTTTCTAAATTAATCCTCTTCTAAAAACCAAAATCCTACATAAAATATAATCTTTCTTCTGCTACTCAGTGGCTATGTAGGCTCAATCTGCCAACATCCAATGTCAAAGAATTCAGGACTCCTTGAAACATTTCATTCCATCATTGGACACCTCTAGTTGACAGAAGGTTTTCTTTATATGAGATGAAATCTACTTCACTTCATTTTTCCTCTCTGGTCCAATTCTATACTCTATGGTCTAGCAAAATAAATTTAATCCCTTTTCTACCTGGCCACCCTTTAAATATTTAAAGGCACAAATAATCTCTCCGCCTACCATCTTAGTGTTTCTAGATTATATATCATGAGTTCTGTCAATTAGTTCTCATATATCAGCCAATTAAGCTTTGAGTTCCATACTTGATTCTGTTCTTTGAACATTTTATAAATGGTAATATTCTTTCTAGAATATGGCATGTAGGTTTCCTCATAGTATCTTAGATTTTGTTTTATCTGAAAATAGTAAAAATGTTAAATCAGTGCTGTCAAATAGTTCACACTAAACAATATATTTCTTGCTTATATAAATGTCTCATACTATTTATATCAGCATTTTAATCTCAGTGTATAATATTTTAGTATTGCATCTATGAAAAATTAATATTAAATTTTTATTAATTTTGGCATTTCTATGTGAAATTATTTTTCATTTTATACCCCCCCCCCAATCAGACAAAAGCAGGCTGGGAATAATATTAGGCCAGCCCTAGCCTCCCACACCCAGACTATCAGAATGGGTTGTAATCTTTTGTCTTTTGTTAAGATGTTAAAAGGATTGAAGCTATGGAGAACATTGACCCATTTTAAAAAGTAAGTCAACTCAGTCACATGTAGGAGAAGAAAAAGTGTGCTGGCATCTTCCTTGTACAGACAAAATCTTGCCTTCTCTGTGATGAAATAATGAGGGAGGGGTTGAAGTCTCTAAGTTTACCTTTTTGAAATATCCACCAATGGGGACTATCATGGGAGATTCACAGATCAAATGGTCATACAAATGAAAAAGAGAAAAGTTTCCTATTTAATTAAAGACAGGGGATGACTCGACCACTTTTTCATGAAGGAGGTTGGTTAAAAGGTTCCATTCTTTGTTAATGGGAATTGCACGCCTCCATTAATAAACAATGTTATTCTCAGAGAAATGCTTTCATATTTTATAGGATTAAAATCTGAATGCCATACATGTGTTATTCATGACTGTACCAACCCACACACATAACTAAAGAATTTTAAATAAAAGAAATTATGTTGTAAGTGTTCTTAAGTTTCATGACAAATTTATCATAGTGACAAAACATTAAACAAGATTATACAACTAAATGATGTAATTTCAACAATTATTGCTTTGCACAGAGAGGAAAATGTATAGAAGGTTCTCATTCAGTGGGGTTAACTAAAAGGTTGAATATCTAAGAAAGAAGATACCCAATCTATAAAAGTATCCTTCAATAAAAATGTCATAGATATTCAGGCCACTCAAGTGGAAGTGGGAATGATCATACACAAACCTTCTTGCAAGAAAGAGCTACTAGTCCTTACCATTTGCCCTGACAGAGTATCCTATCACCTCAAGACCAATAGACACTATAATCTGAATCTCTGATACACCATAAAAATATGTAAGCTTTGTATCAGCCTGGCAATTATATTTTTAGGACTTCTGTACCTTTCAATTAAGCCTAGAAATAAACTCTTTTCATTGCCTGATTTATCTATATATTTCGTTTAATATTAATTTTAAATGAATTTAATTTTTTCCCTTCTACCATTTTACTACCCATTTGAGAAGGCAAGTAATATAATATCAAGTATGCATGTGAAGTCATGCAAAATATGATTTCACATTAGCCATACTACAAAAAATAAAAATATGAAAGATAAAGAAATGGGCAAAAGTATGCTTATCTCTTTTAAATAAGACCATTTTTATTTATGTTTTACCTATTATCATGATTGCTACTTCTAATTACTTTATTTCAGCTGAAGTATAATAAATTCTTCTCCAGGCCATTATCTTTATTATAAGTGTGTGTCTCTGTCTTAAATGAATTTTTTATGAAAAGCATATAGTGTACCTGGTTGAATTCTACTTCCTAATGCATCCTTCTATCCACTTTTTATTATGTATGAATTCATTCTATTCTTAGTCAACAGTTATGATTACTGTTTATTTCCCTTCATTTTATTTTCTTCTATATATCCTCTTCTCTTCTTTGCTCTTTTTTACCCTAATAAGGTTCAAAAATCTGTTTTGCTTCTGAACAATACTTCTCTTAATCTACCTTCCCTTTTTATTACTCCTCCTTTTCTCTTATGCCCTTCTTTTCCTATTTCCTTATTGGGTAAGATATTGTTTTTTCACTTGATTACGTATGATTATACTTCTCTCTTTGAACCAATTCAGGTGAAAATGAATTTCAAATATAGTCCAACCCACTCACACATTTCCCCTCCACTCTAAAAGCTTCTTTGTATGCATCATTTATGTGAAATAATTTTTCTCAACTATCCTCTTCCTTCTCCCTTCTCTCAGTGCATCTGTCTTTCTCATTTATCCATTTTTAATCCATTGCAAAATAATCAACTTTAGAAGGAAGAATCCTCTTTAAAAACAGAGGACTTCTTTGTATGTAGAGTTCTTATTGGCTTAATTACACTAAAGTTCTAAAGGAAATGTATGTGTTTTCTTCCTATATAAATATAAACAATTTAACTTATGAGTCTCTTCTATTTCTCTTTCATGTTTAAATTGAATGCTTTTCTTGAGCCTTATATTTGAAATTAAGTTTTTAGTAATTTCTGGTCTTTTCCTGGGTAATACTTGAAAATAATCTATTTTGTTAAAAATTCCTTTATTTCCCCTGAAAGATTATACTTGTTTTATGTTTTTTTTTTTTTTTCATAGGGAATGAGAGTTGAAGGAGAATTATTCTTGGCTATAATCTTGGGTTCTTTGCCTTCTGGAAAATAATTTTCTAAGACTTCCTATTCTTTAACATGAAAATGGTTAAATCTTTTATGATTCTAACTGTGATTTCATGGGATTTAAATGTTTGGTTTTTTTCTGGCTATTTAAAATATTTTCTCTTGGCCTAAGAGCTCTGGTATTTAACTATAACGTTTCTGAGAGTTTTCATTTTGAGATCGCTTTCAGGTATTGAATGGTAGATTATTTCCATTTATATTTTGTCTTCTGATTCTAGGAAATATGGGCAGTTTCACTGGTAATTTCTTGAAATATGCGCGTCTGTATTCTTTCTTTAATCAAACTTTCAGGTAGTCTAATATTTCTAAAATTATCTCTTCCCAATCAATTTCCATATCAGTTTTTCCAATGAGCTATTTCATATTTTACTTTATAATTTAATTCTTTTGATTTAATTTGTTTCTTGATGTTTCATGAGTAATTAATTTCCATTTGCCCATTTCTAGTTTTTAAGGAATTATCTTCATCATTGAGTTTCGTACAACCATTTTCATTTGGCTAATTCTGTTTTTAAAGCATTACTTTCTTCAGTATTTTTCTGCCTCTTTTACCAAGCTTTAATTTATCTCTTAATACTTTTTATGCATCAATTTCCTATTTTACTTAATCATTCTTATTGAATTTTTTAAAATAACCTTCCAAGATTTTTTGTTTGTGTCATCCATTTTTTTTTCCCTTTGAGACTTTGCCTATAGCTTTTTACCTCATTGTCTTCTGAGTTTGTGTCTTAAACTACCTTGTTGACATGTTAGATTTTTATTGTCAATTTTTTTGTTTTTGTTTGTTCATTTCATGTTTTTTTTTTCAGATTATCTCTTGACTTTGGATTCATGTTAATGTGGGACTCTTTTTCTAGGGTGTCATTGAAGGGGTTGAGTCCTGAGCTTCAGGGATTTTTGTGTTGTTGTTTTCAGATCTAGTGCTGGGGGTTTGGAAGTTTTCAGTGCTTTTAAGGTGGTATAATCTGGGGAGAAGTGAGGTCACTATTATCTTGGTTTGTGATCTGGTTCTTAACAAGTAAGGGCCCTGATTTCTTACAACCAAAAACAATACTGCTCCTCAGGTGCCTTGCTCTCTTAGGACTAAAAGTGATACTGTTCCTTATTGACATTGTCTCCTTGTGATTGCTCATGCTACTTTTCACTTTGAAATTTTCAACAAAAAGTAGGTATAGGCAAAGAAGTTGCCAAACAATCTGTCCAGAACCTAGTGTTAATACAGGCATCCTTTGTAATCTCTTTGTAATTAATTGTCAAATACTCTCACTATGTACTACTATCTTTAGCCTGAGAGCTCCCAAAATTGCTACTATTGCTCTTGCTGACTCCAAGGCCCACAATAATTTTTGAGACATAATCTCTGTGAAAATCCCCATCCAAGCATAACAGATCTTTCCTTCCAAATTCCTGACTTGTCTTGGGCAACTTTTTTTCTTGCTTTGTTGCTCCAAAAATAAACTTGAGACATTATGTTAAAGCTGTTGAGAAAGAATGTTGGGAGAACTTAGCATTTTCTTCTTTTCTTATATATTGGCTCCCCAATCCCACTTGTTTAGTGAAGTTATTTAATATATATTTCCTCCTCAATGAGGGAATAAGCTGTGAATGTCAGCATAAACTAATTGCTTAATAAATATTTTTGTATTCCTTCAATTTTAAATTAAATAGGAAAAATCATCAGTTCATTATCTTTCAGCTTTCATCCCTGGGTGATGAAATGCTTCTGTATGTTAAATAAAGCTATATTTTACCATTTTAAATCATTGGAGAGCAGTTAGCATGCAAAGAGGGCCCATGAGATAGGTAGAAATTAGGAACAAGATGAAGTGAATTGTATAGATCTCTACCTTTACATCTTTACCAAACCAGCAGTTTATTGAAGAAGTTAGTTATAAAATTTAGTCATGAGAGTAACCAATTGTAAGTCTATGACTATGGATCTTGTCTTACACAAAAATAAAGGAAAACAGTATCTTCTATCAGTCTTAAAAGAATATAATATTTTTACATTTCTACTATTCCCATGTGACAGCTTTTTGTTTGTGTCCACCCAGTACTGTTCTCTGACACACATAAAAAAAGAACTCTCATTGTACAATTAGCATTCAATTTCTAATTGGTGAATAGAGGAAAGCTAGGATTTGAGAGGTGACCAGTGTGACCATGGTCTGGGCTGTAGTTGAGACTCAGACCCTGAATCCATAGAAAAAACTCCAGGAATAGTAAAGAGTGAAGAGGGGAGTTGTGAAAGTAGCTCTAGCTATCCATGTTTGGGGCCAATAAAAGGGTTTTTTTTCTGCCAATCATAGAATCATCCAAACAAAGACTATTACAAAAAGAAGTTAGTAAAAGTAAAGACACACAGACAAACAGACAGACACACACACACACACACACAGAGGGTCTGAGTCATGATAATATTTAAAAGCTGGAAACAAACTGTCTCCAGTGATTGGCAATGCTTTTCTTATAATAATGGAAGACTGTTGTGCTTCAACAAATAGCCTGGAAAGGCTTTAAGGCTGGCACTGGAAACAGACTGAGTATGCTTTCTGAGAACTAGCTAAATTGAATACAGATTGGCTTATCACTGACAAGCTGGCCACACAGTGATAAATTCTTTTGATATGATAGCCAATGAAACAAAAGAATATGAAGAATGAATAAAAACAGGAAATTACATATGACATGATATGTCATGAATGAAATTCAACAAATAGCAACATATTTAATGACTACAGAAATGTAAATGAATATTAAAAAATAGACTATAGGTCAAATCAAAAGGTATGGCTGGTTCTGAATTATTAAATATAAAGTATACAACCTTTCTATGAACAAATAATAAATACCAAGGTGGAAATAATGAGTGCTATTCTTTCTAACCACTTTGTAGGTTGTTTTGCTTTGTGTTTTTAATATGATTAATAATAATCTAATTCTTACTTGGATATATATCTAAATATATATCCTCTTTTAAAAATTAAGTAATGTTTATATTTTCAATAGCCAGTTATGCAATTGAATTAATGGGATATATATTGTTTCACTATTAGAAGTAAAGAAAAGCAAATATGAATTAAATTTAAGTCATTATCTTTGATATTATTGCTTCACAGCAAAGAGATTTGTTAAAAGTAGAATATCTAACTATGGCTAAAAACAAGGGAAGGTTAACTTATGGTGGTGACTATCCAATTAAGGGCATATATACCCTGAGAGATAGAAAGGGATGAAAAGGATGATGAGGATAATGGTGATGATAATGATGAATACCTTGTAATATACACAGTATTTTATATGCATGTTTTATCATTTTTGTAACAAAATTGTGAAATAAGTTCTAGAGGTATCTGTTCTTTTTTGAATTTAGAAAAAGACCAAGAAATATTAAATGATTTATAAGTAAAAACTTCATAACAATTACATCTTTCCAGTAGTTAAAAGAGAAGTTTCTAGGTTCTCCCTAATTGGAGATATTTTAGTAAAGATTCAATGATTGCTTGTTAGGTATGTGACAGGTATTCATTGTATCAATTTCCATCCTGAAACTGTATTTTCACTGGTTGTTCCTGTCTTGATCCCACATAGTAGTAATGCCTATCATCTGTTCATTAAAACCTCTTGTTTGCATTTGTTTTCATGCTGTCTCTGCATTAGGCTGTAAAATCCTAAAAATATCAAGGAGGAAACTCTTTTGCCATTCTTGCTATGCTGGCACTTACATTACTCATGGTCTCTTAATAAATACTTAATCATTGGCAGACAGATTCTAGAATATTAGGGAGAATAGAGTATTTGAAATCAAGCCATGTGAATAGATTTTATTTGGGTCTCAAGAGAAGTAGAAGCACCATTTTCCATTAATGGATCTACTGTGAACAGTTTACACCTCATTGGTAAGCTTTTCATTTTTATTATTGGTAAATCTAATTCTGTTAATTCTCCTTAAATGAACTTCTCAAAACAGGGGAGAAGTTAGAGAGATGGTTTGCAAGAAAAGATCCAGAACCACATAATTTAATGTGAAATGAATCAAATCTTCAAAGAAATTTCTCTCCATATAATAGTATATGAAATAAGATAAAAGGCATGATATTAATGGATTTTCAAAGATATTTTGTCATCTTGTATTACACACATGAAGTAGATATGGTGGATTGGGGTGGGAAGGAAGCTACAGACCAGTAACAAGTATCTATACCAAAATAATGCATAAAATATTAGCAAAGATACTAGTCCAACATATTAAAAGATATTAAAAGGAGTGCAACCCATAATATGGTTGAATTTCCACCTGAAATACCCTAATGTTTTACAACTTAGAAATTAAAGTATAATAAATAAATTTATGCTGAGAATAATAAAACTTGCATGAATTTCTTTATATGTGAAAGAAAGAACTTTTGAAAAAATACAACACAAAATGTTCTAAAACATGAAAACGCATAGGAAGAAACTGATCTTTCCATATGGTGAACAAAATCTAAAATTAAATGCTAACATTCTGTAATAATAAAATACTGGTAGTTTTTTCCATTAAGATCAAAGATCAAAGAGATGCACTATCTCCACTACTATTCCACATAGTTCTGGAAATTCTAATGTATTCCAGGTTGAAATTCTGTCATGTCATGGGCTATCATCCATTGAATATATTGCTATAATATCTTGGTAATATTTTATTCACTATGCCTAGATACTTTTGTTATTGTTCTGTAGCTTTTTTCCAGTCAATAATCTCCCCCTAGTCTGCAATTCAGGATGAAAATATGTTCTAAAAGTCAGTCTGAATATTGCTTCCTTTATCTGTTTTCAAAAGTAGTTTATGTAAAATGGAGATTAGTATTTCTTTGAATTTTGCCAATTTCATTTTAAATCATATGGCTTGGAATCTATTCCTAGAGACCATTTCCTCTTGATTGAGAAGTTTATTTATAGTTTATTCAAGAAGAATTAATATAATTAGACCCGGCTTTACCCAAAATGTAGAGTTTATCAATAAGATATAAAATTGTTCATAAAACAGTCAGTCAAAGAAGTAGTGCTTATACTTTGGACATCAAATACTATTTATTCACTCAGAATGAATTTAAATACCTATTGTAATGACAATAAAAATAAATTGGAAAATTAAGCATAAGCAAAGAAAAAGCATGAGTATTGGTTTTAGAAGGTATGATGATTTTCCTAGAGATTTACCTAAAAATAATTTAGATAATAATTTCAGGAAATTAATGGGAACTAACACTTTTTCGAGTATTCATGCTTCTCTATATTACAGATCAAATACAGAATTAAAAAAAAAACAGAAAAAGAAATTCCTTTCCTGATGAATTTGAAACATCACATATTTTAAAATGCATCTACCAAGTCACACATGGGTCTTTATGAAAAGAAACATAAAACAATATTAAAAAATAAAAGGCTCCATGAATAAGTGACAAAATTAAGTAAACAAGATTCAGTAACAATGAAACATAGTAGCAGAGGGTTTTTCCCCTCTATAAATCCAATGACATCAGCTACTAGTTGTTGTTGTTGTCGTTGTTGTTAATTTTTTTGAGGAATCTATATTGTATTGGAATAGATAACATGAATAGATGATTTCTAAGGTCCATTCCTGGCTCAAACAGTTTCTGAAGTCCCTTAAGCACAGACAAGCTAAAGACTTATCCTCACACAGTTGGGCATCTGTGTTAAATTTTATTATGGTTGGACTGAAATATTTAATTGGTGGTCCCCAGGGATTTAATTTCTAAATCCCAAAATTAATTACTAAAGTAAATGGAATTTATGGTAGTTTATTTTTACAATAGAGCAAAGATGTTAAGGAAGAGATAAAAGGGGAGAGAGAGAGAGAGAGAGAGAGAGAGAGAGAGAGAGAGAGAGAGAGAGAGAGAGAGAGAGAGAGAGAGAGAGAGAGAGGGAGAGAGAGCTCTGGGTTTCACAGAGCCAGTTAGAAATTCTAAGCCCTAGTCAGGGGAAAGGAGTCTCAAGACAATGGTTCTTTCTCAGATGTTCACACCTCCAGAAAGGCAAGGAAACTAAGTCAGCCTTTCACTCACCATGGTGACCATCTAAAAGAAAAGCAGACTAAGGTCTCCTGCATGAGCTCCTCCAGGGGTCCAGTTCCACAGCCAAGTGTCTTCACTCCAAGTCTAAGTATCTGTCTTCCAATCTCTCCTCAAGTGACTGTCTTCCAGTACAACTCTGAGTAACTCTTCCATTGTCTCCTCCCAGTGACTCCTCTTCACTCCAATCCAACTCCAAATGACTGAATGAATAAATTCAACCTTGTGTGCCTCTTTTTCCTCTATTTAAAGACCTTTTTATCTTGTGTCACCTCCCCTAAATTATTACGTCTACCAATCACAGCAGTCACTCCTCTCCAGGACTGCACACTCAATATATGAAATGGGTGCCACACCTTTTGTAGGTAGTCAACACTTTTTGGTAGGTAGTTAATACCTTTTTTGGTTAGTTAATACCTTTGTAGATAGTTAATTCCTTTTTTGATTAGTTAACACCTTTTGTAGTTAAAATGGGTAGATCTACTTTAAATACTGAGTTAACACTTTGAGGATTAAAATCTAAAATTAGATAGGGGATTACAATTTAATCTTCCCAATAAAGGAAGAGCTAAGTACCTTCATTGTTATAATCAGGAGATAGCTAAATCCAATCTTCACATCTGCTACTTGAACCATTTAAAAATAGTATTTACTTTTTTGTTGAATTAAAATATACAGTTAACTATCTCCCTCCCCATATCCCATTAGATAATATATTGTTTGACAAGAAGATGTATGTATATATAAAATTATCTTTTATTTATCAATTCTTTCTCTAGAGATGGCCATACACAAGTCATTCTTCAAACAACATTTCTATTGCTTAATAAACTATTCTCTTGATTCTGGTTGTTTCATTCTTCATAATTTCATGTTTGTCTTTCCATGATTTTACAAAAATAACTTACTGGAGTTTTCATAAAAACTCCCGAGGAAATTCAAAATCTAACTGGAATAGTAGATGGTTATAGCAACAACTGAGAAAAAAATACTGCTATATACTTAAAGTATAAATATGACCTAAATATAGATTCTATATCATAAGTAAACTACAAAAGCAAAGAAGGAAAAGTCTTTTACAACATACCCTATGGGAACATTTTTGACTAAATAAAAGGACTGATTATAAAAGATAACTTGATTTCAATTAAGTGAAATGTAAAGGCTTTGCATAGCAAAATTATTGCAGTTAGAGACATGAGATTTACTATATGAAGTTAATTTATATTTTAAAAGGTCAGACCAAATGTCATTCTCCAATAAAAAAGTGGTCAAATGAAATAAACATATGGTTTTCAAACTAATAAAGTTGTTACTAAAAAATACTAAAATAATCTTCAAATCACCAATAAAAAGATAAATATCAATTTAAAGACTACTTATTTTTCATTTTATTAGTTAAATAGGCAAATGTGACAAATGAGAAAAATATCAATTGTTCAACAGCATGTAGGAAAACAAGCATGCTGACATTCAATTCATAGAGCTGTAATTCATCCAACCATTCTGAAAAACAATTCCAGTCTTTATTTAAAAGTAAATGTTTTGATTCTGTTGGCACTGTTACTAGTTATATTACCTGGAAGGGGCAGAAATACTACTCAGTTGTGAGTGAGGTATTTACACTTTTGGTGATTAAACCTAAAAAATGATCAAGGGAGTTAATTTAATCTTCACATACCCTAAGGAGAAAAATGGAATAAAAGCATGCATTGATGTCATGTATATATAGTATTTTTGTTTGTTTGCTGTGATAAAAAACTGGAAACCAAGTGGACACTCATAAATTGGGGAAGAGTTAAATCAATTATGGGTGGAGTATAATATCATCAAAGTAGGATAAACATGATGATTCGGAGGAATATAGGTAAATTTTAATGATCTGAGTCAAATAAATATAAGAATAATTTGAAGGATGACCACAATACTGTGATGGAAAACAATGGTAACACTACAGAACTGCATCGTACAGAAGCCAAATTTGACTTAAGAGGATTGATGTTCAAATATTTTTATGATATATTCATAAAGAAACATCAGACTAAAGATGAAGAATAGGATATATGTATATGTATGTATGTATATATATGTGTGTATATATACTCACATATATATCCAATGTTTTGATATACTTTGCTTTACAGTTAAAGGTCTGGGGATAAGGCTGCTAAATCTTGAGTATTAGGGAGAGGGGAGTGATCAGCAGTGATCGTACTATAAAAGAAGAATAGAAATAGAAAAGAATTGATGCATTTTAAAAAATACACTGAGGAAATTCAGAAAAAAAGATAAATATAAGCAAGACAATTTTTCTATTATCAAATAAAATTTAATATATAGTTTAAAAAACTAATGAGATCCTACTTTCACATGTAAATTTATTTTATTCTTTGTTTATTGGAATAGATATATTTGATTATGTTCATTAAATTCATTAAATGTAAATTATAAAATAATGTAAACAGATTGTACCAAATTATTATTAAAATTCCTCCTGTGTGTTAGGGGATCTGAGATCAGAGTAGTAGTTTTCTTGGTTCATTATATTTTGGACATAAATACTATATTGCTCTCTTAGAACAGTATGGCAGGAAATCTGTTGGAGAAAAAATTCCTAGATAAAGACTGTAATGAGAATCCACATACATTTGTGAAACTAGCACCTTATATACCTACAGATATTTCTATATAGGTATAGATACATATTTATATATATAAAATCTGTCTCAGGCATGAAAACTCACATGTAAAATGAAATTCACTGAGCAAAGCAACTATTAGCTAGAGAGGTTTCAGTAGTGTTTTGAATTTTATATTTATTTTGATCAGTTCAATCATATAACTCAAATTCTCTAACACTATAAGCTCAATATTCTGTGATAAGTAATTTTCTTTTTCTAAGCTTTGAAATTATCTACTAAAGAAAACTTACTAATCGCTATTTTAACCCGTGACTAAAAATAAAATAAAATTAATACTTTGGGTCATTTTGCACTAAAATAAAAATTAACACAAAAGATTTATGTTTTATTCATAACATTAAATGCACAGTATATGAGTTAAAACACTAATCAGCCAAAAGTAGCCATTAATTACACTGTCCCTTATTAACAGAATACCATATAAAACTAGAAATTAATAGTTGAGAGACAAATTGGTGCCTTAAAATACAAATTTCAAGTGAAGTTAAAACTAGCAGTGCTCTGCAATCTTATGACAACAAAAGTGTATCTAATTTTGTACTATCTAAAGATAAGCTTTAAAGCACAGAGATAAGGAAAGCAAGACAGATCACATGACATTACATACATTTGATACATGTTCTATCAGTGAAATTTTCAGTCTCTAAAGGGAAATGGAATGATGTTCTATCTAGGTTTTTGTGTACAAAAGAGGAAATAAGGAGCAGGACAGTGTTCTCTTGTAAATAAAAGGTGGCATCTTAGCTGAGTCATTACTATATCTACTATCATGTTTCTTCATCAAGTGAAATGTGTACATTTGGAAAATTTTAGTAACATTTCAGACCCATGCATTTAAATTTATAAAGCACAAAAAATTATAGACAATGCAATAAATTTGACTAGTAACTTATCACATTAACTAGTAGCACTAAAAATAATTTGTCCAATTTCCTTCATGCATTGAAGGAGGAGAGAGTGGACCACTTGCTCTTTCTCATACTGCCTTTGAAATATTCAAGACTAATTAAGGAAGAAACAGAGCACAGCAATATTGAAAGGTCTATGGTCTGTTGTCCAAGTCATAATAGGCCTTCTCAAGCAACATAAAATTCAGCTCAAAGAAAAAAGCTGTGCAGATCCACTGGAAAGCAAATAGGAAAAGAAAATGCTTGACAATATGATGGTTGTAGAGTATGCATTTTCTGTTGGCTGCTCCCTTCAATAGAAAAGAGTTAGATTTTTTGAAGAAAAAACCCATACTTAAAGTAGACAGAAAGAAAATTATGGTATGAACTATACAAACCATAGCATAGTATGCATCTCCTATTAAAACTTCATATAATTATTTTTATTTTTGATCTTTTTTGTTATAAACCATTATAGATTACCCTGAATTCATGAGATAATTCTTAAATATTAACCAAAATTAATAAGACTGTGACCTTATCTGAAAAATATGCTACATCTATATAAATACATTCTACATCTATCTACATAAATACATTCTACATCTATCTATATAACACATCTCACTTTCTATTTTTATTTTTCTGAAACAATTCCTGTCCTCTTGCCACTTACCCAATTGAAGAAAGAACAAAAAAATTCCTTTTAACAACTATACAAACGTCAGAAAAATGGATTTCCTCATTGGCTATATAAAAAAAAAAATTTTCAGTCTAAATCCATCACCTTTCATGAGGAGGTTAATATTTTTTTTTATCATTAGTCCTTTGGAATCATGGATAGTTATTGTATGGATGGTAGTTCTTAAAACTTTCAAAGTTGTTTGTCTATTTAGTGCTATTCTGCTAATGTTATTCTTAACAAATTTATCAAAAATATCAACATTATTAATTTTATAATTAATAATTAACAAATATTTAACACTTTTAGTAATAAAATATAATATTTGTAAAAGGGTTTAAAATTTAAAAAGCAAGTTTTTATATACATATATATAAAATTTATCAACATATCCATAGTATACTTAATTTTTTTATATATCCACATATATGTATGTATATATGCAGATGGAGATTGATATAGATTCTCAAAATAACTTTGAAAACTAGATACTACAGGTATGATAATCCTGGTTTTGCAAATTAAGAAACAGAATCAGAGAGAAAGTGACCTAAAGAAAGTCAGATAGTGAGTCAAAGGTAGAATTTTAAATTAGATCACTCTCAGTTCTAGGTAAAACATTATCCTGCCTTTAAAAATTTTTTATTCCTTAGATAATAGGTATATGATAAGGGGAATACAGTTTTCAATCAGAATCATCCTACCTAACTGGTTATTCTTCAACCCCTATATAAACATTGAGGTTTCTCATGTGGGACATTCTATAAGAAGCTCAGAGCTACCCACACCTAAATTTATTCATATCCATGTTGGGAAATGAAGTCAACCCCAAATTCTAGGGTGCAAAATGAAATCAGTTTGATCATCATGCTGAGTAAACAAAATTTGAAATGTAGCCTTTTTATGTGGTCAGAATAATTTGACTCATAATTTACTTATCAATTCCCTTCATTCTAGTCTCTGAAGAATAGGAAGAATAGGTGAACTTTCTTCTTGCCACAGAAAATTCTATTTATATATTCAACCCAGTCCCATCCATCTTTTCTAGAAGATCATATCTCTATGTCCATAAAAATCCCAACATTCTTTCATCTTCAGTCTCTCCTTATCTATTGATTCATTTCTTCTCCTCTACCTACAAAAAAAAAAAAAAAACATACTCACCATAAAATTTGTCAATTATTATTCTTGGTTTTTTCCTACTTATAGCTAAATTCTCCAAAAAATTAATTTATTATTCAGTGATTCTCTTCTATTCTCACTTTTTTTCCTAAACCCTCTGCAATCTGAATTCTGACATGATCTTTCAACTGAAACTGACCTCCCTAAACTTGCCAAAACACTCTTGAAATCAGACCCTTTTGAAAATCCTGGAGGTGGAGCCAAGATTACAGAATAGTAGCAAGAACCTTCTGAATCTCTTTCCAAACAATCATTACAAAGTGTCTCAAAAGTTAAGAAATCAAAACCAAATGAGGAAAGGGGCTGTCCCACTTGTTGTGGCATTAAATCTGGACAGTGAGTGGAGATTCTCATGCTATAAAGGGGGAGAAACTGCACTAATCAAAGAACAAACTGATCACCACTCCCCCACACCCCCTACTGTGCCAGAGTAAGAAGGAGGGCCAGGGAAATCTCTAAATTCCCAGGGTCTGACTGAAGGCACCACCCAAGCTCAGTGTGAGGCCTTGGTAGCGAGATTTGTGGCTGAAGAGTAAGGAGCTTTGGCAGCAGAGTGCAGAGCATAGGCAGAAATACCAGTTAAGGGAGTAAAGACTAAAAAGATAGCCTTTGGGCAGAGTGTTTTACAGTGCTTAATACACAAAGAACAAAACAGAACTCTCTACCTGCCCTCACTTAGGCTTCTTACAGGAATGCAAAGATACCACCAAATCAAAGCCCTTTGAATCAAAAGCTAAGAAAGCAATGACCACCAACATGCAGGAACCACAATACTCTAGTGGCAAAAGGAATAAGCAACTGGAAAAAAAGCTATTGACCAAAGATAAATTCTATGGAGAAAAAGAACAAAATACAGAAGCAACAGCAGAGAGTGAAAAACAAGGAAACATATAAAAACTTCCTTTAAAAAATGGAAATTGGTGGCCACAAGTTCTCAAGGAACACAAAAAGTAGTTGAAGAACCAAGTAAGGAAGATTAAAAAATGGGAAGAAACATGGGAAAAATAAATAAAATTAATAAAAAAGATGACAATGTCTTAAATAAAACTAAATTTCACATATGGAATAAGAGGCAGAGAAGTCAAATGAAGTAATAAACAAATTGGAGACCAGAACTGACCTGCTAGAAGCCACAAAAAGCAGGTTAGACCAAATCAAAATAGAAAAACAAAAGATCAAAGATGAAAATCACTCTTTAAAGACTAGGATTGGGAAAGAAGAAGATGATGATTTTATGAGACAGCAAGAATTAATAAAGCAAAATCAAAACAATGAAAAAATAGAAGGAAACATAAAATAACTCATTGAAAGGACAACATACCTGGAAAACAGATCCAGGAGAGATTATAAAAGCATTGGTCTACCTGAAAGCCTAGAGAGAAAAAAAAAAAAGCCTTGACATCATATTACAGGAATTTATCCAAGAAAACTGCCCTGATATTCTTTTTTTTTAATTAAGTAATTAAGAATATTTTTCCATGACCTCATCATTCATGTTCATTCCCTCCCCTCTTCACGCTCCCATACCTGAGCTGATGGGCAATTCCACTGGGTTATAGAAGCATCATTGTTTAAAATATATTTCCATATTATTAATATTTGCAATAGAATGATCATTTAGTCAAAATCCCCAATTATATGCCCTTTGAACCATGTGATCAATTATATTTTTTCTTCTGCATTTCTACTCTCACAGTTCTTTCTCTGGATGTGGCTAGCACTCTTTCTCATAAGTCCCTCAGAATTGTCCTGGATCATTGCATTGCTACTCATAAAGAAGTCTATTACATTTCATGTGACACAATGTAAAAGTTTCTATGTACAATGTTCTCCTGGTTGTGCTCCTCTTGCTCCAAATCAATTCCTAGAAGTCTTTCCAGTTCACATGTAATTCCTTCAGTTCATTTCTTTCAGCATGATAGTGCTCCATAATCATCAGATACTATAATTTGTTCAGGCATTCCCCAATCCATGGGCACCCCCTTATTTTCCTAATTTTTGCCACTACAAAGAGTATGGTTATACATATTTTGTACATGAATTTTTTCTTATTGTTTCTTGGAGGTAAGCCCAGCATTGGTATTGCTGGATCAAAGGGCAGGCAGTATTTTAAAGCCCTTTGGGCATAGTTCCAAATTGCCCTCCAGAATGGTTGGAATCAATTAACAAATCCACCAGCAGTGCATGAGCATCCCAACTTTGCAACAAACCCTCCAATATTTTTACTTTCCTTTAGTATTATATTTGTGAATCTGCTAGAAGTGAAGTGATACCTCAGAGTTGTTTTGATTTGAATTTCTCTAATTATGAGAGATTTAGAACAATTTTCATGTGTTTATCAATGGTTTTGATTTCTTTATCTGAAAACTTCCTATTCATGTCTCTTGAGCATTTATATCAATTGGGGTATCTCTGTCCTGATATTCTTGAACAATGAGGCAAAATAGACATTAAAAGAATCCATATATCACCCCCTGCTAAATGCAAGTCCCCCCCCAAAAAATCTCAAGAAGTTTATAGCCAAATTTAAAAGCTTTGAGGCTAAGGAGAAAATACTACAATTGTTCAGAATGAGATAATTCAGATATAAAGGAAACCCGGTCAGGATATTAAAGGACCACAAGGCTAGAAATGTGATATTCAGACAGGAAAGAAAATTAGGTCTACAACTAAGAATCACCTACCCGTCAAAACTGACTATATACTTTCAGGGTAAACTATGAGCATTTAATAAAGTATACAATTTCTTAGTATTCCTAAAGAAAATATGAGAACTAAATGGAAAATTTGATGTTCAACTACAAAATTCAAATTTTAGGGGCTTCAGTAAGATCAAATAGATCATATCCCCATATGGAAAAATTATATATATATATATATATATATATATATATATATATATACATATATATATAACTCTTAAAATTGTTTTCGTTATCATAGTAGACAAAAGAAAAATTCATAGGCAGAGCTTGTTATTAAACAGTTTAAAATGATATATAAAATTAGGTGGGGATAAAAAAGAAGATGCTATTAAGAGAAACTCAAAGTAAGAAGTAAAATAGAATATATTATACACATAAAGAGGCACATGGGGCAGAGGAGAATACTATTAGAAGAAGAGGGGGGAGAGAGTGGTAATAGGTAATACTTAAACCTTACTCTCAGTGCCTCAAGCTCTGAGAGGAAAGAACAGCTAAATATATTGAGGTATAGAATTCTATCTTACCCTATACAGAAGTTGAAAGTGAATAATAAAAGGGGGTTGTAGGGTACCAGTATTAAAACTGAGGGAAAAGTTGAGGTGTGATTAATAGAACTCAAAGAGAAATAGAAGAGGGATGAGAAGGGAGGGGTGAGAAGGAAAGCAAAATAAGGATGCGGAAAAGGGAGACATTAAAAGCAAAACACTATAGTTGAAGGAAATAGTGAAAGAAGAAAGGGCAGGATAAAAAGAGGAAATCAAAAAATTGGGAATACAAAGGTGGTAATTACAATTCTGAGTGTGAATGGGATAAACTCACCCATAAAAACAAAACAGCTAGCATTGTGGATTAAAAACCAAAATCCTACCATATGTTGTCTATAAGAAACACACATGAGGCAGGCAGAAACACACACTGGGTAAAGGTAAGAGGATGGAGCAGAATTTATTGGGCATCAACTATGAAAAAGAATGCAGGAGTCACGATGATATTTAACAAAGCAAAAATAAAAATATAGTTGATTAATAGAGATGAGGAAGGGAATTATATATGGATAAAAGGCAGTATAAACAATTAAGAATTAGCAGTACTTAACATGTTTGCACCAAATTGTATAGCATCTAGATTTTTAAAGGAAAAATTATTGGAACTTAAGGAGGATATAGATAGTAAAACTATACTAGTGTGAGACTTGAACCTTCCTTTATCAGATCTTGATAAATATGATGAAAAAATAAATATGAAAGAAGAGATGTGATTGAAATCTTAGAAAAATCATAGTTAATAGATAAATGGAGAAAAGTAAATAGGAATGAACAGGAAAATACCTTCTTTTCAGCAACTTATGCTATATTCACAGAGATTGACTATGTACTAGGGCATAAAAACATTGCAAACAAATGCAGAAAAACAGAAATTATAAATACAACTTTTTCAGATCAATTAGTAAGGGTACACAGAGAGGCAAATCAAAAATTAATTGGAAATTAAATAATCTGATTCTCCAAAACTGATTGGTTAAAAACAAAGCATAGAAACAATTAATGTTTTCATTGAAGAGAATGAAAATGAGGAAATAACATATCAAAATTTGGGAGATACAGGAAAAGCAGTAGTCAGGGAAAAAAATATATCCCTGGGAGTGTCCATATTAACAAAAAAGAAAAAGAGGAGATTAATGAACTGGGTATGGAAATTTAAAAAAAACTATAAAAAATTAAGAACCCTCAGATAAAGACCAAATTGAAAATCCTAAAAGTCAAAGGAGGAATTGATAGAATTGAAAGTAAAATAACTGTTAAACTAATAAATAAGACTAGGAGCTGGTATTTTTGAAAAAAAAATAACATCGATAAAGTATTGGTTAATCTAATTAAGAAAAAGAAAGAAGAGAACCAAATTAACAGTACCATGAATGAAAAGGGTGATCTCACCTCTAATGAAGAGGAAATTAAGGCAATTATTAAGTGCTATTTCACCCTTTTATATGACAATAAATATGCCAATCCAGTTGAAATGGATGAATATTTACAAAAATATAAATCACTTAGATTAAGATAAGAGGAAATAGAATACTTAAAAATATCATCTCAGGAAAACAAATTGAGTAAATCATCAAGAAATGCCCTAAGAAACAATCACCAGGGCTAGATGGATTCACAAGTGAATTCTATTAAACATTTAAAGATAAATTAATTCCAATATTCTATAAACTATTTGACAAAATAGACAAAGAAGGAGTCCTACCAAATTCTTTCTATGATACAAATATGATATTAATTCCCAAGTCAGGAAGACCAAAAACAAAGAAGGAACTCTATAGACCAATATCCTTAGTGAACATAGATGCAAAAATATTAAATAAAATGCTAGCTAAAAGGCTACAGCAAGTTATCACATAGATTATTCACTAGGATCATGTGGCATGTGGGATTTATACCAGGAATGAAAGAATGGTTTAATATTAGGAAAACCATCCACATAACAACAAGCAGACAAATAGAAATCATATGATTATCACAGTAGATGCAGAAAAAACCTTTGACAAAATACAAGACCCATTCTTACAGAAAACCCTAGAAAATATAGGAATAAAAGGCTCTTTCCTCAAAATAATAAAGTATTCATTTAAAATCATCAGCAAGTGTGGGAATAAGTTAGATGCCTTCCCAATAAGATCAGGAGTGAAGCAGGGATGCCAATTATCACTACTATTATTTAATATTGTACTAGAAATTCTATCAGTAGCAATTAAAGATGAAAAAAATGAAGGGATCAAAGTAGGCAATGAGGAAACTAAATTATCACTCTTTGCAGATGACATGATGTTAAACCTATATAATCCAAAAAATCACTAAAAAGCTAGTAGAAATAATAACTTTTAAAAAGTTGCAGGGTACAAAATAAATCCAATTAAATCATAGACATTCCTTTATGTTTCCCACAAAACCCAGCAGCAAGAGTTAGACAGAAAACTCCATTTAAAATCACTCTAGACAAGATAAAATACCTGGGAATCTACTTGCCAAGACAAATTCAGGGATTACATGAACATAACTACAAAACACTCTTCACACAAATAAAACTAGATCTAAAGAATTGGAAAAGCATCAATTGCTCATAGATAGGACAAACTAATATAATAAAAATGACTATATGTTTCTGGCTTATAGATAGAAGGGTGGATCAATGGAATAGACTTGGGATAAATGACAGCAAGAAAGTATTTGGTCAACCCCCAAAACCTAGCTTTTGGCAGAAGAACCCACTATTTCACAAAAAACTACTGGGAAAACTGGAAAACAGTATGGGAGATATTAGCTATAGAGCAATAGTATACTTGTCAGATCTATGGAGAGGAAGGAATTTAAGACGAAGCAGAAGATAGAGAACACTACAAAATGTAAAATAAATAATTTTGATTACATTAAATTAAAAAGTTTCTGTACAAACAAAGCCAATACGACCAAAATTGGAAAGCAAGAAATTGGGATAAATTTTATAACAAAAACCTCTGACAAAAGTCTCATTTCTCAAATATATAAGGAGCTAAGTCAACTGTACAAAAACTCAAGCCATTCTCCAATTGACAAATGGTGAAGGGACATTAATAGACAGATTTCCTATGAAGAAATCAAAACTATCAAAAAACACATGAAAAAGTAATGTAAATATCTCATCATTAGAGATATGCAAATTAAAACAATTCTGAGGCACCACTTCACACCTAGCAGATAGGCCAATATGGCAGTAAAGGAAAGTAATAAATGTTGGAAGGGTTGTGGCACTGTGTAAGGGACACTAATGCATTTCTGGTGAAGTTGTGAATTAATTCAGCCATTTTGGAAGCAATATGGAATTATGCAGAAAGGGTTTTAAAAGAATGCATACCCTTTGATCCAGCAATACCTCTACTCTACTAAGTTTGTTCCCCAAAGAGACAATAAGGAAAAATATGTGTACAAAAATATTCATAGTCTCATTCTTTGTGGTGGCAAAAAACTGGAAAATGAAGGGTTGTCCCTTGATTGGGGGATGGCTGAACAAATTGTGGTATATGATGATGATGGGATACTATTGTGCTGTAAGGATTGATGATCCGGAGGATTTCCATTTGAACCGAGTGAACCTCAGTGAATTGGTGCAGAATGAAATGAGCAGAACCAGGAGAATTTTGTACACAGAAAGTAAAGCATTGTGGAACAATCCAATGTAATGGACTTTGATTCAAGTAACAATGCAACAAGCCAGGACACTCCTCAAGGACTTATGTGAATGAATGCTAACCACATTGGGAGAAAGAACTATGGGAAGAGAAATGCAAAAGTAAAACATAAAACATCATTTATATATATATATATATATATGTATATATGTGTGTGTGAGAGAGAGAGAGAGAAGAGAGAGAGAAGAGAGAGAGAGAGAGAGAGAGAGAGAGAGAGAGAGAGAGAGAGAGAGAGAGAGAGAGAGAGAGAGAGAGAGAGAGAGAGAGAGAGAGAGAGAGAGATTTGGGGTTTTGTCTTAAAAACTGCTCTATGGAAAATGAATAATATGGAAATAAGTATAAATTGATAACATTTGAACAACTCAGTGGAATTGTTTATTTGCTTTGAGAGGGGTGAGGGAAAGAAGAAAGGAGGGAAAGAAAATGAATCATGTAAACATGGAAAAATATTTTTTTAATCAGAACTTTTCCCAATTTTCTTCAGTTGTTGTTGTGAAGTAATTGAAACTATTGATCATTCCCTTCTCTGTATATCCTCTCCACTCTACAATTTTTGTGTGACAATGTTTAATCTTTACTCATGTTCTCCTGTTATAACCACTGATCTCTATCTTATTTGTTGGATCTTCATAATAATCATTCTTATTAACCATGGACAGGCCCCAATGTCCTAAGTGAACTCATGAGAGTTATAGTTATAACTATAAACTATAGCTATAATGTCAATAAAGATGATTCCCAGATCTTTTTACTCAGTCATGGTACCTCTTCTAAGCTACAGTCAAGAATCATCAATTGTCTTTTGAACATTTTGAATTGTAAATACCACTCTAATTGTAGTCACCCAGATTTTCAATCTCTCAATCATCCTTGATTACTGCTTCTCTCTCACCATACCTATTCAATACATTGCCAAATCTTGTCATTTCTAACTTCCTAACATCTTCTTTATACATTCCTTTCTTTTTAATCAGACCAGTCCCTTCCCTAATTCAGACCCTCATCACTTCTCACTCAGACTATTGTAATAACCTTTTAGCCTCTTTCTCTAACTGGTTTCTTTTCCATTTCAATTCTTCCCAAAGTCAACTAGAATAAGCTTTTGGCAAAGTCTAGAACTGATCACACCACCTTCTTACTCAGTGAGCAACAATGGTTCCTTCTTGCGTCAAAGATAAAATAAAAACTTTTTAGTATGGCACTTAAAGTTGTTCATAATCAGGCCCTTTCCTATATTTTCAGTTTTCTTACATTTTACTCAGTTTCATACACTCTACTATCTGGACACAATGACCTGCTTTATCTTCTTCAAATATGACACTCCATGTCTTGTCTCTAATCCTCTTCTTCCCTCTTCTGTATAATAGCTTCCTTAGTTTCCTATAAATCACAGTAAAAATTTCCTCCTTTGCAGACCTTTCATAATCCCTTATAATACCTTGTGCCTTTCTCTCTCCAATTAACTTCTATCTACTGCATTATATTTTATATGAACCTCATTATTTACATGTTTCTTCTGGAGTTAATTATATCAAGGACCATATGTGTGTGTGTGTGTGTGTGTGTGTGTGTGTGTGTGTTTATGTGTGTGTTTGGGGAGTTGGAAAGGGTGCCTTTTTGAATTCCCAGTACTTATCACAGGACCAAACCTATAAAAATATTTAATAAATTCTTATTGACTTGGCTTGATGGTATATGTGGTCTCAAATGGTTGCACTTCAAATACACCGAAGTATTATATATATTTGTCCCATTTTAGTACACTGCCTTTGTTCTTCAGGAAAGAGGAAACAATCTCTGAAATATTATTATAAATGAAGGAGCATAGAAGATCCATTTCCTAAAATTCAGTTTATGTGTGAATTTTTAATAAACATTTGTAAATGATATGACAGTATACCATAACATGTTTTAATATGAGAATTTAAAGTGCTTCCTGAAAACTTTAAAATAAATGACTTTAATCTCTAACTTATTCTTTTGGCTAAAAGAATAAAATGACTTAAAGAATATTTTAGGACTTAATTTTTGAACTCCCATAGTGTTTCCTCATTTGAGAATATGGTTTTACATTTCCTTGGTAATAATCCATTATACCCTTTACTCTGAATCTATACGAGATCTGTTGCATTTTATTTCTTTTTAATACATACATATATATGTGTTTAAAATATTTTATCGTTGCATTTTAATTTTTACTTTACAGTCATGTCAGCCCCCAAAATATCCATCATTTCTTTCTTTATAACAACCACAAAAATATCAATTCAGAGAAAACAACCAAAAAACAACCACATCAGAGTGTATGCATTCTCTTTCCATAGCCTCCACTTTTCAAGTAATAATAAGAATGCATGTTTCCTTACCTATTTTCCAAAACCAAGATTATTCATTACCTGCCTTCACAGTTCCATTGCTTTGGTTTATTTTATAAATCAAGATGAGCTATTGATAAATTTTTTGTTTGTTTTATGAAATATGTGAGAGGAAAGAATCTCTGAATAAACTGACTAGGAAAATGAAGAACAAGAAAAAACCTGTTTACTTTGAGTTTGGTCATCAAAACAATTGCTTTTCTATGGGTAGCTATACCTAATACATATTCCTACTCCTCGTTTGGATTTTTGTTCCTAAGACAGCACTTAGTGGATGGTGCAAGTGAAGATGATAATTTCCTCTTTTACATACTTTGAGTCCAGATCCTTTTATGCCCTATGGGTAAGAAATATCAAATTTTAAAGGCTATGTTTTGTATTTAGGAGATTATATTTGAATGCTGAATTTTTATCTGAGCTGGGAGCTAACAATACATATAAAAATAGCACATTGGACGTATTCTGAATTTAGAAAAAGCACATAATTGTGCTTCCATTTTCTGCTGGTATTATTCAAATTCATCGCTTTGAAGAGACAAAAGCACCACATTTTCAGTTGAAGTTTTCCAGTGTTGAAAATCCAAAGAATCAGGCTTAAAGAATGACTATCAGTTATATATTCAGAACAAGAAATACAACCATCAAATTAATGCATAAATCATTCTTCTTAAGAGTATTTTTAAAAATCTTCATTGCTATCTCCCATGTGGTTTATTCATAATTCTAGACCACAGGCTTACCCACTTCCATGGTGCTCAATCATGCAACAAATTGTCCCCACTTATGTAAACATACAACTGAGTTCTATAGGGTTTTTAACTTTAAGTATACTATGGCCATAAATACACTTAAGAAGGAATGCTGTTGTTGAACCATACTCTAACACTATTCCCTACACTCACCTTTTGGATACATTCTTCCTGAGTTTCCATGCTACATCTGTCATGGGTCTCCTAATTCTCTGCCCAATTATGCTTCATTTCCTTCCTGGGACTATTATTCCTATGTGTGTGTTTCAAGGCTCTCTCCTGGGCTCTCTTCTCTTTTCCTTTTTAGTATTAGCATCCAGTGAGCACTGTGTCAAGTATTTGTTAAATAAAGGGCTTAGAGTTTGTGGATTTAATCAAGAATTCCCTGAAAAATCTTGATGAGATCACCAAAATGTTAGTCCTTTTCCAGGACTTTTGAATGCATTTCCACATGAAAGGTAGACATGCCAGTTGGTACCTTATTGAGAGAACAGCCAATCAGTCATTAAACACTATGGAGTACAACCTAGTCACCAGGCGTTTAACAATGTGAACAAAAAGTATCTCCCAATTAAATCTCAGGAACTGGTTTGGAACTGCCATTTGTCACTTTGGGGTGAATGTATTTCACTAATAGGGTTCTAAACATGAATTAATTGGCTCAGAATATTGGGGAAGGATAAACTCTAATGGAAAGAGCTACTCTTTTTGTGTCTCACAAGAAGTAATTGACAGCTTGCTTCAGTTCTTCTTTTACCCTTTCCCAATCCTTAGGTTCCAGAGTAATCCTAAGAACAAAGGAAGTTGACAATTGGAGACTATTAATACTATCAACTAATACCTTGTGTCAATTAGTAAACAAGTGGTTACCTATGGACCTGTATTTATACTAGCTCCTGCCATGGACTTGACACTTCATAAATGCTTGTTACTTGACTAATTGATTATTTTGACTTTATCTCTATCATAGTAAGGGGAGTAGTACTGACAGTCAGTCAAGAAAAAAATTATAAAATTCTATTTACTTGGCCATATGCTGAATACAGGGGATGCAAAGGCAAAATGAAATAGCATCTGCTTTTTAGTTTACATTTTCACCAGGAAGATAATATGTATGCATATAATACACACAATATAAAACAAGTATTCATGCATGTATGTGTGTATATATAGTATATTTACATGCATATATTGTGTGTATATAACAAAATTGTTATGGGAGGAAGGATACTTATAGCTTGAGAGATATGGAAAGTTTCATAATGATACTGCGCCGAGTTTTGAAAGAAAATAGGAATTCTCAAAGGTAGAGATGAAGAGGGATTAATTCTAAGGAAAGAACGGTGAGCACAGTACAGAGGCACTGAGATGAGAAATGATGTTTTGCTTGTATAGAAAAACAATTAGGCTCATGTGTCTAGATCAAAACAATTCAAGGAGGGGAGTGATAAGTATAAAGACTGGAAAGTGAGAAAAGGGCCAAATTGTGAAGAGCAGCTTTTAGATGCCAAAGCGATAGCCCTAGAAGAGTTGAAGTCCTCAAAGGGTTTCTATAGGTTTATAGAAAAATATCACTGGCTTATATTAGGGTATGCTGCTTAACCACCCTAAAGTGTATTTACCTTCTAGAAATAGTTAAAACACAGAATGACAAAATGTTGAGTCATTGGATATTGGACACTGGAGAGTTGTGGGGTATCTGTAGGAGCCTATGGGAAACAGGCAATCATCAAAATGACAAGGGGTTGTTATATTGGAAAATCTCAGTTCAGTTCCATTTCTAGTGGAATATAAGAGTCTGGGTGGCTCTAGGGATAGAAGATTTTAGAATCACGTGGAAAAACACATTTTGCTTTGATTTTTTTTCATGTAGGTGGGAGGAAAGAAACAAAATGCTTTTTAAACCTAAAATTAAAAGTTGCATAAAAAGAAATATATATGTATGTTTTTCTATATATAGATATAGATAGATATGACTCATAGGTGAAGGGAAAATTGTGCTGTTTCTTTATGTGATCTTGTGAATTATTCGTGTGTTTCCTCTATTATTATAATAACTTGTAAGTTCTTTCTTTTTTTCTTCTGTTTTTTGCTTTTTCCATTGTATGAAATAAAGTTTGGCCTGTATCTTTTGTTACCTTGAATGCCTCTATGGGATCTATGTGACACATTTAATTTCACCCATAGAGATTAATTATGAATATATTTAGACTTGTTTGCTAGAGTTTATTGTAGATAGGGATGATAAAAATGAACTATATATAAATAATTTCTAAGTAGCATTCAAAATTGAACATACATGTCCATGTAAACGCAGGGCTTGGAACCTCAGAAGCAGATTACATCTGTAGAGTATAAAAGTCCATTTTAGGGTTTAGATGAAATTTTCTCTAGGATTTCCATCAGCAAGTTACTGAACTTATCAGAAATAAGAGAATTGGTCAATAAGTAATGGATATGCCTGTAATTTTGGCACAAGTTGTATATGTTTGACGTAGGTATCTCCTCTGAAGAACTACTGTAACAAAAGCAATCCACAATGCTTTATGGGCTGCCTTCTCCAAGCTGAAGGAAAAAATAGAAAATCACTCTACTAATTAACTGACAAACAGAATGTAATACATAATTTATCAAATGAGTGGTCCTGAAGCCAAGCCACCAGTATGTTGGTCTTATGAAACAGCTGATGGTGCAGGGGACAGAGTTGAACCTGGAGTTAGGAATATTGACTGATTTAAGTTCAAATATAACTTCAGACACTTACTAGCTGAGTGACCCTGGACAAGTCAATTAGATTTTCTTTGCTTCAGTTTCCTTAACTGTAAAATGGTGGTATTATTTCATCTATGTCATAGGATTATTGTGAGGATCAAATGAAATTCGATTTGTAAACATCTTAACCCAATTACTATCTAAACAGTAGATGATATATAAATGCTTGGGGCAACTAGGTGGTGTGGTGAATGGAGCACTAGGTCTAATCAGGAAGATCTGAGTTCAAAGCTAGCCTCAAACGCTTGGTAAACTATGTAACCCTGGACAAGTCATTTAATCCTTATTTGCCTCAGTTCCAAGTCTGTAAAATGGAGATACACCAAAGAAATAAATGGCAAACCACTCCAGTATCTCTTCCAAGAAAAATCCATGGGCAAGTACATAGAGTTGGACATGACTGTCTAACAATGAACAACATGTAAATGCTTATTTCTTCTCTCTTTTTACTCTCCTTCCTCTCAGACTCTCTCAAATACACACATTTGTGAACCATCTCTGCCCCCTCAAAGAAAAAAAAAACAACAACTATGAGGTTTCCAATATCCATGAGGAGGAAATCCTTATTTAACAGGCTATGAATTATAGCATAGAAATTGAAATGTTACACACACACACACACACACACACACACACACACACACACACACACATACACACATAGTGTATTACTCAACCAGGAAAAAAAGCTTTAAAAAGTTTTCAAGCTCATTCTTAACTATATCTTCTTATACATACAGTCAATAAAATCCATGTCTTCTGGAGTCACAGACCAACTAACTGCTACAAAATATCGCCTCTAAAATGCATTTAAATTAAGCTTCTCACTCATACCGGCTATACAAGCATGAATAAATTACTTAATCTCTTATGTAAGGCAACCCTCCAAAATGTTAAGTAGTAGACAGGTTGCCTTGCTCAGTGGAGGGAATTTCCACACTGATGAAATCACACATAAAGACCACTGATGCCCTTTGCTATTCCTAGCCTTAGAAAACTGCCTAGGATGCTGATAGGAAGTGGATTGCTTATTGTGATATAGTCAGTACGTGTCAGAGATACAACTTAAATACAAGTGTGAGAAATTATGGCATAGAATGAATAGAGCATTGGTCTCAGAGTTACCACAAATTGATTGGCTATATAATCCTGATTGAAAGTTTAACATAATGAATACAGACACACACACACACATAAACATGACCGTGGTCAGTTCTGGGCTCCTAGTTTTCTAGCTGTGATTCAAACAGAAGTCACTAAGGATAATTACTACCTCTGTGCCCAGTGTGATTGAAAGAACCCATTTGTAGTTCTTTCCAACACTCCCGGAATGAAAACTATTTTCTGTTTTGTAGTTATTTGAAGAGCTTAGTAGGATATCCTTGCTCCACAGGATTTCACCTTACTTAACGTTTCTGTTCTAAGAATGTCTCCTTTAATTTCCCCAATTTCCTTTTAGTACCACCCAAACTGACCTAACTGTTCCGGTGTTCTCTTTCTTGTTCCCAACTAAACCAAATTCGATAATCAAGAGCTCTAGTTCAGAGTAGTCTTGAATATATTTCTTCTGCTCTCTATACATGAACATGACTCATTTTATCTGCTCAGAAATATCACTTAATAATGATGATCTTTTGTCCATAGATAGGAAAATGAATCATCATAATACTTCAGCACAAGAGACTATTGAACAAAACACACCAGGATTAACTGTGCATAATGTTTCCATACTAGTCATCTCTTTTAGTAAACAATAGATATGTTCCAGGAAAATTGTGTATATATAAATTTTGTAAAAATATAATAATATAAGCACAATGTTCACTATTTAAAGAAATCATCCTGCAAATCCAAATTATAACAAAGGAAACGTGCATAATGCTTTACATTTGTCCTTACAAAATTTAAACCATTCCCAAATACATCTTTTTTAATTTAGCTTTTGCTCCTCTATCAGAGAAAAAAAAGACTATCAGACTGTTAGAAAATAGGATATATTTATTTTGAGGCTATAATATAAAGCTGGCTTGGAGAGGCTGGCTCAGATAAGGAACTGTCAGAGGATAGCTTCAGAGATAGGGATAATTGTGAGTATCCAAGAGGCAACTGATGAAGGGGCTTGTAGGAAGCAGGTGCATGTCATCCCAAATGGGACTCCTGGGGGCTCTTTATTCTGCCCTCTCATATAAGGCTGCTCTTATTTAGGAGAACAGGAGAAATAACGAGGAGGAACTTGTTAACCTTCCTATGACCCATCCACTATCAGCCTTCACAAATTATGCAATGAGTTTCATAAAAGCACCAGTAAAGGAACTGAGTCATCCTTAAAGTCAGTGCTACATATGATTTTCCTCTTCATACTACAAAACAGATAAGGATCTATAAAAAAAACTAGAGTAAAGGATGCCACTAGTGAATGTGGTATTGAAAAGAAGATGCCCTGGTTGTGTAGCAAGATAGAGGAATAACTTTGGGATGGTTCAGGCAATTCTCACGCATCCTCAGGATAAAAAGAGAAAGTAAAGCTGATCCAGTATGTTGGCTGGACTCTATATGATTAATCTAGACTGGAAAATGGAAAGAAGTTCACAGGATAGGCAGGCATGGACAAGCAGAAATCTACATTATTGGAAGGAAGACCTTAAAAAGGTCACATATTTGAGCTGCAGAATTTCTTTCAATACCTCATCCTACATAAATAACCTTCTCTCTTAGCAAAGAAGGACATGATTAAGGAAAACCTAACAATTGTCCATGTCCAACATCATATACCTTATCTCTATTAACAGTTCACTACCTGGCTACCAATACTTTCTCATACATCTTTAATTTAATCAGTAGCTAAGGGTAGAATCAAACTGGATAATAACTCTGGATTCAAATACTGTCACCAGGGGCAGTTCACTTAACCTGTCAGTGTACCAAACTATTCTCTAGGAGTGAAAGTAGCAAATGAAGTGCCAATCTACAGCAGTTGATAGATTCCCCCTAGAAGACATTAATGGGAGAAACCCCTTCCACAAAAAGAATGACAACAACAATAGATTTTTAGCAATTGACTAATAACAGAATCTGTGTACTTGTATTTTAGAAGTGCATAAAATTGAACTCTATTTTTAAGATGTTCTATACTGTATTTCAGAGCTATCACACTCAACCTTCAGGCCTTGAGCCACCTAAAATCTCCCCAGCAATGGTAAAACCAGATTAAAATATGGAAGTGTTTAACAAAAACAGTAATACACACACTCATATATTTTCATTTCTGGTTTTACACACACACATATTGCAAAGGGATGCATTTCTATTTAAGTTTGGCATTATTTCTATTAGCATGGTATTGTGCAATGGCATGGGACCTTGGGAGACCTGAGTTCATGCATCAACCTTTCTAATAAATAGCTAGGTAAAATCTAGAAAGTCACTTAATCACTTTATGCTCAGCTAAACTCCCTCATCTATAAAATTTTTAAAAATTGACCTAATGAAACCCCATTTACTGCTAGGTCAAACATTTTGTAAACTGGTGGTACACTTGAGATGAAGACATTGAATCTGTTCTCTTGTTAAAAGAGCTCTATGGTTCAGGATGTTAGTTTGATTCATCCTCAGATCCTTAAAGACCATCCCTTAATCTACAAAAAGCTTGCCAAACAATAGGCATTTGTAGATGAATATCACATTTAAAAGACATCTTACCTTTTTCCTTTTCTGGCAATCTGCACACATTTTAGTTCATGCCATGTCATTTAAGATGTGCGGGCACTGAATTATTCATACATTCCAGCCACCCATAAATAGTTCAAAATTATTTTCCTTCTTAGGATTCCTTATTCCTTTAAAGTGATATTTCATTTTCAAATCAGATGTTCACCCTCCAAATGGAAAACAAAGAGTGGATTTAAATGTATTGTTTATGCTTTAACTGATAACACAATGAGACAAAGGAAAGTAGGCAATGAACACACAATATTAAAATGCTATTTCTCCCTGAGTTAGATGCTTTAATATGTTTTGCTTTAGTTTTTTTTTAATTCAAAGTTATTTTTGTATACTTCCAGAAAAAGAAATAAAAAATGAAAAGAGGGGAAATTATATGCTTTTAGGATACATAGACATTTTTCTTGAATATTCATAAATTATCCTAATGGTCTTATCAATTCCAATGGGTTCAATTTGTATCTCTGTGCAGATGATTCTTAGGTTTATGCATGTAGCAATAACTTGAAATTGTCTCATATCACCAAATACCTTTAGGGTATCTCAAACTAAATGTCTTAGAGATATCTCAAACCCAACATGTCTAAAAGAACACTCATCATCTATCTTCCCAAACCCTGCTTTATTTCCAGCTTTCTTACTTATGATGCAGATATTGCTGCCTTCTTAATCACCCAGACTGGAAATATTAACATTATCTTTAAATTCTCACTCAGACACCTCACATACCCAAGCTGCTGTCAAATCTTGGTGTCTCTGTCTTCACACCTCTTGCAAATGTTCACTTCTCAACATTGACACAGTCTTTGCATTGGTGCAAACTCTCTTCACCTCGTATTAAACTATTTCAATAGATTTCATATTTGCCACCTTGCCTCAAGTCTCTCCCAACTCCAAGCCATCTTTTACTTGTTTGGGAGATTTTCCTAACACTCAGGTCTGGCCACATCACCTCCATACTCAGTAAACTCCAATGACCCTCTATTAAATCTAGGAACAGATGTGAAATCTAGTTTAGCTTTTAAACCTTTTCACAACCTCACTTCTGCCTACCATTCTAATGTTTTTATTCTTTACCCTCCTCTGCATTGTCAGCACCACTTGCCTCCTTGCTATCCTTGCATGCCTCAATTTTCTAACTATACCTTTTTACTAGGTGTCCTGAATGAGTAGAATATTTTCCCCTTCCATCCCCAAGCTTCTGGCTTACTTCAAGACTCAATTCAAACTCATCCCTTAGCAAGAAGACTTAACAAGTCATACATCCCATGCCCACTGCACTTGTGCTGTTCTTCCTCTAAAATTACCTTCCATTTACACTGAATATACATTGCTACCATGTCCTTTCCATTCAATTATGAGCTTCTCAGAAACAGGAAACATGTATTTATGCCCTTCTTTTTTTCTCAAAGTAAAGCCTGGCACACAGTCATTGTTTAATAAATTTTTGTTGACTGACTCACTGTTGACACATACTTCATTCTATAACTGCTATCTGACAATTGTATATGAAGACAAAGGAATTGATTTCAACATCAAAGCCCTAAAAGAAATAAGGGTCATTACATGGTTTCTTCCTGCCTCACTCTTCATTAATTCATACATATATTCCCAAGTTTCTCTCACTTCTCCATATCTTCATTCCTGAAGTCACAATAATATTCAGTTCCATTTATATATCTCAATTTGTTTAGCTTGATCCAATCAGTGGTCACATATTTTGTTTCTAGAAAATTTTGCTACCTCAAGGAAAATAGCTGGGAAATTATGGAAACATTTCAGGCAAATGGTGATGAGGACATGAACTAGAGTGAATGTCTTATTTATGGAGAGATGGCAATAGACTTACAGAGAAGGAATCAACAAGATTTGGGAAGTGTAACAATCAAACTCCTGAGAGATAGATTTCAAGGTATTAAATTGAATTTTACTTTTTCAAGTATATGTAGAAAAAAATTTTGACAATTCTTTTCTGTCATTTTGTGACTCATATTTTCTCTCTCCTAGCTACACTACTCTCTCTCCTTTGCACAAGGCAATAAATAGTCTGATAAAAATTATATAAGTACTTTCATGCAATACATATTTCCAAATTTCCCATATCATGACAAAAGACACATAAATTATATGATAAAATATCATGAGGGAAATAAAGTGAAAGGTGGTGTGTTTTGATATACAATTGGATTCTAAAGTTCCTTTTTTGTGGAAAGCATTTTTTTTTATCATGAGTCCCTTGAAATTAACTTCAAACCATATTTTACTGATAATAGTTTAGTTGTTCCCAATCAATCAAAACATAATGTATCTCTTACAATATAAACAGTTCTCATGGTTCTGCTCATTTCATCTTGCATTAGTTTATATAAATCTTTTCCGGGATTTTCTTTTTTTTTTAATTTTATTTAATTGATTAAGAATATTTTTCAGGGATTACAAAAATCATGTTCTGTCCTTTCCTCCCCCAACCCCCTCCCATAACTGATGCACAATTTGACTGGGTTTTACATGTATCCTTGATCAGAACCTATTTCCAAATTATTAATATTTGCACTAGGGTGACCATTTAGGGTTTATAACCCCAATCATATCCCCATTGAAATCTGAGCAAGCAGTTGTTTTTCTTCAGTATTTCTACTCACACAGATCTTCTTCTAAATGTGGATAGTGTTCTTTCTCATAAATCCTTCAGAATTGTATCATTGCATTTCTACTTGTAGAGAAGTCCATTACATTCAATTGTACTACAGCATATCAGTCTCTACGTATAATGTTTTCCTGGTTCTTCTCCTTTCGTTCTACATCAATTCCTGGAGGTCATTCTAGTACAGATAGAATTCCTCCACTTTATTATTCCACTTAGCACAATAGTATTCCATCACCAACATATACCACAGTTTGTTCAGACATTCCCCAATTGAAGGGCATCCCTCACTTTCCAATGTTTTGCCACCACAAAGAGTGCAACTATGAATATTCTTGTACAGGTCTTTTTCCTTATTATCTCTTTGGGGTACAAACCCAACAGTGGTATGGATGAATCAAAGGGCAGACAGTCTTTTAGCGCCCTTTGGGCATAGTTCCAAATTGCCCTCCAGTATGGTTGGATCAATTCACAACTCTACCAGCAATGGATTAATGTCCCAACTTTGCCACATCCCCTCCAGCATTCATTACTTTCCTTTGCTGTTATGTTAGCCAATCTGCTAGGTGTGAGGTGATACCTCAGAGTTGTTTTGATTTGCATCTCTCTGATTATAAGAGATTTAGAACAATTTTTCATGTGTTTATTGGTAGTTGTGATTTCTTTATCTGAAAATTGCCTATTCATGTACCTTGCCCATTTATCAATTGGGGAATGGCTTGATTTTTTTGTAAAATTGATTTAGCTCTTTATAAATTTGAGGAATTAGACCTTTGTAAGAGTTTTTTGTTATAAAGATTTTTTCCCAATTTGTTGCTTCCCTTCTCCAGGACTTTCTGAACTCATCCTATTCATCATTTCTTATGGTCATAAGTTTTCAATTAATACATGACATCTTTTTCACCTATTCCCCAATTTATGGATACTCCCTCAGTTTCTAATTCTTTACCTCTACCAAGAGAGGTGCTAATTTTTTTTTTATACAAATAGGTCTTTTTACCTTATTTCTGATCTCTTTGTGATACAGATCTATTAGTCGTATTGCAGGTTCAAATGGTTCAATATGCACAGCTTTATGGCCTAAATAAAGGGTCCTTTTGGACATTTAGGCCTGGTTCTATATTGCTTTCCAGAATGGTTATATCAGCTCACAGTTCTACCAACATTAATATCTCAATTTTCTTACTTTCCATCCAGTGTTTATCATTTTCCTCTATGGTCATATGAGCCATTCTATAAGTATGAGATGGTATCTAAGAGTTTTTTTAATTTGTATTTTTTAATAAATAGTGAATGAGAGCATTTCTTCATACCAGTATAGATGGTTTTAATCTCTTTATCTGAGGACTGTTTGAGCATATCCATTGACTATTTATTTCATATTCTTATTAATTTGGATCAGTTGCATATTTATTTGAGAAATGAGACCCTTGTCAGAGATACTTGCAAAAAATTGTTTTCCAATTTATTGTTTTTCTTGGTGGTGTTGGTTTTGTTTGCACAAACCCTTTTAATGTAAAAATTAAAAATTATCCATTTCATATTTTGCAATATTTTTATGTCTTGTTTGATCATAAACAATTTCCATATACATAAGTCTAACTGGTAAACTTTTCTATATAATTATTATTTGTTTATAGTATCCCTCTTTATTTCTTTATCAACTATCTATTTTGACTTTATTTTGGTGTATGGTATACAATGTTGGTTTTTGTCCAGTTTCTGCCATAGTTTTCTAGTTTTAGTAGCAGTTTTGTCAAATAATTAGATCTTCCCAAAATATCTTAGATCTTTGGGTTTATCAAATACAAAGAGCTAAATCAATTGTACAAAATATCAAGCCATTCCCCAATTGATAAATGGGCAAGGGACATGAATAGGCAATTTTTAGTCAAAGAAATCAAAACTATTAATAAGCACATGAAAAGTGTTCTAAATATCTTATAATCAGAGAGATGCAAATCAAAACAACTCTGAGGTATCATCTCACACCTAGCAGATTGGCTAACATGACAGCAAAGGAAAGTAATGAATGCTTGCTGGAGGGGATGTGGCAAAATTGGGACATTAATACATTGCTGGTAGAGTTGTGAATCAATCCAACCAATCTGGATGGCAATTTGGGAGTATAGTCAAAGGGCTTTAAACGACTGTCTTCCTTCTTTTCATCCATCCAATCCACTGCTGGGTTTATACCCCAAAGAGATCATAAGGAAAAATATGTGTGCACAAATACTTATAGCTGCACTCTTTTGGGGGCAAAATTTGGAAAATGAAGGGATGCCCTTCATTTGAGGAATATCTGAACAAATTGTGGTATCTGTTGATGATGGAATACTATTGTGCTATAAGGAATAATGAACTGGACAAATTTCAATGAACTTGAACGACCTCCAGGAATTGATGCAGAGTGAAAGGAGCAGAACCAGGAGAACATTGTACACAGAGACTGATACACTGTGGTACAATTGAATATATTGGACTTCTCTACTAGAAGCAATGCAATAATCCAGGACAATTCTGAGGGACTTATGAGAAAGAATGCTATGCAAATTCAGAGAAAGAACTGAGGAAGTTGAAGCACAGAAGGAAAACAACTGCTCAATTACTTGCATGTATGGGGACATGATTGGGAATGTAGACTCTAAGTGACCACCCTAATGCAAATATTTATAATATGGCAATAGCTCTTGATCAGTGACATATGTAAAACCAAGTGGAATTACTTGTTGGCTACAGGGAGGGGGTATGGAGGAGGGTAGGGAAATAACATGGAACATTTAACCATGTAAAGATATTCTAAATCATTTAGTTAAATAAAACTTTTCATTTCTAAAAGAAAAGAAACAATGAGCATGAAAGTGAAATAAGAACAAAGAGAATATCATATATATCAACAAAAATATTATTTGAAGGGTGCCTTATGTATATTTACCTACAGAGAATGAACTGATATGATAGAAATATAGCAAGACATGGTTTTATATGAAGATATACCATTTTGTTAAATTTTTTTCTAGTCTGGGAAGGGGGGGAGTGGTAGATACCTGGTGATTTTAATGTAAGAATATTATTTTTGAAAATTTTACTTAATTAGTCAATTTAGAAGATCATTCCTTGGTTACAAGAATCATATCCTTTCCCTCCCCCCCCCCAATCCTTTTCTATATCCAATGCACAATTCCATTGTGTTTTACATGTGTCCTTGATCAGAACCTATTTCCATGTTGTTGACGTTTGTACTAGGATGTTCATTTAGATTCTACATCCTCAATCCCCCTTCATCCATGTAATCAAGCAGTTGTTTTTCTTCAGTGTTTCTACTCTCACAGTTTTTCCTCTGAATGTAGATAGTGCTCTTTCTCATAAATCCCTCTGAGTTATTCAGGATCACTGCATTGCCAAAAATGGAGAAGTCCATTACATTCAATTGTAGCACAGTGTATCAGTCTCTGTGTATAATGTTCTCCTGGTTCTGCTACTTTTACTACGTATCAATTCCTGGAGGTCATTCCAGTTCACATGGAATTCCTCAAGTTTATTATTCCTTTGAGCACAATAGTATTCCTTTAGCAACATATACCACAGTTTGTTCAGACATTCCCCAATTGAAGGGCATCCCCTCATTTCCAATGTTTTGCCACCACAAAGAGTGCAACTATGAATATTCTTTTACAGGTCTTTTTCCTTATTATCTCTCTGGGGTACAAACCCAACAGTGCTATGGATGAATCAAAGGGCAGACAGTCTTTTAGCGCCCTTTGGGCATAGTTCCAAATTGCCCTCTAGAATGGTTGGATCAATTCACAACTCCACCAGTAAGAATACTTTTCAAAAAGAGATACAGAGGAAGAGGAGGAGGAGGAGAGACAGACAGACATACAGTGCTGTACACTTTCCTTCTCTGGTGTCATATGCAATATTGTCTTTAGTTCTAGGTATCATATAACAGTCATGGCATTAATAATATGGAAAATATCCAGGAAATGAATGATTAAGATAACAAAAGATTTCAAGATTATATCTCAATGACAAAATGACTAGAATACAATGCCAAACAAAGTTCAGGTGAGGTAACATGAGACTGCAGAAAAACAATTTAGAAGGAATTACTTTTAAATACTACACTTGAAAAGGTTTTTGGCAGCTTCAGGGAACTGAAATGGGGGAAACTGGGAGAAGATTAAGGAATAATAAAATGATATAATTTTAATAATTATCATTAAAAGAAATGAGCTCAAAATCCTCCAGTTATAGCGAGTTGTGCTGTAAGAAATGCTTAATGTGATAAACATGGAGAAACATGGAAGAACTTTATGAATAGATACTGAGTCAAGTATGCAGGACCAAGAAAAAAACATAGAGAAGCCTAAAACAATGTGAAGAATAACCACAAACCCCTTAAAAAAGTGAATACAACAAACTGAACATAAAAGTATAAGGATTAAGCATGACTAGAATGCAGATATGTCAGAGGATAGCTTCATTTCATCCCTTTCATGGATTTGAGATGTCTATAACTATTGCATATTGTATATATTTTTTTACTATTTCAATATATTAAACATTTATGTTGGCTTATTCCTCTTCATTTTCTTTTTTGTCCCTTAACAACTAGTATTTATTTTCTGGAAAGGATCTCTGGGACAAATAAGGGGAGCAATTGTGCAAAAACTTATTATGATATAAAAAATACATCAATTAAAAACAAAATATAAAAAGAAATTGTGCTAAATGTCATGTCAACCTCTTATTTGTGAAAATATAATCCACATGCAAAACAATGATACTTTGAATGTGAAGTACAAATTATGCAAAAATAAGAATAAATTAGTAGTAACACAAGATTTCAATTTCTGTTATGGCAGGATAACTAAAAAGTTTTTCTAATTTGGTTTTCCTTCAAGTAACCTGCCACTTTGCAATCATACTTAATGAAACATTGAAGACATCAATATTGATACTGCTTTATTTTTTATTATAAATATACTTTGAGAGGTTATGGATCATATATTAGCTCATAGGAATGCAAATAACTTCTGGAAGGGACTCCGAAGGTCATCTAGTCAATTATGCCTTCTCACTCTATAAAATGAAAATCAAGAATTCATAGTAAATCCTAACATGAAATAATATATAATTCATACTAACTGGTCTTCCCATGATGAACAAGAATTACTTTCAAACAGAATTATTTGATGAAAATTCATGTCATTCACTCTACCATTTTATTCCAATGTTCTTCAAATTAATTACATTCTAATGTATTTTAAATGAGAAAATTATTATGGTATTTCTTTAAGTCTGAATTTCCTTAAAATATCTTTGCAGAATCCAAAATTATACCTATTTTGCCAAGATATTTGAGATCATTTGCATAATTCTAGGTAACATATCACTGAAGTAATTTTAAATCAGAAATAGTTATTCAAATTTCTTCCTTTTCTTGAAGACATGCTTTCTTAAAGCACATATGCAAGTATACCTATGTACATATATTTTATTCATGCATATTGATAGATGGTGGATAGATAGATATATCCATTATGGAAAGATAAAAATGTAGGCCATTAAATTGTTTGAAAATTATCTAAAATAACCTTTTCTCTCATCTATGTCAGTGTCCCTTACTGATAGTTGCCTAGTGGGTAATTTCTCTTAGATATGCTTATACCACCTCAAATTCAATATGAGGAATGCTGAAAAATTATCCCCCTTACTTTTCCCTATAACTGAAAGAAATTAATGTTGAATTGTTTTATTTATTAATAATATTTCTTGTGAAACCATTCATTTTCTCAAGCCCCAATCTTTGAAGGTCAAGCAGAGACAGTTCTATTCTCAAGCTATAGTAATTTACTCCCAAGCCCTCAGGCATCTAACTAGACTGGAGCATGTATTTTGCTTAAAGTAAGGTGTATACCTCTATTCCTTCTTATCTATAAACAAGAAAACATTCCCTAAGACATCTGAAAGTAGAAGCCCCTTTTGTTCTTGCTAAACATATCATCCAGATTTGAATTAACTAGGTCCACAGTAAAGGAAAGATCCATTGAAAACATGATTGCGACAGTATATACTTTTCTAGTCAAACATTACTTGAGGAAGCTGTTTCATATACTCATCAACATTCTATTTCTTAAAATACAAGAAAGAATAGATGGGCCACATTTCCTTAATTGAGCAAAATCAGAGGGATCCATTCATTTGAAAATTAGTCTATACCTGGTCAATACGACAGCAATGGAAAGTAATAAACGTTGGAGGGGGTGTGGCAGAATTGGGACACTAATACACTGCTGGTGGAGTTGTGAATTGGTCCAGCCATTCTGGAAGGCAATTTAGAACTATGCCCTTTTAAAGGGCTTTAAAAGAATTATTATCCTTTGACCCAGTCATACCACTGTTTGGTTTGTATCCCAGAGGGATAATAAGGAAAAAGACTTGTACAAAAATATTTATAGCAGTGCTCTTTGTGGTGGTAAAAAAGAATGGAAAATGAGGGGGTGTCCATCAATTGGGGAATGGCTGAATAAATTGTGGTATCTGGTGGTGATAGAATATTATTGTACTGAAAAGAAATGATGAACTGGAGGAATTCCATGTGAACTGAAAAGAGCTCCAGGAATTGGAGAAGAACCAGGAGAACATTGTACACAGAGGCTGATATATTATGGCACAACCAAATGTAATACACTTTTTTACTAGCAGAAATACAAGGACCTAGGACAATACAGAGGAATTTATGAGAAAGTATGCTACCTACATACAGAGAAAGAACTGTGGAAACATATGCAGAAGAAAAACATGAACAATCACATAGTTTGAAAAGATATGATTAGGGTTTTTATGTTAAAAGATCACTCTACTGCATATGTGAATAACATGGAAATAGGTTTTGAACAATGATACATATATAACCAAGTGGAACTGCTTGTCAGCTTCAGTAGGGGGGAGGAAAGAGTAGAGAGCAGCAGGAATCATGAATCATGTAACCATGAAAAAATATTCTAAATTTAAAAAATAATAAAAAGTAGTCTTTTCCCTGTGATGAACTAATGTAGGAGGAGCATAGATCTCAAAGTCCATTTCCACTTTTAAAATATCCACAGCTTTAAGAAAGTAGCAGTATATTATTAGAATCATTGAATCTAAAAGGCAAAAGCATACCAGAGGACATATTCCTATGCTTAAAAGAAAAGGAATGTCCTCTATAACATATAAAAAAAATCCTGTCCAGCATCTGCTTGAAAACTTTTTTTAGTTGTGAAAAAAATATAAATTTATTTTTTTTATTTTATTTAGTCAATTTAGAACATTATTCCTCGATTACAATAATCATATTCTTTCCCTTACCTCCCCCACCACTTCCCATATGCGATGCACAATTCCACTGGGTATTACATGTGTCCTTGATCAGAACCTATTTCCATGTTGTTGATGTTTGCACTAGGATGATTATTTAGATTCTGCATCGCCAATAATATCCCCCTTCACCCATGTGATCAAGCAGTTGTTTTTCTTCTGTGTTTCTACTCCCAGTTTTTCCTCTGAATGTGGATAGTGTTCTTTCTCATAAATCCCTCCGAGTTGTTGAGGATCACTGCATTGCCACTAATGGAGAAGTCCATTATATTCAATTGTAACAGTGTATCAGTCTGTGTGTACAATGTTTTTCCTGGTTCTGTTCCTTTCACTCTGCATCAATTCCTGAAGGTCATTCCAGTTCACATGGAATCCCTCCAGTTTATTATTCCTCTGAGCACAATAGTATTCCATGACCAACATATACCACAATTTGTTGAACTATTCCCCAATTGGAGGGCATCCCCTCATTTTCCAATTTTTTGCTACCACAAAGATTGTAGCTATGAATATTTTTCTACAGGCGTTTTTCCCTATTATAAAACCAGCTTTACCATTCAAATACTTGAAGACAGCTATAATATCTCTTCTATCTTTTCTTGTATTAATACACTTAAATGGTTGAATAGATCAGTTGGAAATTGACCCTAGGTGTTTGCAAATGAGTGTGTTTTCAGTTATGGAACACAGAGAGTCAAGGGCAAATGGAGTGTTAAACTTACCCTTGAAATGATCAGTGGAAAGTGGATGTGTGTGTATGTGTGTTGCTCTGAGAGAAAGAGGACAAATAGATGGGAACCAAGGGAGGAATATCGACAGACATTACTTGATGGTTTATGTAGTGCTGTTCAGTCATTCAGTCATGCCCACCCCTCATGATGCTGTTTGAGATTTTCTTGGCAAAGATACTGGAGTGACTTGCCATTTCTCCAATGGATTAAGGTGAACACATGTTAACTGACTTACCAAGGGTCACACAGCTAGTAAAAGTCTGAGGGCATATTTGAACTAAGGTCTTCACCAATCCTGGGCCAGTGCTCTTCTCACTGAGACACCTAGCTATCTCCAATTGATATAAAACAGTGAGAAAGTAAAGTCATAGCTTGATTATGTTTTAGTTTAGGTGGGGTTCCCTGGCAAATTTAAGAATATTTCTTAGACTTTTGGGTAAAATGCCTCAAGGATCTTAATAGTTCTTTAAGGTGAACCTCAATTTAGGATGTGTGGAAACAATGAACATAAAGACAATAGTCATTACCAGCATATATCCAACTGGAAAGATGGATTGCAATCTTTATACTAGTGCCAAATGCAATGGAAAGATTCTTTCATCTATAGAAAATGGTCGCAAGTGCTCACAAGTATTGCCTATGACAAGGTATATAGGTCTCAGTAGTCTCTGAGATTTAAAAGGAAGTCCTTGTCCAAAAGTTAGCTGCCTCTAAGAGTAGGACAGCTCTTTGTAGATGATACAGGAAGACTTAAAAGTAGAGGTTAAGAGAATGGACCTGAAGTGATTCATTTTGAAAAGCCAGGCTGAATGGTTTGCTCATAGGATCTAAGACTATTTTCTTTCCTGCATTAAAATAAGGAGACTTTTTTAAACCTTTACCTTCTAATTCTAATTCTAATTCTAAGACAGAAGAGTGGTAAGGGCTGGGCAATGGGGGTTAAGTGACTTGCCAAGGGTCCCACAGCTAGGAAGTGTCTGAGGCCAGATTTGAACCTAAGATGTCCTGTCTAGCAAATTTCTCTTTTGCTGATGAAATTTGAGGTTAATCTTGAAGTAATCCAAGGAAATCTGGAGATAAAGATGAGGAAGGGGAATATTCCAGGCATGGGAAAAGGAGAAAAATCTGGTAATGCACATATGGTTGAATACATTTGAGGAACGACATAAAGGTTGACAGATACATAGCACCTTCAGTTTACAAAGTGCTTTACATATATTTACATAAAAAGCATTTGCTTTTCACACTAGTCCATTGACATAGGTGGGATTACCCTCATTTTGCAGATAAAGAAACTGAGTCTGAGAATGTTAAAGTTCACAGTTCCAAAGCTAGAGTATCTATGACATTATATGAGCCTGAGTTTCCCTAACTCTAGCTCCAGCACTCTAATTATTATCACATCTAACTGCCATTAGTCTGTAACACTTTAGTAATTATATACAGTTACCATTTATACATGATTTGAAGTTTGAGAAAAAGTGGTATAAATATGTATAAGGTTTGGGAGAGAACCATAACTCTTTCCTATCAAAAGAGATAATTTATATGTAGTGAGATTTGAAGAAGTAAATTTTCTCTGAAGGCAGAGAGTAGATTCTCAAGCCTAAATCAATGAGTTTCTGGAGAATGTTGTCACAAACAGACAACACTGGTATTGTTCTTTTTGTTGATGCTTTTATTGTCATTGTTGATATAGCTGCTACTATTGCTTTTTTCCATCCTGGAATAGACTAGATACTCTAGAAAAAAACTGGATATAGAGTTCAACATAGGAGTGAGAATATATAGGACACTAAAAGATTAAATAATTTGTCAAGGGTCACAAATACAGTGGATATCATGGTGGAATTTGAACCTTTGTCTTCCATCAATCCCCTTATTCCCAACAAATAATACAGTTCCTTTTTTTATTTGCGGACAAGATCAGTATTTGACATGGAAAATGGATTTGTACAATATTGGACTAAGGGACTTCCAGTTAAGATGGCGGCTTAGAGAAAGCTGAAGTTCAGATCTCCGGAAAACCCTTCCCGACCGATCTCAAACTAGAAGCTCCTAAGGCGCCGAAATTCAAAACGATCAACAGCACAGACCCTGGGAACCCTCCTCCTGGACCTGGACCCGGTTCAAAAGGTACGGCTCCCCTTAAAAGCCAGAACCCGAGATCCCTCGGACCTCAGGGGTAGGAGCGCAGAGTCCAAGGCTCCCGGAAGCGCAGAGAGCAGGGTCTGAGGAACAACAACCCTCAGGGTCTTCTACCCAAGTCCCAGTCCGGGTGAAAGTTACTGCCTGGGGCCTCCGCTGCAGAGAGCTGGTCAAAACAACAGCAACCCTCAGGGCGGGCAAGACAGCCTCACGGGCTGGATCCTGCTATCCAAGTCTCAGTGAAAGTCTGTGCTCTCGGAGCTTGGGGAAGCGGCAGCCCATCCCCCCCGTAGGCCGACGAAACAGCCTCACAGCCAGGGATTCTGAAGGCAACTTCCGGAAATCGAGCCATGGGGAGAGTGTGGCCTCGTGGTCCGACCCTTCCATTCCAGTTCCAGTGAGGCATATTCAGTTTAACCCAGGGAACGCTCATAGAACCAACATCTGCCCAGGACTAAAGCCTCTGATCACCAGACAAAGACAAAAAAAGCCAATCCTCCACGTTCAGAGATGACAAACTCCACAGAAGCACAGAAGCCCCAAAATACCAAGAAAAATAAGAAGAAAGGGGCGACTCTGGACACATTCTATGGAGCCAAAATACAAAATACAGAGCAGATAGAAGAAGATATACAAGAAAATTCTCCAAAATCTTCCAAAGGAAATAGAAACTCTCCACAAACCCATGAAGAATTTGAATCAGAAAGGACCAAAAAGATGGAAGCCCTCTGGGAGGAAAAGTGGGAAATGATGCAAAAGAAATTCACGCATCTACAAAACCAGTTTGACCAAACTGTAAAAGAAAACCAGGCTTTAAAGCAAGAACTAATAAAGCAAAGCCAAAACACCAAGAAATTAGAAGAGAACATAAAATATCTCACCGACAAGGTGATAGATCTGGAAAACAGGGGGAGAAGAGAAAATTTAAGAATAATTGGACTCCCAGAAAAGCCAGAAATAAACACCAAACTGGACATGGTGATACAAGATATAATCAAAGAAAATTGCCCAGAGATTCTAGAACAAGGGGGCAATACAGCCACTGACAGAGCTCACAGAACACCTTCTACACTAAACCCCCAAAAGACAACTCCCAGGAATGTAATTGCCAAATTCCAAAGCTATCAAACAAAAGAAAAAATCCTACAGGAAGCCAGAAAAAGACAATTTAGATATAAAGGAATGCCAATCAGGGTCACACAAGACCTTGCAAGTTCTACGCTGAATGATCGTAAGGCATGGAACATGATCTTCAGAAAGGCAAGAGAGCTGGGTCTTCAACCAAGAATCAGCTACCCAGCAAAACTGACTATATACTTCCAAGGGAAAGTATGGGCATTCAACAAAATAGAAGACTTCCAACTTTTTGCAAAGAAAAGACCAGAGCTCTGTGGAAAGTTTGATACCGAAAATCAAAGAGCAAGGAATACCTGAAAAGGTAAATATTAAGGAAAGGGGAAAAATGTTATCTTCTTTTACTCAAACTCTCTTCTATAAGGACTACATTTATATCAACCTATGTATACTAATATGTGGGGAAAATGTAATGTATAAATAGGGGGTAAAGAAAGACCAAATAGAATAATGGTTCTCACACAAAGATTCACAGGGGAAGGGGAGGGGAAGAAAACTCCTATAAGAAGGAGAGGAAGAGAGGGGGGGGGTTTACTTAAACCTCAATCTCAGGGAAATCAACTCTGAGAGGGAAAAACATCCAGATCCATTGGGATCTTGAATTCTATCTTACCCAACAAGGGTAAGGAGAAGGGAAAACCAAGGGGGGGAGGGGGAGAGGGAGAACAAAAAGGGAGGGAAAGAGAGGGGGGAGGGGGAGGGAACAAAAAGGGAGGGACTAAAAAGGGAAACATCAAGGGAGGGGACAAGGGGGACTGATTCAAAGTAAATCACTGGACTAAAAGGTAGAGCCGAAGAAGAAAAGGTTAGAATTAGGGAAGGCAATCAAAATGCCAGGGAGTCCACAAATGACAATCATAACTTTGAATGTGAATGGGATGAACTCACCCATAAAACGTAGACGAATAGCTGAATGGATTAGAATCCAAAACCCTACCATATGTTGTCTTCAAGAAACACACATGAGGCGGGTTGACACCCACAAGGTCAGAATTAAAGGATGGAGTAAGACCTTCTGGGCCTCAACTGATAGAAAGAAGGCAGGAGTGGTAATCATGATATCTGATAAAGCCAATGCAAAAATAGACCCGATCAAAAGGGATAGGGAAGGTAATTATATTTTGTTAAAAGGGACTCTAGACAATGAGGAAATATCATTAATCAACATGTATGCACCAAATAATATAGCACCCAAATTTCTAATGGAGAAACTAGGAGAATTGAAGGAAGAAATAGACAATAAAACCATACTAGTGGGAGACTTAAACCAACCATTATCAAATTTAGATAAATCAAATCAAAAAATAAATAAGAAAGAGGTAAAAGAAGTGAATGAAATCTTAGAAAAATTAGAATTAATAGACATATGGAGAAAAATAAATAGGGATAAAAAGGAATACACCTTCTTCTCAGCACCACATGGCACATTCACAAAAATTGACCATACATTAGGTCACAGAAACATAGCACACAAATGCAAAAAAGCAGAAATAATGAATGCAGCCTTCTCAGATCACAAGGCAATAAAAATAATGATTAGTAATGGTACATGGAAAACCAAATCTAAAACCAATTGGAAATTAAACAATATGATACTCCAAAACCGTTTAGTTAAAGAAGAAATCATAGAAACAATTAATAATTTCATCAAGGAAAATGACAATGGCGAAACATCCTTTCAAACCTTTTGGGATGCAGCCAAAGCGGTAATCAGAGGCAAATTCATATCCCTGAAAGCTAATATTAACAAACAAGGGAGAGCAGAGATCAATCAATTGGAAATGCAATTGAAAAAACTCGAAAGCGATCAAATTAAAAACCCCCAGCAGAAAACCAAATTAGAAATCCTAAAAATTAAGGGAGAAATTAATAAAATCGAAAGTGATAGAACTATTGATTTAATAAATAAGACAAGAAGCTGGTACTTTGAAAAAACAAACAAAATAGACAAAGTACTGGTCAATCTAATTAAAAAAAGGAAGGAAGAAAAGCAAATTCACAGCATTAAAGATGAAAAGAGGGACAACACCTCCAATGAGGAGGAAATTAAGGCAATCATTAGAAATTACTTTGCCCAATTATATGGCAATAAATACACCAATTTAGGAGAAATGGATGAATATATACAAAAATACAAACTGCCTAGACTAACAGAAGAGGAAATAGAATTCTTAAATAATCCCATATCAGAAATTGAAATCCATCAAGCCATCAAAGAACTTCCTAAGAAAAAATCCCCAGGGCCTGATGGATTCACCTGTGAATTCTATCAAACATTCAGAGAACAGTTAACCCCAATACTATACAAACTATTTGACATAATAAGCAAAGAGGGAGTTCTACCAAACTCCTTTTACGACACAAACATGGTACTGATTCCAAAACCAGGCAGGTCAAAAACAGAGAAAGAAAACTATAGACCAATCTCCCTAATGAATATAGATGCAAAAATTTTAAATAGGATACTAGCAAAAAGACTCCAGCAAGTGATCAGAAGGATCATTCACCATGATCAAGTAGGATTCATACCAGGGATGCAGGGCTGGTTCAACATTAGGAAAACCATCCACATAATTGACCACATCAACAAGCAAACTAGCAAGAACCACATGATTATTTCAATAGATGCAGAAAAAGCCTTTGATAAAATACAACACCCATTCCTATTAAAAACACTAGAAAGCATAGGAATAGAAGGGTCATTCCTAAAAATAATAAACAGTATATATCTAAAACCAACAGCTAATATCATCTGCAATGGGGATAAACTAGATGCATTCCCAATAAGATCAGGAGTGAAACAAGGATGCCCATTATCACCTCTACTATTTGACATTGTACTAGAAACACTAGCAGTAGCAATTAGAGAAGATAAAGAAATTGAAGGCATCAGAATAGGCAAGGAGGAGACCAAGTTATCACTCTTTGCGGATGACATGATGGTCTACTTAAAGAATCCTAGAGATTCAACCAAAAAGCTAATTGAAATAATCAACAACTTTAGCAAAGTTGCAGGATACAAAATAAACCCACATAAATCATCAGCTTTTCTATATATCTCCAACACAGCTCAGCAGCAAGAACTAGAAAGAGAAATCCCATTCAAAATCACCTTAGACAAAATAAAATACCTAGGAATCTATCTCCCAAGACAAACACAGGAACTATATGAACACAACTACAAAACACTCGCCACACAACTAAAACTAGACTTGAACAATTGGAAAAACATTAACTGCTCATGGATAGGACGAGCCAATATAATAAAAATGACCATCCTACCCAAACTTATTTATCTATTTAGTGCCATACCCATTGAACTACCAAAATACTTCTTCACTGATTTAGAAAAAACCATAACAAAGTTCATTTGGAAGAACAAAAGATCAAGGATATCCAGGGAAATAATGAAAAAAAAACACATATGATGGGGGCCTTGCAGTCCCAGACCTCAAACTATATTACAAAGCAGCAGTCATCAAAACAATTTGGTACTGGCTAAGAAACAGAAAGGAAGATCAGTGGAATAGACTGGGGGAAAACAACCTCAGCAAGACAGTATACGATAAACCCAAAGATCCCAGCTTTTGGGACAAAAATCCACTATTCGATAAAAACTGCTGGGAAAATTGGAAGACAGTGTGGGAGAGACTAGGAATAGATCAACACCTCACACCCTACACCAAGATAAATTCAAAATGGGTGAGTGACTTAAACATAAAGAAGGAAACCATAAGTAAATTGGGTAAACACAGAATAGTATACATGTCAGACCTTTGGGAGGGGAAAGGCTTTAAAACCAAGCAAGATATAGAAAGAATCACAAAATGTAAAATAAATAATTTTGACTACATCAAACTAAAAAGCTTTTGTACAAACAAAACCAATATAACTAAAATCAGAAGGGAAACAACAAATTGGGAAAAAATCTTCATAGAAACCTCTGACAAAGGTTTAATTACTCATATTTATAATGAGCTAAATCAATTGTACAAAAAATCAAGCCATTCTCCAATTGATAAATGGGCAAGGGAAATGGATAGGCAATTCTCAGATAAAGAAATCAAAACTATTAACAAGCACATGAAGAAGTGTTCTACATCTCTTATAATCAGAGAGATGCAAATCAAAACAACTCTGAGGTATCACCTCACACCTAGCAGATTGGCTAACATAACAGCAAAGGAAAGTAATGAATGCTGGAGGGGATGTGGCAAAGTAGGGACATTAATTCATTGCTGGTGGAGTTGTGAACTGATCCAACCATTCTGGAGGGCAATTTGGAACTATGCCCAAAGGGCGACAAAAGAATATCTACCCTTTGACCCAGCCATAGCACTGCTGGGTCTGTACCCCAAAGAGATAATGGACACAAAGACTTGTACAAAAATATTCATAGCTGCGCTCTTTGTGGTGGCCCAAAACTGGAAAACGAGGGGATGCCCATCAATTGGGGAATGGCTGAACAAATTGTGGTATATGTTGGTGATGGAATACTATTGTGCTCAAAGGAATAATAAAGTGGAGAAGTTCCATGGAGACTGGAACAACCTCCAGGAAGTGATGCAGAGCGAGAGGAGCAGAACCAGGAGAACATTGTACACAGAGACTAATACACTGTGGTATAATCGAACGTAATGGACTTCTACATTAGGGGCGGTGTAATGTCCCTGAACAACTTTCAGGGATCCAGGAGAAAAAAAACACCATTCATAAGCAAAGGATAAACTATGGGAGTGGAAACACCGAGAAAAAGCAACTGCCTGAATACAGAGGTTGAGGGGACATGACAGAGGAGAGACTCTAAATGAACACTCTAATGCAAATACTATCAACAAAGCAATGGGTTCAAATCAAGAAAACATCTAATGCCCAGTGGACTTACGCGTCGGCTATGGGGGGTGGGGGGGAGGAAAAGAAAATGATCTATGTCTTTAACGAATAATGCTTGGAAATGATCAAATAAAATATATTTAAAAAAAAAAAACAATATTGGACTAAGGTCCCTGTGTGGCCATGGGCCTGTGATCGTGTATACCTTTATCATCACCTCTTAATTTTAAAACATGTATTGAAATAAATGAAGCTCCCTTGAAATCATACAAATAGTGATGAGGTTTTAGGAATTTGCTTTCATGCCTAAAGAAAGTAGCACGTCCCATATAGGGATGGATACTTAAAACTGATAATTATTTGCTTGAATTTACTTGCCAGATACAAAAGAAAAATTAGAACATGATCAATAGATGTCCGACCAATTATTTTTTCTATTTCATTATTGCCCTGTTATATGAGGTTATGGAACCCTTCAGTTTGATTGTTAATTTGCTTGTATAACAGAGCAGAGAACTTGTATGCCATCTTGTTCTAAGCTATAAAAATTTAAATCATGCTCCTCATTCATCATATTAATTTCCCAATTAAGAGCATGCAGTATGCTATGGATCCCACCTTTATTTACCTTCAGTAGCAACCCAGTAGACAATATTGCTGATTGGATCCTTCAAAATAATAAGATCATTTATGAATCAGTGATTTAAAATTATTTTATTACTATTAATTATGCTGAATAAAATGTTTCTTGGTAGTTACAAGTGTGGCCCTTAATTTGTTAAAACATCGCAGCCCATAGGAAGTAACCTGTAATGTAATTTTCTTAGCTGGTATGAAACTGATTTTTTCCCTCTAGTGTTAATTAGAAACTATTAAAGGTGTGACATTTTCCAAGGAGTCTAGACCTTTCATGTGGTTTTTGATAGCCCTTCTAAGTTAATTGATTAAAAACTCTCATTTGTCTACATGACTCCTTTTCATTGTAAAATGTTTCATGTTATTAGTCAATGAAGTAGTCTTAACAGAGCTGAAAGCTTAATCTGAGTAATGAGCAACATTAATCAAAGTCCAACAGGGATAGTCAAGTTTCAGACAATGCAACCATTTACAAAGTTTGCTTAATAAGTGTTTCATGTGAATAGGAATAATTTTATTCTTAGATGCAACATCACTATTCATGAGCATCCACCAGAAACATTAAGTTCCAGTTGAAAGGCCATTGCTGCAACTCTTCCATAATTACTTGTTTAAATAAAAGAAAAAAGGATAAAAAAAACTTCAATGACAATGGTCAGGACAGGAATATATTTGCATAATATGCAGTTTTAGTACCCAGCAGTTTTCTGAGGAATGCTTCACTTGTCAAAAATGTAGTGGGTTAGCATGTGTTTGTACTACTGTCTCAAGAAGCCTACAGGGCTTATGCTCCTGAGATGCTGATTTTTGCATTTCTTCTGCTTTGGTACTTAATAAGGAAAAGGAAAAATCAATCCAGAGTTAACCTGAATCTGGAGATGTGAACCAACCAAGAGTCTCTATGGGCCTTATAGAATGTCAGTTTAATAAAATTTTAAACTTATTTATTTATTGAAGGACAAGAAATAGCAACAAGTGCTATGTGCAAGATCGCACGGGGGTTTAGTGACAGAAAAGTCGCTAGCACCCCAGTGGTCTCCTATTTTCCATTCTAATATTCTACTCTGCTTTTGGTTGAGGTCCTGCTATGATATACCAACACTTACTATGACCCTATGACCCTCACTACAGCCCAACTTTTGTACATAAATCTAGAATAAGAAAGAAGCCCCAGAAGACAATGGCACAATAAATATTTAACTAGGTTAGACTGAGAATTAAGTTTGAAAAAGAGTGAAGAGAATCCAGTAATTAGCCCCAAGACACAGAGAGCTATTTTTGACATTGGCCATAATGCTAACATGGCATTCAGCACTTAGAGATAAAGGCAATCACGGGAAAGGGAAGTGTGCTCTTTCGAAATGATCCAGTCTTTGTTGTTCACTTAGCCCACCTCTACTGGGAGCCAAGATAAGTCTCCCTGAGGTCCAGAATGAGCAAGGTGAATCTGCTGAATTACAACTGCTGTTGGGTACGGTTTTCTGTCCTCTACCATTGAATGCTTTCTCCTTTGTTGATTCCAACTGAGGTATAAATGAGTACTATTCTATTCTGTGAGGGTATTGATACTAAACTGAATCATCAAACTGAAGTTTACCTCGAAGCAAATTCAAGGACATTCTATAATAATGGAAGACATTGACAATAGAAAGTGTTTGGGAAAATACTTTTTTCCATATATATGTGATATATCTATATCTATGTATCTAATTGTGAATATTCTCGAAGGTTGGCATCTACATATAAATGTTGTCAGATATGAGAAGGTAAAAAGACCATTGCAGTCAGAAGTCCTGTGTCTAAGTTCATCTCTGAGTGCAGAATGGGGCACTACTGTTGCAGCTCAAACAAAACTTATGTCACATTCTCCATTTCAATGGGAAAGTCTCATCTCTGATGGATATTGGAGATGTTATTTCTTTCAGTGGGCCAATGACTATAAAACTGTATTCTGAAAAGGGATCTATAGGCTTTACCAGGCTGCCAAAATGATCGAGACATATAAAAAAATAAAGAACTCCTTGATTAAGGAGCAGCATCCTAGTCAAGGTACCATTTTAAGAGCAGTATTTTTGTGTATTTTAGATATCTTATTTCATTGGAATAGAGAGTTCCTGGTGATCAATTTATTTCCACTGACATACCACAGCTATGTTCTGCAAATTAGAGAATTATTTCATAAAATGAGAAATTAACTGATTGATCCAGGATCACACAGTAAGCTAATATATGTATCATACTAATACATACTGATACATAGCTAATATGTATCATTTGAACTATGCTATGGATTCAATTAAGACAATTCACTTGACCTAATTTCTTTATGAAGCAGGAATCTCTTCTACAACTTTGCCAAGAATTATGCATCCAAGTTTCTGTATAAATAACAGACTCACCATATTCCACAGCAACCTATTTCATTTTAAGATATCCCTAATTGCTACAAGAATTTCCTTATACTGCCTCAGGATCTCTGAAACTTCTATCCATAGTTCTTAATTACTGAAAAATTGTACTAAATGATATCATACAGTGGAAAGAGCTCTGGATTCAGAAGATACAGATTCAGATCCTACCTTTGAAGCCTAATCCTTCTCTTATTGAAGGGAATTAGTTTAATCACTTTATGCTTCAGTTTCTTCATATATAATATGAGGGGTTTAGACTACGTGAATGTTTAAGATATTTTTTGCTTCATGGAGAAGTGACATTTGGATGAAATCTTGAAAAATTAATTCCAACAAGTAGAAATAAGAGGAACCAGGATAGCCCCAATGTGAGGAATGACGTGAGCAAATGAAAAAAGAGTAAAGAACTTCCCATTCTATGATAAATGGAAGATAATTCATGTCAGGTGGAAAATATATTAGATCATATTGTTGTCTCTGAAAATTAAGCCACATGAGGAGTTTGGATTATATTGATGCAAAAACAGCAATACATTAAAAGTTTCTGAGAAGAGCAGCAGTATAATAACCAGACTTTCCTTCCACATTACATATTTTCTTAAAATTAAATGAAAAACTTTAAACAGCAGTAATATACCTTATTGGAGAGTCAAATGGTATTCATTTTCATTCTATTCTATTATAAAAGTATTTAACTTTCCTTATCAAAGGAATCTTTACAAAATCAATAGACAAAAAGAAAGGAAAATATCAAGAATTTATGATTGACAATAAAAATCCTATTTTTAAAAGTAATGAAACCTTTTAATAAGTATAGTTTTCAAGTATCTCACTATTCAGAAGTGAAATATCTAAAGAAAATGTACAATAGTAAAATTTAATTTATTTATATAGTACTTTTCATCAAAAAAGATTATGATTTCATATATCATTATATAATAATATTAAAAATCAATGTATAAAAAAGGAAACAAAAAGTATTTCAAACCCAATCAGAAGTCAGTATAAAAGATTTAATCAAATGTCCAAAATAGATACTTTGGACCTGCATGCATATGCAGATACAAACAATGTGGTAAGTAGAAGTTCAAAATGCTCATTGCTTGTAATCCAGGGGCTTATTTCAAAGATCTGAATCAAGGTACACACACACAAAATGCTTATGAACTAGGATAAGTACTCAAATCACATGGTCCCAGAAAAAAATTTCATCTATAACTTAGCAACTTCAATTTCCATTTTAAGGCACTCTTAGTGGTACTATTCACTTTAAAATATTTAGCACCCCAGAAGTGGTGGGAAAAAGGGAGGAGGGGAAATGGAGAAGGTCTCCGTTACTTAGCATCTTAGAATCTGTAATTATTCCTTCTGTCCTTCAAATTCTGCAGTACAAATTCATATATCCAATCAACCAATGCCATTAGAGTTTCAGAATCAGCATAATTGACAGCCTGAACTGGCAAGTCAAAAACAGTAACAAGGGCAAACATTCATCAGCCTTTCTCCTCAAGCTCCTGTCTCTTCCATTAGAAAAGAGATATTGCACTGGTTGAAGGCATTCCAGAAAAATTCTGCCAAACCATCATGAAATCATTTACAATTATCTAAATAAGATATCAAGATGGAGACTACAATTGTCCAGGTTGGAAATAAGGTGTTTCTGACATTCTGAACAAACCTTCGGTTAAGACTTTGAATGGTATATTCAGGACTCATTCCAAATACACAGTTGTTCTTAGTAAACCATAACACAGGGTTTAGGCAGGAATGGAAGAGAAAAATTACAGCATTTAAGTCTGTGACATTATAGAAAACCTGTTCCAAAAGACTTGGTGTTTTTTTTTTTTAACAATTTATGTCAAAACATTCTCTACATTTAAAAGCAGACTGAAATCATATATTTAGAGTCAGAAGGGATCTTAGAAACAGTCAGGTCCAGCCTCTTCATTTTCAAGATGAAAACAATGAAATCCAGAAAAGTTACAAGACTTGTTCAGGGCCACTTAGCTACTGTCTTTGAAAGGTTTGGGCCTAAATTTGTCTGACTCCATATCCAGTACTATAAACTGATCAGAGTTGCTGGTTATACATTATGATTATACATTAAAATGAAATCCAATCTGCCAAAATAATACCTTTTTCAAATTTAAACACTCTGAACATGACTCTACTTACCAACTTGACAGTTGTAGGTATAATGCTAAACAATAACCATGTGATATGAGATATCACTATATACAATCAAATGATTTATAGAACTGACAAATTTTAGAACTAGAAAGGATTGCTTTCCCTGTGTAGCCCATATAAACTCAAAAGAATGTTATCCCAATGTGCATCCTCATTTGAGTTTGAGTCTCAAAACCAAACTAAAATTTGTTCTACCTCACGATTCTAGAAATACTTCCTAAACAGTTATAGGTGTTTTTCTAACTGTATTACCTCAAGGCCCCATTCCAATGTGTTTCTTCTCAAAATTATCAGATGAGAGTCAAGTTAATCAATCAGCCCTAAATAGCCTTTAGAAAGGGCTAGTTACAGTAGAAATAACTTATTAAGATATTCCTCCATAAAAGTCCATAAAACACTCCATCACAAATACATTAAGAGATCCCTGGGGAAAATAGGCTCAGGCTTAGAGAGTGCATGTTGGAAGTTCTTTTGTCTATTTTTGAAAAACTTAAAATACTCCCCCTAGGTTTAATGTAGTCTTCTTTGGACCTGATTTGAAGAGCTGTCTTTAAAAATCAGTATTAAAGAATTCTAAGCATTGGGAATAACTGAAGGAAATGCACAGTTAGGAGACTGTCCCATGAAGAACAGCAGGGAAGCCAGGTTTCTTTAAATGATTTCACTGTATTTGGAATTTTGCCACCCTGGATCTATGCTTATTTGATCTTTCCAGCCATTCATAACCATCTGGAAACATACGAGAGATATGTCAGTCTTATGGTCATCACATTATGATACAACTTCACAATATAATCTTGGAAAGTCATGTTATAAAAAGCCCAGAGTATTTTTATATAGAGAAAAATCTTGAAAAAAAAAATACTAATGGCCATTATCTATAATAGTTGTAATGATACTGTAATGTATGGCCAGAAAGGGAACACACACAAACACACACACACACACACACACAGACACACACAGACACACATACACATACACACAGGGGAACTGAAGAGAGAGAGAAAAAGAGTGGAGAGAAAGGAAATGGGGAAGAGATTGATCTTCCCCCTCTTCCCTTTGGGGGAAGATAACCCATGTTTGTCTCCCTGAGGGACAGAGTATGTCTCCTCAGAGAATGGTTCTGGGAGGTGGAAGTGAAGAACTAGAGGAAAGAGCTTTGGTAAAATGACATATTGCCTCCCTTTTTGGTCTCAGCTATGATTGAGAGGCAAGATGGACTCTTCTGCCTCTAGGTCCCTCAAGTACACCAACTGTCACTTCCCCCACCAAGATCTGGAGCTACTCCTCAGCCCAGGGGAAAGGATTGCTCTTTGGATATTATTGTTTGGATCCCTAGGATCCTGAGTTAACCCTCTTCTTTGCGGAGAGGTATGGTTCTCCCCAAATCTTCAGCCCCCTTTCCTAGAGTCAGGAACTAGCCAGACCTGATTCTAAGTAGTAACCACTTTATTTGGGTTCACACAAGGAAGGAAGAGATAAGGGTGTCAGGTGAGGAAAGTGGGTAAGCAGGAAACCCTACTGACTGGCAGACTAAATACCCTAAAAATCTCTGGGTTCAGATATTTGCCCTTGACCCCTCTTCCAGTCAGCTGCTGGTTTGGTCCCTACTTCTGAGCTAATCTAGCTTGAATATTGGAGTCCAGGAAAAATTAAGGAGAGAGATGGAGAATAAATCTTTGGAGAAAGGATTTCTCTGTAGATGGTTTTCTTCAAAGTCCCAGTCCACAGTATCTTAAACTGAGTGAGAGATATTCAGGGGTTCACTGGCAAAGAGTTAATTTTCAGAGAGAGATTGACCCCAGTTTTTCAGATCTGCTTCTCAGGCTCTCAGCTGAAGAAGTCCCAGAGCAGTTGGAGTTCTTCCAGCTTCTGTTCTCTGACTGGAATCTTGAGATATTTTTCTCCTCTTGCACCTCCCCATTCACTCTCTGCTCCTTGCACCATTGGATTTGACTTCTCTCTCATATAGTTTAGTTTCATCAAAATTTTCCCATAATAAATAAATAGCTGTGCTAAAAATAGAAGTATCAAGATAGCAGAGGACATTTCCAAATGTCATGAAAGCTTAAAAAAAAAGGTGATTTTCGCCCACACCAGCAGAGACAACAGACTGAGCAGCCAAAGCCTGTGCCCTCTGCCGCCCTCCACCTACTCCAGGGTAGATCAAGAGAGAGTACAGGGGCTCAGATCCAGGTGGCAGGGGATATGCTACCAAACTCAACTGAGCAGGCCATCACTATTGCTGGCATCCCACAATTTATCATTGAGTGTGTCGAACAGATCTGTGTGGTCATGTTGGAGACTCTCTCCCAGTCTTCCCCCCAAAAGGGCTTGACCATCCCATACCAGCCCAAGGGGTCCAGTTCTCCAATCATCTTTGCAGGTGGTCAGGACAGGTACAGTACAATTAGTGACAGTGCGAGCTTCCCCACACCACCCCATCCATGTGCCTCAACCCTGACCTGGAGAGACCACCTCTAGAGGCCTATACCATTCAAGGACAGTATGCCATTCCACAGCCAGATTTGACCAAGCTGCACCAGTTGGCAATGCAACAGTCTCACTTCCCCATGACGCAAGGCAACACTGGATTCAGTGGCATTGAATCCAGTTCTCCAGAGGTGAAAGGCTATTGGGCAAGTTTGGATGCATCTGCTCAGACTACTTCTCCTGAACTCACCATTCCAAATGACTTAATTGGCTACATAATCGGGTGTCAAGGCGCCAAAATCAATGAGATTCGTCAGATATCTGGGGCTCAGATCAAAATTGCCAATCCAGTGGAAGGATCTACTGATAGGCAGGTTACCATCACTGGATCTGCTGCCAGCATTAGCCTGGCTCAATATCTAATCAATGTCAGGCTTTCCTCTAAGATGGATGGCATGGGGAGCAGCTAGAACAATGCAGACTCACCCATAACCCCTTTCTGCTGTTCACCATCCATCTGTGTAGTTTCTGAACAGTCAGGGATTCCAGGTTTTAAATAGTTTGTAAATTTTCAGTTTCTACACAACTTTATTATCCACTCGTGATTTTTTTAATTACAGCGTTTTAATTCCTTTCTCTGGTCAGCTGTTAATGCTGGGAACCATATTTAGTTTTATAAGCTTCTCCCTGTTTGTTTTTTGTTTGTTTGGGGTTTTTTGTTTTATTTTGTTTTTGTTTTTTGGGGGGCTCATGAACTTTTTTTTTCTGTTTTTGTCATTGAAATGTAAGAGTAGAATATTAATAAATTTCAGTTTAGTTCTGTAATGTCAGGAATTTAAAAAAAATAAAAGATGTACTGGAGTTTTTTCCTTGTGAATAGGGGAAAAAAAAGGTGATTTTCAGTCTACTTAACTGATGTCTACTATGTTCAACCTAAAAGCAATAAGTGAGAAAGCAACTTATTTTCTTGATTTTTTCTTTCATTAATTGTTTTAATAAATGATCAAGCCAGTTTTGAGACAGTCTATAATAGAAGTCCAAATGTGTCTTGCTGATTGAGTCAATTCAAAACAAGTGGTTGTCCAGATCTATATCATGTTATCTCCAACTTGGGGAGGGGAGAAGAGTAACAGAGAGGGAGTGAAACAATGAGACATCAATTTTTTGATATAGCTAATGTAAGGATCTATTTCTCTTGAGTACTTATGATCCTTTATTACATATTTATAGCAATTTATTACACATTGTTTTATGTATTATAATTTGTTATATATAAAAACTAAAAATAAATGATAACAAAAAATATCATGGCTAGATGAAATAAGATGAATATTTGACTCTAATGACTTCCTTAACTTTATATAAGTATATAGATGGTCATTTGAAGAGAGAGCATTAACCAAGGAGATAAAGAAAAGATTCTTCTAGGGAGTAACAGCTTCATTAAGCTTTGAATGAAACTAGGGATTCTAAAATACTGAACCGTAATGAATATCCATTCCAAATAAAAGGGAAAGCTGCGCAAAGGCACATGTGTAATATTTATGGGGAAAGATGGGGGAATTGAAAAAACAGAGAATATGGAAGATTTGTAGCAGGGTATGGAGGAGTTGAAGGGAGAGAGGGAATAAGCTGCTGGTGAGGAAAAGGAGAGAGATGCCCCTTGCCAAGAGGCTATTTTGACCAAAATGGGGTGTCTGAGAAATGAGCCACTTATGATAGACTGCAGTGATGTCTTCTCACTGGATTGCTGCCAAAATTGCCCCAGAGTAGGCAAAACAGGGACCCTCCTGAGGGACAAGCCTTTTCCCTTTTGGTCTTCCAGCAGGGGTCTGATAAGGACCATTTGTAATTGGATGACTGAACTGAGGTTCATCTCCCTCTATGCCCCAGAAAGATAGTCCACTTATCTGACTGCAATATTCAAATAAGATAAATTTTAATCACCAGTTCAGATTGGAGAGGTATCAAGGAAAAGGGAAAAGGGAGGTCACTAAATAAGATTGGAGTCTTTCTCAGCTTCTGAACTGAGGCCAGGCTTCACAGGCTGGTGGAGGGTTTCTCCTGTTCCTGTCTATGCTATATCTGTGCTAGTTTTCTTAATTTCAGAATCTTAGCAGTAGATAACAAGCAACAAAAACAGTTCTGATCTTCAGAGCTGATTGGGCTTTCTCTTCGGGCTGAAGCAAGTAGAGGCACCTCAATCCAGAGACTTGGAACCAAAAGCCAAGCTCCTCACATTCCCCATACCAGGAATGAAGAGTTCATTATATGACCCACTGCCACTCCCAGTTGCCCCTTCCCCCACCAACTGTGAGTCTTGACAATTTCCTCTCTATGGATATTCCCACTGTTGCTTGTTCCAACACAGTGGCAGAAAGTCCAGAACTTGTTCTTGTTTCCTTTCCACACATGGTTGGTGAATGTGGGAAAATGCAAATGGGTTACATTGGTTACAACATAGCATTATATCAAATTTCTCTTTCTCTGTGCTCCACAGATTCAGAATTGGAGATCTGGGAACATCAAACACATACTTTCGTTGCTTCAGATTTTTGGCTAGAGTTCTTAGAATAAGAAAAATAATAGGTATTTTTTCCTCCTTCTAAGCTTTAAAGGTCTGCCTTGCACTCTGATGACTTAGATATAATCAAACTTGAATTCTAGATTTTTAAGAATGGATTCATCTTAAAGTGGCCTCTTCATTAAAGGATCTAAGATATTAATTAGAAACAGTATTTTATTTGTCTCCCAAACTATTAGGAAATGACCAAGCCAAAATTAGGTTTGTGCTTCACATTTGTAGAAAAAGGAGAAACAGCTTCTATAATCCTATGATACTATAATTCATTTTCTTTCTGGAATTTCAAATGAGTACCTGAGAAAGCACCACAATTAAGCGTTTCCTAAAACCTAAATGATGTTTAACACAATAAAAAGTTACTGAGGGGAGAGGAAGGGTAATAATTACCAGACTAAAAAATTATATGGTGACAAATTGTCAGCTTCACAATTTTCCCACCTTGTTTGTATTGCTTAAATACACCAGACTCCTCTCAAAAATAGAGACCAAACATTTTTCTGTAGGTAAGAAAGGAAAAGTCTGTCTTTTCAATTCTTTGTTTATCAGGAAAACTTGCACTTGAGAGAAATAAGTCATTACCTGAAGCTAAAAACCCTAGTTACATTATCTGTCTAGTTGTGTCTTCTCTGTCATTGACTGGCCCTTTGGATTAGTGAAAATTCTAATAGCTATGAGGTGAACGTAATTGCTGTCATTCTGTAATCTGTGTGGATTTTCTTCCTGAAATAGGTAAAGCCTATGAATATGCAGAAGAGTGAATGGGCTTGGTCATTTATGATCATTACCCAATTATACTATGTGCCGTTAAAAAAACAAACAAACATGTTGAATGGTCACTAGCTCATTTCATCATGTATCTATCTCCAGGCATAACTGAAAGTGTTCTCTTCTAGTTGGAGGTGACATGAAACCTTCCATAATTTATTCTACATATGTTTTTTAAAAGGTAGATGGCAAGGAAAAGTAATCAACCTATTATATTTATTAGTGACAGTACTATTAATTGCTGAAAAGAAAACACCTGGATTTGGGTAAAAGGCTGACATCTAGGGCAGTGAGAGTGATTTATTTTTAATTTATCATGAACTGCGAGGATGGGAAATTTTCCTTCTGTATGCCCTGTTACTGATTGAAGTCCTAAAATAGCTAGAGAGTCAGTCAGTCATTGGCAACAGGATTAACAATGAAAATGGAAATAAATAGATTCAGTATGAATTACTTTTTGGGTATTGTGTCCTAGAGAGAAAACAGAATACAGGGAGTATCTGAATTTAAATGGATTTCATTGCACTTATTTCACAATGTGTTTTCATTTGTGACAGTTGGTCATAGTAGCCTGATCCTCTGTGAATGTTGCATTTATTTTCATTATTAGTGTCAATTCAGAATTAGCAAAATGGATTTTTCTTGAACTGTTTAAAATATATAACTCTCATAGCAATAAAAGCTATGTATGTTAGCATATGTTATTAATTTGATCAACTATTTAACCTATCTTGTCAAATGAAAACAGTATATTTATAAAGTTACTCTTTGTATTAACTTTTATATAGGAGGCCTTCAATGAGTTTCTTCAATAAATATGCCTAGAATTAAGGGGTGGGATACTACACACAAAGGCAATGTAGGACTGTAAAAAGAACACTGGACTAGGAATCAATTTCATTGAATTCTAGTCCTGCTCACCCACAAACTAATATTGTGACCATGGGTTTTGGTACTGTGTGCTACATACTACTTGCTTAATAATTACTTGTCCATTGATTGTCTCCAAAGTATTTGATTATTATCAGATGGAAACTGCCACCACTGAGGTATATCAAAACTCTCTTATGTTTTTCCCTTTTATTGCTTGTCATTATCTAAAAAAAAATAGTCTAATATTTGAAAAATAAGGGTTATGTCTATTCCAAGATAACAGATTGATGTAAGACTTCTTGGGAAGAATTTCTAACCCTCACTAAAAGCTACAATGGGGGAATTCAAATTTCATTTCAGACACTAGCTCAATGACTCTGTCCCAGTTACTTAACTTCTGCTTGTTTTAGTTTTTCCTACTGTAAAATAAGGATAATAACAATATACCTATCTTGTAGGATTATTCTGAAGATCAAATGAAATGATATCTGTAAAAAGCACTCATCACAGGGCCTGCACATTGTTGGTAATGGAAGATTCATGGTGAGACTATAGAAAAGACTGGATGATGAATCCCACAAAGTCAGAAGAGCAGACAAGAAAAGGAAATGATTTAAATATAAGTTCCTTGTAGGAAGGTGTGAGGATTGGATTTAGCTATCTCCTGATTGTAACAATGAAGATACTTAGCTCTTCCCTAATTGTAAAGATAAAATTGTAATATCCTGATTGTAACAATGGAGGGATTTAGCTCTTCCTTTAGAGTGAAGCTAGAATTGTAATACACAATCTATTTTTAGATTTTAATCTACAAAATGGTGATAACTCAGTATTTTATTTACATCTACCCATTTTAACTACAAAACGGTGTTAAGTAACTACAAAAGGTGAATTTACCAAAAAAGATGTTAAGTAACCCAAAAAGATATAATCTAACCAAAGAAGGTGAGAACTAAAGAGTGAGCAGTCCTGGAGAAAAGCATCTGCTGTGATTGGTAACCGTGAAATTTAGGCAAGGTGACACAAGAAAAAAATTCTTTAAAAAGAGGATGAAAGGCCAGAAGAGGGGATATATTTGATTTGAGTTTTGAGTTGGATGAAGGATCTCTGATTCAGAGTTGGACTCAGAAGAGGGACTGGAAGACAGACACCCAGACTTCTTTTCATTTATATGGTCATCATTGGTGAGTGAAAGGCTGACTTAGTAACTCTGCACTTCTGGAGGCATCAAGCCTCCAAGTAAGGCACATCATCTTGAGAATGTCTTCTCTTGCCTGGGGCTTAGAAATTTCTAACTGGCTCAGAGGAAGTTAGAGTTTTCTCTCTCTATCTCATTCCTTAATATCTTCCCTCTATTGTAAATAAACTACCATAAATTCATTTTACTTTAGTAATTCATTTGGGATTTAGAAATTAAAATCCCTGGTGACCACATATTATATATTCAGAGTCCAACAACAAATAAATTTAACAAAGGACTGTGTTTCTTTGTACTTATATTTGTATTCTTAGAACTTAGGACAGTGGCTAGCAAACAGCAAGCATTTAATAAATTCTTCTTGACTAGACATAGAACCCAAGCTCATGAAGTAGGGAAAGTCATATCTCAATATTTGTTTTCTAAGAATATTAGTTATTAAAATTAATCAAAGCAGGGGCAGGTGGGTAGCTCAGTGGATGGAGAGCCAGACATAGAGATGGGAATTCCCAGGATCAAATGTGGCCTCAGACACTTCCCAGCTGTTTGACCCTGGGCAAGACACTTAACCCCCATTGCCTTACCACTCTTCTGCCTTGGAACCAATACAAAGTATTGATTCTAAGATGGAAGGTAAGGGTTGTTTAAAAATATAAATAAATAAAATTAATCAAAGATTTGCTGCTTTTTAAGTATTTACAGTAAATTGTTTAGTAATTAGAATATCTGATTCTGTTTAACTTTTGGCTTCATCAGTTTATATAGCTTTTCTTATATTTCTCTTAATATCTCTTATTTGATGTTTTTATGTACAACAATATTTCTAGGGTGAAAAAGGAAGCTGAGTTATGGTGGGAAATTACAATCAGGAAGGGGAATCATATCATGGGTTGTTTTCATTGTCCAGAAAAAGACATGAGAAACCGCATCTCAACAAGGCAATTCTGATCTCCCAGAATATCAAGAAATTGGTCAAACTCCCTGGATTCTAAATTTACCTTGTATGGATTATTGTCAAAACTAAATATTGTTTTCTGGTCATTCTCTCTATCATTAAATCATTACAAGGGCATGGCCAATTGTGGCCTTGGAAGGTTAGATTCTGGGAGTAGGCTAGGGAAATATAGAGGGAGACAAATGGGCTGGCTTTGGGATATGGTCTTTCAAGATTTACTACTAAAATTTTAAAAGCATGAGGTATATGCAACATGGCCCAGAAAAAATTAGGATTTTATTGAAAATCCCTATTCCTGGAACTCTCTCTTTCCTTCCATATTCTGGCTTCTCTGGTTTCCTTCAAATGTCAGCTGAAACTCTACCTTTTACAAGAGTCTTTCCCCAACCTACTCAGTTCTAGCAGCCTTCATATCTCAGCTCTATTACTAATTAACCTGAATTACCTTGGAGGATTCCATTTTCCTGTCTATAAAATGAGGGAATTGTACAAGGTGTCCACTAAGCACTATGCTAGCTTGCGGTCTGTGATTTCTTCATACCAAATCAACAAAATTAATTCAAAATGAGTGGTTGGAAATTGAAAAGGAGATTGTCATAGTGTGTCATGTCTTTGATGCAAAAATAAGTTATGCTTTTAATGGTGCTCACATATCAAAGGATATTGATAGCAACAAAGAAGGTAAATCATTTGCTAATAATTTTTTGCTAAATGTTAGCCTTAACACCCTGTGGGGAGAATATGTATCTGTGTAACCTTCAGAGAATTATAGATCCCTGGAGTGGGAAGATATCAGAGACCATGCAGTCTAATCTGAAAAAGAAGTTATTCTACAATACCACTGACAAGTAGACAGCTTTTTTTGTCACCCTCTAATGAAAAGGAACCCACCTACAACATCCTATTGCACTTTTGAGCAGCTCTAATTTTAAGGAAGGTGTTTTTTTTTTCCCTTAAAAGTTTATTTTCTTTATAAAAGTTTATAAATCTTTATTTCTTTATTTTCTTTATAAAAGTTTATAAATCTTTATTTCTAAAACTCTCACCCATTGCTTCTGGTTGTGCTCTCTAGGGCCTTGGACAATTCTAATCACTTATCCACATAATCAACTTTTGAAACCTTAAAAAAGTTTTGTTAAGGTGCCTGAAAATGGGTTGATAATTTCTTGATCATGACTTAAAAATGGTACTTGTTAGTTATATGCAGCATATAACATTGTGGTCTCTTGGCTAGGGATACAATATGCCCAACAAGGGCTATTGGCTCCTTGAAAATCACTATACATGAATATTACAACAGTGCAAGTCATTTCATTTAGTGACCTAATGAGAGATCCCTGGTTCTAGACTGGGTTGCACAATACCACTACTATGAACCAATCAAGAGTTAAATATTACTGCTATAGGATATAATACTTTCTGTACATAGTACAGAATAGTCAATATGGCGTGCAATTATATTTTTTAAATATCCATTGTTCGTCAATGTAGCATATTATACACTTCATAAAGGACAATATTCTAACATCAACCAAATTATAAAAGCAAGAAAAGATATTTATTATTTTTATTCACATTGCTGGCCAATAAATAATAATTCACATCTCTAAGGTGCTCTGAAATTTTGCAAAGCATTATGCTTTATCCTCTTTTTATGTGAAAGAGTGAAATGACCAAAAAGCTAGCTGACAAGACGGTCTTTTAAAAAAATCAAATTCCATGATGTCTCTGGGATCTAAACCAATTCAGTACTAAGGCTGACATCTATGTGTATTATCTGCATGCCTTATTTTGTAGTTTTCTTTTCTTCTACCTCACAAGGCCACCCTTTTACCCTAGAGAAACTTCCAGCCTCAGGCCCACTCTGCTGATTGATGACTATGTATACAGATGACTTTTTCTGCATGATTCCCTGACAAGCTTCATTTTCGCATCTCATTGAATTATCCAATCTACTCTTTCCCTTCATCAGTTAGCTCCCTTCCCCTAAGATGAGTACTCTCTTCCCTCAGTTCCTTTTTATGTTTATTTCCCTCATTAAAATGTAAAATTCTTACAGGTAGTGTCTATCTTGCTTTCTCATATTTTTACATTCAGTGCTTAACATATTGCCTGGCCCATGGTAAGTACTTTAATAGATACTTCCCTGATCTATTTGTCAATATTGCTAGAGTTTTAACCAATTTTGACATAAAAATGAACATTGATGATGATGGCACTGAGGCATCAAAACAAGGTTAAATGATAGCCAATAACTGAGTTTATTGAATCATGGAAGCCAGTGATAAAGCTATCATGGTACGTGATCATTTGATGGAAGATATAATGACAAGGTACTAGAAGGACAAGTAGAAATTGAACTTAGATATTTCAGGTCCTTAGCAGGAAAATATGAATGGCAATTAAGGATCAAAATCAATGACTAGATCTGGTGGTGGTGGTGATAGTACTATTATACTCCTAATTATAATAATGTGCTCATAGTACTTTTTTACTTTAAAATATATAATACATATAGGTATATATATAAACATAAGACTATAAAACATATAATACATTCATGCATATAAGCATATTTGTACATTTACACATGTATATAATCTATTTGATCTTCCCAACAACTCTTTTGAAGGTATTGTTGTTTCACATTTAGGAAACAGGGTCAAAAAGTATTTATTAACCAGTATTCTTTGCCAGGTATTGTGTCTGAGAAATATGAAGTGACTTGAACAAGGTCATACATTTAGTAATATCTAAGGAAATTTTGCAGCTCGTCCTGCCTAGGTCTAGTCAGCTATGTTGTAAAGAGGATCATGGTTAAAGAAAAAATGGGAATAAATGAACTCTGAAATTCTTTTTAGGACTGAGACTTTGTGGTGTATAGAGTTTTATTCCCAAACAAAATTAACCTATCAGCACTTAAAGGGTTAAATCATTGTTTTCTTGGGGAAATCCCAGATATCTTAAATTTTTAAAACTTTTTTAAGTTCCTCAATTATTGTTAGAAATATATGGATAGAGCACTGGTCTCAAGGATAGGAAGGCCTATGTTAAAGTTTGGGTAGCTGGGTGACACAATGGATAGAGTAATTCACCTGAAGTCAGGAATATTCTTCTTCCTGAGTTCAAATCTGGCCTTAGACATTTACTAGCCATGTGACCCTGAGGAAGTCACTTTATCCCACTTGCCTCACTTTCTTCCTGTATCAAATGAACAGAAAAAGGAAATGGCCAACCATTCCAGTATCTTTCCCAAGAAAACTCCAACTGGGGCTCCAAAGAGTCACACACCATTGAAAAACTATGAAAAAACAACATAGGCTAAAGTTACAGCTTTGACACACAATGGCTAAATGAATCTACAGAAGTGAAATGACCTCTCATTGTCCCTCTCACAAATCAGTTCCCCTCGTCTCTCCATCCAACAAAAAGAACTACAGAATTCCATTATTCTTCAGAGTATCTGGCTCTATGCTGTATCATTGCTAGGCTGTATATCACATTTAGGGACATCATTACATAATTGAACTATCATCTGCCTGTTTTTATTATTATTAATATCAATTGGAAAGACACCTTTCAAATAAGTCTTCATCCTGACTATATTCATTATGTTGAATGTGACTATACCCTAAAGAACACTTGTATGTGACTATATTTTTGATGTCTCATCTTTGATGGAATCTAGCTTTTATCACACTCACCTGATCTTCTTCTCCTCCCCACCCCTATGAATCCCATGTATTTAGCACATTTAATACAACTTTCATAATAGCTTAATCTCAAAACTATTATTTTATTGTAGAACCTGGCAATGGGGGAAAAATTCAACCTACTTAATGTGAATTATACTTGGCAATGGTAAAATGTCTGAACTTTGCATAAAGTAGATAAACAATAACCTCTGCTTTAAAAGTTACATTCATGTTCACAATCTTTTTGTGCCTAGAATACTCTGTGCAGGAGGCCCTCCTTGCTTATTTCTTGTGGAAAATAAAAAAAAATCTTTCAAGACATTTCAAGAACCAACAGAATGTGAACACGTGATCTTAATTTCCTGTTTTCCTCTCAGTGAAAAAATTTTAAAGTTTCTGTTCAAGAAGAAAGTTAAGTGTCTACACTATACAGTGTCTATGTCAATGACACTAATTATTATAAGCAGTTCAGATGATCTATGACTTGAAATTTAAAAATAATAGCTAGTACATAGAACTTTGTGGTTCAAAAAACACTTTACATGGGTAATAGTAGTTTATAAAATGTATAGCATTCTGGGATTGTAGGTAAAATGAATTATCCTTTTCAAAGCTGGAACCAATTTGGACCATATATATATACATATATATGTATATATATATATATGAACAAGAATAGAAACTTAATATAAACTGCAATTTTAAAAATAGACTTCAAGAGATGATATCGAAAGGAAGGAATAAGGAGATGGTGCCTGAATAAAGAAATTCCACCTGGCTCTTTTCCATATTTATATCTTCTGTAAAAGGGTTAATATATAATAATAATCCAGAAACTTGAAATACTTCTGTTTTTATATACTGACTATTGTCGGTTTCAAAATGGGAGGGACGTTGCTCCCTACTTTAGAGATATTAGCCATAGTTATTGCCTTTGTTATTTTGTCTTTTTGTTCTCTTTCTCCCCATGACCATAATAATGTCACTAGTTCAAGAAAAACTCAGTAGCACCTAATTTACTTGTGTTTTTCCAAATAGTCTTGTACCTCAACCTGTCCTAATCCAAAAGAGAGGAAAAAAGCATATCATATTAAAAAGGTATCCTATGCCTTGTTCTTGGGACATTTTGTTGTTTCCTCTTCAATTTCTGCATAGAACTAAACTAATTTAAACCATAATGGAGATAGCTAAGCACTAAACTTTGCTCTGTTTTAAAACTAGCAGATACTTTAACAACCTTGTTGGCCGTTCCTAATATATAGGAAACAAGAAATTGTATTTTGAAGTGAAACAAATGTTGGATGCAAGAAATTTTTCTCTAAAGCTTGTATTTTGTAATAAGGATCCTATATGAGACAGTTTAGTCTCTCCACAATTTAGGATACTTATCATCTCCAGATTTAATTTTTAACACTGTACAATTAATTGAGTTCCTTATTTTCTGCTTCACTGAAATGAAATTTTAGCTAAAGTTCTCCCAACAAAGGTCAGCAGTTGGAGTCACATTAAGCACACAAGTACAAGTACTTTTCTTTAACTGATCTTGGGATAAAAGCTCAAAGGTCTACAAAGACTAACTGATCAACTCCCTCATTTTAAAGTTGCACAACTTGAGGACAGGAGAAGTTAAGTCATTTACCCAAGTTGAATGAGTATTAAATATCTCAGGCAAGAGTTTACCACATCTTCTGACTTCAGAACCAGTGGGGTTTGGTTTGTTTTATTTAGTTTTTCCTCACTGTAATATCCCACGACAAGAAATGCATAATCTACTTATATGTTTATACTTTTGCATTAAAGCTTCCTTTATTTACTTTTAGTTTCTACCTGTCATTTACAGGGGGCAAGTAAACAATGCTTATAATTCTTTTGTCAGATATGATTCGTGATTACATAAATGAAGACAGAGCGTATTAAATGCAATTCGAATGTTGCTGTCAGTGATGATAAACATTACCATTTTTAAAACACTCAAAAAGGAAGGATGCTGTGTCTTTGGATCTTCTAGTTTATTATTGTCTTGTTTTATAGAATGTTTTGTTTGAATGTTAAGCACAATAGAAACTATATGAATAAGGAAAGTTTAAGAATGGAACAGATTTGATTCATAATAATACTATCAAATGTATTTTATTAGAACTTTCATGGTTACAAAGCATTTTCAGATAAATAGAATTGATCCATTAGCCAGCATTAACTGTTTGTGATATAACAAAAACTATGTAACTGCAAGGGGTGAATATTTAACAACAAAAAAACCTGTACCTGACCTGATAGTCTAATAAGAAACACAATATGTTAATATAATGTGGAGGGTCATGGTTCCCTACTTCTAAATCAGTAGATGCAGTCAGAGGATTTAGTCAACATAACATTAAAATAATTATAAAATGACAGTGTTACCTTTACAAAACCAATTTTCTTAAGTACATTTGGGAAAGGAAAAAAATTAGGTAGGATAATTTTTTTTAATGGTCATACACCTGGGGTCCAGTAGTATTTGGAAAAAAGTTTGAGACATAATATTAATACTATTTTAATGTTCAATGGAACATACTTTTAAATCAACCTGTGTGATGAATTTTCCCCCAAAACAACATACACACACATGCATACATGTGCACATACCTTTCAGGATTCATTTAAAAATTACTTAACTTTTCTTTCTGAGATTTAATTGATTTCCTATTAAAATTTTGGTTTATTTTGCTCTTTTATATTTTCAGAAATACCCATTTTTTTTTCATTTTTAGTTTTCAGTTCAATTGGGGAAAAGGTGAATATAAAATAACTTGCAAAAAATCTTTCTTCTATTTTCATTGTAAATAGTTATTTTTTTAGAAATTTGTTTTTTTAAGATACAAATAACTAGCACTATATTCAACATAGCCTTTATTTTATTAACATTATTGTCATTTTTAAGTTAATAACTTGATCTTCAGGTTTTCTATTTTTATACGTGTTTGATAATTATTAATTTGTATTTTTAAAACTGTTTCCTTTAGCTAAGATGTGAGAATTAGTAATGATCAGAGATTATCAATCATCTTCTAGGCAACAACAATTAAAAAATGCCTCAAAATGAATTCTGAAGTGGTAGAACCAAAAAAAAAAAAAACCAGGATAAAACGGCACTCATATCCAGGGACAGAAAGAGGGGATCATTTGCTGCCAAAGGAGGGGAGAAAATGGTCTAGCATGCCAGGGTATAAGTTGGGATCACTTCCTCCTTTCCCTAACTGGAGTAAAGGGGAAGCCAGGAAGGGAGGTGGGAGAGGGTCACAGCACTCCATCTCTAAAAGGTTCGCCATCACTGTATTAGGACATAAAAACTTCATGACCAAATGCAGAAAGGCAAAAATATTAAGTGTATCACTTTAAGATAATTATGTAATAAAAATCACATTTGCATTAAAGGTCATGAAAGCATAGATTAAAATTAATAATAAAATGAATAATTTGATCTCAAAGAATGAGTGAATCAAATAATTAATAAAAGAAACAATCAGTTATTTCATTAATGAGAATGACAATAATGAGTTAATATATGAAAACATGAAATGCGAATAAAGCAATAGTTATAGGAGAACTTGTTTCAAAGGTCTAAGCTTTTGGAACTAGAACTCATTATTTAAAAAAAAAAACTAAGAAAAATGAAAAGCAGTTTATCAGAAACAAGGTATATAGATAGACCAACAACCAAAACTGCATACTAAGATAATTCAAAATGAATATATGATTAAGACATAAAAGGTGATACTACAAATATACTGGGGTGAATAGAATTGTTTGCTTTGGATAATAGAAAAATCTGTGCCAAAACAAGAAATAGATAGCATTATGTGTTATCAAATGGATAATTTTTTAATGCATTAGACAGTTTTACATAAAATTAATGCAGCCAAGATTAGAAGGAAAGCTCATAATTGGGGGAAAGGCTTTTATAGAAAATTTCTCTAATAAAGGTTTCATTTTTCAAATATGTAAAGATTTGAATTAAATTTATTTGGTTTTTATTTGTTATGTATGCAAATGTATTATGATAATATATATAATATGTTAACAATATATAGATTTATAAGAACACAAGTCATTTCCCAATTTATAAATGGCAAAGGGATATGAATAGGTAGTTTTCAGAAGAAGAAATGAAAGCTATTTCTAGCCATATGAAAAAATGTTCTAAATCACTATTGATTAGACGAATGAAAATTAAAAGTCTAAATCACCATCTCATGCCCTCTACATTGACTAACATAACAGAAATGAAAAATAACAAATTCTGAGGGAGATATGGGGAAATTAGGACACATGCACGATTGGTGAAGTTATTCTAGAGAAAAGTTTGAACTTACACACAAAGGAATATAAAACCGGGCATAGTCTTTGACCCAGCAATAGCACTCCCAGGATTGTATCGCAGAGTCTTTATTAAAAGGAAAGAGACCTATCTGTACAAAAATAATTATAGCAGCTATTTCTGTGGTAGCAAAGAATTGGAAATTGAAGGAATGCCTTTAAGTTGGGGAATGGCTGAAGAAATTGTGGTATATGAGTGAGAGATGGAATACTATTGTGCTATACAAAATAATGAGAAGCAACTTCCAGATATTGATGCCAAAATGAAGTGGTAGAGGGGTCTTAATGCTTAATGCAGAGTTTTTGAGGGAATAGATTAGGATGGGCAGCAAAGGAAGGTGTGGTGAGGAATTAAAAAATGCAATAATCAAGAAAAAAAGAAATGGTAATCAAAATTCTATCAGAAAAAAAAAAAACCCTAGGAAAGATGATTACAAGAGCTTATTCAAATCAAATTGAACAGAACCAGGAGAAAATTGTACACAACAGCAATATCATATCGTGATCAACTGCAAATGGTTTAGCTATTCTCAGCAATAAAATGTTTAAGACAATTTCAAAAGATTTATGATTTTTAAAAAATGCTGTCTGCCTCCAGAAAGAGTATGAATGCAGATTGAATTATACTATTTTTAGTTTGTTTTTCTTGATTTTGGTTTTTGTTATGCATTTTCTTTCACAACCTAATATATAAATATATTTTGCATGAATTCACATGTATTAGCTATATATTATTTGCTTTTTTGATGGCATAGATAGAGAGGAAGCAAAATGGAACTCAAAATTTGAGTGGGTTCATTCCATTTACATTCAAAATTATTATTACTATCTATGTATATTCCTCCATCTTGATTCCCTCTTTTAATCCTGCCCTTCCTCCTTTAACTTTTGAAATTCAAAATTTGAAAGAAAAAGTAATATTAAAGACTATTTTACATATAATTAAAAAGGAAATAATTTTCAAAGTTGAAAACTACAATGTAATATTATCTATGATGTATTGTACTTTTATTTACTTTGCTAAACATTTCCCAATCACAATATAAACTGGTTTAAGCCACATTCTTCAGTACTCTGGAGTTTTGGGGTCATCTTGGAGGCAAACAGCAAGTCTGATACCTTTTGACAAGAGTATTTCTAAGGTACCCTCCACTTAACACATTTAATGCTTATATGACACATATTCATGATTAATGCAAGTCATTGAACTGCCCTGACTCTCACTGTCCTCATCAATATAATTAAATTTGAAACAAATTAGATGGTCTCACTCCTACAGTTATAATTTTCTATATTTGGTTGCCTGAAAGAATTTTCTGCCTTAATTTTACAGCTATTACATAAAAGAAATGGTCTTTCCATCACCGAGCTAGATCTTTTCAAATTTGTTATTTGTGATAACATCATAAGAATTTTGTCATATATGTATACTTGTCCATAAATAAATGATGAAACTCTGGATATATGACTGAGAGGTAACATATACCCTGACTTCTCCTTTATTTCTTATAACTAGCAAGAAATATATCAAATAAAACATTAAAAGCACAAAAACAAGTAGAAAGGGAAAAAAACAACAAAAGAAATCTTTATAATTGTCACATTGAAAAATGTTCTATCATCTTCTGCTTGGTAGACCCACACAATGAATTCCTCCAGGCTTAGGCACCACCATCTTTCAGAATTCTTATCCCTCAGTAGGTAGAGAATTCACCATACATTGTGCCTTGAAAAACAGGACTCTGTTTATAAGAGTATTAGTTAATTTTATTTTATTAAACAGAAAACACTAGGACTGAAGTCTGAAACATTTTAGTCGTTCCTAAATCCAGGTACTCTATCATTTCCAAATGGCAAAATAAAATGCATTGTATATAGTAAAGGAATAGAATGTAAAAGGAAAGGGAGATAAGAAGAAACATCATAAGATCATAGAAAAACCTGAAGAGACTGATAAAACAGAAAAATGAGAAAACAAACCAAAATATACATAAATAACAAATACTTTGGAGGTAAAGAAATCGTATTTTTTTTTCAATTGATGATATAGCAAGAACTATGGCCAGTACCATGAGATTTTATTTTTGTTCAGTTGTTTCAGGAATGTCTCTCTTCATGACTGGATTTGGGGTTTGTTGATAAAGGTGCTGCAATGACTTGCCATTTTTCCCCTCCAACTAATTTTATACATATGGAAACTGAGGCAAAAGGGTTAAGTTGTATATACAGAGTCACATAATTTGTACTAGTAAATATCTAAGGTCATATTTGAACCCAGATTTTCCCAACTCCAGGCCCAATGTTTTACTCACTACATCATCTGTCAGCCATGAAACTACTCATAAATGGCCAACAGCATGGGGATTGACCCATATTTACAGACTTTTTAAAAATTAAGAATGACAGCTAAAACTTTCAAAGAAGAAAAATATACAAGTAATAGAATAGAAAACATATAACAAATGGCAATAAATATCTATAAAATGGTAAAGTTCTCTGAAAAATGTGAGCTATAAAACCTAAAATTGGAGATCTTTAAGCAAAACACAAGAGAAAAACCAAGAAATTTGTATGAAAATTTCTTTAAGCAAGAATTATTGGCTTTGAAAAGAGAATATATAACGATAAACAAAGAAACATAGACATTTGGGGGGGGTTAAAAATTAAATTCATTGCCTCAAGGAACTTTTGAAGAATCAGAGAGCCAGAGAAATGAAACCTTGCTTATGGACAGGAAGAAAGTGAAAGGAAAGATTCGAAGTTGGGCTAGGAATTGGAAACTCTATTAACTGTGATATGCCATGAATTCCATATAATATGTAAAAATGTGTTCACATTTTCAAGAAAGCATTACAAGAGAGTTATTGAAAAAGAAAAGCACAAGAGAAATTTGTAACTATTCTTAGCCAGGCCAAAAAGACTTTGAGTTCCATAAGTCTCATCTTCTTGTTGGAAGGTCATAGAGACAAGGGGTAAAAATAAATGTTACTCAAAGGAGTAGCAGAAATAGGAGGAGGAAGAGGAGGAGAAACAGGAAGGGAAGAAGCAGAAGGAGGAGGGAGAGAGAGTAAGATTGTGGAAATTAAAATTTTTTAATGTTACATGATTCCCTGGCAATTTACCTTCACCAAGAATAAGCAGAAGGTGAAAGAGAGATTATATGAGAAAGATATTGATTAATTCTTGGGGAGAAAAAAGTCTTCAGATCATTGGGGATGGGGGAGAAACTAAAGCATTCTCAGAAGAAAACAACTGTATTAATTAAATTAATTAATTGATTAAATATGTGATGTGAGGAGTGAAAGTTAAAATTAATTGTTGATGATGATAAATTACAAAAAGAAGGAAGCAGGAACACATAATGCTTACACCTATAAGATCTGAAATGTCTCCTCTGAGATAAAGTTATTTTGGTTTTAGTTTACTTTATCAAAGTCTCTCTGAAAATAAGAGTCAAAGTATAAAAATTAAAGCCAACATGAGTTCTCCAGGTTGTGATTAAGATAGTTAAGAAGCTTTAAATTTTCATCTTGCCAAATTACAATGAATTGCCACTTTGAGGAAATCAGAAAAATGCAAGAAGGAAAATATAATTTGCTATGCTAAAGTTTTATTCTCTAATGACAATCTGTTGTCAGTTTTTTAAAAATTCACATTTCGGTCAAGTTATAAGATTGTCTGATTATCCACATTACAAGTATAATTATCACAACTCTCTGGTATGTGGAAAAAATAGATTAGAAGAAAACATTAGATAATAATGAGCTAGAACCACACTGAGGCAGTATTCAATGACCTTAGAACCACAAAATCACTGGACAGATATTATCAGTCAAAACTACAATGCTGTTGTCTGCCATTAATATATACATTATTAATGTATATGAATATAATAATAATAAAATAATACATAGGATTACAAAAATAATGTTACCCAGAAAAGTAGTACATTCATTCATTCAGGAAAAAAAAAATTATTAAGCACCTATTGGTTCTATATCCAGGAACTCTTCTAGACACTGGGGACACAAGGACAAAAATGAAACAGTCCCTGCCTTCAAAGAGCTTACATTTTAATACACAAAACCCTTCTGCAAATACTTTTCTTCACTGATCCTGAGAATGTGTTGCTCTTTCTTCAGCTTCTTCCTCAGGTAGAATTTGGAAGCTTCCTTGTCCTAGTCTCTATAATATTCATGGGAACTGAATGTACTTCTTGTTTCACAGAAAAATTATGAAGGCAACAGTACTTCAGCCTTCTGAAGCCATCAAGTGCCTGTACAAGAGATCCCCTCCTTAGTGTCAAGACCTTTCATAGGCTCAGACACTTTACTACTATAAGTGCCTTATATCTGAAAATCAAAAGTCAAGAGCATATTGTTCTAGTTCCATAAGGCATATCTAATCAATTAACAAATATCAATTAAACACCTACTATGTGCTATACATGTAAATAAATAAGTAGGCATTGTCATAGATGTTGGGGAAACAAAGACAAAAAAGAAATACTTTCTGCCCACAGATACTTTACATTCCCATCAAAGACTCATAAATATAGATAAATGTGTATATATATATATATATATACACTTATAATATATATATACAAGATATACATACAAATATAAGATATGGGAGAAGGATCAGGAGAGGCTTGAGCTGAATTTCAAAGCAACCAGGGATCCTAAGAGAAAGGGGTAAGGAAGGAATAGTAGGGCAGATATAGTGAATACCACAAATATAATTAGGATGAGGCAAAGGCATTAGAGCGAAAGGTTAGTTTTATCAGGCCACAGGGGGCCTTCTACCAGGGATCTCATTATCTCTTCTATGATCAATTAGGACCTCCATGCTAATGATTCCCAAATCAGGATATCCCATCCTAATTCTGAGATTAGGTTTCCACTGGAGGTCAGATACTATGAATATATAGTGAGAACAAGTGGTCCATTCTCATTATTTTATCTGGAACTATAATCAGTCTGTTAATAGAATTAGAGAAAGCCAAGTGAGGTTCATCAGTGGTGGTGCCTAAGTAAGATAAGTAGGAAAGAAGGATTTCTGTCAGAATAATACTATTTCTTCTTGACTCCAGGGATATTAGCATAACTATAAGACAATTACTGACCAAGATAGATAGGGAAATAAATGAAGTAAAAATGGGATTCAAACAAATAAAAAGGGTTCAAAGGACTAAAGATAATAATAAACATTTACATATCATGGTATGGTTTATGTAAATTATGTATAATAACTCCATTGATACTTATATAAACCCTATATATTAGGTATTATCATTATCCTAATTTTAAGTAGGAAGAAATTGGAGTTGAGAGATGTTAAACAGCTTGTCCAAGATTACATTTCAAAGTCTGAGTAATTTGACCTAAAGTTTTCCTGACTCCTTGTCTACCACCCTATTTATTACAACACCCCACTACCTTAATCACAAAGAATTTGAAGGTAAGGTTTCATAAAAAGGAATGGATATTCTAGCTGGAGGAAAGGGAGGTTGTAGAAAAGGAGAATTCCAGATATCCTAGAAGTGGAATAGTATTGCTATACCAAAGATTAAGTAATGTAATGAAGATGAAAAACATCTTAGAATTATTTAGTATATTACTAAAATCATCCTTATGGAGGTTAAAATAAGAAGTAGGTAGAAAGACTCAGAAGTCCTAGAATGTCGTAGATGATCATAACAAGGGTAATGAGAGAAAACAATGGTAACAAGAGAGGGATAGGAGGATAGCCCCAATTTCTTTTTTTTTTTAATTTTTTTTTTTAAATATATTTTATTTGATCATTTCCAAGCATTATTCGTTAAAGATCATTTTCTTTTCCTCCCCCCCACCCCCCATAGCCGACGCGTAAGTCCACTGGGCATTAGATGTTTTCTTGATTTGAACCCATTGCTTTGTTGATAGTATTTGCACTAGAGTGTTCATTTAGAGTCTGTCCTCTGTCATGTCCCCTCAACCTCTGTATTCAGGCAGTTGCTTTTTCTCGGTGTTTCCACTCCCATAGTTTATCCTTTGCTTATGAATGGTGTTTTTTTCTCCTGGATCCCTGCAAGTTGTTCAGGGACATTACACCGCCACTAATGGAGAAGTCCATTACGTTCGATTATACCACAGTGTATTAGTCTCTGTGTACAATGTTCTCCTGGTTCTGCTCCTCTCGCTCTGCATCACTTCCTGGAGGTTGTTCCAGTCTCCATGGAACTTCTCCACTTTATTATTCCTTTTAGCACAATAGTACTCCATCACCAACATATACCACAGTTTGTTCAGCCATTCCCCAATTGATGGGCATCCCCTCGTTTTCCAGTTTTGGATAGCCCCAATTTCTAACAAAAGTTGTTAAGAGATTATGGTGGGAGTCAGAGTCAACATAGTAGAATAAAAGCCAGGATCCATCTGAACTCTCCCAACATTCCCCTCAAACAACTTCAAAATAATACCTCAATTAAAATTTTGTACTGACAGAGCAAACAGAATGTCAGAAAGAGACATTTATTCAACCTAAGACAACTTAGGAGGTGTATGAGAGATCTATAAAACTAAGGTGGACCCAGGACTTGAGTGACAGGAATGCCAATGCAGGTCTTGGATGCAACAATGATAGCAGCAACAATAGTAGTAATGAAAAGGCTGGGAAAATGGTAAACAACAAAAGAAAGAAACTTGACCATCAAAAGATATTATGATGGCAGGTAAGACCACAAAATTAACTTAGAAGACCACAATGTAAAATCAGCTAAAATGAGAATCTCAGAAAAAACCCTAATTGGGCACAAGGCCAGAAGAATTCCTAGAAGAGTTAAAGAAAGAACACAGTGGTGGAAGAAAAAGTGTGGAAAGAAATGAGAGTGATGCAAGAAAATTATGAAAAGAGAGTTAACAGCTTAGTAAAAAGGCACAAAAGATAGTAAAGTAAAAAAATAGTCTAAAAGTCATCATTTACCCAAGGGTAAACAATGCAAAAACACTCACATAAGAACTACTTTAAAAGTAGAAGAGGCTAAATGGAAAAGGAGGTACAAAAGGTGACTGAATAAAATAATTTCTTTAAAATCTATAATGGGACAAGTGGAAGTTAATGAATCCATCAACTTCAAGAAACAATAAAACATAGTCAAAAGAAGAAAAAAAAAGAAAATTTAAATAGCCCCCCCCCAAAAAAACCTAACAAGTGAAAAGGATTGAGAATGGATAGTTTAAGAATTATTGGACTACCTGAAGGCCATGATAAAAAAAAACTAGATTTATTTCAAGAAATTATGAAGGAAAACTGACTAAATCAACTGGTGAAAGAGATCACAAAAAGAAAACTCCTGGGAATATTATAGCCTAATTCCACAGTTCCCAGGACACGGATGAATACTGTAAGCTGACAGGTAACAACAATTCAAATATTGTGGAGCTACAGTTAGGATCACACAAAATTTAGCAGCTTCCATGTTGAAGGAGAAGAGGGCTTGAAATACAATATTTCAGAAGGCAAAAGAGCTAGTATTACAACCAAATATAACCTGTTGAGTAAAATCAAGTGTAATTTTTAGATGGAAAATGGGTATTTCATAAAATAGAGGACTTCAAGGCATTCCTTATGGAAAGATCAGAGCTGAATAGAAAAATTTGGCTTTCAAAAATAAGATTCGGGAAAAGGTTTATAAGGTAAATATATGAAAAACTAATCATAAGAGATTCCAAGTTAAGCTTTTAAAAGCCCTATAAGGAAATATGATACATGTAACTCCTAAGAACTTTATTATTATTAGAACAGTTAGAAGGAGACTTCATTGACATAGGGCATGGGAGTAATGTAGGGAAGGAGGGATACACTTAGAGAACGGCTAAGGGAAGGGTAGAATGATGAAAGTTTTCTCAAGTAAAAAAGTGCACAGAAAGGAGTTTTTATAGGGGAAGGTAAATTGGAGTGGATCTCCCTCTCATCAAAACTGTTCAAAGATGGAATTATGTGTGTGTGTGTGTGTGCATGTGTGTGTGTCAGTCCCAGTTGGGGCTGGAAATCTTTCTTATCCAATTAAAACATATTTTTAAAAATGAGAGAAAGGAGATAAGATATATACAAGGATGATGAAAGTGAGGGTAGATTAAGGGAGGCATTGGTCAGAAGTAAAACTGACTTTTGAGGAGGGACATGATAAAAAAGAGAAGGAAAAAAAACAGAAGAAAATAGGATAGAGTGAAATACACAATTACTAATCATAACTGAGATTGGGAATAGATGATTTAATCCATAAATCACAAGTATATAGAAAAATGGATTAGAATCTAAATTCCTACAAAATGTTGTATACAGGAGACACACTTGAAACAGACACATAGAATTAAAACAAAAGGCTGGAACAGATTGTATTGTGCTTCTGCAGAAGCAAAAAAGACAAGAATCAGAATTATGATATCAGTCAAAGCAAAATCAATTAATTAAAATCAATTATTAAAGGAGATAATGATGGAAACTAAATTTTGATAAAGGTTACTATAGAAAATTAAGTAATAAAAATTTTACAGGAAGTTTCTCTGATAATGGCTTCATTTCTTAAATTATATAGAAAAGAGTCAGATTTATAAAAAATGAAGAGCCTGTTGCTAATTGATAAATAGTCAAGGAATATGAGCATATCACTATGAGGTATTTTCTCAAGATCAAGGGAAAAGGAAAAGGAACTATCTGTGCAAAAACGTAGCAATTGTTTTATGTGTTCACAATTTGATAAAATATATCCATATGCATATATACACATATAATGTATAAATTTATTGTATGTATATATATATATATGTGTTTGTGTAGTTATATATAAGAAGGGCTAAGAAGTCCCAGTATGATTAGCCTTACATGTTACCAAATAATATGAGAAATTACCTAGTCAATAGAAGTGATGAATTCACTTCCAGTGACCTAGCTATAACTCTACTGGAACACTTTACCTTTGTGAAAACATGTACTTTTTATATCAACTTGCTTTTATAAAGCAATGGTGAATTGCATAGTATCTCAAGAAGACAAATATTCCCCAGGACCTGTAAGGTTAGTGACCAGAATCATTTAATTTGCAAGCTGAGCTTGATTTAAATACTAGTGCCCTACAGGGACTAGAATATCAGTTGTTATGCCAAGACCTTTACAGTCCTCCCTACTTTCCTTGTCTCTGACCCTAGGTAATGTTATCTCTAGACAGAGGAAAGGAAATAGCAGAAGCAAAGAGTTCAGAATTATATTTTTTCTTTTAGTGTTAGCTGAGTAAGCCATTCTTTGATGAAAAGAATTATATTCAGGAAAAGTGGACTGATTTTAGGATAGGTCAAAGAGTCACAATATTAGACATGATATTCTGGCATATTTGCAAGGTTTGATTGGAAATAGATAATATTCAAAACTAGTATAGACCTGGGAGGTCATCACTTTCAATTCTCTCCATTTAGCTTACATCTCTCAATCTTTTCCACAAGAATAGCATGAAACACTTATATGAAGGTTACATATAACCATATAAAAATGGAAATAAGTCTAATCTGGCTTCGGAACCTCTTCTTGATGAAGCCTTACTGGTGCTTTGGGATCACCACTTCCTGTTCTAGACATTCACAAAACATCTCTTTGATATCACTATACTGAGAATTTTTGAAGGAAATAATATGCACTGGCCTATAGTTTGTAACATTCCCATTATATTAAACTTCTTTGTATTCCTAGTAAATAATATATGACCACATGGAAAACTCAAGTCCAAGATTAACATGATCTATCCTCCCCGAAACTGTGTAATTTTAAGTATGGATTTACTTCAAATAAATGTGAATGTTACATTTTACAACATTTAGTTTTACCAAAAAAGTGGCTTTTCTCAACTTATCACAAAATACTATTTTAAGGCAAACTACAGAAGAACTGTCTCACAGTTTCATGAACATGTTAATGTAACTCAATGTCTTTGCATAGGCTGTCCACTATCCTTAGAATACTTTTATCTAGATCTCTATCTCTTAGAATTCTTAGTTTCCTGTAGCAGTCCTGCAAAGGATCACTTCCTACATAAGTCCTATCCTAACCTCCCACAGGTTAACACTCTAACTGCCACTTCCAAAAGATTGCTTTTATTGTCTACATATATTGTATTTACTTATGTTTTTCCTTGTGGATTGCAAGTCCAGGTTCAAATATATAAAAGATAGGTACAATTAAAGAACCTAAACAGATGTTACCATAATCCAGATTAAATAAACCTAATGAAATTGAATGTGAATACTCCTGGCCTTCCTCTACTTTTTTTTTTCTTTTATGAGACCAATGGAGAAATTCTACAAGAGAATACAAAACTCTAAATCTGATTCTAGACTTTCATCTAACAGTGGAAAATTATCCCATGATACCCAAGCAGCATTATGGGAAATTTTTAGAATAACAAAAGAAAGATTGTCAACAATTTCTTAGAAATGTCCTAAACAATTTTCTAGAAAAGATAGACAAAATGTAATTATTTTCCATTAATTTTCCAAATTTTTTTTGAAGGACAATATTTTTACACCATGGGAAAACTGATAGTTTATATAGCATAAAGAATGAAAAGACTTTGACTCAGTGCATTGGTACATTCCTCAATAAGATCAGGTAAAAGTTGGCATGAAGATGTATAATAGCGAGGGGGACTTAAAAAAGGAAGGGACCAGTGAACAGCTGTTTGGGGACTGAGTTCCATGTCACATTTCCTCTTTTTCCACTGAGTTGAGCCTTTACTAATGGAGTCAGACTAAAAGGTAAGTTTATTCCCCACAGCTTCCTTCTAAATTGATGGATTTGAAATTCCCCTCCTACTACATAGACTCTGAATCAATTTCTGTTAGAACTCAAAGTATCTAATTTATTTTGGTATAGGGTTGTTGAAGGAGTGAGGAAGGGAAAGGAAGGGAAAGGAAAGAAAGGACAGAGAGAACAAGGAAGGTCCCTACTATTTCTTTCCTACTACAATTTTGAGGGCTTGATCAAAGAAATCTCTCCAGGGAATATGCTGAGTTCCCTAAGGGAAAAAATAGAATCTTTATCCCAAAGGTTGGCACAGGTGGGCATTGAGATCTTCATTCAGTTCAAGCAGAAGGATTTGGAGATGAGTGCTTTCTTCCACCCAGCTCCCCACAGAGTCCCAGATAAGAAGAAGAGATCTTTCTGGCTCCAACTGCTTTTTGAATCTTCATGGAACTTCATGAAGGTTCCATTTGCCCTTCTCTTGAGGCATCCCTTCAAACTTCAGATTTTCTCTTTGCTCTTGAACATCCCCTTATTCACATATGTAAGTATCTAGTTAGGGTCTCCCTGGAAAAGTGATTTAGTGGCCTATGTAGCCATGAAAGCCAAAAAGCAATAGCTACACATTTTTTCAACAAATAAGCTATCTAAATATTAGACCACATAATGGATAGAATATATTCAGATATGGATTCGATAGGAAGTTAGAATGCTTTTTTTTTCTATATGAACATCATTGAAGAGTTATTTCTATTGGAGTCTTCATATTTTACCTAATAGCTTTCTTATTATATTTAAATTTTGTAAAACAAAGGCAAAATTTTTTTGTCTCCATTGTCTTTTACCTTAATTATATTTACATATCTAGGGATGTGTTTCTTCTGCTGGTTGACAGTATGAATTTATTCAAATTCATTAAACATTATAGGCAGACAGATGATTATCTAGTCTTCCTTATTATCATATATGAAGAAGTTCCCCTAGCATTTTAACATGTGACTCTGGACACCTTTATACAATTTTAAAATGTTATCCTTAATGATTCATCTACAGGAGTGACCAAGAATATCATATAAATAATTGTGATACATATGATAAAAAGGAAGCTGGTATCTCTCAAGAACATTTCATTCATACTGACTATATCTTTTCCAGTGATCCTGAATGATAAAATAACAATGAAAAGATCATCTGAGTTGATCCTTAATGTAATGGAGTATGGACTACAAATCCACAGAAGAGATGTGCCAACTTTATACTTATATCAACTATGACCTAGTGAATAAATAATTTCTTAAAGGCAACCTACAGAAATATGAGGCATAATTTTAAAAAAGGCATCACATTATGGATCCCTAAATAAATCACTCACTGATTTCTGTGGCATGATATCCTGAAACAAATGCATAATCTAGAAATTGGGACTTAGATGTATTTCTATGATAATTGTGATTTTTGAAATATATTGCTTAATGTTATAGTGACATTAGCACTGTCCTAACTCATTCAAATTCAGTGTCAAACATGTAAAAGATGATAACTCTGGCCTGGACGAGGCTCCTAGCAGACTTCAATGGCTACCCAGCAACGCCAATTCTGGGAGGTCACCAATTACCAACTCAATCCCTCAATTTCTTCTACCAGAGTCTGATAATGATAGGTGAACTGGGAAATTTCCCTTTTATCTATGACTCTGACAAGGAATTCCCCTTTACATACTTGACACCTGTAAGGGGAAAAAAAGCTCATTTTTAAGGTATTCCCTTCTCAAATACCACTCTGAGCATCTACATGCTTAATAAGTGCTCAATAAATGCTTGTTGACTTACCAAGATAATCGTAGCACTATCAATTGTTGTATAAATTGTACTAAAAAGAAATCTTGACCTAAAATGGCAAAATAAAACAATTAGACAAACTGGTAAGTGAAGCATTCACAATTTTCAGAGAAAGATACTCTTACAACACTGCCCCTTACTCTGAAAAAGAAGAACATGTGATCATTGGACAAAACACTTGTAAAGATCATGATGAATTAATTGCTGAAAGAGAACATCAAGTAAAGAAGTGATGGATCCTGTATAGTTAAATAAAGGAGAATGTAACATATTTTATTTATCTTTCTTACCTTTTTAAATGTGTTTTAATTTTTTAAGGTAAACACGGACCTGTTTCCTTGCTGTTGGCAAGATTTTCAATTTGCTGCCATCTGAATTATTTGGAATATTGCATTCCTCTGCTCAATTATTTCATATTAAAATTTATTTTAATTGAATAATATATTATTGAGTCCATCCTTTCCAAATTAAGCATTTTAATTGAATGGTAGAAACAGTTGGGACCTTGAAAATTAAACACTATGCTTTGCCTGGAACTACAGTTCATAAAAATGAGAATTTGCTATTTATTTTAAGTTCACTGAATTTCTATTGTTTCAATTGTGTCAGTTAAACAGAAAGTTTAACAACTGACAATTAGTTGATATGGATATTAAAAGGGCTTTTTAAGAATGGTAAGCATTTCTTTCATCCACTGACTTTGTCACATTGGAAGACATTAAATGTTAATGCTAAAAAGAGACCAAGCTAAAAATATTTTAATTGTTCAAGTCATTGTTAAGGATATATGGGATATATAGAAGATAGTGTGAAATTTTTACCCTGAAAAAAATGAATATAATTTTACATCCATAATACCTAAATGGAGAGGATAGAATTAAACATGAAATGATAAATCTATGTTTTGTAACATGTCCTATTGAAGTTTATATTACATTTAGGAAATTGTGAATTTGTTCAGCAGTTTGTTTAATTATAAAATGATTAATCCAATGTGGAGAGGTAGAAAATGAATCAAAATCCATATTTTTGTTTAGTGTATGTAATAAGTTACAAATAACAAAGTAAAAAAGAAAAAAATGTTTCATAAGAAGAATCAATAAATAATTGTGTTGAAATTGATATTTTATCTGAATGGTTTCAATATATGTTTAATCAATTTTTAAGATATTTAAAGTTACATTCATAGCACTTTTTAAAGAAAGCAACTTAAAATATAATGGGAATAAAACCACAAATCTCAAGCATGCCTAGCTTACCAGTTTGTCAGTAAAGGATAATTTGGAAAAGAAAAAGAAATGCAAACAAATAATAAACAGACTACAGTAAGCCCTGGTGGACAATTAGGAGAGAAAACCAACTACATATCGAAGAAAATACAAGATGACAAACTACCCTATTAGCTTTACATTCATGCTGTGTACCTGACGACCAAAATTTAATTAAAACCAGACACAATGATATTTTATAAACTATGTAATGAATTCTCAGTGACAAAAATAGTCTATAAAGTCCTGTAGAAATGAGTTGGGAAATGGACGCCCATGGTGACCAGTAAAAATCTGCCTGTATTCCCCATCTGTGGAATGTTGTACCTCCTGAGGCAGTAAAAGGGGAAAAAAGGCATTGAAGTGAAACAAACATAACAGATAAAACCATGTTTAAAATGAAAACTACAAGAGGACAAATTGGAAAAGAAATGGTTTCTTTTCATTCATGGTTATAGAGCTATTTTCCAAACAAAAATAATAAATAATAATAATTTATATTTTTACAAGTCCTATAATCATATAATGAACCTTTTCTTTTCTCTTTCCTTATAGTTTAATTTTTTTCTTTTTCCCTTTATCTTCCTAAGTACAACTCTATTATACTTTTAAATTACATTTTTGATTTAATTGCTTAAATTCTGTAAATCCTATATTAATTCACCCACCACCTCCTTCATTCTTCATTCTTCCAAACTTCTTTGTTCCACAGTACTAAGGAGTTTTTTTTTTTTAAAAAAAGGTTTTATTCTCCTAATATCTTCAATTTTAAAAGTAGTTTATAGCTTTATAAAGTGTGTTGTTATAGGGTCCATAATACAGTTTTCAGAGGATCTTCAGTTTGTTTGTCTTTTTTTTCTACTAATGTTAACCATCAAGGTTTTTTTGTGCTGCGATGATGCTAGAGAATATGCACAACAATATTTGAGAGCAAGTGTTATCACAGATCTGATTACCCATCCATCTACCTCCAAACATATGGAAACAAACATTTTAAATAACATAATCATGCATTGCCTGTGTAGATGTGGAATTATTCACACCATACAACAAATGAACCCCCCAAATTTAAAAGCATAAAGGAAAGAATAAATGAAGGGTAATAAGGAAGAGAAGAAGAAAAAAGCAACACAGAGAAGGAATAATGTTCATGTACTGATTGATGTTGCATATATGGATAATTCCAACTTCATTGAATAGTTTTGATGCTAAAAATAACCAGATTGATATACAGATGATTTTGAATAGGATTGTAGAATGAAAATAAAGATTCTTTAAGAGTAAGCCATTCATAAAGCAGTCTCTATGTTTCTCTCCCCTTGTCCCAAAGCAACTTTCTGTGTGATGTCTCAATTAATTTTTTTAATTTTAAACCATTTTGACATTTTATATGACATAAATATTAGCTCTCCAATACTCTCCTTTATTCTCAGAAAACCATCCAATATAATTTTTAGAAGAGAAGAAGATTCAGCATAACCATTCCACATTTGATAACCTTGACCTCTGTAAAAGAACAAGGAGCCATTCCCTCACATCAATTTGGATCCTAAATTGTTCTCTACAATTTCACAACTTTCAATTTTGTTTTGGGGGTGATTGATTATTGTGTAATTAGCTATCCTGGATTTGCTTACTTCAGTGTAAATCAATTCATGTAGTCTTTTTATGTATCTCTGTAGTTATCATATTGGTTTCTTATAGCACAATAATATTCCACCACATTCTGGTCACATAGCTTGTCCAACTAGTCTGCAGTTATTGGGAACCTTCTTTATTTCTGATTGCTTGCTATCACAGCATAATATACTATAAATTATTTTGATGTATACAGAATTTTCTTTTTTTTTTCATTGACCTCTGTTGAATTTTTACATAGCAGTGGAATCTCTGGATCAAAGAAGATCTACATCTCAATTGCTTTCCAAAAAAAAAATTATACTGATTCATGGCTCCATCATCACTAATGTGTCTATTTTCCCACAAACTTTCCTACACAGACTATTCCTATTTGCCAGGTGAGAGGTGAACTTTGGGCTTTTGTTTTAAATTTTCTTCTTAGTCATCTGAGGCTTTCTTCCCTATGGTTATTAATGGTTCATTATTTTGTTGGGAAATATTTGCTTCTATCCTTTGATTCCTTTTCTATTTGAGAATGGCTTTTTGGTCAATTATTTCTGTTGCTCATCTACATATCTTAAAAATAGACTCAGCAGAGATATGCAGCTTTTCCATAGTTAACTGCTTCCTTCATTCTATATGTGCTTTTCTTTTTCATTGATAAAATTTTTCTTTTTTAAGTAAGCAAAATTAAATGTTTAATAATAGTTTCTATCTGAATCATAGGATATTACATTCTAGAACTTGATAGATTATTCGATTAAATCCCCTAATTTTACATATAATGAATCTGAATCTGAGGAGAAAAGTGACTTGCCAAAAGCCACAGGCATCAAGTAACAAAATCAGATTTCAAATCCAGTTTCTCTGACTCCAAATCCATTGCTCTTTTCAGTACCTTCGCATGTAGTTCAAGCTGGGGAATTAATCTAAAGTAAGATTTTATAATTATCTCATTTTTCATCAAATAAGAAAAATCAAGTGTGAAAGGGTGGGTTGTTTGCTTATGATATGATTGAATACATTTGCTTTTTTAAGTTTTACAGATACTTTTTTATACCAGACCTTCATGATAGAGCCCATCCCTTCTCCATAGAATTCAGAGGAAAAAAGAAAATCACTTGAGCAAAATCCATGAATACAAACCACATTTGTTTATTTAGTCTTTCATTTTCATAGTCCTATACCAGAGGAAATTATTTATTCCTCCATTCCCCAAAACCAGTATTAGTAATTTTGTTCAACCTAGTTTAGCTGCTTCAATGTTTTAATTTGTGACAAACAGTATAGTCTATGTTTTGGTTCTTTTAGATTTGCAATAGTTTCTGACTCTTATATTTAACTCCAGTGTCAAAATGCTTAAACTATATTAGTTTTAATTGTCTCATCATGCAAAATGAAGGGGATGCACTTGATGAGATGAAAGAGAACTTAGATATCATCTTACTCAACCCCATCATTTTATAAATGAGGAAACCTAAGGATCAGAAGTTTAGTGGCTTCACTAAGTCCAGGATTTGAATCTAGATTCTGTGCTAAGTCAAATATTCTTTATGCTAATGACACTGCCTCTCAACACTACTTTAAAATGAAAATAAGTGATATCTTATTCTCAACTTTCTGACCTTCCCCACCCTGATGCTCCTTGCTCTCAAAAATGTTTTTTTTTCCAATGTTCTCTGTAAATTACCCTTGGAGGTGTGCCATCATTTCCCTAAATATCTCCCAATCTCCCTTTAGAAAGTCTAGAAAGGGAAATAATCTTTCCCACTGAGGGGGGAAATAATTCACATCTTTTACAAAATTTGGGACTTGAGTATATCCTAAAGGTTCTTTTTTCTCTTTCTACCCTTTAGCTATATAAGTGAAAACATCTGAAAACATATTTGATCATTTGAAAATAATTTTAAATATTACTCATCTAATATATAGATAAATCAAAGAAATTTATTGAGTTCTTAAAATCCTCCATAATTGGGCCCAAATTACCTAGCCAGTCTCTACCACTAAGGTTCAATATTTTTACCTATTTCTACAGTTCCCCACCCCCAATACACATACCCACACACAAACACAAAGAGGGAAGAAGGCAGAGGTGCGGGGAAGAGAGAGAGAGAGACAGAGAGACAGAGAGAGACAGAGAGAGACAGAGAGAGACAGAGAGAGACAGAGAGAGACAGAGAGAGAGAGAGAGAGAGAGAGAGAGAGAGAGAGAGAGCATAATGATATCACAAAAATCACATATTGTATATTGTGACCAGGTAGGATGTTTACTAAGAATTCAGGGTTGGTTCAATATTAGGAAGACTATCAGCATAGCTGATGATTCCATTAACAAAAACAGCAAAAATCATATTATTATTATATTAATAGATTCAGAAAAAGCATAAGACAAAATTTAATATACCTTCCTATTAAAAGCACCAGAAATCTTTGGAATTTATGAAGACTTACTTAACAGAATAAGTAGTTTCTATATAAACTCCTGGTAAGCATTAACTTTAATAAGAATAAACTTGAAGCCTTCCCAATAAGATCACAGTGAAGCAAAGATGCCCTTTATCACCACTTTTATTAAATGTTATATTAGAAATCCTAGCTTTAGCAATAAGAAAAGAAAAAGAAATTGAAGAAATAAGCAATGAGGAAAGAAAACTATCAGTCTTTGAAAGTGATTTCATGGTGTACTTAAAAAAACCTACAAAATCAACTAAAATGAATTAAAACAATTAGCAACTTTAGCAGGTGGCAGAACATAAGATAGACCCATATAAAATCACTGGCTTTCCTATATACTACCAACAAAAGTCAACAGAAAGAAAAATATCCCTTTGAAAATAATTTCAGACAATATAAAATATTTGGGAGTATACTTTCCAAGATAACCCTGGGAAATATACAAATATAATTGCAAAATACTTTTCGTACAAAAAAAGTTAGACCTAAATGTTGGGAAAATGTTAATGACCTATAGGTAGGTCAAGTAGATATAATAAAATGTCAGTTCTACCTAAATTAATTTACTGATTCAATACAACAGCAATCAAACTACAAAATAATTATCTTATCGAGTTAGAAAAAATAATAAAATTTGTCTGAAAGAATGAAAGGTCAAGAATATCAAAAGGAATTGATTTTTTTTTAATGTGAAGGAAAGAAGTCTAGCGGCACTAGATTTCAAATTATATTACAAAGCAGCAATTATGTAAACAATCTAGTACTGGCTAAGAAATAAAGTGGTGGATCAGTGAAACACATTAGATACACAATGCACAGTAGTAAATAACCATACTAAACAAGTGTTTGATAAATTCTAGGATCCTAATTTTTTAGTTAAGAATTCATCATTTGACAAAAAATAATGCTGAGAGAAGTGGAAGTTTTGAAGAAACTAGATATAGGCTAAAATTTCACAGCATATACCAAGTTAAGGTCAAAATGGATAAATGAATTAGACATAAAGAGTAATATCATATGTAGAGACAAATGTTTCTAAATTTTTACATTTCACTTTGATAGATAAGGAAAAAAGTTTATAATCAAGAAAGAATTAGAGAGGACCACAGGAAACAAATGGATAATTTTGATGATGTGAAAATCAAAATGTTTTGTACAAACAAAATTAATGCAGGCAAAATTAGATGGAAAACAAGAGACTAGGAAAAATTACAGCATTTCTCCAATAAAATCTAATTTTTCAACTCTAGTGAATTAAGCCAAATTTATGAAAGAAAAAATGTCATCTACCCCATTGATAAATGCTCAAAGGAGCAGTTTTAAGAAGAATTTAAAGTTGTTAAAAATCACATAAAAATGCTCTAAATCACTGTTGATATGAGAAATAAAATTAAAAATTTTTCTGATATTTCCAAAGGACCAATAATGGAAAATATTACCCACTTTCAAAGGGAGAAGTTATGAACTCTGAATTTGAGTGTAGTCTACATTTAATTTCTTTGTTTTTATTGTTTCATTATGCATTTTCTTTTGCAACATAGCCAAAATGGAAGTATTTTTTACATGAGCCCTCATGTATAATTAAAATCAAATGGCTTGCCTTTTCAATAAGATGGGAAGGATTGGAGGATAGGAAAGGATTTGTAACTAAAGATTTTTTAAAATGATTGTTAAAAAGTTTTGCATGCAATTAGGAAATATTTAACAAAATATGTAAGATATATTTTAAAATATACGAGCACATTAAGACATTGTATAGCATTTTTTGTTCTTATTGTATAGCACATTTTGCTATCAATCTCTGTGAAGTCATCTTTCCTTTACATCTTAATTAAGGACATAAGATTTTTCTAACACCTTCTTTCCAAAGGTATCTTAATATAGTGGATAGGGTATTGAATGTGGACTCAGTACCAAGACTTTGGTTCAAATCCCACTTCATCCACTTATTAGTTGTTTAACCTGAGGCAAGTCAATTAATCTCTCTGCTCCTCAGCTTCAACAATTATAAAATGAGGAATATGAATCTCTAGTGTTTTCTAATTCTAAAACTATGGACTTCTAACCTCTTGTATTTTTCTATAATGATATTTTCTTCCCTTCTACCAGTATCTATACCTCTATGTAATGCTTCTCAGGATCCCCCAGAGAGTGTTATGACAAACCATTTACACATTTTCTCCCCTAATATTTTTTTCTTACATATTTCTGTGTCTCTCATTCAAAAATCAGCTTTCTGTAGACAATTATATAGCAAACATTTATACCTCAGTGAGAATTGAAAGTAAAATGTTTCCTCTTTCAGAGAATATTTCAATTTAAGCCTATACTTTAGGGAATGAAATGATTTCAAGTATAAACAAATAACCCACAGGATAATTGGGATAAGAAGGAATTACTCTCTCAGCCTCATTTCCTGGAAGTTTTCATTTTCTCCCCACATAAAAGGCTGTTAGTACTCAGGAGTACAGGCTGAGTATCTCTAACACATTCACAGGCCCATATCCACATCAAAAACATGCATTTACCTAATGCTAAGTTTCAGTCTTGACAAATATTTTATTTCTAAACTCCACCAATTTCATTTATCAGTATTTGTTTTCATTATATTTGTTGCAGTCTCTGTTTTCTGACTTTTCTGGTCATGACATAGTTACCTTATTTTGTACAAGAAAAATATACATCAGTAACTGTAATGATACTTTCCTGTACACATTAATAGCTTAATTTAATTTAAACATTTATTGAACTCCTTCTATGAACAAAGTATATGTAGTAGTGAAATGTGGGCCAAGTATTAGCATAGTAACATATTAGTAAAATGTGTTCTTAGGAATACTGATGACAAAAGGGAAAAGCCCCATATCCTAAAGGAGCTGATATTCTAATTGATAAGTAAAGCCAGTTTATATACAAAGAAATTTCAAGTGAGATCAAGAGATGACTTAAGCTTCACTTTGAAGAGATCACATTAACTTGCATTTTGAATGAAGCTAGGAATTTTATTAGGTGGAAGTACTAAGAGTATATTCTGTATATCTGGATCTATATAGTCAAAGTTAGAGAAGCAGGAGATGGCATCCTAATGTGTTAAAAAGTCATGAAATAATACAAGAAAAGTAAGTGGGTAAGTTGTGATTCAGTTACGAAGTGCTTGATTACAAGTTGTGGGGTTTTTTTTCTTAGAGTAAAGAAGGAGTCGATTATAAATAGGAAAGTGATGTTAATAGATTTGTGTTTCATAAATATCAGTTTAACAATTGCTGGGAAATTAAATTGACTAGAGTCATGTTGGTGAACCTATGGTACACATGTCAGAGAGGGATGCTCCCTTCCTCCTCTCCATTCTTGCCTGAAAACATTTCTCATATCACCCTGCCCCTCTGCCAGCAGGCCAAAAGGAGAGCATCCTCCCTCCCCCGTTGTAAGGGGAAATTTTAGGGTTGTGACAATCTAAATTTTATTGGTCACCAGGGAAAACTCCAAATAAAATAATCAAGTCAGTTTGGAAATTTTATGGTGGTTTAATTAATGTAGAGGGAAGGAATTAAGAAGAAAAGAGAGGGAAAGGGTATAGGATTTCTCCCGCCTAGCCTGTGCCAGGGGGAGTTCAAAGACCTCTGCTACGAGGTCTCTTCAGAAGATTAGACACTTCCTAGGAAGATAGTATTTGGAAGGTAAAGGAGAAAAGAATCAGGCTATACTCTGAGAGAGCTCAGAGAAGACGCCTCACCTGAACTAGGTTACTAAGCTTCCCCCAGTAGCGTATCAAGAACACTCACCGCCAAACCCGGACAATAGCTGCCGTCACACCAAGACGCCAAGATGCTCAGCACGCTGCCGCCAGTCACCTCTCTGAGCAAAGAGGCCAGAGAGAGGAAGTGATGCCAAATATATAGACTGTTTTTACATCACTTTCCTGTGTCTCACATATACCAATGGAAGCTTAAGTTTGACTTTGGACAGCCCAGGGGTCTGTCAGTTGTTTCTGATTTGTCATTTGCTAGCTCATGTCTGTCATAGGCCATCCTTCTCAATACTTAATCCTTAAGTAGGGATGAGACATTCCTGTTTTGTTAGACTAAGCAGGGTGGAGTAAACCTAAAATTCATACTGTCCAGTGTAGGTAAGGTGGGGGACATCACATAGGGCATGAGGGTCGCAATTTGGACACTTAGTCTCTAAAAGATTCACCATCACTAGACAAGGGGAACCTATAATCAGGGAAACAAATTAGGATATTATTGCAATGGTCCAAGAAGATAGTCTGTTATAATTCAAAACAGTCAATCATCTCATCTAGCTTATGCTCCAGAGTAGTAGAGTAGACAGAGAGATGAATTTGTAATCAATAGAATGAAGGTTGACCTAATTCTTCTGACACATAAGTTGTTTGACCATGGGCAAGTCACTTAACCTCTATTAAGTCTCAGTTTCATTAATAAAGTGAGAATGGACCAAATGGCCTCAAAGATGCCTTCCAGCTCTAAATCAGTAATCCTTTGAACATCTGTTTGACACTGAAAATAGAAATGTGAATGTAACAGGAGTAGTGTTTTTAAGAAATATTTGAGTTGTAATATGAAAAGTCTGTCAAAAAAATCACATTAGCAGGAGAAAACTCAGATATAAAGAACAACTCTACCTATAAAACTTTTCAGTACCCTTATTTATTCAGATGCATGCTGTTCAAATGGATATTTACACAAATAACCATGAGGTAGAAACAAAAAATGAGCCTTCTCGACACTATGCCTGTCTTATCCCAAACTTTAAATTGAACTCTGCTCTGCTGGAAGTTTGGAGGTCACATGAAATAGTGATCTAACTTAGTCAAAACATTTGAATAATCTCTTCTAGTAATGATATTATTTAGGTTATTGTATGAAGGCTTGTTTTCAAGAAGAAAGAAGTCATTTGTTCTACTATACCTAAGGGCAAACTCTAGAGAATTTAAAAGGTCTTTAATTTTTATTACTGACAAAAGAATTAATAATGTTAATGTATCAGCACATAAAAATTTCATATTTTCAAACCATATTCCATATACCATTTTCAAATTAAATGTCATACAATTTTTAACATAACATTTGGAAAATTCATATTATAATCCTTCATTTAAATTTACCAAATTCTTATGGAGTAGAAACTTATTGTTTCTATCATGGAGATGTTGAGATTTACCTAGAATGTAAATTTCTTGAAATCAGGACTGTCTTTTTATTTTCTAATTGAATCTCCAACACCTAGCAAAGTGATTTCCACATATTATTCCCTTAATAAAATTTAAAGTTTTATCACATAAAAAACCAGCTAGACTACTAAGTAATATGTTGTTTAGACTTCCAAACTCAAAGTATTTGTTAATTAATAATATATGGTAGAGGATGATAATAACTACAAAAAGGACGTGATTATAGGCAGACAAAGGTCATACTGGCAAATTTGGCAATTATTGTACCCAAAATGTTTAACTTCAGTGATAATGTATTATAGCTCTTTAAGATCTGAACAGAGCTTTACAAGTCATCCATCAGATCCCCATAACAACTCTAGGATATAGATAACACAAGTATTATTTTCCTCATGTTTTAGATGAGGAAACTGAGTTTGAGAAGTTAAGTGACTTGTCCATCATTCTATAGCTAGTAAGTATCACAGCTGGGATTTATACCTATGGTTTTTCTTGACTCCAAGATGAGAATATTTTCCATTATAATATGCTGTCATATAACAATTCCTTATTATTATTATATAAGGAACTCACCCATTTTAAGACAAGCAAGTTACCTTAATTTTTCTTAAGTTCATGATTGGCAATTGATTAGTTCATGGTTAAAGCCAAATTGAAAGAGGTATTAACTTAAATACAATGCAAATGATAAGAGCCATAAAGTATTGTGCAATATAATTAATTCTCACAATTTATCCAGTGTGCAGGAAAACAGAAACATTGAATCAACGCTTTTCAGTGTTTAGTGTCTTTGCAATTTAAGGAAAAAAACAACAACAACAAACCTTGGTATGAGGGAAGGTGCAGGGAAAAACTAAGTTACTAACCAATATTTTCAACCAAAAATTGTACCAAGGATTTTCTGGCCCAGAGTATATAGTATACTAGAAATTTGCCCAATGCTCTGTATTACCTCTGTCAACATGGAATCTAGAAACCTCAAACTTGTAGCCTGGTAAGATCTGATGAACCCCAAGTTTTCCGGGCTAACTTGTAAGTTGGGAGACCCCAAAGCTTGTACTTGCTCCCCATTCCCCTGAGAATCCACCCAGAAGGGAATCTCAGGCTATCCTTTTCAGACTGAATGGATTCTAAGGTAAAGATAACTCTCATCAGGTGGGACCAAGCCCAAGCCAAGTGACTCTTTTTGTCTCCAGAAACCTCTCACTGTATCACACCCTCCTTTCCAGGATGGAGCTCAGGACCTCAGTTTAGGAAACTGACTCACTGCCTATTATGCGAAAGAGTATTTGGCTTGGGCATGGCTCCACCTGACAGAGATTGTCTTTACCTTAGGGTCCATTATTCAGTCTGAAAAGGATAGCCTTCTGGGTGGATTCTCAGGGGAACAAGTACAAGCTTTGGAGTCTCCAACTTACAAGCTAGCCTGAAAACTTGGGGTTCATCAGATCTTACCAGGCTACAAGTTTGAGGTTTCTAGATTCCATCTTGATAGCTAACACTAGCTATGAAACATCATATTCTGCTCATGTTACTTTAATAGGTCAAAACTCTGTACTTTTGGGAAGGTGGGTTCTCCCACGACAGTTGCAGATGAAACTCCTTTATGCTTATGTATTCTTTATGAGTTATTGGAGCCCCTAATATCAAGACCATGTGATCAGGTTTCAAAACTTAGCTAGAATGATCCTTGGAAGTTAGACCTGCTGAGACTACCCTTAAAGCCTTTCCATCTATATTGGGTCACAGTTCATGCTGTTTGGGCAGAGCCTTTAGAAACATTTGCATTTGTGGAGGGTTTTCTTACCCTGGAGATCCCTGTGTTAATGAGGTAACAAGTCCTAGAAATATAAATACCTATTGAATTCACAAGTTGGTTAAATATAGATCTAGCTAGCATTCCATGAAATCACAAGTCTAACAAATGGAAATATGAATATATATTATGCATTATAAAACAAGAAAATATGCTGTATTTTTCTTAATGGGGTACTTAGTAATTAGTTTAGACTTAAAGACAATTGAAAGGGTTCAAAATAAATATATTTCTATTTTCTAGGCTTACGAGTTCATTTATATATGCCTATTATATATGTGTGTATATATATGCATGTATATGTGCACATTTATATACATATATATGAAAAACATATTACATATATATATATATATATATATATCTCCATGTGTGATGTCTGCTTTCATTACATTAGAATGTTCTCAGACAAGGAAACTCTATTAATGCAAGATGTCACTAGCTCTGCAACTTAAAATCTTACAGAATTTCTTGGGTCACTGAGAAGAAAAGGAATTTGCTCTTGCTCATAGAGATTTCATGTGTCCTAGTTAGAACTTTCAGTCAGGATTTTATTAACTCTAAGACCAGCTCTCTATGCATGATATCCCATTGCCCAATATGACCCTAAAGGGATCCTTTGAGACCTGAAGGAATGGTGAGAATTTTCTTGATTGCATTTGTGGGTAAATTCACTTAAATAAAATCCAAAGACGTGTTATATAATTTCAGGCAATAAAAAAGGCAAATATATATAATTAAATTCAAATTGTTAAGCTCAAATCCTAAATATTATTTTAAGGTGATCTAATGGTATAGATTACATGAGAAACTACAAGCACTCAAAGGACAGATGAGTTAATATCCTTAATTTAACTTTTATAATTACATATTGGCTACATCACAACCCATATCTTAGCAAAGTCATCCTAAGCCATTTACAAATGGGATTATTACATTGCTTAAGTAATTATTCTTTACAAGATAAGGCCAGGATATTTAAACAGCTCTATATGAAGAGCTACCTAATATCCCATTAGGCATGCCTATTGAAAGACCAAGATGGCTAAGAACTGGGTGACAGGATTTAAATAATGAGTTTGTTACACAGATAAATTGCTCTGCTGTCCATATTCTGGTTAAAGACTGATCCAGAAAACTAGATTCACCTAAATGAAGCTCACCAACTGGAACATTCTGACAAACAAATGTCACCTCCTGTTCTATTTTCTTTTTTATTATTTTTTCAATTATGTGGGGTGACAAAGCTAGAAATAAAAGAGATACCAAGAAATTAGGGAATAGCTGAACAAACTGGGTATTTAAATATAATTGATTCTATTACTTTTAAATATTTGTCCCAATTACCTGTAAAAATTACTAAAATTCATTTTTTTTTAAATTTTGAGTTCCAAATTCTCTCTTCTCCTTCCCCATATCCTTCATTGAGAAAGCAAGCACGTTGATATAGGTTATACTTGTGCAGTCACGCAAAACATCTTTCCATATAATTCCAATAATTCATGGTCTAAAAGAAATAACAGAACAAAAACATCATGAATTTCTTAAGAGCATGCTTTGATCTGTATTTAGACTGCATTAATTCTTTCTCAAGATAGAATTTTTCATCTTGAGACCTGTGAACAATGGTCTCCTGATTCAGTCCACTTCATTTTGTTGCATCGATACATTTAAGTCTTTTCAGGGTTATTAATATTCCTTCACAATCATAAACCATAAGTTGTTCATTTCCCAATTGATAGGAAACCTCTTGATTTCAAATTCTTTGCCACAACAAAAATCTTTTATGAATATTTTTGTACAAGTAGGTCATTTTCTCATATCTTTGATTTCTTTGGAATACAGATCTAGTAGTAGTATTGCTGGTCAAAAGATATGCACATTTTTATGGTCTTTTGATCATGGTTCCAAATTGCTCTATAATGGTTATATCAGTTCACAGCTCCACCAACAGGGTTTTAGTGTCCCAATTTTCCCATATTCCTCCAATAATTATCATGTTTCTTTTTTGTAATATTAACCAGTTTAAATTTAAGGTATTGTCTCTAAGTTGTTTTAAATTGCATTTCTCTAATCAATGGTAATTTTGAGCATTTATAAAATGACTATAGAGAGCTTTGTTTGAAAACTGCCTATTCATAGCCTTTGTCAATTTTTCAATTGGAAAAAGATTTTCATTTTTATAAATTTGACTCAGTTTCCAATATATGTATTAAATGATACATTTATCAGAAAAGCCTTACTATAAAAAAAATCCCCAATTATCTGATTTCCTTCATTCTTGGATGCATTGGTTTTCTTTATGCAAATCCTTTTTTATTTAAGCAAGCAAAATTATCCATTACATATCCTTATGCGCTATAATGCTCTATAATGTTTAGTCAGAAATTCTTCTTTTATACATATATCAGATAGGTGAACTAGCCCATTCAACTCCAGTTTGCTTATGGTATCACCCTTTCTATCTAAATCATGTATTCACTTTGGCATCCTCTTGATATATGGTCTAAGACTGTTGGTATATACCTGGTTTCTACCAAATGGTTTTCAGTTTTTCCCAGCAGTTTTTGTCAAATACTGAATTCTTTTCCCAAAAAGTGGGATTTGTGATTTATCAAACACTATATCAATATAGTAGTTTTCTCCTATGTGTATACCTAATCCATTCCACTGACACACCACTGTATTTCTTAGCTAGTAAAGATGTCGATGAATACAGATTTTTCTTTTTAATTTAATTTTCCATAATTACATGTAAAAAGTTATCAACATTTTAACAATAATTTTAATTCTCAAATTCTCTCCCAATCTTACTTCTCCACCTGCTTCCCCAGTCTCTTGATTACCAATCTGATATAGATTTCCCATGTGATGCAATGAAAAAAAATTCCTTATTTTCCCTATTTGAGGTGAATGTTTTATGGAGAAGTCGTTGCAATATATGTTTACCTAAGCAAAAAAAAAAAAATAGCAAAATAGTATTCCTTTTTGGGAAGGAAAAACAAAAAAAATGATTAAGAAAGTAAAAAAATTTGGCTCTGGATTCAGATTCCAACACGTCTTTCTTTGGAAGCAGGTGTCATTTTTCATCATGATTCTTTTCAGATTGCTTTGGATCATTGTATTGGTGAGAATGTTCACAGATGTTCATTGTAGCATATTATAATATCCTCCTGATTTTGCTTACTTCATTCTGCTTCAGTTCATGTAAGTCTTTCCAGGTTTTTTAAAAATTTTATCTTCCATCTTAGAATCAATACTATATTATTTCCCAGGCAGTAGAGCAGTAAGGACTAGGCCATTGGGGGGGGGGGGGGGGGGGAGTTAAGTTACTTACCCAGGATCACACATTTAGAAAGTGTCAGTGGCCAAATTTGAAGCCAGGACCTCCTATCTCTAGGCTTGCCTCTGAATCTACTGAGCTATATAGCTCCACATTTTCATGTTTTTCTGTGCTCCTCTTGCTCATTATTTGCTACAGCACAATATTATTACATTACAAACACATCCTACAATTTACTCAGCCATTTTGCAGTTGATAAGTATCCTCTGAAATGCCAATTATTTGCCTCCATGAAAAGAGCTACTTTAAAAATGTTTGTGTATATATAAGTCTTTCCCATTTGGGGGCTTTATCTCTTTGGGATACAAGCCTAGTAATGGCATTGCTAGGTCAAAGGGAATGTACTGTTTTTTAGCCCTTTGAACATAGGTCCAAATTGCTCTCTAGAATGATTGAATCATTTCACAATACCTCCACTAATGCATTAAGTTCTCAAGTTCCTCACATCCCCTCCATGTTTTGTCATTTTCCTTTTCTGTCATAATAGCCAATATGACAATTATGGGATGATACCTCAGAGTTGTCTTAATTTGCATTTTTCTAATAATTACTGTTTAAGAGCATTTTTCCACATGACTATAGAGAGCTTTACTTACTTTGAGAACTGTCTGTTCATATTCTTTGACAATTTATCAGTTTTGGAATAATTTGGATATGATAGTCATGTATTTGACTCATTTCTCTATGTATTTGAGAAAATGGGTCTTTGTTGGAAAGACTTGTTAAAGTTTTTTCACCACAATGTTTACATGTATTCCTCTCAATCCTGTTCTTCTCTCTAATCTTTTCCTTCCCCTTTTATTGCCCATACTCAAAATTGTTTAATTTTTGGCCATGATACACTCCACTTGCAACTGACTTAATGATAAAGTTTTTAGAAGTTGTAAGAATCATCTTCCCATATAGGTATTTCAACAGTTTAATCTTATTGCATGCCATTTGGTTTCTTTTTCCTGTTTGCCTTTTTATGCTTCTTTTGAATCTTGTATTTGAGAATCAAAATTTCCATTCAGCTCTGGTCTCTTCATCCAGAATTCTTGAAAGTCCTCCATTTCGTTAGGTATTTATTCCCCCAGCCCCATAGGAATATGATCAGTCTTATTTAGTGAGTGATTCTGGGTTGAAATCTAACTCCTTTACCCTCTGGAATATAATATTCCCAGCCCTCCAATCCATTAATGGAGAAGCTGCTAAATCATGTTTTATTCTGACTGTGACTCAATGATATTTGAATTCTCTTGGCTACTTGAAATATTTTCTCCTTCGTCTGAGAGTTCTGTAATTTGGCTATAATATTTCTGGTAATTATCTGTTTGAACTCTTTCAGGAGCTAATTTATAGATTCTTTCCATTTCTATTTCACCCTCTGTTTCTAAAATATGAAGACAGTTTTCCTTGATACTTTCTTGAAAGATGTTGTCTAAGTACTTCTTGTGATCATGGCTTTCAGGTAGTCCAATAATCCTTTGATTAACAATCCTGGATTTATCAGGACAGTTATTTTTCCAATTAGATATTTTACATTTTATTATTATTATTTTAACTTTGTAGGGATGTTTCTTGATGTCTAATAGTCATTAGCTTCTAACTGTCCAGTTCTAATCTTAGAATATTACTTTCTTCAGTGTACTTTTGTACCCCTTTTCCATTTGGCTAATTAGATTTTCAGTTCTTTTCCTCAGTGAATTGTTGTACCTCTTTTTCCAGATGATCAGTTCTGCCTTTTAAGGAGTTGTTCTCATCAGTTAATTTGTGCATATATTTTCCTCCCCCCACCCCAATTTAGGCAATTCTTCTTTTTAATGAGTTGTGTTTGTTTTTTATTTTTTTGTCAGTGGATTTTTGTGCCTCCTACCAATTGGCCTGTGCTTTTTTTTTTTTAAGTTATTACTTTTTTCTGTATTTTTGTGCTACCTTTACCACACTGTGGATTCTTTTTTAATGATTTTCCTGTAATTCTTTGTCTTTTCTTTTAACTTAAAAACCATTACAAGTAAGTATTTTCTTCCTGTGGTGAAGGGAGCACTGTTCTAAGGTTCAAGTTCTTTATGTGAATGCCTTCAAAACTACCTCTGGTGATATATAAGTTTTTATTTCATCCAGGGTGGTATGATATAAGAAGAGGTATGTTTAATACTCTTCCAGCCTATGCTCTGCTCTGTGAACCACAAGCACTCTTTTCTAACTTATGAGTAAATAACCAGTGTCCTCTCAGCCTGTGTGACTACAAGTAGTAGAGTGTATGTTAGTGCTTCTTATGGTCCCAGGACAGTGACCTGGATCTGTTCATGAGCAATATAATTCTTGTACCCAGAGCAATCAGAGACCCTTTTCCTTTTTAGCAGTTGTACAACCCCCTTTGCCATCTGTGGCTGTGGGTTCCAGAAACCTTTCCTGCTGATTCATGATGGGGACTGCCATGGCATTCCATGCTCCATTTACACCTTTCTGCAATAGATTTTCAAGCCAGCATTCAAAGTTATTTTGGCCTCAAAAATCATATCACCAATTATTTTGGTGGATTGTGCTGCTCTGGAATTTCTTTTGAAGCATGATATCATAATTGGTTAGAGAGTAATTTGGTAGAGATCAGATGTCTCTCCACTTTCTTGGCCATGACTACTGCTTTGCAATGCAGTGAGAAATGTGGTAAAGCTAAGACACCTTCCTCATGTTTGTTTTTCATTCATCCTTTTGATTTTGTTGAACTTTTATGATTCCAGATAGATTTTATTATCTTTCTAACTCTATGAAATAATTATTTGATTGCGTGGTACTAAATAAGTGAATTACCTTAGGTAGAATTGTAATATTAGTGTACTGGCTCAGCCTATTCAGCATTTCATGCTTTTCTAATACTTTTTGACTTTTTCTGTATGAAATGCATTTCCTGATTGTTTCATATAATTCCCAGTTTTCTCTCAGATGACATGCCACCAAGTATTTTATGTGGTCATATAGTAATTTTATATACATTTCTACTTCTTCCAGCTGGGCATTGTTGGTAACATATCATTGAAATATAGATGATTTGTGTGGGTTTATTTTATAATCTATTTTATACCTGTAAACTTATTAAAGATTTTCATTATTTCAACTAGATTTTTAATTGATTATATATATATTCCTCATCCCCTTTTCTCATTCCTTCAGTTTCTTTTTCTTTCTATATTGTTAAATCTAACATTTCTAGTAGAGTATTAAAAATAGTGGTAATAATGGGCATTCTAATTTCACCCTGATCTTATCTAAAAAGTTCTAACTTATTCCCAATCCAGACAATACTCAGTAATATTTTTATATGCATATTACTTATCATATTAAGAAAAGTTCTATTCATGCTGTTAAATTTATTTCTGGTTGAGACTGAAATATATTAATAGGTAGTGTCCAAGCATTTAGTTTCTAAATCCCAAAATGAATTTCTAAAGTAAAATGTAGTTTATTTTACAATAGAGGTTAGATATTAAGTGAGAAAGGGGTAGAGAGGGAGAGAGAGCTCTGGCTTCCTCAGAGCCAGGTAAAATTCTAAGGCTTTAATAAGGAAACAAAGTCTCAAGACGATGGGCCTTTCTCAGAGGTGAAGAGAAAGGCAGGGTTACTATGTCAGACTTTCACTCACCAAGGGCGACCATCTAAAAAGAAAGCAGTCTGAGGTCTCCTGCATGAGCTCCTCAAGGGATCCAGTTCCACAGCCAAGTCCAAGTGTCCATCTTCCAGTCTCTCCTCCAAGTGAGAGTTCTTCAATCTAACTAGAATCAAATATGTCTTCTTCTGACCTCTGGTCCTCTTTTTAAAGATCTTTTTCTCTTGTGTCACCTCCTCTAAATTTCACATCTACAAATCATAATAGACATTCCTCTCCAAGACTGTCCACTCTTTAGTTCACACCTTCTTTGGTTAGATTATACACTTTTGGATACTTAAGACCTTTTTTGGTTAGTTCACCTTTTGTAGATAGTTAACACCTTTTTGTAGTTAAAATGGGTATATATACTTCAAATATTAAGTTACCACTTTTGTAGATTAAAATCTAAAAATAGATTGGATTATAATTCAATCTTCCCAATAAAGGAAAAGCTAAGTACCTTCATTGTTACAATCAGGGAATTATAATTTAATCTTTACAATAAAGGAAGAGCTAACTATCTTCATTGTTATAATCAGGAGAGAGATAAATCCAATCTTCACAATGCCAATGCTCTCTAGTGTTTTGTTGTTGTTGTTTTACTAGGAATGAGTATTTTTTTTCTAAAATTTTGCTGCATCTAGTAAAATAACCATATATATTTTTTTGGTTTTGTCATTTATATGGTCAATTATGCTTACACTTTTCCTGACATTAAACAAGTCCTGAATTTCTAGTATAACTCCAACCTGGTTATAGTGTATGATATTTGTTATAAGTTGCTATAATCAGAGGTGGAGTCAAGATGGCAGCATAGAGGCAGCAAAAGTTCAAACCTCTGAAAACCCTTCCTTACCATTCACAAAGTAAATGCTCCTAGGGGACTGAAAACCAAACTCCTGGGGACTGAAAACCAAACCTAACAATAAGACAGAGCCAAGGAACCCCTCTGCTAGACTCAATTGAAAAGATACGCCCCCCAAAAGCTGGAATTCCAGAACACTTGGGTTTAAGGGGAAAGCAGAAGGAAGGTTCCAGGACCTCTCCCCCCCTCCACCTAGAGCTCTAAACTTCCAGCGGCAGCAGGAACCTCTGGGTGGGCAAAGGAGCTGGTCTTGAGGGAGTACCTTGTGGGCAGGGTTGTGCCAGCCTCAGAGTGTTGAACACAGGCATTGGGGAAGGAGCTGGAGAGGGAGCTCAGAGCAGCAGCCTGGTCACAGCAGCAGAGACCCTCCATATTGCTTCCACCTTCCAGGAGGTTTTGGCCTCAAGGGACACCCAGCCCACCCCAGCTGAACTTAATCCCATCAAAAAAGTCTTCAGAGGTCAGGGAAGCTCAAACTCCAACAACACTCCTTAACAGATTGCTAGACTTTAATCCAATCAAAATCTTCCAGAGGACAGGGAAGCTCAAGCTCCAATACCCCTCTCCCACAGACGGCACTGAGAGATCTCCTGACAAAACTCCAAGAAGGGACTGACAGAAGACCCCAAAACCAAAAAAATGAGAGGAGCAAGAGCACAGACAACTGTGGGTAGTAAAGAAGGGTTAAATATGAGCAAACAACAGAAAAAGAAAATAGATTGAAAGAATCCACAGATCACCTCCTGTACTTAATCCCCAACTGACAACACCCAGGAATGTTATAGCCAAATTCAAGAACTATCAGACCAAGGGAAAAAATATTGCAAGCTGCCAAGAAGAAATTATTCAGATACCATGGAACCACAGTGAGGATAACACATGATCTGGCTGCATCGACCCTGAAAGACCAAAAGGCATGGAATAGGATATTCTGGAAAGCAAGGGAAATAGGTCTACAACCAAGAATCAATGACTGTAAGATAATTTTTGGATTGTGACTTAAAAATCTAGATTTAATTGGTCATCAAATAAAATGCCCAAGTCAGTCTGGAAATTTATGGTAATTTAATTAATATAGAGGAAAGGAATTTAAGGAGAAGGAGGAAAGAGGATATAGGATTTCTCCTGCCTGGTCTATGCAAGGGGGAGTTTTAAATCCCCACCTCTAAATCTCTGAAAAAGATTAGAGGCTTCTAAGAAGATAAAGTTAGAAAGTAAAGGAGGAAACTCAGTCCGAAACTCACCACTGAAACTGAAAAGTATCTTGTAACCATGCTAAGATGCTGAAAGGCCCAGCACACTGCTACCAGCCAATTCTCTGCCTCTAAAGAGGTCCCAGACAGAGGAAGTGACCCAAATATATAGATCTTTCACACTTGTGTCTCCTCCTCTAAAATTCCACATATACTAATCACATCAAAGGCTTTTATCCAGGACTGCCAATACTTTTAGTTTTCCTCTTCTTTTTATTAGATTATATATTTAGAGTTAACACGTCTTTATTAAGTTCACCTTTTGTTAGTTACTTGAACTTTTTGTGATTAATTTAATGTTTATAGTTACTTAACACCTTTTTGTATTAAGATCTAAAAACAGACTTAGCTTAAAGTTCTAGCTTCACTATAAGCTAACAGTTAAGTACCTTCATTGTTCAATCAGGTGATTACAACTTTATCTTCCCCATAAGGTAAGATCTTAAGTAGAGTGGAATATTTTAAAAGTTCACAATCCCTCATGATTTTGTTAGACAAAGTATTTTCATTGTTAAAATCAGGAGATAGCTAAATCCAATATTCACATTACCCAGCAAAACTGACTATATTCTTATAGGGGAAAGTATGGTCATTCAACAAAATAGAATAATTCCATGCATTCCTAAAGAAAAGACCATACCTGAACAGAAAATTTGGTGCCCAAGCACAGAACTCAAGAGAATCATGAAAAGGTAATTAAAAAAGAGGGAAAAAAGAAAAACAAAACAAAACAAAATCAAACTTTTTTAAAGGGACCCAATAAGTTAAAATGATATGTATCTCTAAAAGAAAGGAAGTCATTGGTAACTCTTAAAAATTGTTATTATTATTTGGACAGCTAGAAGAATTATACTTAGAGGGAACAGTGACAAACTGTATAAGGTGAAATGACAAGATATAGATATGTATATAGATTTATGTATGAATAAATACATATACATGTGTGTGTGTATATATAACTAGAGCTAAAAAAGAGGTTAATACTAAGAGAAAAGAAAAGAAACAAAAGGGGGTAAATTTGGCACAAAGAAGCTCATGGTGGGAGGGGGGAGAACATCAATGCACTGGAAGGGTAAAGAGGTTGAAGATAGGAAATACTCAACTCTTACATGCTTTGAAGTTAACCCAAAGAGGGAAGAACAATCTAATCCATTGGGGCAGAGAATAGATTTGTGCTCTATAGGGAAATAGAAGGGTAACAAACGGACTGGTGGGGAGGGAAGCAGTACAAGGGAGGGAGAGGTTGGGGGGGTAGTTTTAAAAAGACTGCAAAGAAAATAAGAGGGGAAATAAGAAGGGCGTGTGGTAGAAAGGGAAGTAAAATAAGGGTGGGAACCTGAGGGACTGATTAAAAACAAGCATTGGTGTAAAAGGAAATAGTGAAAGAAGAAAAGGCAGGACAAAGAGTAGAAATCAAAGTGCTGGGAAATACACAGCTGGTAATCAAAACTCTGAATGTGAATATAACCCCACCATATGCTGTCTATAAGAAACATACATGAGAAAGGTAGATATGCATAGGGTGAAAGTAAGAGGATAGAGCGAAATTTATTGGGTATCAACTGATAAAAAGAAGGCAGGAGTCTCAATCATGATATCTGACAAAGCCAAAGTAAAAATAAATCTAGTTAAAAGAGATAGGAAAGGTAATTATATCCTGATAAAAGGCAGTATAGACAATGAGGTAATATCATTACTCAAAATGTATGCACCAAATGGCATAGCATCCAAATTTCTAAAGGAGAAACTAGTGGAGCTCAAAGATGAAATAGATGGGAAAACTATATTAGTGGGAGACGTGAACCTTCCTCTATCTGAACTAGATAAACCAAACCAAAAAATAAATAAGAAAGAGGTAAGAGAAGTGAATGAAATCTTAGAAAAGTTAGAGTTAGTTGATATGTGGAGAAAAATAAATAGGGACATAAAAGAATACAGCTTCTTTTCCATAGTACATTCACAAAAAATGACCATGCATTAGGTCATAAAAACTTTGCAAACAAGTGCAAAAGAACAGAAATAATAAATGTGACCTTCTCAGATCACAATGCAATGAAAATAATATTTAGAAAGGGTACATGATGAAAGCAAAATGCAAAGGAAGGAAGACTTGCAGTCCCAGATCTCAAACTATACTATAAAGCAGTGGTCATCAAAACAATTTGGTACTGGCTAAGAGACAGAAAGGAGGATCAGTGGAATAGACTTGGGGTAAATAACCTCAGCAAGACAGTCTATGATAATCCCAAAGATCACAGATTTGGGGACCAAAACCCACTATCTTGTAAAAACTGCTGGGAAAATTGGAAGAGAGTGTGTGATAGATTAGGTTTGGATCAACATCTCACACCCTACACCAAGATAAACTCAAAATGGGTGAATGACTTGAATATAAAGAAGGAAACTATAAGCATATTAGGTGAACACAGAATAGTATACTTGTTAGATCTTTGGGAAAGTAAAGACTTTAAAACCAAGCAAGAGATAGAAAAAATTACAAAATGTAAAATCAATAATTTTGATTACATCAAATTAAAAAGTTTTTGTACAAACAAAACTAATGCATCCAAAATCAGAAGGGAAGCAACAAATTGGGAAATAATCTTCATTACAAAAACCTCTGAGAAAGGTCTAATTATTCAAATTTATAAAGAGCTAAAACAATTGTACCAAAAAATCAAACCATTTTCCAATTGATAAATGTTCAAGGGACATGAATAGGCAATTTTCAGTTAAAGAAATCAAGACTATTAATAAGCACATGAAATAGTGCTCTAAATCTCTTATAATCAGAGAAATGCAAATCAAAACAGCTCTGAGGTATCACCTCACACCTAGCAGTTTGGCTAATATGACAGCAAAGGAAAGTAGTGAATGCTGGAGGGGATATGGCAAAGTCGGGACATTAATGCATTGCTGGTGGAGTTGTGAATTGATCCAACCATTCTGTAGGGCAATTTGGAACTATGCCCAAAGGGCAATAAAAGACTGTCTGCCCTTTGATCCAGTCATAGCACTGCTGGGTTTGTACCCCAAAGAGATAATAAGGAAAAAAGACATGTACAAAAATATGCATAGCCTGGCTCTTTGTGGTGGCAAAAAAATTGGAAAATGAGGCGATGCCCTTCAATTGGGGAATGGCTGAACAAATTGTGGTATATGTTGGTGATGGAATACTATTGTGCTCAAAGGAATAATAAAGTGGAGGAATTCCATGTGAACTAGAACAACCTCCAGGAATTGATGCAGAGTGAAAGGAGCAGAACCAGGAGATCATTGTACACAGAGACTGACACACTGTGGTACAATTGAATGCAATGAACTTCTCCATTAGTGGCAATGCAGTGATTCAAACAACTTGGAGTGATCTACAAGAAACAACACTATCCACATTCAGAGGAAAAACTGTGGGAGTAGAAACACAGAAGAAAAAACAACTGCTTCAATACATGGGTCAAGGGGATATGGTTTGGAAGACTCTAAATGAATATCCTTGTGCAAACATCAACAACATGGAAATAAGTTCTGATCAAGGACACAAGTAATAACCAATGAAATTGCAAGTCAGCTGTGGGAAGGGTGGGTGGAAGGGAGGGAGGGAAATATTGTGATTATTGTAACCAATATTTACATTATAAAAGGAATTTTATAGGACTCATTCTTTGCCTTTTTTCTATATAGTTTATATAGTATTATAATTAATTGTTCTTTAAATGTTTAGTAGAATTAATTTGAGAATCCATCTGGGCATAGAAATTTTTTTTGGTTTGGGAGAACATTGATGGCTTCCTGAATTTCTTTTTTAAAACATGGTTTCAAATATTTGATTTATTCTACTGTTAATATGATTGATTGAAATTTTTGTAAATATTAGTCCTTTTTTATTTATATTGTTAAATACTTTAGCATGTAATTCATCAAAATATCTCCAAGTAAGTGCTTTAATTTCTTCTTTATTGGTAGTGAATTCACCCTTTTCATTTTTGAACTTTGTTTTCTTTATTTTTTAGATAAAATTAATCAACAGTTTATCTTTTTTATATAAAACAGCTCCTAGTTATTTATTAGTTTAATGTTTAGCTTACTTTAAATTTTGTTAACTTCTCCTTTATTTTTCAGGATTTTCAATATGGCATTTAATTTGGACTTTTCAGTTAAGACTTTCTAGTTTCTTTTTTAGTTGCATGCCAATTAATTGTTCTGTTCTTTTTCTATTTCAATGACAAACATTTAGACATAAATTTTCTCCTAAGTATTGCTTTGTCTGCATATCATAAATTTTGGTATGTTGTTTCATAATTGTCATTTTCTTTAATGAAATTATTTATTGAACCTATGATTTGTTCTTTTGTCCACTCATTCATTAAGTTTCAATTAATTTTCATCTATGTTTCCCTGGCCCTTTATTGAAGGTAATTTTATTGCATTATGATCTAAAAAGTATGCCTTTAATAGTGCTTCTTTTAGGCACTGGGTAGTGAGGTTTTTATGCTCTACAATATTATAAGTTTTTGTGTAGGTATGTAGTGCTGAAAAACTAGATACTCTTTTCTATTTCCATTATATATTCTCCAGAGTTCAACTCTATCAAAATTTTCCAAATTTATATTTATCTTTTAAACTTCTTTCTTAGTTATTTTGGGTTATATTTATCTAGTTTTGAGAGAAAAACATTAAGGTCCCCTATATGTATAGATTTGTTATATCCTCCTGAAGTTCATTTCTCTTTTCCTTTAAGCATTTGCATGCTATACCATTTGTTGCCCAAGTACTTAATGACTTAACTAAGTAAATGAGTTCCTAAAGTTAATGTTGATGAAAAAATAAACAATCTGTTTAGGGTAATAAATATAATCTGTATTTTGTCTCAATATCATTAACACCAATAAATATAAAGAGCTTGCATTCCACATCGTTTGTCAGTTTCTGATATTTGCTTTGCCCGATGTTTATGGAGACCTGTTTCATCATGAATAAATCTACAAATAAATCTTTCAAAAGGCATCACTATAACTCTTGAGCCACAGGATTCAGGCAGAATTTGAATTATTGATTCATGATAAGAAAATCACATCTTTTAAAAAATATTTCTGAAGAACTCTCATTTCATTTTGCTGAGTATTCCCTACACTAAACAAACTGAAAAACATTCATACATTAGATATGTGAGTTCCTTCAGACAAAAAAAAATGTACAACTCCCCTTTGGTAATGAGCCTCCTCATAAACAATTACCTTGGCTTATATTCAAAATCTTTCAGTTTGATAGGACCACTATTTTCATAGCCTCTGCAAAATTTAATTTCATTTAGTTCTATGAAATATCTGAGAAGGTTGATAGTAGAGAGTCATGATTCACTTTAATTTCTTGTGAACAAAGCAGAAATTTGGAGGAAAACTTAGTCTGAATTTGTCACCAGAGATGTCAAACATTCCAGCTACAACAATCAACAGAACTGATGACTATCACTGATCTGCCTAAAGGCCGATTAAGACCAGTACTTATCCCTGGACCTCTCCTAATTGCTTCTACACTTGATAAGACTTCCTCTGATGGTTGTGCCTAACAGTTGAAACCAGAAATCTTCTATAAATTGTTCTACAGTCAGACATATTGACATTGGTCCTTTGGCCCACTTTTATCACGAGGACCAATCAAGTGAAAAAATAAAATGTCATGATAGGTCATAGGGAAAATAAAGCAGTCATAAATGTACTTTCTGAGAAGCAGAGAGGCTTAGCGGTGAGAGAGGTTATGTAAAAGTCAGGAAGACATGGAATTAAATTCCATTTATGACATATATTGACTATAAGATGCTAAACAATCCTTCAGTACCCCCCAAACAATTCTCCAACATAAGAATGTTTAATATTTTTGGTATTATAGGTCCTTTTGAGAATCTGATGAAACCTTTGGAATCTTTCTCTAAATAATATTTTAAATACAAAGAAATACATATAATTGCAAAGGAAACAAATTAACATAAAATAACTACATATATGTATAACATACTATATATATACATATATTTATAAACATACACACTATAAATGTGTATGTTTGTAGAATAGTTGCCAATCTGCAATGTTAGATGGATTTCCTAGCATCACTGGTTCTCAAAATGTGTTCTGATGACCCTTGGAGAGTCCTCAACTCCTTTTTTTGGAGTCTACTAGGTCAAACTATTTTCAAAATAAAACTAAGAATATGTACTCATTAAAATTCTCCATTTTATAACTACATACCTATATGAAGCCTAAACTTCAACCAAAATAGCATATCATGCCACAGTGAGTATAGAAGCCGCTATGAGAATCTTGCTGTCTTTCATTATGCTACACAGATTTGTAAAACCATAAATCAAGGTCATTCTTCTCATTATTGCTTTTTTGTTTTGGAAAATGACACTTCTCATAAGTATAGAATTTATATTGATACAAAATTAAATTATTCTTTTATTTATTGTATTAACAAATAACTTAATTGTTATCAATTTTAATTTCGAATATGGTAAATTGTACCATAAATAATCCACACAAACAAAAGCACTTTAGAGTTCTCAATAAATTTTAAGAATATAAGGTCTTGAGATTTGCTTGAGAAGCGTTGTTCTACTATCAAAGTAATCATGAATTTTTACCTAAATAAGTATTTTCACAGATTGGAGAAGGATCTTATCCTTTCACAGGCTATTAAATGATTTTTTTGTCTCTCTGTAAAAGAATCTCCTCTTGTTACTGACCACAGTATTTGTGAAATTGACCATCTATATAGAGATCTATTGATTCAGCCTTCTGGTCCTTAGCATGGCTTGATGCTTGAATTAACCAAGAAGGCATTTCTATATTCTATGTAGAATAAAAGGCATTCTATATAGAATAAAATTGATACTTAGAGAGTAAGATTAAGAATTGCACATACTACAGGATAGTGAAATTAAGAGTCATAGAATCAAGTAGTTTGTAAATAAACAGAGCCTAAGTAATTTACTGCCTACCTACTCTGGGTCCAGGAATTCTAAACTCTAATAAAATTAAAAAATAATTATACTTTCAAAAAATGCAGAGATTCCTTTTTTCAGATGACTGAAACTCTATTTAGTCCAAGATCAAAATTAATCTCTGTTTTAAGTGAGAAAGAGCACAAATATTTGTGAACCTTAAAAATTCTCAGACCCTACTTCATAAGGTTGGGTTAAGACCATTCCCCATTTTAAACAATGAAGGAACTTAGATCAGGAATGTGAGATCTCTACTTAGATCAGGAATGTGAGACCTCTACTCCACCCCTACTTAAGCCTGCTTTAGGGGAAGAAACTCCTTACTGAACAATGAAAGATACTTAAACCCATACTTATAGTAAGACAAAGTTCTTAAGCTGTGCCTATTTTTAGATCTAATACAAAAGAAAAATTTTTATAAGTCTAGAAAGTATAATAATTACAGCAATACCTTAAATGTACTTCCCATTTTGGGGTGTATGGGGTGCTCAGGGAGGAGTAGTATCTCTGATATGGAGGGCTTGTTGTGCCCTCCTAGGGCAGCTCTCCAGCCTCTGACCCCTACCTGACACCCAGCTCTCACTTGTGGCTCCCAGTAGCTGCTAGCAGCCACACCCCGGGCAATGGCATTGATGGGCCGGCTAAACCTTGTGAGGGTAGCCATTGGGTCATCGACCCCTGGTGAACCAGGGCTTTAATCACCCAGCATGTGAAGACTGCTTCGTCTGAACAGATGGAAGAAACCAATAAGAAGGTTCAATAGCTGAGATGGCGACGCAGCAAGGCACTGTGGAGTGCTTAGGGCATGTTGGAGCACAAAAGACAACATGGCCATCCAATGCAGCTGAGGAAATCTCCAGGTGTAACAATTTTTCGTGCCACTGGACCCAGGCTTCCAACGCCGAGAGAGTGGGACTGTCTCTGTGCGTTGACTTTTCCACTTAAATCTCCTTCACGCACAAGTGTCTTTGTGCACACTCATCTATCATAGATGAAAATGCACAAAGACAATCATCATCCTCGGTTACCAAGAGACTACTACTACAAAAAAGTGCTAAGTACCTATAAAGGTCAGGCAACTTGTGAAATTACAAGGAGCAAAGAGGTGAGAAACTTACTCAGAGGTTTTCTGGTGTGCACTTAATCAAAAATTTAAGCCTTCTTAGGTGTGAATTAAGAATGGTCTGTCCTTTGAAAAACATCGTCTGTGATTGGTAGATCTGAGAACTTAGGGGAGGTGACATAGGAGAAAATTCCCTTTATCAGGAGAGTAAAAGCTGAGTCTCAGGAGAGTCAGAAAAATCTCTCTCTGGAGATGGCTGGCTGGCTGAATTGGTGTCTCTGAATACTAGAATCCTTGCTTGGACAGATCTTGTGGTGAGTGATTTAAGACTGACTGATCTCTCTCTTAAGACTCAGGTCTAGGCCATGTTGGCTAAGGCCCTTCATACTTATTCCTCTCTTATTCTCTCTCACTTTCATTAATTCCTTAATTTATATTAATTAAAATCCCTATATAAACCCAGATGACTTGGGTATATTTAATATTTGGGAATTTTTCTCTGGCGACCACCTTATATTTGATTTAAAACAAGACACTGTCTTGAAACCATATTTTCTGCGGTCACAATTTAAGCCAAACCACTCTTTTATCTGCCACAGTTTAAGTCTTCTACTATTTTAATTATTTAATTATTTCAAGCTATCCAAAATAAATGAGCAGGATCAGGACTGAGGGGACACATTCTTTATAATAAAAAACAGGGAGACCAGTTCTCTTAGTGTTTTCTTCACATAATATAGAGAGAACTGGAGAGCATATGTGGAAATAAGACCAGTCACCCCAAAAGAAGCAAAAGGAACTGTTGGGAAGGAACATAGTAAAAAAGGCAGCTATTTTTCTAACTTTCTGGCTTCTCACAAGGAGAAAAGGAAGGTTCTCAGATACATGTTTTATTTGTGACATTTTGAATGATCATTTTTTTATTTGAATATCCTCAGAAATTTACTTTTTTTACCTCCTCTTTTTTCCTCCTTATATTCAGCCACTGGAAAGTGATCAGAAAGCACTGAGTTTTCTGAGACTTCTGAAATTCATGAAGAGTCCCAAAATTTCTCTCCAATTGTATAGCTGGTTCAACAGCTGCTAAACCATGTAGATTTTTTAAATCCGGATAAAGATGTAATATGAAGAAATGAAACTATATAGAATCAAATGCAAATGCAATTGTATATTTACAACAGCATGGAGTAAACTAAACTAGAAAGTGAGCTAGAAAATACTAAATTTGGTTTCAATATTTACAATCTGGGTGAACATGGGCAAGTTCTATATACTCTGACCACTGGTGTCATTTTTGGGTAAAAAGGCAATATTTTCCCTAATTACCTCTGAGAATATTTAAGATTAGAGTATATGAAAATTATTTTGTAAATGATACAGTGTTTCACAAATGTGAAACTTTAGTATCTCAGAATTTTGACAATGCCAAAATTAGGACAATTTTCATATTCTGCTTTCTAAATGAGGTGTTTATATTGTCAGAAAAGGCAGCATGAAGGAATGCAATTTTCACCTAGAGTAGGTCCTTTAACAAATTATATCACAGTTTTGCAAGGAAAGAAGGAAGAGGAGGGGGAAAAGGAGGGAAGGGAGGAGATACAGAAGGAAGGAGGGACAAAGAAAGAAAAATGAAGACGGATAGAAATAGAGATCTTATATGTGTACTTTTTATCTGATGGATAATGAAAAATAAGCATGTATAATCTTTTAGAAAGACCTCCAGAAAGAGATTATATTTATATTAAATAATAAAAAATCAATATTGAGGTTTTATGTAGTATGCACTCAAGTGGGGATTTTATGCCTTAATCTTTTATTGAAAATTATTAATAGAGGATATGAGGATGAGCTCAGATGTCTTATCAATCATCTAGTCACATAATTCTTTTACAAATAAGTATTAGTGAAGAATTATAAGATTAGATTATATTACATACTGGGATATCATTGGAAGAATTAGATAGGTCACTTCAGCTTCTCTAATGATTTATTTAAATAGAAAATTGGATTGTTGGATTTGAGGTGGTATATATAGCTTTAGGGCTTCAAAAGTTGCATTTTCATTTATAGCCATGAAAACTTGAAGTAAGGGGAAGAGTAACACCCCTATTAGTGCTCAACAAGTATAACTGAGAGATCCAAAGATGTTATTTCTCTCTCTCTCTCTCTCTCTCTCAATCTCTCTCTCTCTCTCTCTCTCTCTCTCTCTCTCTCTCTCTCTCTCTCTATATATATATATATATATATATATATATATATATATATATATATATATATATATGTCACATATGGTCATTAAAGTCCACTAGCAAGGCAGAAGTCAATATGACAGCTGATGCCTGTGATATGGAAATCACTTTAAAAGACTGATATATATTAATTTAAGGTCGCCAAGGAATTCAGCTATGTAATTCCTAAATGAAAACTCAAGTCAGCAGTCAACCTTTAATGGAGTTTTTAATTACTAATAGGAGAAAGAAAGGTATGAGAGAGAGAGAAGGAAGGAAGGAAGGAAGGAAGGAAGGAAGGAAGGAAGGAAGGAAGGAAGGAAGGAAGGAAGGAAGGAAGGAAGGAAGGAAGGAAGGAAGGAAGGAAGGAAGGAAGGAAGGAAGGAAGGAAGGAAGGAAGGAAGGAAGGAAGGAAGGAAGGAAGGAAGAAAGAAAGAAAGAAAGAAAGAAAGAAAGAAAGAAAGAAAGAAAGAAAGAAAGAAAGAAAGAAAGAAAGGGGAGAGAAGGGAATAGGGCTTAAATACCCCCTCTGCTTAGGATGGGCCAAAGGCCCAAGGCCTTGGATAGCTGAGGCAAAGAAAAGAGATCAGTCCCTATCACTCACTTGACCAAAATGGAGAAACAGTCTCAGGGCCTCCACTCCAAGCAACCAGCCTCCAACCACCACACTCTCCCTCCACACAGGCAGTCCCAGCCTCCTCAGCTCTCCTCTACCTCACTTCCTATGTCTCACCTGTGCCAATGGTGGCTCTAGCTTAACCCAGGACCGCCCAGAGGTCTGTCCCCTTTGCACATGTCTGTTGAAGGTCATATTCTCAAATAATTAAATCTTGAGCTTTGCTGCAGCTCTTCCTAAATCCTGTTACCCTGAGTAGGATGGAGATTGTAGTTTCCAAGACCTGATTCTGTCATTCCAAGTATCTCTGTTTTTATTGATCAGGAAATAGCCAAATCCCATCCTCTAAAGAATGGTTTGAACAGGGTTGAGTAGATTTGAAATTCACATGCCTCAGGATGCAGTGGATGGCCTTGACTTCTTTGATATCTTACCAAGCTTTAAGTGCTCCACAGCACCTGCTTCTATAGCCTTCATGGCTATTGGAACAACAAACAATTGTTTCAAAGCATACTTCCCCCATCCAATCCCACCCCCCAAAATGAGCTGGTAATTTTACTTTCCTGGTCAAACTCCACCTCAATAATTATGTTCAATTCTGAACACTTTATACCCAGGCACACACACGTATAAATCAATGAAGCTGTGGTGTTCCAAAGAGGGCAAACTGGATGATGACAGGCTTAGAACACATGTAACATGAAAACAAATTGCTTAAATTGGAGATGTTCAGACTAGAGAAGAAAAAGGCTTAATTGAGACATGATAGTTCTATCTTTAAGTATCTGAAGGACTTTCAAGTGTTATAGGAGATAAAATTTGTACTGTGTAATCCCAATAAGACTAAATGTGATAGGCTGAAAATTTGCCAAAGGGCAGGATGTAATGTTTGAGGTCAGGAAAAAAACTCCCAACTATTATCTGACCTTCCCAAAGAAGCCATTCTCAACCCTTTTCAATTCCACTACCTTGCTTCTTTTAATCATCTCTTATTTATCTTGTAGGTAGCTCGATTATACATTTTTGTTAGCCTGTTGTTTCCCCTAGAAGAGAATGAGCTTCTTGAGGTCAGGGACTGTCTTTTGCCTCTGTTTACATTCCCAATGTTTATCACAATGTCAGACACAGAGTAGATGGTTAATAAATTCTTGCTTACTGAATCACCACAATTATAACAAATTTGAATGGATTGACAGTACAGTGCGTGAGTCAAGGTATGAAATTTAAAAAATTTTCTTCTCTCTAGTAAGTTCATATTAAGGTTGGGTAATCATTTGCTAGATGTTTTTACTAGCTAATCTCATTTGAATTAGATTAGATTAGATTAGATGGCTGCTGTTTCTTTCCAAATCTCAAATTATGTGATTCTACTATCTCTGACCACAGCTAAAACACTGGAAACATTTTTTATCTTTTCCCTCACCTAAATTAAGAAACTTTTTACATCAAGTGAGAGTTCAATATCTAGTATTTATGCAAAGAAGTACTTAGAGCCAAGTACCAGAAGGATAGAAAACCCATATACTGTCATACATCAGGGTGTTCTACTTGCTTCTGGATAAAATAGACAGACAAACAGCAAATATAATACCCAAGGAAATGAACAAACTTTACAACTAGGAGAGTGGGAATTATCTTGGGCTGACAGATAAGCCACATGAAGACAAATAATTATCAGCAAGGACACTTTACTAGTAGATAGAGGATTCACATAGCTTCCTAAAATTCTTTTTATGAACAGTAGCAATCTGCAAGATAATAGCTGATTTACTATAATACCTAAATACCTTTATGGTGGATTAAACACAAAAATGGAATACATTTCGTATTCAAACTTCCTTGTGTGGATTCCTCTGCTATTATGCAATGATTTAAAAGGTGAGTGTGCTGCCCAATAGGCCCATGGACAAAAATAGATTAAATTAAGGTGATAATAAAATTCTTCTTCTAAAATAGAATTTGAACCAAGCTGTAACTAGGAGTTTTTGTGCCCAGGACAAATATTATAAAACCTACCTGAGAAAACTGAGGTGTGTCTTCAGATAAAAAAGACTAGAAAAGTACCTCCCTCTACAGAGTTATGAGGGAAATAACGGTGCTGGGACACCTGTGGGAAGTTGAGTAGGCAAAATGGTAACTTCATATTTCAATTAATCATTCCTATTAATTGTTATACCTGCAGAATTCCAGGCACTATGAACATCTTTTAAATTTAATGTCCAGAGACAAAGCCCTGGTCCCCCTACATTAGGGAAGGTTCTGCTTTAGAGGTCACTTGCACCAGTCCTTATATATTGCAGATAAGGAGACTATGACCTAAAGACAATTGTAACTGGTGCAAATCCCCAAACCAGTCATTTGTAATATAACTAATATTGTGACCAAAACCATACAGAATTAAATTTTAAAATGGGTGTAAAATATCTCACCGGTAGCAGTGTGGCAAAATAAAAAAGCTTATTGGACTTTCACTGAGATTTTAATTCCAGATCAGACACTTTCTATCTGAGTGACTACAGTCCAGTCTTTCTAGTTAATTCAATACAGATATTGACCCAAAACCTACTGAGTGAAAAACACTATAACAGGCAACACAAAACCTGCTCTAAAAGAGCTTGTAGCATTATTTAGCCAGTTCCTTATTTGAAAGAAACCTTTATTTTCTTAGACCAACAAATATAATTAATGTGACATTTGGAGGCACTGTGGCAAACTGATAGGTGAGATACTTGGGTGACAATGGAGGTTTCTGGTGGCCCCACGATCATGTTATTTATCTAGTTGCCTGGAAGTATCTCCATGGAAGTAGAGCATGATCTTTTTTCCCACTAGAGGTGTTATTTCATTGGTATAGGAAACGCCAGAGGACCTTTTTTCTAACAAAGCAGATTAACACTGTGTCTGGACCTTCTAGTCTTAGAGAATTGCTTAGGATAACTTTCCTAGAATCATACAGTCAATATGAGTCAGAGTTATAGCATGTAAACAACTAGTTATATACGAGATAGTTTGTCACTCAGTCAATAAACATTTAGTTAGGCAGGTACTACATGAAATGCTGGAGATACAAAAGAAAGGGAAAAAATACATAGACATAGAGTAGATGATAGGTAAGAGAGGAGGCCTAAGCAGCTAGAAACAGGGTTGATAAAGGCATCTGGCAAAAGATGAGATTTGAGCTGATCTGAATCTTAAATAAATACTGAGGAAGCAAGAGGAAGGTGTGAAGACAGAGAAAACATTCTAGGCAAGGGAGTCTGCCAATTAATTCAAAGGAACAAAGATGGCAAGTGGAGTATTGCATATAAACAATGCAGATGTATGCATGCATGGTGTAATCTGTTACTCTAAAAAGGAACTACATTTCCCAGGAGTCCACTAACTTCCTGTTGTTACATACTTCCTGTAGACAGAGGATATTAGGTAGGGATGTAAAGGATCCCTGTCTCTTTGACTTGATGACAGTGAGCTTGATGGTGGTAAGGTGGGCATCTAAACTGGCTAATCAGCCATAGGCATGTGTTGCTTTTTTTATTATTTTGAATTCCTTTATTCCTTTAAAAAAAAACCTTACCTTTCATCTTGGAATCAATACTGTGTATTGGTTCTGTAAATATTAAAATTTAGGGGAGATGGGGAGACTGAGGCAGGTAGAAATTAGTTTCTCTCTGCAAGGAGTATTATATTTTTTAGAGGTTTATTAAAGGTTAAAGATTAAGAATATACAAGTAAGAAACATGTGCCTAGGCCAGAGGCCTAGACAAAATAACCTCACATCATGGAAGAGACGCCTCTGCTCCAAAACGGAAGTTCAAAAAGCCCCAAGCCCTCAAAAGCATTTGCTTAAATATCTTCTCGATCTTGGCCCAGGTGAGATTACAAGGCATTCTGGGGAAGTGGAGCAAAGGCTCGTGGGGATTGTAGTCCTGTATTCGAGTCTATTTTTTACCTTCCCCCCTTTGATCATTTGCAAAAAAATTAATTTTTTTCCAAAGGATCATGAAAACATAATCAATTTAAAGATTACAATAATTGAGGATAAGAGAAAGAAAAGAATAAAACCAATAATTACTGGACGCATTGACAGAAAGCCAGTTAGGGGGCAGTCCCCTTTGGCATAAAAGTATACATATAAATAAATGTTCAATCAACCACACCCAAAGTTCAATTTTGTGCAACTTGTGGTCTGGAGGCTTCTTCATGGTGGCTTCTCCAACAGTTCAGTTCTGGATTCAGAGAGGTAGCATCTTCTTTACCTAAAATTCTTCTCAAAAGGAATTTAAACTTTGCAATTTAAATAATGATTTTTTTTTACATTCCCCCCGTTAAGAGGGTGATATAAAAAATAAAAGGGATCACTTAGGGATGCATGGCTGAGGTATGAGGTATATGAATCAATTGGCAAGAGATATTAAAAAGACATCAGAAAATCCAAAAGAAAAGAAAAATTTCTGGATGAAAATATAGACTATCAAAGTCTTATGTGTAAAAATTCCAAGTAGAAGAAAAATAAATCTATAACAGGTCCTTCAATCAGGGCCCAATCAAAATGATCTAAGTAATGATGCATTTACCCAGTCAGTGCCAGGACTACAGAAAGGTACCACACTATGAGAGGCAGAAAAGGGGACCAGATTATAGGAGCCAAGTAGGAGCCAAGGTTTCGGGGATACTCGTCTGTGAGTATCTTCAGAGTGAGTGTAGATACAAGGAAAGCCTATGTCTTAACACATGTTAAACATAGTAACCTCGAGTCTTCACACTAGGTTCAAGACCTTTGTATTGGCCTGGAAGTGCATCAATCCATCCTAGATTGGCCTTTCTTTGGCCCTATGAAATGGCTCTTGTGTGTAGCTCTTGTCCTGGAATCAGACAGAATCATTAAGCAAAGTCCCATAATTTATTTAAATAATTAGTGGCATCATTTTTATAGTCACAAGCTTTTTAGGGCATGCATTAGCAAATGTATCTTAAACTTGTAGCACTGAAAATCAAAAGGTTAAAGAAAATCTTAATGCTGGTGACATGTGCTTCAAATATAAAAAGGAGAGAAAAAATAATAAAAAAAAACTGAAAAAGTATATTGCACATGCAAGAAAAATATAACAATAAAAGAGCTTTAAAAAATTCAAAAATATAGCTTATAATCATTGACACTCTGTGTCAGTTAAGAAAATATAAAATACAAGGCTTTCTCACCAAAAAACGAGATCCATTTCCTCTTTGTATCTGGCCATGATCATTGTGAGTAGAAGGCAAATGAATTGAACAAGGTTAACAATTTTTCATTTTTAAAAATACAGTAGTACAAATATGTAGAAATCAAAATCCCCAAAATTCTCAATAGCCCAATTAATTACAATAGCAAACAAACACACTTTCATATTTCACATAAGTTGCTGTATGACATTTTTAAAACCTATGAATTGAAGGACATTTGTCACAATTTTTACAAACGTAGCAATCTTTCAACCTTGGTATTTAAACATATTTTTTTTTAAACAAAGTAAAACTCATCTTGGGTTAAGAACATAATCAAGAAATCTATATATCATTCTGGTAGAAGTAAAATAGTGAGCTGAAGAGCATAAATAAAGGGGTGCTCCTTTTTCTTGGAGGCTTTATATATAGGGATACAAATGCCCTGAGATTAACTGCCCAACTTCCATTCACATGTGGGAAGGTTGGGGGTTATAAAATGTATTTCACTTCAGCTAATAGGCCTTACCTCGTGGTAGGGGCAGGCAAAAATAACCAGATTGTTAAAAAAAAATTCCAAAAATCATATTTAAAAAACCCTTAAAATCAAATCATTTGAGGTATTTAGCACATTAAATTTTCCAAAGGTTATTAATACAATTATAACCAGTTCTGAAGTCCATCTATCCTCAGCAAAATAAAAAAAAGCTGTTTTTTCATATATGGGCTTATTCACAATAATATTTGTTCAACACAGTTATAGGGGGAAAACAACAGAATTTCAAAACTCAGTACATTCAAAATAAATTCAATCAACCTTCAGTTCACAGAATAATATTCAATCCAGTAATATATGAACTTAAAATCACAAAGTTAAACCTTAAACAAAACAATGCAATAGAATACAGAGATGTTTATAAACCATTGGAGTCTGAAATGCCTTAGAATGTAGCCTTTAGTCTCTTCAAAGTTCCTAGGGTTTTTTTTGTTTGTTTGTTTGTTTTTAATTATCCATTTAAATGTCTATTGTCCGAAGGCAGAGTAGTAAAGGCTAGGCTATGGGGTTCAAGAGATCCGTCCAGGGCCCCATAGCTGGGAAGCATCGGAGGCCAGATTTTAGCTAGAGACCTCCCGTCTCTGGGCCTGGCTTCCAGTTCGCTGGGCCACTCATTTTCCTCCCCAAAGTTAAAGTTGAATCTTTGGGCTGAGTCTGCTCCCAGATAGGCAGGCAAAATCAATGAAATTGTCAGAAGAGTCAAAAATCCTTTTAAACAGCCCATTGCTATTAAGTTTCTGTTTGAAAAGTCTGTTTCTTCTCTCTAGTCTTTTCTCTCTTTCCCCTCTCTGATCCCCCTGTGGCCAATACCCCCAGCCACGTGGAGGCTTAGCCTAAGGGAAAATTGCCCGGTCTCCTTTCCCTCTCTTCTCTCCCCTCCACCCACGTGGCCAATACTGTTACCAGCTGGTCGCAATGAGTCCTGAGCGATCTGCTCCAAGGATCTGGGTGATGAGCCGGCTGGGTCGGGCTCCTGGGTCTGGGGCGCAGAAATAGGCAGGCAGCGGCTGGTGAGAGGCCAGGAGCAGGAGTGGCTGCGGGCGTGGGCAAGGCCGGGACCAGGTACCAGGTGAGGACGATCAGGGCTGCAGGTTGCAGGCAGGAAGCGGCAGGGCAGGTCCGGAGCCTGTAGCAGCTTTGCGAGGGTAGAAAACCTTGGCCAGAGAGATATGGCTCAAAAAAAATTTTTTTTTTTTCTAGGTACTAGATATTAAAACTGAATTTAAGATCAGAAAAGAAATCAGAAGACTGAAAGTTCTTTTTTCCATTAGGTCGCCAACTGTAAATATTAAAATTTAGGGGAGATGGGGAGACTGAGGCAGGTAGAAATTAGTTTCTCTCTACAAGGAGTATTATATTTTTTAGAGGTTTATTAAAGGTTAAAGATTAAGAATATACAAGTAAGAAACATGTGCCTAGGCCAGAGGCCTAGACAAAATAACCTCACATCATGGAAGAGACGCCTCTGCTCCAAAACGGAAGTTCAAAAAGCCCCAAGCCCTCAAAAGCCTTTGCTTAAATATCTTCTCGATCTCAGCCCAGGTGAGATTACAAGGCATTCTGGGGAAGTGGAGCAAAGGCTCGTGGGGATTGTAGTCCTGTATTCGAGTCTATTTTTTACAGTTCCAAGGCAGAAGAGTGGTAAGGGTTAGGCAATGGGGGTTAAGTGACTTGCCCAGGGTCACACAGCTAGGAAATGTCTGAGGCTAGATTTGAACCTAGGATCTCCTGTCTCTAGGTCTGGTTCTCAATCCACTGAGCTACTCAGCTGCCCCTATTTCTTTATTTCTAATGATCTTTAATAAGTCTCTTAAATGTAATATTTTTATTTCTTGAGATCTAATTTTAATTTTTACAATGGAGAGGGGAAAGGGGCAACTATATTGAAATTTTAGTAATGAGTTTTAAACATAAACTAAATTTATAGTTTGCCCTAATGACTAGAGTTTAAGTAGGGGAGAAGCATGATTAGACCTATAAAGTGGATTGGACTATAGAAAGAATAGCTGAAATAAGACCAATTTTAGGCTTTTGCAATAATCTAAATGAGTGGTAATAAAGGCCTAAATTAGTGTGGTGGCACTGAAAGTGGAAAGAAAGGGATAAATACTAGAAATGTGGAAGAAGATATGACTATATTTGGCAAATGATTGGATTTTGTGTATTGAGAAAGAAATTGAAGATATCATTGAGACCACAAGTCAAGATGACAATAAGAATGGTAGTAGTGCTTACAGTAACAAGGAAGTTCAGAAGGGGAGAAGGTTTGGGAGGAAAGGCAATGGGTTCAATTTGGACATGATGGGTTTAAGATATTTATGTGACATCTAGTTTAAGATGTACAAAAAGCAATAATAATTTGCAATCCATGCTGATTCTCCCCTCCCATTTCTCCTTCCTTCCCAAGAAGGCAGGTAATATGCTATAGGTTGTACATCTATTATCATGGAATACATTTTTCCATGTATGTCATGTTTTGAAAAAAAGACATATTATACATTATATTATTATATTATTATATATAATTATATATATATACATTATAGAAAAATTCAAGGAAGAAATGAAGTAAAGAATGGTGTGTTTTAATTTTCATTCAGACTCAATCTATTATTTCTATGGTGGTGGATATCCATTTTTTTATGTCTCTTGGAGTTGTCCTGAATCTTTACTTTGCTGATAATAGATGAGTCATTCAGAGATGATCACCATACATTATCGTTATACTGTGAACAATGTTCCCCTGGTTCTGCTCACTTCATAAAATCTTTCCAGGTATTTTTGTGATCATTTTTTTTTATTTCTTGTGGCACAATAAAATTCCATTACAAGTATATACCACAACTTGTTCATCCATTCCCCATTTAGATATCCCCTCAGTTTCCAGTTCTTTGCCACCACAAAGAGAGAGACTATAAATAATTTTGTACATGTACACTCTTTCCTCCTATCTTTAATATCTTTGAGATACCGACCTAGTAATGGTATTTCTGTATCAAAGGGTATATACAGTTTTATGACCCTTTGAACATAGTTCCAGGTTGCTCTCCAGAATTATTGTATCAGCTCACAGATTCAACAGCAATGTATTAGTGTCCCAATTTTTCACATCCCCTCCAGCATTTATTATTTTACTTTTTTGTCATGTTAGTTAGTCTGAGAGGTGTGAGTTGGAACTTCTGATTTGTTTTACTTTACATTTCTCTAATCAATTGTGATTTGTAGCATTTTTTTTCTAATGAGTAATGATAGTTTTAATTTTTTTCATCTGAGAGGTGCACCTGTTCATATCCATTAACTATTTACCAGTGGGGGGAATGCTTTGTACTTTTTATGAATTTCATTCAGTTGTCTATATAATTGAGAAATGACGTGCTTGTCAGAGAAACTTGTTATAAGTTTTCCCCTGGTTTTTGTTTCCCTTCTTAATCTTGGTTGCACTGGTTTTGTTTGTGCAAATCATTTTTTAATTTAATGTAGTCCAAGTCATCCATTTTACATCTCATAAAATTCCCTGTCTTGTTTGGTCATATGAGTTTCCTTTATGCCCTATTATATTGCAATATCATGCTATTTAGTTGGTCTCTCAGCCATAAGTCTTTTTCCCCCTCCAATATTTTTTCTGTTGTTGTTCAGTCTTTTTATAGTTGTGTCTGAGTCTTCATGACTCCATTTGGCATTTTCATGGCAAAGGTACTAGTGTAGATTGCCATTTCCTTCTCCATCTCATTTATGGATGAAGAAACTAAGGCAAAGAAGGTTAAGTGACTTGTCCAGGGTCACACAGCTAGTATATGTCCAAGGTCAGATTTCAACTAAGGAAGAAGACTCTAGACCCAGTGTTCTATCCTCTGTACCACTTAGCTACTCTATTATATACTCTCCTCAGTTATAAAAATGTTTTACCTAAAGCAGAGGAATATTCCCCCTGCCCATACTTCAGGGCCTTCATATCATTTTCTGGATCAAATATAACATTTTGTTTGTCTTTAAAAAACCTTCATAATCTGGCCTTCCACATTATTTCCCAGTCTTTATATACCGTACAAACCTCTATGTACTGTAGGATCCAGTAGTCTTTTCTTAGACTGACATAAAAGCACATATCAAGGCAGAAGAAACTCATCATCAAGGACATTTTACTAGGAGAATAGTTCGCTGACTGTCACCCAAGCCTGGAATGTTTTCTCTCCTCAAATATACTCCTAGCTCCTCTGGTTTCCTTGAAGTCTCAGGCTAAAATTCTAACTTATACAAGAAACCTTTCCTGATCCCTGTTAATTCTAGTACTTTCACTGTTGATTATTTCCAATTTATTATATATTTAACTTGTTTGAATATTGTTATTTATGTCTCTACCATTAGACTTTGAGTTCCTTAAGATCAGGGATTGTCCTTTGTCTTGTATTTTATCTCTAGGGTCCAGCACAATGCTGGGTACATAGGAACTTCTTAATGTTTTTTGATTGACTAGATGAAAGTCCAACAAAGGAAACCAAGAACTCTTCAGACCCATAAAGATAATTAAGAGAAAGTAGGTTCACAAAAGTTTGAAAAGTAGAGAGTATCCTAGAAGAAAGGTGATCAATTGTACCAATGTTATAGAGAAGTATGGATGAAGATTTAGAAAATGTTGTTAGATTTTGGTAGCTAAGTTGTCTTTGGTAAATTTGGAGAAAACCAGTTTCCACTTTTATCTTGGAAGGGAAATCAACTGCAGAATATTTAGAAGGGAGAGGAAAGGAATTAGAAGCATGAAATGCAGACAGCTTTCTTAAGGAGCATAACCAAAAAGATTATGAGACAATAGCTAGCGTGGAGAAAGGGATAAAGTGGGAGGTTTTTGATGATAGGGCAGGAGTGACATGGGAAATAATAGCTAGCATTAATAGAGCAATTGCAAAGCACTTTACACAAAGTTACTCATTTGATGTTTGTAGGTAGCAGGGCCTGAGCCTAAGTAGATGGGGAAATATTGAGAATGAGAGAGAATAGTGATGATTGGGGTCTTCTGTTAGAAAAGATGAGAGGAATGGGGGACAAGATAGAATAAAGGAATTGGGGTAGAATTTACCTTGTCAAGGAGTAATGCTAACTCTTTGAGGCTACGTGGAAGAATAATGAGAGCAGGAGGATGGCTGATAAATGTGATATGAAAAGAGGAAAAGGAGGAGCTCTGGGAAAAATTGTTTTTTTTTTCAATGAAGTAATTCTTCCCCCTCAATAGAGAGGATAAGGAAAGGGTATGCAGTGGCAGTATTGAGGGGAAATGAGAAGGTTTTATCCAGACCCTCCATATGGAGGATACAGTGAATTGATTAAGAACGATTGCCTTGATACTGTGAGGACACATTTCAGATTAGAAAATGGATAGTAGAAATTTGTAATGTATTCAGTTCACAAGGTTGGTGGTGGTGGTGGTGGTGGTGGTGGTGGTGGTGGTGGTGGTGGTGGTGGTGTGTGTGTGCGTGTGTGTGTGTGTGTGTGTGTGTGTGTGTGTGTGTGTGTGTGCTTGTGTGTGTTTCCCAGCATAATTCAGCAATGCAGGTAAGAAGGAGGCAGACAATAAGAATAATATAGGACTGAATTTTTGTGAGGTAAGATTGGTGATGGGACAAGGCAATGGAGAGTTGAACTTCTTCATCAAGAAATTGATATATGGGGGACACTAGGTAGCTCAGTGGATTGAGAGTCAGGCCTAGAGACCGGAGGTCCTAGGTTCAAATCTGACCTCAGACACTTCCCAGCTGTGTGACCCTGGGCAAGTCACTTGACCCCCATTGCCTAACCCTTACCACTCTTCTGCCTAAGTATTGACTCCAAGGCAGAAGGTAAAGGTTTAGAAGGAAGGAAGGAAGGAAGGAAGGAAGGAAGGAAGGAAGGAAGGAAGGAAGGAAGGAAGGAAGGAAGGAAGGAAGGAAGGAAGGAAGGAAGGAAGGAAGGAAGGAAGGAAGGAAGGAAGGAAGGAAGGAAGGAAGGAAGGAAGGAAGGAAGGAAGGAAGGAAGGAAGGAAGGAAGGAAGGAAGGAAGGAAGGAAGGAAGGAAGGAAGGAAGGAAGGAAGGAAGGAAGGAAGGAAGGAAGGAAGGAAGGAAGGAAGGAAGGAAGGAAGGAAGGAAGGAAGGAAGGAAGGAAGGAAGGAAGGAAGGAAGGAAGGAAGGAAGGAAGGAAGGAAGGAAGGAAAAGAAATTGATATATGGAAGGAAACAGAAAGTGTTAACAGTGCTCGGTGATTCCTGGAAGTTTATCCAAAACATAATAAAATACAAGATCATCAGACATTGCCTTTACAAAGGGAAAAAATTAATTGCACAGAAACAGAGAAGGGAAATTGGTAGCAAATAGTTTTTGCTGATAAGAGGTACTGAAGTCTTTATGATTGATGTGAAGTCAACAAAATTGTTTGTCAGATCAATCGTTTGTCAGGGTTAAGGGTGATAAATATTGGCATGCTGTTAAAATAAAGTTACCAATGCTTTTAGAGCTTTGTCTGTGACGTTAAATTCTCTTTGGCCTGGAAAAACTATGGGAGTAGAAAATCAGAAGAAAAACAACTGCTTGATTACAGGGTTGAGGGGGGATATGATTGGGGATGTAGACTCTAAATGATCATCCTAGTGTACACATCAACAACATGGAAATGAGTTTTGATCAAGGACACATGTAAAACCCAGTGGAATTGCATGTTGACTACAGGAAGGGTTGGAGCATGGGAGGGAAAGAATATGATTCTTGTAACCAAGGAATAATGTTCTAAATTGAATAATTAAATAAAATTTTCAAAAAAAATTCACTCTGGCCTGATATATGTTCTGTGATACTAATCATTGATCACAAAAATCTCTAGTAACTACTATGGAATTAATTGTAAAATTACTATCACAGTCATAAGATGCAGGAAGCATAACTAGATGGCAATTATTCTGAAAAATATTTTAGATATAGTGCATTATAACTTTAATAAAAATTAAATCAACAATGTAATGGAGAAATTGGCACAGAAAATGCAATCTTAGATTAAATTAAACAAGACAAATATCCTAGACTAGGTAGGTGATGGTACCCTAATGTATTGCCCTGGTTAGACCATAAACAAAATGTTATTTTGCATTCTGAGTGATGTTTTAGGAGGGAGGATGATAAGCTGGAGAAAAATAAGTTGGAGGACACACTGTACTTATTTTTCAAATATTTGAAAACTGATTATATAGAAAAGGAAGTTGACATTTTCAGTTTGACTCTTGGAGGCACAACCAGGAGCAGTAGGTGGAAATTTCAAGGGGGCAAATTAAGCTTACTACAGTGACAGAATTCTAAATAATTATTGTTCAGCCATTTTTCAGTCAGATCTAGGTCTTCATGATCCCATCTGGGGTTTCTGGGTGAAGATAAGAGAATGATTTGTCATTTCTTCTTCAACTCATTTTTTAGATGAAATTGAGGCCAACAGGATTAAATGACTTACCCAGCATCCTATTACTTTTAAGCTACTGAGACTGGATTCAAACTTGAGTCTTCCTGACTCCAGTTCTTATGCTCTTGGCATGTGGTCATCTAGCTACCCTTAACAATTAGACCAATGAACTGATAGTCTTTAAGGAAGAACAAATTGCCTCTAGCTGAGCATGATATACAGGTAATTATTGGTCATGTATGATTTGGTCTAGATGATATCTCAAGTCATTTCTAACTCTAAGATACTACTAATTGACAATAGTATTATCTCCCTGCCTCACCAATAAAATAATCCTTTAAAAATTTAATTAGGGCTGGGGGAAGGTAAGAAGTTAAGTTGCTAGTCAGTGATAAAAATAGAAATTACACACACGCACACACATATATCTGCTAAGCATCATTTATGTAATGCACATTTGTGATTTTCCAATAAGTTCATGTTCATTTGCTTACTTAAAAAATCAGCAACTAAACAAGATTTTAATTTCATTAGGCCCGGCTTAGCAGACAGAATTCTTTGTTTGTTTGACACTAGACCACCTGACGGTCTTACTAAGTTTAAGATAAAGAGTCTGAGATCCTAAAGTAGCTACTTAACCAGATTTAATGGAATAGGCAGCCTTCTGTCCATCTCAACTGATTTTCTTTTTAACTTAGGGTACCAACAAATAATCTATATCACCATTATATTTTCTAAAATGTACTGTTTGTGACCTTATGGGCTTTCTGAAAAGCTGTTCCTAAAATGGTCTATATAATCACAAGATATATATTTGTATGTATTCATGCATATATATACATGTGCATATATGTATGCTTGGCTATTTGTTTAATATGTATATCTAATACATGTATGCATAATAAACTGGGAATTCAATATTGCACATTTGCAACTAAATTCCATCACCTATACATGAAGATAGCAAAATGAATTTTCTAACATACTGGGAATAATATTGTTTAAAGAGAACAGGAAGTTTTGGAAACAATAAAATAGAGTATAGAAGACATATATGAAATAGAGTAGACTACTGAGCTAAAACAAACCTACTTGAATGTTTGATCTTGATATTTGAATTTTTTAAAAAAATTATTTAAGATGAAACATTTTCTCAATTAAATCTGTCATATAACTTTCAGTGGAAAAAGAGACTGGAAGTTTGCTGCTGCCAATTAAACTCAATCCATTGTCATAGCAATCTAATGTTCCTCCCTAACCTCCATCCCCAAGTGATTCATTCTTTTAAGGGAAAAAGAGGGTTTATTATAAAAAGGTTGGACTGGATTATTCAAAATTAGGGTTGCCAGGAATTTAATTATTTCCAAAGAGATTTATTTACAATTTACATACAAAATATAGAAAGAGTGAAGTTAGAAAATCAGAGAGAGGATAGAGTAAAATATATAGATTAAGCAGTAAGTATTTTGCTCTGACCCCTGGCTCAAAAACAGGCAGGGGAGTTTAGTTCTTAACTGGAGGACCTGGGGATACATGGATCCTCTCTCAAGAGGATAGGTCTCTCCTGAGGCTAGTCTCTTCAGAAAATCCAGGAAGGGAGTCAGTTCTTTTTACTCACCAAGTGTCAGTTAAAAGGGAGTGATTTAAGGACAGTATCACCAGGTACAGGGTCTCAGGTCCATTCAGCAGATTCTTCACCAGCCTCCAACTCAAAATCAGAACTCCAAAGGAATGTGAACAGACTCTCTGAAGATCTCAGACAATTCTCCCACAAATCTCAGACAAATTTCCCCCACAGGAAGTTGTAACTCCCTTTTAAAGGCACTTTCCTTTGTGTCACTTCCTATGTCTTCCTCCAATTTTTATTTCCACTAATTACTACTGAAGCCCTGCCTAGGACCACCCAGGGACCAGTCAGTTTGATTCTGATTCATCACCCACTATTGTACACATGGGTCACAAACCTTTCCCACTCAAGTGTAAATGAGGTGTTTATACTTCTGGTGATTAAATCTATAAATGGGCAGGGGAGTTAATTTCATTTTCACAATCAGGAAAGGGATTTAATTTAATCTTCACAATTCTTAAAAAACACTCTAGCTTACCTCTTTTTCTTTTAATTACCCCAAGCATCTCTGATACAAAAGTGCATTAAAAAACAAACAAACAAAACAAACAAACAAAAAAAAGCTAGCATTCCCCTGACAACACTGAGTGGCTCCAAGGTATGACACCACACAACTTGAACAGTCATAGTTGAAGATACCAAAGTGCAATAGAGAGTCATGGTGGACATGAGCAGGATGCAAGATATTATAAATGAAGAATCATGAAGAAGTTGCATAAAGAGAAGGCTGTCACAATTGAATGACCAGAAAAGGTCAGGGAAGAGAAAGTAAAAGAGAGATGATGCATAACCTAATTGTGTCATCAGAACCCCCAAATTTATCCCTTACTAATGCCTTATTTTCCTGAGTTATGATTTAATGCATGCCCAAACCAAACTGCTGAGAATATCTCACCCAATCAATATGTACTGTGAGTTTGGCATAATGATGATCCTTTGCATGCATGAACTCAAAGTGAAATCTGTTGCTATCAATCTGTTGCTGTCATTGGTCAACTCAGACCACCCATGTCAACCCTGAGTAATGAAAAACACCTGAGGAAACCACATGCCAGCAATCATGGCTCTGTCATGAATAGCCTTTTAATCACCAAATAAAACTGACTATCCCCTTCTTTGATACTGTATAAATTCTGTCTTGTCACTAAGCAAAGTTAACCATTATTATAGCTAAACTAATTTATGTTATCATCTTGTCACAACTGTATGTGTCAAGACTTTACCTTGGTATTTGGGATTAGACTTGGGTAAAAGTTTTTCCTTTTTATTCCATGACATCCTTACCTTTCAACAGAATAAAACTTTAAAGCAACTGATAGGTACTTCATATTTTTCTCCTCTCCCATTTGAGTGGGTGGTCAATAATTCCTTTGGTATCCACACACCATATTCCTAGGAACTAAAAATTAACAGAGTATAAAAGTCTTTTATTAGAAGTTTTACAGTGAAATATATAGGGTTATAAGTGTAAAGAGAAAAGTTTTTAAATATATTGTGGAGAGCATATTATGGAGTTAGATTTTCATGAATAGATTATTAAGTAGCATTAAAGGCATGGTTAAAAGTGGACGTGACTTTATAGTGGACCAAGGATGCACAGCTCCAAGTATTTCTTTAGCAAAGGTAAGGATCTCAGGCATGGGAGTGAAAAATGAAAATGGTAGTGTGACTTTTGATCAATGATATCTGGAGCATGAACTACAGTAGTACCAAGGAGTAAAATATTTAAAGATAAAGGAAAGTATTTTGTTGTACAGGGTAACAATATCAAGACTACAAATGGAGGGAAGTAAAACCAAAGTACAGGATAAGTGTACAAATACTTTTGGTAAAAGAGAAATGAGAAATTCAATGCTCTCCCCCACAAAACTATGAGACGTACATTAAAAAATCATAGCATCATTTTTGTGGTAACAATGAACAGGAAACAGATTAGATTCCCATACTTTAGGCCCTAGTGGAATGGTTACACAAATTTTGATCGATATATTTAATGGGATATTACAATCCATAAGAAATTATTAATTTGAAGATTTCAATAATCTAAATGATTAGAATGAAGTAAATAAAAAGAAACAAGAAAACAGACACAGTGACTACAATGGAAATGAAAACAGCAAAATTAAAATTGAATGTAATATAGTTTTAATAACTTAGCTTGTCTGTAATAAAGGAGAAAATATATCTCTTCCCTTGTTTACAGAGGTGTTAGATTAGGGACAAAGAAAACTAAATATGTTGCCAAACTCAATTTATGTGTTCACTAATTTTACTCACCTGATTTTTTCTACTCTTTTTCTTATTCTTTATAACAATAGATAAGACATTAGATATAGACGTGGAAAGAATTTATTCATAAATGAAGATACTGCAAATCAAAATAAATCCTAGGACTTAAAAAAAATCCAGTGCTATTAAGATACAGAAGTGATCATATTCAATTTAAGGAAGAGGAAACAAAGAGGGTGTTTCAGGGAGGGTAACCTCTAAGTTATGTCTTGTAAAGGAAGAGCTTTAATGAAAAGAGATGAAAATAGGTAGAGAACACATTGCATGTATTTTATTTTATTTTAAGTGCTATTTTAATTGCTAATATCTTTCAGCTTAAAGTAGTAGAATCAGAAAGGGCTTCATGTTAATGGAGAGAAAAATGTAAGGGAGAATGGGGTAAGAGATAAGATGAGCAAAGATATAGAGAGAAGATAATGGAACCAGAAGTGGAAATTGAAAATACTCTACTTTAGCTAAAACAGAGCATAAGTGAAAGGATATGTGAGATAAATCTGGGTAGGTATATTTGAACAAGATTTTTGAAGGCACTGAATGTCAGTCAAGAGTTTATATTTAGTAGGAAACACTTATATTTCTTGAGCCAGGGAGTTCAGTATCAGCAAGATTCCTTAGACAGCCATGAAGGAGTGCTTAAAGAGCATAGACCAGGTGAATGAAGATAAATTTAGAGGTTATTGCAATAGCCTCAGGGAAAAGAAATAAGGACCTAAATAAACATGGTGGAAGTGAAACTGAAGAGAAGTTGGGATGAGAGTAATCTTACAAAGTTAAACAAATATAATAGGACTTATCCAAGGTCACAAAGTCAAAATCACAGAATCAAGGTGTGTCAGAGGTGGGAGGGGGGTGATATAACTTTAACAATCATTTCTATACATAAAGTCAATAAAAGTAGCCATACTATTCTTTTGGAAGACTTCCATTAAAAATAAATCTATTCATTCATGAGGTATCCTATTTTACTTTTAGATTTCTTAGATTGTTAGGAAGTTGTATTGTGTTATTTTGTTTTCTCCCTTAAATCAAATCAAAATGTGCTTTTTTGGAGCTTCTATACACTGCACTTGCTCCTAAATTTAAGAATAAAAAAGAACCACACTAATCCCTCATCCACTTGACAGGCTTTCAAGTACTAGAAGACAGTTCTGTCACCCCTGAGCATTCTCTTCCCTAGGCTGACAATCCTTACTTCTCTCAACCAATTTTCATATGGCATGGACTAAATTCACCACCTTCTTTGCCCGAGTCTGACCATAGTTCCACCTTCTCAATCACCTTTTTAAAAGCTAGTTAACTTCTCTGATCCTGGGTTCCTTGTGAAATAATAACTCCATTTATTTGATTGATGACATTTTATATGTCATTTATCTTATGAGATGAAGATTTTAATACTCTTGAGAACAAAGCCATGCATTCTCTAAACCCTACTATATGCTCTGTGAATGCAAAAATAAGAGACTGATTTTTTCTGCAGAACAAATTTAACCAAGGAGTTCAAAGGCTTCACCTCATATTCTGAAAATAACTCAGTCAAGAGAGGGTGGAGAATGTACAGCCCAAAGGCTAACTATGAAACTTGGCTTTGTTTTATTAAGGCCACAAGCTAAAAAAATGCAGAAAGCCAGTACTGGAAGAAATCTGAGATGATCTAATCCAACCTTGTTTTAAAGTGAGGGAGATGAGGTTCAAATCAATTGGTTAGAACTTAAATTTAATTCAATGTAATTATTTATTTTAATTTATATTTATTATATTATATATATTTTTATTTATACATTTATATAAATATATATTATATAATATAAACTATATAATTTATAATAATTAAATTAATTAATTTAAATAATTGCTATTATGCCTGGCACATGTGCTAGAAATACAAAGTTGAAAAGGAAATAATCTCTGCTTTCAAATAGTTTACTTACATTACATTCTAAAAGGTGATTGGAGCACAAGGTCACATGTCAAATTATTGGCAAAGGTAGAACTGCTGCTGAGTTTGGTATCATTACTGAAATTTCCAAGCATCCCAGCATGAGCCAGAACTCACTATATCTACACAAACAGAGAATGAGTGAGATAGAGGGTGACTATTAAACATAGATTCAGACCAACCACATCCACAAATGGGTTTGAAGTCAGTTCTGCATTGAAATCTTATATCTGTATAAATCAATAATCATTGTATATACATAGAAAATCACTTGCCTTTGCTGAGACTCAGTTTCCTCACTGAATCAGGCACAATATTATGATGACCATTTACCTCATGTGGTGGTGGTAGAAAGTCCAATACAAATTTTAAAATGCTGTGTAAATGTGATGATGATGTTATCACTAACGATGGGATGATAAACCACTTGGAGTCATTCTGTCTAGGTCTTGAACACACCATTGAATTGCCAGAATGAGTCTAGCTCTGCCTTAGATCTGTTTCCCATTTTAGAAGGGTGAGAATGGCCAGCAGATACTAATGATTACAATTAAACATTGGAGGGGGGGTGGAATTACCAAAGTGCTGGTGTAGCTGTGGCTGGTTATTTGAGGGCTCAGCTGAGTCATGGGCTGTATAGCTACTAGAGATCTAAAAGTTAGCAAAAAGAGGTACAAAAAGAGATCTCAAATGTTAGCAGAGAGAAGTATAAAATCAAGGCAGTCCTTGCCTAAGGGATGTTCCATTCAGCTTAGGGTAGGGGTTGGGGGGGGGGTACAGACAGGAAAGGTGGAGCCAGTATTGGCAAAGATCCTGATGGAAATTTATGGTTTAGTTTTTTGTTGTTTTTTTTCTTTCTTTTTTTCCCCAAGATAGGAGAGACTGAAGGATGGATGGATGGATGGATAAGAAACTTTGGACATTCTGGACTTTGTGGAGAAGAAAGGGTCCAGAGGCAGGCAGAAACACACCAGCAGTGAAAAAAGCAAAGTAAGAGTGTTGCTATTCCAAACTAAAGATAACCATGCACAGTTAGAGCCATACAATCCACTGGCCTATTTAAGGAGTGGCCTTCCTGCACAGAAAATGCTACTAGCCTGGATGTACCTGCTGCCTACCCTGTGGGAGATGAAAAAGGCTCCACTGCCCACTTCCTCTCCCTTTCTCAATCATTGCCAGGATGCATCACTACCCCCAGGAATTTCTTATTCTCTTTTAACTTTTTACTTGCTGTATGTAATCTGTTGGGGTTGAGTTGGAAAAATCAGTACTTTTATTGTGGATTTATTTCTATATTTCTAAAAACCTGTTTTTTTTTTCCTTCCAAGTGTTTTGCTCTAAAGGAATAGACAATCATAATTGAGACAAAGACTAGAGGAAACTTGAGACAAATGGTCTAAAACTTCACCTGAAACTATATTAAGGTTTCTTGTGGATGACAAAAAGAGTGCTTTACACTGATAAATGAAAAGAAAGTTATTTGATGATGGTTAGAGAATGAATAACTTGTGATAGTGTTTTTTTATTGTTTATTTGGGGGGTGGGTGAATGTGTATGTGGAGAGGAGGAAGGAAGAATCAAATGAGGCTTCCAGGGAAATATGGCACCTTAGCTAGACCTTTAAGGAAGATGAAGATCCAAAGATGCAGAATTAAGGGAATGTATTCTAGGCAGAGGAGGAAGGATTACACAAATACACAGGGGCAGGAAGTTAGATGCTGACTGCAGAGGACTCCAGTATTCTAATGGGATGAGACAAAGGTTTTTCAGAGAAGAGGTGTCAAATAATGTTGGAATGAGCTAGATTGTTGAAATTTACTAATTTACTAATATCAGGCTGATGAGTTTATATTTATCATATTTGATCATTTAGGGAGAATATTGTGGATATTAGAGAAACATACTTTGATAAACAGTTGCTAGCACTCCCAGGAGATTGTTATTTTTATATCCCTAGTAATTTGAGGTCATAATTGGTGCTCAATTTTTAAAATCTATTTGCTCAGGAAAATTAATCCAAGTCATTCCTTCACCTATAAAAAATCTTCAGAATTTTATTGGGAAATAAAAAAATCTAGTATTTTTTAAAAAAGCAGATATCCTTGTATCCAATGCAGAAGGAATGGTTAATCAGAATTTCAAAGAGTTGTAATAACAGTTGACAATTTGCTCTGATGTCTGCAGCCCACATGAACAACAGGTGTGATGAAAGCAATTTACTATTGATTTACCCACTTTAGAGCCTACTAAGCCCCTCCTTTCCTCTCCCAGTCTCTTTACCATTAAAAAATAAGACTAAAGCCTTGCTAGCCAACTTTTATTTATCATTGTCTCCTTTTTACAATTTTCTTTTGACAACGTGCCTCTCCTCACTGTTACCTTGGCAATGACAACAAATTTCAGAGATTATTTCAATTTAGAAAACATCAATTTGGGAATTCACATTTGTTTTAGTACTTTTTTTGTTATGATGTCCCTGATATCTTTACTGTTCTTACCCAATGCTGGGTACTAGATAATGCTGGAACTAGATAAGTGGCTTTGGCCCTAATGATAACCATCCTAGGTTATGGATTCTATTGTTTAGGATATACTGCTACTACTAGCTTTGAAAGAAAGATTGGGTACAGAAAAGGCAAATACTGCCAGTTTATAATGGGTAAGATTACATTCATTGGAGTTCTGGGGGCAGATCAAAATAGCTCACAAAAGTAGATTGTTAAATTTTCAATGAGAGCATTTTCACTTCAGAAATCAACAAATACTTCAAATCAGGATTTGGTTTCTCACTTTGTTGATTGCCTAGACTTAATATGGTTATAGATAAAATGTTAATAATGCAGATTAATCCTAAAATGGGTCAGACATTTTTGTCATTGGTAGTTGTTAAATATTAACCATAACAATTATTATCACCCATTACTACTGCCTACAGAATTATAGATTTGAAGCTAAAAAAGAACATTAGAGACTAGCAAGTCCAGTGCCCTCACTTTATTAGGACTCCCAAAAGCTTAGATGTATTTTTCAAAAATAAAGAACTCATATCTAGGTGGAATTTGATCCCAAGTCTTCTCAATTCCAACTCCAGTGCTTTATCTGCTACATATTACTAACTCATTGCACATTTCAATCAATTCATGATATAATTAATGGAGGTTACTCCTTACAGATGGTACAAATGGCAATGAATCCACACCCTCTTATTATAGGTTATAGGTTATTCTTGATCCTGTCATCCCACCTCAAAAAAATAAATAAGAGGACCTACCTATAGTGTCATGGAGAGTATCATTTGGGGTATTCGTCTGTTTTCCTTTATACTCAGTCCAATTGTTCAGACTACTTCTTAGGGACACATTTCCTATTTTGTGACTCTTTCCAATTTTTTTCATCAATTTATCATTGATAATATTTTTCTGGCTATTGATATCTACCACAAGTTTCTCCATTGCCCTTTGAGTCAACCAAAAATTTGAATTTCAGAAGTTGTAGTATTCTATTTTTCACAGCCATATGTCATCACCAGGACATATTAAGATAGAAATATGAGTTTATGATTAAGAGAGTACCTTGGGATTATTGAAAGTACTTTATAATTTTCTAAATATAATTCAAGTAACTTGTTGCCCATTATTCAATTCTGTTATTCAATGCATCTTTTAACTGCAAAACCAATCACAAGTGTACTGATGGACTAATAGAAAATGAATTTTCCTTCCAATTGCAAATCATAATAGAAAAAATCAGCATTTATCATCTGTCATTTTCCTTCCAGTCAAATTATTAGTTCAACTTATTTTGAATGGATGTCATTAAAGCAGCCTAAAGTATCAACGGGCATGATGTCATCATTATAATATCTGCTAACAGGAGAACATAAATAATTTCACATTATATAGGAATTCATTCTTCTACTTGGATTCATCAAGAACATCCCATGTGGTTGTAATGAATGGTTTAATGACCACCATGAAGATAATTGTTTGTTCACTAACGTCTATTCCAAAGGATAAAGAGATAATTTATATGGAGAACTTAACAAGTTACTTGTAATGAATTAAATATGTATCTTATTTCTACCTGCCTTTCACGCACCCTGTAAGTTTGGACTCTGATGAATTTAATGTACTTGTTTAGTAAAGTAGCATTTAAAGAGGCCTGTGGTATGGTATAAACTCAATTGGTTTAGATGTCATCAGAAATTTCAACCTATCACTGTTCCTTATAGCTAAAAAACTTGAATATAAGACTTCTTCTTTTGAGGTCTCATCTTCCTCATCTGCAAAAGGGAGAGATTGAACTTAATGCCCTATAAACTTGAATATCCTGTGATCTTACAATTCTAGTTATGCTGAGTTACCCACTGTTTGGTGAATTTGTCTGCATTTTCATAGTTCTATTTCATTTCTCCTTCTGCTCTCTCTGTTCAAAACACCAATTCCCAAATCTCTATTATTCAAAATTCTGTTTATCTTCAAAAGCCCAGCAAAATGCTACTTCCCTAATGAAATTTCTCTGATTCCACTAGTTCAAAATAATATTTCCTGCTCTACCAATTTGTTCATCCCTTTCTTATGTCACCCATTTCTTTCTACATTATATCATAAATATTTGGGTACCTACATTTGACTTAGAACCTTAGGTACTTTGTTGATCAGCATTTTCCATACATTATTCTGTTATATTTTGGTATTATATTCAGTAAGCATAGATATTACATTGGAAAATGTTAAAGATAACATTTTAAGAACTAAAAGTGTGAAATAATTCAAAAGTAGTTATATCCCAATATAAGAAGAAACTGAAATTCCTCTAAATTTTTTACCAAGTTCCTTTTATACAAGGAGTATTTTTTTATTTCAGAATTTTCTTCTACCAGCCTTTCAGTCATTCAAGAATTTATAAATTCTATGAATTTATTTTAAATCCCAACATATTCCATGGCAACTTAGTTCCAAAAATCTATGTGAACTATTTTATTCCACAAGTGAAAGGCTAGAGGTACCAAAGTGGAAAGGAAATCATCTTTCTATTATTAGATGAAAGATTCTTGTGGACTTCGTATACAACTTTGGATCTCTCACAGAATCAGTCTGTGAGAGAAGGTTTGACACCATGGAGAGAAATGTAAGAGAGCTGCAGAATTCCACAGCAGTGGGGGGTAGGTAGGGAAAGGAATTCAGAACTTTCAGAGGAGAGAGCTGAGCTAACTCAGTTACAGCTGGGAGTGGGACATCTGCCTGACACCATAGACCAGACAGGTAGCTCCAACTGGGTTTCTTGATCCAGTGATCTTTTCTTTGTCAATTTCATGACCCAAATCCTATCAGAAGATAACCATATTGAACAAGACTTGGGAAATAAGCTATTCAAACAAGAAGAATTTCATCTACCTCCTTAAATCTGAGCTTGAGGACATTTATTGTGCAGACAAGAATCCGATTCCTCATCATCCTGACCCCAGGTGGGTCAGGGGAACCAAACCTGATCTTCTTGACTTTGGGGGGAAGGATATTAGCTGGAAAGGGACCACTTCTCCCTCCTTCCTTTCCTGAATGAATACAAAATCCTTATCCTCAATCTGCCCTATACCCTTTTCATTTTCCTTCAATAAATTATAGTTAAGAAAGGATTTCAAGAACTGATTCAAGTAATTTTAAAGGGAAAACTAGTGAGGGGGAGAGAAAGAGTTGACTTCCTTCCCCAAAGAAAGAGAGATTACTACCATAATCTCTCCAAATAGGTCCTTCTCAGAACCCAGTAGAGTAAAGCTGAAGGCAGCTTTACAAGGGGGAAGAGTATAATTTCTTTATCACCCCTTCCCCTTATTATAAATCTTCCCCATTTCCACCATCTATTAAAAGTTTTATCTTTGATAGCTACTCAATAAGTATTTGTTGCATTGAATTAAATTTGAAAGAAGCAAATGTACCACACACAAACATAACCAAATTTTAAAAATGTATTTTTGAAACAATAATAGTCTTGTCTAGAACAATTGTAACTTTTTTCTAGGAATTTGACTTCACCTGTGACATAAAAGTGAAATAATATTATGAAAAATATTTTTGCAAACTTCAAAGATACATAGTGATATGTGTTATTATTGATATACATATCCAATATTTCAAGTGAATATTTTCTGTACATTTAAAAGTCTGGTTATGTAATAAAATGAATAAACAAAGAATTCCAAAAGATAGAAGATGTATTTGGTAATTAGAACACAATAAAGTATTGGACACAAAGACAATGATTTGTATCCAAGATTTAAAAGATAGGGATACAAAAGAATTGACTATATTAATATTAAGCAGATAATATGAAATACTTGTTAGAAATTTCTTTGTCATTCTTTCTTTGTGGCAGATATTATCCATGGTTGCTGCCTATTGTTGCTAAGTCCTCTGTCTTGATTATACATCTTTTATTTTAAACCCTTACCTTCCATCTCAGAATCAATACTGTGTATTGGTTCTAAGGCAGACGAGTGGTAAGGACTAGGCAATGAGGGTTAAGTGACTTGCCCAGGGTCCCACAGTTAGCATGTGTCTGAGTTCAGATTTCAACCCAGGACCTCCTGTCTCTAGGTCTGACTCTCAATCCACTGAGTCACCCAGCTGCCCCCTTGATTTTCCAACTTAAGAATTATTTGGAGAAAACCTAAAGAATTATTTAAAGAAAATGAATGTGAAGCATTTCCTTTAGCACCACAAAGCCTTATAACGGTGGTCCTACATTCCAAATCATATTTTGAACAAGTCATAATTCTTGTGTGATCATATATTGCCATAGAGAATCTTCCTAAATGTCCTGTCAGTAGTTGATCAATGATGTGCCAAAAAAAAATCTCAAGTCAAATGTTTCATTAGAGGCTAGAGGGAATTTTCAATCATTCTTGAACATGCAGAGAGAATTGGCCATCAGAAGTGCTAAGTGCCAAAGAAATAGAAAATGAAAAAAAAAACAAATTTGTCTTTTCTTATTCATCCTGAGGGATCTATGTCAGAAGAAGAGAAACACCTGATTATAAAGATAAAGATGATTCTATTTCCCAGACTAGACTGTACTTTGATTCAAGGGCATCTTTCTATTGATATTTATTGTACCCCACAGGATAATTCTGACTATAGAAGGCAATGTTAAGACTTCCAGCTATCTCTTTTGATTACAATTCTAACCACCTTTATTTACATGCATTTATACAGGTATAACATCAGCAACAACCAACAAAAAGTAGTTAGCATAGTTAGGGGAATGAAATTACTTTAATTACTAAGTTCATTTATTGCAAGTTGTAGAAAACTTCAGAGACCATCTAACACAAACATCTGTTATTATCAAATGTGAAAATGAGGTCCAGAGCATGTGAGTGGTGATTTTCCCAAGGTCACACAGGTGAGAGATAGCAGTGCCACCATGTTTTAGTCAAGTTCAGGAGCTGTAAATTTGGTGGGTTTTTCCCAAACATATCACACTTTAATGACAGAGTATGACCAGAACCATCCTTTAAAAAGTTAATTCAATGTCAGGTTGCATCAAAAGAAATCCAATATAAGAATGGTGATATTCTCATTATTGTTGGCCTTTGTCAGATCCAGTTGGAATGTTGTACTTATTTCTCAGTGCTAGCAAAACATATATAAAGGAGGTTAACAAGAACAATAAGGCAATCTCAATCCATGCTGAAGAATAGAATCCTGACTGTGGGGTTAAAGGATGAAAGTGAAACAAGGTAAATTTATTTAGTCTTCAGGTATATGAAGGATAGTCATTGTCTTCATCAACTCTTCACTCTCAACCATCCCATATATCCAATCAGTTCCCAAATCATGTTTCTACCTCCATATTATTCTATGCAGGTGTCTCTATCTCTAAACTCATAGCCACCGCCCTAGTTCAGAATCTCAATACCTCCCACCTGCTCTATTGTAATTGTTCCCTCTTGAAAGGAAGAAATGAATAAATTTGGTGAAAATGCAAATTTGCAGGGTGAAGATATAGGTGTTGGGTGGATTGCAGAAGACAGAATGTGCAGAGGAGACTCTTGGAATTCTGAGAATGTGTTCTGAAGTGATTAATGGTTAGCCTGGTGGAGGGGAGTGAGGAAGCAGTGAGATAGAGATCACAGCTTCTGGATTTGGATCTCCCTCTGATTCAGCTTGTCATCCTACTTTGGTTCCTGATCATTCATGTGCGATCCCAGTCAGTAAGTTCCTTATCCTAGTGATATCTTCTGAACTCCTAAGAAGAGAAAATGCCATCTTGACCAAGTTGATCTACTAAGTTACCACTAAAGGCTCAGCCTGCATTATTTGGTGATGAGATCAGTCCTGTCATCTGACTCCTGATCCAACAACTAGATCTGCAATCTCACCAAAGACCAATTTGGATGGGCTCAGACTAGAGCAGTTAGACAGGAAGGTTGGGAAAATTAGAGTAGCTCTGACATTGTTGGAGGCTGAAGATTGGGTCAGAGGGTTCTGGGAGGTTTATTAGTCTAGGGAATTCCCCTAGCCCACCATTCCTTACCCTATCCAATTATTACCTTTAATAAGCCTATTGTTGCTAAGATCAAAAAGTCAGATTTGCGTTTCTCAGAGCTCCAGGGTAGCCATCTTGCCCTTGGTCCAAGGAGAAGCAGCTACAATAGATTGCTACATAACCAACCTTATTTAAATATCATTCTATGATCTTTCACTCTGCCTGCCTCAAGTCACTCTCCAATCCAATCTATCATTCATATAGTTGTCAAAGATACTTTCCTAAAATACACACGCACACATTGTGACAAGGGAATCACTTTAAAAGACTGATATATATTAATTTAAGGTCGCCAAGGAATTCAGCTATGGAATTCCTAAATGAAAAACTCAAGTCAGCAGTCAACCTTTTATGGAGTTTAATTACAATAGGAGGAAGAAAGGAATTAGAGATAGAGAGAGAGAAAAAGGGAGAGAAGGGAATAGGGCTTAAATACCCCTTCTGTTTAGGCTGGGCCAAAAGGCCCAAGCCCTTAGATAGCTGGGGCAAAGAAAGGAAATCAGTCCCTATTACTCACGTGACCAAAATGGAGAAACAGTCTCAGAGGCCCCCACCTTCAGCTTCCTTCAGAGCAAGCTTCTCAGAGTACACTGCCACCACTCCGATCAACTCCTCAACCCCCTCCGAGTCTTCAGACCCCCCTGATCTTTAAGGAAACCATCCAAGTTGCCTCCCCTCAGTTCTCACATCTACCAATCACTGTCCATCAATTTCCCTGTGCCAATGGAGGCTCTAGCTTAACCCAGGACCGCCCAGAGGCTTTGCACATGTCTGTTGAAGGTCATATTTTCAAATGATTAAATCTTTGCTCCTTTGCTACAGCCCTTCCTAAATCCTGTTAACCTGAGTAGGGTAGAGATTGGAATAATTAAATTTTGATCTAGGCTGCAGCCCTTACTCAATCCTGTTAGGACTGAATAGGGTGGAGATTGATTCCAAGTATCTCCATTGTATCAATTCTAAAATCAATCATGACTCAAAGAAATTCCTGTTCTATGCTTAAGCATAGGTCAAAGTCCTTTCCATTGTTCAGCAAAAGGTTTCTGCCCTAAAGTAATCTTAAGAAGGGAAGAGAAGGAACCTCCCATGCCAATGGGGTTCCCATTCCAATAGACTATCAGTAAGAAATTTTCCAAGTATGAAATATCCCAATGGTTAAATTTCCAACATTTATAAGTCTAAGGAATTTTGAGGTTTACAACACACAACTCAAGTGATTCTGTAGTATCTCTAAGATACTAAAAAAACATGTTCTCTTCATTTTATTTTTTGTCTTCCTAATCTGATATTTGGCTATGTAGCTAGTATTCTAATCATCTCCATGCATTGTACCATATTGCTAACGCTGGCCAACTCATTTCAAATACGGTGCTTTATCTCTCTTCTCTGAGTTATTGAATTGGGTGTACTCTGCCTGGAATACTTCTTCAAAAACTTGGTTCAGATGCCACCTACTGCAGGAGACCTTTCCTGATCCTTTGGCTGATTATATCTTCTCAAAGGTTGTCCTGTATCTACTCTATCTGTATCTTCTGTGTAACAATTTATGCGTGTGTTACCTCTCCTATTAGATTGGGAGCTCCTAGAGGGTAGGTTCTAGTTTGACCTTTCCTGGGATCTCAAGCACTTAGCATAATGCGTAACACAGAATAAGGGCTTAAATAAAGCTCTTTGACTGTTTGATCTATAAAATGAGAGGGTTGGACTCTATGACATCTAATGTAAGAAATCCAGTGTTGAGCTATCACAGAGTACCACTATCAGTATATCGATTATGATGGTGCTGATGATAACAATAATGGTCAGAACTTCCTTATTGCTTTAAAGTTTAGAAAGTGCCTTATATACATTTTATATCATTTGATCCTCACAACAATACTATAAGATAATAATAATAATATCCTCATATTGTAGATGAAGAAACTGAGATGGAAAAGTTAAGTGACTTGTCCAGGATCCCACAACTAGTAAGTGTCTGATACAAAGTTAAATTCAGATCTTCCCATCTCTAAGCCCACTATTCTATCCCCTGCATCAACTGATTAAAAAGAGATGATAGATGGGTTGATGGGGGTGGGGGTGGGGAAGATTGTTGTCCTTTGCATTTTAAAATAACCAAAATGACATCACTGGGTTATGTCTTGACTTATACATGAATTGAATTTAAGTGAGGCAGACTTGTACAAAGTTGTTGCTCTCAATCTCTCTTCCATAGTCATCCAAATTGAGTGGAAAATGGAAAGACAAGAGTCAAGAAGACAGCCAATGGCTTGGGATAAGTGGATGACCTTGGTTTCCTCGATGTCTAACCAAGCTCTAAGCCCTCCACAGTGCCTGTATTTGCCACCTCCATAACTGTTGGGGGGAAAAAAAAATCTCATCCATCCATACCATGGGAGGGAAATCTTTTCCTGCCTGGGTAGACTGATTATTTGATCCACCATCATCCCTTTGATCCCCCTAAAAGGAATGGAGCAGTGAGATGGCAGAGTGGATAGAATGTGAGATCTGGAGTCAAGAAGACTTAAGTTCAAATATAGCCTCAGATATTTAGTAGCTATGTATGTGATTCTTGGGGGCACTTAATTCTATCTGCTTGTTTCTGCATCTGTAAAATGAACTGCAGAAGGAAATGGCAAACTATTCCAGTATATTTGATAAGAAAACACTAAATGGAGTCATGAAGAGACAGACATGCCTGAAACAAGTGAACAACAAATTGCTTTTTCTTTTTTAAAATCTTGGAAGGTAAAACCCTAGGCCTCTATTAAGGAAATATTGCATACTTAGTTCCACCAAAAGCTAATAGCCAAAATCCTTTCTATTATATCCATGACAAACAGTGATCCAGATTCTACTTAAAAACCTTTAATAAGATTGTTCCCAGTATATTTGAGGTTGACCATGTTACTTAGAGATAGCCCTAATTTTTAGGAAAACATTTCTTACATAGAGCCTAAGAATGTGTATGTGTGTCTATGTGTGAATTTATCTAGTTATGTCTCTGTATGTCTCTCTTGAAATAAAAAAATATTTTAAAATATGAAGGCATAAAGGAAATTGATACAGCCTAGGGAATTTATAGTATTATTTGCATCGTGCAAATATATCAACTTATATGATAATGCAGACTAAATCCACATGGAATAGGCAGAATTATCTACTGGTACCTCAAATGAAATATTTTAAAATGCCTTTGGAAATATAAATGTTTTATTCTATTACTAGGAAAAAACTGGCAGTTTTTAAATCTCTTCAATTGAAACTTACCCAAAGGGTAATTTCATGCATATTTCAATAATTTTAAGCTGTTTTCAAAGTAAAATTTTATAGGAAATGAGGATAAAAGTACAAACAAACAAAAACAGCACATAGGAACATAATACAGTGTCATTTCTCTTAATTCAACATCTCCTATACAACTTCCACATAGATTTTCATATATATATATATATATATTTATTTTAGTTAATAATGAACTAAATTAAATTATACTTTTATTATGTTATATTTACATACATATGTATTTATGTGTGTGTATATTGTGTGGTTTTGTGCATATGTTTAATAGACATGATTATGCACTCTGTTGTTTTGCTAGTATATGTTATCTCTGTCTATGTAGGTTTGTCCCTCTGTGCCTCTGGTTTATTTGCCATCAGCTCTCTGGGTAGCATCATATAACTTTGAGGTCTCCAGTGAGCAGTGTTGAAGGGTGGCTTTTGTTTATCCCAGCATGATCGTGGCAGTTAACATAATCGTGGCATCAAGTTGACTTTTTTCTTTCCCTGTTTTTTTTTAATTTCCTGAGCAGATAACCAAGAAGCAACCTTGAGATGGATGTGACCAGAATCAGAGGTGATTTTATCAGTTCCAGTGATCTGCAGGTCTTTATGGACTGTAGCATTGGCAGAATCTGAGACCAGGGAAATATTCTGTATCCAGAAGAGGTGACATGATAGTACAAGGAATAGAGCACTGGGCTTGGAGTCAAGGTGACCTGAGTTCAAGTCTAACCTTGGGTAATGACTAGCTGTGTGACTCTGTACAAGTCACTCAACCTCTCTTTTACCTCAGTTTCCTCATCACTAAAATGAGAATAATAGTAGTATTCAGGGTGATTGTGAAATCAAATGAGATAATAATTGAAAAGCACTTAGTAGTGCCTAGCTTATAGTAAGCACAATGTAAATGGTAACTATTATTATTATCAAGAGAGCATAACTACTGACAGAACTCACTAAAGCCTAGTTGTTTGGCCAGCATAAGGAAACTAGGTTTTGTTTAGATACTGAAAAACTAAAGTAAAATGGAAAATGACTATTTGGCAGGTCTGACAACCATTTTTGTTTTGGTTTTTAATGGACATGCAGTATCAGTCTCCTAATGTATTATAAAGTTAGGTATAGTTAGGTCATTAAAGCCTGCTTTAAATAATTGTTACTGATTCCTCTATGCTTAATATCTCATTGTATCCATAGAAATAAATTAGCCATTCAAGAAATCTGAACACTTGTTATTCTCCATCATTTGGTGAACCATATAGTTGATCCATAAAATACTAAACAATAGATAAAATGGCCCAAAAGGCACTGGAGTGGACAATTTAATACATGGATAAGAATGAGAAACTCTCAGTAGAGGAAATCTCCCCCAAGGAATAAATTCAACAGAACTCCAAGTTTTGGTCCAGAACAGAAATGGGAAAGTGATTCCACCCCAGGCATAGTTGTAGTTCCTCAAGATTAGACTCCCAACAACCCTATGAGATAGAGATGTAAGATATTCCTATTTCCATTTTATAGATCAGATGGAGAAATTGTTGATGAGGAATATTAAGTCACTTGTCTGATATTATAAGAATAATCAGTAACAGAGGTAAGACTCAAAGGGATTGCTGCATTTAGTTGTATTTATTCCTATGATTCACTTGGGCCATATTATGTAAATCAAGAACATGTATAAGATATACAACAACCACAATTCATTATCCTTCTGAAACCCTTCCATCCCTTCTTCGCTGCCCTTCTCAAGATCATTTCCAATGTTATTATGGATTTCTTAAGCTTTCAGTAGTTTAAGATAAAGGCTTACCAAAGTTTGGGTTCATTTCTGAAACCATTCCTAATGGTCCACAAGATTTCTTTAGCTGAATTTTTTTTTAAAAAAAGAAAGAAGAAAACAAAAATACCAATATCAGAAAAAAGTGTTCACAATCAATAGAGGAAATAATTCTAATTATTAGAAGCTATTTTGCATGACTATATACACCAAAAACTGATGTTATAAATGAAATGTGTGAATATTTATGAAAATATTTGCACTAACTACTCCATGTGGTTTATGGAAATAAAGCACAGAAATTTGATATTTTATTAAGGGTATGCAAAGAACATGGCACTGTACTAGAGGCCAGAGGGAATGCAAAGAAACATTGCTTCTTCCTTTAGAGTTTATTCATTCATCCTTATCATTTCAGCAAAAAAAATAATTTACTCTCTGTAAAAAAAAGAAAAACTAGGTAAACCTCTGTGTTAGGATTCAAGGGTGATAGGGTTGATTAAGAAAAAAATTCTTCTACCAAAAGGATGTAATAATTTAGTAGAAAAGAAAGACAAGTATACATAATGCATTAATATAAGAGAATGTAATAATACTACAAATAAAAGTTAGTATATAACTATTTTAGTGTTTTAAGATTTCTAAAGTTCTCTTTATAAATGTCTCTCTGTCTCAGTCTCTGTCTCAATCTATGTGTGTGGTGTATGTGCACTCATGCATGTCTGGGTATTTGTGTTTGTGTGTTTCTAATCTTATTTGAGCATCCCACTAATGCTGGAAAGTAGGTACTATTATATCCATTTCAAAAGTGAAGAAACTGAGGCAAACAGTGTAGATGACTTGTTCAGGATCATATAGATAGATATTATCTGAGGCAGGATTTGAACTTGGGTATCCCTGACTCCAGGCCCAGTGTTCTGTCCATTGAACCAGATCACAGCATCCATGTGTCTTAGAACTGGACAAAACCGAACAACTGAGCAATGTGATGATCAACTTTGAATAATTTAACCCCTATCATCAACATAAAAATTCAGGACAACTCCCAGAGCTTCATGACAAAAATGATTATCCACTGCCATAGAAGGAAATGATGGAGTTCAAATGCAGATTGAAGCATCCTATATACTTCCCTTCATTTCCTCCATGACTTTGTCTCTAGTGTAAGTGATATGTGCTTTATTTTACAATATGATAAATACAATATATATATATATATATATCCAATGATATCATATGTCATATAACCTGCTGTCTTGGAGAGGGGAGTAGGATGGGAGACAAGGAGAGAATATGCACCATAAAATACTAGAAAACAATTACTAAAATTTGTTTTGACCTGTCATTTGGAAAAAAAAATAATTTTTTAAAAAAAGACAAAGACTGACCAGCAACAGCATAATTATTTAGGGAACTAAGGGACTGGTATTCATTCTCATTGTGCCTTGAACTAGCTGGGTGACATTAAGCCTATATATTTAATTTATATGAGCCTCATCTAAACTATTGAGTTAGACAAAATGCTCTGTCATGTTCCTTTAGGCTCTAAAAAAGTAGAAAAAATTATAAGCTTTAGGAATTCAGAGAAAAGAGAGATCCTATCCTACTGAGATGAATACAGATGGCTCTGTGGAGACAAATTCACACTGAGTTATAATGTAGATTTTGTAGAATTTCAGTAGGTAAAGTGGATGGGAGGCCACTTCTGGGAAAAAAAAATGAAATTAGCCAAGTCTCAGAGGTAAGGGAATGTTCTCCATGTGTAAGGAAACTGGGTGATGTAGTTGGGCTACATAAAGTGTGGGTGATAACCCATATTTATGCAAGATTTGGCAATTGGAATTTATGTAAGACTTTCAGATTCCCAAAGGGCTTTTACATATCTCATTTTAAAATTGACAGCTACCCCAGGAAATAAGTCCTGCCAGTATTATTGTCTGCATTTTATAGAGGAGGAAATTAAGGTTCAATGTGATTTAATTAGTATTAGAAGTAGGAGTTAACCAATATTGACATGAATCCATGTGTAGCATCAAACTTCTTTATCATATTTTAAAAGAAACAACAAGAAAAATTGGTTGAGCTAATATGGTGAAAGATGTGAATGTCATGCTGAGAATTGCAAATTTGTTGGTTTGATTTGGGTTTTTTCCCCAACAGGCAAGGGAGAGACATGGAAGGTTTTAAAGTCACATCAGCAAAATGCTACTATGTTAGACATAAGGGAATCTGCTCTGTAGGGGCTGGTTGTGAAATATAAGGAGGTAAAATTAGATATGAAATTAATATTTGTGTTAGAAGGAAAAAGATGTAGAAAGACAAACAGCAGGATATATGCTTCTCTGGTCAGCTATTAGTATAGGACCTGGGGGCTTGATTAGGGCTACTTCATAATGTGTCAAGTTCATGTTAAAGAAGTGGCCCGTGTTAAGTTGACTTTTACATGATATTGTGACAAGCTAAAATGATGCTGTATTGCCTATTAGGCTAATGTTGATGGGGCACGGGGTTCAAACAAAACCGGTGCTAAGTGGGAAAGGAATTGTGGAAAATGCTAGGGATATTCTTAGTCAAATGATCAAATCCTACCTAGGGATCTTAGTGGGCCATCTACTATGCAGATTCACCCCAGTTACTCCCAAGTAAACATCCCCAAAGGAAATTCCAGGATGCTTCACAAATGCAGGAAAATGTTAAGAATTATGTGCTGACACTTGTTACAGGGAAAGGCTACATCACAGTGAAAAACACAGGAGATTCTTGAAAGCCTTTCTAGACCTTTTTTTAGACAGGAAGACCACAAGCTTCACCAGACTAAGACAATCACTAAAACTTCTTGTTTTAAAGGTCATCACAGCCCTCCATAAAACACTAGAAAACAAAGAACTAATATGCCAAAGGAAATTTAATTGGATGATCATAAACTTGCCATAGATTGGTCATCCTTTCAATATAAAACATTATTATACAATACAAAGGTGGCAGTTATAGAGATCGAGGGATAGAGGACTGCACATGTAGGCAGGAAGATCTGAGTTCAAATACAACCTCAGACACTTCCCAGCTATAAGACCAACCTTGGGCAAGTCACTTGACTGACAAAAGGATATACTAGAGAAGGAAATGGCAAAGGGGAGGCAGGGCAGAGTCAAGGTGGAGACTTAGAAACAGCACAGCAATATCAATTAGAGAAGAAAAAGAAATTGAAGGTATTAAAACAGGCAATGAGGAGACCAACCTACCACTCTTTGCAGATGATATGATGGTCTACTTGAAGAATCCTAGAGAATCAACAAAAAATCTAGTGGAAATAATCAACCACATTTAGCAAAGTTGTAGGGTACAAAATGAACCCACATAAATCATTAGCATTTCTATATATCTTTCCACCACAACTCAGCAGCAAGAGTTAGAATGAGAAATTCCATTTAAAATTACCCTAGATAATATAAAATATTTAGGAATCTATTTGCCAAGACAAACACAGGAATTATATGAACACATCTACAAAACTTTCCACAAAATTAAAAATAGATCTAAATAATTAGAAAAAAATATTAATTGCTTATTGCTAGGATAAGCTAATACAATAAAAATGGCAGTCCTACCAAAATTAATTTACTTATTTGGTGCCATACATATCAAACTACAATGAACCTTTTTTGAATCAAAAAAATTATAACAAAGTTCATTTGGAAGAACAAAAGATCAAGAATATCAAGGGAACTAATAAAAAAATGTTAAGGATGGAGACCTAGGAGTAGCAGATCTTAAAGTGTACTATAAAGAGGTGATCATCAAAACAATATGGCATTTGCTAAGAGACAGAAGGATGGATCAATTGAATAGACTTGGGGTAAATGAGCTTAGCAAGATAGTGTATGATAAACCCACTATTTGACAAAAACTGCTGGTAAAATTGGAAAATAGCATGGGAAAAATTAGGTTTATATCAACATCTCACACCTTATATCAAGATAAATTCAGAATGGGTAAATGACTTAAATATAAAGAGAAAACTATAAGCAAGTTAGGTGAATATAGAATAGTATATGTTATCTATTGGAAAGGAAGAAATTTAAGACCAAGGAGGAGATAGAGAACACTAGAAAATATAAAATGAATAATTTTTATTACATTAGATTAAAAAGGTTTTGCACAAACAAAACCAATTTAAACAAAATTAGAAGGGAGCAACAAATTTGAAAAAAAAAAAACACGAACCTCTGACAATGGTTTCATTTCTCCAAGTTATAAAGAACTAAGTCAATTGTACAAAAACAAAAATCAAGCCATGCTCTTTGTATTGGCAAAAATATTGAAAATGAGGGGGTATTCATCTATTGGGGAATGGCTGAGCAAATTGTGGTATTTGATGGTGATTGAATACTGTTGTGCTAAAAGGAATGATGAACTAGAAAGACCTCTAGGAATTGATGCAGAGCAAAAGGAGCAGAACCAGGAGAACATTGTACACAGAGATCGATACATTGTGACACAATCAAATGTAATGGACTTCTCTACTAGCAGCAATGCAGTGATCCAGGACAATTCTGAGGGAATTATAAGAAAGAACACTATCCATATCCAGAGGAATAACCATGGGAGTAGAAACACAGAAGAAAAGCATATGATTGATCACATGGTTCTATGAGTATATGATAGGGATTTTGACTTGAAATGTTCACTCTATCACAAATATTTATAATATGGAAATAGGTTTTAAACAATGGTATATGTATAACCCTGAGGATTTGCTTGTCAGCTCAGGGAGGTGGGAGAGAAGAGGGGAGGGAAAGAACATGAATCATGTAACCATGGAAAAATACTCTAAATTAGTTAATTTATTTTAAAAATATAATAAAATAAATTATTCTTTATCTTTAAAAAAAAGCAATGGCAAACTTTTCCAGTGTTCTTGCCAAGAGAACATAGAAGATATCTATAGTCCATGGAGTAACAAAGAGTTAGATACAACTGAACAATGACAAATCCAATAAAATAAGAATGTTAATTATAATTGCCTTATGTTTTCAACCTAGAAAAAAAAACTAAATGAATTATGTTTATTTACTCACATTTAGGTTAAGTCAAAAAAGATTAGCCAAATTAGTTTTCCTCTGAGAGGACAAAAACCTTTCATTTTGTCTAAAAGTTTATGCTGAGAAAAATTAACCTGTTTTCTTTGGTGTAGATTCCCTTGGCTCTACAATATGCCAATAAGACTCATTGGTTAAATCTTCATTTGAGCTTTTCTTACGAATAAAGAGCATTCCACCAAAGCCAAAAGGGACAGAGCTAGACAGCTACAAATTCCCAAGAAGTGACAAAAGAGAAGAAGAATATAACATGTTAAGGACTATTTTACATACAGAAAAGAATTTATAAGAGAATGATAAGTATCCAAATTATGCAAAAATTTATTTTGAAATTAGGAAGCAAAGCAAATTTTGTTCTTCTAAATGATTCTTCAAAAAAAAATTCCAAAAGAAATGATTCTATCTCTTCTTTTGGTCTGTGATGCTTTATTATACTTAGTATGAATGTATGTATGTATATACATAGATTGCTCTATTGTCTATGGACAAGTAACAATTTCTTAGTGCCTCAAGTGTCAGATGATGCCCCATAGACAAATGTAAATTATACATCAGTCTGTATCACTTGAACTAACTTCAAACTGAAAATTCCCAACAACTGTCAAAACAAAATATTTTCTCTGTCTGCTTATCTCTTTTACCACTATGCGCCTGCATTCACATATATGTATACATTGTGTGAAGATTGGCTCTCCCCTGATTGTAACAATGAAAGTACTTAGCTCTTCCTTGATTGTGAAGACAAAATTGTAATCCCCTGTCTATTTGTTGATTTAATCCCCAAAATGTAAGCACAGTTCTTAAAGTTGAGTGGGAAGATCTGCCCATGTTAGATCTAATCAAAAAGGGTGTAAATATCCTACTTAATCATGAAGAGGGAGGTCTGTGACCCAGGTGTGCTATAGTGGATAATGAATTAGAATCAACTAATTGCCTTCTGGGCAGTCCTAGAGCAGAGCATCAGCTGTGATTGGTAGATGTGGAATTAGGGTAAGTGATGCAAGAAAAAAAGGTCTTTAAAAGAAAGAGGGCCTGAGGGAAGTTGGTCTTCTGGAGGTTGCTGGATGGTTGGTTGGTTGTTGGTGGTCTTTCCTCTGGGAGTTTGAAAGAGACACACTTGGAGTGGAGCCTGCTGGAGTTGAGGCTGATAAAAGAATCTGCTGATTGAACTGACAACATGGTGAGTGTAAAGGCTGACTTTCTTTCTTGCCCTTTTTGGAGGCCTGAGCCTCTGGGAAAGGTCCATTGCCTTGAGACTCCTTTTCCCTGGCTGTGGCCTAGAAATTCCTACCTGGGTCAGAGGAAGCTACAACTCCCCCTACCCCACCCTCTCCATCTCCCTGTCTCTGTCTCCCTCTGTCGTCTCCCTCTGTCGTCTCCCTCTGTCGTCTCCCTCTGTCGTCTCCCTCTGTCGTCTCCCTCTGTCGTCTCCCTCTGTCGTCTCCCTCTGTCGTCTCCCTCTGTCGTCTCCCTCTGTCGTCTCCCTCTGTCGTCTCCCTCTGTCGTCTCCCTCTGTCGTCTCCCTCTGTCTCTCTGTCCCCCCCCTTTTCTTCTCTTTCTCTCTTCCTTAATATCTTCCCTCTATTGTAAAATAAACTAATAAAAATTCCATTCTGACTTAAGTAATTCATTTTTGGGATTTAAAAATTAAATCCCTGGCAACCAATTAAATATATTCAGTCCAACCATAAAATTAACAATCCACATATGCATGTGTATAAATATATGTGTGGAAATGTGTATGTATGTATGTTATAAGGATGATATTAGAAAATAAGTATTGTTTTATTAGTTTAGAGATAAGAAGTGGAGAAGCTGGCTTGAGAAAGAATTGGAATTTGAAGCATATATGAGACAGAGTGTTCATTTCAGAAATTGACAATTTAATGGGTTTTTTTCTGTGACAGTTACTATCTCTGGGAGTGGCAGTGGTTCTCTGGCAGTTGGCAGAGTCACACACAGAGGCTCTGGCTCTGAGGGCTTTGAGGAGGTAATATCTTTGCCAATTTCTCTCTCAATGTCTGAGGTAAAGACCCTTTTTCCAACTTGGGAAACACTATTGACTATCTTTTACTTTCTTTATTATTTAACTCTGAGAAGACCAAAGAAAGACCTGGTCTTTGATTTGGATTCTGAGTGTGCTAAGGCTCAGAGTCCTAACTTGATTCTTGTTGTTACTCAACCAGCTACCCTTTGTTATTTTTATAACTTGGAGGCAAATTAAAAATTATAAGGATAATATTGTTAGTTCATTTAGAATAGTAAAAATTTGGGTTAGTCAGAGTAGGAAGGATTAGTGTAGCTTGTGAAACACAGGAGAAGCAGTTCCTTGAGGAACTGGGGAATTTTATTTGGATGGAGTTAGAATCCCTTAGAGTTAGAAATCCTTTTATCCTTATATATTTTAATAAATATTTTATTTTTATAACAAGAGTCCCTTAGCATCCTTGTTCCTGGCCCTAAAGAGAAGTTCATTTATGAGCTTCACTTCACTGATGTAAACTGATGATACTTTGTGAGCACAGCAAGCAGAGTATCTAAATCAGTTTATAAATCAATAATCAAATCCATTGCTATATTAGTATTACAGTCAATTTATTAATTTTTACCATGTACACATATATACATCACATGGTTCAGTGCCTGCACATGTCTCTGTTAACATCTGTAAATAAATGTTTTATCTATGCATATGCTGGTCATATAGACATTGTATATGCGCCACATATATGGGAAAGAATGTACCTTAACAGCTTTCACTTAGGAGACAAATATAATATTAATAACTAAACCGGGGAAGGAAAAGCACAGAACTATAGACCAATATAATTGATGGATATCAATTGAAAATTTTTAAATAAAATCCTGCAAAGCAGACTATAGTAATTCATACAAGAAATCATCCTAACCAAGCAAGATTTATACTAAGCCTGTAATGATGATTCAACATTTTAAAAAACTCAATCATGATACTTATATTTAAAAAAAACATGATTTTTTCAATAAATATAGAATCTTGGCAGTCTAGTTTATTTTCTCATCTCAATGAAATATTTTAGGATGGTGTACACATCCACTGAGGATATACTTGATGAAAATGTGAAAAAATTCAGACAGTTCTTATAGCTAATTTTCTTAATATATCCCATCTATAAAGCCATTCAGTTGACTAACAAGTTTCAAGAATTTAAGATTCTGATGTATAATACCTGTTAGTTACTAAAATAATACTAAATTGTTCTGTGGTATTTAGACTGTCCAGATTCTAACATAAAGATTGGCTGAAAATAAATCTAATCATTTTCAATACATATCCATTAATTTGTCATCAGTATAGCCAACACTCAGAGAAGGGTTTGTCACTGAAAAAGAATATTATTAAATTAGGCTGCAAAGCAGATTAGAATTAGATTTTCATGGTCATTGAATGACACATTAAATTTTTTATGATTTTGAGAAGTTGACAATGATAAATCCCCCTTTGCTTTCAATTGAGGGAAGAATATGAACCCATGCACTATGAATATATTATTTTGGCAAACATGTTAAGGATGGATTGAGAGGTATATTTTAGAGGCTAAGAAACTAATTAGAATCATATTGCAAAATTCCAGAAGAAAAATTATGAAGATCCAATCTAGGGTGCTAGCAGCAGAAGTAGAAAGGATGATACCAATGTTAAGGAAATTTGACAAAGAATTGATAGAACATAACAAATAATTGGTTGGGGTTGGTGGATGGTGACAGAAAAGTCAAGAGGGATGATTTGGCTTCTAAGATTTCAAAATTATGTGATTTTTGATGTTATCAACAATAATAGGAAATGGGTAGGTTTTTTAGGGAAGAGATCTCTGAGATATGTTAAATTTGAGGTCTTTGTGAGATGAATTAGTAGAAATAAATAGGTTGGACATGCATAACTAAAAATATGTTTTTGAGAATCATCCATAGATAGTTAATAAAGAAAGTTATGGGAATGAAAGAGTATTTAAGAAGTCAAGAAACTAGAGAGAAAGGAAGAAAAATAACTATATAAGAATATGGAGGGGAAGCAGTCAAAAAGGAACTCAGAAAAAAGCTCCAGTAGGATAGAACAAGAAAGTAGATAATAGTGGTGACAAATGTTGGAAAGAGGTCAAAGGAAAAGAATAAGAAAAGCACTATATTTTTCAGTTGTCAGTTGGAATCTATAGGATGAGCAGCTACAGTAAAACACTTGATGGAAGCCATCTTGCCAGGGGTTAATTAATTTGCTCTGGGGACTTGACAGAAATTTACATAATCCCAACTAAAGAGAGACAAGCAAATTATTTCATCTCTAGAGAAAATGGTGGATTCCAAGTAGTTATAAAGTCTTGTTTGGTGGCTACAGAATTACTGCGTCAATAATAAGAAAAAAATCATAAAAGTAGAGTGATAGATTTTTTTTAATTTAATAATCAATTGGATCAAGTTTTTAAAAGTACAAAATTCTGCTTGAAATTCCATAAACAAGCATGTGGGAGCAGATTCAGAGAAAAATCAGTACTTTCTATATCCCTTACCCAACTGGTCATAACTATCCTGAGGCTGAATCCATGATTACTTGTTCCTTACCTGGAAAAACTCCACACCATCAGAAATAGCAGCCATGACAGCTCATTTACTCACTGTGCATACTGGTTGTCTTTCCCTCATATTAGTACCACCATTATTTTCCCTCTCCTTTTCCATTTCCCTTTTACTGTATTATCACACTGGAAAGTAAGTTCTTTGAGAGTCGGACCATCTTGTTTTTTTTTTTTTCTTTCTATCTCCAGAATTTATCAGAGTGAGTAAATACATACTAAGTACTGATGAATGTTCTGGTTTTTTACATGTCTATCTACTTACCTCCCTACTTACTTACCTACTGAGGAAAATTAATTTTAAAGCCATGTCATTGTATTGTTAATATCAACCTATAATATTGCCTTCTCTATCAAAACACCATCTCTTACACAAAAGTTTAAAAAGGCATCTTCCAGGGACAGTCCTAGGAATGTAATTGCTTTCCTCCTCTAAAGCATTTGCTCTTAACCAAGATTAGGTTGGGCCCCATCCAACTGGGAATCTGAATTCTTCTCACAGGTAAACAGATCTAACTTTAGCCACATTCTTCCCAGAGGCAATGAGATTCTGCCCTTGTCATCCTTCACTGAGGTTTGGGGAGACTTAGATTCTGAAGGAGAAATCTAACAAAGATTGTGTGGGGTTTTTTGCTCCAATTAAAGGGAACTGCTGTAATTTCAGGATCATACCACCTATTCTACTGACCTTTCCACCTCAATAATGTGGTCATCAAAGGGAATGAGAGCTTGCAGCCTTCTTTATTAGGTGTCCATGGTTGCCTTTTTCTATTCAGGGAAGAGCCTAATAAGGTGCTATCAAGAAGACAGAGATATTTAAGAAAACCCAGGCCTGGGAATGCCTTTGGTCACCAAGGTCACTAACCATCAATTTATTGGAAATGGCTAGGCTAATAAATAAATTTATTTAACACCCCAAATACTGTCTCTCAGAATTTTATTCACCACATTATAAATCTTTCTATTCCTCTGTCACCTCTATGGGTATGTGTGTATATGTAGCTATCTATTTATCTCTCCATTGCATATTTCATCCAAATCATGGAAGATATTGAAGCACAATAATACACTACTTTTATGTTTGAAGATTTCAAAATGGAAGGTATGTAGTGAAGGACAAAGAGGAACATTATCTTCAAAATTATTTTTAAGCAGTTTACATATGTATTATCTTCCTCTTTTTTATATACATTTCTTCCCCTTTTCCTTTTCTCTTTTTGCTCTCATACTCTAAGGGTCACTGACCATTTAGGTTACCTATTTCAGGTAGAGGATAGAGGAGAGAAGAAACCTATTATGCAAATCATACATGATCCACCTCACAAACAGCTCCCATTTTAAGCATCACATGCATGTTTTCAGAATTTCTAAGAGATTCTACACAAATTATCTCAGACCTAGAAACATATGCTTTGGCTAAGGATTCAATAGTATGATAAGGGCTTCAAGCTGCTTTGATGCCTGATAAAGATCAAACTGTTTGCAAAAAGGAGTTGTTACTGCCAAGAATACTTATGTACCTTATGTTCATATTCATGCCAATAGAAAATCTGGTATGCTGTAATTCATTGAATTGAATTTTTAATATTTTAATAAATGAATATTTAAGTGAATATTTAAATAAAATTTAAATAAAAATTTACATGAATACTGTTTATTATTTTGCGGAAAGACCCTTCTAATCCTATACTTTCTAGTGTTTTCAATAGGAATGGTGGTGTGTTTTGTCAAAGGCTTTTTCTGTATCTATTGAGATAATAATGTAATTTACCTTAGTTTGGTTGTTGATATGGTCAATTATATGGATGGCTTTTCTAATATTAAACCACCCTGCATTCCTGGTATAAATCCCTCCTGGTTATGGTGCATAATCCTTGTGATAACATGTTGTACCCTTTTAGCTAGTATTTAATATTTTTGCGTCTATGTTCACTAAGGATATTGGTCTATAGTTTTCCTTCTATGTTTTTGGTCTCCCTGGCTTGGGAATCAGTATATTTGTATCATAAAAAGAATTTGGTCAGACTCCTTCTTTGCCTATTATGTTTAATAGTTTGTAGAGTATTGAGATTAATTGATCTTAATGTTTGATAGAATTCACTTGTGAATCCATCTGGCACAGGTGATTTTTTTCTTAGTGAGTTCATTGATGACTTGTTCAATTTATTTTTCTGATATGGGATTATTAAAGTATTCTATCTCTTCTGTTAATCTAGGCAATTTACATTTGTGTAAATATTCATCCATTTCATCTAGGTTTGTTATATTTATTGCCATAAAAGTGGGTAAAATAGTTGCCTCTTATCAGGATGTAATTACCTTCCATATCCCTTTTATTCAGATCTATTTTTACTTTGGTTTTGTCAGATACCATGATTGTGACTCCTGCCTTTTTTCCCAGTTGATACCCAATAGATTCTGTGCTAGCCTCTTACCTTTACCCTTTGTTTGTCTATGTGCCTCATGTGTATTTCTTGTAGGTAACATATGGTAAAATTTTGGTTTTTAATATATTCTTCTTTCTGCTTCTGTTTTATGGGTGAGTTCATCCAATTCACATTCAGAGTTATGATTACCACTTGTGTATTCCCCATCATTCTGATTTCCTCTTTTAGTCCTGCCCTTTCCTCTATAAAAAATGAGACCCCCGTGGCAAGATACTATGCGTACTCAGCACAACTCTCATAGCTTGAGGTGCTGAGGAGGGGGGGTGGGGTAAAGGGGAGTACCTATCATACTCCTCTCTCCCATGTGAGAGAAGTCTTACCAAAATCTGGGCAGTGGGGAGAGCAAGAGCAGGAGCAGGATCAACAACTTTGTGGCAGGGATGGATGAAGTCATGATGGCAGCAGCTTATCAGTAGAAGTGAGGCTGCTGTTTTGGCAGGAGTAGCAGAGGAAAGTGGCTTTGCAGCAGGAATGGGAGCAAAAACAATCTTTAGTCTATTCTTTTTTTTTTTTTAATATAGTTTATTTGATCACTTCCAAGCATTATTCGTTAAAGACATAGATCATTTTATTTTCCTCCCCCCACACCCCATAGCCGACGCGTAAGTACACTGGGCATTAGATGTTTTCTTGATTTGAACCCATTGCTTTGTTGATAGTATTTGCATTAGAGTGTTCATTTAGAGTCTATCCTCTGTCATGTCCCCTCAACCTCTGTATTCAGGCAGTTGCTTTTTCTCGGTGTTTCCACTCCCATAGTTTATCCTTTGCTTATGAATGGTGTTTTTTTTTCTCCTGGATCCCTGCAAGTTGTTCAGGGATATTACACCGCCACTAATGGAGAAGTCCATTACGTTCGATTATACCACAGTGTATTAGTCTCTGTGTACAATGTTCTCCTGGTTCTGCTCCTCTCGCTCTGCATCACTTCCTGGAGGTTGTTCCAGTCTCCATGGAACTTCTCCACTTTATTATTCCTTTAAGCACAATAGTATTCCATCACCAACATATACCACAGTTTGTTCAGCCATTCCCCAATTGATGGGCATCCCCTCGTTTTCCAGTTTTGGGCCACCACAAAGAGCGCAGCTATGAATATTTTTGTACAAGTCTTTGTGTCCATTATCTCTTTGGGGTACAGACCCAGCAGTGCTATGGCTGGGTCAAAGGGTAGATATTCTTTTAGCACCCTTTGGGCATAGTTCCAAATTGCCCTCCAGAATGGTTGGATCAGTTCATAGCTCCACCAGCAATGAATTAATGTCCCTATTTTGCCACATCCCCTCCAGCATTCATTACTTTCCTTTGCTGTTATGTTAGCCAATCTGCTAGGTGTGAGGTGATACCTCAGAGTTGTTTTGATTTGCATCTCTCTGATTATAAGAGATGTAGAACATTTCTTCATGTGCTTGTTAATAGTTTTGATTTCTTTATCTGAGAACTGCCTATCCATTTCCCTTGCCCATTTATCAATTGGAGAATGGCTTGATTTTTTGTACAATTGATTTAGCTCATTATAAATATGAGTAATTAAACCTTTGTCAGAGGTTTCTATGAAGATTTTTTCCCAATTTGTTGTTTCCCTTCTGATTTTAGTTATATTGGTTTTGTTTGTACAAAAGCTTTTTAGTTTGATGTAGTCAAAATTATTTATTTTACATTTTGTGATTCTTTCTATATCTTGCTTGGTTTTAAAGCCTTTCCCCTCCCAAAGGTCTGACATGTATACTATTCTGTGTTTACCCAATTTACTTATGGTTTCCTTCTTTATGTTTAAGTCACTCACCCATTTTGAATTTATCTTGGTGTAGGGTATGAGGTGTTGATCTATTCCTAGTCTCTCCCACACTGTCTTCCAATTTTCCCAGCAGTTTTTATCGAATAGTGGATTTTTGTCCCAAAAGCTGGGATCTTTGGGTTTATCGTATACTGTCTTGCTGAGGTCGCTTTCCCCCAGTCTATTCCATTGATCTTCCTTTCTGTTTCTTAGCCAGTACCAAATTGTTTTAATGACTGCTGCTTTGTAATACAGTTTTAGGTCAGGGACTGCAAGGCCCCCATCATATGTGTTTTTTTTTTCATTATTTCCCTGGATATCCTTGATCTTTTGTTCTTCCAAATGAACTTTGTTATGGTTTTTTCTAAATCAGTGAAGAAGTATTTTGGTAGTTCAATGGGTATGGCACTAAATAGATAAATAAGTTTGGGTAGGATGGTCATTTTTATTATATTGGCTCGTCCTATCCATGAGCAGTTAATGTTTTTCCATTTGTTCAAGTCTAGTTTTAGTTGTGTGGCGAGTGTTTTGTAGTTGTGTTCATATAGTTCCTGTGTTTGTCTTGGGAGGTAGATTCCTAGGTATTTTATTTTGTCTAAGGTGATTTTGAATGGGATATCTCTTTCTAGTTCTTGCTGCTGAGCTGTGTTGGAGATATATAGAAAAGCTGATGATTTATGTGGGTTTATTTTGTATCCTGCAACTTTGCTAAAGTTGTTGATTATTTCAATTAGCTTTTTGGTTGAATCTCTAGGATTCTTTAAGTAGATCATCATGTCATCCGCAAAGAGTGATAACTTGGTCTCCTCCTTGCCTATTTTGATGCCTTCAATTCCTTTATCTTCTCTAATTGCTACTGCTAGTGTTTCTAGTACAATGTCAAATAGTAGAGGTGATAATGGGCATCCTTGTTTCACTCCTGATCTTATTGGGAATGCATCTAGTTTATCCCCATTGCAGATGATATTAGCTGTTGGTTTTAGATATATACTGTTTATTATTTTTAGGAATGACCCTTCTATTCCTATGCTTTCTAGTGTTTTTAATAGGAATGGGTGTTGTATTTTATCAAAGGCTTTTTCTGCATCTATTGAAATAATCATGTGATTCTTGCTAGTTTGCTTGTTGATGTGGTCAATTATGTGGATGGTTTTCCTAATGTTGAACCAGCCCTGCATCCCTGGTATGAATCCTACTTGATCATGGTGAATGATCCTTCTGATCACTTGCTGGAGTCTTTTTGCTAGTATCCTATTTAAGATTTTTGCATCTATATTCATTAGGGAGATTGGCCTATAGTTTTCTTTCTCTGTTTTTGACCTGCCTGGTTTTGGAATCAGTACCATGTTTGTGTCGTAAAAGGAGTTTGGTAGAACTCCCTCTTTGCTTATTATGTCAAACAGTTTGTATAGTATTGGGATTAACTGTTCTCTGAATGTTTGATAGAATTCACAGGTGAATCCATCAGGCCCTGGGGACTTTTTCTTAGGAAGTTCTTTGATGGCTTGTTGGATTTCAATTTCTGATATGGGATTATTTAGGAATTCTATTTCCTCTTCTGTTAGTCTAGGCAGTTTGTATTTTTGTATATATTCATCCATTTCTCCTAAATTGGTGTATTTATTGCCATATAATTGGGCAAAGTAATTTCTAATGATTGCCTTAATTTCCTCTTCATCAGAGGTGCTGTCCCCCTTTTCATCTTTAATGTTGTGAATTTGCTTTTCTTCCTTTCTTTTTTTAATTAGATTGACCAGTACCTTGTCTATTTTGTTTGTTTTTTCAAAGTACCAGCTTCTTGTCTCATTTATTAAATCAATAGTTCTATCACTTTCGATTTTATTAATTTCTCCCTTAATTTTTAGGATTTCTAATTTGGTTTTCTGCTGGGGGTTTTTAATTTGATCGCTTTCCAGTTTTTTCATTTGCATTTCCAATTGATTGATCTCTGCTCTCCCTTGTTTGTTAATATAAGCATTCAGGGATATGAATTTACCTCTGATTACCGCTTTGGCTGCATCCCAAAAGGTTTGAAAGGATGTTTTGCCATTGTCATTTTCCTCGATGAAATTATTAATTGTTTCTATGATTTCTTCTTTAACTAAACGGTTTTGGAGTATCATATTGTTTAATTTCCAATTGGTTTTAGATTTGGTTTTCCATGTACCATTACTAATCATTATTTTTATTGCCTTGTGATCTGAGAAGGCTGCATTCATTATTTCTGCTTTTCTGCATTTGTGTGCTATGTTTCTGTGACCTAATGTATGGTCAATTTTTGTGAATGTGCCATGTGGTGCTGAGAAGAAGGTGTATTCCTTTTTATCCCTATTTATTTTTCTCCATATGTCTATTAATTCTAATTTTTCTAAGATTTCATTCACTTCTTTTAACTCTTTCTTATTTATTTTTTGATTTGATTTATCTAAATTTGATAATGGTTGGTTTAAGTCTCCCACTAGTATGGTTTTATTGTCTATTTCTTCCTTCAATTCTCCTAGTTTCTCCATTACAAATTTGGGTGCTATATTATTTGGTGCATACATATTGATTAATGATATTTCCTCATTGTCTATAGTCCCTTTTAACAAAATATAATTACCTTCCATATCCCTTTTGATCAGGTCTATTTTTGCATTGGCTTTATCAGATATCATGATTACCACTCCTGCCTTCTTTCTATCAGTTGAAGCCCAGAAGGTCTTACTCCATCCTTTAATTCTGACCTTGTGGGTGTCAACCCCGCCTCATGTGTGTTTCTTGAATACAACATATGGTAGGGTTTTGGATTCTAATCCATTCTGCTATTCGTCTACGTTTTATGGGTGAGTTCATCCCATTCACGTTCAAAGTTATGATTGTCATTTGTGGACTCCCTGGCATTTTGATTGCCTTCCCTAATTCTAACCTTTTCTTCTTCGCCTCTACCTTTTAGTCCAGTGATTTACTTTGAATCAGTCCCCCTTGTCCCCTCCCTTGATGTTTCCCTTTTTAGTCCCTCCCTTTTTCTTCCCTCCCCCTCCCCCCTCTCTTTCCCTCCCTTTTTGTTCTCCCTCTCCCCCTCCCCCCCTTGGTTTTCCCTTCTCCTTACCCTTGTTGGGTAAGATAGAATTCAAGATCCCAATGGATCTGGATGTTTTTCCCTCTCAGAGTTGATTTCCCTGAGATTGAGGTTTAAGTAAACCCCCCCCCTCTTCCTCTCCTTCTTATAGGAGTTTTCTTCCCCTCCCCTTCCCATGTGAATCTTTGTGTGAGAATGATTATTCTATTTGGTCTTTCTTTACCCCCTATTTATACATTACATTTTCCCCACATATTAGTATACATAGATTGATATAAATGTAGTCCTTATAGAAGAGAGTTTGAGTAAAAGAAGAAGATCACTTTTTCCCCTTTCCTTAATATTTACCTTTTCAGGTATTCCTTGCTCTTTGATTTTCGGTATCAAACTTTCCACAGAGCTCTGGTCTTTTCTTTGCAAAAAGTTGGAAGTCTTCTATTTTGTTGAATGCCCATACTTTCCCTTGGAAGTATATAGTCAGTTTTGCTGGGTAGCTGATTCTTGGTTGGAGACCCAGCTCTCTTGCCTTTCTGAAGATCATGTTCCATGCCTTACGATCATTCAGAGTAGAACTTGCAAGGTCTTGTGTGACCCTGATTGGCATTCCTTTATATCTAAATTGTCTTTTTCTGGCTTCCTGTAGGATTTTTTCTTTTGTTTGATAGCTTTGGAATTTGGCAATTACATTCCTGGGAGTTGTCTTTTGGGGGTTTAGTGTAGAAGGTGTTCTGTGAGCTCTGTCAGTGGCTGTATTGCCCCCTTGTTCTAGAATCTCTGGGTAATTTTCTTTGATTATATCTTGTATCACCATGTCCAGTTTGGTGTTTATTTCTGGCTTTTCTGGGAGTCCAATTATTCTTAAATTATCCCTTCTCCCCCTATTTTCCAGATCTATCACCTTGTCGGTGAGATATTTTCTGTTCTCTTCTAATTTTTTGGTATTTTGGCTTTGCTTTATTAATTCTTGCTCTTTTACACGATCGTTGTCTTCCAGCTGCCTGATTCTGGCCTTTAAAGCCTGGTTTTCCTTTTCAGTTTCATCATACTGGTTTTGTAGATGTGTGAATTTCTTTTGCATTATTTCCAACTTTTCCTCCCAGAAGGCTTCCATCTTTTTGGTCATTTCTGATTCAAATTCTTCATAGGTTTGTGGAGAGTTTCCATTTCCTTTGGAAGGTTTTGGAGCATTTTCTTTTATATTATCTTCTATCTGCTCTGTATTTTGTATTTTGGCTCCATAGAATGTGTCCAAAGTCGCCCCTTTCTTCTTATTTTTCTTGGTATTTTGGGGCTTCTGTGGTTCTGTGGAGTTTGCCATTTCTGAATGTGGAGGATTAGCTTTTCTTGTCTCTGTCTGGTGTTCAGAGGCTTTAGTCCTGGGCAGATGGTTCTATGAGCTTTCCCTGCGTTAAACTGAATATGCCTCACTGGGACTGGAATGGAAGGGTCGGACCACGTTGCTTTCAGGAAGTTGCCTTCAGAATCGCTGGCCATGAGGCTGTTTCCTCGGCCTGCGGGGGGATGGGCTGCAGCTAACCCAAGCTCCGAGGGCAGGGACTTTCACTGAGACTTGGATAGCAGGATCCAGCCCGTGAGGCTGTCTTGCTCCAGGCAGTTACTTTCACTGGGACTCGGATAGAAGGCCCTGAGGGTTGTTGTTCCGAGGACCCTGCTCTCTGAGCCCGGCCGGGCTGCGGCTTCCGGGAGCCTTGGACTCTGCGCTCCTACCCCTGAGGTCCAAGGGATCTCGGGTTCTGGCTTTTAAGGGGAGCCGTACCTTTTGATCCGGGTCCAGGTCCAGGAGGAGGGTTCCCAGGGTCTGTGCTGTTGATCGTTTTGAATTTCGGCGCCTTAGGAGCTTATAGTTTGAGATCGGTCGGGAAGGGTTTTCAGGAGATCTGAGCTTTAGCTTTCTCTAAGCTGCCATCTTAACCGGAAGTCTCTTTAGTCTATTCTAAAAAGCTTTAAAAGAACTTTTTAACTGCTGGATTTGTATCCCATAAAGATAATAGGGAAAATACGTGTACAGAGATACTCATAGCTACTCTCTTTGTGGTAGCAAAAAATTTGGAAAATGAGGAGGTGTCCTTTGATTGTGGTATGAACATATTGTGGTATATGGATATGGATATGGATCACAACTATTGTGATATAAGGAATGATGCTCTGGAGGATTTTTATGTGAACTGGGAGAACCTCAATGAACTGGTTCACAGGAAAATTAACAGAATCAGAACATTTTACACGGGAAAAATCCAATATGGACTTTGATACTAGTAGCAATGCAACAAGCCAGGACATTCCTGAAGGACTTATGTAAAAGGATGCTATCACATTGAGAGAAAGAATTGTGGAGGTAGAAATGCAAAAGTAAAACATATGATGTCATTTATGACATGTATATAAGAATATGTGATTTGGGGTTTAAGCCTTAGAAAAATCTCTCTTTAGCAAAATTGAATAATATTGAAATAGGTATCAAGTGACAACATATGTATAATCCAGTGGAATTCCTTGTCTGCTTTGGGAAGGGGGAGGGAAGAGAGGGGGAAAAGAAAATGAATCATATAAACATGAAAAAATCTTTAAAAATAAAGTGAAAACATTTTAAAAAATAAATGTCCTTTTTATCACTCATTTTGATATTCATACTTTTCCTTTTGGGGTATTCTTTACATACCATTCATTTTAGTTCTGCTTAAATTGGTGAAAGACTCTACAGTTTAGACTTTTACACACTTCTAAAGGGACTTCTATATAATCAGCACTGTGAAGAGGCAGCATGACACCATGGAAAGAGTACTGGCTCCTGTCTCTCAGCCCTGGGCTTGATTCTGGGCTCTGTCTTATTTTACTACCTGTGGGACTATGTACAAATCACTTAATTACCTTTAGCCTCAGCTATCAAATGTATTTGTATCAAATGCAGGACAGATAAGGAGGGATCTGTGGTCAAGAGAGGTACAGAATTGCATTGCAAGTACTTGATTTACAAGGAAATCTTATGCAGGAAGGAAATGGAACTTTGGCTGACAACGGGGGATAGGACTGGAACCTCCAGCCAAGGAAATGAGATGGACAGTTGAAAAGAGGTTCCTGATCCCTTCTGAACTGAAAGGGAAAAGATCATCTCTGAGCTTAATCTACTATAATCCTTCATAAATCTGAAGAACTTAGATTAGCCATCCTTTCCTCAATAGTGGTAGATAGAGACTTTTTCCCTTTGGGGAAGACAAGAGACTATCCACCCAGAAGATTTTTCATTGATACTTTAAAAGTTGTATCTCTCTATATTAGAAAATTATATCTGCCTGACTCCACAACAGTCCTCAGGGACCCAGACCTGATCCCTCAACCCCTGAAGGGAATTTAGGGTGAAATAGAAATAGAAACTTCCTACTTTTCCCTTTTCCATAAACCTACCATTCCTGAATCCCCAAACAATAAATAGATCTTATAAATTACAGAACTACATGTCTCATTCTTCAAAATGTACTAAGGGGGTCAAGATAATATCCATCTAGGGAAGAGAATAGAAACCAGAGATTGAAGGAGATTTCCTTTTTATCTTTCAGCTCTGGACATTGATCCCTCTTCATCTTCTCTGGGGCATCTCTGCCTCGAAGAAGTGGTGTTTCTTTTTATATCTTTCCTCCCTCTCAGAGACCTGTCAATCTTTGGTTCCTGATCCCCCTCTAGTACACTATGTATAAATCACTTAATTACCTTTATCTTCAACTATCAAATGAGATGGTACTAACTGGACTCTAAGTCTACTCTAGTTCTAATTATATTATCTGGCCATCTCATGTGGAAGATAAAAAGATTGAAGATGCAGTTGTAGTAGTAGTGGTAGTGGTGGTAGTAGTAGTAGCAACAGCAGCAATGGCAGTAGTAGTGGCAGTAGTAGTAGTTGTTTTGTAATAGTAATAACTCTGCCTCCCAAACATTTGTTAAGCATTTTATAATACTCTCATTTGATCCTCACAACTACCTTGGGAGTTAAGTGATATCATTAACTCCATTAACTGAGGCAAACAGCCTCTATGTGACTTGCTCAAGATTATAGAGCTAGTAAATGTTTGAGGCTGCACTTTGATCTCATATCTTCCTAAGGATTAATTTCTTTACATAAAAGGAATGCCATCCAAGTAATATTTGCATCTCTTATTCTTTCTTCACTTATCCTCTCCTCTCCTTTCTTCTCCTCTTCCTTTGTTTTTATCTTTTCTCCCATACCTAATAAGTCACTCTCCTTGAAATTAATGCACAGATTATAATCCTCAAAATCTGCCTCTGTGTCTCTCTCTGTCTTTCTCTTTCCTTCTTTCTCTCTCCCTGTCTCCCCTTTTGATATGTCTATAGGTATCCATGATGTTTTCCCCTTAATCCTTATAGCTAACAATCAAATTAACTCCCAATTAATTAATAGAGCTAAAATAATGGAAAATTCTAATATCAAAAGAAAATATACAGCTCTGCATGGTACCACTACTTGCAATAGCCCACTCTCTACTCTGTTTATGACTCAGTTTTCCTAAAGTATTTTATTAGTAATTAAATTCATACCTTAAAAACTAAAAACACAAAGCACATCATCTGGAGAAGGACCTAGCATTGCATGATTTAGACATACAGGAAGAAATAGAGAGAGGCTTATGGAATAGATTGATGCCCAGAAATCCCAGGTGCACGTAGGAATCCCTGGGCTGTCAGTGGAAATATAAATAGTTTTAATATCTGGGATAGAGGGTGAAACTCCCAAAAGGAGAAGGGGATTATTGGAAAAGAGAGAATCAAAAGGGAGAAAGGGCACCAAAAGAATAGATAATGCTAAAAACATATATATTTTTTCCATTTCTCACCTTTACACTTGTACCTGTGATTTCCTGGCTGTGGTACATTCCTTAAATCAGAATTTTCTGTTGAACTGATGGTCAAGCCACCCACAAAAGTCCCCAGTATTGCTTAATTCAGAAAAAATGCAATTTGAAAATGTTTAAGAAAATAAATTTAAAATTCAGTACAACATAAATAATGAAAAATTTTTGGTTTTCTAAATGCTTGAAGGGATCATTTCTAGTTGAGTTTTGAAAACTTAAGGATATTTAGTCCTGTCTCTCACCACTCAATAATCTTCGACCTCTTACCTTCTGACTGTATATCCATTCACTCTCCACCTATACACCAATGGCCCTCTCCTCCTACTCCTTTCTCATCTTCAATTGCTATGATCATTGTTATTGCAAGGTAGAATTACAATGGCATAAATAGTGTTTAGTCTATGAAGAGAAAGAACTTAGTGTGTTCAATTGAGTAAATTTAAACTAACATCCAGAGCTGTGACCAAAGGTCAGCAATGGTCAGATGCTGAGATGTTCAAAAGAATATGTCATCATCCTCAGAATTAGGTAGAATCACTGTTCTCTTTCCTGAATGTTTATGGAACACTAACAACACCATCAGCACTTTAAAGAATGGAATGTAGATGGTATATTTGCTCTCTCATATTCTCATATTTTCCCAACAGAAAAGCAACTTCTTTTTAAACTGAAGGTCAATCTCACCTTTGGGAGATCATTATAAATGAGATCTTTTTTAAAAGATGAATTAATCAACTATTAATTATTCAAAGAAATTAATGATGCACAAAATCTGTTACATTTCCAAGGATTTTTCTACTTAAACATATGTAAATTATAAAAACAATAGTACATAAACTACCACTTGATTTCAAATTAAAATATATTTGAAATTGTTGTTTTAATTATTCAAAATCAAAAGGATCAAAGGATTAATTCCTGAAGCAACATATTCTTCATCTTGATATTTTGTTTGTCTTAATGAGTTTCAGCAAAAAATATTTTATGAATTTATTTTTCCTTAAAACAGATTTTTAAAAAAATCTCAGGATTGAAAAATGAATTTGAATGCATCTCATTTTAAAACAATTGGCATTAGCTCCTGAAAATATTATACTTTGTTAACTGATAATTTTTAAAGAACATTAAATATCGCAACATGAATATTATTTGAATAGTTTGTATAGGTCCACCTCCAGAAAACAAACTGATAAATAAAATAGCAAGACATAGTTTTGTATATACACATATATCTTTTTTTGTCAAATGAAGGATTTTGTAGTGTGGTGAGGGGAGAAATAGTGGAAAATGCATGGGAATTTTAATGTAGTAAACATATAAATACATAAATAAAAATTAAAAATTAAAAAAAAACTTCAGTAATAATATTTTATTAAATATTGACCAAAGATGAACAAGATTGTCAATATATTTCAATACTATTCTCTATGTATGATATGGAAACAAGCTCTCTTAAAGCACACACAACTTCTTCAAATAATAATAGTAATAATACTAGAAGAATTAGTAGAAACATACATAATTAAAATTTGAAATTATCAAGTGTTTGCATAGATACATATTTCATTATTACCAAAAATGTTACAATCATTTCAAATATTACATTAAGCAATTTATTTTTATTTCCTGGTTAGTTATCAATCTCAATAAGCCCTACCAATAGTGAATGTAACAATTGAAAAAGCATTATGAGAAACAGCTCCCTTGTTACCTCCAAAAATCACCACATTGGTGGTAGATTCAACACTAGGATTATTTTTTTTTTCCTTTGAGGTAAATGTCACAAACAGGTTCTAAATCTGGTGTGGAAAGGATGAGACTGGGCAGGGCCAGGACAAGAAGAGCTTACCAAATACCTAGTGCCACAATGGAGCCAAGTGACTAGGATGCTGGATTTGGAGTTAGAAAGAACTGAGTTCAAATTCTGCTTCCGACACATCCAAGATCTATGACCCTAAACAAGTTACTTAACTTTTCTAGAATCTCTCTGGAACCAACAAGTGTCGAGAGAGAGAGAGGGGGGGGGGTGATTTTGGAAGTTAAATGTAAGGGAAGTGAGGAACTCAACATATCCTTGATTTCCAGCCTGCATCCCTAAAGATTATAATGAATTTCCCACTTAGTGAAATCATAGCCTCTTTCTTAGTTAGGGAAAGAGAGAAAATAATTATCTCTTTGGGAAAATATTATTCTAACTTGTATCCTCTGATTTCTGTTTTCTATTTTGGATAAATGTTTTGATTCATTGCTACTTGTGATGCTCTTCTATGTACTAACATTTGATACAAAGGAGTCAGTTTTGGACTGTAAACTAAAAGCTATTCTCTCCCCTTTAAAGGATCATGCCCAGAGAAGTTAGAGACTTTTGATTTGAACCTAAAAATCATGCCTTCAAATCTACAATGTTTGTGCTCCCAGTGAACTATAATTTTAATCTGGTGCTCCTCTCTCAAAAGAGAGAAGCCTGTCTGGTGGCTCCTCAAAGGAGGAATTGGAGTCACTCTTTTGGGGGGAGGTAAGATTCTAGCCATATTTATCAATTTCTTCCCTTGTTCTTCCTGTCCCATGTGGATATCAATATTTAAAAAGGGCACATAGTTTTGCAAATATGTAATAAGATTTACAAACCTTAAAATACTATGGAAATGTAATCTTTTATCATTGTACTTATGCCAAATCTAATAGCTGCCTTCTTCAACTGTTTTCACTAATAAGGTGCTAAGGTTCATTGTTTTATACTAATAAAAGCTTTCAAATTCTCACACCATGCTCTAAATTTTAGCATCTGGGAACAAATCCCCAGTTATCTTATCCAAGTTATGGCTCTAGATGGCAAATTCATTTTATCAGATGTGTAGAGTCCAACCAATCTCAGATTATCTGATTTGTCTTTTTACTTGTAGTGTTTAAAAAAAAACCTTTTACTAAATGTCCTGCTAAGATTCAGTATAGAGGATAATCTTTATCTTGAAGTTCCAACTCTCTGGGTATCATCTATCATCGTGGTGCTAACACAACCATCCCAATGGTGGCACAATTACCCTGAAAATTAGCAGCTATTTATCTCTTCAAATAGTGCTTCTAATAATTTGTGGCCCTTGCAAAGGTACAGTTCTTCCCCCAAGAAGCAAATTGGGACCCCTGACTACCTGCATGAACAGAGGGAGGGTAGAGGTGAGTCTCAGTCGCATTTTACAGAGTTTATAGGAAGCAAGTTGGCAGTTCCTAACCATCAAAGGCATTTTCTGACTTGATGATTAACCTGAATTTGATGCTTAGATAATTCTCTTTGAAAACAGATCCTAAGGGCTAGAAATTTATTTCCTGGTGTGGTCCTTTGGAAACTCTGAATATATACTGAGCACTTTAGGGATCCCACCATCTGGTTGTTGAGAGAGATCTGAGCTTGCAAGAAAGAGAAAACTTTTTTAATCCCTCTTTTGAAAATTATTTATTTTGGATTCCATTGATGCCAGTGGAGTTTTCAGCAGTGTTGGAATGCTTTAGAAGAGAACACTTTATTAATGATTTATCAGTTGGAAGAAAAGCTATAAATATTTAATGGTCTTTAAATGAAACACAGTTAAAACATCACAGTTCTCTTCTTCATTGTTAAGCTGCCACTGACATGGATTGGAAACTGGTTGACAGTTTCTTCCATTGGGCTTGCTTAGTGTGACTGCCTCAGAGGACGAATCATTTCTCTTCCTGATGGCTGGTTCCAGCAGTAGGCTCAGGCATATACATAGTAATAAAACACTTTAAAGAGAAGCAAACAATTCACTTCATAGGGGCAAATGTTTCTTATGATATGATCATTTTAACTCAGTGACTGAGGAAAAGAAAAACGGTTTTCCTTTCATTAAGCTATCAAGCATTGTATGTTTCTCTGTCTCTGATGTTGCTAGCAAGAGTAGGAGAAGTAGTGATCATGGCAATTTGGGGAGGTAGAACTTGATAATCTTGGCTTGATTGAACTGGACAGGTGACTTCAGGGAGCTGTCTACTCAATCCTGTCATCTTTGCTCCTCTCCATTGGTTCTGGAAGGCCATCCTCCCTTACTGCTTCTTTATATGCCCTCCCATACCCTTCTTATTCTGTAGAGACTTTCTTCCTCCCAGATTTCATTTCTTCACAATTTCATTGGAGCATGCTGCAAGGCCATAGATAGAGAGCTAAAAAGGGATCTTAGAGATTATCTAATCCACCCTTTCATTTCATATATGAAATGTATATATTAGCATGTATTGAAAGGAACCTCTTTTCTTTTATGCTTTTAAGGGCCTTAAATCTCTCATGGACTCAATGACACTTGAACATATTCACCTCTCTATCATTTTTTACTCTTGGTTCTGCCTTCTGCTAGTCTTTGTCCTGGGCTGCTAATTTCTTTGAAAGCACAGATGGCAACTTAATCAAACCTGCAGATTACACAAAGCTGGGATGAATTGCCAACACCCTGGAGGATAGAGTCAAAATAAAAATATAAATGTATAATTGATAAAAATGGACCATGTCCAATAAATTGGTACCAAATAATGAGAGATAAAGTAACATACACAAATTATATAAAATAAATACATATGACATAATTGTTGTTCAGTCATTGTAGTCACAATCAAGTCTTTCTGATCCAATTTCTTGTCAAAGATAATGGAGTGGTTTACCATTTCCTTCTCTAGCTCATTTTTACAAATGAGAAAAATGAGGCACGAAGTGTCTTGCCCTGAATCAGACAAGCTAGTAGGTGTCTGAGGCCAGATTTGAACTCACAAAGATGAGTCTTTCTGATTCCAAGTCTAGTGTTCCACCCACTGGACCACAAAGCTAGATATTATCTATATAAACATAGATACAAATATATAGATATCGAGAGATATACAAAATATACCTAAATGTATACAAATATGCATATGTATTAAATACATAGGTGCATATATAGACTATAACCTTCTCACTTTCCTCAATTTCATACCTACCCAATGGTCGACTTCTCACCATTCTATTTGCATCCTATTCCCAGTGTCACAAAAGTTCTCCAGTCTTTCATTAGTAAGATAGAGATTCTGAGGGTCTCATGACAAAGAATGGTATCCACCTCCAGAGAAAGAACTATTGAAGTCATAATGCAAATAAAAGCTTATAATTTTTCACTTGTTCGGGCAAATGTTATAAGTTTTGAGTTTTATAAGATTATTCCCTTACATAAATGAACAATATGGAAACATGTTTTGTGTAAATAATGCATGTATAATCCAGATTAAATTGCTTGCCAGCTCAGGGAGGGGGGAGGAAAGAGGAAGGAAGACAATTTGGATGATATGACTTTCAAAAACTTATGTGGAAATGTGTTATTACATGTAATTGGTAAAAATAGATAAAAATAAAATAGAATAGAATAGAATAGAATAGAAGAAGGGTTGTATGACCTGGATAGCCTCTGAGATCCTTTGCCACTGTAAGAACTTGTGATCGTGGGGTCATGTGAATGTTTTCTTTGTATTCCAAATGTGAGCCTGGATTTTTTCCCCTCAATTGCAAATTAGATAAGGAGCAGAGGTTCATGAGTCAAGTGTAGGAAATACTATTGTCTGGAAATTATACTTACCCACTTAGATTTGTAAGGGGGGGAAAGGGATTATTTTATAAAAGGGTAGGACTGGAGTACTTAAGAATAGGGTCACCAGGAATTTAATTTATTCCAAAGAGATTTATGTACAGTTTATTTACAAAATAAAGAAAGAATGAAGTAAAAAAAAATCAAAGAGAGGATAGGGTAAGATATCTAGCCTAAGCATTAAGTAATTTACTCCCACTGCCTGGCTCAACCTGGGCAGGGAGAGTTAGTCCTTAGTCAGAGAGGCCTCGGCAGAGCCAAGGACCTGGGGTTGTCGCTCTAAAGAGGTAGGTCTCTCCTGAGGCTAGTCTCTTCAGAAAATTCCAGGAAAGGAGTCAGGTTTTTCACTCACCATATGTCAATCCAAAGGAAAAGATTTAAGAACAATCTCACCAAAGTACAGGTCTCAGGTCCAGTCAGCAGATTCTTCACCAGTCTCCAACTCTAACACAGAACTTCAGAAGAAGACAAAGTCCAAGTTGAACTTCACTCAGGAAGTTGTAACTCCCTTTTATAGACACTTTGTTTTGCATCACTTCCTGTGCCTTCCCCCTAATTTTACATTTACCAATCACAGTTGAAGCCTTGCTCAGGATGGCCCATGGGGAAGTCAGTTTGATTCTGATTCATCACCCATTATTGCACACATGGGTCACAGGCCTCCCCACTTAATGATTAAGTGAGATGTTTACACTTTTGATAATTAGATCTAAAAATGGGCAGGGGTATTAATTTAATTTTTTTTATATTCAGGGGAGAGTTAATTTCATTTTCATAATCAAGGGAGAGTTAAATTTAATCTTCACAGGTCATAAATTCTTCAGTAATTTATGACCTTAAGGAATAGCCTAAAAGGGCACTCCAATATTAAATTATTTGCCTATGGTGTCACAGCTAGCATGTTTATTTCAGAGGCAGAACTTGAACACAGTTCTTTCTAACTCCAAAGTAGCACATCTACCCACAAAACCATACCATTTTTCCTTGAACCTGATACATACTTTCAAATTGTCTATTGAATTGAATTCCAATTTTCTTTTTGGTTTTTCAACTTACTTTGTTCCTTTAACCTTTAAAAGACTTTTAAAATATGCATTAGGTGGTATTTTGAAATAACTTCTCAAAGTTCAATCTAATATTTTTCCCCTTTTGAAACAACTAGCATGCCTAAAAGTTGAGAATCTGTGGGGGCTTACAGGAAGGGCTAAATGCCAGGGCACATCACCCCTCCCTCAACCTTCTGAAAAAACAAAATTACAAGGAGAAAAATCATATACATTCACACAATTGACTGTACATATAGAATGTATTTCTAAAGTTAGAAATATAAATATCAGAAGTTGATGTCATACTTTTGACTGTCTTTAGAACAATGAATTTAGACCTCTACCCCCCCACTCATTAAAAAATATCTCTTCTACTTCCTGGTCTGATTTTTTTTCACATAATGATCATACTACTTAAACTGAAAAGAATCCCTGTATGTCAACTCTCATAACCCCTTGCCTTTAAACAAAACAATTACTGAGTATCAACAATTGATTATAAACCTAAATTATTATGTATAACTAAAATGCGTGTTCAGATTTTCATTATTTTGCCTTTCTTATGAGGAAGGAGAGAATGTACATCTATGTCCCTCGTGAAAGTTTTCCCTTGGGTGGATGGCATATTTTTAAAGTATGATTTACTTTGTAATTATGAATCCCTTTGTTTCATTTTAACATACTGAAATATAAGTCTCCTTTAAGCGCATGCTAATAATTAGCTTTAAAAATATAGCAATAATCTAATAAACCAAAGCTTCTGATAAAGCTGACAGTAATGTTCTCAGAAAATATAACAAGTATAATCAGTTTGGCAGTCAGTCACGTATCTTTTAGAAGGGGTAAAGGGGTGGGGGGTGATAAGCCTGAGAGGAATGTTCATTTTGTTTCATTTGCATGATGCCAAAAGTCTAACATATGCCTTCTCTGGGCTGATTTGAATCTTACAAAAATGGCTGTCATGCCCATAACTGGTTGAGCTCATTATGATTCACTAGGTTTGGTCTTCTCTCAGAGACAGTTGTCAGAAGTAGCATCCTCAAACCACCTCCAGTGCAAGACAAAGAAGTGCTCAGGCCATCCATGGACTGTTTGCTGCAGGTAAACTGAGTAACCAGACTCTGAAACAGGATCCTTTCCCCAAATTCCACCAAACCCAATATCATGGCACCAAGACATGGCTAGGGATGGGAAACTAACTAAAATTTCATTGAAAAAAAGGAGCCTTAAGTGAGGAACTTCTTTAAAGATTGGCATTTTCTCCACAATGTATAATCTTAGAAAGTTCTTGAACTCAAGCATAAGACCTCATTTACATGGATGCAATTTCATCTTAATAGTTCCAGCACCAATCACTAGCCTGTTAAATAACTTTTTAAAAAAAATTGTATGCAATCCAGGGGAAACAGATGAAATTAGGTGCTTGGCACATGTTTTGGTAGATGGGGTTCAGTTGTTTCAATTTTGTCTAACTCTGCATGACTCCATTTAGGGTTTTCTTGGCAAAGATATTGGTGTGACATTTCCTGCTCCAGCTGAGTATATAGGATGAAGAAATGAAGGCAAAAAGGTTAAGGGACTTGCCCAGGGTCTCACAGGTAGTCAATATCTAAAGTCAGATTTGAAATCAGGAAGATGAGTTTTTCTAACTATACATACACACACACAGTGGAGAGACACTAGCTTTAAGAGGAAGCAAGAAAAAAGTTTTCCTATAAAACTTGGAATTTTGATTAAGACTTAAAAAGAGGTGAGGAAAGGCAGATATTTGGGGGGGAAATAATTCAAGGCATGAGGAAAAGCCTGACAGGAACATGAAATCATAGAATCTCAGAGGTCAAATGGAATTTCATTGTCCTTTAATCCAACCCATATTTGAACAGGGTTCCCCCGCTTACCATTCTGCTCTTTTTGACCTCCAGGGAGATGCAATCCCTAATCTCCTTAGGCAACCTACATTGATTCTAAATCTTTCTGTTTGGAATTTTCACCAGCTACTCTGAGTTCTAACTTCTTGGGTTTCCATTTTCCATTCTGAGTAGATTAAGTGATTATGGAGTAAATCAAGACATTCTGCCATTTAAAACATCACAACTTTGTTTCCTGAAATGATTGAAGAGTAAAATTTCATTATAATTTTTGGACATTTATAATATAAAGAGGCGTATGCCTATGATAAAAAGGGGGTGGGGGGGAGAAGGAAAGGTTCCCAAGCTGAAATTTTCTAGAGAGAACAGTTCCCAGGAAATTAAAGACTTGAATGCTAGAGCCCCAGCAGCAGATTAATCATTGCCCTAAGGACAAAATGCCCTCTCTGTAGGGAGCCACTTGCATTCTCTGTACTTGGACAGTGTCTGTTCTGGCTGACAAGCCTGGTGAGGCTACAGAATGAAGCAGCTGTGGACGTTGGCTTTTCAAAAGATGTGGGCTATTCATGGCTTCCTCTTGTGGTATAGTCAGTTGTGGCAAAACTGAACCAACCCATTAACCTCACTCCTGTCTTCATCACTTAGCAAAAGTCCTCAGTATGTTGGAAGCAGATTAAAATACAAGTAGGAAATATTTAATAAAGAATAAAATAAAAATATAATACAGCAACTATAAAGCTAATCTGTGATTTTCTGAGTCAACATGTTCTATCAAGGATCATTGGACACCACTGCTGTAGTGAAAAGAGCTCTGTAGCTAGAAGTAAGAGGTTTGGGGTTCAGATGTGGCTTTGTGAAAAAATCACTTGGGCATCCTGGGGCTCTTTTTCCGGATCTGTAAAATAATAGTTCTGCTCTGTATATAATTCCGTCCAATTCTATATCCCATGAACCTTCTGGGGCTTCAGCTATATACCTCAGAACTACTTAAATGTTGGAAATAAACTGCTATGATTCGTTAGCAGTGCTGAGCGCCAGAGGAAAATCTCCTGATTCCTATGAGAGTTACGATAGGGGTTCACAATATAACATGGAATAAACCCTTCCTTTTATTGCGTAATACCTACAAACAATGGTGTTTTCCCATTGGCTGATAGGTGGAAGGATGTTTTGTGTGCCTGTGGTTAGAGGCCCCATTGTCACTGCCAGGGCAGCTACAACAGAGGTGAAGTCCTGGTATCCTGCCCAGACCACACAGGCTCCATAATACTTGTCTTGTCTGCATGGCTGTCTTTTGGGAAAACTCCTCTGACTCTATTTCTGACAAGACCATCACCATAAGATAATGTACACTGTGTGGCCTCCCATGCAAGAGATGGCATTCTTATTGACTTACTGTCAAGAGCCATCTAGAAAATGCTTTGGGGAGAAGGAGATCTGCTACACACTAAGAAAAGAACAAGGCTGGGAGTGGGGAGGAGAGGCAGCAGTATCTCTGAAAAAGAAATAAGAAGAAAAGAAAGGCTGAGAGAGAAGAATGATTAAAAGTGAGCTGGAGAAGGATGAAGGAAGGTATCATTGTACCTTTCATATAAGCTTCCTTTTCTCCACTCACAACCACTGGTTTTTTTCAAACCTTTATTACCACATGCTGAGACGATTTCATTAGTTTTCTGGTTGGTCTCTCTGCCTTATTCTCTTCCCATTTCTATCCATTCTCCACTCAATTGCCAAAGTCATTTTCCTAAAGTGAGTTTGAGCATGTGAGCTCCCTACTGGATAACAACAACAACAACTAATATTTATATAGTGCTTCCAGGTGCTGCGTATATACTGAACACTTTACAATTATGTCATTTGATCCAACAACCCTGGGAGGTAGGTCCTCTAATTATTCCTGTTTTACAGAAGAGGAAACAGAGGCAGGCAGAGCTAATGTGATTTACCAAGGGTCACACAGTTACTAAGTCTCTAAAGTCAAATTTAAACTCAGACCTGGTGCCCTAGCTATTTTAGGTACATAGTTAATTACACATAGTTTCATGCTTTAGAATGCTAGACTCCTTGAAAACAGAGTCTAAGTTTTGCCCTTTTTGTTTCTATTCCTATCACTTAATTCAATGACCAACCTGTCATGGGGTTTATGCTTAATGTTCAATGATTGACTTTTTAATTTGAATGTTCTTCAGAATAAATCAATCAACAAATATTTATTGTGTTTACTATGTGCCAAGCACTGTGCGAGGCAGAGGAGACAATCTCACCTCTCAAGGAGCTCAAATTCTAGAAATGACAGGGATATAACTAAACACATACAGAATAAAAAAGAGGAAAGTAAAAATAATAATAATGTAAAGTGGTTAAATGCAAGGAATTTAAGGCAGAGAGGACACCAACAATTTTGGGACCAGAAAAGCCTTCATTTAAATGATGATGCTTCAGCTATATATTGAAGAGAGACAATCTGTGAGAAAGAAATGAGGATGAGACACATTGCAAGTGAAGGAGAAGTTCTATTCAAATCCATGGAGATAGAAAATGGAATAAAAGAAAGGACAGTTTGAATGAATCATAAAGTGAGGGATTTGGTTATAACAAGTCTAGAAAGGGAGGTTGGGATCAGGTTGTGGAGGACTTTAAAAGATACTTATGGAAGTTTATACTTTATCCTGGATGGAATAGAAAATCAATGAAATTTACATAATTCTTTATTTAACAAAAATTACTGACCATTGTGTGGAAGATAGTGTGTAAAAGGGAAAAGTATGAGACAGCGAGAATAATCAGGAGATTGTTTAAGTTTCTAGGCCAAAAGTAATGAGGGCCTGAACTAGAATACTTGACTGTATAGAAAGAAGAGGTGAAAAAAAAGAGAGAGAAATAGGAATAGGATGCTGTGGTTTGATTCTGGTTCTATCAAAAGACAGGAAAAATGAAGTGAGATCACATGGAAGACACTGCCAAGCCAGCCTTTCTCTGGAGATTTTTAGTACAAGTCAAAGCTCAGGCTTCCAGAAACAGAATTAGACAAGAAAGAAGAGAATAACAGTTAGAGAGAGGTGGAAGTTGAAATCTTTGTACTTTGAATGAACCGTTACTCAGTCATCTGTGATCCAAAGAATCTTCAGGACACAAGCATGTGGTTCCTATGGTGATCTGATTTGATCCAAAGTACCGAAGGTGCCCCTAATCTTCTATAGTTTCTTCCAGATTCTCACAGGCAATCATGCTAAGAATTATCTAAGATAGGGACAGAAATCTGAAACTTCTACAGGCTGAGGAAGTCTGCCATTCCTGCCCTTGGACTATGCCTAAATCAAAATGGTAAGATATGAGAGCTGAAGAATGAAAGGAGCAGAATCAGGAGAATATTATACACAGAGACAGATACACTGTGGCACAACAGAATGTAATGGACTTCTCCACTGGCAGCAATGCAATGATCCAGGACAATTCTGAGGGACTTATGAGAAAGAACACTATCCACATCCAGAGAAAGAACTGTGGGAGGAGAAACACAGAAGAAAAACAATTGCTTGATCATATGGGTCAATGAAGATATGATTGGGGATGTAGATTCTACATGATCACCCTGGTACAATTATCAATAATAGAGAAATAGGTCTTGATCAAAAATACATGTAAAACCCAGTGAAATAGCATGTTTGCTATGGGGGGGTTGAGGGGAGAAAAAGAACATGAGTCATGTAACCATGGAAAAATATTCTAAATTAATTAATTAAATAAATAAAATTTTTCAACTAGGAAAAAAAAACAAGATTTGAGTGCTGAAAAGGATCTCATGGACCATCTGGTTCAAATAACTCAGTTTCACTAAGGATAAAACTGAGGCCCACATGGAAGAAGTGACCACAGAATTAATTCATGGCAAAGGGACTCAAACTCAGATCTTCCCTCTCCACTTCAGAGCTTTTTCTGTGTTTCTTGGAAACCTCAGACCTGAATCAACTTCAAGGAACCAGGCCTCCTTTTAAGCAAATGGGATTAAAGCAGCTCCAACTCTAGCCAAAGGCATAAGAGTCAAAGCCTTTGCCTACTTCCTTTGAAAAGGATAAGGATTAAAATTCTATGGGATCTTTTTAAGTGCCCTCTTTTGCCTTGAACAGAGCTAACAAGTCAGGTTCTGTCCATACCCTGGAGGATCCTATTTATATAACTCTGAACTGAAATGCACTAATGTTGTGGATTTTTTTTTTATCTTATAAGCACATCCTTGACTAACAAAAATAGCTATGTGATTAATGCCAACACTACCTCTGCAGATGTTCTCTCTTATTTGGATGTATCCACACTTTTTACAAAGCTTCCTAAACAGGCATTTTCGCCTTGCTTGTTTTCTGATTCTGGAGCTATAAAATGCCTTTACAAATAGTAGTTATCTTTATGATATCAATTCCTAATAATCAATAAATGTTCTTCAAATAATGCAAAGACCACAAAACAAGAGTTGAAGTTGGAAAACCCTATCCAAGTGCAGGGTTAAAAATGCTTTCATTCTATTGAAAAACTATAGCTTCAGGAATTCAATTCCTAAAACTCCAAGAAAAACGTTAAGGTACCTAGAGCAGGACTTAGAGGACTACAAAGAAAATGAAAAATGAAATGGTGCTTAGCCTCAGGGAGTTTTCATCTTAATGAGAGGATATGTGTAACCAATGTATATATGTTTGCATGTATATATGTCTAGATTTCATCATTTGTAAAGAATTCCTCATGAGGAAGTTCCCTCCTCCAATTCAGCTTAGTATGTGCCCTGAACAAAGGAGAGTCTTATAGATTTGCCTGGGACACTGATAAGTTGGGTTAATTGTCCAAGTTCTAGAGAAAGCATATGGTAGAAGAGGGATTTGAATCCACGTCATCCTGACTCTGTAGATGGATTTCTGTCCACTATGCCATATTGTCGTTTTCAAAAAAATAATTATACTCTAACTTTTTTTTAATTTTGAGTACCCATTGAGTACCAACCATTTTGAGTACTTTCCCTCCTTCTAGCCCCTCTCCCAAACATTGAGAAGGTAAGCAATACAATATCAATTACATAGATGATGTCATGTATACATTTCTATATTACCCATGGTGGGGAAAAAGCAAAAAAATCAAGTAAATGAAAGATATACACCAGTCTGTATGCAGGGTTCATAAGTTCTCTCTCAGGATGTAGATAACTGATTTCTTGATTTCTACTTATTCATTAGTCTCTCCCTCCACAAATAATCATATTTACATATATATGTATATCTACTAATATATACTGGCTCTATGATCCTGGATCAGTAACTTTTTACTGCCCCAAGCATATAAAAAGACAAAAAGATGATGTATTATAGAGAAGCTCCTTATCCAAGAAAAAACAGTTACTAAGATCTGAGGAAGTAGCCAAGCAATACAATCATCATCCAAGTTTGAAGTGAATATGAAAACTGAGGAGCCATCAGGCAGCATGAGGTAACAGCTGCATGACTCAAGCCATAGGACTTCTGAGAAGGAAAAATAAGACCTGAAGGCAATTGGAAAAGTAAAATACTAGTTTAGCTAGGAGAGGAGAGAAGATAATCTAGTAAACAGCCAGAATTTGGATAATGGACATTGCTTTATGCAAGGAAAATTGACCTGTTTAAATATAAACATTAGTAGATTTAACAAAATCTGAGTTATATTTAAACAAAAAAGCAATTAGATAACATCAAAAATATTTTCAGAGCATGTACTCCTACCAATTCTGCACTAGCAGAGATAAGATCCCTATAACATCAACCAAAATCCTAAAGACACAATTGAGTTTCACAGGTTGAGCTATGAAATTTCAAACAGGTTGGGATTAAAAATGGAGCAATTCCTACTCTTAAGTAAACCATTTCCATTCTATACAGATTAATTAATATGCATTAAATGTCTCCTGCATGTGCTGCATGGCATGCTGGATGCTGGGCTATAAAGACAAAATTTAAATAGCACCTGTCTTCAAAGACCAGTTTATCTTCTACTGAGGGTTATGATATGTAAATAATAATAATAATAAATAAGTAAACACAAGGTAATTAATTCCTGAAACTTCTACTCTTTGCTACTTGTTTTAGGACTTTTACTGGACTAAAAAGTTAAATCTGGCATTTTGTTTTTGTTTTTTGTTTTCTTTGCCTGTCTGACATTAACAAAGGATGTTGCAAACTTCCTATTGCCAGTGGGAGAAGTGAGACAAATTAGTAAGCCATAAGTGTCTGAATCAAGGTAGTAAGGTTGTATTAATAATTGGTGGTCTTAAGAAAGAGTTTCTGAAAAAGGGAGCTCCTGAGCTAAACTTTAAAGGAAACCAGGAATTATAAGTGGCAGAGAAGAAACGAATGTGTATTTTATTTGGAAGGTGGGGTAGATGGTATACAGACAGGAAATGTGATATCAAGGCAGAGACATAACAGTTCAGTCTGACTGAAGGAGAGTTTGTGATACAGACTATCAAAATTGGAAATATGGCCAAAAAATAGTCAGTCTTTGCGGGGATTAAAATACCAAGGCTACAGACCTTGTGCCTTAACCTAGGATGGGATGTTCAGAGCTAAGAGCCATCTCCACAGGAATGGTGATTGAACACATGAAAGCTAATGAGATCACCAGGTGAAGCAGTACAAAGAAAGAAAAGATGAGGGAGGCTTAGGACCAAGACCTGAAAGGCACCCACGCTAATGGAGTGGGAGATAAATATTGATACAACAAAGGAGATGGCTAAAGAGAATTCATACAGGTAGGAGGAGAGATCAGAGTCAAAGAAGCCAAGGGAAGAGAGGGGATGAAGGAGGCAAGGGATAGTCAGTAATGCCAAAACCTACAGAGAAGTCAATGAAGATGAGAACTAAGAAAAAAGCCACAGAATTAAGCAGTCATGATACAGTTAGCACCTTTGAGAGAGAAGTTTGTGGAGCATAGTTAGATTGGCGATAGATTATAAGAGGTCATAAAGCAAGGGAGGGATGAGTAAGGGAAAGAATAATTTCCACTTTAGTATGAGAAGTAAAATATCTTATTAATTTTAAGTTTTTTTCACATGTTTTTTTCTGACTCATCCATGCTTATGCAATAGGAAGAGGGAGTGAGAGGAAGGAGGAGAGGGAGGAAAGGGAGAGAGAAAGGGAGCAGGAGAGAATAAAAGAGAGATTTGGGCCATAGGTACCAATAACTGTAGGTGGTAGCAGGTGTGAGCTTCAAGTAGAAAGCACAGAAATATACTTATTAAATGACTTGAAGTAATCTGTCAACTTTTAGTGTTCAAAACCTTTCTGACATTGCCTTAAGCATGTTATGATTTCCTGTGGAGGGAACAAATAACAGCTTGCCTTCTTGAGAGCAAAGAACAAACTTTATTTGAGTAAACCCATTTGGTTTATAGCTCTCTGCTCTCCAGGCAACAAGCTGCTTGGCTTTTCCTTGGAGAAAGCTTAGAACTTGATAGGTGAGATGTCAGGGATAATTAGCCAAAATGGCAGCACAAGGCCCAATAGAAAGAGAAAAAGAGAGAGGGAAATGTTTTGAATTATACCTGGAAGAAATATTTGCCATGCCAGCATTGCTAAAGTTCCACCTTTCCTGTGGAGTGGAAAATAACACCCATAAATTATGCAGGGACAACACTATTATAGTAATAAGCTTAGTCTAGTTTATATTACTGTAAAAACGATAAACAAAAAGTAGTTGGGAATGGGAGAGAGAAGTTCAGTGAAATTTAACATTTTCCAAGTAGTAAGTTTTAGAACATACTCTTTTTACCAATGTTACTTTTTGTCATAATGAATTTTCCTTAATTTTTGCTAAGAAAAAATGTAAACACTATATACCATCAGAGAAATACATAATAGAAAGAAAACCTTTACTGGTCATGCAGCAAGCTGAAAGATGACAGATATAGTCTATATGCACCACCAGGAATTTTTTTTAAATCAAGGGAAAATGAAGGAGGCCTTGAGCATGTCAGATTCATTCTCTGGAGATAACTTATTGGGGTAAAAATGTCACACAGGATGGGCAGCATGAGGTTGATATATGCATCATTGGAGGAAACATCCAAATCTATGAGACAAGAGATCTTTTTAAATTCATCACATGAAATGAAACTCCAACTTAAAGTACCTTCACAAAGATCTTTTTTGGTATCAGTGAAACTTGTGATTCAGTCAAAAAATCATATGTGGACCATTTTTTTCCTTGAAAGAACATAAAATGGTGGGGCACAAAAAAATCAACAGACAGCTGTGTGAAACCACTTTTATCTGTAATGAATGTGGAGGAAATCCCATTTCAGATTGCTTTGAATCCAAAAGTTGAAAATTTGGCATTGGTATTGAATTCCATTTTGTTCTAAATTTCTTTGAACAGACACCTTGAGTTGTATTTTGAAACAAGTGAAATGACAGAAATTTGTAATCATCCCCTGTTCTTTAACAATGTGAGCATTTAAAATAGCTACAATTAATGTGATCATTAGGGATGGAAGCAAAAAGTGAATATTTGCACTGGGCCAAATCTATGTTTTAAGCAGCAAGCAATTAGGAGAGGAAAATTGGTAGTCTCACATGATTCTAATTAAAGACACGCTTAGAATCAGCAACAAGGTAAAGAAGAACCTTAGGTCTCATTAATGACTGGGAAAGCCATTGTGAATTTCTGAAGTCTGGGAATCAGCCAGTGTCTGAGTATTATACAAAGTTAATCTTCCACATCCCCCAATGACTTTGACAATGCTAGTTGGGTTTCAATCATTTGAATATAATCCTGAGGTGACTGACAAGGTGACCCACTGAAAAGCCTTTCTGAAGTGGACAAATTTATATAATAAAAATCATTTCCTTAATGAACTTTTTTTAAAAAATCATCATGCTTAAAAATGACTGTGCCCTTCTCTGCCAGAGTCAAAAACAAAGACAGGGCAAAAATAAATGAGCTTCAAAATTGCCCAAGCACTAAAAAAGCTTTAGGGCTGATTCTCTTGAAATGGGGCCGAGCTCTCATGTTTGTGTTGAGGACAAAGTGGTGATATTCTTTGGCAGAAAAAGATAAACTCCAATAAACAGACAGAAAACCTGTCTCACACCCATAAGGATCTGCCTGAGGGGAAAGTTTCTTATGAAAGATTGTCATTCCATTTATAAAAAAAATATTCCATAATTGAGGAAAATGTGGGATGAAATATTTTTTTAAATGTTTTTTACCTTTTTGAGTCCCTTGACTCTGGTATGGTAGAGATTCTATATTATATTTTCACATAATTATAACAAAATCCATTTTTGTTAAATAAATCCTTTGTCATGATTGATCCATTGAAAAAGGATCTAAGAGATTCCCCAATATTTTGTTCCATTGTTTTAATACCACCAATTGACTCTTCTAAATTAATATTTCTCCAGTCCTTCCTAGTCTCCCTCCAGTGATTCCACTTCCTATTCCTAAGCCCTGATGATAACACCCAATTCACTTGGGAGTCAACACAGATATGGACTGATTGAGCGTAACAAGGCAGGGATGAGAAGGATGTGCTCTTACATATAACTCAGTTTTAATGGCTCCAGGTATTTCAGCCTATACTAATTAGCTTTCTAATGTAACATATGACTAACCTCCTCATACCTTTCTTCAGTTTCTTTTTTTCATCCCTCTGTACTCCTATTGATCTAGTTGGCTGCTCAGAAGAGCCAGACCTTCTTCTAATACCCCTTCCCAATTATTGTAGATGATTGATCCAATTTTAAACTCTTAATATGCAGGATGTATAATTACTTAATGGCTCATTTCCTCTTTGAATAAGTATTTAATGAGTGTCTATAGGTGTCTACCATGGACCCCAGACTAAATATGGTTGAAAAGAAAGATGAATGAGAAAGTATTAATAAGGCACTTCTTGTTCTCCCAGTATTATGCTAAGCACTAGAGATACCAATAGAAAAGCAAAGAGGTTCCAGCTCTCACGGAACTCAAATTCTTAATAGAGAAAAACAGATCTATACAAAATTTCAACTGCAAGTCAGATAGAAAAGCCTAGTGGTCCTTAGGATAGAGAGAAAATGATAACCTCTCTTGAGGAACTATAACCTAAGAAGATTAGCAAAAATTATAGAATTAGAGAAAAAAAACTTAGATATACAATAACATAATCTAAACTGTGGGACAACTACTGGGCCAGTAGAAAAAGTGCCATGTCTAGATTCAGGAAAGACCCAAGTTCAAATCTGGCCTTAGAAACCTACTAGCTGTATGACCCTGGGAAAGTCACTTAACCCTATTTCCTTTGGTTTCCTCATATATAAAAAGAGCTGGAGAAGAAAATGGCAAACTATTCTAGTGTCTCTGCCAAGAAATCCTCCCCCAAAAGGAACATGGAGAATAGGATATGATAGAAATGACTAAATGGCAAGAACAATTTAAACTATATCCATAAGTGCTGAAGGATTAGGAGTGGATGGAATGCTAGAAAGGTAGTGGATTGAAATTGGAATAACTCTATATGGAATAGGCTTTACCACTAAGCAACCATATGTGCTGAAAAAATTCAGCCTCCTTTAGCCTCAGTTTTCTCATCAATACAATGAGGATCATTATAGATGCCATTCCTGTCATAAAAGTCTAATGTGGGGATCAGGTGAGATAATAAGCATTAAAGTGCTAATAGACAACAAAGTCAATGAATGATTAAGGTATTGATATAGAGGAAAGAATATTGGTCACAGAGTGTGAGAGACCTTGAGGCAAGTGCTTGCTTAGATACATACTATGTGACTCAAGTGATCTTGAACTTGTCTCATGCCCAGCCAACTCACTAAGTCTCAAATTAAAGAGCATATGCTGGTTCCCATGAAAAGAGAAACTTTCTTCATTGGGAGTTCCCTATACCAAGTAAATCCTAAAAGTCCTATAAAATATACATATACACACCATATACATATATGTATCCATATAGAAATATATTTTCACATCATAATACAAAATAATAAAAAGAAAATAATGAAGCTAAGGTCATAGATGAAGCTAAAAAGGAGGAGGAGTACTAAGTCTTTCCCTTCAGATAGGAACAGGACAGATGCTCACTATTCCCTAGGCCTACCAGGAACAGAACAAAATGTAGTTAGTCTCAGTGATTACAGAAGTCACAGAGTAGTTGGAAGTAGAGTGGATATAAAGAAAGTATAGATACCAACTTAAGACTAATGTTTGTGGCAAAATGAACCTGAAAAGATTGAGTGAGAAGTGATTGGCATGAGAGAACCAGGGAATATACAAAATATAAAATGTCCTTTTTCATGGCCAAGAGAAAACAGGAAATTAAGTGTACTGGCTATGTGTAGACCTTATCAAGAGAGCAATGTAGGAATGCCTCCATTTCTGAGCTAGATAACCCCAGCTATGCTTGGGTAACAGATCTTAGAAAGACTCTGGGTGAAGATGTGTCTGAAGGTGGCGATATGGTGACCTATTATATCCTAGCATCCCATACCAGTCCAGAGAGATCGGTGATAAGGCTAGAAGGACAGATGTTATCTCCTGCAATAGATGTAAATGATAGGTTCTTGCCCTCCCCCCAATTCCTTTTTGGATAAGATTCTTCTAGGATACCAAAGAAGAGCTAGTATGACCCAGGCTCATAGAGGGAAGGAGGCATTAATGACTGAGATTGACAGTTTCTTGACAGAAAGTCTCTTGGAATGCTTATGATTTAAGCCAGATCTCAATGGAGACAAGGGACATGGATCAGTGAAGAGAAAATAAAATAAACTTGAGGGTAGGGAACACTATGAATAATGATGCAGAGGAAGATATGAAGAAGATTTTAGCTGTGGAATTATATGAAGGATAGAAGGGCTGAGCCACAGGAGCTATGTTGGGGATAATGAGATGCAGGTGGATAGCAATGGGATAGCCACTTAATGAACAGCCTTTAATACAAGATTGGTATTTCATCTAGATGTGAGAGGATATAAAGAGACACTACAGGTTCTCCAGTAGGGCAATGATAAAGTGAAAATGGTTTGTGAGAAAGATGATCCTAGCAGCTGCATGGTTATAAGTCAGCATGTGGCTCTATAGGATAAGCCAACTTAAGACATCTTTCCAAATGAGAATAAGGACAAACTAAAATCATTTCCTTCTGAGACCCAAGGAGCTAAGTTATTTTTGGAAACAAACTTGCATTCTCTCTGACAATTGGTTTCTTGTTGAAATATGATCATTCTTTGAAGTTGTACTGAGAGAAAATATAGTGTGCTCTGTGATCGGCAGAGAAAATATATGGTGTTAGCTGAAACACTAATCTCATTTTCTATGCACGTGATATTTCACTGTTACCATTGAACTAGCAAAGCTATGCACAAAATCTCAAGTAATTCAGCTTAGGAAAATAGATTAGTCAGAGCCAAAGCAAAGCTAGAAATTATAACTTCCTTGAGGAAGAAACTCTTTTCAGATATATACAAAGACCTATGGGATGAACTGAGTTGCTTTGTTTTATCATTGTGAACAAAATGGTGGGGGGAAAATTCAGTTAAAGTGTACTTTTATCTTTTTTAGTCAGATTCTCATCATAGGAACTGAAAGTGAATTTATCCAGATGAGGAATTTATAGAAAATATTAAAATGTAAATTTATTTGTTCTTCTCTTAAGCATTTACTGTGTATTCTTTCAGATTAGTGTGTATGTGTATTTACTAGTCAGCTTCATGATGGCAGAACTGATCCCTTTTATTCTAGAGCAGAGCTTCTTATTCTTTTATGTGTAAAATACCTGTCAAGCCAACTGGTAAATTCTATGAACCTTTTCTCAAAAAAATATTTTGTAGTCATAAAATAAAATGCATTATGATTACCACAAGATGAGGTAGGCTGTTTGTCTGTGGGTATGAATTGTGTTGAGGCACATAAACCAAGACGGGTTGAATTAAAATGTGTATGTTCGGAATTGTCAAGTTTTGGCAAGAAGTTTCAGGAAAATGATGTAAGGTATGGAGAGAGGCAGGCATTAGCAAGATTTTGACAAAAGTTAACAAAAAGCAAATTAGCTGGGGTGCAATATGAAAGGTGAAATTAGAAAAACATAAAGGAATGAGTAGATGGAAGACTGAGCAAAGACTGAGTTGAGATAGAAGAGATATAGCTAGAGATGTTTTGATTTTTAAAAACAGGTATACAAGACATAATTTTAAGGTCATTCTGTATTATTAAAATCTTCTCTATTACTTCACTAAGCCTATACAACTAACAAAATAATAAATAAAGCCCTTATTGTAGTCCTTAAAAACTTCCAAGATATAAATGCTCACACTTAAAACTTAGCAATTTGTTTCCATTAATTGATTTTATGACATCACTGGGAGAAATTCTAGTATTAAAATTAAAAGTAAAATATGGTCCCTGCCATGAAGAAGCTCACTAATGAGGGAGATGACAGTGAAAAATCTATAATATTTATGTAAAAATGTTCATTTTATATATATATATATATATGTACATAGACATATAATATGTCCACATATATACTCATGCAGAGACAATAAATGGAAAGTAATCTCAGATTAAAAAAAAACTAGTAAAGGCAAATGGAGGAAGAGAAAACCCTCTTCAGGGAGGTGGGATTTGATCTGGGACTTGTAAGAAGATAAGGGGAAAAGGAGATGGATATAAGAAGGAAAATTATTCTATAAATGAAGGGCTGACAGTGAGAAGGCAAGGAGTCAAGAAATGAAAAGTGATGTCTTAGGAACACCAAGAAGGGCTGTAATGTTATATAGTATGGTGTGTAGAGGAATGTGAGGTATAAGACTGGAAAGATAGGAAGAGGCCAGGTTGGGAAGGCTTTAAAAATCAAACAGAAGATTTTGAATTTCATTCTAGAGATACTACAGAGCAAACGGAGTTCATTGAGTAGTATGTGATATGGTCAAAACCTGTGCTTTTATGAAAATTTCTTCATCAGTTGAATGGAAGGTTGGTAGAAATGGAAAAAAAAATATTAATTCAGAGACAAGTCAGTAAGCTACTCAAGTAATCCAGATGGAAGGTGATAAAAACCTACATCAAGATAGAAATTATATGAGAGAAGAGAATAGGACATATACAGAAGATGTTGATAAGGTACAAATGACTTGACAACAAATAAATACATGTGGTGAATGTGAAAGAGAAATCAAAGATGACATCATTGTTGGGTTCTCAGCATAAATACTGAAGGCTAGAAAATGGGAATTTTTAGGGAGAAGATAGTGAATTTTGTTTTGTAAAAGGTGAGTTCAAAATGTTTCAGAACATTCAGTTTGAGAAGTCAAATAGGCAGTTTGTGAACAAGACTAGTCATTAGAGTATAGGTTAGGGCTGGATAAATTGACAAGAATCTATGGGAGTTAGTGGGATTGACAAGAGACATAGTACAAAATAAAAGGTGGCCAAAGTTAACCCTTTTTAAATTTTATTTCATTGTTTCCTTATTACATGTAGGTATAATTTTTAAATAATTTTTCTGATATTTTGCATTATGTATTCTCTTCCTCCCACTCTCCCATTTCTCCTCTCCAAGACAACAGGCAATATGATATAGGTTGTATATGTGCTATCATGCAATATGTATTTTCATGTTCATCACATTAAAAATTGTGAAAGAAGACACATATCAATTATTAGAAAAAAACTCATGAAGGAAATGAAGTGAAAAATGGTATTTTTCAATCTTCATTCAGATTCCATCACTTTTTTCTATGGTGGTGAATAGTGTTTTTCTTTTGGAATTGCCTTGGATAATTTAGTGCTGTTAATAGTAAATTTATTCATAGTTTATCAAAGATAGACCCTTGAGGGACATCCATGGCTAGTGGACATGATGGGAATATGATAAAATGTAAAGAAAAATTAATATTAAGGAAAAGAGTACAACTGACAGTGTCACAGGCTAAAGAGAGTTAAAGAGGAGAGATCCAAGAATCTCTCTCCCTGGGAGCCAAGATGGCAGAGTAATCCAGAGAAGCTCCATACCACCACAAGAATCCTCTCTGACCACATTTAAAATGTTGCCACAAAATGAATACAGTAATGAAAAATCCAACAAGGAGACAGAGTGAAACAACTTTCAGGGAAAGAAAAACTCAAAAGATAAGCAGAGAACATCTGAGGCACTGGGGTGGGAGGAGAGGAGAGCCAGAAAGAAGCTATGGCAAAAAAGAAGAGCAAGTCACACCTCCCAACCCCACATCTTCTGTCCCAGGTTTGGAACATAAATCCAAGCCATTATCCAGACCCTAGATTCTGCCTGGGAAAATTGTGGTTCAAGCCAACCCACAACCCTTGAAATTTCAAACCTGTGGAGAAGTTCAGAGTCCTAGCCAAGGGCAGACTGGGATGAAGTGGGTTGACCCATGTGGGCCCAGAGCTAAGCCAGGAATCCTAATCTGTATTTGGGATAAGACCATCGTACACAGTTTGGGGAGTTTAATAATTCTAAGTGCTAAGTACTGATCTTTTTGCCAAAAGTCAGGGCAGAGCTCCAATACAGGGCAATCAAAGGTGTGCCTGATTGGATGAAGTAAACAGTGAGACAAAAACATTGAGCCTAAGCCTGGGACTAGAATTTGGTCCTCCCCTGACCTGATCAAGTTCAGGGTAAGAACAAAATTTTACACCTAAGCCTGAGGCAAGTTTTAAGCTATCAGCATCTCAAGGGTCAGTTAAATTATCAGAGGGATGGGGCTCTCAGAGCTCTCAGTCCTCAGGCCATCATATCATTCCTAAGCCTACCTATAATTAGATACAAAAAAATGAAAAAAAGAACAAAAAGTACCTAATACTAAGGAATTTTTATGGAGACCAAGAGTAAGGACTATACACAGAAGGGGGCATTGAAAGCAAAGGAAACACACCCAAAGTCTAAAAGAAAAATATAGATTGGACACAGATTCTAAAAGAGCTCAAAATAGATTTCAAAAATCAATGAAAAGGGAAAATGGGGAAGATTAATGAAAAGTGAAGTGAGAAGAAATGGATCAATTGAAAAAGGAGAACCAAAAACCTACAGAGGAAAATCAGTTCTTAAAAACCAAAACTGCCCATCTAGAAACCAATGATTTCATGAGAAACCAAGAAACAAGAAAGCAGAATGAAAGGGATGAATAAAACAGAAGAAAACATGAAATATCTTATTGAAAAAAACAACTGACCAAGAAAATAGATCTAGGAGAGTCAATTTGAGAATTTTAGGACTACTTGAAAGTCATGATCAAGAAAAAAAATTAAAAAACCTTGAATATCATATTACAAGAAATTATCAAAGATAACTGTGCAAAGATCTTTGAACAAGAAAGTAAAATTAAAATTGAAAGAATTCACAGATTACCTTCAAAGAAATCCTCAAATGACAACTTCCAGGAATTTAATAATTAAATTCTAGAGCCACCAAGCTAAGGAGAAAATTCTTGAAGCAGTGAGAAATAAATCATTAAAATATCAGGATCTTTGTGTGAAAAAGATTATTCTATTTATTTTGTTTCTTCAATCATGTCTTGGTACCCTCTTTGATTCCCCGCTTTTTCTTTTTTAATATCATCTTTTAGTCCTTAATGCCCCAATCTTTTCCTATGAGTGATTCTTCTAATTGCTATTATAATGAATACAGTTTTTGAGAGTTACAAATAACATTTTCCCTATATACTAATATATATATAATTTGACCTAATTGTAACCCTTAAGGAAGAGAGTTTGAATAAAAAAAATATTTTTCTCCCTTTCCCTCTTTTTCTTATTTACCATTTCATGTTTCTCTTATTCTTTGTGTTTGGATATTAAAATTTTGCTTAGTTCTGGTCTTTTATTTACAAATACTTGGAAATCTTCTATTTGGTTGCATGTCCATACTTTCCCCTGGAAGTATATATTCAGTTTTGATGGATAGGTGATTCATGGTTGAAGACACAATTCTCTTGCATTCCTGAATATCATGTTCTAGGCCTTGTGATTCTTTAGTGTGGAAGCTGCCAGGTCTTGTGTGATCCTGATTGGTGCTCCTTGGTGTCTGAATTGTCTCTTTTTGGCTTCTTGTAGAATTTTCTCCTTAGCTTGAAAGCTCTGGAATTTGGCAATTACATTCCTGGGAGTTGTCTTTTGAGGATTTAGTATAGAGGGTGTTCTGTGAACTCTTTCAATGTCTATTTTGCTCTCTTGTTCAAGAACATGACGGCAGTTTTTTTGGATGATTTCTTGTAGTATGATGTCAAAATGTCTGTTTATTTCTGGCTTTTCAGGTAGACCAATGATTCTCAAATTGTCTCTCCTTCCTCTGTTTTCCTGATCTGTCACCTTGTCAGTGAAATATTTTATGTTTTCTTCTATTTTGTCAGTCTTTTGACTGTGCTTTATTAATTCTTGATGTTTTGCAAGATCATTGGTTTCCAGTTGCTCAATTCTGTCCCTTAAGACCTGGTTTTCTGCTATTTTTTTTTTATTTTCAGTTATATTTTTTTATTCCCTTTTTGAACCATTTCCCATTTCTCTTGCCAGAAGGCTTCCATCTTTTTGATAAGCTCCAATTCAAATTCTTCCAGAGTTTGTGGACAATTTCCACTTTTTAGAAGTTTTTTTTTTGTTTGAATTTCCTCCTGTATAACCTCTGTAGCCTGGATTTTTCCTCTGTAAATTTTTTTGAGGGTTACTGTCTTTTTTTTTGGAAGGATTTTGGGGCTCCTGTGTGCAATTAGCCATCACTGTGGAGGATTTACCTTCCCTTTTTAGTCAGACATCTGAGTGAACTGGGCAGGTTCTCTGTGTATGGAGTTAAGGAGCAAGGATTTTGCCTGAGGCAAGCTCTCGAATCTCCGCAGCTGCGCTAACTTCCTGGGGGTACCCATGGTTTGCGCTACCACCACCTGACAGGATTTCAGGTGTAACTGCACTCAGGAGTCGTTCCTTGTTGGTCTTTGTCAGCTCCCAAGACCTAAAGGTGTCCCTTGCTCACTTCAGAGGTGCCCCTTGCTCACTCGCTGATTCTGACATGTGCTGGCTCTGAGCTCTCAAGGTCTGCACTCCCCCACCAGCCTGCCAGGTTTTCGGGTGTAACTGCTCTCAGGGGTAGGTCCTTGGTGGTCTTAGACCTTAGTCGGCGTCTAAGTCCTAGTGCTGCCCCTTGCTCACTCCAGAGGTGCCCCCTTGCTCCCTTGCTGATTCTGGTGCACTGGCTCGGACTCCATAGGTGGGGTGTGGGAGGTAGATCAGCTCAGGTTTTGGTGGGAGCTTCCCCCCCCCCCTTATAGTGTGGAAATGCCCAAATTCCACATACCTTCAATGCTGTGCCCTACTGTAGAGTCCCTTCGTTCTTATGGAAATGTTTTTTTTTTCTTTTTAGGTAGTCTATACTGGTGGGTGTGAGGAGAGGAAGCGTCCCACCTCTAGACTGCCGCCATACTTACACAGAAGTCTCCTGAAGTATTGACTTTAGATACCTTTCTCAGTTTAAATCATGAAATGACAGTGAGATCAAATGAAGATTTCTAAATAGAGAGAAAGTACTGAGTCTGACATTAGACGGGAAGCAGTAAACATGGATATATATTGAAGACTAAAAAGACAGTGGGGGCAATGAAGTGGGCAATATGCTGAAGAAGAGAGGCTGAAATGAGATCAAGGTACATGAAAAAAGGTTTCCTTGGAAAAGATTATATTCATCTTTTTCATGAGAGGCATTTGTGAAGGAAGAGATGGGAGGGAAAGACATTTGTGGTAGAAAATAAAAAAGAAAGGCAAAAGGGACTTCTTTAAAAAATGGCCTGAATTTTTCAGTGAAGTATAAGATAAGTTTCTAAGCAAAGAATATAAAGGGATTAGAGATCATAGTGAGGACCAAGAATGAGATGAGGAGTCACAAGACAGAAATCTAGATTTAGAAAAGATTATGATCAGAAAAAAAAAAGAAATTTAGAGCTAATAAGGATGTGGAACACTTGAGAGTGATGGAAAGATCAAGGGTATGTTCATCTCTCTGTGTAACATAGGTATGAAGAAAAGGTACATTAATGGAAAATATTAATTGAGGAATTGAGTGAAAGATTGACTGGAAAGTGAAGTTTAATACAGAGAGTCAAATCAGCTAGCTAGTGAAATAGTTCATGTGTGAGGTTATGAGGGTCTTACCAGAGGAACAACTGTGTGAGTGAAGAGAAGATATATGCAAAAGACCTTGTAAAGATAGAAAGATGTTGCAAAGATAGAAATGATAAGATTTGGCAACAAATACATAAAGTGAATTGACATAGCTATCTATATAGATGTAGATATACATAGATAGACAGAGCACTAAATAGATAGATAGATAGATAGATAGATATAAATATATTGATGTCCCCTAATATAAAGGCAAGAGTTAGGGAGAAGAAAATAACTGTGAATCAGAATTTAAGTTATCCTGGAAGGAGAAATGAGTATTATTATTCTACCAGTACATTGGGTGAGTCAGCTGGTGTGAGTGAAACCATAGTTAGATTTAGAAAGGTTCGACAGAGATGCCATGTCATCTATAAGAGATCCATGTTTCCATAAGTGCAAGAAGATAAAAGGAAATGTTTAAGTTGAAACTTCTCTATAAACTATGAAACAGGCATTTCAAGGAACACAATGAAAGGGATCAGTACATCTAGAGGGGAAGTAGAAAGGAAGAAATTTTTTGGGACTAAAGAAATAAACAAAAAGAAAATGGAAAAAGGGGTTTATACAATGACTACTAGGGTTTCAGAATCACTGACCTGGGCCCTCTTCTCCTCATATCCCTCAGATAGAGTGGGAGTATGCTAATCATTGAGGAATGAAAGTCCAGAAAGATTAATATACTTTTCATGAAACTGGTGTCCAAGAGAACTAATTCGCTAAGATTATGTATTCTAGGCTATTTTGGTAGAGAGTCTGTCACTGGTAGTTTCTTAGGCCAATGAAGAAAATAGTGAGATCTTCAATGAAACAACATAATTTGGATGAGGAGCTTGTTTGAATGAGGAGGAAAGATGATTGATAAATCTACATGTAAATCTCTCTGTCTGTCTTTCTGCCTGTCTCTCTTTCTCTCTCTCTAGTACATCATTTAATGTATGGTTAACATACATTCTGTACTTATTTTTAATGGATTAAATCCACAGGACATCAAGAGCTAATCCACTTGATGTCTCCAATTCCCTCTTTCCCTGCCCCAAGTGGGATTTTGTTCCTGAACTTTTTGGATATTTATTTTTAACTTTCTGCTTTCCTTTGACTCTGTAGGCACAGGATAAATGTTTGCCTCTATGTCACCAGTCAACTTTTAATACCACTCACATAGTTCAGACTTATCTTGTCAATTGCATTGATTGCAATAGTAGTGAGTGACAGTAATACACACAAAGAGAGGTCATATGATAGAGTGTATTTAGAATGACAGCTTCAGTCAAAAGAATATAATACATGCTGCCTCTTCTACCCTGGGAAAGTTTCTGAAACTCTGTCTCATAGGCTCCGAGATTACGAAATATAGAATCTCTACAGATCTATATAGAGGGAGTTTCTTCCTTGGAAGTTGCCTGTATCAGTGCAAAACAAATCTAGTTTACATTTACAAAGCACCAAGAAAATGTGATCAGGGATGAAAGAGTCTATAAAAAGAGTCTGTTTATTATTGTAAATAGGCTATTAAACTTGGAATCAGGAGATTTAGTTCAAGTCTTGATTCTGGTACCTATGAACTAAGACAAATAAATTGGTGTATTTGAAGTTCTTTTCTTATCTGCATGATGAGTATAATCATACTTATTACATCATGGAATTATAAGAAAAGCAGTTTGTAAACAATAAAGAGTTATATAAATACTGTACTATTATTTTGTTGTTGTTCAGTTGTCTCAGTCCTTCCCAGAACCTTGGGACTACATTTGGGATTTTCTTAGCAAAGATACTGGAGAGATTTACTATTTCCTTCTTCAGCTCATTTTATGGATGCGGAAACTGAGGCAAAGAGGGTTAAATGACTTGCTCAGAGTCTATAAGTGTTTGAGGCCAGAATGAAATTCAGGAAAAGGAGTCTTTCTGACTTTATACCCAGCACTCTATCTTTCCACTGGGCCACCTCACTGTGCCAAGGTAGTAATCATCATCATCATCATCATCATCATCATCATCATTATAATGATTACCATTATTATGCATTCTCACCATAACAATTATCATTAACATTACTCAAAAAAGTAATTATATTTGGTTAGTTGCTTATGCATTACAGATGATGCAAATATTTAGTAATTCATTAATAATTATACAAAGAAACATATGGCATTATGTAGAAAAATACAGTAGAAGAGTTCAAATATTTGCCATTTGATATAGCCTAAATATTAAAATGTCATTTTTATGCACATAGCCCCCAAAATAAGGTTTTTCATTTCTTCTTGTTTTGATACAATTTAAGGTCCAACTAGTTTAGCAATTAAACTATTTATAGGAAGCATTTGTTCATATTGTACAATTGACCTATATGTATACAGTGTAGGTCTCTTCAAAAAGAAAGCGTGTTAAGTCACAATTAGTTTATTTCACATCCTTCACTTCTCCATATTTCCATACATATCTAATAGAATGAGTATTTCAAAAGCAACTTTGTGCTATTTGTATGTACCATTTTAACTGCCATAATATTAGCTAACATTTTCACATATTCTCTAAATTGATCCTCACAACAATGCTATGAGAAAGTACAATTATCATCTCCACTTTACAGATGAGGAGACAGAGACCCAAAAATACTACGTCCAAGGAATTGTGGTGCAGTCAGCATGAGTCTAAGCTAAGCTCAAAGCTTCCTGATTATAAGTCCAGCACTCTACCTGCTACAGCAGCACTAGCTAGTCACAATCTGTGTTTAGGTATATGCCTACAGACTTCTAGCACATTTTCTATTTTCCCAATCATTGTGACTAATTGTCATGTCGTGGTAATGTCCTCCCCCAAGTTCTCCAATAGCACTACACCACACCACCATCATACCCCAGCCCAATTGCAAACAAAACTCCAGTGGTTCTGCCTTTAGGAGCCCATTTTTGTTAAACTTGACAACTGAATAGGTCAGAGAATTCATCATGGTTAATGCAAAAACTAGACCATTAGAGGAGAGCAGGTTGAAGTCTCCTGAGTGTCTTAAAGAAAAACAAAAACAAAAGAAGCAAATATACTCGAAGCCTAAAGTGGAGCTGAAATCAATAGACTTGAACTGACGGTCGAAGGTTATTCATTCATTTGAAAACCATTTGAAAACTCTGAATTGCTTGCTCTGTCTGAGTTCAGAATACTTCATGTACTGAAAAATTGAAAGGTCAAAGCTTTAAGTTTTCTCAGGAAGCTGACCTGTTACTGACACATAAGCCTGTAGAGTGAACTGTTTTGTTTTGTTCGCATGTGCTTATGTGCGTGTGTGTGTGTGTGTGTGTGTGTGTGTGTGTGTGAGAGAGAGAGAGAGAGAGAGAGAGAGAGAGAGAGAGAGAGAGAGTGTAGCATTATGTGTTTTGCATCAGTGATTCAGAAGAGCTTATCTTTTCTCTACTTCATCCAGAAAAGCACAGTCTTGGTTATGGGGGAAAATAACTCTTTCCAAGTGACCTGTGTCCTCTGGAGTTCACATTCAGTGACAAAAATCACCACTTCAGTGCTTATTATCATATGAAGATTTAAGAAAAAATCACTTAACTTGAAATGAGGCATTTTCGAGTCCTATTTCCTACTAGTATGCCATTGGACTTTAGGTCAGAGGAGATCTAGAATATTAAATAAGGAAATGGAGACCCAGGGAGATTTAAGATACTCCCCTAAATTCTAACAGCTATTTAGTGACAGATCCTGAATAGGGGTTCTCTTGACTTGCAGTCCAGTGCACCTGCCACCATCAAATGAGGATTGTTCAATGTCAGGATTAACTTTTTTTGTATTCTCTGACCATGAGGAAGAGGAAGGATTTAGATGAACACTTTTGGATAGAAGCTCAGTTATCAGAGCACAGGTCAAATTATCACCAAAAGCTTTTTGTTATGCTCTAAAAAGCTCATGTTGTGTCCCTGGACCCCATTCCTCCCATTACCTAACCACAATCAGACAAAAATGAGTAGCACCTATCCCCAGAGACATCATGTGCTGAAAGAAAAAATAGATATAATCCATCCCCTGGAGTTTCAACCTCAGGGAAAAGCAGGGAACTGTACAAACTCAAAAAGAGGAAAATAAGGAAATTGGAAACCTAAGAGACTATGTCTATAAGAGCTCTCCTCAGTTCACATGCTTGTCCTGAGTGAAACTAGGGCAGAGCAATCTGGACTGTCTCCAGAGTAGTGATGTATTTCCCCCCTTTTAAAAATATTTTTAACATTCATTTTTTGTTTTGAGTGCCAAATTCTCTCCCTCCTTCCAATTTCTCCCCCACGTATTGATAAGGCAAGCAATTTGATAACATTTACACAGATGAAGTCATACAAAACATAGTTGTCTATTACTCATGTTGCAAAAAAAAAAAAGTGAAAAAACCTGCTTCTGTCTATACTGAGAGTTTATCCATTCTCTGGAGGTGATAGTATTTTTTCTTCATGAGTCTTTTGGAATTGTCATGGATTATTAAATTGATCAAAATAAATATTTCACAATCAATTATCATTACAATATTGCTGTTTCTGTGTACAATGTTCTCTTGATTCGCAGCTCATTTGTTTTCCCAATTTTTTTCTGAAAATATCCTTTTCATCATTTCTTATAGCACAATAGTATTACATAACAATCATTATCACAGCTTGTTCAGCCATTCCCAAATTGATGTGCATCCCCTAAATTTCCATTTCTTTGCCAGAGTGGCAATATCTTAGAGTACTGCTAACACTTTTATTCCTCCAGCAGCATAGAGACAACTAAGTTTAGCACCTGGCAATCCAAAATAAAACATTTAAAATTGAGCAGTACTGAACAGAAGCTTCATGCCCAAACCCAAAAAACTACTCAGCTTAAGACCTTTTTACTCCCATTCAACCTTACCTCCTAAGCAGCAGCAGCAGTAGCAGCAGCAACCCTATCATACCTATTATAATCTGGAGGAGAGACATTCTTCATTTATTTGGTTTTTCCTATGTGAATAGTTAAGCCACACTCTATTCAGTGGTTATAAATCCCTTTATAGGGGCACAACATTTTCAGTGAGCTACAGGTAACCAGCATAATGTCATTCGGTAAGACCTCCCTCTTAATAGGGAATCCCTTTTCAAATTGTATTTGGTGCCAGAAACTTCTCATGACAGGGATAAAAATCTTTGAAGAGGGCAGATTTCCTTTTTTTATATCTCACTTTCTATTATTAATTAGAAGTACAATAGCAAAGTTTGCTACCAACGAAGTCTTTTTAATATTTAAATATGCATAGGATGCTCTTGTTGGAGGATAATTTTAAAGAGAGCATTTTGCTCAATGAAGTCAAATGTTTTGTTGTTTTTTTTTAAACAATGATAAGCAATAAGGAAAAGAGAAACTTTTATTCCTTATTCCTTTCAACTAACTGTATAGCTATGAAAATGTAGTCAAATAGAGAATATTGATTTAAAGTCCCATTTGTTCCCTTCTTATTACTTTATCAAGATGATCTTTTATGAATATACAAATTATTCTAGGAAATTACTGAATGGAAAAATAAACATGTAGTTTAATAATTATTAAAATTTTCTTAGTCATCTTTATTGTTCTTAACAATAAGGTATATGTTTTGTTTTATTTTTTGTTTGTTTTTAGTGGCTTCTATGTTTATGTTTTGCAAAGCCATTATTTTATTTTTTTCCCATTTGAATAAGTTTATTTAGTCAATTTAAAGCCTTTATTTTAGATTCTCTGAGATTCAAACCCTCAAAATTATGTCACTTCCACTGTAGACCTGAACAAATCTAACTGTTCCTTTCATCTCTACTCTTTTTCATTGATTTCTTTTCTTCTTCATGAAGCTTATGTTGGAGTAGGATAATAAAAGAGAGGTGCAGGTAAAAGTTTAACAGCTAATTCCCTTGAAAATATATATGCAGGACAGAATATTAGATTTAATCTGAATTCTTAACATTTTCTCTATTCCTTTCTTAAATCTAGATAATAAACAAAACAATGGACCAAGCACTGATTTGTAGAGTTTAATAATTTCTAAAGTATACATGTTAACACTGAAATGTTAACAAATGACTTTTGTAAACTGCTTTGAATTGGCTCCCATACACTCCTTATAGAAGTATTATAATGTGATGGCTACATATCAATGATTAAGAAATTATTTTGATGTAAAAATCTTTGTAAACCTTTTACATTTCTTGCCTCTTTATTGTTCTTTGCTCTTCATCCTTAATTGACCTGGTGTCGATATTATCTACTTATTACTCTCACCAGATTTTCTGTAAACTTAATTTCCAACCCCCCTCATGGTTTCTAACTGTTTTATGAGGCAATACCCTAAATAGTCTTCTACCATCCTCCAGTAACACTTTTATAAACAGCTTTATAGTCTAAACCAATGTTGCCCTTGGCTAACATATCTTTTCCTTAGACAAGGAGGTCAGTTGTTTGCTGGTTGAAGCTGTTTGTAAGTGCTTTTGTCTTCCTCTTGGGGATTATTTTAGAGTATTATATTATTCTCAGGACACAATGATAGTCTGTTTTTATGTCTGTTAATTTATTTCTTTCCCTCATTTAAATCACCACTAGCTTATTTAAATAGGTCAATTAAGAATGCTCTTATTGTTTTTTTTTTTACTAGTTTGGAATTTATCTTGGCCTTGGTTCTAGGAAGTCAACAATCTGACTGTATATACATAACTCATTTGGAACTCTCATTTTTAGTAACCAATCATTTCTTGTCTGTTAAAATCAATTAAATTTCATTTTTTGCTATTATTTAGTGCATACTATAACTGATATCTACTGACTCTCTTCTCAGAGAAAGTATTCATAATATGCAAACATACAAATTTCAGCCTTTGGTTTCTCTTGTCCTATAAAAACTTGAACAATGTTTTTAAATTTTGAAATTTCTTCTCTTATGCTCACCTTGCACATAAATGACTGGATATGTTTGTGATTTAATGTGAAGAGTATTGATTTCTTCATAGAATTTCTCTACCTTCTTGTTCTCTACAATAAATGTTTGTATTCAATTAATTTTAAGGTGATATTTTTATGTAAAAATGTTTAACATGAGCATTGCAATATGAAGTAAGTAAAAATCCTGCAGAATACTTTTTCTTATTGTCCTTGAACATAACAAAAAAGAAATTTAAAAATTCTACCAATCCTTCTGTCTCTCTTCAAAGACAATCTAAGTCAATTTTGCTTTTTTTTCTATTTCCATTTATACCACAAATGCCAAGATTGATTGAAGCCAGTTATACTAGAAGCCCAAACAAAGTAGCTCTATGTCAGTGTAGCTCCAAATTCTCAGTTGCTAGGAGTTGACTGGACACATGAACAAATAACCAGGGATATGTGCTAGAAATTGGAATCACTATCCCAAACCCTGAAAGATGCAAAGTACCTCCTATAAAGGAGAGGTTTTTGCTTTCTAGATTTGTTTTCCTTGACCTTCAAGGTCATAATGAGGTGCAGTGAGTTGTAATTTCAAAGAAGTACATTTACCTTTTTTAGTAATTAGAGCAATATAAAAGTGGAATAGGATCAAATCAGGAGCTAAATGGAAAATTATTGGCACAATCCATTTGTTTTCATCAATGGTATATTATCTACAATGGATAATGGATAATAGCTGGGCCTTTGAATGCTAAATTTGAAATTTTACCTCTTTTATGAAATAAAATCCTTCAAATAATAACAATGAAAAGTAGAACTCCAGGAGAAACTGTACATACTTTTCCTGTCATTGTTGGGGAAATCAGAAACAGAATGAAGATAATTTGGGAGAAACAGACATATAAACTGAAAAGTTAAAGTCAATACATAGATAAAAGACCGGTTTACTAAAAGATTTCTCTCTAATGGGGAATGGCTGAACAAATGGTGTATATGATGGTGATGGAATGCTATTGTGCTATAAGGAAAGATGAACAGGATGATTTCAGAAAGAACTGGAAAGATCTGCAGGAACTGATGCAAAATGAAATAAGCAGAACCAGGGGTATATTATATATGGTAACTGCAATATTGTGGAACAATCAAATGTGATAGATTTTACTACTGACCACAATACAATGACCCAGGACAATTCTCAGAGACTTATGAAAAAGAATACTATCCTCCTCCAGAGAAAGAACTGTTGGAGTAGTAATATGTTTAAAAATAAATAACTTTTCAATTCTTTATTTGGGTATATTTTTGAAGCTTTGGTTTTATAAGATTATTAACTTACAAAAATGAATAATATGGAAATATGTTCTGTGTGGTAATATATATGTAATCCATATTGAATTGCTTGTCAACTCCAGGAGAGGGAAGGGGAAAAGTGAGGGAGACACTAAGGATCATATAACTTCAGAAAACTTATGTGGATATTTGTTATTAATTTTTTTAATTTCTAAAAAAGAGACTGGATTCCTCATAGAAAGTAAAAAGTCAGTATTGGACTTTTCAAAGTGATTGGCAAGGCTAACCAGTAAAAGGGCTATCCTTCACAGGTTAGTTCCCCAGCCTAAATATTGATTTACTTTCTCTGAAACTTTGACTAATCACAGTGCATGTTTCTTGCCTCATCTCCAACCCTTATCTTTCTAACCTTTTGTTATAAACTTTCCTTTGACTCTCTGTGTGTCTTTATCTCTTATCTCTGACACTGTATCCTATTTTAATCACTATTTTGATTACTATGTTCCTGGTTAACATGATATGTTAACCTCCTTTCTCAAGCAATAATGGGATCTCAATGAGAGTTTGAGGTTCATTTGGAAGTGATTTCAAAGGCCATGTAGTACAGTCAATGTATAAATAAATATTCCTTCTACAATATCCATGAAAAATGGTCATCTATTCTTTGTTTGAAGACCTCCTTTAACGTTCATGGAGGAAGAACACAATAATCAAGTTAATAAGCATTTAATAAGCACTTATAGGACAGCAGCAGCAGCAGCAGCAGCAGGAGCCACCACAGTTGCAGCATCAGATAAGGGTTGAAGGAGTGCTCCAGTCTAGAACAACACTGAGATACAGTAAAGAAGTCAGCAATGAGGAGGGAGCACTAAACAATAGCCTCAATGGAACTTATGAGAAAGAACACTATCCACATCCAGAGAAAGAACTGTGGGAGTAGAAATGCATAAGAAGATTAAGTGGTTAGATGGGGATAATGATTGGGGTATTGGAGTTAAGATATCATTCTATTGAAAATATGAATAATTTATAAATAGGTTTTGAACAATGATAAATGTATAATCCAGTGGAATTGTTTGTCAGCTCTGGGAGGGGGAGGGAAGAGGGATGGAAAAAATGATGACTCATGTAACCATTCTAAATTTAAAAATAAATTATAAAAAGTTAAAAAAAACAATAGTTTCTATCGAACTTTGTCGTAATATAGGTCAAGAAGCAGGAGAAAGAGAACAATTGCCTTGATCCAGCTTCAGCAGGATAAAAGTGGAAAAGAACACCACACAGAACAAGCAGCAGTGGGAGGAAGGTAGCCCTGCATAATCCAGCCAGGTCAGATGCCAGGTATGACCCAGTACAGCAACCAGTGAGAAGAACTCAGACCAGCAAAGTCCAGCCTCAGTAGGATTGGGCAGAATCCAACTCAAGTGAGTTGAACTGAAATGATGAAGACCTCCCAAAGCAGCATGCCAAACAAACTATCTTTGTAGAAAGCTAAATATGAGACATAATTAGTTGAGCTGATCTTAGGCTCAGTACAAGCATAGCATATTACTTCCTCTGCCCCAAGAATGGAGCTAAGTGTCATCATATAAACAAAACGAAGGGAGAAAATAACCCAGAAATGAACAAAATACATAAAAAGAGCTTCTGCTAAAAAGATATTTAAATAAGAGAAATGCCCAAAATACATGCTCAGAAGAGGAGAGCAATACAAAAATGAAAACATGTAAAGCCTCAAAAGAAAATTTGAAAGGATGTCAAGTTCAAAATGAATTCCTGGAAGAGCTCCAAAAAAGGATAGTAAAAGAAAATATAATGAAATGAAATAAAAAAATTAGAAAATCCAATGATAGGAAAAAATCAACAACTTAGAACAAAAAATTCTGAAAAAAAAACTGTTCTCTAAAAAAAAAGAAAATATAATACTTCAAACAGGAAAATAACTTCCTAAGAAAGGAAGTAAAGGAAGTACAATGACTCAAAGAAAAAAATGGATCTCTAAAAATTACAACTGGAGAATGGAAATGAATTAATTAATGAGACAGCAGTAATTAAAACAAATTCAAAAGAATGAAAAAAAGAAAAGAAAATTTGAAATATTCCACTGAAAATACTGACCTGGAAATTGATCCAAAAGAAATCATCTAAGAATAATTGGATTAGCTGAAAGGTATGATTAAAAAAATAAAGGACAACCTATTGCAAGAAAATTTTCAGGGAAAACTGCCTGCATATTCTTGAACAAGAGAGGAAAATAGAAATTGAAAGAATCCAATCACCTCCTGAAAGAAATTCCAAATTTAAGAATCCCAGGACTATTAGAGTCAAATTCCAGAATTTCTCAAATCAAGGGAAAAAATACTATAAGCAGCCACAAAAGAATAATATAAATATTAAGGAACCACAATTAGGATTGAGACCTATCAGCTTCTACATTAAAGGATAAGAAGGCATGACATGATACTTCAAAAGAAAAAGGATGTATGCCTACAACCAAAAATTACCTACCCAGTGAAACTGAGCATCATATTCAAGGTGAAGGAATAGACATTTATTGAAACATATAAGTTTTAGCCATTCCTGATGAAATGGCCAGAGCTAAAAAGAAAATACAATGATCAAAATTAACACTCAAAAGATACATAAAAAGGCAAATAGGAAAAAAATCAAAGAATTTACAAAATATGTTATAATCCAATTTTATTTAAGGTGAATTAAAATTATTTTATCAAGGCTTAAATTTTGATGACATTGAAAAAAATTTCTGTGAACTTTCTTAGTTCAGCTGTTGCTGTTGGGATTTTTCCTGAAGTCTCACATTGTCCTGTCTCAGGTGCTGACTTTTGTCCTGGAGAATAAAATTTTGGTCTTGATAAAATAGATAATAAATCTCTCTAAGACAGGTAATATCCAAGATAAATAATAGACAGGTAAATAGTTGGTCTTCAGGGTTTAATCTCTAAGATTCTTTGATTCCAAAGGAAATGACAAGCATAGTTAATTCTGCTTTCAGGACGCTAAATCCCTTTGCTTTGGTGACCAGAGAAAAAATGATTCACTAAAAAGAAATTAAAGATATTATAATGGGTTTTACAAACATCTCCTGGGTATTCATAGATACGTTTTCTGCAGGAGACTGCAAAATCCCACTTTTTTGTTAACAAAAAACAAATAATATATCAACTATTCAGCACTTCATTCACCAAAAAAACTGAAGTGATAATTCATTTCATTCTATTTCTATCCAAAATGAAAATTGCTGTGCTTAGGCTATGCAAATATAGAAAATAATATAAAATTAATTTTCATACTTAGTATCATGGTAAAGAAATTTACAAGATCTAGACAAAATAATAACAACCAATTTGCAGGAAAGATGCTTAAACTGTCAAGGAAAATACTGGGGGATAAAAGGTGGATGAAGGGAAAAGTGGACTTTTCAACACTGAATTCTGAAGATGTAGTAATCATCAAAATTACTTGCCATAGGTAAAAAATGTAAAAGTAGAACAGTAGAATATAGATAAGGCTGAGAATCATTAAATTTATTATCCCAATATTGGATAAATGCAATAATTTTTTGAGAAAGAACTAAAATTTGGAAGGTATTCTTGGAAAGCTATATAACAATTCATCAGAAATGGAGTTTAGTGGGCAGCTGGGTAGCTCAGTGGATTGAGAGCCAGGCCTAGAGATGGGAGTCCTAGGTTCAAATTTGATCTCAGACACTTCCCAGATGTGTGACCCTGGGCAAGTCACTTAACCCCCATTGCCTAACCCTTACACTCTTCTGTGTATTGGTTCCAAGGCATAAGGTAAGGGTTTAAAAAAAAAGAAATGGAGTTTAGATGAATGTCATACATCATCATATGTCATAATACATTAAAAATGAAAACATTGCCTGAATACTGTTTCACCAAAAAATAAATAAATAAAACCACATCAGGTATATTTCCTAGTTAAGTCTGTTGGAGAATTCTTAACCAAAATAGTGGATGTAGATAGTTTCAAGAATATAAAATTTTCTTTAACTCTTATTTCCATGTTAAATTTGAAACACAAGTTTTAAAAGCTAATGTGATGGAGATTCACAGTTTCATACAGGGTCCTTTTTTCTGTTCTTAGAATATGGAAATATTCATTTGTTAATCCTTATTGAGTTCTTGATATTTAAAAAAGAAAGTTCTGGAGCCATACAAAAATAGATACAGAGCAGATAAAAGTAAACATGGGAGCAAAAGGTATTAGGAGGTGGGAAGGGACCAGTTTAGGTCTCCTGGGGTAGAGGATATCTGAGCCCATTCCCCTTTTGTTTGGCTTAATTGTCATGAAGTTGCTACTTATAAAAAAATAAAGCTAAATTGACTTTGAAATTTTAATCGACTGTCCCTTATTTTAATCTTGAAGGTAAAGCCAAATAAATCTAGTTGCTTTTCTATCTGACAGTCCTTTAGATACCTGAATGTAGCTTCTATTTACTTCCTAAATCTTCTTTTCTCCAAGCTTAACATCTGCAGTTCCTCCATCCAGTCCTCATGATATTCACTTTGAATGATGAATTACCCTTGACTTCTGCCTGTACTCTCTCCTGACCAAAGCCTGGACATGATATTCTGCATGTCAAATTCTGTAAATATTTATATAAGTATCTTGCAAGACTATCATGTGAACTAATGAAATAAGTGCATCAGTAAAGTTTTTCTATTCTTTTCTTCTTTTTATCTAATTGGTATGGGCCCCAATAACCCATAATTCATCAACTACTAAGAAAATGTTTTATATAATCGATTTATTTTCATAATAAGAAAGGTCAGCTTCCATAGAGTCTAAAGTACCTAAAGGCACTCAGCTAATTAAGCTTCAGGAAATACATGAGGAGTGCATTTGTTTTTCCTACATGTCAAAATGTCTACTTTGAACTTTATAACAAATGAAAAGCAATTGATGAATTTGCCACAGAAAAACAATAAAAATTATGCCAAATATATCATCTATCACATTCAAATAAAGCTAGAGAAAATAATGAAACCATCAACCAAGATTTACACATAATTGGCATTCTATATTTTATTCTAGAATCATTCCCAGAAGAACCAATCATGTGAAGTCAATTTAGGTGTATTTAACTCCAATACTTGTACCAAATAAAAATGTGGGGTTATAGTTGTTTATATTTTTTTCACATAACTGGGCCTAAAGGAATGAAAATTTTTATTCGGCACATGTTAATTAACATTTACTGCATAGTCTAAGGTAAAAGAGAAATAAATATTCGTCCATAGTCTCTTGAAATTATACTCACTTCTAGCTTGACTATGAGGACAGTAATGTAATTTAGGAAAATCATTAATAAGAATTATATATGAATGATATTTATGATGAGTTAATTTCTTAATTAATTATTCATGCAGTTTCCCTGAGATACATAAAACTATGTAACATTACAGTTAAAGGGACTCTTGGAAATAATTTAATTTAAGCTTTTCTTTTTCCAAATAATGAATCTGAGGCTTAGAAAAATTAAATGATTTGTTCAAAGAACAAGCTACCTAACAAGTTGCTAGCTCATCTGTCTGACACTTGAACTAGAACTCGGGCCTCTTTACCCAAAGTCAAATAGTCCATTGTTTCTTTTCCCACTATATAATGCTTATAGCAGGGAGTAGACTCCCATATTAGAAAGAAAAGGAAAACTGAGACAGAGAGACTCAGTGATTAATATATGCTTTGATGACCTGAGAAAGGGAAAATATACTAAAACCAATGATTCTTCAACCTCTACTTTCATCTCTTTCTTTTCCCCTATTTCAATTTAAAATGTACTTATTTAATCAAATTCAACAAATATTTAATGGACATCTACGATGTAAAATGTATTTGAGCTGGGCTCTGAAAGCTATATAAAACTAAGTATAAGAAATTTTCTCTACAATATAGTGAAGACGACAACTTGTACACAAATAACTGGGATAATGGATACCAACAAAGATGGATACTAACAAAAGCCTGGAGCTATTGTTTCCCCCCGGATAACTGTGCTGCAACTACACTCTCAAGGATCAATGGTTACCTTGCAGTGAATTCCATCTCACTGGATATCTTCCCTTGAATGTTATATAATGTTGGATATGTTGTAGGGGAGTTTTATCTTTTATGGATTACACTAAGTGGCACCCCAGATATCTTTTAATCCAGATTCTAGGATTCAGTTTCTCATCCAGTTCAATGCTCTTTTCTTATTCTCATATTCACTGCAAGACAAGCCAGTACAGAATTCCTAGTATCACTCCTTTGCATCACTATGAATCAAATTTAGCATTCAAAGTCTAAGTATCACTTACAACATGTGTATGTTGTGTAAACTATATATACTCCTATATATAGTATTATTTGTGTATAGTCTTTGCCAGAAACAAATATTGATTGATTAATAAGACATTTTTAATACTTTGAGCTTTCTTTAAAAGAAGAAGCACACACCTGGAAGAGGTGACATATTGATGACAAAGCCAAGACACAATAGGATATCAACATGCAAGAATGCTGGGCAGAATTGAGTATATTTAATAAAAATTAATGTTGTCTTCCACCAAATCTGGCTTTGATGTGTCACTGTGGCATGAAATTGGCCAAAAGTTCTCTAAGACTGTGTAAGGAAATACAAGTTCTGGAAGTTTCTAACATCTTATAAAGACTTTAACTATGTCACAGAGACTATATTCTATTCCAGAAATAGTCTAGATAAGTGTAACAGGGACTGGCACAAGTACAGAATGCCACTAATGGAACTCCCTAGATGGGCAGCCTACTTCTGGGAGAAGCATGATGACATGGAAGGTAAGTTCCTTGGAAACACTTAATTGCATGTGTAGACATGTTGTAACTAGTTTCAGTAAGCTAACCACATTATCAATAGAAGGTTCTTGTATTGTTTTTGGAGACACTCAATACAACATCAGCTTCCGTTCTCTGTCTGTCTCTCTCTCACTCTTTCTTTCCCTATCTCATCTTTGTTTTATTCCATCAGTGATGGACAACCAATGAGGGACAATCTATAAGGGTGGAGATCTTGGACCTATTCCCTCAGAGTGCAACAGGTAGCCTCAATTCCATGAGTCTCAGTGCTTTGGCTCAGTGTGTGTTCATTTGTTTTAGATGAAGTTATTGCTAACTCTAACCTTGTCATGTTCTAATGTTTAGGACAGCAAGCCATCCAGGAATCAAGGTATTTGGGAGAGCCAAGGTTCTAGATGCAAAGTTACAGTCAGTATCACATCAAGGCACTGAGAAATGAAAAGACCTTGAGACTCAAGACTCATTTAGGAATAGTGTTGTATTTGGGTAGGGTCAATGCTGTGTATAAACTGTGCTAATTCTAAATCCATTTTTCTTTCTATTTTTTCCCTAAGTCCTTTCTTACTAGAGACACAGGTGATATAGGAAAAAGTCCTGTGGTATTGGGGGTGTGGTGGGAGAGGAATTTTGCTGCTTTTTTCTCTTGCTGTACCTTAGAAATAAATGCCCCTTTCTAAAATCTAATTGATATTAAGTGGTTAAGCAAAACTAGGCTGATAGTTATTCACTGGTAACCAATAGTAAAAAGAACATACTAATAATGTCACTTACATTGATTATATTACCCCATAGAGCTCAGAAGCATCCCTGGAAAACCATGAGAAATGGAATTGGATTTCCTAAATCTGATATAGTGGGCCAGAGGGATAGAGGGCCTTCCTTCATTAGTCAAGATTTTCATGACCAGTAAGCTGACATCTTACAAATTAATATATAGCTATGGAAACACGTGAAATGATGAAAGTTAAATAATCCTTAATCTTTGGAGCCCCTTCTCCTTTTGCATGGATAGTGGTCATACATGGAAAGGGACTCAAAATATCTCTATGAATCATGTAAATTTAAGTCATCTCTAAACATTAATTTAGCTGTTTGTACTATAAAGGGAAGATGCTTGTTCAATGCCTTGACAAAATTATGGAGGATCAATATTGACTTTATTGCTATAAATTAAATCAGAAGACATAAAAGACTAAAGTTAACTCCTTAGAGAAACAAAGGAATTGAGATAGTTTTATCATGTACTTAATGATAAATTTCTTATAACGTGGTCATGTTACCTTGCTGAATTCATGGGAAAGCCTTATCAAAACCAACACTAAGGGGGCAGCTAGGTAACTGAATGGATTGAGAGGTAGGCCTAGAGACAGTAGTAGGTTATGGGTTAAAATCAGATTTCAGGCACTTTCTAGCTATGTGACCCTAGGCAAGTCACTTAACACCACCTAGCCCTTAACACTCTTCTGCCTTAGAATCAATATTCAGTATTGCTTCTAAAATAGAAGGCAAAGGTTTAAAAAACCACTGAGAAGATAATAGAAGACTATGAACATAATCTAGAATATCTATTTTAGAAAATGAAGAATTATAAATATTCTAAGAACTTAACAAGATACTCCACCAAATCCAAATGGAGATAATAGAGGAAGATAAGTGGCACAATGGTTAAAACCCTGGACTTAAAATAAGGGAAATTTCAATATAAATCTTTCCTCAGATACTTCCAAGTATGACCAAGATACTTTCCATGTATGGCCATGGAAAGCCACTTAAAACTCTGTTTGCCTAGGTTTCCTTATTGTAAATGAGTGTGATACTAACACTATCAGACAGGAATCATGTGGATGAAATGAGATGGAATTTTTAAAGCTTGTCTTAATCAACTTAGCACAACACCTGGCACATAGCAAGTATTTAATAAATGCTTGTAATCTATCTATCTCATATATGTGGAATTTTAAGAAACCTAGAAAAAAGGTCTTTAGTGTAATGAGTACATCCTCAGTGGTTAATTTATGGGACTGAATGGACAAGATCTCCTTGTATGAGAAAGCATGCATAGGTACCATTGGAGGCATTACCCAGATTAATGGAATTGTCCTCTGCCACGAGGTCTTTGAAGATTAGAGGCTTTCTCTAAGAGGATAGTGTTTGGAAGGTAAAGGAGAGAAAAATCAGCCTAAACTCCAAGAGATCTCAGAGAAGAGCCTCACCTGAACTAGGTTACTAGGCTTCCTCCAGTATGGTATCAAGGAAAACTCACTGCTAAACTCGGACAATAAACAGCCACCATGCCAAGTTGCCAGCACGCTCAGTAAGCTGCTGCCAGCCACCTCTCCACCATCAGAGGCCAGATAGAGGAAGTGACACGAAATATATAGATGGTTTTACATCACTTTCTTGTGTCTTACATGTACCAATGGTAGCTTAAGCTTGACTTAGGACAGCCCAGCGGTCTGTCAGCTGTTTCTGATTTGTCATTTGCTAGCATATGTCTATCATAGGCCATCCTCCTAGACACTTAATCCTTAAATATGGGTGTAGACATTCCTGATTTTGTTAGACTAAATAGGGTGGAGTAATCTAAAGTCACAATTTCCTGATTTTTATTAGACTAAGTAGGGTGGAGTAATCTAAAGTTCACAGGTGAAAATAAAGTAATATACTTGAAAAATAAATTTCATAAATAAAATATGAAGGATCCATAACAAGGCAACAGTATATGGCAAAAAAAGATTTGAGGACCTCAATGAACTGCAAGCTCTATATAAGTAGACACTGGAAATTAGGTTCAAAAAAAAAAATACAATCTTAAGCCACATTAAGTGACCCATCATGTCCAGGACATGGAACATAATAGTTTTGCTATTCCTTTATCTGATCAGATTGCCTCATAAATACTATATTCAATGCTGGGTATTACATTATAACAAAGTTATCAATAAACTAGGGAACACATAAAAAAGGCAACAAGGGTAATGAGTCTCAAGACTATGCCATTCAATGATAAATTGAAGAAATTAGGGATGTTTCATCTGAAACGGAGAAGACTTAAGAGGTGCATACAATTATTCAAAGAGATTTGAGAGACATTCATCTGATTAAATTTATTTTTCTTAATCCTAGAAAGCAAACTAGCAAGAAAAGGTGTAAGCTGAAAAAAGAAATAGTTTGTAGAATGAGCACTTTGAGAGTTTATGGTCAACTTATCCACCTCCAAAGTAGGAACCTTCAAATAAATGTTGGAGAGCAATTTTATTGGAGTGTTATGACTTCTATGATCCCTCCTTAATCTAAAATTTGGAGATTCTCAGTCTAGTAACTACAAATATAAAAAAGTTAGTACATAGCAATGTATCATGTCATTTCATAAAGATTACTAATTATTTTGAGCTCAGAAATGATTCAACAGGTTAGAAATTTGAAAATTCTTTGTTCTACTCTAATGAGTCGATCAACATTTACTAAGTTCATACTATATTCCCTCCATCCACTGGAGAAGGAAACAGAAAACTACTCCAAAATCTTTCCCAAGAAAACACTATGGACAGTATTGGCATGTTATGGTCCTAGGATTACAATGAGTCAGTCATGGCTGAATGAACAAAAAGAAACATTTCAGGCAATTTCTGGGTACATAAAGAAAGGGAAAAGCAATTCTTACAAAGTCTGATGAGGGAGACAATATGCAAACAATTCTACATAAATTGTTTATGTATATGTGAATACACACATATATCAGCTGTGATTGTGAACTTTTTAAGTCTATTTTTCTTAAAATGAAATTTGATGCATTTTACAACTGGGGAGCAATTGAGATGGAAGATCCAGACTTGTGATTTCATTAATATAGACAAGTCTCTCATGTAGCACTCTCTTTTAATAGTTTTGTAGAGTTGCCTGTGACATTTAGAGGTTAAACATCTTGTCTGTTGTCATATAGCTAGCATGTGTTGGGGTTAGGAATATAAGGCATATCTTCCGTACTCCAAGACCCTTTAACAACTTTGCTAGACTTTCTCTTATATTTTATGATTTTGCATTTAATATTCATATAGCCCTATTAATTCTAAAGGTATTAGCAATGTAATCCTGGTTTGATGTATTTATTTCACAAGTAGAATAATGTGATTTTTACAAATAATAATAGGAAATGAGCCATAGTAACAATTTTGCCTCTAAGAACTAGTGTGATCTTGGATAAGTCAATTAATTGCTTTGGATCTTCATTTCTTTGCCTGTAAAAAGGATTGATTCAAATAAGTGTTTTCTATTGTCCCTTCAAAGTCCAAAAATTTATGAATCTACAGCTTCAATGAAGCTGATGAATGCATGAATTATCAAGAAATGCCATTACAAAAACAAATGAGCAAACAACATATAGCAATTGGCCCAGGACAGTGATACTGAACCTTTTAGAGACCAAGTGCCAAACCCTCATGCCGCATATAAGCTCCTCCTCTTACCCCAGACAGGGGAGGGAGAAAGCGCTCTCATTGGGCTGTTGGGCAGAAGGGAGGGTGATGTGAGAAATGACTTCAGGTGCACATGGAGAGGGGGAAAAGGACCAACTCCTTCCAGCATGTGTTCACCAACACAGGCCTAGGAGGTAAAGTCCCAGATTACTGCAAATAAAGAACAAAGAAATGTACATTAAATATTGTTTTCCATTCTTCACTTTTGAGTACAACTAATAATATCCTAGGGTGATGTCTTAATTTGTGTTTAAATTGGATTTGAGTGAGGTAAAGTATAAAATCATAAACCTGACTCTTTCTTCCCAACTCATCAAAGTCCAGTGGCAAATCCAAAGTCAGATGACTGGTTATGGCCTGGAATGCAGTGAATGGTCTTGGCATCTTGGATATATGAACAAATTCTAAATGTTCCACAGAACCTGTTTCAGTCACTTTCTTGACCATTGGAGCATATTGTTCTTATCCACCTGTTTAGCCAGGGGAAGTCTTCATATATTTAGAGCAAGTATCCTCCTAATCCCAACACAGCCATTGTAAACCAGGGACTGAGAGCCTAAATATACAAACAGGCTACAAATTAAAATTTCACTTCATCTATCTCTCAAATAGCAACATTTTGCTAAAGTGAACACTATTTTAAAGATATCTTTGGTAGGCCAGATGCTCTACAGAGACCTCCTTTTGAATAACTTTCCAAATTTCTGAAGAATAGGAAGGAAATAAAATTGGAAAAAGGATTTCATTTAGAACTTGCACCATATGTAATATCTGTATCAGATTGCTTGCTATCTCTGAGAGGGAGTAAGAAAGGGAAAGAGGGAGAGAATTTGGGACTCAAGATTTTTTTAATGTTAAAGTTATATTGCATGTAATTGGGGAAAAAAGAAAATTTTATCAAAAAAAAAAGAACTTGCACTAGAAAATACAGAAGGCTGTTTTTAACTGCAAAGAAACTTCTCTGGGACATGTTTGATTTCCCCCTCTCTCCTAGACTTACTATCTGGCAGTGTTAGAATGCTGATGTACACATCACTATAACCAACAATTTGCTGAATGAACATTACTCCACTGATAACATCCCATATATTTTGTCTTCCTTTTTTCAAATCAGGATAATTAGTCCCTATGACATATTTGCAATGATATAAACCTTAAATAGTTTAATTCTGTTACCTATAGCAAAGATTAAAATAGCATATGAACTTTTGTGGAATTGTTTCATTTACTTTAGTGTTCAAAATTTAGTTCCTTATCTGAAATCAGTACTAGGATCGCCATCTGAAGCTAATTCTTCCTTTATAGTGACTTCATTAGCTTCTGTGTATTCAGTGAGGCTTTAATGCAATAAATCTCTTTGTGCAGACTGTTCCTCCCTCAGGACTCCAATTTAGGATGCTCACAGTGTGATGGATCTGGAGAGAAAATGCCTGCATCATCTCCTTTGCCTTTTCTTGACATTGTGCAACTCTCTTTGATATAAATTGACCCACTTCTCCTTTTCTCTTCTCATTTTCTTATTTGGAAGGCAAGAATACTGAAAGTATCATATACTACACTACCTGGCCTTACTCTTTCTGGACTTTAATAGTCAAAGTAATTTCCTAGAAGTCAGTGTTGGTGAACTGTCCATTTACCAAAATAAAGTTTAATTCTAAAAACAACTATCTTGCCCTTTAGCCTTTTAAACTTTCACATGTGTGATTTAATTTCAACTTTGACATACTTTTTTTATTTTAACCTGGAGTACAAGATTTTATTGAATCTAGACTGCAGGATTACATCAATGAGAAGTCCTGCTTTGAAAACTCCCTCAATATATGTACATCATCAGCTCTATTTACCCACTTCAGCCAATGCTATTTCTAATCTTAAATTTTGCTTTTAATTAATCTATTTTGTTAAAGCTTGTTAGAACTCAAATACAGATTTCTTTGACTTAGACCTGGTCTTCTAATTGCTATTCTAAATTTATGTAATTCAACTGATTTCAAAATAACAAATTATTAAAGTCATGTAAAGTAGAAGAGAATATACAAAACTGAATAATATAACAAAATAAATGACCAAAGGAAGCTTTTGATTATTTGACCAGAAATGAACGGATAATGTTAAAATTGTTCTGATTTGAAATTGTCAATTATTTCTCGATTTATTTCTGAATTTTTTGGCTTTGGTTGCTTGTCACCCAATATTTCCCCTCCAAGCAACTCCCTTATTCTCTTTCAATCTTAGCATTATTTTGAAGTCACCCTAAATCTCATTTATTCCCAGCTATTCATTTGTTTCACTCATTCTAATCAGGAATCACTTAATTGCCATCATGTGCTCACTTGGCCAAAATATAATAAACAATTGCTTTGGAGCTGGCTGGTCAGCAGGACATTAAAACTACTACAATCAAATTCAATAAAAGTAAACTGAGGTACATATGCCAAACAAAATCAGCTTATTAAAAAGTGTGTTAAACCAGCCTCCTCATTAAATCCAGTGACCGCAAAGTGAAGAGACCCCTCTGTATTGACATGAAGAAAAGAAAGGATCTAAGTAGTCATAGAACATTAAAATTAGCTATTCCAAAAGCAGTGGGCAACTCATATCTCACTCTGACAATTAAGTAATGGTAGTAATGGTAATTGTTTGATATGACTGCCTCTTGGAATCTTTGTTAGCAAATTAATACTAGCTGGTTTTCTGTCCTCTTTGAGAAGGGTAAGGGAGGGTGGAATGATATATTTAGTAATAAATGAGATTAAAAACAAAAGTATCAATGACAGACACATATACATATATGTGAATATGTCTAAATATAAATAAAGGCACACACTTATATACATATATGTACTTGTCTTACTCCTGGAAAACAATTTTGCCCATACAAATTTGATGTTCATTCACAGATAATAGAGTGGTGGATAGAATATTAAAAGATCTAGGTTCATATCTTACATCTGATCCTTATCACAGGCAAATCATTTAATCTCTCAGGACCTCAAGTTATTTTTTTAATCCACAAAATGGGGATAAATTTTTTTCATATGGCAGAAGGACTCAGGAAAGGCTCACATGGACAGTGATACCTAATCTGAACTTTGAAAGAAACCTGGGATTCTAAGAGGTAAAGGTGAAAAGGAAGTCCATTCAAGGTACGGAAAACAACTTATGAGAAAGCATGGAGGTGAACAAAGCAGTGGCATGTGTGAGGAATACTGAGAAGCAAGTTATTAATTCAATAGCATTTATAACCTCCTCTGCCCCAAATACCCTGATAGTCACTAGATATATAAAATTAAACTATGATGCCATGTGTACTATCCAAGAGCTTATATTCTCTGAATGGGTATACAATATGTACACCGATAAGAATATATAATACAAGATAGTAAATGATAGAAACTTTTACAAGAATTGCTTTAAAATCTTTCTATGTAACTTAGTTTCGGGATAGGGGAGTTGGAGAGGAGTATAAACGGAGTCAGTAAATGTCAAGGCATGCCAAATGACATTTCTACTTTGAAACCACTACCTTTACTTCCTGCATTAACAGAAAATGGACATTTCATCCCCATTAATACAGGTAAACAGGTTTGACTTTTCCTTTGGGGGCCATAAGCATCCATTCTTTTTGTTCAATCAGCTAATGACTAGAGTTGATTGAGTTGCTATACTAGAAATACAAACTTTATGCTTGAGCTACTTGGTTCAGAACTGCAGTGGAAGAGCTTTGAACAAAATTGATACCTGGAAAAATACAGAACTTACTTGAACTATTAGAGACAAATTTCCAGCAGTGAAATAATTATATACCTTGTTCAACTTCCTGAGTAGAGGAGACAAAGTCACTATATTAGTCATTTTCAAAACTAAGAATTGTTTACTCAGAAAACTACTCATTTTTATTTTTTCATTTTTCATTTTCATTTTAATTCATTTTTAAATCATTATTCATGATTTAAAATTTTGTGTTGTGTGTGTTGAGAAGCAATAAAAATTATTTGATTTACTAGCACTTTTAAATTTAACTATTTTTTTTTACTTTTTTTAATTTTTATTTGGTCATTTCCAAACACTATTCATTGGAAACAAAGATCATTTTCTTTTCTCCCCTCCCCCCCTCCCACCACTTCTCCCATAGCCAACACACAATTCCACTGGGTATCACATGTGTTCTTGATTCAAACCCATTTCCATATTGTTGATATTTGCATTAGAGTGTTCATTTAGAGTCTCTCCTCAGTCATATCCCCTCCACCCCTGTATTCAAGCAGTTGCTTTTCAAACGGTGTTTTTACTCCCACAGTTTATCCTCTGCTTGTGGATAGTGTTTTTTAGATCCCTGCAGATTGTTTAGGGACATTGCATTGACACTAATGGAGAAGTCCATCATCTTTGATTGTACCAAAATGTATCCATCTCTGTGTACAATGTTCTCCTGGTTCTGCTCCTTTCGCTCTGCATCACTTCCTGGAGGTTGTTCCAGTCTCCATGGAATTCCTCTACTTTATTATTCCTTTTAGCACAATAGTATTCCATCACCAACATATACCACAATTTGTTCAGCCATTCCCCAATTGAAGGGCATCCCCTCATTTTCCAATTTTTGGCCACCACAAAGAGCGCAGCTATGAATATTCTTGTACAAGTCTTTTTCCTTATTATCTCTTTGGGGTACAGACCCAGCAGTGCTATGGCTGGATCAAAGGGCAGACAGTATTTTATCGCCCTTTAAGCATAGTTCCAAATTGCCCTCCAGAATGGTTGGATCAATTCACAACTCCACCAGCAATGAATTAGTATCCCAACGTTGCCACATCCCCTCCAGCATTCATTACTTTCCATAGCTGTTATGTTAGCCAATCTGCTAGGTGTGAGGTGATAACTCAGAGTTGTTTTGATTTGCATCTCTCTGATTATAAGAGATGTAGAGCACTTTTTCATGTGCTTATTAATAGTTTTGATTTCTTTGGCTGAGAACTGCCTGTTCATGTCCCTTGCCCATTTATCAATTGGAGAATGGCTTGATTTTTTGTACAATTGATTTAGCTCTTTGTAAATTTGAGTAATTAAACCTTTGTCAGAGGTTTTTATGAAGATTGTTTCCCAATTTGTTGCTACCCTTCTGATTTTAGTTACATTGGTTTTGTTTGTACAAAAACTTTTTAATTTGATGTAGTCAAAATTATTTATTTTACATTTTGTGACTCTTTCTAAGTCTTGCTTGGTTTTAAAATATTTCTCTTCCCAAAGGTCTGACATGTATACTATTCTGTGCTCATCTAATTTACTTATAGTTTCCTTCTTTATGTTCAAGTCATTAGGGTTTTGGACTCTAATCCACTCTGCTATTCTCTTGCGTTTTATGGGTGAGTTCATTCCATTCACATTCAGAGTTATGATTACTAGCTGTGTATTTCCCAGCATTTTGATTTCTGCTCCTTTTCCTGCCTTTTCTTCTTTCACTATTTCCTTCTACACCAATGTTTGCTTTTGAACAGTCCCCCCTTGTTTCCACCCTTATTTTACTTCCCTTTCTACCCCCCTATTTATCCCCCCTTATTTTCCCTATAGGCTTTATAAAATTAACCCCCCCTCCCTCCCTCTCTTGTACTGCTTCCCTCCCCACCAGACCGTTTGTTACCCTTCTACTCCCCTATAGGGTGCAAATCTATTCTCTGCCCCCAATGGATTGGATTGTTTTTCCCTCTTTGAGTCACTTTCAAATCACGTAAAAGTTGAGTATTTCCTGTCTCTGACCTCTTTACCCTTCCAGTGTATTGATGTTCTCCCCCCTCCCACCATGAGCTTCTTTATGACATATAAATTTACCCCCATTTGTTTCTTTTCCCATTTCTTTTAATATTAACCAATTTTTAAGCTCTAGTTATATATATATGCATACTTATGCATATATATTTTTGCATGCATATATCTATATAACTATTTATGTCTTGTCCTTTCATCCTATACAGTTTGTTGCTGTTCCCTCTAAGTATACTTCTTTTTGCTGCCCAGGTAATAACAACAGTTTTTAAGAGTTACCAATGACCTCTTTTCTTATAGGGATACATATCATTTTAACTTATTGAGTCTCTTAAAATTTTTTTTGTTTTTCTTTTTTCCCCTCTTTGTTAATTACCTTTTGATGATTCTCTTGAGTTCTGTGCTTGGACATCAAATTTTCTGTTCAGGTCTGGTCTTTTCTTTACGAATTCTTGGAATTCTTCTATTTTGTTGAATGACCATACTTTCCCCTGTAAGAATATAGTCAGTTTTGCTGGGTAGTTGATTCTTGCTTGTAGACCTAGTTCCCTTCCTTTCTGGAATATCATATTCCATGCCTTTCTTTTTTTTCAGTGTGGATGCAGCCAGATCCAGAGTTATCCTCACTGTGGTTCCTTGGTATCTGAATGACTTCTTCTTGGCAGCTTGTAATATCTTTTCTTTGGTCTGATAGTTCTTGAATTTGGCTATAACATTCCTGGGTGTTGTCAGTTGGGGATTAAGTACAAGAGGTGATCTGTGGATTCTATCAATCTCCACTTTTCCCTCTTGTTCAAGGATTTCGGGGCAGTTTTCTTTAATAATTTCCTGTAATATAATGTCCAGGCTTTTTCTTTTGTCATGGTCTTCTGGTAGGCCAATAATTCTTAAATTGTCTCTCCTTGAATGATTTTCTAAATCCTCTGTTTTGTGAATGAGATGAGGAAAATATGAATATTTTCCTCAATTTTTTAATTCTTTTGGTTTTGTTTTATAGAGTCCTGCTGCCTTGTAAAGTCGCTCGATTCTAGTTGTTGTATTCTGGTTCTTAAAGACTGGATTTCATTCTTAGTTTTTTGGTCGTCCTTTTCCTTTTGGTCGGATTTTCTTTGGAGGTCATCTTTCATCTTATTCACCTCATCTTTTATCTGCTTTGCCTCATATTTCATCTCCTTTTCCTCATTTTCCAGCTGGTTGATTTTGGCTTTCAAGACACTATTTTCTGTTTCTAGATGACTTATCTTAGTTTTTAAGTTCTTTTCTCAATTGTCTTCAGCCTCTCTTAATTGTGTTTTGAATTGCATTTTGAGTTCTTCCAAAGCCTGTATCCAATTCGCTGGGATTTCTGATTTTTCCTTTGCTGATCCCTCCCCCTCTGTTTCATTCGCTCTTTGCTCATTACCTGTGCAGAAGCTGTCTATTGTAATTTCTTTCTTCTTTTTCTGTTGTTTTCTCGAGTTTACCCCTTCTTTGCTCCCCGTATTTGGCTGTGCTCTTGCTCCTCTCATTTTGTTTTGGTTTTGGGGCTGTCAGTCTCCCCTCTTGGAGCTTTGTCAGATCTCTTGGTACAGTCTCTAGGGGAGTAATGTTAGCTTCCCTGTCCTCTGGAGGCTTTTGATTGGATTGAGTTCAAGTGGGTTAGGCTGTATGTGGTATGAAGCTCTGAGGCTCTGAAGACTCCTGGAAGGCTGGGCAGCCCAGGCTCTCTCCAATTCTCTCCAGCTGCTTCTCCACTGTCCGCAAGTGTCTTTGCCTGCCTCCCTAAACTCTGAGGAGTTCTGATTGAATTAGGTTCGACTGGATTGATCTGGTTGTGCCCTGAGGCAATGGTGAGGCTGGAGCCAGATGGAGGGACCCAGCCACAGCCCCATCTCTCCCTGGCTTCCTCCCTGCTGTCCAAGCTGGATGCTCCAAGCCCAGCGCCCCTCTGCTCACAAGGTAGACCCTCATAGGTTAGAATTAGGGAAGGCAATCAAAATGCCAGGGAGTCCACAAATGACAATCATAACTTTGAACGTGAATGGGATGAACTCACCCATAAAACGTAGACGAATAGCAGAATGGATTAGAATCCAAAACCCTACCATATGTTGTCTTCAAGAAACACACATGAGGCGGGTTGACACCCACAAGGTCAGAATTAAAGGATGGAGTAAGACCTTCTGGGCTTCAACTGATAGAAAGAAGTCAGGAGTGGTAATCATGATATCCGATAAAGCCAATGCAAAAATAGACCTGATCAAAAGGGATAGGGAAGGTAATTATATTTTGTTAAAAGGGACTATAGACAATGAGGAAATATCATTAATCAATATGTATGCACCAAATAATATAGCACCCAAATTTCTAATGGAGAAACTAGGAGAATTGAAGGAAGAAATAGACAATAAAACCATACTAGTGGGAGACTTAAACCAACCATTATCAAATTTAGATAAATCGAATCAAAAAATAAATAAGAAAGAGGTAAAAGAAGTGAATGAAATCTTAGAAAAATTAGAATTAATAGACATATGGAGAAAAATAAATAGGGATAAAGAGGAATACACCTTCTTCTCAGCACCACATGGCACATTCACAAAAATTGACCATACATTAGGTCACAGAAACATAGCACACAAATGCAGAAAAGCAGAAATAATGAATGCAGCCTTCTCAGATCACAAGGCAATAAAAATAATGATTAGTAATGGTACATGGAAAACCAAATCTAAAACCAATTGGAAATTAAACAATATGATACTCCAAAACCGTTTAGTTAAAGAAGAAATCATAGAAACAATTAATAATTTCATCGAGGAAAATGACAATGGCGAAACATCCTTTCAAACCTTTTGGGATGCAGCCAAAGCAGTAATCAGAGGTAAATTCATATCCCTAAATGCTTATATTAACAAACAAGGGAGAGCAGAGATCAATCAATTGGAAATGCAAATGAAAAAACTGGAAAGCAATCAAATTAAAAACCCCCAGCAGAAAACCAAATTAGAAATCCTAAAAATTAAGGGAGAAATTAATAAAATCGAAAGTGATAGAACTATTGATTTAATAAACGAGACAAGAAGCTGGTACTTTGAAAAAACAAACAAAATAGACAAGGTACTGGTCAATCTAATTAAAAAAAGGAAGGAAGAAAAGCAAATTCACAGCATTAAAGATGAAAAGGGGGACAGCACCTCTGATGAAGAGGAAATTAAGGCAATCATTAGAAATTACTTTGCCCAATTATATGGCAATAAATACACCAATTTAGGAGAAATGGATGAATATATACAAAAATACAAACTGCCTAGACTAACAGAAGAGGAAATAGAATTCCTAAATAATCCCATATCAGAAATTGAAATCCAACAAGCCATCAAAGAACTTCCTAAGAAAAAATCCCCAGGGCCTGATGGATTCACCTGTGAATTCTATCAAACATTCAGAGAACAGTTAATCCCAATACTACACAAACTATTTGACATAATAAGCAAAGAGGGAGATCTACCAAACTCCTTTTACGACACAAACATGGTACTGATTCCAAAACCAGGCAGGTCAAAAACAGAGAAAGAAAACTATAGGCCAATCTCCCTAATGAATATAGATGCAAAAATCTTAAATAGGATACTAGCAAAAAGACTCCAGCAAGTGATCAGAAGGATCATTCACCATGATCAAGTAGGATTCATACCAGGGATGCAGGGCTGGTTCAACATTAGGAAAACCATCCACATAATTGACCACATCAACAAGCAAACTAGCAAGAACCACATGATTATCTCAATAGATGCAGAAAAAGCCTTTGATAAAATACAACACCCATTCCTATTAAAAACACTAGAAAGCATAGGAATAGAAGGGTCATTCCTAAAAATAATAAACAGTATATATCTAAAACCAACAGCTAATATCATCTGCAATGGGGATAAACTAGATGCATTCCCAATAAGATCAGGAGTGAAACAAGGATGCCCATTATCACCTCTACTATTTGACATTGTACTAGAAACACTAGCAGTAGCAATTAGAGAAGATAAAGAAATTGAAGGCATCAGAATAGGCAAGGAGGAGACCAAGTTATCACTCTTTGCGGATGACATGATGGTCTACTTAAAGAATCCTAGAGATTCAACCAAAAAGCTAATTGAAATAATCAACAACTTTAGCAAAGTTGCAGGATACAAAATAAACCCACATAAATCATCAGCTTTTCTATATATCTCCAACACAGCTCAGCAGCAAGAACTAGAAAGAGAAATCCCATTCAAAATCACCTTAGACAAAATAAAATACCTAGGAATCTATCTCCCAAGACAAACACAGGAACTATATGAACACAACTACAAAACACTCGCCACACAACTAAAACTAGACTTGAACAAATGGAAAAACATTAACTGCTCATGGATAGGACGAGCCAATATAATAAAAATGACCATCCTACCCAAACTTATTTATCTATTTAGTGCCATACCCATTGAACTACCAAAATACTTCTTCACTGATTTAGAAAAAAATATAACAAAGTTCATTTGGAAGAATAAAAGATCAAGGATATCCAGGGAAATAATGAAAAAAAACACACATGATGGGGGCCTTGCAGTCCCTGACCTAAAACTATATTACAAAGCAGCAGTCATCAAAACAATTTGGTACTGGCTAAGAAACAGAAAGGAAGATCAGTGGAATAGACTGGGGGAAAGCGACCTCAGCAAGACAGTATACGATAAACCCAAAGATCCCAGCTTTTGGGACAAAAATCCACTATTCGATAAAAACTGCTGGGAAAATTGGAAGACAGTGTGGGAGAGACTAGGAATAGATCAACACCTCACACCCTACACCAAGATAAATTCAAAATGGGTGAGTGACTTAAACATAAAGAAGGAAACCATAAGTAAATTGGGTAAACATAGAATAGTATACATGTCAGACCTTTGGGAGGGGAAAGGCTTTAAAACCAAGCAAGATATAGAAAGAATCACAAAATGTAAAATAAATAATTTTGACTACATCAAACTAAAAAGCTTTTGTACAAACAAAACCAATATAACTAAAATCAGAAGGGAAACAACAAATTGGGAAAAAATCTTCATAGAAACCTCTGACAAAGGTTTAATTACTCATATTTATAATGAGCTAAATCAATTGTACAAAAAATCAAGCCATTCTCCAATTGATAAATGGGCAAGGGAAATGGATAGGCAGTTCTCAGATAAAGAAATCAAAACTATTAACAAGCACATGAAGAAGTGTTCTACATCTCTTATAATCAGAGAGATGCAAATCAAAACAACTCTGAGGTATCACCTCACACCTAGCAGATTGGCTAACATAACAGCAAAGGAAAGTAATGAATGCTGGAGGGGATGTGGCAAAGTAGGGACATTAATTCATTGCTGGTGGAGTTGTGAACTGATCCAACCATTTTGGAGGGCAATTTGGAACTATGCACAAAGGGCGACAAAAGAATATCTACCCTTTGACCCAGCCATAGCACTGCTGGGTCTGTACCCCAAAGAGATAATGGACACAAAGACTTGTACAAAAATATTCATAGCTGCCCTCTTTGTGGTGGCCCAAAACTGGAAAACGAGGGGATGCCCATCAATTGGGGAATGGCTGAACAAACTGTGGTATATGTTGGTGATGGAATACTATTGTGCTAAAAGGAACAATAAAGTGGAGGAATTCCATGGAGACTGGAACAACCTCCAGGAAGTGATGCAGAGCCAGAGGAGCAGAACCAGGAGAACATTGTACACAGAGACTAATACACTGTGGTATAATCGAACGTAATGGACTTCTCCATTAGTGGCGGTGTAATGTCCCTGAACAACTTGCAGGGATCCAGGAGAAGAAAACACCATTCATAAGGAAAGGATAAACTATGGGAGTGGAAACGCCGAGAAAAAGCAACTGCCTGAATACAGAGGTTGAGGGGACATGACAGAGGATGGACTCTAAATGAACACTCTAATGCAAATACTATCAACAAAGCAATGGGTTCAAATCAAGAAAACATCTAATGCCCAGTGGACTTACGCGTTGGCTATGGGGGGTGGGGGGGGGAGGAAAAGAAAATTATCTATGTCTTTAACGAATAATGCTTGGAAATGATCAAATAAAATATATTTAAAAAAAAAAAAAACAAGGTAGACCCTCCAAACCAGCACCTTTGCCCGCTCAGAGGTTCCCGCTGCTGCTGTGGGTTCAGTGCTCTGTGTTGTGGGGGAGGGGTCCTGGGACCTACCCTCTGCCTTCCCCTTAGCCCTGAGTATTCTCGGATTCCAGCTTTTGGGGGGCATACCTTTTGATTTGAATCCAGAAGGAGGGTTCCCTGCTTCTGTCCTGTTGTTCAGCTTGGATTTAGGTGCCCTAGGAACATTCAGACTGTATTGGTTAGGAAGGGTCTTCCAGGAGGTCTGAAATTTGCTGCTTGCTAAGTAGCCATCTTGACTCTGCCCCCCTAAATTTAACTATTTTTAAAATACATTATTTTAATATTTTTAAAAATTTTGATTTCCAAATTCTCTCTCCCTCCAACCCCCCCACTCATTAAGGAGACAACCAATTTGATATGAATTATGAATGTGAAAACATGAAAAAATACATTTTAATATTAGCTAATTTGCAGGAAAATTCAAGAAAAAGAGAAAGGGAAAAATTATACTTCAGTTCGTACTGAGATTTAATTAGCTCTCTCTCTGGGGATTAAGAACATTTTTCATCATGAATCTTTTTTTTTAATTGTTTCATTGTATTGATCAAAATAATAATCTTTCACAGTTGATAATAATTGTGATATTGCCGTTATTTTGTACAATGATCTTCTGGATCTATTTTCTTTTTTCTACATTAATGTAGAATATTAGTTACATTAAAATGTAGAAGATCTTCCCAGGTTTTCTGAAACCATTCTGTTTGTTGTTTTTTATTGCCTGATAATATTCTACCAAAATCATATACTATAACTTCTTCAATAATTCCCCAATTGATAGAAATCCCTTCCCTTCAGTGCTACTTCCTTGCCACCACAAAAGAACTGCTATAAATATTTTAGAAAATATACTTTCTTTTCCTTGATAACTTTAGGAAATAAAACAAATAGTGAAATTACTAGTTCAAAAAGCATATATCGTTTTACAACTCTTTGAGCATAGCTCCAGATTGATCTTCAAAATGGTTGGAACAGTTCACGGTTCCACCAACAATGAATTTATACCTATAATACACAGAGTCTGAATAAATATCGAAACATGCTATTCTTCACTTTATTTTATCTATGAATTTGTCTCTAGTGTAAACAATATGGGTCTTGTTTTACATGATGAACAGGGAAATATACATTATGTGATGATATGTATACAACCTATATCAGACTTCCTGCCTTAGTGGGGAGGTAAGAGGTAGGAGAAAGAAAGAAAATAAAAAGAATGGAAAATGGATTTTAGGAATAGCTAATGCGATATTTTTTCCTCCTGGATAAGCATATTTATTATGATGCATAACATACTTATAATAATTCAAATGTATTGAATTATTGTTATATTACATATTATGATATATATATATATAAAAATCTCAATAGTAACTAAAAAAAATAGACTAGACTAGATGCCTAGTGATTTCTTCTAGCTCTAGATCTAAGATTCTATAATAGAATAACAAAATATAATGCAAAATAATTGCTTTGGGGAAGAACTAACAGAAGTAGGAGTGAAGCAGTGTTCTTTCTGATCAAGAACAATGTGGTGAGACAGCAAGAAGGACTCATCATATTGGAGTATAAGGAGAGGGAACTGAACAAGCTTCAACAGAACTCAGAAATGATACAGTACAAAGGGCTGGGGAAAGAGCGCAGCCAGCTTGGTTCAGCCACAGTAGGGAAAGAATACAAACCAGTGCAATACAGAACAGGCAGCAATCCAGCAAGAACAGAGGCCAGGCACAACGCAGTATGACCAATAGTGGGAGGAAAGCTGAACTGCCATTACCTCCATACAGCAGACCAACCAGGTCTCCTCTTCTGAGAGTTCAATCACAAACCTTGACAACTGAGTTGATCCCACAGTACAAATTCAAAAAAGTACTCATTTCACCCCAGGAATGGAGCTAAGCTTCAGCATTCAGGCAAAATCAAGCAAGAAAATAATTCAAAAATGAATAGAAAGAAAAAGTTGATGCTCAAAAAGAGATCACCAGAATGAGAGCTGAGGAGATGACAGCAATAAACAAAAATGCATAGAAACATGTGAAGCCTCAAAAAATATGAAAATATGTCAAGTCCAAAATAACCTCCTGTAAAAAGTCCGAAAATGATAAGAAAAACAAATTATAAAAGTCATAGAAGAAAAATTATTAAAAATGAAAGAAAAATCAATAACCTAAATCAGAAGACAACAGTTCACTAAAAAAGAAAATACAATACCTCAAAAATGAAAAATAAACTGCCTTTTTAAAAAGGAAGTAATAGTCTCAGAGATGAAAATTATTTCCTAAAAATTAGAATTGGGCAAATGGAAGCTAATGACTTCATAACACAGCAAGAAACAAAAATAAAAAAAATTTTCAAATGAATGAAAAAAATAAAAGAAAATCTGAAATCTCTTACTATAAAAACAACTGACTGGAAAATGGATCCAGGAGAGATAATCTAGAAATCATGAGATATCTAAAAGCCATAATAAAAAAAAGTACATAGGTACCATATTGCAAGAAATAAATTATCAGTGAAAATTGCCCTAATAGTCATGAACAAAGGGGAAAAGAGAAACAAAAATACAGTGATCACCTCCTGAAAGAAATCGCAAGTTTAAAATGCCAGAACTGTTATAGACAAATTGAAAAACTCTAACACCAAGAAGAAAATATTACAAGTGAACAAAAAAATTCAAATATTATGCAACCACAATTAGGGATACACACGATCTAGCAGCATCTACATTAAAGCATCAGAAGGCATGGAATATTATATTCTACAAAGCAAAGGATATAGGCCTATTACCAAAAAATTATCTACCCAGAAAAACTGAGCATTGTATTTCAGGGGAAGAAATAAAGATATTTAATAAAATAAGAAGAATTCCGGTCATTCCTAATGAAAAACCAGAGCAAAAAAATTTAATTCAATGATGAAATTCAACACTCAAAAGAAGCAAAAAAAGATTTTCTCATCCTATCTATAACTATGACCATCATTATCATTTTGTGTTTAATTAAGCTATCCTAAAGTTGTTCGGACAACCATGACCTTTCTTGCTTTGGGAACTCAACCAAAACTCCATGTACTTGCACTTGTCTATTACTATACCTTCTTATATGTTATGTACCAACTAAGTTCATTATTGCCTACCTTGAATGGAGCAATTTTAGATATCAGCATAATATTATAGTTAACACAAATCAGGTGCCCAATATTTTAACTGCTTCGTAGGGTATTTACTTTAGTTACACTTCTCTCACTGCTATAAAAAAGATCTAGATATACAATACTTTTTGCCGGGAACATAAAATTGAAGATTTACTTCCTTAAGTATAGACTTCAGGGAAGTTCTTCCTAAGATTAAGCAAGGAAGCTAATGGCTTTAAGAACATCAGTTAAAAATTTAATTCAATAGATTAAATAGATTAAAACAAATAGATTTCCTTGTTTTGGGTTTGCCCCTTCCCAACTAGTTACAGCTTTTCTCAGAAAGATGAAAAGGTGAAATCTTAACTTTTTTTCATTGTTCAATATACCTTTTTCCTCCTACTATTGATATTATGGTCTACATTAACTTTGACTTGTTACCTTTTACTCTGTCCCTGCATTTTCTTGCCATTACTTTTTATTCCCATCTACTAATATTCAAAAATTTTATTCTACTTATAAGTATTTTACTTTCTTCTTTACTATCTTTCAATTATCTTCAACCAGTATTTATTGAGTACCTACTGGAAATGTGATAGGAAGTATGAGTGATATAAAATACATATAAAGCACTGTCCCAATCCTCAAAGAACTAATAACCTTGATGAGAAATGAAGATGAATGCATAGTACAATTAGAGAGGAAAAAGCCTACCCTCCCTAGAGAAAGACAGGCAATATGTTAATTCCCAGTTCTCTCCCACAAGAAGAAATTTTAAAATAATTTTACCGGGTTTGGGTTCTAGTCTATTATAAGGTGGAAATAAGAACTTTATTTCTTATTGTACAAACTAATAAAATCAGAATATAGTTACAGTGTCGAAGTTTTAAATGTCTAATCACGATAGTTGAACTAAGATTTCTTTACCACATGCAAACTTCTTTGAATAAGCCAAGAAAGAAAGCAACATGGTTGAATGAGATAATGAGTTAAACCCATTATACCCTACATATTAAATAGCTCTCAGCCCATGAATATGTCAGCATAATAGCAGATTTTATAGAAAATTTGCCAATTTACCAGAAGAGAGCCACATGAGAAAGGAATCAACTTCAGGAACTGTGACCCTTTGTGGTCAAGACAAGACTGGCAAGGCACTCTATAAAGGCATTGATCCTATGAACCTAGACAAGAGATATAAATAAGAAATTTCATGGGAATTCTATAAAGTGAAAAAAAGAATTCCAGTAATAAGAAATAGTGAGTTGCCCTTTGCCATGTTGCCATATGTCCTTTATATTTGTGCCTCATTGATACTGTTTCTCTAAAAATAAACTCACCCTTACCCAGACTCTATGAATTTGCATGAGAGCATTTCCTTGGCTTGGGATATATTTTTGTACCAATGGTTGTTACTATTACATATTAGTGAATATCCCCCCCCTTAAAATGCTAATTGAAATCTAGCTTTCTAATGTTAATGTAAAATATACTAGAGGGGGCTCATAAGTAATAATACTAGAAAATCAGGCCCTCAGCATCATCACTATAACTCTCAGTAGTGTTAATAACTACCCTTTGGGGTCATAACTTCCAAATGTATACAGCTAAGGGAAATGAACTGAGAGGAACTCTTAATAGTATGTTTTTCAGTATTCTGACAATGATGACTATTAATACATTGGGATTATTAATAAGGAAGAAAATGTGAGGTGATCAATCGCATCTAATATCGTATAGGTTAGTCTAATTTTCTTTTTAAATTCCCTGTGCTGTATAGCCAACCGTTCCATGTTTAAACATTTACCTAAAACAAGAATAGGAATGTCCATTGCTTGTTTGGTACTTAAGCACAAAACTCTAATCCAACCCAAAAGTTACATGTTATGATTCTAAGTGAAGAGTAGTGGATTGCTGATGGCACTATGGTGCCTTGTAGACTGCTACATCAAAAGACATGGAGGCCTCTACTGTATGACTGCAGAAGAATCAGCTAAATCTCTACAGTATTTTAATATCACAAAATACTCAGAGTACTTCATCATAAGGTCTCATGTTGGCTAATGAAAATTTTTGCTATGAAAAAAATAATGGATGGGATCAAAAACTTAGTGTCACAAGGACAAAAAGAGGACGATATACAATGTTTTGTCTGTTAAAAAAATCTGAAATTTTTAGAGATTAGATTTGTCTTTTAAATTTTGCAGTGATTTATATCTATTATTTCATTTAATCCCTTTAGTGGATTATAAACTCAACATAAATTTACAATGTATCACAGTAGCCAAGAAAGCTCATGTAATCTTAAACTTTATTTTGTAGCATGTTGTCCATGAATGAGATGCTGATAGTGGTATTGTACTTTGCCCTGAGTTTCCCTTCACTAAATGTCTTCAAGAAAGTGACAGATTGTTAGGCATACTGTACAAAGAATTTTCCTTAAATCTAACTTGCCTAAAAGGACTTATTAGTCCCTTCAAATTTTGAGATTCTGTGATACCTTGACAAAAGAAATGATAATAAAATTACTAAGAACATTTGGAATTTTGATGAAAATTTGTTTGAATTAAGCCTAACCAGATTTCTGAGGACATATTTTTGATATAACAGGGTAAATTTTCCAGTTTTTAATGCTTCCAATAGTATAAAATAGAGCAACTGTTTTATTTCTATTTTTTACATATTAAAATAGCCATCATTCTTTTTTTTAAGACTATTGATCAGGAGAGGGCTATTCTGCTAGACCTCAGAGTGCAGAATTAAAAGCAATGGAATAATAATGAAATGAAAATAAATATAAACTATAGGCATAAAAGTGTTAAAATAATGAGATATATTTAAAAGTGGAGTGAGATCTAGTCACTTGGTATCATGTTCCCCTTTAGTGAAAATAGTCACCCAAAAATGGATAGATTCTTTTCAGATATGTTGGAGAGATTGTGCTTTTTCAGGTATGGATGTAGACCTATGGACCACAATTTTCTCATGTGCAAAATAAGGGGGTTGAACCAAGTGGTTCCTAATATCTTGTCCATCACTGAAACCTATGACAAAATCTAAAAAAATGAAATCTTTAGGAGGAAAATGAAAAACAGTCCTATTTGTTCTGCTATAAATAGATTCATATTTTCTTCAAAAAAGAAAAGACAGGAAAGCTGACAAGATGGTATCATGTAGTAATGGGAGAACTCGCCATTTAGAAAAAGCATTCAACTAAGTCAATCTATTGTTTAAAAATAATCTCACTTCTACAGTATTTCAATCAATCCAATGACTGAATAAGCTCCTTGCAAAATTGTTATAGAAGTATAGACTGAGTGAAGGGGATCTCCCATAAGAGAGAGAAGTCAACCTAATATTGTAACTTGAAGCCCAATAAAATTCTAGATTTAGAAGGAAATTTTAAGGCCATAATTTATAATAAAAATTTAAATTTTAAAGGGCATAAAGCCCAACTCATTCATTTTAAATTTCAGAAGGGCATAGAGAAGTTAATTTGCCTAGTGTCATATAATTAATAAATATCAGAGACAGAATTCAAACCCAGGTCTTTCTGCCTCTAAATCCAACAGAATTCATTTTTCCACATTCATTCTCTGATCAATCAATCAGCCAACAATTCCTTAACATTCCTACTCAATTACTATGTGTCAGGTACTGGATTAATTGCTAATTTGGGAAATGATACATAAAAAGAGGAGATAAATTATGGGGACTTTTGTATATGTAGTATTGGGAAGTACCCTCCTCTCAAAATTCTAAGACATCATCCCTCTTACCATAATAGCTTTACCATATTGAAAATACTCCATGTGACCACATCCCCTAAAACTATATTATCCTCCAACAATTTGTTTTACACAGATAGATAATGGAATTCAAAGGAGAGATATTTAATGATATAGCACCATAATAATAGTAACAATGAACTCTATCTCCAGAAATCTTGTGGCAAACTTGCCCACAAATACACAAGTCCTCTGTTTAAGGAGTGGACACATAAAGAAAAATATATAAATACATACACAGGAAATATGCATGTTCATAACAAAGGTGCAAATAATAATAACTTTAATATGATCCTTTAAGATTTGCAAAGTACTTTACAAATTATATTTAATTTTATTCTCATAACAACCTTGAAATATATATTATTATTAATTATTCCTATTTGTGTTCATTTTATTTAAAGTAATATTTTATTTCCCCAAAAATACAGTAGAAACAATCTTAGATTTTTTCTCACTTTGAGTTCCAAATTCTTTCCCTCTCTTCCTTCATCCTACTCTAACATGGTAAACAATTTTACATAGGTTATACATATGCCATCATGTAATACATAGGTCCATATTCATAATGCTTTAGACACATATGACTAAAAGAAAATAGCTCCTGAAGAAATAAACTGAAAAATGGTATCCTTCAATTTGCACTGAGATGCCATCAGTTCTTCCTCTAGTGGGGGATAGCATTTTTTCATCATGAGTCCTTTGGAACTGTCTTCAATTACTATATTGATAATAATAGCTAAGTCATTCAGAGATGATCATATTGCTGTTACTATGCACAATGTTCACTTGATTCTGCTCATTTCACTTTGGTTCAGTTCATATAACTCTTTCCAGGTTTTTCTGAAATTGGCTTATTTATCATTTCCTAGAGTATAAAAGTATTTCATTACAATCATATACAATGATTTGTTCAGCTATTCCTGAATTAATGGGCATAATCTAAATTTTCAATGCTTTGCCCCAACAAAAAGAGCTGTTTTAAATATTTTTGTGGACAATTGTTAAAATTTCTTTTTTTATATAGAGTTCGTATTTTGTATTTTGTATATTGCTGGCACGGTTCTTTGGGCATAATTCCAATTCATTCTTGAAAATGTTTGAATCTATTCACAGCTCTATCAGCCAGTGCATTAGTGTCCCAATTTTCCAAATTCTCTTCTACATTTGTCATTTTCCTTTTCTTTCATATTAGCTGATCTTTTAGGTGTGAGGTGGTACCTTAGACTTGTTTTAATATGCAATTTCTAAACAACAGTGATTTTGAGTATTTTTAATTTGACTATAGATAGCTTTGATTTCTTCATTTGAAAATTTCCTGTTTATATCTCAATACTATCCCCATTTTACATATGAGAAAACGAAGGCAGACAAGTTAAGTGAGTTGTCAGGGGTCACAAATCTAAATAACTGTCTCAATCTGGATTTGAACTTAGGTTTTATCATTCCTGGTCCATTATTCTCTCAATTATGCCACCTAGCTCTGTGGATACTATTTAGCTAGAGTCTCCATCTCTTCAAGCCTGTGGTTCAAATGAAATTCTTGAATGACTGCTCAATGCCCAAGAACCGGTGCCCAAATATCCATAGAGTTTGAAGTTCTTCACTTGTCGAAATCCAAGTCTCTTCCATTCTGCTATGTAAATGAAGGATTAAAGAAAGCAAGTATAGAAATGAGTTAGGGGGCAAGATCATTGTCTGCTTTACTTATCAAATTCTTTCATGCCTTTTTATATATTGCTTTAACCATGACAAAATTATGAAGGGAAACTTCCTGGCTTCATTAGAATTGGTTTGATATACATCTTGCAAATGTAAAAAAAAAAAGAATTAAAAAGTAAATAAATAGGAAGCAGAAATCTTTTCTTTTCTGTGGGATATGGTGGAGGTGAAGCAGGAAGGGAGAGATAGAAAGAAGGAAAAGAGAGGAAATGAGAGAGGCAGAGAGAGACAGAGAGAGAGGATTTAGAGTCTTATTGTTGAAACTTGATGCATGTGCAAAGGACAACGTAACAAAATACATAAATCAAAAGATCAAAGAAAAATTAACAAAAGAAGCAAGGTATCGGGGATTCCCACATAGGAAATAGTAGGATATTTTCCCTTGACCTTTTCCTTTTGAGTACCTGGAGAAAACAAAGTTTGTCCCTGTCTCCAACCCAACCCTCAAGGTATGAGTGCATTTTGTTGGAGTCATAAAGTTATTTCATTTTTTTTCAATTAAAAAGGCATTTTTTTCAATGCCTACTGGGTTATAGTCATTAAGTGCTACAGATACATGGGGAGTAGAGAAGGAAGGAAGGAAGGAAGGAAGGAAGGAAGGAAGGAAGGAAGGAAGGAAGGAAGGAAGGAAGGAAGGAAGGAAGGAAGGAAGGAAGTGAAGAAGTGAGAAGGGAAGCAAGGAAGAAACAAAAAAAGAAAAAGTAGTCCCTGTTTGCAAGGGACATTCCAATAGGGAGGACTAAGAAAAATAAATGCAAAATAAATAAAAAAGTAATATGGACAAAAAGAAAGCATCATAGTTAGAAGGATTCAGAAAAGGATTGTTTTGGAAAAGACTGAAGAAGAGAAAGGAAAAGGAGAATAATGGCAACCCAAGGAGAAGGAAGGATTTTGGACGATATTGCCCTCATATTATACTAGGGACTTATCACAGTGACATGTCACACAGGTATAAGATTCATCCTTACCTTCCCTAAAAAAATTGGTTCTAGGAACATTAGGAAGAATGCTCCAATAAAAGAATTTTAGACTTAACTTTGTTACTGCCATTTATTTAAAATAAGCACTTCAGGTAACTAGCTAGAGTCTGCAAAATTAAGCTTTAGATATCAACTGCAGCTCCTAATTGGCTAGTTACCATTTTTTACCAGATGCAGATCTTTTCCTTCTGCCATCTGTTCTTTGATCTGTAAATCTTTAGTTTCTCTTATCTACTCTTTGAAATTCCATTGTACCCACAGTCCTTGTGTAACAAAAATCACAATAATGTAATGTAAAACTGATATTTGGAGCAACTGACCTATTTTGCATATAACTAGCATAGACTGCACTCCCAGTGTAATAAACTGCAATCCCTATGTTGTTGATTGTATGATTAGCCACACTACCAAATCAACAGATTTCTGTTGAGTCATTTTTCAGTCCTGTCTGACTCTTAGTGATTTCATTTGAGGTTTTCTTGGCAATGGTACTAGAGTGGTTTTCCATTTCCTTCTCATTTTACAGATGAGAAAACTGAGGCAAAAAAGGCTTAATTTACGGTTCACAAAGGCAATAAGTATCTGAGGCCTAATTTGAACTGAAAAAGAGGAGTCTTCCTGACTCCAGGCCCAGTACGTTGTCCAATATATCACCTTGCTGTTCTCTAATCAACAGATACTCAGACTATTTTTGTCACAACATCCAATGGTTAGACCAAGATGATAGAGCACATACTTTCTCCCCCTTAATGGTCCACAACCTGCCATCCCATGGTTTCTAGCTGACTGGCTTACACATCAAAAGAGGTTTCTAAGAATGGTAAAAACAAGAATAACTGAAGAGGTTGGTTCATAGAGCAATGGAGGATTACTGAATTCACACATAGTTGCTGACTCAAGCACTGAGTGTCAGATCTTCTTCTGCATGTGTTGCTTCCCTTCCCTCAGGTCAATGTCTCCCAGGTGTACCACTGCCTGTCTCCTCCCACCTTTATGTCTTCGGCAGGAATCCCACATCATTATGTCCCTCTTTCAAATAAAAAAAGATATTTGCTTACATTAAAAATATCCTTAGTAATACCTGTAATTCCAAATATTCACCCTAAGGTACAGTGATCTGGACAAGCTAGAAACAAAGTATTACAATTACTCTAGAACTACTAAAGGAGCATTTGATGGGATAATGTTCCAAGAAATACATAGAACACTGTCTAATCTCTACACCATTGAACTGTAAATGATTCAAATGTCACCTTATTGCCTCAGGAGTTTCAAAAGCCAAAAGCATCACCATTCTATACTTTAATATTAATTGCAGGGAAAACAAACAAACAGAAACCTGCTTGATGCCCAAAGTCCTGTCATAGCATGTTTAACAAAATTGAATAGATGACTAATGAAAAATTGGCAGAGACCTTAATGAGTGAATAGGTGGACAAATACTCTCCTTCACAACTACTAAGAAACAGGCCTATATTATTCAGTTTGGAAATATCAACATATGTTATGCCTTCGCAGACAGGTGGGAAGAACAAAACCACCCTGCAAGGGATTGCTGTGTATGTTTTCCTCCTCCGGACATAGTTTATTGAAGACTGGAATTTATTTTAATTGCTTGAGTTTAAGTGAGTTCAATTATATCAGCCAAGGGAGGAATAATGACAAACTAAGGCCATGCCAAGGGTGATGGCAGGCTTTTCTAAAAAACAAAGGATAATAAGGAAGCAGATTGGAAGTTCAGCGTTTCAATTTTCTTAGATGATAGTGGTAGGAGAGCTGTCGTTAACAATTACCGATGAGGTTCAGCCTAGCTCATCCAGAGGGATCCAGGAAAACATTGCTTGAGATGCTTTTAAACTTGTACTTGGAGGTGAAGGTATCACTGTTATCATTGCTGCTGCTAACCTAAAAATAGGAAAAAATGCATTAGTGTATATATGTGTGTGTGTGTGTGTGTGTGTGTGTGTGTGTGAGATTCTCATAAAGGTGAGGGTGTTAGAATATCACCTGAAGACCCTTCCCAGACAAGACTGCACCAGGTTCAAGGTACTGTGTAAGTCCACATCCACAGTAAGCCATAGCTCTAAAGACCCTACCACTGTGTTCATTTTTTCTAGACAGCTGGAGGACTTATTCAAATGCATTTAATTAAATATTAAAGTAAGAGAAAAGCAATATAATATCCCTTCCCCCATAAAGACATAACACATTCTCCCACAAATATCCATGCCAGTAGATGGGCAAAATTACACCTGTAGGGAAAATGTATGAGCTGAAAGAACAGATGTAGCAAGGACATGTATGTGGAAACACATTCTCCCAAGGGCAATTTGTTCAGGATAGAGAGAGAGGGATATGCACAAAAGGAATATGTAGATCTGAAAACGTGAAGAGAGCATCCCTCCTCTGATGCTATAGAACCAAAACTGACTTCTGGTGATATCATTGTTCTCCTCCCACTGATCTTACTTCCTGCTGCTTTTGCATAGTATAAAGACTCTTCAAAGTGAAGACTTTTTGATGGTCTCAGGTGGTCACTGCTTGACAGAGTTCCACTGCTTTTGTGATAATTGCTAGCTGCTACCTGGTCCAGCTCCTCTGCTTACTCACTTATGGAGTTCCTCTCTGCTTTCAGCTTTTGCCTTCAGCTGGAATTCACACATGAAGTGCTATCTTCTTCCCATAAAAGGAAGAGTAGTTTTTACCACATTTCAATTAAGATCCCTTAGGTCTTTAGCTCTTCTGGAAAGGCCAAGACTTACACTTAGTCATACAACTAAGAAAAGGCCTTGGGTAGTTTGGTTTTTTTCCCCTCTTTTATAGAAAGACTCTTTTAGTTAGTTCTTGGAGCCTGGCTATTTCCCTTTAAAAAAAGGGAAACTTATTTCTGAAGCCAGGTTCTTGAGAACTCAGAATTCCCCATTTAAAAGGTGTCTGAAGCATTTAAGGCAGTTTTTAAATCTCTACATCCTACTCACAATTTGAAGGATCTCTTTCCAAAATATCTATCTGACTTGGGGTCACAAAGTCCATTAAATTCCATCTTTATTTCCTTAGGGAGGGATTATTAACTGAAATATATGAGCTCCTTAAATAATTTTATAACTGTATTTAAATATATTTATTATCCTTGATGATTCTAAATTTATTTAAAAAACATCATTCTGACAGAGTCCATATACTTCATCAGAATAAAAAAGGAAAGGTTGCACATATTTGTTTTTATGGTGAGTCTCTGTATCTTTTGAGAGGAATCTGCCAAAGAAACTTCAGGGCTGAATTCTGACCCATTACAATTTCTCTTTTTTGTTTTTTCTAGATCTGAGATTTTATGTGTTGGAAACTTCTTGTGGGAATATTCCTCTATCAACACAAATTAAAAATTAAGCTACCCAGTACCACTACAGAGCCTGTACTGCAAAGAGATCAAATGAAAAAGGAAAGTCCTGTGTGATCAAAAGAAAATTATAGCAGCAATTTTTTTCATAATGGCAAATAATTTGAAAATTTGGGGATGTCCATCAACTGTAAAACAGTTGAACAAATTCTGGTATGTGAATGTCATAGAATTCTATTATACTATTTAAAATGATGAAAGATGATGGGTGCAGAGAAAACCGGGAAGACTTGTATAATACAAAACAGTAAAGTGTGAAAATATAGAAGAAACATTTATGCAAAAAAAAATCTAAAAACAAACAAATCTGAAATACTGAAGAACATTAGTCAATGCAATTACTAGGCATAATTCCAATGAATCTATGATGAAATAAACTTCATGAAGCATACTTACTGGCAGAAAAGTTAAAGACAGGCAGATTCCACATCATGAGAGATAGGGACATGGCACCCTCTGATACTGGAAAATCCACAAAAAATGTTTTGGTCCTCCCTTCATACCAGAGAGGAAGTCTGAATTTTTTCTTCTTTTTCTGGCCTGTTTATAGTACTTTATGTGCATTTATAAGCTACTAAACTTCTTAAGATATCTATATTTCTAGCCTTTGTATCGTCCACTGGTTTTCATGTTCTTTTCACAAACTTTAGATTTATATTCATTTTAATTTTTAATTGTACATACTTATGGTATTAAATAAGAAAATTTGTTAATATTATATGATTTTATATGTATTTTTGTATTTCTGAGATTTTAAACTTTTTTCACTTCTCTGTTGGCCTTCACATGTCATCTGTGGCTTCTGAAAAACTTCCCCAAAATTCCCATTTCTTATGTCAATCTGTCATCTATTGAAAGAGTGATGGATAGAGGGCAGCTGGGTAGCTCAGTGAATTGTGAGCTAGGCCTAGAGATGGGAGGTCCTAGGTTGAAATCTGGCCTCAGACACTTTCTAGCTGTGTGACCCTGGGCAAGTCAATTAGACCCTATTGCCTGGTCCATACCACTCTTCTGCCTTAGAACCAATTGATTCTAAGGCAGAAGATAAGGGTTTAAAATTAAAAAGTGATGGGAAAAATTGAATATGGAAGGATAAGAAAGAGATTTGGTCCATTCTGTACTTATTCTAACTATATTGATTTCGTTAGTGCAAAATCTTAAAAATTTCAGTAGCCAAAAGTTTCTATTTTATCATTTATCATTCTTTCTTTACTTTAGTTAAGAATTCAGTGCTAAGCTGTCACTGTGAGTTATCTAATCTAATTTTCTTCTAATTGTTTTTTATGGTCAAATTTTAATATTCACTCCACATATATTTCTATTTCTTAGAATATCAAGCTTCTTTTAAGATTTAGTTCAAGTAATACCTCTAAGATCAGTCTTTCTCATATCTCCCTAGTTGATACAACCTCTGACCTCCAATTACTTAGAATATGTATTATATGTGTATAAATATTATGTCTCCCATCATATCATACCACCCTCCCCACTCACCATTCCCTAGAAGTACAAAGTAAGATGCTCAAGGGCAGGGACTATTTCATTCTGGTTTTTATATCTCTAGAATCTGGCATAATGCCATAACAATTCTTTAATTTCATTTTTTAATATAATATTTTAGTTTTCCCCAAAGTAAAAACAATTTTCATCACTCATTTTTTAATGTTTGAATACCAACTTCTCTCAATTATTCTGAATCTCCATCTCTTTTTGCCATCCCTTCTCCCAGAGAAAGTAAGCAATCCAATACAAAGTTTACATATGTTTTCATGTAAAACATATTTCTATATCAGTTATTTTGTGGAAGAGAGTTCAAATTAAAAAAAAAAACAAAGAAAGAAAATGAAAAATGGTATGATTCAATCTGCATTCAGACTCCTTCACTTCTTTCTCCAAGGGCAAATGGCATTTTTCATCTTGAGTCCTTGGGATACTTGTGGATCATTGCATTTGTAGAGAATAACTAGGTCATTTACAGTTGTCCATCACGAAATATTGCTGTCATTGTGTAAAGTGTTCTTCTTGTTCTTTTCACTTCACTTTGCATCAGTTCATATACATCTTTCTAGATTTTTCTGAAATTATCCTACTTGTCATTTCTTATAGCACAATCATATTCCATATCTATCATACACCACAACTCATTCAGTCATTCCCCAGTTGGTGGACAACCCCTCAATTTCCAATTCTTTATAATGCCTTAATATGATAAGTCCTTAATCAATATTCATCGAATTGAATTTTATTAGTTTAAAGGCAATAGGGAGGCATTTAAGATTTTTGAATAGAGGAGTAATATAGTTATGTCTGTGTTTTAGGAATATAAATTTGATAACAACATTCTATTTTTATAGTACCACAGAAGTAATTTTTCTTTATATCTGAGGAGCCAATATTATACCATGATTCGGGTTTTTTTAAAAAAAAGCAACTGTTACATTCTGTCTTAAAATCAATAGAAGAGCGGTAAGGACTAGGCAATTGGGGTCAAGTGATTTGCCCACAGTTACACAGCTGGAAAGTATCCAAGGCCAGATTTTAACCCAAGATTTCAGAATTCTAGGGCTTTTTCTATATCTATGGAGCTACTTCCCTGCCCCTGCACCATGGTTTATGTTTTAATAAGGCTATAATGGCATCCTTTTTGAAGGTCTTTGTCAGGTTTACTTAAAACTGTATTTAGACCAAATGAGATAATGTATTTAAGGTGCTTTGCAAAGCTTAAATCACTATATAGCCACTATTATAATCATTATTATTACCATTGTCCAGATGTTAGTTACTTTTTTTCTGGGCTAAGAAATACAAATAATTTATTAAATCCAAGATCCCAATTGAAAAAGTAAAACAAATTTCTTTAGGAAATTCATCCTGTTTTAATTCCATTTTGTTCCTGAGAATTTATAGTGTCTTACCTAATTTGTTTTCTGTTATTATGGCTTTCCGAAGCTGTGCATTAGGGTCAAGTGGATTCTGGCTAAGTGAAATCCTATAAATTTATCAAACTCATATATATCTCATATAAACTCATGTCAAACTCATACATATAATGTACTAGTCTCTGCCTGAGAGGTAATCAATATACCTGTTGTCCCTGGCTTGTAGTGGCAGTGGAGAATCTGAATGGGTTTTTGTTAGAAGTTTAACCTAGGAAAAGGGGGGAGCTCCCATCCATACATAGGAATCTTTAGGTTTAATTTTGTAAGTATGATCTTTTGGCAATATTCTAGGGGGATAGAGTGGGACACTGATTTCAACCTTGCAGGCATTTTCCAATAATGAGGGATGTTAGTGAGGGAAGTCACACAGAAGGGGGTCTGAGTGGATGTTTCCATCCTTCCTGGGGACCACTTTGAAGCCTCTAGTTTCCATGTGTGACCATGTCAAACAGTGTGGCTTTGATGGCTCCAGACACTAGAAAACAATTGGTAATTATACCATAAGAGTGGCTAAAATTTCCATATCTTTTCACCTAAAGTTACAATACTCCATACTCTATATACTCCAAAAATGTAAGTGGAAAAATAATTCCATATAGGGCAACATTTTTAGAAGGACTTTTTATGGTAGAATTGAACTGGAAGAAAATAGGTATCGATAAATTGTGATATATAAACATTATAGGATATTGTTATACTGTAAAATGATAACCAGAAAAATATAAATACAGAAAGATAAATATCAACTGATACAAAAGAAAGTAAAAAGAACCAGTAAAACATTATACACATTGTCTACTATAACAAAACAAGAAAAAGAAATCAAAACTAAATGTGAAATTTAAAAAAAAACTTTTTTCCAAAAAAGAAGTATGAGAAGGCATCTTTTCCTCTTCTCTAGTGAGACAAGAGTGTACTTATATACCATAGTTTTAAACATGAAAGGGACCTTAGAAAGTATTTTGTCCACAACTTTCATTTTATAGAGAAGTAGCCAAAGAACAGAGAATTTAAGCAATCTGACCAAGCAAGATCCCACAAGCAGATTCAAAGGTAGGATTTGAACTTGGATTTTCCATTTCCAGAATCAGAGTTGTTATATTTTTCTTTTTATTCCCCCACTCTTCCAAACAGTAATTGAGGTGGATAGTTTATTTTACAGATTTTTTTCATCTTTATTTTAAGAAATGGATTACTGAGATGAGCATGCTGAGAGCTAAGATGGTGGAGTAAAGGACTTTCCATTCCCTTGATCCCTTAATATAAACACAAAAGGAAAATAAATCATCTCAAAACAAAGGAAAGCAGGAGGAATATGCCTCACTGGGATAAGAAGAGGAAGTACTTCAGTAAGCAGAGCGTCTGTGAGAAATGAAAAATCTCAGGCCATTCCAAAATACTACAACTTCATCAGAGGCAACAAAACTACAGAATGGAAATAAGCCCATCCTGAGCCACTTTGTACAGGTAGAAAAGGCAAAGATGGCAGGAAACATAAAAATTCTAACATGGCAGCAGAGTACCTGAGTAAGCAAGTGAGCAGAGTGGGGAACAGAAAACTGCAAGAATATGCTCCTTCCCATGTGGCAGCAGAGCACTTGAGGAAGTAAGGCCACAGAGTTGGGGACTGGCTGAACTGCAGGAAACTACACACTCCCACATTGTAGTAGAGTGGCTGAGGCAGCAGACTCAAGAGCAGTGGGCCTACCTAGCCCAAGCCACTTCTCAAGGGCAAGGAATTAGCAGATGAAGGATCAGCCCAGCCCATGAAACAACAGGAGGAATGGGGGAAAAGTGCTGAATATAGCTGGGGAAATAGCTGTAAGCCTCCCCATAGTAAGCCAGGAATGATAAATCCTTGACAGACACACCATATGGGAAAAGGCAGCTGGGCCAACACCAAATCCTATAGAAGAGCACTCAACAAGCTTGAAGTAGTTCTTCCTTTACCCCCAAAAGAGAGAAGAGCTCCAATAGATTAAATAATGGGAGGAAAAATAACAAGAAAAATGAGAGAGAGAAAGAAAGAGAGAGAGAGAGAAAAAGGAAGGAAGGAAGGAAGGAAGGAAGGAAGGAAGGAAGGAAGGAAGGAAGGAAGGAAGGAAGGAAGGAAGGAAGGAAGGAAGGAAGGAAGGAAGGAAGGAAGGAAGGAAGGAAGGAAGGAAGGAGGAAAGGAATGGGAAAAAAACCTCTTGACCTTAGAAAATTACTTTAGTAATGTGAGAACACCAAAATATAAACTCAGAAGAGGACACCGATGCCAAAAAGGAAGCACATGAAGTTTCAAAGAAAAGTGTGAAAGGCTGACAGGACCCAAAAAAAAAAACCCTGGAAAAATGTGAAAAGAAAATAAAAAAAACAAATGTTAATAGAATTGATGGGAAAACTCAAAGGCTTGGAAAAATTCACTAAATGTTATCAACTTCCTAAAAACTAGAATAGGACAAAAAGAAATGGAAGCATATAAACATATTGAAGAAAAGAAATTTTAAAGGCTAGGATTATCCAAATGGAAGAGGAAACACAAAAATTCCAGGAAGAAAATAACATCTTAAAATTAGAATTGGACAAATAGAAGCCAATGAATCCATAAGACATTAGAAAAAATAAAAAGAAATAAAAAGAAAAAATAGAAGAAAACCTATAATACCTCACTGAAAAAATACTACCCAGGAAAACATCTTAGGATAAATAATCCAAGAATCCCTGGGATACCAGAAAGACATGGAAGGAAGGAAGGAAGGAAGGAAGGAAGGAATGGCTCACTGAAATGAAAGTAGTGAGTAAAACAAAAAGCATAATAAAATATTAATTATATAGCATCATATAGGTAAACATATTATAACATTAATATTAAATATAAATATTACCACTAATTTAATATATTTACTATTCTAAATAGACTTTGAGTTGCTCTCTGTACTTAAAGGTTTAATTTCCTGTCCTGCAGCTCTAGACAGGTGTCCCCGCTCCCCCATCTGAAATGTACTTCTTTTTCACTAGAAACAAAATTCCTATTTTCCTTTAGTTACAATTTTCTCCACAAAATCTTTCCTATTTGTTGATTATTAGCATTCTCTCTCTCTTGAAATTACATTGCAATTAAATGTATTTGGCTATTTCTGTTTTCTCCAGCAGAAACTATACTCTTCAAAGACAATGCTCTTTTAAATTGTTGCTTCTATATAATCAGTAGCTGACCCAAAACATACCTCACTCATAGGTGTTATTTAATAAATATTCATTGACTTGAATTAAATTGATAGTGGCCATTCATAGCTGGGAGAATAGTTGAAAAAACTGTTCTATGGATACTACTGTACTTTACAAAAAATACAAATATAAATAAATGAATGGAAAGACAGTTAAAATAATTTTTTCAATGGAGAACATTCACAATGACTACAATGATTACAAAAATGTTAACTACACAAACAAATATACACAAATATAATCAAACCTGGATTATTTCTAATGACTTATCTTGAACCTAGAAAAAAATAATAAATCTCTCTTCTGTAGGTAGAAAGGTAATAGGGACTATGGGTAGGAAAATTCAGGCAATTTTGCAGATTTGATTATCTGATTTTCCCCTCTTATATTGGGAAAAGGAATAAGCATTTATACATCACCTATTATGTGATTAGCATTATCAGGTGCTTTACAATTATTATCTCATTTATTACACATAGTAACTATATGAAGTGATGCTGTTATTGTTTCCATTTTACAGTGGAGCAAACAGAAGCAGACAGGAATAACATGACTTGCATAGACATATAGTTAGTAAATGTCTGAGACTGGATTTGAACTCTTCATGCTATCTCCAGGACACAAACTTTATCTATTGTACCAGCTAACTGACTACTTAGAAGGGTTCAGTGATGGTCATGGGAGGAAAGAAAGAATAAGGGGAAATGACCTTGGTAAAAAAAAATTAATAAAAGGATTCGATATTTTTTAAAGACAGATTAAGCAATACAATTGGAGACTATATTCATCCCAACCAAATTGGATTCATCATCAAAAGGCATTTGGCAGATAATGTAAGAACTTTCACTTTAATGCACCTCTGTAAATTGCACAAATTGCCCATGCTAACATTAGAATTAGCTGCCAAAAAAGCTTTTGTTCACCTAGAAGGAACATTCATAGAATTTCAGAGTTGGAAGAGACCTTAGGGACCATTTAATCCAATGCTTTCCTTTTACAGAGGAGAAAACTGAATCTGAGGTAGATGAAGTAAAATGTGTGAGTTCACAGTTTATTATCAGCATAATTAGGACCAGAAGACATGTCTCAATTCCCAAACCAGTGCTTTTTCCAAGCACCACTATTAGGGAGGGAATGCAATTTGTGGGAACTTTCTCTGGGTAATTAATATTCATTATAAAGAATTTAAAGCATGTATAAAAATAAATAATCAGATCACTAGAGTTTTCAGTGAAGACAAAGTTGGTCCTTCTATTCACTCCTTTTCATCAGATCTATAAAAACACCAGCAGTTGCCATGAGAAACCATTCCAAATTACTAAGCATAAAATTGGTTATGCTTCCTATATTATTCAAAGATATTAAAATTCACTTTTTGAATCCATTTAAAGAACTGCCAACTCTTTAAAAATATCTATCTACTTATCAATATAAATGAAATATTGGACTTCCAAACTAAGGCCATTAAATCATCACATCAGACACCAATGTATCTGTTGACCTGTTTTGGCTAATTTCTATGCATTAGAAATCAAAACTATGGAAAATACTTTTTGAGGTTAGTGAAAATAAATATCTTTCCTTCTGTCTCTAATCTGATGACAATTATGTTATGTTTTTGGAACTAAAAAATTAATTGACAACTTGCCAAATGTCACAGCTGGCAAAGTTGCAGACAACTGAAAAATATATGTAAGGCATCATTGGGGGATACCAGTCAACCTACATGTTTCTGTCAGTACAAATCACTCTAATAAGGGGAAACTAGGCGGCTCAGTGGATTGAGATCCAAGCCCATAGTCAGGAGGTCCTGGGTTCAAATTTGATCTCAGATACTTCCCAGCTGTGTGACCCTAGGCAAGTCACTTAACCCTCATTGCCTGACCCTTATTGCTCTTCTGCTTGGAACCAATACACAGTATTGATTCCAAGACAGAAGATAAGGATTTTTAAAAATCACTCTAATCTAAGGGTATATTTATGTTCACTAATTAAAACATTGAGTTTGGGCCCTTACCTACTTTGTTACAGTCTCCCTTACAGTTGGTAATCAGTATCTTCTATACAATGGATAATTACTTTTTTGTATATTCTTTAATTAGATTTTATAAAAAGAATAGTAAAACATAGGCACAGGCATGTTTATCTCAAAAACAATGACATTTTTCCATATACATCTCAGCTCCCACTAAAGGGAGAAATTCACTTGTACTGGTTTTCACTGAGTAAATGAAATAAAAAGAAATTTCAGATGTTTAAGCAATGTGTGACCCCCATTAGCACAGGGAATGGATAGGATAGAATTACTCATTTTGTATAAACCCTTTCCTTCCACTTTAGAATCACTAATATGTATTGGTTCCAAGGTAGAAGAGTGGTAAGGGCTAAGCAATGGGGGTTACATGACTTGCCCAAGGTCACACAGCTAGGAAGTGTCTGAGGCCAGATTTTAATGTAGGACCTCATGTCTCTAGGTCTGACTCCCAATCCACAGAAATATCCAGGTACCCCCCCCCAATGGAATTACTCTTACATTTTGCACTACAGAGCAGTAGAAATTTCATTCATTATTCTAATAGAATCAGCACCCTACTCCATTGAACCCTGATGCTCTTCTTTGGCTGTTTGATCTATCTTACTCACCTGCCATCTTTATAGACTATAGGATACTTTCAAAATATAGTCTTTAAAGATGCCAAAAAATAAAATAAGCAAGGCAATCAAACATCAAATACAATACAGAAATCCTGAGTTTAGTATATAGTGAGATTTGTACTACATGCAGAAATCTCTGAGTCATGGAACATAAATCTGTCCTATATTTGGTTTCTATTCTTTCTGCTACATTAAATGAAGAGAATTAAATTTATTAAAATTCATAAAGTTATCAGCAATTGATTTGATGCTGCTCTGTGTTCAAATTCTTGCACATTGTGACCTTTAAAAGTAAAATTGGATGTTGAGAGAATGAAATGAGAGATAAAGTGCAAAGAGTACAGGGTAAAAAGCATAAGATCTTGGCTAGAATGCAAGGAGAAGGGGTCCAAACACAATGTGAAAAAAGGGTAAAGAGAGGAACTGAAAGATTGTTCATGGCTCTCAGAATTCGGAGAGAGAGACTTCTGGGAGGCAACTGCCAGCCCTGAGCATCAGTTGGGGGCAGTGAGAGAAGTTCACAGCTTCTGGACTTTAGTCTCCCTCTGACCCTGCTTGTTGTTCTCTGTGTGATCCTGTTTTTGATTCCTGTCTATTCCTGAGATATTCCAGCTTGTTCCTGATCTAGTTTTAATTCTATTTGTGAGATTCTGAAGAAAGAAAACCAGCTTGACTTCCTGACCTGTTTACTCCAACCTTCACAGGCATTAGCCTGCTGCCTTGGTGTTCATACCATTTGGGTCACCAACCCTTTATCCAGCCAACTTGATCTATTACCTTTGCTGAAAACTGTTTTGGAGAGGCCATAGTCTAGGGAAGCTAGAAGAAAGGGTTATTTGGGGGGTAATAGCATAGTCAGGTTAGGGTACAGATGACTTGGAAAATTCGGAAGACAGGTTTGTGAAAACCTCTTAGTGGTGGGTTAAGCAGAGTATTTATAGGATAGGGACCTCTGTGGCCCTCCCTCACCCAGTCCTTGTTATTTAACATCATTAAACTTTTTGTTGATAAACATACATCATTCAGATTGCATCTGTAAGGTCTCCAGGACCAAGGGTAGCCATCTTGCTCTCTGAGCCTGAGATAAACCTATACAACAAACTTCTGTTTTTACTAACCTTTTGAGTGGCTAAACCTGGATCTTTCAATGTCCCTATGTCTCTAGTCACCTACTATCATATTAAAGAAAGTTGAGGCTTGAATTGCTCTAATAACCATTTTTTTTCTTTTTTCTCATTAAGTATATGATTTTTTGGACTATTTTTAATCAAGGCTAGATGTCCTGTCATGTGCACTTGCAACATTATGCCTTTATCCTAGAAGGTTAACTGAGTTCCTAAGTACCATTGTGGATCATAGAAAGCCTAAAGTATAAATAAAGGGTGGGATTGGGGAGGAGAGGAAGAAAAGGAGAGGGAAGTGAATGGAAGAGAGAGGATGGACAATGATGATACAGACAGATAAAGTAGACAGAAAAAATAGATTTCAACAGACTGGAGAGAAGCTATGTAAATCATAGTATGTGAATACAATAGAATATTACTGTGCCAGGAGAAATTATGTATATGATAGATACAGAGACACATGAAAAGGCTTATATGACCAGATATGAAATAAAGTAATCAGAACCACAAAGAGATGGACAAATTGACTACAGATATATAAACATAATGGTTGTGAGGGGCTAAATTGGTCAGTTGGAATAACGTTCAAATGCTACCACGATCAGCTGCCATTGAGTTTGCATTTCAGTATGTATTGTTTTATTTACCAATTTTCCTATATTCTCTGATGATCTCAGTAAGGGATATTTAGCACTCTTATAGTTTGAATATTCATTAATTGCTGCTAATTGCTGGACCCAAAGACCCTCAGGGCAAGTTCAAGACCATTTTGTATTTTCTATTGTTTCATGGGCTACCATGGGCAAATAATCCATCACCAGCTTAGTAGCATACTGGTGATGAGCCATTCTATATTTAGCGAGTATTGTTATATATGTGACTTTACTTTTTGTCATTTATGCCTTTAAGGTAACCTGTAAAGGGATTCCTGGTTTAAAAGTTTATGAAAGTTAGTGACTTCTCTTACATCATTCCAATATTTTTTTTGTTTTCCAGTATGAAAGCAGGTCTTGATCCTCTACATCTTACGTTGCCTGTCATATGGACACATGCATAGACACATACACATACATTTACAGGAAGAAAAAAAAAAACTTTGTTTAAAATATATGCTCCATCTAAAAATACCAATATCTCCAAGAAAGCTTCATAAAAATATTAGACACAATGTCCATATTCTCAATAATCTATGTGAACTATGAATTACATTAAATGTACTAGTTTTGATTTTCTTCTTCATTTCATATATAGCCAAATCTAAATGTTGTAAGTGCAGGTGTTTGTATGTTGGACTTTGAAAAAGTAGAATAAACCATTCTTTGTGTCCCATGAAGTGTCTATTCTACTGTGTTTTCAGTTGGGATGGAAGGGTGGCATTCTGCCCCGTATTTCTCCACCTATCTTACATGACTAAAAGGTCTACTTAAGAAACGCCTTTGCTTCCCAAGCTTATACATAAAGGCTGATATCCAGGTGTCATGATAATGTGAAATAATAGAAATTATTGACATTTCTGGACTTCCACTCTCTATCTAAAGAGGGATGAATGATCAGAGAGCAAGAATTGATTTCATGTTTTAAGGCTCATAGGAATAGATTTTGTTAAACGTTTGTTCTATGCTTTTTTAAGCTCTCACTAAATGAGTAGAAGAACATAATTTAATAATGTAATGATTTGATCTGGATGGCCAAATGATATTGAATATGCTAATTCAATGGGATTATAAACTCATAGGGTTACCATATTTGGGGGATAGGAGAAGAATTGTACTAAACTTAATTGAAATAAAGGTTCCATCATTTAGAGCTTAGAATTCTCTTTTTTACTCTACAGAAATTATAAGTGTATTGATATTTGTGGTGAATTGATTTGGTGTATGAGAGGCTTTTAGATAAACCAAAACTCATTACTGAGCAACACATTTTCCTTCAGAAAGTAGTTGAGTGGCTAAAAGTATATTGATTGTGATGCTTTTATGGATCCTTTTACCAAGTAATAATAGGAAAAAGAAATGAAGAGTCTGTTTGTGCAAGATCACTATAATCTATCCTTTCCATTATTTCCCCACTGTTTTCCCTATTATCCTGGCTTTCCTTCTTCCCATCTAGACTATTTCAATAAACTAGATTCTCCTTAGGCACTAGAGTTTCCTTACTCTAATCTCTTTAAAACAATGTTCTCCTTCCCCTCCCCCCCAAAAAAACCCATACATTTGCATGCATTGCACACATTGAACAATATGCCTCAGATTTTCTATTCCAGTAGGAATAATAATTTAAAACAATTAATTTCTAAACCCCTTAGTCTGGCAATCAAGTCTTTCCATGATCTGACTCTCACTGATCTATCTCTCTAAGAGGGATAAAAGGCATAAAAAATGCCATTTAATTTCCTTCCATGCAAAATAATGAGATTTAATTGTATGATATCTGAGGTCCCTTACATTTTCAGATATGTGAATCCTGCATGTTCCTATATTCTCTGATCTAAAGAAAAAAATTTAAATCATCACCTGGTTGCCAGAGTTTCAGTTATGACTTTTTCTTTTCTATGTTGGCCTTATCAGGCAATACACTATCGCCTATGAGCAAAACTCCCAATTTGTCAGGATTGCCACCATATCCTCAATATCTCATAGCAATTTCTGGCTTGCTGTGAAGTATTATAAGAGGTCTTTGGGAGAAAATAAATATTTCAATGAAACTGTGGTCCTCTCATTGTATTTCCTTTAATGATACAGATAGCAACCTATCCATGCACTTTCATATTTCATTTACATAGACCTTCAGAATTAATCTCTTCTCTGAGCTCCTATAGTACTATATAAATGTTGGTTATTATTAAAATCTGCAATAATACATGTTGTATGCTACTAATTTGACCTTGGGCAAGTAGGCCTGAGTAGAAGTAATTTCATTTTGGGGCTTCTTTTGGAAGTATAACTTTTTACTGAACATTTTTTTTGACTAAAGAAAAAAAATCAAAGTAGGAAAAATATAGCCCCTATCTTTTCCTTAAATGAATGTCATCTGCAATTATTTTAATTTTCTTTCCATCATTATTTTATGGCACAAGCATTTATGAACCATAGACTTGACAAGAAGGCAGAATTTAGTGGATCAGCTTTATCACTGCCAATGCACATGGTTCTAAGAGTAATGAGAACTCTAAAATTAGCAATGTCTGTCACTTATAAGTGAGTAACTTGCCACTCTTAATGGCTCCACAGTCTACATAGTTTCTCAAGCAAGACCCTGATGATTCTCTAAGTTCTTTTTTTTTTCTATTTCCAGTTTCATTTCTACTATAGCAGATGGGATCAATGGCTCCAAAATCCTCTTCTTTCTGAGAACTAGGGTTGCCCTTTGCCAGCTTCTTTTTCTCCTCTTCTTTCCTCTATCTCCACCAGTTATCAGTCACAGACATTGGCATACAACTTTTCTTCCTGTTTATTCAAAAGGAACTAGCATGTATTAAGTATCTGCAATGTGCCAGGCACTGTGATAAGGACATGGAAGAGAAAAGAATCCTAAAACCAGTTATATTTAAAAAGCATTTTACAAGTAATATGTCCTTTGATTCTCACTAAAACTCACTAAAACAATAAAGCAAAAATTATTATCCCCATTTTAGAGACGAATAAGTTGTGGCTTTCAGTATTTAAGTGACTTTCCCTAAGGTCACAAAAAAGTTAAGTGGGCAAGTTGGTATTTAAACCACATTGCCTTAAATTATATTGGAAGTCAAGTAATATTTCTGAGTAGTGGGTTCCACATATGTAAATTAAATGAGAAGGAAGAAAGGAAGGAATATTTATAAAGTACCTGTGACAAATTCTGTGCTAAGTTCTGAGTATATAAAAAGTGGGAAAGGAAGGAATTTTTAAAGCAAGGAACTTACATTCTGAAGGAAAGAGAAACATAAAAAGTAGCTGAAAAGGGTAGAGGACATGCGGGAAATGCATGATGGCAAAATACGGAGAGTGAAAAGACAAGAGGAGAATTAAAACCTATGGTCTTCCATTAATAATAGTGAATTAGGCAATTCATCTCTAAAATATTAGGCATAGAGATACACATATCTGTATGTATGTATGTGTGTGTGAGTATATAAATATACACATACCTTTCCACTTCCAGATCATTGTATAAATATCACTTAAGATTAGTTCTTAAAAATTTTTTTTAAAAAAAGGTTGGGACTTCCAGGTAAATATGGCGGCAGTCTAGAAGGAGGACTCTTCCTCTCCTCAGCACCTACCAATATAGACTACCTCAAAAAACCCAAATTCATATGAGCGATGGGACTCTAGTAGAGTGCACCATTGAAAGTACGTGAGATTTGGGTATTTCCACATTATAAGGGGGGTGAAAAACATCCCACCAAAATACTGAGCTCATCTACCCTACCCCACCCCACCTACAGAGCCAGAGTCAGAGCCAGTTCTCACTAGAATCAGTGAGTGAGCGAGGGGCACCTCTAAGTACTTGGCAACTGACCAAGACAACCAAAGGCTTACCCCTGGGAACAGCTAGACCTGAAACCCCAGCAGACTGAAGAGTGCTGACCATGGGCACTCTTAGGGATATAGCACAGAGAAGGGCAGCAACAATAGAAATTCTCCAAAATCAATTAGAGAACAAATCATAGAAACAACAATTTCATTGAAGAAAATGACAGTGATGAGACATCCTTTCAAAATCTATGGGATGCAGACAAAGCAATATTTAGGGGGAAATGTATATCCTTGAGTTCATATTTTAACAAATTAGGGAGGGTAGAGGTCAATTAATTGGACATGCAAATCAAAAACCTTGAAAGCAAACAAATTAAAAAACCCCAGATGAAACCTAAATTAGAGACCCTAAAAATTAAGGGAGAAATTAATAAAATTGAAAGTGAAAGAACTATTGAACTAATAAATAAGACTAAAATCTGGTATTTTGAAAAAACAAACAAAATAGACAAAGTACTGGTCAATCTAATAAAAACAGGAAAGAAGAAAACCAAATTATTGGGATCATAGATGAAAAGGGAGACCTCACCTCCAATAAAAAGGAAATTAAGTCAACTCAATTATATGGCAACAAATATGGCAATCTAAGTGATATGGATGAATATTTACAAAAATATAAATTGCCTTGATTAACAGAAGAAAAAATAGAATTCTTAAATAACCCTATATCAGAAAAAGAAATTGAACAAGCCATCAAAAAACTCCCTAAAGAAAAATCCCCAGGTCCAGATGGATTCACAAATGAATTCTATCAAACATTCAAAGAACAACTAATCCCAATATTAAACTATTTGACAGAATAAGCCAAGAAGAAGGTCTACCAAATTCATTTTATGACACAAACATGGTACTGATCCCCAAGCCAAGCAGGTCAAAAACAGAGAAAGAAAACTATAGGCCAATCTCCCTAATGAATGTAGATGCAAAAATCTTAAATAGGATACTAGCAAAAAGACTCCAGCAAGTCATCACAAGGGTCATCCATTATGACCAGGCAGGATTCATACCAGACAAGGATGGTTCAATATTAGGAAAACATCCACATAATTGACCATATTAACAAGCAAGCTGACAAAAGTCACATGATTATCTCAATAGATGCAGAAAAAAGCCTTTGATAAAATACAACACCTATTCATATTGAAAACACTAGAAAGTATAGGAATAGAAGGGCCTTTCCTAAAAATAATAAACACTATATATCTAAAACCATCAGCAAACATCATCTGCAATGGGGATACACTAGAAGTCTTCCCAATAAGATCAGTAGTAAAACAAGGATGCCTATTATCACCTCCATTATTTAACATTGTACTAGAAACATTAGCAGTAGCAATTAGAGAAGAAAAAGAAATTGAATGTATTAAAATTGGCAATGAGGAGACCAAGCTATCACTCTTTGCAGATGATATCATGGTCTACTTAGAGAATCCTAGAGAATCAACTAAAAAGCTAGTGGAAATAATAAACAACTTTAGCAAAGTTACAGGATACAAAATAAACCCACATAACTCATCAGCATTTCTATATATCTCCAACACATCTCAGCAGCAAGAATAAGAAAGAGAAATTTCATTTAAAATCACCCTAGACAATATAAACTACTTAGGAATCTACTTGCCGAGACAAACACCAGAACTATATGAACACAACTACAAAACACTTCCCACACAATTAAAACTAGATCTAAACACTTGGAAAAACATTAACTGCTCATGGCTAGGATCAGCTAACATAATAAAATGACTATCCTACCCAAACTTATTTTCTTATTTAGTGTCATAGCCATTGAACTACCAAAAAACTTTTATACTGAATTGGAAAAAACCATAACAAAGTTCATTTGGAAGAACAAAAGATCAAGTATATCAAGGGAAATAATGAAAAAATGCAAAGGATGGTAGCCTTGCAGTACCAGATCTCAAACTATACTATAAAGCAGAAGTCATCAAAACAATATGGTACTGATTAGGAGACAGAAAGGAGGATCAGTGGAATAGACTTGGGGTAAGTGACCTCAGCAAGACAGTCTATCATAAGCCCAAAGATCCTAGCTTTTGGAACCAAAATCCACTATTTGATAAAAACTGCTGGGAAAATTGGAAGACAGTATGGGAGAGATTAGGTTTGGATCAACATCTCACACCCAACACCAAGATAAACTCAGAATGGGTGAATGACTTGAACATAAAGAAGAAAACTATAAATAAATTAGGTGAACACAGAATAGTGTACATGTCAGATCTTTGGGAAAGGAAAGATTTTACAAACAAGCAAGAGTTGGAAAAAATCACAAAATATAAAATAATAACTTTGATTACATCAAATTAAAAAGTCTTTTACAAACAAAACCAATGCAACCAAAATTAGAAGGAAGGTAACCAATTGGGAAACAATCTTCATAACATCAACCTTTGACAAAGGTCTAATTACTCAAATTTATAAAGAGCTAAATCAATTGTACAAAAAATCAAAGAATTCTGCAATTGATAAGTGGGCAAGGAACATTAATAGTCAATTTTCAGTCAAAGAAATCAAAACTATTAATTAGCACATGAAAAATGTTCTAAATCTCTTGTAATCGGAGAGATACAAATCAAAACAACTCTGAGATATCACCTCACACAAGCAGATTGGTTAACATGACAGCTATGGAAAGTAATGAATGCTGGAGGGGATGTGGCAAAGTTGGGACATTAATGCATTGCTGGTGGAGTTGTGAATTGATCCAACCAACCATTCTGGAGGGCAATTTGGAACTTTGTCCAAAGGGTACTAAAAGACTGTCTGCCCTTTTATCCAGCCCTTTTATCATAGCACTTCTGGGTTTGTACCCCAAAGAGATAATAAGGAAAAAAATACACATACAAGAATATTCATAGTTGTGCTCTTTGTGGTGGCAAAAAAAATGGAAAATGAGGGGATGCCCTTCAATTAGGGAATGGCTGAACAAATTGTGGTATATGTTAGTGATGGAATACTATTGTACTCAAAGAAATAATAAATTGGAGGAATTCCATGTGAACTGGAATGACCTCCAGGAATTGATGCAGAGTGAGAGGAGCGGAACCAGAAGAACATTGTACACAGAGACTGATATCCTGTGGTACAATCGGATATAGTGGACTTCTCCATTAGTGACAATGCAGTGATCCTGAACAACCCAGAAGGATCTATGAGAAAGAATACAATCCACATTCAGAGGAAAAACCTTGGGAGTAGAAACACAGAAGAAAAACAACTGCTTGATTACATGGGTTGAGGGGATATGATTGCAACCTAGTGCAAACATCAAAAACATGGAAATGGGTTCTGATCAAGGACACCTGTAGTACCCAATGGAATTGCATGTCAGCTATGGGAAGGGTGGGGTAAGGGGAGGGAGGGATAGAATATGATTCTTGTAACCAAAGAATATTGTTCCAAATTGATTTTTTTTTATTTTTAAATTAAAAAAAAGAAGATTATTTCTTCATCCTGGAATTGCTTCTGATTTCATTTCAATTTAGTTCAACAAGTATATTTTAAACAGCTACTAAGTTCCAATCTCTTCTAGGGTCCTGATATATAAAAATAAAACCAAAAATAATCCCCGTCCTTGAGAAATTTAGATTTTGCTGGAGGTAAACTATAGATAGATAGATAGATAGATAGATAGATAGATAGATAGATAGATAGATAGATAGATAGAAATATAATTTCTAGCTTTTGTCTTGATATCTCTATATGTGTATATATACAATGAATTTTCAAAAAAACTAAGTCTGAGGAAGTGTAAAGATGCTACTGACTGGAAGAATCAGGAGGAGTGTCTTGTAAGAGCTGAGCTTTCAGTGGAATTTATGATACCAAGAGGCAAGGGAGGAAGAACAGCAAAGTAGGAAATGGAATATTTTGAATGTCAAACACTCAGTAGGTCAATCTGTCTGGAATATAGAGGGAGAATAATAGGAAATTAGTCTGGGAAGGCAGAGCAACACTAAATTTTGAAGGGTTTTAAGTGTCAAAAAGAAAAGATTAAATGTAAACTTAAGAAGTGATAAATAGGCATTGTATTGAAAAGATCAGATACATGCTTTAAGAATACCGAAGTGACAGCTATGTGGATAGTAAACTGGAAAGAGAAGAAACTAGCGATAGGGAAACCAATTAGAAGTCTAATGTAGTTGTACAATGATTATCTGTAAAAATTTGGCTGCTCTCAGCAATGCAATGAAGTGGGACAATCCTGAAGGACATAGCAGGGAATGCTATCCACCTTCAAAGAAAGAACTGTTGGAATGATATCTCATATCAGTGTATTTATGGTTTTATTTGGGGATTTGGATTATGTATCTAAATGTGGGCTTACAGCAATGACCAAAATGAAGTTGTATTTGCATAACAATAAATATTAAATTAATATTAAATTATTTTTTAAAATAAGTCTAATTTAGTAATTTACATGAGAGGACATAAGGTCCAACTGTAGTGATGATCCTAAGATTAGAGAGGAATGTCCTAATATTATTGATTAAAGATATTTTTGTTTTATTGTTTTAACATTCAGCTTTCCACTTTAGAAGTCCTTGAAAAACCAATATCATTTCCATGAATAAAACACTGACATTAAAATATACTGAGTATGAAATGTAATATTTCTCTCAGTGTGTATTCCTAAAAACTTGCACATTGACGATATTTTAGAGAATTGAATCATACTTCAAATACCATTCTCTTGGAAAGTATTTTACCTTCTTTAAAACAACATTACATATTGAAATATGTCAATGTGAATTTTTTGAAACTCTGCATCTTTAAATGAATTTAAACTTTAAGAGAGATAACTTTGTGAATTTCGAATGCCAGGCAAAACCAATTGTAAAAATAATGTGGTTTTATAAAAGTAATACTTTTCAATACAGAAAAAATGGGGGAATTCTCAGGTTTACACTTATACAGTTCACATATCAAATAAAGAATATGCCATTCTAAAATGATATTTCATTTACTTCTAAATTCCAAAGATTAATTTCAAAATTGTATGAATAATAATACCTGACATTTATGTGGCACTTTATGATTTGCAAATTGTTTTATATACATTATCTCATTTGATTCCCATGACAACACTATGATGTACTCTACTACTAGTATTGTTATGCCCATTTAATAAATGAACAAAAATGGTTCACATGGTACTTTCATATGAATTCCACAGCAAATAACTTTCAGAAGCAAGATTTACTATGGGGTATCATCTAACTCTAAGTTCAATACATTTTCCATAATACTATATGGCAAGCTACATAGTGGTCTTCTATCCTGCCCTCTGGAACTTCTGTTGTATTGTTAACAAGACACCTTGAAAGGTGGAGTCAAGATGGCAGATTAGAAGCAACAAAAGTTGATTCCTCTGTGAAAACCCTTCCACACCAATCAAAAACAAAGCCATCCCTTCAAGGTGGACAGAAAAACAAATCTAACAATTAGACAGAGCTGCAGGACTCTGCTGCTCCATTCACCTTAAAAGGTACACAGAGAAGGTTGAATTCTCTGGATTAAGGAAAAGAAAGAAGGAAAGTCCCAGTGCTCCTCCCTCACCTACTGTGCTGAGACTCTGGTGGTTGGTGGCATCACAGGGGTAGGGCTCAAACCAAGACAGAGTGCCTTGCTACCACAGTTACTGGAAGTTCAGGGCTCTGACCACATCTGGCAAGGAGACATTTGGAGAGAGAAACAGAGAAGAGGGCAGGCTGGTCACAGCCTTCAGCCACCACACAACCATTTTAGACCTTTGCCTCTGGAAGTTTTCACCTCAAGGCACATTCAGGTCTGCAGATTAATTCAACTGGCTTAATCCAGTTCATCAATAGTGCAGAGAAGAAGTCTCTAGAGGGTAGAAAAACTCAATCTCACAGAACTAGTAAACAACCAGGAGAGCAAGTGTACAAAATAGACAGAAAGCCAAACTCAACAACAAGACAGAGTCACAGGTCTCTCCTACTCAACTCAAACTGAAATGTACACAGATAAAGTCAAATATCCTGGTATAAGGGAAAGATCCAACAGCCCTCTCCCAACTTCTGCACTGAGACCAATGGGAGGACTCCAGATGACTGGGATCAAAGGTTGCAACCTCAAGTGAGTACCTTGTTACCACCACAGAATCAGGACTCTGATTGGGCAGCTGGCAGGGAGGCAGCTGGCAGAAAGGAGTAGAGAGGAGGACAATGGGTAACAACCTTCAGCCTCCACACCTTCACTTTCATCTTCAGCCTCTGCTGGCAGCTGAGGAAGATCTGGCCTCTGGGCACATTAATTCATACATACATTCATACAGGTCGGTTCCATCAGCCTAATCAGTTAATAAGTATAGCAGAGAAGCCCCTTCATGGGAGAAAAGCCCAAACTCACAGATCCAGCAAATAAAAAGAGCATCTAGAATACAGCCAATAAGGAAGAGGAAAGAAAGAAAAAATATGAGTAAACAACAGAAAAAAGAAATTAGAAGCAACAGCTTCTATTCAGGTAATGAACAAAGAACAAATGGAACAGAGGAGATGAAAGAACACCAAGAAAAAATTCAGAAACTTCAGCAAATTGGATTCACACTTGGGAAGGACTCAAAACACAATTCAAAAAACAATTAAGGAAGTTGAAGAAAATTGGCGAAAGAACCTAAAAAAACAAAATAGGACATCTGTAAACAGAAGTACATAAACTAAAACAAGAAAATAATGTCTAAAAACCAAATTAACAAGATGCCTTTCATATCAGAACTCTTCCTCTCATAATCTTTCCATTTTATATTAATCCAAACCAGTTATTTCACCGATGTCCCAATGATTACCTTCCTCTACCTATGTAGATCAATGATTTTTCTCTATAGTTGTTTGAGGCATGGAGGCATTGTGATTAATTGAAGATAATCCATTCCAATTCTTTATAATCATGGAAGCCATCATCCCCAAGAAATTTACTGCCCTGTCCACTTCTAATAGACAGACAGAACATCAATGGAGAAATATATTTACTTGAAGACATTTCACAATTTATAGACTGCAGAACCATAAGTCAAAAAGAACTAAATTCAAGACTATCCTCTTACGCTGTGACACTGGGAGAGTCACTTAACCTCTGTTTTCCTCAGTTTTCTCCTCTACAAAATGGAGAAAATAATAGCACCAACCACCCAGGGCTGTTTTGAGGATAAAATAATGTAATATTTGGGAAATGCTTTGCAAAGCTTTACAGGAGATAGAAATGCTATTATTACTCAGTTGTTTCAGTCATTTCTGACTCTTCATGACCCCATTTGGTGTTCTCTTGGCAAAGATACTATAATGCTTTGCCATTTCATTCTCCAACTCATTTTACAGATAAGGAAACTAAGGCAAACAGGGCTAAATGACTTCCCAGGGTCACACTGTTAAAAAGTGTTTGAGGACAGATCAGAACTCAGTCTTCCTGAATCCAGATCTAGTGCTCTAACTCCTATGTCATATAGGTGACCAGTGCTAGCTATTTTTAATGATATTCCCTCTCAGTTTCAAATATATTGTTCTCTGCCTATACACATTACTAATCCTTGTGTTTTGTATCACACAAACACTAAAGTCCCAGGTAGCATCAATTGTTCATGCTCCAGTCCTAGATAGGTTCTCAGACAAAGAACTTGATTTAATATAAATGTTCAGAGCTAGTCTTTTTCAGGAAGGCTTACACCTTGTTCTAACACACAATACGGAGATTTTCTTGCACAGATGGTTCACTGAAGAGGTATTTTTGGGACCTCCCTGACTGTTAGAAGTGGGAGTCCCTCTGTACTTATGTTCTCTATTATTTTTAACAAAACCATTTCTGCTACTTTGCTGTGGTATTCTGTCATAGCATATTCCACAATTCCCAAACATAGATCCTCTGTCGTCTATACCAACCTCTATAGTTTGAAATAGTTACCTTTTGTTATTTATCACTCTCATGTAAGTCCAGAAAGTAAAGGCTTTCCAACCCTTATTTTCATTTAGGAACTATTTAATTGAAAATTCTCTCCAAATTTATCAAGTATCTCTTAATTATTCAATCCAATTTCCTAATTTTTTAAATCTTTATCCTTTTGACCTTTTTCCATCTTTCATCAGATTACTCTTTCCAGATTCTCCTTTGACCTCTCTGGTCATTCCTTCTCAATGTTCTTGGATGTTTCATTATCCATTCCCCATTCCCCTTTATGTGAATATGCCCAGAGCTCTGTGTGCAGAGGGCTTCTCCAGAACAAGTTCTTTCATGGTCCAAATGACTCTTGTTTTTGTCTTTGTGCCTCCAACATCTCATACCGTGACATGGAAAATATTAATCTTCCATATTAATCTTTTAATGTTAATAAATACATGTTGAATTTAATATTTTTTTCACTTTTAGTACTGACATCTGACTGATGATGAATTGTTCTCTTTTGACCCAGACTCACTGAGACCAAAGAGGATAATTTAATTATACCATAATCAAGCTTTTGACCAGGAACCTAACCATTGAGTATCAATCAATACCTGGCTGAAACTCACAGAATGGGAGACAAGAAAGTAAGGAGCCCAAAGCAAAGCTATTCAGTGCTTCACATGTTTGTGATGCTAAGCAAATATTTTCTATTAATAAATGACATTGATTCTTTTAAAAGTCAGCACCTGACACTGTTTATCCAAGCCCTGACATTTTATGGCTGAACACAGTGCCTGTAATTCAGTTGTTTACATTTATATTTTGATTACTTTATAATTATACAGGAATCATTTCTGTCAGGCCGAGGCCAGCCAGGTTCCCAGGCATTAGAAATGGAAAGGAGCACTAGATTTCTCAGCTGAATTTTCATGTGGTTATTTAAGATATGCCAATGGATGCTGCATAACAAATTGTGTGTCCTAATTTATGTTTTTACTGGAGGCCTGTTACTAAGGTGGGGTGATGGACACATTGGTGCAGTATGCTAGAATTTAGAGGGGCCTATATTGCAGTCCTTTAATAGCATAGAAACACCTGGGCTTCACCCATAACTAGGAGAAAAATGAATTAAAATAGAAAGATAACAGATTGTTGCTTTTTATCCTTTCTACTCTACCTATCTATATAACCGATTAATTTCTCAGAAATGTAGCCCAACTGCATTTTCCTCTGCCTCCCCAACAGTGATCACATGAGTTCTTGAAAGTTATACCACCTTTCCCTAAGAAATAGCTGAAGCAAAATTCAAACTGTGTTCTCCCTGCCTCTAAATCCACCATTCTATGCACAATGTCACACTGTCCTCATATGATAAGTACTAAATAAAGGAGTAACCAAAAGAAAGAAGATTCCAAAGGGAGTAGACATGGGAGGGAGGGAGAAGCGATAATGACAGATTATTTTTAATTTTATAATATTTTATTTGATCATTTCCAAGCATTATTCATTAAAGACAAAGATCATTTTCTTTTCCTCCCCCCTCCCACCTCCCATAGCCGATGCGTGATTCCACTGGATATCACATGTGTTCTTGATTCGAACCTATTTCCATGTTGTTAGTGTTCGTTTAGAGTCTCTCCTCTGTCATGTCCCCTCAACCGCTGTAGTCAGGCAGTTGCTTTTCCTCGGTGTTTCTACTCCCACAGTTTATCCTCTGCTTATGAAGAGTGTTTTTTCTAGATCCCTGCCAATTGTTCAGGAACATTACACCGCCCCTAATGGAGAAGTCCATTACGTTCGATTATACCACAGTGTATTAGTCTCTGTGTACAATGTTCTCCTGGTTCTGTTCCTCTCGCTCTGCATCACTTCCTGGAGGTCATTCCAGTTTCCATGGAATTCCTCTACTTTATTATTCCTTTTAGCACAATAGTACTCCATCACCAACATATACCACAATTTGTTCAGCCATTCCACAATTGATGGGCATCCTCTCGTTTTCCAGTTTTTGGCCACCACAAAGAGCACAGCTATGAATATTTTTGTACAAGTCATTTTGTCCATTATCTCTTTGGGGTACAGACCCAGCAGTGCTATGGCTGGATCAAAGGGTAGACATTCTTTTGTCGCCCTTTGGGCATAGTTCCAAATTGCCCTCCAGAATGGTTGGATCAGTTCACAACTCCACCAGCAATGAATTAATGTCCCGACTTTAAGACATCCCCTCCAACATTCATTACTTTCCTTTGCTATTATGTTAGCCAATCTGCTAGGTGTGAGGTGATACCTCAGAGTTGTTTTGATTTGTATCTCTCTGATTATAAGAGATTTAGAACACTTCTTCATGTGCTTATTAATAGTTTTGATTTCTTTATCTGAGAACTGCCTATCCATGTCCCTTGCCCATTTATCAATTGGAGAATGGCTTGATTTTTTGTACAATTGATTTAGCTCTTTATAAATTTGAGTAACTAAATCTTTGTCAGAGGTTTCTATGAAGATTTTTTTCCCAATTTGTTGTTTTCCTTCTGATTTTAGTTAAATTGGTTTTGTTTGTACAAAAGCTTTTTAATTTGATGTAGTCAAGATTATTTATTTTACATTTTGTGATTCTTTCTATGTCTTGCTTGGTTTTAAAGTCTTTCCCCTCCCAAAGGTCTGACATGTATACTATTCTGTGTTTACCCAATTTACTTATGGTTTCCTTCTTTATGTTTAAGTCATTCACCCATTTTGAATTTATCTTGGTGTAGGGTGTGATGTGTTGATCTATTCCTAATCTCTCCCACACTGTCTTCCAATTTTCCCAGCAGTTTTTATCGAATAGTGGATTTTTGTCCCAAAAGCTGGGATCTTTGGGTTTATCATATACTGTCTTGCTGAGGTCGTTTGCCCCCAGTCTATTCCACTGATCTTCCTTTCTGTCTATTACCCAGTACCAAATTGTTTTGATGACTGCTGCTTTGTAATATTGTTTAAGGTCTGAGATTACAAGGCCCCCATCATATGTGTTTTTTTTTCATTATTTCCCTGGATATCCTTGATCTTTTGTTCTTCCAAATGAACTTTGTTATGGTTTTTACTAACTCAGTAAAGAAAATTTTTGGGAGTTCCATGGGTATGGCACTAAATAGATGAATAAATTTGGATAGGATGGTCATTTTTATTATATTGGCTCATCCTATCCACGAGCAGTTAATGTTTTTCCAATTGCTCAAGTCTAGTTTTAGTTGTGTGAAGAGTGTTTTGTAGTTGTGTTCATGTAGTTCCTGTGTTTGTCTTGGGTGATAGATTCCTAGGTATTTTATTTTGCCTAAGGTGATTTTGAATGGGATTTCTCTTTCTAGTTTTTGCTGCTGAGCTTTGTTGGAGATATATAGAAATGCTGATGACTTATGTGGGTTTATTTTGTATCCTGCAACTTTGCCAAAGTTGTTGATTATTTCAATTAGCTTTTTGGTTGAATCTCTAGGATTCTTTAAGTAGACCATCATGTCATCTGCAAAGAGTGATAACTTGGTCTCCTCCTTGCCTATTTTAATGCCTTCAATTTCTTTTTCTTCTCTAATTGCTACTGCTAGTGTTTCCAGTATAATGTCAAATAGTAGAGGTGATAATGGGTATCCTTATTTCACTCCTGATCTTATTGGGAATGCATCTAGTTTATCCCCATTGCAGATGATATTAGCTGATGGTTTTAGATATATACTGTTTATTATTTTTAGGAATGACCCTTCTATTCCTATGCTTTCTAGTGTTTTTAATAGGAATGGGTGTTGTATTTTATCAAAGGCTTTTTCTGCGTCTATTGAGATAATCATGTGGTTCTTGTTGGTTTGCTTGTTGATGTGGTCAATTATGTGGATGGTTTTCCTAATATTGAACCAGCTCTGCATCCCTGGTATAAATCCTACTTGATCATGGTGGATGACCCTTCTGATCACTTGCTGGAGTCTTTTTGCTAGTATCCTATTTAAGATTTTATCATCTATATTCATTAGGGAGATTGGTCTATAGTTTTCTTTCTCTGTTTTTGACCTGCCTGGTTTTGGAATCAGTACCATATTTGTATCATAAAAGGAATTTGGTAGAACTCCCTCTTTGCTTATTATGTCAAATAGTTTGTATAGTATTGGGATTAACTGTTCTCTGAATGTTTGATAGAATTCACTGGTGAATCCATCAGGCCCTGGGGATTTTTTCTTAGGAAGTTCTTTGATGGCTTGTTGGATTTCATTTTCTGATATGGGATTATTTAAGAATTCTATTTCTTCTCCTGTTAGTCTAGGCAGTTTGTATTTTTGTATATATTCATCTATATCACCTAAATTGGTGTATTTATTGCCATATAATTGGGCAAAGTAATTTTTAATGATTGCCTTAATTTCCTCTTCATCGGAGGTGATATCCCCCTTTCCATCTTTGATGCTGTTAATTTGCTTTTCTTCCTTCCTTTATTTAATTAGATTGACCAGTACATTGTCTATTTTGTTTGTTTTTTCAAAGTACCAGCTTCTTGTCTTATTTATTAAATCAATAGTTCTATCACTTTCGATTTTATTAATTTCTCTCTTAATTTTTAGGATTTCTAGTTTGGTTTTCTGCTGGGGGTTTTTAATTTGATCGCTTTTGAGTTTTTTTGTTTGCATTTCCAATTGATTGATCTCTGCTCTCCCTAGTTTGTTAATATATGCATTCAGGGATATGAATTTACCTCTGATTACTGCTTTGGCTGCATCCCAAAAGGTTTGAAAGGATGTCTCACCATTGTCATTTTCCTCGATGAATTTATTAATTGTTTCTATGATTTCTTCTCTAACTAAATGTTTTGGAGTATCATATTGTTTAATTTCCAATTAGTTTTTGATTTGGTTTTCCATGTACCATTACTAATCATTATTTTTATTGCCTTGTGATCTGAAAAGGCTGCATTTATTATTTCTGCTTTTCTGCATTTGTGTGCCATGTTTCAGTGACCTAATATATGGTCAATCTTTGTGAATGTGCCATGTGGTGCTGAGAAGAAGGTGTATTCCTTTTTATCCCTATTTATTTTTCTCCATATGTCTATTAATTCTAATTTTTCTAAGATTTCATTCACTTCTTTTACCTCTTTCTTATTTATTTTTTGATTTGATTTATCTAAATTTGATAATGGTTGGTTTAAGTCTCCCACTAATATGGTTTTACTGTCTATTTCTTTTTAAATTCTCCTAGTTTCTCCATTAGAAATTTTGGTGCTATATTATTTGGTGCATACATGTTGATTAGTGATATTTCCTCATTATCTAAAGTCCCTTTTAACAAAATATAATTACCTTCCCTATCCCTTTTGATCAGGTCTGATTTTATTTTGGCTTTATCAGATATCATGATTGCCACTCCTGCCTTCTTTCTGTCAGTTGAGGCCCAGAAGGTCTTACTCCATCCTTTAATTCTGACCTTGTGGGTGTCTACCCGCCTCATGTGTGTTTCTTGAAGACAACATATGGTAGGGTTTTGGATTCTAATCCACTCTGCTATTTGTCTACTTTTTATGGGTGAGTTCATCCCATTCACGTTCAAAGTTATGACCTTCACTTGTGGACTCCCTGGCATTTTGATATCCTTCCCTAATTCTAACCTTTCTTCTTCAGCTCTACCTTTTAGTTCAGTGATTTACTTTAAATCAGTCCCCCTAGTCCCCTCCCTTGATATATTTCCCTTTCTAGTCCCTCCCTTTTTGTTGCCTCCCCCTACCCCCTCTTCTCCCCTCCCGTTTTTATGTTTCCTCCCTCCCTACCTCCCTTGGTTTTCCCTTCTCCCTTACCTTGTTGGGTAAGATAGAATTCAAGATCCCAATGGATCTGGATGTTCTTCCCTCTCAGAGTTGATTTCCCTGAGAGTAAGGTTTAAGTAAAAACTCTCTTCCTCTCCTTCTTATAGGAGTTTTCTTCCCCTCCCCTTCCTGTGTGAATCTTTGTGTGAGAAAAATTATTCTATTTGGTTTTTATTTTCCCCCTATTTACACATTACATTTTCCCCACCTGTTAGTATACATAGATTGATATAAATGCAGTCCTTATAGAAGAGAGTTTGAGTAAAAGAAGAAGATAACATTTTTCTCCTTTTCCCTTTCCTTCATATTTACCTTTTCAGGTATTCCATGCTCTTTGTTTTTTGATATCGAACTTTCCACAGAGCTCTGGTCTTTTCTTTGCAAAAAGTTGGAAATCTTCTATTTTGTTGAATGCCCATACTTTCCCTTGGAAGTATATAGTCAGTTTTGCTGGGTAGCTGATTCTTGGTTGAAGGCCCAGCTCTCTTGCCCTTCATGATCATGCCTTGTGATAATTCAGAGTGGAACTTGCAAGGTCTTGTGTGACCCTGATTGGCATTCCTTTATATCTAAATTGTCTTTTTCTGGCTTCTTGTAGGATTTTTTCTTTTGCTTGAAAGCTTTGGAATTTGGCAATTACATTCCATGGAGTTGCCTTTTGGGGATTTAGTGTAGAAGGTGTTCTGTGAGCTCTGTCAGTGGCTGTATTGCCCCCTTGTTCTAGAATCTCTGGGCAATTTTCTTTGATTATATCTTGTATTACGATGTCGAGTTTGGTGTTTATTTCTGGCTTTTCTGGTAGTCTAATTATTCTTAAATTGTCTCTTCTCCCTCTATTTTCCAAGTCTGTCACCTTGTCAGTGAGATATTTTATGTTCTCTTCTAATTTCTTGGTCTTTTGGCTTTGCTTTATTAGTTCTTGCTCGTTGTCTTCAAGTTGCCTAATTCTGACTTTTAAAGCCTGGTTCTCCTTTTCACTTTGGTCAAACTGGTTTTGTAGATGCATGAATTTCTTTTTCATTATTTCCCACTTTTCCTCCCAGAAGGTTTCTATCTTTTTGATCCTTTCTGAATCAAATTCTTCATGGGTTTGTGGAGAGTTTCCATTTCCTTTGGAAGGTTTCAGAGCATTTGCTTTTGTTTCCTCTTCTATCTCCTCTGTATTTTGTATTTTTGTTCCATAAAATGTGTCCAAAGTCGCCCCCTTCTTCTTGTTTTTCTTGGAATTTTGAGGCTTTTGTGCTTCTGTGGAGTTTGCCATCTCTATCTGAGTGGGGAGGACTTGCTTTTCTTATCTCTGTCTGGTGTTCAGAGGTTTTAGCCCTAGGCAGATTGTCAGTTCTATTCAGTTGTTGTTCTGTCTTCCTGGGGAAGCCAGGAATTGCTGGTGTTTATGTGTTACTGCCCTCCTTAGTTCCCTCCCGATGCTTCTCCATTGCCTTACTTCCACACGTTGAGCCTGGCTTGGCACTCTCTGCAGGGTGTTTGTTGATGTGCCTTAGCCGGCCAGAAGAGCCAGCACTCTGAGGGGGAGGGGCTGCGGCTTCCCGGAGCTCTGAGGGCTCCTGATAGGATTAGCTTTCCCTGGATTGAACTGAGTATGCCCTGAGGCAGGGACCTTTTGTGAGACTCTGATGGAAGGATCCAGCCAGGGGGTTACAAGCTCCTCCCGTCTCTCTCTGTTTCCCTGCTGTCTGTGTTGGGTGCCCCCTTGTCTGAGTCAGGTTGTTTTCAGGAAGAGGTCGACAGAATAGCCGGCCCTGAGGCTCTGAGGTTCCCTCTGCTGCCTTGGACTCGTCGCTCTGGGTTGGGGGGGATGGGTCCTGGGACCTTCCTTCTGCCTACCCCTTACGTCCAAGTGATCTCAGGTTCTGGCTTTTGGGGGGGGTGGTACCTTTTGATCCAGGTCCAGGAGGAGGATTCCCGGGATCTATACTGTTGTTCGTTTTGAATTTCGGTGCCCTAGGAGCATATAGTTTGAGTTCGGTAGGGAAGGGTTTCCGGAGATCTGAACTTTAGCTTTCTCTAAGCCACCATCTTGACCGGAAGTCCCGATAATGACAGATTTTTAAAGACAAATTTGCCAGTGTCAAAATTTCATCCAGGCCTCATCCCAACAGTAGATTCTGAGTGACTTCTTGAATTATAAACCCATTGGATTCATTAACCTCTGCCAGTTTCTTTAATGACACTATTAAACTTGAGCTGAAGTCTTACTGAAACAATTCCTCCCTCCATTTGAAGGTTCTATATTAAATCAGTGCATTGATAAGAAAGGGTTAATTGATTGTTTCTTCTGGACTATCTTTGGCATGTTCCCATGTTGAATGTCCTGTTTAGTTCTCATTATGGAATGACAAACCTCTATGCAGAAGTGAAAAGGATAATGAGACCAGAGATTAGTGCCTGTCAGTACCAGTTAATCATAATCCAAAGCACCAGACAACATGGAAAACCTAGGTCGGTAGAGTCTATAATGATAGTAGCAAAGCTCATTCTGGTTCCAAAGTGCCCCATATCAGTTATATGAGTAGACTGAAAAATCAAATGCCAGTCCCTTCCAGCAGCTTAGATATGCACTCAGACATAAAGAGCATGTCTTTTACATGCTCTTTTACATGCTCTTAAAGACAACCCTGCCTCTTATCATCTCTCTTCTTGGATATTAACTGCCTTTCTCTCTCTGGATTCCTAATACTGGTTCCCCAAAAGGTTTGTCCAACCATCTTCTAGGTCCTTAAAGCTATCATATGAGCAATGCTCTATTATTCACACTTCAGGTATCATCCTCATGCCTTGAACTGGCTGTCCCTCAGATGCAGAATATTTTCCCTTCTCACCTCTGCCTCTTGAGACTCCAAGTTTCCTTAAAATTTAGCTTGTTGGTATATAAGTCCATTAGAACACAAAGGTAGGGGATATGTGTGTGTGAGGAACAAAAAGAAAACCAGTTTGTGTCACAAAGTTCAAGAGGTGGGATAGGGATGAAAGGGGAATAAGCATGTATTAATGTTTATTGTGTGCTAGGCATTGGGCTTTAGAAATATTTTCTCATTTGATTCTCATGACAACTATTATAGGTAAGTATTATTTATAGGACCAACTTGGGGCAAACAGAGGTTAAGTGATTTGCTCAGGATCACACTGCTCCTGTTTCTGAGTCTAGATTTTAACTCAGGCCTTTCTGATTCCAGATCCAGCAATATCCACTCATTTAGCTGCACAAGAACTATGTTTTTGCCTTTCTTTGTTTCACAAGACCCATAACCTAGTAAGTGCTTCATAACTAAGAACAACTCAACAACTCAAGAGACTCCCTTCCTGATTCTCACCCACCCTCAGTTATGAATACCTTCCCCTGTAAAGTAACATTATGTCTTCTTTATATGTTTATTATCCATACCTATGTGTATGTTTGATATATACCAATTATAGTCAATCAAGAATTTTATTAAGCACCTGTTCTGTGCTATGTACTGAGGATACAAATATAGAAATATTTAAAATCCTTTCTCTCAAAGACATTAATATCCAATAGGGTATCTAACAAATACAGAGTTAAGTATATATGGAATAAATATAAAGAAAATAAACACAAGGCAATTTGAGAGGGAAGACACTTTCAGATGAGGAGAATCAGGACTGGCTTTGCTTAACTGAAATGCATTTTGAAAGGAAAAAGAACTTCTATGTAGAGATAAAGAAGGAGTACATTCCTGGTGTGGGAGAGACAGCCCATGCAAAGACAAAAGGACAGGAGATAAAATGCATTATGTGAGAAACAGAGAGAAAACCATTTTCATTGTATCGCCAACTATCAGAGAAGGCTCATGATATAAATGAGAATAAACCAATTGTTAAATTTGTTGTGAACATTTAAATTGGCAAGCCAGGAAACACTAAAAATTCAGACTGATTTATTATTTCACTGATTTTCTATACTTACAAAGAGATGAAAAAGTGTTGATAATGTATACTACACTGTCTTGCTGACATTTCTTTTTCTCAGAAAGCAAGTTGTTAAACATTACCAGCAAGCACACCACTAAATGAGGTTAACACAATACCCCTTGAGTGTAGGGCAAAGTTCAGACTATATTATTTTTAACTTGATGGTATAAAACATTAACTCATTACAAATCAGAAGGAACCACAGATATAACTGAATGGTAAAGAGGAAAAATGTTTATGACCAATGGTTAGATGTAGATAGAGCACTAGCCATAGAGTCAGAAAGACAAGTTCAAATCCAGTGTCAGATACTTACTAGGCTTACAAATCCAGTTCAGTCACTTAACTTCTCTCAGTCTACCAGTATGAAAAAATGAGAATAAGAATAACATCTAGAGTTGTTGTAAGAATAAAATTAGATAATTTTGGAAAGTACTTTGCAAACTTTAAATTGCTGTAAATAGCTGTAGACCTGTAAAGGATCCTCAGGAAACATTGAGGCCAAACTATTCATTATGTGGTGAAACAGATTTAAAGTGGTTGTCAAACACCCAAGATCACACAATTAATAAGTCTCATGAATAGGATTGGAAGCCAAATCTTCATGATTCCAAGTCTAACAAACAGTCCAGCAGACCATACTGCCTCTTATATTCACTGAAACAAGGTGCCATGACTTTGGGCACTCAGAAGACCCTGGGAAAGGAATAAATGTCAAAGAAACATAGCTCCTTTCAAACATGACTCTAAGTACTATGGATTGACTCAGAAGGCATTAATTATTGATAAACAAATTTCTAATCCAGAGGACTTTAGGGGTGAACTCTGAAGCACTGTTTCCAAGACAATGTTTAAAATCCCAAGCCAGTCTTTAAAAGTATCTGTCCAGTACCCAAAGACAGCAACAACACAAACTACCTTCCACATAATTAAAAATTCAGTTCCCTTGGTAAGTTTAATTCTGTGGTCAAGTTCTGAGGTTCTGCCTTTCCCCTGCCCCATCCCCTCTTGCCTTGCTATGGCTTACATTGACACTGGATTGGTTATTTGTATCCCCCAGCTGCCATGTCTTCAACTGTTGCAGTAGAAAAATAGTCCTACTATTTTGCATAGTAGGACTATATAAATACTACATATATATATATATATATATATATATATATATTAGAAAAATAGGCTTCCTACTCTTTTGACTATGTTTTTTCTAATATAAGCTCTTTCCCAGTAGAAACATTCTTTGTACTAGAATCCTGAGTGCTTATCCCAGGGTCTGGTACATAAAAGGTATTTAATAAAAGCTTGTTGATTCATTGAAAAGTATTTATTGTGGCAGGCATTCAGGAAAGCACTCTTCATACATGGAAAACTCATTTGATTGCTTCTGGATGCAAAAACAGACAGCTCTCTAAGAAGAGAGATGAAAAAGGATGCTATGCATCAGAATCACCTATGAGGGAAGTCCCAGGCTTTAAAGAGGGTTAAAATGTGACAACCCAATTGGAGGGAGGAATTCTCAGCCCCTGCCCACGCTAATATAAAAGAGATCAGTTTATCAAGGGACTGTGGGCACAAAGAAACAATAAGGGCCTAACCTCTTCAGTGGCATAGAACTAAAAGATACGGTTCTGACTGAATGTAGAAGGACGTTTGATGATCACCAGAAGAGGAGTAAGGTTTTATGGTTTTCCTGATGGTCAGTATCTCAAGTATCAATTTGTTCTGCAATAAGAGAATTAAATAAAACCCTCCCTACATTACAATGACAAATTTATCATGAAGCTAAGTAGGTCTAGAATTAGAAGGAGTCTTTAAGACCATCCAATTTTATTCCCATCATTTTTACTTCTGGGGAAACTGAGGCCAAGTAACTTATGCAAAGTAACAAAGATATTAAAAGCAAAACGGGATCAAAATGAGGTTTTTCTCAGTACAAATGAAATTGACTATCCATTCTATTATATCCCGTCCTGAATTATTAGTTTATATTCCCCTTCCTACCAAAAAAAGGATAAAAAAGAGACTTCCCAAAATGCCACCTGTCTTCTCTCTTACCCATTAAACTGTATTCCCTCCTGTTAGAGCAATATAGGTCAACATTATATTGCAGGCAATCCCTTGAACTTAAAGATTGAATCTAAGCTTTTGAGAACAGGGATATATTCATTTTTGTATTGTAATCACAGTATCTGAAACATAGTAGGAGTTTAAGAAAGGTTTGTTGACAAGGGGATTTATTGAAATCAAAGGACCAAAATTTCAGCCCTTGCTATGACATTTATTATACATATATTTGGGTTGTCTTAAACAAGCTGCTTAACCTTTCTAATGTTCAGTTTCCTAAAAATGAGAATAGCATTACTTCTACTACCAGTACATGGGGTTATTTTGTACTTTATTAACATTAAAGACTAATGACTTTATAAATGTTAAGGACACAGAAACAGTGTACAAAGCTGACCTCAGAATCAGGAAGAATTCATTTAAAATTCTGCCTCTGATGCATACTGTGTAATACTGGTAAGTCACTTAACACCTCAAAGATCCTAGGAAATACTTTAAGACTATAACTTGAGAGCAGCTAGGTTGTAAAGTGGTTAGAGTGCCAGGTAGACCTGAGTTCAAATGTGACCTCAGACACTTTCTACCTGTGTGATCCTGGGCAAATCACTTACTCCTGATTGCCTAGATGGTGCCATTCTATCTTAGAGTTGTTATTAGGAGAGAAAGTAAGGGGTTTTTTAGACAATGTAACTTGCAAAGCCAAGTATGCATTGGTCAAAGAAGCATCCTTACTGGTGGCTACCAATTCAATCAAGCAAAAAGCAATTATTAAGCACTTATTTTATGCCAGGCTTTGAGCAAAGTATTGAAGATGTAAAGAAAAAAATTTTAAGTACCTGCCACCAATGGATTCACATTCCAATGTACAGTATACAAAATTACATATGGAAGAGGTTGGAGATGATCTCTGAGGAGACACTCAAAGATGGGGGGACTAGGAAAAACCTCCTGAAAAAAGTAGAATTTGAGGGGAAACTTTTAAGGGAAAAGGTGAAGAGTGGGAATATTCTAGATGCAAGGGACATGTAGTACAAAGGTATAGACAGGGGGAATGACAAGAAATCACAAATACAGTCAAAAAAACAATATAAATGTTAGCTATAGAGAAATATGCATATAAATGTAAGTAATTTTATTATCTGATTTTCCAAACAAAATAACAAAATTTAGATATGTGTGAATATAAACAGATACGGTATATATACATCACATGAATCTCTTACTTTTCAGTCAGATATGTTAATGCTACTTGGATACTGTTCACGTAAATATAAGCTATTGTTTTGTTGTCTAGTCATTTTTCAGTCATGTCCAATTCTTCAAGTTCCAATTTTGGGTTTTCTTGGCAAAGATATCAGAATGGTTTGCCATTTCTGTCTACAAATCATTTTACAGATGAGGAAACAGGCAAAAAGAGTTAAGTGGCTTACTTGGGGTCACACATCAAGTAAATGTCTGAGGCTAGATTTGAACTCAGGAATATTAATTTTCCTGACAGTCTCAGCGTGTCACCCAGCTGCCTCAAAATACATTATAGAACTACCTCTTTTGGAGATATTGATCCTGTTAAAGGGATTTTCTTAATCTTTCCTTCTATCTCCTTAAGAGGCTAGAGAGCAGGATTTCTAAGTTGATAAGAACTGTCAGGAGTCAGTAATATTATATAAATACAATCCATAGAAATTATTTTGAGAGGCAGAAAGAGGAAGTTGATAAAGGTGCTGGGTTTGGCAGGAGGGAGACCAAGATTTAAATCCTACCTCTGAAGCCTTCTGTCTGTGTGACCTTGAGTAAGTCATTTAGCCACTCTGAGCCACAGCCAGTTCCCTAAAGACACACATTTGCAAGTACATATAAAAGGGCAGCAAGTAGATAGAGTACTTGGCCTGCAGTCAGGAAGACCAGCTTCCTGAGTTCAGACACTTAATAGCTAGGTGACCCAGGACAAATCATGTAATGCTTTTTTGCCTCAGTTTCCTTATCTGAAAAATGAGCTAGAAAAGGAAATGGTGACTCCTGTATCTTTGTCAAAAAAAAAAAAGCCTCAAAATGGGGTCATAAAGAATCAGCACTGAAAAACAACTGAATAACAAAAGTACATATGAAATTAGAGAGAGTAGAATAAATAATGTAATCATTGTTTGAAGTCTAACAATTGATAACATGATTTTATGAAACTACAAATTGACCCTTGCCCCTGACAACCTGTTTGTTAGAAGCCCTCCTACTGACCCTTGTTCCCAGACTGAACCCTAAATACTCAAGCACTCCTGGGTTACTTCAGATAGAATTAACAGAGATAATCAAATCTCGGATACCCTTTTTGTTTTTTTAGTTTCTTTTCTATATCTGGGCTACTCCCAGGTATCCTGGCTTTTGGCTTTCACATTTGGTCTCTCTCAGTCATTTTAGTCTGTGGTTAGTTCAAGTCCCAAGTGAGTAATAGGACATAAGGCCTCCCCCTTCTCTGAAATCCATATAAGCTGTAGTTGAGTGGAAGTTGCAGTGCTGAGCTTCTCTGCAGCTTCCCAGATTAATCTTTCTACTTCCATTAAAGATCCTTTTTATAACTACTTTAGTAGCTCTGTGTTTTGTTTTATTTTTTTCAGATTGACACAATGCATCCTATTTAAAATTCACATCATTTTTAAGGAATGGTATTGTTAGGATCAATACCTAGAAAACAATACCATTATTCACAGAAATAAGTATGTTTCCATAATGAAGATAATCCACTGCCAAATAAAGAGTTGGGCAAGTGACTCAGCCCATTCTTCAGTATACTTGTAATTCCTAACAAAATATTTATAATTGTGCAAAGTAAAAATCTCTCACTTTCCTCACCTGTTGAAGAGCTTCAAAAAAGAAAAGAGTGAAATCACAGGCTGCATTTAAATGTTACTTGGTATCAACTTTGGAGAAACCACAAAAATCATTCAGTCGATCCAGCTGTTTGAGCTTTGTTTGTGTATTTCTTTGTTTCCTATGAAACAAAGCTAACCAACTCTGCTTGGGGTGGTTTAGAAGAGAGGGGGGGAAATTTTGGATGTTACACTGAATATCTCACCTTTCATTCAGATGTGTTAATACTATAAGATATTGTCCATATAAATATCTTATAGGATTGCCTATCGGGGGCTATTCATGTGTAGGATTTATTTTGAGAGGCAGCAAGAGTCAATACATAAGACAGTTGAGTTTAGCATCAGGATAATCTGATCTCTGAAACTTATTTTCATGAGACCTTGAATAAGTCATTCAACCCTTCTGTCCCAGAGGTACTTCCTAAAGTCGTCAGTGAAGTTTGTGGCTAGTAAATGGAGTGGCCAAAGAGGGAGTTCCCTATGCCACCAAAATCCTAGAGCCTTCATCCATTTTCCTATCTGTATAATGTCATTTTAGAAAGACATCCACTGAAGCAAAGGTCAGAAATTCACAAACAATAACATAATAACATAAAATAAAAGTCAGAAATAAGTCGTTTTGACAGCCAGAGTTTCTGTATCTTATTCTAGATCCCACCATCCTGTTGAGAGAGTCACCAGGCCAAGCATTTGCCAAATCTTCAAAAATGTGACAATGGCATTAGTCCTGAGAACTCTGACCTTTCCCTTATACTTTTCACAGGGGAAAAACAAAATGTCTAAAAATAATTCAAATCTTTACATCTTTACCGACGGTACTAAACTGCCCTTTTCTTTGTGTGGATATGAAAAAGATACGGTCTTGCTGCTGGTGGTATTTGCTCTGTGGGAGAGAAGTTGAAATAACATTCTGAAAGCAAATAGACTGCAAATGATTTAGGCCTTTTGAAAATAACTCTCTTGGTATTGATTCACTTTGGGTATAAAAGCCTGCTGGATGGACTGAAAGCCAGGCCTGAGCACATGCAGCCAAGCCAGTAAAGAATCCTATTCAAGGAGCATGAGTATTCTAAGAAATGTCAGCTGGGGAGGGCAGGTTCAAAGAAGTACCCACTGGCTATATATCCTTCAATTTTGTTTCAGCCTCTAAAAAGACATTCAATCTAGCCTAAATACACTCTGTCTCATTCAGAGCTGAAGATTTTGCAAAGGATAAAATCATTACTGGATAAAGTAGAGATCATCCAGCAAAGGAAATGAAAAAGTTTCCTAGCAAAACCAACAAAGCCTCCTGATAGAGACGCCACATAGATAGCTTTGTTGGTTTTCCAAACTGCAGCAGCTTCACTATAACTAACTTGCACACTAGTGAGCTGGGGTTCTAAAGATAATTTTTATTGTACTGAATGTATTTCAATGATACTGAGAATGGCTTAGGTGAGGGATGGAGAGATGATAAGCTATAATTATTTCCTTGAAGGAAAAATGCCTCTGTGCTGGGAATATATACACCTCCTCCAAAATCACTTTAATTAGTAAAAGACTGTTTAAGCATCCTTTTCATTTTGGACTGGATTGTTTAACAATAATAATAAAACATTTATATGAAGCTTTAAGTTTCACAAGCCTCTTTAAAAATATAATTTCCTTTTATCCTTACAACAACTCTAAAAGGAGATGTTACTATTATCCCTTTTTCACAATTAAGAAATTGAGGCAGATAGCAATTAAGTGACATGCCCAGAGTCACAATGATGATGAGTTTCTGAAGCTGGTTATGAATGGAGGTCTTTCTGACTCCAGGCCTGGCTCTCTATCCACTACACCACCCAGTTGCCTATGGACTCATTATGCTTTTCTTTGCTTCACTATACAAGGCTCTGGTATCATGTTTGGATATATAGAGCATGAGTTGACATTCTCACTCTTTCAGAACATCTGAAATGTTGAGTAGGAACAGATTAGATCCCACCTCAAATCATAAATTTAGAACTAGAAAGGACTCCATGAGTTTTATATGTAATATAGTATATGAGTATTATTGATGGAGTCAGGGAAACTCAGTTTATATATTAGCTTTACCATTCACTTACTTGGTGACCTGTTTGGTCACCTAACATCTCTTACCCTCAGTTTTCTCATCATTAACAAAAAGGGTGAATGAGATAACCTTTGGGATCACTTTCACATCTGTTTCCATAGTACTAGAACCTACGTCACCACTTTCATTTGATAAATGAAGAAACTGATTCCCAAGGAGTTCAAATAGTTTATCAGTCAATCAACATTTATTAAGCCCCTCTATGTGCTAATTACTGTGCTATATGAGAGGGATACAAAAAGCAAAAGATAGTCTCTGACCCCAACTTGCTAACAATCTAATGAAAGAGACAAGAAAACAAATATGTACAAATAAGCTATAATCAAGAAAAGAAATAATTAAAAGAGGAAACCACTAAAATTAAGATGGATTGAGAAAACTTTCTTGGATAAAGTAGGGTTTTAGTTGGCACTTGAAGGAAGCCAGGGAAGCCAGGAAGTATAGATGAGTAAGAAGAGAATTCCAGGTATGTATGTGGTACAGCTAGAGATAATGCCCAGAGCCAAGAGATGGAATATTTTTTTTCCATGTAATAGCAAGGAGTCAGGTGTCACTGAATAACAGAGTACACAAAGGGAGTAAGGCATAAGAAGCCAGGAAAGACAAGAAGGGGACAAATCATAATGGGTTTTGAAAGCCAAGCAGAGGATTTTATATTTTTTCCTGACAGTAAAAGGGAGGCACCAAACTTGATTGAATAGAGGGGTAACATGGTCAGATCTATGCTTTAGGAAGGTTAATTTTGTAGCTGACTTGAAAATGAATTCAAATAGGAAAATGATCAAGGCAGGGAAACCAAGTAGCAGGCTATCAAAATAGTCCAGAGGCGAGGTGATGAGGGATTACCAGGATGGCGTTTGAAGAAAGGAGTGAGAGTTCACAAAAAGATGTTACAGAGGTAAAAACAACAGGACATGACTACTGATTAGATTCAGAAAGTTAGAGAAAATGAGGAGTTCAGACAGATATCTAGATAGGAACCTGGGCAGATAGTACTACCATCAATAGTAAGAGGAAATTAGGAACAAGGGAGGTTTCTGGGGGAAAGATAATGAATTATACCAGGAGAACATTATGCATTGTAACAGCAGCATTATAAAGAGGATCAGCTGTGAAAGAGACCAACACAATGATCCAAGCCAATTTCAAAGGACCCATGATGAAAAATGCTATCCATTTCCAGAGAGAGAACCGGTGAATTCTGTGTGTATGTAGAGTGAACTAATTTTTTCACTTAATTTTTCTTACATTTTTGTTTTGTTTTGTTTTTTCAACATGACTAATAATGGAAGAATGTTTTACATGACTTCACATGAATAAATGATACATTTGCTTGCTTTATCAAGGGATGGGGTAGGGATAGGAGGGAAAGAATTAAAAACTAAAAATTTGTAAAAATAAATGTTAAAAATTAGCATAAGCTTGAGAGAAGGAAAGATAATGAGGTCTGTTTTGGACATATTGAATTTAAGATGTTTATAGGACATCCAATTCAAGATGGCAGTTAAAGATGCAAGACTGGGAGTCAGAAAATGAGATTAGAGCTGGATAAGTAGATGCAAGAGTTTGGAGGAGAAAAAAGAGATAGAACTCTCTCCTTTCCAACTCCTCATTCCAAGCACTTCCCTTTGACCTGAGCCTCTCTCTCCCTGGCCTAGTCTGCCACTAGCCCTGTGATTCCAAACTGACTTCTCTTTATCAATCACAAGATACTTTCTGCATATTATTATCTGACTATTCAGTGATCAAATCATGGTTTTCCTTCTAAATTAAACTTGTTTCCAAGTACATTAAATTTCTCATTGATTCATTGATTATTTGGGCTTTTTATTATTATAGAATTGAGTGAAAGAGGAAACCTCCAATCATATCTATATAACCCATATCTTAATTATTAAGACTAGACAATGCCACCATCCATCCAATGTAGGAAAAATCCATAAACACCATTTTCCTTTATTTAGAATGTTCAGCTACTACCACCACAATCTCCCATGTCTCTGCCTCTCAAAATTTAATCGATACTCAAAGAGTTACAAATCTGTGTACATCTTTTGCCCCAGAAATACCACTATTTGTTTGATTTACTAAGGTGATTGGGGAAAAGAACCTATATGTTCTAAAATATTTATAGCAGCCCTCTTTGTGGTGAAAAAACTGGAAATTGAAGGGATGTCCATCATTTGAGGAATAGCTAAACAATTTGTGGCATACCCTTGTTATGGAATACTACTACATCATAAGAAATAATAGGCTAATTTGGGGAAAAACATGGAAAAACCTATATGATATTATGAAAAATGAAACAAGTAGAACCAAATTAACATTATTTATAGCAACATAAATATTGTTTAAAGAATGACTTGTATGTGTCCACCTTCAGAAAAAGCATTAATAAATAAAAATGCTACATGTAATTTTATATATACACGTATATTTTTGTCAAAAGATGCCTTCTCTAATGGGGGGATGGGAGAAAATGGGAGTAAATGGTATTTTAATGTAACCAACAAACAAATAAATAATTTTTAAAAGAAGGAAATACAGCAAAAAGAAATTCAACCCATCTTCCAATGTCTTGCTCAAATTCAACCAAAGCCCTAGTCAGCACACAGACATATCTCCTTCTTTAAACTCTTATGCAACAATGTATTATTCATATGGTACAAATAACAACTTCTTATAATAGTTATTTATGAGTTTTATCTCCCTTCTTAGTTTGTAAGCTTTTTGATAGTAGCAAAAATATCAAATACTTGGATCTCCTATAGCATCTGGGCTAGTGCTACATAGATTAAAACATAATAATATAAATAATAATAGTTCTATTTCTATAGTTCATTTCTGTAGTTCTTAATTCAAAAAGCACTTTATATAGTAGCTCATTCGATTCAATAGATTCAAATATTCAACAAATATTAAGAGTTTAAGATTAAATGTTTGTTCAATTGATTAATAAATTAATCTAAATTTAGAATGCTTTGCAAAGTACATTGATCCAAATTGTATTCTCCTGTAACCCTTTTATTTTTCACAGTAGTTGGAGTTTCAAAGCTATTTAACACTGGAAGTGTCAGTTTTAAACTCTACTCAGCTGTACCTATTAAGAGGAAACAGAAAGTTGGAATAAGCCTTTTGAAACTTCTCCGTACATGAAACTATTATACTCTAAAGCTACAGATAAAAACAAATGGAATCATTTCAGGCTTTAGAAACTTACAATTATAGGTGAACAGCTATTATGTAATTGGAACAGTCATTACAATTGAAAGGTACAATTTGAACATAATACATGCAAGTAGTTCAATACCCTGTCAGATTTTTTTTAAAGCGTATGAGTTATAATGTGTCTAAATTCAAAGTTTATAAAATCTATCTTAGATTTTTGTGTGTTTGTATGTTTGTTTGGTTTGGAGGTTTTGTATATATAGTTGTTTGCCTTTTAAACCCCACCAAGTCTCTATGTCTATGTTTAAATAAAAGTTTTGTCAAAGAGTTGTATCATTTGGAGAAAATGAAGGGATTCAGGATTATTCTTAAACTTTTTGGCTCTTTCACTTAATTCCTATAAAAACGTCAACATTTTAAGAAAATGGAAAAAAATTGGGGGCAGCTGGGTAACTCAGTGGATTGAGAGCCAGGCCTAGAGATGGGAGGTCCTAGGTTCAAATCTGATCTCAGACACTTCCCAGCTGTGTGACCCTGGGCAAGTCACTTGACCCCCATTGCCTAGCCCTTACCACTCTTCTGCCTTGGAGCCAATACACTGTATTGACTCCAAGATGGAAGGTAAGGGTTTAAAAAAAAAGAAAGAAAGAAAATGGAAAAAATGATCAACTCATGAATGTTCTTTGTTGATGCTTACTCCAGATTCTCCATGCTAACAGTATGGAGAGTTAATATGAATAGGATCCCAGGGATAAGGACTGGATAGGAACTGAACCTGTGATTTTACTGATATAGAAAACACCCAGAAAAAAGACATTTCTCTTCGTATTGGAAGCGAGTAGTACCAGTATACTTCCCAGCTCTCTGGGAAACCTTAATTATATAGATGAGATATTTTCAGACCAGTCTTCTTTTTTATTGCCCTTTGATTTTAGTCCTTTATTTTATGTAAAGTTCTCTAAAGATCCACATAGACATATATATGTACATATACATCTATACGCAGGAAAAATCATCTTTTTAACTATATGTCCTAGTAGTTTTTATATACTAATTAATGCTATATTTTATCACCTGTATTCTTTATCTTATATTGTCTCTATGTAGTTTAGTGGGGTCACTGAAATGATTCACTCCATTCTTGTGTCAGTTGTTGTGATATCTGCCTCAATGGAACTAAAATTATCAAGTATTAAAAGTAAATGTTTTGAGTGGATTTTCCAATATAAATATAGCAAAGTAAGACTGTAAAACCATCACAATTATACAGGATGGCTAAGAAACTGAAAGAAAACGTTGGTTTTGTTTGAATTAAATATAAACAGTACCCCCCACCCCAACAGACTCTTCTCATTAGGTAGGACATCATTGAGTCACGTGACTAAATTGTTGCATGGTAAGTTAGGGTCCTGACTTTGAAGTTCCCATTGGTGATGGGTCTGAAATTTAGGATTGGAGATGCAGACTGAAGTAGTCTGTCCAATTAGAGACCCCAAGGAGGAGGGAAAAGATTAGCTTTATACACCAGCAAGGGGAAATGAGGAAATCTCTTATTTCTTCCAGGATCAGAGCTCCTCTCTCTCCTTTCCTGGCATTGCCAGCCTTATCTGGCTGGGTGATCTCTTGAGTCCACACCTATCTCTAGTTGGACTGTGGAAGGGAGCTGGAGCATGACAGAGCCTTTTTTTAGTTAGGGAGGTCAGGTGATCTTTCTTTCTCCCTCTTGCTCTAACTTTTACTAATAAATGATTATAAATTGCCATACAGTCTCCAATAAATTTTAATCAGAACAGCTTATTTTTATCTGTGTGTATGTTGATACATGAGAATATAGGAATAGCTTAGTCCCATAGCATTTAAGGCATTTACCTCATCATCTGACCTTTACCTCCTCCTGCTTCCCCTGTTTTTCTGGATCATCCCACTATCTTCCAGTCATTCAGATTTTAAATCTAAGGATTATTTAACTTCCTTCTCCCTCTGCCCCCAGAACCAATAAATCAACCATAAATTTCTCCTCTAAAATATTTATTAAATACATTCTCCTTTATATTCATGGTTCTACTACCCTTTTTCAAACGCATTGTCACTGGACTAGATAATTGTACTATCTTCCTAACCATAACCCTTCCCTCCAGTATCTTGTATCTCTAATCTATATTTTACAGAGGTCAAATAATCGTAATACAACACACAAAAAACCTTTATTGGATATCTATTTTCTATTAGATAAAAATCAAACTCCTTAACCTGGAACTCACAACCTTCAGTAATCTAGTTCTAATTTACCATTTTCTTTTTCACACTATTATCCTTCACATATCACAGTCTATCTAAATTAGACTATCAGTTGGATGAATCTCACTTTCACCTCTGTGTGTGTGTGTGCGCGTGTGTATTCACTGTCTCTTTTCCCCTTTCTTGCAATAGTCTCATTCCTCAATTCTATTTGTTGAAATCTGTTCCTTCCTTCAAGACCTAGTTCAGGTGCAAGTTTCTCCATTCACTGTTCTCTAGTAGGCCACCTTCAAATGAGATCTTTACTTGAATCCCTCTCCCTCAGGTGCTAATACCCTCCCAGGCCAAGATTACCTCTGGGTTTGTTTTTATATAGTGTGCAAAAGTTAGGTGACATTTGGTCCCCTACCCTCCCACCCCCTAGGTGGATATAATTACTTAAAGTAATGCACATGGAGAGTTCCAGGAATAAGCAAATCACAAAAGTATTAAAGATGCATTCAATAGCTGACTCTTAAGAACAATGTGCTCATGTAACAGACTTATGAATATATTTCTAATATTTCACATAATTGATTTCTAGATCCTTGCATTGAATTAGGGCTCAAATCTTGTGGTACTCTGACCTCTCCCCACACCTGCAGTCCAAAGGTCCAATGAACCTCTGGGCTGGGTGCTGGCTACTACATTGTCTTAAACTCCATCTCTTTTATCTTGTTGTTGTTTACCAAGTGGATGCTAAATTATCTATCATGTCACATGTTTGGTTAACTATCTTCTATTCCCCATTCCTCAAAACCTCAATAATAATGTTTTCACCTGTAGTTCATTCTCTCTCATACCATCAGAGGAGCAATCGACAGGATGGACACTACACTGATGAAGCCTGAGTCTTCTGGGTCTCTTTTCTCTCCCTATGTTCTTCCTTCCTTAATCTCTAAACACTTCCACCCAAATTCCCTCAGTCTACAGCTTCCCTTTCAGGTGGTCAGCCCACTCAAGAACATTGTAGAGCTGCTGGTCAGCTACAATACAGATAACAGAAGTAATGAGCTATTAATGCATTAGCAAGATGTTAAGAACAAATTTTCTTTTGAAGTCTAAACAGCTTACTCTGAATTAAGAGGCAACCTCATTGGACTGGCAATTTGTTAGACTTACCTGGACACATTAAAAAAATCAATTAACAGGAATTTATTTTCTATTTATTCTACCTTTCTCAACATAGTGAGGAAGTAAAAAATAAAAAAAAAATTGTATAATAAAAAACATATATATAGACAATTAAAATAAATTCCTAAAATGGCTATGTCTAAAAATAAATGCTTTACTCTTCCTATATATCTCTCTTTAGGCATTGGGATTTATTAAGGCCTTTTCATTGTTGGTCCTATGAAACTGTTTTTGGCAGGTCATTATTGTGTTAATTAAAATTCTTAGGTCTTTCAGAATTGTTCATTTTTATAAAACTGGTTCTACTCACTGCATTCTGTATCAGTTGAAAGAATTCATCCCAAATTTCTCTGAAACTCTTTCTTCCTTTCTTATAATATATGAGCATTCCTTTACATTCATATATAAGAATTTGTTTAACCATGCCGCATTTGATGGGTCTTCTGCCCTGAAAAAGGGAACCCCTTTTAAAAGGCAGAATGGGCCAAATGGAAAAGAAGGTACAAAAATTCACTGATATGTGAAACTACCATAGGAGCACTAGATAATACTATATACAACAGAAGTCTACACTCCAGATAGATACAGGCACAGAAAGATCATCATGGGTGGGAAGAAGCAGACTTGGGCATTAGAGAATGGAGATTGGTGTGGACTCAAGATAGAGCTAATCTTGCTCATTGAAATCAAGTTGCAGAGAGGAATCAGACAGTGGAAACCCAGAAGAGCTATTTACCCAGAAAGGAGACTACCTAGGTTAGAATTGCCCCAGGACTTCATAGAAAAAGCATATCAGGCTATTACAGTAACACAGATATGACTGGTTTTTGGTTTCATGTGTCCTTTTCTACCAGTTGTTCTATATTTGTGCCCACTCTTCCCTTGGACACTGTATATATTTATTTAATACACTCTAGGTTTATGAGGTAGAAAGTTGTTTTACTCCTCTTAATATGCCATTTCAGTAGATACTTTTGCTTGTAATTGTGTCAACTATGTTTCATAGAAAGCACAAACTATCCTATAGGATATCTCTAAAATCCAAGGTAGCAGCCTGTACTCTGGGACTCAATCCAAAAGCAAGTAGGGGAATATTGTTAGAGTCTGAATGGATGTCCACCCAAGGAGCACATGGAGACAATGCAATTCAGGCAAGGGGAAGTCTTTATTACTAGCACACTAGGGGACCTCAGCAAAAAAACTCCACCTCACCAGAGTTAGGACCTTATATTTATACATCCCATTGTTCTGGGTTAGCTTGGTCAGGGTCTTAGGGGTTGCTCGACCAAGATGTTTGTCCCAGTCTTGGGACGTCCTATGGTCAGCAGCAGTTCTGCTGATGTTGCCACTGGGTTGCATAGCTATTGGATATGCTTAGCAGATGTGCTGAGGGCCCTGTGTCCCCTTTCCCTTCACTTCATTCCCCACTTCTTTTCAGGGACCACCATGAGAAATTGTTCTCATGGGGAGGGCCTCATCACATGGGGAATTATCTATTGTAGCCAGGGGTAGATATTGTTGCCTGAGGACTATGAGCTGAACTGTATTAATGTGATCCTTCACAAACTGAACCAAGCAGTTAAGGATACAGGGCCCAAAGGTTAAGAGGAGGAGAAGTATTAGGAGGGGGCCTACAAGTGTCGAGATCAAAGTAATGAGCGAGGGGGATGTCTGGAAAACTTGCTGGTACCATGTCTGAGATTCGGACAGAGCCAGGTCATGGGAACTTAGGCTCTTCTGACGTTCTGCCAGGGACTCTCGAACCAGTCTATGTAATAGCAACACTCCTCCCAAAGGGAAGCACAGAGACCACCATGCTGGAGGAATAGAAGATATAGCCCTCTCCAATTAAGACCTTTGAGTCTAAGGAGCCTTTAGCTACACAGGGGGTCAAACTTGAGGACACACACAACCATTTGGCTCCTTCAGGTGGGAGAAGATATTTACTGTTTCTAGGAGTCACAAGGATGTAAGGGAGTAGAAAGTTTCCCTGACAATAGTCTGCCCAAGTTTCTGGGGGTACAAAGCCCATGTCATCTCCTCTCCAAATATCTAGGGGAAAGGGGGCCATGGTCTCAGTATTCTGTAGCTTCTTCAGAGCTGAGAATGGTTGTAGAGTTGTCCCTACTGTTACGAGAGAGAGAGAGAGAGAGAGAGAGAGAGAGAGAGAGAGAGAGAGAGAGAGAGGGGGGGGGGGGGTATTGAGTATAGGCAATATCCAGGGTTTCAGGCTGGAATGGTTGCCAAGGTTACAAATGCAAGGTTCACATGTCCCACAGGGGAGTACCCAAAACTTGAAGAGGGAGGGAAAGGCTGCAGACATAGGGTCTTTAGGGGCATGTCCTCAGTGAATGCCTGGGTCCTAGATAGGTGGGGACCTGCTTGGACATCTGAAGGATGTCCAGTGACTGCTTCCCCTGATTGGCAGACAGGTCACAAGGGGAAGAGGGGGAATAGTCAGCCCCTAAGATAGAAGTGTAGAAACCAGCACCGGGGCAAAAACTAGAACACCAGATAGAAACAGAGAAAATTAGTGCAATAGTAATTGGCATTACACATTTGCATTTGGGTATCTTAGCCAACAGACTCCATCTTCAGAAAGCATCTTTTGACAGGAATAGATCCCTTTAGGAAATAGGATTCCTGAGTTGTTTGAAGAGCTGGTATGTGATGTTTCTGTCAAAGAATATCATTTTGCAAAGTACACATTAACTATAAACATCTATAAACACTTGAGTAACAATACTTTACAGATGTATTCCTTTACCCTAATTCTGGGGAAAATTCAGGAGAGCTTTGAGCTATTCTAAGCTCAAGATCCAAACTTCAATTAAGGCTGCAAATACAAGTCATCAATTGATAAACTTCATCTACTTCTCAAAGTATGTTCCCTAATAGTTTGAGAATGTTCAATTATTAACCTAATAGGTTGTTTGGGGAAATGGAAACTTTAATTTTCCAATTTGTATTATGTGCTGATTATGGGAATGTCACGAAGGAAGAAGGCCCAAAAGGGAAAATATCTCCTCAAGTCACAAAGGACACAGTGAGTGGCTTCATGTACCAAGCAAGGCTGTCACTGCCATTATTGTTTCACTCATGGATTAGCAGACTAGATGGTCAGGAAAGTCCAGTACAAGGTGAGACTTGGGTTGCCTTCTCTAACCATCCTAGGACTTTCTCTCTCCTTAGAGCACTTTATCACCATTGGATCCCAGAAGCCTTCTTTTCCTTAAAGGACAAGATTCACCCATTACAGCTCAGAGAAATTCTGCATATCAGCAGACCAGAAACAAATTTCCATACCCTCAAACAAGCTTTTCTGACCATTTTCCCTCTCTAAAGATTCCTTAAAGCCTATGAGTCTACATTATAACAATTATTCTTACATATTTTGGCAATAATTAATCAAAATTTAGTCATAAAACCTGAACAAGAATGTTGAATTCATTAGCTCTACAGTAAATACAAATTCTTAGGCTATCTGAAGGAACTAAGACAAGATCAGTCAGGAATCTCTCTAAGGAATTTCCAGGGTAATTCCATAATTATTTGTGATTTTCCAAAACTACATACATCAATTCCAGAATCCCTAAAGTTAAAGATCCAATTATAAGAACAAAACATCTATCTGTTCTCTCTCTCTCTCTCTCTCTCTCTCTCTCTCTCTCTCTCTCTCTCTCTCTCTCTCTCTCTCTCTCTCTCTCTCTCTCTCTTTCTCTCTCTCTCTCTCTCTCTCTCTCTCTCTCCCTTCCTAACCCTATGCTTAAAAAGCAAAATACAACTTCCATTCTTCCTTCACAAATCTGCATACTCAAGCTTTATGGACTTTAGATCAAAGTCCCTATTTCTTCTGAATTCAAGCCCAAAATACCTTCTTCACCTTCTCTGACTTGCTTTTACCATCATAAGTCAACCAAACATTCCATTGGTATCACTTCAATTGCTAATCGATAACCAAAAGAATTCTGATTTAAAGGATCATTGAAATACTGTATCTTTAGCATAGTACTCAACTGAGTATTGAACAAAATCTATGGTACAGGTTTACAATGAGCTTATGTTTACATCCAAATGATACTTAAACACATGTTTTAGCAGCACCTCACATAAAATTCTGAGCAAGCATATTTTTAACATCCTACCCACTCCTTGGCTACTGTTTACCACAAATATCTTTATACAGATCAAAAATTTAATCCAAATATCAACCAACATATCCCCAAAGTTCATGTGAGGTAACATCAATTACATATCACTCAACTCATTTTATCATTCTGGGCATGGAATGTTTGCATTAAGATTCCACAGCTCCAAACTTGAGCATCTTAAAACCTCTGAAATATACAATTAAAATATACTCATCTTTAAGTTCTATCACACAGTGGTTGTCAACTCCATGATGTCCCTATTTCAGTCCCTAAGTATCGGTGTAGAACAATTATAAACACTTCTTTCTCCTTCCTGTGTGCAAGGAAGGGGTTAATAATTTCTGAGCAATTTATCCTAAGGCTGCTGGATTTTGTTACTCAACATCCTTGTCCCATCCTTCTTTGAGCAGTGACCTTACTATAAAATGTTGAATGCATCAAACCCCCTTTCATAATAATTTACTCTCAATGAATTTCAGTTTGAACTCCACACTTCCAAATAACTTTAAGTCCTTTAGTAATCTCTCAGTGTAACCAAACTGAAGTGCAAAGCATTTACCTCTACTCCTCTCAAACCTGTCTAAAGTAGAATAGAACCTCAAATTTAGTTTTCTTTTAGCTCAAAACATTCCTGATTAAATTCCATCAACATTATTCCAATTATATCTATTTCATACTAGAATTCATAGTGTCAGTTAGTATCTCTATTCATTACTCTTATTGAAGTGGAGCACTTCATAAAACAAATCTAGACACCCCAAAATTCAATTATTAATTTATATAGATAGGTTACAAGATATTAAGTTATTTCCTTTCACATACAGGTTCTTATTTGACAATCAAACAAACCTTATCACAAACATAGTTATATGAGACCAGTGATGAGTGGACAATCCTTAGGTTTGTCCTCAGGGGTTGGTTACTTTCACATGTACTTAATCACTTCTCCCTAGTTAACTACATGTTACCTGGCATTCCAGCCTGACCTCTTTGATATACCTGAATTTCCTTTTGTTTCTTGACCTTCCTAATTCTCATCCTTAGGCTAATTAGAGTCTATTCTGTGGCCTGCATAAACTGCTTGACCTCCTGAGGGGAAGGGGGCTGGGTCTGTTTCCTAAAAAAATGTAGGAAGGGATAGATCTGCTTTATCTACTTCAATTTAATTGTCTTCTCTTATTGGGACTACTTCATTATTTCTTCTGGCTTCTCCTCTACCATTATTTTAAGTAGAAGAAAGACACTATATGGAATTGTATTTAATCCTCATGACAAGCCTTTCTTGATTTCAGGGCTGGTTAAATTTGTCTTGTTAAGGACATACAGTTTGTATATCATATACCCTTAACCTATTTAGGTGGAAAACTGAATTCTCTTCATAATACAAATGCCTACATATTTTGCATTCCCTCAGCATTACTAATTTCCAGCATTTGATATCTGAATACATTTTCATCTCTAGATTACAAATTCCTTCCTATGCATTGTGCACATTTTAAAAACAATTCATATAACCTTGATCAAAGACAACACCTTTTAAAAATCCCTTCTAAAATATCAAATTCTTAGCACTTCTATCATTAAATCCCATGCATAGATTAACCACTTTGAAAGCTTCTTGTTACATGATTTCTACTTCTGACAGCACATACATTAAAAAAACATCTGATTTGAAAAATCCCAAGTTTAAATTCTAGAGTAAGTTCCTTTCAAGAACATAACAACTTTTTCTGGATGACTTTTACATCTATAAAGTAGCCAGTACAATTTCTGTCCTTCTAGAATAACCATTCCTCTCTCTGTCAGGCTTGTTATCAATCATATTTAGACAATTCTCAAATTCACTGAAACCATTATGCATTGCAAGATCTAACAAAACAAACCTCTAACCATGAGTTTTTGTGCTCAACAAAAACCTGGCTAACATTTCACATGTAACCAACAAACAGTAACACATTAAATTACATTTGTACCATATCAAAATCATTAGCAATCCTCCCAAGTTGCATGTATCAACCCTTAGAATTAATGTTTTAAGTGAAAAGTGCCTTTAACTGTGGGGTAAAAAATCTCCCCTTTCTGCTTTGAATTTTTCTCCTTTTCACTCCTTTGGGGGCCCATCCAAAGGGAGAAATAGGAAAAAAATCATTGAACAGGTAATTGCTTTTGTCCTTTGTTGAGGATTTTTGGAAGTTTAATATTGCATCTCCCCCATTTTTAAAGAGATGAGACTGTGACGGAAACGTACAACTTTGTGGCATGCATACTTTGAAAGGAAAAAATCAGTGTTTTAGGATCCATTCTTAAAATATTTGCAGGGAGAAAATTCATTAAAACAGTTTCAGCTTACTGCCCCTTTGACTGGGGAAGCTGTGCTGAGCTAAGCTGCTGCAATTAGCCATCTGATTGGCTGAACTGACTTTCTTGTTCCCTAGCTTTCTCTGAACTCTACATGCTGATCCATCTAACATGTCTCTCTTCTTGAGGGTGATTTCTAACAAAATTATCTTGTAGTACCTGGACAAAACTATTATCTGCTCCCAACTGGGGTTGGAGGTGAGCTGTTCCTGAGGCTGGCTGGTTTTCTCAAGGAAGGAACTTTTAAATCCCCTCCTATTCAGATTCTCTCTCCTCCTTGGAAGCTTGCTGCAGGAGCAGGTGCAGTCCCTCCCCCATAACCTACCCCATTGAGATGCAGGTGGGAGAAGTGGGGGAACAGCCACTACATTCCCTGCCTTACTGTCACTCCCGATTTATGGGCACGGGCTTTGAAGTCCAGATAATGAATCAGGACCAAGCCCAGGGGGGCTGACTGATTCTGGCCCATTTCTGGCCAGAAAACTGTTACACAAAGGACAGACAGACAAAAAGACAAACAAACAGACAAAAAGACAAACAAAATATCCTTTTAAAATTTGGACTGTGTTTGGAGCCTGCTCAGGGCTCCAGACCACCCTTCGTGGTGTCCTTCTAAAAAGACCCAGTATTCTTTTACTTTCCCTGTACCCATAGTGTGTCCACTACGGGGTTTCCTGAAATCTGAATTCCACCAGGGACTCTAACCCTGGTCTCCCCCTTGCTTTCCGGGGGAAAGAAGGACCTCAACCTTCTCAAGTTCCTAATTCTGCCAGGGATTCTAACCCTGGTCTCCCCCTTACTCTTTGGGGGACAGAAGGACTCCAACCTTCTGAAGTTCCTAATTCTGCCAGGGACTCTAACCCTGGCCTCCCCCTTACTCTTCAGGGGACAGAAGGACTCCAACCTTCTGAAGTTCCTAATGTCTGTCTCCAAGCCTTCATATGACTCCCTTCCCACCAGTCTTAATGGACTCGCTTCCCGACTTTCCTGACCTGGTCCCTCACAGGAAACAGAAACTGTAGTAGTCATCAGTCCTCACTCAGGTGAGAAATCAGGACTTTGGTCCAGGGGTTTGACATAGGATGTCCTTCTATAATCCGGAAGGCACAGGATCTCCCATCCACTAAGCCATATGCCCATCTGGAGCCCGATATTCCCCCATGCACAATCATACAACCAAACACCCTGCACAGACATACCGCTCACCTCTGGAGAGTCACCACAAAATCTGGGAGAAAACTTCCCTTGTCTTGGTGGTCCTTAGGGGGTCACATCCATCCCAGGATGAGCCCCCAAATGTTAGGGTCCAAATAGATGTCCACCCAAGAAGCACATGGAGACAATGCAATTCAGGCAAGGGGAAATCTTTATTACTAGAGTGCTAGGGAAGCTCAGCAAAAGAGTTCCACCTCACCAGAGTTAGGACCTTATATTTATACATCCTATTGTTCCAGGTTAGCTTGGTCAGGGTCTTAGGGGATGCTCAACCAGGATGTTTGTCCCAGTCTTGGGACATCCTATGGTCAGCAGCAGTTCTGCTGATGTTGCTTGTTTGTCTCAGTCTTGGAACGTCCTATGGTCAGCAGTTCTGCTGATGTTGCAACTGGGTTGCATAGCTGTCGGATGCACTTAGCAAATGTGCGGGGGGCCCTGTGCCCCCTTTCCCTTCACTTCAATATCTCCAAGGAAGATTGATATTTGTACATTGTCTTCCATGATAGAATAAAAAGTCCTTGATTACAAGGACTTTCTTTTTTTTTTCTTTGAATTCACAGTGCCTAGGGAAATATCTACACATAGTCAGTACTTAAATTCTCACCAAAGGGTTGACTGGTATGCTTTCCCTATGTTATTATTGCGTTAGTAGCTCTTATGAAATTATCATGTTTATTTGTGATATAGTTATTTTTACATGTGCCTTGTGCCCTACTAGATTGTGAGCATGTTGGAGAATTAGAATTTTTTTTCTTTTTTTTGTCACAAATATCTATTATAGTCCCTTGTTCTACAATACCTCCTTTTTCAGGGTATTTAATAATGTATGTTAATCTGGATTACAGTAGGAGACAAATTGTATTGTAGCCATATACACAACACACATATAAATTATATTAAACTCAATCTGAACGTGTGAATTAAAGTAAAGGGGGTCACAATTTAATTCATATATTTCTTACACAATGTATTTTATTCACATCTATTTTTCCACCATATGCAGAATATATCAACTAGATAAGATGACATAATTAGAAAAATACTTTGAAGGTATGTGCAATCATCATATATAAATAACTCTGGTGCAAATTAACTAAATCATTCATAAAGGGACCATGCCAAATAATATTAGCTGGTCTCGTAGTCCTAACAGTCTTAGTTCACTTCTTATTTTTAAACTGACAGCTATATAGAATTCTTGGATGTTCATTAAAATTATGTCAATATAAAATCAAAATGTTCCAAAGAAAAGGGAAAAAAATTTGGACAATGATCACCATGCTCTCCCTTTGCCAAAGATATCTGGATGACTGTACTGGAGACAAGGCAGACACATGATTAATAAAGATATTCAAATTTCAGCAAATGTTCCGTTCCATCCAACTGGCAAGTATTTATCATGTACTTAGTAGGTACAAGGAACTTCACTAAGTGCTAGCCATTAAAAAACAAAAATCACATAGTTTCTAACCTCAAGGAACATATGTTCTAAGATGTTGGCTGCTCTGTAAATAATCATGAAGAAATCAAATGTATCCAAAATATATAGCAACACTATGAGAAAGAGACATCCATTTGAATGAATTTCTTCTAAATGAAAAGACTTGGAGATTGTGGATGACATATAAGTTCAATGTGCATCAGCAATGTGATGCTGGCTATAGTATGAAGGATGGATAGGAGCAAAAAGAGAGTGTATATGTGAGAAAACCCATGAGGAGGCTTTTGTGAAAGATCAAACCAAACTAATGGGGGCCTAAGACAAGTAGATGGCACTGAGAAAAGACAATGAGATAAATGCAGGATATAGAGATGTCATGGAAGTCGAATCCAAGGAACAAAGTAAATGAATAGATATGACCAATGAGAGAGAGAAAAGAAGGTTTTGGACAGGGCAGAACAAAGAGTGGTGAGCCTGCAGACAATCAAATGCAAAGGAAAATCTGCTTTGGGGCTAAGATAATGTACTTTTTACAAGTTAAATTTGAAGTGCTAATGAGATATCTAGAAGGTGAATCTGACTGGCATATGAGGACAGAATCTCACATCTAATACCTGTTCTATATGAGATAGCTGGGTGATAGAATCCTAGGCTTGGAGTCAAAATGTTCACAGTTCGCCTGAGTTCAGATCCTAACTCATATCCTGACTAGCTCTGTGACCCCAGGCAAATCACTTCTCTACTTAGAGACTTAGTTTTCCTCCTCTGTAAAATGAAGGCAATAAGGCACCTACATAATAGGTTTGCTGTGAGGATCCAAACGAGATGACAGCTGTAAAACATTTATCAAACTTTAAGATTCTTTATAAATGCTTGCTATTCTAATTACTCTCTGTGAGACCTACACTAAGCTAAATTGTGGGATCACATCTATAGAGCTGGAATAGGATGTTAGAGATCATCAAGTCACAGAATCACAAGATTAGAGACTCACAGATATTCAGAGTTGGAAGGGACCTCAGTGGCCATCATGTCTAAGTCCACCCTGGAAAAATAATACCTCCATAATGTGCTTATTTTAGATATGAGAAAATTGAGATCGAGAGAGAAATGATTTGTCCAGAAGTCATAGAGTGGTAGATACAGTAATAACATGTCTTCTGACTTCAGATTCCATTTTTTCTATCACATCTCTCTGAATTTCAGTTTACTTTTCTATAAAGGAGGAATGATATTTACTTGCACCACCAATTTTCCAAGGTTAGGTGTGTTGTAAAGTTTTAGGTTACTGTTGAAATTTCAATTATTTTATTTCATTACTACTGAAAGACAGGACCCATGTCATTTTCCTTCTTGGTATCTTGGTCTGCATATAGTAGGTACTTAATAAATGCTTGCTTTGTTAGGGTGCTGTGAGTTGACTTAATTTGAATTGACTTGAAATTCAATACCCCTCCAGTCAATGAGGTGAGATTATCATGTGTAATCATGTGCTTTCTTATGATCTATGTCTTTCTTCACCCTCATAAAATCTGTGTCACAGCCCTGGTGGTTTTTCTTTTCTAGATGGTGTCCTTTTGCAGCTCACTGATTATATAGCAAGGCAAATTCCACAACAGCCCCTTATGAGAGTTCCAGAGGGCTGAGGATGACATTGAAATGTGATCAATATAAAGCTTAATCTTCCATTTCATGGCCATTTTAAATTGAAATATATATATATATATATATATATATATATATATATATATATATACACACCAGTATTCTGAAAATCTTGAACTCCCTGCCAGGCTATGATGTAGCATTTTCTCCTAAACCGAGAACAAAGAGCAGGTAAATGTGAGCTTCCACAAGGCTATCACTATAAGAACCAATCATAGTGAACAACCAAAGCAGTCCTTCATTCAAAGGCCAAAGAGGATGTAGATTTAAGGCCAATGCTAAGGAATGTTAACTAGGTGGAGGCAGATGAAGCAGATGGCAACCAACACTCTTCATTTCAAGGGGGAGACAAAGTGCCTAGGACACATTGAGAAAGTTGCTAAATGGTGGGATCCAAATCCCTTCTACAAATATTACCATGTGCTAATGTGAATTCAGAATGCTCAGGTGAAAGAATAGCCAATCAGTCAGATTGACTGGAATGTAGAATATGTGATGGGGATTAATGTGAAATAAGGGCAGTTAGGTGCAGAGTGAATAGAGACTGGACTCAGAGTCAAGAAGATTTATCTTATCCTGAGTTCAAATCTGTCCTCAGACACTTACTAGCCAAGTGGCCTTGAGCAAATCACTTCACCTAATTTGCCTTAATGAGGTTGAGAAGGAAATGGCAAACCACTCTATTGTCTTTGGCAAGAAAATCCCAAATGAGGTTACAAAGGGTCAGACACAAAAACAAGCAAACAAACAAACAAACAAAAAAACTAACTGAAACTGTCTGGAAAGCCTGGAAAGAAAATCTAGAGCCAAAGTAAATCCAGGCTCTGAATTCTACATTTTTTGCTAGAGGCAATAGGGTACTGATGAAACTTCTTGAAAGAGGGTTTGATATTATCAGACCTGTTTTTTTTTTCAAATATTATTTTGATTTCTGTGTGAATTAAAAAGAGAAGACTGAACTGAGATACCAATTAGAGTGGCTACAATGGCTCATCCAATCCTACATGAGGAGTGATGAAGGCTTGAACTAGGGTTGTGACTATGAGTGTGGAATAAGAGATCTTGAAATGTGGTGTGGGGATCCTTGAGGGATAATGAGGAAACCATTGTCTCTGGATCACAAAATATATGAGGGAGGGGATAGAAGACAGGAAATGTAGTGGGGAGAGGGACAGCTTGTATTTTATGTTTGATCTTGGAGATGATAGGGAGTTACTGGAATGAGCTGAGTGTTTGCAGGTGTTGAAGGTGGGATTGGGTAGAGGTGGCATAGAGAGACCTGTACTTTTGGAAGATTACTTTGGTAGGTGAGTATAAAATAGTGGGAAGGGACCTGAGGCAGATAGACCAACCATCAAGCTATTACTATAGCCCAGGCAGGAGGCTGAAGTGATGATGAACTGTCCCAGGATGGTGTCAATATTAGAAAAGAAAGGGAACAAATATTAGACATGTTAGAAAGTCTTCATGCGTTGGCAAAACATTGATAGGGAGATGGGGCAAAAGAAAGTAAGGAATTAAGAATGACATATAGGTTAGGAGCTTGGATGACTAGAAGGATGGTGGGAAGAGTTATCATAATAGACCTCTAATTGTGTTAGCTGTTTCCAAGCCCCTCCATGAAGAAGCCAAAGGGATTTCTTAAAGTATGTCTGACCATACATCCTTATTCAATAAAGTGCAGTCTCCCTATTATCAATAAGATTAAATGTAAATTCCTTTGTTATTTATAACTCATCACAATCCGTCCTCTTCCTAGTGTGACAATATTCTATAAAGATGAATCTTCTTCATATACTATTGTCCAGCCATACTGCTTTGGCTGCTCCTAATATAAGACACTCAATCTCCCATTTACATCCTTTTCATTGGCTGTCCCCAATGCATGGCATCTTCTCCATTTTCTGCATCTTCTCTTAGAATTTCTGAGTTCCTTCAAGACTCAGATCAAGAGCTACCTCTCTGCAAGAGACCTTTATCAGACCTTGAAGCTGTTAGTATCTTCCCCTCTGAGCTTATCTTACCTCTTCTCTTTACATATGAACTAGTTGGAAATGAGCCTGAAGAGAGTTTAGAAATGAATGAGAGGGGGGGAAATGGATGCAATGAGGGTAGGTGGCTTTTTCTAGAAGTTTAGCTGGAAAAGGGAAGAGAGAGAGAAATAACAGGAATGATAATAGGATCTATGGGGTTTTGTTTTTGTTTTCTGTATAGATCGGGGAACGCATAGTTGTATTCGCAGTAAAAATCTAAGAAAAGAGAAATATTAAAGACTAAAGATAAAGTTCAGCAATAGTAGTGACCATCAATGAGAAAAGATAGGAGATGAGATTAAGAGTGCATATAGGAAGCAACTAGGTGGCTCTGTGGATTGAGAACCAGGCCTAGAGATGAGAGGTCTGGTTCAAATCTTGCCTCAGACTTTTCCCACCTGTGCCACCCTGGGCAGATCGCTTAAACCCTATTGCCTAGCTCTTACCACTCCTTTGCTTTGGAGCCAATATATAGTGTTGATTCTAAGAAGGAAGATAAGGGTTTAAAAAGAATAGAGTACACTGTAGCAGAATTTGCCTTACCATAAAAAAAGGTTAGCTCTCCATAAAAGACTTTAATGAAGGAGGAGATAGCAGAAGATTGTGTGAGATAAAGAGAAAAGGTTCTGATCCAAAAGTCATACAAAGGTTGGGGGGGGGGGAGAGGACCTATTTGTGAAAAAAATATTTATAGCAGTTCTCTTTGTGGTGGCAAAGGATTTGAAATTGAGGAAATGTCTACTAATTCATAATGGCTGGGAATATGATTGTAATGGAATACTAAAACTATAAGAAATGACAAGCAGGTTTATTTCAGAAAAACATGGAAAGACATATAAATTGATGTAAAGTGAAGTGAGTAGAGCCAGAAGAACATTTCATGTAGTAACATCAATAATGTACAATGATCAAGTGTGAATAACAGCTATTATCAGCAAAAGGACTCAAAACAACTGAAAGGAAAATTGCTATAATCCTTTAGATAAATAACTGCAATTATAAGTTTTAGAAAGAATCAGACCCACATTAAACTGTGTATATGATGTCAATTATAATAATAGAATATCAACCACAGTATTAGAAAGGATATCATTTTGTATATTAGAATATTTTAGCAACTAAATATATTAAGAGTTTCAGGAGTTCCAGGGCTAGAGCCAAGATGGAGACATAATCCTCAGTAGCTCAGTGCCACCATGAGAATCCTCTCTGACCTAGATTAAAATATTGCCACAAAATGAATACAATAGTGAAAGAACCAACAAGGAGACAAGGTGAAACAATTTTCAAGAAAAACCCCCAAAAGTTAGGCAATAAACATATGGGGCAATAGGTTGAGAGGAGAGCAGACCCAGTAAGAAGCTGTAGCAAGGAGGAAAGAGCAAGCCACACCCCCACAACCCACATCTGCTATCTGAGGTTCAGGAACCTATGACCAAGCCAACATTCAGATTCTGAGACCCTGCTTGAACAAATAGAGGTACAAGCCAACCCAAATCCCTTGAAATTTCAAACCTGTGTTGAAGTATAGAGCCCTAGCCAAGGGAATTCCAGTCTGGGCTTGGGAAAAGGACTTAATTCACACTTTGGAGTGGATAATGTAAGGATTAAATTTATGGTTGGATTAAATATAAGGGGATATGGTCACCAATTTTTTAAAAAGAATTAATAGAACTCAAGTCAAAATTACTTTTTAGCAGAGGAGAGTGAAAATAGAGAAATGTAAAAGAGGGTAGAGAAAATATCTAACCTAACATACTAAATATTTGCTATGGTGCCTGGTTCTAGTCTAACAGGGCTCTAGAAACCCGAACCAGAGAGAGCAGTGGTAAATTAAGCAAGGGTTTTACCCGTATGGCCTTCTCTGAGAGGTAGGCCTCTCTGGGTGTTAATATCTCCAAAAGCCAGGAAAGGAGGATCAGCTTTTTTCACTCATCCAAACCATAATCCAAAGGGAGAAGATCCTAAAACAGTCTTACTAGAAGCAGTCCAAGAGTCAGAATCCCAGTCCAAGCCAAAGTCCCAAGCCAGCGCTCCTCCAAGGCAAAGCCCAAAGGAAAAAGTCCTCCAACCCCAAAAAATCAGGATGAAGCCCTCTTTGACAGGAAGTTCATCACCTTTCATAGTCACTTTTATGTACTTCCTGTCCCTTCCTCCACTTTACAGGAACCAAATTTAGTCTTTAAATTTGCTTAGCACTACTCAGGGGAACAGTGTTTTTAGGTTCCACCTCTCATCCTACAAGTGTGTAAACTCTTATCAAAGGATTTAACAAGTTTCTAACTGATTAAGCTGAAAGGATGAAGCTCTCTAAGTGGCATGTGAACTCTCTCACCTAGTGTCAAGTAGGGGTGTGATTCATTAAATTTAAAAGTAGGCAAGGAGAGAGCCAATCTCATCTTCACAATGATAGTACTAAGTACTGTAAAGATTAAAATTTTAGGGGGAACTGAGGCAGGTAGAAATTAGTTTCTCTCTGCAAGGAGAATTATATTTTTAGAGGTTTATTAAAGGTCAAGGGTTAAAGAAAATACAAGAAAGAGAAGCACATGCTAGGTGGGCCATGAGGCCCACCCAAATTTCACTCACATCATGAGATGTGTCTGTTTGCCAGTGGAGCCAGGAAGAGAAGAGAGCCTGCCATGGGTGGGGACCCTTTAAATAATGATTTTGCTCTTGGCCCAGGTGAGAATTTAGTGAAATTAGAAAGCATTCTGGGAAAGTGGAGCAAGGACTTCTGGGGATTGAAGTCCTGTATTCAAGTCTATTTTTACAGTACTAAGTAGTGATCTTTTTGCCTAAAGCTCAGGGTAGAGCTCCAAGAAAGGACAAGCAAGGATGTGCCCAATTATATCAAGTACACCTAAAAGTGAAAACTTAAGAATAAGTCTGAGGCTAGAATTTGATCAGCCCCTGACCTGATCAAGATCAGAGTTAGATCAAAGTTTACACCTAAGCCTGAGGCAAGTCTTTAAGCTATCAGGACCTCAAGGGCCAACTGAATCACCAAGAGGAGGGGATTCTCAGAGTTCTCAGCCCTCAGACCATCACATCATCTCCCAAAGCCCACCTATCATTAGATAGAAAAAATGAGCAAACAACAACAAAAATCACCTAAATCTAAAGCATTTTTATGGTGACAAAGAGCAAGGTACAGACACAAAAGAGGACAGTGAAAGCAGAGGAAACACAGCCAAAGTATCAAAGAAAAATATAGATTGGACACAGATTTTGGAAGAACCCAAAAAGTATTTCAAAAACCAATTAAGAGAGGCAGAGGAAAGGTGTAAAAGAGAAATGAAAGTGATAAAAGGAGAAATTAAAGTGGTGTAAGGAAAAAGGAAAGTGTTGCAAGACGAAATGAAAGTAATGCAAGAAGAAATGGGCAAATTGAAAAAGGAGAATCAAAAAATGACAGAGGATAATTGGACTTAAAAATCAGAATTGGTCATCTAGAAACTAATGATTTCATCAGAAATCAAGAAACAATAAAGCAAAATCAAAGAAATGAAAAAAAACAGAGTAAAAAATAAACTATCTTATTGAAAAAACAATTGGCCTAGAAAATAGATGTAGGAGAAACAATTTGAGAATTATTAGACTATCAGAAAGCCATAATCAAGAAAAAACCTTGGATATTATATTACAAGAAATTATCAAAGATAACTGCCCAGAGATCCTCAAACAAGAAGATAAAATTAAAATTAAAAAAATCACAGATCACCTCCAGAAAAAAATCCTCACATGACAACTGCCAGGAATACAATAGCTAAATTCAAGAGCCACTAAGCCAAGGAAAAAATATTTATGATCTGAAAAAAAGTTGCATTTATTATTCCTGATTTTCTGCATTTGTTTGCAATATTTCTATGCCCTAGTAAATGGTCAATCTTTGTATATGTACTATGTATTGCTGAGAAGAAGATATATTCTTTTTTATTCCTATTCAGTTTTCTCTAGATATCTATTAACTCTAATTTTTCTAGCATTTCATTCACTTCCCATACTTCTTTCTTATTTATTTTTCAGTTCAATTTATCTAGTTCTAAAAGGGGAAGGTTGAAATCCCCCACTAATATGGTCTTACTTTCTATTTCCTCCTTGAGCTTCTTTAATTTTTCCTTTAGAAATCTAGATGCTAGGTCATTTGGGGCATAAATGTTTAGTAATGATATTACTTCATTGTTTAATAGTACCTTTTAACAAAATGTAATTTCTTCCTTACCTCTTTTAATCATATCAATTTCCACTTTCACTCTGGTATTGTGATTGCTAATTCTACTTTTTTTTTTTACTTTAGATTATGCATAATAAATTCTTCTCCTGCCTTTTACCTGTGTGTGTCAGCCTGCCTCAAATATGTTTCTTGTAAATAGCATATAGAAGGATTCTGCTTTTTAATCCACTGACTTTCTGCTTCCATTTAATGGATGAGTCCATCATATTCACATTCAACATTATGATTAGTGTGTATTGCCCTCCTTCATATTCTCTTTTATATTCTGTTCTATTCCCATTTTCTCTGTTCCTTCTCACCAGTCTTTTGCTTTTTGTCACACACATCACGACCCCCAGCTTCCCTCTCCATCGAATTACCTCCTTCTTCCTTTGTCTTATTCCCCTCTACTCTTCTGTGAGGTAAGATAGAATTTTATACCCCACTGAGTATACTTGTTTTACACTCTCTGAGACCTTTACAATGAGAGTAAAGTTTAAGCATTGCCCATCACTACCCTTATCTTCCCCTCTCTATAATGATTTTCCTGCCTCTTTATGTTATATAATTTATTACATTCTATCTTTCCCTTCCAGAGTCACCAATTCAGCAAAACTGAGTATATCCTTTCAGGGGGAAAATGGACATTGAATAAGATAGAAGATTTCCAAGCATACCTGAGGAATGAGCTGGACCTAAAAAAAAGGAATTGAAATCCAAACACCAGACACAAGAGAAGACCAAATATTCTAAAATTTAAAAAAAGACTTCTGTTGGAGGAATAACATTTTTAGATCAATGTACTTTTCTAGGGAAGCTAAAACCCATGCAGAAAGAGTTGCGTTCATTGAGAATGGAGAATGCACAGCTGGCCTGGTAAGATAGCATGAAAACAACCTTGTTTTCTTCAGATATTTGATCCTTTAAAGATTGATGCCACTATAGATTCCCCCAGAGAATTGGAGCCAAGACACATTACTCTGACCTAAGTATGATATTTAACCTTATATTGAACTCTGAAAACTTCATAGCAAATGTTTCAAACCTTTGTTATCAAGCACCATTGCATGTCTCTTAACATCCTCTGTAAGTTCTGCGGTTAATGACTTTTATGCTAATTAGTTGACAAAACCCAACAAAACATACTGTTGGACATCTATATGGGATCTTATCACAAACAGGGTGTCATAATATCTCCAGATTTAATTTTCCAAAATTAAAATTTGGTTCTTCAGCTCATAATTATGCCCCAGAGATTTCTTTATTCAAATATTACTCCAAAAGACTTTTAATGTAAAATGCTATTGACTGCCAGAAAAAGGACTCAGAGTCTGAATGAAGTTTGAAGCATACTATTTTTCACTTTCTTTTTCTTTTTTCATGTGTGATATGTGCCTTCCACTGCATAACAAGTATGGAAATGTTTCACAGGATAGCATATGTATAACCTATATCAAATTGCTTACCATCTAGGAGGGAGGAAAGAATTTGGAACTCAGAATGTTAGAAAATGAATATCAAAAATTATTACACATAATTGGAAAAATGAAATATTACCCAATAAAAACATTTTTTAAATCTGAGTGTTTTAGTAGACTGAAAAACAAAAAGGTGAAGGTGAAGAGAGAGCTCTCTGGAAATAGAATCTATTTGGGGAGTGAAATATGATATAAGGTGCTCATTTGAAAGGATTGAGGAAGTGGGTGCTATGTAAAGCTTAAGAAGAAAAAAGAAATATGAACAGACCCTGTTGTTAGTGGGCTAGAGAACCTAATAAGAAGTAGAAATAATGCCTTGTTGCAAGGAGAGTCCATTGAGATAATCCAAATTTATAATGGATACCACATGAGTAGGATTAAAGAAGGCAGATAACGGAAGTAATACATAGTGTGTGATATGGAAATCACATTAAAAGACTTATATATATTAATTTAAGGTTGCCAAGGAATTCAGCTATGTAATTCCTAAATGAAAACTCAAGTCAGCAGTCAACCTTTTATGGAGTTTTTTTAATTACTAACAGGAGGAAGAAAGGTATGAGAGAGAGAGAGAGAGAGAGAGAGAGAGAGAGAGAGAGAGAGAGAGAGAGAGAGAGAGAGAGAGAGAGAGAGAGAGAGAGAGAGAAATAGGCTTAAATACCCCCTGCTTAGGCTGGGCCAAAGGCCCAAGGCCTTGGATAGCTGAGGCAAAGAAAAGAGATCAGTCCCTATCACTCACTTGACCAAAATGGAGAAACAGTCTCAGGGCCTCCACTCCAAGCACCAGGCTCCAACAACCTCCTTTCCTCCACACAGGAAGTCCCCAGACTCCTCAGCTGTCCTCTACCTCACTTCCTGTGTCTCCCCTGTGCCAATGGTGGCTCTAGCTTAACCCAGGACCACCCAGAGGTCTGTCCCCTTTGCACATGTCTGTTGAAGGTCATATTCTCAAATAATTAAATCTTGAGCTTTGCTGCAGCCCTTCCTAAATCCTGTTACCCTGAGTAGGGTGGAGATTGTAGTTTCTAAGACCTGATTCTGTCATTCCAAGTATCTCTGTTGTTATTGATCAAGAAATAGCCAAATCCCATCCTCTAAAGAATGGTTTGAACAGGGTTGAGTAGTTTTGAAATTCACAAGTGGGAGATTTATATATACAAGAAGAAGACAAGAGATTGCAGAATAGTTGATGGTTAACAGGTAAAAATTGGAAAGGCAGAAAAAAGTCAGTAAAGGAACTGGAAGCCACAGTGAACACAAAGAACAGAGCACGCAGGAAAATAGGATATTAAGAGTTTATGATAGAATAAAAGGACTTCATAATTCACAAACATTTTAAATGATTCATGAGTTCATCTGGGGGTCTTGCAGTGTTTCAGAATTGTCACCACAAACATTAATCATCATTATTCTGCTAAGATATGGAAGTCAGTTAAATAGAGAGCCTTATTAATAACATGCCAGACAAAACAGTTTTCACTACACTTAATTTTAAGGGTCACCAGAGTCTCTAAAGGTATCCTCTAATTCGAGTGTTTCCAATAATTGACATTAAGTAGAGTTGTCTAGACAGTTAGTAGATGTGCTTTCAGAAAAGCAAAAAAAAAAAACCCTTGCAAAAATTTTTAAACAGTACTTTCCTCTGGAAAACAGGTTATGCAAACCATAGGAAATATATTATTTTCTCAAACTAGATTTTTTATCAGTATGTAGGTGATCTAAGAACCAAGAAGTTTCACAATGAAAAAATTCTTTGTACTTCAAATTCTCTGTCATGCATTTGTTATGCAGTCTTTTAAGATTTGTCTGCAGAGTTCACAAAAGACATATTTAGTTTTACATGTGCGTAGTGCTTGTATTGTCAGGTGTATACAATTTAGTCTGTAACTTGGATCTCATTCAAAGTGTGTGAGTTCAAATCATGTGGAAAATAGGTGATTCTGAAATTCTTCCAAAGACCTTTTTTGTTGCTTGTTTCTCACGCAGTTGGGCTGATAGTTGGCTTTGAAAATTACATTGGAATTACTGCCTGGTGAGCTCAGCCCATTGTGTCTGAGCTACAGCAATTCCTGTCCCCTGTTACTGTCAGCTTTTTGACAAGGAGGGAAAGGGGAGTCTGCCTGAGGCTTAGGGAGTGAACCAAACTCCGACTATTTCCATCAAGCTGAGGAAGGAGAGTGGACTCTAGAGATTGAACATCTTTCCCTTTCCAGGGGAACAGCAGGAAGTGAGTCTGGATACCTCGTCTCTGAAGAGTTTTTTTTTTTTTTTAGTAAGATAGATATTAGAAAGACATTTCCTGTGAATGACTTCACAGAGAAGATATTAGAACTAACAAGGACTGTGTCCAGTCCAGGGAAGGGAACCCATTCCTCTTACTTTACAAAAGAGGAAATTGGAGCCCCCAAAAGTGAAATGCCTGGCTTGAAATCACACAGCATGTGAGGGATGATGCCAGAATTAGACCCCAGGTTTTCAATTCCCCTACCTATTGATATTTCCACTTCTGTTATATTTCTTATGAAAATTCACCTGAGAATAGATTTTTTCATGAATTAGAAAGAGCAGGTCTGAGCAAGGGAAATGTATTGAAGTATATTTAATGTAAACTCATTCACAAAGCATCTTTTCCCCATCTGTGTTGATTATTTGACAAAGAAAGAAACAGAAGTTCTTGAAGCTATCAGTTTTTGTCCCACTGTCCTCATAGTTAGCCTTGATACTTAAAACAGTGATATTTTGACATTTTAAGTCAAAAATTAACACAACTTTGATATCACCTACATGACAAGTAACAACTTGGTTTGAAAGTTGTGGAAAAAATAAAGCCAAAAGGGAAAAGTTGGTATTTTATATCTGTTCATGGACCCCAAATAATTTCAAAACTAAAAATACTGTCTCTATTCCTTCTTTCATACCCTACCCTTTGGATCCCATCATAACTAGGTCTAATGGTAGGACTTGTTTGGGAGATCCAGCTTGAACCTATAATTTCAATGATATGGGAACTCATAGAGAGGAAATTCCTGTCAATTAAGATAAGCAACTGTTCTGCCATAGAACAGATGTGAGGGTGGTACTCAGTTGAGTAAATCAATAACACCACCACCATTCCATTTCAATTAAATCATACATTAATAAAGTGAGACCAAGAGTCAATCAAACAAAGCTTTAGATTAAGTGCATGAAAAGTTAAATTTGCGATACTGAAGTATTGTTGACAAAAAGAGTATTCATTCTCTCTGAACTGTCTATAGAAAAGAAGGCAAGATGGCACTCTGGGCCTAATATCAAGAAGACATGAGTTAAAATGTGGCCTCAGATGCTAACTGTATGACTCTGGACAAGTCATTTAAACCTGTGTACTTCAGTTTCCTCATCTATAAAATGATCTAAAGAAGGAAATGGCAAACCACTCTAGTGCCTATGCCAAGAAAACACCAAATGGGGTCATAAAAACCAAATAAGACCAAACAACAAACACCTAAAATAGAAGACCAGTTGTGAATGGAGGCCACTAAGTCTCAAAATAGGCAGCAAATTGAGTTGTGTTCAAAGTTAGAAAGTCCAGTTTGAATTCTAAATCAAATATTAACTACTTATGCAACCCTGGGCAAATCATTTCACTTCTCTTAGCCTCAGTTTCCTCATCCATAAAATGGAGGTAATAAAAGAACCTACCAACAAGACTGTTATGAGAATCAAAGGATAAGATATATATGTGTATACAAATATATATATATATATATATATATATATGTATGTATCAAGTATTTTGCAAACCTTGAAACTAAATATAAATGCTAGCTATTTTTAAAAATAAAATCTTATCATCTCTCCTATTAACAACTCTAAGACAGAAAGGCAAGGCAAGACAAACAGGGTTAAGGGGCTTGCCCAGGTAAACACATCTAGGAAGTGTCTAAGAACAAATTTGAACTCTAGTCCTCCTGCCTCCAGGCTTGGTCCTCTATCCTCTGTGTGACCTAGCTGCCTTAGTATTTGTGTTATTAGAACTTAGCCTATTAGAGCATCTGTCAGAAGAGAGATTTAAATAAGTGGAAAGGAATGATCCTACTAAACCTTCAAAGGGAAAAAAAAGCATTGGAGGGAGTAGTAGTGTAGTAGGGCAGTGTTGGGGATAGAATAAGATGGCTTAGTTGACACAGTAATATTCCAAGTAAGGCAACTCCCTCTACCAACAGTCCTCTGCAATTGAATTCATTCTTGCTGCCAGATCAGTATCTTTCCAAGAAATCCTCAGATAGGGTCACAAAGAGTCAGACATGACTGAAGTAACTAAACAACAAAAACTTTTGACCTTCATCTGTATATCCCATAGGCTTCTCAGTCTTGTTCCAAAACAGAACTCAAATAAACCCCTATAAAATCTCACCTCTTTGGAATTCCTCTTGTAAACCTCAAATTTCCTTAGACTTATAATTGTTGAAAATTTCACCATTGGGATATTTCATACTTGGAAAATTTCTTACTGATAGTCTATTGGAATGGGAACTCCATTGGCATGGGAGGTTCCTTCTCTTCCCTTCTTAAGATTACTTTAGGACAGAAACCCTTTGCTGAACAATGGAAAGGACTTTGACCTATGCTTAAGCATAGAACAGGAATTTCTTTGAGTCTTGATTGATTTAGAATTGATACAATGGAGATACTTGGAATAAATCTCCACCCTATTCAGTCCTAATAGGATTGAGTAAGGGCTGCAGCCTAGATCAAAATTTAATTATTCCAATCTCTACCCTACTCAAGTTAACAGGATTTAGAAAGGGCTGTAGCAAAGGAGTATAGATTTAATCATTTGAAAATATGACCTTCAACAGACATGTGCAAAAGCCAGAAACCTCTGGGCGGTCCTGGGTTAAGCGAGAGCCTCCATTGACAGGGAAATTGATGAAGAGTGATTGGTAGATGTGAGGACTGAGGGGAGGCAACTTGGATGGTGTCCTTAAAGATAGGAGGGTCTGGAGACTGAATGGGGGGTGGAGTTTTTTTTGGGTCGGTGTGGTTCCTGGGCTCTGAGGAAGCTTGCTCTGAAGGAAGCTGAAGGTGGGGGCCTCTGAGACTGTTTCTCCATTTTGGACACGTGAGTAATAGGGACTGATCTCTTTTCTTTGCCCCAGCTATCTAAGGGCTTGGGCCTTTTGGCCCAGCCTAAACAGAAGGGGTATTTAAGCCCTATTCCCTTCTCTCCCCTTTCTCTCTCTATATATACCTCTAATTCCCTTCTTGCTCCTATTGTAATTAAACTCCAAAAAAGGCTGACGGCTGACTTGAGTTTTTCATTTAGGAATTACATAGCTGATTCCTTGGCGACCTTAAATTAATATATATCAGTCTTTTAAAGTGATACCCTTGTAACACTCTATTATTGTCAAGGACACTGCCATCTTTCCAGTGATCCTGGCTCCTGTCCAACCTCAGTATCATTCTCAACTCCCCATTCTCACTCACTTCACATAGGTAATCCATTGACAAGTCATGTGGTTTCAACCTCTATAATATATGTCCTTTGGTTCATTCAGCCAGCCACTTCTCTAGTTCATACCTTTATCACCTTTTGTCTGGACTATTGCAATAGCATTTTATTAAAAATTATCCAGAGTATAACAAAAAAAAACAAATAAAAGAGTATTTCCACAAATAGGCAATAGAAAAGAGGATTTTACATGAACTGCAGAACTCAATTACATATAGGTTATTTCAATAGCCTTCGAGTCTTCTCCCCAACTCCAGTTCATCTTCTACTCAAATGCCAAAGAGATTTTTATAGTCCTGATCATGACATCACACCCTTCTAATCCCCACTTCTCAGTCTCTTCCTCCCTCAGAATCAATGAGTTCCAGTGGCTCCCAATTACATCCAAGATCAGATATAAATACTTTTGTTTGGCATGAAAGCTCTCCATTAGCTGTACCCTTCCTACTTTTCAAGTCTTCTTACACTTCATTCCTCTCTCTTTACTGTCTAGTAATGCTGACCTGACAAAATATATTTCATTTCTTAACTGTCTGTCTTTGCACTAGCTCTCCCTCATGCTTGGCATTCCTTGACCTCTCACACCTGCCTTTTAATTTCCCTGACTTCCTTCAAAACTCTCTCAGGCTACTTCCCTTTTTAAATTACTAGTTATAGACTCTATATACCTAGGGTCACATAACCAGTATATCCCAGAAGTAGGACTTAAATCTAAGACTTTCTGTGCTCAGGGAATAACTCTCTGTCCTCTACATTATGGCTGTCTCTGAATTAGATCAAATTTGCCAAAATGGTACATGGATCTCTGAAAGGGCAAATGACCCATCTCTGAGTATTATCATCTATCTACCTGCTTTGTCTTCCCTTCTGATTTGGAAGCCACTTAAGGGCAGGGAGCATGAATCTACCAAACTTTCTTATGATGAATTATATATAGTTATTTTTCTACTGCTTATCTGTTGAACAAACTTAACAGTCCCCTAAACCATCCCCTTCAAAAACCTTTCACCGATATAACCAACCATTTTTCTTTACCTAAAGAGATCAAACCAGGGGTGGGGGAGCCCATTGTCCTCCTTGCCTCTTCCTCAAGCTTTGGGGGCTTACTGGAAATCACTGCTCTATCTTAAACATGAGTGGAAAGGCTATTTTTGATCAGTGTGTCAAGGGCTCCTCAGTGCTTGCTTACTGTTGTCTTTTAAGCTAACCAGACTGTTATCCTTTTTGCTTATTCTTCTCAGCATCTGAAATTTATATGCAGATGTCTCCTTACGAGCTGGCAGGAAAATGAAAATATGAAATCAATTTGTTTGTCTAAAATGTCATGCAAAACTGTGCCTATTGGATTTCTTTTTGTTTCCTCAGAAGTAATGCATCCCTATCCACTCAATTCTGTTTTGTGTAGCTATGCTCCTTCTTTCAAAAATTCAGCAAAGGGGAATATGTTTATCATAGTAGCATATCCATTTAGCACTGCAAAGGCACAAAATGTAACCTTTTTGCCTCTCTATAATATATAGTCTTTGGAACTTTTTCCCCTCTAATGATATCTCCTCCTCAAGATACTGTGCTCAAGGATATTTATGAGGACAACAAGACTTATAGAAACTCCTATTTCTTACCTTGGCCTGCCAACCACCTAGCATTTAATGGGTCCAAGGTCCTTAGATGATTTTAGTAGACACTGTTCTGTAATAAATTATTTGTGGCACAGTCTACTGGTTTTCCATTGAGGACATGGAGAAAGGAGATGGTGTAGAAGTCAAAGACCTTTCTCTGACTTGTTTAAAATTGTTCAATTCAAAATCCCTCTCTTCACTCAACTGTCCATGAGCTCTATTGTGAAAAAAGTAAAGCTGTAGAAGCTACAATATGTTAGACTCTACTTGAAGCTTTAAGAAAGACCATTTTGACAACAGAGAGCTACTCATATAGTAGAGAGAAGTCTTTCCCGGGACATCACTGCTATTAGAATTATAGTCACCCAAAGAGTGAATTATAAAGTGAACTCCAATGTTCCCTTGGGGTCAAAAACATGACAATGACAAAAGTCAAAGTACTTTCCTACCAATGGAGGAAACCAGATAAAATTCTCTCCATTGCAGAAGAGTAGATAATAAGGGTTGGATCAGAGGCAGTAAGGATATAAATTACAGAGAGGTGGTCTTGGTGTGAGGGGACATGGATTCAATAATCCTCAAGTCAATTAACTTCTCAGAATCTGTTCCCCCATCTGTAAAATATCACCTGTACTACCTATATTGCAGGATTGTTCTGAGTTAAACATTCTTTAAAATCCTTAAGTGCTATAGAAGTGTGAATCATTATTGTATCAGTGTGTCCTTATTGAGGATGCAAAATTGAGTGTGTTGGATTCAGCTAATCAGACTAGAAGAGAAAAGGAGGCAGAGGGTACCATGAAAGAAGTAGGAACACAAGGTGAGGGAGAGCACAATGCATATTTCAAAAAAGAATGAGCAGGTCAGTTTAATTGCTGAATAGGTTCACTTCAATTTTTATGGAACTGTGTCAAATCAACATGGTATGAATTTTAGCAGTGAAATTCTAATGACACCATGGAATATACTTTTCAGAGATATAACAATATTTCACTCAGAAACAAAAATGTTCCTTAACTTAACTTAAGTGAAGTTTTTAAATGACTGACTCCCCACTTTTTATAAAAATTACCTTGAATGAATTTTTAAACTGCCTCTAAATGCAAAGTTCTAGCAACTCTTCATTAAGATTGAAATATTCTCCATGGTTTACATTTCCCATTAAATATAGAAATAACTTTATCATCCTCAGCCTTTGCTTTGCATTTACTGAGGGAACATTTTTAATGTACAAGTGTCTTTATGATATATTACATTTTAAAGTTTCTATCTCTATAACAAAAAGACCCATAAATGTTGCATCTTGAAACAAACATTAGTTTACAGTTAATAAAAATAAGTTTTAATGGCTAAATCATTTTCAATTAATAGACATATATATGTATATATATGTTATATATATATATGTATATATATAATATATATACATATTTACCATAGAGCAGTACAGTAGAAAGCCTAATAAGATTTTGAATGCTGTTTCTGCTATTTACTAACAATGTGAGCTTAGGGGAGTCATTTCCATTCTCTGAGCCTGAGTTCAAGATGAACCTATGAGATGAATGGATCAGATTAGATGATACTAAAAGATACAATCCTGAATTTGCATATGGCCCAATTCTCAAAGACATCTAGACTATGCATTTATGGTAACTAGTGTCAAGAAATCTTGACAATAATCTAACCCTATTAACTGTAAATAATCTAAACTGGAATGAGCAGAAGGGAATACCCCATTAATGGAGGTCTTCAAGGATAGACAAGGTGGCCCCAAGTCAGGGATGTTCTAGGTCACCTTCCTTCAGGCATTAATTGGACTAGATAGCCTCTAAGGTTGTTTCCACATAGATTTTGTTATCCCATGGAACCAGCCCCATCCTATCAATGTTCCCCTCCCTTTATGCCAGATTTCTTACTTTGCCCCTTATCTTCAGCATCCAAGGAAAAGAAAATGTAAATACTCCTGCTTCATTTGGCTACTAAGCTATTTAAAATGGATTTCCAGTTAAAGCCTAAGCAAGGAAACTGTTTTTTCAAAGTCAAAGAGAAAAACATAATAAAACTAAAGGTCAGGTACATCTCTAAATGCAGCAGCATAATGCTATCTCCTTAATTGGGCTACTTAGCACTGTGACAGAGGCAGACTAAGCTATAGTTCTTTAGCACTTAAAATATTTTTAAAGGGTGATTTAAGAATGGAAGAATAAATTGATTAGGGTTTACTGACTCTTCTTATCCTCAATACAGTACAGGAGATAGTTGGTAGGTGGAGAAAATCCCCAGTCAGGAATTTACTACAACATGTTAAAGTAAAGCCTATAAGTCAAATAACAGAAATGCTCTTTACAGGAACCTTTTTGGGAAATGTTTTCCCCATTAAAGAAAGGTAAAACCAAGTTCAAAAATAATAAAGCAACCTAGCAGGCACAGCAGCAAAAGTAAATGAATTAGTCATACTGGCTATTCCATGTATGGCTTGAATGAAAAGGATATGTTTTACCATAACTACTCTATGATACAAGAAACCCAGTATAAAGTAGGTGACCAAACAGATAAAATCCTGGGTCTGGAGTTTGGAAGACCCAAGTTTAAATCCAGCCTACCTGTGTTACCCTGGGTAAATCATTTAACCTCTGCCTTAGTTATTCATTTGTAAAAGTGCAGTAATAACAATAGCTTCCCTGCTTCCCAGTGCTGTTGTGTGGATCAAATTAGATATTAATTTTAACTTAATTAACTTTATTTTTATTTTAATTATTTAATTATTATTCATTAATTATTTAATTATTTAATTTTATTTAACTTTAATAAATGTTTAACACAATGCCCAGCTAATAATAATACATAGTAAGCATTATATGAATTTTGGCTATTATTATTAATATGAAACTACTAATAACTAATAAATAAATAATTTCTTTAATTTAATGAAATTTATTTAATAAAATAAAAATAATAAATAAATAAATAAATAAAACTAATAACTTAAATAAAATATTAAAATTTTCTTATTTTGGATAATACCAACCTTGGGATTTAAATTTCTAGAAAGCAGAAACCTTCTGTGGTATAGAGGATAGAATGTTGTAGTTGGAGTTAGGAAGAAATGTGATTTAAATCTTTCTCAGATTTTAATTGTGTGACCCTAGGTAAATCATTTCATATCTCAGCATCACTTTGTTCATCTGTATAAATGGGGATAAGAATATTGGCAGCTCCTACTTCCTAGGTTTATTGTGTGGCACAAATGAAACAATGGCAATAAACAATTTCATGAAGGAAGAAGGAGGAGGAGGAAGAGGAGGATGTTAGGAGGAAGAGGAGGAGGAGAGGAGGAAGAGGAGGAGGAGGAGGAGGAGAAGGAGGAGGAGGAGGAGAAGAAGGAGAAGGAGAAGAAGAAGAAGAAGAAGAAGAAGAAGAAGAAGAAGAAGAAGAAGAAGAAGAAGAAGAAGAAGAAGAAGAAGAAGAAGAAGAAGAAGAAGAAGAAGAAGAAGAAGAAGAAGAAGAAGAAGAAGAAGAAGAAGAAGAAGAAGAAGAAGAAGAAGAAGAAGAAGAAGAAGAAGAAGAAGAAGAAGAAGAAGAAGAAGAAGAAGAAGAAGAAGAAGAAGAAGAAGAAGAAGAAGAAGAAGAAGAAGAAGAAGAAGAAGAAGAAGAAGAAGAAGAAGAAGAAGAAGAAGAAGAAGAAGAAGAAGAAGAAGAAGAAGAAGAAGAAGAAGGAAGAAGAAGAAGAAGAAATAAGGGACAATTTTGGAGAGAGTTTAGTTGGAGATATGTTTTAGGTGATAAGGCTCTATGCTTTCAATGATATATATTAGGTAACTGATGATGAAGGAATAGAACTCAGAGCAAAGTTTGGGAAAATAACAGCATGTCTGTGAGGGTAACTTGTATGAAGCAAAAAAAATATGTGGGAGGAATTTATCTTTCCCTTTTTTCTGTCTTCTACCCTTGGAATATCATGCATCATATCTTATTAAGTCATTCCACACTAGGTATAACATACTATCTATTACCACTCTTGATTCCACCCTTGCATGGAGATTTCTCTTTGTATGCCTGGAGAAAAACAATGGAGATGGCAGCATAACTGACAGCCCAGCTCCCTCTGCTCCCATCTACCACTAGTCCTCAAACTGTTTTTGTAAGTTAGAATCATCTTTATCCTAGCTGGGGAAAAACAGAAAGATGTTTTTGTTACTCAGATATGGTAAGTTTATAAAATATTATAATATAAAATATAATATAATATAAAAATAATATAAAAATAATATAAAAATTATCTTCCTTATAGAGCTCAGGAGCCCCCAGTTGAGATAACATCAATAATCAGGACAATATTTATGCTCTTTTTCCCTTTTCACTTTCATCATCTGTATACCTTGTTGTTTCTATACTTGTCTATTTTATAGATCCCTATTCACAAATAATGAAATATACAAATTAGAAGCAACTATAATTGAACAAATTTCATCTAGCCACCACTCAATCTAATTAAACAAAACATTATTTATAGTATTTTGAAAAATAGAGATAATGTTTGGAAAAGAAATCATTTTTCCTGGGAGGGAAGGGGCGGGGGGGGGGGGAGAGAGAGAGAGAGAGAGAGAGAGAGTGAGAGAGAGAGAGAGAGAGAGAGAGAGAGAGAGAGAGAGAGAGAGAGAGAGAGAGAGAGAGAGAGAGAGAGAGAGAGAGAAATAATTGAAGGGAGAGTGGATCACCATGGACCATAGCAAACTCCAGCAGCCACAGTATCACTTATTTCATCTCTCAGGTGATATCTATTTGATTTACTTCCCAATTAAGGTTGGCAACAGCTTCAGTAGCAATGAGTGTTCCTTCTTTCATTCTCCTTGTTCAAATTACATATGTAGTGTTTTACCTAACCATTCTCACTCTTTCAAAAGCTTCTCATCTAGATCTAAGAAAAAAGTAATACTTTCCCTCATTATCTCCATCTCCTATAGAAGCAGATTATTGGACCTTCACCAGAATAAGTCACGAAGCCATCAAAGGAGCAGAGACAGGAGAGCTAAGAGAATTGAACGTAACAGGAGGCAAAAGAGCAGAAAATATTAAGGACAGAGTTGTTAAGAGTGTCAAATGCTCCTCAGAAGTCAAGGAGGATTAGGATTGGGGGAAAAAAGGGCATTGTACATGATAAAAAAGTAGCTATTTTTTTTTCTTTTCTTTAGAAAGAAGAGTTTAAGAAAAGCAGTAGAGAATGTCAAGATTGGGATTTCTGGCTATAATATGTGGAAAATTGAAAGATAAATATTAGCAAAGGATGTCCTATTACATACTGTATTTAATATACCAATATATTTAATCTTTTTAAATAATATATACTATATATATATATATTGACACACACATGCTGTATATATACACACTATGCCATAGCTAATATATTCTTTGATATTGATTAGTCACAGTCTTATCCTACAAGAAGGGTGAGGTCTAATCTATTTAATGATTTCAACGTTATTTCAAATTACTACACTTCTTTCTACTACCTTATTGCAATTCCTGCTCCTTGATGATTGGTTTTGCCCAGGGCAATACTGTATCTCTCATATAAATTGAGATATATTTATATATATAGTCAACTTATTTCTTGGGTTCTCTAGTCATTCTTGAAAGGATCATAACTACAGATAACTTAAATAGATGATCTGTAGAAAATTGTACTTACAGGCCAGATGGATTAACAAAGGAATTCTATCAAACATTAAAGAACAACTAATCCCAATATTACACAAACTATTTGACAAAATAAACAAAGTATTCTTACCAAATTCATTTGGTGACACAAATATGGTATTGATATCAAAGCCTGACTGATCAAAAATAGAGAAAGAAAACTACAGATCAATCACCTTAATTAACATAAAGGCAAAAATCTTAAATAGAATACTAGCAAAAAGACTCCAGCAAGTGATGATCAGGGTTATTCATTATGATCAGGTTGGATTTATACCAGGAATGCAAGGACGGTTCAATATTAGGAAAGCCATCCACATAATTGACCATATCAACAAGCAAACCAACAAAAAATTATATGATTTTGTCAATAGATGCAGAAAATGCCTTTGACAAAATACAACACTATTCCTATTGAAAACACTAGAAAGTATAGGAATAGAAGGACCTTTCCTAAAAATGATAAATAGTATATATTTAAAACCATCAGCAAGCATCATGTTCAATGGAGAAAAAATGAGAAGCCTTCCCAATAAGATCAGGAGAGAACTAAGGATGCCCATTATCACCTCTATTATTTAACATTATACTAGAAACCTTAGCAATAGCAATTAGAGAAGAAAAATGAATTGAAGTATTAAAATAGGCAATGAAGAGACCAACCTATCACTGATTGCAGATGATATGATGATCTACTTAAAGAATCCTAGAGAATCAACTAAGAAACTAGTGGAAATAATAAACAACTTTAGCAAAGTTGCACAATACAAAATAAACCCACATAAATCATCAGTATTTCTATGTATTTCTAACACATCCTGGCAGCAAGAGTTAGGAAGTGAAATTCCATTTAAGATCACCCTCGACAATATAAAATACTTAGAATTCTATTTGCCAAGACAAACATAGATATTATATGAACACAACTACAAAACACTTTCCACACAATTAAAACTAGATATAAATAGTTGGAAAAACATTAATTGCTCATGGGTAGGATGAGCTAACATAATAAAAATAACAATCCTACCCAAATTAATTTACTTATTGAGCGACATACCTATCAAACTATCAAAAATTTTTATTGAATTAAAAAAAAAACTCTAACAAAGTTCATTTGGAAGAACAGAAGATCGAGAATATTAAGGGAAATAATGAAAAAAATGTGAAGGATTGGAGACTAGTAGTATCAGATCTTAAACTGTCCTTTAAAGCAGTGGTCATCAAAGCAATATGGCACTGATTAGGAGACAGAAAGGAGGATCAGTGGAATAGGCTTGTGGTAAATTATCTCAACAAGTCAGTGTATGATAAACCAAAAAATCCCAGCTTTGGGGACAAAAATCCACTATTTGACAAAAACTGCTGAGAAAATTGGAAAACAGTATGGGAGAGATTAGGTCTAGATTAGCATCTCACACCCTACACCAAGATAAATTCAGAATGGGTGAATGACTTGAATATAAAGAAGGAAACTATAAGTAAATTAGCTCACCACAGAATAGTATACCTGTCAGATCTTTGGGAAAGGAAAGATTTCAAGACCAAGCAAGAGTTAGAAAAAAATTTAAAAATATAAAATAAATAATTTTTATTACATTAAATTAGAAAGGGTGTGTACAAACAAAACCAATGCAACAGAATTAGAATGGAAGTAACCAACTGGGAAAATTATTTATTAAAAAAAACTTCTGACAAAGTTCTAATTACTCAAAAAGAAATTGAGCTAAATCAATTGTACAAAAAATCAAGCCATTCCTCAATTGATAAATAGGCCAAGAACATTAAAAGGAAATTTTCAGATAAAGAAACCAAAACTATTAATAAACACATGAAAAAGTGTTCTAAATCCCTTATACTTAGAGAAATGCAAATCAAAACAACTCTGAGGTATCACCTCACAACTAGCAAATTGGCTAACATGACAGCAAAGGAAAGTAATAAATGTTGTAGGGGATGTGGCACAATAGGGACATTTATGCTTTGCTGGTGGAGCTGTGAATTGATCTAACCATTCTGAATGCAATTTGAAACTATACCCAAAGGACTTTAGAAGACTGCCTGCTCTTTGATCCAGCCATAACATTGCTGGCTTTATACACCCAAGAGATAATAAGGAAAAAGACTTGTACAAAATTATTTATAGCTACACTCTTTGTGGTGGCAAAGAATTGCAAAATGAGGGTATGCTCTTCGATTGGGGAATGGCTGAACAAATTGTGGTATATGCTGGTGATGTAATACTATTGTGGTGAAAGGAATAATGAACTGGAAGAATTCCATGTGAACTGTAACAACTTCCAGGAATTGATGCAGAATTAAAGGAGCAGAACCAGGAGAACATTATACACATAGATTGATACACTGTGGCACAATTGAACGTAATGGACTTCTCTACTAGCAGCAATACAATGATCCAGAACAATTCTGAGGTGCTTATGAGAAAGAATGCTATCCACATCTAGAGAAAGAGAACTGTGTGAGTAGAAACACAAAAGAAAAACAACTGCTTGATCATACGGGTTGATAGGGATATGATTGGGGATGTAGACTCTAAACAATCATGCTAGTGTAAATATCAATAATATGGAAATAGGTCTTGATCAATGAGATGTGTAAAACCCAGTGGAATTGCATGTTGGCTATGGGAAGGGGGTCGGAGAAGAGGGGGAATAAAAAGATGCAGAATAGTTTTTAAAAATTGTTCTTATAAATTGCCATTCCTATAGCATTAAGAAAAAACTCATTAAACCTTATTCCAAACTAATAGTCTATCAAAATCAGAGGTCCATCTAGAGGGATAGTTTTATTTTGTTTTGTTTTTTAACTTCATTCCATTGTTCTGACTGGCTGCTCTGAATCTCAAAATAAAGTTCAAATTCAATGGGTGGGAAGTCTTTACCTTATTGATTTGGGGTAGAATGATAAGCAATGTCTTAGCACTACTTTGGGGAAGACTTCTTTTCATGTAGAAAAAGACAATTAGAATTAAAGTCGCAGGGACACTAGGTGGAGAGGGTCCAAATAAGAGAGGAAAAAGAAAGAGCACACAGAATTAGGAAAGATATGAACAAGGGAAATTCATTGCTCTTCATACTGTCAATATGGCTGTACATAGTTGGAAAGAAGATCTGATTCTTTTAACCACAAAATAGCTAGATACATCTGGTACTTTCATCTCCTCTTGTGAAGAAAAGGAATAAAATCATCTCTCCTTTGGAGGTGGTTTAGTCCTCAGATCTTGCTTTCAACTTTGTTGACATTCATCACCCGTTCTACTTATTGACTTGTACTTTGACATTTCCCCTTCATCTATTGACTATTACATTTGCCCAAGTAGTGTCCAATTGTTGTCAGATGCCATCTTCAATTTACTGAAAGAGAGAGATATGTTGCAACAAACTTTTTCATAATGTAGCTTTTCTGTTAAGGAAAACATTTTGCTTTATTTAACTAATTTATTTAATTACTTTACTAAGTAATTCATTCCATTATTGAATTACCTCCAACAAACATTAATTAAATATCTACTATATTCAAGAAAAGAAGTAGCATGAAAAACTGGCTAAAAAATCACATTTAAGCAACATAAAGGTTTGGAATATCTTCTCACAAAAATCCTGTAAGATGAGAGTCATAAATATTATTATGTTCATTTTACAGATAAGGGAACTGAAAACAAGAGTGACTTGCCTCTGATTACATAGTGCAAATGAATTATAGTCAGTCTTTTGATGGCAAGTCCAGCACTCTATCCACCATGCAACACTTTTTCTCAATACTGTTTGATTTGCTCATTTGGAAAACCAGTTGGGGGAAGGAAGCACAATAAATTATCTTTTAGATATCTTCTTCTAAAATGACAATTAAAGATCTGTATCTATTCACCAAGAAAAATATATACGCAAAGAAGATATTTTAGTCTTAAAGTGATTTATTATATATACACGCAGACCAAATGGTATCTCAATATCAATCAAAATAAAGCTTTAAAAATGGTTAATTCTTGTATCTGCAATAAGAATAGAGGATTTGTAGATACCTGTCAAAACTAAAGACAAGATGAAAGGAATAAAAAAATTCCCTAACAGCAAGAAAGTCTGGATTGTCTTAGTACTTCAATGTGTCACAAACTTGGAGTAGTGATGAGCCAAAAGAAGAAATGGGAGATAACAATGTGTTCAGATTTTTTAAACTTTTACAAGTCTAATTTTGAATGACTGGATGAAACATCAAGGCTAGCCCAAGTTGATTTGGTGGTTCAGAGAATGGCCTGGAGACATGAAAAGGGACCTAGAAACTCTGGTAATGGTGGTTCTGACATTGAAGTGAAATTAAGAGGATTTGGGGAATGAGGATGGTGTAAGGATGGTGTCACTGGAGAGAATTTAGGATTTGTTTCTGAATCAGTTGGTGCTCACCAAGATAGATATGGAGAGAGTACTTCCGGGTAATCATGGCTGCAATCTAGACGCTGCACGCTTTCTCTCCCCAGCACCGAACGAAATAGACTACATCAAAGGAGCATAAAATCACCTTTGGAGGAACAGAAGGACTCCCCAGTACCCCACAGAGGCAAAGGTACGTGGGGCTTGAACATTTCCACACTAAAATAAGAAGGAAAAGCTTGCACAGAAAAGTGAACTGAGCCACCCTTCCCCCACCCCACCTCCCCCACTAAACCAGAGTGAGCTACCTGAGCGCTCACCGGGACAGCGAGTGAGTGGGGAGCGTCTCTGTCTGGGGGGGCACTCCAGGGTCCTTGGGATCTGGGGACTGCCAGGAAAAAACGTCTCAGGGCGCTTTCACTGGAGAAGCCAGCGGACCTGGACTTCGGGCGGGCTGCGCTGAACAACGCGCGCTGATTATCTGGGCGGAGCTGAATACCTGGGCTCAGAGGCTGGGAAGAACTAGTCTGAAGCAACCTAAATTCACAGAAAAACCACTCTTATAACCCAGACCCCAGACCAAAAAGGAAAGGGAAATAAAACCACCAAAGGGATGGCTCACATGGCCCAAAATCAAGCCTCCAGGAAGAAAGGGAAAAAAGTGACTATTGAAAACTTTTATGGTGGAAGTACCCAAGGAAAAGAGGAGAATGAGGAGGAAATCCAAAAAAATTCAGAACACGCCTCCCAAAATGGAAACTATCAACAAGCTCTGGAAGATCTCAAACTGGAACTTATCCAAAAGATGGAAACCTTCTGGAAAGAAAAATGGGAGAAAGAGATCAGCTGTCTGACAGATAAGAATGCTCAATTGGAAAAAGAACTCGAAGCATCCAATAGAAGGGCAGACAAGGCTGAAAAGCAAATCCAGTCCCTAATGACCAGAATTAAGCACCTCGAAGAAAGTGAGATGATAAAACAGCAAGAATCAATAAAGCAAACCCAAACAATTAATGAATTGGAAGAAAACATAAAATATCTCACTGAGAAGGTCACGGACCTGGAGAACAGAGGAAGACGAGAAAATCTCCGTATCATCGGTCTCCCAGAAAAACCAGAGGTAAACAACAAATTGGATTTTATTCTAGAGGAGATTATAAAAGAAAATTGCCCCCACGTTCTGGAGCAAGGGGGCAAAATAGAAATAGAAAGGATTCATAGAACACCTTCTATACTAAATCCCCAAAAGACAACGCCTAGGAATGTAATTGCCAAATTCAAGAGCTTCCAAGTAAAGGAGAAAATCCTACAAGAAGCCAAGAAGAAGAGCTTCAGATATAAGGGGGCTCCCATAAGGATCACACATGACTTAGCGGCTAACACACTAAGAGACCGCAAAGCATGGAACACGATATTTAGAAAGGCAAGAGAGCTGGGTCTCCAACCAAGAATCAACTACCCAGCAAAACTGACTATATACTTCCAGGGGAAAGTATGGGCATTCAACAAAATAGAAGATTTCCAAGCATTTGCTAAGAAAAGACCAGAGCTCTGTGGAAAGTTCGATATCCAAGCACAGAAAGCAAGAGAAACATGAAAAGGTAAATATGAAAGAAAGGGAAAAGGAGATAAATCTTATCTTTCTCTTTAAGTCAAACTCTCTTCTATAAGGACTACATTTACATCTAATTATATATATCAATATGTGGGGAAAATGTTTTGTGTAACTCTCATAAATTGTATCATCATAAGAGTAGTTAGAAGAAACATGCATAGGGAAAGATTGGGGAATCAAGAAGATTTGGGGAAAGTTGGGGCAAAAAAAGGAAAAGGGAGGGGGGAACCGTGATAATTCTAAGATTAACTTCAAGAAATAGGGGGGGAATCAATAGAATAAACTTTCCCATATAAAGATACACATGGGAAGGGGAGGGGAAGAACTCTCATATGAGAAGGAGAGGAAGAGAGCGTGAAGTGGAATTACTTAAACCTTACTCTCAGTGAAATCAAATCTGAGAGGGAAGAACATCTAGATCCAGTGGGATCCTGAATTCTATCTTATCCATTAGGGCAAGAAAGAAAGGAAAATTAAGGAGGGGGAGGGGGGAGGGAGTACAAAAAGGGAGGGAAGGAGAGGGGGGAGGGGAAGGGAGCATAAAAAGGGAGGGGCTAGAAAGGGAAGCATCTCAAGGGAGGGGACTAGGGGGACTGACCTAAAGTAAATCACTGGTTCAAAAGGAGAAAGCTAAAGAAGAAAGGTCAGAACTAGGGGAAGACATCAAAATGCCAGCGAATCCACAAATAACAATCATAACTTTGAACGTGAATGGGATGAACTCACCCATAAAACGCAGACAAATAGCAGATTGGATTAGAACACAAAACCCTACCATATGTTGTCTTCAAGAAACACATATGAGATGGGTTGACACTCACAAGGTTAGAATTAAAGGTTGGAGTAAGACCTTTTGGGCCTCAACCGATAGAAAGAAGGCAGGAGTTGCAATCATGATATCTGACAAAGCCAAAGTACAAATAGACCTGATCAAAAGGGACAGGGAAGGTAAATATATTCTGCTAAAAGGAAGTATAGACAATGAGGAAATATCACTAATCAACATGTATGCACCAAATGGTATAGCATCCAAATTTTTAATAGAGAAACTAGGAGAACTGAAGGAGGAATTAGACAGTAAAACCATATTAGTGGGAGACTTGAACCAACCACTATCAAATTTAGATAAATCAAATCAAAAAATAAATAAGAAAGAGGTAAAAGAGGTGAATGAAATCTTAGAAAAATTAGAATTAATAGACATATGGAGAAAAATAAATAGGGACAAAAAAGAATACACCTTCTTTTCAGCACCACATGGCACATTCACAAAAATAGATCATACACTAGGTCATAGAAACATGGCACTTAAATGCAGAAAAGCAGAAATATTAACTGCAGCCTTTTCAGATCACAAGGCAATTAAAATATTGATCGGCAAGGGTACATGGAGACCCAAATCAAAAATTAATTGGAAATTAAATAACATGATACTCCAAAATCGGATAGTTAGAGAAGAAATCATAGAAACAATTAACAATTTCGTTGAAGAAAATGACAACGGCGAAACATCCTTTCAAACCTTATGGGATGCAGCCAAGGCAGTACTTAGAGGAAAATTCATATCCCTGAGTGCATATATTAACAAATTAGGGAGGACAGAGACCAAGGAATTGGAAATGCAAATCAAAAAACTTGAGAATGAACAAATTAAAAACCCCCAGAAGAAAACCATACTAGAGATCCTAAAAATTAAGGGAGAAATTAATAAAATAGAAAGTGACAGAACTATTGAGCTAATAAACAAGACTAGAAGCTGGTACTTTGAAAAAACAGACAAAATAGACAAAGTACTGGTTAATTTAATTAAAAAAAGGAAAGAAGAAAGGCAAATTAATAGCATCAAGGATGAAAAGGGGGATCTCACCTCAAATGAAGAGGAAATTAAGGCAATCATTAAAAACTATTTTGCCCAACTATATGGCAATAAATATACCAATCTAGGTGATATGGATGAATATTTACAAAAATATAAATTGCCTAGACTAACAGAAGAAGAAATAGTTTTCTTAAATAATCCCATATCAGAAATTGAAATCCATCAAGCCATCAAAGAACTGCCTAAGAAAAAATCCCCAGGGCCTGATGGATTCACCAGTGAATTCTATCAAACATTCAGAGAACAGTTAACTCCAATATTATACAAACTATTCAACATAATAAGCAAAGAGGGAGTCCTACCAAACTCCTTTTATGACACAAGCATGGTACTAATTCCAAAGCCAGGCAGGCCAAAAACAGAGAAAGAAAACTATAGGCCAATCTCCCTAATGAATATAGATGCAAAAATCTTAAATAGGATACTAGCAAAAAGACTCCAGCAAGTGATTAGAAGGGTCATCCACCATGATCAAGTAGGATTCATACCAGGGATGCAGGGCTGGTTCAACATTAGGAAAACTATCCACATAATTGACCACATCAACAAGCAAACCAACAAGAATCACATGATTATCTCAATAGATGCAGAAAAAGCCTTTGATAAAATACAACACCCATTCCTACTAAAAACACTAGAAAGCATAGGAATAGAAGGGTCATTCCTAAAAATAATAAACAGTATATATCTAAAACCATCAGCTAATATCATCTGCAATGGGGATAAACTAAATCCATTCCCATTAAGATCAGGAGTGAAACAAGGATGCCCATTATCACCTCTATTATTTGACATTGTATTAGAAACACTAGCAGTAGCAATTAGAGAAGAAAAAGAAATTGAAGGCATCAAAATAGGCAAGGAGGAGACCAAATTATCACTCTTTGCAGATGACATGATGGTCTACTTAAAGAATCCTAGAGACTCAACCAAAAAGCTAATTGAAATAATCAACAACTTTAGCAAAGTTGCAGGATACAAAATAAACCCACATAAGTCATCAGCATTTCTATATAATTCCAACACAGCTCAGCAGCAAGAACTAGAAAGAGAAATCCCATTCAAAATTACCCAAGACAAAATAAAATACTTAGGAATCTATCTCCCGAGACAAACACAGGATCTATATGAACACAACTACAAAACACTTTCCACACAACTAAAACTAGACTTGAACAATTGGAAGAACATTAACTGCTCATGGGTAGGACGAGCCAATATAATAAAAATGACCATCCTACCCAAACTCATCTATCTATTTAGTGCCATACCCATGGAACTTCCAAAAATTTTTTTTACTGATTTAGAAAAAAACATAACAAAGTTCATTTGGAAGAACAAAAGATCAAGGATACCCAGGGAATTAATGAAAAAAAATACAAAGGAAGGGGGTCTTGCAGTCCCAGATCTCAGACTATATTATAAAGCAGCGGTCATCAAAACAATTTGGTACTGGCTAAGAGACAGAAAGGAGGATCAGTGGAATAGACTGGGGGCAAGCAACCTCAGCAAGACAGTATATGACAAACCCAAAGATCCCAGCTTTTGGGACAAAAATCCACTATTTCATAAAAACTGTTGGGAAAATTGGAGGACAGTGTGGGAAAGATTAGGCTTAGATCAACACCTCACACCCTACACCAAGATAAATTCAAAATGGATGAATGACTTGAACATAAAGAAGGAAACTATAAGAAAATTAGGCGAACACAGAATAGTATACATGTCAGACCTTTGGGAAGGGAAATACTTCAAAACCAAGCAAGAATTAGAAAGAATTACAAAATGCAAAATAAATAATCTGGATTACATCAAATTAAAAAGTTTTTGTACAAACAAAACCAATGTAACCAAAATCAGAAGGGTAGCAACAAATTGGGAAACAATCTTCATAAAAACCTCTGACAAGGGTTTAATTACTAAAATTTATAAAGAACTAAATCAATTGTACAAAAAATCAAGCCATTCTCCAATTGACAAATGGGCAAGGGACATGAACAGGCAATTCTCAGCCAAAGAAATCAAAACTATTAATAAGCACATGAAAAAGTGCTCTACATCTCTTATAATCAGAGAGATGCAAATCAAAACAACTCTGAGGTATCATCTCACACCTAGCAGATTGGCTAACATGACAGCTATGCAAAGTAATGAATGCTGGAGGGGATGTGGCAAAGTGGGGACATTAATTCATTGCTGGTGGAGTTGTGAATTGATCCAACCATTCTGGAGGGCAATTTGGAACTATGCCCAAAGGGTGATAAAAGACTGTCTGCCCTTTGATCCAGCCATAGCACTGCTGGGCTTGTACCCCAAAGAGATAATGGACAAAAAGACTTGTACAAAAATATTCATAGCTGCGCTCTTTGTGGTGGCCAAAAATTGGAAAATGAGGGGATGCCCCTCAATTGGGGAATGGCTGAACAAATTGTGGTATATGTTGGTGATGGAATACTATTGTGCTAAAAGGAATAATAAAGTGGAGAAGTTCCATGGAGACTGGAACAACCTCCAGGAAGTAATGCAGAGCGAGAGGAGCAGAACCAGGAAAACATTGTACACAGAGACTGATACATTGTGGTACAATCGAAGGTGATGGACTTCTCCATTAGTATCAATGCAATCCCTGAACAATCTGCAGGGATCTAAAAAAAAAATACTACCCACAAGCAGAGGATAAACTGTGGGAATAAAAACATCGCTGAAAAGCAACTGCTTGACTACAGGGTTGGAGGAGATAAGACTGAGGAGAGACTCTAAATGAACACTATAATGCAAACTCCAACAACAGGGAAATGGGTTCGAGTCAAGAACACATGTGATAACTAGTGGAATCATGTGTCGGCTATGGGAGAGGGAAAGGCGGGGGGGGGGGGGGAGGGGAGGAAAAGAAAACGATCTTTGTTTCCAGTGAATAATGTATGAAAACGACCAAATAAAATAATATTAAAATTAAAAAAAAAGATAGATATGGAGAGATATGGACTATAAGAGTTCTGGCTGTGCTTTGGTATATGATATTAGAAAAATGAATATGAGGACAGGGAAGTGATCTGGTTGCTAGTGCCACTCTTGCACACCACTGTTAGGCAATATCTACTTGAGGACCAAATTGTGATGATACTGAAATAAGATTCTATCTGCACAATATTTTTATTTAGTTCATTAACATTTAATCTGTTTATGAATAGGGATTGATTCACTTATATTTGTATTCTCTTATTCCTATTTTATTTGTAACACTGTACCTAGTATATGGTAGATGATTAAAAATGACTATTAATTGATTGATGGCTTTCTGAACTTTTCCTAGATTCTGTACAAGAAGAAAATGACAAAAAGCAAGGAACCTTAGTGAGTAGTGTATGGGGCATCTTTGGAGTATTGGAACACCATTCAAGCATCTGACTTTGTTGTTCTCCTGAATCAAGATTATGTCATCAAAAGGAAATTTCCCAAGGTACTTTGCATGATTACATTTTTTTTGGTGTTTTGGGGGGTTTTTTTTGTGCCATGAGGGAGAAAATGAGAAAGAAAACCAAGGAAGGAAAAACCCAGGGCTAGGCATTATCTATGTAAGGGACAGAAAGGCAAAGGTTTTCCTTCAAGTTGAACATGAAAACCAAAGTTTAATTAAGAAGTGATAGATAATAGATTAATGAAGAACATGCTTAGCCTATTTCTAAGCATTTGTATTTCTGAAGAAATATTATATCAATACCAATTTCAAATTGTTTTGTGCAAACATGGATATATAAAGAGTGTAATTATATAAACAAATTGCATAAACTTAAAATGTGATTTTATAGATAGGTATGTATGTGTGTGTATACATAATAAGGGGATTTGTGACTATTTAGGGTCTCATCCTTTGATTCCTTGTTCTGCTAATTATTATCAATGTGAACTCAGAAGACTCATTTAAACTCTCTAGGATTCAACTTTCTGGTCTTTAAAATGAAGCAATTAGATTGTCACTATTTTCTCTTTACAAATTGTAGGATCATTGGATCCCAGATTACTAGGGCTAGAAAGGACCTTAAAAGTCACCTAGTCACCCCTTCATTTTATAGATGAAAACACTGAAGCTTAGCAAAAGTACAGACTTTCCAAGATTACACCAGTAGTGATAGAGTCAAGATTTAACTCAGGTCCTACAAATCCATGTTCAGTTCTCTTCATAGTGTATAACAGTGCCCTCTCTATAATCCTCTTATGTAATAATAGATTTTAATATAATAGATTTTAATGGAATTCTTTTAGTCCTTTGATTAGTCTAATTAAAGCAGCATGCTAAAGTTATCTCTCCCCATGTGTTCGCTTATCTTAATATATTCATGTGGTGAAAAATAGGGAGACATAGTAAGTAGAGCTGACCTAGAAGGTAAGGAGACCTCTGTTCAGGTCCTCCCTCTGACACATACAGGCTGTATAGCCTTGAATAAGTCTAAACCCTAGGCAGTGAGAGATTGCAGAGAAGGTGCCACTGGAGTTTATTCATCTCGGAATTCCCTATATCAATGAAACCACAGGCTTAGTCTCTATCTTTGTGCATAGCTTGACACTATAAGAGCTTACATTTGCAATGCACACTGTAGTTTATATAGTACTTTCCCCTACAATAACTTGGAAGTAAGTAGTATAAATATTATTAGGTCCACTTTTTGGATGGGTAAACTGAGGCTGGCATTTCTGTGATAGATGTATTGAATGCTTATACATTGTCTACATTTTTCTTGGTCGGTGTCAAGATATTTTTTTCTGATTTGCACTTCAGGTGTCTAGATGATTGAGATGACATATGTTTAAGCTTGCTTTCTAAAGTACCATACTTACTAATTGCTTTTCGTTGATGATGGTGGTGATGATGGGGCATACCAGTCCAGCTTAGAAGGGGTCTCACAGGAAAGGCTGTCCATGATCAGTCAGCTGTGACATGATCCTGCTTTATTCATGAAGCTGTATGACTAGTGAACTATAATTCCTCAATTGTATAGGACTCGCCAAAACTAAGTTCACAGAATAGAAATGCCTGAGAACTTAATAATCTGGGTATATGTGACATACTGAGAAGTCATGTTATGAAACAAAGACTGGTCCCCATGTTTCCAACTACCAACTAAGTTTCATCCAAACTAAGGCATGCCTGACTTTGGAACAAGATCTCTTCGATTAATAAGTACGTTATCAAATTCAACGCAGTATCAGTTCCCTAAACCATATGTTGGCTTTAGATGTGGGAGAGAATTCTCCATTCTTATATAATTGGTGCCTCTAGTGATACTGACAAAGGAAACAACGGAGAGAGATGGGAGCAGGTATGGGACATTCATCTATCTTTGCTGACACAAACTTCAATAACCATTCCTAACATAGGTCTTTATTTTCAAATCGTGTACTGCTTCTAAAACAAAAAGGGGGAAAGTGATGTAATTATCAAGTGTTATCATGGAATCAAAAGGAATTTTCTTAGAATAGGGAATTTGTAGTTAGCTGGCATTCAAAGGGCATTCAATCTAATTCAGTCTCTTACAAATGAGGAAAGGAATCCCAGGAGGATTCAATGATTGACCTCAAATAACACAGGTAAAAAGTGGCGGAGCTGGGATTTGAAGCAAAGTCCCCTGAATCTAGAGCTAACATTATTTGAGCTGTAGCAAACTGCCTTTGTCCCTGTGTGACATTCCAAGTGACATCATCACCTCTCTGGACCTCACTGTTCATGAGAGTGCTTATATTAGATATACTCTAGTGTCTCTTCCAGGTTAAAAAAAAATAGATGTGTGTCTGAGTTCAAAGCTGCTTATGAGGAAAATATTGCATATCTCTGGTTAAAAACTATTCTTCTTTGTTTAAATGTTCAGAGATAAAAAAGAATTTAATGCCCTTAAGATGTTTCTGACAGAAACATAGTTTCAAAAAGACTATGGAAGCATGAAGAGACTTAGCAGAGAAGCATTCAACCAAAATGAGATATTAATAAGGAAGGATAGGGAAGCTAGTTAGAAGTGAGGGAAAAGGAAGGATGGTTTTCAGAGTAACTTCTTCTGAATTGAAATAAGGCCATCAAAAGAAAATCGCCCAAGCATGTTACATGATTATATTTTCTTTCTTCCTTCAGTTTTGGCTATAAAGGAGAAAACAGGAAGGAAACAAGATGTAAAAAAAAAAAACTCAGGTCTAGGCATCCATCTTTGATGGAATGGACAGAAAGGTAAAGGTTTTTAGTTGAAAGTGAAACCAAGATGTACTTAAATAGTGATAGATGACAGCTAGCTGAAGAATATACTAAGCTTGTACAAAAGTATTTTTATTTCTTTTTAAAATTAATTAATTTAGAATATTTTTTCATGGTTACGTGATTCATGTTCTTTCCCTCCACTTTTAACTCCCCCCCTCTCAGAGCCAACAAGCAATTTCACTGGTTTATACATGTATCAGGGTACAAAATCTATTTCCATATTATTACTTTTTGCAATAGAGCAATCGTTTAGAGTCTATATCCTCAAACATATCCCCATTGAACCATGTGCTCAATCATATGTTTTTCTCCTATGTTTTTGTTCACACAGTTCTTTCTCTGGATGTGGATAGCATTTTTTCTCATAAGTCCCTCAGAATTGTCCTGGACCACTGCATTGCTACTAGTAGAGAAAACCATTAAATTCAACTGTACCATAGTATATCAGTGTCTGTGTACAATGTTCTCCTGGTTCTGCTCCTTTCACTCTGCAGCAATTCCTGGAGTTCACATATTCCAGTTCACATAAAATTCCTCCAGTTCATTATTCCTTTCAGCATAATAGTATTCCATCACTATCAGATACCACAGTTTGTTTGTCATTCCTCAATCAGTGGACACCTCCTCATTTTCCAGTTTTTTGTCACTACAAAGAGCATGGCTGTAAATATTTTTGTGTATATATTTCCCTGTTATCTCTTTGGGTTACAAAACTCAGCAGTGGTATGACTGGATCATAGGGCAGGCAGTCTTTTAAAGTCCTTTGGGCTTAGTTCCAAATTTCCTTCCAAAATGGTTGGATCAATGCACAACTCCACCAGCAATGCATTAGTGTCACTATGTTGCCACATCCCCTCCAATATTTATTACTTTGCTGTTATATTGGACAATCTGCTAGGTGTGATGTAGTACCTCAGAGTTGCTTTGATTTGCATTTCTATAATAATAAGAGATACAGAACAGTTTTTCATGTGCTTATTGATATTTTTTATTTCTTTATCCAAAAACTGTCTATTCATGTCCCTTGCTCATTTATCAATCGGGGAATGGCTTGATTTTTCTGTACAATTAACTTAGCTTCTTATAAACTTGAGAAATTAGACATTTGTCAGAGGTTTTTGTTATAAAGATTTGTTTTCCCTAATTTGTTGCTTCCCTTCTAATTTTGGTTGCATTGGTTTTGTTTGTGCACAAATTTTTTTAATTTAATGTAATCAAAATTATTCATTTTATATTTTGTAATATTCTCCATCTCTTACTTGGTCTTAAATTCTTTCCTTTCTTATAGATCTGACAGGTATACTATTTTATCTTCACCTAATTTAGCTTTAATTTCTCTCTTTATATTTGTCATTTACCCATTTTTAATTTATCTTGGTATAGGGTATGAAATGATTATCTAGACCCAATCTCTCCAACAGTATTTTCCAATTTTTCCAGCAGTTTTTGTCAAATAATAGGTTCTTCTCCAAAAAGCTGGAATATTTGGGTTTATCATACACTATCTTGCTGAGCATATTTACCCCAAATCTATTCCATTGATCCTTCCTTCTGTTTCTTATCCAGTAGCATATTGTTTTGATGATCACAACTTTATAGTACAGTTTAAGATCTGGTACTGCTAGACCCCCATCTTTCACATTTTCTCCATTATTTCCCTTGATATTCTTGATCTCTTGTTCTTCCAGATGAACTTTGTTATATTTTTTTCTAATTCAATTAAAAAGTTTCTTGGTAGTTTGATAGGTATGGCACAGAATAAGTAAATTAATTTGTGTAGGATTATAATTTTTATTGTATAAGCTCATCCTACTCATGAGCAATTAATATTTTTCCAATTATTTAGTTCTATTTTAATTGTGTGGAAAATGTTTTATAGTTGTATTCATATAATTCCCGTGTTTGTCTTGGTAGATAGATTCCTAAATATTTTATATTATCTAGAGTGATTTTAAATGGAATTTCTCTTTCTAACTCTTGCTGCTGAGTTGTGTTGGAAATATATAGAAATGCTGATGATTAATGAGGGTTTTTTATATACTGCAACTTTTCTAAAGTTGTTAATTATTTCTACTAACTTTTTAATTGATTCTTTGAGATTCTTCAAATGGACCATCAAATCATCTGCAAAGAATGATAATCTCCTCATTGCCTACTTTAATTCCTTCAATTTCTTTTTCTACTCTAATTGCTACCACTAGCATTTCTAGTACAATGTTAAATAATAGAGATCAGAATGGGCATCTTTGCTTCACTCATGGTCTTATTGTGAAGGCTTCTAGTTTATCCCTATTGTAGATGATGCTTGGTGATTGTTTTAGATATATACTGTTTATTATTTTTAGGAAAGACCCTTGTACTCCTACACTTTCTGGTATTTTCAATAGGAATGTCCATTCTCTTCAATGAAATCAATAATTGTTTCTTTGATTTGTTCTTTGACCCACCACTTTTGAAGAATTAGATTATTTTGTTTCCAATTAATTTTAAATCTGCCTTTCCACAAACCTTTATTGATTATGATTTTTATTGCATTATGGTCTGGAAAATTGCATTTGTTATTTCTGCTTTCCTACATTTGTTTGCAATGTTTGTTTTTTTCTCTATTACATGGTTAATCTTTGTATATGTGCCAGATGCTTCTGAAAAGAAGGTGTATTTCTTTTTATTCCTATTCATTTTTATCCATATATCTATTAGCTCTAATTTTTCTAACATTCATTTGTTTCCCTAACTTCTTTTTATTTATTTTTTATTTGATTTTTCTAGTTCTGGTAGAGAAAGATTAAGGTGTTCAACAAGTATGGCTTTACTATCTATTTCCCCCTTAAATTCCTTTAGTTTCTCCTTTAGATATCTGAATGCTATACCATTTGGTGCATATATATTGAGTATTGATATTTCTTCATTATTTATTTTGCCTTTCATCAAGATGTAATTACCTTCCTTATCCCTTTTAATGAGATACATTTTTGTTTTAGCTTTGTTTGAGATCATAATAGCTACTCCTTTCTTCTTTGTCTCAGTTGCAGACCAGTAAATTCTGCTCCTCCCTCTTGCCTTTACCCTATATATGTCTACCTGCCAAGTGTGCTTCTTGTAGACAATGTAAGGATTTAAATTTAGGGGTTTGACTAAATATGTGTCTTTTAAAGCAATATTGTGGTAGCTGATTAAAAAATATTATAGGTCATGTCAAATGACTTTTAGTAGTAAAATTTAGAAAGAAATGGAAAGAGTGAAAGTAGAGAAATGTAAAAATGTCTAGCCTATCCCAGTAAATGTTGCTCTGGTGTCCAGCTCAACCTGGGCAGGGCTCATTAACACTCATCCAGATCACCCAGTGATGTCTTATACAAAGGTTCCAGCAACACAGCCTCCCCAGGAGAAGGAGGTCCCTCAACATCTAATCTCACCAGAAGCCAGAAAGGGAAGGCCAGCTACTCATTCACCCAAGTGAAAGTGCAGAGGCGAAGTTCCAGGAACAGTCCAAGAAAACAGGGTCCCAATTCAAAGCCAAGGTCCAAGTCCAAAGCCACCTCCAAGAGCCAAGTCACCAGCCAAATCGCCAAGTGGAAGACCCCCTTGGATAAGAAGTTCAGGACTTTTTATAGTCACTTTTCCACATCACTTCCTATCCCTTCCCCTCTTCACAGGGGCCAATCATAGCTTCCAAATTGCCTACCACTGCCCAGTGGGCAGTGTCTGTGAGATCTACCTCTCATCCTCTGGGGCTATAAACTCTTATCAAAGGATTCACAAATTTCTGACAGATTGAGTTAAAAGGGTGGAGCTCTCCAGGTGAATGACTTGTGAACCCCCCTACTTAGTGTTAAGTAGAAGTGTTTAAGTTTTCAGTTGATTAATTCAAAATAGACCAAGAGAGAAAAGAATTCCCTTTCATAACAACATATGGTTGGATTCTAGTTTTTAATCCATTCTGCTTCTTTTTTATTGGTGAGTTCATCCCATTCACATTCACATTCATAATTACTGTCTGTATATCCCCCCATTTAGACTTCCTCCTTTGATTCTGCCTTTTCTCTTTTTCCTCTTACCCTCCCCTCCAACTTTTTACTTTTAGTCAGTCTCCCCATTTTCCCAAACCCTCCCCTCTTATTTATTCCCTTCTTACTATAAAGCCTTTTAAATGACCCCCCAACCTGTCCCTCCCTTGTATTACTCCCCTCCCACCATCTAGTTCATTCCACTTCTACTTCTCTATAGGGCATGATACAATTCTCTACCCCAATGGAAATGATTGTTTTTCCCTCTCTGAGTCAAGTCCAGTGAACATAAGATTTAAATATTACCTGTCACCAACCTCTTCTACCCTTCCATTGTATTGATCTTCTCCCTGCCTCCCACTGCGTGCTTTTTTATGAAATATATATTTACCACATTTTCCTCTTTTCCCATTTCTCTTAGTGTTATCCTATTTAACCCCTAGTTTTATATATTTTTCTACATATCCTATACATTTTGTCACTGTACCCACTAAGTATATTTCTCCTATCTACCCCAATGATCATAACAATTTTAAGAGTTACCAATATAATCTCTTCATATAGGAATATATAAATCAGTTGAATTTATTGTATCACTTAATTTTTTCCCTTTTTTAATTACCTTTTGGTGATTCCCTTGAGTTCTGTATTTGGGTATTACATTTTCTATTTGTCTGGTATTTTCTTCAGGAATGCTTGGAAATCCTCTGTTTTATTAATGACTTTACTTTTCCCTGCATTAAGATAGTACATTTATCTGTATGGTTGATTCTTTTTGTAGACCCAATTCCCTTGCTTTCTGGAATATCATATTCCATGCCTTCTAGTCCTTCAGTGTGATTGCAGCCAGGTCCTGTGTAATCCTGACTGGAGGTCCCTGACATCTGACTTATTTCTTTTTTGCAGCATGTAGTATCTTTTCCTTGGTCTGGAAGTTCTTGAACTTGGTCATAACATTCTTTAGCATTGTCAACTGGGGATTTAATGCAGGAGGTAATTTGTGGATTCATTTAATCACTATTTTTCCCTCTTGTTCAAGAAAATCAGGGCAGTTTTCTTGGATAATTTCTTGTAGAATAATGTCCAGGCTTTTTCTTTGGTCATGATTTTCTGGTAGTTCAATAATTCTTAAATTGTCTCTCCTATATTTCTTTTCCACATCTGTTGTTATATTAATGAGGTGTTTTATAAGTTCCTCAATTTTTTTCATTATTTTGATATTATTTTATAGACTTTTGCTCCCTTTCGAAGTCATTTGCTTCTAGTTCTTTGATTGTAATTTTTAAAGACTGAATTTCATCCCTAGCTTTTTTATCTTCCTTTTCCTTTTGATCTATTTTTGTTTGTAGGTCATCTTTCAATTTCTCTGCTTCAATTTTAAGCTGCTCAATTCTGGCTTTTTAGACACTATTTTCTTGTTTTGGTTCATGTGCCTCTGTTTCCAGATAACCTATTTTTCTTTTTACATTCTTTTCTCAATTTTCTTCAATTTCTCTTAATTGTTTCTTGAATTTTGTATTGAGTTCTTCCAAAGCCTGAGTCCAATTTGCTGGAGTTTCTGGGTTTTTGTTTGATGTTCCTTGTTCCTCCTCTGTTCCATTTGATCTTTGTTTATTACTTTAATAGAAGCTGTAAAATGTCATTTCTTTTTTCTTTTTCTATTATTTCTTCATATTTCCCCCTTCTTTCCCCTGCTTATTGACAATATTCTTTCTCCTTTGTTTATTTGCTGGTTTATTTGTGAGTTTGGATCTTTCTGCCCTAAAGGGAGTTCTTTTCTGCTGTGCTAATTAACTGGATTAAGCTGATGGAGCTGACCTGTTGTATTAATGTGCCCTGGGCCAGATTTTCTCAGCTGTCAGTAGAAGGTGAAAGTGAAACTGAATATATGGAGGCTGAAAGTAGTTACCCTCATCCTCCTCACTTCCTTTCTGTCAGCTACCTCCCTGCCAGCTACCTAGTGAGAGCTCTCAGCTTCCTGTGGTGGTACCAAGGTACTCTGTAGTGGTTTGCAGCCTTTGCCCTGGGATCCCAATCAACTGGATTCTTACTTCAAGTCTCAGTACAGTATGTGGAGGAGGGATGTTGGAGATTGAGATTTTCTGCCTCCTGAATGCTTCTTTTCTGCTCAATTGATAGACTGGATTAAGCCAGTTAAACTGAACTGAAGAGCTGAATGTATCCTAAGGCCAAAATTCCCAGAGTAAGAGGCCCTGGATGTAGGAGTGGTGGCTGAAGGCTGTGACCAGGCTGCATTCCTCTTAGCCCCTCTCCTTCAGCTGTCTCCCTGCCAGCTTTGGTCAGCACCCTGAACTACCCATAGCACTGTTAGCAAGGCATTTCCTCAAGGCTGGAACCCTCTCCCTGAGATCCCACCAACTGCCCAAGTCTCAGCACAGTAGGTGGGGGACTTGTCCTGAGACTTTCCTTCTTTCTTTTCCTTAAACCAGAGAATTCAACCTTCTCTGTATACCTTTTAAGTTGAATCAGGCAGGGGGGTCCCCAGGCTCGGTCCTGTTGTTATATTTGGCTTCCTTTCTCCCTCAAAGCACTTTGGTTTTGTTTTTTTTTTCACAGAGGAATTGATTTTTGCTGCTTATAAGCCATCATCTTCACTCTGTCCCCCCAAACTATTTGTATTTCTAATGAAAAAATACTGAAATATCAATACCTGCCTCCAATTGTGTAAATTTATTTTGTGATTAAATGTGATGCAAAATAATTTCTTTCATATATCCCTATGTGTAATCATCATCATCAATATTATAATAGCTAACATTTGTGTGGAACTTTGTATCAAGGTATGCATTAGGGTACGGGTGTGGGTGGATGCAGATGTATATGTTGATCATTAGAAGTCATTTTGTTAAAAGGCTACTAACAAAACATTTTATTTTAATCTATAAAATTGTTAAATTGTAAATAACTGAGAACTACCAAAGCAGTCAGAAAAACCATATCTTTATTCAGGAATAGGGATAAGGTCCAGTATTGGCCACCACACAGAGCCCACCTCTGAAATACCACACAGGCCCAAACCTTGGCAACTCTGGAGACTTATCCCTGGGAGCAGACACCATGCTAAAAATGACAGCTTCCTCCTTGGGAGAAGACACCATGATAGATAGCAACTCCCTGGGGAGAATACATAGCATTAAATGCCAACTCCCTCCTTGGAGAGCCAACCATGCTAGATTGACAGCTCTGAAGAGGGATGGAACTGGGGGGTCTTTTATACCCTCTGGAGAACTAGGTACTGGTCTACAGCCAGCCTCAGGGGTATCAACAAGAGGTCAGTTATAACCTTTATAAAGGCAAGGGTCAAATTAAAAACTGGACTTTATTTTAGAAAACTTTAACATAACAGGAGAAGTCTCTAAAACAAACAAAGGCACTCAACATTTTTACTAGGTCCACAGAATCCACCCACACTAGAGTCCCCAAATAGCTCAAGGTCTACCGTTCAACCCAAAGCAGGTGTGTCTGGTACTGGGATTTCTCAAAAGGGCAGGAGTAAAATTGAGGCATCCATATTTCTCATGGACAAAATCTAGAAAAGATTTAATCTTTATCTACATTTAAAATCTGTAATCTATAATTTTTTCATCTGTAAAAGAGAAAGCAGGGCATTATAAAGGTTGTCATTCAGTCATTTTATGTCATTTCTGACTCTTCATGACCCCATTTGGGGTTTTCTTGGCAAAAATACTGGAATGGTTTATCATTTCCTTCTCGAGCTAATTTTACAGATAAAAAAAACTAAGGCAAACAGGGTGAAATGACTCATTCAGGGTGATATAACTGGTAAGGATCTGAGACCACATTTGAACTCCCTAAGATGAATTTTTCAGATTTGAGACTTGGCACTCTATGCACTGTATCTCCTAGCTGCCCTCACTATGAAGATAGTTGAGGCTATTCATAATTGAATATCACTTTCTCAGACTATTTGAGAATAGTTCTTCTTTTGATCCTATACTTGCCCAAAAATTAGGCTAGAGGAAAAGAGAATTAGAAAATCAGTTTCCAGCAGTTTCAGTGCCCCCTGAGTTGAATTCATACTAATTTCATGATACCATTCAGTTAGGGAACATAAGTGTTTACCAGTGTAATGTTCTTGGCCAGGAATACTGAAGAACTTAACTAGAGAATCAGATAAAAACACTTAGCAGCTGCATCCATCTATCTAGGGTAACACATTGCCAACCTACTCTGTACTATTCAATATTGCAAGTCTATGCTCTCCATTGGGAGAACTCTAGAAAAATTGCCTAGGAAATGGAGACATCCTTCTATCACAATATGAACATGCTAGCAATTAATAATTCTTAGTTAAACTGAATATAACAAAATATCCGAGCCAGGACTGACCTTAAAATATTTATTCCAAAACAATCACTTTACAGATGAGGTAATAGAGAATTTAAGTGACCTACGGAAGGTTAACACAGGTAATAATTAGGTGAGTAGAGACATGATTGAGATCTTCCAGTTCCATAGAATTGGGCTTTCTTCAATGATAGAAAATTAATTCCTTCATTAAAAAAGGTTCTTAATTAAGCTACATGTCATTTTTATAGGTTGGGAGAACAGGGATCTGGGTGATGGTAGAAATAAAGAACAAACATCAACTGCTCGATATTCTCACCCAGCTGGTAAGTTTTCCCACCTGATTTTCTAGTATATTTGTACTGGTAGCCATTAATTTTCCCATCCCAACCAAAACATGAGGTAAAACAGAAAAAAAAAAGTATTTATTGAAGAAGCAGAAGAACACATAAGACAAAAATGGTCTGAGTTGTTGTTTATTTTGTTTTTGGTTTTTGGTTTTTGGCTTAATTACTCAATGTGGCTATGAGTCTGACTTACAAAAGAGATAGAGAAATTCTCAGGATTTGGAATTGGGCTCATAAAATGAATTGTGACCATTCCTCTGTGGGTAAGAAATAATATTGCAGCCAGCCACAAATTAGCTGAAGACCAGTGGATAGATATCTATAGTAAAATAAAGAATCCATAACCAAGAACCAGTGGTTTTCAGCAGAACACAGAAAATAATTCAGCAAATGAAATAAGAAGCTTTGGAGATCAATATGGAAATAATGTCACAGCAAACCTATCAGATGGCATGACCAGACAGGCAGATGACATTAGCAATGGTAGCTTTAATGTCAGACAGAGGTTCTAACAAGGACACACTACCAGGAGTATGAGTTGCCTTAAATGCCTCCTATACATATACTCAGATTCTTCCCAGTCCTACCAATGGGGACTTCCAGGTAAGCATGGCTGCAGAGTAGATGCAGCTTGCTTCCTCTCCTCAGACCCAATGACACAGATGACCTCAAAAGACTCTCCCAAAATAAAAAAAAAAACAACCATCCTCATAAGAACGGAAAGACCCCCACAACATGGCGAAGCTCTGAAGGTAGGTGGGATTCCCTCTGAAGGTAGGTGGGATTCTGGCATCTCCACAATATAAGGGAATGAAAAGCTGACCCACCCTCCACTTCCCCACCAAATGGCCAGTGCCAGAGTTAAAGTCAGCACTGGGCAGAATTAACAAGTGATGGAGGGGACCCCAGGACTGAACAATGGGCAGCCCCAAGTCTGGGAATCTGAATAAGATCACCAAGGTCCTTCTCCTGAGAGTACTAACACCCGAAACCACGGCAGGAAGGCTAGGGGAGCACAGATCTCAGGCACACAGAACTAGCTCACTATAATCACTGAGTGCGTGAAGGGATCACCTGACGTGAGCAAGGGGCACCTACAGGTCTTGGGAGTTAGCTAAGACCACCAAAGACTTTCACCTGAGAGCACTAACTCCCAAAACGCCAGCAGGCAGGGGAGTGCCCGAGCTTCCCCAGGAAGACAGCGCAGCTGCAGAGAACCTAGAATTAGCCTGAGACTAAAGCCTTGACCATTACATCCTTATACTGAGAGCAAGTACTACTCATTAAGATTTCTAACTTGACAGGGGAGGAAGAAAAAACAAACAAAACACAAAGATGGCAAACTGTACCCAAGAACCCCAACACCTCAATACCAAGAATAGCAAGAAGAAGGGGGTGACTTTGGATACATTTTATGGAGGGAAAACACAAAAAAAAAAACAGAGGAAATAGCAGGAGAGGAAGTGCAAACAAATGCACCAAAACCTTCTAAAAGAAATGGAAATTGTCCACAAGCTCCTGAAGAATTTAAATTGGAAGTTATCAAAAAGATGGAAGCCTTCTGGGAAATAATGCAAAAGGAACTCAGCAATCTGAAGCATGAAAACATGCAACTACAGAAACAGCTTGAAGCCTCAAATAGCAGGATAGACCAAACTGAAAAGGAAAACCAGGCTTTAAAGGTCAGAATCAGGCAACTGGAAGACAATGATCTTGCAAAAGAGAAAGAATTAATAAATCAAAGCCAAAAGACTAAGAAATTAGAAGATAACACAAAATATCTCACCAACAAGGTGACAGACCTGGTAAATAGAGGAAGGAGAGACAATCTGAGAATAATTGGCCTACCAGAAAAGCCAGAAATAATTAGTAATCTGGACATCATAATACAAGATATCATCGAAGAAAACTGCCCAGAGATTCTAGAACAAGGGTGCAATACAGGCATTGAAAGAGTTCACAGAACACCCTCTACACTAAATCCCCAAAAGACAACTCCAAGGAATGTAATTGCCAAATTCCAAAGCTTTCAAGCAAAAGAAAAAATCTTACAAGAAGCCAGAAAAAAGACAATTTAGATATAAAGGAATGCCAATCAAGGTCACACAAAACCTTGCAATTTCCACTCTGAACAACTGTAAGGCGTGGAACATGATTTTCAGAAAGGCAAGAGAGCTGGGTCTTCAACCAAGAATCAGCTATCCATCAAATCTGATTATATACTTCCAAGGGAAAGTATGGACATTCAATAAAATACAAGATTTCCAAGTGTTTGCAAAGAAAAGACCAGAGTTCTGTGGAAAGTTTGACATCCAAACACAAAGAGCAAAAAAACTTGAAAAGGTAAATATGAAGGAAAGGGAAAAGGAGAAAATGTTATCTTTTTCTTTTATTCAAACTCTCTTCTATAAGGACTACATTTATATCAAATTATATATGTGTGTGTGTGTGTGTGTGTGTGTGTGTGTGTATAAATGTGGGGAAAATGTAATGTGTAACTCTCAAAAATTGTATGCATCATTAGATTAGTTAGAAGAATCACGCATAGGGAATGATTGGGGCATTAAGACAATATGGAGAAAAGGGGAGTGAAAGAAAGAAAAAGAGAGTGGGTGAATTGTTGATGGTACTAAGATATACTTCAAGAAATAGAAAAAAAGCTAAGTAGAATAATCTTTCTCACACAAAGATACACATGGGAAGAGGAAGGGAAGAAATTTCCTATAGGGAGGAGAGGAAGAAAGTGCTAATTGGTATTACTCAAAACTTACAGTGAATCAGTGAATCAGTGAAATCAGTGAAATCAACTCTGAGAGCTTAGAACATCTAGATCCATTGGGATCTTAAACTTTATCTTATCTAACAGGGTTAGAGAGAAGGGAAAATTAAGGAGGGGTAGGGAGTATAAAAAGGGAGGGAAGGAGAGGGGGGAAGGGAAGGGAACAAAAAGGGAGGGGCTAGAAAGGGAAGTATATCAAGGGAGGGGACTAGGGGGACTAATCTAAAGTAAATCACTGGTTTAAAAGGTTATAGCTAAAGAAGAAAGGTCAGAATTAGAGGAGGATATCAAAATGCCAGGGAATCCACAAGTGACAATCGTAACTTTGAACGTGAGTGGGATGAACTCGCCCATAAAACGTAGACGAATAGCAGAATGGATTAGAATCCAAAACCCTACCATATGTTGTCTTCAAGAAACACACATGGGAAGGGTAGATAAACACAAGGTCAGAATTAAAGGATGGAGTAAGGCCTTTCGGGCCTCAACTGATAGAAAGAAGGCAGGAGTTGCAGTCATGATATCTGACAAAGCCAAAGCAAATATAGACCAGATTAAAAGGGATAGGGAAGGTAAATATATTCTGTTGAAAGGGAGTATAGACAATGAGGAAATATCACTAATCAACATGTATGCACCAAATGGTATAGCACCCAAACTTCTAATTGAGAAACTAGGAGAATTGAAGGAGGAAATAGACAGTAAAACCATATTAGTGGGAGACCTACCACTGGCAGAGAAATGCATAAGAAAGTATGCTCCTGTATAAATGGTGGGGGAAAGAGAGGTCCTTGTTATTTGCATTGCTATTCTTTTTAATTAAATGTCTTTAGTTTTTACTTAAAATATCCTTTGGTTTTATCTATTAAGAAAAAATATTGATAAAGGCTCATGAGCTATAGATTTGACTAGGTGTTGACACAAATAATTCCTTGGACTTGGGATAATTTTTTATTGATCTTCAGATGAGGGAGGTCAGAGCTACAAATTATTTTGCAATTCTCCAAATAGGTATTTACTAAACGATATATTACTTATTAGGTTACTATTATTAATAAATGGGTAAGGGGCATATCTTGAATACACTCAAGTTTCCCATTTCAAAATGGGAACTACAAAAGAGTATAATTAATTTGTCAAAGAAAACTCTGCTTTTTTTTTCACAGTTGATTATCATTAAAGCATTGCCTTTATAGCACTTAATGACCTCCTGGTTCATTTCACTTCACTCTGCATCAGTTAATATAGATCTTGTTCTATTTTTCTTTTTTAATAATAAGATTTTACTTTCCCCCAATTAAAAGTAAAGACAATTTTTAAAATTTTTTATAATTTTGAGTTCTAATTTCTCTTTCTCCCTCCCACTTCCTTTTCCTGAGATTGTATATGTGCAATCACATAAAACATTTTTTCCATGTTAGTCATTTTGTGGAAGACATCTCAAACAAAAAAGAAAGAAGTGGAATATATATATATATATATATATATATATATATATATATATATATATATATATATTTGTTCTTCATTCAGACTACATCAGCCCTTCAACTGAAGACAAATGGCATTTTTCATGATGAGGCTCCAGAATTGTCTTGGATCACTGTATTGCTAAGAATAGGTAGATCATTCAAAAGTTGTTCAAAAAATATTGCTGTTCTTTTGTACAATATTCTTCTGATTCCATTCACTTCACTTTACATCAATTTATATATCTTTCCAGATTTTTCCAAAATCATCCTGCTCATCATTCCTTATAGAACAATAATATTCCATAACTATCATATCCCACAACTTGTTTAGCCATTCTCCAATTGGTAGATACCCACTTAGTTTTCAATTCTTTGCTACCATGAAAAAGAGCAGCAATAAATATTTTTGTACAAATAGGACCTTTTCCCTTTTTTATGTCTTTGGGATACAGTCTTATTTTTAAATGTTCTAAATCACTATTGGTTAGAGAATTTCAGATTAAAATAACCTCATACCTGTGAGATTGATCAATATGACAAAAAAGGAAAATAATAAATGTCAGCGAGGATTGTGAAAATTGGGATACCAATGCACTGTCAGTGGAGTTGTATTCTTAACCAACTATTTGGAAGAGAAATTTGGAACTATGCTCAAAGGGTTCTAAAACTGTGCATATCCTTTGATATAGCTGGATTTTTCTGAAACCACTCTCTTGGTTATTTCTTATAGTAGGATAATACTCTATCACAATCATATGCCACCATGTGTTTGGTCATTACACAATTTGTGAGCATTCCCTCAATTTCTAAAAATTTGTCACCACAAAAAGAGCTGCCACAAATATTTTTGTACATAGATGTCCTTTTTCCTTTTCTCCAATCTCTTTGTGAAAAAGATTGAGGCATCTCTATCTATCTATCTATCTATCTATCTATCTATCTATCTATCTATCTCTATCTATCTATCTATATATATATATATATGTCTGTCTATCTATTTTATATATCCTATCTGCTTGTATTTCATGAGTTAGCTTCATAGTTATGATTACTAACTGTGTATTTCCCTCACTACCATTTTCTTTTATTTATTCTTTTCCATTTTTGTCTTGTCCCTTTTTACAAGTATTTTTTGCTTCTAACCAGTGCCTCCTTACTCTGCCCTCCTTTTTATCAGCCTCCCTCCCTATATCTCTTATCCCCTTCTGCTCCTACTTCATTACTGGGTAAGGTAGAATTCTAAACCCAACTGAGTATGTATATATTTTCCCCTCTTTTAACCAATTCTAATGAAAGTGAGATTCAAATATTGCTTCCCACACCTCCATTTTCCCTTCTACCATAAAAACTATGACTATCATGCCTCATTTAAGAAAATTTTCCTCATTCTACCTCTCCCTTCCCCCTTCTCAATGATCATCATGCTTACTCAGACTTAAATTTTTTGAAGTCATCCCAATTTAACTGATTCACACCTATACCCTCTGCCAATGTAGACTTCTTCTAACTGCCCTAATAATGGTAAAGTTCTTGGGAGTTACGTGTGTCACTTTCCCATATAAGAATATAAAGTTAACTTTTTTAAGTCCCTTATGATTACTCTCATTTTTAACTTTTTGTGCTTCTCTTGAGTTTTTGAATATCTAATATTCTATTTATCTGTGGTCTTTCCTTTAGGAATGCTTGAAACAACTAATGCAGTAAATATCCATTTCCCCCTGAAGGATTATACTCAATTTTGATATGTAGATTGTTATTGGATATAATCCTAACTCCTCTGCCCTCTAAAATTCCATATTCCAAACTCTTTCTTCCTTTAGGGTGGAAGTTCTTAATTCTTTTGGTTGTGTTTCTGGCTGCTTGCAATATTTTCTCTTTGATCTGGAATCTCTGGTATTTGTATTTAGTATTCCTATGAGTTTTCATTTGAGAATCTCTTTTAGGGGGTGATAGGTAGATGCATGCTATTTCTATTTTACCTTCTGAATCTAAGACATTAGGTAGTTTTCCTTGATAATTTCTTGAAATATGATGCCTAAGATATTTTATTATGATATTAGGTATTCTGAAAGTTCTTAAAATTATCCTCTTAAATTTTTTTCAAATGATATATTTCACATTTTCTTCCTTTGCTCATTCTTTTGACTTTGATTTTTGATGTTTCACGAAGTCATTAGCTTCTGCTTGCCCAATTCTAATTTTTATGAAATTGTTTTCTTCAGTCAGGTTTTTACCTCCTTTTCCATTTTGTCTATTCTACTTTTGAAGAAATTCTTTTCTTCAGTGTATCTTTAGGCCTCTTTTGCCATTTAGGTCAATTATGTTTTTAATATGTTATTTTCTTCAGTATTTTCTGTGCCTCTTTAACCCAGTTGTTAATTGTCCTTTCACAATTTTCTTGTATTATTCTCATCTCTGCCCCAAATTCTCATCCATTACTCTCATCTCTTTCTTTAACTCTTGCATGAATTCTTATTGGCCTTGGATCACTTACCAATTTTCTTTAAAGCTTTGCTTACAGCCATCTTCATATTCATGTCTTCTTTTATTTTTATGTCTTGGTCTTTCCTGTCACAATAGTTGCTTTTTACGATAAAGGTTCTTTTTTCTCTCATTTCATACTATTTCTTCATTTTCAACTTCATGTTAAAGTTGGACTCTAGTCAGTTGAGAGTGGCAAGGCACTGTCCTTAGCTTCAGATTGTTTGTTTGTTTGTTTTTTAATATTTCTGTTTTTAAAGTCATTTCAAGGGATGGTCTTTAACTTTTGGTGCTTCCAATATGGTGTTATGCTGATAGAGGTATGGTCACTGCTCTCTTGGTCTGTATTCTGTTCTTTACCTAAGGAAGGGTCCCTGCTTTCCTGAAACCATAAGTTCTAGCACTCCTCTTGTCCTTGGAACTGCAACCTGAGACTCTGCTCCCTTTTTACTGATCACAAGTACTCCCCATCACCCTATATCTGCAACCTAGAACTTTATATGGACCAGTCATTGTCAGATTTCCCCAAAGCCAGGAAAGGGTCTCCTGTAATTACTTTATGAGTAGTTGTTCCACCCTTTTCTATCTTTGGACTGAGATATCCTGATTCTGTTGTTGCTGGTGCTACTACCCTCAAGGCTCACAGCTGGTGCCCTCTGGTACTCTGTAATTCTACATACTCTAATGCCATAGACCTCTCCTGTGAACCTCCTAACTTGTCTTGGCATGGAAAAATGTTTCCCTCTGACCTTTTGTTGACTTTGCCTCTCCTATATTTTATTTGAAGTGTAATTTTTATATTGTTTGTAGGAGAATGTTAGGTGAGTACATCTGGGTCCCCAAGTGTCCTCCACTATCTTGTCTTGGTACCTAATACTCTTAAATTAGCAAAGGTCCAAAATTAATCAGCAGACTTCAAATTTCTAGGTTTATAAATATTGGAACATGGTTAATAAACATAATATAATGTGTTGCAATTTTGTATTTTTATAGAAAAAGGCAGGTTTCTACACTTCAAATGATCCTAACAATTTTACCTATACAACCAAAACAAGACACCACTATTTACCTAATGGAAAGTTTAAAAATTATTAATATAACACCTAGAAAGAAATAATCAAAACTTCCTTGCAAAATGCCTGCCTGAATGAGAAGTAGAATGATTAAGTGCTACATACTTAATTTAACAAAAAGCCTGATATTCTCACCAAACTAAATAAACACAAAGAAATCGAATGAAAAGCTACAGTAACTGACTATTTCTATTTCAGAACTGCACCCAAAAAATAAATCAGAATACCATGAGAATAAGAAAGCAATCCATCAATAAAAATAACATTGACACAGGGTAGTGTCTCAATATGGAGATCGGTCAGAGACACTTGTACCTGCAAAGTCCAGTGTCTCAAAGTAATAATGAAAGGAGCTACTGAAGAAACCCTAAGTGGTCAGTAAGTTCCAAGGTAGGGAACTCTTATATTCTAGAGATTGACAGTGAGAACTGACCAGCTCACTTAGACCAGAATACCTTAGGAATAGGGGCTCCAAGGTCCCCAACATTCTGTCCTATGATGAGAGGCACTATAAAACTCAAAGATCCATGGGAACCTAACACCAGTAATCAAAAGTCAGGGCAGGAACCCAGGTGATCCAGGTTGAGATCAAATATGTCCCACACCACACATTCTAATGGTTACAATAGCAGGGAAAAGGAAGGAAAATGAGAGAGCTCTGAATGCAATATAAAATTACTGTGCCATAAGAAATGATGAAAGATAATATTTTAGAGAATTCTGGGGAATATAAAGTGACTCTGAGTGAAATAAAGAGCCAGGAGAGAAATTTATTCCAGGGCAGCAACATTGTGAAGAAAAATAACTTTGAAAGACTTATGAACTCCAATCAATGCAATGATCAACCATGTCTCTGGAAGACCAATAATGAAACATGGTACCCTCATTCTGACAGAGATGGGATGCAGTCGAGGTGCAGAAAGAATCATATTTTGGGATATAATACCTGCATATATTCATTTTACTTGACTATGCTTATTTGTCACAAAGATTTTTCAAGGATTTTTCCCTTTATTTCTCGAGGTTTGAAATGAGAGGGAGTTAGGAGAAGAGATTAGTAATGATACTGTACCAAAAAGGCCACTGGAATATTTTCTAGGCACACAAAGAACAAAAGGAAATTTAGAAGAAAGCATATCAGAACATTAAACATATACAAATATACATATAAGTAGCATGAAATGCAATTTACTATTTCATATGATTAATATTTTCTTATATTCTGCCTGATATATGGACATGATCTTTTTTGAAATTTAATTTAAAATTTTAAAATGGAAAAGGCAATGAAAAGAAAAATGGTACCATAAACACTCCCCAACAAAAACTAGAGATAGAGAGATATCAAGCATATTTTCCATATATTAATGACAAAGATCATGACTATTATATATGGTTGAGAATTTTCCATTACCTTCCACAGAAAAAACCCCAGATGACTAGAAAATTATTCTTCTTGAAAGACCACAGAAGCAAACAAGAAATTGAAAGGTTCTACTTTTTCTCAATTGTTCATTAGCCCTCTATTATCCATCCTAAGCCATAGGCCCAGCCTTTCCTTCTTGCTTTGAACACATATCTTTATAACTCTTTGCATTATCTTGAGAATTTTAATTACACAAAAGCACTACTCTGATACCAACCTGATCTTTCAGATAAGATAACTTGGCTTGACCCTGGATTCGATGAGGTTATGCCAGAGAAATAAGGGCTCTAGCAGAGCCTTCTAATTTAAAAGTCTTTCAAATTTGGACTAAAAAATGGATTTGATGTCTGAAATTCTAGAAACAATCTAAGTTCAGGGATATTCAAAGCACAATGTTAGCAGTTGATGATATATGTATTTATTTAGCACTATAGCAACTCATAATCTACTAGTACATGGAGTTAGGATGCAGGGCAGAATTTTAAATAGTGAAAGGAGTCTTACTGATTAAATTAGATCTCATTCAAAGTATTGCACAAATATCTATAGATGTGTAGCTCATCTCCAACTAGCTGCGAGCAGAAGGTGAGGCAATCTGCATTACCTGCAAAACTATACACACAATCTCAGCGGTATTTTATAAATTCAATATGCCCAAAACTCAACTTATTATCTTTACCCTAAATCTTCCCCTCTTCCTAACTCCCTTATTATTGTCGAGGGTATCATCATCCCAGTTATTCATATGTCATCCTTAGCTTGCCACTCTCCCTGCTCATATCCCATCAGTTGTCAAGTCCAGAGACAGACTAAAATCATTTAGAAAGATAAAAGGACTAGACAATCTATGTTCTCTGGCCTGTTCCCACTGATGAATTACATTCATGAGAATGCAGATCAGCCAGTGATTGGAAAAATAAATTCTTGCTATATTTCAAGCAAGGGGCGACTATATACTCAGGGTATGGAGTGCTGATCTAGAATCAAGAAGACTCATCTTTCTGAGTTCAAATCCAACTTCAAACACTTATTTGAAACAACTTCATATCTGGAAGATCCTGGACTAGTCAACCATGTCTGCCTAAGTTCCTGATCTATAAAATGTCCTGGAGAAGAAATAGCAAACTATTTTAGGATTTTTGCCAAGAAAATCCCAAATGGGTTCATGAAGAGTCAGACATGACTGAAATGCCTGATTGACAACAAATACACCAGCCAACATGTTAAATTCTGAAGATAGGAACAATTGCTACTTTCAAGGAGCTCACATTCTAATAAAGTGAGACAATGTGTAGCAACAGAGTAGATGGAAATGCCCAGAAATCCCAAGGGTTCAGTGATTGAGTAGATCAGAATTCTCATGTGGGGACAGATGGGAGGAGGATGGATGTCTTATTTATTTCTCTTATATCACTTTTGGTAGCTGAATGGACTGGGTAGCTACCAAGGGGTAGACCAACCAGAAAGTTATTACAATAGTACAGGCAAATGATGTAAAGGGTCTGCTTCAGAGTGGAGTAGTGTCAGAAAAGAAAAGAATGGTCTATAGAATAATTCATTTAAAGGATTGATTGGTATAACAGTAGTGACCGTTCTCTAGAGAAGAAAACTACTCCATACTCAAGAGCTGAACTTTTCAATTTTTCACAAGAAGGAAAAGAAAATGACAAAAAATATTTCACTACAGAATCAATGGATCATTTCAAATAGAGTAATATGAGGGCAGAATTTAATCCAGACTTCTCCTCCCAAAATTTGTAAGAATCAGGAAAAGAAACAAACTAAAGAATGGTCTTTAATGAAGAAGCTATTCATGTCTCTTAGACATGACTCAAGATTCCTCTTTCCTCCCTTTCTTTGTCCTCTGTCTTGTTTCTTTCTCTCTGCCTGTTTGCCTGTCTGTCTGTCTATCTCTGTCTCTGTCTCTGTCTCTGTCTCTCTGTCTCTGTCTCTCTGTCATTCTCTCTCTCTCTTTCTCTCTCTCTCTCTCCCTCTCTCTCTCTCTCTCTCTCTCTCTCTCTCTCTCTCTCTCTCTCTCTCTCTCTCTCTCTCTCTCTCTCGCAAGTACTAACTCCTATTATTCCAAACTAACTGCAATTTGATGACTCCCAAGATCTTTTCATCTATTCTTTCTCTCCAGGTGAGAGGTTCAAATTCCTTTCAGCAAACTTTCTAGCTCTATTTCTGGCAGTGCTGTGATATTGCCTGGCAGAGAAGTAGACATACAAGAAAAGAAATATCAAACTAACAGAGAATATATATGTAGATTTTCCTTTTCTAGAGATCCATCCCACTGAGACAAAGAGCAGAATATATTTAAAGACCTCATTTGGGGGTTTGGGGGTGGGTAAAACTTGCTAAGAACAAAGAGAGTGGGTTGAGGAAACAGAGACCTACAGAAGAGATTTTTTTGAGTGGATTGTCTCACTGCCAGCACCGTCAAATCAACCAAACCAGCCAGAAAGTTTGAAATCAGTACTTGATAACAACGGTGACTTCTGTTTTTAGGGAAAAATCTATAAAAATTTTAAAATCTAAAGATTCATATAGACCTTAGAATCAAAAATGTATTATCTCTGAAATCTTTTTCATTTTTCTTCCTTCCACCACTCTTTTTTATTTCTGTTAAATGTCTTAATTTATTTAGTGAGTGAAATGAAATCAAGTATAGAGAGTGTTTTGAATACATTAAATACTATAGAATTCCACTACCATCATCATCATCATCATCATCCCCATTAAAACCTGTCATGGAATAGGAAGACTTCTTGCCCAATATCTTCATCCATTAACCTCAGATGCAAGTCAGGGGAAATATAACTTGTAAAATTCCCCTGCAGATGCCATAGACACAGTGTGATGAGGAAAATGAGCAAAAAATGAAATGCAAAGCAGGAAAAGATCAAGAACACATGGAACCTAGGCCCGTCGGGAATAGAGAGAGAGAGAGAGAGAGAGAGAGAGAGAGAGAGAGAGAGAGAGAGAGAGAGAGAGAGAGAGAGAGAGAGAGAGAGAGAGAGAGAGAGAGAGAGAGAGAGAGAGAGAGAGAGAGAGAGAGAGAGAGAGAGAGAGAGAGAGAGAGAGAGAGAGAGAGAGAGAGAGAGAGAGAGAGAGAGAGAGAGAGAGAGAGAGAGAGAGAGAGATTCCATGGCAGTTTGAGAGAGAAGATAGTTGGACCCCAGCTGTCTAGACTTCATACTTCATTATTCTTCTTGGGGGTGGTTTGAAGGCAGACCACTTCATCTTCTCTCTGGCCATTACCTTTCTGCCTCTAATTTGAGCTGAAGAAAAAGGATAGTCTTGCCCAGAAAAGACCACAGCAGGGTTACTGTTATCTTCCCTAAGGGGAAGTAATTTTTTCCATTTGAAGAGACTTACATCAAGCCTTCAACAAGTGATAAACTAAAATTAAGGAAATCCTTTTCCCTCTCTCCCAGTTTCCCCCTTATGTCCTTCCCCCCAATGGAATAAATAGATCTTTTAAAATAAAGAAAACTGTTCTGAAGGTTATTATATTTCAAGGGAGGGATTGATTTACCATCTGTGAGGAGATCTCCATTAGGCTTCTAGTGAGGGGAACAGGAAGTAAGGGGTGAACTCAGGAATCAATTCCTTTCTTTCAAAAAACTATTTTCTGGTGTAGCATCTTTTTGGTTCCCCTTTCTATTATATCTCACCAATTCCCCTCTCTATTATAACAGCTATAGAAGACCCAGAAGAGAATTTTCTTGCCACCAAAGACCTTAACAATGTCAAATAATTCAACATCAGAAACTAATATGATTTTATCAGTGGAAATAACATTGGCATCTGCTTTGCTGCTGAACTCTAAGGACCATGGACTGAATTTTCCCTTTGACTTGCAACTGAAGCCTTCTGGACATCTCCATTAGAATGTAAGCTCCTTGAGATCATGGACTGTCTTTCATTCATATTTGTATTCCCAGGACTTAGTATAGTGCTTTGTATATAGTAAGTACTTAATAAATGCTTTCTTCATTCATTCTATCCCCACTTACCTAGACAGTCTTCCTAATTTCATAGAATCATAGAATTTGAGATTAAGAAGAGGCGTCAGCAGCCAATTTATCCAATCCATATATGAAAGGAACCTTCAAAATAGATTTAGGATTGGTAGAGTCTACACCTTTCCTCCAAGTGGGTTCTACTTCCTTCAGAGATTTATAAAGATCTCTAGAATATAGTACAAATCAATGATTATGGCCTGCAGGAAGGAGAAAACTGAATAATTGACTTAATTATCACTTACAATATTATAGAAGAGAAAAGGCTAGACTTGCTCCCCCACATCATGTTTCTATCTCTTGCTACTGTTTAACACTGTTTAACTTCTCTTCCTTTTGGTTCAAAATACTACTCTAAGACATTTGGGCCAAAAATGGCTTATCAAAATATTTCTCCTTTTCTCTATATATAACATGCAGCTGTTGTTATCTGTAGTCACTGGACTCCCATCTCTTTAAAGCAAAGTGCTTTTTTTCTCTCCTGGAACTATGATTCCCTGCAGGGGCTTTAGAGATGATATGTTTCCCTTCCAGAGAACAAAATTTGAGTATCTATAACTCTTCTATCTGGTCCTTTCTATGGCCTAGATCTTTTATAAAAGCCCAACCAAAGACACATAAACTGACCATGAATCAATCAACTATCCTTAATTCGTAGTGCTAGGCTTTTATATACCAAAGAGAGTGACAAAAAGACCCCTATACTTCACAAGTTACTTTACCTTTTTAGAACATCATTAAGGATAGTTCTTCCTTAAGATTTTTTCTCAAACTGCCCATGCTCTCAATCTATTGGAATGAATTGGCAATTATTTCTAATAAGTGTACCAAAAGAAAGCAATAACTCAGAGGATCAGTAGTAGTAGTAGTAGTAGTAGTAGTAGTAGTAGTAGTAGTAGTAGTAGTAGTAGTAGTAGTAGTAGTAATAGTAGTAGTAGTAGTAGTAGTAGTAGTAGTCTCTCGATAACCGAGGATGACGATTATCTTTGTGCGTTTTTGCGCACAAAGACACTTGTGCATGAAGATTTAAGTGGAAAAGTCGATGCACAGACAGTCCCATTCTCTCAGCGTTGGAAGCCTGGGTCCAGTGGCACGAAAAGTCGTTACACCTGGAGACTTCCTCAGCTGCATTGGATGGCCGTGTTGTCTTTTGTGCTCCAACACACCCTGAGCACTCCACAGTGCCTTGCTGCGTCGCCCTCTCAGCCGTTGAACCTTCTTATTGGTTTCTTCCATCTGTTCCGCCTAAGCAGTCTTCACATGCTGGGTGAGCAAAACCCTAGTTCACCAGGGGTCCACGATGACCCAATGGCTACCCTCACAAGGTTTAGCCGGCCTGTCGAAGCCGTTGCCCGGGGTGTGGCCGCTGCCGCATAGAAAGAACTTCAATCATCATAGGGCCCCCAGAGGGAACCCAGTTATTTCTATTATTATGAAGGCACCATTGTTTTTCTAGTCAGTAAAGTTTATAATCTTTGTGTGATCCTATACTCCTCACCCTCACTCATACTCCACACAACGTGCCAAATCTGATTTCAACTGCCACACCATCTCTCAATATGTTTCCTTTATCTCTATTTTACCCAGCTTCCATTCTAGTTCAGACCCTCATCACCAATCTCTTGGACTTTTAAAACTTCTATTGGGTCTTTCTGCCTCGTTTCTTCTCACTTAACACCATGTTCACTCAACCAACAAAGTCTTCCTAAAATACAATTTTGACTTTGTCATTTCCCAGAAACTCACAACAAACTCCAGTGGATCTCTATTACTGATAAGATCAAGTATAAAAACTTGTTATAAATTTAAATCTATTCACAATGTGGCCCCATCCTATATTTCTGGTTTTTTTACATATTATTCTTTATTACACTCTACAGTCAAGCCATATTTTCCTACTTACAATTCTGTACCTCTGTTTCCCTCCTCCTTGTTATTGCATTCATCGTCCCCCTTGTGTGGAATATACTTCCTTTTCCCCAGGTATGATCATAGGATTACTTCAAGACTCCACTCAGATATTACATTTTATATGAAGCCTTCCTCATTTTCTAAGCTGCTAGTGTCTTCCCTTCCAAAAAGGTACCTTATATTCATTTTTAAATAGTTATATGTTGTCTCTAACATATTATATACACACAAAACCATTAGAAGGTAAATTTCTTGAGTATAGGGAATATTTCATTTTTATCTTTGAATTCCAACCATTTAGAATAATACTTAACTCATAATAAAAGTTTAATAAATGCTTGCTTCTTTGATTGCTCTTCAGCAGAAATTTGAAATATTGGTCTTCAGATCTTATGATTGCCAACCCTATCTAGTCAATTGACTAAATGCCCTAGAATTGGAAAATTGAAACCTTACTGGTGAGTCTCAGAGATGTGTGCTTCTCTGTATAAAAATGGAAATGTAATAAGTCTTTGTTCATGTTGCAACCCTTACCCAACCCAGAAACTGAATTCAGACCATAGATAGACCTCTGTGTTCCTGGGATCAATAGTGGAGACCCAACTCAAATCTCAGATTTAAAGAGTCATACCACCACCAACTATAATCTTTGACTGGCTGAAGATAGTATCATTCAATAAAACTTACTGAGTTATCTTAGTTCTGAAAATGAGCTGTCTCTTTCCTCCTGGTATAGTATTGTTTAACACAAAAATACTCATTTAGAGAAAAAAATGATGCTAAGTACAGGAAATAAGATAGATAGGAGAATCAGAGCCATTTTCCTTTTTCCATTATTCCTGCTCACCCAAATATAACAAGAATTCAAATAAGCCATACATCAATCAATCATCCTTAATGTGGCATCAGTGGGCTCATGAGGACCCAGGATAGGAGAAGTAACACCTCATAAAGGAAGCATCTTTAAAGGCAGTTCAAAAACCACACCCATGAGTGATAACAAGTACTCAGAATAATTCCTTCTGTGATCCTGTCAGTGCAGAAAATTCCACTAGATTCCATTAGTTATGCTGGCTTGCAGTCCCAGTGTATCTTTCAGAGGACCAGAGAAGAGTTCACAATTTCAGACCATTTATGCAAAGTAGCAGCAGTTTTTTGTCCTCTTGAATACATACCCCAATGACATCCCTAAAGAACTGATAGAAGCATGAAAATTCTTGGAATAGGAAGAGAGGAACTGTCAACACATTTGCAGACACTCTCTAACTAGCAGTACAGTCCTTCCTGTACTAGAAGGAAATGCTTCCTGTCTCTCTCTCTCTCTCTCTCTCTCTCTCTCTCTCTCTCTCTCTCTCTCTCTCTCTCTCTCTCTCTCTCTCCCTTTCTCTCATACACACAGGTATGTAATTACATAGAATCCTTCACACTTTCATTGGTGTTTACAAACTTGACCATTGCTAGAGCTGAAAAACCTAGACCAAAAAAAAAATTAAGATGAAATAATAATAAAAATATCAAGGACTCAACCAATAAAAATAAAATATTTTAAAGAATTCTACATCTAATGAAAAAATATTTGGGAGCTAGTAATGAGTTGGATAATTCCTTATTCTAAATATATGAATCGAAGATATCCCAGATATCTCCTCTCTCCTCTCTCTCCAAGATATTAACTGTGACCTGGAATCAAACCCCTGAGTTTTTCTAGACCAAATTTAATCTTGAGTATTTCTGACAAATCATTCCCTCTCACCTCAGTCTCAGAATAATTTTATAAAGCTGAATTCTCTTTTGACCCCCACATGCTTTCCACATTCAGGAAAACTTTAGTCACAGGGTTATGCTAAAATTCTGTAGAATTATAGCTCCCTGGAGAAAATGGAACTCCCCAGGTAGAAAAGGATCAATGTTCTAGTGGTTCCAAATGCTTTGTTTTTTTTATTTAGGCAAGCCTCAAATCTACAGTAGTCCTTAGAGAAAATTTCAGCCTATCTGAGATAGTAGATAAGTCCTTCGACTTATATGCAAGTTCTTTCTCTTAGGTGTTTTTAAGGGATTAAGTAAGGCTGTCTTGTGTTCAATGTTTTGTTAGCCTGAAGTCTTGCTTGGTTGCTTTTACCTTTTCTCCAGTAGTTCAGGCAGGGTTACATTCAAATCTTCTCAAGGGATACTCCTGGGTGGGGATAAAAGCCTTCAAGACTGACCTTGAATCTGTCCAGTGTTTTGATTCTGGGCTGTGGGTGAAATTATTATTAGGATTTAAGATTTTGTCAGTTTTCTGTAATTCAGTGTCCCCCATTTCTGTGTAGTTCCTGCAAGATGTTTAATTAGGCAGTGTCTGCAAATGATGATTATATTATCTTTCCCTTTATTGAGGGAAAACTCCACAGAGCATTTTAGAAATGTATTTTGGCTATAATGAGTAGCGGCAGGGCCAGCAAGAACAGGAAGCCCTTCTCCATCATGATTCCAAATAGAATGAATTTATCTGTTCTATGTTTCTTTCCCACAGCAAGTACCCTACCACCTCATCTACAGGAGCCCAATAAATACATACTTATTGGGCTAATTGGCTATAATTATCTTTCCTCACATGAAGCTTTTTTGTTTTCTACTAAATGTCTACTATAATTTACTTCAGACAAAATTAAACACAAAGAAAATATTTTTTAGTTAAATAACTATGTGGCAATCATTCACTGAAATATTCAATGGCAAATGTTTATTCGTTTGACTCATTTCAGTGGCTTCAAGGTTATGTTTAAGGGATGGTGGAAGCTCAATGGTAAAACCTGGCAAATGATAGAATTCATGTCTATTATCTTACCCAAAAGTCGTTATAACTACTTGGCCTTTAATAGTGTCAAAACAATCAGAAAGCATTTCAAATATAAAGATAAAGGAACAAGTCTCATACAGCACCACCTTGACAAAGGCTTTTATTGCCTCACACCTAGATTACTACAATAACCTTCCTGTCAGTCTCCTGAAATCTCTTCCCACTTCAATTCATCCTCCACCAAGCTATCGAAACTATCTTCCTAAATGTCCAGTCCAGTTATCTGTCTCTGTCTCTGTCTCTCTGTCTCTCTTTGTCTCTGTCTCTCTCTGTCTCTGTCTCTGTCTCTCTGTCTCTCTGTCTGTCTGTCTCTCTCTCTCTTTCCCCCCTCTCTCTCTCTGTCACCCTCCCTCTGTCTCTCTTCCTCACTGTATCTCCCTCTCTCTGTCTCACTGTCTCTCTGTCTCCCTCCCTCTCTCTCTGTCTCATTGTCTCTCCCCCTCTCACTCTCTCTCCTTCTGTGTGTGTGTCTCTGTCTCTGTCTCTTCCTTTCTCTGTCTCTATCTATTTCTGTCTTTGTCTTTTCCTTTCTCAGTCTTTCTGTCTCCGTCTCTGTCTCTATCTGTCTCTGTCTCTGTCTCTCTCTCTCTCTCTGTCTCTCTTTTTTTCTCTCTCTCTCTCACAAACACACACACACCACCTTTTTTTCTTCCCTCCTTACCCTCCACTTCAATAATATCTGCTCATTCTTTCTTACCTGAGGGATCAAATAAAAAATCCATGTTTCACTTTTAAAGTCCTTCATAACCTACCCTCATTCTCCTTTTCCAAAATTTTATAGCATTTCCACCCAAACACATCCCACTAGGCAGTGACACTGGCTTTCATACTCTTCCTCCTACAAGACACCCACCTTCCAACTACATTTTCACCAGTAGTCTCCCATGCCTGGAATTCTCTCCTTCCTTCTCTATACTTCCTGGTTTCCCTGACTTCCTTCAGATTTCAGCCAATATCTCAATTTATGCAAAGAGATTTTTCCAATTACTCTTATTCCATCCCTCTAAAATTACCTCTTATTTACTCTCTCTCTCTAAATATATATATGTGTGTCTGTGTGTGTGTGTTTGCATATATTTATATAACATATACAACATTTATATATATGATTGTTGTTATTAAGGTTATTATTTATTTTGTATATATTTATATATGTATATAAATGTCGTATAGGTATATAAATATAATTGATTACTTGCTTGATGTCTCCACATTCAACTGTGAGCTACTTAAGAGAAGGTGCTGCTTTTTTCTTGTCACTGTTTAGCACAATGCCTGGCACATTCTAAAAATGTTTGTTGGCTTGACTTGAGAACCGAGTGAGTAAGCAGTTACAAACACATGTGAAATGTTTCCGCCAACAACAGAACATTGTGTCACGTTGAGACAGCTGAGTTGCAATATTAATCTTGCCTCTTGCAAGGGGTCCCTAACTGCTACTTAACTATGAGAGAGGCATTATTGTGTTGGGAAAAGAATGCTGGAGATGGAGCCAGGAAACCTTGGTTTGAGCCTTGGCTCTGTCTCTTGCTATATAACTAAGGACAAATCACTTAACTCTTCAGAGTCTTGATTTCCTCATCTTCAAAATGGATATAATTTTAGTATTTGCCTAAAGGTTATTATGAAACTCAATTGAGATAATGTTTGTGTAGCATAACTCTTAAAGGCTCTAATAAATGCCATCTATTATTATAAGCCAAATCTGCTTTATAACTGACTTTACAACACTAAACACTTGACTTCAAGCATTTCAAAAGTATTCCCTTAGGCTCGGCAATTTCCTCAAAGCCCAGAGAGACAGGCATAAAATGGGAAACAAATAGGATGCATTTAGAATGTTGTTGTTGTAAAAATCATTTCAGTCATGCCTGGCTCCTTATGACCCCATATAAATTTGTTTTTGGCAAATAAACTGAAGTATTTTGCCATTTTCTTCCCTGTTTCGTCTTACTGATGAGGAAACTGAGGCAAACAGGGTAAAGTGGCTTGTCCAAAGTCACACAAATAGTAAGTGTCTGAGGCCAGATTTAAACTTGGGAAGATGAATCTTCCTGACTTCAGGCCTTGCACTCTATCCCCTGTGACACCTAGCTGCCCACCAATTGTCTTTAGAATACTTTATTCATGAAGCCATTAGTTGTCTTACAAACACATTCTGCTTCCTAGCATAAAATAGTGAACAAAAATATTTTTTATCAAAACACTAAGCAGTATTTCTTGGCATGAACACAATCTATATGAGAACAATTTTGCTCATCTATTTCCCCCAAAGATCTAACATTTACCAGCTCTTTAGCTAATCTTGATATTAGAAAGATATACATATATATTACCTGTTTCACAGTAAGCTAAAAATTACACAAGGATGATCTGATTTTCACCATGTTGTGATTTAACTTATTTATAGTCAAAGCCTCTATTGATTCAGTCTACGATATAACTTCAGGGATTGTACCTTTCTTTTAACAGAAAAAAAAATAGAGAGAAAAGTCTAGAATGTTGAGCAGGTTAAAATGACTATTCCCTATACACAAAGGGAAACAGAAGTTTGATCAGGTAGACTCAGTAATATATTTCCCTGTTTCAGTACTGTTAATGGTATCTGGGAATTTGCCAGGGTAAAGCTCTTAAAGAGGAAAAATGGGATGGGTCCATCAATGTTTTAACTATTCAATTCACACATGAAAGTCTGATATATTATCTCCTTTTCCCTCCAAACAAGAAAGGATAATTTGAAGTTAACCACTGCCATTTATGCACATGCACCCACAGATAGACCATAAATGTAGCAGAAAAAAAATCACTAGCAAGCAAAGATCGCATTTTCAAAGATAGATTAATCATTATTGGGAATACCAGATAATCATCATAAGGAAATAAAGGATATTAAGTTACCATCAGACAAAGAATCAGAATCAACAGGGATCAGTCCCTGAAATGAAGATGGCTCAGTCTTATGTTAGGATCTATTTAAAAAGAAATGGAAGGGAGGAGGTACAATAAAGAAATGAATAAATGCATTTTTATTCTTAAAAATCACCTTAGTTCCTTGAATTAATTTAACTGAATGACAGTTTTAAATAATGAGTTACAGATGTCCAACCCTAAAATTGCAATCAGCAAAAACATAGTCTATTGGTTCTTTTTAAGAAGAGAAGGGTTTTATCTGTTCTCATTTTCTCATAAATTCTGATGTTTTTGTGAAACATCTTTAGCACCATCTTCAGAGTAGTGATTTGTGTGCAACCTTGAAAAGAAGACCATTTTCTATTAAAACATAGATTTTTCTTTGCAAACAATCAGCACACTGCATTAAAAAAAAGATAACCAAGCTGGTTGAATGGACCAGATGGCAACAAGTGGCTTGTTTTTCTGGGCCTTTTTTTTCCCATCATCTGCTATTTTCAATACTTAAATTATTATTGCAGGTTGGCACAATATTTATTTCCAGGAGTAATTCATAAACCATTTGGGCAAAAATCATACAGTATGATATTATAGGAGGGAAATGTGCAAATATTCAGTAGTTTATCTGGATTTCTAGATGAAAAATAAAGAGATGGGCTATGGTAAGTGGACAGGGGATTCAAAGGACTAGAACTCTTAATCAACTTTGATTGGCATAACTCACTCTTTAGGAAACCCATTAGTCTAGAAAAAAGAATGTTTAACATTTTGCAGAATACTTGCATCCAAAGTATGCTGAATGGCTCAGCCAGAGTGCAAGCTTTTAAAGGTAGACTTCCCCAAAAATGGCACATCAGGTAGATTAGTGGTCAGTCATAGGTGCACAGATATAAAGTGTCCAAGATGCAAAATCAATGGCTGTATACTAGATATTCCAGCTTCAATCCTTTGATAGCTTCTTAAGGCTAGTGAGTTCAAAATACTGAATCAGGGTTCAATTCCAATATTTTTATCTTTAAGAGGCACAGAATGACTGAGCAAGGTCAAGAGTTAAGATTAGAAATCTAGGGACTTTTATTCTCCATGTTTTTTTTTTAAATTATCAGAAATTACAATAATTAATTAATTAACTAAAAAATAACTTCTAACTTTTAGGAATACCAATGTATCATACTAGGGAAGCCAGTCCTCAATCTGCCATCATCCTACCTTCTCAATATAATGTTGTGCTACTCTTTTTAATGTGCATTTTAGTTCAATTATAGTATTCCCTGGCACTATCACTCTCCTCTGAACCCATTACTTACTCATGTCATTGAAGCAACTTTTATCTGTTCAATTCCAACCCATCATAGAAGCACATATTTAGATTTGGTAGGAACATGAGAAGCAAAGTCCTCCTTTTACAGATGAGGAATATGAGGTGCATTTTCTCAGTCACAAAGCTATTGAGTCTCTTAGAAAGTCAGCATAGTTCAGTGCTCTCTCCACTACATTTTACCTCACTTAAGGCTCAGTTCAAATGCTACCACTTCCAATAAAAAACAGAAAAAAATTCATAGAAACATTTCAAAGCTTGCAAACTGTTAGCTTCACAATTACCTTGTGATATAGGCTGCATTAGTATTTCCCTGCCCAAATAGGATTAAGGAAACATGGGCTTAGAACAATGATGTGACTAAACAGGTGCATATAGCTTGGACCTCATATATCATTTCTTTTTCTCCTCTTTAATGCACCTATCATGAAATGCTGGGCAATTTATACATATATATTTGTAAGTATATAGCATTTGCCTCTTTCTTCTAATAAACTATAGATTTAATAATAATAAAATAATAATATTTCTTTCATAAATTCTGTAACCCCTTCAATTATTACCAAAGAACACAATAGTTTCAAAAATTAGTTGTTGTTTTTTTTAACAGAATGATTTATTATAGCCCTTTCATACTATAATCAAGCTATAAGGCACCTTGTAGCTGAAATTTAAAACCAAGAAGTCAGTGCTTGCATTATTGAAATGGTGTTTCTTTTTTTCTGATGCCAAAATCAAAAAGTAGGAAGCTCTCATTTTGGGAACTTCTTTCACCTCCACGGAAGGCAACTGATCTATGATTCAGTAAACACATTCCAGAGAGTCACTTGATCCCCTAACTGGTCAAGTGACTAGCTAGGGACCATCAGAGAATCTGACTTGTCTTTGGTCCCAGCAAGCTCACAACTATATTAACTAAACCAAGCTGCCTCATCGTCTTCACCTCCAAACCACCACCAATAAATGTTAGGTGAAGCAACTTTGGCTTTCACTGTTAACTAAATTCTCATTAAGTAAATTGAGATTTAGTTGGACATTCATTGACTTCTTAGCAAGGATCTTAATATCTGAGTAATCAATCACTTCTAGATCTGAGGATTTTATTGGGTCCTATTATCTATTATCTAAAAATAAGGTTTATAATGTGAGCTCCCTGACTTTCCTTTTCCATCCTTTAATTTAATTGGTCCTTTAATAAGAGTTCTTCCTAATCCATCATTAGGATTCTTGACATGTTCCCTGTGATTAGGTGTATTTTTTAGCTCTTTAGTTTTATTCAAATTTCTTAAGAATTTAAAATGTGGTTAAAAATCAACCATCAAGAGTGCCAATAGAGGGGAATTAGTCACAACAACATCCTTAGGTCATTTTCAGCTGCAAATCTTTTCCTCAATCTGCTTTGAAAATGCTGATTTTCTCTTTCCAAGTTGTATTTGTATTCACAAAAGACTACAGTACATGCTTGCTAGGGAGACTAAAAATTCAAGTACAGCCAAACTGCTCCTTTCATCTGGTTCTTGAAGAAATAAATTATTTTGTTATTCGGGTTGTATCTAAGGGGAAATAAGACATAACCCAAAGTACAGAAAGTGAATTTAGCATATTTGTCTAATATTCTACACTAAAGATCAGAGTTAGCAGTGAAGGAAAGCAAGTTGATTCTAGTATTGTTAACAAAATTGAGTATTCAGATGGCACATCTCTTCAAAAGAGTTGTGATTACTAGTATAGTGAGGGTGCTTCTGCCTGAGCTTCACTGCCACCGTGCCTAGGACCAAAGGCATTTCAGTATAAAAATAGTCATCCCTAAACATGGCAAATTTAATCTATTTGTCATTCCTTTTTTGCGGATTTCTCAGTGTCTGACTACATGGCTCTAGTTTTCTCTAGTCTTTATCCTGAATCTCAATCACTGAAAAATCCCATATCTCCCCCTCTGATGAAGATGCTCTTTGGTATCATCATAGACTATTCCAGACTTCATCATATCCCCAGGTTTTCCAGCACCTGGAGGGGGTTAGGGAGGAGGCAGATGGGTTTCTCAGTGAATTGAGAGCCAAGCCTAGAAACAGGAGTTCCTGGCTCCAAATATGACCTCAGATATTAAATAGCTATGTAACCCTGAGCAAATCACTTAACTCTGTTTGCCTCAGTTTCTTCATCTGTAAAATGAACTGGATAAGGAAATGGCAAATCACTTAAATATATTTGCCAACAAAACCCCACATTGGGGTCAAGAGGAGTTGGACATGACTGAAATAACTAGACAACAACATTCCATCTCAGTCTTTTGTAATAGGAGGGGAATAATAGTCACAAATTAACTCAGTTCCTATATAACATAGTCCCACCAAATTCAAAGACAAACATTCCCTCCACCCTCCCCATGTACTCTCGCTTCTCAGCATATCCCTGCAAAGGTGATAGCAATGTCTTGGGAATTTGAGTCAAGGTAACATGGGACACAATAAAAACAGAACTAGACTTGATCTGAAATTTCGATTGTTTTCAAGTCCCACTTCTGAGACTCTGTGCCTCAGAAAAGTCATCTCAACATATCTGGGACTAAATTTCCTCATTGGGAAAATGAGGGAGATGGACATTCCTTCCAGCTTTAAATTCTGTGATCTGTAATTTGTAGAAGAGCCATAAAATCCATTAGTTTATCAGAGAAGCATGTTTAGGGAGCAGGGGATAAATGTAGTTTTCCGTACAATGCGATTTTGTATTATAATACCTTTTTTCCCATCCAGCTCTACAGAAGCTAAATTTACAACTTTGGTAAATATATTGAAGTCAAGCCTCATTATTTCATACTCTCTAAGTTTAAAGCTATGGTAATTCATATGGGCTAACCTGGTATTTATATCTTCCTTCTCTTTTTATGAAGTTCAATAAATGAATTTCACTTGAATTTTCTAAGAATAATTGATTCTATCAGCATAAAGACATTCTTGAACTAAAAGAAATAACCTATCTACATCATGGGAGATAAGGTTGAAGGAAGGATTTGAAACACTAAAAAGTTAGGTGACTTGCCCAGAATCATAGTACAGAAGTATCCAAGGAAGGATTTGAACCTAAATCTTTCAATCTAAGATACAGTTTAAAACCAATTATGGAATAAATGAAATTGCCACAGGAAATACTTAGCTTCGGTCTCTTTGAAGGATTTCAAGAAGAATCATTTACATATAAAATGGCAAAATATTAATTACATATCAATATAATTCATTCAATAAAGCATATACTTGATTCAATTCTCTACTCTATAGTACAAGACTAGTATTGGAAAACAAAACTCCTGAGTGTTTTCCTTTGGTCTTTCTCTTTATCTTCTTTGTACAATGAGTTAACATTTCCTAGTATTGCTACATAAAGCACTCCACTTCTTTTAAAAGATTCTTGAATTCTGATTTTTCATTAATTCAATCTGTGTCTTCTCCAATTAGTAACAGTCATAGATCTAGATCTGGAAGAGAGTTCAAAAGCCGTTTAGTTGTAAAGCTGGTTGATGCAGGTGTTACTATAGGGAGGGGACAGTGAGCCCAGTTTCACCACCTCTCTTCCCCAACCCTTTGACCATCTATTTTTAATCAACCACACCTAATAAAATATTTAGATGATTTGTCTCAGCCTAAAATAATATATTCATTCCTCTGGTCCCTTCTGTCACCTCACTGCATTGTATAATTTTTAATAAATGAAAAATTAGGATTATAATCATAATTACTCAGAATCTCTAATTAGAAATATTCTTAACATCTAGGCAAAGATTTGGTTCTCTGTCTTAATTTAAATTGATGATTAACTCCAGCTAATCCTTGACCTCTTATGGCTGAATCATAATTCAAGTTTCTAGAAACATTTGACTAAGGAAGGAAGCAGAAAATGTTAAGTGGAACAGTAGAGAGTTGCTGGGTCAGGAATCAGGAAGAAATGAATTCAAATCCTTTCTCAGACACTTAACTACCTCTCTGACCCTGTCTGCCTCAGTTTCTCCATCTACATAATGGAGATAATAATAACTTCTACCTTTCAGGTTTATTGCAAGTATCAAAGGTAATATTTGTGAAGCATTTTGCAAATGTTAAAGTGCTACATAAATGATAGTTATGGTTATTATTATTATCATCATCACAGTGTCCATTAATAGGCAGGCTAAGGTGGAGAGTTTGAGAAGGAGAAGGACCTTTTCTTGGAAATTCTGCTGTATATAATAATGATGAATAAAAACATTCTTTAATGACCCTTAGGAACTTCCAGAAATCATCTCTTTTGACACTTGGTGCTTGACTTAAGGAAATTTAAAATAAAATTAGTCAGACCTTGTCACTCATATCCTTGTGTCCACGCAATTACTCACATCAGCCCAGTCCATGTCTTCAGTACTATCTCTGGTAACCAGTCCACAGTGCTGACCCAGAATAGAATGGAGAGAAATAAAGAGGGGAAGAAGAGGAAAAGTACCATCTCAGAATCTTCTGGGGACAATAAAAAATGACAGAATAACTGAGGGCCTGACAAAAATAGGTAAGCAGAGTATCTCAGATCAAGTAATTCCTAAGTATAAAACAGTAGAAACCAAGAAGCTATTACCAACATATCTGTTGTTCCTAAGAGTAATAGAAGCTTTCATTAAATCAATCAATCACTTCTTGAGCACCTATTATCCGCCCAGCAAGGTACAAGATGAGAGGTAGTATGGCTTTCTGGAGAGAGGCTTAGCCTTGAAGTGAGAAAAATCTGTTTCCTGTAAGAAATAGTCCTACATCTGAGATATATTGACTCTGTGACAACAGGCAAGTCACTTAGCCTCTCAAAGCCCAAGCTTCCTCTATGACTATAAGATGCAGGCCAGTTGTAATGCCAAATGAAAGCATTTTCCACATAGGTGATTTTCTTTCACTTAGATCCAGACCAGAGAATGGTTGGAAGATTAGTAAAGTACCTACTAAGTGTTAGTGACTCTAAGATCTATGAGAGTTCAGAGAATTCCTTTCAATCTGGAGAGACAACAGATTTAAGAATATTTGGGGTGGGGGGAGCAGCTGGGTGGCTCAGGCGGGAGGTCCTGGGTTCAAATCTGATATAAGACACTTCCCTGTTGTGTGACCCTGGCCAAGTCACTTAACCAATACACAGTATTGGTTTCAAGACAGAAGGTAAGGGTTTAAAAAAATTATTTGGACAGCACCAAGAAGCAGGAATTCTCCCCTATCACATTATGCAAGCACACATTTGTACTGTCATTATTCTCTATTTTCTCACCAAGGTACAGAGAGCCTTTCCCCATGCTAATAAAAATATAATTCTGACCAATAAAGAAAAAGAGGAGCAGGGGAACAGTGGTTTGAGGGTAAGCTGGAAGGGAAGGAGGGAAGAAGTATTCAGTTGCATGTAACAAGTGAAGGTTGAGATTAAAGGTAGAACATCAAATCAAGTTCAAGGAACTTTTGTAGTCAGTTAACAAACATTTTACGAAGGGAATGCTGATGCCTGCTACTGAAATTTTCATTAGATATTCATTTATTTTTTCATTATATTTTCCCCAATTACACATAGATATATTTTTAATAATCATTTTCTGATATTTAGCAAGCCATGTTCTCTCCCTCCCTCCTACCTTAGATGGGAGGAAATACAATAGAAGTGATACACGCACTCTTGTGCAATATACATTTCCAGGTTCATCATGTTGAAAAAGAAAAGTCATCTTGCTTATATAAGAAAAAACTCATGGAGGAGATAAAGTGAAAAGCAGTTTGCTTCAATCTGTATTCAGACTCCACCAGTTCCTCCTACGGCAGAGGATAGCCTTTTCCATCAAGAGACCCTTGGAGTGTCTTAGATCCTCACTTTGCTGATAGTAGGTGTCATTCATAATTTATCTTCGTACATTCTTGCTCTGTGTGTACATCATTCCAGGTTTCTTTGTGATCATTCTGTTTGTCATTTTTTATAGCACAATAATATTCCATGACAATGATCATATCCACCACCACCACCCATTTCCTTCTTTGCATTCACAAAGTCAAGTTCAGGTCCTCATTATGTATGGACCGTGGCAATAACTTTCCTTCACACCACTGCCAAAATGATTTTGCTAAAGTGCCTGTCATTCCCCTGTTCAATACTGGTGTTGTACTGACCCTACGATCAAGTGTTATTTCATCTATAATCATATACCACAACTTGTTACATTAGATATTCAAAGAAATGTTGTTTAAATAGGCACAGACAAAAGAGAAGACCAGAAATATAACATGGAGAGTTGAACACCCCAAAGTCATGGATGACAACATTCTTTTTGTAAGAAATTCACATATAAATGTTATCCCAAAAGTCTTAGTGTACTTTTCAAATCTAATGCCTTAGAACTACACTAAGATTTTGAAAATATCCTATATAGTCTAAGTCCCTTACATACATAGATTCTCTGAAAACTGCCCCAGACTCAAAATGTTCCTTGAGTTAGCCAAAATTCAAATACATAGTTAATTAGTGGTCTCTTATATTTCAGTGCTACCATACTAGAGAGCACATTTATTTGGAGCATTTAATTAAATAGCATTAAAAGATAAATAACAAGGGGGCAGCTGGGTAGCTCAGTGGATTGAGAGCCAGGTCTGGAGACAGGAGGTCCTAGGTCCAAATCTGCCCTCAGACACTTCCCAGCTGTGTGACCCTGGGCAAGTCACTTAACCCCCATTGCCTAGACCTTACCATTCTTCTGCCTTGGAACCAATACACAGTATTGATTCCAAGATGGAAGGTAAGGGTTTCAAAAGAAAAAAAAATACTACCCTTACCCTCATGTATCATAATATGCTAATTATATTTAATTATTTCATACAAGATAATTAGATTAATTAGACCAAATATATGAAATGTTATATTGGTAAAGAACCCAAGAAAGAAGGTAAGGGTTTAAAGAAATGGGATAAATAACAAGAAAAATCCCTTCATTTTATCCAATAGCACCAACTCTCCCCTCTCCTCTCTTCCATTTCTATAAACCAGCAAGAGAGATGATATTCACTGGAAATACATACATTCAGGGAAATTCATTCTTCACAGGCTTCATCACAACTAAACTGCTCTTTTTGTCTCCTGGTTTCCCATCCTTGAACTCAGTCTGCTTTTTGAGTTGAGGAAAGTTCATTCTTTTTAACTCCCATCATGCCCCAGTCTGTAGTCTGTAGTCAAGGATCACAAAAATCGCTCCAGAAACTTTACTCAGAAAAATACAAAACCAGTACAAAACAGAAACAAAATTATTGTTTTTTCCACTAGTTAAGAGCTGGTACTCTCGTAAAGGCCCAGATCTTCCCTATAATTATTTGAACTCATACAGACGGAGGCTGATTCCACATGGCAAGTATTCAAACTGCTTGGCTCCAAATGTGTTTTTCCTCTGGATAGTGAATGCCTTCCCCATTACATTCCTATACTAGTGGCTCAATCTCTTGTGGAAGAAGCCCTCCATTCCCAGAGGTGATGTCTGAAGATCACAAGTTCTGTCAGTAGCATTCTATTACATTGATGTAGCATAATTTTTTCAGTCTTTTCCCAACTGATGAATACTCCTCCTTGGATGCCAATTTTTTCCCACTACAAAAGAACTTCTTTCAATATTTTGATGGGTATAAGACCATATAGCTGGATATAGACCGAGAAATGGCATTCCTGAATCAGCAGGTGTTAACTGAAGTAACTTTGGGGAAATCATTCCAAACTGTTCTCCAGGATGGCTGGGCCAGGCCACAACTTCACCAAGAGTGCCTCAATGTGCTTCTTTCCCTAAAGCTCCTCAACTATTTTTTTTTTGGTCACCTATACTAATTTGATGAGTATAAAGTAGAATGTTAGAGCAGCTTTAATTTGCATTTCTCTAATTATTAGTGATCTGGAGAATTTTTCACAAACAAATCCCATACAGGTAAGATTAGAAGGGAAACAATCAACAGGGGTAGAGGGAGTCTTTGCCATGAAATTTTCTGATAAAAATCTCATTTCCAAGATATATAAGAGACTGATTCAAACTTTTATATGCAGAAGAGCCATTTTCCAATTGATACATGGTTGAAGGATATGAATAGAAAATGTTCAAGCTATAATAAAATAAATATAATAAATAAATAAATATAAATAAATAAATAAAAAATAAAAATAAATAAAAATAAAAATAATAAAAAATCCAAGCTATATTCAGTTATTACTTTTTGAATTTCAAAACAAATCTCTCAGGTTAATGGCATAAATATCATGATACCCCTTTCACAGTGGAGGAAGCTGAAATACAGGTTCCCTGAGCATCCCAAGGCCAATTCGACAATAAATGGCAGAACCTGCTCTAAAACCCTGGTCTACTAATTCCAAGTCCAACATTCCCTTTCCAGTATCATACCGCCTCTCCTGTGGCTAAATAAAGAAATGTGAGCCATCATTAAGACCTCCTATAGACAAATGAAAAGATTATCACCTTTGGGAGTGAATGGAAAGGTAGGCCAAGGATACCCTTTATATCTATCTGAATATTAGCTGGCCATTATACATGACTTCTTTGCTACTGTAATGCATTTGCAGCCTTTACCAAGAGGGAAGGATCAGGAGTTTAGAGGGAAGGGAATATTAAAAGCAAATTGTTTTGTCCTGTCAAATAAAGCCTTTCTTTTCAAGCATCATTTTGGGTTCATCTTACATCTATGTATTTCAGTGTTGAATTTGAAAAGAAGCAAGTATTGCATTGTGACAGACTTGCTATAACTGCAGTGTACAGCAAGGAGAAAAAAAGATGTTTATTGTTATGCACATTACACAGATGTATTACAAAGCAGAGTGTCATTTCTTTCTAAAGCAGCTACTGTATTTGCACTGCCAGGAGATAAACATTGAACACAATTTCCCTCATATGCACAAGAAACCCAGGTACTTACTTGTGCCCCTAAGTCACTTAGACAATAATCTCCTGTGGGATTTCATGGATGAGAACTTGACCATTCACTCTGTCTCTAAATTAAGTTCCTTAATCTGAGATCCATGAACTTTTATTTATTTATCATTTCAATAAATGTATTTCAATCTAATCTAGTTCCTGTATTATTCTGTGGTTTTTTTAATCTTATGCATTTAAAACCTTTATTTTGAGGAGTCCATAGTTTTCATCGGGGTGCCAAAGGAATCTATGACACAATGATTTCAGAACCCTGTCTCTATAAAGGGCATTTGATTCCTTGAAAGACAATCCATTTCATGGTCATTTTCTTAGAAACCAAAATGAATCTAAGAATCCTCCCAACTCCAGGTATACTTTTAAATAGAAATAAGCAGAGAAAAGTGGGTTATATAAGCAAATACTTTCTCAAAAATGTTCAGTACTCAGATTTTCCTTCAACTTTTTCAAAGACTAAATTCAGTAGGAGCCAAGCCCGTTCTACAGTGTCAGTTTAAGCAATCCCCCTTTCTAAGGAGGAAATGTAAAGTAAGATTAGGATATTCTCACTTATGGTTTGCTGTTAAGTTTTTATGAAACCTGTTTCCATGGGCATAGTAACATAACCTGGTGATGTGCAAAGGCCCTTTTTAACAGAGAAGGTGATAGATAGCACAAGTTGAAGGTTGTCTTAAATGTTTGCCATCTTTCATCTCATGGCACTTTTCTGGTACATTTTTAAAAACGTTTTTCTCCATAGAATAAATTTAAGGTTGTCAGCTGAGTGATTCCAGTAATACTAAACATTATTGGGTTTTCGAAACAGACAATAACTTCAGTGTTGCAAAGATTTATATCCTTTGACACAACTCTATCGGATTTGCAAGAAATTTTTTTTTTCATTTTTTTTTCCTGAGAGGACACTAGCCCATGAAATCAGATGCTGAACTGAGCAGATCACTTAGTATAAGCAGATGTCCCTTTAATTGGCAGGTGGTTCCTATGCTATATTTCAAGTCTCTCTCCTTCCCCCTTCTGCATAAGAAGAAGTCATGCCCTGAAGATCTGGCTCTTTCTTCCTCTTCCCCATCATAATCTAATAGGTTTCCTTGGGGATGTTTTCCCTGCAGTTAGAAATATATTTTTCTTGTTAATTTCATTCTCTACAGATGAACACATGACCTCCTTTTTACCATGATACAATAATTTCCACCCTCCTCCTAATCTACAGTAAGCTTTATATATGTGTGGAAAGTCACAATATATCCATGCTTGAGAGAACCTTGCATTTCTTTCTCTTTTTGTTATTTCTTACCACCTCAAAATCATTTTTATTGTTCTCTGAACATACTCCAATTTGTCTATTTTCTTCCCTAAAACTGGAGCAGGTTGAGTCATAATTTAAAATGGAAATACAACACATGTGCAAGTTTTATTGAATTACTTTGCTAATTTGTTGGTACAATAGTTGTAAACTCATGGCCCCATGAGATGATTGTCTTTGTAGTATAACAACCAATTGGTACAAGTCAATAATATTAGCAAGCAGCTAGATGACAGACTCAGCTTGGAATCAAGATCTAAGTTCAAATCCTACTTTATTAGTCTTATGCCTAGTTACTGTATCCACAGGGTCCTTAGGAGTATGTTGGACTCAATGGTCTCTAAGGTCTATTCTAGCTTTAAATCTATGATCTTATAAGATTTCTACAATAATGGCTTCACCCTCCTTTTCCCCTAAGAAAGAATGTTAAAATGAGTTATGGTACACTGAAATGGCAGTGGGGATAATATAATTTCAATTATATTCAATAATAACTTAATTCAATAACTTCAATAATACATATGTTTTCAAAGTTCAATAACTCAAATTTACCTTATGGTTATAATTGTTATATATACACAATCTCTTCTAAACCACACAATCTTATGAGGCAGTGCACATTTTATCATCTTCATCTTACAAAAGAGGAAAATGAATCTCCTATTTCATAGATTTAGAGACAGAGGAAATCTTAGAAATCATCAAGTCTAATATTCTCAATTTACAGATGAGGGAACTGAGGCACAGAGAAGTTAAGGTACTCTTCTGGTTCAGGCAACAAATCAAAGTGTTTAAGGTAGAATCTAAACTGGTAGAATCTACATCTCCCTATTCCTGGATGCTTTGCCTTTATTTTCAACCCAAGTTCCCATGTTGTTTCTCTTTATAGAATAAAAACCCCATAAGGGTAGAGAATGGTTTAATTTTTGTTTCTGTATTCTTATTTTTTTTTGGTTTTTAATTTATTTATTTTATTTTTAAATGTTGTTTAATTTATTAATTTAGAGTATTTTTCCAGGATTACAAAAATCATGTTCTTTTCCTCCCCTCCCTATAAACCCCTCCCATAACTGATACACAATTCCACTGAGATTTACATGTGTCATTGGTCAAGACCTATTTCCATTTTATTGATATTTGCAATAGGGTAATCATTTAGTGTATTCTTATTGCCTAGCACAGTGTCTGTCACAAAGCAAGGGCCTCATAAATTTGTATTTATTGATTGATTGATATTGGGACTTAAAATAAGGTCAGAGTATCCTAGATTTCAAGCTAATAAAAACTTTAAAGATCTTACAGTTTACCTCCCTCATTAAAAAAAAAAACCTCTTATCTTCCATCTTAAAATAAGTACCAAGTATTGGATCCAAGACAGAAGTACAGGAAGGGTTAGGAAATTAGGGATAAGACATTTACCCAGGGTCACACAGTTAGAAAATATATAGGGAAAGGACCTCCCATCTCTAGTCTTGGCTCTCAAACCATGGAGCCACCTAACTGCACCTCAACTTATTTTGAGAAAACATTTTGAAAAAACTGAAGGTCATAAAAATTAAGTCTTGTTTATTGTTTCCAAGTCCAATGCTCCTTCTTTTGTTGGCACCTGGATATGCTCTCCCTCCTCTTTCATAATCTAATTTATGATGTGATGTCTTTTGGCTTCTCCCTGAGCCATACAGTCAAATTCTCACCCAAATATGTTGAGGCTCAGATACCCCCAGTGAGTGTTTCAGCATTTGAAGCAGCTAATCACTATAGCTCCAGGACACCAATGTACATTTCTAACTACTCTGACACCTGGCCAACTTACATCCAACTCACTGATACTCCAAAAATCATGCTAGTCATGTTCCCTTTAATCACTAATGCTCAGAACAAGAAAGACACTCACAGCCACACTAAAAAACTCCTGGCATTTTGGGTCAGTAGGTGGCACAGTGGATAAAATGCTGAGTTGAGAGTCAGAAAAACTCATCTTTCTGTGATCACATTTGGCCTCAGACAGTTACCAGCTACGTGACCCTAGGCAAAAACTTTGTTTGCCTCGGTTTCCTCATCTATAAAATGGGCTGTAAAAGGAAAAAGCAAACCACTCCTATATCTTTGCCAATAAAACCCCAAATAGAGCCACAAAGAGTTACACATGTCTGAAAAACAAACTCAATTCTCTCACCCATATGTTGAGGATTTGAACTTGCTAGCATAAAGAAGATAGGTCATAAGCAGTACTAATAATAAATAATAATATTGATAATAATAAAAATAACAATAACAACTGGCTAAGTATTTACCATGAGCCACATATTATGATTGGTGCTTTTCAAATATTATCCCACTTGATTCTTATATCCATCAGTCATACCCAAGGAGGTAGGTGTTATTGTTGTTATTATCAGTATTAATTATACAATTTATCCACCTTTGCAGTAGAATATGCATGGATATTATTTGGCAATTTAAGAAGGATTAAAGTCAGGATTCTTTAACCTTATTCCATGTGCCATGGACCTTTTTGACTCTAAAGAGAAACTAATGGTGCTGGACCCAGCTTGAACCAGATACTAAAAACTGATTGTTAAATTTTCATTGTAAGCCCTTACAACTCAGAAATTAACAAACACTTGCAAGGATAGTTCAATATTAGGCAAACCATCCACATACTTGACCATATTAATGAACAAGTCAACAAAAAAACCACATGATTATCTCAATAGATACAGAAAAAGCCTTTGCCACCAGCAAACCTCATCTGCAATGGGAATAAGCTAGAAGCCTTCCCAATAAGATCAGGAGTGAAACAAGGCTGTCCATTATCACCTCTATTATTTAACATTGTACTAGAAATACTAGCTGTGGCAATTAGAGAAGAAAAAGAAATTGAAGGTATTAAAATAGGCGATGAGGAGACCAAGCTATCACTCTTAACAGATGACATGATGGTCTACTTAAAGAATCCTAGAGAATCAACCAAAAAGCTAGTGGAAATAATCAACAACTTTAGCAAAATTGCAGGATACAAAATAAACTCACATACCTCATCAGCATTTCTATATATCTCCAACCCAGTTCAGCAGCAAGAATTAGAAAGAGAAATTCCATTTAAAGTCACCCTAGACAATATAAAATACTTAGGAATCTATCTGCCAAGACAAACACAGGAATTACATGAACACAACAACAAAATACTTTCCATACAATTAAAACTAAATCTAAACAATTGGAAAAACATTAATTACTCATGGGTAGGATAAGCTAACAAAATAAAAATGACAATCCTACCTAAATTAATTTATTTTCTGAATTAGAAAAAATGTAACAAAGTTCATTTGGAAGGACAAAAGATCAAGAATATCAAGGGAAATAATGAAAAAAAATGTGAGGGATGGGGGCCTAGCAGTAGCAGATCTAAAACTATAAAGCAGTGGTCTTCAAAACAATATGGTACTGACTAAGAGACAGAAGGGAGGATCAGTGAAATAGACTTGGGGTAAATGACATCAACAAGACAATGTATGATAAACCCAAAGCTCCCAGCTTTGGAGACAAAAATTTATTATTTGACAAAAACTGCTAGGAAAATTGGAAAACAGTATGAGAGAGATTAGGTCTAGATCAACATCTCTCACTCTACACCAAGATAAACTCAGAATGGGTGAATGATTTGAATATAAAGAAGGAAAATATAAGCAAATTAGGTGAACACAGAATAGTATACCTGTCAGATCTTTGGGAAAGGAAATATTTCAAGACCAAGTAAGAGTTAGAAAAAAATTACAAAATGTAAAATAAATAATTTGTATTACACTAAACTAAAAAGGTTTTATACAAACAAAACAAATGCAACCAAAATTAGAATGCAAGAAACAAATTGGGGAAAATCTTTATAACAAAAACCTCTAACGAAGGTTTAGTTAATCAAATATGTAAGGAGCTAAATCAATTGTATAAAAAAATCAAGCCATTCCCCAATTCATAAATGATTAAGGGACATGAATAGGCAACTTTCAGAAAAAGAAATCAAAACTATTAATAAGCACATGAAAAAGTGTTCTAAATCTCTTATAATTAGAGAAATGGAAATCAAAACAACTCTGAGGTGCCACTTCACACCTAGCAGACTGGCTAACATGAAAGCAAAGGAAAGTAATAAAGGTTGGAAGGGATGTGGCAAAATTGGAACATTAAATGCATTGCTGGTAGAGGTGTGAATTGATCCAACAATTCTGGAAGGCAATTTGGAACTATGCCCCAAAGGCTTTAAAAGACTGCCTACCCTTTGACCCAGCCACAGCACTGCTGGGTTTATACCCTAAACTTTAGGGCCATAAGACATCATAAGGAAAAAGACTTGTACCAAAATATTCACTCTTTGTGGTGGCAAAAAAATTGGAAAATGAAGGGATGCCCTTCAATTGGGAAATGGATGAACAAATTGTGATATCTGATGGTGAAGGAAAACTATTGTGCTAAAAGGAATAGTGAACTGGAGGAATTTGATATGAACTGGAACAACCTCCAGGAAGCGATGCAGAGTGAAAGCAGCAGAATCAAGAGAAAATTGTACACAGAGACAGATACACTGTGGCACAATCGAATGTAATGGGCTTCTCTATTATCAGCATTACAATGATCCAAAACATTTCTGAGGGACTAATGGAAAAGAATGCAATCCATATCCAGAGAAAGAACTGTGAGAGTAGAAACAGAAAAAAAAAAAAAACTACTTCATTACATGAGTCTATGCCTATATGATTGTGGGTGTAAACTCTAAATAATCACTCTAGTGTAAATATCAATAATATGGAAATAGGTCTTGATCAGTGACACATATAAAAACCCAGTGGAATTGCATGTTGGCTTCGGGAGGGGAGTGGGAGAATGGGAGGGAAAGAACATGAATCAGGTAACCATGGAAAATTTTTCTTAATTAAATAAAATTTAAACCAAAAAGAAACTATATTCTCACTCTAAAAAAAGAAATCAGCAAAAACTAAAAACAGGAGCATGATTTATTGTTTTATCAATTTTTCCAGACTTCCAAAAATGTCTAAAATGTTAATAATGGATTTTAAAAGTGTGGAGTAGGTCCAATTTGAGGGATTTTTTTGAGAGAAAGTTGTTAAATCTTTATCTGCTAGCACATCCATAGGTTAAATCAACACATCTTTTCTCAGAATTATGATTTTAATGATTTGAAGGAAATGCTGAATTGCAATTAGAGATTATCCAAGTTCATGGACCTTCTGAAACATATCCATGGACCCTTTGGGAGCTCCAGGACCTCAAGTTAACAACCCATAGCTTTAAAGTTACCTTCATAACATCTGTTTTGGGGTTACTTTACCCTAGGAAGGTTGAGATCTCAGAACACTGCTGGCTACTGCTTTCCTCAGCATTCTCAGAATAGCCCTGAGAAGTAAGGTTTTTAGTATAGCTCTTGAGCCCCTATCACTTTGTTTCCTTAATTATTTATCCATTATATCAACCCATCATTCAGACTTAATTAGCTTTAAGAAAAGCTAATTAAGCTAGCAAGGTCTTATAATTAGAAAAGTTTGTGTAAAACATTCCTCCAAACTGAGGCTATACACTCTCCCAAAGAATATAGAAATCATGATTTTTTTAAAAAATGAGCTTCAGCTTAAAGCACATGTGAATCATTCATAGATCCTCAAAGTTATTTTGCTGGAAAAACTTTTCTCTATTTCATGAAACTTCCCCAATTTTCCCCTTAGGTGTATTGTAGTTTGCTAAGGGGTACCTTGTAGAGACCTGAAGCTGGCTTCACTAAGTGTGTCTAATTATTCACTGTGTGTCTATGCAGTGTGCCCAGATCCTGATGTAGACACTGGTATAAGCTGCACCCAGGAAGAACCAAGAGATGTCTGTGAGAAGTCAAACTATTCCAGTGTTTTGAAGTTCACAGGGTCCTCCTCTGGCAATGGGGAGGGGGAATTAGAAGACAGAGAACCCACTCAATGGTTCCCTCTTAGGCATCTTGCTGAAAATGCTTCCATTACTGAGTTAGCCAGACACTGAAATCCTGTGCTCTGGTCTGACTTGCTCTTTTATGCACAACCTAAAGGGTAGCATTGAATCTATTCAGCTAATTGTAATAGACTACCCATGTAGCATCATTTCAACTTCTCCAGTGTCTGCTCCTTCCCAAATTGATTAGCTTGGTCTTTCACACTTTGTTCAATGTCTGATTTATTGGTTGACTGAATTAAGGTGTTCTGACCTGTCAAAAGTATCTGTCCCGTGACTTGTACTAGTTACTTCAAATGAGGTGGAGTGATTTATTTTTTCAATTAATTCCCACCCTTACACCACACTCAGTAGATTTTACTATGCTGATAAAATCTGTTTTCTTTAAAGAACCTATTCAAAGAGTGAGCAAAGGGTTCAGATAAACCTCTAGAACCCGGAAAGAATGTAGGTCCAAGGTAAGTTCCTGAGAAGTTTCCCCAATGTGATGCTGGCCTATATATTTTTTCTAACTCACTAATTTTGAGGAAAGAAAAGAATGAAAACACAATTTCTCCTCATATTTCTTTATTGGATGTCTTCTAACTGCTTGTAGATCTCATTATCTCCTCATTAAATTGACAATAATAATAAATCAAAGTTGTGTTATTCAGTTATGTCCAAGTCTTTGTGACCCCATTTGGGGTTTTGTTGGCTAGAATGTAAGAGTGGTTTTATAATTTCTTTATCCAGTTTATTTCAAAGATTAGGAAACTGATAAAAAGAGGGTTTAGTGACTTGACTAGGATCATAGTTCTAGTAAATACATGAAACTTTCTGACTCCAGGCAAAGTGCTCTATCCATTGTGCCACTTAGTTGCCCCATGAATAATAGCTACTATTTTCATACACCTACTATGTGTATCATTTAATCTTAGCAGCAACCCTGGGAGGTAGGTGCTATTATTATCCATAATTTTATGCTTGAGGAAACTGAGGTAGATAGGGATTAAGAGAGTTGCCCAGGGTCACACAACTTGGAAATATATGGTGACAGATTTTTAACTCAATTCTTCCTGACTCTAGACCCAGAACTATATCTATTGCACCATCTAACTGGTATTATCTCTAAATTGTATAATGGATTTTTGCCTTTCTTTCATTCAAGAGACAGATTTAACTGTGTCAAATGCCATGCATATATAGAGAGAAGCCATCTTCTCAAGTCAGATAGAAAAGATAAATAACATTATCTTGCATTTATTGTGTGATTGTCTCAAGGTAAAACATTTACTCCAGAAATCATTTATTGAGGGCTGACAGAAGAACCTATCCTTGAAGTGATTGATTTCAAGGTATCAATAATTAGAATCAATTTTTAGTCAGGGAATAGAGTTGTCTGGTTATAGCACATCTTGCTTATATGGCTTTGCTTGGTATCGATGCCAGGAAGTATCCATTACATTCATAAAGAATTTCTAAATCTAAACAGGCAGTCAGATCATGTGCAATCAGCTACCTAGTAATTGTAGTCTCAGTTTATACTCTTTTTAAGATGTCCTGTGGTTATGAAAAGTGCTTTTCAAGCTTAAAAGAAAAATATACTGTATTATCATTTTGAAGTTAAACAAGATAAAGTAATTAAATTTTAATTCTTCTTAGTTGGTTGTCACTTCTTTTCCTTGGTAGGATGGAAGTGTATCATGTGTAATTGATATTACTATATATACACTTCTTGCTTTCTCAATGGGTAGGGGAGGTGCAAGAAGGAGGGAGAGAATTCAAAATGAAAAATTGTAAAGAATATTAAAAATTAGTCAATAACAAATTTATTTTTAAATGCATATTTAATATAGTGAATATATATGTAAATATATCACATCTGCCTACTTTCAGAAAAATGTTATCTCCCAGAGGGAAATGATAATCCTAGATTTCATATTTAGAGCTCCTATTGCTTACCTCAGTACCTTGTATAAAGTCAGTGATTATTAAGTATTTGCCAGACTTAATATTGCTTACAACTTCACAGTCAAGGACATGGAGTGTATAGAGTATATTCACTCTTCCCATGTGTGCTGTATGTATTTTGATAAAGTACATGCCTAAGTCTATGGGGAAAATATTTTTAGTGAAAATTTTTTCTGTTACCTTATTAAATGCCTTTGTCAAGAACTAATTATCTTTTAACTGAATACTAATAGCAAGCACACTGGTGGGGGCTCATAAACTAGAAAATTAGGATCAAGGACTGACAGACTACACCTCTAAGACATAAAGTAGTACCTTCTATGGACCCAAAATGAGAGTAAGAGTGCTAAATTGGGAGAGTAGTTCAGAAGGAAAATGCTACATATATTTTTGATTTTTACTGTTATCGAGGGAATTGTTGTTAAGGGGCTTCGTACAGTGCCTGGTACATAATAAGTCCAAATCTTAGCTTTCATTATTATTATTACTATTAGAAGAACTCTCTACATCCAGAAATATTATACTCAAAGTTTTTGAAAGAATTATTAAATAATATGAGAAGTCCTCTGAATTTTGAAATACAAATAAATGTCCCTTAAATGATAGCATTTTAAAAGACAATTTCCCTAAGAATACATGATACACTTCCTTAGAAGACTCTAAGCAACTCTAAATTTTTACTCAATGTTGAAGATTCTTTCACAGGAAAGACTGCAAGTCACATTACTTAAGATGGACTTTTTTACATTTTGTTTTTCTCAGTGAAAGATATCAATGTAAAATATATATAATGTCTTCCAAAGCATGTGGTGCCCATATTTTACATTTTCAAGTACTAAAAAGGAAATGTTTCAACAGTACAAATAGAGAGACAGAGAGAGAAGCAATAAGGCATAACAAACATTCAAGTTTTGTACAGAATGAACTTTGTCAAACTTGACAAAACCAGAGAATTGAGAGGAAGCAACGTTAAGAAGTATTTCCTTTAAAAGTGTGGTTTCCCTGATATAGGGAGTTCAGAATGAGTAACCCCATCTAACAATTCAGTTCTGAACTGGCTTTGCAATTTATAGTTTTAGGTAGCTCTCTGGGAGCTCTGAGCAATTAAATAACTTGTCCAGCATCATCCAACCAGCATGTGCCAGAAACAGGATTTGAATCCAAATGTTCTGAACCAGGCTTAACTCAGGTAAGGTTGAAGATTGTCATTTTGTTTTGTTTTGTTTTTATTGAAACAAAATGAGACATTAATAAGCCATATACATTTAACAAAATAAGTTTACCTATCAATAGCAGAGGAAGGATATTTAATGAAGACACTATGCTGATCCAATTAGTCCCAGCTCCCCTGGCCCCCACATTCACCCTGATTTCAGAGTCTAATAACTCACATGTGCAATAGCACATCCATCAAGACTAAAGAATAAAAGCTTGGTTTTTATACATTAGGAAAAGGCATCAAACATATGGTCTATAAGCCACATATAGCCCATGAAACTCTTGAGTGGGGCCTGAACCAATTAAAATGTAGTTCCTTTCACATTTTAATGTGTTGATATATTAACTTTTAAAAGAAAGAAACATATAAATACCTGTGGTTTCAAAGTCAATATGTCGCCTGCAGGGATCTTTACGTGTGGTTTAGTCATCCCCATTTCTTTTTGAATTTGATACCACTGGAAATTATGTCAGTGGTTCAAGTCGATGATTAGTGCACTCTACAAACTGAGTGTCAAATAGAATTCGCATGGTCTTTTTAAGAAAAAAAAAACTAGATTGGGAGGCAGGGAATCTCCAGCCCTACCACCAATGGGTCACCCAACCAAATTAATATAAAATATTGTTCCTATACCATTCAGCCTTCCTGATTGCAAAGCCAGGTCTGTAGGCACTTTGTCACCATTATCTATTTATAGAACAGGAAAATATAACCTCATTTATTGCAAAGTCATGTGCAATGGATTGTGTTATTTTGCTCAGAAGTGTTGGCATTCCCATAGGAATAATAAAACATTTCCAGTGAGAAGTGTTTATGTGGCAGGATGGACAACTACCAGGTTTCATGTCTACAAAGGAATAGGCAGCATGGAGAAGTTAAATTTAATGAAAGAGAATGTCTTTGTAGTGTTAAATATTTAAATGAGGTCACACAGGAGATGTTTTTTAAATGGCTAGATTCTCATAATTTACATGATATAGTGAAACTGTCAAACCTCTTCAGTATGCAGCAATACAACTATATGTATCTTAAACCATAGTTTTTAAGTCAATTTCCATTGAAATATGCATCAAATTATTACAGTCTCTGTAGAAGTCTCTAGGTAACTTGTATTACACTTTGATGTTATGTGTCCTTTTCTAGAAGTATCTACAAGTCCATCTTTCATAATAACAAGGAGACAGACTGAATCCAAAATCTTTTCAGAAGATATGAATTCACACTCACAAAACACTCATGTACTTGTACTATTACTGAGGCAAAATATTGTGAACACTTGCCTGAAGAGTGAATTTATGAGTTCCTGAAGGTCAGAAAACCCACCTGTAAAGGAGAAAGGAAGAATATTTTTTAGTAAGACTTACCCCTCAAGATTTATTCTTTCTCCAGAATTTAGCTAGTCAGATCACACTGGATAAGGTGAGAGAGAGAGGAGAAAAATTTACTTTTGGTGGTTTATGATGATCAAACTGAAATATAAGTTTTATACTATACCTCAAAAATTATCCCAATAAGAAACAAGCAGAGTTTCACCTTCTCAAACCACTGACTCTTTGAGACCACTATATTTCTATTACTTTCTTCCCTTTTAATATTCCTATTCTGACCTTCCCTTATGAAAACTTCATAAAGACCCGTGTCCTATGATGCTAAAAGATGCCATATTTCCCTCAGCCTTATAGAAGAAAAAAGAACAAGAACAAGAACAAGAACAGAAGAAGAACAAGAACAAAAAGAACAAGAGAAAGAAAGAAAGAAAGAAAGAAAGAAAGAAAGAAAGAAAGAAAGAAAGAAAGAAAGAAAGAAAGAAAGAAAGAAAGAAAGAAAGAAAGAAAGAAAGAAAGAAAGAAAGAAAGAAAGAAAGAAAGAAGGAAGGAAGGAAGGAAGGAAGGAAGGAAGGAAGGAAGGAAGGAAGGAAGGAAGGAAGGAAGGAAGGAAGGAAGGAAGGAAGGAAGGAAGGAAGGAAGGAAGGAAGGAAGGAAGGAAGGAAGGAAGGAAGGAAGGAAGGAAGGAAGGAAGAAGAATTACAGGTCATGTATCTCATCTTCTGAAATCTGGACTCTTGAGCATTCTAATATGACAATTTATTGGCCTATTCAATTTTCTGCACTGATATACTAATAAGAGGGAGTTATAGAAATCAGGATTTTCCTCCACCTATTAAGGAAACATCTTTTGAATTATCCTCCCATTTAGTTCTGCTCAGCAAGCACTAAATTCCTTCTATGTGCTAGTCACTGGCAATACAAAAACAAAAATTGATCTCTGCTCTCAAGGAGCTTACATTCTATTAAGGGAAACTACATGTACACTAAATGTATACAAATAAATATACAGTAGGAATTTGTGTAGGGAGAAGAAGGATTGTTAGAGTTAAGTTTTGCAAAAATATGACTTTTACTATTTAACTCAAAGGATTTCATTGATAGGAATTTCATACTGGTAGGAAAGGCAGTTGTTGCTGCTCATTTGGAGAGACCCCAAAGCACCTGGACCCTAAAACATTTTTTGCTTCTTTTACATTGGCAGAATTCTACTTCATAATGCAGTTGTTATGAAATTATATGTATGCATACCTATATGGTTTTGTTTTGGTGCAAAATATACTCCCCAACATATGTATACAAAATACATATTTTGTATATATATAACATACATATATATATACAAGAAAATATAACTTCCCAACACCAAAACAACCTCTCCCCAGCCTGACAAAGTACATTCTCTAAAAGCAATTAAGCAAAACTGCCCAAAATAATTCATAGCTGACTTTACATATAATTTCTCGTTTTTAATCTAGTGTTTGTTAAAAGAAAGGAAAAGTTGGTGTTTTAAGCTTGGTTATGTGGTGGTAATATTGTTCAAGTTATGTGACCTGAGTTTAGTTCCTTTTCAGAGTTCCTGTACATTGATGTAGTCATTTTAGATTTTGTTTCTTTGGTTTTTCTTTCTTTGTTTTGTATCTCTTCCTACAAGTCTTCCATGTTTCTCATTTCTTTGGTAAGTTTCTTTTGCCCCCTGGATTTTCATTTCCTTGGCCTTTCTCAAGAGCAATCAATAAAAGTCATGGATTTTTATTTCAAATCTCTTTTTCATGTATGAATATATTCATTTCTAAGACAAGTTATACTTAGGGACAAGCCACATTCCTTTACTTGTTAGAATTCTCATGCCTTATCTATTTCTATCATTTTGTTTTGTCAGTGAATTGTCCCATGCCTTTCTAATTTGCATTCTTGAATAAGTAAATTTCTGCTTAGCAATTTATAAGATTCTTTCATTGACTATAAAGCTCTGCATTCTAGTAACTAACCTATAGGAAGTAAAATGTGTGGTTAGTTTACTGAAGTTTCCTGTGAATTATATTAATCTGTATTTTATCCTCTAAATTTGATATGTCTGGGCAATTTTAATCTATGATTTCCTGAAATACAGTTTTCAGGCTATTTGCTTCACCATGTTTTTTGGGGAAGTCAATGATTCTTATGTCTCTCAACCCTATTTTAGTTATGTTTTTTAGTTTGTAGTATTCTCTATTATTATTACAATATTAGTATCTTTTAATGTTTTGATATTTCTCATTGAATTTCTATACTGTTGTGCCCTATCCCTGTCCTTGACTTTCTCCAAATATCCAGAGCTCCACTAAAACTTTTTTTACCTTATATTTCAAACCATTGATTCTCTTATCTCTTTAAAAGTTCTCATTAAAAGAACATAAATTTTTCATCCTTACATTTTCTTTAATCCTTTTAATAAGCTTGTTCTTATGGTAGTTTCATTCTCATTTCTTAGGGCCTAATTGTCATTAGTGAAGCACCATTACCTTTTTTAGGATTTCTCATCACCTTTTTTATTCCATCGTATTTCTTTATTTTAGGACTTTTTTTAAACTTTTTCTGCTGTTTGTTCTCATTTATGTTTTTGTTATGTTTACAAAACTTTCCATATGTGATTTTTTTCTTTTCTCTGTTTTTTTTTCCATTTTTTAGCCACTTTGCTAGAAGTATAAACGAAAATCCATTTCCTCATGAAATGTTCAGTATTATCTCTGAATACATGAGTTGCATGAGAATTCATGAAATAAAAAGATGTTGGAGCAGAGTATTTCTGAAAGTTGCCCACTTCGTCTGGCTCTTTCTCATTCCCAAGTCTCATCCTAGATTTCTTCTCCATTTCAGAGCCAAACTTCTTGAAAAGTTTTAACTCTCATTGTTTCCATTTCCTTACCTCTCACTCTCTTCTTAATCCCATTTCAAATCAGATCCCACCATTCCACTCACATGTCCATTGCTCATCTTAGTAATTGCTATTCCTAGTGGCCTTTCTCGGTCCTCATTCTGCTAGTCTTTTCTCATAACAACTTTGTGAGGTAGGTAATACAAACATAATTATCCCAATCTAAATATGAGAAAATTGAAGGTCAGTTTCATAGCTGGTAGAAAGAGAACTGAAATCAATGTTCAGATTCCTAGACTGCTGCCTAACTAACCCTCTGTGCCATTGCTATCAAGAGAAATACAAACCTAACCTAATTCAGCTTTTTGCAGGGGCCCATAAATGAGCTACCGATACCACTGGAGCTCTAGAAACCAACACTGCTTAAGTAAGATACACACAACCATTTGTTACTTGTTCATGCATGGGTCTTCCTCACCCCCACCCCCATTTCTCTGCTTGCTCATAAATGCACAATTCCTCCTGTTCTATTTCCTTGTTCTTGCCTTGCACAATGGATCATTCCATTAGCCTGCGGCTTAGATCTGATTTAGCTATCATCATTTTTTTTTGTGCTTAATAATGTTTACTAAGGTTTTAACAGAGTTCTTACATGCAGCCAGAGCCAGCCTAGCAACTGTAGCTAGCAGCATAGGAACAGCCTTTCTATGCAAAATAATTGGCTTACATAATCTCAAGATATTTGGTTGGAATGTTAAAGGAGAAAAGGTTGGGAATGCAGCTCACAAAATGAAAGAGACTAAAAAGAAAGGGGTCAAATTCCAGTGCAAAGTGAAAGATACCAAGCATTCTGCTGTTGTTCTTGGTTTTATTTTTGTTTGTTTTGTTTTTAATTTTCGGTGGAGGGGGTATTTTTTTTTGCTTGCCCCAGAATAGACTTGAATTATGAAAAGGGGAGAAAAATGATCTTAGTAATGACAGTTATAAGACATCTGGGCCAACCTCTTTCTATTATAGATGAGGAAACTGAGGCCCTGAGTTCTGAGCAAAGACCCACAGGAATGTCCACAGGCTTTCTAGAAAATGACAGAGCAGGGATTCCAAAAAAGACCATCTGATTGCAAATTCTCTATGTCTGCAAACTTAACAGACCATCCTATATTGTTTCAGTCTGGAATTGAAAGAACAATCTTTTAAACATATTTTAATATTTAGCTTAATATTAAAAATATAAAAATCATTTGTTAAAATATAAGCTCCCAGAGGGTGACAACTATTTCATTTCTTGTCTTTGTGTCCTTGACATTTACCTTACTGCCTAGCAAGAATCAAATGCTAATTAATGAATCCTATTTGATTCAATTGATGATAGTACCATTAAATGACAAATCTTGAAATCACAGAGTCATGAAAGATCACATAGGCCATCCAAACTAACCCAGACATAACCAAGAAGCTCCCTCTACAGCATCCTGGACAAGTAGTCATTTGCTCTCTTCCTGAAGCCCTCCAAACATAGGAATGTATCCTCCTAGAAGGTTTCCTTTCCTTTTTGGGAATCCCTCTTTATTCTGGATTCTAAGAAATCTTGTTAGACTTTGGAGAAGAGCCACATATAAACACATGCTCAAACACACACACACACGCGCACACACACACACACACACACACACACACACACACACACAATTTGGGGTGCCCAAAATGCCTGGGACTAGTGGAAATTCACTTCTACTCAGCAAACAATAGTTAAGTACTGGTTGCATACTACAATCTGTCAAGTTATTTTATTCACCTGTGTCTCAATTCTGTACTTTTTTCCCTACTCTGCAGTATCCAAGCCCTGACACTCTCAAATGACTAGTGCTACCCATACTGCCCCATCAAAATCTGTTTTCTGGGAAAGATTCAACATGGGATCCCTAGGTTTGTGATCAGAAGAGAAGAGTTAAATACCTTACTATTCTATATCCTCGTGCCATAAGTATTTCCTTGTTTGTAAAATGAGGGGTTTGTAACAGACTACCTCTATGGTCCCTTCCATTTCTGATTATATAAATGAATGAAGAAAAAATCCAAGAAGGGGCACCCCATTATCAAGTTGCCAGAGCACAAAGGCAGTGGTATCCTATCCATAATGACTTGGTGAGACATGTAAAATCCAGAGGAATTGTGCATCAGCTACAGGTGAGGGATGGGGAGGGGTGCGGAAGAGCATGGATCTTGTAAACATGGAAAAATATTCTAAATTAATTCATTAAATAAAAAATTTCCAAAACTTAAAAAAATACATAATGGCTTGGTGTGAAATGGGGGCAGGAAAGTCATATAATGGATGAAGTGGGTTCTGTCCCACTTTACCCCACCCACAATGCAGGTTATAGATATCTCTCCCAAGTCCTTTTGTTGTTGTTGTTCTAAGTTAGAGATGGAAAAGACCTTAGAGATCATCTGGTCCAGCACCTTCCTTTTATAGAGCAGGGCACAGAGGCCCAGGGAAGATAGGTAAGTGACTTGCCTAAAACCATGACAGAACTGAGACCAGGACCCAGATTCCTAATTCTCAGTCTGGTAGGAAATGGTTTCATTCCTCGGTATTGAATCTTTAATGTCAAGCACAGTAATAGGCTTTTAATGAATGCTTTTGGAGTCTTTGTTTTAAGTTTTGTCCAATTTTAGCATTCTAAGGGCACCATTTATTCCTGCTTCTTATCCCCCCACCCCCACACACTTCACCTCCCCTCTATCCGGCAGAGGGTCCTTCAGAGAACTGTAAATGCACATCAAGGTTCATTATGGTCCTTCTTTATCATCCTTCCATCATCAGTCTCTCACTCCCTATCATGGGTAAGTAATGGCTTGAAAATACTTCTCACTGCCCTGGGTTTTTTCAAACCCTCCAGCTTTTGGAGGAATTTCTGTTACAATCTGACAGAAAACTAATCCTGGGTGGTCAGAATCAGTTCTATGTCTATGAAGGTGGAAAAGCCCTGGAGATTTGGGGGGGGGGGGAAGGACAGGGGAAATTCCATCCAGCTCTTGGCTAACAGGGAAGGAGATGCCAATTTGGGGAAGGCTAAAATGGTATCCTACTGCCACCTACTGATCAGAAATTCTATAATGCCATCCACCTAGACTGATGAGACTGAAAGTTGCCTGATTCTATCCTAAAATTATCTAGCAAGGGAATGATGAAGAAGAAATATGTGTGTGTGTGTGTGTGTGTGTGTGTGTGTGTGTGTGTGTGTGTGTGTACATTGGGTGGCATGCAGATAGGAAGGAAGGCTTCAGTGCCTCATTCTTGGGTTTCCGGAAGACAGGGCTTTTGAAAATTGAGTAAAGGGAATGGATGTGTCTATTAGTAATAGGATGTTAGCCATCCAGAGAGTCTTCAAGGTCTGGAAGTCCCCAGGCTTAGTGACAAGGATTAGGGACTCCTGAGAGATAGATACAGACTCAAAGCCTCTGACAGACTGTAACAAGCAAAGAAACACATAATAGCCTTAAGTCTTAAAACTGTTGTTTGCAGGTGAAGAATAGACATTTGACTACATAACAGGAATGTGAGCAGCGTACCCCTCCTGCTGATCCATCCAAGAGACCTCAGGATGGATATTGGCAGCCATCAGAGCAAGATCTATAGAAGTGTAAACGTAGCACTGGGAGAGATAGTCTAGCCCAAACTCCTCAATTAAGATAGAAGAAACGTACCATAGAAGATTAGTAACTTACCCAATGTCACACAGGTAGAAAAGTATCAGAACTGGAATTTGAACCATCGTGCCTTATCTCCAAATGCAATATGTTTGCCCCTGCACCACACAGCCTCTCGGGGTGAAGAGACAAGGTCAGCAGTTGAGCTATCCCAAGAACAAATGAGAGAAAATCAGGATTCAATTTCAACTGCATTCATTAGGCAAAGCTTCTAGTTTCTTTGCAGACACTTTTCTGATAAGTAGTCAACTCTTAATTATCCCTGGAAGGGTTATTAGCACATCATCTTGCTTTCAAGGTCCTGATTATATCAATTCCTATTTTTAAATTATTCTTTTTGTTGGTAGCATCACCTTCAACTGAATCCAACAAATTTTATGAAGTATCTCTTATGTGCAAAAGTATTGTGCTAGGCACTAAAAATACAAAGATAAAAAATGTCACCATCTTCAAAGAACTTAAATTCTACTAGATTATAAACTATAACAAGCTAGGTGACAAATTGAGTGAAGGGGCATTGGGCAGGAAAGTTTAATCTAGTTTTTGATGTGTCATTATCTAACTGTGTGATCTCGGACAAAGCACTTTATCTTTCTGGGTCTTGGTTTTCTCATCTGATCTGTAAGATGAGAACTAGTTTAAGGTACCTTCCAGCTCCGTGATTCCATGAAATGGACTCAAGCTTTTCTGATACTTATATTTTCTGACACTGAATGTCATACTATGAAATTGGAATACAGAGGCTTATGTATATTTTCTTTATTCGGAAATCATTGTGGTAATATTATCTAAGAGGATTTAATCTATATGTCAAAGTCAATTAATTACTGTTCTGCATCCTTTCCTCCCTTGCTTCCCTTGGAACATAAACAATTTGCTTTCAAGAAGTATATGGTTCAAAGGAGATAAACAAGCAATTTTCAGATGAAGAAATCAAAGTCATCAATAATCATATGAAGAATATTCTAAATCACTCTTTTTTAAGATTTATTAAACAATGATTATTTATAAAGCAACACTGGGTAGCTAGGTAATGTAGTAGGTAGAGTGCTATGCCTTTAGTCAGGAAGCTAAATCACTCTTGATTAGAGAAATGCAAATTAAAACAAAGCTGAAGTATTACCTTATACCTATCAGATTAACCAACATGGCAGTAAAGTAGTAAATGTTGGAGGAGATGTGGCAAAATTGGGACACAAATGCCGTGCTGGTGGAGTTGTGAACTGATCCAACCATTCTGAAGGGCAATTTGGAACTATGCCCAAAGGGTTATAAAACTGCATATCCTTTGATCTAATAATGCCATTGATAGTTCTGAATCCCAAAGAGATAATAAAAAAGGGGAAAGTATCCACTAGTACAAAAAATATTTATAGCTGCTCTCTTTGTGGTGACAAAGAATTGGAAATTGAGGCAATGTCTATCAATTGGGAAATGGCTAAGAAAAATTGTCATGCTTGTTGGTAATGTATTATTATTGTATTATAACAAATGATAAGCAAAGTGATTTCAGAAAAAAAAAACTGGAAAGATCTAAAGGAATGGATGCAGAGCAAAATAAGCCAAACTGGGAAAACATTGTACAAATAATGGCAATATTGGATAATGATTATCTATGAAAACTTGACTACCCTCAGCAATGCAATGATCTGGGACAATCCTGAAAGATTTATGATAAGAATGCCATCCACCTCCAGAGAAAGAAATGTTGGAGCTGACCTGCCCCCCATCTGGTTGCCATTTATCCACAAGCATATGCCACATCTAGAGGGTGTGTGTGTGTGTGTGTGTGTGTGTGTGTGTGTGTGTGTGTGTGTCTCCTGTGATGTATGTGTTTATTCTCCCCTGATGTTGGTGAGTATTCTGAGAGGCGATGTCCTTAGAAAAGTATATTCAAGAGACATATCATAATTTTTGAGGTCCTACCAACCATTGGAACAGGTAGTAATGGCAACTGAGTAGTGGGAGCCAATGCAACCTATTTGATTCAACCCATCAATGGTTTGGTTCATCAACCAAGAGGTTATACCTCACAAGAAGCCAGAGCATCTGGGAAAGGAAGCAACTGGTCCATTGCCAGTGCCATCTGCCCAGACTCTCTCTTGTTCCAATTCTTCTTTCAAAAGGCTTTTCAGGTCCTACATTTGTCCTTCAATTCAAATATTTCCTTGCCACAAGAAATAAGTGAAAAATAAATTTTAAAGCTAGAAATTTGTGTGAATCCAGGACACTTGTTCTGCCTAAAGAAGGAAGACTTTGTCACCCTCTCCCACACCCAAGGTTGTGAGACTGATCCCAAATTACAACATCGGATCCAATAAGAACTGGAAGAAATGTTGGTTTTTAGTTTCACCTCTTTTAGTGCCAAAAAAAAAAATTATTTCTCCCTACCCTAAAGACAAAGGACAATGTGTGAAATAGGCTGCAAGGTATCTTAGAAAGGGAAAATAATGTTTTGTATGTGCCTAAAAGCCAGTGTTGTTTATCCTCAATCTAGAATAGATAACAGAGAGATGAGATCATGAGAGCTACAGCTTTCAAGTTGCCTCTAACTGATGTTCTCTTCCATTTTTTTCACAGAGCAGCTTCATTACTTTATCTGAAACCACCTGGATTCCAAAAATGTGGAAAATTTAACTATTTCCATTTTAATTAGTAATATGTATTAAGCACCTTCTAGTTACAGAGGCAGAATGATAGATATTTGGGACTGGAGGGGGGAGGAGTGAGAGATACAAAGTTTAGAAAGTAATTTTTAAATAGTTTACTAGAAACTTTCAATAGCTTAAGATTGTTTTATTCAGCAGTTTTCCACTGTATCCAACTCTTCATGACCTTAGTTGGGGTTTTCTTGGCAAAGGTACTGGAGTGTTTTGCCATTGCCTTCTCCAGCTCATTTTACAGTTGAGGAAATGAGGCAAACAGGGTTATGTGACTTGCCCAGTGTTATATAGTTTATAAATTACTGAGCCTGGATTTGAACTCAAGAAAATAAATAATCCTAATTTCAGGCCCCTCAGTCTATCCACTACACTACCTAGGTGCCCATCGCTCAGGATATGTGACTGCAAATAATTATTTGAAACATATTTCTAGCCAATTTGCCTTCGTGTGTTATTCTAATTCATATATTTTTCCTCTTATGAATGACTCTTGGAAAATATAGGGGTAGGATGAGGAAAATTGACATCTTGAAATTGTTTTTATGCCTACAAAACACCTGATGTATAGAATCATAAACTTGCAGAGTGAGAATGGACCTTAAAGGTCATTTGCTCCAGCCTTTTAATTTTCCAGATGAGGAAACCAAGTTCAAATGACTTGGCTTTCATCATATAAATAATAAATAACAGAGCTGGGATTAAAACTCAGGTTCTCTGGCTCTGAGCTCACTATATCATGACATATGTTATTTCATTTGAACTTCTCAACAACCTTGAAAAAGTGGTTGCTGTGATCCTCATTTTACAGTTGAAGAGATATACTGGAAGTCATTAAATGACTTACTCATGTTCACAAAACTAGTAAAGTGGCAGAGATAGGAATCAAACCCAAACTTTCCACCATAAATCCAAGTCCAGCACTCTTAGTAATATAAAGTGCTTCCCTCAAGTACCCTACAGTCTAGGAAAGAGGCTCCTGCATCATAGACAGACAGCTGCCTCTAATAATTCAGAATGTAGCATTATTGTCAGAGATCACTAACTTATATCCCATTGAATATAAAAAAGCAATCCCAAAGCCAGACTCAAATGCCTTTTTATTGTCCACCATTTGGAATTATTGACCTTACTTCTTTCCATTACCAAGGCTACGAGATATTTTATAGACACATTCCAAAAAAGTAAGTAAAGAGTAAAATATTTATTATTATAGGCCCAAGTTATTCTCATCCTCCCATCTCTTCCTGATTATAAAAATCCATTCTTCTTTTAGCAGATTGCATAAGCATGGGGAAAGTATCAGGGCTTAGGATCGCCAACAAAGTTCTTTCTTCCTTAGGGGTGGCATACCTGATGTCACCCACCCCTACCCCAGCACAGCCCAGAGGCAATTGTCTCAGAGTGAAGGAGAAAACCCTATCCAGAAAAACTGCTTCTCTAACTCCCAGGTCTACAATAATAGCCTTTAAGTGTATCTGAGCACAGCTAGTGGACCTCTATTAACCCCACAAATGCCTCTGTACTCTGGAATCTGTACCACTATTTTTAATTAATCATGCAAATTAACCAAAGTCCAGGACCTGATATAAAAGAAGATAGACTGGAGTCGTGAAACTGACAATATAACCCATTATAGTTCTCATTTCAGGCACTGAGGCTAAATGTCTTCTAAAGCATCATTGCATGGCCCCTAAGACGCAGAAGAGGGATAGCTGAACAATTTTTAGGCTGGTAAACATTTTTTTCCCAAGCTGCTCAGCCATGCAGATAAAATTTTTAAATTGGATTTTTTTTTTCTTTAAGAGAGACAGCATTTGGGTCCCTCTAAATTTTAAGGGCAACTTGGGCTATTTATAAAAGTTCTCATGAATGCCATACATGTATTTATATTATTAGGGGTGAGTTGACTTCAATTTTCAGGGACTATAGTTAGATAAGAAAACTTCTGCTCCCTTATTACAGAACTCCTTGTCAGTAAATTTATCTAGTCTGGTTTCATATGTACCACAGGATTTTACCATAAGGAGTCCTCACTTCCTCCCCTTTTCTGTTATAGAAATTTAAATGAAGTTATCATCCTTTTTTATTGAAATGAGGATGAAACATTAGGGTGGTTTGGGTGGCTTAAAATCCTTTGAGGAACAAGCTGTGTCACTTAACAGGAGAAAAAAAAAAGGCAGGATGGAGTTAGAAGAGAGATTTTTCTGTCCCTGATCAATCCCTCAATCTCCAGGTCTGTATTTTATACATCCACCTGGAATGGACAACCAATCAACAAACTTTTATTAAGCAAGCACCTACTATGTTGCAGGCTCCATAACAGTTTCTGAGGATACAATTATTAAGAATGAAAGTCTTTACTAAAAAAGAATCTACACTGCACTGGGGTAGCAATAAGTACACATATTATATAGAAGATAAATATAATGGATGCCCTGTCAGCCTCTGGAACTCAAGATGTCCCAGACCAAACTACATATTATCTTTTCTATAAAATTCTATCATCCTTCAGACTTCATATTTTCAAGCACCAGCGAAAAGAAAGAAAGACCAAGCACAATTTCACCTTTGTCTCCCCACGCCTAGCACAATGTCTTGCAGAACATGACCAAAAATATGTGTAATTTAATTTGATTACTTCATTCTCTCTTTCAAAGATGCAGCAGGTACCACAATGGATAGAACACTGGGCCTGGAGTTACGAAGATCTGAGTTCAAATCCAGCCTGAGTCAATGACAAATTATACAACCTTGGACAAGTTACTTAACATCTATTAGCCTCAGTTTGCTTAATTTTAAAATGAAAAATAATAATAACACTTACTTCCCATGATTGTTGTGAGGATCAAAGGACATAATATTTGTAGCAAATACTTAGCACAAGAGAAATAAAAGGAAGGGGACCTGACTGTACCAGATATCACACTATACTGTATAGTGGTAATCAGCAAAATAATCTGGCACTGGAGAAAGAACAAAGGGGGATAAAATGGAATAGGTTATTTAATCAATACATTTCAGTTAATGTCCATAGCAATTTAGTGTCCAAGCTTTTGGGGAAAATAAAAAAATTGGCAAAAACTACTGGGAAAACTAGAGAACAATATGAAAGAGACTAATCATGGATTAACATTTTACACCACATAATAAGATAAAGTCAAAATGGATACTTGACCTAAAAATAAAGGGTGACTCCATAAACAAATTAGGGGAACATGGAAATGTTTACCTGTCAGACTTATGGATGAGGGAGGAATTTATGACTAAGCAAGACATAGAGAACATAATGAAAAATGAAATCAATAATTTTGGTTACATAAAATTAAAAAGTTTTTGCCCCCCAAAAAATAATGTAACCAAGATTAGAAGAGAAACAGTTTTGGGAAAAGTCTTTGACAAAAGCCTCATTTCTGGGGTCAGCTAGGTAGCTCAGTGGATTGAGAGTAAGGCCCAGAGATGGGAGGTCCTGGGTTCAAATCTGACCTCAGACATTTCCTAGCCATGTGACCTTGGGCAAGTCCCTTAACTCCCATTGCCTAGTCCTTGCCACTCTTCTGCCTTAGAACCAATACCCAGTATTGATTCTAAGACATAAAGTAAGGTTGTTTTTTTTAAAGCCTCATTTCTCAACTATATGAGAAATTAGTTAAACTTGTAAAAATACAGAGCATTCCCCAATTGGTAAATGGTCAAAGGATATGAACAGACAATTCTCAGAGGAAGAAATTATAACTATCTTTAGTCATATAAAATGCTCCAAATCACTATTAATTAAAGAAACACAAATTAAAACAACTCTAAGATATCAATTCACATTTATCAGATTAATTATTATGACCAAAAAAGGAAAATGATAAATGTGGAGGGGATGTGGGAAAATTGGGACACTGATATACTGTTGTTGGAACTGTAAACTGATATAGCTCTTCTGAAGAACAAAAGCAGGCTCAGAGCGCCACAACATTATGCATACCTTCTGACCCAGCAATACTACTACTGAAACTATATACCAAAAATGATCAGAGGCTAAGGAAAAGGGCCTAACTAGACAAAAATATTTTAGCAGCTGTTTGTACTGGCAAAAAATTAGAAATTGGGGGTGGTCCCTCCTTTGGCCAATGGCTGAACAAGCTGCAGTATATGCTTGTAATAGAGTACTATTATGCTATAAGAAATGATAAACAGAATGAATGCAGAAAACCCTGGAAAGTCTTGAACTGATGCAAAATAAAAGGAGCAAAACCAGGAGAAAAATTTTATACATAGTAACAGAAATATTATACAATGATAAAATGTGAAAGACTAAATTATCAATAAAGCAAGTCTCAAAGTTAACTACTGGGATTCATGATGAAAAAAATCTATCTACAGTCAAAGAAACTGTTAGAGTTCAACTGTAGAAAAAATAATTCTATCTTCTACTTTATTTCCTTCATGAGATTTCACTTGTAGGCATGATACATGTCTTCTATCATGATATGAGCAATATGGAAATATGTATTATATGAAAGTACAGGTATAACACATATAAAATTATTCAGTCAAAAATGTCAGAATGTCAAAAAACAATTGTCAAAAATTGTCAACAAATAACTAATTTTTTTTAATTGGGGAAAAATTCTTAGCACAGTGCCTGGCATATGACAAGAATTATACAATTGCTTATTCTCTTCTCCTTCCCACTATGCTTTGTACACCAAATAACATTCAAGATATTAAAGAACCTCATGTTGTTTGTTTTATCTGTCCAGACCTTATTTTATACTTTCTCTCTCTCTCTCTCTCTCTCTCTCTCTCTCTCTCTCTCTCTCTCCCACCCTCCTTACATTCCTCCCTCCCACCCCCTTTCTCTCTCCCTCTCTCTCTCCCTTGCTCTCGCATTCCAGGCCATAATAATGACATTGAGAGGAAGATATGACTATGAATCGTTCCCAAATGAACATCTACAAGTATTCACAAAGCCTGAAAAAATAGTCTCATGTGTGGTAATGAGCAAGTTTCTCCAAATTCGTAATTGTTTTTCTTTCTTCAGGGGTCTGTCTCTCCCCTTTCAGTGCCCTACAGCTTGATTGCTAATCATCTTGCTGTTGTTGTTGTTCAGTCATTTGGTAACATCCATCTCTTTGTGAACCATTTTCTTGGCATATATAATAGAGTGGCATGCCATTTCCTTCTCAAGCAGATTAAAGCAAATAGAAATTAAGTGACTTGTCCAGGATCATACAGCTAATTAGTGTCTAAGGCAGGATTTGAAGTCAGGTCTTCCTGACTCCAGACCCAGAACTTTATCCACTTAAGAACCTAGCCGTCTATCTGATATTCACCTTAAATAGCAATAAAAATAAATATTAGCTTTTGCTCTAGCTGGCAACTTATGGATAAGACGATAACCCACTGGGAAAAGATATTAAAAGAAAAGCAGCAAATAAATATTTAAATTACGTTACTAATAATTTTATTCTTCAAACAGTAGAGTAAGTGATGCAGGGAGAAGCATTTCTGAACCTTATTCTTACCAATAATGAAGAATTGGTATCAAAGTAGAATTCATAAAAACCATGAGAAGAAAGAATCAGACATTTGTCATGGCTAGAGTAAAGAAAGCAGATTCTGGTGCAATAGACACTATAGGATTATGGAGTTTCAAGGAGTTTGGAGAAAGTTTTAATAAGATTAAGTGACTTATTAAGGTTCAAAATGGAAAGTTAATTCAAGAAGTATGGGATGGTAGAGATAAAATTCTGAAACCAAAAATATAAATAATTCACATGAAAAATGAACAAAAGTATTAAAAAACAATAAAGATAGGCATAGAACTCATCAAATAACTTAGATGATTTTGTTTTGAAAGTCTTTAAATAGAAGAAGATGGAACATGGAAATAAGGGCTTAATCATTTGAGCACAGTCGAGTAAGAATACTAAAAGATATCATAACTGCTAAATCTCAGAATGAGCTCAGGAATTCAGTGAATCAGTTAAAGTGAGGTCAAAAATAAATGATCAAAGAAGAGATAGTACTATTTCTTGAGGTACAAGAGGTACAAATGATTGTTCATTTGATTGCCTTAAATCCTAAATGATTTTATAAATGTGTTATAATAAAATAGAGAACAGAAAAAGCAGTACAACTCATTTCATATTTTCCCACTCCATGTGTCTGTGTATGTGTGACCACATGTGTGTACCAAAACTGTTGTGTGAGGAAAGTACAGAACAAAAATAGTTAATAAGAAACAAATCCAAGGTAAGTAAGGAAATGGGAGTAGAATTTGTTTTGGTTGACTATTTGTATTTGTTATTAGGATTTAATCTCAAGATAATGAATTGCCCATCCCTGAAAGTCTTCAAGCAAAGGACAGATAACCACGAGTATTTTCAGATGAGTCAGAAAAGATCATCTCTAAAATCCTTTCTAGTTCTGAGATTTTGCAACTGTAAAGCTGTGTTTTACCAAAGTATATAACTCTTGTGATCTAAATAGCAACTTATGGAAAGTTAAACATGAGTCATTTAGAGACATTTGAGAATGTTTGTAATAAGAGTAAGGAAGCAATCTATACAATAAAATAATATAAATAAAAACACTAAAAGGCAGCCTAACTCTTATTAATTATAACAAACCCAAACCCATCTTTGTCCAATGGAAGAGAAAATCTCTAGTAAACTGCCTGATTCTAGTTAAATGCTTTAAAATATCTTGTCCATCCGTCTAGCTATATCTACTGTAAATGAAGATACTGGGCAATGACAAATTCATTGGCAAGAAGAAAAGGAGCTCAGAACTTTGTGAAATACCAATCAACTGAGATGGGGAGACAGTTCCCATGGAACCTTGGGAAAAAGCACTTAAGAAGCATCAGCTGGCGGAGAGGGATTCCTTCTCTGGCTGTTTGACCAGAAGGTAGAAGATAGACTACTCTCTAGCCATTGCCTTATCCATAAGACTGTGAGCTAAAAAGACCTTTGGGTTTTAGCCCTGAAGAAACCTGTCAGCATTGCAGTCAATATCTCCCCTTAAGGAAATATAATTTTGTTTCCTGAACTGAATTTTAAGATCTTCAATCAACAGGATAACTTAGAAAATTTAGGGAGACCTAATTTATCTCTTTCCCCCCCTTCTCCTTACCTCCTCTACCCAAAAGAATAAAAGACCTTTTAGTTGAAGGATTTGATTGTGGGATTTGGTTATTAGGGTAAATCCTCAAGCTTACCATCAGTGAGAAGAACATTTCTAAGACAGTTGAAAGGGAAAAGGAAGTAGTATAGGAGAGGGGATCAAGATCCAGTCTTTTCCCTGGCTTGCTTGCTGGTCTTATCTCTCTAACATTTCCCCATTACCATAACTCCCCTAGTAAAATTATCTACTACACTACCTATGCTAGCTAGATGCGTCCTAGTAGGTCAATGACTTAATGTATAGTTCTGTCTTTATGTTGTCAATGTAGTTATTGTATCCATTGGTTTTTACCGAACAATATTCTTCATAGCAAGGAGATGGTTCAGTGGTGGGAAGGGAGGTAACATATATTGGTAAATAATTAGGGTATAAAATAAGACCAATAAAACTTTAAAATAAAATAATGAGCATTAAGAAATAGTAAAGAGAGTACTGGAAAATACATTGGTAGAAAAATTTATAAGGCAATGAACATTTTTTAAACTATAATTGAAACTGAAATAATTGTATAATAAAGCAAACACTGCATTAGGAAACCCAACTTAAACTTTATTTGGCATCATATCATAATGGGAAATGATTAAGGCAGTAGGAGAATTATTTTGTTATAATTCTCTATTTTATATTCAGAAAGAGAATAAATGATACTTAGGGTCATACTTTCGGTCATGCCACTTTTACACAGCAATCACAAGCATTTTCTTTATGTCAGAAGAGGAGCTCAGAACATCCTCAATAAAGATATGCTTATGTCGCCAAGATGAGTCTTACAGCTTTACATGATCCTTTTCCAGATGTTGAATTGCTGAATAGGAGGGACTAGTCTCAAGATCACAGAACCATTGTTATGCAATCTATCTCGCAAATGTATTTTTATTTTATTTTCTTTATTGTACATGTCCATATAATTTTAATACTCATTTTACAACATTTTGCAGTCTTTGTTCTCCTTTCCTCTAACTCCTCCCCAAGATAGCAAGCAATATGATATAGACTGTACATGTGTTATTGAACAATACATATTTACAAGTTTGTCATATTGTGAAAAAATAACACATTGCTTACACTAGAGAAAAATTTATGGAGGAAATAAAATGAATAATAATATGCTTCAATCTTCATTCAAATGCTGTCAGTTCCTTCTATGGCAATAGAAAGTCCTTTTGTTCTCATGAATCTCTTGTAGTTATTCTGGATCCTTCATTGCTGATAATAGTAAAGTCATTCACAATTGATCATAATGCTTTATTGCTGTTACTGTGTATAATGTTCTCCTGATTCTACTCACTTCACTTTGAATCACTTCAAATAAGTCTTTCCTGGCTTCTTATGATCATCTTGTTGGTCATTTCTTATGGCACAATAATATTCCATTATAATCATATAACACAACTTCTTCAGCCATTTCCTAGTTTGTGGACAACCCTTAAGTTTCCAGTTCTTTGCCACTATAAAAAAAAAAAGCTGCTATAAATATTTTGGTACAAGTAGGTCCTTTTCTCATATCTTTGATCTCTTTGGGATACAGACCAAGTAGTGGCATTGATGGGTTCTCATATATTTCAATTCATAGTCAGGGCTCCCCTCACCACACTTGCTAATGCACTCATCAAATTCCTCCCTCTTTCCTTGGATATTCCTAAACACCCTCACACACACACACACACACACACACACACACACACACACACACCAAAGTCTCTAATACTCTATCCTTTCTATACAACCACTAAATACAATTTCTAGCCTTATCTTATTCTTTCTCTGCAAGCCCAATCACTGTTCCAAATACACTTCTCTTCTGGAGCAGATTTCCCTCCTGACTCCTCATCACTCCAGGTCTGTCTTTAACCAAGCTTGACCAAACATTATGCTATAGGCTACATCCTGACACTTTTAGATAAACCCTTGGAGTTATTCATGTCTTTGTCTTCCTTTTCAACTTCAGAGAGCAAATGCATCTCCTTTCCATCTGTATATCACGGTGTCCTGAGCTCCTGATTTCAGCATAACTCTTTCTTCCAAGGTAGATTTTGCCTGCCTGTATGGTTAATCAGTATACATACACTCCACTCTCTGTCATCCATGCTGAAAGTTGGTACCAATGACTCATCTGAAATCTACAGGCATTTGAATTATTGAATCACGAGACAATTTGAGCTCTACATGTTTCCAGTTTGGATTTCAAACTTGACAGGATTCCAAATGGGGATGGGGGAGCATCCCTCAAAGTTTCACCCATCCACATTCATCATCTGACATTTCTTTAGTTTCTCATACTTTTTATTCACATTCGGAAGGTTCTCTAAAACTAAAATTGAATGACAATCAAAAGAAAATGGAGCCAGCAAATGAGAAATATTTACTGTACAGTATGTTACCATAGGAAAGAATGTGTTCAAAAACAAAAGCAGATGGACAAATTAATTGGGAAATCTGACAGCACACCTTTTGTTAAGTTCACTTCTTAGCATGTAATTATGTGAATATATTTAGATGGAGATGAAGCCCTGAGTGGTGCCATTATTTTTTTTAACTTAAAAAATGTAGACATCAGGACTTCTTGTAGCAATTCATACATAATACTTTTCAGATGCTATCTGCTAAAAAAAGTGATGGTTACATGAGAACAAAATTGGTCCACAATATGTTGAGCTTCTGAGGGAAGTGGCACCCTGTCTAGGAATGGTCTTATTCTGTAGAAATTCTGTAGTAGACATAATGGACAATTGCCTATATAAAATAATTCGGGAGCAAACAGGAACATCCCATGTTCCAAAGCGAGGGGAGGACATATGTACTAACTGATGGCTAAAGTCTGAAATCCCTTTGACAGACAACATGGATTCTACAATCAGGTATCAGACAGACTACAAATACCCTTGAAAGAGTGATTTGAATTTACCTGGAGGTATGAATGTCTGAAATCCAAGGCACTGAGTGTAAATTCTCAGATTTTCACTGGGGTTGAGATGGAGGTCAGGGCAGAGAAAGAAGGGTGAATTAAAAAAAAGAGGTTGGGGGAAGGGGAACAAAATAGCAAAAAAAAAATAAATTAGGGGCTTTGAATATGTCTTTGCATTGCGGTAATTAGCCATCTGCTTGTGTCTTCAACAAACTGTGATTTCTACTAAATGAGATATAGCAATTCACCAACAAACACTGAGTCATAGTCCAGCATTGTGTCTATTTTCATATTTCTTTTTTCCAGCATAAAATCATCACCTAGTTATTTTGAAACTATAAGACCAATTCCAAGAAGCCTGATAGACACTTGAATGTAAATATCAGAATCTACCTCAACAGGACAAAATTTCAGGGCTCAATCCCTTAGTTTAGGCCATGAACAAGTGGAGATTTTTCTGGTTTCCACATCTTGGATCAATTGTGGGCACTTGCTCTGTTCTCCAATGGACATCTCCCCTAAGCACTCTCTAAAACCTTAAGATTGTCTAGTGAGAGAGAGCATGATAAAGCATCAGAAAGCCCAGACAGCCTGATGCCACCAGTCTGTCTGATTTTGACTTTTGGAAAATGCTAATACATCTATCAACAAGTAATTATTAAACACCTATTAGGGATAGTTTTGTGGCTTAGGATAGAGATCCAAGCCTGGAGAAGAGAGATCCTGGGTTCAAATTTAACCTTAAATACTTCCTAGCTATGGGATCCTGGACAAATCAACTCCCATTGACTTGCCCTTGGAACAGATACTTAGTATTGATTCTAAGACAGAAGGTAAGGGGTTAAAAATAGCAAGTATTATATGAGAAGTACTCTGCTAAACACTCAACTTACAGAATAAACTCACCTCCTAATGGAGAGACAACAAATCTGTGCAATATACATATAACAAATATAAAGTTAATGAATTGCAAATCAATGAAAGTAATTAAATACAAGGCTCTCTAGGAGAGTGGGCACCAGCTGTTGACGGCATCCAGAAAGGCTTTGTGAAGAAGGTGGTACTTGTACTGAATCTGAAAAGAGGAGGGGGACTCTCTGAAGTAATGCACAGCGATGGGGGAATGGATTATTTTGACTGAGTAGCACAGAGAAGACCAGTTTGATTAGTCCACTGAATTTGGGACAGGGAGGAATGCCCCACAGAGCTGGAAAGATAGGTTGAGGGTTTGGTCACGGAGAGCTTTAAAAGCTAAACTGTTATCAACAAGGCAAAGATCCAGGACAACTACAAGAGACTCGTGACACTAAAGGATATCCTCCACCACCATAGAAGAAACAGAGCGAGTCCAAATGCAAACTGAAACATACCACTCCACTTGATTTCTTCCATGAATTTTTTCTCGCATGTAAGCAATATGTCTTATTTCACAAAATGACAAACAGAGAAATGCATATTACATGATAATATACGTACAACCTTTGTCATATCACTTGCCTTCTTGGAAAAAGAGAAGAGGGAAGATGGAGGAGGGGAAAAAAGAATAAGACATTGATTTTTGGATGTAATTAATGTAAAGTTTTGTTTCTCTTGGATAAGCAGATTTATTATAATATATTACATATTTATAACAAATCATATCTATTAGATTACTGTTATATATTGTATTGTTATATATAAATAATGAAAACAAATGGCAACTCAAAAAAAGAGCTAAACCTAAGAGTTTATTTTATCCTAGAGGTAAATGGAAGTTCCTTGAGTTGGTTGACTAGAGGAGTGACAACACAGATGTGGGCTTAAGGAAAATTACGTTGACAGGAGTGTGTAGTATGGGACAGAGTGGTGACAGATGTGAGGCAGGAAGACTAATCCAAATTCTGTTGTAATTCTCATCTAGACGATGAGAATTGATAAAGACCTGAAACAAAGCAGTAGTTATGTGAGTAAATAGTTTGACAATAACTTAATTTCTGAATATTGCAGAGTGAACTTTGTGACCTGTGGAACCTGATCATAGGCAGAACAAATTACAGACCCTGCATATGCATCAATAAACTCAAAAAGGGACTCACCCAGGATCACATGGCTATTAAGAGTCTGAGACAGGATTCGACCTCAGGTCTTCTTGACTCCAGGTACAACATTCTTCTGTTGCATCACCAAGCTGCCTCTAGGGAAGGAAAACAATTCTAGTTTGACTCTAGATGTATTCTGCTCCCTTTATGACATAGGATAAATATGATACTAATTCTTTTAAGGAATAGCATGATGAGTGGCATCAAACATAATGAATAGAGAATAGACATCAAAGACAGAATGATTTGACTTTCAGTCTTACCTGTGATGTGTACTAGCCATGTGAGCCCAATTCAATTCTCTAGGCAACTCTCTAGGTCACTAAGTTTCAGAGAATCAGATGCTGACTGCCTGGGGAGAGGAGTTTTCCTCATCAGAGAGTTCTCTATACCAGTGAAAACACAGATGCAGCCCTTACCTCTCTCTTTTAGTGGATATCATGAAATTATTGAACATAGTCCAATTTCCTTTGACTGATGATATTTTGTATCTTGATGAGAGGATAAAACTATGGCAAGTTTAGGTAGAGGGTAAAACATACCAGAAGCTTTAAAAAAGCCAATCTAACATCTAAAAACCTCATTTTTTTTTGCTTTCTCCATTAGAGTGTAAACCTCAAATTTCCTTAGACTTATAAATGTTGGAAATTTCACCATTGGGATATTCCTTGGGCACCCCCCTGAAGGGCACCTCTCTGAGGGTCATTAGTACCTCGAGTAATTTTTGGACGAGCGCCATTTCTCATATATTGTTGAGTATTATCATTAAAATTTTCTTCAATTTGAGCATTGTCATTAAATTCCCAATTCCTATTTCTATAATTCTGGTTTCTAAAGTTCTTATTTCTATATTCATTATAGTTATTTCCATAGTCATTATTATAATTTCTAGAATTCTGGTTTCTATAACCATTATCATAATTTCTATAGTTATTATTTCTAAAACTATTATTAAACTGTGTATTCCTTCCAAACATCTTAAGAAAGGTTCTACATTCCATCATTTTGTGGCCCTTCTTCTCACAGAAGTGGCAAGTAATGGATTGATAATTGGATTTCTGGAGAGGGGCAATTGTCGTTGGTTCATTATCATGCCCACTTTCTAATTTAGTTATCCTATCTATTACACATCTCATTTTTTTCTTCATTTCCTCCATGTCATCATTATTTTCTTTCTCCTTTTCTTCGTTTCCCTTTAAAACATATATAGCTGTTTTTCGCAATTCTTCAAGGTCCATATCTGACCATCTTGGGCATTGTGTTTTAAAATAATTTTTAATTGCCTTGCAAGAATTGTTTACAAATATTCTTCTAACTTGTCTTAAACTATTCTCTTTAGTTAAGTCCCAATCTAAGTATCTGTCCCCAAACTCGATAATTCTGTCCATAAATCTGGAGGGTGTTTCGTTTTCCTTTTGCTTAATTTTTTCCAGTTCCATCCACTTATCTGTACTGTCTGCACATTCCTTCATGGCCGTGAGGATGGCCTCTCTACAACGGTATAGTTGTAGATAGTCTTCAGGATTATTATAGTCCCATTCGGGATCCTGAGATGGCCAATGTGCTGCATTACGCCCCCGGGTTTTGTTGACATGAGCAATTATTTTATTTTTTTCACGTTCACTTAAAAAAGCCTGGAGTAAGCTCTCAACGTCCTTGTAAGATGGATTATACTGAAAAAATATGTCTCCCATCTTTTTTGTTACTAGAAAAGGATCTTGTTCATATGTGGGGATATTTCGTGTAAATTCATTTATTTCTTGGGGAGTAAACGGTATCCTATGTCTTAAAGTCACCACATCCCCATTTTGTCCTATTTCAGGTACTTCTCTTAGAGGAAACAGGCCTCTAGTTGAATTTTGCACCTGTGGGTCAGTTTGACAAGGACAGGTTTCTCTAGGAGGACAAGATCTCCCTTGCATTGGAATTTGGTTTTCTGTAGAAGGAACATGAGAAGCTGGGATTGCAGGGGAAGGGTTTTGGGGATTAAATTCAGACAAGATTTGCACTACACGAGAGAAGCAGTCTGTTAACTGGGCTATAGGGAAGGTGTTTTCCATCTCTATTTCAGGGAAGGAAATTTCCTCATTCAAAGGTTCAGAAACAGGTCTGTTTCTGGTAGAGTGGTTGTTCGCCAATTGATCCTGTAAGAAACTTTTTAGATCTTCTACTTGGGCTTGCATTTTATCCTCAATTTTTCCTATTTTATCTTCCATATTTCCCATTTTATCCTCAATATTTCCTATTTTATCCTCAAGTTTTTCTATTTTATTCTCAATATTTCCTATTTTATCCTCAATTTTTTCTATTGTATCCTCAATTTTTTCTATTTTATCCTCAATATTTTCTATTTTATCCTTAAGCATTTCATTCATTCTAAGATTTAATTCTAAAAAAAGTTTTAACATGTGTCTACTATATGCTTGGTACATAACCATGACTGAGGAAAGCATTTAACAAAAGTGCTGAAAATAAAGGAAATATTTAAGGCAAAAGCAGATGAGTAAAGCTTTCCTTCTTACAATTTACTAAGAAGATTTGCAAAGGGCTTTTGAAAACTAGCAGATCAGAAGCCTCAGAATCTTAGAACAATGTCATTCTCTGAAAGATTTGCTAGGCTAAAGGAATTAGGATGATTAAAGACAAAGCAATTCAAAAAAGACACACTGAAGATGGGAGATTCAAACACGATATAATAATATAAACACAAAAAATAAGAAAAAAGCATTTGATCTAGAAATATAGGAAATTAATTTTTATTTTAATCTGTTCTGTGTACTTTGAAACTTTGGGGAAGTTTCATAACTTCTCATTTTTCTTATACATAAAATAATAGAGGTGAATTACATGAAATCTCTTCTTCTAGGTCTCCAATACTTACATCTTTGATCTAACAGCATTTGTTGTCCATTAAAAACTTAGAATAAATGCATTATCTTTTAAATTGTAAAACAAATATTGGTAAGGATTTAATACATCTGTTGTTTTCATTTGCTTTGCAAAATAATGAAATGTTCACATTTCAGGTGCCCCAGACCTATAGGAAATGCCTATTGTGATCACATTACAATAGCTAAAGCGCTCCCACAAGCAGCTGGGGCAAATTAGGTTGTATGCATGTTCTGTTGTTTTGTTTTGTTTCTTAATACTTGTAACAAATTATTAAACTACAACCCTAAAATTATAAATTAGCATTGACAAATGACATAGGATTTCTAAAATGGCAGTGATCTTAGCGATACAGCCAACCCTTCTTAATTTCCAGATGAGAAAGCCAAGGCTCAGGGAAGTGAAGTGATCTACTTAATGACAAGTTCCAGAGGTCTCACCTCTAGTCCAATGTTTTGTCTACAATACTTTAATACTGTTGTATATTATAGTATCTTCCATCTGTTTTCTCTTTCCTCTTGACCTATGTTAATAAATTCTATACATACCTGAATAATCATATCCCTACATCTTCTTATTGTTTCTTATCCCACACTCATCACCCATTGCTCTCAAACTACCCAGATTTGTCTACCTAATTCACTCTACAGTCTAAGAAAATTGATGCTCCAATGATTGCAAAATATGCTCTTTAAAAACAAAATTAGGAACAATCATTTACACAAGAGAATAAATCTCTAATGCCAAAATTGTAGACATTGTTGTAGCTAGTGAAGGGATCTGGGGGAGGGATGTTATAGTGGGATTTGTTAGGGGAAAGAACAAGAAGGAAACATAAATATTTTGGGCTTATTGTTGGGAAGGTTGAGAGGAAAGGAGGGTAAAAGGGTAAGGGAAGGTTATTGATCTTAATCCCAAAACCTAATTCCTATAAAACTATCTCATCTAACTTACCTAAGCTGAGTAAATTAAGTTTCCCCAAACACAATCTCCCAAATTAGACTCCAGTATATGAGCCAAGATCTTCAGAAGAAAATGTCCAAAGTAAGTCCAGTAGAGAAGTGATTCTTTGGTCTTCTGTCCAGTTGCCAGCAGCCAGTCCAAGCAGAATCTCTCTCACTCAAGTTGGTATCTACCAAAGGGCCAGAAACATGATACAGAGATGGAAATCCTCCAATTTCTCCAAAGCCTTCTTCAGGAGAGAGAATTTTTCAGTTGGGACATTAGAATTCTTGGCTCAGGCCCCCATGTCATCTTCTGTCATGTGTCCCTGTCAATCAAGTGGAAGTTCACATTGCAAAGTCCTTTTTCACTCTTCCTTTCCTTATTACAGGGAGTTCCCAGTATTCCTCAAATTATAATCTCATTGGATGATACTTGGGGTACTTGAAAGTTCTCCTTTTCTTCTCAATTTCCAGATCTCTGCAACTTAAGGGAGGTAATAGTCAATCTTGAGTCATATTGTGTGAGCCCCCATTTCTACTTAATTTCCCTGACCAAGACAATAAAACATGATATTATAGTAAACTCATACATTGCAACATAAATAACAAATAATGAAATTTAAAAGCTTTGGTCCTGCGTCCAACCCAATTCTCACCCCCATTATATTTGGTATAGGCTCTTGTAGAGAAGAGGCCAGTCATCCCCTGCAATTGTCAACATGCTGTCACACACAGGGCAAGCAAGCTACTCTAAGCTAAAGCAACCAAATACCCCGAGAGAAAGATGGGAGGCAACATGTTCCAGCAAGTCAAATCACAATCACCATATTGACTACCATCATTCCTCAGACTCTGATGGATTCATCCCAGGTTCCTGATCCTAGAAATAGCAGTTCTCAAGAGAGGAGAGGAGAGGACCACACCTACTACTTTGCCTAGAAATTAAGAGTCCCTTTCCCCCATACCATTCTAAATCTCCTTTTGTCTATTTGCTTGATTTTTTTAAACCCCTACCTTCCATCTTGGAGTCAATACTGTGTATTGGCTCCAAGGCAGAAGAGTGGTAAGGGCTAGGCAATGGGGGTCAAGTGACTTGCCCAGGGTCACACAGCTGGGAAGTGTCTGAGGCCAGATTTGAACCTAGGACCTCCTGTCTCCAGACCTGGCTCTCAGTCCACTGAGCTACCCAGCTGCCCCCCTATATTTGCTTGATTTTAAAGATCATCTCTAATTCTCTTTCATTTCCTTACCTCACACTCAATTCTCAGTGCCTTCCAATCGCACTTCTGACTGCATCATTTAACTGAAATTGCTTTCTCCAGCATTCCTAATAATTCCCCAATTACTAAACCCAATGGTCTTTTCTCAAATGGCATCAATTTTGTTAAAGTAAAAGCCTTACTATAGCATGTGGTTGAAATTATCAAATTAATTTTTTGCTCTATCAATCAATCAGCTAAATAGAGTGGAGAAAGCACAAACTCAGAATCAAAAAAGACTTGAGTTCAAATTGATTCTTAAATACTTACCTCTGTGACTTTGGGCAAATCATTTAATTTCTCTTTTCCTTAGTTTCCTCATCTGTAAAATGAGAATAATAATAATATCAACCTGCAAAATTATTGTGAGGATCAAATGAGAAAATAATTGTAAGTCACTGAACTCAGTGCCTGGAACATAGTAAACATTATTTATTAGCATTATTAGACTACCATATGCAAGACTTTGTGATCTATATCTCTTTTTTGAATAAAATGCTCCCACTCTCTAAAGCAGTAAATTATTCATTACTTCATTTCTTACTAATTTTTGATGTGATATTTTATTTTTAAATTGAATATACATTTGCATTGTGAATTTTTTGTATATGTTTCTGAGAAAAGCTACTGCTCTAAATCTTTCCCACTCACCTTGGTTGCCTGTTTCCTTGCAATTCTTGTCAGATAGTGAGTTTGTCCTTTAAGCAGTTTCTTTTGTTAGGTTTATTAAACCCCAGTAAACTGTCATTTTGGGAAAGACACTCGTCTCTCTGAACATGAGGGGATCTGAACAAAAGGATAGCTTCCAGTTTTGAATACTAGGCAATGATTTGCATTTGAGCTTCATAGAAGGCAGGTCTTGCAGCTACCACTGACTGCAGCTTAGTGTCCTCTTCCTCCCGTCAGCATCTTAACTTGCTTGTAGTCATAGAAATCATTTAGCCATTGGGGCTCAAATATGTCTTCTTTAAGACTAAGCTGCCCTGGGATCAAAAAATGATAGGAAAAAGTGAGCCTAGAAATGTGAATATCTGCACGTCTATTCCCATAGGATGAACATCACACATATACACCCATACCTCATACTCACAGCCAGAGAAATATAATCAGAACCTCCCCCACCTCAATCATCCTTCCATCCCCTCTTGGGGAGATATGACATCTTTCCTCCATATCTGACAGTCCCACAGGCTGATGGCTTGTGCTGTTTCCACTTTCACTTGTACTAGGAGAGATGATTGTTTGGGAGGTCCGGAAGAGAAGTACCAGACCCAGAACCAGTTCTAGAGACTGGTATTCATAGGAGTTTGCACAAACTTTGGTAGCCATCTTAAAGCTTTTAAAGTATTGGCATGGAAAAGAAGGCTTAGACTTGTCCTTTTGGCCCCAAGGACACCAAACTACAAACCAAAATTCTAAGCCAGAAGCAGAGTGGAATGTACTCACAGGCAGAGATTGGATGACCACTTGTTGGATCTTGTAGAGAGGGAATTCTTGTGAGGGTAGAAATTGAACTGAATGACAATAGAGGTCCTTTCTGAGAAGGCACAATCCTCCTTCACTCCCTTACTGCTCAGTAAATATCTGCCTTTGAAGCAAGCCTGGATTTATGATTTCTATAAAGCCAAAACAGATATTCTAGGCCAGAGCAGAGGAATTCCTAAAGATGATGCCGGTCCTTAAAATAATAGAGAAAGGAACTTTCTAGGAGACATTAAAGGAACCTAGTACAGTAACCGGGCAGTGCCTAGTGGGGTATTTGGGAGGCAGATCAGGCAGAGGAAGACTTTGAGAAGGACAATGGAGGACTCTCTTCCACCTTCTGGGCCATGATGCCCCCAGCATTCTAGACTAGGTCCAAAGAGCTTCTAAGGGGTTCAGACTAAAATGTGATTGATTGGTACCTAACAGCTCCAAAGCTCCATTCCCAGGGACACTCAGCCTTTCCCCTTCCAGCTGATCCTCCTCCAGCCCTGGAGTTCACAAAGGGCTGTAGTTTGTTGTCCTGGGCATTATAGGCCACACTGTTCTTTCTCTTCCTACATTCCATCTTTTCTGTACCTTTCAGAGCCTGTCTTTCAAATCAGTCAACAAGTGTTTACTGTTCACTTTTCTTCAAGTGTCAGGCTCAAGTCATCACCCCATTTAAATTAAGTGATAATATAACCAGTCAGTCTCACTCATGTCTTGAGATTAAATGCAAAAAAGAAAAAAATCTATGGAATCAGAGAAAAATTGTACAAGAAATTGCCCAAGAACAAATCATGTTCATATAGGCTAACAAAACTTGAACATACCCGAAGAGTAATCTATAGCATTGTCCCAATTAACGTGAATAATGCATCTGAGAATACTTCAACTGAGCTGGAACCAATTGTCATAATAGACACACACATATAACTTCAAATCATGTAAATTTAGATAATGCGGTCTTTTCTAGGACTAGTTATTTGCACTAATCAAGACCTGACTGTATAAATTATCAAAGTGGGGGAAATGAGTTATTTGAAAGGTTTAAAGTAAGCCTGATGTCCCAATAAAACCCATGAAAAAGAAGCAGTTGGATGGAAGAAGAGGAAAGGCTTTAACCTTCGTCTCTCTCTCTAACATCTTTACCTGTAAGAGAATTTTGCAACTTTTGAAGTATTAGGAAGAAATATTTAATTAACTTTCTATCTTCCCATAAATGTCCAAGTAGCATCCCTAAATGAAACTGATGGTAATGTCTTCACTGGTAGCCAAAGACAGACTGGACATAGATTCATGAATTTATAAGGAGCCAAGAAAAGAAACTACATTATGCCAAAGGAGAAAATCCTGAGCACTCCATGAATATGAGAAAAGAACTCTAGAATAAACTAGGAGCCAAGAGTCACCCTTTTGCCAGATGTATTTTCTGAGCTTGAACCCATTTCCTTAAACTTTGGGAGAGTAGATAACTAACTTTTGGAAAGATTTTAGTAACAACTATTCCTACTGTATCTCCTTGGTAATTACCCTTTTCTAAAAACTAGTTAAGGCTTACTGAATAAAATAATTCTTAATTTATCATCTAGGGGGAAATACACTGGCTGGGACTCAAACTATTGAATTACTCTCAGTTCCTCAGAGGTACCCCTAGAATCTCAAGAGATAGAGGTATTCTTGCTCTGGGGTTTGAGATGACATTGAGAACAAGAGTAGGAATAAGGATTAACAGTTGTGTGGGTAGATTAATTGTGACTATTACCTCCAAAGAGTGAACTAAAGGATGAGAAAGCATGAAAGACCCAATTTGTATGAGCATGTTGGTCTCCTGGATGATACTTTTGTGATGCAAAACAAGGGTGGAGAAGGACTGGGATACTTGTGGATGTGATTTATTATGTAGATATGAAGAAAAATAAGCTAAACATGTGAAAATTGTAATTTCACTTATATATAACCTTATCTTTCTTTGCACATGGAAATGAGTGTTTTATTTGGTTTTGCAAAATTTGAAATAAAAAATACAAAGAGAGTTAGATGGGCAATATTAGTCTAAAAGTAATAAAAAATACTTACAATCTAATCTTGATTGTATTCCTACCTGTATGATATTAAGTAAGGCTCTTCTCCAAAGGAGCAGCAAATTGAAAGGGTTGGATGAGTGTTTACAAGGTCTAGAATAAAAGAAAGTAGGTTTCTTATCCATACCTGTCATTTACTCAAGTGGGTTGAACTCTTTTGTTGCTTCGGCTTTTCCATGAAGAGTTAGAAAGTATAAAGTATCCAGTATGCTGCCCCAAACACCTAGAAAACTGGATTTCAACTCCAATGCTATTCATTTAAGTCTGCTCAAGCAAACAAATGGTTCTATGTTTGAACCTCTCTGAGCAATAAAAAAGAAGCCCGAGGCCACCCTTTGTTGTCTGTGGCTAATGTCAGAAGCAGATAGATCTGGTAATATGTTTGCTGGTTTGTTCTGGGGAGCCATAGGCAGTTGGGTGAAATCAAACAGATTTATTTAATAATTGAATGAATGGAACTCGTGCTGGAAGCTAGCAAAAGAACTAGTAGGTAACTAGGATACCGTGTATGGAAGCATCTTATGGAGTAGAAGTTCTTAAACTACTTTGTGTTATGGACTCCTCTGGGAGTCTTGTGAAGCCTGGGGACTTCTAAGAAAAATATTTTAAATGCATAAAATAAAAATATATGAATGCAAAGAAAATCAGTGATATTGAAACACAGTTATGAACATATTTTTTTTTATTTTATAGTCTCTAGTCTAAAAACCCCTGCCTATCATATAACAGAGGGGAGCCTGCAAAGTGAAATCCTTTATGTGAAAAATAAGCCTATAATATCGCAAGGAAGGCACAGAATACAGCATTTGCAAGTAATCTCAAAGGTAATTTAGTCCAACCCTTACTCAAAATGGGCACCCTTTCTACAACAACCAGGTAAGGGAGCCCTGAATTTCTGTCTGAGCACCTTCAGTGATGGGGAAATCACTACCTCAGGAGGCAGCTCATTGTATTATTTTAAAACACCAATTATTAGTAAGTTCTTCCTTGTATTACAGTAAATTATGCCTCTCAATAATTTCTATGTATTGATCCTAGACTTACTTAAACTAAGTTGAAACCTTCTTTTATGTAGCTTTTTCAATTTATTAAAATAAGTATCATTGCTGTTCTTTTCTTCTCCAAACTGGCCCCAACTAGGCTTCTCTCCTATATTCTAAAAAATATCAGTTCCTTCCTCCAATGACATTTTCCCAGGTTTCCTCATCAGCTTGGTCACTATTCTTTGCATGCACCCTAGATGGCCAATGTCTGTTAAAATATGTAAAGATGCCACAATATTCTAGATGTGGTCTGACCAGGACAGACTGAGGATAGTGGGACTTTCACTGTTCAACACAATAGATTTCTCTTTGGGCACTATGAGATCCCATTCTCATTTTCAGTTGCCACTTCTCAATCTTGACCTACTCTGACCTTTGGTAGAGTCATGTTGACATATTTGTTTCTAGTTGCTTTCATTCTTCACTGGGTTGCATCATTAGAATCTAACAGTAAATACTTATTAATTAAAATTATTATTAATTAATAATTAATTAGTCATTAATATGCCAAACACTATACTAACACCTGGGGATACAAACAAGGTAAAAGACTGTCTCTACTCTCAAGAAGCTTACAATCTAATGAGAAGCCAAGCAATTTCTTGCAACCAAGTCAAGGTTCTGATAAAATCCAGTAACTATAGAGAATCAGAAATTATGGTTCCTATGATAGGATATTATAATGGAGTGAAGAATTATTACAAGTTGCAGAATTTTTTTCTACTCCAGTGGGAAAAGATGCTGTTCACATAATTATGTCTACTGGCCCCAATACTTTTGAACTTAAGTACTTCTGAATTTCAAAACAGAGTTATTAAAATAGTCAAAAGGAATAGCACCTTCCTATCACAGAATCATAGAATCATAGAATCTTGGAATTATACGGCACCTCAGAGATCATTCAGTCCAACCACATATAACCTTTTATTTAAAAAGGAAGCTCTGGTCTTACAGGAACCTGAGTTCAATCATGGTAGTTTCTCAATAATTAATCTATAAGGACTTAGACTCCTAGAGACACTTGAATATGGCTCAGTTTTGCCCTTCTCTAACAGTATTCAAATCACTCTTCTAAGTTATAGGATGAAAATATGTTTAAGTATAGAATATCTTTTTCAGAACAGTAATAAACACGTAGGGAACTAATGTCGTAGGTCATATTTCACCTCCAAAGGAGTGCTATTTCTTACCAGAACTACCACTAACCCCACTAATCCATGCCCAGTCTCTCAAGGCATATGCTTAAGTTGCACTGAATTATATGAAATAAAACTGATTTCCAATCAATGATAAATGGAAAGGGAGAAAGGCTTAGCCACATTTGTTAGTTCCTAGTCATGCTTTACCTCCTTTCTACACTTTTATCCAATTCATCAATTTCCCCTACAATAGCTCAGATATCTAGCCTCAATATGGACACATAAGGTGATGGGAAGTTCACTAATTGATGTGCTAGACTATTCTATTTTGAATTAATTAAAACTGTTGAATTTTTTCTTTTTTTCTTTTTGAGATCAAAATTACTTTCTCATAATCCATTGACCCTAGTTCTCCCTTTTGAAGTCATGCACAATCACCCTGATATCCCTTCCACTATCAAATGAAATTATGTATATGCTTTTTGTATGCACATATATGGTCTTTTACAAAAAGGCAAACAAAGCATTCCAATGATTGGTTTATAAGACAGGGTACCTTACCTGTTCATTGTGCTGAAGGATAGTCATTGTGTTAAACCATCATTAATATGTTGGTCCCTGCGTGTTTCCAATTTCTATCTACATTAATTAATAATCTTCATATTTCCAGACCAGAAATATAGCTTTGCAACCCTGATTAGGACATACTTTCTCCTGGTTTCAATTTTCTTATCCATAATATGGTTTTTTGGTGAGGGGCGGAATATATTTACATAAGTATTTCGAATCCACAAGGCTATAAACTGCCATCAATCCATGGAGTTTACCCCCAGTCTTTACTTATTATTAAAACATACAACATTCAAGCAATTATTCCTTCTTCCCATTATATCTTGCCCCTCATTCCTCATAGCAGGACCATGCCCCTAAGGACACATAGAGTAACAGAAATACTGCTATGAAACACAGATTAGAGAAAATTCAGATATTTTCTTGGTCTACAGTATAATGTGGACTGGAAAAATAGAGTTGATCATATGAAAGGTCATTTCCAACTTTAAAATTCCATGATTCTGTGACTCTACAGTCTACTATAACTCTTTCAGACAATGACAATTAAAGATACACCCAAAGATGTCAGAGAATTCAGACATTTTATTGGTCTTCAGTATTATGTGGGCTGGAAAACAGAGTAGATCAACTGAAAGGTTATTTCCAACTTCAAAATTCCATGGTTCTGTGACTGTATTGTTTGCTCTAAATATTTCAGATAATGACAATTAAAGATATACCCAAAGATATCAGAAATGAAGAACTTTCCATGCCTCTCAATATCAAAATTATAGGGGAAGGGAAGAATAAGATATTCAGCTCCATTCTACATTCCAGATGAATATGCTGACCAGTATTTCAGCCATTTAACCCACAAAAGCATCTCACTTCTCCATATTACTCTATGTGGGACCAAATTGGTTAAAGGACAAAGGACTAGCTAGTCATTTTATGTCCTTTAGCAAAGTACCATATGATCAGATCCTTCTATCTTCTACAGTGTTTTATCTCTACCTTCTCCCTATCCTTGAGAATCCCAATCTTTAAGAGTATCCTTTCAGAAGGAAAATACCAAAAGAGTGAAAAGAAGAAAAGGAGAGGGAGGAGGACCAGGGGCAAATACTTCCTTTCTCTTTTTTAAATGTTCCACAATCCAAATAGTACAACTTCTCACAGCGATCCTGCATATCATTTCTTTGTTCCCTTTGTTCACCCCAGTAGATATTTATATCTACATATTCATGTATTTGGGGCATCTAAAGATATAAGAAAAATAAAAAGAAAGTGTACCTATCTATTTGGAAGTTATCAGAACAAGCATTATGCAACGTCAGTAGAGACAGTGGAGGCAGGACAGAGATTTGGGAAATCATTGGCAAATTGCAAAGAAATCCAAAATGTCACACTCTTCTATAACTTTGTTTTTGTTTTGTCTAGAAATAGTCTGTGCAAAAGCTCTAAAGAAGGTCTGTTTTCTGAACAATCATTGTTCTGAATATTACAAAGAGCCAAGATGCTATATTCACTTCAGTTGTGCTCATCATCTCTTTGCATTATATTCATAAACTTCACTTTCATCCTCACTTCATCCTCCCCTTTAGCTACTGGAATTCTTTTGAAATGAAGAGTAAGCTTATATAACATGTTTTCCCCTTTGCTCAAAGATCCCCCGTAGTCACATAGCACGTGCCTTAACTTCTTTGTGTTTTAGTAACTGGCACTTGAATTGGAGGCTTTTGTAAGATCTTAGTAGATTTTTTTCCAGCAAGTTTTTCCATCTACCTTCTAAGGCAGGGGAGTTTAAAAGCTTTGTACAGTGCTAAATGTAGAAAATGAAGCATTTCTCTTCAGCTGATATGTCCAATCAAAATGAAGGCAGTCCACAAGCAACTGGTCTTTTCAAGGCCAGCATTTACAACCAATTTCCAAATGTCGTAAATAAGGTTGTAAGCCTTTTTTGAAAAGACTACATTCTCATGTTTTCCCCTAGTTTGATCCAACACTATTCATACTCGCTCAGCAGCCTTTCCAAGCATTATCAATAATGCACAAACTATAATGGAGCCTGTCCCCATTTTTTATTTATAAACCATTTTCCCCTTGCATGGAAATATGGAACTTATTTTTTCTTTTTTTTCTATAGAAGAAATAGTACTCCATAGGGTGTGCATTCATTAGGCAGTCCAGCATATGTAACCTTAGGCAGATTGGGCTCAAAGCATAGGCCATGTGCCTTAAGCACCAGGAAAGCAGTACTACAGACTGTGGTTCACTTGGGCCAAATAAACTTGTTTAGGGCTATGTGCCCCCAAAAGGAATGTTTACACTCATCCTTTCCATTAAGAAAATCACAATAAAGAGCTTATCCCAGATTTTGTTAACTAAAATGGATTGTGATGGTCCCATGCATGATTCTGTTTCACTTGCTCCTCCCTAAAAGTGAAGATTTTCTCATTCTTTTTTTCAGCTGTGGAGGACAAATCTTAACATTGATGGATTTGTGAAGGTTTTCTCAGCTGGTGTTCATCTGTCTATTTGTGCTTTCCAAAGATCATTTGGAAAAGATTAAACAGAGCTATAGTCACTTCATTGTTTTGCTTTGGACAGGTAACAAAATCAAGGGTTTGGGGAGAGCTGAGAGCAGACCGATGCCACTCAAGCAGGGGATTGGGCTATTATCCTTCAAACTGAGGCCAGTGGAGATGGCCAATCTACCAGGCTCATTTTGCACCTTAATTATCCAAATAATTGGGCAACCCTCCTCTTCAGGCCACCTGGCCCAAGTATTCTTGGCTAGCTGGACTGGTATGGCTCTCCTGGAAACTCATAAGCAAATTGAGACTAATCTGCTTTTCTTGGCGAAAGCTTTCCTCCCCTGGCAATACCTCTGGATCTTGAGCGTTGAGCTAAAAGAACTATATGCCAGATATTGGCAAAGTAGTGACTTTGCTCACCATGTGTTGCTTGGTTTAGCATTGCTGGCAAAACATTTACTTAAACACTAAAGGTTTCATCAGGAAGAAGGGCAAACCATCTTCCTGCACACCTCTGCCATTTTGTCATTATTTATTAGAGCTACTAATCTTCACACAAAGCAAGGCTATTCCCACAGTAGACTGTTCTCCTACTTCAAGATGGTGTCATCTTCTAGTCAGTTACATTTTTTATTTTTCCTATGACTACATTTATTGCCTTCCACTTCAACCAATCTAAAATATTTTTTGCTAACATACTAGGCATTCATACAAAATAACTACATATAGCTTTCCTAAGATGTAACCTTTTAATTTAATTTAATTTTAATTTTCCCTTGGTCATTAGGATCATATGCTTATATGATCTATACCCCATAGAGGGATCCAGGTATAGCATGACACTCAGCAAGTGAAAAGTTATAATAATTGCTACCTGCACTTGATGGCAACAGAGATCATCTACTTCAGGCTCCATGCATTTTACAGATGAGGAAATTTGTATTCAGATGGGCCAACTACCTAGGTTGCTGCCAAACTGGTTTGTTTATTGTCATTCTTGTTGTTGTTATTATTGGGTTTTTTCCATATGTTCCATCTCTGGTCCTCCCTCATGCCTAGAATGCTTCTTAGAATTCCTTTAACTTCATTTGAGGCCCTACTCAAGAGTTCTCTCCTTTGGGAAGTCTTTCCTGATACTTTCACCTAGAAGTTATTTGGTATTTAGATTAGATTTTTTCCAATATGTAATTAAGTAGTATAATAGATAGAGCACTGAACCTGGAGTTAGAAAAACAGGCATTCAAAACTTGCCTCAGATATTTACTAGCTTTCTGACCCAAGAGAAATCACTTTACCTGTCTGCCTTGGTTTCCTCATCTGTAACAATAGCACTTCCCTCCCAATGTTCTTGAGGATGATCAAATGAGATAATATTTGTAGTGTTTCACAAACCTCAAATTTCTCTGTAAATGGTAGCTATTGCTATGATACCTAATAATAATAGCAATTTACCTGTGTGCATATCATTTTACTTTCTTCCAGTAAAATGTAAATCCCTTGAGAAGAGGGACTTTGCATCTGAAGCAGCCAGGAGGGATTTTGTAAATGCTTGTTAAATAAATAAATAGTGGTCAAGGCAAAATTAGAAGTAGATGAACTATGTTTTGAGAGACTAATACCTTCTTTTTCCTCACCTTTTTCTCTTCTTTCACACCAAAAGTAAAGAGTGGGCTGGACCTGGATGCCACATTGGCTCTGCTCCTGACATTGTATAACCTTGATGAGACAAACATTCACATCTCTACATCACAGGTTCCTTTTGTGAAATTCATTTAATAATGAAATTGGACTAAGGAGTAGCTAAGGTCCTTTCTAGATGCAAATCTTATTACTCTTCTCCTTAGTCCTCAAACTTATTCCTAGTGGCCTTCCTTTCCTGACATTAGGGAAAAAAGACAATTTGTTATTTTCCCAAAAGTATTTACATTTCAAAAGATGACCAGAAAAAGCAATATATAACCAAAAAGTTACACATAATTATAAAATTTCCATTAACAAAGGATAAAATTTGAGGGTCAGCACCTTATTGGTACCTCCCCAAATCACACAAGACAAGTGACTGTTTGCTTCACCTGTGGTGATACTTTCCTTTTAGGAGTGATGGTAATAAAACCTTATACAACATCTTATATATCAACATTCAATGACTATTGATTGAATTCATCATAATAATTATAGATTTTAAATTATTCTTTAAAGAAATCTCACTGATAGATTAAGCATTTAAATTATCTCAAATATCAAATTTCAAAAAAAAATCATAAGCATTTGTTTATTTCATTAATTAGCCAGTAACACCAAAAACCACCCATCACTACCATCTTCATCATCCTGAGGTATAAAAAGGTATATAATGTTTGCAATAAGGATCTTCTTGATCTTCAAGCTTTCTTAGAGACCCTACTGCAGGAATAGGGAAATCACATCCTAACGTCTTCCCTTCATTCCCTCCCAAGGAGGCTTCTATGCAGAAGAGGGTTACCAAACCAATAAAGTAACTAAGAAACCTTTTCCTGGGTATTTCTTTCAGGGTAGCACTTAGCACAGTGTCTAGCACATAGTAGGTGTTTAATAAGTGTTTATTGACTGACTACCTCCTTATCTACCCTGTATTCAATTACTTTGTATTTATTTATATTTATTCACTTTATATTTTTATTCATATGATATGTAAACATTTAAAGGGAGAGAGACAGAAAGAGAGAAATAGGTATACATGTACTTGTTTTTCTTATTTTAATATAAACTCCTTGATTGTCAGGATTGTTTTATTCTTTATATTTCTATCCCTAGCAGTGAGTACAGTACCTGGTACAAAAAAATTCTTAGTAAAGGCTTATTGATTGATCACTTCTTTTATCTTTCAAGGAAACTTGAATGATTTTAAGGTATTGATGAGAGACAGCTTGTCATGAAAGAACCTTGAATGTTATTTTGTTCTATTGTTTCAAATGCTTTTTTTATAATAAGTAAACAAAAAAACACTACTATTCCCTTAGTCTCCCCATCTGAAAAGCACTGCCTTTTAAGGCCATCCCTAATCTGGTCTCCTGCCAGCCCTTAAAGCTTATTTCCTACTTTTCTCCAAATAGGCTTTAGGAAGCTCATAGTCCTGATGATTTTTGCTTGTTTCCAGCCCCAATACCACTCCTTAGGATGCTTTCCCATTTTTCATCTTTCATGTTGCATTCTCCCATTACACCACAGGCTCCTGGAAAGCAGGAATGATCTGTTCCATGGTATGTACTTAATATTAATGTTTATTGGTTGATTGATTGTTTCTCTTGCATAGAAAGCCCTTCATCTTCTTAATCTATTATAATCATTAAGACCAATTTCCATCATAAGATCATTGAGTTTGAGCTCAATGAGACTTCTGAAGTCATCTAGTCCAACCCTCCTCATTTTATATATCAGAAAACTAAAATGAAGAGAAAGGTTACTTGCCTAACATTAAAATATTAAGTAGTAAGGCCAGTATCTGAACTAAGAATTCTGACTACAGGTGACTCCTGAATATTCCTCCTCCCTTACCTTCCAAGATAGATAATATAATATGAGCTTTGCAGTGAATTTAATAATAGCTAACATCAAGATAGCTCTTTAAGTTTTTAAAAGTGTTTTTATGCATTATCCCAATTGATCCTCACAATCATCTTATTGTTAAGTTAATATTATTACACTTTACAGATGGTGAAAGAAGCAGGTTAAATAACTTGATCAGAGCTGAATGTCTGGTAAGTGTCTCAGGCAAAATTTGAACCCAATGCTTCCTTTGAATAAGTTTGATTTTTGTTTATTTTGGTGGGTTTTATTTTTTATTAATTTGTTTGTTACACTGAAATTCCCAGGGAGCTCCAATTCTCTCTCCCCTAGAAAAAGCATCATTTAACAAAAAAGATATATGTGTATTTATAAAACTTTATCTTACTCGTTTCTATTTATGAGTTCTTTCTCTGGAGGTGGATATACACAAGTCATTCTTCAAACAGTATTTCTATTGCTTTATAGAATGTTTGCTTGGTTCTGCTTATTTCACTCTTCATAATTCCATGTCTTTCCATTTTTTTGGTAAAATTAACCTGCTCATTTTCTTTTTTTAATTTATTTGTTTTTATTTTTTGAAAATTTTTATTTAGATAATTTAGAATATTTTCCATGGTTACAATACTCATGTTATTTCCCTCCCTTCCCCTCACTCCCCTCCCATATCTGGCGCACAATTACACTGTGTTTAACATGTGTCATTGATCAAGATTTATTTCCATATTAATATTTGCCCAAGGGTGATCTTTTAGAGCCTACATCCCCAGTCATCAACCCATGTGATCAAGTAGTTTTTTCTTCTGTGTTTCTTTTCCCATAGTTCTTCCTCTGAATGTGAATAGTGTTCTTTCTCATATTTCCCACCAAATAGTTCTGGATTGCTGCTAGTAGAGATCCATTGCATTCGATTTTACCACAGTGTATCTGTCTTTGTGCACAATGTTCTCCTGGTTCTGCTCCTTTCACTCTGCATCACTTCCTGGAGGTCATTCCAGTTCACATGGAATTCCTCCAGTTTATTATTCCTTTAAGCACAATAGTATTAGATCACCAGAATACACCACAATTTGTTCTTTCCCTTCCCCCACTCTTCTCTCAGCAGGTCCTTTCCAGAGATGATCTCTTGTTCATGTAAAAATCTCTCTCATCTCTTATATTACAAATCTACATAGAAAAATATTTATAGCCACACTCTTCATTGTGGCAAAAAAAAATTGGAAAATGAGGGGGTGTCCATTGATTGGGGAATGGATTAACAAATTGTGGTATCTATTGAAGACTATTGTGCTCAAAGGAATTATGAACTGGAGGAATTCCATGTGAACTGGAATGGCCTCCAGGAATTGATGCAGAGTGAAAGGAGCAGACCCAGGACACAATTGTACACAGAGACTGACATTGTGGCACACTCGAATGTAATGGAACTCTCTACTAGCAGGAATGCAATGATCCAGGACAATTCTGAAGGACTTATGAGAAAGAATGCTGTCCACATCCAGAGAAAGAACTATGGGAGTAGAAATGCAGAAAAACATTGTCAATCACATGGTTCAATGGGGATGTGACTAGGCTTTGGGCATTAAAAATCATTCTACTGCTTCCAATTGCCCAACTCTGATCTTTAAAGACTGGTTTTCCTCTATAATCTTTAGATTTTCCTTTTTAGTTTGGTATATCCTGCTTTTCATGGCTTCCAACTATTTAATTTTGGTCTCCAATTAGGAGTTCCTGTCTTTTAAACTGTTATTTTCTTTTTTTTAACTATTTCCCATTTTTCTTGCCAAAATTCTTCCATCTTTTTCGTAATCTCAGATTTAAATTTTTCAAGAGTTTGTGACCAATTTCCTTTTTTTTTTTTTTGGAAGGTTTGGATGTGTTTAGTTTGTCATCTTCTGCTGTTTCCTCTGTAGTCTGCATTTTTTCTGCATAAAAATTATCTAGGGCCAATGCCTTCTTCTTGTTCTTCTTGGTGTTTGGAATTAGTTTTTCCTGGGCATTGTTTGTCATCACTGTACTAGTTTTTCCTTCCTTTTCCAGACAGAAGTCTGAGTGAGGAGGGCAGGCTCTCTGTGTATAGAGCTAAGGAGTGAGGTTTTTGCCTGAAGCCACCTGAAGTCTCCCCAGCTTCTACTGTGTGAAGCCCTTCTCTGTGCTTTCTCTGTGCCCAAAGTCCACACTCTTCAGACTACTGGGGTCTCAAGTCTAGCTGCTCTCAGGGGTAGATTCTTGGTGGTCTTAGTCATCTGCCAAGAGCCTAGAGGTACCCCCTCGCTCATTTGCTTGCTGATTCTACCATACTGGCTCTGACCTTGGCTCTGTACGTGAGGTGGAGGTGGGTTGATCAGCTTATGTTTTGGTGAAAGCTATTTCAGCCCCTTATAGTGTGTAAATGTCCAAATCCCACATACCTTCAATGCTATGCCCTACTGTGGAGTCCCTTAATTCATATGAATTTGGGTTTATTTAGCCTTTTGAGGTAGTCTCTATTGATAGGTGATGAGGAGAGGAAGAGTCTTGCCCCTAAACTTCAGCCATGTTAACCTGGAAGTCCCAGATATGAATAATATGGAAATAGGTTTTGAACAATGATACATGTATAACCCTGTGGAATTGCTTGTCAGCTCCAGGAAGCAGGAAAGGAAGATAGATGGGAAAATTCATGAATCATGTAACCATGGAAAAATAGTCTAAAATATTTTTAAGTGTGTGACCCTGGACAAGTCATTTAACTTCTGTGTGCCTCAATTTTCTTGCCTTTAAAATTGGAATAATAATATCACCTGCCTCACAGGATTGTTGTGAGCATCATATGGTTCTTTATTGGTGTCATATAAATGCTTATTCTCTCTTCTTTCACCCTGCCAGAACCAGTGCTATTTCCACTGAGCAAGTGGACTGAATTCAGAAGAGCTTTAGTGAAATCTTAAGTCAGGGACAGCTCAATTCATTGTATACTCCTACCACTAGGAGACTGCATGGTCTAGTGACAAAAGCCTTGGCTCGAGAACGGGGAGACAGTTCTAGTCCAGGATCTTCCACTAACAAACTCTGACTTCCTGTCAACCACATTTCAGAGCCTCAGTTTCCTTAACTGTGAAATGAGGGAGGTCTAGCTCAATTATCTCTAAAGCCCCCTCCAGGTCTAGCCTTCTAAATGAGTTATTGTCCAAGGTCTTGATTTGAAACATTTTTAATATTCAATTTATATAAGCATCCCCAAAGTTTGACTGTGACTCTCATTACATTTAAATGTTAATTAAAATGCCAAAAGCAGCTGAAGTCAATGCAGCAAATCTTAAGCAGTTCAAGGGAAGGTCTGTTTTGCTTGACTGTGAGGAGGTGGTGAGAAGAAAGCCAGGAAGAGCAGTTGTATGTAGGTGTGACAGAAAACCAAAGCCAAGAGCTCCAAAGTTAGGTTGAGATGCTGTTTCTTGCCTTTAGATCTTAAAACAGCTCATAAGAAATGGAGAGGGATTGAGGAAGGGGAGAGACCATGATACTAGCCCCAGGAAAGGTGTAAAGTGATTGTCAGGAGAGAGCCACTGTGGCATCCTTATTATCTTGCAGCAGAAATAAAGGGATATCTGTGACTCGAATTTCTCTGTATGTTGATGTCCCACTCAAAGCAAAACTGAGCAAAATGGCTTGGTAAAGGTGTTCTGTCATACCACCCACTGGCATTTGTCATGTCTGCCAGAACAGGGAGGAAAAGGGTGTGCTTTACTACTAAACCCATATCAAAGCCAGAATTTACAGAATTTGACATTCATTTCTTTGAATTAAAGATTTCTTAATGACTAGACCTATTTCCCCTGGGAAAGGGAAAAACTTAAACCAAGGTATAAGCCTTGGGAATCGAGCAACCAAATTCGAATCTGGCCTCAGACATTCACTAGTTATGTGACTAGTTAAAGTTACCTAATTCTGTAAAATTAACTGGAAAAGAAAATGCAAAACCATTCCAATATCTTTGCCAAGATACTCCAAATGGAGTCATGAACAGTTAAACGTGACTGAAATTACTGAATAACAATTCCTAAGGAAGAAATGATCATGAAAAACCCTTGTGAAAATGAGACAGGATACAGATGCTGGGAATGGAGTGGAGACAAGCTAAATAGGTTTCAATATATTAAGAGGGAACTAAAAACAAATAATATCTACTTGACAATTTTTGTTTTTGTTTTCAGTACTGGTCCTACTATAGCTCAAGTTCACCTCCTCCACTCACACACAAGTCCAGCAAGATGAAAAGGACCACATGGGTATGGATTTACAGCTAGAAGTAGCCCACAGAAGTCATCAAGTCTAACCCTTTCATTTAATGGATAAGTAAATAGAGACTTCAAAGAAGTTAAATATCTCAGATATAGTCATAGGGCTATTCAATATTAGATATCAGATTTGAATGAAAGGTTCTGAAGACCTCAAGTCTGGGTTTCCATCTACAATGTTATGGGAGATGTATTTTCTTTCTTAATTCTATCAGTACAACATAAGCTCTTCCAGGACAAGACTTATTTTAATGTCTTTTTAGCCTGCTACCCAGAACAATGTCTTTCATTTTTTTATTTTTGTAAAAGGGGAAATTGGCTTGGTAAATGTAAATTTGGTAAATGGTAAATTTGGATCTATGATTTCATTGGTACAATTCCCTCTATCAATGCAAATTAACTCATTTTTAACAATTATATAATATATTATATTTTGTAAATACTAGCCTAAATGTTTTTTTCAGTTACACATAGAAAAAAATTTAAATGATTATCTAAAATGTTACAATTCAGATTCTCTCTCTCCTTCCTTCTTTCCCAGCTCCCCAAGTGGTAAATACTCTGATATAGGTTATACGAATGCCATCATGGAATATATATTTGCATATTATTCATACCTTGAAAGAAAACAAATACAAGAGAAATCTCATGAAGTAAATAAAATGAAAATGGTATGCTTTAATCTGAAATCAAACTCTAATGGTTCCTTTTTCAACTGTTATAACATTTTTTTAAATCATGAGTCCCTCTGGAGTTATCTTGGAAACCACTGATAAAAACTTAGTCCTTCACAGTTGATCATTATACAATATTTCTGTTATTATATACAGTATTCTCCTGAGGCTTTACTCACTTCTGTTTGCATCAGTTCACATAAGTCTTTCCCAGATTTTTCTGAATCATGTTTGCCATTTCGTATGGTTCAATAGTATTTCATTACAAACATATACCACAACTTGTTCAGCAATTCCCGAATAGATAAACTACCCCTCAGTTTTCAGTACTGTGTCATTCAAAAAGAACTGCTAAAATAGTTTTGTAAAAGTATGTCTTTTTCCTTTATCTCTGATAATCTGGTGGATAGAGACCTAGTATTGGTTTTGGTGGTCAAAGTATATGTGTAGTTTTGTGGTGCTTCAAGCCTGGTCCCATATGGCTTTCCAGAATGGTTATATCAGAACACAATTTCACCAAGAGTGTATCATATTAGTGCTCCAATTTTTCCATATCCCCTCCAATATTTATCATTTTCCTTTTTGATCATATTAATCATTCTGTTAGGTGGGAGATTGTATCTCATAGTTCTTTATTTACATTTCTCTAATCAATAGTGATTTGGAGTATTTTTTCATATAACTATAGATAGTTTTAATTTATTTATCTGAGAACTGCATATTCATATATTTTGGCCATTTATCAGTAGGGGATTGACATATTCATAGAAATTTGACTCAGTTATCTACATACTTTAGAAATAAGACCTTTGTTAAAGATACTTGTTCTATTTTCCCCCAGTTTTTTGTTTCCCTCCTAATTTTGGTTGCATTGACTTAATTAATGAAAAATCTTTAAAATTTAATGTAATCAAAATGATCCATTTCACTTCTTGTAATGTTCTCTTTATCTTTTTTGGTCATAAATTTTTCCCTTTTTCATAAGCCTGACAGGTAAACTGTTCTGTATTCCCTAGTTTATTTATGGCATTATCCTTTATTTCTAGATCAAGTATACATTTTAACTTCATCTTGGTGTATGGTGTGAGATGTTGGTCTATGTCTTGTTTCCAATATACTGCTTTCTAGTTTTCTCAGCACTTTTTTTTGTCAAATAGTAAGTTCTTCCTTCAGAAGCTTGAGTCTTTTAAATTATCAAATACTAGATTACTGTGGTCATTTACTACTATGTGTTGATTACCAAAACCATTCCATCAATCCATGACTCTATTTCTTAGCCATTGATTACCACTTTATATTACAGTTTGAGATATGGTATGGCTAGGCCATAGTCTTCCACTTTTTTAATTAATTATCTTTGTAAGCCTTAAAGTGCTATATAACTTCTAGATATTATTATTATTATTATTGACTTGGTTAGGTCCCTGAGAGATTAATCACTTGTCTAGGATCATACAACCAGTATGTATATGAAAGTAAATATGAACTCAGGTTTTCCTGACTCCCAGGTAGACTCTCTATACACTGCAACACAGCATCTATCTTACATATTAAAAATACTTAATAAATGTTTTCAAAATGAAATTATAGGATCTATAGAAAAAGTGGGGTTGACATGAAAACTTTTATCTGGCCCAGCATAGGAGCAGTTTCCACTCTTAGGGCCACTGAAGCAATTTTAAGGCAAGTTCCTGGGTGCAACTGGTAGGAAACATGAGAACTCCACTGTTGCCCCAGCACTATGGCTAGCCTGAATCAAAATGAGTCCTGCTGCTGAGCATTTTATCAAGTAATCATTTGTATATGCCATTTTCTTTGCAACTTTCTTCAAAGATGGGGACCATGCAACCTATTTCTTTTATTTCCCTTATCCCATCCCTCAAAAATGTCTATTATAGACCTTTACCTTCAATGTTCATTCAGTGGTTAGAAATGATTAAAAACAATAAGATCCCTGGACCATTTTATCTTCATAAAGGTAATTTGAAGATTCTACCACTTCAAAATATACAACTTAATGAAATATGAGTCAAAAATATAGCTTAATTCAATTAAAACATGTATTAATTATTATACAAATTAAAACAATTAAGATATGATATCATACCTATCAGATTGACTAAAATGATAAAAGGGCAACATGACAAATGCTGGAAAGGAAGTAGAAAAATGAGAACATTAATACATTGTTGGTGGAACTGTGAACTGATCCAACCATTTTAGAGAGGATTCTAGAATTATACTGAAAGAATTTTAAAACTGAGTATATCTTTGGGCCCAATAATACCACTATTAAGTTGACTTCCTAAGGTCTTCAAGGGAAAAGAAACTATGTGTTATCAAGGGGGAAAAACTATGTAAAAAAATTCATGGTAGTTCTTTTTGTGATGGCAAAGAACTGAAACTTGATAGGATATCCATCAATTAGGAAATGGCTAAACAAATTGTGGTAGATGATTATAGTGGAATACTACTGAGCAATAAGAAATAACAAAGAACAAATTAAAAAGGAAGAAGAACAAACAAGACGATCACAAAATGACCTGAAATAATTATATGAAGTGAGGAGAACCAGGAGAACATTGAACACTGTATACCAATAATATATGATGATCAACTGTGAATGATTTTCACTATAATTAGCAAGACCAGGACAACTACAAGGGATTTATGATGAAAAAGGATATCTCTTGCCATAGAATAAACAGAGTCCAAATGCAGATTAAAACATACCATTCTTCACTTTATTTCCTCCATGAATATTTCCTTAACGTAAGCAAAATGTCTCATTTCATAACATGATGACAGGGTTATATGTGTCATATGATAATATATGTATAATCTATATCATATAGCCTGTCTTTATAGGGAAAGAGGAGGTATTGTAGGAAGGACAAATAAAAAATGGGAGATAGATTTTTGGACATAAATAATGTGAGAATTTTTTTTCTCTTACATAAGTATATTATTATAATTTATTATATATTTATGACAAATCATTTGTATTAGATTATTGTGTTACATTCTATATTATGTATATACATATATATGAATAAAAATAAGTGGTAGTAAAATATTTTTAAGTACCTACTTTTTTGGAATTAGAGATATTGAGGCAAAAATATATATAATCACTTTCCACGTGTGACAGAGGCTGGCACATAAGAAAAGTGAAAGGCTAAAGAGTGTGTGGAACTGATCACCTCACTGGGGGAGAGGCCCCAGGAGAGGGGAATCTTGGAAGAGCAGAAGATTCTGGCTGGAAGAGGAGTTGGTCTCTCAGTCTAGAGAAGCTGAAGAGAGAAAGTGGAATAAGACTTTCTCCTGAGGGTTACCCACTTTTTCCTGCTTGTGACTGGAAATCTTTCCCCCCAACACTTCCTAATTGAAAGGACTCACTGAAGAGAAAACCTGAGATAAGGCATTTTTAATCGCTGCCAGACTTTACCTCAGCTCCTGTTGATCTGGGTCTGAACTGTGGCAAAGGGGCCAAACCCAGGATGAGTCAACCTGATTATCTCTCAGGGGGCTTAGGCTGCCAAAGCCTGAGTTCCCCCCAAACTCAAGGAGGAAGGGAAAAGGGTTTTAGATAGAGACAGGGACCCCCCCTTTTCCCCACTTTCCTTTCCCATTCTTCCCCTGTCAGTTATTCCTTTGTATTACCCTGATTGAGTTAACATTAAAATAGTTATATTTTCCCCAAGCTGTGAATCAAGTGTGAGTGAACAGATCAAAGGGAGACCCTTTGGTCTTGAGTAGCAGAGGGGGGACAAGAGGGACAAGAAAAAATCTGGGAGAGCATCCATAGCCAAAGAGGGAAGGCAGAAGGGGGAAAATCTTCAAACCCCCATTACTCACTCTGAGCCAACCCTAAACATCAGCTCTCTCCCCTGAACCCCACTTTGAGAAGGGAAGTCTCCACCCCTCTCTTCTCTCTCAATATTGAAAGACAACCCCTCGAAAACACAGGAGAGCTTCTAATGTAACAAGGTGACAAATAGACAAATAAATTATAATACAATTAATATTAAAATGTTTGTAGAAATAATAACAAAAATAGTATTTATGTAGTTTTTTTAAAGCTTGAAAAATATTATACATGCCTTATCTCATGAGACCAAATTGCCTGGTAAATTTGAGAAGGGAGGTTCACATGAACTATTATACAGCTGCCAAGAGACAAACTCAATATCTTGCTTAAAGATATATACCAGCAAACGGCAATTCCTATTATTCTATTAGTAAAAAAAGAAAAAATATATATATATAAGACCCCAGAGAGGAACATGGGAAAGCTTTCAAGATCAAAAGATTACATGTACTTGACAGTTTCAGAAAGAAACATGGAGCCATTGAAACTCAGGAGAGAGATCAATACTGTTTATTGTAAGCCCTGTGAACTTTACCAAAATGATCTCTTTGATCACATACTAGAATCTAGCTGAGTGATAGCATATAAGCACATGCTTCTCCTTCTCTGAACAAATGGATTTTGTGGTTTTTGTTCCATTGAAATTTCCATTTCTTCAGTTTTCAGCTCATGATTTGAAGTGAAAAATGAAAAGATAACTTCCAGTAAAAGTAAGGGATTATCAAGACTTGCTTTATGTGACATACTGCTAATGATTCTTCTGGTATTTCAAAATTATAACTAGAATATCAGGAATGCTTAATAGAGCTTCCAGGAATCTCTCCAAGGGAGTATATGTCTATTTTTAAAGAAAAAATATCTACCTTCTGTGAAAAGTCTTAGTTACCTGGCTTTAACTCTTCTTAATAAAATGCTTGTCACCACAAGTTAGTGTTAATGAACCTTGATCCTGATTAGTTGGAGGAGGATGCTCAATCCCATTGGGGCAGTTCTGGTGAGTTCCTGTTTTAGATTTCTTATCTTTCCCTTGTTTGCCTTCTCTAATATATGGATCAATGGATGTTAAGTGCTTTATAAACTTTGAAGATTTATAGATAGATATAGATATAGATCTTATTATTATGAGTCATACTACTCTGTGAATTTCCCCTGTTCCCCATATAACCAAAAAGATAGAAGTAGGACTAAGTTACTAAAGAGATATCAGGAAAATAGTTTGAGATTTTATGACAAGAAAGTCACTATTTTCTTGATACCCTTCAGGTTTCCACTGCTAGGTATATAATCCAAGGTCAAGGAAAGAAGGATCCCATATATAACAAAATATTCATAACAGCCCTTTTTGTTGTAGCAAAAATGTGTTTGCCATCAATTGAGAAACGAGTGAATAAACTGAGATAATGAATTAATAGAATATTATTGTCTGTTGAAAAAGAGCAAAAGGAAGGAATTCAAGGAACTTGTATGAACTGATACATTGAAGTGAGAAGAACCAAGAAAAAATGTATATAGTAACTACAATACTATAAATGTAAAGGGCAGTGAACAGAAGTCAATTCAATTTAATTATAATAACTAATGGTGAAATCAGAAAAAAGATGAAGAAATGCATCTTCTCCTTTTCACAGAAAGGAAAATAAATATGAGTCTGAAATTTTTTTTATTCTGTCAGAAGGTTGCCTATCTTATCTTTCTTTACTTTGAATATATGGAAGGTTCCCTGGTTATATAGATGCCAGAGGCAATATTTATCAGAAATGACTAATGTAAAAACATCAATCATCAATAATACTAATATTGTTTGAATGTAGAGATAGTAAAATAAAACTGCATTATGTGCCTTAAAATCTTGTATGAATGGTAGTTATTTTTATTAATTGACTTTTAAAAATTGTTTAAAATTTCAAATATATGGGATTCTCAGTCTTTTTCAAGTTATCTTGTGTGATAGCACATTACTAGAAGTATTCAAGCACAGAAAAGATAATTAGTCATCTCAGGAGTAATGAGAAGATTTCTGAATGGGGCAGGAGATTATTCATTCATCCAAATTTCAGCAATATTTATTCTATACCTGCCATTTGCCAGACACTGTGGAAAATGATAGCAAAACATAAACAAAACAAATAAAGAGTCCGTGTAATAAAAGAACCTAGATTATATTCTACTGGTGGGAAATAGCATCCATGGATAAGAAAATAATCTATATAATGGATATGTGTGTATATTTAATCTATATATGTATATATACTAAGTGCATGTGTATTTACATATTTATATTTATATACACGCAAGTATGTATATACATATGTTAAGTAATAAGAACTTTGGAATATCCTGTATATGTATGTTGTTATTTAGTAGTTTTTCAGTTGTGTCCAACTCTTCTTGGCCTCATTTAGGGTTTTCTTGGCCTCAATACTGGAATAGTTTACCATTTCCTTCTCCAGTTTAGATGGAGAAACTGAAGAAAGACTAACGTGCAGAAGAATTGCTGCCCTAAATGAATAAATTCACAAATCCATGAAAAAACTTTTTAAAAAGTCTTAATATCATCTCTAATATCTTTCTGTTCCCTAATCTTCACTCATATAGTCATTATCCTTGGTTTAAGCTAATGTCAAATCTTTCCTAGATTAATTAAAAAAAACAGTCTTCTAAATGGTCCCTCTACCCATTTCAATCCATCCTCCACTTACCTATCATAATGAGTTGCATAAAGAATAGGACTCTCCATGTTACCCGCTGCTAAATAAATGATGGTGATTCTGATTGCTTCAAAGAACAAATGCAAATTCTTTTGTTCAGTATCTGAAGCTTTTAACACCCTGAATTCTTCCAAACTTCCATCTTATAATTTGCTCTCCTCTGTGTGCACTCTACCATATCAACTAAATTGACCCACTTCCTATTCCTCCCACACAAGGTTTAGTATTTTTTTTCTCTGCCTTTATACTGGCTGTTCTCCATGCCTGGAACATTGTAGGTTCTTAATAAATGCTTGTTGGTTAATAGATTATAAATTCAAAGTAATTTCAGAGATCTTGTAAGCACCATCAATTGGTTCTCATAGGAGATGGTACTTGTGATAAACCCTGATTAAGGAAATAGAAATTCTAGGAAGCAAGTCTGAGGAAAGAGTGGCCAAAGGTATAAAAGTAGGAGACAGACTGTTCTTCATAGGAAACAGCAAGTAGATCAGTTAGGCTGGAATATAGAATGCATGAGGGGGAGTAACATGAATCAATCTGGAAAGAGAGGTTGGATCCAGATAATGAAGGACTGTCAAACAGAAGAATCTGTATTTTTTCCCAGAGGCAATAAGGAATCATTGATGTTTAATCAGAAATAAAATTATATTAAGCTAATTAGATCCAAGCTTCCTTTTAACCCTAAGATTCTGTGAAATGGGAATTGTGAAGATTAAAATTGTAATCCCTGCCTATTTTTAGATTTAACCACCAAAAGTGTAAACACTCTACTTAAAAGTTGAGTATGGAGATCTGCCCATTTTTAGATCTAATCACCAAAACTGTAAACATCCCACTTAATCATTAAGTGAGAGGTCTGTGACCCAAGTGTGCAATAGTGGGTGACAAATAAGAATTAAACTAACTGCCCCTGGGAAGTCTTAAAGCAAAGTTTCAACTGTGATTGGTAGATGTAAAATTCAGGGAAGACACAGGAAGTGATATAAAAGAAGCATCTTTAAAAGGAGCTGTCACTTCCTGTCAGATACAGTTCTTCATTCTTTGGAAGTGGAGACTGGAGACAATGCTTCATTCTTTGGAGTAAAGGCTGGACCTGAGACCCTATTCTTGGTGAGGCTGTTCTAAAATCTTTTCCTTTGAACTGACACATGGTGAGTGAAAAGCTGACTCTTAATTGCTGGATTTTCTGACAAAACTATCCTCAGGAGAGATTTACCTCTTGAGAGAGATTTCCCCAGGTCCTCAGCTTTGCCGAGGCCTAAGTACTAAATCTCCCTGCCCAGGTTGAGCCAGGGGCCAGGAGTAAATTACTTAGTACTTAAGCTAGATATCTTACCTTATCCTCTCTCTGATTTTCTTACTTCACTCTTTCTATGTTTTGTAAATAAATTGTAAATAAATATCTGTGGAATAAATTAAATTCCTGGTGACCACACTTTTAATTAATCCAGTCCAACCATTTTAAAATTAACCCCTTTTCTCCCTTATAGAATAAACCCATGTCAGACTTTCCAGATCACTCTTCAATTGTTATCTCTCCTCAAATTATCATATATTCATTTATCAATGCGTAAGTTGAATCTACCCAGTAAAATATTGAATACTAACATACAGAGATGATTTCACCTTAGTCTATATTTTCCCATCACCTATCCAGTGTTTTGTATATATCATATAAATGGTCAATATATGTTTGTTGAGTTCTATTGGTGCATAATATGTTAAAATCTATTTTACAAATTTATTATACTTCTCAATTCATTATAAAAAGTTTTTCCATACAATCCTCACTGCTATATTAAATTCTAGTGGCCCTAGTTTTGATTTGGGTATATTATTGGAAGTGGGGTCAAGTGATATTGGTCTATAACTCTTTGTTCCAAATTGAATATAAAATGGCTAAACCTTTTGAAAAATGAGAGAATTGTGAATTTTGTATTTTTTCTAATTCCCAGGGACTATATGTTTTTATACAAACAGAAGAAACCAGAGTATATAAATAAATAAGGTCAAATTATTCTTAAAGATTTCTATAAACATATTACAATAAAATTTCACAACTAATCAGCCTCACTTTAGGCTCTAAAAGTGATAAAAATCCATTACCAGTGTTTAGCCCTGCTGGGTCTCTGTGTGATATCTCTAGCCTCTCAGCAGTTACTGAAAAGCTTCAACAATCTGAATGTCAAAGAGTCTATATATCCCAATGCCAGGGTCACTTTCAGAGCCAACCATATATCCAGTCAAGTTCACAACACTGCAGTTTGATTACTTTCCTTCAAGAGTCACCAACCAGAAGTTCTAGCAAAATTCAGTTCAGAATGAAGGAAAAAATCATGTATTAAGCATTTCTTATCTGCTTATCACTGGAGACACAAAGAAGTAAGCCAGGTCCCATTCATATTGTGATAGAAAAGACAAGGCATGACCCATTTCATCAGCAAGCCAAGTGGAAAAGGCCCAAGGTTCTTAGGGTGTAGCAAAGCAGGGAGTAATACCTCTTCTTTAATGCCTTTTCCCTTGACAAAATCATATTCATTTCTGCTATTAAACTATTTGAAAATACTAAGGAATTTGGTGGAAAGAACATTCTGGGTCTTCACTAACTATGGCTATAGCACTTGAGGAAGCAATGGCCAATCTGCATCTCCATCATGGGTTACCACTGTGGATGATGGCTGATGGCATTGGGCTGAAAGCAGTGAGGACGATGCCTGATGGTACTGGACTAAAAGCAGTGCTATTTCTAAGATCCTTGAGTTCAGAGCTCTGAGTTGTCTCCATTGGGGTCTGAGTAGAGATGGTGGTCTATATGGTGATGGTGGTTACATTCTCCTAGCAGGCACTACTTCTTGTCTTTCTCTCAGGGTGTTTCAGGTAGGCTAGCTTACCCACACCCTGTCAATGGCAGTTGGCGGGCAACTGGTGGAAATAGCTGATCCCTTCTCCACAGAAGTTGCCTCCCCAGGTGATGGCTATGAGAGTAGAGCTGGAAGCAGAACAAGTAGGGGTTTCGGGGGGAGGAAGATGCTGCCACTCTCAGTGTTCCACTAACATTAATGGCAATTGGTCAGCAATTATGGCAGGTAGTTGTCAGGAGGTGGAACCATTATCCACCATGATTTACTGACCCAGTGATGGATCTGGTGTGTGAGCTGGAAATCTAGTGGTTTAGAGAGGGGGAAATTGATATTCTCAAGATTCCTGGATTTAAAGTCCTGAACTTTCTCTCGCAGAGTCTGAGGGGAGACATTGGCAAAGGTGGGTTGTAGTGGTTTATTCTTACCTGGCAGGTGTTGCCTCCTGACTCTCCCTTAAGATTCCTCACTTCTAGGCTGACTTGTTTTTCTATAGAGAACATAGTACTATAGAGAGCAAGTCAGGCACTTGTTATGTGACAGGAAATGGGAATAACAGTGCTAAAGGCATAAATGAAGCTGGGAGATGGAAAGTTACATCCAGTTTAAAATATCTAATAAACAATTGATGACATGGGTCCTGACTGTGTAGATTGTTTGACAAAAATCAGAGAGCTAGGAAAACAGCAGATATGATGTTTGAATACTTACGACTCCAATTCTAGAGCTCTTTTTACTGTAATATGTTGCCTCTGTAACTAGGTAACCAGGCACTGGTCAAGTTTATTAGCTTCTCACTCAAACAGTTGGGTGGCACAGAAGAGAGAGCCCTGGGCCTAGAGTCAGGAAAACCTAATGTCAAATATCCTCTTAGACATTCACTAGATGTATGATTCTTGGTGAGTGACTTACCTTGTGTCTGCCTCAGTTTCCCCAACTGCCAATTAGGGATCATAATAGTACCTACCCCACATGGTTATTGTGAAATATTTGTAAAGTGCTTAACAGAATACCTGGCACATAGTGGGTGTTTATTAAAATGTTTCTTCTCTTCCCTTCCATTCTCTCCAGTTCTCAACTTTTTGATATCTAAACTAAAAGGCTGAGACTAAATAATTTTAGGTCTTTTCCTAATAGCCTATCATTCCACCATTCTGTGTCAGTTTGATACTCTGGCCTCAACATGATTCCTAAAATTACTTCCAGATCTAACATTCAATAATTCAATAAATCTCACTTGATTACCTTCAAACCTCAGGGGAAAAACTCACCAAATGAAATTGGTTTGGCATGTAGTGCAAAGAAAGCTCCAAGACAATGATTCAGTAGTTAAGATACTCAATATCTCCCAACCTCCCCAACTCACAAGACTGCCTTTAAGAATGGATATGACTATCTCATGGTTCATGTTTTATTACCCATCCTTAGAAAGGAAACATAAAAGAAATAGCAACCCAAAACCCAGGCTCAGGCTCATCTAATAAGGATATGTGCTTTATGTGACAATTACCCTAAGTCAAGGGTTGAGGATTAGGTACCATATCTCTTCCACCTTCTCATGGGAAGCCTTCTAAAGGAAATCTACTTGCTACATGAGAAAATTGAAGGAATAGATGTAAAGGACAGAAACACTCCCTTTTTGAGGTCCACCAAGTTGATCATTCATCCTAGTTTAGTGTCCAATCCTCTTTGACACAGTTTTAATGTAGTAGCTCCTCTACTTCAGCTATCATGAGGGGGAAGACCAAGGGGCCACATACCTAGGGGTTGTTGAATCATGCATAAGCAATGAATCCATCAAAAAATAATCAAAAGTTTCACTAGAAGTGGCCATGACAATTCAGCACATATTCCATGGATTGGTCCCAAGAGGCATGTTCCCAGGGGAATGATTTCTTCTACATGTCATTGCAATAGAAAAATGGTCTTATTGGAAGTATTAGCCCACCACCAAACTCATCAATCTGGCATTAGGTATCAAGGGTGCCATCAGCTGAAAGGTATAGGGAAAACAAAACCCTGTTGATAAGAATCATAAACCCTGAGACAGTAAGATGAGATTTCTTCAGAGGTGGCTTTATGGATATGGGGAACAATAAGCTATAGTGAGGAAAAAAAATTCACTTTAGTCCACCATCTGGTAGCTGAATGTTTTAACTAATTATTCTTGCTAACTAGGTGCTAAAATGCTCTTGTTTCTATGCTATTAAAATACTGCAAGTGTTGTGTTTGGTACTCTCTAAATTTAGCATCCTGGGGCAAAGTTCCATTCATAATGCCCTAGTTGTGCAAGGTCTAAAAACTTGGTCAAATATAGACCCTAAAGTAGGGGTATATACACTGATTTTCTTATATTATTTCAGTTCTCCATCAGTATTTATGTACTATTCCATTTTTAAAAGAAATCTTGACTATTCAGCCCCCAATAATGATTGGCAAGTGACAACTAAAATAAGCTGACAGAATAATCCCCTGCATTAACAAAACACTTGTCATCTAAGGTAAGTTTCCAAAATCTCTTGAAAAATTACTTCTTCCATTATCCTGAAGGCTGAAAGGAGATGTTAAAGTCGACAAAAGTCAAAGGAAAATAAAAGTTTTATAGATCAACTCACTTATCCCCTATAGAGGTGGTCTCATGGGTCCTGGAAGAGAAAAAAAAAATTGTTTTGATGCCATGATCTATCCCAGGTATTAAGTTTTATTTGTATGGTTAACCTATGGAGGCTTGTATGGAGGCTTGTAGATCATTATCAAGAAATCATCTTTCCAAATGTTACCTGTCTTGTGTGTGTCATATTAAGATCTAGTGTGTTTCTCGCTATACCTATGGCATCCATATAAATAATAAGCAACTACATCTCTATCTGGTTGGGCAAACTCACCCAGAAATATTGAGTAACTTTACCTCCTCAATCATATTAAAATAGGAACAAAACTAGAAACTGGGAAGAATAAAAGGGTTCCTCAGCACCAGTTCAACCAAGGGCTATCACTCTCCACATTTAGCAGATGGCAAACCAAGCAGTTTTGTCTGATGATCTAATTAGTTTTCAGCACCTAATTATCACCTCACAACAGAATCTAGAATAAAGCTTTAAAATGCAGGAGGTTTAAAGGACTCCAATAGGGGTTTATTTTAAATGCTGTAATGGCATTACTTAAGTTAATTTTAAAAAATCAGAAATGGATTTAATCCACCCAGAAGTCCCCAAGAAAAGTTTGAGTACATCAATGAAATTCCCTGATTAAGTGGCATGTTTGCATATGTGGTGTGCAATGAGGTAGGGTCAGTTGTGCAGCCTGGTATGACATAAGTTGAGAAATTTAATTTCTTAAGCAGGAACAATTTTCAAGATAGCTACACATTGAAAAACTCTTTTCAAAGCAGCATAATTGCTTTTGAAGATAAATACGCCTCCTAAAGCAGACTCTCTTAAAATGTGTTGCCTTAAGGAAAGGTTTTTAAGATGACAAATTTCCAGGCCAGCTAATATCCAGTTAGGTCTTGATTGGCCAAGATTCATTTGGGCCCATTTTTGGCTTAGAGCCATCTATAGTCAGGATGATTCCATTATTATAATATTTGCTTGCAACAATATATACACAGTGCCTGCTTCAATGATAGAAGACCCTTCCAAAGCTGAAAAGTACAAAACTCAAGTAGATTCAGTCTTCACAGGACTGGAAAAGGATTTGATAAAGTGTTGTACCTCTAGAGACTTCCACAGGTCATATGATTCATCACTTTTACCTCTAAGAACAGTCAAGACCGACCACTTTAGTGACACATAATTGCTTTTAATTGTAACTAACCCTAGTGTCAGAGGCTCCCTATGCACATGAAGGTTCCTCTTTGAGGTGCTGAATCCTTGTCTCCACCCAAATCTCCTGGAATGTTGGATTCTAACACTTTTCCCTTAGTGTATATTCACCAACTTCCATTACATGGTCAAGAGACTAAAGCCTAAAAGGTTGGCCAGTGTTAAGGAGAAGAAACCTTAATTCATTTATCTAGATATATGTATATATGCACATACATATATAATTTATGTGTAATTATACACCTTATTAATAAGGATTATAACTGAATGTAATTTTGATTTGAATATTTGATTGTGTTCAATATTATATATATAATGAACTGTGCATTTCAGAACTCCTGGTTTCTGTTTCAGATAGAGATATTCTTAGGGGGAAAATGGAGGAATATGGTAATGTAAGTCAGCTTTTTCCATCTCAATTCATATCAAATGCAAATAACATCAGAAATGGGGATGAAATTGGCTCCTTTTTTCCCTTTCAGTAATCCTATTGGTAGCCACAGGTTCAAATAGCTACCCTATCTAGATAATTCCCAAATCCAAATATCTAGCCCTTATATTTCTCTCTTAATTTCCATTTCACATCACAAGTATCTGAATTTTTCTGCATAGGTTTCCCAAAATTACTCTCCTTGACAACCATTCCCCTAAGGTTATTTGATTGTCCTTAGAATAACACAAACTCCAGCAAAGCAAGAGTTCTCTTTGTTTAGCATAATTGTTAGCACATACTAAATACATTTTCACTCATTTCATTCATTTCTTTCTATTGTCATTTATTCATCTCAAATTCAATATGACCAAAATAGCATTTATTATTTTCTCCTCCAAACCTACCCCTCTTTCAAATTTCATGGTTCTGTCTAAGGTAGCTCCATTCCTGCAGTTTCCTAGATTCAGAACCTCATATTACCCTCAATTCCTCACCATCTTTCACCTCATATCGTCAGTTCTCAAATCTTGACATTTTGACCTTGACGCTTGACTCTAAGCTTTTTATCATTTTTATTAATGACTTCAATAAAGTTATAGATGGCATGCCTATAAAAAGTTTATGAAGAAGAAAAGGGATAAACACTTGTTAAAAACCTACTGTGTATCTGTCAGGCACTGTGCTAAGCACTTTATAAATATTATCTATGTTTATCCTTACAAGAACTCTGTGAGGAAGGTGCTATTGTTATAATTCCCATTTTGCAGATAAGAAAACTAAGGCAGACAAGTTAAGTGACTAACCCATAATCATCTAGTTAGTAAGGATCTGATGCCAGATTTGAAATCAAATCTTGATGATTCTAGACTCAAAACTCTCTCTACTGAGGCAATAGATGGCTCACTAGGGATGTAATTGCTGTACAGTGCTGTATTATAGTCAAAGACTTGTAGTACTTTATCAGCACGTTCCTTTCTGGCCACCATATTTTAGAGAGAGCAAGAATAAGTAGAAGAGTATCAAGACTGGTGAAGAATTGCAATTTTATGTCATATAATGATCAGATGAAGTAAATGATGATATTTAGTCTAGAGGTGACATATCATGGTAGTAACCAATGTCATTAATTATTTGAATAGGTATCATACAGAAGATATGGGCATTTAGGTTGAACAGTAGGATTCTACCCTTTATATCTGGAAAATTCATCTTCCAAAGTTCAAACCTGGTCTCGGATACTACTTATGTTACCTGGGCAAGTCACTTAATCTTACTTGCCTCTGTTTCCTCATCTTTAAAATGAATTGGAGAGGAAATAGCAAACTATTCCAATATCTTTGTCAAGAAAACACCAAATGGAGTCATGGAGAGTTATACATGACTGATAAGCAACTAAACAACAACGTGTAGAAGAATTTTGTTTTGTTTGGACCAAAGGGTACAATTATGAGCGATGAATTAGAATCTGTGAAAAAGGCAAATTTAGATGATGTAATGGAAAATTTCCAAACAATTAAGAGTTACCCAGAGGTCAAACAGTCTTTCTCAAAAGATAATGGATTTGCCTGCATTTGAAGTCTTCAAATGAGGGCTGAATAACTATTATTGGGTAAGTCGCATAAGGGTTTCTCGTTCAGAAATGGATTAATGGATTGGACTAGATGTCCTCTAAAACCTTCTCAGCTCTGGGATTCTATAATGTCTTAGTTGAAGAAATTATCTGAGAGAAGGTTTTAAAAGAAGAATAGGAAGATAGAGAATGAGGGCACCTGTATCTATAGTTAACATAGTACCTACAAAAAGAAGAAAGAATAGAAAGTAGAGGAGACAAAGTCGTCTTGCCTCATAGTTCTCCAAAATACTACATGCAGGATAGGACTAAAGAGAGGATTGAGGGCAGAAATAAAAGTAAGAGACAGAAGCAATGATGGTTTAACAGATAGACTATTTGATGACAACAGTAAAGTGGGAATTAAGAAAGCTGAGTTTCTAGTTGCAGTACCACCAGGCAAATCACTTCATCTAGAACTAAATTTTCTCATCTAAAAATTAGGAATTTAGATTAAATTATCTTGAAGGTCCTTCCCAGCTCTAAGATTCCATGATCTTATATAGCTTAATAATGCAGGAACATTTAATATGGATTTACTAGCTTAAAGAAATTATGCTTGCTGATATAGATTCAAACATGAAGAATAAGTCAGAGTCTTACTTCATAGACTTTAAAATCTAGTCGTTTGTGTCTAACAACAAACGAATGACATCTAGAACTCCAAACTGCATTGATCCATGATTTCTTCTTTCTAAACAGCCAATCCTTGCTCAAGATCTTCCTTAACTGATACAAATTTTACTACTAGAAAATAAAAAATTAGATAACAAATTCTGGGAGGGCAGGAGCTGTGCTGTCCTTGTGACACTTCATCTCCAGCATCTAGTGCAATAAAGCTCTTAGTTTTTGTTGCTATAAAGACAAAAAGGCATTTCCATTTAGCCATCACTTTGCCCTTCTACCCTTCTTCTAAGCCATTTTGGAATGTTCAGTGTCCAGCTTCATTCTTTATTTCCCATATGAAATCTTATTAAATTAAAAGACACTTAATGTGCAGGGAGGAAATCACAGGGTTCACAGATACCTGCTACCCAAACTCCTAAACTGAGAGTGCTATTTCCCTTGCTTAAGATATGCATAAAAATAGTGTGATGCAATGGGACAAATGAAGGCTCTGGAGTGAAAAGACCAATTCAAATCCCAACTCAACCCCTTACTACTTGTGAGACCACAGACTAGTTACAATTTCTCTGAGTCTTACTCCTCTCAGCGGTAAACTAGATCAGACTAGGTGGTCTGGAAGGTTCCTTTTTGGCAACTAAGTGGAACAGTGGATAAATTACCAGATCTGGAGTCAGGTAGACTAATATTCATGAGTTCTTCAAATCCTGCCTCAAACACTTACTAACTATGTGGTCCTAGGCAAGTCACTTAACCTTATTTGTTTCAGTTTCTTCACCGATAAAATGAGCTGGAAAAGAAAATGGCATGCTACCCCATTATCTTTGCCAAGAAAATCCCAAATGGGGTCACAGAGAGTCAGACACAACTGAAACAAGAAAACAACAACAAAGGTTCCCTCTAGCTCTAAGTGTCTATAAACTTGTGAGCTAACTGAGGGGACAAATTCTATTAACCCTTCTAACCTTCTTTCAAAGAAAGTTTTCTGTAGTGTTTGACTTCACCATACTCTCCTTTCCCTCCCAGACTGAACAGAAAGAAAACAAATAAGCCACATAACTGTCTCTGTTGTCTGCTCTGAGACAGAACTCCTCCAAAAGAGATCTTTCTAGTACTCTAAGGTCTCTTGCCTTTATGCCTTTATCTTTCTTTCTATTTTTTCTTTCTGTTTTGATTTGAGAGACCTCATTTCAGTTCTTCCTCTTTGCTATTTGCCTTGCATCTATGAACACGGAATCCCTTGGCAGCTGAGGTTGCCTCTAGCAGTAGCTTGAAACTCATATATTGTTCTGTTTCACAGACTTTTTAAGAGTTACCAAAAAAAAAATCTGCTTATAAGAGAAACTGTTTCTAAGCAGTTTCTTTAAAGGTCAATCTTCCCTTTATTGTAAAATATTTCAAAATTTCTATACTGAAACTTAACAAGATTTTTAAATAGAGGTTTAACTACTTTCATAACAACATAAATTTTCACACCTATAGTAAACACTTTCTGTGCCAGTGAAGAAATCTATCTCCTAGAATCCTTAGCTTCCTTCGAAAGATAGCTTTGTTCCAACATGTCTGCCCATTATCTGTGTCCCCTTCCAGTTGCTATGACTTTCCCTTTTTTATAATTTACTTTTTCCAATTCACAATCATTTATTTCCCTTCCCTCCTATACCCAAAAGGTAAAAAAAAATCCTCGTAATAAAAGTGGACAGTTAAGCAGAACAAATCCCCTTTATTGTGCATAAAATGTATGCCTCATTCCTCATCTTTAATCCATCAGTCAATAAGTCCTCTGTCAGAATATTAACAGCATTTTTTTATCCTCTTTGGTCCTCTAGAATCATGGCTACTCACTCTGTTGATCAAAGATTTTAAGTTTTTCAAAATTATTTTTCCTTTATTATTTGTTTGTTACATTAAAGTTCCCAAATATATATTTCTCTCCTATCATCCCTGTAATAGATGAAACACCATTTAATAAATATGTGTATGTGTATATGTATATATATATATATATATATATATATATATCACAGCATTTACAAAGTTTTATAACATTTTGGTCATCACTTTCCCTTTCCTAAAAAGCTTTGGTATTGCTTCATATTTACCAAACATCTACCTGATCCAAGATTCTAAGTCTGTTTCCTCATTTGTAAGGGATAGGATCTAGACTAGTGGTTTTGCAGGTATTGGGAACTTCCACCTGAGGAAATTCTACCAATTCATTCACCACTTTCCCTGCAACTTGTAGGCACAATGTCAAATTCAGTAGAAATGAGGGTCACTAATTGGTACAGAAGGATCCCAGGAGGTAGCCTTATTGACTTAGAAAATCACTGTATCCAACTATATATTTTTATTTTGTTAAATATTTTCCATTTATATATTAGACTAGAACTGGCCCCTGGCTACGTGTTTGACACCTCTGTGGTAGAGCATGACGAAACTAAGGTGTTTGTCCAGAGTCACACAGACAGTATATGTTAGAGAAGGCACTTGAACTTGGATCTCCTTGGTTCCGTCAGATCTTGATCCACTGTACTGCACTACTTTTGCAAAATGGAGGTAATAATGGCACTGCCAAGTTATTATCAGAATCAAATTGTGCATTCATAAATGAGTACGTGCTATAGATATAGATAACATATGTATATATGTATGTGTGTTATTTATATGTAAACATAAGGACATAATCTGTATATTGACATTGTGCATATGTATATAAATATATATGTATATATATAAAGCACGTTGTAAATTTAAAAATTAGATATAAATGCTACTTATTACTATCATTGTTTACTTTCTTGTTTATTTGTCTGTATCCCTTCCCTAAATGGACTAGACTTTTTCAGGGGAGAGGCCATCTCCATTTTTGTCATTGTCCCTAGCCTTGTACATAATTAAGTACCTAAAAATGTTGCTATAATTAATTTACCATCAAAAAGGTCAGTAAAAATGTCACATGTCCCTAGACATCAAGTGATGACAGGAATGGCAGAGAATCACCAAATGGTCATAAGCTTTTGAAGTCTTTTGACAAACAAGTGTGAATCCAGAAGAATGAAAAGGGCACGAGAAACCATTTCACTTTAGGAATACTTGAAGGAACCAAAGATGTTTAGTCTGGAGAAGAGAAGACTTAAGGGGGAAATATTCAATGTCATTGATTTGTTGTCTGATCTGAAGTATGAGATCCAGTTTTGTTCCAACATTTTAGAAATAACAAAGACAAGTGAGAATGTAGTCAGAGGACAGTGACAAAAATAATGAAACTAGAAATCATACTGCAAATAGATGAATTTTTAAAAGTATGTTTATTCTAAAGAAAAATCAGGAGAGGGGAAAAGGGGAGGGGAAACATGACAACTGTCTTTGGGTATAGAAAAGGCTGCTTTTTAGAAGAGGAGTTACATTTATTTTTAGCCCAGAAGCTTTGACTAGAAGGTAAAGAGGTAGTTTGGCTCAATACAAGGAGGAGAAGCCTTTCTAACAATTAATGCTAAAAGTCATATGACCTGACAGTAATTAATGAGTTTGAGATTATTCGATGTCAACAAAATGAGAATTTTAATGGACCATTGATGTGAATCTGAAAGGACCCTCCAAATCCATCTATTTTAGGGATCTTTGCAACCCCAAGAGATCCATATTATATAGGGTGCATGATAGGATAAGGAAAATTTGTTATCTTTATTTTCACTGATTTCTAATTGAAAGTTTGCATTTCCTTCCATTTTTAAAAAAAATATTATTCTGAGAAGGGAACCAAAGGTTTCATTTGTCTTCCAAAAGAGTCAATGACAAAAAAAATGTTAAAAACTGATCTAATCTAATTGCCCCTTTTTACAGATGAGAAATTTGTATCTTTTTACAGATTAAAAAATCTGGCATATATAGAGCCAAATGATCTTGATCAAGGCTGCCTAGTTAATAGGTACCAATGGTGTTATTCTAATCCAATATACTCTGACTATACCACCACTGGTCTTTAAATGACCACTCTTATGAAAGATATTCCTTGTCAAGTATAGTCTGTGATTTCTCTGCTAACTATGAATCCATGATTTTATAAAATAGTTCAAGGACTCAGATATGAAAGAGGAAGTAGAAGCCGATGGACAAAGCTGGGGCCAATAGGAAGAAAAATGAAAAGGAAGATTTCCATTCAATGTTAAAGATAAATTTAAAAGATAATAATTAGCACTGTCCTAAAATAATAAGTTACCTCAAGAAAATTAGGACACACTTCACTGGAAATATTCAAGATGATTCTAGATGACCACCTTTTAAGAATATTATAAAGAACATTCCTAATTTTGAGATACACCTGGGTAAAATAACAACTAATAATCCTTCGCACTTTCATCAATATCTCATATTAGAGATGTCCTCCAAAGATGACAGATCATTCCAATAATACCTGTCCAGTGCAGATATAGTGAAAGGACTGTCTCTTTGTTAGTATCTTATAGTTTTATTTTTAAAACTTCCTAGGATGTCAAATTCTTTGTAAAAATAACTCCTCTGTTAGCTTGTCTTCTGAATGTAGTTCACTTTCTTATCCGAATCTGTGTATAAATGTTCGTCCCTTCAACAAAGGAGTATTGAAATGAATCTCATTATCAATCCAATATGATCTTCCAAATACAATCTGACACAATATAATGGAATTGCTATTTTGGGGTTATTTCTACTCCCATCTCTCCAACCAAAATCATCACATTTACTAGAGTGTCTGTTGTTATTCTGGGATCCATTTCTATAGGTTAGTCACTCCAGTTTATAACATGAATAATGAACACTAATCTCTCAGACATTCTGGCTTTTTTTGGCCATCAAACAAAGATCATCAAGTAAGATGACCCCTGCAATACCCCCTAGATGAAAAACTCAAAGTAACTTTGACCATGAAGAATTAAATTTGCAAAAGGTAATGGAATCCAAATGCTGAGTTTGCATTTACAATATTTAGTTTAAACACAGCAATTGAAGTGCAAAGTAATACTCTAATAAGGATAGAAGTGTTTTCTAAGGTAACCAACTGGGAAGATAGATTTATAGATTCACTTGATCACTCACCTATCATTTCAGAGCCATATAATAATAGATGGAATTTATAAAATGCTTTTGAGTTTATAAAATGCTTCACAAATCACATCTCATTTGATCCTAACAAATCTGGCAGAGGGGGATAGGTGCTATTATTATCCTCTATCTAGGGAAACTAAGGCAGAGAGAGATTAAGTGATTTTCCCAGATCACCCAGGTAACAGAAGAAGCCAGATTTTAATGCAGGTCATCCTGATGTGAAGCCCAGTGCTTTATCCACTATACCAATAAGCCGCCATATCAGAAGGATTGATTCTTCTATGAAAAGCAAAACAGATTGGAGCATCAAAATTAAACCAAAGAGAAAATACATTAATAACATTATAGGTATACAAGTAAGTATGTATCTTCTTCAGTATGTCTGAAGTTACAAATATGATTGCCTGGAATAATGGATTTCTCAATGTAACTGATTCAAGGATAAAAAGAATAATATTGTAATTTGTGCATACATATATATACATATTGTTTAGAGTAGCATGTTTAGAGTACACATTGTTGGAAGAAAACAAGGATATTCAATCTGGAAAAGAGATGTTGAAAATAGAACACCAAACCTGATTTTAAATGCTGCCTTCTTCAAGTCATTTAACCTCTTTAAGCCTCAGCTACCTCATCTGTAAAACAGAAAATCCCAATAGTACACCTCTCACAAGGTCAATGTGAAACTCAAATAATCAACCAATAAGTATTCCTTAAGTACTGTCAGAAATACCTGAGCTCAAACCCAGGCTCAGAAACTTAGAAATTGTTTGACTCTAAAGAAAAGTCATTTAGCCTGTCTGCCTCAGTTTCCTCATCTGTAAAATAAAGATAAGACTAGAACCAATCTCCCAGGATTGTTGTGAAGATCAAATGAGTTAAGATTTGTAAAGTAGTTTGAAAACCTTATACTGTTATTTAAATAAAAGCTTTGTTGATATTATTATTAATAGCATCATTATGATTACTTTCTATGAAGGCAGAGGGACCTTCAAAAATTATACCAGACCTAGCTTTAGAGGATTGAAGAAATCTCTGACAATACAGGTGAATCACAGGGTTTTTTTCCAGTTGTGACAAGTAGAGTATATTCAATCCTCTATTAATATGAAACATTACCATTTTCTTGGGGAATAAAGGGTTTCAGTATCAAACTATAAAAATAAGGACACTGAAGCATAGGATCATACAAGTAACTGGGCCCCCAGGGCCTTAAAATTTTCAAATCAATTTTTAAAAAGTCTTCCCCATCTCCATCCACTATTACAAAACACAGAGATGTGCTTTAAAAGCTTATAACACTTTTCTCCTTGACAGAGATGTACAATCACTGTGTTGGACCCTAAAATATATTCTTCCAAATCTAGACTTATTATTGAACCTGATTATTTGTCTTCATGACATTATTAGACATCTAAAATACAATTTTTAAATGAAAGAACTTCATAATGTGGTTACCCAGAAGAGTTCTGTCTAGTTCATGAGAGAACATTTATCTCAAACTATATTGCTGGGATGATATTTTAATACTGCATGATTCACTTAACAATCTATTAATTATAGCAGAATTTCACAAGCACCTTCATCTGCTTCTATAAACTAGATTGTTTAAAGAAACTTTTGCTTCTCTTAAAATAGTTGCCAACTTTCCAAAGAACTCTACTCAGAATTATTAATCAGTTATGAGATTTTTATTCCAAGCCATTTTCAAGCAAGTTGAATTTTGTGAAAAACTTCATAATAGACCTAAAAAAATGACAAGTTTCTGTCATCATTTGAAATTATCTATTATGGTTTAAAAGCAGTTCGGTGGTGCACTGGAAAAAGTAATGAGCCTGGAGCAAATTTGGCCTTAGATACTTATTAATTTTGTGACCTTGAGTGAAACCCTTTACTTCTGTCTGGCTCAGTTTCCACCTTTGTTAAATGGGAATGATTATATAAATTACTTCCCAAGATTCTTTTAGGGACCAAATGATATGGTATGTGGAATCTGGCTTGGAAAAGTTAAAGAGCTATTTAAAGATTAATTATCATACTGTTGTCATTGTTAATTATTTCCTTTGAAAATATGTTATGTCCATGTACATTACAATCAATATCATATGATAGTCTTTTTATTTACAGTGAATCATAAACTTTTGGCACCCATTATACCTACAAATATATTAGAACTATATGAATATATAGAAATAGATATGAACAGAGATGTATATCTATCTATATATGTGTGTATGTATATATGTATGGTTATACACCATTTCTGATTTCTTTTAAATAGTTTAATTATATGCATGAATCTTTCACTGATGCAGGGGAAATTGCTGCTTAAATTTAGAAAAACTAGTCAGCTAAAGTTGCCATATTGTAATATTTCTGATTACTTCTAGAATGAACTTGCTTATATATCATGTCCCTCAAGGAAGTTAAAGATGGACGCAAAAGTTCTCTGATAAATCAAAATATTTGCAGCACCACTTTTTACAGTAACAAAATTTTAGAAACAAAGAGGCTGTCAATCAATTGAGGAATGAATTCACAAAAAACATACAATATTATTATTACTGCACTATAAGAAACAAGTATAGCCAGAGAAAGAAACTTGGGAAGATTTGTATACATTTATGCAAAGGAAACTAAACAAAACACAGAGGATATTCTCAATGATAATAACATAAGGAATACAGTAAAAAGCATGTGCTAAAGAGTATAAGAATTCATATAAGTTCCATGGCCATTTGACTCTAGAGGACAGATGCATGAAACTTAGATACCTCTTGTTGGTAGAAAGGCATCCAACTACAACTGATGAATAATGCACGGACTTTTAGCCATTTTAATGTGTGATGATTTTAATGTTGTTTTGCTTATCTATGCTACTTTGTATGGAAAGGTCAGATTGAGGGGAATGATTTTGAATTGGGGTGAATAGGGAGTGTTGTTATAATGATGTGATTTAATTGATATGGGAAAATCCCAGGACAGAAAATCCTCCCACCAAAGCAGATCATCAATTCTTCTGTGATTTATCATCTTGGCGAGGTGTCTGAGGGTAATTGACTTGCCCATAATTACACTATGCAGAATTTGGATCCAGGTCTATCTGACTCCAAACTTAGGTTATCTTCTATCCCAGTGGCTTCCATTTAGGGGATCCCAATGATGGTATAAGTAGTTCATGCTAAAAATTTTAAGTGGCACCTCAATTAGTAAATAATTGCCCAATTATGTTAAAATATTTTTTCTTCAATGACAAGTCTGTGCATGTTTGAAGTATTATAGGCTTATTTTTACAGCTATTCAAAATTGATCAATAATTTTAGTATAGCAATTTCATCAAACTCTTAACTGCTTCTACATGCAAAGTGTTCTTGCAATGTCTGACCTTGTTATCAAATTGTTTCCAAACTGCCTCAAAGGTTCAACATTTAAGCAAGAACAAATTTTCAATAAATGATCAGATAACTGAATATATTATTATTGTGTTCTATAACCTGTACCAGTATAACTCCTTTGTTTATGTTACCTTATAATTGTGTATCACAAGCTGTTTGATCACAAGATCAATATGTTACAAGCATTTGTATTCTTGCAGCACAAATATCTGCCTGCTTAAAAACCATGATCTCTGGGCTTATACAATATAAGCCATCTTGAAACCATTATGGACATGCCACAGAATTTTATATTATATTGCCTCCATTGCATTTTTAAGGATATTTTTCAATTTAAACATCTTCAATGAAACACTCTTTTTAAAACAATTGGGAAGTTGCAGAAAAGTTCAACATTGGGAAAACAGCCTAATTAATCATAACAAATAACAAAGATAGTAAAAAATTATCTTATTATTTCAATAGATGCAAAAATCCTTTAGCAAAGTTAATTTTTCAAAGTTCAAAAACTAGTAATTATGAAAAAATTATTTTTCAGTACACTCAAAGCCATGCATCTAAATGCATTGCACAAAATCTTAGTTCTAATAAGAACTATAATTGCTTGCAATGGGGAAACACTCAAAACTTTCCTACTACAAACAGGGTTAGAACAAAGACACCCCATTTCTCTGCAATGATTTAATAGTTGAGATAAATACTAGAGAGAGGAATAATACAAGAACAAAGAGAAATATTTTTTTCCTATTTGCAGGTAACATAAGAGTGAATTTAGATAATTTATGAGAATCAGTGAAGAACTAATTGAAGTAATGAATACCTTTAACAAAGTAGCAAGACGCAATCCACAAAATCTTTTCTTTGTCTGTATAGCAATAAAAAAAACATGGGTACATGGAGTGTTCATGAAGGACTAGCTCCTCTGATGTGAAGGCTTGCCGAGCTCTTTTCAGGGCTGCTCATCTATCTTTCATGTCCACCTTTCATCCAGCTGCCATTCATCTCAGTAGATGTGTTAAACCAGACTGAGGATAAACAACTTTATCTTCAAACCAACTTTGAAGAATCAGTCTTCAAATCTTTGGTGAGTTAGTGGAATGTCTACTCCTAGCACATGAAGATTTCTCCCAGTGTAACAAGTGGATGAAAACAATTTGTTACAATGGCTAAGAATGCAACTGAAGCAGGTGCTATGGAGTGCTTAGAGCGTGTTCAGACATTGAAAATATCAAGGTCATCCACTGCATCCTGGACCATCCCCAGTTGTCCACACTTTTGTTTTACCACTGGATTTTAATAACTCTGGAGGAGAGAATGAAGCTGAAGATTTTGTGCAACTCTGCATCAATTAAATCCAATTCACTGATTGATCCAATCATTCTGGAGGACAATTTGGAACTATGCCCAAAGGGTGCTAAAAGATTGTCTGCCCTTTGATCCAGCCATAGCTCTGCTGAGTTTGTACCCCAAAGAGATAATAAGGAAAAAGACTTGTACAAGAATATTCATAGCTTGTACTCTTTGTGGTGGCACAAAATCAGTGGGGGAATGCCTGAACAAATTGTGGTATCTGTTGGTGATGAAATACTATTGTGCTAAAAGAAACAATGAACTGGAGGAATTCCATGTGAACTGGAATGAACTCCAAGAATTGATGCAGAGTGAAAGGAGCAGAACCAGGAGAAAATTATACACAGAGACTACACTGTGGTACAATTGAATGTAATGGACTTCTCCATTAGTGGCAATGCAGTGATCCTGAACAACTCGGAGGGATTTATGAAGAAGAACACTATCCACATTCAGAGGAAAAAATGTGGGAGCAGAAATAGATAAGAAAAGCAATTGCTTTATTACAATGAATCAAGGGGAATATGATTGAGTATGTCAACTCTAAATTATCCTAGTGCAAACATCAACAACATGAAAATAGGTTTTGCTCAAGGACACATGTAAAACTCAGTGGAATTGCATGTCAGTTACAGGAAGGGGTGCAGGGAGGGGAGGGAAAGAAATATGATTCTTGTAACCAAGGAATAATGTTCTAAATTTACTAATTGAATAAAATTTTCAAAATAAAAAAATAAAAATAAATAAATCCAATTCATTTGCAAGTCAATACATCACCCCATAATGTTTTTAGTCCTTTTCAAAACAAAAGACAACACTAGAAACAAAAAAAAATACAATTTCAAATAACTATAAAAAGTTATACTCCACTTGGAATTGGACCTACAAAAATTTGTGCAAAATTTATGTAAATAACTTCTCACTCTCCCTCATCTAACATGATTGAACAAATTGTCAAATATCTTTTCTATGTCCACATTTCTCATATCTGTTCTTTTGCAGAGCCACCAGCTTAGTTCAAGCCTTCATCAAATTTCCTGAAAATTATTTCAATGGTCGCCTTCTGGAAGTCTAAGCCTACTCATCTCATCCTCCAAACTCAAAAAGAGTACATCTGACTATGTCACTCTTCTACTTCATTAGCTCCCTTACTTCTAGTATCCCAGGCAAACTATTCAGTTTTCAAAATCCTTCAAAGCCTGCTTTTCTGTCTTTCTACCTTGTTATATATTATTTCCATTCTTTGTGAGGATCAAAATGGCCTCTCTATTCCTGGCCCACCTATACTTAATCTTTCTTCTCCCTACAGTTAAACTGGACACTATGGCTAAAATGAATTCCTCTTCACTTGTATCTCATAGAATGCATCTCTTCCTTCTTGATTCAAACACTACCTTCTACACAATGCTGTTCTTAACTCCAGCATTTCTAGAATATTCCAAACTACCCTTCACTTGACTACTTTGTACATTATATTTATTCTCTTTGCATTTATTCTATATACTAATATATGTACTTATCTTCCCCATCAAAATATAAACTCCTTGAGAATTGTTTCATTTCTTTTCTTTTAGAGACTGGGTCCCCTTATCTCATCTGGGCTGGAAGTAGAGTACTTTTCATGGGCCCAATACCAATACCAATCAACAAACCCTTAACCTTCTCCATTTTTCTAACCTGAGCTAGTCCACCCCTGTTTAACCCTCTGCTCCTGGGGACTCACCATACCTGTGCCAAACTCAGTACAGACCTCCAAAATAACTATAGCCCTACTACATTTCAGAACTCCCAAACTCAAGTGATCTTAGACTCCAGAAATCCTCTATGGGTAAAGATAACTTTGTTCATTGTATTTATATTCCCAAAATCTAACAGTTCCTGTCACACAGGAACTGCTTAATTTCCTGACTGATTGATTACCTCACAAATAATTCTTTACAATAATAAAAAGAGATGAGTACATTGAGAGATGTTCTAGATTCATGGGTCATTCCAAAATAATGAAAGTCACAATGCTACCACAATTAATCTATAGATTTGGTGCTATACCAACCAAATTACCTAAAAATATTTTTTAAGATCTAGCCACATCTTACAACAAAATTTATTGATAAATTTGAGTGGGCATCAAAATCATAAGATCTCAAATTTCATCTAGTACAACCCATTACAGAATAAGAATACTTCTTACCCTATTCATGGTGCATGATCATCCATACTTCACTTAGACTTCAACAAATGGGAACCCATTACCTTCTAGAACAGTATATTTGCCTTTTGAGAAGTTCCAATTATTAGAAAGCTCTTTTTATGTTGAGTTGAAATTTATCTTTCTACACATTCTACTCAATTGCCTTCTTCCTTCTGAAGACAAGTAAAATATCCTTTTTTCTATATGGCAACACTTCAAACACTTCCCCAGTAACTCTTCTGTCTTCAAAGTAAGCACATCCATTTCTTTCAATCCATTCTCTTCTAGATTGATATTAGTTATTTTGTGTAGCTTCCTAGAATAAATCATATGTAGAATCTAAAACTAAAAACAATACACTTGAAGACTCACTAGAGCAAGAACATAGTAGATAATTCCTCTTCCTTGAATGGGACAATGTACATTTCATAATGCATCTTTAAATCATGATAACTTTTTTGGCTACCATTTTGCTCTAGTGACATATTTAACTTGTGGTTCACTGAAATATGAATATTTTCTAGATGAATTGTTATCTAGCCATACTCCCCCTATCCTATCCATATGGAGTAGATCTTTGAACCTAAATGAAGTTACATTTATCTCTACTAAATTTCATTTTATTAGATTTGACTGGTAATAACTGTTTGTATCCTCATGCTGTCATCTAATAGATAACCATGCCTTCAAGTTTCATGTCATAGGAAGTTTTGATCAATGCAATATCAATTTCTTGGTTGAATTTACTGATTAAAATTATTGAATAGCATAAGTTCAGGAACAGATAGATCCCTAAGGGCTATACTAGAGACTCCCTTTTAAAATGAAGCCAAGCAATTAATGATAGCTCCTGGGTTTGGACCAGTTATGAATATAACTTACTACATTGTCACCAATCTACACTTGTCTCTCTTGTCCACAAGCAGAGTATGAGCATTTCCAAAGACTTTGACGAATTACAGGTTTATTGTGTCCAAGACAGTTCCTTATTCTACTTATATTATAACCCCTATCCAGGAACAACAACAAAAAAAAATTCTGACACAGTATAGTCTTGAATATGAACTAACTCTTAATGATTATTACTTGCCTTTCTAAATATCCATGAACCATCACTTAATAACACTTTTAAAATGTTTCTCAGATTCTAATTCAAATTCACCATCCTGTTGTAATGGTTATGTCTATTTGGATCTTATCATGAAAAATAATCCTCAACCACCTCTTTGTGAAATGAGAATGTTAGATCTTAAATCAGGATACCTGAATTTGAATCTCAGCTCTGTTACCTGTTAACTGCTTGACTATAGCAAGCCATTGAGTCTCAGTTTCCTTATATTTAAAATGGGTATTAATAATTCTTGCCATGCCTATCTCATAGGATTTTTGTAAGAAAATATTTTTCTTTTTCTCAAACCCTTAACTTCTGTCTTAGCATTGATAGTAAGTATCAGTTTCAAGGCAGGAGAGCAGTAAAGGCAAGGCAGTTGGAATTGATTGATTTGCTAAGAATCTCACAACTAGGAAATGTCTGGGATTGCATTTGAACCCAGGACTTCCCACCTCAGGTCTGGCCCTCTATCCATTGAACATCTAGCTGCCCCCAGGAAAGTATTTTTCAAACTGGAAATATAACTTACACATAATGCCTACACAGAAAAAATTAAAGAAGTTCAGAAGACATAAATAGGGCAATTTGTTACTACTCTGTTAAATTTAATATATACTTATTTTTCAATGTGTAATAGAAATTACCAATTCTATATCCAATCTTCTTTCCTGTTTATCTTAGAATATTAGTGTTTGTGTTTTATCATAAGGCTCATAATAAAACAAAATTTAATTTTAAAAATGTAAGCTTTGGAGCCTTGCATTTCTTTTACGTAGGTAACAAGTTTAAACAGAATAAATTTCAAATCTTCTTGACTTGAATGAGAAAGCAAGCACAGTATTGCACATAGCTTCCCCTAAGATCCTTCTAACTAGCAAAACAGAGCATGTGCATGCCACCATGCTACTGCTTGAGAAAAGCAGGAAGAAATTAGGGAAATACATCAGAGGAACCTTCTGCTTACATGAGCAGTAAGGGGGTAAAATCATGAAAATGTACATTTTCTAGCTCGCCTGTTTATAGACAGATACAATTTGTAACGTGAATTATGTCTAATTCAGGATCATGGTCACCAAGTCATCCCACTCTGTATCTCTTCTTCCAATACTTGGTGCCAGTTGTCAGATTGATGGGATATGGTTCTCTAAGAATCGATTGCTTTAAGTGTGTGAATATAAGTATGAACAGATGGTCCAGATATATTAATGGATCATAGGACTATAGACCTAGAGTTGAAAGCCATCTTAAAGGTCATCTTACTGAAAAGGAAGCTGAAGTTCAGAGGGGATATATAAAGGACTTACCCAATGTCACACAGGTAGCATGTGGCAGAAGACATTGGTCCCATGAATCCAATTTCAGCACCCTTTCCATTATTGTAGCTAATAGGTACACAGGAACATTTATAGAAAGAAAGTGAAAACAGCAAATAGATGGACCTCTAGGTTAGGGATTTGAAAAGAACAGTAACAAAAAATGTATTAAGATACCATTTTGCACATTGCTTTGCTCAGCATTTTGGGAGATAATAAATTGAAAAAAGGCACAGTCGCTGTCCTTAAGGAACTTACCCTTCCAGCAGGTATGTGACTCAAAAATAATTACAATACACAATACAGAACAGCTGTATTAGAAACCAGTAAAACAAAGTGCCAAGTGAAGCACAGGGGAAAATGTGGTCATTGCACATCTCCAGAAACAGAAAGGAGATTTTTTTTTTATTTAAGCCTTACATGATAAATAACTTGTTAATTATAAGCCATTCATATAGCGCTTTAAGGTTTGGAAAATGCTATACTGAATCCATGGGAAAAGGAAATGGCAAACTACTCCAGTATCCTTGCCAAGAAAACTCCATGGATAATTATGATTCAGAAGGTCATAAAGAGTCAGACAGAATTGAAAAACTGATCAACGACATACATACAGGTATTATCTCATTTGATTCTGACAATAATACTGTGACATAGATGCTGTTTTCTTTATTTAATGGATGAAGAAACTGACACTGAGAGAAGTTAAATGAATTTCTGGGTCACACATCTAGGAAGTGTCTGAGGCAGAATCTGAGCTCAGGTCTTCCTAATTCCTCTTACCCTCAGTACCACCCAGCTGCCTAACAATTAAATTGTCAAAGAGATAGATGAAAGACACTAAAGACAATGGGAAAAACCTGAGTAAAAAAAAATCAGAGAGAAACAGTGGGTAGATTATATGCCACAAGGGCCAAAGATAAGCAAGAAGAGGGATAGGGAGGGGTAGGTAGGGGGTTATGAAAAGAAAATTGGGAAGTAGGTGATTTCCATCTCTGATCTTCCCTATTAAACACTACCTTTAATTTCCACTTGGGGCTTTACAATGGTGTCACCTCTTCCATCCCACAACAAGAAACTTTCTTCTATACCATCTTGCTTTCCTCTGACCACCTCTTAATCCTGAAAATTTTAATATATAACCCCTTTCCAAGATAATTTTAAAAGAGGGCTCTTTTGGGGGAAGATGGAAGATTATGTAAGAGACAAAGAAAATGAAGATATGGGTTTCCATTCCTTCCAAAATTGGTGTTCTTCTCCATCTCTTGATAAGCCCTGGGATGCTACTGTTGGGTAAGTTTACAGGCATCTCTAGATCATTAGGTTGTTGATAATCGCTGTCATTCATAGTTGATCATTGTACAATGATCTAAGACAATTCTAAGGGACTTAAGACAAAAAATGCTATCCACCTTCAGAAAAAGAGCTGAAGGAGTCTAAATGAAGATTGAAGCATACTTTAGAGTTGACAGAGCTTGAAACACAAAGATATTTGTTCAGCCTCAGGAAAGAAGAGTCAGTTTCCTAATAAGATAAAACATGACTAAGAACCTATAACCTGACTATATGTAGTAGTAGTAATGAGTAGTAGATTGATCTTCTAAGTTCATTCTCTTGATCTGATGTCTTTTGTTATAGTTGAGCAGAAATGCAAAAGTTTCACTACATATCACATATCCATATACACAAGTTGGCTGTAAAAGGACCTTGGCTCTATCCCCACTCTTTCTTTTTCTACCTCATAGCTTTTTTATTTGTTTTTTTTTATTCTCTTATCTTCAGAGAAATGGAGGAATACAGAGGATAGTGACTTCTTCATGACTAGTTAAGAGATAAAATGCTACTCAGGTGGTCAGAAGGGTGACCAACAATTTCTTTCTTTTCTTTTCTGTCTTTTCCTCTGTACTTTGGAAGTCTGTAACTTCATGTCAAAGTACTTCCAGATGAGGTGATTCATTTCTATCATTTTTTTCAAAAATAATAGTGTTTTATACTTGTGAAATTATTGTTAAGAATTCCATTTTCATTGCACGGAATTCATTTGGATAGATTTATCCATATATATTGAGGCAGAAATTCCCATTCTCCATAGTTTTGATATTGTGTTGTTTGCATACCCACTATCGGGCTAAGAATTTTCCAAGTAGGCCTATTTCCTGATTTTATTTCATTTTATTTTTGGTCTGTACATTTATATTTTGGTCTGTGATTTCATTAGAATGGAGTACTCAGATTTAAATAGGCAGAAGAGAACAGGCTAAATACCTTTAGAAATTTTTCAACAACTGCTTGATCACATGGGTCGATGGGGATATGATTGGGGATATACTCTAAATGATCGCCCCAGTGGAAACATCAACAAAATGGAAATAGGTTTTGATCAAGGACACATATAAAGCCCAGTGGAATTGTGCATTGGCTATATTGGCTATGGGAGTGGTTGGGGGAAAGGGAGGAAAAAAACATGACTCGTTACCCAGGAAAAGTATTCTAAATTGACTAAATAAAATTTTTAAAAAAGAAAATTTTCAAATTCTTTTTAATGACCAAAGTCCATCATTTAAATACCAATATTGTTCTGTCTTTGTAGATCCATAGAATGAAAATAATTCCCCAAAACTGAAAATTAATATATAACAAAGGATTTTATATGTATATATGATGGAAGTTAGCAAGCTGTATTATTTAACCAAGGAGTAACTTCAAGAAAGAACAGAAATAGAACATATCAACCAGAAATAGAGAAAAGTCAAAGTTGAACTACTCACATAGCAAGGGAAAGGAATTTCAGCTGGACAATCTAGGTGTTCTACTTGTATCCTCATAATACCATATGAATTCAATTTAGACATTGAGTATGTTGAGTGCCCTACTACTCTCTTGTGCATTCATAGAAGGACATATGTAGGAATCTCACGGGTGACAGATATGAGATTAGGTGGTGCAAAGGACAGAGCACTAGATCAGGAATCAAAAAGACCTGAATTCAAATCCAGCATCAGACACTTACTAGCTATATAACCCTGTGCAATTTTTAACCACCGTCTGTCTCAGTATCTTTATCTGTAAACTGGGAATAATAATAGCATTCACTGTCTAGAGTTGCTTGTAGGTCCAAATGTAATAATATTCGTAAAGTGTTTTGTGAGCCTTAAAACACCTTATTATGGCCAGATATTTCATGGATCAGTTACAGTCTGCCTCACTGTAGGGAACATTCAAATCAATGGGATCTTTGATCCATTTGTATATGTGGGGATTTCAAATATGAGCAATCCTTCTATGTGGGCATTATTACACCTGGTACTATACAACATGATCTGAAATTGATGGAATACTCACTTATCAACTTGGGAACACGACTTAGCGTATTTTAGAAAGACCTTACAAATAAACGGTTCAACAGAGGAAGACTGATTCCCCAGTCACTAGGGCTATGCCAAGTACATCTAAAACAGTGGTTCTCAACCTTTCTAATGCTGTGACCCCGCAATACAGTTCCTCATGTTACAGTGACCCCAAACCAATAAATTATTTTGGTGGCTACTTCAAAACTGTAATTTTGCTACAGTTATGATTCAAAATGTAAATACCTGATATGCATTATGTATTCTCATTGTTACAAATTGAGAGGTTGAGAACTGCTGATCTAGAGCATACAGATGCCTAGGGAATGGTTAGGAAATGTAGAGCTAAAGTATAACTCCTCTGAATACCTTCCAAGGGCCAGCACAGAAATATGCACACATCAGGGAATTCTCTTTCTGTCCCTGGAAGCTTACCTGACTCAGAACAACTATCCCATACGTAGCCAAATCTGTCAAAACGGCATAAAATAGCAATCAGCCTAATAACTGCTGATAGCAAGCACAGTTATTCTTCTTCCTTAAATATCTCAACTACATCCTATCCCTGAATATCGGTACTGGCTGTACAACAAAGGCTAGCTTGGGTGTACTATAGGAATAATTGAGCTGGTGCCTATCAGCTCAGCTCTGCCACTAACTGATCCTGATGCTGATAATTCTGGAGTACTAAACTTCATAGAGTGAAAGCCACCAAAGACCTTGTAAGTCCTCTAATCTAGTGCCCTCAATTCATAGATGATGATACCAAGTGCTTGGAGAGGCAAAGTGACTTCCCCCAAATTCCACAGGCGGTGAGTGACAGAATCTAATTTCAACTTCCAAAGAAGATGATGAAATGGAATTAAGAACTAAATTCTTCTCACCATGGGCTATATTGCTACTACTATGGCTGCTATGTTAAGCACAGGGAATAAATATTCCTCTTTCTCTCCTTAATCATTTAGGGTAGTTATCTCAGAGGTATAAGGAAAAGAACATCAGAAGGGACCTATATAGTCATTGAGTTGAATGCCCTTATTGTACAAATGAGAAACTGAGAGCCCAGAGAAGGTATGTGAACTACCCATGAACACACAGATAACAAAGGACAGAATCAGGACTTGAACCCAGGAGCTCTGACCCTAACAGAATTCTCTTTGGAATCTTTTCTTTGGAATCTAGAATTGAGTGTAATATTTTGGATGTTTTATAAGTATGAGTTATTTTATAAATTTGATTTAACTTTATGAATTTGATGATAATGATGATGATGATGATGATGATGATGATGATGATGACAGCAACACAGAAAGAAAGGGGTCAGTAACAAGGGGTTAAAGGTAAAATAAATAAATAAATAAATAAATAAATAGTCACAGCTAGTTTTCCCTTTATGAAGTACAAAGTTCTTTGATTGAATTAGAAAGGAAGCCTATTCATTGACCTAGAAAAGACTAGTACACTCCCTGTTGGCCCTTAAAAGATAGTCAAACAATTAGAATCAGTTCAGACAAGAATCAGCAATCCAAGAGGAATCGGGGACCAATGGAGCTGGCGGGATAGAAGTTCTGAGAAGCTGGATGAGCATAAGAGAAGAGCAGCTGCTATAAAAGCCAGGAACCTGAGTACAAAGTAGTATAGGCAAATTAGGCACAAGCTACATCATGATAGATGTTATTGTTAAACTTCCCCTTTGCCCATAACTGACTACAAACCTGAAGGTAGCATGTCTGCATTTCCTTTATCCCACAGAGCAAACAAAGCAGTATTGAATTTCCTTTCTCTTTCACCTAGTCTGTCTTGTCCAAATGTAGTAACCAGACCCATTAATGATGCCTCAAATTAGTGTTTAATTTCATTTGATTTTTGAACACTTCCTGTTTCTTAGGGAGAGCCTGTTATGAGTGACAGAGAAAGAGAGAATGAGAGAGAGAGAGAGAGAGAGAGAGAGAGAGAGAGAGAGAGAGAGAGAGAGAGAGAGAGAGAGAGAAATTACTTGTCCCCACAAGATAATATTTATAGGCACAGATCCCCAGAGAAACCAAAGTGAAATACTTGTCTCTAACTTCCAAGAAAACTCCACCAATTTGTTGACAAGACTGGGGGAGAAATGACAACACTTACTCTCATTTCCATGCTGGATTTAAAGCAAGTGTTCAAGCCAAATGATTTGTAAAGAAAGGAACTTAAGCCTCCTAAGTCTCAACTCCGTCACAGCTTTCCGGAATTCATACCAAAGCCCACAAACTGAGACTCCCATCAAAGAATATCACACTCCATATGTGTCAGCTAAATCCTCTTCACTTCCCACTGCTTTCCCTGGTTTTGTGCAGGTTCCCAGATTTCAACCATCTTCACACTAAAATGAATCACATAAAATCAAAAACTTCAAACTCAATGAAAGAGAATTCAGAAACCCTTTCTGTTTGATGCCCAAAACTTATGTTTTCTCCTTTCTAGCTACAACATTTAGACAGCATCAGTCTCAGGAATAACAACAACAGATCCCAATCAGATAGTGACTTCAGAACTTAACTCACAACAGGGTTCTTGTAGGGCAACACAAAAATTATCATCCCCATTTTTCAAATGAAGAAATCAAAAGTTAAAGGAAGCAAGCACTTATTGGGTATCTACAGTGTTCCATGGACTGTGCTATGGACTGGCAATATGAATTTTAAATAATAATAGATGGCATTTTATAGTTCTTTGTGGTTTGCCAAATTTTTTACATTTTTTATCTCATTTGATCCTCACAACAACACTATGATGTAGATTATATTATCCCCATTACCCACAAGAGATTTAAAGAGACTCATGCAGGATCACATAGCTAGGATTTGAACAAGGATTAGATCTCAAGTCTTCCCAACCCCAAATCTAATAATGTACTCCCTTTACCACCTAGCTGTCCTTAATAAGACAGTTCATGCCCTAAAGACATTTAATTAGTTACTTGTCCAATGTCTTACAACTAGTAAGTGTCAGAAATGGGATTTGATTCCAGATCTCTGGATTCCATTGTCCTACTCCCTTTCTCTTGTATAGTCTTGAAGTTTCTAGAACTGGAAATCAAAACTTCTGCTGATTTCAGAGGATCTTTATACACAAAACTACATTAAGAGTGAAAAGAAACCAGTCTGAACTGAAGAGTTCCTTTCATTTCTTAATTCACAATCTCTATCTTAACACTGAATGGCTATAGATTGAGCTTTCCCAAGCCATTAACTCAGCTGAAGCAATGGGAACCAAGCTGCTCATTTCATTTCTGAAACTATCTACTGGCTAACTTTGTCTGGCTTGCTTTTAGGTTACTTAATAATGAGTTGCCTGAGGTTGAGAGATTTGCCCAGTGTCATGGAGCAAATCCATAACAGGTTAAGGATTAGATGTCACAGATTCTGAATTTCCAAGTGACTGCTGAGTGTGCCCAATCCTACCTCTTCCTGTATTCTATAAAAGGTTTATCTTTAACCTTTCAATTGATTAACCATCAGAAGCTGTAATGAGACATCTAGCCAATACTTTCTATTATAAGTAGAGGCATCGCTGGCCACACAAACTACTTCCCATCACATAGGACTCAGGCAGAGGTCCTTCAGCTTTTCCTTTTCTCTCTATCTTACCTCCACTCTCCATGAACACACATTCTACCAATTGGCAGAAGACATGGAACCTGGAAGAATCAGTCATCCCATGTACCCATTTTTCAATTATCAAGACAAGTAATTTGTCTTTTTTATATACACTTCCACAGTAATAAGGCTATCACATAAATATGTCCTGTGTGCCCCAAAACCAGCCCTAACCTCTCTCCTGACCTCCAGGCTTGAAGCTCCAACTCTCTATTGGGCATCTTGAACTAGATGTCTCAAAGGCATCTTGGGCTGAACATGTCCAAAACCAAACTCATTGTCCTCTAATATCACCCCAAACTTTCCCCCTTATGAATGTTCCTCTTATTATAGAGGATACTAGAACTTCCAAAATTATTTGGGCTCACAAGCTTAGTTTCATTCCATACTCTTCACTCTTTCTCACTTCCCATTTCTAATCAGTTTCCAAACCCTGTCATTTTTACCTTCAAAACATCTTGCATATATGCCTTTTATCCCCTCGCATCTAGGCTAAGGCTTGCTGCTTGATTTTCTGTCTCAAGACACTCTGCATTACAGTCCATTCACTACACAGATGTCACACATCTCTATTCAATCAATTTTATTGGCTTTTGCCTCTAGGATTAAATATAAAAATCCATTGAGTTTGTAAAGATCTCCATAACCTGTCCCTTCCACATCCTTCTAGGATTCCAAGATCTGGTTGCTTTCTTGCTATTACACACACACATACACACGCAACACAACACAACACAACACAACACAACACAACACAACACAAAACACATACATACATACTCCATCTCTTCACTCCATTTTTATTGGATTTACCTCCTATCTGAGACACCATTCTTCCTCACCTCCCCCTGCTAACCTTCTTGGCTTCCTTCAAGTCAGTCAATTTCCCATCTTCAGTAAGAAGCCTTCCCCAATCTCCCTTAATATTAGTCCCCTACTTTGTATATCCTTATATGTGTATGCACATATATATATTTATATACATGTGTATTGTAGATTTTAAAATTAATTTCCAATACTCCAAGTATTATATTTAATAGGATTTATTATAATACATTGAAGCAAAAAGGAAAATAAAAGGCTAGAGAAAGAGAGAGCACTCACCCAGACTCACATGTGGAAAAAGAGAGAGCAAGTGGGAGGAGCCACCAAACTATATACAAAGTGCAAATGCAAAATGGTGGAGAAGGGAAAGGGATGCCTGAAGATGAAAAAGAATTCTGGGATTTGGAGTCCAAGGGTACAAGATATCTAATTAATACAATATATACACAAATATATATATATATACATATATATCAATAAGGCTTGTACATAATTATTTACATATTGTCTCCCTTATTAGACTGAGATCCTTGATGGAGAGAACTCTTATCTTTCTTTGGATCTCTACTATGGACAGTTCTGTGGCATAGTGAATAGACATACCTGGAGTCAGGAAGACTTATCTTCCTGAGTTCAAATCTTGCCTCAGACCCTTATTAGCTATGTGACCCTGGGAAAGTTACTTAACCCTGTTTGCCTCAGTTTCCTCACCTGTAAAATGAGCTGGAGAAGGAAATGGAAAATCACTCCAGTATCTTTGCCAAGAAAACAGCAAATGGGGTCTTGAAGAGTCTGACACAAATAAAATGACTGGACAAGAATTTCTAGCACTTGGGATTGTGCCGAGCACATGGTAGGAGTTTAAAACACATTCGCCAACTGACTGTCTAGATTATAGATGCTGATCTAGATTAGAAATTTCTTATATGGACATGCTCAGGATACTTCCTTGAAATAAACTTCATTATTCCCTGGTGAAATTAATAACATTCAAACTCCTGTGTTTGTCATTCAGAGATCTCTTTGTGACAGTGGAACTATATATATTTCAGATAAATGTCCTATCACCTTCTTTCATATTCTTTATTCTCCAGTTAAATAAACATTTACCTGTCTTCCAAACATTCACTGTTCTTTTGCCCCTCCACTTCATTTCATTTATTTCAACAAAAAATTATACTCTGTTTGTGCCTTTTGATTAGCTTGAAAGATCCTCTCTCCAGCTGTTAAAGGTAGTCTTTTCTGATCTACTAGTGGTTTACAATTTTCCTCTAGAGCTTAAATATCACTCTTCAGCCTTCTAATGTATTTATCATGTAATATTGGATATTATCGTTTTTTTTAATTTCATCATTCTATTAAAAGATAGCATGAAGTAATGTATGGAGGGCTGGCCTCAAAACCAAAAACAAAACTATTTCTTCTACTTGTCAGGTCCTGAGTGAGTTACTCAACATGTAAATGCTCTCGACAACTCTCTAGGACCATAATTTTGTAAAAAAGATGCCAGCTGCAATGATAAAGGAAATTTCCTCATCCAGAAATTTCCTTGGGGGTCTAGTTACCATCTTCTATTCGACTATAGTAGGTCCATAAGAGGAAGAACCATATCCTGACTTAATTTTGTACCCCAAGGCCTGGTAAAGTGTTTTTTTTACATAATATATACAAAAAAATCATATGAATGACAAATAAAAGCACTAGCTATTATTTCCACAATAAAAATGAAGTCAAGGTATGTAACAAAATACCTAGACTACCATTAGACCATCCCTACTAATTACTATGGATTAATTTAAATTCAATAAATTTATTAAGTGCCTATTAGGGCCAGATAACCACGTACACAGTAAAGGAGATAGAAAGTTGACTTCAAAATCAGGAAGACCTCAATTCAAGATATCTTTTTGATATATACTGACTGTGAGACCTTGGACCACTCACTTAACTTCTCAGTACTCGGGGAAACTCTAAGACTATTAGTTATAGAAAAAGAACTTACTTGCACTTATAGAGATATGGAGTTCACTTTAGCAATTGTATCATATGATCAGTCCTTAACCTATTATGGATAGAACATAGTACTAAATGGATAAATGAAAGGTAATTGTATTTATAAAACTGTCCCTTATTTATTTATACAAGTTCATGCAATAATACAGGTAGGTGTGTTCTTTAAATAAACCAAAATCCTGATTTTACAGATGAAGAAACTGAGATAAAGAAAGATTCTGATTTGCCCAAGGTCACAGAGCTAGTTAGTGGCAATGTCTAGACTGATTTCTGGTTCATTGTTTTTTTTTTCTTTTATACTAATACTACAAAGGCTCATTGGGCATTCAATTATTCATATTTTTTTTCTTAGCTGCAATTATTCCTCCCTGTTCTCTCTTTGATTTAAGTGCAAGTATTTGTTTGTATGTCTGTTTAATGCTGCCTAAAAGTAATGTCAGACTGTTTTATGTGTGTTTATTAAAATAATAAGTGGATGTGGTATTGGGGAAGGGGAGACATAGAATAGATACAGCAAACTAAAAATATCAATATCATCTCTGAAAATGGAGATGATCAAAGGATAGAGAATTTGATAATCCTTACTGGATAATAATTTCTACCTGATAGGAATTATTAAAGAGAATTTAAAAGATCAGTCAAGGATGTTTTACAGATATGAAATGAAAGGTCAATAAATATTAACATAATGACAAGACCCAAAGGTCAATAAATATTAACATCATTCAGCTTCAAGGATCCATGATTCTCATTCAGAATGAATCCTCTCCATCCATGTAGATGGTGACCTTATTCACTTCAGTAAATTGCCTTTGTGAATTGCTGTAGCAGAAAAAATATCAGCACCTAATAAATAGCCAACTTTCTGGTGAGAAGACATTTTCATCTTAGCCAGGTTGGTTCTTTAATTCCAAACAAAAAGTCTTGGTCACTCATCTTGATAGGATCTACCAAAGTTTACATTCTTTTGGCATGGTCTTTTAGGATCCAAAATCTGAAGTGTCAAGCAAAGTTTTTAATGGAGTATTCCATTCCAAGAGTCCTTTGAAGAAAATGCCTCTCATGGGTGTTCACATACAGTTTCAGAGGTCTAAAAAAAAATTAAAAAAAAAATATATATATATATTTACCACACTTGACATCATGGAGTCTCTGCCTTCATCAACATACTTTAATACTAATACTACAAAGGGTCATTGGGCATTCAATTATTCATATTTTTTCTTTTCTTTAGCTACAATTATTTCTCCCTGCTCTCTCTTTGTATGGGATAATGGAATGGCATCCTGGCTATTCCTTGCATAAGTTTCTCCATCTCCCCCAAGAATTTTTACTATCTTTCATCCATGGAATATTCCCCCATCTTCATCTCTTTCTCCTGACTTCATTCAAAGTCCAGATAAAATCTCACCTTCTACAAGAAATCTTCCCCAATCCCACTGAAAGAATATTAGTGCCATCTTTCCATTGATTATCTCCAATTCATCCTTCATATAACTTGTTTCTTCATAATGGTTTTCAAGATATCTTTTCTATTACCCTGTGAGCTACTTAAAAGCAATGGCTATCTTTTGACTTTCTTTGTAGTCTCAGCATTTATGCCCAGTCTGGCACATAGTAGGTTATTAAGCAGCATTAACTGAGTACTGAAGGCGATTGTTGTGAAGATGTGACCAGAAGCATGGCTAAGTAGAATTTGGATCTGGTGTCGGAGGTATCAAATTCCATTTTGCTACTTCTTATTTGTATGACCTTAGATCATCATTTAACCTCTCTTTTTTCTTATGTTTCTCAAAACTTCTCAATTCCTTCTGCAAAATAAGTCTAGAAGTAAAGGAGACTTATTAAGTGATCTGTAAAGTCCCTTTCAACTCCAAATTTATGTCCCTTTAAATAAACCCATTTTCAATTCCACTGAGGAAATAAAGATCATGGCAAGTATAAATATCTTCTCCTGTAGGTAACTTCGCTTAAGTTAAATTCTCATTTTTGTCTGTTCACAATAATAATAGCTTCTATGTATATAGTACTTTTAGGCTCGCGAAGCACTCTAGGTGCATTATCTCATTTGCTCTTCATAACAACCCTGTGAAGTAGGTACTGCAGATATGATTATTCTCATTTTATAGACAAGACTCGGAGCTCAGGAGCTCCTCCCTCCTCACCTCTGCATCAAGGATAGCCTCTCTTCCTCTAAGATCCAACTCAAGTACAATCTTCCAAATAAAGCCTTTTCTGCCTCCCCTCCATCCAATCATTAGTGCCCTCCCAAACTGCCTTTCATTTAATTCACTTCCCCGTATTTACTTATATATGTATGTATGTATGTATGTATGTATGTATGTATGTATGTGTGTTAGCTCTATTGATATTATATATATTATCTCTTCCATTAGAATGGAAGCAATTTGTTTTGTTCTTTGTATTTATATCCTCAGCATCTAACACAATGTGAAATACATAGTAAGTTCTTAATAAATCCTTACTAATTAGTTTATTGACATATTTGTACAATAAGTTAAGAATCATTTAGATGAAATTTACACTCTGGTTTCTCACTGTGCCCAATCCAGCACTCTTGGCACTATGGTAACCAGTTTCTCCAATAAGCCACTTTTTAAAAAAAATAGTTATCTGCCTAAGTTTAGGCAGTGACAAAATCAAAATGAAAGAGTAGGAAAGCTAAGTGGGTTGCATTGTACTGTGATCTTCAGTCTTGACCACATTTAAATTAAAATTCTTCTCTGATGCATCTTTTAGGCTATTTCTCCCATGGAGCACCATTCCTGGCACATAAAAGGCCCTGTATAAATGTTTCCTATTATAATTATTTTTCCACCATAGTTGTAATGTGTTACACCACTCTCCTGTCTAACACATATGTTTCAATTATCTTTTGGGTAAACCTCAACTTTATTTAAGGATTGCTTCTGCAATAGCAAGTTTTAAAGACAGAAAGAAATGCTGGCCTCATCTCTACATATCTTCTCACTAGTCTGGTGTGATCCCATTCCATTTTCTTGCATAAGCAAAACAATAAAAGTTTGTTACAGCCCTTCTCATCACTTAGTGGCATCCACCTTGCTTTACCTACCATTCTGTGACTGTCATGATATGAACAATTTCATTTCTATGCCCCCTATTCATTTAAACTCTCTGCAGCATCAAAGCCATACTCAGAAAATGCATTTGTTAGCTGAAGATTATTGCTCTTTTCACACACAAAACGTAGACTAAGGATGAAATAGGACTGAGGCAGCTCCTATTTGCACATTCATTTTCCCTAATTAGCCATTTGTGGACGAAAGCATCCCCACAGAAATGACTGATCTTAAATTGTTTTTCAAATTTGATTGAACTCAAAAGCACTTCTTTGAAATATCCATCTTGTTGTCAAAATGGTAATAATGCCACAAGGCTGTTCTAATACACTGAACCAGAGCATTAGAGTTACATAAGCCCTCAATAATGTGCTCTATTAATGCTCCTTCTGAAGAAAAAAATTAAATGTTTCAATCACCCATTGTCTATTTTTAAATGCTCTATTCTTTCTTATTACTCCAACTTCTTCAGAATGTCTGGTGACCCTGACTTTTTGGTTGAAATGCTTTCATATATTGACTAGCCTTTGCTTCTGGGGAACCCGTGAAGAATGACAAAAATCCCTTTTTTTAAACAAAGAGTCATCTTATTCATAACTTGTTTTTCCTGATTTTTCCACTCAATTCCAGATACTTTCCCCCTTCTCTTAAGTCAGCCTTACCTTGTAACAAAGAAAAAGAGTTGAGCATCTCCAACTCATCCAACAAATGTGTCTAAAAATGGATATAATTCTCCATATTAGTAGTCCTCTATGGAGAGAGAGAGAGAGAGAGAGAGAGAGAGAGAGAGAGAGAGAGAGAGAGAGATGCCTATTCCCTTACCCCTTCTCTAGGAACATGAGGAGTCATCATCATACTCTATGATTCTCCACTTATTTTGGGGGGTTCTTTCCACTTACATTATGGCATCATTTTATATATTCTTTTTTTCTAGTTACACTCTCCTCTGCATCCCTCATTTTTCTGAATGTTTCAGATCCCCTACTACTTATAGCACAAAAACAGAAACTGAGATTTATATGCACTGATTTGTTCCACCTGTTTCCAAGCAATAGTGCCATTTTTATTTCTAGGTCTTGGCTACCACAAAATGTGTGACTCTGAAATATTGGCAAATATAGACTGAAGCTTGTTTTAAGATCTTTGTGAAGCATCTGAGAGGAAACAAGGTGACTTGGGTTTTGTTTCAGGTTACTGGAATTTGGAAGATACTAAGAGCACTATTTTCTGAAACATGTTGTTTCCTTGATCTCTTCTCTAAATCCCTTGTGGATTCCTTGTCTTAGGTGCAGAGATAGCTTTGTATATAAGTGGCATAAAACCACCTAACAATATGATTTCAAGTAGATAGGGAAGGCTTATAATATAGAGAAATAATATCCTCTCCCTCCTGCCATGAGAATGATCATTGACTATTGGCATTCATTTGGGTAAATCATAGAGCAAATGGAAAGTTAAAGCTAGACCTTGAAAGATCACCAAGTCCTTTCTCTTGCCCTCTATACAACCATTCTAGGAATGAACAAATCAATGTGCTGAGAAGTCAAATAACTTGCTCAAGGTCAATGAGACTATTTAGTGGTCAATTAGGAGAGTAACAGAAAAATACTGACTTTCACTCTAAACCAAGATGGCAAGATGTTTGACCTGTTCCTCAAGACTTCTCTTTCCTCAGGGTCAAAAAGTAACAACAAAAAATCAAAACAATTTCACTAAGACATTTTCTGAGTTGTTATTTTCTTCTTAGCTATGAGAATGAATGTCACAACCCATCATACAATATTTTTTTAAAAGAAAAAGTCAATACCAGGCAGGAGATTTGTCTTTTTATACTGTTTAAATTCATTGTCAATTTTTTTTATTGCTATTCCTCTGGCAAATGCACACCCAGAGGCTATTCTGAGATGGATACTTCCAAAGGAGATAGAAAATGTCCCTGTAGGGCTCACCCATTTATTCAAATGCCCAGGAAATGTGTGTTGTATATAGATAGGAAACTTGGAAGTTTATGCTTCAATTTTTGTGTAATTCAAAGTTCACCTTTTGAATAGCAATAAAAGACACATTTTTTGATTTCTTTAGCATCTGAGGAAGGTAAAATACTATTTAATGTCTGATATGATTAGATTGCTCTCAAGGTTTCCAAGATACCTCTATAGTCTATGTTTTATAGTCAGTGGTAAATGACTTTACCAACCAATGTTTCAGATCTGAGATGCAAAATAAGAAATGATATATGAACAGTAACTCTTCCTTCTGCTTCTCCCCTAACCTTCCCATTCCCATTACTAATAAGATAGGGCTGATGTTCAAATACAGAAGGATTAAGTTCAACTATATAATAAGGGAAATGTTTACTCCTAATCAACTACAGTGTTAGCATAACTCTTCAAGGATACAGGATAGAACCTTTCAGTCTCACCATGTTTAAGTGTCTACATGGGCCAAAGATGGGAGAAAGAAAAATCTGCTCTTAAAGCAGTCATTCTGTGTATTCAGAACTTTTCAGTTCCTAAAATGCTTACTGTAATAAATTGGCATCACTCTAGACCCCCAAATTTAAAATACTTCCCTAGCTTCGGAAGGATCGTTTTTATGCATGTGATCGCTATTTAAACAGTTCATATCAGAAAGGAGAGTTTGGGAAATAAATCAAATTGCTTTACCTCTTGGCCAGATAAAACTCATGTACTTAACGGATTTCCATATATCAAGTTAATCTTTTTAGTTTTCTGTATGTTTTGAGGCAGTAGATAAGGGTCTCCATTTTTAAATCCATTTTTATTCATAAAGATTCATAAACCGTTTGTGGGGTCAAAACTATGGATATCACATGGTTCTAAAAGAAAGAGTATTGGTCTGGGAAATTAGAGGTTGAAGTTCTAGTCCTGACTCTAGTGTTAAAGAATTAGATGACCCTAGGCACCTCATACAACCTCAACAGACTTAGCCAAATGGTGAGAATCTTAAAATAAAATTAAAAATAAAATGATATAATAAATAATAAAATTAAATAAGTAAAATTAAATATCTTTATTCAACTTAGTACATTCAATTTTAAGCACTGTTTCAAAATTAAGAAAGATAAAAAATGTGACAAGTCATTGAATACATACTGTCCCAAAAGTTTGATTGCCATTTTAAGTTTTATGAGTTTAAAATAGCACCAACTTTTAGGACATGCTAATTGTAATCTTTGGGGAGCTGAAGCTGAGGGTCACCCTAGAGGCAAAAGGGAAGACCATGGTGAGTATAATTAAGCTGTAACACAATCCAAAAGCTGAGCTATGCAAAAATTAAATTTTACAATCCATTGTTTCTTTCAAAACTCTGCTCAAGTAGTACCTTTCACATGAAGCCATTCCTAATTTCCAGAGCAAAAAAAAAAAGAATCATCTTATGTTTATAATATACATTCAAGGTATACATATAAAGACAGACGGAGGAGAGAGGGAAAGAGAGAATTTTGTACATATTGTCTTTACCAATAGAATGTATAAGCTCCATGTAGAAAAAAACTTTAATATTTGTCTTTGCATTTCCTCACTCCACTGTACTTCTCAAGACCTAACATGCTAGGCACAATCTAAATGCTTGTTGGTTGCTTGACTGATTTGACAAGGAAATATATGATTGCAAGATGGCACAAGAGATAGAGAACCAAGACTAGAGAGAGGAGATCGAGACTCAAATCTGGTCTCACACACTTCCTGGATGTGTGACCCTGGGCAAGTCACTTAACCCCCATTGCCTAGCCCTTACTGCTCTTCTGCTTTAGAACCAACACACATTCTAAGATGGAAGGTAAGGCTTTAAAAAAAAAGAAAAGTATGATTGCAGAAAAGAGAGGAGTAGTTCATAGTAAGAGAAAGGAATGACCATTGGATAGTGTGTGCTTTCTTTTAGAATCTAGGATGTATCCTGAAAAATAAAACAAAGGACCTTGGTATGCTGTGGTATTATATAATATAACATAATGTAACATAGTATAGTATAATATAGTATGATATAATATAATATGATATATGATATGATACAATATAATAAAATATAAGATAATACAATATAATATGATACAATACGATAGAATACAATATGTTACAATACAATACAATATAATATAATATTTACATATTCTAGGTGAAGCAGTGGATAGAGCCTAGACCTGGAGTCAAAAGGATTTGAATTCATATCCAGCCTCAGACACTTCATAGATATGTGAGCCTGAGGAAGTCACTTATACCTGTGTCTGCTTCAGTTTCCATAACTGCAAAAATGCGATAATAATAGCACCTACTTCCCAGGGTTATTGGGAAAATCAAATGAGATATTTGTAAACAATTTAGCACAATAACTGGCACATAAGAAGAATTTAATAAATAGTTCTTCCTTCTCCTCATCTTGAAGGATTAGTGATTTACAATGAAAAATTGGTGATTTATAGTTAAAAATGTATCTTCAATTCATAAGGAAAAGGAAAAGAGAGAGAGAGAGAAGTGTATTTTTGTAGTATTTTTGTACCAGGGTGATGAAATGAGTTTGTACAAGGAATAATTTCCACTCAAATAGAAGTGTGCTTATAATTATTTACTTTTCTAAAACCGAAGGAACCCCTAACCATATTTGTTCATTGAATCTCCCCTGGGACTCTACTTCATTTTGACAGGCAACCTGTAAGAGGCATCCAAGTCATGTTTTGCATAAACATCCTTCACCTCTGAATTTATTCATGCTTTTTTCTGTCTGCTTGAACAACCATCTCAAATTGCCTTGACAAACCTAACTTTTAAAATAATTCTCAAACTACGTTAGGACCGCAAACATCCCATTTTGTCCAAAGCATTCACAATGGCCCTATTTATGTGTATGTCCTCTTCATTTATCTATAATCCAGCTACACTGACCTAGTTACTAGTTCTACCATATAACAAATCTTGAGCCTCCACACCTTTTCATTGCCTGTCACCTATACCTGGAATGTACTTCTCTGGCCTCTTTTATTAATCAGTTGAATGTAAATCAAGTTTATTTTTGCTGTCGCCCCAACATAATAATTATAGTCCTTGCATGAGTTCAGCTGAAGCATATTTTGCACCAGCACTCATTCTAACTGTGAGCACCTTGATGTTTCAAGTGTTTTTCTTATAAACAAAATAGAGTAGAATTCTGCTTTCTAATATATTCTTCTAACCTCTTTGGTTGCATATCTGAATTCATTCCATTCACACTCATAGTTATGATTGTGAGTTTTGTACATCCATCCATCTTTTTGATATTTATTCTTTCTAGCAGCTCTTTTCATGGTGTCAAAGAACTAAAAAGCTAGGAGGTATCTGTTAATTGGGAAAAGACTGAACAAAACACATATTCAGATGCAATGGAATATTGTTATAAGAAATGACAAGGGCTGATTTAATAAAACCTGGGAAAACCAATACTAACATACACAGTGGAAAGTAAGAACCAGGGGAATAATTTATATAACAAGAACCCCAAATTAACATTTTTTTAAAGATGTAAGAATCAACATAATGAATAGCTATGATTCCAGAGTACATGTGATGGCCTCTTTTTCTGTCAAGGAGGAAATGGGCTCAATATGCAGAACAAGATATATTTTTACATATTTATGTGTTTTTGCACATAAATCATTTGGGAATGTCCTTTGCTTAATTATGCATATTACAAGGAGTTTGTTTTCCTTTTTATCTTTCTCAATGTAGTATATGAGGAAAAGAAGTGTTAGGGAAGAAAATAAATTTCCTTATTGAAAAATAAAATTTAATTTAAAAATTCAATATATCTCAAATTCCACATTCTGTGAGAGATATTTCTCATCCAATCCCCTTATCACCAGTTCCTGTTAGTGCCTTTCTCCGGGATTACCTTCCAATAATAAGATTATATATTTTGAATGGACACATTGTCATTTACATCTACATTGTTTTTTGTGCATTGTCTTCCCCATTAGAATGTGAATTCCTTGAGAAAATATATATAAAGTGATTTGTAAACCTAAAGCATTGTAAAAATGCTAGTTATTCTTATTCTATCATCATCATTATTCGAAATTACTAGATTTTTGCTTCCTCTGCTCCACTGAACTTAGTATAATGCCTGGCACATGTTTGTTGACTGACTGATATCACTATCAATCCATCAATTACATTTCAGATTGCAAAACCAAGAATATAATCCTCTAGATTCAAAAAATACTCATATATTCCCACTAAAAGATGTACGAGAAACCAATACTGAAGGAATTGGGAGCAGAGATTGAGGATGTTATACTTCTTATTAGGTCTACTGTCTGGATCTCATTAAACTTACCCTGATTTCTCTTAGGACCAAAAGCCCTAGGCAGTGCACACTTTCTTGGCTGGCCCAACAGATTATCTAATGCACGATTGACCCTCTTTCCCTGAGAGAACCAGGGTTAAAATGTAAATGAGGTTGTTTTTTTTCTTGCCCTTTTTACTTCGTTTGCTCTGCCTGAACATGGGTCATCCACAAAGAGGCAGCCTGATAAACTTCCTCTAATTAAAAACTACCTTCTGGGTCTTCCCCTTCCATAGGTCTAGTTAATAGAAGATTTTTATCAAACTATCATTAAAGGTATCTTCATTTTTTTTTGCCTTCAGATATGTTTGTATGTTTGCTTGAGTGAATTTCAAATGCTTTAGAGACCTTTCCTATTCTGGGTTCATTATTAATTCATGATCCTAAGAAAAAAGGAACAGGGTTTCCTAATGTGAGGAAATGAAGGCTCTGTTCCTTTTTCTCTTAATCTGAAAGGGAAAAGATATGATATGAGAGAATACTGTGTGCTTAGGGAAAGGCGAAGCATCTTTAATGAAAGGAAGATAAATGAATGTCTCTAAAGGAAATAAGAAAACAAGTCAAGAATTAGTGAAATGGGGCATCTGGATAGCACAGTGGATTGAGAGCCAGGCCTAGAGATGGGAGGTTCTAGGTTCAAATCTGGCCTCAGACATTTCCCAGCTGTGTGACCCTGGGCAAGTCACTTAACCCTCATTGCCCAGCCATTACCACTATTTTGCCTTGGAAGCAATATACAGTATTGATTCCAAGATGAAGGTCAGGGTTTAAAAAAATAATTAGTGAAAGAAAAAAGGAAGAAGAAGGAAAAATATTTTGGAGAGGGAAGAAAAGGAAATATAAAGAGAAAAAAACCTAAATGAAGGAAATTCATTTTTATAAGGAAAAAAATAATTCCCTAAAGGTAGTGAGCCAACTAACAAAATAGGAAAACATAAAAGAAGTGTGCAAAACTATATTTGCCCTCCATGACTTATAAAAGAGCCAAATAGCTAGCTTCATAAAAATCTATGGGACACTGACTTCTGCCTTCCTTATATTAAAGATCTGTGACTTCATCCAGATGCTGATCATGACTCCCTATTACTTAGTACTTCATCTTTGGGAGCTGATATGGTTCATCACCCTAGGGCTAACTTGATAAGTAACTGCAAAATTTCAAAGCTAGTTCTGAGTATATATGCAGTCCATCACTTTCTATACCAGAAGTCTACATTTTGGTTGGATCTACCAAAGCCTGAACAAATCCAATAAAGCCTCTTTAAACCAAAGTTCCATCACTACATTATAGTGACAACAATAAAAAAATAATAACTACTATTTATATATCACTTAAATTTTTGAAAAGTGCTTTATGAAAATCTTATTTGACCCTCATAATAAATACTACTATCTGCATTTTACAAATAAGGAAACTAAAACAGATAAAAGTTAAGGCAGTAAAAAAAGAAAATAAATTGTGACTTTCCCAGGGTCACATAGTATGTTTCTGAGGCTAGATTTGAACACTGCTCTTTCTGACTTCAAGATCAGATCTCTATCTACTCCTCCACCTAATTGGATCAAATGAGATATTATTTGTAATGCACATAAAACGATGCTTGGAGACATATAGCATATGCTTAGTAAATGCTTAATCTAATCCCTTCCCTGTCATCATTCTTGGTCTTTTGTTTAATACCACCTATATTCCATATTATCTTATTTTTCTAACTTTAATTGATAGCAAATCAATAATGGACCTTCCATAATATATTATCACAGATAAAGATGTATTAAGTGAGCCATATATAAGGAATAAACATGAGAGGCTGGAACCAAGTTTATCATTGAATTTTTCAGATAATTAATATCAATACTATATAAATTATTATAAGAAAGTATTTTACTAAACTCTTTGAATAAGACAAAGATAGTCCTAAAACCTAACTTAGAGAAGATTATAACGAAGAACTATAGACCATTATCATTAATGAATATAAAATAAAAAAATAACTTTTCTAGTTACACTACAAGAATTCATTTAAGAAATCATTAATTATGATCAAACCAAATTTATACTAGGGATGCAGAGATGTTTCAGTATTAGAAAGACAATGAATATAATTCCTTGTTAAAAGAATTAGGTAAGGTAATATTTTGCCAGTGCTTTACTTTTTCCCTTCATCAGAGATGTAGCTAGCAATTTTGATGCCAGGAACAAAATTTCCAAAACTCGCTCAAGGTAAATAGTATGAAAAAGTTCTTAGGTCAACTTTTTAAGATAAATTTGGTTGCTGGGTGAAAAGAAAGGGATCAAGACAAAAGCTTCATTTGAAGAGACCCAGAAAGAGCAAAAGGAGGAAGCCCAGATTTCATTCATTTTTATTTTAACTAATTATTAGGTGCTAATTCAGTTGAAAGAAGTATAAACACTATAAATTTCATTACCATGAAACATTGTCTCCCCAACCCTAGACATGGCTTCCTCCTTAATGATACCTTTTTATGTTGTTCTCCCTCACTTTTGAATTTTCCATAAATTCCTCTCTCTTTTCTAACCACTGAATTTGGTTTTACCATTAACTCCCATTTCATTCATCATGGCATTTGAATTCTATTACTTAGCCTTTATCATCAAAGTCTTCTTAGTCTTATTTTCCCACTTCCTCACTTCCTTTTTCCTTTTTTTTTAAATAACTTTACCTTCTTCCTTACCAAATATATACAAGGAGCCAAACAAAGGATAGCACAGACAATTAAAAAAAGAATAATTTTAGCTTTTAAGTACTTTTAGATTTATTATTTTAGTTTATCATTGTAAACTTTGGTATATATCTATACCAAGGAGATAGCTATAGAACAAAAGATCCTTTCTTATTCTGCCTATATGCAGAGCCAGTCGTATTACTGTCATTTCTCTACTCAAGAATCACAATATACCAAAAGATATGATGGCAAAATATTTAATTCCTTTGACTTGTTTCTATATCTATTGTCTACCATAATTCAGTGAGCACTTATTGGGCAGGCATGCAGTGTAGGGATAAGAGAGCAGCAAACTTTTGAGGATGATGATGAATCTTGATCAGTATTGGCGATCTTGTAAAAAGCAGTGGCAAGGGGGGTGGGGCAGGTACTTTGGATTGAATTGGCATCCCTGGGAAGAAAAAAAAATTGTTCTATTCTTAAATAAGAACAAATATTTTCATTTGGAAACATTTGCCTGGATGCCAATTATCTGCTTTTAAAATACTCACTTCAATTGTATTGTCAAATTAGATGTTGTCTTGCTAAAGCATAAGTTTTATTTGGAAAACACTTGTTATAGTAGCCACAAGCAAAGGAATTTTGTTTGTTTGTTTGTTTTTCAAAAAAAAAGAATTTATGACACGATTGGGGGAAATAGCCCATTTAGCACAAAAAGCATTAACATAGGAATTTCCATTATTTACATACTCTCTCCACATCAACTATAATATGCACAATTTCTTGAAATTAGCATTAGTTCCATTTCATATTTAGATGAAAAAATGGGCTAGAGAATGTCAAAGTGAAATCTAGAGCTTTCTAGATCCCATCATCTCTATCTGTTCTAAAGTTTAAATCATTTCTCTTCAGTGGCAACCAAATAGCAATGTCTCCAAGGCTGTCAGAGCTGAATGGGCACAGTGGCTGCCTCCCCTTTGTGGCCACCTTTCTTCTTGGTACCCAAAATCAAAGGATTAAGACCTAGAAGGAACTACAGAGACCATCTAGTTCAATCCCTTCAATTTATGGATAGTGAAGGAAACTAAAGCTTAGAAAGATGAAGAGACTTGTTCAAGGGCTTATAGTCAACACAGTATAGAGGGAAAATCCTGGATTTAAAGTGAGAGCATATGGATTTTAATAATAGCAACTAGATTTGTGTAGAACTTTAAAGTTTGCAAATAACATTACAGAAAATTCATTTAATCCATACAACAACCCTGAGAAACAAGCGCTTTTATCATGTCCATTTTACAAATGGGAAAACTGAGACAGACAGAAGTGAAGTACTTGCCAAGAGTCACCCATATAATAAATGTTTGAGTCTGGATTTTAACTCATGTGTTTCTGATTCCAAGCCTAGAGATTAATGCATCTTACCTCCTTGCTGCCTCATTTTGTACTGTAGATCTCCTAACCCATATTACCTTGGAAGTGTCACTTAAAGCACTGAACCTTGATTTCCATTTTTTGAAAAAATGAAATGGTTGGACAAATGTAGGAGTTTTTAACCTAGGGTCCATGAATTTAAAATGTATTTTTTGATAACTGGATTTCAATATAATTGGTTTCCTTTGTAATCCTATTAATTTATTTTATTCATTTAGAAACATGATTCTGAGGTGTCCCACAAACTTTACCAGACTGCTTATTAGAACTATGACACAGAAAAATATGAAGAACCTCTGAGCCAAATGAATTTAAAAGCAACCCTTTGATCCAATATGCAACAAAATTTCCCCTTTTCTGTGACAATATCCAGCTAGGTCTTCTCTGAGACCTTGGCTCTCCCACATTTTTGGGATCTAATCTGCTCAAGCACATTCTTTATCTTTTGGGGGCCAGAGGCACACTGGGCCATCAGCAAATGGTTGTAAACAGGAGCTTTTCCTCCCTTGCTCTGGCACAGCTCTTAGCAAACTGGAACCCTGACCTTTTCCTTAAGATTCACCAGCAGCCAATGTAGTTTGTTTTCTTGTTTTTTCCTGGCATTCTATTGACAATAAAAGAAAGTAGGGTAGTACCGTGGCTTTAGTGGAATGAGAGCCAGGCCTAGAGATGGGAGGTGCTGGGTTCAAATTTGAACTTAGATATGTCCTAGCTGTATGACCCTGGGACAGTCTCTTAACCCCCACTGCCTCGCCCTTACCACTCTTGCCTTGGAACCAATATACAGAATTGATTCTAAGGTGGAAAGTAAGAATTTTAAAAGAAGGTAAAGAAAAAGTAGAAAAAAAGAAGGGAAGGGAAGGGAATGGAAGGGAAGTCTATAAGGCAGGAACCATGTGTCCATATTCTTCTTCCCTTTCTTAAGGAGGGACTACACCTAGTTTCTGATTTTCCTTCATACCAATAGAAGAAATACTTCAATTGTTACTATACTACTAGGTCACTCAGAAGAGAAATTTCTCAAGTTAAATTTATTTCATTAAAATGGTAATGCTGATTTGCTTGCTTTGTCTCCACACCTTTGACAGAGAAGTCAAATGTGCAACCTGTAACAAAGTGCATCCTAAGCCAGATTAAAATGTAATTTGGAAGAAATTAACAAAATTTTAAAAATATAATAAATTATGGACTATTTCCCATTTTAAAACTAGTTAAAATGCAAGCCACAGACATCCTTATATACCATTTAATGACTGCTTCTATTTGGCTGACACCACTGCTGAAGACCATCAATTTCTGTGCCCTTCTCTCCTCAAGTCTCATTTCCCTATTACAACAGCAGTTCCCAATTAGTGCAAATAGTGAATTCTCTGAAGTAGCTGCATTTTTTTAATCCTTGTTGTATGTTTTTGGTGGACTGATACCATATTTTATTCAATTATAACTTCCTATAGTGTGAATTTGAATGAATTCAAATATTTGCAACTACTTCAAAGGATTCATTTTTTTCATCAATCAAGACTTAGCAGTATGTCTCTCCCATCCCCTAAGGGCTCTAAGTAATCGATAATTAATCTAGGAAGGCAGCATGGTGTAGTAGAAAGAATCCAAACTCTCAATTCATTAAAATTCCATCTCTACCAATTTCTAGCTGTGTGACCTTGGCTTGGTCACTCAAACTTGCCAGGTCATGACTCTCATTCCTTGCTTTTTCCACCAACACACAGTGATGGTTTGGGTATCCTCATATCCATGTTTGTAACATAGAAGAAGTCGAAGTATCTGCTCTATGTCCTTCAGGCTCCATCCTTTGTGAAGTTTTGGTTTCTTTTCATCAAAGCCGGGTGATGTTTTAGACATATGCATTGGCATACAGGGAATCTTGAGAGCTAGAAATGACCGGAGGCTTGATCAAGTCCAATCTCTTCATTTTATACATGAGGAAACATGTCATGTAAATAGTGATTTGAATCCTCTATCACAATATCTCCTGTGCCGCACTTTTCTTTGAAGTGAATTGAATGTTTCTCCTATCCACACTTTACCCCGCCACCTCATCTAATTTTGAATGCATATCTCACAGACAGGATGGATTATAAAAACACCGTAGTGTCCCCAAACTATTTTTGAAAGCATATAATCTCCAAGGCTATTTGCATCAGACGTTAAAATATGGAAATTGTGCTTTTTTAATTTCTTGCTAAAACATTTGAGAAGTCTCCATTTGCAAAATATAAAAGATTAATAAAATAAATAACTTATCCCAAGGTTAATAGCAATAGTTTTGCTGCAAGGCTTTCTTTGAGCTGAGGAAAAAATAAAAAGTTTAGTTTAAAAAAAGGAAACATTAAAAGTCAATTTATGGGAATTACAAAGAGAAAATCGAATTAGTGAATAAGTTATCTCAATTGGGGAGGGGTTGGCTAATGAAAGGATTAGCATGCACCAGAAAGAAAACAAAATTGGTAAGTAAAATTAATTAGCAGATCAAAGAATTAGAAGGTAAATTCAGAGTCTTGTAAAGACTATAAAACTAAGGAGGATGGTTACTCAGTAGTGAAGTTCCAGGCAGCTCTAAATGATAGAGTAGAGAAGAAATAGGAACATAGACATGGGAAATTGCTGAAAACAAACAAACAGAATCTTTGTTTTCATATGGTCATCTTCCCTTTCTTTCTCATCATCCTCCCATTACTCTATTACCACTACAACCATTAAAAAAAAAAACAAACATCACTTTTCATCTTTGAATCAATACTGCATATTGGACCTATGGCAGAAGAGCAATAAAGGTTAGGCAGTGAGGTTAAGTGACTTGCCAAGATCACATGGCAAGGAAATGTCTGAGGTCAGATTTGATTCCAGGACCTCCAATCTCCAGGCCTGGCTTTCTATCCACTAAGCCACCTAATTGCCGACAAACATTTTTTTGGTTTTGTTTTGCTTATTTTATTTTATTGATTAATTTAGGGCCTTTTTCCAGGATTATTAAAAAATCATGTTCTTTCGCTCCCTTCCCCTCCCCTACAGCCCACTCCCATATCTGACACACAATTCCACTAGGTTTTACATAGGTCTTTGGACAAGACCTATTTTCCTATTATTGATATTTGCACTAGGGTGATCGCTTATAGTCTACATCCCCAATCATATCCCCTTCGACCCATGTGATCAAACAATTGTTTTTCTTCAGTGTTTCTACTCCCACAGATTTTCCTCTGAATGTGGATAGTTTCTTTCTCATAAGTCCTTCAGAAAAGTCCTGGATCATTGCATTGCTGCTAGTAGAGAAGTCCATTACGTTCAATTGTACCATAGTATATCAGACTCTGTGTATAAGGTTCTCCTGGTTATGCTCCTTTCATTCTGCAACACTTCCTGGAGGTTGTTCCAGTCTCCATGGAATTCCTCTACTTTATTATTCCTTTTAGCACAATAGTATTCCATCCCCAACAGATACCACAATTTGTTCAGCCATTCCCCAATCAAAGGGCATCCCCTCATTTTCCAATTTTTTGCCAGCACAAAGAGCGCAGCTATGAATATTCTTAAACATGTGTTTTTCCTTATTATCTCTTTGGGGTACAAACCCAGCAGTGCTATGGCTGGATCAAAGGGTAGGTAGTCTTTTAGCACCCTTTGAGCATAGTCCCAAATTGCCTTCCAGAATGGTTGGATCAATTCACAACTCCACCAGCAATGCATTAATATCCCAATTTTGCCACATCCCCTCTAACATCTATTACTTTCCTTTGCTGTCATGTTAGCCAATCTGCTAGGTGTGAGGTGGCACCTCAGGAAAGCAACAAATTGGAAAAAATATTCATAATAAAAACCTCTTACAAGGGTCTAATTACTCAAATGTATAAAGAGCTAAATCAATTGTACAAAAACCAAGCTATTCCCCAATTGATAAATGGGCAAGAGACATGAATAGGCAATTTCAGTTAAAGAAATCAAAACTATTAATAAGCACATGAAAAAGTGTTCTAAATCTCTAGTAATCAGAGAAATGCAAACCGACCACTACTTTTTAAAGAAAGAAACATTGGAAAGAAAAAAGAAAGAAACATGTTTTAATACTAAAAGTAAGCATAGCTACAAAGGATTCAGGGAGTCAAAGAATCAGGACAAAGTCACATGAAACTCTACAGAGCCTCAAATAGTGAGAAGGATGAGGAAGGATATCATTAAAAAGAAGAGCCCCATGACTTTTGATAGCATAAAATCCAAGATGGGGTAAAAATGTCACTGTTAAAAAGATGGATTCCTGGAATTTCCAATGATCAAACTTCCAAAAAAAAAAATCCCTATAACTATATTTGTGTCAGCCATCCTAACCATGGTTGTCCCTATTCCAATGCACTTCAAAGATATGTTGATATTTTGGGAAAGAGTATTGACCCTGGAATTCCTCTAGAAGAATGGATAAAGCAAAAAACTGGTAGAGTGTCTTTATTTCATCTACCTACTGACATACTTGGGTCATATGTAGACACAGATCTGACCAGACTAATGGCATGAAAACTGACCAATGATGGAGAAACAAAGAAAATATTAATGGTCTGCATTTTGAGCTTTTTACTCCAACCTTAAGAATTCACTTCTTTAGAAAGAGATTTATACAAATCAGTGTCTGGCCTTTCTCAGATTTTGCCAGTCTTTTATCTATTATTCTGTAGCCAAATTGCATTGATCTACCATGGATGTCTTCCTCTAGTTCTTCTTGGCTATATAAAAAACATTCTTACCTCCTTGAGATTTAGCCAGACCAGGACAAGCCCTATAGAACACTGCCAAACAAGATGAACCCTGATTCCTAGCAGTTTGACTGCCAGGAAGTCTCCTCTTCTTTTCTCTGGTCTGATGTCTTCTCTTTACTGGGTCCCCCTTTTCCTTCTCTCTCTCTGACCACAGCAATTCATGGAAACTATTTAAAAGAGAAAGGCATTGTGTAAAAGTTAAATTATCTCTCTAATAATAAAATATTATATTTTATGAGGTTTATTAAGGATTATTAGAAATCAAGGAATAAAGAAGATGCAACATAAAACCCATGGGCCCATGGCTGATTAGCCCATTCAAAAAATCCCTGTGTTTAGCTTACCACTAACTTCCTACATCATTGCAATGGCAGAGAAGAGTGTGGTAGGTGCTACTGCCAGTTAAATACTAATTGTGATCTTGCCCAGGTGGAGACTTGGGTGAAATTATAGGGAATTCTGGGAAATACCAAGGACTTCTGGGGATTGAAGTCTAGGGTTCAAAATCTCCATTTTTACATGCCTCCTGAGGCCCGAGGAAGACTAGTCTCTCCGATGGGTCTTGTAAACATACCATCTAGGAAATTACAACAATTTGAGGCTAAGAGGAAAAGAGAATAAAACCAACAATTGCCAGGTGCATTGACAAAAAACCAGTTAGGGGCAGTCCCCTTTAGCATGAAAGTATACATACAAAACAAATGCATTTAAACTCCACACAGTTCAAATCACCACATCCCAAAGTTCCCTCTCAATCTTCTGATGAAGCTTGTGGTCTGTGGAGGCATCTTCATGGTATCTTCTCCAAACATTGCACTTTCTGGATTTGGAGAGGTAGCATTCTAAAATTCTTCTCAAAGGAAATTTAAACTTTGCAATTTTAAAATAATAATATTTTATTATTATTATTATTAGCAACATAGATGAGACTTTAAGTATTCTATAATAAGTGAAATTCTGAAACTTCTGAATGCAGTAGAAGAATAAGAAACTCAAGGATTTTTGATGCAGCATAGACACTTAGAAGACATCAAATCCACTGATACCTGGCATAGAGATGGAGTCACAGAACCAACACCGCTGGAGGCTATACACAAGGACCAAGCCTAACAAGTGAGTCCCATCATGCTGGAGAAACAACTACAAAGCATCTGACTTGTCACCATAATTGTTCTCAAGGATGAATGCATCTTCAGCAATGCTTGGGTTCCCTTGATTCTCCGATAAATGTGGAAAGCACCATGGTTAAAGGAAAATGTAAAGATTGTATCAATAGCACATGACCTAACTTCCATCTGAAATCTTCTGAATAGCCCATGCTCTGAAGCTCTTCTGTGACTCTATCTAGCTCTAGACTCCTGGTGGGAACAGGGTTGACAAATCCATTAGCCAGAGCTAACTGAAATAGAGAGGATCACAGCCTTGATCTTCCCTCCTGCTATGGCCTCTCTTCTCCTTCACTCCCTGGGCTTTTCTTTTGTAACTAAAACAAACCCTAAGAGATCTCAATTTTTTTAAATTTTATATCATTTATTAGAGGGTAGAGATTAAGGTCAATTAATTACATGAAAGCCTGTGCTCCTAAGAAACTGAATAAGTCATTCCTTCTAATACCATTATAATAACTTATTACTTCTGCCTTATGAGATCACTTTTAGTGCTATTTCCTAAGTGGCCCTATGTGGGAGAAGAGAGAGTTTTGTTGTTTTGGTTTCTTGTTTTTTAACCAAAAGTTGGGTATAGTCTGTGTTGATCCAGCCTGAAAGGAAAAAGGAAAAATCCTGAAGCTGTAACATGTTGATAGCACTCTCCTACATTTTGACCTTTACCAGTTGCCACACACCCTAGCTAGGTGACTTTTGCATTTTAGAATCACAGATTTAGAGCTAGAACAGGCCTTATATTCCATCTATCTTGTATTCTAGTCAGTCTCCTTCAATTAACAGATAAAGAACTGAGAACTATAGAAGTCAAATGATTTATTCTGAGTCTCACAGCAAGGAGGTGCCAGAGGTATCAGGTCTCACTGAAAACAAATCCTGTACCTTGTCTTCTAGGCCATGACACCTCTGTCAATGATGCCAAAGTAGGCACACTCTAGTATGCAACATACAGGATGTTGGAGCAACAATTAGTTAATGGTGGGATACATTGATTGTTCGCAATTGTCTTGATTAGAAAAAGGTGTTTTACAATGCTTGCTTGGCAGAGAGTGGGTAAGGAAGGAATCTGGGCTAATCAAATAACAGACTCGTAAAGTAAATAAGCTATAAAACTCTAAATCCCATTGACAATGCCATGGAGCCATTCATTTAATGTATCCTGACTCTTGGTTCTTTTTCTTTAATCAAAAGACCTTATTATATTCAAAGATCATTTCTTCCTTGGAATAGGTGCAATGTATTGGATAATACCTAGGATAGTTGAGATTGGCCATTACAACTTCATCTACCATTTTCAGTTCAATCTTTGCCAGTTGCAGTCATTAGAACACAGCTGCCAAGACCTAATAATAGATATGTACCACAAGGTTCATGAGGAGAATAATCTTAGATCTAAAGCTGAAGTCCACCATTTCATTTTGGAAAGTATCAAAAGACTAATGCAAAATGAAGATGGCCAAGAAATTTAGCTTTGTATCTAAAAAAATATCCTTTTACTGTCTCAAATGCATTTTGAACATACAAAAGCATACTAAAAGCTCCACAGTGCTGTTTTATGGCATGCTACAGAGAAATGTTTTGAACTTTCAGTATGATCATGCATGGCTTAAAATAGAAATTTTTCCTATTATCAGATGTCTGGTAATGATACCAGTTAATTGTGTGTGCATGCATGTGTGTGTGTGTGTGTGTGTGTGTGTGTGTATGAGAGAGAGAGAGACAAAGACAGAGAGAGAGAGAGAGGTAGGTAGAGAGGGAAAGCAAGAGTGACAGGAAATCCAATATGCAGAAATTCATCTAAATATGAATCCCAGAGAGCACAGTAACTGCAATATCGTGGAATGATCAAATGTGATAGACTTTGCTACTAACAGCAATACAAAAATCCAGTACAATTCTGAGGTCTTATGAAAAAGAATGTTATCCACCTCCAGAGAAAGAACTGTTGAAGTAGAAATGCAGGTGGAATATGTGATTTATTACTTGTGAATTTAGGTATATATTTTGGGGTTTGAGTTTTGTAATATTATTTGCTTATAAAAATGAATAATATGGAAATATATTTTGTGTGATAATACATGGATAACTGAGATTGATTGCTTGTCAGCTCCAGGAGGGGAGAGAGAAAAGGAGAGGGAGACAATATGGATCATATAACTTTGAAAAACTTATATGAAAATTTGTTCCTCAAATAATTTTTAAATAAATATAAATCCTGGGGATTAGTCATCTTCGAATGAGAATCATTGTAATGTCAGGTTCCTATCAATGAATTCATGATCTCTTGATGTGGATGCTACATCCACTGGCGTAATTTGTGACCTCTCCTTGCCTTTTCCCTCTAGGGAATCCTTATGAGTATCTTTCCACAAATCCGTCAATGAGAATACACTAAATACTGTTTAAGATCTGCTCATTTTCTTTTCATATTTCAGAACATCAATGCATTTAGAGGCATTTCAGTACTTACTATGGGCCAGGCACTCTGGTAAGAACCAAGGGTAAAAAGACAAAAGTGAGAGTCCCTGCCCTAAAGGAACTTACATTCTAATGGGAAAGACAACACATAGACATATGAACATATGCCTATTATATACAAAATGAATACATAGTGGTGAAGGGAGGGAGTACAATAGCAAGGGACAGAGGTCAATATGTATTTCAACTAGAAGGTAGCACATGAGCTAAGTCTTTAAGAAAATCATTGACTCCAAAAAGTAGAGGTAAAGAAGAAGTACATCCAGGAGAGAGAAGAGAAAGGGAGGGCGAGAAAAGAAAAGAAAAAGAAAAAGGGAGGGATGGTGGACAGTGTGTGCAAAGACACAGTGATGAGTTCAATTGTCATGGGAAGAAAAGAAATAGAAATAGAAAATAGGCAAATTGACTAGAAGGCAGATTCTGAAGGAGTCCAGGAGAGGCAGCCGATGTTTAAGGTTGGCTCAGAGAGAGGAGAGAGGTTTTAAATAGTTTTCCCCTTCAGCCTTCCCTCTCACAGACTGGCTTCTTGACTTCCTCCTCTACTAGAGCCTAAAGGTTTTTTCTCAGGAAGATTACTCTCCCCTTCCCCCAAGCTGTCCCACTCACACTTGAGTCTCTTTGGGAAAGGACAACAACTTTAATATAAATTAAGTCAATTAGGGTAACACAAAGAAATGGCTGGCAAGAAGGGAATTGGTGAGGAAAGCGGGAGGGGGGAGGGAAGGCATTCCTTCTCTAACTACCTCTTTCCCTCCCTCCATAAATTTAGGGGAATTCGGGGCTTGGCAGCCTGAGCTTCCTGAAAGAGAGTCAGATTGACTGGTCCTAGTCTTTGGCCCCCTGGCCACAGTTCAGACCCAGGGCACCAGGAGTTGTGAGACAAGTTTGAAAGAGGCTCAAATGTCTTCTTCAGCTATCACTTCAGTTGGGAATTGGTGGGGGGAAGAATGTCCAGTCACCAGGAGAGGAGAAGATGAGTATATCCCCAAGAGAAAGGTTTGGCCAGACCTCCTCCTAGGCTTCTCAAGGTTGAGAGCGATCTAACTGAAATCTCAGCCAGAATCTTCTGGCTTCTCAACATGCCAGACCTCCTGGGACCCCTGCCCCATCGAGGTGAGCAGATCTATCAGCTTTTCAGCCTGTCACTCTTCCTTGAGTGCAAACCCTCTTGTCACACTTTTCTGTTTTCCTGTTGTTAGCATGGTGCCACCATGAGCCCATGCAACTTACTTCCCTTCTCAATGTCTATTCTAATCTATCTATGCTACTTATTGTTTCCACCTAGCCTCCCCCCTTTCAAAAGAATAAATCTTTTCCTAATCTATCTATTTGCTAACCTAAGGTTAAAGCTAAAGGCTGAGTCACAGGAAAGAGGGTTAGGATTATGTGTCAACAAAGATTTTACAATATAACAATTTCCAAATACAAAGGTCATTCCTATTACAATCAATATAAAATTTAGCTCTTAAGTAAAATTGAACTACCCTATGCCTTACATAATACTAATTCCAATGTAACAATTCATAACATTTAGATATATGTATATGTACTAACTTGTATCTAATGAAATCTGGTTTATTCTGTCCCTATGTTACCTCTCTAGGTACAACATTCCCTTTTCCACCCAAACTTAATCTGACCCTGTCTGTTAATGGTTAGTATGTTAACTCTTTCCTTTCTATCTATATTAGTTGATTTGATAATTAGTATATTGCATATGTACATGTCTGGGATTTCTACACATTTATATATGTTAAATGTTATTTATACATATATACACATCTTCTGGTATGAAATCATCCAGACAGGAAATTCCTTTCCTTTTCTATTTGTATGAGTCCTACTAGAGATCTATTTACAAATATACAATTTCTTGGGCTGTTCTTATTTACGAATCAGCCCCTAATATCAGTGTGAAATTGCATTTGTGTCTTAAAATATGTAGTGATGTATAATTATACTCACAAAAATCTTCTGGACCTCCTCTGCCTCATATTTGCCTGATGCTCAATCATCTTCTGCATTTTTGTACCCAGTTTTGTGTGCATGTGGATGCAATTCCCTAAATGTCATGTTAATGTGATCGGTGATTAATCTTACGTGACCCATTTCCCTGATTCCCATAATGTCTTCGATTTGATTTAAAGTTCTTTCCAGTTGTTAGCATGTCCTCCATCCTTTGGTGTTGCTTGAAGTTGTCACCAGTCTGGATGTCTTCACCTTTACTGGATACATACTTGAACATTGTCTCACCTTGAAAGATGTCTCATGTATCTGGAATTACAGGATCATGTGTGTATAAGATTAATGTGTGCATGCATGTAAGAGTGGATTTTCATTGGGTGTGTGCAAGTGAGATTTTTTGATCACGAATGTAGGTGTCTTTCTTAATATGTGATTGTAAGGCAATTATTATTTTCCTATGTGATTAATTATAGAGGGTAATGATATTTCAATCTAGGTCTGAGATGGAGAGTTGAATATATGTTTACTTTGTGTTTTGTGCATTATTCTGTTTTGTTTTCACTGTCATTCGGGCTGTCTCTGTTCAGTATCTCTATTTCTACCTGTGCATTTTGGTGAGATTCACGGGCTCCCTGTTTATCAAGGGCTGTTCTTGGGGCGGCTGTATCTGCATGGATTCTGGGGCTTCAATTAAGTTTTCTTCTGGCATGTCATCATGGGCATAGTGATGTTTAACATGAGATGCATGGAATTGTTAGTAAATATCTCTGTGGGATATCCTCCCACTCCCTCCTGGAAAGATTGTGTTTTTAGGTGGAGGATGAGGGATATGAGTAATCTGTTTCAGTTCTTTTTTGTAATCGGTTTTTGTGCCTTTGTTTTCAGATTTGTGGCTCCACACAATAAATTCTGTTTGGGTAAGGTGCTCCAATAGCATCTTTGATGTTTCCCATCTCCATTTACTGGGGTCTGTGCTATTGTCTTAGTTTTGGCAGCCAAAATCTGTTATTATGGGCTTAGGGGTTTTCCTGGAATTTGATCAAAGGCAACTTCATGAATTAAGTATTGGATCTTATGTCTAGTACCACTCTGGATTACTGTCAACTTCCTTTTTGTATGGGTTTCTGTGGAATTGGTACCAGGCACGATAGGAAGGGTCATCACTAGGTATTGTTTCTTTGTGAAAAGTTCTGGGTCAGAGAAAGGAAGGTGTGATAATAGTATTACATTTGTCTATATCTTCTTCAGTTTGTTCTTTGTCATCTTTCCCTCTCCTGGTGACTGGACATTCTTCCCCCCACCAATTCCCAACTGAAGTGACAGCTGAAGACACTTGAGCCTCTGTCAAACTCATCTCACAGCTCCTGGTGCAGTAGCATAGTAAGTCTTCAAGGTAAAAAAGTGTCAGGTTTTGAAGAAATGTCAAAGACAGTATTTTATTCTAAAGGCAATAGGGAGTAACTGGAGATTTTTTTGAACAGTAGGTGACATGATCAGACATATACTTAGAAAAATTGTTTTGATGACTATGTATAAGCTGGGTTGAACAGATGGGAAACATAAGTAGGGAGACCAGTTAGAAAGCAAAGTACTAGTTCAGAGAAGAGGTAATAAAGACCCAAACCTTTATGGTGACTGTGTGAATAGGAAATAGGGCACAGAAGAAATGTTGTAAAGTTAGAAGCACCAAGATTTTGCAAGTGTTTAAGTTCCTTGAGTAGGTGAGAGTGAGCCATTGAGAATAACAACAAGGTTAACCATTGTGAGGATGCTAGTGCAGTAAGATGGGTGGGTCTGAAAAAAGACAATAAAATAAACATATTGATTTTGAGATACTTACAGGATATTCACATTAAAATGTCTAATGGGCTTTTGATGATTCTCAAATGGAATAAAGGAAAGATTTGGCTACAGATATAGATCTAGGAGTCATGAGCTAATCAGTAGTAATGGAACCCATGGGAGAGGCATTCAGGCTGTCTAATCCTTATCCCTTGTCCACTTGCTTTTCATTCCACAAGTCCTCCATGATACTTTATGAACAATCTCATGGATATAACATATTACAGCCCGTTTATACCTACCTTTCATCCATACCTTTCACTCATTTTCAAGGCTGAATCTTCTCAATCTTGGGCTACTTAGGAAAAACATTTTAATCAAATTAAGTGTTTAGCCTCTGGTACAACTCCTAGGGAACTAGAATGCTTATCATTAAAAAAACACACTCTTTGGCAAGTCTAACATGGACTGTGCTCACAGGACCATAGCAAATTGGATGTAGGATGAAACATTTGACTCATCTAATTTGCCGTGGGCTAATGCAAAGCCATGTGAGGACTAGGACTACTTTTGTGGCAGTCACATAAAAGAAAATTATACACACTAACTATAGTGAGTTAAGCAGTATTCTCAGTTAGTCCAATTTGGTTGTGATCACTTCATTTCATGGGGCAAATAAAGGGGAGAAATACACCCACATTCCCTGTATTCTGACTTCTCTGGAGCACCTACCTGATCTACTTAATAATGTCCTACTCAACAACCACAAAAGTAACAAAGTTTAGCAATAATTATTTGTTAAGCATGTAATGGGTTCATCATCATGTTAGATGATAGGAGACTACAGACACATACAAAAAATGTCACTGCCCCAAAGAAATTGAGATCTCCCCTTATCTATTTCAGGATAGAACAAACATTTGCTTGTTTGGTTTTTTTGGTTTTGGTTTTGGTTTTGGTTTTTGGTTTGTTTTAATTGACCGGTGATTTCAAGAATGTAGAGGATTACCGGTAACAATTTCTTCAAATATTAATCAAATTTTTCAGCAAGTATTCATTAAATGCCATCTACGAATTAAGCACTATTCTAGGTTCTAGAAATAAGCCTGAGTTCAAATCATGTCAGATAAGAGCCATGTGACCCATGACAAGTGACTTAACTTCTCTTTTCTTCAATTTCCTCATATGTAAACTGTGGATAATGACAGCATTTACTTCTCAGGGTTATTTTGAGGATAAAAATGAGATATTTTCAATGCATTTTGTAAGCCTTAAAGCACTATATAAATGTAAGCAAGTATACAAACTCAAAAGAAAACAATACCTGTTTTCAGAGTTTACATTCTTTTTTATACTTATTCTACAACTTGTAATTTTAGATAAGGGCACTAAGAAGTTGAGTGGTTTACCTACAATCACACAGTAAATTTGTACTAGATTAGAATACAGATCTTCTTGCATCTCTTCATAAATTTTGTATACATATAAATCCAAGGAAATTTAAAGTAGAAGAAAGAATTGCTCTTTTCCTTTTCTTCTATTCTCTTCCCTCAGTTTCATTCCATTCCAAAAAAAGTTCAGTAAGCATTTGCCATGTGGTGAGTACTGAAGAAGGGCTAGTCCTCTTGCACTGGGCTTAGATTAAAAAACTTATTCCATGAGGAAAAACCTTAGTGAAGCTCTATTTGGGAGCCTGGCATCCTAAATACCCCCAGATTACTTGGAAAAAACATGATTATGGCAATAATAAGCACATCTATAATTTTTTGTTATTAAAAAGGAAAGTTCCATTATGGTGTATTGACAAGTGATGGAAATGTTTTTAAATGCAACCATAGAACATTGATAAATGCAAAATTCTAATTAGTACATATGCAATAACTAAGGTTGGATTTCTTGATAATACCGGAATAAATGTGAAGAAGAAATGGATAGAAAATTTAAAGATATTGGTCCTGTTTAAATTCTTGGTCTGAATTTCAGTAGACTTTTTGATAGCTTCCTGTTTGTATTTTCTGTTCATTCAGCCTTTCCCATCCTTTGATCATTAGTGGGAGCTTGGACTACATGGACTCAGAAAGGTCACAAAACAGAGTAACCCCTTGAGATTCCAAGACACACACCACATCCAGTAAGAAATAAACAAGCCTTTGGATATCAGAGAAAGCTACACCCACAAACAGGCAGAGGAGCTAGCCATTACTATAAAGAGACCAAGAAGCAGTGTATAGACACATAATTAACAAGTATTTTCCTGTTCTCTCTGGACTTTGTGACAGAAGGAAGAGGGCTTCAGGTAGCCAGATGTGCACCATTCATGAAAGTATGTTCAGGTTGGAAGCTAAATGGTAAAAATGAGAAAATCATAACAAAACAAACATTCATGGGCAGTGTGGGAGAGGAGAAAGGAAGCAGACTTATTTCTTAGCCTGGAATAAATCAAAAGTCATGGGCAGAAATTTAAGAAAGAAAAAGAGCAAAGAAATCAATTTGAATAAGAAAAGCAGGAGAGATCAAGTGCACAAAGAAAATTTGTTTTGCTTGAGTTCTTATCCATGATGTCATCTTTTATGCCAAGGTAATATTAGCTACTGCCACCAGCATTCTCACCCTTTTTAACCCTGTCTAATAAATTATAATTCTTTGCTGTCTTGCAGTTCAAACAAGTGGAATCCTATAAGGCAGTGTAACTGGAATCAGCATCTTGTGAACTGCTTCCCCTTATGGAGTGCTGATAGCCTGAGCCAGTAAGTAGCAGCATGAGGGGATGCCTTAAATACTAGTCATTTGATTGGCCATATTTATTGACTTCCTGAAAGAAATAAAAGTTTGCACTGTACATTTTCAGAAGCCATTCATGCAATGGCATGTGCTCTGGGGAGTTCTCTTTCTTCAGAAGCTTAACTAGCCTACTATATGAGCTTGTGAATCTCCCTCTAGGTTCCATAAAGGACTGACACAGAAATCGTGTCTTCTTGTCTTTATGTTCTCAAGAGTGTGTGACCCATGGATAGGGGCTCCATTATGCTATATCTGTCTATAATTCTTAGAAGCAAACAGGGAACTAATCCTGAGTTGGGAAGATTGTGAGATGCAATAGCCACTGGTGAGGATTTGTCCCAGGTTAGATAATTAAATTCTTACATGAAAATGTGCTTCTGAAGAGTCTGCATTCTCATAACTCAACCTCAGAATTCTTTCAAGGGATAACCTCCATGAAAGAAGATTGATTAACCTTCTGATCAATCCTCATTTAGCTATAATGAATTCCAATTATGTAAATGTCTAGCCATTTGGTCTTTTTAAAATGGAAGCCCTGCATTCATGAAATAGAATCCAGCAGCTCCCTCTACCACTGACCTTGTACCAATTGCCATAGACTGCTGGGAAACTGACTCAATTATTTCATAAAATAGAACTATATTTACTTATTTTGTTTAATACTAGTCTCTCACCTCGAATCATTTTTAAAAATAATTCCAAGGGAATCCAAAATTGTGAATAAGCCTATACAAATCCAAAGGAACAAAGGCCAACCCCCACCACCACCACCACCACTTTCCTATTGAATCTTTAGGTCTTTAGGACCAAATTCCATTTACATTAATGGGAGGCACAAAATTAAAGTATTTTCTAGGGAATAAACACTAGTGAGGGAGAAGAATTGTTTCAACTTGTACCAGGGGGTATGTAGAATGTAATGAGATGGATTAAGGAAAGAAGCATTTAGTCTAACAGGGAAAATCTCTTAATGAGTTTCATTAGACTGTGGAATAGCGATAGAAAAGCCCATTTCAGAGCAGATTAGAGAAGACCATGTAAATATGAGGAGCAATTCCTTAATGCTCAGGCATAGGGAAGATGCCCCAATAGTTGTTGTTTTTTCCCTAACTCAAATGTTTACCATCCATCAAGTTTTCTACTTTAATCTTCTTTGATTGTTTAAACAAACTAAGTTATAGTCCCTTATGTCTATCTGTCAGCTTGGCAATTTTTCCCCAATCTACCCTCATTCCCAAATGTTGTGCTGTCACTTCAAATGAAAAATTAATAAAATCTTTATTCCCAAATCAGATTTCTTATCCAGACATCTCTATGGCACTTTCCTACCAAAATCAAAATGTTAGATCTTCAACTCTTTTATATCCAGTCATCAAGTGCTCTTTGCAAAACACTGTGCTAGAAGGTGAGGTACACAAAGACAAAAATAAGTTTTTGCTTTAAAGGACTTGCATTAACCCAGAGGAATTGCATGTCGGCAATGGGGCATGGAGGGGGGAGGAGAGGAGGGAAAGAGCATGATTCATGTAACTATGGAAAAACATTCTAAATTAATTCAATAAAATTTTTCAATTAAAAATAAATAAATAAAGGACTTACATTCTACTGCATATACAACATATGCAAAGAGAAATACATGAAAAGTATCTAACCTGACTACCATGACCCTCAGTGCCTGGAAGGCCAAGTAGGATAGATTTTGCTCCTCCTTTCCGAGTATTCTTCCATACTGTTAAGGAGGTTGATGGGAAGACTATACAGGCTCTATGTCAGTGGCTTTACCCCCCTCCCCCACCAATCAGGTTCCTACATTAACCACTAAAAATCAGATTAACTTTTACACAGAAATATTAACTTAAGAAAGTATAATCACTGATATACATATTTAATTCTCTAGCACCTGGAAAGCATAATTTCTTTATTCTTTATATGTATATATTATTAATCCCCAAGTATATTATAAATTGTTGAGAAAAATTACAATATTGTATTCCTATTTGTATCTTCAACATCTGAGTTCCCTAACCACATTCAAGGCTCAATAAGTGGATGCTGATAGCAAATATCTCCATGGCTTTATAAATATTGCTAGTCGTATTTTATCCCAAGTAGAACATAACTATATCTTGCAAATAATCAGTTCTTTATGGGGAATTTCTTATATGTATAGTAGAATATGTTAGTCTGCAAAAAATATTTTCACTTACAGTACTTCATGACTTTCACAAGGCCCCTGTGGGATAAGTAAGGGGAAAATTATCACACCCATTTTATACTTGAGACAAACAAACCTCTAAAAGTTTAAATTATTTGTCATAAGTCCCACTGCTAGCAAGTAATGGAACCAAGACTAAAACTTAGGTCTACAGATTTCTTTCTCAATGTTCTTCCGACAGACCCTTGGTCCTCCCCATAGACCCTAGCTTAATTTTGGTTGTGTGTTTTTAATTATTAGGGACCTAGGATTATATCAGTCTAGGGAATACCCAGGAAATTATATTGTGTCTATCAATTCAAGTTAACACTTTCTTGGCAATTTATAGCCTTAGTTCTCAGCAATATGCGTCAGAGGCAGGACCTGATCCTATGTCTTCTTTCTTTTAGATCATTTCTCTATACCTTCCTGTAATCTACTTATTATTATTGTTTCTGCCATTCTGCATCTTGGTTATTAAAAGTCTGTCACCTTTGTTTCTCTAGATTTCTTTCTCAACTTAAATAAAAAAGATCTGCAAATGTAGTAATAGATAGATGCTGCTAAGACTGAGACTCTACTTGTTTAGCTAGTTGGTATTCTCTTTGAAAAAAAGGGCAAAAGACTTTATATATTCATTAAATTCCAATAATATTACACTCTCCCCAGTGATTTCATCCAACATTTGATGATTGTAACCTCCATGCAGAAAATTCCCAAATCTTTATTTCCTACCTTGACCCCAGACTCCTGGCTAACATTCTAGTCACCCAGGTTGGGTGTTTGAGGTGTTCAGGGAAGACTTGCAACTCTAGCATGAGGACTTGCCAACTCCTTTTCAGGACTATTCACCTACATTTGGTGAGCACTTTTCACTCAACTCTTACCTGTGGTTCCAGGAAGTTGTAACATTGGCAATGGCCACAACCTGGTAAAATTGTCTTGCCAGAGGGCTAAATCAGGTTGAGGATAACCCACACATCTCAAACCCATTGATGAGTTAGGAAAATGTCAACTTCAAACATGCAAAAACTTCCCCTGGCACAATGGACAGAGGAGAACAATTCATTTCCCTGACCATGAAGGTGGCTAATATAAGTGCTGTGCAATGCTTTGACACTGGTCAGACATTGAAGATGCCAAGGTCATCCACTGCCTCCCATGCCATCAATAGTTATCTTGACTTTTGTCCTAGCATTGGACTTCTTTGACTCTGGAGGAGAGAGTGAAGCTGACAACTTTACCCAACTTAAACCCAACTCATGCATAAGTCAAATCATCAGTTCCATGATGTCACTGGTCCTTTTTGAAAACAAAAGAGAAAACAACATCTCTATCCCATAATACTTTTAACTGAGTATTTTTAAAGCTAGAATCCTCATGTCTCTCCAGAATAGTCTTTCTTAACCCCTAATTTCTTTTAGCTCTAACATTATTCTCCTCATCAGCTATATTCATCACCTTGGAAACATCGTGGTTCCTTAATACTATTCATCTAATTAGTTATAGGTCCAATCTACTATACATATGTAGAGACAGAGAGAGAAAGAGAGGGGAACAGTTAGACAGACAGACAGACAGATAGATAGATAGATAGATAGATAGATAGATAGATAGATATTCAGATAGATGGATGGATGGAGATACTTTTCTCAAGGAGCAGGAAATTAGAGGTTAAAGTGGTCCCACTTAGTTTAGCAAAACCAACCTGTATAGAATCTTAACTTTTATTGCTGCTTAATACTCCACAACCCTGGTGCCTATTATGCTACCATGCAGTTTCTTAATACCAAATACCACAAGCTGGTTCTAATAATCAAGGTATACCAAGCTTCTTCCCTCAATCAAAAGTTAATGACAGTTGGGAGTAAGGTACCTACTGGAAGCACAAGGGATCTGAATAGATAAATTAGTCCAGAGAGTAAGTTGAGCAGAAAGTGAAGTAATCATAATTCAGGACCCTGAAGGTCTGGCTAGAATCTCACCAATCAAGGGCAGAGCCATCTCCTGGTAGACAAGCCTACTAATGGGGGTGGGGGGATCAAGTGCAAAGGATCTCAGTATCTAGTCAAGAAAACCACAGCTTTCATTTGCAAAGAGGCTTGGAATAGTGTCTTAATCCTGCAAAAGTTTTGGTAGTCTGAAGTTTGCGACTAATTTCTCTTTTCTCTCTGGGTTTTCTCCATTGCTTCCTTCCAAGGCAACTTGAAGACTCATTTTACTTTCATTATGATTGACTAGGGCTACTCATTTTCATTACTTAGTCAACAAAAATTTACTAAGTATCTACTTATGTGCCAGGCGTTGTGTTAAGAACCCAGAGATGCAAAGAAAGGCAAAAGCCCCTACCTTTAAGGAGTTCATAATCTAATGGAGAAGATAAATAAATTGGAGTAAAAATGGAGTAAATAATTTCTATACAAACAACATTCAAGCATCTGCCTTTTCTTGTAGCCCCATCTTTAGAAGAAAAAGTGGCCCATTAAAGGGTCCTAAGGCCAGCACCATCTAGAGTCTAGAGGTAGAGAAATGGGCAGGTGTTCTTCTATCATGCCAGCTACTCTTGCTCTCATCTCTTTACTTTCACTGTCCAATTTGTAGGCCAACCTTTCATCTTCCATTACTCCCCCCCCCATCAATATCAGAGCTTCCTCTCTTTCCTCTCTCATTCCCCTCTCACTATATATATTAGGAGGCAACACAGGCAAAGTCAGATATGTCAAGATATCAGGATGCTAGAAGCAGGACTAGAACTCTCATGTTATACTAGCAATAAATATTCTGATTTTTTTTTGTCTTGATAGACCCAAAACCTCAGAAAACTGACCTCAGAAAAACTGACCTCCTTGCTGTCAATCACTAAAATGAGAATATTATTAAATAAAAGATACAATTAATATGCCAAAATTCTAAAATATTCATTATAATAACCTGTCATTGAATTAATTAAATGAATAATGCCATTTTGTTGAGACTTTACTGAGTTTCATGTAATAGCTCTCAGATTCTTTGGGTTTCAGTCTTCTTATATGAGATTTTTGACAAGAGGAGTAGAAGAAACGTGCAGCTTAAAGTTGAAGAGCAGGATTCTAATACTAAGCCTATCACTGATTTACTGCGTGATGTTGGACAAATTAGCTTAACTCAATGAATATTAGCAATAGCTAATAATAACCTCCATTTATATAGAGCTTACTAAGTTCTAGGTACTATAGAAAACACCTTATAATTATTATCTCATTTGACCCTCACAACAACCATGTGATTATTATTCCCATTTTGCAGTTCAGGCAAACAGAGGTTAAGTGATATGTCCAGGGTTACACAGCTGGTAAGTATCTAAATCCAGATTTGAATTCAAGTTGTCCTGAAAATAGGCCCAGTACTTTATTCATTATGCTATATCTATTTGTCCACTGAACTGATGGCTTCCTAATCCTTGAAATGAGAGAACTAGATTAAGTTACTTTTAAGGTCCCTTCCAACCCTATAATACTAACTAGATTTCTCTGAGACCTCTTCCAGCTTAAAAGTCTGTCTTTATAGGATTTTTTATAAAAAGGTATTGCCCTTCAAATGTCCTAACCCCTGTATCTGCTGATGTCATTTCTATTATAACAGTGAGGAAAAATAAGAAAATATATGTCTTTAACTTGGAAGTGATATCCAGATAGAGAGCTGAATTATTTGCGTGCTAGCAAAAGCTCAGCCCACGGGCTTCCAAATCCAGACTTCCAAAGATGAATTGAAACTAATAGATGTGAGCCCTACAGCTACATCTCAATTTCAATTCTGGACTCTAGTCATCAGTTCCCTAATTTCTCAAACTTTATTTGCACATTTCCCATAAAAAATCTATTTCTGAGAGCAAGAAGTAGAACTGAATATATCTCCTATGCATTGATTAACTTGAGATAAGTGCCTATCTTGGGATTACTGATTGATCCATTCATTATCACAATTGTTGACCATTCCCCATGCTCTTATGGGAGAGCAGTTCCAATAATTTTGCATCAAGAGCCTTGATTTATAGTTTCATTTTTCTGATTTGTGAAAGCCATAAACTCATGCATTCAGACCAGCATTTGATAGAAGCTCCATTTACTGCAGTTTTGCGTATTTATGGTGTAATGTATCCTGGAAGCTTACTCCAGCCATGGTGTTGCCTAATGCATTTTTCCATTTGACTTTGAAGTGGACCATATAGGTTGCCATAGAGAAAATGAATCCACTTGCTTAGTAGCTCACTCCAGAGTGATCTGTAAATTGAAATTTTAGACCATTGTGAAGTTAGAGTGTTAGGAAAGAAGGGGGGGAGGGATTCTCTTTAGGGAAGAAAATTGAAATGGTCTGGGAGGGTGGGAAGCAGGTGGGTAGGGGAAAGCTTGTTCTTTTAAAGTCCCCTAAATTCTTGATCAATGACACATGTAAAACCCAGCAGAATTGCACATGAGCTATGGGAATTGAGTGGGAGAACATGAATCTCATAACCATGGAAAAATATTCTAAATTAATTAATTAAATAAAATTTCCAAAATAAAATAAAATAAAGTCCCCTAAAGAGGCACCCCATAAGGTTTATTAGCTACTAGCCAAGACAATAGGAAAAGATAGGTCTTGTGTTTCAAGTTTAAAACTTAACCCTAACCTAGAGTGTAATATTGGAAAACATGTTGGATTTGGAGTGGGAGGTGGGGGGCAGAGCGGTGGAGTGCCCAAACCTCAGCTCTGCTGCTAAGTGTGCCTTTGGGCAACTCATTTAGCTTCTCTTAGCCTTAATTCCTCCTCTGTAAAAAGAAGGGATTGGATTAGATGGCATCTTATCCCTTACGGCTCCAAATGTATGATCCTTTCTCTCCTTAGGCTTGGAATTTCATAAGAATTTAAAGCTGGAAGACACTTTGTAGAAGAATAGGTACCCAGATTCTATTTGAGAAGAGACTCTTCCTAACATTGAGGCAACAATCTTCTCTGGGACCCTCTGCAGACCAGACTGACTAGATTTGCAATTTTTTAAGTTATCACCTAAAACAGCATATAGAGGGTATATAAAATTCACTAGCCAAAGCTGGCTAGGGGCAGATTAAAACACAGATAAGAGGAATCAAGCTGATAAGAGCAGATTTTTTATTACTCACTAAGTTCAAAGTCTGTCTTCCATTTATATTTCACTCTGTCATCTTTGTACCATTAAGGGAGAGTCGTCATTAAAAGATTATTGGTCTTTAATCTGGAAGGCTGGCATGGGCCAAGAATGTGCTGGAGCTGAGGAGGCTATTGTGAGCAAGGAAGGTGTGGTACAGACCTGTACAGTTTGGAATAACTTTGCCACCACAAAGATTGATTGCACCCACCTGTGGGCCCTTTGGGCACAAAGAAGATAAAAATGTTTTTATTTTTGTTTGTTTTTTTAGGATTTTGGCAAGGAATATCTGAGACCCCAGGGAACTGCTTTGCCAACTGCTTTTAAGAGAGTTTTATCTACTTTTCTCTTCCTGAATAGCTTTTTAACTGCCTTGGAATATTTTAGTATATTTTTATTAAATGGGTTTTGTTTTGTTGTTTTTTTTATTTGAGCCATAGGAATCAGAATGGCCCTTTGTACCAAAAAAGTGATGAAAAGAAAGATGATGTGGTTAACATAAAGAATGAAGTCAGATAGGGAAATATTCAGAGATATGAGGATCCCAGTTGTAGACATTTTCAGTCAAAGGCACTGTAGAAGCAGCCAAGTAGAGACATTCAGTGCCCAGATAGTTAGAAATGTTATTAGACAAACAGCTAAGTAGCACATTGGATAGAGTACTAGACCAGAAGTAAGAAAGATCTGAGTTCAAATGTAACTTCAGATTTCAGACACTTACTAGCAGTGTGATTCTGGACAAATTATTTCATCTCTATCTTCTTTGATGTCCTCATTAGTAGTCTAGAAGAAATAACAGCAACTAATTCTCAGGGTTTCTGTGAGAATAAAATGTGATGATATCTTCAAAGAATTTTCAAAACCTTAAAGGGCTACATAAATACTAGCTATTATAGTTATCAAATTTAGAAATATTCCAAATTAACTTAGTCCCCTATATAGACATAGAATCTTTAGGTTTGAATTGACCTAACTGTTCTTTATTTATCGAGTTCAGTTAAAGTCCTAATTTAAATTCATTTCATTGATTAGTAAATATATAATAAAAACAAAAGCACTCATTGCTTATAATAGAATGAATGTCCCATGGGGTAATTGGATCATAGATTTAAATGTAGAAAAGAATTTATTGAACCTAGAATCCAATCCTCCCATCTTACAGACAAGAAGAATGAATCCATAGTTTAAATGATTTGCTCAGGATCACATAAGTACTAAGTGACCATTTAATAGCATCCCTAAAGAAGTGCTTTCTCCAAGTTGCAGTCTTCCCAACTGAAATAGAGTACTTATTAAAGTAGCTGGATGGCATTTAGATAACACACAGATCCTGACGTCAGGAAGAAACCAGTTCAAATTCAGATCAGAAATTTCCTAGCTGTGTGACATTGAGCAAGTCAGTTAGGCTCTGCTTGCCTCAGAATCAGTTCATGAGCCCCCACCATTGTGATTACCTTTATTAGTCAGAAAACAATTCAAGTCAAAGGCATTCAATGTAAAAGCATAATAAGGAAAAGTAGCAATGAAATATGTCTTCCCACAAGCTAAAAACATTTAATCAACATAGAGAATACATGTGAAGAGTCTCACATGTAAATAATACTTTTAACCAGGACATAATGGTAGAGAGGAGCAACTCATAGCTGCCATACTACAGAGATGGCATTGTCTTCTGGTCATGACACTGAGCTAATCCCATCAAGCCCATTCCCTAATATTGTCACAAGGTAATGGGCTCTTTTTAGATTCTCTATTAGCAATGTAATCTCCTTTGGTTCCATGATTACTGCTGGTTTGGCCCCAGAGAGCATATGGTTGAAGAACTTCTCTCAGTGTCCTGCTTCTGGATTCTGCTAGAGTCTTCTCTGATCACCCCTACTAGGTCCAGTGCTTCCCAGTTGAGCATTCTCTCACCTGTATCACTCTACTTTAACAGCTTCAGTTTGCATCTATTTTGAATGATGTTTCCTGGTCACTGAGGTCTCAATTTTCGTCAGAGATTCTTCTTCTTTGGGCAACATGTATTATTAAGCATTTATGATTATGTTCCAGGGGGTGTTGGGTGTAGGCAAAGAGGACTATCCATTTTCAGAGATGCTTATCTACTTTTGGTCTCTACCTGCCAGCCAACTCTCACCTATGACTCCACAGAAGCTGAAGCATGTGCAGCAGTCACACTCCAGTTGAACCATCTTGGCAGATAAGCTAAATCATGTTGAGGGTAATTGTCACCCCCCAACCCCATCAATCACTTAGGGGAATGTATAATGAAGCATATGAAGAATTCTCAGGTAGTTGGTTGAGAACAATCTTGTTCCAATGACAATAAAAGCAGTTAAATCAGTCTCTGTGGAGCACCTAGGACTTGGTCAGATATCAAAGATGCTAAGGTCAACCACTGCATCCTGGACCATCACCAGTTGTCCTTATTTTTGTCTTGCCACTTATTATAGGAAAAGTTAAGTAAACTGTGTGAATTTGCAGGTGGACCGCAGGTCCTGCTGCTGTCCACCTGCAAATTCACACACCTTATGCAGAATTCTGGAATTCTGCACCTTGCTGTCCATCTGCAAACTCACACACCTTACTTAACATTTCCTATAACATACTGGACTTAGATGACTCTGGAAGAGAGAGTGAGCCTGACCTTTGTATAGCTCTGCCTTATTAAATTCAATTCAAGGGCAAATCAAGACCTCACCCCATGATATCATTGTCCTCTTTGAGAGAAAGAATGATTCTGTATCAGACACTGTGTTTAATTCCCAAATAAGGCTTCAGTGGCTTCATGTGAGTTCTATCTCAAAAACCACAAAGGGCTGTATACACTTAATCCCTTGTAGTATTGGGGTGAGGGGTCTTTTGAAAATGTGCATTGATTTTGGTATTCACACTTCATTAGTACCCTCTGTTTGGAAGATAGAGTGAAGAGCTCCTCCCAAAACCTCCACTGAAGGAGGGCATCCTTGGTTTAGCCATCTCTCTTCTTGGACGGCTCCATAATACCCTTCCAGCTACCCAACCTAACCCTTCTTTTACCTTTCTTGTGTTGTCTTCCTTAGTTAGATTGTAAGCTTCTTAAGGACATTATTTTTTTTTCCTTTTTATATCCCAAAAGTTTAGCACAGTGTCAGGCACATGACAAACTTAACTAATACTTATTGACTTACTAACTCAATTTTTTTCATACAAACCTCAAACAGCACAAATGTTAAGACATAGGGGCTAATTCACTGTCTATCTCCTGTGTCTTCCATAATCCTGACCTTTCATATAAACATATATTTTTTTCAAGATATTCTACAAGAGTGAACCCAAATTCCCAAGTGGAAAGTCACTTCCCATAGTACCTGCTCAAGGAGGGAGAACACTGTCATTCACAAAGTAGCTGAAAAGAATTTCTACGAAAAACTGAAATGGAACAAATCATAGTGGGGTGAAAAAGCCAAAAGTTATTCCTTCTCTGTTAAATATTAATTACTCTAATTATAAATTTACAAGTACGGTCATTGTTTACTTTCCTGAGATGAGTGAAAAAGGAAGAAAGAGAATATATAGAGATGTAGAATTTAGAACTGGAAAAGACTGTAAACTGTACCCTTTCCTTCCAGATGAAGAAACTAAGACCTAAGAGGCTAAGTGATTTGTCCAAGGTCATGCAGATAGGAATAATCAGAGTCCAGATTCAAATGCTAGTCCTCTGACTGCACATCTCATGTTCATTCCAGGCATTCTGACATATGTTTGCCCTCCCATAATTTTCACCCATTTATTTCCTTATCTCAGCAAAAGGATGTAATTCTATTAGAGTCAAGTTATCCTTATTTATCTATGTTATGTATATATGTTATGTTATAAGTACATATAATTATAAAATATTCATTTTATAGTAATAAAAAACGCCACCTCCTATAAAAGTATCAAATATTTTTACAGCTTGAGGAGAGCTCTTTGACTACTCAGTCAGGGCCAGTGCTGGGTCACTGTGGCTCCTCATGCTTCATGCAGACCAGGAGAGACCCTAGTGATAAACCCACTGTCTCCAGCTAAAGCTACAGGGTGAGAAATATCAGCAAAGGCAAAAGAATTTACCAACCACAAATATGTGGAGTCAGAGTGGGTAGGGGGAGAGAGGCAGCATAAAGAAAATAAAGCAACAGGTCAGCAAAGCTAGTAAAAGATGGTGCCTAGGACACAGCAGGAGACAAGGAATTATCCCAGCAAGCCAAACATCAAGTTACTGGGGGGGAAAAATCAGAACAAGAAGGTGGCCTCATTTAGAGTCATCAGAGTAGCTCACATATCCGGGGGTCTAGGGGAGTAGGAGTCATTAAACAAGGTAGGACAGTTTGGGAGGCCATATTTCCTGCTTTTTTAAAGGGTCCATGACCTCGTGCTTAGAACTTAACCATCATATACTCTTTTTTCAGTTATGTTGACGTCCTTTTTTTCTGTGTGGCCCAGACTTCAGCTTCCATTCCTGTGGGGACTGCCAGTGTGGAAACTCAAACCATAAAAACAGACATACATTTCTTATGTAATATGTCATCTTGGAGAGTGATCTTGGGGCAGTGAGAATTAAAGAACTTATATATATATATATATATATATATATATATATATATATATATATATATATATATATATATATATATATATATGTCAGAGATCAGCCAGTCAGTCAACAAAAATATGGTATGAGCAATTGTAGAGCTAAGCTTGGAAGCAGAAAGAAAAGCACTTAACTTGAACCACAATCTGCCCTCCATCCATTATGCCATGTTTCCTATTGACTGCCATCAATGGCTTCTAATCCATTTCCACCACCACTCCTTACTCTACTAGGAACTTCATGAGGGCAGGCACTATGCCTTATTTAACTTCTGTGGTACCCTTCTGTGCCTTGGGCAGTGCTCAATAAATGTTAAAGGTGAATCTAAAATAATAAACTTAAAATATAAATTTATGATATAAATAAAATAGGCTTGTTTTCTCCCAAACTGTACTATGTTGAGAAGGATTTGAGGGCAGTGCAGAAACGATATTCACCCAGACAGCTGTACTTGTAGCTACGGTTTATATGTTCCCTTCTAATGGAGGATCAAACAGGAATCCATATGTCGCTAGATCTGTAAACAGAAAATTCTCCTGGCAGACCACACCTGAGGTAAAAGGACAATTTGTTCTTGCAGACAAATACACCTGAGACCAAGAACACACAGTGGAGTGCCCAACACCCGAGGGAAACTCAGTTATTGGATGTCAAATTTAAATGTCACTTTAAAACAAAGGTAATCTCAGCTGAGATGACTTTCCTTTGAATATTGTGCTGAGGCAAGCTTGATTTACATCCCGTATCAGTGAAAACAGAATAAGGGTCCAAGGGGATTTGAAAGCTGGGCAGGAAAGATATTTGCCCACTTCCCATTATTTGTGTCTGTTGCTTATATGCTCACTTCTAATGCAGTGCTCTAAAAATTTTCCCTCAGGTGCCACAAAATGCTCCCTCCAAGCCTATATGCAGAGTATAATAAAGAAGGAGAACTAGGTAGTAGAGAGTGGCCTTTTCCAAGAGCTTGCACACAGCTCCTGTTGCCAGGGTTACCATTGGCTTTGTCTCTTTGTTCTATGTGACTGCTTCCTATAAGTCTGGCAATGCAGAGAACCAGGTGATTTATATTTTTTTTTTTAAATCAAAGAACAAAATCTGTTTGCAAGGTTGATTGACCCCTTCTTGAGCCATTGTATTTGGGGAGTGATTTGGAGAATTCTGGTGACAAGAATGACCCTTAAGGTCTAGCTATGTCCTCCCACTGCTACAGTGATATCACTCTCACATTTTCTATAATTAGGGAGCTTTTAGGACAATTGAGATACAAGATCTAAACAAAGAATAAATGTGTCTATTAGACAAGTATCTAACTAATAGCATATAACATCTTCAAAAGACTGGTAATTTGCAAATGGGTAGAGACCTGGAAACATGTCCAGATTCCTGCAGGTGTTGGGTTTTTTTTTTCTCGCTTTTTATCTAAAATAACTGAGATCCATGCTAATTGATATTATTCAGTTCCTCCACTTTTGTTTTTAAAATTGGATTGCTTTAACGATAAGTAGAAATTTTTCCAGTAGCACAAAAAAATTATGAGTTCTTAACATGGCCTGATAGTCTGAAACTGATCGCTTGACACATCTTGAGAATGGATGTTAGATAAAATAAAAACCCCAAAAGAGAGGGCTACAATTTGGGGACAGAGAAAATATAAGTCTGGCTTTGTATATATTTGGGATAAACACTGGACCTGTGATTTCAATGCTCTAAGGAACCGCTTTGATGAAGAAATTTTCTCTACTATGGGAGGTCAGCACCTTCTCCATAATTTGCAGCCCTAAAAAGTTGCCTAGGGCATTGAGAGATTGATTTGCCCAGGGTCAACCCAGCCTATATAGATCAGAGGCAGGACTTAAACTTCAATCTGTCCAGTTTCAAGGCCAGTTTCTGATCTGTTACTTCAAGCTGCCAATTATATAATATAAATGCAAATTAAAACAATTCTATATCAATTTGCTATTATAAGCAACTTTATTATAATTCATTTTTCCCATTTAAAAATAATTTTACTACAAGTTAAATGATACTTAGCAAATACTAATTATGAAGACAGTGTGTACTTGAAGAACAATAAAAACAAAAATATAAAAATAATTCCACATACTTTTAGCTCAATTCAAGTTTGGATACTGGATGAAAGAAGACAAATATCAAATTATTATGAACTGGAAGGGGGAATAAAGCCCTGGAAGGAATTCTACTCTTTGTTCTTCTCTGATATTTTGTATTGCCTCAAATATATCCCTTTATTTCTATAAATCTCAGTATCCTCATCTGTGTCATGAAGATATTGGCCTAAATGGTCTCTGAAATCCCCTCCAGCACTAAATATATGAACTTATGGCCTGGTGGGCTAGGGGCACATACATGATTTAAATATCCAGAAAGTAAAATGAGGACATTAGGTAGTAAAAGGGGGAACAGCAACTCTTGCAAATACACAAAAATTATCAGGGTGACCAACAGATTTACCAAAGGAATTGTTGGGGGGAGGAGTGTCAGATTTATGGATCAGAAGGAATCTAGGATGCTTTTGGACAGTTTGGAAGACATATGCCAATCAAGCAACAACCAGATAATTCAATCAGCCACCATCACCAATCATAGAATCATAGATTTAGAGTTCAAGGGACCTTGGAAATGAAGTCTAACTTCTTTATTTTCCAAATGAACAGAAAAGGAAACTGAGACTCAGAGGTTAAATAGGTTGCCCAAAGTCACCAGCCAGGAGGTATGTCAGAGGAAAAACTTGAATCTTGAAAGATTATCTTCTTTTTATACTGAATTTATCTTATAGATACAATTTTTTTGCCCCTTCTTTCTCTCTTAAGAGAGCAACTGTTTTTGCCTTTTTGTAATATTCCCAGCTCTTAACATAGCTCCTTTCTCAAATAAGTGCTTCATGAATGATTACTGATTGACTGCCTCATTTACTGACTCTGGTTTTCAATCTACTGTGCCCTCTACTAAGGACATATAAGTAGATCATTTGGGCAATTGTGTAGAAGTTAGGAGAGATTGGGAGAAGAGAGATGGATCAGGAGACTACTGCAGTAGGCAAGTCATCCTACCTTTTGTCTTGCCACTGGACTTGAATGACTCTGCAAGAGGCAGTGAGGCCAGTGCCTTGGGGCAACTCTACCTCACTTGTATCCAAATTATGCACAAGCCAAAAGACATCACCAGTGATATCATTTTAGTCCTTTTCAATTAAGAAGGATAACAACCAAACTACTTCAATAGTCTAGGTAATTTATATATATAAACGTGCATATTTTAGATGATAATAATGGTTAGAGAATTTTCAGATTTGTAAAGATATTTACAAATATTGTTTTATTTTATCTTCACAATAATCCTAGGATCTAGACACAATTATTATCTCCTAATTTTTACAGATGATAAAACTCGGGCAAAGAGAGACTCGCCCAGTATAACGCAGCTAATGAGTTTCTGAGACAGGATTTGAATTCAGGTGTTCCTGACTCTAGATCTAGTCCTTTTTTATTATACAACCTAGATGTTTCCAATGATAATAAATGATAAAGGTCTGATAGTAAAGCAGCAGTTCTTATGGTAATAAAGAGAAAAAGACGAACATGAGAGGAGGTAGAGTTGACAAGTCATGGATGTATGGATTATATAGATTTAAATGAAAAGGACTTTTTCCGCGAATATATAACCTTTGTGATTTGGGGTTCAGCTGTACATTATGTATGAGGACTAAACATTTCTAACATATTTATTCCTCTGGCCTTGAAATTTTATGAGATATCAAGATCACTAACCAGAAGTATTCATATAAAAATAGAGCACAGGCTGTTAGACCATAGATAATAAATAGCATTTTTCTAGTTTTATATATATATATATATATATATATATGTATATATATATATATATATTAATGGCTTTCCCTTCACACCATGGAATCATCATTGAAAAGGGGGTGGGCCAGTCACAATCTCAGAATGAGAAACATTAGATGAATATAGAGGCAGCATGTCATGGTGGGAAAGTGAAGAATTTGGGATCAGAAGATATGGGTTCAAATCCTAACTCTGCTACCTGTTTGACTTTGGGCAAATCATTGACCCTCTCTGGCCCTTGGTTTCATCCTCTGTAAAATGAAGTGTATAGACTTGGAGACAGCATGGTATTGCATGAGAAAAGCACTAGTTTGGGCATACAAGAACCTCAATTCAGATCCTGCCTCTGAATTAATATCTGTGTAATTGGGAAACTCAGAATCTCTCTTAGTCTGTCCTTAGTCCTCATGTACCAAATGAGGGGTTTGACTAAAAAACCTCTGAGGTTTCTTCCAGCTCTAAATTTGTGGTCCTATGTTGTTCAGGACATACATTCAATTAAAAGTAATCTAAATTCAAATTAAATATTAAATTATAGAATAAAAAATTAAAAAATTAAAAATTAAAATAAATATTAAATTACAGAATAAAAGAGGTGGGAGGCAGGAATGATTTAACTTTTGTCTTTGTATCCCTAAGAACACAGTGCACAGCACATAATACATATTGAATAAATGGTTATTAACTGAATGAAAGAACCACAGGATAGCCACAGGTATTGGTGGAAATATTATACAAGATTTATAGTAGGATATAGATAAGAGTGTCAGAACCAGGATGACAAGTATCAGAGGGAAATGGAGTTAATTTTTAAAGGGTTGGACTTGATTATTTAAGAGTGTGGTCACCAGGAATTTAACTAATTTCAAAGAGATTTTATTTACAATTTATTTACAAAACGCAGAAAAAGTAAAGCAAGCAATCAGAGAGAGGATAAGATAAGATATCTAGCCTGAGCACTAAGTAATTTACTCCCAGACCTTCTGAACAGGGAGAATTAGTTTCAGCAGACCTCAGCAAAGCCAAGGACCCAGGGAAGCCTCTCTCAAGAGTAAGTCTTTCCTGAGGCCTGTCTCTTCAGAGAAAAAGCAGCAGTTAAGAGTCAGTCTTCCACTCACTAAGTGTCAGTCCAGTCAGCAGATTCTTTATCAGCCTCACCAGGAAAGCAGGGTCTCAGGTCCAGTCAGGAGATACTTCTGTCCCTCTTCAGCAGCCTCAACTCAAAATCATGAAGAATTCCTCCAGTCTCCACTTCCAAAAATGAAGAACTATAACCTATAGGAAGTAACAGCTCCTTTTCAAGATGCTTCCTTTTTGTCACTTCCTGTGTCTTCCCCTAATTTTACCTCTACCAATCACAGTTGATGCTTTGTTTTAGGACTGCCCAGAAGGCAGTCAGTTTCATCATGCACTATCACAGGTGGGTCACAGACCTTCCCCACTCAATGTGTGAAATGGGGTGTTTGCACCTTTGGTGATTAAATCTAAAAAAGGGTAGGTCTCCATACTTAACTTTTAAGTACTGTGTTCTAAAAATAGACAGGGGTTAAAATTTAATCTTCATAATCAGGGAAGAGTTAAGTATTTCATTGTTATATTCAGGGGAGTGTTAAATTTAATCTTCACACAAGGCATGGATGCATGTAGGTCATTATCAGTGAAGGGAGAACCTGTAGCAATGAAATGCTGCATAAAGCATAATATCAAAATATTTCATTTAACAGGGATCTTTGACTTCCTTTCTCTCTCCAACTTTCCCCCACTTTCTTCAAAAGCCATTTTAAAAAGAAACAAACAATAGATAATTCTTACAGAATAATATGTTTAAGTTCCAGGAATAAAGACTAGACTTGTAATTTCATTGGTATAGGTAACTTCCTAGTTAAGAGATTCCTTTTACCCCATGCAAGTCATCATCTTGTCTGAATTTGATAGGCTTAGAAATTGCCTATTCCACTGATGACTTGCCATTGTTCACCTACCCAGAATGAATCAGAATTGAGACTCTATCCTAGGTCTCCCTAACTTCAAGCCCACTTCCCCATCTACTATGCTACTCTACCTCTGCTAGGAAACAAATGCTGGTGAAGCTAGATTTTGGTTTTAGGAAGATTAGGTGATCATTGAAGATTCAATGCAATTTTTCCAACACAATCCACCTCATTCTCTTCTTCCTTTTTTATTTTTAGGCCAAACTTCTTACCCAAAACTCATTTAAGTCTAAAATAATATGTACTGATGGCCCATTTCAGTAGTCTTCTTGGCTCCAATGGTGGCCCTGGTTGATCATTATACCATAGTGACAATCATTTCCAGGACAGAAATTAAACCATTGGGCCTGACATCAGATTCTATATTTGCAGCAAATATAGCCTGTCAGTTCCAAATAACATACACCCCAATTTTAAGAAACAAAACAACTTGCATCTTTGAAGCTATTAACAGTCAACAGGAAATGATTGAGAATAAACAATTGCAGAAGTACCAATTTCCCCAACTTTCTTTAGAGATCTAAGCTAAACCTTATAAAAAAAGTCTTTAAGATACATTGACATGAATGAACTTGTGAGTGTGGGTACTTACAGCCTTATGTCTATTGGAAAGTGAAGGAAAATCAAGATGCTACAACAAATCCAAGACTGAAATTGGAAACCTGAAGAACAGGGTTCAAAGGCTACCTCTGATATTCATTAGTAGGACATAATTATCTAGCTTGTCAATGATCTTCCTAAAGCATGGTACCCAGAACTAAATCCCGGACTCCACCAGTGGTATGACCAGGATGGAGTACAATGAGGTTATCACCTACCTTTTCTGGACAATATATCTCCAAAAGCAACTTCAGAGAACTTTGGCTTTTGCGACTGCTAGGTCACGCTTTGGATTCAATACAACCTTGTGTGAAATCCAAGCTCTGGTATATAGTATTTCTTTTTTGCTCACTATTTTGAATCTGCAATTAAAAATAAAGGAGCAGTTTTAAAGATTCCTCAAAACCACACAAGATGTTCCTTACCTTTAGGTTCATCTACCTTTGATATAAACATCTCAGAGATAATGTGTAAAGATCTATCAAGTAAGAATAGCAATAATATTAGCCTACACTTAGAGAATGTTTTAAAATTTGCAAAGTAGTTTACTTACATTTTATCACTTGATCCTTATAAGAACTCTGGGAGATAGTCAATATTGTCCTTTTTTTAAACAGGTAAAAAATTAAGCATAGAAAAGTTGTGACTACCCAATGATGACACAGATAGAGTCAGAGGTAAGATTTGTGCCTAGCTCTTTTCTAATTATATTATACACTAAGCCAAGCATCAATGTTCAACATTTTATTGAGGACCCCTCCTCCAAGATGATGTGGGTGATATCTATTAATGTTATTGTAATAGAAATTAAATTAATTTTAGCATTACTATAAAAATGATTTTGATACTGTGAGTTACATAAAAGGATCTCAAAGACCCCTAGGGATTCCTGGACCACACTTTGAGAATCACTGCACTAAACTATAAAGTTGACACCCCCAAATTCATATGAATAGAAAGGAAAATGTCCAAACCTCTTCTGCACTGTGCCATGCCTTTTTTTTTACATGATGCTAGAGAAAACCCAAAAGACCTACCATGGGGCCAGTGCAGAGAGGCCTTTGTTGTAGAACATTGATGGGTTCACGTCACAGCCTCTGTTACTAATTTCACCTGTTTAAATGCCTTTGCAATTCCTTACATTGAACATAAAGAACTGTGGATATCAAATCCAAATGTAGTCTTTCCACTCTTATCTCTGATACTCTATAAATGTTGAAATTTATTCAGGTTCATGTTAGTTTCTTGTTCTCCTGGTTTCTTCTACAAGTGATCTCAGATTATCTTGTTTGGGATGATCTCATCAACCTATCCATCAATCAATAAGTATTTATTCGACATCTGTTATGTGCTAGGCATTGTGCTAGATGGTGGTTCATGCCAATCTGTCTGCAAGTCTCTCTATTGAAAAACAGGAAATTGGGAAGGTTTTCATCTAAAACAGATTGCTCTTCTAAAGCTAAGAAATCATCTCAGCCAGCTCCTTCATTTTACAGAAGAAGGATCTAAGACCCAAAGCAGTAAAAAATGTGTTGTCCAAGATATCACAGGTTGTAAGCAGGATGCAATTGACTCCAAATCCAGGTTTTTTCCCACTCTACCACACATCCTCAATAAAACTGATGAAACAATAAAAAATTGAGATCTATTTTACCTCAACTGTATCATAAGATATTCTATCAAACACTGCCATAATAGACAGTTATTGTGAAAAACAGAAAAGGTAAAGTCAGAGAACAAAAAGAATGTGTCTTTATCTTCATGCTTGACCTATAAGAGGATGCTCTGATAACTGTAGAGGAGAAAGGCATCTGAACTATTATAAGGCAGCAACATTATCCCTTAAGATCATTCAATTTCCTTTCAAAGTCATCTTATTTTCTTAATGTGATTTTCCAAATGTAATGTCCTACTGTGAGTTAATCAAAACAAGCATTTATTAGGCATTTATGATGCAAGAGGCACCATGCTAAATGCTGGGTACAAAGAAAGGCAAAAAGATAGGTCCTAGTCTCAAGGAACCCTTATTCCATTAGAGGAGACAACATTAAAATAGTTACGTATGTACAAGATAAATATAGATATGGATATGGATAGATCTATATTTGGAGAGAGAAAAAGACTGATAAATGCTAAACATAAGGTCACTTCAGAGGAAACATTTTTAAAAGTATATGCTATTAAGCTGATATTTTTCTAATCATTGCAGCATTCATATTTTGAATTTTAAATTAATAAATTGGCATTCTGGTTTAGTACTAATAACTCATATTTCTATGGTATTTTTAAGTTTAGAAAGTACTTTCCCCAAAATAATCCTATGAGGCAGGTCAATATGTTAGTGATGCTATTTAATCCTGGATCTACTTCCTCCTTCTTCATCAACCTAGAATATCCCTCAATAAGACCCATCTTCTCCCTTTGAAGAAGACCTTATATTCTAGTAGAGGAAGACAATACACAAAAGAGAGTTGGAGCATGGAGAAGAAGGAAAGATGGTGAAGGAGGAGTATATGATTTTGTAGTCAAGAACATGGCAGGGAAGGGAATAAAAGCTAACGTGGGTCCCTTCACAAAATGGAAGCCTCAGAAAATGTCTTCAATGGAAGAAGATGAGATTTTCAGAGGTATATTCTAGGTTGAGGAGGCAATAAGCTTCGATGCTCTAGAACAGGGAGCCTCCAGGCATGAAAGTAAGTTCCAGAATTAGATGGCATGGTTTTGAAATCCAGGGTGGGAGTGAAGGGAGGAAAGAAGGAAGTTCCCACACCTAAAAGTGCACAGATCATTGACAAATTGACCTACATGTATCTCCAGGGCTTGGCACTATGCTTAAGCACATTGTAAACACAAAATTACTCCTCATTTCCTTGCTCCTTCTAATAATGTATAATTAGAGAGTTCCAAGAAGTTCAGAGAGTATAATTGATTTATCCAGGGTCTTGCAGCTAATAAATGCCAGAGACATAAAACAAAACGAGCTCTTCCTGACTCCAGAACTTACCCAGTATATCATTATCCCTTGATAAGGAAACTAATATAGTTGCATAGCTAATGAATACCATAACCATTATTTTAAATCTAAACCTCCAAGTTCTATACTAATTTCCAATTAGCCACACTAATTAATCTCTTATGAGTATGGTTAGTATGGATCCATTACTCAGCTCCTGATCTCCTTTGGACAGAGAATTGAAATATAAAGCCTGAACTAAGGGAGCTTCATCATACAACCATTAATTAGGTCCCTTACTGAACCCTGTACCCTCAGCAACCTTTCCACAATACCTCTTAGGAGGCCAAGCTGGAAGAGCCAATGGGTGACTCTAACACAGCTTGTCTTCATCCAGGCTTCTCAACTGAGCCACTTCTTATTGGCTTGCAATCTTACTGATGGACACAAGTCGCCTATGTCTCCAGGCACAAGCCAATTTGATTGGCATGATAACAGAAAGACAATATTTTATTTCAATGTTTGAATTACCTTCATTGTCAAGGATTTTAGAGCTGAAAGAGATTTCAAAAGTCTAAGGTCCAAATAGCCAAACCTGTTTGCACATCTAAACACACATATTTAGAACTGGCAACAAAAATATTTGCCACATCCAAAAACTGTCATAATCTTTGCCTTGTCTTAAAGTATCACTTCTGTCCTTCCTGTTACTTCCCTTATTTCTTGAAAACAAAGGTTTTTTCATCTTTAGCACCTTAACACCTACGTATGTTTTATTTCTTACATTTTTTTTAAAAATATTTTGCCATAGGAGGTGAAATGCCACCCATTATGTGGCACCATGACTAATAACCAGGCAGAAGGCAAAGACATTGGGATAATAAGCCATTCCAAAAACTAATGTGCATCGACAAAAACTAGACATCCTTTTTTTTCTTTATAAGCCTCTTAAGAAACAATGCATTTGATAAAAAAAAAAGATCCCTCACCTAACAAAGAAATGTTAACTCCAGTTTTCAGAACAAATAGCATGGCAATTCATTCCAGTTATGTAATAATAAGACCTCAAATGTACCTACTACTGTTCTTCTTGGGAACGGAGAAGCACTTGAATAAGCTATTTAATTTATTCTTCTAACAAGAAAAGAATTAATAATTTTCCCCTTTCTTGTAGATCGGGAAATTGTCCTGAAAGGTTGTTCTCTATATATGATCACATTATTAACCATAACTCAATAAAAAATAAACAAATAACACACAATTGAATCTTAGAAGTGAATACATGCATATACAATGTTTTGTAACTCTTAAAGAACTTTAATAGCTTAAGACTGTACTAAGATTTTTGAGGACACTGTGTGTATGTGTACACACAAGCATATAAGCACACATATGCATATGGACACGTGTGTACCATGCCCAAAAGACTTAGGACTTAAAACTGCCCTAAGACTTTTAGACATATCTTGTATAATACAAAATGTTTTTGTTTGAATTACTGTTTATTTATATATATATATATAAAACATAATATAATATATAAAATAACAATAATAAGGAGTACTGAATAATCTTAATATACCTATGAGAAACTTCTGTTTGGAGTTGAATCTCAGGCTGCATTTTGCTCTACTAAATCAAATTAGAGGCAGCTGGATTACACTGTGGAGAGAGTTCTGGGCTTGGAGTCAGGACGACTCAAGTTACAATCCTGTCTCAAATACCTGCTAGCTGTGTCACCCTGAGTTGGCCAAAGTTCCAAAGAGGTTGGATTTGATGGCCCCTAAAGTCTAATCCGGCTCTAAATCTATGATCCTATGAAATTCTATTCAGTCTGACAAAAATGTATTTAGTACTTACTATATATCATGCTAAAGATCTATAAATATAAGGCACTGGATACCAGGTGCTGAGGATACAAAGACAAAAGAAATAGTCCTAATCCTCAACAAGCTTATATTCAAGAGGAAAGAATGCAACATCTAAACAAATAAAAGTTCTAACAACAAAGCAAAAATAGTAGATTCTTTTATTCTCAGCAGCTTCCAGTCAATTATATAACTTTAAAAATGTGCTCAGATATAGAAAATCATTTTCTGCAGGAGTTAATATATAGAAAAATTGAAAAAAATGATTATGGCATCTTTAAAAGAATTGGACTCCCCAATTAAAAAGGCAATTATTTTCATTGACATCTAATTTGGCATTAAGCCTACAGAATAAAATGAACCAATATCTTGGGTAGTAAGAGTTCCAAAGAGTTTCTTATTTCTTCTGTGTCACATACCGCAAGCTCTCTTAAATCAACTTAATACAGGAAAAATATTATATCTTTGATTTTAGGGTAAAAGGCTGTCAGACTCAAAGAAAATGCATTTTCATCATCATGGTTAAACTATATCTAGCAAGCAAGTTTGGCCCACTCTATGTAAATATGCTTTTCTCTTATCCACTAATGGACATTCCAGTTATAACAAAGCTATTCAGCAAAGCCATTTAATTTATTCAATTAACACTTCCCAAACCTTGGCCTTCTATAATTTCTGATTTGTCTTAGAGGCACTTTGATCCTAAGTATTTGAATTTGAAGGAAGTTTAGAGATCATTTAACCCAAATATTTTCAGATGAGGAAACCCATAACAGTGAAGTGATTTGCTCACCATTATTCAAGCAGCAAACAATAGCCATGATTTGATCCAAGTCTTCTAACCCCAAACCCAGGGCTCTTTCTAGTCTCCTTCACATTACTCCTTTGTTCACTCTAAAATGCAACTTCATTGCCCTACTTGCTATTTCTTGAATATGACACTCCATTCCCCCTTTGGTGCTATCATACGGTCTATCCCCATATTTTTCTTGGCTTTATTCAAAATTCAACTCAAATCTCACCTTTGACAGGAAACCTTTCCCTGTGTTCCCAGCTTCTAATACTTTCCCCTACCAAGTTGCCTTCCATTTGCTCTGTAAACATCTTCAACACATCTAGTTATTTGCATAGTGTCTCCCTATTTGGAATTTAAGCTCTCTGAGCACAAGGTCCATTTTTGCTTTTATCTGTATACCCACCTAATAGCCTGGCACCTAAATTCTTCTTCACTGACTTGAATGACTTGGTCATTGGATAAAAACATCTTATACCACATAGAAAACATCTTACTGTTCACTGTAAAACACACTCTTTTGGGTCTGTAAATAAAGGGAGGAATTCATTCAATGGTTGAGTAGACCAAGCTCATGGGAGAGAAGTCAGCAAATCAAGGGAAAGTATGAGAGAGGTGACTTTTTCTCTTCCTCCCTATTTGCTCCCCTAACACACACACACACCACCACCACCACTACCAACAACAACAACAACAACACTTCCAGCCATATCATCAGAACTACTTGACAAGGAAGAGACTGTACATCTATCCAGGATCCCATCCCTGACAACATGTACAACTACAGGGAGATAGTGACCTCAGGGAAGTAGCAACTTCAAGAAGTTTGACCCATCAGAACTGGGAAGAGTGCTGTCTATGTATTTAAGAAAGAAGGAGACTTTGGAAGTTCAGTCCAGCTTACCAAACAGCAGAGACCCTGAATATAAGAGGAGATACATCAAGGCTCTAAAAAGATAAAAACAAAAAATTTCCAAAGGGTACCAAGAGTTGTTAGTTACCTTTTGCAGCATGTGCAATCCTATATTACTATCATTGTGCTCTAAGCTTGAACCTCCTCTATCTATAGATGCTATTTGGGAGACTATGTCCTAGTTTTCACTTAGAGAATATTTTATACCAATTGCCTTTACTAGATATCATCTTAGTAAAGGTCTTTTATAAAAACTAACAAATTATACTTGTTGATTGTAATTGGGAAGAACATTGATGAGGACTTATCATTACAGTAGCAATAATATCCACCATTTTAACCACAGAAACTTTGAGTGTATTTACTCCTCAATCTATAACCTTGAAAGCAAGATTTGGGAAGTAGCTCAATTGAGTGTCACACTCACATAAGTATATTTTCATTATGTATAATTCTACCTTGCATACCCATTGCACATTTTACTATTCTTATTTTTATTATATTTTATTATACATTTTACTATTCTTTTTCTTTGATAAAGTACCCTTCCAGAGCTATGTCCTAGATATGAGTCTTCCCACGAAGCTAATGAAATTCTCGTGGTCTCAAATTTTCCTTCTTGAATCAGGATCTAATGATTCTTCACCATGTTTTTTATCCATTCTTTGTGCATATGTTTATCAACTTCTGTGGCTATCAGTTTTATTGTAGATTCCTTTATTGGACTTTGTTCTGTGGATTTCTGGATGTCCCTACTATTATTCTCCTTCCTTTATGATAATAACATTCTATGGAACCTAAGTTCCTATAGTTAGGTTCCTCCTACCTCCTTGATCTTTTTCATTTCAATTTAAAGTTTGATTTTTCAGATGTCAAAGGCCAAGTAGATACATTTTCACTAGTTATTATTAGGTATTCTCCATCCTTGAGTCCAAAATTTTCTACATCTTAAGCCAACATTAGGAATTAGAAATCCTGTTCCTAGGTTCTCCTTAACAGCTCCTCTTAAGGTAATAATCCTACCATATGAAAGTCAATTGAAGAAGTATGAGATGTATAGCCTGGAGAACAAGAGTCTTATAGGACAAATGATAGTTGCCTTATAATACATGTTCTGTCATGTAAAAGAGGGATCATCTTCTTTGTCCATGAAAGACATAATCAAAGGAAATGAATGGAAGTTAAAATAAGGGTAACTTTGGCTTTGTTTAAAGGAAATTATTCCTAACCATTAGAGCTATCCCAAATTGCATTGAACTGCTTTAGGAGGTAGCGTAGTCCCTCTAACTAAATGTCCTCTTGCTCTGGAGTGGATTGAACTACATGACCTCAAGGGTCTTTTCAGGCTTAAATTTCTTAGATTCTACTATGTGTGTTCCAAAGATGGAAAAAAATTATTCATTGTGAGTCCTGATCACTATCTGTTCCTTATGAGCCTTCAAATCAATAAAACGGGCTTTTGCTCAGAGTAATTTTACATTATTACGTGGGATATCAAAAATCTGCTCTTCCTGTGCTGTGATATTCACAGAGTTGTTCTAATCTTAAGGTCTTTTCCATTCAATTTTTGTTATGATGAACAACTGAATGATTCGATTTTTGGTATCCCTACATTGACCATGTGTTGTATAGGCAATGGTATATACTGAGAAAATTCTTAATTCTGGTGAGATTAGCTAAGAGATCAAGAAAACTATGTCAGCCTACTTTAAAGTGACTTAGTTGAACTAATTAATGAACTTAACTGTGTGACCAATGGCAAGTCACTTAACTTTTCACAGTTTAGTCATCTATATAATATGAATGATAATCCCTGAGGATATACATTATAGGACTGTTATGATTAAATGCAATGATGCTTTCAAAACCTTAAGTTGTTACTGCTATTACTTTTACTTTGATTCACATTGTAAAGAAAGAGAGAAAAGTAAGGAAATCTACTATTAAATGAAAAGGACTCTGAAAAATCATCTACCAGACTATTTCCAAAGAAAGGGTCCAGAATAGCCAATCAGAAATAACCAGAGTGCATTGCATTATATGAATCTCTCTGATACTAAAGCCCCAGGAACTAAGCAAATGCTGTATATTATTTATTCAGAGAGATATTTTCCTCAAAGAAAATAGAATTTCAGATCAGCCTCCAGTTTCTGGAGACTTTTATTCTATGCATATGGGAATAAAGGGAAGAAGCGAAAGAGAAAGAAAGGTAAAAAGGAAAAGAAAAAAGATGGAAAAGGAAGGAAGGAAGGAAGGAAGGAAGGAAGGAAGGAAGGAAGGAAGGAAGGAAGGAAGGAAGGAAGGAAGGGAGGGAGGGAGGGAGGGAGGGAGGGAGGAAGGGAGGGAGGGAGGGAGGAAGGAGGGAGGAAGGAAAAAGAGAGAAAGAGAAAGAGAGATCTATAAACCAAGGTATAGCTACAAGATCTCTTTGTTTCAGGTCCTATACCAGTGATGGTGAGCCTTTTAGAGCAGTTTAGATATTGCATACCATGCCCCGTCACCCAGCTCCACTAAAGGGAGAGAGGAAGCATTTCCATTGAGCTGCTGGGCAGATGGGCAAGGAGGTGTATTGGAGAGGGGGAAGTAAGCAGCTCCACCCAAGTCCCTCTGCTTTTCTAGTAACTAACTCTGATTTACATGCCCACAAAGAGGTCTCTGTGTGCCATCTTTGGCACACATGCCATAGGTTCACCATCATGTTTCTATACTCTAAAATTCTAAAGTACAGTCACCTAATTCTGCATATTTCATTAGGTGACTTTCTATTTTCAGGTGAAGCAAAGAGCAGCAGGTTAGAGTTTATTTAAAAGACTTTCAGCTCATTATATTTCCTTTCTCTAGGGTCCTCTTCAACTTTACTTTCAGTTTACAGTGACAGGAATTTTGCAAGCTTATTCATTTTTTCACACCCACTGCTTTCTATTCTGTTGATTGATGTCAGACTGGTATAATGCTCCGCAACCATTTTACCCCATCCTTCCCCTGGATCCATTTTTAAGATCCAAACTAGATCAACTGTCAACATTTTATTTTGTGGATAGTCACAAAAGCTTAAAAGTGGTTAATGACCTCAAAAGATATCCAATCCATTCCATGACTGAAAAACAATTTCCCAAAAGATAACCAACCTGACAATTGATCATCCAGCCTTTGTTGGAGATCTCAAATCCACTATCTCCAGGAACACCAAATGGGTGAAGGGAAATATTATTGAAACAATTATAGAAAGTTGACTGGAAATACACAGTGAAGGACTATCAAAGTCAAGCTTAGGAGCTTTTTTCTCCTAGGATTTTATTGAAGATTTTTGAATAGGAAAAAGAGATATGGTGAGAACTAAGGTTTAAGAAAATTGATTTAAATGGTTGTATAGAATAGGGAATGAAGAAGATCATAGATTGAGAAGTAAGAGGACTCTTAAAAATCAGATTATCTAACCTCCTCATCTTATATGTAGGAAAATTGAAGCCCAGAGAGAAATTGTGATTTTCCCAAGGTTACATAGTTAGGGATTTGAGCCATTATTTAAAAGTTACATAGTTAGGAATTCAGCCCATTCTTCAAGGCACCGCTGATTTTTTTTTTTAATGGAGTATTCACTGATCACTGTCCAGAGTGATTTCTCCTTCTTTTGACCTTCTTCTGCTCAAATTATTTGTACAATTTTGCCTTCTATTTTAAGTTATCTTTTCAAATGCCTATATTTTATCTCTCAAATGAAGAAGAGAGTAGATCCACACTTCTTTCTACCCCCTCAAACCCTAAGTTATCAAAAAACATTTCTTTGAAATTTTTAAAAAACTTATTTTTCCTTGTCTCTGCTTTCATTATATCTTATAATATGAGCATGAGCCAAAGGATAGAAAGCTGACCTTAGAATTAGGAAAATCTGAGATGAAATTGTGCTTCTAATCCATATTTATTGTTTGATTCTAGGCAAGTCAGTAGTAGTCTCTCAGTAACCGAGTATGACGATACACTTGTGCGTGAAGGAGATTTAAGTGGAAAAGTTGATGCACAGAGACAGTCCCACTCTCTCGGCGTTGGAAGCCTGGGTCCAGTGGCATGAAAAGTCGTTACACCTGGAGACTTCCTCAGCTACATTGGATGGCCGTGTTGTCTTTTGTGCTCCAACACACCCTGAGCATTCCACAGTGCTTTGCTGTGTAGCCCTCTCAGCCGTTGAACCTTCTTATTGGTTTCTTCCGCCTGTTCCACCGAAGCAGTCTTCACATGCTGGGTGAGCAAAGCCCTAGTTCACCAGGGGTCGACGACCCGATGGCTACCCTCACAAGGTTTAGCCGGCCTGTCGAAGCCATTGCCCGTGGCGTGGCTGCTGCCACATGCTAGCATCTACTAGGAGCCACAAGTGAGAGCTGGGTGTCAGATGGAGGTCAGAGGCTGGAGAGCTGCCCTAGGAGGGAATGACAAGCCCTCCATACCAGAGATACTACCCCTCCCTGAGCACCCCATACACCCCAAGTCACTTAACCTCAAAACCTCTAGGAACTCTCTAAAATTATAAATTGCAGAATAGGTATCTACAACAGTAAAGAGAGTTTCCTCATCTGAAGTTCCTATCCCAATGAAATGGAGATAGTTCCAGTCCCCAGCAAGCTACTTAAATAACAACTTAAACTCTGGTTATGACTTCTAGGAACAAAGTAATTTGCCCACATTATTTCAAATGACTATCTCTATAGCTCCAAGGGACACATTATTATTCAAATATATATATATGTATGTGTATACAGATGATAAAATTATGGTTTGAAGAAATAAAATGACATTCCCAAGATCATATAGCCATTAAATAGAAGTACTTTACAAAGTACTTAAATCCAAATCTTTGCACTTGAATTCTGGTTACATCTTCATTAACCATGGGCTCTCTGTATTCACTAAATTATGTCCCTATTCAATACACCCTATATTTTTGTTGTTCTTTCTGGAGACTTAGCTTACTAATTCGGTAGCATTTAACTATTAATATGATTTTTATCTATAAAAATTAAGCATGTATAATCATGCTCAGATAAATAATTTATATTTTATTATGATTATGATCATATTTTAAGACAATAATTATCTCTTATATGTTACACCTTGGCTCTATACTCTTTAATAATAGATCTATAATCTCCATTGATTTGGCTATTTGCTCTGCTCATGCAGATCCCAACCTTTCCATTCCTTCCTTTTCTACACAATTCTTTTCCATGTCTTTCTATATATCCTATACAAAGGTTCTCTCACCAATGCCATCCACTCAAAACAATATCTTCATGTCCTTCCAACTAGAACCTTGTGCTTTTCTCCTGAGTCCTTTAGTTCCAATATGGGAACTTTTTTCCTTATCTTACTAAGCCCTTGACATTCAACACCTGTTGCCTCACCCACCATTCCTCTGCTTAGATCTGTATCCCTTCCTCTCACTATAATATAAGCTCTTTGAAGGCAAGGTCTATCTTATTTTCTTATTAGTTGTATTCCCAGCACTTATCATACATAGTGCCTGGCATACTAAATGCTCACCGTATCTCTCTATCCCCTCCAAGTATTGGGCGCCTCTTTCAGTTTGTTATATTGTATTTTTTTAATATTTCGTAAAAGCATGTACAGCCTTCCCAATGACCAGCTGACATTCCTCATTCAGCCTCCATGATGAGCTCACTTTCTATCCCAATCACGCTTGTCTTTAATGCCTCTTTATTGCTATGGTGATGAAGTCCACTTACGCCCCATCACTTGCAATTTTGATTCCTATGAAAATGGATATGGTCCTTGATTCACAATCTTATGGCCCCATTGAGAAAATATTGATATTAAGATAATTGATATTAATAAGGATGAGGTTTGTGGTAGAGTAGCTGGGATCCTAGAAAACTCTAGAATGTTCCCAACCCATTCCTATTTAACTCTTTTTAAGTCAGAGCCTTGTTCAAGACCTATCATTTTTGAGTGATCATGCATCTCACTAAGGAGGTACTAAAAATCAAATGGCTCTCTTTGTAATCAGCAAAACAACACATATGGATAAGAGCTTCTGAAAAACCCTGGTATTGATAGAGAAAACCTTGTTCTACCTAGATTCTGTACTAGACCTGGATAATCACCTTTGGTGACTATATCAATCTGTTTTATGTTGATGTTCAGGAGATGGCTAAGCAACATAATATTTATGGTCCCATCTGTCATAGGGTTCTCTATGAATTTCACACACATTGTACCTTCTAAAAAGAAGAGAGAAGAGACAGAGATCCATCAGAGGGGCTTAAATCTTCTACTTTGGTCCAGATATTCAAATACACTCAAGCAATAGATGTATCTTTACATAATGAAGTGTTACTGAATGCTCCTTTTTAAGAAAAAAAATTCATTCATGTATATGTGGTATGTATTCAAATATGTATATATTTCTCTATCTATGCCCCCAAACACTACCCCAAGGCATCAGGTAAAAATATCCATCCTCAGATCCCTTACTGAATTTTTTCCATAGAAATAAAGAACATTGGATGCAAACTGCTTGTCTAAAAAAAAACTTATCTGCATTTTAATAAGGCAGATAAGATTCTACTAAAGATAAATTGTTTGGATGGCTTACAGAAAAAAATCTTTTTAGGTGAGGTAACATCGCTTTCAATTCTGCAACTCTATGATAGGTAGATTCAGCTTTGTTGAAAGAGAACTGAGGAAAATAAACACTTTTGAAATTGGGGACCTGAAGATTATTAATAACAATCATTTAGAACTTCTCTTTAATGAGTCATGGTTTAAAACTCAGTCACTCCTCACTCCCACTTCCCAGAGTTAAGTGGGTTCAACGTGATGTCTGAAAAGGTGGAAAGCCTAAATAATACTGAAATAAAAATCACTTTAATTAACCAGCATGTTTTTTTGGCCTCTAAAAAAATGTTGCTTCTTTTTCAGCCTGTCAGCTCAGTAGCCTTCACAAGATAATGCATTGCGTTGTTAGAGCTGCCAGACAACTGAAGGACAGAGCTCTTATATCAGAATGTTTCATGCAATCAGGTTTTCAACCCTTATGGTTTATAAAAAGATATTTTTGTTGAACAAGTAATTAAGTATTTCCAAGTGAAGCATTTTTGGAGAACATAATCAGGTTATTTTTAGTGTGTGCAGTTCAATTCAAATATACCTAACCCTGGTCAAGCAGTGACACCCAGTGGTGAGACAGCTTCATCTCTAGATCTCCCTCAAAATATCTTTCACCCTCTGTATATTTGACAACCCCTTTGTGAAAGTCCATCTGCTTGGCAGATACGTGGATTAATCTACAGATTCCTGGACACATCCAAAAATTTACTTAGAACCATTTGAAACCTTGAAAGCCATAAACTCCAAATTAAGTTAAACAGCATATTGATAGCAATTAATAATCTTTAGATTTTACAAAATGCATTATATACCCTTCTGGTAAGAAACTTAGTTATTATCATCATTTTCACAGCTAAAGATATTGAAGCACATGTAGTGGTTCATTGACTTGATCAATATCACGAACCTCGTAAAAGTGTCAGAACCACGTCCAAGTCTTCAAACTCTAAATCCAATGTTATTGTGCCTCACTGAGAATTTCCAAAATTTTCCTCTGCCCTTCGAAATCAGGAGAAAAATAATTTTCCACCTCTGAATGTTTCTGAATTATGCTCTTCTGAGGGCTGTTTTTTTTTTAACTTGCTTAGTTCAAGGAAGAGGTGCTTAAATCTACATTACTAAATAGACTTCTTGAAAAGACTGGACCTTGAAAAGAATTTCCTCTCTGAATGCCAGCAAAGTCATAAAAGCTAGTTTCCACTAGGAGGGAGACATTAACTTAGGTTTAGTTTTCATTATCTAGTTAATTGTTCTGCACAACAAAATTCAGTTTATAACCTTCTGCTGTGTTCTTGGTTTTCTTTATTTTTTATTTTTGTTTTCTAAATTATTTTTAATTTAAAAATCAATTTTCTCTCCCATTCCTGCTTCCCTAACATTAAAAAGAAGGATGGGGGAGGAGAGGGAACAGAAGGATGAAGAAAGGAGAAGAAGGCAGAGAAAACAAAATCTTAGCAATAAAGATGATAGTCAAGAAAAATAAATTCATATATTGGCCATTTCCAAAAGAATGTAGGTCTTATTCTAGACCCTGAATTTATCATCTCTTCTATCAGGAGGTTCCTCTGGGTTCCCTATATTCTGTAAAAGAAGAATTCAGATGTAGTGACATTTTCTTATCTAACAACATTCATAGAAATATATGTGTCATATTGGAAATCAGTTAAAGTTTGAAGAAAGTAAAAGAGATAAGACTGAAATCAGGAAATAAATGCAATCAAGGAGTCAAAATATTTGTTAAAATTTATATAAACATATATATATAACCTAATGAGATAAATGGAGGTAATGCTCTTTGCAAATATTAAAGCATTATATAAATGCAAACTATTATTAGTATTTATTATTGCAAAAATGCTAAATTGGGCACTATGTGAGAGATAATGAATTATATGAAGCAGTCCTTGCTTTCTAGAAGCTTACAATTTAGCTGTAATAAACATACATGTTGTAAACTGAGGTATGAATTCTATGGAAATTAGGATTCTCTTTCCCCCAAGGGGAAGCAAACTCTGGAGCACTGAGACCTGTAGAGATCTCCATCCCACTTTTCCCAGAACTGAGATATGATGTCTTAAAATCAAGATAATCTTTATTAATCAAGGACTCACAAGAACATGGGAGCAAATTGTTCTAGTATCAATAAGCACTCAAAGCATAGTTGACAGGTACTTTTATAAATCTTTATGGGAAAGGGGCTGGAAGATCCAAGGAGAGATCTGTGGTGATATGGGAAGAGAGTTCTCAGAAATGGGGTGATGGATTCCCAGGTGCAAGGAGGAACAAAGACATCTCTGGTATATATATATATATATATATATATATATATATATATATATATATATATATATATATATATATATATATATATATATATATATATATATATATATATTCAGCCTGGCTTGTATCCAACTGTCTTTCCAGGGAACATTCAAATGGAATTGTCACCTTGATTGACAGCTCTTCTGTCCTCAGCTTTCTGTCTTGCATGCATGTAAATTCTCTCTTGCATGCATGCCTCCTCCACAGGTTGCACTCTTACCCTAGAATGAAACTCTCATAATTAAACCATGGTTCTAAAATTCATTTCCTATTCTCAGACACCACCTTCTTAACCATATATACATTCCCCCTATTGGCTTGTCTATTCTGCTTTCCTTACTTTCAATGTGCAGTCATAAGAAAAACACAGTCAGTGCCCCTTCCGTGTATTTCACAAAATTTTATAATCTTAGGCAAAAAAATTTTAGGTTGCTTCTGAAAATATTACTTACTGTCATCAATAACCAGAATTGAATTACAATGATGTCTTTTTAATAGAGTTTAAGAGATTCTCTACCATGCCTTGAATGCATGCTCTGGGGCAACAAGAAACCTATTATTGTCATCAGATCCACAAGTAGCATCCTCATTAGTCTGGAGCAAAGAGTTATCAAAGCCTACTATTCTTTTATTTTTTCCTCTGACTGCTATTGGATGATCTTTCATATCATGGCACCTATGAATCCCATTAGACAGTGATTTCCTTGAGAGCAAGGTCTGTTTTTTATCTTTCTTTCTATCCTTAGCATTTAGCACACAATAGGTACTTAATAAATGTTTGCAGATTGAATCCATCATTCCTTTGTAGAAAAGCAATCACTTCTTCCTCACCAGCTCCTACCTCTTCAGGAAAAAGATCAAATTTGTTTCTTAGCTTCAAGAGTACCTACTATAGTTCTTCATCTTCTTCCCCAGATCATTGCAATTTTTCTCTTCATTAATTTTTTTTTACTTAGGTCAGCCTTCCTTTTTTTTTTTTAACTCTGACCTTCCATTTATAAATCCCTATAGTGTATTGGTTCCAAGGGAGAAGAGTGTAAAGGCTGTGTAATGGGGTTAAGTGACTTGCCCCAACCTGCTTATTTAGGGAGTATTTAAGGTCAAATTTGAGCCCAGGACCACCCATCTCTAGATCTGCTTAAGCTACTGAGACACATAGCTACCCCTGCTCTTTAACTCGTAAGATCACAGGATTTGAAATTTGTAAATGACATTGGAGGCCATGTAGTCCAACCTATAGATGAAAAGAAGCACCATTAAACCTTAGTGGTAAGTAGTTATCTAGCCTTTGAAGTCTTCCAAGGATGGGGTTGTCATCAATCAAGATAGCAGGATCTCACAGGGCAAGTTTCTCCAGCTGGAGAGAAGAGGGTAGAGTAGAAAAAGAAGCCTTAAAGAATAAAGTTGTGAGTAGAGTCCACAAGTCCTTTTCTTTCCTAGGAACTTCTCAATCATTTTTGTTCTAAAGATTTAATCCTTTTCAAATTGAACTTTTCTCTTCTTTCAGTTTGTCAGTCTTCTACTTTTCCTCAAAACCTCCCAAATTTCTTGCCCCTAAATCTGATTCTGGTTGTTTTTGTGAGTCAGACTCTCCAAAATTTAAGTAATTCTGACTGACCAATAGAGGGTAGTCCATTATTTGTTTATTTGTTTTTTAATTGATTTAATTTCATTTCATTTTACCTTCTCTAGCACTTTTTCCATTGTGTTACTTTCCCTATTGTGTATATATTTTTTTTATTTTTTTCTGATCATTAACAGTGGTTCTAAATAGTATTGTCCCAGGTCTTACATTACCCTGGGATATAACTCATCTGGGTCTAATAACCCAATTTTATCAAGGATGGCAAAGTCTTCTTATATCAGCAACCTATTTAACTTTTATCTCAACTCCCTTGCAACCATTTTTTCTATCTCTTTCAGTTCAAAGATTATTTTCCTTGACAAAGAAAGAACAGAAACAAAATATGAATTGTGTAGTTTCTTCCTACCATCAGTTATCATCTTTTCTATATGAAGTAGAGCTCCTATTCCTTCTTTGATCCTCCTTTCTTTCCCCAATTTATTAGAGAGAGGGAAATATTTATCTTTACCATTTTTCATCAAACTCCATTCAGGACTTTAGCATTCCTGATGCTATTGTGAGAACAGGCTCTGCTCTTTTTTTGAACTCATCCTCCATTTCCTGCTCTTGATTTCTTTGTCTGTATATGTCCTTTTAAAAGCTAAATTGGTCAATGAGTCCTTTTGGTATATTGATATGACTCCTTCAATAATTGCCTTTCCCAGCCTATTAAGAATAGACTCTCTTCATGACTTAAGCATTTTCTTTCTCAGTTTCTTGACTTTTCTTGGTAACTTTGCCTGTAGAATTTTAGGGTATAAATCCATGTCTATTTTTTTCCTGAACACTTCTCCCCAAAGCTAGGGTGTCTTTACTCTCCTCTAACATAGATTCTAAGATAGAATTATCACTTCCACCCAGGAGTCCCATTTTCTCTAATTCAGTCAACCTTTTACACTGATTAGTTCAGAATGTACATTCTCTTACTTGCTTCCTCCCCATCTGAAGGATGAAAATTTCAAGTCATGAAATCATTAGTCAGACTTGCTTTTGGCAGCAGAAGAGTTCAGGAAGAAGTTTTAGACACATGTTCCTCCTCTAACAGGCTTCTGTGATGTTTCCTCAAATCTTCATTTTTTTTCTGCCAATGTGGTCCACAGTGTAAACCGATGGCAGAATCATTTGTTTCTCTTCCTCTTGATCTTCACTCCTAGTTATTCTTTGATACTGATACGCTTCCCTTTTCTTATACTTGGATTCTGTCACATTAGTATATTCCTTTTAATAAAGATTGCTCCTTAGTCCCTACTTTTGAATCAGCTACCACATTTTTGGAGACATATTACAGCTATAAGGACCATCTTTTCAAGTTCTGGAGATATTCATAAGGTCAAATATGCACCCTTACATCAGGACCTATATTTAGATCCTTTAATCTCTCATTATTAATTTTTACATGATTCATAAATGCTCATTATATCAAGATGAGAAATAAAATAAATTAAACTTAAAAAGGAATAAGTACTGTAAGAAGCAGTAAGAAGTGACAGAGTCAACCCTAAAGTCAGGAAAACCTGAATTCAAGACTCGAGGGTAAGGATCTACATGGATGGAAGGTTTCACTTACTTGGAGTTAGTTCTCTACCCCAATGAAATAACAAACAATGACCAAAATGAGTAACAATAACAAAAGAGACTCAATTACAACAACAACAAAAAAAGGAATTTATCCTGAATCTGTCTTTTATTTCTATCCCCCTACACATAAAAATGTCTTGAGATAATTTCACATCATTATATCCCCCTCAGTGCCTTGTGAATCCAGTTGGGCATTTTACATTCATTTCCCTTTTTGTGACTTTCTGTTTTAAAGCTCACCCATGCCTTACCTGAAGTTCCTCATCAATTTCCATATCAAAAGCCTCTGCCTGGCTTGGACTGTGTAGAAATAACCAGGAGTTTTACTGGATTGATTTGAATATTAAAGGCATTTATAAGCCTCTTCTTTGCATTGAAGAGAATCAAAAATATATTTTCTAGCTTTGAATATTTATCCTCCATGAAAGTCTTTCTCTAATACTTCATTCCTTTGTGTAGATGACCCTTGATTCTCAAAGTCTGTTCTGTTAAGAGAAAGTCAGTTCTAAGAGGTTCTGTCTTGCTAGAAAGGTTTCAAGTCGAGTTCCAGTCAGACACTGTGTCTGCTTTCTGGGAAACAGCCCAATCTATTTGCCTGTAGGTTGGCCACCATGTAATGAATTATTTGGCCATCAAATAAAGAAAAATATTAAATAGTTCTCAGTCCCCATTGGCTCCCTATTGGTTTACCAGTAGTAAAATAATGCAAAAGGGGGCAAATGGTACAATGAAAGGCAGTTACTATATTGTTTTTAACATTACCTTAACTATGGATATTCTAAATGTGAACTTTTCTAATAACCAATAAATGAGCTGCTACCAAAAGAAATTCATGCCGTAAATATGGGCATTATCACTAAAAACAAAGCCATATGTTGCTGTGGAAAGAGCACTGAGTTTTGGAGTCATAATTTCTCCCTTCAAATCTAGTTCTTTGTTTTTCTAACAGTATAATCTTGGATAAGGCCCTCAGACTCTCTGGTCTTCAATTTTCTCATCTGTTAAATGTGAGTTAGATAGCTAGTAAATTCCTTTTCTGTTCTAAATATCTGATCCTATGATCTACAGGAGTTGCAGCTAAAAGAAAGGACAATGAATAACTTCTTGGAGAAAGAAATCATATGCCCCAAAACAACAGAAAACTCCATTTCATGAAATAGTTGGTTCTCTCAACTGGCAGAGCTCATGATGATCATAAGCAAACAACAACAACAACAAAAAAAAAACAACTGCAGCTTCTGTGTCGTCATTTGTTGCAGAAGCTGAAAAGGTATAAAAATTCTATAAAGAGAAAAGCAAGCTAGATTATGGGAGGGAGGGTGAAGGGATGATAGCATTATAAAGTTCTTATAATGACCTCAAGCTAGCTGCTCCCTGAAGCAAAGATTCAGCTTTTTAACTTAAATATGCTTCTGAAAGCAGATGTAAGCAGTATCCTTGGTACTCAGAAGAAATGGTATCAAACATTCCTGAGTTGAATGGTTATAAATAGACCTTGTAATAAACTCTGATATTCATGATATCAAAATAGCAGAAGTAATTAATTTAGGTTCAGTTGTGAAAGAAGAAAAATCCTAAGACATAAAGTACTATGGGGAATATTACAGAAAATCATCTCAACTAAAACTAGGGGAGATTCTAACTTCAATCAATGAGAAAGAGTTTCTGGGTCATCCTAAGGCAAGATGGAGTTAACCTGAACTGCAGGAGCCAGGGAGTAGTAATACCTATCTAGTAGCTTCCTAATTTAATTTATCATTCTTGTCCATAAAGTACTAAGTTTAATTGTTTCTATTGCTGGAGCATAAGTGTTATCTAAATGTAAATGATTTTAAAAATTAAATTTGCTTAAAATAACTATTTTAATGTGTATCTTTTTTTTTGTATATTTCTTATATTTCTCTATATTTGTACATGTTTTCTTCCTTTGCTACAGTGTAAGGACTTTGAGGAACTTCATTTTTGTCTGTGTATCCCTAGTGTTTAACATAATGCTTGGCACATAGTAAGTTGTAGAAATTAAAATTAATATATATAATAACTTCAAATATTATATTTATAAGATTTATTAATAATCACTAGATGTAAAGGGGGGGAAAGTAATTATTTAACAAAATAAAACCACATGCCCAAGCTAAATCTACCTGCTCAAAAGTTCCCCTCCTCCAAAGCCTCCAACAGGAAGCAAAGAGACTAAATGAGGAACCCCACCCCATTTATCTCCTGTCTATATCAGCACATAATGACAGGAAGTGAATGGGCTCCTGGGTAATGTAGGTCACAGGCACAAGATTTCCAATTACGCATTCCCCCCCTGAGATCCCTTGGAAGACTAGTCTCTCTTTTAAATTACAATAATTGGGGGATAAAAGAGAAAGAGAACAAAACCAATGATTGCTAGGCTCATTGACAAAAAGCCAGTTGGGGGCAATCACCTTTGGCATAAGAGTATACATACAAAACAGATGCATTCAACCCACCCCCCATCCTCAGTTCAAATCACCACATCCCAAAGTTCACTCTGGATCTGCTAGTGCACCGTGTGGCTTCTAAAGGCATTTTCCCAGTGTCCTCTCCTAATAGTTCACTTTCTGGATTTGGGGAGGTAGCAAATTACTTATCCTGAAATTACTCTCAAAAGAATTTAAACTTTGCATTATAGGATAATAATACAAAGTGCTTTAAAAATAAGTACTATACAGTACATGCATGCCCCTTTTCCTGAGTAAGCACCCCTTTACTATACATATTCATGAAGAGACTGGAGTGAGAGTGGAGGCCACTCACCAAAGACATTTGCTGAAAAGGACATTAAAGGCTATCTAGCCCAATTCCTTCATTCTATAAATAGGAAAACTGTGGCACAAAGAGATTAGTCACTTGCCCAAGATCAGACAGCTAGTAAGTGTCCAAGGTGGTGCTTGAACATGGACATGCCCGACTCTAATTTCAGGGTCCTCTCTACTACATTACATTGTCTCTCAGTCATGTAGGAAAGAGTCAGCCTTTATCAGGGACTGGACTAGATAACTCCTGAATGTGTCCAATTTGGCAGTACTTTAATTCTTTTCTGATTCTCCTATGGGTTACAAAGATTTGGAATACTCTAAAGCATTTTGGAATAAATTGTCTTGATTTTAAAATTTTATGCATTTTGCATGATTACACATATATAATCTGTATTAAATTATTTGCCTTCTCAAGGAAGAGAATGAGGAGAGAGGGAAAGAAATAATATGGATCTGAATTTTTTTAAATGAATGCTAAAAAGTTTTGAGAAAAAATAAAATTAAAATTAAATGTATAAGCTATTTATCATTGTATTGAATGACTTTAGGTTCTAATTGTCTTGCTTTAAAAAAACAAACTATACTATTGTGGAAAGGAAATAAGACTGACAGTTTGTGGGGGAAGGGGCCAACTGGGAGTGGCAGTTGAGTCTTGTGACTAGCAATTCCTTCCTGCCGGGTGGGACAGGCTTCCGGGTGTTGGAGGAGAGAGGAGCTTGTTCAGCCCAGTCTGGAATGGCATGCTCTTCTTGGTTCAGCTGGAAAATTCAGGCCCAGTTGCTTCTGAAGGTTAGACCTGTTCTTGTTTGCTTTCTCTCTACTGCTAAGATTCTGAATTATACAAAACTGGACTGATATAGAGGAGACAGAAGTGGGAAAATCCTCCGCCAGCCTCTAGGGCGTGGCCCTATACTCTGAAGCTAAGGAAAAACTCTAATTCCAACTGGATTATTAAACTTTATATTATTTGAATTCACAGTCAGATAAGTGGACTATCTTTTCTGGTCATAGAGGGAGCTGAACTTCGGTTCAGTCATTCCAGGACTAACAGGCCTTATCGGACCCCTGCTGCTTCCTCTTAGCAGGGGGCATCTCCCTCCTTTGCTTCACCAAGCGATATTCCCTCTCTCCCCTTAAACATCTATCCCCTCTCTCCTCCATACCCTGCTACAAACCTCCCATTATCCCTGTTTCCCAATCCCATTTCCTTTCCCAATAAATATTACAATTTTTGGTGAGCCAGCTAGAGTTGCCCCCAAATTCTATAACCTAGTGGAACTGCTTGTCAGTTCTGGGAGGGGAAGAAAAGAGGGGGGAGAGAATCATGAATCATGGAACCATGGAAAAATATTATAGAGGAAAAAAAGGAAATGAAAAGAAAAGAGAAAATACTTCCTCTCTCTAACATCTTCCTTCCTGCTTTTAAAAGTGTGACTTCACATAACAATTGAGGAAGATTTTCCCAGTTAACTATATATAGCTCAGAACTTATGGCTTTCACTTTGGATATATTCTATTCAATATTAACTGGAAATTTCTTTCACGGTCTGAGATTTAAAACATTTTATTCAGAAAAAAGGGTTTTTGTTGTATAAAATAAGTTATTTATGGATACACATGATATAAATGCAATATTCTTTATTAGTCTCAACAGCTTGGCCCTTCTTTTCTTCCATATCACATTACTTAATGGAGTATATTAGTCTCATGTAACATTAATTGCCTCCTTGCTCTTGCCTAAACTTTATAACAACTTTTTGACAGGTTTCACCAAGGAATGGAAAACATCCAGTAAAATATATAGTGTCATTTTCTATCCATCTGTCTCCTTCATTTGTACAATATATCCAATATGGCCTTTTATTGTCCAGGGGGGTATGTCTAAATAGCCTTAAATAGCTTAAAATTGACAAAAGTCATTTTCTTTAAATAGTCCAAAATGTTGTTGTTGCCTTTTAACTTTGCTATTCATGAACTCAGCTCTTCAGGACAGTTAGAGAACCAGGTTTCTTCCTTAACTAGAAACTTTACTAATTCTGTCTAAAAACTTTACTAATTTACTAAACTAGAAACAGATGTCTAACTTGAAAAGGAAATTTGATGTTAACTACTATGAAGACCATTTGCAATTTTTTAAAAAATCCATAAATATTGGATGTACTTCATGAATTCTCATTTTCCCTCTATTATACTGATGCAAGGCCATAATATAAGTCTCTTAAAATCTTCCTAGAAAACTCTTGTGATAATATCCTGCAGGGGAAGCTAAAACTTTCTTTGAAACTCTAAAATGGAACAAAACCAAAGTGGAATTGTATTATATTTTTATTACTCTATGTTGCTTATTCCCCACTGCACAATCACTTCTAAACTGATTGTCTATATAGACTCTACAAACCATGTGCTATGACATGTTTTGGCATAGTCCACAAGATAGGCATATCTTGTATCTTTGCCAGCATAAGGAAACTACTTCCCAATAGATGCTCAATTCTCCTTTTTTTCATTTTTTAAAGTTTTTCCTAATTTAGTTGATAGCTTTTAAGGAACATATATATGAAGGAAAAGACAAAAAGGCTTGATTTTTTTCTGATATGTCAGAAAATATTTTCTGGAGTTTTTTTTAATTCTGAAAAGGGAATAAAAATAGCTTCCTTTTCATCTAAAGGAGAAGACTTCTAGTGGAGCTCGCTTATAAAGTCCTATTGTGCCATTTTTTTTTTAATATTTAGCAGCATGGACAATAGGTACTGGTGATAGATTTGACATAAGACAAATAATTCTAGAGTCAGAAAATTATAAAATGTGTGGAAAGGAAACAGGACTGACAGTTGGTGGGGGAAGGGGCGACTGGGAGTGGTAGTTGGGTCTTGTGACTAGCACTTCCTTCCTACCAGGCTTGTACTTCCTTCCTGGAGTTGGAGGTGGGAGGATTTTTTTTCAGCCCTGTCTGGAGTGGTATGCCTCTTCTTGGTTCAGCCTGAAGACATAGGCCCAATCAGTTTTGACGGTCAGAATTATTCTTAATGTTTCCTGTCTACTGCTAAGATTCTGAAATTGACAAAACTAGTACAGAGGACAGGAGTGGGAGAAACCCTCCACCAGTCTGTGAGGCCTGGCCTTAGCTCCAAGCTGACGAAGACTCCAACCTTATCTAGGGACATCCCTTGCCCCTCTTTCCTGATACCTATAAAATCCAAACTGGTTATTAAACTTTATCTTATTTGAATTTGCAGTCAGGTAAGTGGACTATCTTTTCTGGGCATAGAGGGAGCTAAACATCAGTTCAGTCATTCAATGACAAACAGTCCTTATCGGAACCCTGGTGCTGCCTCTCAGCAGGGGGCATCTCTCTCCTTTGCCTCACTGAGCAATATTCCCTCTCTCCCCTCAACTCCTCCATTACCTGCTACAAACCTTACGTTATTCCCTGTTTTTCCAATTCCCCATTCTTTCTCAATAAATATCACAGCTTTTGGCAGAGCCAGCTAGGTTTTCCAAACTATTTTGTCAAGAATTTGGGGGGAAAAGTCAGCTGGAGGTGTCAGAGAAGTTTCAGAGAAATTGGGCCTACATATATTTCAAAATCCTGTGGAAAGTAACCATGTTATTAGGAAGGATAAAGATCTAATTCAATCTCCTCATTTTTCAGATGAGGAACTGAGTCCTCAAGTAGCATCATATAGTAAAAACAACAATCAATCTGGAGTTTCCTTAATTCCCAGCTTTTCTGCTTATTACCTGTGTGTGTGCCTGGTAAATCACAATTTCTCTCAGCTTCAGTCTACTCAGATGTAAAATGAAGCAAATTCCATGAGCTCTAAGACCTTCTCTAGCTTTAAATTTTACAATCCATAAGAACAAATGTCATCAAAGCAAAAACCAGAGATCCAAAAGAGTTTTTAGTTTCGGATATCCAGTATAATTCTATAAAAATTCTAGTACTTCAACGTTCTTAAAACATAATATATCTTGAAGACTCAAACAGTCAGGCTGAAACATATCAGATCACAGTCGAACCTTTTGTTATTTCTATCTAAATCTCATGGTTTGTCTCCCTACCTGGACTATAAACTCTGAGGAGAGAGACTCTTTTTTTTTTCTTTTGGACCATGTTAAAGCACCCCATATGGCACTATTTGTGGGTACTATAGGCAATCCAGTAGTGATCATTCAATGGATTATTCAGTGGATAATTGGGTCCATATGGTGATCAACATACAACAAGATTTCACTTTGTCTTCATTCCACTTAAGATCCATCAAGAAACAGATTTACCTGACCTCGCAAAATATTATCAGAAGAATTTCCCAGAGGAGATTTTAAGTGATATTTTTATAGCATGGCCCTATGTCACCATGCTATAGTCAGGCTGCTAAAAATGTATTTTAGTTTAAAATCACATACATTTTAGCCATCTCACCAATGACTCACTCTTTATTTTGAAGGAACAGTGGGAAGACCTTGACTAAAAACAAAATAGGGAGGGGTTGAATGGAGTCACTGTCAAACGGTGTGATAGGGAGCTTAATAATCAGATGGCAACTGATTGGACCAGGGTGGGAAGAAATCTTGATGAAAAATAAGACAGGAAGGAGGCGAACAGGAAAAAAAAGAGAGATCCAAAAAGGAGAGGTGGAAGAATCCCATTCAGAATGTGGGAGGAAGAGATTAATACCACCAGTGAGAAAGTTAAGAAAACAAGAGTGTATGATGAGTCAGACAAACCAACCTCTATATATAACATTGTTTCTATGGGAAAATATAATCTGACAGACATAGGTATAAGGGAGCATGGTAAATGAAGGCCAAGAGACTGTTCTAAGCCCAGACAGGAGGCCAAGGATCTATCCCAAAGATGAGGACATTGACCAACAGTCTGTTAAGTATTAATGGTTTCTTGCTGTAATTTTTCTAGGAATTATGGTGAATATTTAAAGCTATTTTCCCTGCTCTCATTTTCAGGGGAAAATGATGAGCTGTCGTGATGTAGTCAAGGTTTGTTTCCTGCAATATTTTTCTTGCTGCAGTCAAGGACTTGGATCATAAAGTGTGACTCTAAAACTGCCAGTCTGTCTTTCCTAAGCTTACAGTAAACCATTGGTTTGATGCATCTCTGTATAATATAAATGGTAGGGTGCAGTATGTAAAATCAACACCAATACTTTTCCAAAGCCTTTTCTTGTTAAGTATTTGGGACCCCAAAAGTCATGAGCATCACAGAAATGACCTCTCCACTAAGGACTAAGTGCAAAAGAGACAAGAAGGAATCTGAGGCTCCAGTTAGGGGCACACTAGCAAAATGTTCAGTTATTTTTTAATATTTACAACTCACTAAGAGACAGCCTAGTACAATGAAATCAGTCAAGAAGTTCTGGGTTCAGGTCTCACTTCTAATATACATTTGCTGTCTGAACCTTGGCAGGACAACCTCTGAGTGCTCTAGGCAACTCTCAAAGACTAGAAGTTACAAAGAAAATGCCTTCACTGGTGAAGAGCGTTTCCTCATTCTGGAGTTGCCTATATCAGCAGTCAAAGGTCCATTCTCTATCCCTTTCCTATAATTCACTATGTTCTGACTAGTGTCAAGTAGATGGGATTTAGCTGAGATAAACCTAGTTTCTCATTTAGCCTGAACTTCAGCCTTTCTCAGTTTTTCTGTTGAGTTGTCAGGGAAAATGAGAAAATAAAGAAAAAATGGCAGGATGACTTGGGTATGCTAGAAGCACAAATAGATCGGATAAACATACTCTTTACTCCCCATAGCTGCTTCCAGAACATGTTTTACACTCCCCCTCCCCTGCTTAACTCCTTCTTTTCCAAGGCCCTTACAGACAGCTTATTCTACAGTGAAACACAATTTTCTCTGCATGACTCCCAGCCAGCTTCAGTCCAATCTCCTGAATAGATGAGAGTACAAAGGATGAATGAGGAGAATCAAGCCAAGAGGGGCTATGGAACTCAGCAGGCTTGAATCATGTAAACTAAACTGCATAACAGGGATTCCTGAACACATTAGATGAGTGGGGCTACCCATTCTGACATTTACCTTTAAATATGGTGGCAAACATCCTTGAAGAATTTTCCATACCAGGTCTGAAGTTCATCCTAATAACCTATTATTTCCCACATGCTCCAAATATAAAGAGATGCTCACAGACTTTCTAAAGAGATGCAGGTTTCTCCTCAGAGGTGGCCTTATGCAAAATTTTATCATATACAAAATTAATCAGCTTTCCTTTTGCCTTTCCCTGTTACTCATGGCTGTCCTCAGGAGGATCCCATTCATGCTTTCTCTTTCTAAGCAGTGCCTTTATTCCAAGTCATTTTCCTCTCCTTTGCAACCCCCATCATCAATTTTCTTTTCTTCAGGGAGGCTACAGTGAATGTCAAGAAGAATTATCCCAAAGTAGAGTAGAATGAACTGAGTTCTATTCCAATCCTGGCTCTCCCATTTAATGAATCAATGGCTTTGCAAGTCACCTTACCACCCTAGGACTGTTTCATCCTCTGGGAAGTTATGGAAGATGGACTAAGATCCTTTCCTCCTGGTATTCTCTGAGTCTTTATCATAAAATATTTGAAGCAAGCGGAAGCCATAGGTCAGGAACAGAAATTTTTTGGTTTGGGATTTTGTTTTTTGTTGTTGTTGGGTTTGTTTCAAAGAAAAAGAGAAAGCATGGGGTAGATCAGATAGAAAGCATCTGAAAGAGAAGTTATTGCTTTGGCAGTAGCCTGCCTGAAGTTAGAATAATGATCTCAAAATCTCCAAAGTAAATTTAAGGACTTTTACCCTGAGACCATCATAGTCACTTGACTGTGTCCTCTCTCTGGAGCTGTCTACTTCTTTTTAAAAAATGACCTTACCCACTTTTTGTTGTTTGTTTTTTAGTGAGGTTAAGTATAAAAGGAACAAGAGCATCATTCTCATTTCCTCCCATTAGTAAGTTTTTTTTTTTGTCTTTTTGTCAGAAGATAGACCTCTATCTTCTAGTCTACTGGGCATTCTTTTAGGTATCCACATCCTTTCAGGAACCAATGGGCCTCATTTCCCTACTCTTTAATCCCATTGGATGCTTCCTCTTCTGAGGAACTTCTCTCTCCCAAGCATTGAGAAGGACCTGAAGCAGGAGATCTGGCCATAAACTGAATCTGCCACCCCCCAGAACTCTTCTAGGACTTGAGGGGTCTTATCATGTGCCTGCTGTTCACAGAAGCTGCCCTCCCAATGATATGGTAGAACAAATCAACAGCAAACTTCTCCAGGAGGAAATAAGACATATAAAGACCCTAAATAAAAACATTCTTTGCCTAAGATGCTAAATTCTTGGTTATAAAGATCTAAAACTTTAAAACTTCCCTAACTTGTTTTTAGAAAGTAGAGATGTGATTTGAAATGTTAAAGTTAAAACAAAGATGATAGAGATCAACAAATGGGAACCTGAAACTTTGGGCAATCTTAACGTTCTGCCAGCTACATTAGCACATGAAAAATTTAGGTGCCTACTGGAAATGTGTGATGACATGAAATGATGGGACTCTACTCCCTAATTCAAAGCAGGTATGTGAATATATGTGTATGTGTGTGTGTGTGTGTCACACACACTCATATATCCCATATAGAAACACAGATTTAGAACTAGAAGTGTCTTTAAAAAATTTCTTGGTATAACTTTTTCCTTTTGCAATTGAGGAAATTGAGACCTCAAGAAATTAAGTGACTTACCTAAGGTCACAGAGCTAACAAGTGACAGAACCAGCTTTCTAAGGTAAAAGTATGACAGGATTGCAGCTTTAGAGAAAGGCCCCTCATTTTGCAGATGAAGAAATGAAGGCCCTGTGATGGAGTAGCTTGTCCCAGGTCTCAGGAGATAGTCAGCTTTCACTGACCAGCATCAACACTCAAATCATTCACCATGATTCTACATGGAGGCTTCACAGTACAAGAGAAAGAGAATGGAATTTGGAGTTTGATCTAGATCTGAATCTTTTCTCTGACACTTCCTATCTGTGTGACATTGAACAAGTCACTTTACCCCCACAGTTCTCAATTTTCTCATCTGTAAAACAAGCCAGAATCCCTCTCCAAGTTCCTCAAGTGCCAGGTCCTGCATTCTGCTTCCACAAGGCTCAATTAGAAACTAATTAGGTTATCAAAATGCTCTGAGTAAATCTCTTGATGTTTCTCCAAGTCCTGGCTCCTTTAAAAACTCTTCTGATTAGAAGCATTTCATTTCACCATGTCACTTCTGTCTTCGCCTCCACAGAAGTGGGGAGGAGCTATGCTTTGCTTTTCAAGTCATAGGAGAGTGTTTAACTAACTGACCACTTTCACGTAGCATCTCTTTTTAAACTGAATTTGACCTCCACTACATTTTTTAGTGTTGAAATACCAAACCTTTTATTCCTCTAAACATTAAACCTTTTATTCCTCTAAACAGGAGGCAAGAGAATAGAACAGCATCTGTTCAAGCCTTTTTACAAGGATAGACTTGATGTTTTTCATAATGTAAACCTACATTTTAGGTTAGTGAATTTGATTATTCTTAGACCTAGAAGGGTCCTTGGAGAATCATCTTTTCCAATCTCTTCAGCTCCAAGATGAGGCAAGAGAAGGCCAAAGGAATGAAGGGACTTCCCCAACTTTCCATCTTTCCACTACACTTCAATGCCTCTAAAGTCTCTGGGTAGCACCACTACCATAACTCTCACCTCCATATTTTTAGTTAACCACCATTGTTGTTGTTGTTGTCCAGTCATTTCAATCAAGTTTGACTCTTCATGACCCCCTTTGAGGTTTTCTTGGCAAAGATACTGGAATGGTTTACCATTTCCTTCTCCAGCTCATTTTCTAGATTGGAGAACTGAGGTAAACAGGATTAAATGTGACTTGTCTGGCGTCTCACAGCTAGTAAAATGTCTAAGGTCAGATTTGAACTTGGGAAAATGGGTTTCCCTGACTCCAGGCCCAGCATGCTCTCTGCTGCATCACCTAGCTGCCCCATTTAGTTAGCAATCCATGCTTAATGAAAAACTCAAGTGAACTTTTTACTAAATGGCCTGCAGCAAAATTTCTGACAACAAAAGATAAGAGGAGTCAAGTCAATGTTTGATGTGAGCCCTTGGCGGTCATTGTAAATCTCTAGTTAGGAAATGGAAAAAAATATATTAAAAGTTGAGACCTCAAACAAGACTCTATTTGAGGAATCTGGTCTCATTATCTTATCATCATTTTTTTTTCCTAGAGTTCTTTCAAAAGGCTGTCATTTTTTTCAAATTTATAAACAGGCTTCAAAGATCTTTAGATCCTAGCAGAAGAAAGAATTAACTAAAATTGTTTTAAGAAGACTGCTTGTTCTCTCTTTGGTAGGTACCAGTTGCTTATAGGCCCTGAGCACATAATTACGTGTTAAGAATGCAGACTGCTTGAGAGGAAGGACTGCTTTCAATTTTCCTTTGTATCTATAATATAAAGTAAACACTTTAAAAATGCCAGTTAATTGATTAAACATAGCTATTTTTCTACTCTTTTGTCCTGACAGCACTAAAAATCATCAGCTTCTTTTTCATTTGAACTTTGCTTTTCTTTTTCAAATAAAATTTTTTTATCACTTTTGCTTGGGAGGAAACAGAAATCTAAGTTCTTTTCTTACGGTGGAATCCTTGTGTTTCAAAAGATCACAGTTCTCATTTGTCTTTCCTCTTTTAGGACACCTGCTCTTCTTTGACTCTCATTCTTTGCAAAAAAGAGGGAGAAAAGTGGTATCTTACACAAAAAATGTGAAAACTGCGAGCATCTAGAAAATTTGATTTTAGAGGATGCAATTTTTTGATATTCACCTATTTGTTTATGTATCTGCCATTTAATTCTTGTATTCCCCAACTAGTTATCTAAGTGATATAGTGCAAAAACCAAGATTCTTTCCAAACAAGTTCCTCCTGCAGGGAGAGCACTGTGCCAAGTGCCAGAGAAAAAGCAAAGCCTAGTTAAGACCTGGACCCTGCCATCATGAAGCTTAAACTCTAATGAAAATAATGTAACTATGCAATCAGTGACAATATGCCATATTTACATGATGAGTTAGTTAGAGAATTCCAAAAAACATTTTTTGTGAGATCCTCTGGCCATTATACATCTCTGATTCTTTTTCTACACATACACAAACACACACACACACACACACACACACACACACACACACACAATTTCCATCAGTTCAATTATTATTTCTATCCAGATAATTGCCACATATATATCCATCCTTCATCTTTACTGCTATTCCTATATCTTCAAATGCCTTCCACACATTTAGTCCACCTGGATTTCCCACAGGCATCTCAAACTCAACATACACAAAACAGAACTAATATCCACCCAATCCCACCATATCCCCCAAAAAAACTCCTCTTCCTAAAGTTTCTATTTCTGTCAAAGGAACCACCACCCTTCTAGTCAACCAGGATCAATGCTTCAGCCTATCCCAATTTGCTCCCCCTCGCTCCTCTAAATCTAATTTCTAAATCTTGTCATTTGTTTCACCAAGATCTATCTACTCTCTATCATAGTTCTCTCCCTTCACTTAGCTACTGTCCTATTTCAGGTCCTAATGACCTCTTGCCTGGACTATTTAATAATATTCTGATTAGTGCCCCTATTTTCTGTCTCTCTACTCCCCGGTCCATCTTCCATTGAGCTCCCAAAATTGTATTTCTAAAGCATATTTCTGATCATGCTACTCCCCTGTTCAAGAAATTTCCCTTTTGCCTCTCGAATAAAATATAAACTATGATATGTGGCATATAAATCTCTTCACAATCTGACTCTAGGTCCAGATTTATTCTTCCCAGGCACTCATATTCCAAACTGACCCATTGTTGCTGCCCAAATGCAATAGCTCATCTCCTGTCTTGGAGTTTTTCAATAGGGTGTCATCATGACATGACTGGAATTTTTCCCCTGCCTTGTATTCATCTCTTGAAATCTCTAAGTCCCCCTTTCATAGGTATATGCTGTTATCTGTGCATATACACATATTTATATCTGTGTGTTTCATGCATATGATAGATATGTATGTTTGCATATGTGTTGTATATGTGAATGAATTGGATACACCTATCTATGTGCTATCTGCATTCATAACATATGTGTATCCGTGGATATAGTTGCAAATCGCCTGTGTCTATATATGTACAAATATATGCATGTTGTGATTATATGAGAGAAGGGAGAGACAGGAGGGAGGGAAAGTGCTATCTTTTGAGTGGAGATGGCTACAAGATACGTTAAATATATTTTGGGTGGTTTTTTGTTTGTTCTATATATTTTTTATTGACTAATTAAGAAAATTTTCCTGTTAAATATATTTTGGACAAGTGTTGTTGCCAGACAATGAAGGAGGCTCAGACTGAGTTCAAGGATCCCCATCTGCCCAGATCACATTTAGAAAACTGCAGTACTTCACTCATGTCCCAGTTCTGGCTGCCACAAAACCCCTCTTCTAACACCAACATTCTTCCAATGATATAATGTACCTAAAAATTGTGAAATACCATATAACAATAACCATAATGACAATGATGATAATTATAATAGAAGACATGGATATAGTTCTCTGCATGAACCTTTGAACTTTGTGGGGTTTAAAAATTAATATATTCAGTAACTAAGTAGTGTGGTAGAGACTTGAAGAGAGAGAGCTTTTGCAGGACAAGCCAAGATGCAAGAACCAAGGCTGGGGACCTGGCTGTCAATCAAGAAGAAGGTTCCAAATGGAATGTTCCCAGGAGTTGGCAGTTGAGCTTGACTGAAGGGGAAGAAGCTGAGAACTGATCCCGGTTAGCTTCTGTCCATGGGTGAAGGACCCTTGAAGGGCTGGCTTGGCTTTGGGCTTTCTGATCAAGGAGAAACCTCTGCTCTCTCTGAGATCTGACTGACCTGAGTTGGAAGAAAGCCAAGCTGAAGGAGAGACTTTTCTTGGTGGCTTTGTGAAAAAGAAAGATTTTAAACATTTGTCCTCCATCCATCTCCCTAACTGTCTGTCACAGTTTGTGGCAAGACTGATTATTTCCATAATCCTCCTAATTCTCCTTGTAGTTTAGGGAAACCCTCATCCCTCTTCCCTTAGTTTCCCATCCTGTTATCACAATAAACCCCTTACCTGAGAAAGAAAATGAGAGGATTTTATAGTCCACTCAGGGGGGAGGGAGGAAGCCAAAAGGCTTCCAGAAGTGGGTGGTTAAGGGAGGGAATGAGGGAGGAAGAGAGAGGAGGAGGTTAGGAAATAGATTTGATCCACTAACCATCAGTAGGGATCGGTAGGCAAACCCCAGAGCATTCCCCAGTATTCATCCAGTGCATTCCCCTGCAGCAGTATCTCTCTCTAGCTCTGTAGTACCTTTACCTCCTTTGTAACTAAGTACCATCAGGTGTGTCCCCATACCAGCAGCAGTTCTCTAGTCATAAGCCAGAGTACATCAGTCACTGCAGCAACGAGAAATAGTTCATACAGATTAACATTTCTATTTCAGTAGTATATTTTAAATGTTTTATTAATAATAACTAAAATAAAAGAACTACCTAACTCAGCTGGGATCACAAGAGAAGAGAGAGAGCCAGAGGTGTTAGAGCCAACTTATAACCAATCACACCAATGGGAGGACACAGGAAAAGGGAAAGGGATTCTAGGAAATTCAGAAAGGAATTTTGGGTAATGTAGTTTTTAGGAGTTCAAGAATTTCCAACTATACAATTTCTCACATGGGAAGTATCTACCCGGAGCCTCTCCCTCTGATTGGCTGGTTCCTCCCCAAATTTCCATTTTAGGTAGTTTGCTCCGCCTAACCACGTAGTCCTTCCTCTCCAGACTACACACCTCCCTCTCTGGACTTTCTCTCCCTAGTCACAGAAGCTTCTCTAGCCTGGAAGCTCACTCTGATCTGCTCTCCAGGTCGCCATCTGTCTGTAGCTAGGTGGCCCAGTAGATAGTGACTGGGGAAAGCACAGGGACAGGAGTCAGCAAGACCAGAGTTCAAATATGGACTCATACATTAGCTGTGTGATCTTGGACCATTCATTTAGAACTTTGTTTGCCTCAGTTTTCTCAACTGTAAAATAGTGATAATTACATCTACCTCCCAGGGTTGTTGGGAAGACCAAATGAGAGATGTGCAAATATTAGCACAGCATCTTGTACATGGTGTTGGTATATAGTAGGTGCTATAAAAATGCTTATTCTCTCCTTCCCTTCAGTCTCTCCAGATTTTCTCTACAAAAAAACTCATACGTGGTAATTTCCCATGTTCCCCCATTCTCTTCAGCTGCCTTCTTTGAGCTGTTGTCTTTCCCTATTAGAATGTAAGTTCCCTGACAGCTGGGACTGTCTTTCTTGGTGTTTCTTTTTGTGTTCCTGGGGCTTAGCCCAGGGTCTGGAACATAATAAGCATTTAACAAGAGCCTGCTGACTTGATATTTTATGAGTTAATTAATTTTTAATATCATATATAAGTACAGGAATGTGGAGAATAGTGGCTTAAAATAATGCAAATGATAAAAGCCCTGGGCAAGTTGTAAGAGTGCTAAAAGACCTGAATTTGAATTCTGGATCTACTATTTATTATCTATGTGACTGTAAGCAAATCATTAATATTCCTAGACCTCATTTTATTTGAAAAATGAAAATATAATGTGAAAAATAAGTTCCAGAAATATTTGAAAAATGAGGTGGTTGGATAACATCCAAGGTCTTATTTGGTCCCAGATTGATGGCCCTTTGACCTTTGGGTATTATGAGTTCCACCAGAATCAACAGTGGGATATGGCAGCCAAAAATGAAAACCAAATATTAAGCCATTAATACAGAAGTAAAGTGTCTCGAGCCCAGTTGCTATTATTCCTTTGATCATGACCCTACTCAGACCAAATCTGGACCATTGTATTAACTTATGAGCACCTCATCCTTTATCTATTTTTAAAACTCTTGCCTTTTGTCTTAAAATTGATACTAAGTATTGTTTTCAAGGCAGAACAGTGATAAGGGTTAGGCAAACGGAGTTTGGTGGTTTTCCTGGATCAGCTAGGGAATGTTTGAGGTCATATTTGAGCCCAGGACCTCCTCTCTCCAAGCCTGGCTCTCCATCCACTGAGTCATGTAGCTACCCCCACCACAGCATTTATGACACATCAACAAACTGGGGCCTAATAGAAGTATAACAGGGAAGACATTCAAAACCAGGAAGAACAATGGATGTTTAGAAAAGATGTCTCCAGATAGTTGAAAAAATGTCACATAAAAAATCCAAAGGAAACAATATATGATGTAAAAGAAGATCCTGGCTTCCAGGTCAAGAGGGTCTGAGTTCAAATTCTAAGTCTTAGCTACTACCTGGGTAACAATTAACAAGTCTCATGACTTCCTAGGGCTCCAGTTTCCTCTTGTGAAAATGAAAGACTTGAACTCCATGACCTCTAAAAGTCTATCTCTAAGCTCTAAAGATTACTTCCAAAAAACAATTCAAGAAATGTTTCTGAGTAATGGCAAAAACATTGTTAGAATAAGTGTATAACCTCCCAAGGTGCCTATTTTGAAGAAGAATAGAATTAATTTGGATGAGTTCCAGTAGTTTTATTTTTGTGTGTGTCACATTACTGTATAGTCCTCTCAAATTTTATATACGAACAGTAGAAAAATGTCTCTTGCTGCAAATGTTATTTTAATTTCATTTTCCACATAGCAGTCATGCATAACTCTAGTTTTTATAGGGCAAAATTGCATAAATCTACAAATGCTATTGATCACCAAAGTGACTCTACTTTCTAACCTATTTACACACACAAACATAAATTTTTCAAAAAAGATAATCTACTTTCATTTCCTAAAATTTTACATGCAATTCAACAAAAAGATATTAAGCACCAACCATGTCTGTTGTACTCCAGTCATCCATTGATTGCTCTCTATTTTAAAGATTAAAATTGTAACTGGGTGGGACAAAGGGCAGACTATTGATTACCAGGGATAATTAAGCTTTCAAACCATTACCATTTTTAAAGTATCTGGAGCCATTATGCTTATAGATCTTCTCTTTAAAGCATAAGAATTTGAAAGAGTAATTTGTATCAATTCATAACTTCATAAATTCAGGACTTTAAAAGTGATCTAATCCAACTCTTTCATTTCACAGAGGAGGAAAATAAAATCTGCTTAATAAGACTATTTTAGCAAAGGTCATAAAGACAACAATTAAGAGAGACAAGGTTCTGCATGGAATAGTGGATAGGGTATTAGCCTTGGAGGCAAGAAGTTCAAATTTTGCTTCACATACTTATTAACAGTGTACTCAACAAGTGCCTTAACTTTTATCTACCTTGATTTCCTCATCAGTAAAATAAAGGGGTTGAACTCAAGGGTCTCTAAAACTACTGTGCGCTCCAAACATTCTTCTGTTGGGCCAAAGAGGTTCAATGGTAGTTCTTGGGAAATTTGTCACAATTACAGTGATTGTGAACCTTTCCGATGCTGAAAATATTGTTTTCAAATTGTTTGCAACGATATGCCATTAATCTAAATAAGAAGATTACCAAAGTAGCAATAATAAAAGGTCTTTAATTAAGGCAAGAAGATTGTAACCTGCAGTCAAGCACTTAGCATCATCAGGGGTACTCACAAGGGGCAAAGGAGGGCAAAGTTAAATAATCTCATGGGAGACACAGCCTGGAGAAGGTGTTATGGGAATTGTTTTGAATAACAACTGAAAGTCAAGTAGAGGAATTTGGGGAGACAGGGGAGGCAGCAATAGCCAGAGTGAGGAAACTGGAGACTGGTATGATCACCCTCAGGCATTTTGTGTCTCTGAGATGGAGTGAAATCAGCTCATGGTCAGTAGCTGTATTTAACATGCATATCCTTGACACCCTCACCAGCCATGTATTCCTAGCCCTAAAAAGATGAGCAGCCATATGTAGATTGCCTCCCTAAATCTTTCAGCCTATGGGGGAAATTCCTTTCAGCTCTTTGAAGACGACCCTAGAAACTCAAGTATGCAAACAGTTTTGTGATCTCATCAATTGGGATGTTCTCACCAACAAAGCAGATAGCAACCCTTTCATTCTTGTTCATCCTCTGAGACTCCATATGAATGACTTTATCCATAAGTTCAACCCCAAAGTTCATATATATCCATAAATTCATTATTCCCAATAGGGAGGAAAACCCTTCAGTTTCTCCAGATACCAGTATATCAGGAAAAGAACTGGAACTGTCCACCAGACCCTGGCTGTTATCACAAGACCGATGCAGGAGAGACCTAAGTTAAGTCAAGCATTTGGTCAGTCAATAAGCATTTAGTAAGCATTTACTCATTTCAAAGCATTTTTACAGTCTGACTCTCATACCTCAAGATGATAGCCATTAAATACTTTAGAGACCAAGTACTATTATTCATAATATTGTATGTAGTCCCTCTATGAAACAAATTCACCTTTCATCTTCACCCAACTCTTTATTGAGCTAAATAAGCTGTTATGAAGATTGCAAAAGGTCAAATCTTCCTGATATAATCCCCAATTCTACAATTTAGGACCTGAATGACTTTGGGTAACCACCCTTGGTCCTAGGTTCTTCTTCTCTAAAAAAAAAAAGAAAGAAAGAAAGAAAGAAAGAAAGAAAGAAAGAAAGAAAGAAAGAAAGAAAGAAAGAAAGAAAGAAAGAAAGAAAGAAAGAAAGAAAGAAAGAAAGAAAGAAAGAAAGAAAGAAAGAAAGAGAAAGAAAGAAAGATGTTAAACCAGATGACCTTTGAAATATTTTCCAGATCAAAATTCCATGATTTTAATGAAATCTGTGCCTTAATATCCCAAGTTCAGCGCTTATACAGATGAGGTCCAATCTTGGGAATAGCCTGCATCCCAAATATTTCTGTTTCATCTTGACCCCTGTAAAAAATAGACTCGAATACAGGACTACAATCCCCATGAGCCTTTGCTCCACTTCCCCAGAATGCCTTGTAATCTCACCTGGGCCGAGATCGAGAAGATATTTAAGCAAAGGCTTTTGAAGGGCTCGGCCCTTTTTGGACTTCCGTTTTTGGAGCAGAGGCATCTCTTCCATGATGTGAGGTTATTTTGTCTAGGCCTCTGGCCTAGGCACATGTTTCTTACTTGTATATTCTTGATCTTTAACTTTAATAAACCTCTAAAAGTTATATATTCCTTGCAGAGAGAAACTAATTTCTACCTGCCTCAGTCTCCCCCTCTCCCCTAAATTTTACTCTTTACAGTTATGGCGAGCCAGGTAGGAGCCGAACCTACAATCTTCTGATTTCTTTTCTGATCTTAAATTCAGTTTTAATATCTAGTACCTAGAAAAAAAAAAATTTTTTTTTGAGCCATATCTCTCTGGCCAAGGTTTTCTACCCTCGCAAAGCTGCTACAGGCTCCGGACCTGCCCCGCCGCTTCCTGCCTGCAACCTGCAGCCCTGATCGTCCTCACCTGGTACCTGGTCCCGGCCTTGCCCACGCCCGCAGCCACTCCTGCTCCTGGACTCTCACCAGCCGCTGCCTGCCTATTTCTGTGCCCCAGACCCAGGAGCCCGCCCCAGCCGGCTCATCACCCAGATCCTTGGAGCAGATCGCCCAGGACTCATTGCGACCAGCTGGTAACAGTATTGGCCACGTGGGCGGAGGGGAGAGACAGAGGGAAAGGAGACGGGACAATTTTCCCTTAGGCTAAGCCTCCACGTGGCTGGGGGTATTGGCCACAGGGGGATCAGAGAGGGGAAAGAGAGAAAAGACTAGAGAGAAGAAACAGATCTTTTCAAACAGAAACTTAATAGCAATGGGCTGTTTAAAAGGATTTTTGACTCTTCTGGCAGTTTCATTGATTTTACCTGCCTGTCTGGGAGCAGACTCAGCCCAAAGATTCAACTTTAACTTTGGGGAGGAAAATGGGTGGCCCAGCGAACTGGAAGCCAGGCCCAGAGACGGGAGGTCTTTAGCTAAAATCTGGCCTCCGATGCTTCCCAGCTGTGGGGCCCTGGACGGATCCCTTGAACCCCATAGCCTAGCCTTTACTACTCTACCTTCGGACAATAGACATTTAAATGGATAATTACAAACAAACAAACAAACAAACAAAAAACCCCAAGGAACTTTGAAGAGACTAAAGGCTACATTCTAAGGCATTTCAGACTCCAATGGTTTATAAAAAAATCTCTGTATTCTATTGCATTGTTTTGTTTAAGATATAACTTTGTGATTTTAAGTTCATATATTACTGGATTGAATACTATTCTGTGAACTGAAGGTTGATTGAATTTATTTTGAATGTACTGAGTTTTGAAATTCTGTTGTTTTTCCCCTATAACTGTTGAACAAATATTGTTGTGAATAAGCCCATATATGAAAAAACAGCTTTTTTCTATTTTGCTGAGGATAGATGGACTTCAGAACTGGTTATAATTGTATTAACAACCTTGGAAAAATGTAATGTGCTAAATACCTCAAATGATTTGATTTTAAGGGTTTTTTAAATATGATTTTGGAATTTTTTTTTAACAGTCTGGTTATTTTTGCCTGCCCCTACCACGAAGTAAGGCCCATTCTAGTAGCTGAAGTGAAATGTATTTTATAACCCCCAACCTTCCCACATGTGAATGGAAGTTGGGCAGTTAATTTCAGGGCATTTGTACCCTTGGGAAAAGCCTCCAAGAACAAGGAGCACCCCTTTATTTATGCTCTTCAGCTCACTATTTTACTTCTACCAGGATGATATATAGATTTCTTGATTATGTTCTAAACCCAAGATGAGTTTTACTTTGTTTTAAAATATGTTTAAATACCAAGGTTGAAGGATTGCTCTGTTTGTAAAAATTGTGACAAATGTCCATCAATTCATAGGTTTTAAAAATGTCATACAGCAACTTATGTGAAATATGAAAGTGTGTTTGTTTGCTATTGTAATTAATTGGGCTATTGAGAATTTTGGGGATTTTGGTAACTACATATTTGTACTACTGTATTTTTAAAGATGAAAAATTGTTAACCTTGTTCAATTCATTTGCCTTCTACTCACAGTGATCATGGCCAGATACAAAGAGGAAATGGATCTCATTTTTTGAGAAAGCCTTGTATTTTCTGATGTCTTTTTAATATCTCTTGCAAATTGATTCATATACCTCAGCCATGCATCCCTAACTGATTCTGAATCTTTCAATCACCCACAACACGGGGGAATGTAAAAAAAAAATCATTATTTAAATTGCAAAGTTTAAATTCCTTTTGAGAAGAATTTTAGGTGAAGAAGATGCTACCTCTCTGAATTCAGAAACTGAACTGTTGGAGAAGCCATCATGAAGAAGCCTCCAGACCACAAGTTGCACAAAATTGAACTTTGGGTGTGGTTGATTGAACATTTATTTGTATGTATACTTTTATGCCAAAGGGGACTGCCCCCTAACGGCTTTTTGTCAATGTGTTCAGAAATTATTGGTTTTATTCTTTTTTCTCTTATCCTCATACTATTGTAATCTTTTAAGTTTATTATGTTTTTATGATCCTTTTGGGGAAAAATTAATTTTTCCACAAATGATCACACGGGGGGATGTAAAAAATAGACTCGAATACAGGACTACAATCCCCATGAGCCTTTGCTCCACTTCCCCAGAATGCCTTGTAATCTCACCTGGGCCGAGATCGAGAAGATATTTAAGCAAAGGCTTTTGAAGGGCTCGGCCCTTTTTGGACTTCCGTTTTTGGAGCAGAGGCATCTCTTCCATGATGTGAGGTTATTTTGTCTAGGCCTCTGGCCTAGGCACATGTTTCTTACTTGTATATTCTTGATCTTTAACTTTAATAAACCTCTAAAAGTTATATATTCCTTGCAGAGAGAAACTAATTTCTACCTGCCTCAGTCTCCCCCTCTCCCCTAAATTTTACTCTTTACACCCCACCTAAAATGGAAAAAAAATCATAAAATACAGTTCATGACAAGGTCTCCACAAACATGGATAAAAGGGTCCTCAGAGATCATACAAGGATCAAAGAAGCAATTCACAGAAAGTTCAGGAGAGTCTTTATTCCATTCCACAGAAAATATAGAAAATGCAGAAAGCATTCACAGCAATCCATAAAAAAATAGATATGTGTCCCTTTCCATTGAATCTCACCTTTCCACAAAGCCCTGTGATACTCCAACTCACAGCAGACTCACCAGCCTCCCATTTGGACTTCTTTCAGAAGAGATACAAACAGATGTGAGAATGATGCAGCATCTAGTGATTTTCATTTTTACTCCAAATAAATGAAAACATAAATAAGCTCATGCTGTGTGCCAAGCACTGCGCTCAGTGCTGGAGACATCAAAAACAAAAGGAAGAACAGTTCCTGTCCTCAAGGAATTTATATTCTAATAAAAGGAGACCATTCATATACCAAAGAGTGGTAGCCAGGGAGAGATATTTGGATTGGGAAAGTGATTGCAAAAGTAAATAAAATCATTGAGGAATAGATTGGCATACCCTTTCCAAGAGCAATGACAGATATGTCATTAGTAGAATGATGGCTAGCCAAGTAGTGAAGTGAAAAAGCAGGATCTGGGTCTAGATGCAATAAGTGACTGAGGTAACCATTAATTAATACAGTGGGGGTATAGGGTAGGAGATTTAATGATGAAAGGATTAAAACATGTGGGACTCTGTCCTGATGTATTAACCTCAAGCTGAAAGAAAACCCTTCCAGGCTACTATTTAGCCAACCTCTGATGTCTTAGCGATTCCCATTTTCACCCCTGAAAATCAAAGAGATGTCCATCATTGGGGTACTCCTTTAAAGACTTGGACAAGTCTTATAGTACTATTCTGTAAATTGGATTGCTTTTGAAAGGGAAATAGCATTTGAGTAAATTCCACTTTCAATCAGAGGTGCTTATAGATTCCCAAGTATATGGCACTGCTCTGGACACATGGCCTCTCCCAAGAAGGTAAACACATTAAGACTGAAAGACAGATAGCCTCACCATTCTTGTGACTCCCACTTCCACTCCATTGATGTATGTAAATATTGAGACTTATGGTATTGACATAAGGATTAGACCAGAATAATAGCTCTGTCCTATGATTTCAACTTCCCTTCCAGGAAAAAAAGATACCATTGAGTCTCATTTTTACTCCAGAAACATGCATAGATATCCAGTCTTGTGATAACGTGATAAGACTCTGTCCTGAAGGTTTGAAATCCTATCATAAGGAAAATTATCTTGAGATTACTAGCAGAGAACACTCCAGGCATTCCAGTGAGCCTCCATTAGTGTCTAAAAATTTATATCAGTTTCCAGCATTATGGTTTTATCCTTAGAGTTTCAACTCCCAAGAAGGAAAGTCGATCTGATTATGCAAGAGAAGCAATCCCTTTTCCTATCAGGCCTGTACTATCTAAAGAACTCATGAAAATTATGGTGATCAAAGTCCAGATCTTCTAATACCCTATATTATAGCTTTAGTCCATTACTGCTATTTAAGCTCCAGTGTCTGTGTGAGAAATCATCTCCCAAAGAGGCAGACATGAACCAAGAATTCTCTGAGTCCCACCAGAAATTAGTATTTCAGGATTCTCTTCTCTTTCCAAAAACCTGAGAGTACACAGGGAATGCTCTATCCCACCCCATACTCAATAGCAGATTCTGTAAACCTGAAAGTTAGAGCTTTGAATAGTTCAAACAAAAAGCAGGCACTCCCCAGAGACATGAAGCCCCTCTTCTCAGCCATGTTGTTTCCTTCTCCTATAGAAGAAATTTTGAGAAATTTGAGAAATTTTGGTCCTATTGTCACTGATTTTCCAGGGCTGGATCAAAGATTATTTTTCCTCCGGCATTTCACTTCTCCTTTTGAGTCAAGTGAATGAAAATACATGTAATTACAGAGCTTGATGGGAGATAAACACTCCAACAGGGCCCAGATTGCCCCCAGAGAGGCAAATGTTAAAAAAAAAAGGGCCAAGTCTACAATAAGAAAGCCCTTTCATAGCCAAAACCAATAGTAGCTGATTCCTTCCTTAATGGTTTATACTCAAGAGACTGAGCCAATTGAAGTATTCCCAACAGCTCCACTTTGAGTCAAGAATGGTCATATATATATATATATATATATATATATATGTATATATATATATATATATCCTACTCTTTTATTTTATACAAAATCCCAAAGAAGGATTAAATATTTTGAAAGATCATCATTTCAAGTAATGGAGTGGAGAAGAGAAGAAGAGATGTTAGACAGTCCCTGAATCTTGACTAATGCAATACTATCAATACTATATTATTAATTTGGTGTTTTGGTTATACTTGAAAATAAAACCATACTTTCCTCCATGAAATATAAAAATCTTGCCATAAATCTAATTCACTGTGTAAAACTTACATCTTTTTCCCTTTTCTTCTCACAATGGGTTAAATTCTAAGGTAGAGAACCTAACATGAAGCTATAGATAGATTTTAAGTTTAAAACTTTTGAAAAAATACATCTTCTTGTTTCCTTTCCAAATGTCAAATAAGACTGTGAAAGACATCCAGAGTTTTCCCCCCATTTTTTTGAGCACTATAGCTCAAGTTCAACTTGTTCAAGCTGCAAGTTCAAAATATGCAATAATCCAGGCCTGAGGGTTTATCTTCCTGCTTGGACTTTGTAAACTGTGGGTTAAATTGACTAAAGCTTAGAGAAAAAAGACTCTCTCTCCCCCCATCTCATTTTAGGCCAGAAAGAAGTGGGGAGAGACAAGGGGTGGGGAAGGTGAGGAAGCACAAGTAGCCTTTTGAAGACATTTCCAGAAAATTGCCTTTATAAAAACCACTGCATTTGTTCCTTTCTTCTAAGTAGGGTTCATCTCTGAGGGAGGAAAACCTTATTCTTTTGTTGAAAACTTTTAAACAATTTCTGTTTTAAAATTTCCTTCCCAAATATAGATGGATTCAAAATGCTTCCAGTTTCAACTAAATGTAATACTAAGAAATGATGTTTAGAGAAGTTACAAGAAATACCCAGCCACTGTGTCCGTGCTGAATCTGCAAGTAGAATCCTACAGAATGATGCCTAATTCACCTCAGTTCAACTCAATTCCATAAACAACTTCTATGGTCCAAAAGTTCTTGATTGTGTTTGGGTCATGGACCCCTTTGGTAGTCTCGTAAAACCTCTCTACCACTTCTCAGAATAAAATACATAAATGCCTAAATCCCTGTTATCACAAAGAAAAACCAATGATATTAAATGTAATCACAATGTTTTGTTTTGGTTTTTTAGAGCCTGGGTTAAGAACTCCTCTTAATCTATTCCCATTCTCTCAGTCAATCTCTTCCTGTATAGCTTCATTTGCTTCCATGCCCAACCACTTTAATAGGGCACTACCACTTGAGAAGCCCTTGAACCCTCTGACTTTCTATTATTCTTTATGCACTAATAGTAACCCCTGCATGACTTCAATCTCTGATTTCTCCATACATGCTCCTGGACTGCTGAAAATGCCAGAGGAAAAGTAAATCACGAAATCAAGCTGATCTCAAGCATTACAGATTTGTGTTAAATATCCTCAACCAAGCTGAGTGATCACTGTTAATCAAGAAACACTTTAAAAACCTACTATCTGGGCATGCACTTTTAGGTGGTAAGAATACAAACAAAAAATGAAATAAGCCTATTGTCAAGGAACTGACAGGCTTACTAGAAAGGAAACATACATAGAAAATATAAATAAATAAATAAATAAATAAATAAATGAATGAATGAATGAATGAATAAATAAATAAATAAATGCAATATAGTGAAGGTAGGCATTAGCAAATGTGGAAGGGAGAAGGGATCAAAAAAGGCCTCAAAAGATGTTGCTTGACTGTGACTGGAAGGAACTGAAGGATTCTAGGAAGATGAGGTAGATGAGAGGGCACATTATAAACATGAAGAACAATGCCATGCACATGCATAGAGAACAAAGATGGAATTCTCATGATCAAAAATGGAAAGACCAATTTGGTTGAACTGTATGTGGGAAGTGATATAATACATATGTAATTAGTTGTAAAGAAAAGTTGTGACCAAATTATGAAGAATTGTAAAAGCCAAAGTAAGAATTTGATATTTTATCCTCAAGAAAGTAGATAGTTGAAGCCAACTTGACAAAGAAAAAGAAGAAATCTACTGAGCTCTTCCAATAGCCCCCTCCAAACAAGATCCCATACCAATAAAATTCTGGAGTGTCAGTACCATAAAATGATATAAAAATTAAAATTAATCTCAAATAGTAAAAATATTATATTTTAAGAAATTGATTAATGATCATTAGAAGTAAAGGAATAAAAAGGTAACAAAATAAGAAAACCACGTGCCCATGGCTAATCAGCCTGTTCAAAATCCCTGTACTTACCACCACCATGCTCATGACAGGACACCAAAGAGGCCCAGGACCTGTGAAGTCACTGCCTAATATCCCCTGTCTACAGGAAGTACATAATGACAGAAAGTCAGTGGACTCCCAGGAAATATAGTTTTTAGGGTAACAGATTTCTAATTATACATTCCTTCCTGATGATCATTGGGAGACTAGTCTCCCCAGTTGATCATTTAACATAATCAACATTTAAATTATAATAATTTGGGGGCTAAAAGAGAAAAAGAACAAACCAATGATTGCTAGAAGCATTGAAAAAAAGCCAATTAGGGGGAAATCCCCTTTAGCATAAGAGTACACATACAAAAACAAATGCATTTGACCCCACACAGTTCAAATCACCACATTCCTAAGTTCACTCTGGATCTTCTGGTACAGCATGTGGTCTGTGCAGGCATCTTCATGGCACCTTTTCCAAACAGTTAACTTTCTGGATTTGGAGAGGTAGTATGTTTCTTTTTCTAAAATTACTCTCAATGAATTTTAAAACTTTGCATTTTAGAATAATAATACATTCCCCCCTGAAGAGGATGTTGAAAAACACAGGAATCACTTAGGGATACATGGCTGAGTTATGAGGTATAGAATCAATTGGAAAGAGAAAATCAAAAACATCCAAAAAATCCAAATAGAAGAGAAAAGATAACTTCTGGATGAAATATAAACTATCAAAGTCTTATGTGTAAAAATTCTAAGTAAAGGAAAATAAACCTATAAGAGGTCCTTGAATCAGGACTCAATTAAAGTAATTTAAGCAATTATTCACTTACTCAATCAGTAGCAAGGACTACAGAAAGTTTGCCACATTATGAAAGACAGAAAAGGACTCGATTATAGGAGCAAAGGGGAGCCAGGATGGAACCAGAATAATTGATGTTATGTACTTGATATAGAGGGTGTGTTATAAGGAAGACCTGCATTTAGCACATGTAAAACAGCCACAACCTCAATTCTCACACATGATCAAGTCATTACACTCTTTGCACAGTGTCATCAGTCCACATAGGATTGTTTTGGTCTCTTTGACCTTGTGCTCTATTGCACTATGCAAGTAGCTTTTTGCTTCTTTGGCACTGTGCAATGGCTCCTTTTATATTCCCTCTTCCTGGAATCAGACAGAATCATTAAGCAAAGTCCCACAATTTTTAAACAATCAATGGTATCATTTTTATAGGCTAAAGCTTTTTGGGTAAGCATTGACATTAGGGCAAATGTATTTTAAACTTATATAACTGCAAAATCAAAAAAAGTTAAAGAAAATCTTCTCAATACTAGTGACATGTGCTTCAAATAAAAAAGAAGAGAAAAAAAAATAAAACTGAAATACTATATTGCATATGCAAGGAAAAACAACAATAATAAAATGTCTGTAATCAAAAATATATTGCTTACAATCATTGACACAGTGTGTCAATTAAGAAAAGGCAGAATACAAAGGTTCCTCACCCCAAAAATGAGATCCATTTCCTTTTCAAACTTGGCCATGATCCACTGTGAGAGTATAAATGTTTTTGACAAAGTTAACAGTTTTTTATAACAGTAATACAATAGGTAATGCACATTCAAAAAGTATCAAAATCCCCAAAGTTATAATAGCCCACTTAATGACAATAGCAAACAGTTTGTGAGTTCCAAAGACACAGTGGCAGCTACCAGGAACTCAACAGGATCAGCAAGAGCAGTTGGGGCCAGGGCTGGGGCCAGAATAAGTAGTATCAGGAACAGAAGCAAGCTGCTGGGAGTTAGCAGCAAGAGTGAGAGGGATCAAGAGCAAATGGAATCAGGAAGATCAGGAGAGGATGTTTGGAACAACCCAGGAGACTGGACAGGCAGCAGTAATGCCATAAGCAGCAGTGAGGAATGCTACTCAATCAGATGGGAAAGAGAAGCAGCTTAGCTCTTCTCCAACAAGAGTCTCTCAAACTAAAACACCTAGGTCAATAGGGCAGGCAACCAGCAAAAAGTGGGGATGGCAGAAGTAAGGCAGCAGCTCTTAAGAGAGTTCAGAGTTCTCTCAGGGTTTGAAAGAGGAAGGGTAGAGCAGGGAAGCCATGTCAGGAGAAACGTGGCTTAAAATTTTTTATCTAGGCTATCTTTAAAAAATTGAGAAGTCCTTCTCCAACTAGTGGTTGCCATCATTGTAAAAATTTAAATTAATCTCAAATAATAAAAGATTATATTTTAAGAGATTTATTAATGATCATTAGAAGTAAAGGAATAAAAAGGTAACAAATTTTTTAAAAAACATGTGCCCATGGCTAATCAGCCTGAGCAAGCATCAGAGCTCATCTTCAAATCCAGATCTCCAGATTCCATATCCAACATTCTTTCCAGCACCAGATTATGCAGGTCATATTCCTGGTGGTTAAAGCTCTTTATCTTCCCCTTTATAAAACCATGGCAGGTTTGATTTCTTTTTGAAGCAGAACACTCAATTCATTTCCTTTTGACAAACATCTATTAAACAGCAATCCTGTGCAAAGTCTATGAGTGTATCAAGGATATGATGAAATATGATATGATGAAAAAATTCCTAAGAAGGAAACAGGCAGGCTTTCACTAAGAATTGTCTATAGCCTAGCAAATTTCCATAGACATACAGTTGACTGGCACAGGTAAAGAATTAAAGATCTTACTCAGTTCATTTGTTTTTGATGAATATGAAAAAAATCACCAATTTCAATAAAGCAAAAATGATATCATAAAAAACCCTCCACCAATTAATTAATAAAAATATATTAAGCAACTACTATGGACCAGGAATTGTGATAAATATTAGATACAAAAAGTAGCAAAAGATTGTCTTCTTCCTTGAAGTTCACAATCCAATGGGGGAGAAAATAAGCAATAAATGTTTGACAAAGCTTCATACAGGATAAAAGGGAAATAAAAACAGAGGGAAGACACTAGTAAATATATTCGACAAGATTCTCAATAAATTCAATGTCAGCAACGACTTCGTTGAGCTATCCTCTGAATAATTATATCCTTTTTAAGTTTTAGGTGATTTAATTTAGCCCAACATTCTGGCATAAGTTTTAGTCTCTTGTTTTGTTTTGTTTTTCCATTATGGATTAACTAGCCCTTTCAACTTTGAGCCATCTAAAATTTGGTCATCATGATATATGCTCTTTAATCTAAGCCATTAATAAAAATGTTAAGCAAACAGAGGTCAACATGTATTCTACTGGAGTTCTTTCTCCAAGTGGACATAGTCACCGACTGCATATTCACTTCATGATGCCTATTCTTATTATGCAGCCCTTTTATCATGGTTACCTTCTTTCAATTAAAAATAATACTTTTGATAACACCTCCTGTCTCTAGGCCTGACTCTCAATCCACTGAGCCTCCCAGCAAATGAAGATGACATGTTTACTTCTCTAGGCCAGTGAATTTCACTTATTCTATATTTTTCAAGGTTGTTGACAATGGCCCAACAATACAATCTACCAATTCCTTAGAATAAAGTTCACCAAGGCCAGAAATTTAAACCACAAAGGGCATATAAGTTCCCCTCTTTTGTCACTACTTCTCCTGTACATCAGCTACACCTTATCCATATTTGTGCTTTTTTCAGGTCCAAGATATTTCACCTTAGAAGAGACCAGAGAAACAAGAAATGAAAAAACAACTCTGACTCCTCGCCTTCCCAAAGCAATAGTTGTTCAACTTCCTCAAAATTCTTCTGTTCTCCAATATAATTAAAAATAAATGAGAACAAAAGCTCTTTTGTTATTTTTATCTTCAGTACCTCCTTCAGGCTCAATGCCTTCTGAACTTTAGAATTCTTAACTTTGCAGGCATCCAAACACAAGCTCTCATTTAAAAAATAATAATAATAAAGCAGCTTTAAAAAAACATAATTGCATTATGCCATAAGAGGGATGGTGTCATATTGTCACTGGTCTTCCCCTTTCTACTGCATGTTTAGTGTGAATTAGATCATTAACTTTGGATAAAGATAAAGATTAGAAAAATTGATTATATAACCGAATGTTTCTTATTACAGCAAAAAAAAAATGTTATTTTGTGTTCTATTTTTATTTTTGTATATAGCAGTATATTATATAATATAATAATATAATACATATGATTTGTTATAAATATGTAAGTAATTATAATAAATATGCTTATCTGAGATAAATAAATTCTTGATTATCTTTATTCAAAAATCTAAGTCATTCTTTTTTCCTATCCCCCCTTTCCACCTGACGCTCCTTCCTAAGGTGAATTTTAAAACCGCTCCACTCTACTCAGACCATACTTTAGAAGATCTGATTTAGCTATTTCCTGATTAGTAACAATGGAGATACTTGATTTAATAGAATCAAGTCTTGGGAACTCTACATTTCTCCACCCTTCTTGGTTTAACAAGATCAAGAATGTCTGCACAATACTCAAAGATTTAATTATCTGAGGAGATGGCCTTCAACAGACAGGTGCAGAAAGAGCTGACAGATCCCTGGGCGGTCCTAAGTCAAGCTAAGCTATCATTGGTACAGATGAGATGCAGGAAAGTGATGTAAAACCGTCTATATAAGGCACGTCATTTCTTCCCTTCCGTCTCTTTTCCCAGAGAGGCAACTCTGGCTGGCAATGTGCTAAGCGTTCCAAAATCTTGGCCTGGTGGCAGCTATTGTCTGGTTTTGGTGGTGAGTTTTCCAGTGAGCTGATTCAGGTTCAGGCATCATGGCTGAGCCCTTAGGAGTTCATGCTGATTCTCTCCTCCTTATTCTTCAAAACCTTATCTTCCTAGAGCCTCTGGTCTTCCTTCTGGCACTAGCCAGGCAGGAAAAATCCTACACCCTTTTCCTTCTTCTTTCTTCTTAATTTTCTTTCCACTATATAAATTAAATCACCATAAATTTCCAGTTGGCATGGTTATATTTCTTTTATATTTGGAATATCCATGGCAACCAAATAATTAACATAGTTTAGGTCACAACACTAAATTATCCTTCTGTAACAGTTAAAATTTAGGGGAGACTGAGGCAGGTAGAAATTAGTTTCTCTCTGCAAGGAGTATCATATTTTTTATTAGGTTTATTAAAGGTTAAGGATTAAAGAAAATACAGGATAAGAAAACACATGTCTAGGCCAAAGAGAGGCCTAGACACAACCTCACCTACATTATGAAAAGAGCCACCTCTGCTCCAAAACGGAAGTCCAAAAGCCCTCTCAGTAGGTGGAAAACTCCTTGAAATAATCATTTGTGTTCTCACTCAGGCGAGAATTCAGTGTGATTACAAAGCACTCTGGGGAAGTGGGGCAAAGGATTCTGGGGACTGGAGTCCTGAATTCAAGTCTATTTTTACATTTCACACTAAGAAGGCATGTGGATGATCTCAGTTGTGCATATATTATCATATAATACATATTTCCATGTATATCATATTGTAAAACAAAAACACATACTGCTACACCAGAGGAAAATTCATGGGAGTGAAGAATGGTATGTTTCAAAATGCATTTGGACTCTGTTCCTTCTATGGCACTGGATATGCTTTTTATCATGAGTTCCTTGGAATTTTCCTAGATCTTTGCCTTGTTGATAAGAGTTAAGTCATTCACAGTTAATCATCATACGGTATTGTTTTTACTGCATACAATATTCTGGTTGTGCTCACTTCACTTTGTATCGCTTCATATAAGTTTTTCCAGCTTTTTTTGTGATCATCTTGCTGTTCCTTGTAGCACAATAGTATTCCCTTATAGTCATGTGCCACAACTTATTCAGCCATTCATCAATTGATGCATATCCCTTCAGTTTCCTTTCTTTGCCACCCCAAAAAGAACTGCTATAAATATTTGAGAATGTGCAGTTTCTTTTCTTTTTCTCTTGATTATCTTGGAAAATCAACCCAATAGTGTAGTATTACTTTTTCAAAAGGTATATATCATTTTATAAATTATTTGAGTAAAATTCCAGATTGCTCTCCAAAATGGTTGGATCAGTTCACATTAGTGTTCCTATTTTTAATATACCTGAAACATGTTCCACTTTTTTAAAAAAAAATTTATTTCTCTATTTTTTAAACTATATTTCCCAATATACCCATCTCAGTTCTTCCAACAAACAAACCTAACAAAGAATTTTAGGTAGGAAAAAACAATTTAGCAAAGCTAACACATCAACCAAGACTGATATGTGTATTTTTACAATAGTCTTCAATGAATGCTCTTCCCAATATATATGTGTAAATATATATGTGCATATATATACTTATACATAATAAATATGTGCATATATATGTGTGCCTTTACTGTACAAGATAAACTGAACAGAGGCTCTGTGTTTATGTGTGTTCCTTGGATGCACATCTTAGTGAAAGGTGCGATATTTATCTGTGCTACTAATGCTCTCTTTACAGGACTCCTGCATTCATTCTCTGTTACCTGTCTTTGCTTCCTTCTTTGGTGCATATCTTTTTAAAAATCTAATTTGGTTTCTGTTTTCCTTATGCATCAATACTGATCCCTTAGGGCAAATTCCCTTTCATTCTTTTTTTTTTAAGTGGCCAATTTCAAACATTATTCCTTTATTACAAAAATCATATTCTATTACTCCCTCCCCTCCCCCTGCCCTTCCCACAGCCGATGCACCATTTCATTGGGTATTACATGTGTCCTTGATCAGAACCCATTTCCATGTTGTTGGTGTTTCAACTAGGATGATCATTTAGAGTCTACATCCCCAACCATATCCCTTAGATCCATGTAATTAAGCAATTGATTTTCTTCAGTGTTTTTACTCCCAGTTTTTCCTCTGAATGTGGATAGTGTTCTTCCTCATAGATCCCTCCAAGTTGTTCAGGATCTCTGCATTGCCACTAATGGAGAAGTCCATTACATTCGATTGTACTATAGTGTATCAGTCTGTGTGTACAATGTTCTCCTGGTTCTGTTCCTTTCACTCTGCATCACTTCCTGGAGGTCATTCCAGTCTCCATGGAATTCCTCCAGTTCATTATTCCTTTGAGCACAATAGTGTTCCATCACCAACATATACCATAATTTGTTCAGCCATTCCCCAATTGAAGGGCATCCCCTCATTTTCCAATTTTTTTTGCCACTACAAAGAGCGCAGCTATGAATATTTTTGTACAAGTCTTTTTCCTTATTATCTCTTTGGGGTACCAACCCAGCAGTGCTCTGGCTAGTTCAAAGGGCAGACAGTCTTTTAGCACCCTTTGGACATAGTTCCAAATTGCCCTCCAGAAAGGTTGAATCAATTCACAACTCCACCAGCAAAGAATTAATGTGCTAACTTTGACGCATCCCCTCCAGCATTCATCACTTTCCATTGCTGTCATGTTAGCCAGTCTTCTGGATGTGAGGTGATACCTCAGAGTTGTTTTGATTTGCATCTCTCTGCTTATAAGAGATTTAGATCACTTTTTAATGTGCTTATTAATAGTTTTGTTTTCTTTGACTCAAATTTGACCTAATTATAGCCCTTAAAGAGGAAAGTTTGAATAAAAAAAAAACATTTCCCCCTTTTCCCTCTCTTTCTTATTTACCTTTTCAGGTTTCTCTTCATCTTTGTGTTTGGATATCAAACTTTCCACTTAGTTCTGGTCTTTTCTTTACAAATACTTGGAAATCTTCTATTTTGTTGAATGCTCATACTTTCCCCTGGAAGTATGTTGTTTTGATGGATAGGTGATCCTTGTTTGAAGACCCAATTCTCTTGCCTTTCTGAATATTATATTCCAAGCCTTACAGTCCTTTAGTGTGGAAGCTTCCAGGTCTTGTGGTGTAATCCTAACTGGTGCTCCTTGGTATCTGAATTGTCTCTTTTTGTCTTTTTGTAGAATTTTCTCCTTGGAAGAAAATTTCTTTTTCTATCTTGAAAGCTCTTGAATTTGGCAATTATATTCCTGGGAGTTGTCTTTTGAGGATTTAGTGTAGAAGGTGTTCTATGAACTCTTTCAATGTCTATTTTTCCCTCTTGTTCAAGAACATCAGGGCAGTTGTCTTAGATAATTTCTTGCAGTATGATGTCAAGATTTCTGTTTATTTCTGACTTTTTCCAGTAGACCACTGATTCTCAAATTGTCTTGTCATGATCTGTTTTCTTGATCTGTCATCTACTCAGTGAGATGTTTTACATTTTCTTCTATTTTGTCAGTCTTTTGACTTTGCTTTATTAATTCTTCCTGTTTTGTAAGATCATTGTCTTCCAATTGCCTAATTCTGGATTTTAAAGACTGGTTTTTCTTTTCAGTTTGGTCTATCCTGCTCATCATGGCTTCCAGCTGTTTCCCCATTTGGGAGTTCTTGCCCTTTAAACTGTTATTTTTCTCTTTGAACTCTTTCCCACTTTTCTTGCCAGAAGACTTGCATCTTTTTGATAAACTCCAATTTAAATTCTTCAAGAGCTTGTGGACAAGTTCCATTTTTTTGAAGGCTTTGGTGCATTTATTTGAATTTCCTCTTCTATTTCCTCTGTACCTTGGGTTTTTCTTCCATAAAATTGTCCAGGGTCAATCCCTTCTTGATTTTCTTGGTGGAGGGAGGTTGTTGTTCCTGGGCATTATTTGTCATCACTGTGGAGGTTTTTTCTTCCCTTTTTAGTCAGAAATCTGGGTGAGATGGGCAGGATCTCTGTGTATGGAGTTAAGGAGCAAAGATTTTGCCTGAGGCAAGGTCTCAAATCTCTGCAATGTCGACTCTTTGCTGTCCTTCTCTGTGCTATCTTCTCACAAGCACCCATGGTCTGCGCTCTTCAGCCTGCTGGGGTTTCAGATCTAGCTGCTCTCAGGGGTGGGTCTTGGTGGTCTTAGTCAGCTGCCAAGGACGTAGAGGTGCCCCTTGCTCACTCACTGAATCTTGCACACATTGGCTCTGACTCTGGTTCTGTAGGAGGGGTGGGGGAGGCTCACATTTTGGTGGGAGCTTTTTCACCACCTTATAGTGTAGAAATGCCCAAATCCCATGTATCTTCAATGCTGTGCCCTACTGTATAGTCCCTTCATTCATATGAATTTGGATTTTTTGGTCTTTTGAGGTAGTCTATGTTGGTAGGTGCTGAGGAGAGAAAAAGTCCTGCGTCTAGACTGCTACCATGTTTACCTAGAAGTTCCTTTTAATTATTCTTGATCCCAAATTCCCTCCAAGTGGCAGGTCAAGATGATGACTAGAGCTGAAGATGACTCCTAAGGCCAATTTTCTTCCTCCTCCTTTCATTCTTATCAAAATTATATCCATTTTTGACTTCAAACTTTCATTATTAACATTTTTCTAGCCTCTCTGGTCTGTCAAGTACTTGCCTAAAATAATTTTAAGCCAGAGGTATCTATAATTCTTTTTACAAACCCTTTTAAATTAAATTTTTTCAAAACATAGGATGCATGTGGAAGACAGTGAGTTGTTTTTTCTTCTTTCTCTATCACACATTCAATGATGAAGCAGTCAATTTGCCCAAGGAGCTAATAATTTTAACTCAGTTGGCAATTCACTTTCTCCTTTTTGGTCAAGATCAGATGAAAAAATAACAATTCTCTCATCTCTGACTTTTGAAGGATGACATTTTAAAGAAGGTATTTGTTACTGTATTTTGATCAAAGAAAGATCCCTAGCAAGTTGTCTGAGTGATTAAATCTCCCATTACTGTTGTGCCATGCTTCTACATCCCAGGTTTCTGTTTATTTCCCCAATTCCTTATCTATTTCCTACTTCTGTCCTTGTGGTCTATAGTGTACTGTGTTATATTAGAGTCTCTTAACTATTACCTTCTCTTTCTCTCTCCATCCATTTTCATACAGATGCCCTCCACCATCCTCCCCCTCACCCCTACCCTTTTGGTGCCTATATGAACAAATCATCTTAACACCCAAAATTATTCTCCTGCCTTCATCTACAAAAATGTGAATAAAACTAAGCTAATATCAATGACAAGATCAAGAGACAGGAAAAAATATAAAAAGGATCAATTCAATATCTTTCAGTTAGCAGTGAAGACATACCAGAAGTATTGTTTTTACTAGGGCTGTGATTTCATCAATTTGGAGAAATTTCTATAGAAGATTTTCTCATCAAAACTGATTGGCATTTATTCGTCAATTTATAGTCCCAGGGAGTTGTCTGGGGATGCCAAGGTGTTAAGTAAATTTCATTAGATCATACATACTTCAGAGGCATTTTTGAGCAAGTATTTATAATGTTATATAAAGCAAAATAAATGTTCGTTATTTTTTATTATATGTTTACTATATTTAAAGCACTGTGCAAAAACTATGACCATATTGGAAGGAGGAAAAGAGTTCCTGCTCTCAGAGTTCACAGTATAAACCAGAAATAATCACAGACAGAAAGCAATCTGCATTTAAGGTAGATAGGAAAAGGTTTCTTACTGTAAACAGTAGAATATTTCTGAGACTTGAAGGAATTCAGAAGACGGTGAGGAAGAAAAAGAACAGAAATTTGAAGTCAGGAGATGGAGTTTGAGCAGCAAGGAGGGAAGAGAAAGAAATAAGCATTTATGAAGAGCCTACTTTGTTCTAGCATTGTGCTTAGTCCATTTTGCAAACATCATCTCCTTTGATCCTCTCAATCACTTGTGGAGGTAAGTATTATTTATTATTATTCTTTTACTGTTGAAGAAACTGAGGCAATCAGAAGTCAAATGATTGGCCCAGGATCACAAAACTAGGAAGACTTCAAGTCTGATTTGAACTCAGGTTCCAGATCCAGCACTTTATCCATAGAGGAACCTACCTGACCTTAAACTAGCCCTCAGAAGACCAGTATCACTGGATTTCAGAGTATTTGGTGGGGATGAGAGCAGAAGTGAGGTGTAAGAAGACTAGAAAGCTGAGTCTTCTGACTCCTAAGAGAGGAGACAGAGATGAAGGGCTTTAGAAGCCAAATAGAATTTATCCTGGGTGACAACAGTGATAGATGATAGCTATATTGTATTTGAAAGTTTACAAAGTGTTTTATAGATATCTATCCCAGTTTATCCTCATAACAACCTTAAGAGGCAGGTGCTATTATTATCTCTATTTTACAGCTGAGGTAACTGAGGCAGAAAGAAGTTGTGACACATAAGTCCCAAGGGTTAATGTGTTTGACATAGGATTTGAATTTAAGTGTTTATGATGACTCCTTGGCTATAAGCCTGGGTGATCTGGAGGACAATGGCACTCTCAATAGTAGAAGTCAAGTGGAAGAATTATATTACTCAGCTATTCATCTTCACCTTCACTCTAGGGAGAGGTTCTAAGACTTGGAATCAAGTCAGCATAGTACCTGTGACTTCCCAGATCTAAATATTCCTTCAGTCATCATTCCTTTTATTGTGTTGCCCTCCTTCCCCTTAGAAAATGAACTACTTTAGAAAAGGGATTGTCTTGCTTTTACATCTGTATCTCAAGAATTTAGCATAGCACTTTCCATATAATAAATATTGAATAAATCTTTTTATTTATTTATTCATGAGTCATTAAAAAAAACTTTAGCCACTCATCTTTTTAAGTTACTCAAAAATCTTGTGGATATAGGAACAAAAACTAGTGCTAACCTTAGAACTGCTAAAAATAAAATATTAAAAGAATAGTTTCTTCTCTCTCCAAAAAAAAAAAAAATAACAGAGGGAGAATATATAAAATCAAAATCAGATAGGACATGTTGAATTTATTTTAACTTTAAAAGAAGAGCAATCTCTATCTAATAGATAATTCAGTTTCATGCAAAATCCTCTCCTGTTCAAAAATGCATAAGTAAATTCTCAATTTATTTGGAGTTGGTTAATTTCAGAATCTACAAAAAAATTGTGAACAAGGGTCATGTGCCTCAATGGACTGAAAGTCAGGCCTCGTGGTGGGAAGTAAGTCCTGCGATCATTTCTTGCCTCAAACACTTCCTAGCTGGGTAACCCCACTGGGCAAGTCACTTAAATCCTCTCCCCCACTGCCTAGTCCTTAATGCTCTTCTGCCCTGGAACCAATACACTATAAGACAGATTCTAAGACAGAAGGTGAGGATTTTTTAATTATTTTTAAGTAATAAAAAACAGTAGACATGGTAAGAAGAGTGAAAGAATATCCTTACAACTTACTTGTACTATTCCAGGGTTACCTATTATTTCTGACCTTGCCAACTGTGAATCTTAAAATTTCTCAGACTCTACCTTAGAACATTTGGTTAAGGCTATTCCCATTTAAACAATGGAGGTACTTGATCAGGAATGTATTGGGAACTTTAAAATTACTCCACCCATACTTAGGCATACTTTAGGGAAAGATAAAGTTGTAAAACTCCTTAGTGAACAATGAAGGTACTTAACTCATACTTATAGTGAGGCCAAAACCTTAAGCTAGGTCTACTTTTAGGTCTATTATCTAATACAAAAGGGTGCTAAGTACCTATGAAGGTCAAATTAATCACTAAAATTGGAGTCTCTCAGTGGCTGAATTTAGTTGAGCTCAGGAGCTGAACTGGAGGGTCTCTCTGAACACTAGAGTTTTGCTTGGAAAAATCTTGTAGTGAGAGATTAAAGACTGACTTAGTTTTCTCTCTTAAAAGAAAGGCCTAGGTCATTGGCCTAGGCCCTAGCCTTCCTATTATTTCCTCTTACTCTGTCTCTCTCCCTTTCTTTAATTCCTTCATTTGTATTAATTAAAATCTCCATAAAACCCAGCTGACTTGGGTATTTCATATTTGGGAATTTTTCCCATGGCGACCACTTATTTTTGATTTAAATCAAGACACTGTCTTGAAACCATATTTTCTCAGTCATAGTTTATGACAACCTCTCTTTTGACTGTAACACAACCTCAATCTGAGATTCACATTTTCTTCTCTACATGCAGGAAAAGTTTTGGCATACATGTAGAAAGCTGGAGAACTGGATCACATGAGTAACAGATTCCCATTAGGACTGTCAAGGATGTGTGCTGAAACTCTAAATCAAGGATAATGCCAAGCCTCTAGCATGATTAATGGGGCCAAAGATAGTGAAGTTCAGCAAAAACCATGACATTAGGAGAAAGTTCCTTTTTTGCCAAATTCCTCCCATGTTTTCTATAAACCTGAGCCTCTTTTGACAATGAATAGATACCTCTGGTAATTTCCACACATTTAGATTTGAATAGATGCCAGCAGGTTATGAAATCCATACAAAAAAAAAGTTGAAGAGGAGAGTTCTATTGAATTTTCAAAAATAGAAGAACTCTCTGGTAGATTTGCAAGAGCCTAATTTTTACCCTAGAGCTCATCTATGTATTTTTAATGAATGTTACTTTATACTGGAACATAATAAAGTTATAACTGTATTTTAGAATTTCAGAATGTTTACGTAATTTATTTTTCTTTACAATTTTTGACTGCCTACAACACCCAAAGGGGAGTTGGGAGGTGAGTGGAGTAGCCAATGCAAAAACATGGATATGGGAGATGGACTGTCATGTTTGAGCATTTGCAAATAGAATATTATAGCTAAGTGGCATGTTCAAGGGCACTGGACCGGGAGTCAGGAAGACCTAAATTTAAATTCAGCCTCAGACAATTATTGGTTGTGTCACCCTGGACAAGTCATTTAACTCTATTTGCTTCAGTAAAAATATCATCTGTGATATGGTCGCACTGCCTTGTTGAAAGATCAACGTGACAGGTGAGTAAAAGACAGACTGAAGTGGGAAGAGACTTGAGGCAGGGGGATCAACCAGTGGACTGCTGTGATAATCATGAGATAATGAAGATCAGATAATGGGGTGGTAGCAGGATCAAAAGAGGAGAAGGGGCAGCTAAGGGAGACATTGCGCAGGGTTTGACAACTTATTGGATAAGGGGGTGAAAAAGTGAGAAGTCAAGGAAGACATCAAGATTTCACATCTGGATGCCTGGGAGCTCGCAGAGAAGGAGAGATAGGACAGGTTTAGACCCACAAGCTAGAAAAATCACCTACACCTATTGAAATTCTTCTCTTCCTCCAAATTTCCACCCAGGTGTTTTCTTCTCCAATAGGTGTTATTGTCCATCCTCAAACTTCTCTTGAGTCCTCTGTTGGCATCTCTGCTTTACCACCAGAACATTCTACCTTGCATTCTACTTTATTTGCATATACATCTTAGTCTATGAATAGATGATTATTGAAGGCAGGCATTGTGCCATTTTTTCATCTTTGTACCCACAGTAGACAGGACAGCGCTTTGCCCATTCACAGGCCAAAGAAATGTGTGTTTGCTGAATTGAATTAGTAGGAAGTTCTCTTCTAGAACTAATATTCCATGAAGGTATAATTCTGTGAAAAAAGTGATAAAAAAAACGACATTTCAAAAGCCAGGAGCATTTCCAAAGAACACACACTAGAGGGAGCTGGGAATAAATCTAAACATATGCTCAAAGGAGCAAGAGTTTAAAGATGGAAAGAAAACGATCTTGTCTTATTCTCTCATTTTACTGATAAAAAAACCAAGGCCCAAAGAAATATCTGATCTGCCGATGCTCAGATAACAAGGTGGGGATAAAAGTGAAATCAGAACAGAGGTCTTTGGACTTTTTACTCCATCAAATTCTAAGAACTCTTTATAGTACCTGAAGTTAATCCTCAGAAGGAATAATTCTGATAAAGGGAAATTCTGTTCCTCCCACTTGAATACATTTAAAGTCTAAATCAGATCATCTCATTTTACAAATTAGAAAACATCCAAAAAATGGATTTCTCTCCAATCCCAAAGAAATGTTAGAGTGGAAATCATGATGGATTTGGAGTAAGTCGATTTGGGCTCCATTTTTAATTCTTCCTTACTGTTACCTTGGTGACCTTGGGCAAGTCATGGCACCTCCCAATTGCTTAATTATAAAATGAGAGGGTTAGATTCCATACCTTCTAAGGTTTCTTCTAATTTTTAATCAAGTGGTAAAGGTGAGATTTAGATCCACATCCTCTAATTCCAAAGCCAGTGATCTTTCTATAATATCATACATTTTTACTTTTTAATATATTGTATATGCATATATAATACATATTTTAAAATGAAATTTCTTACCTTTAATTTAATTTTGTTCTACCATTGTATAAGATATTTCCACTTTAACTTGCAATCATAGGCATTACCTAAATTAGCCAGTTGCTGAGATTTTTTTTTTAACCTTATCTTCCATCTTGGAGTCAATATTGTGTATTGGCTCCAAGGCAGAAGAGTGGTAAGGGCTAGGCAATGGGGGTCAAGTGACTTGCCCAGGGTCACACAGCTGGGAAGTACCTGAGGCCAGATTTTAACCTAGGACTTCCTGTCTCTAGGCCTGGCTCTCGGTTCACTGAGCTACCCAGCTGCCCCCCCAAGTTGCTGAGATTTCTAAAGACAAAGAGAAAATTTGGTCTATTGATAAATGAAGGAGCAGGAAACATTTTGTCTAAAAAGCACAACATGAAGAACAGAGAAATTTGAATTATATAATAATATATGCATTACCTATATACTGTATTATCTTCCTTCTTGGGTAGGAGGGAGAAAAAGACGAGACATATTTTTGCACATATCTAACATGAGAATATGTTTCTCTTGAATAGGCATATTTATTATACATTTATAATAAACCATATGTATCATCACATTTCATATTATATTATGTTACATATTTTAAATAGTAACAAAAAAGAAATATCCAACTACCAAGAAGTTGGAGAGGATTAAAGTTGTCTTCTTGAAATTTTTTAAAAAAGCTTTTGTTACTAAGTTTCTTTGAAATTTCTGTTCCTTTTTCTGCCACTATCTCTCTGCAGAAAGAGACTACATAGGACTGAGAGTCCTGTGGCATTTATATCCATGCCATGGGTTGCTTTTACCACTCAAAAATATTCATCGCATGATGGCTGATGTACTGCTCTGAAATGTCTTGATTTAGTCAGACTGGTCCCCAGGGTGAAGACACAGTCTGGAACTGTACTCAAATCTTTTTCAACTTCGTAGGAAATGCCAGAGATTGTCATTTCATATTTGTTTCCAGTTTAAGTTTAGCTATGAGAGGGATTCATACATAAAAAGAATGTAATTCAAGGAAATCAGTGGGGTCCAGAGAGCTCAACAGAATCACTATCCTCAATCTCAAGAAGAATATACGCTGCACACAAATCTTACAACAATGCTATCTGCTGGCATTGTATTGAAACTACAGTGGAAGTTATTGAACATATGCGAAATGAGATCTGCTTTTTTGGAACATGGCCAAGGTGAGAATTTGTTTTGCTTTAATATGTGTGTATTGTGTGTGTGTGTTTTATACATATATGCCCTCATGTATAAGTATACCAAATTCCTCCCCAATGCAATCTTTTATAGAGGGGAAAAAGAAATGGACCCTCAGTTTACCCTACTTTGCATTTGCTACTCTGCTTGGTTTCAACTCCATGGAACAAGATATCCTTTAGTGTCCCTCTCTACTTTCCCCATTCCCTCCCCCAACACTGCCACTCTACCCCTACTGCCTCCTTTTGTGTGTTGTCTTCCACTTTAGACTGGGGTCAAGGACTGTCCTTTTGAAAAATTGTATGCCTACTACTTAGCAGAGTTCCTGAAACATAGTAGGTGTTTAATAAATATTTATTGGATTGAATTGGAATACATTTGTAATAGTTTTGTTTTCCTTCCTTTTCCCCCAAAAGTGATAAAAAATAGGATGGGGAGAAAACAATGATCATGAATTGAATTAAAAATTTTTAATTTAATTTAATTTAATTCAAAAAGTGTTACTGAATACAGGACATTGAACTTTGCAAATTCAAGTGACCAGGTAGTAATCGTGTACCTTGTGGGAAGAAATTCAGTGAAATCCTTAAAACTTAAATTCCAGAAATAAAGCTATGGTTATTTTAAATAAAAGATTATTGTATGGGAATTGTCTGAATATTTTATTTTGAAAATACAAGGTATATGTGTGTATAGAATCACAAATATCAAGTACATATGCCACAATATAGGAAAAAGTTAATGCAATGTTTAAGTGGGTAAGTAGAGGGTGCTGAAGCAGATTTTTAAAAAGTACTCCTGCACTTAATTCGACTGAATCAATTTTATTAAAAAAAATTCTCTGGGAATTCGAGTCAAGAATATGAATGTCATAACTGTGGTACAGGGAACAGGGATTATTTATGGTCTGTTAGAGAAGCAAAAGTTCATCGATGAAGCTCCCAAATTCACAGGAGATAGAAAAGGGAACAAAAGGGGAAGCATAACAAAGGAAATGTGGTACTGGGGTGGCATTTAGTCCATCTTGTTTCATTTCTTGAAGCTTAGAATGAGCTTTCATTGTTGCAAATTTGTCATCTCACATTTTCTATTTCTACCTTTATTAAAGTGAAAGGGAAAGAAACAATAAGATTAGGCAATTGATTGGATAGGTGGGATGAGTTTTAATGAGGAGATAAGAATGATCTTGGGATTTTGAATCTGGATAATGGAAAGGATGCTACCATCTTATATAGAAATAAAAAAGTTTAGAAGAGGGATGGGCTTTCATTCAACAAACAATAAGTACCTACTATGTATGAGGGTTTGATTTAGGAATAACAAGTGGAGAGATGATAATTAAATTCATGGAAGCTGATGAGGTCACATCAGAAGATACGGAAATAAAAAAGTGGTTGGACAGAGCTCTTTAGAATAAAGTAGGGAGTATGAATTAGATGATGGCTGATCAAAGGAGACCAAGGAGTCATATAGGTGAGAGGACCAGATGAGAATAATATCATGAAAACCAAGAGAAGTAAGAGTTCTCTGAGGAGAAGGCAGTCAGTAGTGCCATATGCTGCAGAATACAAAAGAAATCAAGAGAATGATTTTTGAGGAAAGGCCATTAGGATGGTTTGGAGAGAGACGATTCAATAGAGTGATGAGTTCCCAAGCCAGAATCCAAAGGGTTGAGCAATGAACAAGAGAAAAGTGGAAGCAAACATTTTCTAAAAGTTTAGAAGTGAAATGGAGGAGAAATATAGGAAGATGGTGAGAAAGGATAGTCTAGTCTAATGATGGGTTTTCATTATGCTTAAGTAGACTTGGACATGTTGACATGTTTTGTTCAAGAAGAGCCTGAGCTCCTTGAACTCAGAACTCAACAGAAACTTGAAATGCTGATGGATTAATTACTTATTTGTCAAATTTCCCATGTCAGAGTAAATACTAAAATCCAGGTTTTCTGATTTCCTAGTATGGGGAGGGGAGATTTGGTTCTCTCCCTGCCAGCACAACTCAATTTTTATCTCTCAATATATACTTTGTTAACAAGTTAACATCAAGGTATTTCTGCCTAATGATTCCTTCAAGTGTAAACACCTTTTTTTTCTGTTGGAATGAAAGGGATCCTTGATACTGGTCAAACAAAAATGTTCAAGAATTCCAAAGAGACCAGGATCAAAACAGTTGTGGGATTTGCAGTCTGCCCCTGTATAACACCAGACAGTCAGATGAAGGGAAGGGAATTTCTGTCCTCTCCCATGTCTACACCCTACAAGGTTCAGAAGCAATATTACTTAATCAATAAGACTGGTCAATGGCAACTATTTGACACAATGGATAGTGCTGGCCGTGGAGTCAGAATGACCCAAATTCAAATGCAGCCTCAGATACTTCCTAGCTGTGTGACCCTGTGCAAAGCATTTATCTTCAGTTTGCTTCAGTTTCCTTATAAATTGGGGATAATGTGAAAATCTTCCTCCAAGGGGTATGGTAAGGATCAAATGAGAAAATTATTGTAAAGCACTTAGAGCAGTGTTTAATAAATCCTAGTTGACTGACAATGGCCTTCCGCAAACAGGATGCAAGCTGAATAAAAGCAGGAACTAAAGTAATGGATAGGGCAATGGACCTAGAGTCAGAAAGGCCTGGTTCAAATCCCACTTCATACACTGATTGTCTGACCCTGGACAAGTCACTGAACCTCTCTTTGCCTCAGTTTCCGCATCCATAAAATTAGAAGTTTTCCTTTTATGGCCTCTAATGTCCCTTCCAGCTTGAATTTTATGACTTTAATTTTATTTTAATATCAATTTATAATCAGATTAGATTGATACATAAATTAAATTACTTTATATTAAACTAGGTATATTATTATTAAAAGTGACTTTTATTTTTCATTTTGTATCCCTAGTATTTAGTGCTCTTTGAATTCCAAATTCTATATGTGAGCATTTAATGAAATCAAACTGTCAATCATAACTATTATTGCAATAGAGTATAAATATAAAATATCTTTCAAACAAAATCCAAGTCCCTGTTGAATGTTTTAAAACATCCCTGAGAAGAGGGATATAGGTATGTTAATTACACATAGATGTATGAAATCCAACAAGGAATAATAAGTAACGTCCTCAGAGATAGGTTCAAATCTGACTGGCTCGAAATAAAGTCCAGACCTCCTGTGTTACGGTGTAGACATAACTATTATTTTCACCTGGTTTTGGTTCAGCTCTTAAATGACTGGCACTCTTTCTCTAATGATGCAGAATCCTGGCAGCAAGTTTCTGTCTTGGTCCCCACACTTATTCGGATGCAGCAGTATTAAAATATCCACAAGGTAAGCCTCCAAATCTCTGCTTCTTAAGTACTTGCTTAAAATAGTTGCCTGGTTAAGGCAGGAAAGGAGGAGCCACCTCTCAGGAGAGCAAGACTTCTTTAAGGAAAAGCTAAAGAAGATGAAAACAGGTGTCGGCATTCAGCAGGTTTCATTACTGGATGAAGAAGATAATGCTATCGACCCACTGTCAAGAAGCCTTGTGCACGGAGTTGTTTTTCCAATCCTGGGGATTAAAGAAGGACTTAATTGGAGGCTTAGGGGCCTGCTGAAGAGGGTGGGCAACACAAAGCTCCCATTCCTAAAGCAGGCCAGACAGGCAGGGCATCAGTTGAAATGCAGCCTGGAAGTTAGAAAGAACACACTTCTATTTCCAAACCAGAAGGGACTTGAGTTGAACTACCCCCTCCCCAATAGCTAGAGGAGAGAGTCAGGCTAAGGCAGAGTATGTATTACATTCAGAATTCTGCAGTTATCTGCTGATTAGAAAAAATCTAGTTGGAACAAGAAAGATATTGGTACAAGGGGGCTGGGGCATCCTCTCCCATTAACCAGTTCAAGGTTCATACAGATGAAGTCAAGTCCTAGGGCATCCTGCCCTCTAAAGAAAGAGATATGTTCTTTTTGTCTCTACTTTACTTTGTTTCTTCATCAGGAGACAAAGTGAAGCAGAGACAAAAAGAACATATCTCTTTCTTTAGACAAATTCTCAAACAGAGTTTAGGAATGGCTCATAGGCAGGGTCCCCCCCAAAATGGATTAGAAAGGCACTTGACATATAGTATTGATCATGTTTAGGACAATCATTTATTTACACAAAAGACTCAAAAGCACATTTTTACAAAATATTTAAACCTGAAATAGAAACCCACAATTGCTTTTAGATCCTCCTAGGAGGATGATAATTAAACATGAACTATTTTTTGTGGGACTGCTAAAAAACCATTTCACTTTCTCCTTGGCTTTCAACTATATGAACAACTCCCTTAAGATCCATATCTCCTAGCAAGACAGGAAATGGTTTAGGTTCATCCCTTAGTAGCCAGCTCTGAAGTAGAAACACCCAAATTAGGTATTCCAAAAGCCCATCTTTGATAACTACAGTTTGGTTGCCTATGCTGAGGGAAAGAAACTGAAAGCAGAAGGCTCAGGCTCAGCTTCTTCTATTCCAGCACAGGTTATTCTCATGTGTAAGTAGCCACCATACCTCTAGGATGAGAAGGGAGAGGTAAGAGGTCCTCTTATAGAAGTCCAAAAAGTCATTAAGAGTTCCAACATCCTTGTAAATTGATACAACCAATGTGGAAGGCAAATTGGAACTATGCCAAAAGGGCACTAAAAGATGGTCTGCCCTTTGATCTAGGCAGAGCACTGCTGGGTTTATACTCCAAAGAGATCATAAGGGAAAAGACCTATACAAGAATATTTATAGCTGCGCTCTTTGTGGTGGAAAAAAAATGGAAAATGAGAGAATGCCCTTCAATTGGGGAATGGCTGAACAAATCGTGGTATATGTTGGTGATGGAATACTATTGTGCTCAAAGAAATAATGAACTGGAGGAATTCCATGTGACCTGGAAAGACCTCCAGGAATTGATGCAGAGTGAAAGGAGAAGAACCAGGAGAACATTATACACAGAGACTGATATACTGTGGCACAATTGAACATAATGGATTTCTCTACTAGCAGCAATGCAATGATCCAGGACAATTCTGAGGGACTTATGAGAAAGAACACTATCTACATTCAGAGGAAGAACTGTGGGAGTAGAAACACAGAAGAAAAACAACTGTGTGATTGCATGGGTTGATGGGGATATGATTGGGAATGTAGACTCTAAATAATCCCCCCAGTGCAATTATCAATAATATGGAAATAGGTCTTGATCAATGACCCAAGTAAAACCCAATGGAATTGCATGTCAGCTATGAGGTGGGGGGTGGGGAGAGGGAAAGAACACGAATCATGTAATCATGGGAAAATAGTCTAAATTAATTAATTAAATAAAAATGTTAAATTCTTAAAAAAAAATAGTTCCAACATCCTCATTAAATGTGACGAGAACGCAAGAGGGCAGCCATTCCTTCTAAAGTCTGAGTGGTCCACTTTTCCTGGCTCAGTGGTCAATCCTTTACTAAGGAATTAAAACTCCTTTCCCACTTACTTTGAGTCCAAAGTATATGCCCCAACGGGATTATGGAGGCATTAGAACTCCTGGCAAAATTAACATATCAGATCCTTAGGATTAGGGCCATTCCATTATTAATGTCCTTCTCCAAGGTTTTATCATAGCATGGTGGACAGCTTTCTCAGAAGATAAAAGCTCTGAGTACTGGCCCAACAAACAGGTCTGTGTCTGTTGAACAAGGAAATAATTATCCAAGTCTAGAAAGGCTAATTATCATAGGATTGTCATTAAGTGATAGATATCTTAGACTGAAACAACTCATGAAACTGCTCAAGTGTGGAGAAAATCACAACCTGTCTAGGTGAAGAGAGTACTCATATGGAGGAAATTATGGCTCCTTGAAGAATAATAGGGCTATTAGTCACTGAACCTTGATGAACTGCTCTTTATCTTTTGCAGCAACATTGTTAATATTTCATGCCAACAGATCTCTGTTATATGATTTTCTTTTACTTTGGTGGTAAAGAGCCATTCTTGAATATACTAAGCCACTACTAAGTGTCATGGATCTAGGCTGCCCTCCAAAAGATGACTTATGACAGAAGAGTTAACCTTTGGGATCTGAATGTATTATATATGAAATGTATTTATTTATACCCCTGTGGTTTCATTCTGTGAATTGTAAGGCTCATGTGATTACAATGTGCCTCCATCCCCCCTGGAAGACAATCTTCATCTCTGGCTGACTTTGAGGTTACCCCAGAATAGAACTCTGAGGATAATTTCATAAACAAAGCTTAGGTTTGGCTCATTTCCAGAAGGAATTAGAAAGGTACTTAATATACAACATAATTCAGGCATAGAACAGTTGTTTATTCTATACAAAAGAAAAAGTTCAAATACCAAAGACTCATGAGCATGCATCACAAAAGCTTTAAACTTGAAATGAATACCATAAGTCTCTGATAGCTTGAATCAGTAGCCTGGTTCAGTAGCCCCTCTGATAGCTTGAATCAGTAGCCCCTGGGAGGGGACAAGGGGCACTGATTCAAAGTAAATCACTGGACTAAAAGGTAGAGCCGAAGAAGAAAAGGTTAGAATTAGGGAAGGCAATCAAAATGCCAGGGAGTCCACAAATGACAATCATAACTTTGAACGTGAATGGGATGAACTCACCCATAAAACGTAGACGAATAGCAGAATGGATTAGAATCCAAAATCCTACCATATGTTGTCTTCAAGAAACACACATGAGGCGGGTTGACACCCACAAGGTCAGAATTAAAGGATGGAGTAAGACCTTCTGGGCCTCAACTGATAGAAAGAAGGCAGGAGTGGTAATCATGATATCTGATAAAGCCAATGCAAAAATAGACCTGATCAAAAGGGATAGGGAAGGTAATTATATTTTGTTAAAAGGGACTCTAGACAACGAGGAAATATCATTAATCAACATGTATGCACCAAATAATATAGCACCCAAATTTCTAATGGAGAAACTAGGCGAATTGAAGGAAGAAATAGACAATAAAACCATACTAGTGGGAGACTTAAACCAACCATTATCAAATTTAGATAAATCAAATCAAAAAATAAATCAGAAAGAGGTAAAAGAAGTGAATGAAATCTTAGAAAAATTAGAATTAATAGACATATGGAGAAAAATAAATAGGGATAAAAAGGAATACACCTTCTTCTCAGCACCACATGGCACATTCACAAAAATTGACCATACATTAGGTCACAGAAACATAGCACACAAATGCAAAAAAGCAGAAATAATGAATGCAGCCTTCTCAGATCACAAGGCAATAAAAATAATGATTAGTAATGGTACATGAAAAACCAAATCTAAAACCAATTGGAAATTAAACAATATGATACTCCAAAACCGTTTAGTTAAAGAAGAAATCATAGAAACAATTAATAATTTCATCAAGGAAAATGACAATGGCAAAACATCCTTTCAAACCTTTTGGGATGCAGCCAAAGCGGTAATCAGAGGCAAATTCATATCCCTGAAAGCTTATATTAACAAACAAGGGAGAGCAGAGATCAATCAATTGGAAATGCAATTGAAAAAACTCGAAAGCGATCAAATTAAAAACCCCCAGCAGAAAACCAAATTAGAAATCCTAAAAATTAAGGGAGAAATTAATAAAATCGAAAGTGATAGAACTATTGATTTAATAAATAAGACAAGAAGCTGGTACTTTGAAAAAACAAACAAAATAGACAAAGTACTGGTCAATCTAATTAAAAAAAGGAAGGAAGAAAAGCAAATTCACAGCATTAAAGATGAAAAGGGGGACAGCACCTCCAATGAGGAGGAAATTAAGGCAATCATTAGAAATTACTTTGCCCAATTATATGGCAATAAATACACCAATTTAGGAGAAATGGATGAATATATACAAAAATACAAACTGCCTAGACTAACAGAAGAGGAAATAGAATTCTTAAATAATCCCATATCAGAAATTGAAATCCATCAAGCCATCAAAGAACTTCCTAAGAAAAAATCCCCAGGGCCTGATGGATTCACCTGTGAATTCTATCAAACATTCAGAGAACAGTTAACCCCAATACTATACAAACTATTTGACATAATAAGCAAAGAGGGAGTTCTACCAAACTCCTTTTACGACACAAACATGGTACTGATTCCAAAACCAGGCAGGTCAAAAACAGAGAAAGAAAACTATAGGCCAATCTCCCTAATGAATATAGATGCAAAAATCTTAAATAGGATACTAGCAAAAAGACTCCAGCAAGTGATCAGAAGGATCATTCACCATGATCAAGTAGGATTCATACCAGGGATGCAGGGCTGGTTCAACATTAGGAAAACCATCCACATAATTGACCACATCAACAAGCAAACTAGCAAGAACCACATGATTATCTCAATAGATGCAGAAAAAGCCTTTGATAAAATACAACACCCATTCCTATTAAAAACACTAGAAAGCATAGGAATAGAAGGGTCATTCCTAAAAATAATAAACAGTATATATCTAAAACCAACAGCTAATATCATCTGCAACGGGGATAAACTAGATGCATTCCCAATAAGATCAGGAGTGAAACAAGGATGCCCATTATCACCTCTACTATTTGACATTGTACTAGAAACACTAGCAGTAGCAATTAGAGAAGATAAAGGAATTGAAGGCATCAAAATAGGCAAGGAGGAGACCAAGTTATCACTCTTTGCGGATGACATGATGGTCTACTTAAAGAATCCTAGAGATTCAACCAAAAAGCTAATTGAAATAATCAACAACTTTAGCAAAGTTGCAGGATACAAAATAAACCCACATAAATCATCAGCTTTTCTATATATCTCCAACACAGCTCAGCAGCAAGAACTAGAAAGAGAAATCCCATTCAAAATCACCTTAGACAAAATAAAATACCTAGGAATCTATCTCCCAAGACAAACACAGGAACTATATGAACACAACTACAAAACACTCGCCACACAACTAAAACTAGACCTGAACAAATGGAAAAACATTAACTGCTCATGGATAGGACGAGCCAATATAATAAAAATGACCATCCTACCCAAACTTATTTATCTATTTAGTGCCATACCCATTGAACTACCAAAATACTTCTTCACTGATTTAGAAAAAACCGTAACAAAGTTCATTTGGAAGAACAAAAGATCAAGGATATCCAGGGAAATAATGAAAAAAAACACATACGATGGGGGCCTTGCAATCCCTGACCTAAAACTATATTACAAAGCAGCAGTCATCAAAACAATTTGGTACTGGCTAAGAAACAGAAAGGAAGATCAGTGGAATAGACTGGGGGAAAGCGACCTCAGCAAGACAGTATACGATAAACCCAAAGATCCCAGCTTTTGGGACAAAAATCCACTATTTGATAAAAACTGCTGGGAAAATTGGAAGACAGTGTGGGAGAGACTAGGAATAGATCAACACCTCACACCCTACACCAAGATATCTTCAAAATGGGTGAGTGAATTAAACATAAAGAAGGAAACCATAAGTAAATTGGGTAAACACATAATAGTATACATGTCAGACCTTTGGGAGGGGAAAGGCTTTAAAACCAAGCAAGATATAGAAAGAATCACAAAATGTAAAATAAATAATTTTGACTACATCAAACTAAAAAGCTTTTGTACAAACAAAACCAATATAACTAAAATCAGAAGGGAAACAACAAATTGGGAAAAAATCTTCATAGAAACCTCTGACAAAGGTTTAATTACTCATATTTATAATGAGCTAAATCAATTGTACAAAAAATCAAGCCATTCTCCAATTGATAAATGGGCAAGGGAAATGGATAGGCAGTTCTCAGATAAAGAAATCAAAACTATTAACAAGCACATGAAGAAGTGCTCTACATCTCTTATAATCAGAGAGATGCAAATCAAAACAACTCTGAGGTATCACCTCACACCTAGCAGAATGGCTAACATTACAGCAAAGGAAAGTAATGAATGCTGGAGGGGATGTGGCAAAGTAGGGACATTAATTCATTGCTGGTGGAGTTGTGAATTGATCCAACCATTCTGGAGGGCAATTTGGAACTATGCCCAAAGGGCGACAAAAGAATATCTACCCTTTGACCCAGCCATAGCACTGCTGGGTCTGTACCCCAAAGAGATAATGGACACAAAGACTTGTACAAAAATATTCATAGCTGCGCTCTTTGTGGTGGCCCAAAACTGGAAAACGAGGGGATGCCCATCAATTGGGGAATGGCTGAACAAACTGTGGTATATGTTGGTGATGGAGTACTATTGTGCTAAAAGGAATAATAAAGTGGAGAAGTTCCATGGAGACTGGAACAACCTCCAGGAAGTGATGCAGAGCGAGAGGAGCAGAACCAGGAGAACATTGTACACAGAGACTAATACACTGTGGTATAATCGAACGTAATGGACTTCTCCATTAGTGGCGGTGTAATGTCCCTGAACAACTTGCAGGGATCCAGGAGAAAAAAACACCATTCATAAGCAAAGGATAAACTATGGGAGTGGAAACACCGAGAAAAAGCAACTGCCTGAATACAGAGGTTGAGGGGACATGACAGAGGATAGACTCTAAATGAACACTCTAATGCAAATACTATCAACAAAGCAATGGGTTCAAATCAAGAAAACATCTAATGCCCAGTGGACTTACGCGTCGGCTATGGGGGGTGGGGGGGGGAGGAAAAGAAAATGATCTATGTCTTTAACGAATAATGCTTGGAAATGATCAAATAAAATATATTTTTAAAAAAAAAGAAAAAAAGAAGAAAAATTAAAAAAAAAGAAATTCCTTCTACTGATGCAAACTACTGTGACTTAGAATCATAAATTCACAACTGGAAAATGATCTAGTCTAATCCCTTCATTTTAAAGAAAAGAAAATTTTAAGGAAAAGAAAAAGAAAAGAAAGGACAAGAAAAGAAAAGGGGGAAAAAAGAAAAGAAAAGAAGTTTAAGCTACTTGCCTAAGGTGACATAGAGAGTAAGTGGCAGAACTGAGATTTGAATATAGGTTCTCACATCCCAAAACCAATGTCCTTTTCATGGTTTCATGTAAAATCAGTGAATTGCCAAGGAACCTTTGATCTGAGAGGTTGAATTACTTGCCCAAGGTTGCACAGTCTGTATGCATTACAGATTGGACTTGAACCCAGGTCTCTATCTACTATATGCATCCATCCACTACACATAATTGTTGTTGTTGTTATCAGCTGTTTCAGTTGTATCTATCTCTTTGTGACCCCATTTGGGGTTTTCTTGGCAAAGATATTGTACTGGTTTTTTAATTCCTTCTCCTGCTCATTTTATAGATTAGGAAACTGAGGCAAAGTGACTTGCCTAGATTTGCCCAAGGTCACCCAACTAGTAAGTATCTGAGTGAGGATTTGAACTCAAGTGTTTCTGACTCCACACCTCTATCCACTCTATCCACTGTACCACCTACCTACTTTCTACTTTCTACATACATGTATAATATAGGCATGCATATATACATCTCAGGGGTGTATGGGGTGCTCAGGGAGGGGTAATATCTCTGGTATGGAGGGCTTGTCATGCCCTTCTAGGGCAACTCTCCAGCCACTGACCCTCACCTGACACCCAGCTCTCACTTGTGGCTCCTAGTAGCTGCTAGCATGCGGCAGCGGCCACACCCCGGGCAACGGCCTCGACAGGCAGGCTAAACCTTGTGAGGGTAGCCATCGGGTCGATGTCGACCCCTGGTGAACTAGGGCTTTGCTCACCCAGCATGTAAAGACTGCTTCGGCAGAACAGGTGGAAGAAATCAACAAGAAAGTTCAACGGCTGAGATGGCGATGCAGCAAGGCACTGTGGAGTGCTTAGGGCGTGATGGAGCACAAAAGACAACACGGCTATCCAATGCAGCTGAGGAAGTCTCCAGGTGTAACGACTTTTCGTGCCAATGGACCCAAGCTTCCAATGCCGAGAGAGTGGGACTGTCTCTGTGCATCGACTTTTCTACTTAAATCTTCATGCACAGGTGTCTTTGTGCACAAAAACGCACAAAGACAATCGTCATCCTCGGTTCGAGAGACAACCAACAACAACAATATACTTCTCAATCAAATCTTAATGTTTAACTACTTAATTCCAAAATATAATTTTATAATCAGTGATAGCAGGTACCCAATCTGAAATATCACTCAATTAAATTTCTAAATAAATGAAATAATAATATTATTTTACATGTTAGGCACTTTACAGTTTTCTAAGAACTTTCATTTAACATTAGCTCACTTGGTTCTCCCAAATGCCTGTAACTTAGGCAATGGCAACAAACTATAATATAAAGAATAATGGCTCTATCTGGATGGAGAGAGAGAGAGAGAGGATATATGGGACACTGTAGCAATACAAAATAACAGAAAATATCAATAAAAAGTTATTTTTTAAAAAAATTTCTCTCTAGAGTTAGAAGACCTACATTCAAGTCCCACCCCTGATACTTTGTTATGTGGATCCTAATTCATTTTATGTAAAAAGGGCAGGTTAAATTAGATGTTCTCTCAGCTCTTGATCTATGATCCTAAGACCCAGAACAAGCATTATATATCATGTTATGTAGTACATGAAAAAACAAACTCAGAGAAAGCATGATTTCCTCTAGGTCACATAACTAATTCTTCAGAGAGACAACACCAGGACCATAATGTTACAGAGCTAGACCTGGAAGGACCTTCAGAGCTAGTTTTGTCTGATGCCCTCATTTTCTAGATAACTACGGTCCAAGGAGTGTGTGATTTACTTGAGGTCATTTAGTCATGAAGCAGAGCTATAAATGCATATCTCTTGACTTCTTTGCTAGTACTCTTTCTACCTTGATGACTTCTAGCCAACATAAACATACATACTCAACTGCAGAGTTATTAGCAGCTTTCCAACACTCCAAAGAAGTTTTCTAACTTACCATGACAACATACGCTCCTACCACTGCTCCTGATTAGACAAGCTCTGAATTTTTTCTCTGCCTGAAGAAGCTATTCCTGCCAAAACATCAGAGCATCATGGCTTAACTTGAAGACACCTATGTCAAGAATGGCAGCCTTGTTTCAAGTAGCTAATTAGGTACTTGAGTTACCCAAGTGAGTGGTTCTCCAATCATTTTAGAGAGGATGTTCACACTGCAGTCTGTTTCTGTCTTTGCAGAGATAGTTAACATCTTTTAACTGAAACTGAATTGCAGAAACTAAAAGACAATGGCATTCATTCCTTTATTTTCTTTCCTGAGGAATAGGAATTTGACTAGAGACCAATTAATTATCTGACCAATATTATGCACAGTTTATCCTGTCTCAATTCAACATCTTCTCTTTCACTTCTATTTTAGGATCTTTTTTCCACACAGTTGAGAAGTTAAATGCTGACCTCTGCTGCCAGATAAAGTCCACCACCTTTCTTAACAATTACAAAATACAGTTTTCTTCTTAAAGTGTTAAATCTTTGCTATGCCAATGGGATTCTGGTCCCATTACTAACTGAAAGGTCATGCTGACAAAACAGATGAATGGAACAGTACTAATAGTAAGTGATTTATAAACATTATCTCATTTGATTCTTAAAATACTATGGCTTTTATTTTCTCTATTTTACAGTTCTGAAAAATGAGGGTAAGAGTTTAGATGACTTGTCTAGGGTTCCACAACTAATCTTAGAGGAAATTCAACACCCAGACCTTGTAGAACCCTATCTACGGAGAACAATGGCAAGATGGATGTGGACATTTCTAAGGAGAGTACCCTCTTTCTTGACAGAACCTCAGTAAAAACTTATGAATGGGACTGGTCAGACCGAGCATAAAAACATACTGTGAACACAGACATGATAAACTGAAGAAAGTATTTGTTTAGCACAATATCTCTTTGCTTTCCCAGGTCCTCCTCATTGCCTCTCTCTAGCTACCTCCCAGATTTTGTTTCAGTTTATAGTCTTGACACTGCTCTTCTTCAGACACTGCCCTGCCACCAAACCTTTTTAGATCTATGACATCTGCCCAGATTTTAATCTTGGCTAGTTGGTACTTTAATTCTGATTCCTACTTGCATAGAAACACATCAGATGCAACTTTCCAGACTCATCAAGGTTCAGGCAACTCTTCTCAGCTGTCTGTGCACCCATCAGGACAAGAAGAAATGCTGACTGGCAAAGAACTGAAAAAATAGTTCATATCTTGGGGCTACCTGCTCTTCTAACACCTTGCTCTTGTAGCCACACTATTTCTCTAGGCCAGCATTGGTGAAGGTTTTTGAGTTTAAGTGCCCAAACTACAAATTCAAACTGCCTGTGAGTTCCTCTCCATTACCCCAGAGAGCAGAGGGAGGAAATACTTGCTCTAGGCAGCTGAACAGAGAGGCGGAGTATGCAAAAAAAAAAATGTCCTCAGGTGCTGGCAAGAAGGAGAAAGGAGCAGTTCCAATGCCCCCCCCCCCAAACCACCCGCAGCCCTCCCACATCCAGCAACCAGCCCCTGGCAGACATGCCAATACTTTGCCAATGCTGTTCTATATTGTATCTTCCATTGGGTATGTACCAACTTTCTGCCTATTTGTGTGCTTAGCACAATGTCGGGCATTCAGTAGATACTTTTAAATGTTTATCAATTAATTAAAGGTTTTAGACAACTCCCAATTAGTCCCAGGCTACAACAATTCCAGATTGCAAGTAGCAATTGATTGATTTCTTTATGGAATTCATTACCCTAAGAAGTAATATTGGCTAAGTATAAAATAGGCTTGAAAATAATTGAGATGTACTCATGGATAACTTATCCACAAAAGGTTACTTAAAAGAGAACAGATATTTGGAGATAAATCCTTAACGCCATGACTTTGGAGTAAAGGATGATGGCTGTGGTCTCTAATCAAGCATCCTTTAGCAATAACATCAGAGACAGAATATGATGCTGAATAATCTAATCCAAAACAGCTTCATCACTTCCTGATACTATGGGATACTCTTCTTCTAGTGATAGATGACTGCATTTTGTCATGAGAAGTTAGAGATATGACTCCAAGTCAAACTTGCAGAAAAAGCTTTCTCAGCACCCTCCTTTTTGACATGGGTTCTGTCTGGGCTCAGAGGTAGCACAAGTCTAGTACCACAGACTGATATACAGATACCTAATGGAACATAAAGGCATCATCTTGCCTCTAGAACAATTCTCTATGAGAGTCAGCAGTCAAAACTCCACATTAGGACAAACCTCTTAAAACTCTCCTGAAACCCGGTTATTCACAATATCACAAATGTCACAAAATATGTAGCAGCATATCATTGAACCATCAGAAATAATGCTAGTCCTGGCCTTGCCTTGACTTGGTCTTCTATTCCCTGACCCATAAACACATTTCTGGTAAATAGTCAAAACTCAGTCCCCATGTACCCATTGCTAACAAGTCTTTCTATGAATGGGGTTTTGTTTTGGAGGTGGGGGTTAATTCTGCATGACCAAATTGTCTTTATCTACATCAGTTCAGGAAAAAATGAAGGGAACTAAGGGTTGTTGCACACACATAAAAACATTTTGCATTCACATCTGAGTTGAAATAGCAATAGATTTATCTGCCAAAAGATGTAGAAGGAAGTGAGTAACTTGTAAACGTTATAGGTATACTCCAAATATGGTTGTCTTGAGGTGGCTTTTGTTTATTTTTCAGAAATAACAGTAATACATTTCAACAATATGTAGGCAAATCAGTAAATACAAATACATAAAAAGAGAGAAGAAATGGGGAGGTATCTGTACCACTCCTACTAAGGACCTCCTTCAGACCTTTACATTCTTTTGAAATTTAAGTCACCCTCTACTTTTTTTTCCCTTCTTACAAGTTAGAAACTGCGCCCTAATTGTTTTCCCTTCTCTCACTATTTGTTTCACCAACTTGTTTTGGTTGACAATTGGCTTGACCACTTTTGTTCTAACTTTCTCATACTTACCTCAACCTGCCAACCACCTTTTCCTTTTCCTTCTCCTAAAGTACTTCTCTACAAGTCCTTCCTCTTCAAATTCTTATCTTCTTTCAGAATGAGTCTTCCATTCTGTAAATTTGTCTTCAGATGTTGTCCATTCCCTCTATTAGTTTTGCTCTAATTTTCCCAAATTTCTACTCCTCAAATTAGCTTCTGATCTTCATAAGTTCAAATCCCACAAAATCCAGTCATTTATATTCAATTAAAATAATTTTCTGTTCTGTTCTTTCCTCCACATCTTTCCCTTATAAGCAGATGACTCAGGATATCAACAATTTTTTAATGTGGATCAAAGTCTCCTTTTGGTTATAGACTAACATTTCATACTACAGTGCCTAGAATGTTCTCCTTTCTCATCTCCACCTCCTGGTCTTCCTGGCTTCCTTCAAGTTCCAGTGAAAATCCAAACTTCTATTGAAACTCTTTCTCTATTTCCCTTAATTCTAGGTTGAGGTATACTCAAAGCTTTCCCTCTGCTGATCATTTTCAGTTTCTACAATCAATGGGTTGTTTTTACGTACAGTGGTACCTTGATACAGGAGCATCTTAAGTCAGAAGCTATTTTTTTGCTTTAAGTCAGGAGTGGATATTTGAATCACAAGCTTCTGCCCAAGGGAGGATTCTGAGATAGAGGAGGTAATCAGTGCAAGGGAAATTAAGGAAATGTTGAGGATTTGGAGAAAAATTAAACAGTTTATTGAAAAACACCCAGAAAAAGTTGCAACAGGTCATATGTTGGAGCTCTGTGATGACACCTGTTTCACAAATTATTGAAATGTTCTGAAAGGGAGGAAGAAATAAACTTCCATGAAAATGTTTTTGTTGAAACAGCCTCTAAGTGAAATAGAGGAAAGTATGGCAAAACAGCCAAAATTCAATGAAGAAAATGATAATTAAGTAAAATTTTAAAAATAGCAATTAAGTTTAGCAATAAAGTTACATATCTTAAGTAATGTGTAAGGTCAATTTTGCATTTAAATGTAGTGTTAGGTGTGTAGAGACTAAATTATATTAAGCGATAGTGCAGGAAATGAAAACCTCTGCCAGCATCTTCCCCTGACCTTGAAGGTAAATAACATTTCATTAGCAAATTTGTTTCTTTACATTCTTTCTTATTCTCTACAAACATATTTATTTGTTATTTATAAAGTACATTTTCATATTTAAAAGTTTATAAAACAAAAATTTCATGTGTTTTTTTGGGAGCTGGAACAGATTAATTACATTTCCATTAATTTAAATGGGGAAATTCAATTTGACACACAAGCAAATTGAGTTACGAGCTTGGCTATGAAATGAATTAAACTCCTGGTTTAGGTCAAGGTACCACAGTAGTTGGTTGGATGTTCCTTCTTCATCGCAGTATGAACACCCTAAGAGCAGGAACTGTCTTTTATCTATTCATCTCCAGTGCTTAGCACAATTCCTAGCTTATGTCCCCTCCCTTCTATTTACATATGACCCCAACCCATCTTTCCAGCATAATTATTTCCCTTCACTCATGCTAATATCTATCCAATCTGTCCTAATTGTTCCTCATACATACAGAAAACACCATTTTCTGGTTCTCTCCTTCTGCCTAGAATTAGTTATTTGTTGGTATTTTATTATTATTTGTTTTGGGTGGGGTGGTTGGAGGTTAGCCAAACTCTTGAGAGCAGATGTTGACCCAGAGAAATAACAATGTCCAATTATAGATTGAGAATGAGTATAAATGCAAGGGCTACCCATTATGGGAGATCTGGGTCTATTGATTTGGATTGGATCTAAGAACTGTAACTAAAGTGCAATCCCCTTACCCTGGGCCCATGGACACTACATGAAGGCTAACTGAGTGGTGGGTCAAGGCTAGCGTACATGAGAGCCTCACCTAAGAGAACAGACACTAGTCTGTAATTGGGGGATGTAGATGAATGCATCTACACACAGAGAGTGCCCTGGGAACCTGGGAGATCAGGGGAATGCTGCTCATCCACACAGCACTCACCCTATGAAACCTCTTGCCCCTGGAGATAGAAGCTCTGGAGTGGTTGTGACAGAGCTATGAAGGAATTCCTGGAAAGGGAACACCCAGTGAAGGAATTTCTGGACTGAGTTTCCTAGAGAAAAGAGGAGGGCTCCTTGACTACTTTAAGTTCCTCAACAAATCCAAGAGCCAAAAGCAAATCCGGACCTTATTATTCATCAATACTAGACCTACATATATTATAAGAACAGCTAGGTGGGGACAAAGTCAGTGAGGGTAACTTATAGGACACCAATAAGTTTATTTTTCTTATAACAGTACATTTGAATTGGGCTTTATACCTTCCAAGAAGCTTTTCCTATTCATTATCAAAATAATTCCTGCTGTTATTAGGACTAACTTTCTCTTCTCTGATTATTCCATATGTTTATCTCCTGTATAACCAGTAGATTCTAAGCTCATTGAAGTGAGGAATCATTTTTCTTTTTGTTTTTGTCTCCTTGACACTTAGCACATAATCGAAGCTTAATAAATGCTTATTGAGTTATGCCGAAGTTTGTTAGAGAAACTCGTTACACTCATTTTTTCCAGGTTTTTGGAAAGAGGTTGGAAATTTTGTGATTTCATTGGTCAATGGAACTCCTGCTAAAGAATTAATTAGCTCTCCCAGTATAGGTTGGCATCTTTTCTACAATTAATAATCTTAGGGAATTGCCCAGGGTACTGAGAGGAAAAGGCTTGCCCAGAGACCATGAAGAGTGTGTGTCAAATAAGAGACCTGCATCCAGATCTTTCTTAATCCTAGGCCTGTTCTCTATCAAGTATGCTTCAATAGTTCTTTTACCTAGTATGAAACTAAAAAAAGTAAAGTCAAGCCAGTTATTGGGGAAAATCTAGAGGAAGAGAGTAAAATGAGAAAGAAAGAGGGAAGGAGATAGAAGGAAAAACAACAAAAGGAGTTAGGGGAAAGAGACAAGGGGGAAAGAGGTGAAAGTTATTTAACTAAATCTAAAAAAATAAAAATTTCCAGTATTTCCATTTAATATAGTTTACTTGCATATTACTATCACCAGAGGGTGCTGTAGACCAATTTTTATTACTCAGATTTTACTAGGACACCTCAAATCATTTGTTCCATATACTTTAGAATGTTAAATATTTGCATTTATTGTTCATTGGGGTCCTATCTCGTGTATAACCATGGTGTGGAGGTTACCTCAGGTTCTTAAAGTCCATTCCATTTGAGCAGGAGCAATTAAGAAAAGAAGCATGAGGTATTTCTGAAACATAATTAGTGTATGATGTACATTGTAGAAATAAAGCCTAATTTGATTGCATTTGCCAAGTATTACATGTTCTTTCTATTAGCTTCTAGGACAATATATTGATGTAGAAACCTGCCTGATAGACAAAGGCTATCTCCTAGGGTTGCATCCTTGTGAAATGGCAGGACTTGGTCCAAAGCTTATTAAGTAATGGTCCATCATTTATCTGTGGCATGACACTCAACCAATTCCATATTGTTGGACAGGACAGAATGTAGATAAGGGACATTCTCTTTCTGAAAAAAAAAAAAAAGCTATCGATCTCCTCCTAGTTCCTGGGAATGAAATGTACAGCCAGGTAAACCACATGAAAAGGTAAGTGAAGCCCAACAGAGGAAATAAAACTTTTTTTTTTTTTTGTGGTGGGGAGGTAGGAAAAAGAAAATAACAATTATTTCTTCTTTTATTCTGTTCATGAGAAAAACGGGGTTGATTTGTGCAAGATCTAGGGCTGGCCACAATGGCTTCCTGGTGGAAGAACAACCAACCTATCACCATTACTATTGTATCCCCTAATCAACAAGGTGTTTGCAACTAGCAGGCAAAACTCAACTCATCAATTTGAGGGGCCTATTAGTTTTAGAAACCACATCTCTCTCTTTATCTTCTATGAAATGGAGAAGGGGAAAGGACTGTGGAGAAGGTCTTTTAAGTCAAAACTCATTTACCTAATTTGAAGGAAATCACGAGAGCTTGTCATAAAGAACAAATATTCGGTGTATTTAAATCATTACCTAGCCCATTGTCAAACTTCATCAATCAGCCTAGACATTTGAAAATATTTCCTTTCATTCTCAAATGCCAACTATAGGATAATTTGCTAATAATTTGCTTTCTTCGTAATAGTTGCTGAAGAATGAAGATTCCATTTTTCTAATTTCTTTTCTTTTCTTTCAGTACTCAATGGTCCTGAAATGGAGAAAGGTTAGCAATGAAGCTAAAACCAGGATACTAGATAAGAAACCCCTAGTTGATTAGGTGAACCCTGTATAGAGGATTTTCAAAGGCAATGACAATGGTAAAGCAAGATCGGAAGGTATAGGATGGGCTAAAAGCTACACCTCTGGAAGAGCAGCTACTGCATTGTACTATTAATAATAAAGATAACAATAACTGGCATTTTGTACAGGATGTCCCCAGTGTGTCACTAAGACACTGGGGACATCCTGTATAGTGTAATCAAGTTTGCAAAGCCTTTTCATGTGAACCACATCATAACTCTGCAAAAGAAGTTCTATAGACATTAACACCCATTTTTCACTAGAAAAATGTGATGCTCAGAATGGTTAGTATCACAATTGGGATTTAAACCCAGATCTTCCTGATTCCAAGTCCCGTGCTTCAAGATATAGGAAAGACTTGGAAAAGGTGGCAAAACCCCAAAGGGGTGAAGCAATTTGCACAAGGCCAGAATGAGACTTTGGACTTCCTAAATGCTAAATGTGTATTTGGTCTACTGTTAGTCATTAGAGATGCTTACTGATTGTGTGGTACCCAGACTGACTGAACTTCACAGTTCCTGAAGGCAAAGATGTTCAAACAAGTGATCTGTGGGGTAGTTGTGCTGGCAGCTATTACAGCCTATTAGATTTATAATATCTTATATAGCAAAATGACAAATATGATTGCAGAGGTTATTGTTTCAAAAATAGAAAATTTTGTTCTAATGTTGTAATGTAATGTAAAAATAGTGCACGGTTCTTTGATCTAATGCAAAGTTTAGTTTCTAAGATGGTGCAAGAGGTAATAATTAGGCCCTGTTTCTAACACATACATTGTGGCTCAAACCCAAAATCCTATACTAACATCTCAACAAAAGAGAAAAAAATCAGAGAATTCAGTAGTTAAAAAGTGTTTTATACTTTTATTACAAAATTTATTAACTTCTTTTTAGGCTACAATAATGTCCCTGCATCAAAATAACGAGCACCAGGCAATGAAGACATTGACAACTATTGGTGTAAATGGGTAAAGAAGCTGCTTGGTTGTTTAGCAAGGATAAGAGGTAATATAGGAGGATCAGGCAGTGAAAGTGGTCCATTGGTATCCCCAGAAAGATAGACTGGCAAAAACTGCTGGGAAAATTGGAAGACAGTTTAGGAGATATTAGGTTTAGATCAGTATCTCACACCCTATACCAAGATGAATTCAGAATGAGTAAATGACTTGAATATAAAGAAGGAAACTATACGTCAATTAGGTGAACACAGAATAGTATACTTGTCAGATCTATGGGAAAGGAAAGATTTTAAGACCCAAGTTAGGAAATGTCCCAAAGTGTAAAATAAAAAAATTTGATTACATTAGATTAAAAAGATTTTGTACAAAGAAAACCAATGCAAACAAAATTAGAAGGGAAGCAACAAATTTGGGGGGGGGGGAATATTTATAATAAAAACCTCTGACAAAGATCGAATTACTCAAATTTATAAGGAGTTAAATCATTTGTACAAAAAAATCAAGACATTCCCCAATTAATAAATGGGCAAGGGACATGAATGGGCAGTTTTCAGATAAAGAAATCAAAACTATCAATAAGCACATGAAAAAAGTGTTTTAAATCTTGTATAATTAGAGAAATGCAAATCAAAATAGCCTTTAGATACCACCTCAGACCTAGCAGATTGACTAACATGACAGCAAAGGAAAGTAATAAATGTTGAAGGGGATGTCACAAAATAGGGATATTAATGCATTGCTAGTGGAGTTGGGAATTGATCCAACCATTTGGGGCAGCAATTTGAAACTATGCCTAAGGGGTGCTAAAAGACTGTCTACCCTTTGATCCAGCTACACAACTGCTGGGTTCATATTGCAAAGAGATCATAAAGAAAAAGACTTGTGCAAAAATATTCATAGTCACCACGCTCTTTGTGGTGGCTAAAATACTGGAAAATGAGGGGATGCCCTACAGCTTGGGAATGGCTGAACAAATTGTGGTATCTGTTGGGGATGGAATACTATTGTGCTCAAAGAAATAATGAACTGGAGGAATTCCATGAGAACTGGAATGGACTCCAGGAATTGATGCACAGTGAAAGGAGAAGAACTGGGAGAACCTTTTAAACAGAGAGGGATACACAGTGGCACAATCAAATGTAATAGACTTCTCTACTAGCAGCAATGCAATGATCCAAGACAATTCTGAGGGACTTATGAGAAAGAACACTATCCACATTCAGAGGAAGAACTATGGGAATAGAAGTGCAGAAGAAAAACAACTGCTTGATCATATGGGTCGATGAAGATATATTCGGGGATATAGACTCTAAATAATCACCCTAATGCAAATATTAATAATATGGAAATAGGTCTCATTCAATGACACATGTAAAACCCAATGGAATTGTATGTGGGCTATGAGAGAATGTCGGGAGGAGGGAAGAGAAAGAACATGAATCCTGTAACCATGAAAAAATATTCTTAATTAATTAAAAATTTTTAAAAAGAAATATAAGATAAAGAGAGACTGAGACAGGCAGAGACAGAGACAGAGAACTTTTGGACATGGGGTTAATCCTCTAAGGATGATCTATGTAGAAACATGGGTAAAAAATCATTCAGCAGGAAGAGAAAGGAGAAGAGGAAGAGGAAGACATAATGAGAAGTTGGAATTTTCACCTCCATACTGAGCTGAATGTTCGTGATTCCCAAAAGCATCAAGGTATTGCCTTTAATTCTATCATTTTCCCAGGTGCCAGTCTCTAAATTTTAGAATCATTTCTTACTTCATTCCTTCCTTCTCCTTCCACCTCCCATTCCTTTTCCATTATTACCACCACAGACTATTTTCCTTTCTTCTAGCTTCTCATCCCCTCATCCTTTGTAAATGCTGTATCTGGCTTTATTTCTTAAGATGCTGCTTTTGACAGATCACTTCCTTCCAGGGATTCCTCGCCACTGCCTTCCTTTGTTTTCCTTCCACACCTGCCTCATCATCATCAACTAATATTAAAATGAGTGCCCCAAGAGAGGGGAAGAGGGTCGAACCTTGAGGCCCTGAAAACCCTAGAATTTTCCTAAAGGCAATCTGCCTCTAAACTCTAAGAACTCTTGGAAACAAGGCATCTGAAGGACAGAACTGTATATGAAGTCAGAAGATCTGGATTTTAATCCTGGGTCTGACACTTGATTAAAGTGTGACCTTGATCTCCCTGGGCTTCAGCTCCTTCTTCTGTTAAATAATAGGGATGGCATAAAGTCATCTCAGAGTTGCAGTCCAGTTCTTAATCCTAAAATATTGCTCTAGCAAAGCCTGAGTTCCTAAAGCAAGTAGACCCTCTGAGTCTAGAGTAGATTGGCCATGCCAAGGACTTTGTGAACCACCATCCAGATGCTCAGTGTTTCTAACACTTTTCTCAGAGATGTTATCAATTCTTCTTGACCACTTCACAGAGCCTTGCTTCCAACCCTGATAGGACATTGCCTTATTATGTTTCTGTCTTATCTAATTCTGACCCAGCTTGTGACCATTCTCTTATCTGATCCCTGTCTTGTCACTTTCCCCACTTATCTGATCTTGACCAGCTGACTAACTGTCACACAGTTTGTTTTCTGCTCCCTGTCTGCCTTATCAGGTCCCTGGCTTGTCTAATCCTAGCCCCTCAGCTTACCATATTGACTATGCACCCCAAAACTTTGTCTTTTCCCGGAATACTTCTCACCTGTTACAGTTCTATTCAAGGATTAGCTCAAGTATTACCTCTTTTAAGAAACCACTTCTGAATCATCCTGTTTTTGTACCTCCCCTTCCAATTTTTTTCTTTATATATAACTTATATTTACTTCTTTGTATACAATATAACGTAAATTTCAGAGAAGCCAGCCAATTCACAAGCATTTATTATGTGCTCATTTCATGTCACTTCAGTGAGGGATACAAAGAAAGGAAAATAGCATCTGCCTTCAAGGAACTTACATTCTACAACTATGCACATACAAGCTATATACACAGGATATTGGAATCAGATGAAAATAATTAGCATTTGGGGACCAGGAAAGGCTTCCCACAGAACTTTTAGGTAAGCCTTGGGAAGGGCAAGGGGAAAAGGTAAGGAGGAAGAGCATCTCAAGGATGGAGATCAAACAGTCAATGAAAATGCAGAGCTTAGAAATGGAGCATTGTGAGGGAGGAAGAAGTAGGTCTATGTCACTAGTTTGGAATTCCCAGTGCTAGTGCTATGCCAAGTCCAAGCAAGAGTTTAGTAAATACTTGTTGAATTGAATTTCCAGGTCTGCCCCACCCTTCCTGTCTAAAAGAACTTCTGTTCCAAAACCTTCAATGCAGGATTTCTTAATTTGGGTTCCAAAATTTTTTTAAATGCTTGGATAACTGAATGCCAATATAATTATTTTATAAACACTTGCATGGATTTTATTTTATATATTTGTAAACATTCTGATAAAGGGTCCACAGCCCTAAGCAGAGTTCTAAAGAGATACATCAACCACCAAAAAAAAAAAAGAAAGAACTGATCCCCACTACCTACACAATAAATACCAAACTTCTTCAATAGCAAACAAAGGTCTCTAAAATCACATATCTACAGTCATTCCAATTTATCTATTTATAGCAATCGAGATAGAATCCAGGCAACAATCCCACTCTTAATCTCCTGACAAACATCTATCTCCCTACCAGGAGAATTTGTGAGAGGACCAATTTATCCTTTCAAAGAACCTTACCCCTAAATCTCCTAAATTTGAGGAGGAAATAAGCATCTGTGAAGTTACTGCAGTCTACTAGAGAATAAATGCTTTGTTCAAGTGACTTTAGCTACAATGAAAAGGATTCTACATTGGAGCCAAGAAGAGCAATAACTAGGTGAGGGGAGGAATGTGGCTTTTCCCCAGAACACTAAAATTTTAAAGGTAAAAAATTTAAAAGAATGATTTTTTACTTGTACAAAAATATTCATAGCTGCACTCTTTGTGGTGGCAAAAAATTGGAAAATGAAGGGTTTTCCCTTGATTGGGGAATGGCTGACCAAATTGTAGGATATGATGGTGATGGAATACAATTGTGCTGAAAGGAATGACAATTTAGAGGATTTCTATATGAGTTGGAAGAACCTCAGTGAACTGATACAGAATGAAAAGAGCAGAACCAGGAGAACACTATATATCAGAAAGTAAAACATTGTGGAGCAATCCAATGTAATGGACTTTGATACTAGTAGCAATGCAACAAGTCAGGGAAAGAATGCAGTCAACATTGAGAGAAAGAACTAAGGGAGTAGAAATGCAAAAAAAGAACATGTGACATCACTTATCACATGTATATATGGTTATGTGATTTGGGGTTTAGGTTTTAAAAGATTGCTCAATAGCAAAAATGAATATCATGGAAATAAGTATCCAATGATAACATGTGTACAACCCAGTGCAATTGCTTGTCGGCTTGGGGAGGGGGAGGGAAGAGGAGAGGGAAAGAAAATGAATCATGTAAACATGGAAAAATATTTAAAAATAAAAATTAATTTTAAAATACACAAGTAAATAAAAGAATGATTTTTTAAAAGACTGTGGGCTTTAAAACTGGTTAAACTTACAATTGATAACACTTTTATTTCCCCAATAGAATGAATACAACTAAGATTAATTTCTAACATTATTGAAAACAATTAGATCAATTTCCCAATTATTTTTTAATCTGATACTGGTCATACTCAGGAGTTTAAAATCTCCTTCAATCCCATGTGACTTCCACTTCTGCAGTGACAATGGCTGTGGACAGATGGTGCTAAAAATAACAGTATATGCACCATTAACAAACTTTGATTTGCCCTTCAGTTCTCTAAATATAAAATCTTTGTCAAATGAGTGATGAATGCACATATTGCTGGAAAAACTGAATCACATTCTTCTTTACATTCTTGCTATAAATAAAACCAGAAGAAATATGGAAGTTACAACTAAATGAAGAATAACACATAGATACTTGTAGGAGATGCAAAGAGCAGGGTTAGTGAAACAGGTTTCATGATATTTCCTAAAACTTTAAGAAATATTTTTTCGTAGAATAGTTGGTAATTGTATTTAGCAAGGTTAACAAGTATTTGTAAAAAGAGTTCCATGGAAATGACTGTAGAATATTTATAAATGGTTGCTGAGAATGAAGTGGTAGAAAAAAATCACTAAAGAACTTAGTAAAACTCTCCAAAAAAGAACATATACTCTAATAATTGGTGACTTGAATACAAATGTGGGAAAAATGAGAATGGGGAAAATCACGTAGAAAACTGGTTTGGAAGAAATAAATGAGAGAGTTCAAAATATATAAATTATATTATATTAAATAGATACCTCACATCTCTATATCATCACTACATCCTTTAAAAAAAAATAACTAGCAGTCACTGGATATTGGGAGCACCAAATAATACCATGAAGAATGAAACTGACTGCATTTTAACCAACAGGAAAAAGACATGTACACAGATCACTGACTTATGAGAGCTAAAATGAAAATTCATAATAAACAAGAAGAAAAATGGCAATGAGGAAAATGTATGGCAAAAACAATTAAGATTTAACCTGGAACTATTTAAACAAGTTATTGAAAATCAATAATGAGGACTGTAAAACAGAAATGACATAAATAGCAACTATAATAATTTGATCTAGAAGTTAAACCAAATAGGTTCTAAAGAAAGCACTTGGTTAGAATATTAAACTTGTCTATAAAATCTTATGCAGAAAAATGATGGAAAATTATGAACAGTATTGTCTCATAAAGCAGAAAAAAGCAGGGGAAAATAATCCCGTTGAAAGAAAACTTGGCAAGATAGCCAACAAAGCAATGCCATTCCAAGGACATTTAAGGATTAAAATAGAAAGAAGACTACAAGTTTAAGAAAATTGGAAAACATCTGCAAAAAAATATAAGAAATTTTCACCACAAAGGACAGTAGAACCACCATGTTTGCCATAATATCACGATCTTTGAGGTACTTATAGGGGAAGAATGTATGGGGTAGGAAAAATAGTCAGATTTAATCAACCATATATAAATATGTATATATATATATATACACAACTACTTTTAGAAAATTTATCTAATATTATATATAAAAGAAAATATATAACACAATCAACTATATATGTCAACTCTGTTGCTTCACTCTGTCTCTTCTTTTTCTTTTCTCTCTCTCTCTCTCTCTCTCTCTATCCATCTATCTATCTATCTTTCTGTCTTCTCTATCTCTCTTTCTCTTTCCTAAAGAAGAACAGGAATAAAGAATGAACAAGGAACTGAATGTCAGAAAGAGAAGAGGTACTGGTCACATAATGAGAGTGGAAGATGACAAGTGAATAACCAGAGTTTTCATCTATTACTCTTGCAATGTCAAAAGAAAGCAAAGAAGTCCTCTACCTGCCCTGCTGTAGACTTTAGAAGGAAATACATGGGCATTGTACAGTATTGGATGGATGGATTGCAACTTGCATCATTGGAGAAAAATCCTAATTTGCTTAAGTTGCTGATCCATTTGAGGATTTGAAGATATTATTATTGGGGCAGATAGGTGGCTCAGTGGATTGAGAGCCAGGCCTAGAGGTGGGAGGTCCTGGGCTCAAATCTGTCCTTCGATACTTCCTCCTTGAGTGGCTGGGCAAGTCATTTAACTTCTAATGCCTAGCTCTTAACACTCTTTCTGCCTTGGAACCAATACACAGTATTGATTCTAAGATGGAAGGTAAGGGAGTTTTTTAAAGATCATATTAGCTTTTTTTGATTGTCCCATCATCGTTGTTATTATATGCAGTTGTGTTATACAGTTGTTGGGGGAGGTAAGTTTTATTGATGTTTCATTTTATATCATGTTTATAGGTGATTTTCACTTCATGAATGATCTTTCGTAAACAAAGTGAACACACCACTGATTTTGTGAACCAACAAGTAAAGCTTTATTTTTGCCAATCAATCAATAAGTCTTGCCAAAACATCTATTAAGTGCTGGACATTCCCCTAGTTGCTAAGGATACAAGTCCAAAAGCCTCTGACCTTAAGGAGCTTCCATTCTACTGTGTAAATACATGTTTACGAGTGAGGAAATGCAGACATGGGTGAAATTTCATCTTCTTATGTTTGTCCATTTATATAAAACTGATGGAATCTTTCTGGATCCCAGTTCCAACATCCAGTGTATTAGACTGTATAATCTATGAGTCTTATAAGTGATTCTCCTGTGCATTGTTCCTGACATCACTGGGAGTGTTGAAGAGAATATGGCTAAGCATAGAGTCTTGTGATCCTCCATTAGAGGCTTCATCCTAGGTTAAATTTATTCACCTCTCTTTGGGCCCAATCTTTTATTTTAATCAGTTCTGAATCTACCTAAATGTTTCATTATATTTCTATTTCTCATGCATAAGAATAGTATGAGACTTTGTCAAATAACTTGAAATATGGATATTCTATGCCCCTATGATATTAATCTCTAAAAGAGACCTCAAGAAAGAGAAAATAAGAATTACATATTTTCTGAATTGATGTCTAAAAGAGAAAATAAGACACATATTCTCTACAGTCCTGCCTATCTCATAACTAGTATTTTCTTTGTTTTTCTTTTCCATTTGGGAACTCCTAACATATTCCCTGATCTATCAGTTTTCAAAATTGTCCTGAACTCCTGGCTACCTCAAAGTTCTTATCCATATACCTCCTCACCTCCAGCAAACTCCATTTCACATCTTACCTGAACTAAGAATCACTGAAGCCTCTAAGGTTTTCACACATTAAATTTTCCTCATTTGCTAACAGCCTACCTTTTGCCAGTGAATGCACCTCTTTGGGATCTGACTCCCATCCAAGAACATCACTTTGTCCATATTCCCTCTAGTCTGGTCCTGGCAACTTCACCAAGAGCAAGTATTTTCTCTCAGTACTACTTCTTTAAAAACCCTCTGCTCTAGCCAAATTGACTCATAATGATAATAAAAGCTCCTACTTAGAGATCATTCTGCTGTTTTCAAATTGCTATCCTTACAAAAGCCCTCTGAATAGGTAATGAAAATATGTTTTGCCAGTGAGGAACCTGAGGCTTGGGGAATTGAAGTGACTTGTCTACAGGCTCATCGGTGACATGACAGAAGTGAGGTTTTTGATCCCAAATCCAGAGCTCTTTCTACAACACAATGGAGTAGCTCCCAACATGCCCCCTTTACTCTTCATCCTCAGTGGTTCTTGCTTCTGCCATTTCCAATATCCTTTGTCAAAATCCCACACCCCAATCCATTAAAATGTTGTTCCTCCTTCATGATCCAGCTCAAACCTCATCTTCTCCATAAAACCAGTGTCAATCATCCCAATCAAAATGAATTTTCATTTCTCTTCTGAACTCCCATGATACTTAGTGTCTAGATGTTCCTTTGACAACTAATCATGAACTGCCTTGATCTCTTCTTTATATTGCTTTAGAGATAGCTGGTGCCTATAGAGTCAGGAAGACCTGAGTTCAAATCCAGGCTCAAAAACTTTACTAATCTATATGACTCTGAATAAGTTATTTAATCTCTGTCTGCCTCTGTTTCCCCAACTATAAAATGGAGATAATAAAAATATTTATCTTATAGAATTCTTATGAGGATCAAATGAGATAATATTTGTAAAAAGTGCTGTATAAGGCACAGTGCCTTATACAGAATTGCTACTAAATAAATGTCCATTCCCTTCCCACCTCTTCCTTGCCTTGTCAATTAAATCTTGAATTATTCATAGAACATTTGATTTGGAGAAGACCTTTTATTACAAGTCCTTCATTTTATAGAAGAGGAATCTGAAGGCTGGAGAGGGAAATCATAGACATATATTTAGAGCTCTATAGGAACTTGGAAGCCTTCTAGTTCAACCCTTCCCATTTTACATAGAAGGAAACTGAAACCAAATACAATTACTTAAGACCACAGGCTTCTAGATTTAGATTTGAAAGAGACCATAAACATCACCTAGTCACCTAATTCAAACTCTTCCTTTTTTCAGAGGAAGCCCAGAGAGATTAAATGGACTGCCATATAACACAGGTAGAAGAAAGGAAGAGGGCTGGAATTGCAGCATTCTGATTGAAAACTTAGTGCTCTTTCCATTCATTGTAGCATGGCTAATAGCTGCTACTGCAAAGTCATCTCCATCCCTGACCGATTATGTTCACCCATGCTACTAGATTCACCCAAAGAAGCCCTACACTTTCAAATATGGTTTCTTGTGTTATGAGCAACTTGGCCTCCTTTAGGTCAAAGGTTGCTTTCACTTCTACCATGTGGATCAAGTTATTTGATTTATTTTCTTAGTTATCGTATTATCCTTCCAGGTCAGGTACAAACTCCATAAGGACGATTTATGTTTATTTTTACCTAACATGTTTTTAAGAGAGCCCACTGGAACATAGAATAGAGAAGGGAGGTGGATACCTAGGGTATAACATCCAGGTGATTGTAAAAAAGGAGGCAGCCAGGTGACAGGGGATAGAGTGCTGGGCCTGGCTGGAATCAGGAAGACCTGAATTCGTATCTGGCCTCAGACACTTAACTAGCTGTGTGGCCCTGGGTAAACCCATTTGTCTCAATCTCTTCATCTATAAAACAAGTTGGAGATGGGAATGGCAAACCATTCCAGAATCTTTGCCAAGAAAATCCCAAATGAGGTCGAGAAGGGTAGGACACGATTGAAAAATGACTAAACAAAGGGTGTCATTAATATGACTTCTGATAAGTACATGCATCATCATTCCCAAATGGTTCACTCAAAGTGGCACATCAAGATTTGTTTTGTGATGAGTCAAGTCATGTAAGTTGAAAGCTATGGTGGATAATAATACAAGAGACACAATTTTTTCAACTTAACTCCAGGATATACAATAGCTGTGTCATAGCTTTGGAACTCAATAAATATTTGGGGATTTGATTTTATTTTAATTTGAGATAGAGACTGGATTTGTAATTTCATTGGTAAAAGGAACTTATGGAAGAGGAAACTCCTTCCACCAGCATATATTGGTTCCTTTAAAAAAAAAAAAAAACAAGCCTTAGCTACATTGTACAGTGAGTTGCTACTGATTTATCCAGAGTCACACAACAAGGATGTGTTGGAGTCTGGACTTGAACCCAGATCACCCAGGCCAACTCTTTATCCACTATGCCAAATAATTCATTTTGATCTGACTGAAAAGTATCCAGGATCTCTGCCAAGTCCCTATTTATAAAGCTACTAAAATGTTCTATGAATATGTCAAGAAACAGCAAAATACTCTGATAGTCATTTAAAAAACTTTTCCATCAATCCATTCATCTATTCATCCATTCTATTTGTTCATTCAACAAATATCTATTGAGTGCCCACTTGGTACAAGGCACTGTGCTAAGCATTTCATCTTAAGTTTCTAATAGAGATTTCATTCTGTCCTTCCAGAAGAGAAATTGTTTCAAACACTCCACTGAAGAATGAAGCAGCATTCTTCCACAACGAGGCAATAACATAGCCGAGCTGTCAAAGCTGTTACCAAAGGGGACAAGCTGCACCATCATTATCCATCACAATCTTTGAAAGAATTCTATAGACCAACAGAAGCTGAATTTTCAGAGGCTCTCCTTGCCTTGGTATAAAGAAAGCCTGAGCCTACAAGCCTTTAGAAGAGCAGCTCTTAACGTGGAGTCTGTAAACTAGGTTTTTAATTCATCTATACATAGATGTGTGTGAGTGCATTATATATAGGGATAGTTACAACTCAATATAATTATAATCATTGTAATCCAATGTATTTTTTGCACTTAAAATTACTATTCGGAGAAGGGTTTTAGAGACATCTTTCCATTTATTTGTCTATTTGAAAACATGTTTTTAAACTAGTTACAAAAATAACAATAATAATTATAATAGCTCATTTTTGTTTAGTTCTTTAAGATGTTCAAAGCAATTTACAAGAGATGACCTTATTTGATCATCACAACAACCCAGAGTAATAAGTACTAACTTTACAGATGAGGAAATAGACAGGCAAAAGTTAAATGACTTGCCCAAGATCACAGAGTTAAGAGGTATCTGAAGCAAAATTTAAACTCATTTCTGGAAATATCACCTCTCTTAGCTGTGACATTATAATAAAAACTGGATACAGAGAACAGATGAAAACAAAGGCAACTTTCTGCCGTACTAGATACCCATTGCTCTTACTAGAGCAATATGTGTTCATTATCTACTCTCTGGTAACATTAGGAAATGGCAAACCACTGTAGTGTCTTTGCTAAGAAAATCCCAAATGGTGTCAAAGACAGTTGGATACAGCTGAAGTGATTGAACTCTTAATGTATAGTTTAGATCATAAATCTGCTACTGGAAAGAACCTCTAAAACCATTTAGTACAACACCCTCATTTTACTGTAATATTTATTGGGAAAGGATTGGGGGATTGAAAAAACAGGGGTATAAAGGGAAGTTTGTCAGTCTTGTTTCCTTTCCACATTACAAATAAGGAAACTGAGACTTAGGGAGCTTAAATGGCTTGCCTGGGGCCATAGTTGTTGTTGTTCAGTGGCTTTACTCACTCCAGACTCTACATGATACCCTTTGGGGTTTTCTTGGAAAAGGTACTAGAGTGATTTGGTGTTTCTGTCCTAGTGTCGCACAGTCAATAATAGTCAGGTAAGATTTGAACACATCTTCCTGATTTCAGGTCTGTGTGTTGTGCCACATAGCTACTCCATACAATAACTACAGGAACATAATATCACTAAAAAGGTGGGACTGATTAAAAAAACATTAATGTGACCAGAGAATAAATAATGAAATGTATTTCTCTTTTAGTCAGGGCATGGGTACCTACAATGGCAGAAACTGAGGCAAACAGGGTTAAGTGACTTACCCAGTCACACAGCTAATGTCTGAAACCAGATTTGAACTTGAGAAGATGAATCTTCCTTACTCCAGACTAACCATTGTGTCCATTTTGCCAAGAAAGTCAACTAACTCTAAGACCTAGGGAGGTTAAATAGCTTGCCCAAGGCCACATAGGTAGTATAAGAGAAAGGATTTGAACCCACCTCCTCTGATTACAAAGTCAGCACTCTTAATTGTTTCACATAATATTCTTCGAGTCCCTCTTTAAGAATGGTAATTGTTTCTTTCTTAGAATTTGTATCCCCAGGGCCTGGAAATAATAAATTATTAGTATATGAATGGAATGGATTGATTGTTTCTGCTTCTATCCATCTTATACCCTTTCTCTGTGTTCCTCATATTCAGCATCTCTTCTGAACAATAATGTTATATTAAATGTACGCATTACATTTTAAGTCATTCTCCTATATTTCTAGTTATTTGCTACCTCAAAAAGGGATGCTTTTTATTTTACCAAGGATTAAGCTAAGCTTGGAGAAATCTGTTTAGTAGCTTTCTTTATTATATTCCAATGACCATTTTTACATCAAATTTATGAATCCTGCAAAATTATGTATTCTTAAAAGTGCATGTTTTCCTTCATATTTTCTGTTCCTCCTTTTTTCCTATATGAGAACAAATATTCTTCCCCTCTCAGATAATCTCTGAAACCCTTGGGTATATGTTGGGGAAAAGATTTTAAATTTTGAAGAGAATTTAGAGATGATCTGATCCAACTCTCATTTTACAGTTGAGAAAACTGAAGCCCAGAGAAGTAAAAAAAAAAAAAAAACCACTTGCCCACAGCCACAAAGCCAGTAAATAGCAAAGCCAGGATTAAAACCCAAGAACTCTAATTCCAAATTATTTTTCATTCTCATATCTCATAGAAATTATCCAGGAAACCTTCAGAAATGTACACAACCTACTAACCGGTATACCAAGATAGAAGTACTCCTTATGAGAACATAGTCCATAACATTATGCAGGGGGAAGTGTAATTAAAAGAATAAAGAAATAACAGAGACCCTCGTGTGATTTATGAATACTTATATCTTAAATTCACACTAAAAAGTTTGAATGAAGCATCTTCCTTTCAACAATTCAAGTCCAATTTTAGCCCACTTTCTCCCTGTTATTGTAGGGGTTTATGTGGCATTCCCTCAACCCCCCCCACTCTAGCCCTAATATTTGGGGGGAGGTAAGATCATTATTGATCCACAAGTTATTTGGGGTAAGTATGACTCAAAAAAATGTGTTTCTGCAACTTCTTTCAACACAAGCATGTAGAATAATAGTTCTTAACCTTATTTGTTTCCTGGAACACTTTGACCATCAGGTAAAAGCAATTGAAACATTCTGAAAATAGTGTTTATAAATGGATAAAAATCCAATATTTGGGATTCCAAAGGAAACCAACTATACTGAATAGCTATCAAAATATTTTAAAGAAAAAATGTTAATGAAATTGAAATTTTAAATTAATCAATTATTTTATTAAATCAATTATTTATTTATTTCCTATTTGTTATATATTATATTTATATTAATTAATTTAAAACTTAATAATAAAATAAATTTTAAATAAATTTTTAAAAATGAAAAATAAAAAGTTCATGGACTCCAAGTTGAAATTCCCTACTCTAGAGCCCTACTCAGTTGCCATTGTTCTATATAACTCTAATATTTCCCACCTGTCCATTTAACTTGTTTCCATTTATGCCTTTTAGGCATATAAAATTTTTCTTCCTGACTGCTCAAAACAAAGAGAAAGATGAAAGGGAAACTACACAAACACTAAGCACACATAAGTTTCAGAACCTAACTGACTTTTATCTACATCTACCTCACTGCAGAAATAATGGTTGTTGTGAATATTTACATATACATGATGAAACAAAAGCAAATGTTTCTTATCCACATTTTTTCATTTCATCATCTGTAAAGCAGGAATATCTCCTCTACTCACCTCAGAGATCTATAAGAATTCAATCAGTTCAATAAGCACTTATTAAGTGCCTAAAATGTACCAATCACTGGTATAGCATGGAGTATATAGAAAATAATATAGTAAAATGACTTTTAAAAAATCTAAGCCCATTCAATGCATATATACAGAATGTTATTATTATAATTTATTCATCTTAAAAGTATTGTGAAATGTGTGATTAGAATTTGTTCCCCAGGACTCACTGTCCCAGCATCCCTTTAACATATCTACATTAGGTAACTAACATAGGGAAGATATAAGTTTTGTGTAGCTCCATCCTCACTCTCTGCTGCCCAGAACGTGGCTATTGTGGTTGGGTGAGTGCCCGGCAGGAGTTTACTCATGTGGTCATACTTAAGTTTTGTACTTTTTTATTTCTTCTACTTCAGGTGATTACTAATAAATCTTATACACTATAATACTTGGAGTTATAATTAGATATTAATTTAAATCTTACAGAATAAAGCATAAAGGAGTTTAGTATAATGTAAAGCAAACTGGACTCAGAGTTGGAAGAATCCATGTTAAAGTTCTAACTAACACTAGCAGTTTGACTCTATGCAAGTCTCTATGATTTTAAAAATCTTCATCAATAGAATGGGTATATTGTTCATTTGTCCAGTTGCTATAAAGAAAGCACTAATGTGAACCTTAAAAACATTATAAAAATATAAATGGTTTTCATAGCCCCTGCCCTCATGGAATTTGAAATTTATCACATGTGATATAATAAGTAATAACAACACTAATAATAATAACAGGAGTGGTGGCAGCACTAGTAGTAGTAGAGGAGGAGGAGGAGTAAACATTACATAGGGAATTAAGGTTTGCAAAGTGAATTACAAGTACTATCTTATTTTATCTTCACAACAAACCTGGGAAGTGATATTATTATTCCCAATTTACAGATAAGATATAGTACTTTACATTTCCTTGGCCTTAACAATTTACAAAGTCCCTTGATAATTGACATTCATGATACTAATATTTAATTAATGGCAGCCCATTAATCTTTATTGAATTATATAACTTGGATAAAATTTACATAAATTCAGGAGACTTTCAGATTCCATTCATTCTCTTCCAGTGAAATAGAGTGGAAAAAAGCACTGGTTCTGGAGTAAAGGGGGTCTTGGTTCAAATCCTTCCCCCTCCTAGCTTGGTCAAGTCACTTAACTTCCCTGGGTCTCAGGTTCCTCTTCTGTAAAATGGGGGCATTGTGCTAAAGACCTCTGAGATCCCTTTCAGGTCGATATTTGATCTTCCAAGAAGACTTCCTTCATGACATCAATTCACATTGAGCTCTCTCTTTCTTGGATGTCTACTGTATCTGCCATAAGTATGAAGTTTTGTTCAAAGATGTTCTCTAATTATTGCATAATATATTAGTTATGTCTCTCCAGCTAGACTGCTCCAGGAAAGCTAAGTAGTCCAGTGGATACAGCACTATGCCAGGCCTAGAGTTGGAAGGACCTGGGTTCAAATGTGGTTTCAGATACTTCCTGGCAGCGTGAACCTGGAGAAATCACTTAACCCTAGTAACTTAACCCTTACGGCTCTCAGTCTGAGAAATAATACTACAACAAAAGGCAGAAGACATAGGTTTTTAATTTAAAAAAAAAACATAGACACCATCACAAAACAATCCTCAGACTTCACTGGAGTTAATTTGTCATAGGACTCTAGGATCATAGCTTTACAGGTACTTCTAAGGCCATCTATTCCAACCTCCTCATTTTACATATGAGTAAACTGAGGCTTGGAATAGTGAAATGATTTGTCCAATGTCACAGAGATGGTAAGCATCAGAGGTAGAATAAGAACTAGATTCTTTGTGGTGTTTTATTGTTGTTGTTCGGTTGATTTTTGGTCGTATCTAACTCTTTGTGACCCTATTTGGGGTTTTTTTTTGACAAATATAATAAAGTAGTTTACCTTTTCCTTTTCCAGCTTATTATATGAAGTGACTTGCCCAGGGTTACATAGAAAGTGGTCTGAGGCCATATTTGAACACAGGAAAAGTCCTACCTACACTGCCACCCAGCTGCCCCCTCTTTGTAATACTGCAAATGTTTTTAAGTTCCACTCTCTGAATGACAATTATATAATATAGTTATAACATGATAGTTCTTCGAATTCCATAAAGTGTCTTAGTAGTGTCCATTAATGAGCTTGGAGAATACAGAATGAATAGAGAGGATGGCGAAGGACTTTAATATCATGATATATGAGGACCAGTTGAAAGAATTGGGGAGGTCTAACCCAGAGAAAGAAAAAAAAAAAGACTTAAGAGAAACAAAATAGCTATCTCCAAACATTTGAAAGATTGCCCTAAGGAAGTACTAAACTTATTCTACTAGGACATAGAGGGTACAACTAGGAGCAACAAATAAGTAGAAGCAAGAGAGAAGGACAAATGTGAGGCTTAATATAATAAAAAAAATTTTTTTCTAGCCATTTTAGAGCTATCCAATGTGTAATGAGCTGTCCAAATAAGTTATGATTTCTCGCTTATTAAATATGTTTAAGCAGAAATTAGATGACTTACCTGGAGGGCATGTTCTAGAGGCTATTCACATTCAAGCATGAGTAGGACTGTTTGCTCCTTCTGATTTTCTTACATTTCATGAATCTATGAAATTATCCTATTTGTCACAAGAATTGATTCCCCATCTTAAGGAACTATGTTTCCATTTTTTCTTTCTTCCCTACCTTAGATTTCTCTGATGTTTCCCTTATGTAAAATAGCTTTATCAAAATGTTTTACATAAATATTATGTTAATTAGGTAGCAGGATATCTGATCATTTAATATTCTTGCTATTACAACTCTTCCTTGGTGTACTTTATAGTTTGTTTAATTTAACAATATTATAAGATACTAAGAGTATTGATTTGCAATTTTCTGGAGGCAGAGATAAAATGGCAGTTGAGTAACAGGAACTTTCTGAATCTCCTTCAAACTGATCATTGTAGAGCATGTCAAAAAGACAGAAACCAAAACTGGATGAGTAAGGGGGCTCTCCCACTGGACACAGTCTTGGAGATAAGCAGTGTTTGGAGATTCCCATGCTATAAGGGGACAGAATTACACTTATCAACATGCAAGCTGGTTACCCCTCCCCAATACTACCTACTGTGCCAGAGTCAGAGCAAGAGATGGGACAATCTCTAAATGCTCAGGGGCTAGCTGAGAGCACCACAGACTTATCCCTAAGGGCATTGTAAGACCTTGGAAGTGAGACTTGGGATCTGAGGCTGAGGAGTATGGAGATTGGGCAGACAGGGCTGACCACAGCAGAGGTAGCAGGGACTAGAGGAATAGCCTTGTAAAATACTTTGGAGCAGGCTACATAAAGAACTGCCTGCCCTCCTTACTCTGACTTCTGACTGGGAAGGGATACTATCAAGGCAAAGCCCTGTGAGACAAAAACTAAGAAAGCAATATCTACCAACATGCAGGCACTCCAATCCACTAGTAGCAAAATAAATAAGCAGCAGCAAAAAAAAAAAAAGCTTTTGACCCTGGATAATTTCTATGGAGAAAAAGAGCAAAATACAGATGCAATAGCAAAGAGTAATAAACAAGCAAACACATCCAAACTTTCAAAAAAAATCAAAATTGATCACAAGCTCTCAAGGAACTCAAAAAGGAGTTTAAGAACCAATTAAGAAAGATAAAAGAAGGGGGCAACTGGGTTTCTCAGTGGATTGAGAGCCAGGCCTAGAGATGGGAGGTCCTAGGTTCAAATCTGTCCTCAGGTACTTCCCAGCTATGTGACCCTGGGCAAGTCATTTGACCCCAATTGCTTAGCCCTTGTCATTCTTCTGCCTTGGAGCCAATTGACTCCAAGGCAGAAGGTAAGGGTTTAAAAAAAAAGATAGAAGAAATATGGGGGAAAGAAATGAAAGTAATAAAAAAGAAAATAAAAGCTTAAAATACATGGGAAAAGAGGCACAGAAATCAAATGAAGTAATAAGTAAATTGGAGAGCAGTATTGACCTGCTAGAAGCCATGAAAAAAGCAATATAGATCAAACTAAAAAGGAAAATCATAAGACCAGAGCTGAAAATCAGTCTTTAAAGACTAGAATTGGGCAAGTAAATGCTAATGATCTCACAAGACATCAAGAATTAATAAAGCAAATTTTTTAAAATGACAAAATGGAAGAAAACATGAAATATCCCATTGAAAAGGCAACTGACCCAGAAAACAGGTCCAAGAGAGAGAGACAGTTTGAGAATTACTGTTCTACCTGAAATCATGGAACAAAATAAAATCTGTGACAGCATATTACAAGAATTTACTCAAGAAAACTGCCCTGATATTCTTGAACAAGAGGGCAAAATAGACATTGAAAGACTCCATCGATCACCCCTCCATTAAATTCTCAAAAGACAACTCTCAGGAATGTAATCGCCAAATTCAAGAGCTTCCAGTTCAAGGAGAAAAGTATTGCAAATTGTCAGAAAGAGACAATTCAGATATGAAGGAGCTCCAGTCAGGATTGCACAGGATCTGGTAGCTTCTACACCAAAAGACCACAAGGTTTGGAATATAATATTCAGGAAGGCAGGAGAACTGTATCTACAACTAAGATCACCTACCCATCAAAACTGACTGTATTCTTTTAGGGAAAAGTATGGGCATTTAACAAAACATAAGATTTCCAAGCATTCCTAAAGAAAAGACCAGAACTAGATGGAAAATCTGATGTTCAAATACAAAATTCAAGAGAACATAAAAAGATAAACAAGAAAGAGAGGAAAATATTTTAAGGGCTTTAATGAAGTTAAACTGATTATATTCCTATATGGAAAAATGATACCAGTAACTCTTGAAAATTGTTTTAATTATCATAGTAGCTAGAAGAATTATTCATAGGCAGAGATTGTGGTACCAAATTGTTTAAGATGAAATGCAAAAAGGGGGAGGAAGAGAATGGTACTAAGAGAAACTTAAAAGAAGAAGAAAAATAGGATAAATTATACCACATAAAGAGACACATGGGGAGGGGAGATGAATACTATCATAAGAAAGGGAGGAAGAGAGTGGTAATAGATAATACTTAAACCTTACTCTCATTGGAGTCATTTCTAAGAGAGAATAGCCAGTTCTTTTGGGGTATAGAATTCTATCTATTCACAGTTTTCCTTGTATTCCTATAATCTAGTAATCTAATTGAAGAGACAGAAAATGAAAAAAGTAAACAACCAGAAAACATATACATGTGCAAGATAATATGCTAATTGAATAAACACTAGACAATATGCTAGGAGTTGAGGATACAAAGTCAAAGGGACTATAGTGTTTGCCCTCAAGGAGCTTTCATTCTATGTGGAGTAACCACAACAGATGAGTCCTGAACAGGAAAAACAAAAGAGTGTGAGGGTAATGGTCTTCAGGATAGATGTTTTCAAGGATTTGATTTTGCTTAGGATTGTACTTATCATACTTTGCTAATTCCCTTACCAACTACATTTCAGGGCAAATTGCTGACCTTTGATACATATTATTAGACGACTTGGTATCATCCACAGCAGAAAGGTTTTCTGCAGACAGGTCTTCAGTGGTGGAAGTAAATTGAATGGTGCTTTCTTCTGCTATTGAAGACAAATATTTTCTGTCCAGGAAATTCAATTGTTGAACCAAGCATTGAATAGAGATGTCAGATGTGGAAAAACAGATTTGGAAGTCATAAGCAGAGATGCTATGGGAATAGGTAAAAGACTGTATATATACAAATACATTCATAGATACACTGAGAGAGAGACAGAGACAGAGACAGAAACATACAGACAGATAGGTAGGTAGATAGATAGATAGATAGATAGATAGATAGATAGATAGATAGATAGATAGATAGATAGATAGAGCTGAGATAAAAGACACAGAAGAGAAAAGGAGGAGGATGAAATACCAGCAAAAGAGATAGAAGGATAAGCAAAGAGCAAGAGAATAGGAGGACCAAGAATGATGTTGTGTTTTATCAAAAACCAAAGGAAAAGATAAGAATGAATGCTTAATAGTGTCAAATCATAAGGCATTTGAGGATGTTAAGAAATTTTTAGAATTAGACTACTAGATTTGACTGTAAGGGAGTCATTGGTGTTTCATAGAAAATAGTTTTATTAAAATGATGGGGGCAGAAGTCAGACTAGAGCAGGTAAAGAAAGGAATAGGTACCTATGAAGTGGAGGCTGTAGGTATAGACTACATGTTCTACTTAAAATTTAACAGTTAAAAGAAGGGACAGCTGGGATAGTGGCTATCAAAAACAATGATTCATTCAGAGAACTTTGGATATTTACAAAATCTCTGAGGCAAGAAAACAATATAAATATGATTAACTACATTTTAAAGAAGGAGGAAATTGAGAGCGAAAAGTTCAAAAATTTACTTAAGATTAACAGTTAATAAAAGACAGAGTTGGGCCTTGGAGACCTAACTTCTCCAATTCTAAATCCTATGCTCTTTCACAGTAATTTAAGGGAAAGTATTTTTTTTTAAGATAGGAAAACCTATTGCGATTTGCAAGTAAAAAAAAAAAAACAGGAGCCAGTAAAATGGAGGAGTTGAAGATATTAAAAAAATGAGGGTATGGTTTTAGGAACATGATTCTCACTGAGAGAGAATGACAACAATCTGGACTTACAGAATAAGGATATCCATTTATGCTACCATAAGAAGCATGGGAACCATCACTAGAATTAGAATCACAGGACCTGAAGTTTAATGCCTGTTTAGTCCTTCAAAGCTCTTTCTCTAGCTCCAGTAGGGAAGTCACTTGGCTTCACTGAACCTCAGTTTCCCCATTTATAAAATGGAGAGAATAATATTCTTACTGTCTACCTCATAGGATTGTTGTGAGGAAAATTATGTTATAAAACTTTTTTAAAGCTTTACAGAAATCAGAAAGGTTGTTATTAGAAACAATTGCAAAATAAATGTTTTCAATCTTTTTAGTTGTTTTTTTAATTTTTATGAGGAAGATTTTATTATAAATGACCAATTCCTTCATTAAAAGGATGATTACTACTTTATTTTGAAAATAAAAATTATTTAAATTTTAAATTTGATTGAATTTAATTTCAATAGAATTAAGCTAATGATTGAGTTGAATTTAAACTTTAAATCTGATGTGCAGGTGAAAAAAGTTAAAAACTAGTAACCCAAATTTTAATTTGGTTTATGTAAATGTGTATTCTTGCCAAAGATTGGTGATCCCAAAAGGAACCATGGGAAAATGAAGCTATTGTAGGTGATAGACAAAAGCTGTCTTTGTCAGACCTTTCCAACTTACTAAAACCTGTTTAACAGGTTAAGTGTGGAAACTTGGAAAGGAAATCCTCCAGAGTTGCCAGTTTCTGTCAGCTGTAGAAAATGCACATTTGTCCATCTAACTAAGGTTGGAATGGAATCCATACTCAAATTCCCCAGATGATAGTGCTTGTAGAAACAACTTCAAAACAATCTTCACACTAAGCTGTAAAAGAAGAATTGATACGTAAATGGACTGAACTTTCAATTTTTCATATCTGAAGTCTTGGCTCTTATTCTGTATTACCATGTCCACTACAGAACCATGTTGTGATCGTCACCTAGCCACCTAGACTGTGAGTTTCAGTTTCCCAGGGCCAGTGCTATCTACTGCTCATTGTCATTACAGGGCTGTCCACAAATGGTTTTCTGTTCTTAGAGATGACAGTGACAATGTTACTTAAAACCAGTGTTAATAAGTTGCTTTACTTTTATTTCATTTATTAGCGTACCCTTCATCTCTATGAAGTAATGAAACTATATTGCTACTGTTTCTTTTTTGTTGACAAAAATGAAGTTTTTCATCCCTGTGGAAATGTCATTCTATAACTGGAAAAAAAGAGATAAATGACTTGCTAAAGATCACAAGATCCTAGATTTAGAGTTAGAAGGGAACATGAAGGTCATATAGACCAACTCCTTTATTTTAGAGCTGACACCTAGAGAAGTTAAGGGATTTGCCCAACACTACATAGATAGTAAAGGGCAAGACATGACTTCAAACCCAGGTCCAGTGTGTCTAAAGTCAGCATTCCACAGATCTCTAATATATAAGTCATGATGCAGTGATAGAGCCAAGATTTGCCCTTCCTTCCTTCCTTTCATCCTTCCTCCCTCCGTTCTTACCTTCATTCCTCTCTCTCACCTTTTTTTTCTTTCTTTTCTCCTTTTCTACCTTCTTCCTCCCTACCTCCTCCTTCCTTCCTCTCACATTCATTTCCTCCCTTATCTCTCTCCCTCTGCTCATTTTCCCCCTCTCTCCCCTTCTCTCTTCCTCCATTCTTTGTTCTGTCCTTGCCTTACTTTTCTCCTATCCCTTTCTTCTTCCCTCTCTCACTTCCTCTCTTACTTCTTCCTTCCTTTCTTCCATTCTCCTTCTTCCCTCCCTTTCTCATTTTTTCCTTCCTCCTTCCTTCCACCCTTTCTGAAACATTAATTAAATACCTAAAAAATGTAGACATCTCTGTGCCAGGTTCCTTGAATAAGGCACAGTGTCTGACATCCTAGATATTGCAATGTAGTAAAGAAGATGAGAGCATATAAATAATCATGTTATGCAGCAGAGACCCAGACATTTGGATACTAATTTTATCCTGCCCTTGAGCCCTGAACTAAAAGCATGCTTTTTCTTCACAGACTTTTCAAGAATTGTTTGGTTGGTTTCATTGTAAAGATGTTTACAACTTAAAGTTCTACTTGCCTTCCCATGTCTTCAATGGAAATGCAAGAAGAACACATCGGACCTGATATGTATCCATATTTGCTTCATCTTAAGAGCCTAAAGATCCCTCGTGAGGAGTTGTGAAATGTATTTATGTGTCTATCGTGCCACGTAGCAGTGAGACTGTAATATTTCCATGAACAGTACCCTAATGGTCTAAAGAATTAATGGACCTCCCTGACCATCTTAAGCTGAAGGAGAGGGAAAGATGCCAACATAAACTTGAAACCAGGGATCCCATAGGTTCTCCCTCACTGGCTGAAATTCAATGCTCATCTTTACTATCCTCCCTTCTCGTATCCTTTTCCTTGTTTGGAAGACACTATCACAGCTTGGTAAGCAATTGGAGCTGCCTTGCTTCTGTTCAGTCAGTCTTATGTATCAGGGGCACATCAGATTCAGAGATGTTTTGAGGACTCATATACTCATTTCTCTTTAAGAGCACCTTTCTGGTAGACAGGCTACAATATGGTGGCTTTTCAAAGGGTGGACCCACTATAGTGAAAAAACCAGAACAGGAAATGAGTCCTCAGTAATTTATAGGACATTCAAGAAGTATTTCAAGGAAGCATCCCTTCTCTACTTTTTATCATGTCAAATCTATAGGCTAATTCCTAACTGAGTTTTCATGAGAAGAATCTATTTCATTCTTCTGGGAGGGATGCCTATATTGACATGCATAAGTGATTTGCACTGTTGGTTTAATATGCATAGAGATAGTTTCCTGTTTGTTTTCTCAGACTGGAAAGGCTGTCAATTTTATGTAAAAATGACTTTAGTTTTTATTTGACAAGCAAAAATGTCTACACCTTATATTGTGCCTTGTCAGTATAGAGGTTGTTGTTCTGGCAATGTTAAAGTTCTTTTCATAGACCAATGCCATCCCAATTCCACAGGAAAATTCTGGATGGAACAGTCTGGAAGTGGTTATATCAATTCAGCATGGGGGGGTTGGGGATGGGGGGGAGACATGGAAATGGACATGGGATTGGATCCTGGCTCTGCTTCTGGCAAGTCACTTTTCATTGTGTCTCATTTTCCTCATCATTAAATTAGGGGAATGGGCTTCTAGAATTCAATCACATGATCTAACAATATAACCCTTATTCTTTTGTAATATGAAGGATATAGGATTTCACCTGCATGGGAAACAATAATAATATCATTTTTACAAAGCTTTAAAATTTAGAAAATGCTTTAAACTATTATTTTGAACTTGTATTGAATGTATGACATATGTCTTCTATCACAACATGAGCAATATGGAAATATGTATTGCATGAAAGCCCTGATATAACCTATACCAGACACCTCAGGGAGAATGGAAAAATGTAAGGAAGTAGAAAGTCTGAATCAAAAACGCCAGGAAAAAAATGGCCAAAAAATTTATTTCTACATGTAACTGAAAATTAATAAATATTTTTAAAGCAAACATTATCTCAGTTTATCCCCACAACAACCCTGTCAGGAAGGTTCTTGTTACTCCCATTTTCCAGCTAAGGAAAACTGAAGCAAAGGGGGATTAAGTTATTTGTCCAGGATCACATAGCTAACAAGTGTCTGAGGCAGGATTTTAACTCAGTTCTTCCTAATTCCAGGGCTAGGGCTCTTATCCACTGCACCACCACCTAGCTCCTCTGGGATGAATAGTTTGAGAGTTTGCTCCACTAATAGAAATTGATGGCCTGGGGCATTTAAATAGCTTGTCCAGGTTCACACAGCTAATAAGCATCAGATACAAATTTGAACCTCAGGTTCTTGCTAAGGCAAAGCCCAACACTATCTACCCAAGCATACTGCCTCGGTCTTTTCAACCCTGTTCTAAAATACTATATAGTCTTATTCTCCAAGTACCTTCTCAAACAACCTGCACAAATAGCCATTTCAAATACCAATAAATGTTTTTTTAATCAATTAGAGTATTTGCATTTAATATTTGTTGTATCTTCTCAGTCCCTTGAGAAGAGAGAGTGGGCACTGTTTTCTTTCTATGCCTAGTACCTCACACAGCACCAGGCACAAAGAAGATGCTTAATAAATACTTCTTGAATGAATGAATGTCAAAGATAAGTCAAGGTACATATAATGAAAGAAAAAGGAATGACTGAATATTCTCTCCAGATAGAATAGGATTTCATAAATAGTTTTATAAATGAGTCTTCTCTTTAAAAAGCAAAAGAAATTCAGGATGGACAACTAGGTGGCTCAGTAGATAGAGAGCCAGGCCTGAAGCCTGGAAGACCCTAGGTTCAGATCCAGCTTAAGACACTTTCTAGATGTATGGCCCTGGGCAAGTCACTTCCCTCCAATTTTCTAGCCTTTGCTGCTCTTCTTCCTTGAAACTGATAGTATTAATTCTATAACAAAAAAGTGAAAGTTTAAGAAAAGGAAAGAAAAAGAAACCCTGGAATCATTAAGGAAATAAAAATCGATAAAAACTAATAAAAACCATATAGTGATCATAAGGGAAGTTGAATAAACAACAGTTTCCAGTTCCCAGTATTTTGTTGTTGTTGTTTTCCTATGGGAAACTCTGTCAGATGTTCCATGTGTATTTTATATCTTACAGGGAGAGGCTTGATTTGTCCATTTTAATGTTATAAAGAATGATTTTTTTAAGCTAAAAAGGTAAAAATGAGGAAGGACAGGTTGGTATTTCAAATTTGGAACACAAAATGCAAATTCAATAGACTGAATTTGTCAGCCTAGTGACATTATAAAATTCTTTGTTTGCAAGACTAGTTAAATATAATAGTAAGTGTGGATAGATCTCACAGGTGGGTCCACGCTCCATAATAATCATTCCAAGGATTCCTCTTCTTCTGTGCAGCCAGGCCAGGGGTGGTTATTTAATCTTCAACTGGGTGCCCCACCACACCCACAATCAACACTGCTCTTACTTCTCTGAAGGAGGAGAAGCTATAATCTCCCAATGAATCATAAACAGCAGTTATTCCATTAGTCTATTGGGCTATATGCAGAAACATCTGTCATCTTTAGACAGAGCCTGAAAACAAAAGTCCTTTGTCAACTGGCTGGCACCATCTGCAAGGCACCGTCAGCAGCTGTACCCTGCATCCAATTTTCCTTTCTCAATTTTGCCTTCAATTCCCCATAGAAACAGGAAGAAATGGGCGCACTCAGCCACGGATAATTCTAAGCAAATTGCTTTCTTTTTTTTCCCCCTAGGTGTGCAGGAAAAGTTTTACCAACTCAGAAATAGTATGCCAGTTGTCAATATTGGCATGGCTAAAGACAGCAAGCCAAATATTCCTTTGTGCCCTCCACACACTCTGATTTATTACTACTTGAATATATCTCACTTTTCACTCTTTGGGCAGAAAAATACATGCATTTAGCACAGCAACACATCTAGTTTGGGATGAGAACTGATCAAAATTCATTCATCAATAATCAGTAGCCAAAACAAAGAAGAAAACCCTTCTGATTTTGGCTAATCAAATTTAAAAAAAACTCAATAATTTACATTTTACCCTGACCCATACCAATGAGGAGAATAGTTATTTAGGCAGTTGGGTAGCACAGTGAATCAGGTGACAGGCTTGGATTCAGAAGGACACAAGTTCAATCCTGACTCAGACACTTGCTGACTGTGTGATCCTGGACAAGTCACTTAATCTTTACCCACTTCAGTTTTCTGGTGTGTGAAATAAAGACAATAATAATACTTCCTGGCACATTATAAAATACAAATTTCTATAAAAATATTATTTTATTTCTTCATTCCTTCATTTATTTGTTTGTTTTATTTTTCTACTGCACCAAGAGCTTCATGTGTTGCAGGACTAAGGGAGGAGACTTCCTTGGAGAGGTACATCACACTCTGCAGTATGACTTCCTTGTCTCCTACTATAACAGGTATGGCAACACAAGGAAGCGATTCAGTTCCATTTGATACAAATGAATTCAGTGAGCTCTTTTTAAACATCCAATATGTGCCAGGCACTACACTAGCTATAGTGGATGCACAGACAAAATTGTACAATGTCTGCCCTCAAGAATTTTATAATCTTATCCAAGGAAGATGCAATGTATTCATGGAGCTTTATATAAAATATTCAGTGTGTCCCAAATGTCCTAGTGCTCTTCAAAGCTATGAAAGCTTAAAACCACAGTCGGATGTTAGGGACATGTGATATATGCAAAATAGATATAAAGAAAGTTGGGGGCAGGAGGATATACTAGTAACTCAGGAGATTGAGAAAAGCAAGTGATTGCCATTCTACCTGGGCACTGAAGAGTGTCAAGAAATATTGAATGCTGGAAAATATGTCTGTAAAGAAGGAAGGGGAGGAACATAGAGGTTACCCAGCTTTCTGTGAAGGAGATAGCATAAAATGAGGGGCAACAGTTGTGATAAGTTTGTATGTATTCTTTAAATAAATGACACGTATAATATTAAAAATTTTAAATTTATAGATAATTTATTAAACATATAGGTAATATATTATACTCATAATATATTAAATACATATAATATTAAACATAGATACTGTAGTGACACTAAGTTTACTGAAAATACATAAAATGCATGTAATATTAAACTTATAGATGATATGGTAACATTTTGTCAGTGTTTTCTGAGAAAGAGAGAGAGAAATATTAAGAGTAGGACTCGTTCTTGAGTCCACTGGTGAATCAGGGGTGACCTGAAAGAACAATCAACCAAGTCAGTCAACTAACACTTATTAACTACTTTTTATGATCCAGGCACTGAGCTAGGGAGTGAGATACAAAGACAAAAATGAATCAGTCCTGGATCTCCAGGAGTTCATATTTTATTAGCAGCAAAATGGTGGAGTGGATGAAGTACTAGGCCTAGAATCAGAAATATCTAAATTCAAATGCATCTTCAGATGATTGTGTTACCATGGACAAGTTACCTAACCTCTTTTTGCCTTAGTTCCTTCATCTGTAAAATGGGAGAGTAATAGCACTTATCTCTCAGGGTTGTTCTCAGGGTCAAATGAAATAATATTTGTAGAGTGCTTGGCTCTTACTTTTATAGAATGCTTATTTCCTTCCATGCCCTTTTCCTCCCACTATCAAGGGAGATAATAATATGTATATGTAACAATAAAATGCTACTTCTAGGTCCCGTAGGGTTGGGTACTCCTTCCCTCCCTCCTTCACCACAGGATCATGCTCAGCTCTGGATCCAAGAATGTGGATGGGATTCAGTGTGAAGGAGTAGGATCTCTCAAAAGAAAGGTTAGTCTCTTTCTTGAATAGTTGGGCTCTTTATACCTCATCCCAGAGCCCAGGAGAAATGATCTAAAGTTTAGATTTAGTTCAAGTTTATTGTTTCCCCAAAATGAGGAAATAGAAAAATCACGCAGAATGTAAGTCAGATATAGGAGAATTATTTATTTCCTCTTTACAAATAAAATATTTAACATAAGTGACTCATAAGTGAACACTGACAGATTAAACAAGTAGCCATGGGAACAAAATTATTGTTCTTCTCTCTCAGGAGCCTGAGACTTAAAAGATCAGAATATGAAGCAGTTCCTGAGACTGTAGAATAAGCCTTTCACAATCCCCTTTAGCTCTGTTCTATTATCTAAATGATTCCCTCTAGGTCTAGGTCTTCTGGGAAGCGAGACTAGGGCCTGGGCTCCTCTCTCTGACTGTGCTCAATGTCTCCAGAAGGGTCCATTTGCAGAATGCTTCTGCTAATTCTAGTCCCCTTGGACTGAGGCATCCAGGATCTCTGGACCTCTTATATACATAAGGTTTCCATCATGGCTGGAAAAATTCATTTCAGGTTTCCCTCTACTCATGGGGTGGGGGTGGGAGCAAAACCTAAACATCATTCCAGACCTAGGGTCAAGGCTCCCAGTTTAGTTCCTTTCAGCCACCACAGTGCCCAGTAAAGGAAGGGGACCAGTCCTTTCCCCAAGTCCTTCAGGAAATGGCTGGAAAGATCTTGACTCATTAGGGAGACAGAGAAGAGAGAGGTGGATGGATCAACAAAGGGCAAGGCCTTTTTAAATTCCATTAAGTCAGCAGCTCTTCCAGATCACAGGCCATTAAGGGGATTGCTTTACCATCTCAGAGCTCTAAAGCCTTTTAATGCCTAGCTGTATATTTCCTGGTAGTTGCCCTGGGTCTCTGGTGCATACTTCATGGGATAAAAATCCTGGTACATATAGGACAATGTAGAACATATACTAAATTCAAGGTGTTTGGGGGAGTGAGTGCATCCAGCAAATGAAAGAATAAGGAAAGACTTGATATAGAATATAGTATTTGAGCTGCCTTGAAGGAAAATGAAGGAATTCTAAGAAGCAAGAAATCAGAGAAGGGAATGCATTCTAATTAATTAAGGACAGTCAGAGTAAAGGTACAGAATGAAAGATAGAGGGTCTTGTGTGAAGAATAGCAAGACAGACAGTTTGATTGGTCTATAGGGTATTGGGAAAAAATAATGTCTAATGAAACAGAAAAGTTGAGCCATTTCCCAATTGATAAATTGTCAAAGGATATGAACAGTCCGTTTTCAGAAAAAAAAATGAAAGTTATCAATTGTCATATAAAGGTGCTCTCAATCACTAATAATTCGGTAAATGAAAATTAAAACATCACTGAGATACCACCTCATACCTATAAGATTGGCTAACATGACAGAAAAGGTAAATGACAAATGCTGGAGAATATATAGGAAAATAAGGATATTAATGAATTGTTGGTGGAGTTGTGAACTCATCTAACCATTCTGGAGAAAAAAGAGGATAAAGATAAAAGGTAAAAGGACCTACATGTGCAAAACTATATAGCAGCAACTTTTGTGATGGCAAAGAACAGGAAATGGACTGGACATCTATCAGCTGGGAAATGGCTGAACAAATTGCGGGATATGATCATGATGGAATGCTATAGTACTATAAGAAATAGCAAGCAGTATGATTTCAGAAAATCTTGGGAAGACATATGAATTGATGCAAAGTTAAGTAAGCAGAACCAAGAGAATATTGTACCCAACAACATCAATATTTTAAGGATGAGAAAGTGTAGATTTGAATTCTCTGATAAACACAGTGATCTAAGACAGTTCCAAAGAACTCATGATGAAAAATATTATTCATCTCCAGAGAAAAAGCTGATGAACTCCAAATGCAGATTGAAGCTTTTTTTATTTTCATTATTCTTCTTGGTTTTTTTTGGTAATATGGCTAATATAGAAATGTTTTCCATGACTTCCTATGTATAATGAACATCCTATTGCTTGCCTTCTCAATGAGTGATCGAGGGACTGGATAGAGAAAGTAAATTTGGAACTCAAAATCAAAATAATTCATGTTAAAAAAATTTAAGTTGTAAAAAACAATTTAAAGAATGAAATGGGAAAGGATTTCCAGGCCAAGTTGTAAAGGACTTTATTAGCCATCAGAGGAGTTTATAGTTTATCACAGAAGTAATAGGGAACCCCTAGAGTCAGAGTTTATTGAGAGACAAAAGCCAGAGGGGTTGAGTACAAACTTTATAGCCATGGCAATCCATTTCAGGTGACCTGCTAGGGAAAAAATGTCAAGCAGAGAGTGTGAATTATGACTAAGTACCAAGCAATAAAAGTAAAAGCAAAAGGAGCAGGTAGATGAAAAGTTTGGGAACCCTCGGTGCAGCAGAACTTGCTGTGAAGTTCTTTCTGTCACATAGTTTCTCTGCTGGTGTTTCTCTGCAACACACAACAGAGAACAGCAAGCAATCATGAAAGACTGAAACAGTATTTTGTCTAGCATTGCTTATCTGAATGGTGAGCAGCTGAGGCTGGGTTGAGTTGTTGTTTCTGAAGGAGATTGCTGACATTTCATAGAGGAGGAGGTGGTGCAGCTTCGGGACTGAACACATAGCAAACTTTTGGATTATATGTGAGTGCAAAGGCTATCGTAGAGCACACCTAAACCCACAACAGTCAGATGACATTTAAATGATAGAACTTCAGAAGTGGAAATGAACATAGAGGTCATCTATTTAACCCATTCTTTTGACAGAGTAGGAAAAGAAAGACCAGAGATATAACCTGATTTCCCAAAATCACACAGAGTCAGCTTTGGTTTTCAGGTCTCCCTACTTCTGGCCCTAGCCTCTTTCTATTATTTCTCTCTCCTCTTGTTTTATTTTTAATGAGCATTTCTGCAGACCTTCTGCAGACCATTGTAGTCTAATGTCAATACTGCCTTCCATTCAGAGAACATAGGGAATGCTTACTATTTTAGGATAAGAACTTTTTCCAAATGCTAGCTGAAGAATCTCAAAATCACAAAAATTTAGAGTTGGAAGGGGCCATTGAGACCCACCTATATGAATAAGAATTCCCTATAATAGAACCAACAAGAAAGCATTAAGCCTTCAAGATAATCAGTAAAGTATTCTCTCTTCTTCTCAGGACAAGACATACTTTTGGAAAGCTTTGTTAGGAAAAATTTCCTTCTATCAAGTCACCATTTGCCCATTTGCTTATTCAATCTCATTACTCCCACTTTGGGATCCCACAAAAATTCAATACTGTCTACATATTTAAAGTCAGTAATCATAGCCTCACTTAGCTTTTTCCTGTCCAACCTAAACATTCAAATTTCCTTTAACTGGTTCTCATATTGAATGATCTTGAACCCCTTCCCCATACTGATTGCCCTCCACCAGATGATTATTGACTTGAAATAGTATCCCCTGAACTGAGTACAGAATTTTTATGTGGTCTAACCAGGACAGAGTAGAGAAGGATTATCACTTGCTAATTCCTGGACACTGCACTTGTCCTAATGCAATCCAACAGCACATCTTGGTTACCATATCATGCTGTTGAATCATATTAAATAATCCTCTTTTTAGTTTTACTATCTTCTGGCTATACCATTTTCAAATGCTTCACACCCTTTTTTATCTATAGGATAGAAAACATGAAAAGTTCCTTTCCAATCTACCCATTTGTGTGTTGAAAGTAATTCGTGAACAAACGATCTCACAATATTTAAAAATCCATTTTGTTTTCCTCCTAATAGCATGTTTTTGGATTTAACCATGTTATCATGGCAAGTGTAGTAAGTACAATGGAGCTTACATTTTTCTACTCTGTTCATACCTTACTTTGACACTATTGGCATTGCTATGGTTTACCTTTCATTCTCAGATGTACTATTCTACTCATGTCCTTAATGTATGTCATTCTGTTTGATCTTACTGCCACACTCTCTTCTCTCCTTTTGCTAAACCATGACCTTCTTCACCATGTACAGTATTCCAAATGTCTTAAAATAGCTTTAGGTTTCACATTCATCTTTATGAAGTTTTCCTGAAGAACCTCATATAATTTTATTTATCTCAATTACTCCCATCAACTCTAATATTTGAGCCAAATTTTCAGTTGAATTCCAAAGATATTTATTCTATTCCTACTATTGTACAGAACACTCTCTGAATGTTTCTATTATGAATGGAATACTCAACTTGAAATTAGGAAAACCTGGGTTTAAATTCAACCTATGATCCTTACTAGCTGGAGCCCTATGGACAAGTCTCTTAACCTCCCTATGTCTCAAAGACTATAAGATACAGAGGGACCTCAATCTGTCTTTATGTCTTCTAATCGGACCCATGAGATCATTCTGTGTGTCTATATGCGTAACTTGGTCACTTTTCCTGACATAGTTTTATTTGCTTGTTTCCTTTGTCCCCAATCAGAATGCAAGATGCCCAAGTTCAGAATTCCTTCTACTTTCTTAATAATCGCTATCCATATTTCCAGAACAAATCAAAATTTTAAATTCTCTTCTCCACTAAAAAAAAAATCAACCAAGAAGCAAATGTTTGGAGGTAGGAAATTCAAATATCAGTCTTCATTTTACAGAGAAGGAAAAGGGAAATTAGAGAAATGAGCTAATTTAATTTACCCAAACTTTCTCAATTTAGTAAGCTTGAGAGCTAGAAATAGAACACTGTTCTCTGACCTCTCAGTCCCCACACCCTCTTCATCTACCATACTGCCTCTCCGATTCCCAGGAGGATACCCTACACACAGTAGTGGTTGTTTAATAAAAATTAGTGACTGGCTGATCTGTCATTTACCAAGGTCTCTGAATTAGGAGCTGCTCTGCCAAGGTTTTGCTCACCACCAGCCCCCACTCAGCTCTATATCAGCTGCAGACTTATTAAGCATGCTCACTATTCCATCAGCCAGGCCATTGATAAAGATGTTAAACAATACTGGGCCCAGGACCAACCCCTGCAGAACACCTGTTATGTTACTGTAGGGAACACTGATCCCTTGACAACCAGTGGATGCAAACCTTGAGCTAGTTGTACAGTTACGACGTTAATGATGTGTTTTTCTCGAGACCGCCTGAAAAGAATTGCTTGTTCAAAAGTTCTTCAAAATGTAGGTGCTTACAAAAATAATTTATGCATTAGTGTTATGAAAGAGTCCTAAATCATTTGGTATATATTTCTAATAAAAGAAATTTAATGGGTCACTAATGGCATCTTGTTTGAAAGAGAGAGGGGACAATTTATTTAGGGCATGATGGAGCAATATTGAATTACCCATCCATTTTACAATGTGTTCAAGAGCTTATTAGCACAACATGTGCAGCATGCATATTATGATTAACTTTCAAGGATGATCTAAACCCACCAGCAACTTTTAGCTTTCATTACCAGTGCCTTTGTATTTTCCCAAGCAGCTATATTTCTTCTTGTAGCATTATCCAGAGCTCCTTATAATTCAGTAAATAAAGATTTGTGGAAGCTTTTTTTCTGGCTCAGAATTCCTGCTATAAAATAACACTAGCTGTCAGTGGAATAAAGGGCTGAATTGGACAGAAAGGAAAACTCAGTCCCATTTTTAGAAGAAATAGGACCTAACTGCTGCCATCTTTAGCTTTATATCTTTGGTTTTGTTCCAGCTATTTCTGGAAGATGTTTATGACTCTGAAATGTATGCTTCAAATTCTCAGCACAATGCTGGAGACAGGAAAGCGATATAGAATATAGCAGAATTCATACTAGGTTCAAAGATGACAAGAGTTTTTGAAGAAAATGTGAGGATGGAAAAATTTTAAGCCAAAATTGCATAGTTTTGTGTATTAAGAGATGGAAAATTATTTATCCTTTTACATGATAATCTAGGGAGTAGCTTAGCAATGGAGAGAAGTGTTGGCAAGAGATAAGAAACCTACCCAGCACTTCCTTCCTCATTTCATTCTCTCTCTCTCTCTCTCTCTGATGAGTCTGTTTAGAGGGCAGAGAGGGTAGAGAAGGCTGTGAGAGTCAGAAGCAAAACCAGGAAAGGAGGAGAGAGAGAAATCCCAATGCCACTGCAAGAGGCTTAGGTACTCCTTATGGCATGGATCTTTAAGTCTAACAGGATGACAGAGACAGCTCCCAGGCCACGTGCTATAATAAAAGAATCCTGTTCTGGGAAGGAGACACATGCCCAAGGAGAGGGGCATGATAGCACTGAAGTACTCAGCAGAGGAGGAAAAGGGGCATCACTGGCAGCCAGGACAATAGGGAGAGGCAATTACACTCAGGAGTACCATGGAAGACCATGGTGATCAAGGATCCCATGACCCATTTGTCATAGCCCTCATTCTCTGGATCTCAGAAGGTCCAGATGCCCACATTCCTAGTTATAACTCTAATGATAAGAAAGGATAAAAACAGTTGTTAATATCTTTCAGAAGACTAGGATGATTCCAGCATATAACCAATTGTATCACAGAATCTAAATCCCATACATAATCATATTTTGTGGTAAAATGTGTTCAGAATTCTAACTTGAAATGCGAAAAATATATATCATCATGCATGGCAGCCCTAGCGTTGGACACGGACACTCCAACAGGAATTAGGGCTCCAGCAGCATGGAGGGGGAGTGGGGGGGAGAGAGGAATATTTGAGAAATGGGATTAGAACAGGGCTGAAAAAATTGGGAAAGGGAGGACAAATGGTGAAAACTGCAGAGGTGGATTAAAATGATGTTAAAGAGGATCAGTGCCCGACATCTTTGAGAGTCCTCAGTGGTCTAGCATGTATTCTTTAATTACTTTTCATACCAAAAAACCACCTCTTATTTTTAATTTGAGTACAATTGTTACATGATAGCCCCTATCACTATATTGCCTCAGGGTTCTCCCTATTCTTAATACCACTCATGGGTATTAATTAAATTCTGAGGAATCTTTTTGTATAATATAGTAAGGAAAGTGCTGGACTCAGAGCAAAGCCAGGGGACCTTGGTTTGATTCTTCCTTTCACATTTACTTACTAAATGATAAAGGAAAAATCACAAAGTATCTCTATGCCTCAATTTCCTTACCTAAGAAATGGGAATAATAATACATCATTTCTTACTTCACAAAATCATTGTGGAAAAAGCTACTTTCAAGCCTATAAAGTGGTAGCTAAGTAGTCTAGTGGATAGAGAAGTGAGTGGGCTTGGAGAAAGGAGCCCTTCTTCAGACACACTAGATATGTGAACCTGTGTAAGTCACTTATCTTTCTCAGCCTTACTTTTCCTTTCTGTAAAATAAAGAAGTTGTACTCAGTGGCCTCAAAAGTTTCTTCTAATACTAAATATTTGATCTTAGGATATACATGTGAGCTATAATTAATATTTTAATTTTTAATTTTAATAATACATATTATAAATACTAAATAAAATTAATAATTTAGTCATAGATGGTGAAGGCATAAATCTTAGGATATGTCCTGGAACGATTCTGAAGACAGGATCTAGGACTCTAGAGACTTTTCCCAGAAAAGTCTCTAGAGTCCAAAATAAGGTCTCCAGAGTCCCAGTGGTACAGCAAAAAGAATGCTTAATATGAATGTAAGAGATTTGGATTCAAATCTTCACCCTGCTACTTATATGTCACTTACCATCTCTAAACTTCTATGTCCTCACCTATAAAATGAAGAGGTTGGACTAATATGATTCTTAATATCTCTTCCAAATCTAAGTTTGTGATTTAAGCATGAAATATGGCCTAGAAGGTAGAAATGGAGTTGATTGAATGATTGAACCTTAATAGTAATGATAAATGGATTGGTGTAGAGTGAGGAATCAATCTAGTGTAGCACTCTAAGAATTATCATTAACTTGGAATAAGTATAAATGGCATGTTTACTTCATTTGAGGATGACACAAAGTTAGGAGTTAACTTGTTAGGCTACAGAATTAGGATCAGGCTAAATTATTCAGTTATAACCTGAAAGGCATAAATGAAAATTCTTAAATTTGCATTAAAAAAATAAAATGAACAAGCTCCAAATGGGTAAACATGACTAATCTTGCCAATCTTTAAAAAACTCTGTGTGTATCTGAGAGAGAGAGAGAGAGAGAGAGAGAGAGAGAGAGAGAGAGAGAGAGAGAAATAGAGAGAGAGAGACAGAGACAGAGAGAGAGAGAGTGTGTGTGTGTATGTGTGTATTGTGGGAATAGTGGTGAAGACATGGGATTTTAGCAGACTGCAAACTCAATGTGACATACGAACAAAAAAGGTCAACCCAATCCTATATTCCAAATACTTCAGTGGATCTGTGATCCCATTGATGTGCTTTATTTCCTCCAGTGATGCAAATGGCAACACACCATTGTATCTCTAGTTGGTGTGATTCTTGCCCATGTCTTCCTATAAATGTATCACAGAGTATCTATTCAATGTGTAAGGACCTTTTTTATATATAGTTTGTATAGATGCTAATAGGGTAGATGGGACATCCACTGGTTATCTCCCACTCTTAGTACATAGCCACCCATCGTTTTTATCCCTCAGTTATATATTTCTTTGGTGGTGTTACAAGGGAATCACTTTAAAAGACTGATATATATTAATTTAAGGTCGCCAAGGAATCAGCTATGAAATTCCTAAATGAAAACTTAAGTTAGCCGTCAATCTTTTATGGAGTTTAATTACAATAGGAGGAAGTAATTAGAGATAGAGAGAGAGAAAAGGGAGAGAAGGAAATAGGGCTTAAATACCCCTTCTGTTTAGGCTGGGCCAAAAGGCCCAAGCCCTTAGATAGCTGGGGCAAAGAAAAGAGATCAGTCCCTATTACTCACTTGACCAAAATGGAGAAAAAGTCTCAGAGGCCCCCACCTTCAGCTTCCTTCAGAACAAGCCTCTCAGAGCCCACACAAACCACACTGACCAACTACTCCCCCCCCCCTGGAGTCTTCAGACCCCCTATCTTTAAGGAAACCATCCAAGTTCCTCCCCTCAGTTCTCCCATCTACCAATCACTGTTCATCAATTTCCCTGTGCCAATGGAGGTTCTAGCTTAACCCAGGACCGCCCAGAGGTTTCTGGCTTTTGCACATGTCTGTTGAAGGTCACATTTTCAAATGATTAAATCTTTGCTCCTTTGCTACAGCCCTTTCTAAATCCTGTTAACCTGAGTAGGGTAGAGATTGGAATAATTAAATTTTGATCTAGGCTGCAGCCCTTACTCAATCCTGTTAGGACTGAATAGGGTGGAGATTTATTCCAAGTATCTCCATTGTATCAATTCTAAAATCAATCATGACTCAAAGAAATTCCTGTTCTATGCTTAAGCATAGGTCAAAGTCCTTTCCATTGTTCAGCAAAGGGTTTCTGTCCTAAAGTAATCTTAAGAAGGGAAGAGAAGGAACCTCCCATGCCAATGGGGTTCCCATTCCAATAGACTATCAGTAAGAAATTTTCCAAGTATGAAATATCCCAATGGTGAAATTTCCAACATTTATAAGTCTAAGGAAATTTGAGGTTTACAGTGGTACTCTTTATTCCATGTTTTCTGTGTGATTCTTTCTTTGCAATGATTTGCAGCATACTCAAACCTATTGTGCACCTTTCTGTTGCCTTTTGAATGTTCCTACACTTCAATTATTTGGAGACAAGTTAATTGATCATTTGTAGCCATACAATGTCACTGGAATAAAATTGGTGTTAAGCATGAGTCTGTCTCAGAGAGAAGTTTGGCATCCTTGAAAAATTATGTGATTTTACCAGACAGACTAACTTCCTCTTTCCTTCTTCACTTCTGGGTCAAACTTATTGTCTGTTTGCTTTGTTTGACCAATGTATATACACTAATGGTCAAGTTCTATTACTTGTCCATAAAACTACACGTGTGTGTGTGTGTGTGTGTGTGTGTGTGTGTGTGTGTGTGTGTGAATCTAAACAAGAGGAATTTTTCATTCTGCTGTTGCTGTTGCTTTGGGAGGTGTCACCCCTCTATGAATATTTAGGCCAAACTTTTTTGAGTGAATAAGGATCTTCCTTGGACGGCTGTGCAGTGTTCCAGGGTTTGACACAATCAGTACAATGTCATCCCAAGTAGGAGCAACTAGAAATTTCATTACTAGGAGGGAATACCTCCTCAACTTGAATTCTTCACCATACCTTCTTCACAACAGTGGTGACCACCTTTAAATATTGTATATTTTCTTATTTTTAAGCATGTCTTAATACTAATCAGAAGTTCACCAAACAAAATTTTCTCTGTTGTTACCATTTTCAAGGAATCTTATATGATTGTGACATGTGCCCGGGAGATACTTTCTTAGAAAAGAAAAGAGCTTTTCAAACAGAATTTTCCAAATTTATTACATATTTTTCCCCTCCATATCCTCTGTGGCATAACCCAACTTTTGTTCTTATTGTTTCTGTTACAACAATTTATCTCTAAACACTATACCTTTGAATTAGCTGCCCCTCATGCCTGGAATGCACTCCATCTTCACTTCTGCCTCTGAGAATTCCTGGTTTTTTCTCAAATTGAGTGCTACCTCTACATGAAGTCTTTCCTTATTCCATGTGCTCTAATTCCCACCCACCCCACCATGACTTCATGTCTATTTTGAATATGTCTTACATTTATACATATATATATAACACATAAATACATGTATATCTTTGTGTATGTGCATATTTGTGTGGGCATGTATGTTTCTATTTATATGTGTATTTGTATATAAACATATATTGTACACACATATATCCATACATAATGGTTATATTCTTTATGAGATGTCTCTTGATGGCAGCCACTGTTAGGCTATTGAATTTTTATCCCTGGGACCTAGTACAATGCCTAGCACATGTAGGAACTTAAATATTTGATGACTGATCTATATAAATCATATATATATTTTTAAGTCAACAAACAATAAACACAAAGAGGCTATATGCTGTCTATCCCTCTTGGTTAACTGCATGCCTTGGTCTCCTATGTATGTATGTCACTTGCAAAAGTCCATTGGTTCCATCCTAAGTCCCTCATCAAGGATGTCCTTGATTATTTTCACAGTTTTTTGTGTTGATGGGAAAGTAATTAAAAGGATCAAGTTATGGACACATTTTCAATATCTTTATTTTTGTTAATAATGTCTGATATTATTTCTGTGCCTTTGGTAGCCTTACCTCTTTTTGTTTAACTTGAGAGTTGATTTCCTAATGTCTTTTAAAGTCGTATCACCATTTCTCTGGGATTTTGGTCTAGTCCCACTACTAGGCAAGTTTTTTTCCCAGTGTTACTTCACTTCCTTCTCTATGTTCCTGGTCTAGTTCATTTGTTTTTCCTATATTATTTTTAATATAATTTCTGCTTCCTCAAGAAACACAGCTGTGATATAGAGCATAAAGATTCTCAAGGATGATAATCTTTGCACAAATCTTTACCAATTATTTTCATTTTTCATTTGTGTTGTAGCTTGAAAGGGTTCAATAAGTCACACAGTAGGGCATCCTATCTCCACAGATTCAATGATTTTCAGTGACATGGCGATATAACTGAAAGATTCCTCAAAGGTCAGGAAGGAGGCAGGATCATGACTAGAAAAAAATAAATTTAGTTGTCATTAGTTATCATAGCAGTAGGAGAGGGCAAGAACACACATAGAAAGTTCATTCTGAGGTTGAGTCCCTAAGGAGTGGCACCACCAGATTCACCATGATAATAGTTTCCAATGTAATATCCTCTGTTAATCAGAGAGACTGAACTAGTGGACCAGGCTAGGAATTAAAAAAGGAAGCTCTTAAGAAGTTGGGACTCTTCCAAAAGAAGAACTGATAAATAGAAACGAAAAAGACATAATTTATATTGCTATATTTTTTTAATGAACGGATGTCTTCTCTAGAGCAGAGAGGAGTGGAAGGAAAATGCCTGGGAATGTTGATGTAACTAACAACAAATAAAATATTTAAATAAATAAAAGAAAAAAAAAGTTGGGATTCCCTAACCCTATGAAAGTGGAGGCTAGCCAGAGATTTCAGTTTTCCATATTATTCACCAGAGTCAAGGATTCCAGTTGGGGGGCCCTAGTTGCCTGTCCTTATGATACAGACAGCAGCCATTTATGGAGAGGGAACTGACCACTGGCATAAAAAGAATCCTTAGGGGTGTATCACAGGCTTCTTACCTGATAATCCTGAAGCAATATTTGTCTATGACATGGGGCCATATAGAAATAGACAGATGGAAGTCCAAACTGGTCCCATGGCCTCAGAAAAATTATTTTGACTCTATGTTAGCAATTAGGTGACATGTGCCACTCTGGTGGAATACTTGAGGTGGTGTTAATTAGGTTGTTTAGAAGGTTTTAAGGGTGTGTTTACTAGTTGCCAGTGAAAATTAGATGGCCCATAATTATGGTCCCTTTAGAACATTTTCACTGTTCACAGTCCAAGAGTCCAGGGGGTCAGGAAGAGTATGATCAACCACATTATTTGGTAGTCTTAGAAAATGCTTTTCATGGGGGTACATCTCAATGTTTCTTCCTCAGGACACTAGAAAGGGCCATCAGGAACACAGGCAAGAAGAGCAGAATGTGATTTGTGTCCCTTCCTGGTTATTTCATATATATAACAATGCTGGGATTGTTCTGAGTTTGTACCCCAATCCCCCAAGAGCAAATCATTAATCCCACATATATCCGAGTAGGAGTAGGAGTGATGGCTGAAATATTTATGACTGGTTATAAATATGACTAAAGAGGCAGAATGACAAAGTAGATAAAGAACTGTCCTTGGAATTAGGAAAATCTGATTTCAATGCCAGCTTCTGACATATGCCACTTGCAGAACCATGAGGAAATCACTTAAGCTCTTCAGGTCTCCAGGCAACTCTCTAATACTCTAAGTCATAGATAAACTGAAAATTTGTCTCTGGGTGGAGATTTCCCTATTTGGAGGTTCCTTGTGAGATCATAATCTTTTACCCCCTCGAAAAAAAAATTACAACTGTAATTTCATGTCACTATGTTCATGGTTTGTCTCCATCTAATGTTTCACATGCTGCTACAAAATTAAACTTCCTAAACATGGAGCTCCTTTGCTCAAAAGCCTTCAAATGGCTCTTGGTTGCCTAGTGAATTAAGTTCCAATTTTTAAAAAAAATTTACATTCAAATCCTTCTAGGACTTTGGGCTGATACATCTTTCAAGCCCTGCCTCCAGTCCTCTAAATATCCTCTATCTGGCATGGTCTGATCAAAGCCGATCACTCCTTGTTCTCCAAATATGCCCCACACCTTGTCTGCTACTTCTTTACAAACCATGCCAGTCTTTATTGTTAATTCCCCTCCAATGTTATTTCATTTCCTCCTCTTTGTTCTTGGTCTAGTCCATCTGTTTTTCCTATATTATTGTTATTAGACTCCTTCCCCTTCTCTGCTAACTGAAATTCTATCCATTCTTCAAGTCTCGATTCATATGCAACTTCCTTCATAAAACCTTTGCTAATCCAAACTTCATGTAATCTCTCTCTCTCTCTCTCTCTCTCTCTCTCTCTCTCTCTCTCTCTCTCTCTCTCTCTCTCTGTCTCTCTGTCTCTGTCTCTCTCTCTCTGTCTCTCAGTCTGTCTCTCAGTCTGTCTCTCTGTCTGTCTCTGTCTCTGTCTCTCATGGAATCTTCCCCCAACACACACACACACACACACACACACACACACACACACACACACACACACACACACACACTTTCTATCCCACTCTCAGAACCTTTAAGATTTCTTATATTACAATTGCAAATTATTGTCATTTTATGCTGGATTCTGAGTAATTTGTAGGCAGTCAAGGAATTCTATTCACCTTTGACATCTTTACCGTGGGATACAAAAATTCCTTATATTTAATGGCTGCTCAATAATTTGTTGAATGAATAACTAACATTTGAATAGTTCCATAAGTTTTCCAAAAGAGTTAACATACAATTGGTCATTTGAATCTTGTAATGAGTCTATGAGGTAGGATCTGCAAGCACCATTATCTCCCTTCTGAAGATAAGGAAACTAGGACTGAGACGGGTTTAAGTGAATAGCATGTGAGTAATAAAAAACATAAGCAAACCAAATGGCTTTGCATCTACTGTACAATGTGCAAAAAGAATGACTCTCTCATCACCATTTCCAGTTACGTCTGCACAGTGACTATTTGCAGCAGCAGCAGCAGCAGCACCCAATATCCTAGAGATGACAATATTGCATAATGTATTTCAATAATTTGAAGGCTTCATCAGCTCATCAATGTGGGCCTCTTCCACTGGTGCCCCTCATCACCCATCCACCTTCTCTCGTCCACAGAGACTCTTGTCCAGTAATACTACTCTCACCCTGGAGCCCTGGGCTTCTGATTGGTGGGAACTCATCAACCCCCCATGCTGTTCCCTAGCCACCTTTATGTCATGCTACTGGTAAGTACTATGGCATCCCCTTGCCTTCTCCCATCCCCTTTCTACCTGTAGCTCTGGGAATTGCAATCAAATCAATCCTACCATTGCTGACAAGGATATGTTAAATCACAGAATGGCTTTACCCATTATCCCTATGACTTCTCTGACCAAATTAACCTTCTCTAATCCCTATTCCTCTCTGTGTGTGATTTTTCCCCATTATAACACAAATTCCTCGGAGACAGGGACTATTTTGATTTTATATTTGTATTCTCACCACTTAATGTAAGCAATTAATGAACTCTTTTTCATTCAACCCTTCCCTAGCTATGTTTATCTGTAATCCCTTCATCCCAAGCATCAGAGGCCAACTTCTTTAATATTAGGCTGATAGCAGTGTAGGATTCAAGCTTCAAACCTTTCACTCTAACTGTATAATCAATCCTCCTCCTCTTCCTGCCATTCTCGGTCCTTTTCTTCCTTTCCTTTGTCTGAATCATCATTAGGAATGTCATAGACTGTGCACACCCACCATGAATGAGTCTTTCCATTGTCTTTCAGCTCAGCTGTAAAATGACATGCAAACACAAACAAAAATATACCAAAATATCTACGACATGTAAAAAAATGGAAGCAGAAAACATTAATGTCATAACAACGTATGGCTTCTTTATAATGAACTTCACAAGGGTGTGTCTGGACTAACAGTAGAGGGAGCAGTAGTTTGGGATCCAGTCAGAACTGAATGTGAATGAGTAGAGAGAACAAGACTTAGAAGCAGGCCTTTAAAAATTGAATTAAACAAGGAGCTAGAAGTGATTATAGGAAAAATGGTGCATTTACATTGATACGCCAAAAAACATGCTTTTTTTGGTTCAGTTATTTCATCTAAAATGTACACAGCAAGCCCTCTACATCTTCTCATCCCATTTGATTTTTCTTTAAGTCCTACGTATAACATCTCCTCACTGTGCTAGGGGATCTCCTTCCATTATTTTAGTATTTCTGGGCTGCTAGTGGGTTATTATGTTTTCACTTTCCATTGGTGTCTATCATTCTTACACTACATTAAGATCTAACCCTGATAGTTTTGCAGAATAATAAATAATATTAATAATAATAGCATTTACATAACTTTTAAGGATTGTGAAATATTTTACATATTTTAACTCATTTGACCCTCATGACAATCCTTCAAGTAAGTGCTATTACTACATTCTTTTTACAGATGATGAAACTGAGGTACAAAAAGTTTAGGAAACTTGTCTAGGAGTCACCAATTTAGTGTCTGCAGCCAGATTTGCTCTTGGGGTTTACTGATCTTAAATGTTATACTTTATTGACTATGTGTACCAGCTGCATTTACTATAATGAAAAGGAGTCCTCAAAGGTTATTCCCCAACAGAGACAAGCTCTAGAAGGTCCTCCCAGTTGGAAAAGCTTTGAGGACAAGCCAATGATTGACTTTTTACCCTCTGACTGTGACTCAATGAAGTACATTTTGGAGAAGTATGTCACCATGAGGCTGGCCACGTCAGCTTATGAGCACTGTTTCCTAGGGTGTGACAAGGTTGTACCCACATCAAAGAGGCCACATGCTTTTTGAAGTATGAAAGAAAGCATAACATACTTATTTTTCAATATCAAATAATTTCATTCATTCGCATAGTCTAAAGATATAGTTTTTGTCCCAAAAAATGTTTGCATTTTCTTATATAGAAGTATGAGATAAACCAAAACATCTCAGTGACAAAGTAAACTGACATTACTTGTAAGGTCTATGTAGTTGGAGCTCAACCAAGATTCCAAAACTGGTATTGTGGCTCCTTGGAGATCCCTATAAGTCCAAGGATAGGAATGCATCTAGACAAATGAGTCATGGGCAGGCAGCTAAGACCCTCTCTACTCATCTCTAATGCTGATTTTGATTTTTGTTTTTTTGTTCCTTAGAAGCCTCTAGCAAACTCATTATCCTAAATCCTCCCATCTTCCTAACTTTTTCTGTTTTGTTGTTTGGGGTTTTGGGGGGAGTAGATTAATTTAGGTGGGATTGTCATTTTATTTATATTAGCTCTCCCCATCCATGAACAATTAATATTTCTCTAATTATTTAGATCTGACTACTTCTGTAAAAAGTGTCTTATACTTATGTTTGTGTAGTTTCTGGGTTTGTTTTGGTAGGTATACACCCAGCTGTTTTATTCTATCTGTGGTTATTTTAAATGGAGTTATCAGTTTCTAATTATTACTCTTGAGAGCATTACCACTTTCCTAGTCACCCAAACTGATAATCTATGTGTCATCTTTAATGCTTCACTCTCTTTCATCTCTCATATTGAACCAAAATTTTTCAATTTTACTTTTGTAATATATGTTGCATGTGCTGTCTTCTCTTTGAACTATCATCACCTCTTACCTGCAATGCTTCAATAGCTGGCTAATTGGTCCCCCTGTCAAATGTCCTTCCCCACTACAGCTTATTTTCCATCAGTTTTCAAAATGATCTTCTGAAAGAACAGTTCTGACCATGTCACTCCCCTACTGAGTAAACTCCAATGGCCTACCACCTCCAGCATCAAATATATAATCCTTTATTAAGCATTCAAGGTTAAACCTGGCCGACACATTTCCAGCCTTCTTATACCTCTCTCTCCCATGCTCTGGCCACCAGCCACACCAACATCCTTGCTGTTCTTCACACAAGATATCATATATCCCAACTCTTTGGATTTTCAGTGTCTGTCCCCCTAAACCTGGAACTTTCTCCCTCCCTATTTCCACCTCCAGCTTCCTTCAAGTCCCAGCTAAAATCCAAACTTCTAAAAGAAGCTTTTCCTGATCCCACCCTTAATACTAGTACCTTCCCTCTGCTGATTATTTTCAATTTCTCCTTTATATACAGCTCATCTCTACATAGTGGTTTATGTGTTGTTTCCCCCAGTCAACAGCACCTTCCTTGAGAGAAGAGACTATCCTTTGCCTTTCTTTATATTCCTAGCATTTGACATAGGGTCTGGCATGGAGTATTACTTAATAAATATTTACTGAGAGACTGGTTTTTTACCAATGTATTTTGCTTCAGGTTAAACCATCATTCTTAGAGGAGATGTATATTTATAGTGTTTCAGAAGTGAAAGGACTTAGAGATAGGCTATCAGAAATAAACATGATGATTTACACAACAGCAAGAAGCCATCAGGATGCTGCAGATAAAGTGATAAACTTGAAGTCATTAAGAACAGGTCCTCTGATACTTCCAAATTCCATGACCCTGGGCAAAGTCACTTTACATCTATGACCTTCAAGAAATTCTCTAAAGCTTATCAACTAAGTCATAGATTGTGGGCAGTGAGGCAATCACAGATCCTTGGAATATTTGACTAGCAATAAGGTTGACAGATTTGATGGGTCAGCTTCATCAGCCAAAAGAAGCTGAAAGACTTCCAGTCAAGCTGGATGAGCAAATAGGTGCAGAAAATTCCAATTTCTGGCTAACATGACAGCAAAGGAAAGTAACAAATGCTGGAGTGGATATAGCAAAATTGGGACATTGATGCATTGCTGGTGAAGTTGTGAATTGATCCAACCATTCTGGAGGGCAATTTGGAACTATTCCCAAAGGGCACTAAAAGACTGTCTGCCCTTTGATCCAGCCATACCACTGATGTGTTTATACCCCAAAGAGATCATAAGGAAAAAGACTTGTACAAAAATATTTATAGCCGCGCTCTTTGTGGTGGCCAAAAATTGGATAACAAGGGGATGCCCATCAATTAGGGAATGGCTGAACAAATTGTGGTATATGTTGGTGATGGAATACTATTGTGCTAAAAGGAATAATGAATTGGGGGAATTCCATGGGAACTGGAATGACCTCCAGGAAATGATGCAGAGTGAAAGGAGCAGAACCAGGAGAACATTGTACACAGAGACTGATACACTGTGGCACAATTGAACATAATGGATTTCTCTACTAGCAGCAATGCAACGATCCAGGACAATTCTGATGGACTTATGAGAAAGAATGCTATTCACAGCCAGAGAAAGAACTGTGGGAGTAGAAATACAGAAGAAAGACATTTCCTTGACCACATGGTTTGATGGGGATATGATTGGTGATATAGGCTCTAAATGATCACTCTAGTACAAATATCAATAATATGAAAATAGTTCTTGATCAATGACACATGTAAAACCCAGTGGAATTGTGCATCATCTACAGGGAGGGGGGAAGAACATGAATCTTGTAACCATGGAAAAATATTAGAAATTAACTAAATAAAATTTTTCAAAAAATAAAGACTCCAATTGTACTTGTGTTCTCCACAAAAAGATGAATCAGAATTATTTTAGACCAGATATCAATTAAGAAATGAAGAGAATAACCGCAGTATTTTTCTCCAGCCTAGGTTGGCAAAAATAACACCTACCAGCCTGCAACAGAATAAGAATGGGGTCCAACAAGTAGGCAAAGTAAGTGGAAAAATTGCAAGATATTCCAACACCAACAATTTTAGGGTGATCAAACTAGAAAGGTCTAAAGCAGTTAAGAACCCATGAATCTCAGGACCCTGACAAGTCATAGGTATGGTAATTAGCTATTAAGAGCTTGCAAGGATCTTACCTGGAAGGTAGTGATAAGTCCTCTAGCCCTAAACATTCTGAATATTTGCAACAGTCTCAAGTAAGCTGCCCTGGATAGCCTTGAAGAACTCAGCAGCCTGTATGCAGAGGATCCAGAGCAGCCTGGGATGTGCCAGTACTTTGTACACAACAGACCAGCAGAAGAAAATCCCAACAGCAGTATCCCAGACCATGCACATGGGGAACAAGTCAAGACCCACTGTCCCATCCAAGTATGAAAAAGCAGTCAGACACAAAATAATAATGGAAATAGAAATAAGTATAAAATTCTTATGACAACATTTTTATGAATCCAGAGATAATTCAGGACATTAAGGTAGAAAAAGATAGTGATTCTACAGCCAATAGAGAAAGAGACTCAGATAAAGGTATGGACTGTTAATGAGCTCTATCAGAATCCTGAAGAGATGAAACAAGAACTAAAAAAGAATGCTATAAACAAAATGAAAGTTCTAAGGAAAAGAACTGGAAGAAAAATAGATAATTTAGTAAAGGAAGTATAAATAATACCCCAAACAAGAATATAGCAAATAGAAACCAAAGATTTCATAAACCCCTTAAGAAATAAGGCTAGACAAACATGGAGGAAGGGTTAAGGGAAATAGGATAGCACATGAACTTTAATAAAATGGTTATTGATTACACTTGGAGCCATTAATTACACAGAAAGATCTTAGAGGCATTGCTGTGAAGAAAGCCCAAATATATGTAGTGTTTCCTATGTGTCAGGCACAAAGCTGAGCACTGGAGCTATAGTAAGGAAATCTTAGATTATATGTTGTGGTAGAACAAAAGTGAATAATTTGGAGGAGGGTAATGCTGGGGAGAGAGCCTTGAAGATGCAGTCTTGTAGAGATTAGGGTTCTGAGCATAGATGTGGAGAAGACCAAGAAAGTTAAAATCTGCCTCTCACAATTACTCATATATCTTAAATAATGCTGCTTTTCTATTAAGACTTAAATGAGATTTTGATGGGTGATGGTGGCAGCAGATCCCTTTCTTTCTCTAGGGAACCTGGCAACTTTTGTATTATAGTTCTTTTCAAATCCCAACAGTTTACTTTTAATTACATTTGTAGTTGCCTAGATAAATAGTGAATTGTTGCCATGTTCTGTGCAAATACTGGATTACTTGGGATTTTGTGTTTTAAGTCCAGTTATAAACCAAGCAGAAAAGACTCTAGAATCTAAGCTGGTATAATAAATAAACAAGGTTAGGGACTGGACCTACAATTTCACTGATATATAGAACTCCTGGATGGGAGAATTCCCTTTACTGATACAGGCAGGTACTTTTCTCAATGACATACTCTTAGAGAGTGTCTAGCCCTAGAGTACTGAGAAGTCAAGTGAATTGCTGAGTCACATAGCCACTATGAATATCAGAGCCAAATCTTGAACTCTGGACTTCCTGGACTTTATGTGGCCACAACCAATAAATAAACAAAAAAAGACAAATATATAAAATCTTCAGGGAGAGCAGGATTATGAACCAGAAAGAATATATAGCTGTGAAACATAATAAGGTAATAAATACAGCACTAGTCTTCTGAGACACATTGCAATAATCTAATTATCATTCTCATTTAAAGTCAAAATGCAGACACAGAGGTTTATCCATGAAATACATTTTCCCATAGAAGAAGGAGTTATAAAATAGACCTATTGGGCATTTTATTTCTTGAATTTATTCAGAAACTAATTTAGTAGTAATTCCATAAACTCGCAGATATCTTTCAACTAGGAATCTTAATGAGCTAAGAAAGACTGATTGTCCAGAGGCAAAAGTAGAAAGAACATAGGAAAACTGCTTCATGTTGCAGCTTTTTTGCCTTTGATGTTCCTTGTGCCCTCCATGCTGTCTCCTCTGAACTCTACTGACACAGAACAAAGGGAAATCTGACTGGGAGTGGACTTGAGAGAGGGGACAATTGTCCCCTTAGAGGGGTTATAGAGAAGGGCAGTAGCTGAGAACATGGTACCCCTATGGAGGGATCCTGAAGGTGGTGGCCCCAGGTGGTTGCAGTGGGGTGGGGGAGAAGAGAGCATGAGGAAGCATTAGATCATAGGGGAGAAAGACAAGTTATTCAAGAAGCAACATCTCTCTCTGTCTCTGTCTCTGTCTCTCTCTCTCTGGTTCTTTCTCTCCCTTTCTCTCTCTGTTTCTGTTTCTGTCTCTGTCTCTCTCCCTTTCTCTCTGTCTCTGTCTCTGTCTCTGTCTCTCTCTCCCTTTCTCTGTCTCTGTCTCTGTCTCTCTCTCTCTGGTTCTCTCTCTCCCTTTCTCTCTCTGTCTCTCTCTGTCTCTGTCTCTCTGTTTGTCTGTCTGTCTGTCTGTCTGTCTGTCTGTCTGTCTGTCTCTCTCTCTCTCTCTCTCTCTCTCTCTCAGAGTACTGAGGCAACACCTCCTTCACCTCACACTAGCCACCGTATCTCTCCCGGGCTTTAGGAGCATCTATGCCCAAGGCACTTCTGATCTCCTAAAGCATGTACCTCAGAAAGGTAAGCCTGTATAAAGTGCTCTACCAAATTAACTGTGTGACCATGGGCTAAAGACACTTCATCTCATCTCCTTGAGTCTTGATTTCCTCATCTATAAAATGGGGGTAATTATACTTGTATTACCCACCTCATAGGATGGATGTGAGGGATATGCTTTGTAAACCTGAAAGTAAATAGCTATAAAAGTGAGTCTTCCTTGTTTGTTGTCATCATTTCTGGTACCTCCTCTAATGCTGAGTACACAGAAGATAGTCAGGACTTGTTGACTGCTTGATTCTAGCTGAATCTCTCCTCTTTCCTCCATGGCACCCCAACCTAGACTTAATTTCCTCAATCAGGGCCTCTAGAGCAACATAATTTTTCACGCTTTTCTCTATGACAAACATTGAATTCTCATTGACAAATAAATAGTTATTGACCCTGTTCCATCTTTTCCCTCCTTGAGGACAGGGGCTGTCTTTTGCTTTTTTTTAATTTGTATTCCCAGTGGTCCTTGGTACATAGTAGGTGCCTAAATGTTTATCAATTGATTCTAAGGAATACAATAGTCAGTTGCCTTCTCTTTAGCTCTCCTTTGTCCTGGTTTAAGTAAATTATTAGTTTTCTCAGCTATTAAAATAAGAGGGTTGACTTAGATGATCTCTAAGGTCCCTTCCACTCTCCTAAAGTCCATGATCCTATTATCCTAATTTACATTAAGGCTTAATAACTGGTAAATCTTAATATGTTATCCTTCCCAGGAGTATTTGCATAATATAGTCAGAATCCAAAGAAATGAAGCTCTAATTGTATAATTCTAAACATAAGCAGCAATATTGAAAGGGTATTCCCCCCTGCCCCCAGGGAAGACTCTAGCACAAAGATGGCCAAGGATAGGAAAGAGACTCCCTGTTGACACATACTCTTGAATGCAATTATTAAGGAATGCTGACTATTTTTCATAATGATGACCTGGAGGGGAAAAGAAAAGATCTGGGAGTTTCTTGAAACATAAAATCTTAAATTACATCATTCATCATTTTAGTGCTGTGTATTATCTGGCAATCCAGTGTTTTGTAAGCTGATAATTCAGTTGAGTGGAATGATGTATGTCTATAATCTCCACTCCTGGGGAAGGCTAAAGCTGGTAGATTGCTTGAGCTCCGGAATCCTGAGCTGTATTAGGCTAAAGCCATTTTGGTGTTCCATCTGAGATCACCACTGATAATGGCGAGGTCTTGGGAACAGAGACCACCAGGATGCTTAAGGCAGGGCAAACTGATCCAATTCCAAAACAGAGGGGATCAAAGCTTCATTATCAGTGGGATTGATCTGAGTGACCACTAGGCTTCCAGCCCTGGCAAGCCAATCTCAAAACCAAACATAAACTCTGACAATTAGATTAAATTTTTATAAAATAATGATACATTGAAGCAGAGTCATAAAGTATAGAAAGTTTCCCTTGAAGTCAGGAAGGTGCTATTCAAGTCCTCCTTCGAACACATACTCACATACTCTACTAACTTTGTGGTCCTGGTGGAGTCACTTATCCTCTCATAGCCCCAAGGCATTTTTTTTTTTTGAGTATTAGGTACAAAGCTATAGGTGATCTGCTTTGGTGACCACTTTCCACAAGGTAAAGTCAAAATCACCCTTTCTACTGGTCAGAACTGATCTGAGAAGATGATTAAAATAATGTTCATTAGGCTATTAAATCTCTGAGGGGGAAAAAAGATTTACTTTGAAGCAACAAATCAATGGTAACTACTGGAACTGGTGGGGAATTCATGGGAATTAGGGTGCAGGAGGGAGAGGTAGTCTTCCTGCCTCTAACACCCTCTTCTTGTCCTCAGAAGTTATAGAGAGAGTCACCACTAGACACTGTCCACCACCCACACTCCTCTACCACTTCCGTTCTTTTGTAATGGAAGCTTGTAAAACAACATGAATAATGAGGTGATCCTAAGGGGAAAAAAAGCCTAGGTTGGCCCAGCAAAGCCTAAATGTCTGCCATCAGTGTCTGTCTACGAGCTCCTCTATTTGATTAAAGAGAACATGCCCTTCCCAGCATGCCAAATAATAGATAGTTGATGGTATTTGACAAGCAAATGCAGTGTCTGAGAATGGAGACTGAGAATGGTTCAAATGAAAGTGAACGGAGCAAGAAATTCTTACACTATCAGCTCTCTTTTAAAATCAGGAGAATTTCCTAAACCCAAGACTATTATTAGAAAAAAAAATCACAAGCACTGATGGAGTTTGCAGTGGCCTTTGGGGTCAATTCTTTGGATGAATGTTCCGAAGGTGATCAGATTTCCTGAGAATGATGAAAGAAATCACAAAGGAGAACTGCAGAATCTTTCTGTGGGTGGGAAGAGTGGGTGCAGTGTTAGTCGAAGTTCATGAGTTGGACATTCCTGTAAGTAAGTGGAAGAAGGGAGAGAAGAGATTCAATTCAGTGCAACAAATATTTATTGTCTTCAATGTTCATGGAGCCATCAACAGAAATCCAGTCTCAGGTCAGGTCTGGAGAGGACAGGTCTTGGGTTCAAATGTGGTCTCTGACACTTCCTATTACCCTGGATGAGTCATTTAAGCCCCCCTTGCCTAGCCCTTGTCACTTATCTGTCTTAGAATTGATAGTGACAGCAGGTAAGGGTTTAATAGAAAGGAAAAGGAATCAGGATACCATTAAAGTGTTAATTCTTTCAGAGACCTTTTCAAACTTACTTAAACCATAAAGATGAAACCACGCCAAATGGAGGCTTTCTGGCAACCAAAGAAATAAAGTATTTTATTGGAGATGAGGTGGAATATAAAGGTGCTCCTGAAAGCATACCACTAACCCTCACAATTCGGCATATCGATGAACAAGCGATGTTCTAGATAGGAGAAAAGAAAAAAATGAAACTTGCTGTCCACTTGGAACTTAGTTCCATGTAAGTGGAGCAAAGAAAAGCAGACACAACATTCATACAGAATAAATACAAACTCATCACCTGGGAAGCAACTACCAGAAAAGGAGATTAGTTCTACCTCTGCCTCTGATGCAGACGAGCTATATGACTCTTGATACCATTTGGTGCCCCTTACTTAAGACTATACGGTTTAGAACAGTAGCAGATTGTGACTGGTAGAGGAAGTTTCCTTACTGGGAACATCCTGTACCCGTATAATCACAGGTCCAGAAAAAAAAAAAACAAGGCACTGAATTAGGTCCTGAGGACACATAAAAATCAACAAACAAAAAATCCAAAGAATTTAACTTCTCTTGGTGGGGAAGCAGCATGTGCAAAGCAAATACCAGGCAATTTGCTAGACCCTTAAGTTCTGTACATGACCAATATTGAGCCTGTGTTAAATTAATCAGGGGTTTCTAAATTTTCTTGGAAACTGTATCATTAAACATTTATTAAGCACCAGCTGTGTGCCAGTCAACCTTGCTAAGTGCTGGTAAGAAAGGTAAAAGAATCGATGCTCTTAAAAAGCTCACTGTCTACTGAGGGAGACAACATGCAAACAACTGTGGACAAATAAGCTACATGTATAGGATATATTAGAAATAATGAACAGAGGAAAAGCGCTAGAATTAAGAGAGGTTGGAAAAGACTTCCTGGAAAAGGTCAAATTTTAGCTGCGTCTTGAAGGGAGCAGGAAGCCAAGAGGTGGAGATGGGGAAGAATTCTAAGTATGGAGGACAAGCAGAGGAAATGTCCAGAGATGGGATATATTATTTGAGGAAAAGCAAGGAAAGCAGAACCACTGGATTGCAGTGTAGGAGGGTACGGGGTGGGGGGCATAAGGTGTAAGAAGATTGGAAAGATTTTGGGTAGGGCAGTTTGTGAAATGAATTCTCACTTTTTTCATATATGAAACTCACACTTAGTCCAAATTGGCCTTTTTTTTTTGGTTTCCCATTCATGCTATATACTATTCCCTGCCTGGTGTCTTTGTATGGGCTGTGTCCTCTGCCTGGAGTAGTCTTTCTTTTTGCCCTCATTTCTCAGAATCTCTAGCTTCTTTTCAGGGTGCAGGTTAAAAGTCACATCTTACATGAGTTTTGCCCTGATCCCCTTACATGCTAATGGCTTCTCTGATCATGACCTCGAATTTATTTGGTATAAATGTTATTATCTACTTTTCTGTGCTCTGGTCAACTCCTTCATAAAATGTAAGTTCCTTGAGCCAAGAACTGCTTCATTTTTGTTGTTGTTGTTGTTTCTCTGTGTCTAAAACATTTCTTGTTCATTGATATGCTGAATTGAGGAGTTAGTGGTATGATTTCAAGGGTAGTTTCATATTCTACCCCATTTAACTCCAACAAAATTCTTTACTTCTGTTGCCAGAAAGCCTCCATTTGGCATGGTGTCATCCCTGTAGTTTAAGGCTATGATTGCTGTTAGAATGAAAATGCTTTTACAAAGACAAACATTTTAAGCTATTAGTCAGTTATATATTAGTATGAATTACTATGAAACCAAGTTTTTGCTAGAAGCATCATAGCCTCACAGGACTGAGACTGCGAAAGGACCTTAAAATTATTGCAACTTGCTCATTTTACAAATGAGGAAACCAAGGCCAAGAAAAGTTAATGACTTGCCCAAGATCACTGAGTATCTGGAGGAAGAGGGATGTTTGAAAGCCTTGAAGATGATAGGAAGTGAGAAGCCTGGGGATAGTGAAAGAAAACTTTATTCATTTCACAATTTCATCTAGGGTTAGTCCTTCACAGAAAGTAGAATTGAACTATTTTGAAAAGAACTGGTTTCATCATTTAAAAAAAGCTTTCAGTAGAGTGTTACCTCAGTTGAAAATGTTCTAGGGATGAGGAATTGTGGTGTGATAGAGAGCTAAAGTTTGAGTTAGGGCAACCTGTGTTCAAATGCTGCCTGCTTTACCCTAAATGCACAACTATAGAAAATTCATGACCTCAGTTTATTTACAAATTGCTATAAATTGTAAATAATAAAAGCTACCTCCAAGGACTGTCGTGAGGCTCAAATGAGATGATAAAATAAAGCTGCAAAATGCTATATAATTTTCAGGATATTTTTTACTTTCATAAGAAATTTTTTTTCTGATATTTGTCTCTATCAAAAAATATACTCTGTTAACATAAAATTATTAAGTGACAGAATTAGAAACAACTTAGATCATTTAATCACTTTCCTTTGCCTTTAGACTTGACTACAATTAAGGCATTCCTTCTTTTACTTATTTTTTTTAACTTTATAATATTTTATTTGATCATTTCCAAGCATTATTCGTTAAAGACATAGATCATTTTCTTTTCCTCCCCCTCCACCCCCCATAGCCGACGCGTGATTCCACTGGGTATCACATGTGTTCTTGATTTGAACCCATTGCCATGTTGTTAGTATTTGCATTAGAGTGTTCGTTTAGAGTCGCTCCTCTGTCATGTCCTCTCAACCGCTGTAGTCAGGCAGTTGCTTTTCCTCGGTGTTTCTACTCCCACAGTTTGTCCTCTACTTATGAATAGTGTTTTTTCTCCTAGATCCCTGCAGATTGTTCAGGGACATTACACTGCAACTAATGGAGAAATCCATTACATTACGTTCGATTATACCACAGTGTATTAGTCTCTGTGTACAATGTTCTCCTGGTTCTGCTCCTCTCGCTCTGCATAACTTCCTGGAGGTTGTTCCAGTCTCTATGGAATTCCTCCACTTTATTATTCCTTTTTGCACAATAGTATTCCATCACCAACATATACCACAATTTGTTCAGTCATTCCCCAATTGATGGGCATCCCCTCATTTTCCAATTTTTGGCCACCACAAAGAGCGCAGCTATTAATATTCTTGTACAAGTCTTTTTCCTTATTATCTCTTTGGGGTACAGACCCAGCAGTGCTATGGCTGGATCAAAGGGTAGACATTCTTTTGTCACCCTTTGGGCATAGTTCCAAATTGCCCTCCAGAATGGTTGGATAAGTTCACAACCCCACCAGCAGTGAATTAATGTCCCTACTTTGCCACATCACCTCCAGCATTCATTACTTTCCTTTGCTATCATCTTAGCCAATCTGCTAGGTGTGAGGTGATACCTCAGAGTTGTTTTGATTTGCATCTCTCTGATTATAAGAGATTTAGAACACTTCTTCCTGTGCTTATTAATAGTTTTGATTTCTTTATCTGAAAACTGCCTATCCATGTCCCTTGCCCATTTATCAATTGGAGAATGGCTTGATTTTTTGTACAATTGATTTAGCTCCTTATAAATTTGAGTAATTAAACCTTTGTCAGAGGTTTCTATGAAGATTTTTTCCCAATTTGTTGTTTCCCTTCTGATTTTAGTTACATTGGTTTTGTTTGTACAAAAGCTTTTTAATTTGATGTAGTCAAAATTATTTATTTTACATTTTGTGATTCTTTCTATGTCTTGCTTGGTTTTAAAGCCTTTCCCCTCCCAAAGGTCTGACATGTATACTATTCTGTGTTTACCCAATTTACTTATGGTTTCCTTCTTTATGTTTAAGTCACTCACCCATTTTGAATTTATCTTGGTGTCGGGTGTGAGGTGTTGATCTATTCCTAGTCTCTCCCACACTGGCTTCCAATTTTCCCAGCAGTTTTTATCAAATAGTGGATTTTTGTCCCAAAACCTGGGATCTTTGGGTTTATCGTATACTGTCTTGCTGAGGTCGCTTTCCCCCAGTCTATTCCACTGATCCTCCTTTCTGTCTCTTAGCCAGTACCAAATTGTTTTGATGACTGCTGCTTTGTAATATAGTTTAAGGTCTGGGACTGCAAGGCCCCCATCATTTGTGTTTTTTTTTTTCATAATTTCCCTGGATATCCTTGATCTTTTGTTATTCCAAATGAATTTTGTTATGGTTTTTTCTAAATCAGTAAAGAAATTTTTTGGGAGTTCAATGGGTATGGCACTAAATAGATAAATAAGTTTGGGTAGGATGGTCATTTTTATTATATTGGCTCGTCCCATCCATGAGCAGTTAATGTTTTTCCAATTGCTCATCTAGTTTTAGTTGTGTGGAGAGTGTTTTGTAGTTATGTTCATATAGTTCCTGTGTTTGTCTTGGGAGATAGATTCCTAGGTATTTTATTTTGTCTAAGGTGATTTTGAATGGGATTTCTCTTTCTAGTTCTTGCTGCTGAGCTGTGTTGGAGATATATAGAAAAGCTGATGATTTATGTGGGTTTATTTTGTATCCTGCAACTTTGCTAAAGTTGTTGATTATTTCAATTAGCTGTTTGGTTGAATCTCTAGGATTCTTTAAGTAGACGATCATGTCATCTGCAAAGAGTGATAACTTGGTCTCCTCCTTGCCTATTTTGAAGCCTTCAATTTCTTTTTCTTCTCTAATTGCTACTGCTAGTGTTTCTAGTACAATGTCAAATAGTAGAGGTGATAATGGGCATCCTTGTTTCACTCCTGATCTTAATGGGAATGTGTCTAGTTTATCCCCATTGCAGATGATATTAGCTGATGGTTTTAGATATATACTGTTTATTATTTTTAGGAACGACCCTTCTATTCCTATGCTTTCTAGTGTTTTTAATAGGAATGGGTGTTGTATTTTATCAAAGGCTTTTTCTGCGTCTATTGAAATAATCATGTGGTTCTTGTTGGTTTGCTTGTTGATGTGGTCAATTATGTGAATGGTTTTCCTAATATTGAACCAGCCCTGCATCCCTGGTATAAATCCTACTCGATCATGGTGGATGACCCTTCTGATCACTTGCTGGAGTCTTTTTGCTAGTATCCTATTTAAGATTTTTGCATCTATATTCATTAGGGAGATTGGTCTATAGTTTTCTTTCTCTGTTTTTGACCTGCCTGGTTTTGGAATCAGTACCATATTTGTGTCATAAAAGGAGTTTGGTAGAACTCCCTCTTTGCTTATTATGTCAAATAGTTTGTATAGTATTGGGATTAGCTGTTCTCTGAATGTTTGATAGAATTCACTGGCGAATCCATCAGGCCCTGGGAATTTTTTCTTAGGAAGTTCTTTGATGGCTTGTTGGATTTCATTTTCTGATATGGGATTATATAAGAATTCTATTTCTTCTTCTGTTAGTCTAGGCAGTTTGTATTTTTGTATATATTCATCCATATCACCTAAATTGGTGTATTTATTGCCATATAATTGGGCAAAGTAATTTCTAATGATTGCCTTAATTTCCTCTTCATCGGAGTGATGTCCCCCTTTCCATCTTTGATGCTGTTAATTTGCTTTTATTCCTTCCTTTTTTTAATTAGATTGACCAGTACTTTGTCTATTTTGTTTGTTTTTTCAAAGTACCAGCTTCTTGTCTTATTTATTAAATCAATAGTTCTATCACTTTCGATTTTATTAATTTCTCCCTTAATTTTTAGGATTTCTAGTTTGGTTTTCTGCTGGGGTTTTTTAATTTGATCTCTTTCGAATTTTTTTATTTGCATTTCCAATTGATTGATCTCTGCTCTCCCTAGTTTGTTAATATATGCACTCAGGGATATGAATTTACCTCTGATTACCGCTTTGGCTGCATCCCAAAAGGTTTGAAAGGATGTCTCGCCATTGTCATTTTCCTCAATTAAATTATTAATTTTTTCTATGATTTCTTCTCTAACTACACGATTTTGGAGTATCATATTGTTTAATTTCCAATTAGTTTTTGATTTGGTTTTCCATGTACCATCACTGATCATTATTTTTATTGCCTTGTGATCTGAAAAGGCTGCATTTATTATTTCTGCTTTTCTGCATTTGTGTGCTGTAAAAAATAGACTTGAATACAAGACTATAATCCCCACAAGCCTTTGCTCCACTTCCCCAGAATGCCTTGTAATCTCACCTGGGCCAAGATCGAGAAGGTATTTAAGCTGATTCAAAGGCTCTCGGCATTTGGACTTCCATTTTGGGGCAGGCCTGGCTTTTTTTCATAATGTAGGTGAGGTTGTGTCTGGGCCTCTCTATGGCCTGGACACGTGTCTCTTATCCTGTATTTTCTTTAATCCTTAATCTTCAATAAACCTCTAAAAAAATATAATACTCCTTGCAGAGAGAAACTAATTTCTACCTGCCTCAGATGCCTCAGTCTCCCCATATTCCCTAAATTTTAATCTTTACAGTGCCATGTTTCTGTGACCTAGTGTATGGTCAATCTTTGTGAATGTGCCATGTGGTGCTGAGAAGAAGGTGTATTCCTTTTTATCCCTATTTATTTTTCTCCATATGTCTATTAATTCTAATTTTTCTAAGATTTCATTCACTTCTTTTACCTCTTTCTTATTTATTTTTTGATTTAATTTATCTAAATTTGATAATGGTTGCTTTAAGTCTCCCACTAATATGGTTTTACTGTCTATTTCTTCCTTCAATTCTCCTAGTTTCTCCATTAGAAATTTGGGTGCTATATTATTTGGTGCATACATGTTGATTAGTGATGGTTCCTCATTATCTAAAGTCCCTTTTAACAAAATATAATTACCTTCCCTATCCATTTTGATTAGGTCTATTTTTGCTTTAGCTTTATCAGATATCATGATTGCCACTCCTGCCTTCTTTCTGTCAGTTGAGGCCCAGAAGGTCTTACTCCATCCTTTAATTCTGACCTTGTGGGTGTCAACCCGCCTCCTGTGTGTTTCTTGAAGACAACATATGGTAGGGTTTTGGATTCTAATCCATTCTGCTATTCATCTACGTTTTATGGGTGAGTTCATCCCATTCAAGTCCAAAATTATGACTGTCACTTATGGACTCCCTGGCATTTTGATATCCTTTCCTAATTCTAACCTTTCTTCTTCAGCTCTACCTTTTAGTCCAGTGATTTACTTTAAATCAGTCCCCCTTGTCCCCTCCCTTGATATGTTTCCCTTTCTAGTCCCTCCCTTTTTGTTCCCTCCCCCTCCCCCTCTTCTTCCCTCCCTTTTTTGTCTTCCCTTCCCCCTACCCCCCTTGGTTTTCCCTTCTCCGTTCCCTTGTTGGGTAAGATAGAATTCAAGATCCCAGTGGATCTGGATGTTCTTCCCTCTCAGAGTTGATTTCTCTGAGAGTAAGATTTAAGTAAAAACTCTCTTCCTCTCCTTCTTATAGGAGTTTTCTTCCCCTCCCCTTCCCGTGTGAATCTTTGTGTGAGAAAGATTATTCTATTTGGTCTTTCTTTTTCCCCTATTTACACATTACATTTTCCCCACATGTTAGTATACATAGATTGATATAAATGTAGTCCTTATAGAAGAGAGTTTGAGTAAAAGAAAAAGGTAACATTTTTCTCCTTTTCCCTTTCCTTCATATTTACCTTTTCAGGTATTCCATGCTCTTTGTTTTTCGATATCTAACTTTCCACAGAGCTCTGGTCTTTTCTTTGCAAAAACTTGGAAATCTTCTATTCTGTTGAATGCCCATACTTTCCCTTGGGAGTATATAGTCAGTTTTGCTGGATAGCTGATTCTTGGTTGAAGGCCCAGCTCTCTTGCCTTTCTGAAAATCATGTTTCATGCCTTACGATCATTCAGAGTGGAACTTGCAAGGTCTTGTGTGACCCTGATTGGCATTCCTTTATATCTAAATTGTCTTTTTCTGGCTTTCTGTAGGATTTTTTCTTTTGTTTGATAGCTTTGGAATTTGGCAATTACATTCCTGGGAGTTGTCTTTTGGGGATTTAGTGTAGAGAGTGTTCTGTGAGCTCTGTCAGTGGCTGTATTGTCCACTTATTCTAGAATCTCTGGGCAATTTTCTTTGATTATATCTTGTATTATGATGTCGAGTTTGCTGTTTATTTCTGGCTTTTCTGGAAGTCCAATTATTCATAAATTATCTCTTCTTCCTCTATTTTCCAAGTCTGTCACCTTGTCAGTGAGATATTTTATGTTCTCTTCTAATTTCTTGGTCTTTTGGCTTTGCTTTATTAATTCTTGCTCGTTGTCTTTGAGTTGCCTGATTCTGACTTTTAAAGCCTGGTTTTCCTTTTCACTTTGGTCAAACTGGTTTTGTAGATGTGTGAATTTCTTTTGCATTATTTCCCACTTTTCCGCCCAGAGGGCTTCTATCTTTTTGATCCTTTCCGATTCAAATTCTTCATGGGTTTGTGGAGAGTTTCCATTTCCTTTGGAAGGTTTCAGAGCTTTTGCTTGTGTTTCCTCTTCTATCTCCTCTGTATTTTGTATTTTTGCTCCATAAAATGTGTCCAAAGTTGCCCCCTTCTTGTTTTTCTTGGAATTTTGGGGCTTTTGTGCTTCTGTGGAGTTTGCCATCTCTATCTGAGTGGGGAGGACTAGCTTTTCTTATCTCTGTCTGGTGTTTGGAGGTTTTAGCCCTAGGCAGATTGTCTGTTCTATGCAGTTGTTGTTCTGTCTTCCTGGGGAAGCCAGGAATTGCTGGTGTTTCAGTGTCACTGCCCTCCTCAGTTCCCTCCCGATGCTTCTCCACTTCTCCATTGCCTTACTTCCACGCTCTGAGCCTGGCTTGGCCCTTTCAGCGGGGTGTTTGTTTCTGTGCCTTAGCCGGCCAGAAGAGCCAGGACTCTGAGGGGGGGAGGGGCCAAGGCTTCTAGGAGCTCTGAGGGCTCCTGATAGGATTAGCTTTCCCTGGGTTGAACTGAGTATGCCCTGAGGCAGGGACCTTCTGTGAGACTCAGATGGAAGGACCCAGCCAGGGGGTTACAAGCTCCCCCCATCTCTCTCTGTTTCCCTGCTGTCTGTGTTGGGTGCCCCCTCGTCTGAGTCAGGTTGTTTTCAGGAAGTGGCCTTCAGAATAGCTGGCCCTGAGGTTCTGAGGTTCCCTCTGCTGCCTTGGACTCGGCACTCTGGGTTGAGGGGGATGGGTCCTGGGACCTTCCTTCTGCCTACCCCTTAGGTCCAAGTGATCTCGGGTTCTGGCTTTTGGGGGGGTGTACCTTTTGATCCAGGTCCAGGAGGAAGATTCCCAGGGTCTATGATGTTGTTCGTTTTGAATTTCGGTGCCCTAGGAGCATATAGTTTGTGTTCGGTAGGGAAGAGTTTCCGGAGATCTGAACTTTAGCTTTCTCTAAGCTGCCATCTTGACCAGAAGGCCCTCCTTCTTTTACTTATTTAAGAAATATTAATATGTAACTACTCTGTGGCACTAGGAGAGGCTGAGCATCGCATAACCCCACAAAATGTAACTTCCTTCACCATCTTCTGTCTCATTCGCTTTGTTCTTGCTTCAGAAATCCATTATCTTCATGATTAGGTAATCTTTTTTATTAAATCTAAATACTACTTGTTATCATTCAAGTTTACTTCTCTATACTCAGTCTTTAGAGGATGTAAAAAAAACTGGGCCATGACGTCTGTGAGAGAATATTTTACAGATTGCAAAATTTCTATTAAAATATTCTTAAGCTTTCTCTAAATGGTAAAATCCAAGTTCCTTTCATCTTTCCTTAGACATTCTATTCCCCCCCCCAAAAAAGCCCTTAATTATCTTTGGAACTCCTTCAAGTTTTCTTCTTCAGTCAGTCAGATAGGAAGGGCATAGATAGGAGATGGCAGAAGAACCCACTCTGGTTAAAATGGAATGCCAGGGGGCATAGCTAAGGAAATACTCCTCTTGAACCAGTTTAGTCTCCTTACTTGTTGATCGTACCACTTCTTGTCCTCCCATCTTCTTCTCTCACTGCATTAGAATATTAGTTCTTGAGGCTTGAGACCACATTTTCCTCTTTCCTTGTATCCCCAGCATGTTTTCTTTCAAATTTCTTTGCATTCACCCAGCATTTGTGTAATCTGCCTGTGAACATAACGGCTTCACCATGTAGGTATTTATATCCTGGTAGTTATTCTCTAGGAGTTTCACATATATGTGTCTTGCCTCCCTAATCAGGCTTTAAACTTCCTGAAGACACATTTTTCTATGATCTCCCTTGTGTTTTTGTATTCTCCTCTGTGTATGGCACATAGTGAGTGATAAATGCATAGTAAAGGAGTCTAACCAATAATGGATATGATGGAAGCTTGTGGCATCATCTCAAGATTCAGGCAGGGCTTACAATAGACAACATTTGGAAGCAGGTGAAGGATATTATGATGATCTCAGTAATCCCTTACTTTACCCCACACATACGTTATTGTCCTTCTTCCAAGCATGCTTAAAATCTCCCAGAATGAGAGCTCTGAAGTGCTACTCCCAGACAGGTCAGTCTTTCTTGGTTCTCTAACTCTAGTGTTAATGGGTTCTTCTACTCTGTGATGTCCAGGGGGTCCCCCTGTCTCTTCTTTTGCAGGGCTGCTGTTACCTGTTGCTCCAGCAATGAAGGAATCAGAACCAGTGCCTCCCTCTATATTGTGTTTTAACTGGGGGAATCTATAGCCTTAGCTCAAAAGAATGAGAGCAGTAGGGATTCAGCTCAGGCATTGCAGAAGCCCAGCAAGAGAGACATGTTTGGAAGCTTTCTGAGCCCCTTACAACAGATCAGCCCAGCCCATTCCTATTCATCATCACAGTAGTCCCAGCACATGTTTTGGGATCATTGGTATATGCTCCTTCCTTGGTCTTGTTCTTTCTTATAAGTCCTGGCATAGCTCAAAGGGAGGTTTGCTTTGTTTCCAGGAGGAATGACTTTAGAGGGAGGTACTGATTCTGACTCCTTCGTTGCTGCAGCAACAGGTAACAGAAGCCCTGAAAAAGAAGAGACAGGAACACCCTGGGTGTTGTTCCAGTTTGCTCCGTCTCTCCCGTTGGACTCTTGGGCTGTTAAGGCCACTAGTAGGTCTCTCTCCACTGCACTACTCCATGTGTGGCACCTCCCTGAAATCCTGCCCTTCTGCATGCCCTTTCTGGGGAGGGCCCAGTGAGCTGATGGAAGGAGAGGGGGGCAGGGCAGCTGGAATGGAGCAATGACAGGGAGTGTAGCAGAGACAGTTCCTACTGCCAAGAAGGAAAACTGAGCCAGGCTGCTTCAGAGAACTGATAAGAGGGAACTGAGAGAGAGAAGGATGGGACTGGGAAAGGAATTTTCCTGAAGTTGCTTCCCTGTCCCATCCTCAGCACCAATGACAGCTCCTATTCCTTCAGACAATTAGTTTCTGTAGATTTAAAGGAAGGAGACAGTATTCCTAGCAATTAACCACTCCTTCCACTGTTCTATCAGTCATCTGAGAAGTTGTGCTAGTGGTCAATTATGGCTAATCAGAATAATGAAGGAAAAGTAAAATGTATGTGGCTATATGATGATATTATTAATTTACCGAAGCAAGGTCACATTCTTGAGGAGGGGTGGGTTCTAATATGTGCTCCCATTTTCTTTTTGAATGGGAATTGTCATTTTATTGCATATAGGAAACTATTGGAAACCATCCTTGACAAAGCAGGTCATAAGCTTAGAGAACTGCCTTAGGCACTGAGGGTAAGTGACTTGCCCAGGGCCACATCGCCTGAGTCAGTCTGCAGCAGGACTTCCTTGACTCCTGGCTAGTTCTTCCACCCCAATCCCAAATATCTTGGCCTAAATTATTCTGTACTGCCATATTTGTTACAATGCTCAATCTATGTGTAAGATATGCATGTCCACATTTCTATTGTATAAGGCTCTAGTAATAAAAAGAGCATCATTGCCAGTCCATAAATATTCAGCTCTTACTGTGCTCAAGACATTATGCTAAGTACTAAGGGGAGATAGGATATATAAGATACCATCTCTGCTTTCAAGAAGCTCATTATCTAGTACGAAATATAAGAAATATGCACAAATAAATAACTTAAAATATGATAAATGTGCCTAACAGAAAATAAGAGAGAAAGAAACAAGAGAGACAGGGAAGAAAGCATTTTGAGGAAAGGGTAAATGGAGGAGGTGGCATTTGAGCTGGCTCTTGAAAGATGGGTAGTTGATAGGTAGAATTTCAATAGACAGACTTGGGGGGCAGGGCAGAAAAGATCTTAGGATCATTCTTTAGAGTTAGAAGAGCCATTAGGGATTGTCTAGTTCAACGCCCTCATTTTACAGATGAAGAGACTGAGGCCTAAAGAAGTGAAATGACTTCTCCAACATCACACAAGTAATAAGTAGCAGAACTTGGATCCAAACTCCAGTCCTCTGTGTGAGTCTATATCCAGTGCTATTGCCGCTATCCTACAACTGCCTTCATGTATTCCAGACACAGAGAGTGGTGTAAGCAAAGGTAAGAATACAAGAGAATATGGGATTATAAGGAAACTAATAAGTAGATCAGTTTGATAGTGCTGAGAAGAGAAAGCATGAAGCAACATTGGAAAAGTGGGTTGAGGCAAAATGGTGGACGTCCTTAAATGTCAAGCCAAGAAATTTAGACTTTATTTGGTAGGCAAAGTTAAGCAAGCAGGTAGGTTTTTGATATGGGGGGTAATATGAAAAAAATAGGTGAACTAAGACAATTAATCTAGCTATGGAATTTGCATGAATTCAGTAAAGGCTAGAGAGATTGAAGACTTTTAAATTTAGGAGGCTGTGGCTATAGGGTAAGATTAAGGACTGGGTTGGGTGGAGGCCATATAATAATCTATAAGTTTTGGTGACAAATCAGATGGGGAAGGAGAATGAAGAATAGTGGAAATGATGGAGACAAAGATAGTTGTTTCCAGACTATGGAGAAGTTGGTGCTATGAACAAACAGAATGGAGAATAGATTTTTTAAGAAGATGATTTTTGTTTGAAACTCATCTTTACCTAAAATATTGGTATGATTTGCCAGCAGAACAACCTGCTGGAAATGTCCAGGAGATAGTTGGACACAATTCTGGAATTCAGGAGGGAGAGTATGGCTAGAGCTATAGATTTGGGCATCACCTAATTAGGTGTATCTACTTATGATGGGAATAAATGAGTTTCCTGGGGAAAGAAAGAGAAGTAGGCTTATTAGAGATTTCTTAAAATCAGAAACATTTCCCTCTCCAAAAAAGGGGATAAGATAAGTTTTCAACTTGAAAGCATGCCTATAAAACTTCCACCAACTCAGAATGTCAAATTTCACCAAGACCACTAAGAAATTATTACTCTATTTCTCCAAGTTCTATTATTGAAAGTGAGGAAAAGGAAAAGACAAAATGGAGTTCTGATATGAAAAGATTCTTTTCTGTCATGATATAATGGGAAAAGCACTGACCTTAAAGTAAAGTAAAACCTGGATTGAATTTATAGCTATGTGAATATAATTGTCACTTGCTTTTTCTAAGCCTCAGTTTCCTCATCATATCACAATGGGATGATCACCTCATCATCACAATGGGGATAGTAATATCTTTGCTTCCATTGTTGTTTTGAAGATCAGAAAAGCATTTTGAAAATCTTAAAGACACAGAAATACCAAATACATATTATTTGTCTCTTTCCTGAGCTTGCAAGGTTCAAGAAACAAGACAAGCTTGAACATGGAATAATGGTTAAATAGATGGGAAACAGTATTCATTGAATCAAAACAACCTTTTTTGTCATTGACAATCAAGTGAAGCTGGTAGACTTTTTATCAGAATAGTGCTTTTAAGTGAATAAAATACATGAGAGTATAAAGAAAAGCCATTATATCAAAAGTTATCAAATTTTTTTTCTTAAAGTTCATATACCTCAAGTTAACAACCTCTAAAAACAACAACAATAAAAAACCTTCACATTTTATTTGTCCTATTGTGTACTTGGAGAAATTTCAATCACCCCGGAAAGGAAATTATTTTGTCCATTCATTTGAGTAAGGTTAGACTAATTTAGGTAGTGCTTTTCTTATGAACCTTTCCTTCGTATTTTCTTCACCTCCCTGCTTTACCTGTCTTCCTGTGGTTCTTACTTTTTATGTGTGTTAGTTTCCAGGCCATCGTATACCAGAGTCAGCTCACAGTTTGTATGAATAGATTGTTAAATTTTCAGGTTTGACAAATGCTACAAATCAAAGTATGATTTGTTGATTTATTAATTGACTAGACTTAAGAAAGTGAGAGAGAAAATGTTAATAATGTAGATTAGAAGTGGAAGTGTGTCAAAGGTGCTTTTTTTCCCTGGGGAGAAGTTGTTAAATATTTGCCAGCACATTCTTGGTTCCCGGATTGGGTCTTGGGCTCAGCCACTCACCTTATCCATGTCATTTTTACCTCTTTCTTTTTGGAAAACTCTTCTATGTAGGAGGTCTGCATGTTGGGATGCAAGCAGTTAGGAAGCATTATCTGGGTTACAAAAGATTCTTTTTTTTTTTTTTTTGAGAAAAACTTTCTTCAAAAGTCCTCTGGCTTAGGGCCAGGTAGGAGAAAAGGTAATTTTGTGTGTGGAATGTTGAAACATGTCAATTTCCCAACCTGGCTACTTCTTACACATCAATATCCCCACACCCTGCAGAAGTTTGCATATTGTATGAAGTATTTGTTTGCTTGGCTTTGCCCTTTACTCTACCAATCTCCTCCCTCCATGCTCTCTTGTCAGTTGTTATTGGATGGCATGACCTGATGTGTCAGGTGCTGAGACAGTCAGAACTGGTCAAGGGATGGTCCCTTTCTGTGGGATAGTTACCTCGAGGCTCAGGGAGGCCCAGAATGAACTGCAGAAATAGAACCCAGGAGCAGAATTCTCCAGTGGTCTCTACTAAAAATTCTTCCTCTCTCTACCCCGAAGGATCTCTCCCAGGCCGGGAGATTCAAAGTTCGGATGACAAAGGCTTGGGAATGCAGCGGATGCAGAGACCTATTAAATTTATTCTCTTCCTATGACCCAAGTTTAAGAAATCCCTTAGGCTTCCCACCTACCTTTTCTCTCTCCCTCTGAGACTGTCTGCCCTTTTGGGATTCTAAAACCCCGCCGTTCTCAGCTGTAACCCCAAGTACCCGAGCTCCCAAACACCCCCACTTCTGAAACTTGGTTTCCTCTCTTCCCATCTATGCCAGTGTGAGTCTCCTACGGGTTAATGATTTAAAGGTGCCAGGACAGGTTATCCTCTGTCCCTCCCCGCCACAAGGAGAGTTAAAGCGGGTCTGTTTATGTAAATCTGCTTGGGGTCAGTCACAAGGATCGAATGGCCGAACTGTTCTACTACGGCCACCTCGATTTCCCTGTTGCACCCGCAGCCGCCTAAGTTTTGTGGGAAAGGACAAGGACGAGGGATAGGGGTGGAAACGAACAGGTGGAGGATCTTCCGGAGCGGAGCTCTGCCTGGCTCCCCCGGGAGCAAACTCAGGTGCTTATCGCATGGACAGCGGGGGTGGTGTAGGTGGGCTCCTGGGACTGGGGAGGAGAGGAGTGGAGCTGAACTGGGGATGTTGGGGGTGGGGTGGAGGTAGGAAGGGTTGGGACCGCCTCACTATTCTTTTAAGGCTGCCCCTGAAGGTATGTGGAGGAGGTGGGGGAAGGGGGGGAGCGGAAAGCTGTAAATGGCCCGGTGGGGGGGGGGGGGATAGTGGCAGGGGGAAGGGGCCTGGAATACCTGGAATGGGGGGTGGGTAGCAGTAATTATCATAAGGGTGTGCCAAGCAATAATTGTCTTTAGAGAGAAGAGCAGTTATTTGGGGGGAGGAATGCGGAATAGCCGTAATTGGAGTTGGGGCAGAGTGAAGAAGTGTGGGGGTAGTATGGGACGGGGTTCCTAGCCCAGCCCCAAGTACCCCAGTAGGTGCTGAGGCAATGTTCTCAGAATTAAATGCACCTTGCACGCTTCCAGCCCGGCCCCCAGCGCTGCAGAGCCCCTCCCCTCTGTGCTGGGGGAGCGACCCCTCCCGGGCGGACTGGACTCTAGCCACTGCTTCTCTCTCTCTTTTTTTGGTACTCTTCGCCCACGTCTTTTTCTAGCCCCCGCTTGGCAGGATGATGGCTCTGTTAGGAAAAAGTGAATGAAGGAGGAGGAGGAAGAAGAGGAGGCGGAGGGAGGCGGCTGCGGTGCTGGCGTTGACTCTGGCGTTGGCGTTGGCTTTGGCGGCGGCTGCAGCTCGAGAAGGAGGAGGTGGTGGTGGAGGAGGAGGAGTAGGGAGCGCGCCTGACTGCCCGGGCCGCACGTCGGGGTCTGGGCGCTCGGCGGCGGCTGCTGTGGCCACTGAAGCAAAGCAGCGCCTCCCCTCTCCCAGAGACCCATGGACAGCTTGCCGGCCTCCGGGGCCAAGCCCCCCAGCGGGTAAGCCGAGGAATCTGGGGAAGCCAGCTCGCAACTTAATTTACTCTTATATCCCTTGCTTTGAGTTTTGATTGCCCCCCATCCACCCTTTGCGCGCAAACAACCACACTTACACACTCACACACACACACATGCACGCGCGCGAGGGTGCCCCTCCTTGCCCTGATCCGGGTTTAGGCGCCGGGTTGGGGGTTGGGGGTGGGGGTGGGACGGGACGGTGTTAATTCAGTTCGCCCCTCCCACTCTAATTTAGCACCGGCCTGAGTCCGAGGGGCCTCGTGGGGAGCAACTTGGTGTGTATTTGTGTACTTTTGTGTTCTGGGGTCGTTTCCCAGGTAACAGTGTCTGGCCCGAGTCTGAGTGCAGTTTGTTGGGTTGTTTTCTTTTAAATGGGATTTAGACAGCCCAGCCCCAACCTCATTATCATCATCGTCCTCAGTAGCAAACACTTAATAATAGAACTCTACACATTGATTGTTCTGAGTGCTTTTATTCCCCCTTACTAAACGACCTTCCCCCAGCATCCCCCCCCCATTTTTGGCAATGGAAGGAAACTTTGGGCACTTGAGGAAAAACCCAGAATCCGTGGTACCAAGATTTGTGGATGCTGGGGAAGAAACCTCCTTTCCTCTTAACTTAAAAATTCTCACACACTACCAGGGCTTGCTAGCTGTATATTGAACTTGCACCTTTGACTCTTGCCCGGCTTAGGTTTTTTCTTTCACCTGTTTTATACACCTGCTCTACCTGCACAAATCTAATTAATAATGATTATGATTGCCTATAGTAGCACTCTCAATCACTGTTCCTCATAAGATGCCTTCATGGACATAGCCTCAACATAGTGCTCCTAGAAGTTCTGAAATCACTTGTTTGGGGGCAAATGTGCTTATGAGTATTGGAAATGGAATGAGTGGGTGGGGATTGGGAGTGCACCTGCTTATGGAATGGGCGCATGCTTTCAGCCCATTTTGCACACTAGCAACTGGACTTGAACATGGGGTAATGGGGGACAGCAGATCTCTTTCTCTCTGCAACTGTCCCCACTGACTCACCAAGGTCCATATGCTGCTGCTGTTGTCCCAGTCTTTCAAAAGGGTTTTCAGAGACAGGAGTTTTCCTTTTCCTTTTTGCCAGGAAAAAGTGAAACAGCGAAACAAATCAAATAATTTTGGAGCTGAGGAATGTTAAGAAGAATTTTTTTCTCAATGCTCTTATGTGGTGTTTACATAATTCCCCTTTGATTGAACAAATCTAAACAAAGAAAAAATGTGGGAAATCCTTTTTAATGAATACACAAAAATTAAATAGGCAAACATAAAAGAGAATTCCCTTTAAATTTGTTTTTTTAATATTCCTTGTCAAAAGGGCAATGAGTTGCAAGAATCATTTTTACTTTTAGATAAAAGAGAAGAAAGGATAAGGAAAAATGAGTCAGTAAAACATTTTAAGGATTTTAAAAAAGATTTCAATGTACAAGAAGCAGTAGGTTTTTAGTAAAGATTTAAGTACATAAAAGTTGTCTAAAGAAATAATTGCTATCTACTTTAGAGACTGTTTTAGATGGGACTCCAGGTCTATGGTAGGAGAGGCGGCATTAACCAGGAAAAAATATAATATTTTTATATTTAAATGACAACAGATACACAATGTAATATGACATCCATTTGGAAGTTCTTTTGGAGTGTTATTAATTACCAGTGTTGGTAGATTCTGGCCTGCCCTCTCCCAGTCATATCCCAACTGTAATTGGGTGATTTGTATGTTGGAGTTGATTTTATAGGAAAGGAAGAGATGTTCTTAACTCTTCTCCACTCCTTTCCTTTCTGCCTTTTTAGGATGTGAATCTATTTGTTTGAAGACATTCAATATATAGGGGTCAAGAAAACATGAGATTGTTTATTTTTTTTAATTGGGGGCTAACTTTTTGACTAGTGGTTTTGTTGAGATGACCTCAATTCTTAGGTATTAAAGGTCAGCTTAAATAAAATTGTCCAAAGGAATCCTTTAATGTAGTTACTCTAAATTAACAGCTCTTTATAAAGATAGACAAGGTATTGAATACTGAGTGATAATGGGAATGAAGATAGAGTTCTTCTATTCATTACTTTAAAAAAAATTTTTATTTGTTACTTTGCTGATTAAGGAGATAGCAATTGCTATAGGTATAGGAACAATTCTTTCTGCTTGATATTTCAACTGTGGATTAGAAAGTCTTTAAAAATCAATTAACTCTTTTTTATCTGCATGATGAGAATTGATTTGCTTGATTTTCCAGAATCTCTCCAAATCTTTATGGGTGGAGAATGCTGGTGAAAGTCTCTTTGTGTATAGACAGCATAAATCAGGGAGAAAAAATATTATTTAATTTAGGAAATGTATAACTAGATTGCAAAAAGAAATGTGTCTCTACATGATGATTAAAGTGAATCATTTTATTTAGGAAAAGAGCTTGATTTTGATTATTGTATTGCTGAATAAACCTTACGAAAATTACCTTTAGGGTTCTTTTTTGTTTCAAATGTATCTAGTTTTCAATTATTTTGACAGTGGACAATTTATAAAATGTTTCATTGAGGTAAATGACATGACTTCTTTACTGGAGATACCTAGAAAAATTCTTGCTTTCGTCAGACCATTTTCAAAAAAAGAAAAGAAAAACAACTTACTGGCGTTTCAAGGTCATGTTTAGAGAGTTTTACAGTTTAATTTCTATTTTTTGCTTTACTTTATTGAATTGGCATCAAAGAAAACTAATAAAATAAATTTGTAAGATCTTCAGGAAACATTGGGAAAATAGGAAGCATTGCTTTTAGAGTACTTGTAACAGTTGAGAGAACCAAGACTATTTTCTAGAATGTCTATTTACTACAGCATATACTTTTTAGGGCATCAATCTTTAAAGTATGGTCTGTGCACCCCCTGGGTATCTTAGACCCTTTCTGGGTGCATCTATGAAGTCAACACCATTTTCATAGTAACACAAAAACATTTTAATTTCCAGTATGCTAACTGTTAATAGATGCAAAGCTCTTGGGAGGGGATTCCCCACTTCAAATCCTGACTGCAAAAAGCTTGAGAACTGCTGTTTTGGGATATCTCACATGTAAGTTGTACCTGGAAGGCTGGTAGTTTAACAAAATAGTTTTATTTCTATATTATGAGTGTGTGTTTTTGGGTAGTATAGCAGGTTGTAACTATATAAATGCTAAAACAGCTGGTGAATTTGGTGGATAAAACAACTGCTCAGTTTAATGAAGTAATGAGCAAGAGAGCAATATTCAGGATGTCAGCCAGATGGGACCTGGTAGATCACCCTGTGTAACCTCTCAATTTTTTCAAGGGACTAAAAGAGGTCCAGAGAGGTGAGATCAGACTGGATGTTTGACCTACATTGCTGAAGGACTGTAAATGTATTCTTTGTATGAATTTAATTTTTCTTTTCTGATTTTTTTGGAGCTCAAATTATTCTATTTTCAGGTTGATAAAAGTGGAAAATTTTAGACTTTTCTTTTTAATCATTAGGTATATGTAAAAAGCCTGTAATTATTTATAGTGGGGAAAGTCTATAAAAGTTTAGTTTTCCTTAAAAAGAGGGACAAAAACCATAATAGTAGGAATGATTGTAGTAATTATTATATTCACATTTAACAACAATGATAATCATAACTAGTCGAGTGTTTCAAAGCTGTACTTGTTTGCTTTGTGGTTACAGGGTCAACAAGTTGGATAATACGCTTCCATTCTTTCAAAAGATCTGGAGGTTATTGATTGAATTAGCTATGTTGTTTTTGTGTGCCCCCCCCCTTCCCCTTTCTGAAATTTGGTTACATAAGTGCTATTGTTAAAAGGAATTTGCTATTTTGAATACACTTTCTTTACTCCTGTAAATTGTCTTGACCAGTAAATTTGTGAATAGTGAATTCAGATGTGGCTAGATCTGAAGAATAGAAGAGACCTGGTGAATCTTATCCCTACATTAAAAATTATGACTTGAGAAGTTGGATCCTTTGCCCCTATGCAGTTTTTTAACTGATTTCATTGATCTTACATTAGGTAAATTTGTCTTTGAATACATTCTGGGTTTTCTAATGATTGTGCAAAAGTGAACAGACTGGAATGTAATGAGAAATGCATATGGGGTTATTAGGAGAATTTTGACCATCCCTCTGGCTGTTCTAACATTCTGAAATATCTTTCTTCATATTTCTGAGTCTTTCTTCATGTTTTGAAGAGGCAGCACAAATATTGAGCAGGATTATTTTTAAGTTGGATTCTAAACAAATGATAACAAATTTAAAGCTGAAAGGTACTGCAGAAGTCAGTTCATTCAACTCTCATTTTACTGATGAGGAAATTGAGGGTCAGAAACCAAATGATTTGACCAAGGCCACACAATAATAGATAGCAGAACCAAGCAGAACCAAGATTCTGGATCCTAAGCAGATTTTATCCTAAAATAATCAGCAAGTATATAATCCCAGAGTTTCCTCAAGTTTCTCCTCATCTTGCTTTCTACAAGAAACTTTTCCTAATTCTGTGTGTGTATATTGATAGAATTCAAGTTCCCAGAGGGCAGGACTTGCTTCAAGTCAAGTCAAAAGCCTTTTTTTTCCCTCTATATCCTACAGCATCAAGCAAAATGCCAGGAACATAGTAGAGACTTGATAAAGGCTCATTGATCCATTCTGTTCTTCAGCTTGGAAATACTGAAGTGTCCAGAGAAAAGGAATAAAAATAAAACCTTTGTGTTACAGATTTTCCTAAGACTTCCCATTAGCAGACTTGATGTTTTCTTTTATGAACTGTAGACTCTAAGTTCCATGAGAACAGGGAATTTATTTTTTTTATCCGTAGCAACAGACTTTTATATATGATAAGTGCTTAATAACTTTGTTATTTAGAAAAGATCTAAAGGAGATTTAAAATACATTATGAGATATACCCATCCGGCACTTAGCATGGTGCCTGGCATAGAGTATGAACTTAATAAATATTTATTGATTGATATAAAGTAATCTTATGAATGTGCTATAGTTGATAAATAATCTCTTGTATTATGACTTTCCATAGTCTGTCTCTAAACTACCTTTCCAGTCTTATGCCGTTGTTTTCCTTCACAAACACTCAAACTGGCCTTTTGCCCATTGCTTGTCCTTAGTATTTCATCTGCCTTTGGCTTAGGCAGGGTTGTTTCTCCATGTCTGGAATGTTTTCCTTCCTCCTCATCTTTTTTTCAGAAAACCCCTGCCTTCCTTTAAAACACACTTCAGCTGTCCCCTTCCTGATCTTTCCTCCAGGGTATTCTGCTCTCTCCCTTTAGAAATTACTGTGTTAGGGGTCAGCTGGGTGGCTCAGTGGATTGAGAGCGAGGCCTAGAGACTGGAGGCCCTAGGTTCAAATTTGGCCTCCAATACCTCCAAGCTGTGACCCAGGTCAAATCACTTAACCCCCATTTCCTAACCCTTACCACTCTTCTGCCTTGGAACCAATACTCAGTATTGATTCCAAAGGGAAGGTAAGGGGGAAGGAAGGAAGGAAGGAAGGAAGGAAGGAAGGAAGGAAGGAAGGAAGGAAGGAAGGAAGGAAGGAAGGAAGGAAGGAAGGAAGGAAGGAAGGAAGGAAGGAAGGAAGGAAGGAAGGAAGGAAGGAAGGAAGGAAGGAAGGAAGGAAGGAAGGAAGGAAGGAAGGAAGGAAGGAAGGAAGGAAGGAAGGAAGGAAGGAAGGAAGGAAGGAAAAATACTGTGTTAATTGATGTTTACTTATCTCTATATACATACTCTATTCCTCTTACCATTCTATATCCTCCTCATCTCCAGATTGTAAGTTTTTGAAGGCAGAGATCATTTCCCTTTGTGTGTGTGTGTGTGTGTGTGTGTGTGTGTGTGTGTGTGTGTGTGTGTGTGTGTGTGTGTGTGTGTGTGTCTTCTGTACCTACCACAATGTTGGAAGACTCTACTCATATGTGCTTAATAACAAATAAAATCATATGCTACAAATTATATTGAGTTTTTATATTTTGCCTTTAGGATGAGAAGAACTTTGCTCTTACTAACTTTTAAATGTATCTTTTTTTTTTGCAAATATACAGCAAGTCCTTGCATTTTCTTTTATTTTAGTCAGTTTTAATTTTCAGCTTCCCATTTTCTTCCTTCCTTTGTTTTTTTCCCTACATTATTTCACCCAGGTCATGCTCTATTTTTCTGGCTTTCAAGAGGGTAATGTACAGTATTCTCTTCAATATTGTTTTCCCTTAGTCTTCCCATTTTCATTTTATTCAGTCTTTATTTTAAATTACTTCTTCTGATATGGTATAAAACTTTTCCCTCACATGTAATTTACCATTACTGGGAAGTGTTGTTTCAGGCTATTCATGTTGATAATCATTGTTTTCAAGATTTATTCTGTAGTGAAGGACTCAAAGTCTCTTGATCCTATAAAATGATATATCAAAGTGTCATGAATTCCCAAACAACAGCAAATCTAACCTAAAAGGAGAGCGTGTCTCTTTGCAAGAAAAGAATCTTCATGTATTTTATTGACATTCTATTAATTAGTCCTACCTAGGCTGCTTTGTAATATCTTATGTGTTTTGACTAGTTTATATTTAGTCCTCTAACTAGATAGTGATTTTAGAAACTGGAGATGCTTTTAAACCTTTAGAAGAGAAGACTTAAGTGATGATAACAGATTATTTCTCAATCATGCCTCTTGAACTCATGTCAACTTTGTTATCCCACTCTTCCCAGAATTGGATTTTGTCTCGGGCTTTGTCTGTTAGGTGAACTTTTTACTTGTCTTACCCAGAACCAGACTTTGATGCCACTTCCCAGCCATTTCCAAACCATGATACCACAAGAGCTCTTCTCCTCATACCCATTTCCCTTTATGTGTTATCTTCCCTCACTGGAATATAAGTTGTGCTTACTTGTATTAGTGTTTAGCACTATACCTGGCACATGGTAAATGCTTAATAAATAATTTTTTCCTTCCTTCAGTCAATCAATTAATTAGCTCTTATTAAGCTCCCTTCATTCTCATCCAGTATGTGAAAGGACCCTCTAGAGGAAAAAGATGTACTTATTCTCTGTTGCTTTACAAAATGGAACAAAGAGCAATAGGTCAACACTATTGGGAAGGTAATTTTGATTGATGTAATTACAGCCAGGAAGTAACTTTCTAACAGAAAGAGATGTTCAGAAATGGGCCACACTGCCCACTTATAGAAATTAAATTCCTTATCCCTGGAAGTATCGAAACAGAAGTTAGTTGAGTGACAACCTGCCATGTAGAGAAGATTGAATCTTTGAGGATTATCTTAGAGATCATTTGTTATGACTGTTATAGGAAAGAAAATCATAATTTCTGTAGGTCAAATCCAATTATAATAAACACCAATGCAAAGATAGTTTTAGAGAAGAAAAAAATCCTCCTCCTCCAAGAATATATATATTTTAAGTAGAAACTGATAGAATAAATTCAAATACAGCAAAAGGATCTGGACAAATCTGTTAAGTATTGCAATGAGATTTTTACCCATATTTACTCATTAGCTCTCTACACTACTCATTGTACTATACTCCTATACATATTGTAGTTTTCAAAAAAAAAATTTTATTGGAACTCTTTATTTTTACATTAGTGTTTTACTGATTTCTCCTGCCTCTCCTTTCATAATATAGAAAAATCCTATGATATTTATCATGATTTCTCCTGATCATCCCTCTAGTTAATAATAGTACTCCTAAATAACAAAATGCATATAGTATGTGTGTGTCTGTTGTGTACCTGCTTATATGTTTATATATTCTATCCCTTCAGTAGACTGTAAGTTCCTTGAGTGCAGGAGCTGTTTCATCTTTGTCATTGCACCCTTGGCACCATGCCTGTCACCTAGCTGGCATTTAATGAATAATATTCACTTGTTTAGTGAAGAAAGTTGGTTCATAGCTAACTTTAAGCCAAGGGAAAATAATTCTTTCTCTTGTATTTCTTTAATGTAACCCAGCAGAAGCGTGTTATGTTTTAGTAATTACTGAAATTTAAAGACGAAGTTTTGCAGAGGGTTAGACTAGATGGCTTCTAAAGAGTTTTCTAGATATATGTTTGTGATCCTGTGGCCCAAGTGTATTGTTAAATTAAAAAAAAACTTCTGGGATAGTTTCTATCACTTCCCTCTCTTTACTACTTAATAATACATTTTTAAGAAATACATGTTTACCTGGTAAGGATTGGAAATCCTTACCTCAGATCAAAATGCCCTTTTTTTTCATTAAATTATTAAAAATACTTCTATTAAAGAGGGGCAGAACTAGGTAGTAGAATGAGCTCTAGTATTCTGGTGAAAGAGATTCTGGTAACAACTCTCGTTTCCTCATATGTAAAATGAGGACATTAGAATGAGTCTGTTCTAAAGTCCTTACCAACAATAAAAATTATTTTGTTTGTTCACTGATGATAAAGTGATTAGGAATATAAGAAACATATTTACTTCTCTTCTTTATTTGGAACCTCTTAAAGTGACCGGTCTTATCTGGGATCCTGGATTATATAAAAATAATCAAATCCTATGGGACTGATTCATTTTGTTTTCCTGGCATCCCATGGTCTGTGATGCTAGCTCTGCATAGGCAGATTCTTGGAGGCTTTCAAGACTAGTGGTCATGTTACTTGGAATGAAATAGGACTTTACTTAAAGTAGCCATTTTTCTGACACTGAGGTGGAATCAAAGCAAGTTGTGGAATGTTTATATGTTGGAGAGAATGGGATAGAAGAATTATTTTTAACTGACTTTTCCGTAATTTCCATATTTATTCCCAAATGTCTTTGATAGGACCACCAGAAAATACTAATCCTTGAAGTTCTTCAAACCATTAATTCTGCAGGTGCCAAATGACTTAGAACTCAGCTGATGAATGCCTCTCCTATGGCCAGTTCTTGGTACAAGAAAAGGCATCTGAGCTCAAATCTTTTGGCACACTCTAAGCAGTATAAACATCTCTGTGATTCACCACATTAGCAGTTTTATCTCTGATATGGTAATTCACAAATCGCCTCTAGAAGCTTAATGTTCCTTAGAGAAAATACATTACTTCGATTTGGCTGCCCTAAAACCTGAGAGAGCCTCCCTTATAAGCCTGGATACAGAATGCTTTGTAAATGTCATTCTAGGAGAAAAAATAATTGCTGTATATAATCAAGCACCTACTACTTGCTAGCTCCTAAAGGATGGAAATATATGTGTGTGTGTATGTATGTGTGTGTGTGTGTGTATACACACTCTCTTTCTCTCTATTTATATATATATATATGCATATATATATATATATATAGAGAGAGAGAGAGAGAGAGAGAGAGAGAGAAAGAGAGTGTATATATAGAAAGAGAGAGAGAGAGAGAGAACATTCCAGACATAATGCTCAGAGTCTGTCTGTGTTTGTAGATGGGGTATCTTGTAGAAAGATCCAAAAGAAGGCCAGCTTATAAAAGGCTTCAAATCCTATATAGAGGGTGTTATATTTGATGCTGGGGCTTATTGAATTGTTGGGGAGGGGGGGAACATGTTCTGTCCTGCACCTTGGGAAGATGCATTTGATGAGTAAGTGTCCTTCCGAATGAGAAATTCACTTTAAGTGTGACTATCTTTTCCATGACTAAATATCATAGATTTTAACAAGGTAGGACTACCATATTTCCCCTTAATAAAGTAATACCCAAGTAGTTTCTAAAAATCAATTCAACGTAATGGACTTCTCTACTAGCAGCAATGCAATGATCCAGGACAATTCTGAGGGACTTAGAAAGAACTGTGGGAGCAGAAACACAGAAGAAAAACAACTGCTTGACCACGTGTGTCAATGGGGATATGATTGGGGTTATAAACCCTAAATGATCACGCTATCAATCATATGGATCAATAATATGGAAATAGGTCTTGACCAAAGACACACGTAAAATCCATTGGAATTGTGTGTTGGATATGGGAGGGGGTTTGGGGAAGGGAAAAGAAAGAACATGAGTTTTGTAATCCTGGAAAAATGCTCTAAATTAATCAATTAAATAAAATTTAAAGTAAATTAAAAATAAATAAAAATAAAAATCAGTTCAAGTTTGTAGCTGAGAACAGGAAAAGAGGGAAATTTTTCTTCAGAATATGTGTAAATTGGCATTATAATAATAGTAAATTATCAATAGTAAATAATGAGAATAATAGTAAACTGTTAAATGAGCCATGTGCCACTAAGGGAAAAACCCAAGTCTTAAGGAGTTGATAATTTAGCCCACAAAAGTCTTATCCTGCTGCTGCCACCTGGCAGAAAGACATGGCACTAGGCTCTCTGAGGCTGACCTTGGACAGGGCTTTACCGAGCAAGAAGGGCTTTTGGATTTTGTCCTGCCTAGTTGATCCTGAATATGGTCAACACTGGAAGCTTTGCTACCAGACCCTAACCTTTCTTGCTTTACTAACTCATAAATTAGTTCGAGTAATCTGGGAAATCATGCAGGAGGTTCAGTGATGTCCTTTAAAAAATGTGATGAGAAGTAAAACCTCTAGTCTGCATGTATAAAAGCTAAATTCTGGCACATCACTAATGTGAAGTGACAGAGTGTATTCCCAAATGAGATCTGGCAATCTTTACTCCCATTACCTAATAATTTGATTATTGAATAAGTAAGTATTAGAGTCTTCATTAAGAAGTGTTAGCATATAAAAAGAGTAATAATTTATGTTTGTATTTACTTGTTTGTTCCTGTGGTTAATTGATGGGTTTTAAAAAACACAGTCTAAGAGCTAGTGCCCTGATTAAGACAGTCTCAATTAGTCTATTAACGATTAGTTTTTAAAATGCATTGGCTTACATAACCAAAATGTACAGATTTGCATGGAATTGGTGCTTCATTTCAATTAAAAATTGCCTCCCATGGATTATATTTCACATAATGCCATTATTAAATCATTATACTAAAAATGCATTGGCTCAATTGAAATCCATTTTTTAAAACCTGCTCAACAGGAAAATATCAATTTTGGCTGGTGGAAAACACATTGTTGGTATAATTCTGAGTGACTTGGACATCTTCACTCCCAATGAATCCATGCCTCTTCTGCTTTGGAGCATTTTGTGATTGCTGCATAGTTATATGCTTAATCCAGAAACACTTATAGAGGAAGCCTTCAAGTTAAATTTAATTAAGTTCAACAAAATTATGAAGTACCTACTGGGTACCGAGCATTGTGTGTGTGAAGGGATAAAGAAGTACTTAGACAAGACATACTCTTATCTCAATAAGTGCAGATAAAGATTGAAATGCAGAAAAATGCCCATTCCTATTAAAAATACCAGTGAAAATTGGAATAAATGGAAGTTTCTTAAAATTATAAGTAGCATCTTTTTAAAACCATCAACAGGCATTATCTATAACAGGTATAAACTAGAAGCCTTCCCAGTGAGATCAGGAGTGAAGCAAGGATGCCCATCATCACCACTACTATTCAATATTGTATTAGAAATGCTTGCTATAAGTCATTCCCCAATTGATAAATGTGCAAAGGACATGAATAGGCAATTTTCAGATTAGAGAAATCAAACCTATTAATAAGCACATGAAAAAGTGCTCTACATCTCTTATAATCAGAGAGATGCAAATCAAAGCAACTCTGAGGTATCACTTCACACCTAGCAGATTGGCTAACATGACATCAAAGGAAAGTAATGAATGCTGAAGGGGATGTGGCAAAATTGGGACTGAAAATAATGCACTTGCTGGAGGAGTTGTGAATTGATCCAACTATTCTGGAAGGCAATTTGGAACTATGCCTAAAGGACACTAAAAGACTGTTTGCCCTTTTATCCAACCATACCACTGCTGGGTTTATACTCCATAGAGATAATAAGGAAAAAGACTTGGACAAACTTATTTATAGTTGCACGCTTTGTGGTGGCAAAAAATTGGAAAATGAGGGAATTCCCTTCAATTGGGGAATGGCTGAACAAACTGTGGTATGTGCTGGTGATGGAACACTATTGTGCTCAAAGCAATAATGAACTGGAGGAATTCCATGTGAACTGGAATGACCTCCAGGAAGTGATGCAAAGTGGAAGGGGCAGAACCAGGAGAATATGATACACAGAGGCTGATACACCGTGGCACAATTGAATGTAATAGACTTCTCCATTAGTGGCAATACAGTGATCCAAGATAATTCTAAGGGATTTATGAGGAAAAATGCTATCCACATCCAGAGAAAGAACTGTGGGAATAGAAATACAGAAGAAAAACAACTGCTTGATCACATGGTTGATAGGGATATGATTGGGGATGTAGACTGTATGTAAGTGATCACCCTACTGCAAATATTAATAATATGGAAATAGATCTTGATCATTGACACATGTAAAAATCAGTGGAATCACTCATTGGCTATGGAAGGGAGGTGGAAGGAGGGGAAGGAAAGAATATGAATCATGTAACCATGGAAAAATATTCTAAAATAATTGATTAAATGAATAAACTTTTAAATATGCTTGCTACAGCAATGAGAGAAGAAGAAATTGAAAGAATTACAATAGTGAGGAAACAAAGTTATCACTCTTTGCTGATGATCTGATGGTAGTATGATAGATGATAGATGGAGTATCAACAAGAAAACTAATTGAAATAATTAAAAACCTTAGCATAGTTGCAGGATATAAAATAAACCCACACAGATCATCCGCATCTCTTTATACTACAAATAAAGTCCAATAGCAAAGATAGAAAGAGAAATCCCATTTAAAATGATTGTAGAGAGTATACCTTGGAGTCTACCCATGAAGACAAACTGAGGAACTATATGGACGTAACTATGAAACATTTTTCAAACAAAGTCACATCGAAACAACTGGGAAAATGTTAATTGTTATGGGGCTAAATCAATATAATAAAAATGACAATTCTTCCTAAATTAATTTACCTATAAAGTGCTATACCAAACTACCAAAAATTATTTTATAGAGTTAAACAATAAATTTAAATGGACTAGCAAAAAGACCTAGAATATCAAGGGAACTAGTCAAAAATATGAAGGTGGCTTATCTCTAACAGCTTAAATTGTATTACAAAGCACCAACATTCAAAACAATATGGTCCTGGCTAAGAAATAGAGTAGTGGATCAGTGGAATAGATTACATACTGTGAATCTTGAAATTTCTCAGACTTGTGAATGTTAAAAATTTCCCCATCGGGGAATTCTCAATTGGAACAATTCCCTACTGGGAACATTCCACATTTGGATGTGAGAACTCTACTTGGATCAGAAATGGGAGGATCTCTGCTCCACAGGTACTTGGGACTACTTTGGGGGAGAAAACTCCTTGCTAAACAATGAAAGTACTTTAACCCATACTTATAATGAGGCAAAAAGTTCTTTAAGCCATGCCTATTTTTAGAAGTAATACAATGGGGTGCTAAGCATCTATTAAAGGTCAGGCAACTTGTAAACTTGCCAGGAGCAAAGAGGTGAAAACTTATTCAGAAGTTTTTCTGGTTCAAACTTACTAAAGGGATTAGTCAACCCAGCAGTGAATTCAGAATGGGCTGTCCCTTGGAAAACGTCTACTGTGATTGGTAGATGGAATTAGGGGAGGCGACATAGGAGAAAACCCCCTATATAAGAAAAAGCAGAATCTCTTGAAGAACAATCCTTTTGAGGAAGCTCTTATGAGGATCACTTGAGGAAAATCCTTTTGGAAAATGCTTTTGGAGGATCACTTGAGAGGCTCTGGAGAAGGGAAGCTCTTGGAGGACAATCTCTAAGGAGGTCTCGCTGGAGCTCCTCTGAGGGTACTCTGTCCCTCTGGAGGCTCTTGAGAGAGGCCCTTTGAAACAGTCTCTGGCTGGAAGGCTCTTTGAGGAGGACTCTGGCTGGAACTCTCTCTGAGGAGACTCTGTCACTAGAATCCTTGCTTAGACAGACCTTGTGGTGAGTGATAAAAGACTGACTGACTGATCTCTCCCTCTTAAGACTCAGGCCTAGGCCATGTTGGCTTAAGGCCCTTCGTACTTATTTCCTTTTTCTCTCTTTCTCTCTTTTCTTTGATTCCTCATTGTATTATTAATTAAATTCTCTATAAAACCCAGTTGACTTGGGTATATTTGAATAATTGGGAATATTTCCCTGGGGACCACCTTATATTTGATTTTAAAACAAGACACTGTAGTGAAAACATATTTTCTGAGGTCAAATTTACTCACCCACTCTTATATCTACTACAATTTATAACTTCCACTATTTTACTCACTACAGTTTATGACCCTCAACCATTTTAACTATTACAGTTTATGGCATCCACTCTTTTTAAATGCCACAGTTTACAGCTCCAACCAGTTTAACTATTACAATACGCAACATGCAGTAGTCATTGACCATAGTAACCTATCATTTGATAGACCAAAAGATCTAAGCTCTTGGAAGAACTATTTGACAAAAAAGCTAGGAAAACTGGGAAACACTCTGGCAGAAACTAGGAATAGACCAACGACTCACACCATATCCCAAGATAAAATAAAAATGGATACATGATTTAGAAATAAAGAGTGATGCAATAAACAAATTAGGAAAGCACAAAATAATTTAACTGTCATATCTATGGATAAGGAAAGGATTTATGACCAAACAAGACAGAGAACATTATGAGATGCAAAATAGATAACTTTTGCTACATTAAATTAAAAAGGGTTTGTGCAAACAAAACCAATCCACCAAGATTACAGGGGAAACAACAAACTGGGGGGAAAATTTAAAGCAAGTATCTGACAAAAATCTCAACTATATAGCAAACCAAACAAGGCAAATTTGTAAGAAAACAGGATGTTCCTCAATTGATAAATGCTGAAAGGATATGAACAGGTTGTTCTCAGATTATGAAATTATAACTATCTATATATGAAAATATATATGAAAATGTGCTCCAAATCACTGTTAGAGAAATGCAAATTAAAACAACCAAAATACTACTTCTTACCAATCAGACTGGCTAATATGACCAGAAAGGAAAATAATAAATATTTATATTTATATATATATACATATATATATATATATATATAAATAATTAGAGGGAATGTGGAAAAATTGGGACACTAATACTCCAGTAGAGCTGTGAACAGACAACCATTCTGGAGCACAATCTGGAACCATGCCCAGAGGGTCATAAAACTGCATTCTGTGTGACCCAGCACTACCACTATTAGGTCTGCATTTCAAAGAGCTCAGAGATAGGGGAAAAGGACCTACTTGTACAAAAATATTTATAGCAGCTCTTTTTTGTGATGGCAAAGACCCAGAAATTGAAGAAATATTCATCAATTAGGGAATGACTGTATAAGATGTGATTTGTAATTGTAATGGACTACTGTTGTCCCATAAGAAATGATAAACAGCACAATTTTAGAAAAACTTGGCAAGACATGAAGTAGATGAAAAGTAAAGTGAGTAGAAGCAGGTGAACATTGTATGCAGTAACAGCAATAATGTATGATGATTAGCTGCAGATGACTTTATTATATGAAATACAAGCATCTGACACAACTCTAAGGAACTTATAATAAAAAAAGCCTATCCAACATAATAGAAGACTCTGATGGAATCTGAATGCAAATTGAAACATACCATTCTGTTCATTTTCCTCGTGAATTTGTCTCTAGTATATATGATGTATTTCTTCTTTCACAACATGCTGGACATGGAAATATGTATTATATTTACACATGCTGTCTTGGGAAGGGAGAGCAGTAGAAGGGAGGGAGAGAATGTGGATCACAAAATGACAACAATTATTAAAATTCTATCTACATGTAATCTGGAAGAAAATTTTAAAAATAGAGGCGGGAAAACACTTAATCTGAAATACCTATTCACTTAAATCCAGTCAGGCCAGATGGTATCTCTAAGTGTAGCAGAGAAATTCAAAACAGTTTTGTATGAAATTCAAGGAAAAAGATCAAGGAAAACTTCATGAAAGAGAATAACTTTGATAAGGAAATACATGGTGGCCTCATTAAATTTGTAAATGACATAGAGTTGGATATTATAATGATCTCATTGGATGATGATTAGAATCTGTGAGAACTAGGCAGGATAGACATTTGGGCTGAAATTTATAAGATTGGCTTTAATAAGGATATAAGAAAAGTCTTTCCTAAAATAAATGGACTTTATCAATTATAAGATAAAGCAGACATGGTTAGATCATAGTTATAATAAAAAAGAACTGAGGACTTTGGTTTGATTTGAGACTGCAACTTAGTTGATACCACAAGAGTCTCTCTTGAAGAAATTGAAAGACTTATAAAAATGAGTTAGACTTGTTTTGTTTAGCCCCAGAGAATAGAACAAGGAACAGTAGGTAGAAATTGTAAAGAGTAAAATTTAAGCTTAATGTCAGGAGGAATTTCCTAAAAGTTAGACCTTTGCCGAAGTGGAATGGGCTAACTGAGAAGATAGTGACTTCCCCCACATTGAATATCTTTCAGGATAGGCTAGATGACAGACTATTCAGTAGGTCTCTTGTGTAAGTTTCTGTTTAAACTATAAACTTTTATAAATGGTATTCTGAATAAATTTGAATAAATTATATATTGAACTAATTGACCACTGAGGCTCTTTCCAACTCTGAAATTTTATGTTTCTGATTCTGCAACGGCATTTGAGTTGGACTTTTAAAGATGGCCTTAAATTCAACAAAGAAGGAGAAAATGGATATTGTAAGGAATATTGCTGTGACCCATTCTTCAACTCATAGCCTGCCAGGTAAGTGGAAAAGTACAGGACTTGTAAAAGTTATAGGCAATAATCCAAGTTGGCCTGGAACTTCTGGATATGAATAAGTAGGTATAACATTAAGTAAGGAAAGGTTGTTAAAATTTTTTTAGTTTAGAGCAAAGAATCATTTAAATGGTATAAAATGACAATTTATTTCTTTTCACGATTAGAAAACTTCCCATTTTATGGATCATTAATTTTTAGTTTCCATTTTATAAAAAAATTGCATTAGAATTATAACTTACATTGTTTGCCATCATGGTGGATTATTTTGACATTGGCCTTTTTCCAGTGGGTTGTTTTTGGCATGGCATATTGCCTAAACTGTGGTACTGATATAGGATAGCAGATGAATTAGAATTGTTATATCAATAATGAATTTACTTTGTTTTTACAACATAATTTTCTGAAAGATAAACTTTATTTGCTAATAGAAAAGTGGTTATTGTCAATACATAGTCTAGAGAATGAGTTATGACTGCTTGTAACAGTGAATATTGAACTTCAGAAAAATTGAAAAAAATAATTTTTATTAATTTAATTTAATTTTTTAAAAAAACTTTAATTAAAATGTGTAATGGCTTCAGACCCAAAAGCTATAAGCTAGAACATTATGGTATAATTTTTCAGTTAGTGTTCTTTTTATCCATACAATGAAGGGTAATAATTTGTGTTAAACAGGATACATTCTGCTTCAATCAAGGCCAATTAGCAAGTAAAAATATATTTAAATTCCATCTCCTTGCTGTGGGACAGGGATTCAGCTTCTTCTGATGTTTTTACTGGCTTCAGAAATCTAACAAAGGTATAAAATCTTAAACTAACATATGATTATCCTTTGGGAAAAAAGTAGTTAGAGATAGAATCCATCAAATTGCTGATTATTTTCTCTTATACTTGGTTTCATTTTGTATATTAACCAGTCAGTATTTATTACACATGTTAGAGCTGAAATCATTTCACTCCTGGGCTTGACCATCACTGGGGTCTAATCCCTGGTGATAAATTTTAACTTTTAAGAGAGGCACTACCATGCAGTTTGATATTATTCTGACCTAAAAGATTGATTGGATTTAAGTACTTATCCATTTAGTTAGCAGGGAATGACTTAAGCACTGAGGAGAATGAAGCTCATTGTCCTCAGATCATTTTAGAAGCCATTTTTGCTGTATATTATCTGTAGTATTGTGGAATGGGTTTGGACCCATTAGTGTGTTACTACTCACATTAAGAAACATTTGTGGGTCTTATCCTGCAATCATTATCCCCAGATTGTATTTATTAAGCACCCACCTGGCCATGAATCAGTTGGCCTGTTAAACTCATAAAAATTGCAGAAACTAGCTTCCATTGTATTGTCAGTGACTCATCTAGGGTCTGTGAAACTGGAATATCACTTAATTTTTTCCTTCTGGGTTGATAACTGCTCCCCAGAGTTGAACTCTTCTATTTTTCATTTATTCCTATAGATATCATTCTTCTCTCATCAGTTTCTGATTTTCATTGACAATATAGGTCTTCTTTGGGAGTAAAAAAAGAAAAATGCCTTCTGTCTATTTAATTTCCAGTTATTGGCCCAGAGAGAGGATTGGTATTCAAACATGGCATCCTAAATGGCAAACCCAGAGAAAGATGATCTAATGAAATGTGTTTTTTTAGACATTCCCTCTCTTTTTCTGAACTGCTAGTTATAAATCATAGAGTGTATTTTTCTTTCAGAGCTTAGCCTTTAGGTTACTGGAAAGCGATGGATAACTTGTTTTTTAATCATAGACAAACATATCCAAAGAAGAGTTATTTGTCATCTTCATGAAAATGTGCTAGTAAAATATTTACACATACTAAATGTATTGATCAAATGTTCAATAATTCTTTACTCCCTTTGGGACCCTCTCTTCCTTTTTCTTTTTCTGTTGGTTCTTAGTCATCACCATCATCTTCTTTTTTTTCCTCTTCTTACCCCTCATCTTGGGAAGAAGGGGATGTTGAAGGTCAAAAATTTTCTACCTTTTGACTACTTTAACAGGTATAGAATCCATGCCATTACCATGATCCACCAAGTATCCCAAAAGGTTGATATTAGAGTATAAAGACTTTTCCCAAAGCCTATTTTAATTTAAAAGATAAATTTTTAGAGATATGTGTGACCCATAAAATCTCTTGAAAACCCTAGCCTTTATTTCCTTGGGTTGGAGAATCAACAGAGGTTAAGACAATGGAAGAAGTAGTGACTCAGTGGCAAAGTAGAAAGAATGTAGGACTTTGGTTTTAGGAAGGATCTGGGCTCAGTTCTCAGTTGCGGAGGGATTCTAGGTAAATCACTCAATCACTCTGTTAGCCTTATATAACTCCCTAAAACAATTGTCACCTATAGAGGTTATATTCTGTTCCCATACCAAACAAATCACAAGTCCTTGACAGTGATCAAATATGGTAATAATTACTGAAACTTTCATAGGTTTTATAGACTTTGCCTCATGAAAACCTTGCAGGAGAGATATTATGAAAAAATGTCTCCATTTTACAAATAAAGTATCCAAAGGTTCTATGAAGTGACTTGCCCCTGTTTATACAGTGTCAGTCATACACAGTGCCTAAAGGGGATTTGAACCTGACTTAAAACTAGCATGCTATTGACTCTACCTTCCTGCCTCTCAAAGGAGGGGAAGTAGTGCATGAGAGATAGCTGTGGTAAACTTATGTAAGAGGATATATTGTTTATTAATTCCCAGTAACACAATTTCCTTACTTTTTTCATTTTCAAAATGCCTTTCCATGCATTATCTTCTTTGTTCCTTTCAGTAGCAATGAGGTAAGCAATAGAGGTATTATCCCAATTTTATAAATCAAGAAATGGAGGCTTAGACTAAATGCACTGCCTGAGATTAGTCATATGAGAAGTGAGTGAATGGCAGAGCCAGCCCCAGTACCCTACCTTTTCTAGCTCACATTCAAGACCACAGAGCTGTCAAGAGTCCTGCCTCCTCAAAGAGACCTCCATCCCTGTCTTTTTGACTCCAAATATCACTTTACCCCAGATGGAGAGGCTAGTCTTTGCTATTTCACATTGATGTTCTCTCCAAGGATGCTTTGGTTTTGCCAGCCACTCTCATCTGGTCACTATCTTTTCTTGTGGTAGCTCTTTGCTGTCCCTGTTTTTTGTCCTAGGTGTCCTTATTCTTGATGTCCTTCTTCCTCATTACCTGCTGGTTCTGTCCCCAGTGGTGTCATTCAGTTCATCTACTTATTAACTCCTTTCCAGGAGACCATTTTCCAGCAGCCAAAAAATGGAAAGATTTCTTTGGAGTAAAGATGCTTAAACTAAAGTCCATAAGCTTAAAAATATACATGTTTTGGTAATTGTATTTCAGTATAATCAACTTCCTTTGTAATCCTATGGATTTCATTTTATGCATTAAAAAGATTCTGAAAATTCTGAAAGAGATTGACTAGCTTCTCCAGACTGCTGAAAGGGACCTATGAGATGCAAAAAAAAAAAAAAGGTTAAGAACTCTTGCTTCTGGAGCATCAACTAGATCCTTTCACACCCTTAGGACAAAGAAATACTGTCCCCTTTTTAATTTTTTTTTAATTTTGGTTTCTGCAGTCCCATTCTTTATATAGACTACCTCTTCATCTGGCTTTTAGAATGCTCCCTCCTTAGAATATCCAAACAGATCTTTCCTGCTCATCTAAACTATTCTCATCAGCCTTTCCTTGTACTCCCTCTGGCATCCTCCTGAGACTTGGGGCTTAGGGTATGTGACAGATCTCACCTGAGCAAATGTATGAACCACTCTGGGACTCAGTTTACTTGTAAAAAATGAGTAAAGTGGGATGGTATGGTGGAAGGATCACTGGTACTTGGTTCAAATTCTATCTCCTACATTTACTGTATGATTTGAGCAGATCCTTACTGGATCCCATTTTCCAACATTGTAAAATGAGAAGATTTAACTAGGTGGCCTCTTTTTCCTCTTTAAGCTCTTGGCCAATGATCTTATAATGCTATATTTATCTTTATACTTCCTCTTTTATTATAGGGAAGATGGATGGGGGGGTGGTTAAATGATTCTTTTAAAAGATCAACAAAAAGAAAAAAAAAGAGGAAAGTATAGGATGGGGGATTGAAGGGGAACTAACTACAGCTGGTGCCAAAAACTGGCACAAGGGAAAGGAATATCCTTTAGCTTTGGTTTACCTTTTGTGTCACTTTTAGTCTGTTTTATTTCTGGTGAATTTTAGTGTTCTATGGCCTTGAGTTGGAGGAAGCATACAACTCAATTCTAATTTGCAGAAGTGCAAGTTTCTATCACAGTGATTGAACTGCAGGGCCTGTGCCAAACAACTTATCTCTAAGAAAGTGATCCTCTGAGTAGTGTATTGTTGTCATAGTTTCAGCATTACATTAGGATCACTCAGCCAAAGATTTAGCACATGCCAACAAAAAAATGAGTCACATCCATTGCCTGTTGAGAGGTGGGAGGGGAATGTCTCACTATCTCTGACACACAGTATCTTATATCCACACTTGGTGCCATATAAAATGTCCTTTTGTTTGAAAATAACCATTTGTTTCATTGTCAAATTGTTTTAAATGAAACTCAGTGGTTTTAAATCCTATATTTATAAGATGTCATGAATGGTCAGGTTATAATGTCAGAAATGTAGCTTCATAAAAACTTTAATGTATTTCTTGATAGCTTTGCTTCCAAGATTTATTTCCAAATTTAAAAATTCATAAGCTATGATTCCATAAAAATATCACTAGTACTACTGCTAATAAACCTCTATATAGTGAATGTTTTTAGGTTTAGAAAGCCCTTTACATATATTATCTCATTTGATCTCACAATAGCCCTGTGGGGTATGCTATAATTATTATTTCCCCTATTTTACAGATTAGAAAACTGAGTTTAAGAGAAGTCAAGTGGCTTACCCAGGGTCACAAAGCTAGTAAATGTCCTAGGTGGATTCCAATTCTATTATCCAGTTGGCTGCCATTCTACTTGATTTACATGGAGTTCCCAAATTGGTTGTGTTCCCACTGATTCTGAATTTGGACCCATGTTAATTAACAAAACTGTCTTGAATGCTTATTATATGTAAACAAATCATTGTGAGAAATGCTGTGAGGTATGAAGCAATGAATGACACACAGTTCTCAAATAGTTTATAATCTAGTTCTGGAAATGAGACAAAAATATGACAAATTTAGTAGTAGAAATTGTTTATAACAGTTAAGAAAACCCATAAGAGAGATATAAGATGGTACTAAATTTAACTGAGGAAAAAAATGAGGGTGTTCAGCAGAAAGAAGTCAATCTCACCTTAGGCTGGGATCAGGGAACATTTTCCAGGAGGAAGAGGGATTTGAACTTTGCTTAGACAGAGGAAACACTAAAATCTGATGCCTTCCTGCTTTCCAGCATGGATTCACACTGCCTCTCGCTATATGCCCATGCTTTAATGACATAATCTTCCCACTACCCTCATACATAATCAACATGTTCTCACTTCTAAACCCTTGCTCATTGCCTGGTGTGGCCCTTTTCCTCATCATTGCCTTTTAAATACAAATCTTCAAAGCCCTATTCAACAGGTACCTTCTCTGATCGTCTCCACCTTCACTCGGCTAGAAATAGACGTTTCTTTTTCTGATATTGCATAGCATTATGCATCTTGTGATATACACACATATACTCATACTGTGTATATAAAACAACTGTAGTTATTTTATTTCCCTTGGCAACCATATAGTATTTTGTAGAGTTAGTTTTTGTTGAGAGGCAGTATATAGAGAATAGAGAACTAGTCTTTGAATCAGAATGATCCGGGTCAAGCCCTGCCTCTGAAATGTACTGGCTTTGGACCACATGGGAGTAACTTAACCTCTCACTGCCTAAAGGAACATCTCTAAGGCTCAGTTGCAAGAGCATTTGGCAGGACGCATTGTAGAAGGAGTCCCCTATGCTGATAAAACCTCAGGTCTTGACCAGTAAAAAAAAAGTGCTTAAAAATTGTGAATGGATCAACGAATTGGCAGAAAAGAGGATGGCTCAACGTGGATGGATTCCCATTGAAATGGGGAAGTATGAGGCACCTTGAATGGGGGCAGGAGTGGTAGGTTGGTGAGTTTAGATTTCTTGGGATTAGACTGGAAGATTCAGGAATAAGATGAGCAGATGAAGATAAGGGGAAAATGGTAGACAAGAGCCAGTTGTGGTGGCTTGAAGGAATTTGGAATGTATTTCTGAATATGAGAGCCTTGACGTGGAGGGGAAGGGAGTAAACATTTACTAAGCAACTACTATGTTCTAGACTCTGTGCTAATAACTTTACATTCTCATTTAATCTTCACAACACTAGGAGGTAGATGCTATTATTATAATCCCCATTTTACAAGTGAGGAAATTGAGGCAGAGAGAAATTGTCTTTCCCAGGATCGCATAGCTGGTAATTGTCTGAGATTGGATTTGAAACCAGGCTTTCATAACTCCAGGTCCAGGGCTCAGTCCCTTGCGTCACCTAGATGCCTTTGAAGTCTTTTAAACAATGAGGAATTTAGGAAAATTAGAGTAGGAAGTAATATTGGAGGTAGTTTGGAAGAGAGGAAATGGTAGGCAAAGAAAGCAAGAAGAGGAGGAAGTTGGTGTAACACCTTGAGTATGAGATGCTGAAGACTTAACTGAAGGCAGAAGCAGCAGGACTGAACATGAAGGAAGGATGACTTGAAAAGGTATTTTGAAAACTTAAGAATTTTTCCATCATTTTTTTCTCTAAATTTTAGCACAATAATGTTATCCTTTATTACATAGTAAATTTGAAGATGCATCAAGAAATTATAGAGATAAAATGAACTGACAGGAGGATAATAAGAGCTGTGATTCATTTGGGGGAGCTTGGGGGTAGGCAGACAGGCAGAGGAAAATTAGTGCAAACTCAAAATGCTATCTTGTTCCCAATATGACATGGTTGGCCAGTTCTGCAGATTCCATGATGGGTGTGATTCGGTGTCAGATAAAAAGTATAGATGATGTTCTGGGGGTCATTGCCAGAGACAGATTGCTGGATTGAATGAACCACTTGTATGCTATTTCTTAAATTCATACATTTTTAGGTACTGTTGAATTTTTCTAAAGAAAAACAAGTTCATTTAAAAAATGTAATGGCAGGATATATTTCCTAGCATCAAACTAAAGTCCTTTGAATAGGTTGTATTTCCTTTTTATAGTTTTCACTCACCTTATTGATTGCTTATAAATTACAGAAATTATAACTTAAGGAAATTATCAACTCTGACCACATTTTATAGATGAAGAAACTGAGGTCCATGGAGGTTAGTTATATATTTGAATGAAAAGAGTTCAGAGTCTTGCAATCTTGGTATTGGGTTCAAATCCTCCCTTCTCAAGATTTCTAGTTGTTGCTATCATGAATGGAGTAACAACCTCAAATTAATTTCTTTTTCTGCCCAATTGGAATTTTCCTGGTAGAGTTTATGAGGATTAAATGAGATGTTTGTAAAGCACTCCTCTATTCCTCAAAGTCACCTGCTGCTGCTGCTGTCTCCATATGGACAGTTATACAAGGGATAAGGTCACACAGTGTTTACTAGAGTAATTCAGAATTAAACCTAGATCTTCCTCCTTTCATATGATATTGTGTTCTTTTTGAGTTTGTCGCTCTGAACAGAGATGTGGTTGAATATTGAGAAGAACAAGAAGAACAAGTACTTATTAAACCCTTTGTATGTGCCAGGAACTGTGCTGAGCACTTGAAAATGATCCTATTTGATCCTCACAACAGCCCTGAGAGATGGCTGTTGTTGTTATCCCCATTTTGTAGTTGAAGAAACTGAGGTAGACAAAAATTAAATAATTTACCCAGGGTCACACAGATATAAAGTATCTGAGGATGGATTTGAACTCAGGTCTTCCTGGTTCTAGCCATAAAATTCTACCCACTGAACAACCTAGTTGACATGGTATATCTGCAGTGATATCCTGGATTTTATTTCTATATGACTTGGAGTGGTAATGTATTGTTAGCATTGTTGTTATTGTTATTATGGTAATTATTATGGTCTTGATTATTGGGAAAGGGAGGGGGGAAGGCTTCACTTTGGGGGTTTTCTTCCATTTTCTAACTTATCCAAAATGAGATTGTTGAGGAAAGGCCTTACAATTTTTTCATGCACCCATATATGCACATATATATGTTTGTGTGCATAAAGTACATAAATTTGCATTATGGTACCATATTAAACACTACATTTGGACAATTATAGAATTTTGTTTTGATATTCTTCATTGGAATATAATTCCAAATGTCAGATGACATTTATACACTGTCTCACTAAGTTTCTAAATGTTTTTTTCTTGCCTAGTATTTTAGAAGTGGATGAAGGACATAATGGAGAAAGGATGTCCAAGCAGCCTCTCTGCCACAAAGCCCACAGAAGTAATATTTGTGGGGAAGCCCAAAGCATGAGAGAGTCTGAAGAGTGTCAGTATTCCAGCCCGCATCCTGGGCTTCTTTGGAAGATACCTTTTGTGTGTATGGGCAGTTGTTGGACTGGATACCACCTGTGGCACGGGTTATACCAATTACTGTGAGGTTCTTTGGATGTAGAATAGCTTAATGAGAGCACTTAAAGGAGAAGAACAGCATTCTGCCTCGCTGAGAAATCTTGCTGGAATTAGGCTAAAGATGAGAGATTCTTCAGCTTTTTGTGTGTCATGGACTCTGGGCAGTCTTCTGAAGCTATGGACCCATTCATAGAATAATGCTTTAATATACAAAATAATATATAAATAAATTATATGCATAATATAATAATATATAAATATAATATGTAAAATAAAATATATAAGATTAAAAGGAAACCAATAATGTTAAAATAGTTATGAGAATATTTTTAGATGCAAGTTCACAGATCAAGTTCACAGTCTATGGGTCTGTGGATTACAGATTAAGAATTGCTTTCACAGATACAGTACTCAAAGCAATGCTTGCCCTAGAATTAGGGGTTTCAGAGTTTATATCTCACCTCTGACACTAACTGGCTATGTGACTCTGGGCAAGTCACTTAAACTCTGTGCAGTCCTCTAGGGCCTAACCATTAAGTCATAGAAAGGTGGCGATTGTTGAAGGAAGCTTCTCATGCCAAAGAAATAACAGGTACCTTGTATTCAGACACAATGAATTATAGACTCTTTTTAAAAGGATTGGAAGGTTTCTAGTTCAGCCTTCCACCCAGGTTCAGAAATCCATTTTACCATGATGTTCCCTGCCCCAGGGGATATCCAGCTGTTGTCTCAACACTTCCAGTCCCAGAGAAGGACTCTTCTCCCACATTGTCCATTGTTGGACAGCTCTAATGGTTGTTCTTTCTTAAAATGGGATAAAATCTGCCATTCTGTTCTGTTCTTAGAAACTTCATAAAATGTCTAGCCTCTTTCCTAAGTGAAAGCCTTCCACATATGTGGGAACAGCCATTATGTCCCCTTTATGTCTTCTATTTTCTGATTTAAAAATCTCTAATTCTTTTCATCATTTTCTTCCATGATTTAATCTTTGAGCCCCCTTCACTATTTTGTGTCTTTCTCTGGAAACCCTCATTTGTCAATGGTCCCTTCTAAAAAATAGCCTCTAGAAATTAGCCTAATGCTTCAGATGTACTGTGACCAGTGCATAATACAATGAGACGATTGTCCTCTTTCTTCTGGCAACTGTATTTCTGTTAATCCTTCCTATGATTGCATTCATTTGAGGGGGGGGGGGTTATTTGGCAGGGAAAGAATGAGAGAGAAAGGGAGGAGCAACCAGGTTGAGTTGTTGACCTGTTGAACTTTGGGTCAACTAAATTCACCAGTTCTTCTATTATATTTGCACAGTCTATCTTCCTCCATCCCCATTAAATTAAAATGTTGGCTGTACCTCTAACATTGGATAGCCATCTAATAAAATCATGCTTCTGGTCATAGAAACTTAAATCAGAAAAACCAGAACAGTGCCATGCTGCCCCAAGAAGGAACTTATTCATGGTGGAGGCAGAATATGAATGTTTTAGCACAACTCACCTCAACTACTGGAGAGGAAAAAAAACAAGCCTTATGATGAGTAGTTCTTCGTAGATAGTACATCGCTGTCCAGAGAAGTGGAAAGAACACAGTGGCCTGGGAGTCAGAGGACCAGGGTTCAGATCCCACTTTGATTTATTTACTTCTATGTGACATTGATCAAGTTACCTAACAGTTCTGAGCCTCAGTTTCTTCATCATTAAAATAAAAGTGCATGATCTTCAAAGAACCTTCCACCTTGAGGTCTAAGACCCCATGACTTACATTCGAATCCCAGGGCTGCTGCATATTGCATTACTGTTTGTGTGGTTTGCCCCAGATCAATCTCGGGGTCTCAGTTTCCTCCTCTCAAAAATGAAGGAATCGAGCTAAATAGCTTCTGAGTTTCCTTTGAATTCTCTAGAGCAATGATCCTAAGATCCTGGGTTTGAATCCTAGATCTACTGGTATGGTGGATAGAGCCCTGGGTCTGTGGATGGGAAGACCCGAGTTCAAATACAGCTTCAGACCTTGGGCCAGTAACTTCACCTCTGTTTGCTTCAGTTTCCTCACTATAAAAGGAGGATCATAATAGCACCTATCTCCTGGGATTGTTGTGAGGATCAAAAGAGATATATTTGAAAGCTCTTCTTTTCACAGTACCTTGCACAGGCAAAGTGTTATATAAATGCCACTTCCCTTCTCTATTCCTTTGCTTATACTTTTCCATTTATGTCATTTGGGCAAATCATTTTCTGACTCTTAATTTCTCTAGCTATAGAATGATTCTGTTAGATGAAGCTGGGTGTTGTGGTCCCTTCCCGCTTTAAATTCCATGATCCTAATTTTATCTCTGGAAGTTTACTTTGAGAATCTTCAAAGAAAAGTTATAGATGCTCAAATGGGCTCTCTGTTCTAATGTCATTCTGTAAGATCATGGTTAAATACAGTTTTCCTGTTCCTTAATGTGCTTAATAAATAAAATCCTAAATAGTTTGGAGTAATCTTTCATCTGCCAGGCTTCTTAATTGACATTCCTGGATTGTATTTGAATGGCTCCGCTTCCAACTATCTTGGGACCTGGATACATTTTCGTGTGGAGATGGAATTTTGTTTGCATGTCAGCCAGATGGGTTTCCCTGAGGAAAGAAAGAATTGCTTTGAAAAAAAACTTGAGAGCTCAGCCAAAAATATTCTTTAGCACCTGACTAAAAGTAATCAGTAGTATCTGAAGAGTTATACAGCTTTTATAAAAGCATAATTCAGAGTGAAACAAACAGAAAAATGTCATTGGTATACATACACAAGCAAGATTATTTTTGTGGGTCAGATTCTCTTTCCCAAGCATTCCTGAAGCCTGAAAAGATAAATTATCCTGGATTGTTGACTTAAGCAAGCATAAACATATGCTTTCATAAAATGCAGCAGCTTTGTCTATCATGGCATGAAAGCCTGTGGGGAAACGGGCAGAACTAGGATAGATATTTTGTACCAATATCTATCTGAATCAGGGACTCATCTGAAGTGCAAGATTTTTTTTGTTGTTTTTTTTTATTTTTATAAATATTTTAATAATGATTTTTTTGTTTTTGTTTTTATAAATATTTTAATAACAATCTCAATCTAGTTTCTTTATAATCCTGTGGATTTTATTTTATTCATATTAATCTGGGAAGGTATCTATAGACAACTAGACTGTCCAAGAGATCCATGACATCAAGAAACCTACCCCTGTCTATATGAGTATTAACATTGGCCAGATGCATCATGGTATATTAGACATGAAGTTAGGAAACCTTGGGTTCTGATCCTCTCTGGCTTTTTACATAATTCTCATCCTGCTATGTGATAGAAGAAGTGTTAACTGTCACACTTAGGAAGTCACTGACCCTTGACATATTCCTATTAGCATTTGGAAATCTTTAAACTGGAAATTTGGAGGTGTAATACTAATAATAGTAAGCTTTAAGTTTTGTAAAGCATTGTACATGTTATCTTATTTGATTCTCACCACAACCGTGGAATGTAGATGCTATTATTATCACTTCCATTTTGTAGATAATGGAACCAAGACTGACAGAAGTTGAGTGACTTGCCCAGTGCCATCTAGATAGCGAATGTCTTTATCAGGATTCAAACTTAGGTCTTCCATATTTCAAGTATCATATTCTTACCCCACTGCACCATCTAGCAGGTGGAAGATACATTGTTCCTGTTGTGGTGCCCGTAAAAATTTGAGTGTCCATAGCACCAAAATATGTGGAGAAAGAAAAGGCATATTAAAATGAGAGCGACTTAAGTCCCATCTGAAACCTTAGTAGATCATTACTAAAAGGGATAAACCTTAGTATAATGTATAATATTACAAATTCAGGATATAGTGTGGCTCAAAGTTTCCTTTCCCTTTCTGCCTCTTTTGCCTCGATTTTAGATCTTCCAGATCATATTAGAATGTCTCTGTAAAGAAATCTGTTAGTTCACTAGATTCTTACAGTTACCCTGCCAGGAGCAACAACTATTTTTAAAGCTCCCATCTTAAAGATGAGAAAATTAAGATGGACAAGTTATAAGTTACTTGTCCAGGGTTACATGGCTACTTTCTATATAAATGTACCCTTTAACCCCATCTATACTTAAAGCTTGATCTACATGAGACTATGAAACTCTTTTATATTTTTTTTCCTTTCAAGGATACATTTGTGAATATGAATTCTTTCATTAAAATGTTCTGTAACTAACCTTTGGGTTAATAGAACTGGTAATAGATTTTGGCACGATTTGATGAGAAAATCTCGATTGGTAAGTGCTTTTCTTGAATTTTGATTTTGAGCAGGTTTTAAATTAAAGAAGATAAAACTTAGAATTTTTCTATACCTTTTTTCTTGTGAATTATGGTTCCTAACCATGTATACTTATATTTATTCACACACACACACACACACACACACACACACACACACACACACATATATATTTGCATATCACATATAGATTGATCTTGAATTTTCTTTAGCTTTTCTATTTACATACTATTCTTCTTCAAGATCTATGGATATGGATATGGCCTCTATCCTCAAATCATGACTCCTCTTTGTGGACATAGGTGATTCTCACAAGTTGCAATATAGCCACCAACACTCTGTACTGATGGCCAGCCTTCTGGTGAGTGAATCTCTGAAGCTTATTGAGGCTGGTCCTAAGATGATGGACACAGAATCTGTTTAAGGGAGAAGAGTAGGGGAGGGAGGGAGAGATGCCATGTGTCCTGCAGTTCTGCAGCTCCCTGAACTCCCACCTCTCTCTGTGGGTTCCCAAGTCAGCAGATTAAGCATTTTATAAATTGTATTTTAAATAAATGTTTTAAACTTGTCAAAAAAAAAGGTTGCCAGACCCCACATTTAGTGCTTTCCACTTTTGTAGACTTGACAAACTTTGGACTCTATGACACAACTTTCCAGGACTCTGGAATACCTCCATACCTCAGCAGTCCACTAGAGTAGTAAGGAAGTAGAGAACATATGGACTTAAACTTATATAAAAAAATATGTGCCTTTGTGAATATTATGTTATGGAATTTACCTAAGTAAAATAATTAATCTTACATAAAAATGTGGGTTCTATATGAAAATTTTATTTCCATACATCCATAAGTCCATCCTATATTTTCTATCTCCTGCCTTTTTTTTTTCAGAATTAGACAAACTGTAAATGTTGTGTTCAGTTGTATCTGATTCTTCAGGACCCCATTTGGGATTTTTTGGCAAAGATACTGGAGTGATTTACTATTTCCTTTTCCAGCTCATTTTACCAAAGAGGAAATTGAGGCAAACATGGTTAAGTGTTTTGCCCAGGCTCACATAGCTAATAATTATCTTAGATCAGATTTGAACTCATGAAGATAAGTCTTTCACATTCTAGACCCAGCACTATACACTTAAAAATCTAGCTATCCTGTAACTGTAAATACTTTCAGTCTTTATCTCTTATATTTTTTTTTTTCTGAGTGAAACATTTGTCTTTCTACTTCCCATGGTTGGTAGTGAGGGAGAGGGGAGAGTGGACAAAAGAAAACAAGACCTTGCTCCAGAAATGAATTCAAGTAAAATAAACTCCAACATTGATCATGTCCAAAAATATACCTCTTATTCTTTTTGAGTCTTTTGTCTCTTGGTCTGGATATCTATGTGGCATGCTTCCTCGCTGATTCTCTGGTATTGTGGTCACTCATTACATGGATCAAAGTTCTTAAGTCTTTCAAAGTTTTTGTTTTTAAAAGTGTTGTCACTGTGTTCTCCTGGTTCTATTCATTTCAATCTGTGTCACTTCGGGTAAGTCTTCCCAGATTTCATTCTTCATTTCTTATTCCAGAATCATTCACATAGTATTCCATTACATTCACACACCATACTTTTTTTATCCCCCAAGAGGAGGGCAATTCCTTAGTTTCCAGGTCTTTGTCAAGACAAAAAGAGCTACTATCAGTGTTTTGGTACATAGGAATCCTTTTCTTCTTTCTTTTATCTCTTGGGTGGATAGGCTTAGTAGTTGTATCTGGGTCAAGGGGTATTCACAGTTTAGTGCTTTGGGGGCATGGTTCTAAACAGTTCCCAGAAAGGATAGAATGACAGTATAGTAATGGGCTTGTTTCCCCACACTTACATGTGTTATTTTCCTCTTTTATTATCTTTGCCAACCTGATGGGTATGAGTAGAACCCAAGAATTGCTTTAATATGCATTTCTCTAATTATTCGTGATTTGGAGGATTCTTTTATTGATAGCTTGAATTTCTTTTTTTTTAATACTGCCTCTGTATCCTTTGACCATGTATCTGTTGGAGACCATGTTTCTCTTGTTTACTTTTACTGCCTTCCCTCATGTGCACCAAAGTTTGGAGATATAGTGGTACTATGGAGGATATTTTGGATTTGGAGTCTGAAGTCTTGGGTTTGAATTTTGTGGCCCTCCCACTTAATCCTATCATCATTTAAACACTGGACACAGATAGACTTGAGTAGGTTACCATCTATATGGGTTCAGAAGGACACGTCATCTCATGCGTTTCCAGTTTAATTAATCTTCCTTTCCATTTATCTGGATTTAAATCCTGCCTTTGATATTGGCTGACTTTGTGACTGCAGGAAAGCTACTTAAACCCCATGAATCCCAATTTCCATATCTGTAAAAAGTGAATAATTATACTTCAATTTCCTTTCTCATATGGGTTTATTCTTGAGTATTACATGAGGTAATGTCCAATAATTGCTTTGCAAATCTTAAAGCAATTTATAAAAGTTAGCTGTTAAAAATGGACTAAAGTCATTTTTGCTATACAAATTCATCTTTTATATTTGAATTTAAAGGCATAGAATGTAATTGTGAAATTGCCCTTTAAAAAGAAAGAGGGAATATAGGTGACTCAGGGGTAGAGAGTGAGTCCTTGAGACAAGAGATCCTGAGTTCAAATGTGGCCTCAGATACTTCCTAGCTGTGTGACCCTGGGCAAGTGACTCCATTTGCCTGCCTTTACTGCTCTTTTGCCTTGGAACCGATACTTACTAAGACTGAAGGTAAGATTATTTTTATTTTTTTTAAGGCAAAGAATCTAGAATGTAGGAAGTATCTTAACTGTAATATGCTCTACTAAATAATTCATAGAGCATTATCTTCAGTTATGGGCACTATATTTTAGAAATGACATTAGCTAGAGAGCATCCAGATAGTCACCATGATGGGTAAAGGGCCATGAAGATCATGGCATAGAAGGTACTAGGGATATTCAACATAAAGAAGAGAACAGAGGCCGAGGCATTATCTCCAAATGTTGCAAGAGATTTCATTTGGAAGGGGAGTTTTTGGTCCAAGAAGGCAAAACTTAAGAATAATGAGTTTTCGGAAATTATTAAGAATGAGATTTTTGCTCATTATAAAAAAAAAGCATTTCCTTGTCAAACCAATCAACACTCACTTTATTTCATTTCATTTTATTTTTATTTTTTGGAGGAAATTTGTATTTAATTAGTTAATTTAGAATATTTTTCCATGGGAGGTAGAGTCAAGATGGTGACATAGAGACAGCGAATGTTCAGACCTCTGAAAACCCTTCCTTACCAATTATAAACTAAATTCTCCTAGGGGACTGAAAACCAAACCTAACAATAAGACAGAGCCAGGGAACCCTCCTGCTGGACTCAACTTAAAAGGTATGCCTCCAAAAGCCAGAATTTGAAAACACTCAGGTTTAAGGGGAAGAAAGAATGAAGGCCTTGGGACCCCTCCACCACCTAAGCCTTCAGCTGCAGCTGGAACCTCTGGGTAGGCAAGGGAGCTGGTCTGAATGGAGTACCTTGCAGGCAAAGTTGTGCCAGGCTCAGAGCATCAAACATAGGCAGTGGGAAATCAGTTAGAGCAAAACTGCAGAGCGGGCAACCTAGTTGCAGCAGCAGAGACACTTCATATTCCCCCCCTCCCCAGGGGTTTTGGCCTCAGGGCACATCCAGCTCTGCAACTTGTCTGGGCTTAATTTCATCAAAGATTTCAGAGGGCAGGGAAGCTCAAGCTCCAACACCCCTCCCCCACAGAGTGCTCTGAGAAATTTGCTGACAAAGTTCCAAGGGTGAAGGCTGACAGAAAAGCCCAAACCCACAAAAAGATGAGAGGAGCAAAAGCGCAGGCAACTGCAGGGCATAAAGAAGGGGTAAATATGAGCAAACAACAGAAAAAGAAAAAAGAAATTACAATTGACAGCTTCTATACAGGCAATGAACAAACAACAAACAGAACCGAGAATGATGAGGGAAGTCTAGGCAAAAAAAAAAAAAAAACAGAAACCCCAGCAAATTGGATATAGGCTTTGGAAGAACTCAAAATACAATTCAAAACACAATTAAGAGAGTCTGAAGACAACTGGGAAAGAACTTAAAAAGCAAGATAAGTCATCTGGAAACAGAAAACAGTGTCTTGAAAGCCAAAAATAATCAGGTTGAAAATGAGGCAAAGGAGATAGAAGATGAGACAAAGAAGATGGAAAGATGAGGCAAAGAAAATGAAAGATGAGGTAGAGAAGATGAAAGATGAGGCAGAAAAAATGAAAGATGACCTCTAAAGAAAATCAGACCAGAAGGAAGATGACCAAAAAGCCATGGAAGAAATCTAGTCTTTAATATCCAGAATACAATAACTAGAAGCAAGCCACTTCACAGGCAGCTGGAAACTATAAAACAAAATCAAAAGAATGAAAAAATTGAGGAAAATATGAAGCACCTCATTCACAAAACAGAAGATATAGAAAATTGTTCCAGGAGAGACAACTTAAGAATCTTTGGTCTACTGGAAGACCAAAAAAAGAAAAAGCCTGGACATCATACTATGGGAAATTATCCAGGAAAACTGCCCTGATATTCTAGAACAAGAGGGAAAAGTGGAGATTGAAGGAATCCACAGATCACCTTCTGTACTTAATCCCCAACTGACAACACCCAGGAATGTTATAGCCAAATTCAAGAACTGTCAGACCAAGGGAAAAATATTGCAAGCGGCTAAGAAGAAGTCTTTCAGATACCATGGAACCACAGTGAGGATAACACAGGATCTGGCTGCATCTACACTGAAGGATCAAAAGGCATGGAATATGATATTCCGGAAAGCAAGGGAACTAGGCCTACAATCAAGAATCAATTACCCAGAAAAACTGATTATATTCTTACAGGGGAAAGTATGGACATTTAACAAAATAGAAAAATTCCAAGCATTTGTAAAGAAAAGACCAGACCTGAACAGAAAATTTGATGCCCAAGCACAGAACTCAAGAGAATCATCAAAAGGCAATTAAGAAAGAGGGAAAAAAGAAAAAGAAAACCAAAATAACCCCCTTTTTTTGAGAGACCCAATAAGTTAAAATGATATGTATTCCTAGAATATTTTTCCATGGTTATAAGATCACGTTCTTTCCCTCCTCTTCCCCCAACCCTCTTCCGTAGCCAACATTCCTCTGGGTTTTATGTGTTTCATTAATCAAGACCTATTTCCATATTATTGATAATAATAGGACTAGGGTGATTGTTTAGAGTCTCCATCCCCAGTCATATCCCCATTGACCAATGTGATCAAGCAGTTGTTTTTCTTCTGTCTATACTCATTTTAAAGCACCTACTATGTGCTGGATCCTAGGGCTACAAAGGAAAAAATGAAAGTTTCTGCTTCTACCAGGAGGAACAGGCGGAACAGAATGAACATATTGAAGTATGTAGAAAATAACTATATATGTGTATAATAAATACAAAATTGATACAGTGTTGTTAATTATTAATTTCAGTGTATATGCCATGGGGAGGGATCAGGGAAGGATATGTGTAGTGGGGAGGGGGGGTTGTTGCTTAGGTCATATCTCTGGGATGTAAGGAAATCTATTAGTTACTAATGAAGAGGGCATGCTCTGGGCATGGGAAATGACCAATAAAAAAGTATGGAGATGGCAGCGCAAGTGTGACTATGGGACAGGGAGAAGGACAGTTTGGGAAAGAGAATAATGTGTGATAAGGCAGCATTAGACTAGATGGTTTCAGGCGGCTGTTCCAACTTAAACAATTCTCTGAATTGATGTACAAAAACACGTATTAGATAATCTTGACATGTTTGGTAGATTGTATTCATGCAATTTGGTGGCAAAACTGAACAAAATAAAATCCCTATCTTTTAATACTTTAAAAATGAGGTCTTTCAAAGAAAAATATACTGTATTTTAGAGAAGTTAATGAGCTGGTGCTCCATAGTTCATTTCTTCAAGTCTTGTAGGATTTAGCAGTGAAAGCTTGCCCCATAAACCTCCCAGGCACTAGCACACTTTGTCAGGAGCACGTCTGTTTTCATAGATAATGTTTAAGAAGCTGAGACCTTCTGATAGGTTTGCAGTGTGTCCACTCCCTTTTACATAAAGTGGCTTACAGCCTCTAAATATATCATCGCTTTAAAAAAGCCAAGCCCTGCGTGATTGTCATCCTCCCATTGCCGGGTTAGGACACAGGGCGGGATCTGGTGGTAATTTGAGAGTAGCAGCAGCTGTATCATTAGTAACAGGACCACAAATGACTGCCGAGAAATGTGCTTCCTTGGGTCGCATGTTGTGTGGGTGGGTAGTTTAGTCAGAATGTCTAGCATGTAACTAGCCTACATGTATTACATAAAGTAAAGCTCAGGATGTTGTGGGTAGGTTTGGCTGTTTTTGTAACTGCCAATTACCTCTCAGTTGTCAGCATATGAAGAAGAAGAAAAAAAAAACAGAGCAAAGATTTCTTTTTTTTTTTTCACTGTTCTAATGTTTGCCATTTTAACTTGGCTGTTTCTTTACAAATTCAGTGTTCCAAGCAAAGCTTATGGAAATGGCCACACACAGGTTTCAGTGGTTCCAGCATCTAGAGTCATCCTTGTGCCTAAATATAGGTCTGTGGGTATTAGAGGAGGGTATATGAATTCCCTTAAATGGGGCTGCTCATTAGAGCGCTGATCTGCAAGCCTTTACATGTGTGGCTCATTTCCATTGGAGTTGGCCTTGGGATCAAGTTTGCTCCTCCGGTGTGCGCATTGGTGTTCTGATTGGCTCGAAGGTGTGCGATTCAACTTTCTTTATGAATCACTGGGAGAATTTAGACCAAGTGGATGTACTTGAGTCTGGAGAGGTGGTTGCAAATGCCATCATCCCTCCGGACCAAATTCTGTTCTGCTGTGGGTATGTAATTTGCATTCCATTTGGGCACTGAGAACAAGAAATAAGGAGTCACTGATCTCCCCTGTCATTGGAAAACATATAGGCAGTCGTGTTCAGTTTCTTCAGTTGCAGACTTAACATAGTTTTATGTTTTCAGAATGCATTTAGAGTCCAGAGTAAAAATTTAATGCACGTAGTCACTAAACCTTTATTAAGCTCCTGTTCTGTGCCAGCCTCTGTGCTAAGAACTGGGAATACAAAGAAGAGGAGGGGGGAAATTCCCTAATATCAGGGAGTCCACAGTCTAATAGGGGAGACGATATGAAAACAACTGGGTAGAAACAAGATATATACAGGATAAGCTGGAGAAGTAAAAAAAAAAAGTAAAAAAAATCAGGAAAGTCTTTTCAATAAGATGGAATTTTTGTTGGAACTTGAAGAAGCCAAGAGGGGAGGGTATTGGCGTTATGGGGAGCCCAAAGTGAAAACGCCTCAAGTCTGGAGGTGGAATTCCATGTCTTATTAATTGTTAGGTGCTTGAACAGAGTATAACCTCAAATGTGTTCTGCTACATGAGAATGATAACAATCATAGGGCAAGAACAGGTAAATTGTTTTTCTATTGGTGGTAACCATCCCCTGCAAAAAGAGGCACATGTGAGTAAAGTGCAACTTTGAATTTTTTTTCTGATAAAAGCAAGCCTGAAGAGTCTAAAACAGTAGTAAATAAATGCAGTTACAGAGCTTAACTCCATATGGGGACTGCAGTTCTATGTGACGCTTACTTATGAAAGACTGACAAAGGGAAGAAGGGAAACAAGAAGGAGGAAAGAATAGAAAAGAGAGACAAATAGAAAATAGAGAGGGGGCGAAAGACAGGGGGAGGGATGGAGGCAAATAGTACACAATGGGCAGGTAAGGAACTGAAAAACAAGAAGGTAATAGGGAATTTGAGAAGGTGGCATGAGACTGGAGGAAAGAAGACAGAAGGAAGAAGGGTTTAGGTTTTGAGGCAAGTGTGCCCAGTGAAAGAAACGTTTCTGTTACACCTTGCAATTCCCTTATGCTGTGAATATCAGAGTAAGTCATCTTCTATTGATACTGCTGTGGATTAATAAATACTTCCTTAACTTCCTGATCTTCTGTTCCCTTCCTCTCACCAGAATGCAAAATGCATTTTGGAAATAAAGATTGTTTTCTCCGCATTGTGGTTTAATGAATAGAGTCAGCATCAAAGCCAGGGAGATTTAGGTACAAGCTCTGCCTCTGACACACACCGACTGTGTGACCCTGGCCAAGTCACTTAACTAACCTCTCTCTAGGCTACTCTCTCTAAGACTACTAGTTGTTGAGAACGATCTGGGCTGCGCTGATAAAGAGAGTTTTCTGAATCAATTGAAATCATAGGACCAGCCCTATTTCTGTCAGGAGGAAAGAATAAACTAGTTTTGATCCTTGGTGTGGAACCTTAGAGGTGTCAGTCAGTTTACTTAGCTTTTAGCCTGGGCAGCTGACTGCTTTATCTTGTTCTTTGTGAGAGAAGGGCAGCTTGCTTCATTCCACACAGCGGGGAGGTTACACTTGTGAGCTTTACCACTCAGTACTAGCTCCAAGGTTGTAAGAAACAGAGCCAAAGGCAGGAGGTGCCCCAGTCCTGGGACTGGATTGAAAGTAATTGATAAAGAAGCCCTATAGTTCAGCGTTAAAAACTTCCTCAGCTGCCCAGCTGGGCTATCAGATATATAGATAGCATGAATAGCATTTGTTCTTGCTTTTGACTAATGCTACTGAGTGGCCTTTTCCCTTGGCCTGGACTCTTGACTCTCCCCCTCTGTTGCTGTTTTCTGGTACTACTATGCAGCTACCACAGGGATGTTCCAAAGAGGCCAAAGGTGCATAGAAAAGACCTTTGGAGTATCGGTGCATCAACCAGAATATATCAGAGACCTGCTAAGGGGCGGGCACCCTGCTAAGCTCTGGGGACACCAGTATGAAGAAGGAAACAAGACCTACTCTAAAGTAGCTTACATTCTAGTGGGGGAGAAACCCCATGTAGAAAATGCTGAATAAGATTAGAGAATAAATGCAAAATAGTTCAATACAGGGTAGTTGGGGAGAAAGGGAACTAGCACATCAAAGGGTAGTCCAGAGAAGTTGGAAGACCAATAAAATAAAAGATAAGCTAAAACTTTATCTGGGCAACTCAGTGGTACAGGTCTGGAGTCAGGAAAACTCGAGTTCAAATGTAGCCTCTGATCTTTTACTAGCTGTGTGACCCTGGGCAAGTCACTTAACCCTTTTAACCTCAGTTTCCTCATCTCTGAAAGGAACTGGAGTAGGAAGTGACAAAACATTCCTCTATCTTTGCCAAAAAAATCCCAAATGGGGTCATAAAGAGCTGGAAATGACTGAAAGGAGCATGAGCAACAACAAAGAACTTTATCTACTTGGCCCTTGCCCATTTGGATGATGGCATGAGGGCAGGAAGCAGGAAGTTATGACACTCACCTGTTGAGAGATAGCTGGATTTTCATCTTTCACCACCGGCAACATTATCCACAGAATACATTTACTCTCGCCTGTGATAGGTTACTAAAATTCGTATAGAGCAGGAAGGAACCGTAGATGTTTTCTACCTTAATGGGAAGAAAGTGAAGATCATAGAGGTAGGAAAGCAGCAGAAACAAGATTCAGGTTCATTCTTCAGTCTTTCCTCTCTCCTCTTCTGACAGCTGCTCTCTCTGTCTCACATTAATACATGAGGAATGACCAGCTCAAGCTATCTGTTTTCCAGCTCTATGTACATTTTTTTAAATCACTGTACTTTGAAAAGGGGAGACTGAGTCTCGAGAAATAATTGCCAGATTTTCACAAATACATAGAATATTACTGAGAGATGAAAATAATGAATTGGTTTTCCCATAGACAAAAAAATACAGAAGCAACAACAAAAATGCTGTTCTTGTGGGGAAGGTTTAATTGAGTTCCTTATTTCGGTTTTATTGGATTAAAAAGAACTTCCACCTTGGAGAGACAACCTTAGCCTAGTTTCTCTGCATAGGTAATGACAGGCATGAAAATAAGTACAAGCCTGCAGGCATAAGCTGACTAGCCTGATGCCAAGCCAGCCTCTTCTCTTTTCTCTTCCTCTCTGCCCTGGTGGCTCCCATATTTCTCAGGCAAGGGCCAGTTCTCATACCCACAGCTTCCAATCTTAAGAAGCTTAGTTCTTGTGAGAAGTTGAATATTAAAGAAGAAAAAATGTTTTTTTTTTTTAACTAAGCTGGCTAAATATACCCATTTTTTTTTTGCCCCAATAGTACAAGTAAATACCATGATAGATAGATATAGAAACAGATACAGGATCTTGAATGTGGAAGAAAACTCAGAGGTCTAATTCAACCCTTCTCATTTTTACAGATAAGGAAACTGAGGCCCAACAGGGAAAGTGGTTTAAGATCACACAGCTAGCTACTTGGTAGTTAGTTGGCTCAGTGGAGAGAACATGGGGCTAGAAGACCCGAGTTTAAATCCAGCCTCACATACATACCAGTTGTGTGACCCTGGGCACGTCATTTAACCTTTTTTTGCCTCAGTTTCTTCATCTGTAAAATGAAGAAAATAATAGCTAGAGTTATTGTGAGGATCAAATGAAGTATATTTATAAAGTGCTTAGCACAGTATCTGGTATTTAGTAAGTGCTATATAAATGTTACATATAGGAATAATTGCTATATATAGGTCACATATAATGATAGTAATAATAATAGCTCATATTTATAGAATCCTTTAAGATTTGCAAAGTACTTTACATATGGTGCTCACAACATCTCTTTTTTTTGTGTGAAGTTGGTGCTATAACTATCCCCATTTCATAGATTAAGAAATTGAGGCTAAAAGGTTAATGATTTACTTAGAATCCTCCAGCTAGCAAATGTCTGAGTCGGGATTTGAACTCAAGTTTTTTGCACTACAAGTCCAATATGCTCTCTGCTAGCAGCCACCTAGCTGCCTAATGATGAGGATAGGGATAGAATCCAGGCCATTTTACTTCTATTTTTTCTACTCTGCTTTTCTATACTGCTCTACCACTTTACACATTAAGAGAGTAGGGCCTGGTCCTTCAAAATAATGGAATCACATACTTGGGAAAAAAGTTCCCAGTTACCCAGTCCAGTTTTACACAGCTCCTTGTTTTAAACGGGATTGTCTCCACCAAATAGTCGCTGTAGTACATTTAAAATACTCTTATCACAATGTTCCATAGTCATTCTTTCAGCAATTTCAATTCTATAAGCCAAGGTACATCTGCATTCACTTCAACATTTCACTAAGGGTTTATTAAGCACTAATTATGTGCAAGACACTCTTCTGGGAGCTGGGGTTACAAAGACAAAGATTGGAGAGTCCCTGACCTCCACAAGTGCTTCCATTCTTTTGTCAAGAAGCAAGAGATAGGCAGGGAAAGACAAAAATCTCCCTGAAGTAATACAAAGGGAGGGTGAAGGAAAGAAGAATTACAAGTGGGGATATGCAGCAAGATGGCCTTATGGAACTGGAGGCAGTTAAGCCGGATGGAGGTAGGGTTCTTTGCGATGGACATGAGGGGAAAGAACTTTCTGGTTATGGGGGATAGCCAGTGACAAGGCTAGGAAATAAATATTATATACAGGGAACAACAAATAGAGTTATTTAACTGAGATGCAGAATGTGTGAGGGGGAGTAATGGGAAATAAGTCTGGAAGGCTAGATTGGAGCCAGACACTGAAAGACTTTAAATGTGAAACAGAGGACTTTGTGTTTTATCCTAGAGGAAGTTGAGTAGACATAGAGACTTCTTGCAAATGGGAATGACATGGCCAAACTTATGGTTTAGAAATATCGATTGGGCAGCTATTTGGAGGATGAATTAGTGTGGAGAGAGGAGGAGGAGACTTGAAACAGGAAGACAGATTAGGAGGCTCTTTATTTCAATACCCAAGAAATTAGGGTTTGAGCTAAAAAGGGTCCTGGATTTGTCATCCTTTCTATCCCTTTCTCCTCCTCTGGACCATAACAACAGACCTCTCATCTCTTAGGTGGTTTGTAATTAGGTAATACAGGTATAACTAGCATTTTTTGCACCTGGGGGAAGCTTCATAAATGCACCAAAGGTAAGTAACTCAGGAAAAAAAAATGCCTTCAAATCCACTTCTGAACACAGATTTATTTGGGATGGAAAGTGGACGGAGACCCCAGGATACTGGCCCCTTGAGTGGGAAGACTGATTCACAATGAGGCTGTTCTGTTGTGAGTGTGCAACTTGGGTAGCTCACATAGTTGTAGCAGTAATAGGGAGGAAGCATGCGCTTTCTGCTCATTTCCATTTGTAAGTAATTATTCTCAATAACTAGTTGCTGTAAACTCATTTGTTTGTTTATTGCCAAAGGAGTGTGAGTTTTCAGCTCCCTGTAACTGCTGTTGCCCAGGGGCAAGCTTCCATCACCTCCACTTTCCTAATGACTGCCATAAAGCATCACCTGAGTACATTGACAGGTGAGGGGTGAGACAAAGGGAGTACTCGAGTACTCTAACATGGGAAAGTGGCAACAGTCTCGGGGAATTGTAAAGGTTCTTAGAGCACGGACTCCAGATCACTGGCTCTATCCCACTTAGCTCTCTCCTGCCCAACCTGCCCATGCCCCTAGGATGGAAGGATTCTGGGCTATCTCCCTAGCTGCTCTGAATTTCATTGGCTAGGCTGCTGCTTCTCAGCCCTTCCACATTTACTCCTCTGGATGTTAAGCTTTAGTTCTTCCCTCATCTCCATCCAGGAATATAGTGAAAGATACCAAGCACCTCTGAGACTGGGCAAAGCCCCTCACGTTGAAGATCCTCAGGGCCCTTACTTGTAAGAGGAAGGTGTCAGGCGATATGAGCTCTGTTGTTCCTTCTCATCACTGACTTGCTGAAGCTGCTTTCACTCCTTCTTCTCCATCCTTGTTTAATCTTTAAATTTTTTAAATCTTTAAATCTTTCCTAAATTGACCCCTTTGTGTCTTGAAAGCCTGGGGCTGGGTTCAGTTGAGTTTATTCAGTAAACATTTATTAAGCCCATATCATGCCCATCACTGGACTAAATGCTGGGGATACAGAAAAGAAAAAGAAAGATAGTTCCTGCCTTTGAGGAACTGAGAGTCTTCATAAGGGAAACCAAAACATGAGGAGCCTGGAGGGGATGGAGTGGAATGGGCACAGGGTATGCCTGGTGCTGGTGGCATCTCCTTAGGTGGAGCTGAGACCAAGGAAAGCAGCCGAAGCAAAAAGATACTCTTGCTCAAAATATGCTCTATCTTCCTCAACTAGATCTGTTCTCTGGTCATGAACTTTTCTCTTACTTGCAACTCCATTCCATCTCCTGATGAATTGGCCAAGGAAGAAGAGAAGGGGGGAAAGGACCCATTTATTGTCTATCATGTACCAGTCACTATGCTAAGAACTTTACAAATATCATCATATTTGATCTTTATAACCAGGAAGTTTAGTAGTAGTCTCTCGGTAACCGAGGAAGACGATTGTCTTTGTGCGCTTTCCTCTATGATAGATGAGTGTGCACAAAAACACTTGTGCGTGAAGGAGATTTAAGTGGAAAAGTTGATGCACAGAGACAGTCCCACTCTCTTGGCGTTGGAAGCCTGGGTCCAGTGGCACGAAAAGTCATTACACCTGGAGACTTCCTCAGCTGAATTGGATGGCAGTGTTATCTTTTGTGCTCCAACGCGTCCTAAGCACTCCACAGTGCTTTGCTGCGTTGCCATCTCAGCCGTTGAACCTTCTTATTGGTTTCTTCCATCTGTTCGGCCTAAGCAGTGTTCACATGCTGGGTGAGCAAAGCCTTAGTTCACCAGGAAGTAGATGCTCATATTTACCCCTGTTTCACAGTCGAGGAACCTGAGGCAGACAGAGGTTAAGTGATTTATCCAAGGTTATACAGCTACTGAGTATCCGAGGCTGGATCTGAACTTGGTGCTTCCTTACCCCTGAGCTTAGCTCTGTACCCACTGCACCATCTAGTTGCTAAGCTGTGTAAAGATTAAAATGAATCTTGTTAATTGTTAAAATTAAAATTCTTAAATATTGTTAAAATTGTTGTACAAACTTTAGGACCCATTATTATTGGATGTATTGGCTTGCAGAGTTGGCAAACTACCTGGTTGGGTGTGTTTTTTTAAGTCTTATTGTTTTTAAGATGTAAAAATCATTTTTAGTTCCTATATCAAAATGGGCTGAAGCCTGGATTTGAACTGCTAAAGCTTGCAGATTCCTGGCCTGTCAAAACCAGTTACTTTTCTTCCTGGCAGTGCCTAGATTTGGGACACTTCCTTCTGGGATGGGCACTAAATAATGCCAACTTACATTTATATTCAGTATTTAATTGTATGTCACTGGTATGGGCTCTTCCCCCCACACCTCAGCACTTCAGATGGCATTCCATCTGTTTGCTAGTCTAGTTGCACTTTTGTGTCTAGCCTAATAATAACTGGCATTTCAATAGTGCCTACTCTGTGCCAGGCACTGGTCTAAAGAGTTGTATGTGTTGTACATGAACAGATAATAGAATGTAATAAACAAGGAATTTTAAGGGGAACTAGAATAAGGATGTTATCAAAGAAATATGTTAGTAAAAATATGAAGTAATGAGCTCATATACTTCTCTAGGGCTTTAAAGTTTACAAAGAACTAAAGCAGCCCTATGAGATAGGTGTTGCTAGTATTGTACCCATTTTGTAGCTGAGGAAGTGGATGGAGAGAAATTAAGTGACTTTGTGTTTGTGATAATTAATTGCAGAGTTGGAATTAGAACCAAGGAGCAACCACATTCCAAAAGTCCAGCATTCTAAATGTGCTCAATCTCCATTTATTTGTTTTTAAACAATAATTATAGTTGAGATTGCATGCACATATGGCAATATCAACATTTTCACAGTCAGCCCACCTCCTAATCTGGCAATGTTAATAGCTCATATTTATGATCCTCTTCATAGCTCCTTCACTGTAGCTACAGTATTTCATTTGATCTTCACATGGTTAAGTAAATATCACATAGAGGGGAGGAGAGAGGAATAAGCACTTATTTAATTTTAATTTATTGTTACATTTTTATTCCCAATTACAGATAGAAACAGTTTTTAATATTTGTTTTCTGACATTTAGAAATCCAAATTCTTTCCTTCTCTCATTCCCTCTTCCTCCTCTCCAAGACAGCAAATAATCTCATATAGGTTATACATGTGCTGTCATGCAATGCATATTTACATATTCATCATGTTGTGAAAGAAAACACGTAGTGCATATATACAAGAAGAAATTCGTGAGAGGAAGTGTGATAATGGTATGCTTTAATCTGTATTCAGTCTCCATCAGTGACAGGGCAGTGATAGCATTTTTTCATCATTGGTCCCTTGAAGTTGTCTTAAATATTTGCATTAATAATACTTCATGATATATATATATATATATATTATTTTGTGAAATATATAATATAATAATATTTAGTAATACTTATTGATCTTTGTGCAGTATTGTTGTTGATGTGTCCAATGTCCCCCTGATTCTGCTTACTTCACTTTGCATGACTTCATATAAGTCTTTCCAGGTTTTTTGGTGATCATCTTTTTGGTCATTTCTTATGGCACAATAGTGTTACATGACAAACATAAACCACAACTTGTTCAGTCATTCCCTAATTGATGAACATCCTCTCAGTTTCCAATTCTTTTCCACCCCCAAAAGAGCTGCTATATTTGTGTACATGTAAGGTTTTCCCCCCTTTAAGACCTAGTAGTAGTAGTAGTAGTAGTAGTTAGGTCATTTATATTATATACTTTTATGGGCCTTTGGGCATGATTCCAAATTGCTCGTCAGAATGGTTTTTTCATTTACAAGTCCACCAACAGTGTATTAGTGTCTCAATTTTTCCACAACCCTTTTAACATTTATCATTTTTCTTCTTGGTCATATTAGACAATTTTATAGGCATGAGGTTATTCCTCAGTTGCTTTAATTTACATTTCTCTAATCAGTAGTGATTTCGATCATTTTCATATGATTAGAAATACTTTTAAATTTCTTTAACTGAGAACTGTCTGCTTATATCTTTTAATGATTTATCTTTTGGGGAATGTCTTTTATATTCTTATAAATTTGACTCAATTCTCTATGTATTTGAGAAATGGAATTTTTGTCAGAGATACTTGTTATACAATTTTTCCCCTTTCTATTCTTGGTTGCATTGATTTTGTTTCTGCAAAAGCTTTTAAATTTCATGGAATCAAAATGATCCATTTTATATATCATCATGTTCTCTATGGCTTGTCTGGTCATAAATTCTTCCCTTATCCATAGGTCTGACAGGTAAATTATTTTGTGCTTGCCTAATTTGTTTATGGTTTCATTCTTTATTTCCTAATCATGTTTCCATTTTGACTTTACCTTGATATATTATATAGGTTGTTGATCCATGCCTACTTTCTGCCATACTCTTTTCCAGTTTGCCCAGCAATTTTTTTTACCAAATAGTGAATTCTTCTCCCAAAAGTTTGGATCTTTGTGTTTATGTAATAATAGGTTACTATGGTCATTTACTACTGCATGTTGTGTACCTAATCAATCCCATTGATTCACTATTCTATTTCTTAGCCAGTACCAGATGTTTTGAATGTTACCCCTTTATAATAGTTTGATATCTGGTACTGCTACATCACCTTCTTTCAAATTTTTTTCATTTTTCATTTCATTTCATTTCATTTCATTTCATTTCATTTTTCATTTCATTTCATTTCATTCATTCATTTTCATTTTTTCATTTCATTTCATTTCATTTTCATTTCAATTCCCTTCATATTATTTATTTTTTGCTTTTCCAGATGAACTTTGTTATTATTTTTCTAGCTATTAAAATTTTTGGTAGATTAGTATGGCACTGAATCGGTAAATCAATTTAGATAGAATTGTCATTTTTATTATAGTGTCAATGTTTTTCCAGTTGTTTAGATCTGACTTTATTTATTTGAAAAGTGTTATATAATTATGTTCATAAAGTTCCTGAGTTTGTCTTGGCAAATAAATTGAAATAATCATTTATTAAGCACCTACCATATGCCCTACACTTTGCTAAGTGCTTTACATAGCTAATATAAAGTGGGGCTAGGACTTTACCCATATTTTCTGACTTAGTGTTTCCTTTGTCCATCACATCATACCATCACTACTGCTATTCCCATCATAGTGCCTGTAGAATTATTGTTCTATATAACCAGTTTTTGAAGTCTCATCAATTAGTGTGCAAAACAGAAGTTACTTTTAATTTTTATTTATTGATTTACTTTTTTAGTACTATATCCAAAATTGTCCACAACAGATAAAGTCAAATTTCTATAACAGGAGCCCTGAAATTTAAGTTTGTGGCCTGAGCCTAGCCTGTGCATCATTACAACATGTATTTACATTGTATACATAGAATGTATCCAAATGTATACTCATAGTACCTTTGTAGGAATTTTAGAGCTGATCAAAGGGAGTTCCCTTCAGATGGTTTGGTTTTGTATGCTTATTTTAAAGATAAGAAACTTGAAATTCAGAGATTTTCCTTGACTTATCAAAGGTCACACAGCTAATTAAGGACAGAGCCAAGGCTCAAATCCACATCTCTCTAGTACTGGAATAATGGCATTTCCACCATCTAGAATAGCTTCCTTTGTGGTGTGGCTTGATGACAGAAGACCCAATCTTTTCCAAGACAGAGTTGTAGAAACACAGTAATTTTGGTTTAGGTGACATGAAACAGTTGAAAACTTATTTTTTCTCTTTTGGAACCTCTAAACCAGCCAACAATGCTCTAAGTAGACTTTCTCACAGTTTTTAAGTTTGCTAGATTCTGTAGATGATAGCACTTGATCTAGGCTTCTAGCTGTGTTAAATTTCATCACAACAGGCTATTCTATGTTTCCATAAATTTATACATGAACTCAGACAGTTTAATAGCACTTGTAAAAATAACATTTCTGAAATAGATTTTTACAGGGTTCTTAAGTTCTACAGTCGCCGAGTCTGAAATATTTTAGGATTTGGATTTAGTCATGCTGAAATATTTTTTGCATTGAAGAAATCAATTCACAAATGTGATGATGGTAATTTTTCTTTTAATATTGAGTTTATTTAGCATTTAGAATCACTATTATCAGATTAAATGTGTGCATTTGTTGGTATATATGTCTTTGCAAAATGCACATTAACACATAGATCATAACTGCCATAATTAGATAGGCTCCTACTTTATTTGGAAGGTGGCCATTTTTTTCTCCTTTAGTCTAAAAGTAGAGCCATGTATCTGAACAGATTTGTCAGTAAGCCACATCAAAAAACTTAACTATGTTATTCTGCAGTCAATCGTTATATAGTAGGCAGTTTTTAAAATTAATTTTACAGCATCTTTTTGTTAAAGCAAAGAACTGGAATCAAAAGGAATGTCCATAATTTGATGAGTAGCCAAAGAAGAGGCACACTCCCATCATGCAATATTATTTTGCCATTAGAAGCAACAGAAGAGATGGTTTCTGAGAAGCCTGGGAAGACTCATGAACTGATGGCAGAGTGAAACAAGCAGAATCAGAAGAATAATGTATATAATAACAACATTGTCAAGAAAAAAAACCCTTTGAAAATCTTAAGAACCATTTGTAATTGATGCTTTGACCAACCAGTCTATTTTGAGTCTTTTTTTTTAAATTCTGGTTTTAGTTGCTAACTTGAAAATATGAAACTGGGGAGGGTATTATCTTTCCAAAAATACATAATTGAGAGTTTCCCCAAAACTTTTGAGTCATCTCAGGTGTTACTCTTTGGAAAAATTTCCTCAACCTGATGGTTGTTAAGTAGGGAATGAATGCTTATTGGTGTGCTTGTATGATAGGTGTAGGGTAACCAAAACGTCCTTCCTGGGGATTGGCTATGACTACATTTCCCTTGGCAGCCCAGGCTGAGAGCTAGCCCTTATTTTAAGGTTTTTGGGGTCATCTCCTGGGATGGGATCTAATTCCCCTAAACTTGAAGCTTGTAAATTACATTTCTGATTTTTTTTCTTTCATTGCTTCTAGCCTCATCATCTCTTCCTGCAGTTTCACCCTTGCTAGGTTTTTTACTTGAGATTTGGCAAACCCACAGAAGAAGCAAATGAATATACTATGCATTGGAAACTTTATTCATTTTGCTAAAGTTTGTTTGGAAATGATTTTTAAAATAGCAATAACCTCTTCAGTAACCCATGGCAATATATTCAATTTAGAATTCAGATATCAGCTCCCATGTGTTCAGTGATCTCTATTCAGATGATTCAAAAATGTACATATTTAGGACCATCCTACTAGAGCTATACAGTACCATAGAGACCTCCTACTTCAGTCCCATGATTATCTACATGAAAGAACTGAAGTCCATTGAAGGTGACTTGTCCAAGGTCACAGTAAACAGAAAGGACTTGAATGCAGATCCTTTGGAATCAATGATCTTTCCACTGTACCACACTGCCTTGCAAGCCCTCTTTTCTCTTAGAAGATCTAGTCCTATGTCTCTAGGAGTCTGATTGATGTTTCCCTAAATGACATCTCAAAATGGTCATAGATCTAGAGCCGAAAGGAGCCTCAGAGAACATCTAATCTAACCCCTTCTTGGTACCAATGAAAGAACTGGGAATTCAAGAAGTTAAGTAACTTGCTGAGACCACAAAGGTATTCATTGTCACCAGTGGGATTTCAAACCCTTAGAGTCTAGATGCCATGCTCTTTCTGCCTTTTCTGTTTTGTAGAATAGTGGTGTAAACTCTAATACAAATGGAGACCACTGGCCCATGCATAAGAATCCCTGCAGGCCACTTACTAACTTTGAAAACCATATATTAGGAGACGGCTGGATGGCTTATTGGTTTGAGAGCCAGGCCTAGAGATAGGAAGTCCTTGGTTCAAATGTCGATTCAGATACTTCCTAGCTGTATGACCCTGGCCAAGTCAATTAACTCCCATTACCTAACCTTTACCACTCTTCTTCCCTGTCTAAGACAGAAGATATGGGTTTTTTAAAAAAGACCATATATTAACATTTGACTGTGTTTTTAAAAATATTTTTATTTAGTTAGATATTTCCCAAATACATTTTCCAATTTTTAAAAAAAAATGTACATCAATCACATTTTAAATAATAATTTTCTCCAATTGCAACTTGTATTGGAGAGTATTGGGGACAGGATGTTTGACACCTCTGATATACAAAATGGTGCTCCCTTTTTTCCTACAAACCCCCCTCCTCCCACTTAATGTCTGAATTCCTGAGAAAAGGCTCTTCTAGTTTGGCTGCTACCCAAGTTTTCAAACTTAGCATTGTCCTTGGCCCTTTTTACTCTTTCACTCTCTCATTCCACCTGTCCAGGCAAATGTTCAAGTCTTAACAGTTCCATCAAATGGAAGCAGAGATATACATGTGTGTGTGTGTGCGTATAAATCCTTAACTTCTGTCTTAGTATCAATTCTTAGATAGAAAAATGGCAACAACTAGACAACTGGGCTTAAGTGACTTTCGGGACTCACACCGCTAGGTTTGAACTGAGGTCCTCCTGACTCCAGACCGAGTGCTCTATCCACTGTGCTACCTAGCTGCCCCAGGAATAGTTTTTAAGTGGGTCATGCTAACTTTAGTGGGGCACAAGCTGCTTGTACCTCTTCCTGCTTCTCTACTTTTGTAATTCCTCTGACTTGGCATATTCCTTCCCCTCCTTTACCTACCACTTCGATTCAGCCTACTGCTTGCCTCCAAAAGAAATAGGATGCAGTCTCTGCCCTTGAGGATCTAATCGTCTTTGTGTGTTAAAAACAAAACAAAACAAAACAAAACAAAACTTGTACATAATAAATAATTATACATGAGACAAAGTGCTGAATGGAATATAATTAAGTGCTAACATATATGATGGAGATAATTACTGCTTAATCAAGAAAGCAGAGCTTGGATTTAGACTTAACTCTTTTCATTCCAAATCCAGTGCCCTTTCCACCAGACTACAGTTGCTCCTTTGGAACAGATATATTCAATGGGGTGGCAGCAGCCTTTCTCTGGAATGATGGACTCCTGCAGGGTATTTATTATGTGTAGTGGCATCCTTTTTGCACAGAGTAGGCCATAAATAAATCAGGAAGCATAAGTGATCTTTTAAAATCCCTTTTTTGGACTTTTAAATGTCCAAATTATAATGCAAGAAGACAGTTTTTCTAATGTGACTTTATAGACAAACCTCTCCAGATTTGTTAATGGCTCTGGTTTTTGTGTGTTTGTTTTTTAGATTTCAGTCACTTTGGGGAGGCATACTTCCAAATTTCTTTCCAAAAATAACTATATCATTACACAGTTCCACTAATAATGGATTAGTGTGCTTATTTCAATAATCTCTCTCAACATTATTGCCATTGGGGGGTCATCTTTTCAAATTACCAGGGTGTGAGGTATGACGCCTCAGGGTTTTTAAAATATTTTTCTATTACGAATTGCATGTTATAACACATTTCCACACAAGTTTTCCTGAGTTACATGATAGAACTTATCTTCCTTCTTCCCTTCCCCCCCTAGTGCTGGCAGGCCATTCAGTGGTAATTAAGGGTTATACATGCATTATCATGCAAAACATATTTCCATATTACTCACTTTTGTGATTAATCTTATAATACCAAAACCCCAAAACATAAACCCACATAAACAATTAGAAAATTGTATGCTTTCATCTTCTCTGAAAGCAGCTAACATTTTCATTGTCTTGAATCAATTGTACTGCCAATAGCTAAGTCTCTCACAGTTGATCATTCCACAATATCCCTGTTCCTGTGTATGTTTTCCTGGTTCTGTTTATTTCACTCTGCATCAGTTCATGAAGGTCTTTGTAGCTCTTTCTCATCCTGTTCATCATTTCTTACAGCACAATTGTATTCTCTCAACATCCTATACCACAATTATTCAGCCATTCCCTATTGATGGACGTCCCATGATTTTCTTCTTCTTTGATTGGCTCTGTTTTTAGATTGAGAAAACAAAGCCAAAGTATAAATCTGCTCAGTTTTTTATGAATTAGGCAGTGAGGTGGGACAGTGCTTAAAGGGCCAGACTTAAAGTTAAGAAGACCTGAATTCAATTCCTCCTTTAGTGCTCTGACTTTTGGGAAAGTAACCTAATCTTTCTAGACCTCAGTTTCTTCTTCTGTAAAATACGGATAATAATAATATTTACCACCCAAAGATGTTCTGAGGATCAAATGAGAACACTTGCAAAGTATATTACAAACTTAAAAGTACTATGAAAATGCTAACTCTTATTATTATTAGTCATATGTAGGTTTCCTTTGTCTATAGGTATACACACCAATACTTATGTTTGTTCTCAGGAACAATAAAGAGATACATTATAGGTATGATAAGTAGGTTATAATTCATTGCCAACAAAGAATTATATACAAGAATGATGCTCAAGCTTTAGTTTGAGAGTCCCTATATACTCTTAAAAATTATGGTGTATCTATTGATCTTGTAATAGAGATTAAATATAATTTAATTAAATTTTAAACTTCTTAATAATTTAAAATTATAGTTTTGAAAAATAAAAATTTTGATTTTAAAATGTCCAATATTTATTAATCTATTTAAAATAATAAGACATTACATATTAACAGATAGCATACATGTGAAAAGCATTTTCCAAATAAAAATTTTAGCAATAATACTTGTATTGTTTCTCATTTTTTTCCAAATATCTTTAACATCTAGCTTAATAGAAGACAGCTGGACCCCCTTGTGCATTCACTCTGTTTCAATATGTTGTTTTGGTTGAAATATAAGAAGAAAATCTGGCCTCATATAGATATGGAGTTGGAAAATGGATATTTTAATAGGCAAATAACCTTTTAGTGGTATTATAAAGAGACTGTTATTTTTATATAGTGCTGCATATTATAAAAATAATGTTCAGACTTTGTGAAAGTGTCTTGGGGACCATAAGGGTTCTTGGACCACACTTGGAAAACTAGGTCCAGGAGAAGAATACATGATATTATCAGTAAGATGTATGCCTGGAAAGGGGGCCATTAAAGGGCTAACCATTGGACCTGTCTTCACGTTCTTTTAGTATTTTTGCCTCCTAACATAAAGAGATCTTAGAAGAGGTCAAATCAAGTCATGGACAAGAGTTTGACAAGTGAGAAGGCATGTGTGGGTTGCTGTGTGTGCCACTGGAGAGAATATTTATTAACTTTCTTTTTTTTTTCTTTCTTTCTTTCTTTCTTTCTTTCTTTCTTTCTTTCTTTCTTTCTTTCTTTCTTTCTTTCTTTCTTTCTTTCTTTCTTTCTTTCTTTCTCTCTCTCTCACTCCCTCCCTCCCTCCCTTCCTCCCTCCCTCCCTTCTTCCCTTCTTCCTTCCTTCCTTCCTTCCTTCCTTCCTTCCTTCCTTCCTTCCTTCCTTCCTTCCTTCCTTCCTTCCTTCCTTCCTTCCTTCCTTCCTTCCTTCCTTCCTCCCTCCCTCCCTCCCTCCCTCCCTCCCTCCCTCCCTCCCTCCCTCCCTCCCTTCTTTCTTTCTTTCTTTCTTTCTTTCTTTCTTTCTTTCTTTCTTTCTTTCTTTCTCTCTCTCTCTCTCTCTCTCTCTCTCTCTCTCTCTCTCTCTCTCTCTCTCTCTCTCTCTCTCTCTCTCTTTCTTTCTTTCTTTCTTTTTTTCTTTCTTTTGCCTTCTTTGAGAACCTTATTAACAGGAAAGGAGCATAGATTGCCCACTGAGTATGAATTTGAATCATGGTTCCATCTTAGTTCAGAAGTGTTGGCGTTTTATGGTCCATCTCCAGGGACAATGATAGGATTTGGTTTCTAGGCTTTTGTTGTTTTTAAAAAGGAATTTTGAGTACTTACAGCCTAAAAAGGTGATGTCTACCTGTAAAGGGCCACATATATAAGGACCATTCCTGGAGCCTTCTCCTTCCCAGTTGTGGCTTCAGGAACTAAAGAAATAAAGGTCTGCGATGAGTTTGGACCTCTGGATACTTGGGGTCCTCAAAGCTTGGTCCCTCCCTGCCTCGTGGCTTCACACTTTGCCCGAGGGATGCTCTCGAAAAGCTATTGCCAGCCTTTTGCCAAAGGGAATCTTTTCATGTTTCCCACCTTCTGACAGAGAAGGTACACATTGGCACGTATAGTTTTTGGACATGGCCCCGGGGGGAAATTTGCTTTGCTTTACTATGGAAATTTCTTGAAAAGGATTTTAGGAGTGTATGTTTCAAGAAAATGGGTTTTTTGTGAGTTAAAAAAATGTAAGTAAATATTCTCTCTCCCCTTTCAAAGGTACCTTTGGCCCTGTTTCCAAAGCAGCTCAATATGCATATGCCGTATGCCTCATTGCACGATCCAGAGGCAGGTGCCCAGAGTCTGCTACTTTGTACAGTTATTTTTGGCAAAAGTATCTCTAAGACAACACAGGTGCTTCAGAAGACAAATCAGCTTCAGAAGAGATGCAAGTCAGAGTGGCGCAGGGTTATTTTGGCTCCTAGGCATTCCTCTGACCCATTAGCTGGCCCCAGAGAGCATAAGGCAACCCACAGAGAATGCGAGTTACATCCTGTGGGAGTCTGACTTGAAACCCATATGAGATTTTCTTTGCCCCGCCCCCGCCCCTTTTCCTCTGGCTACATCCTTAGTAAGTGGCCACAGAAGGCCCCTTGTTGCTTGCTGACCAAAGATGCTTTGAGCAGAAAGATCGTTTCAGCTGTGAACATTAATTTACTATCAAGAAAAACGAAGGAACATTTACTAAGGAAATGATTTCTCTTTCATTGCTCCAGCCTCAGCCTTTCCAAACGAGGGAGTGTGAGAGCAGGAAGCACTTACAACTTCTGGTGCTGGGAGACAGTGGCGCAAGATCTTTTTCTAATTGGATAGTGATTTGGTTTCTAGCTAAAGCTTATATTTGAGATCTGTTCTACTGGAAACCGTCCGTCTGGGGAAAACCTAATTGAGAGGTGATTTAGGATCGGCAGAAATCCTTCTCTTTGCACCAGTGAATTTTAGCAAATAGGTCACAAAGTGAAATTTCTCACAGTGGCTACATGATCATTTGGGTGTAAAAAAATTACTTGGCAAATACTTCTTCAGCACTTCCTATGTGCCAAACTGGGAATACAGAAATAAATGATAAAATGACCTGTATTCACAAGGAACTTGCATTTTAATGGGGAAGACAAGTCCGAATACATCACGTGTACTCTCTCTCTCTCTCTCTCTCTCTCTCTCTCTCTCTCTCACACACACACACACACACACACACACACACACACACACACACGTCCTTGTTTGTATACTGTCCATCCAGTACCTACTCACACATACACATAGGATAAAGTGTCCCCAAAGTCTTAGTGCTATTTTAAGCTATTATACAGTGTGTAGAGGTGCATCTCTATTAAACATCTACTGTACGCTGTCTTGGGGGTAAAAGTCCAGAGAATGGGAATAAACACAAACAAACTTTATCTTCAAGAAAGAGAGCAATTGTGTGAGGCAGGGGTAAAGATGGAGTTCACACTAGATGCAGAGGGCAGCTAGCACAAAGTCACCAAGATGAGAGATGGAGTGTATAGTGTGTAGAGAACCAGAGAAAAAAGACCAGGGGCAAAAAAATGTAGCCAAAAAAAAAAACTGTAGCCATGACCTTCATTCATTTCAGGAATATTTATTGAATACTTTGTATAGAATATTATGCTAGGAGCTAATGGAGATCTTTTCTGGCGCTTTTAGCACATGGTCTCAAAAGCAGAGAGTTTTATGTTTTCATAATCATTTAAACATATAAAAATTCTACTATAAAACCTCTAAATACATCTTGTGTTTATGCCCACAGTGATCATAAAAGGGACCCTAGTGTATTGAAGATATGTAGACGGTTCTGCTACATCATAAATTTTACTTAAAACTTCCTTCGGCTTTAATTAAATGGTTCAAAGTAATTTTCCTTCCCTGGAGGGTGTTATTTTGGATGATCCCCATCTCTTAAAAAGATTGTTAGGAAAAAATGATTTTTCCTTTCCAGAAAATATCAGGGTAGCTTAAAGAGGAATTCAGTCATGCCATTGGTCTTGAATTAACCATTTTATTTGAGATTATTTTTTTTTGAAAAAAAAAAACATTCATACTTGTATACATATGGACACATAGTCTCACTAGTAGTAGTGCTGTGGAAAGAGCAGTGGATTTTGAGTCGGGATCTGGGTTTGAATCATATCTCTGTCACTACCTACCTATGTGACATCAGACAATTTACTGCCCAAGACCTCAGTTTCCTTATCTATAAAATTGGTTACTAGGTGGTACAACTGATAGAGTGTTTTACTTCGAGTGAGGAATTCATCTGTCACTTGCTAACTCTTTGGGATCTTGGACAAGTTGCTTAGCTTTTCTCTGCCTCCATTTCCTCTTCTGTAAAGTGGGTATAATATTGTGAGGCAAGTGGGTATAATATTGTGAGGTTATTATGAGGATCAAATGAAGTAATATAAGAACTTTGCAAACCTTAAAGTGCTGATATGGCTAATCATTTCATAACTATAATAATAAAATTGAATGGCTGAATTAGATGCTATCTAAGGTCCCTTCCAACACTGAATCTTTAATCATTTGATTTTAATTGTAAGGTCTTAAAAGGACAAAAGTGTCTCCAACCTGACCTTATTGATTATCTTCACTTATCTGCTCTTCCTTTCCAAAAATTCATCCAGGGCAACAACCTTAAAGGGAAAGTGAAATCCCAAGAGAGTAACCAGAAGGTTGCCTGAGGAATGAAATAAAGGTAATTATCCTTTGCTCTGGTGAAAGGAGGTGTGTTTATGATCTGATTTCAGGGTCCAATTCCAGGCCTGTTTTAAGCTCTAGCTGCTCTGCTTACTCTCAGGAGCTGGAACCCGCCCTGCTGTTGAAATCTTGGAAATGTGGGTCAAGGCTTAGAGATGTGAAATGCACATCCCAATTTTGCAGACTTGAATGTAAAGCAGTAGAATGGCCCAGTGTCAGATCATGTGAACTAACTGTGTTTGTTTTTTTGTTTTTATTTTTTTGCTGCCAAGGCCATAAAGCTTGGCATGCCAAACAAACATTCTCTCTCCTCTCTCTCTCTCTCTCTCTCTCTCTCGATGGGCTGGTTTTCCATCCTTAGAGAGCCAGGCAGCCATTTACTTCCAAGAGCTCATCATATTTCTGCCACACCTAATGCTGAGCAGCTTTACTGTAAGCATGGATAGAACTAGTTTTCCTTTCCATATAACAGTCTTTTATATACTTGAAAAAAATTGTAATGTATTCTGCTAGTCTTTTTTTCAGATTAATCACACCCAATTCTTTCTACTAGTCATAGTCCACTTTCCAGCTTACTGGTGGTATTTAACTACGGTACCCAGAACTGAACACATTTCCCTAGATGAGGTCAGAGTACAGCCTGGCTAACAAAACCCACTCCAGAAAGCTATGCAGACCCAAGTAAAGTGAGCTTTTAGCTCCTGAGGACTTGAGCTTGCAGATTGCTAAAAGCCCCAGAAACACTTCTGCTTTACCATGACTCTCCTATCTCATACTTGATGACTTTTTTTTTACATCCAAATATTCTAACACTTTACTTTTTGTCTGTTGAATTACATCTTATTATGGTTAATCCAAAGACTCTAGACTGTTTTCTGTGATAATCTCTCCTTCTCAGCCTTGTGTCAGTTAGAGGTTTGATAACTGTGGCATCTGGTTCTTTATTCCAATCACCAAAAAAACAAAACAAAACAAAACTGTTAAACAGCACAGGGCCAAACAAGTATAGATCTCTAGGGTACTCCACTAGAAATCTGCCATGTTGACATTGAACTATTAACTCCTTAACTCTGGCCATTTAGGTAGTATCCATTTAATTACATCATCATTTTGTCCTAAACTCTCCATATTCTCCACAAAGATGGTATGAGATGGTTTATTAGAAGATTTATTAAAATAGAGGTGAAAAATTCAAAATAACCCTCAGTCCTTTGTGGCATTTTTGGAGTTATGATGGCAGAAAAGAGCAATGAAGGTGCTATGAATCAGTTTTGAAACTGCTTATGCGCCTCATCTTAAATGTTGAGTGCTATCCATTTGAGCTGTCCTTTTAATACATCAACCAACAAATTGATAGAGTCCTTGAGGAAATGAACCATATTTATATTAACATTCTCACTATAAATGAAAGCAGACAACATAAAGAAGTTGCCGCTAAGTAGAAGGATTGTCCAAAAGCTCTTCTTAGAGGGGTAATTAAAGAAATTAGTTTAATTATATTCCCGAAGGCAGTTTAAAAATTAACATGATTTTAGTGGATACTAGACCATTATCAACTGAGCACAAGAAAGTGGAACTCCTCTGGAAAATCATGATAATAACCATATCTCTTTCTTATGTTCAGCCATTTGATGGTGCCATGGACTTGCGTAGTCAGAATTTTCTTTCCCTTGGTTATCAGCCACTTTGGGGTTTGAGGAGGTAGACTTAGTTGCTTCTCTGGACAATGGATATTGGGAATGAGCATGAAAGTAGGCCTAGGGGCAGTTGTTATTCTCAGGGCCCTTGGACTTCCCTGCCCACTGATAGAAGTTAGAGGTTGGTGGTGATTGTTGAGGTTGTCTCCTCACTACAAATGTTGCTTCCCTGGATCTTTTCAGGAGGATTAGCTAAAAGCAGAGCTCATAGTCTAGGGCCATGTTGGCAAACCTATGGTATGCCTGTCAGAGGGGGCTGCTTTCCTCCCCCTCTCCATGTAAGCCTGAGGACATTTCTCCCATCACCCACCCCTCTGCCCAGCAGCCGAATGGGAATGTGTCTTCCCTCACATATGGTGTAATGGTGCAGTTTGGGCACTCAATCTCTAAAAGGTTCTCCATCACTGGTCTAGGGAATTCAACTGTGCCCAGGATTCATGGACTTGCCTTGCCTCTAAATGGGTGTTGATGTTGGCTTCTTTGGTCATTTAGGGTTCACAGGTCTGGGTACTTCTAAGAATTTGTCTGAAATGGAATTGCTTCCCAAACACAGAATAAATGGTGACTGTATTAGTGTACAAATATGAGATAAGAAAAGATCTACACTGTATAGTCAGAGAATAGTACAACAGTAGTTTAGTGGAAAGAACCTTGAATAGGAGACCTAATTTCTATTCAGGGTTCTGCTATTTATTATAGTAGTTTATAGTATTTATTATAGTAGTTCTGTGTCCCCAGGCAAGTCACTGAATCTTTCTGTATCTCCTTTTGGAGTAAATAACTCCAATAGCCCCTTATGGCTCTAGAGTTTCTGATTCTGTCTAAAATCATGTGATTCCAAGGCATTGCACAGTTTTATCATGACAAGCAATTAAAAAGGAAGCTAAAGAAGGGAAAGGCTGATGCTGGCTTTTCAGTAAATAAAAATCTACTCAACTTAAAAATCTGCCAATTTGGGCTTATACATGTAAGGATATATATATATATATATATATATATATATATATATATATATATATATATGTATATATATATATATATCTGATCAAATTGGAAATGCATTCTAGAGCAAAACAAATCAGAAGAAAAAAGTTTAATAAAACTTTTTAAATACTGATTTTTGTTTAGATCCTTTGGATCATTTGCCTAAACACAAAACAGTAACTCCAGCTACTTTGAATTTTTTTCTTTTGCATATAGACATATTAATATTTTATTAGTGTTATTTTTAAAAAGATTTTCTTCATTCCAAAGTATTATTCTTCAAACTCAAACATTCCCAAACATCTCTCTAATTTTGTGATATAGAGATAGACACTAAGAGTCAACATAAAGTCTTTTGGGAACTTCAGAACAAAATGAAGTACACCTCTATTTTGTTGACTTTGTATTAGTTTCTGTACCAAATTGTGAAAATCAGTACTCTGTATACTGTATAAGTATGGATATATCTTGTAGTGGTTCGATTGAAAGGCCTCCTCTACTGTGGGAATGTGACATAATTTAATACCCATGAAGCACTAAAAACGTACATGGTAAACTATGATTTAGTTCCAAATTGTGCCTAAATGCAGAACAGGATAAACAAAGAGGAGCCATTAGTGGTTTATTGTATTGTCGTGATTAAATGTGAATCCTTAACCTCAGGAGGATGTTGGTAAAGTAGGTTTTTTCCCCCTTGATGTTTCATCCTCTTGTTCTATGTGGTTCTAAGTCAGAAAGCATCACCCTGTTAGCACGGTTGTAAATTCATGTTACTGCGTCTGTCTCGTTCTAAAATTGGACCCTGCTGAAGAGTTATTATGTGTGCTGAAGTGATATAAACAGTGGGCTTTTCTCACACACAAAGGCTCCCTTGTGATACTGAAGGTTAGCTTTCAAAAGATGACTTAGAAAAGAACGGATACAGTGGGACTCTTCTGCAGTTCATGGCCAGTTAGTTTCTGCTTAAGAACCCTTAAACTCACTCTAGTATATGTAGATTTAGAATTTTTTAGAGTTCAATATGATGACCAAGATTAAATGAAATGGGACTCATTTAAAGCTACTGAATTCTAGCTGGAAATTATCTTGAGAGTACTCAGTTTTGGGTTTTTTTTGATTGACACTCATTTTGAATGATTGCCACTGAACCAGCAATGCTGTGTTAAAACTGGCATATTCTGCTATGGGGTTCATCTTCCTACAGCACATTTCAGAAGCCCTTCTAAGTGAGAGAATGATAAAACAAAGATTAAAAATAGAAATCTGTCTTCTGTATAGGAAGCAAATGCGTAATGGTGACCCTGAGTTCATTACCTAGCCACCAATAATGACAGAAACTCCTTTCCTTTCCTAAATGACAAAGGGCTCTTTGCCTAATTTTCTTTCTCTCTTAATCCTCACTGTGATTCTGGCTCAAAACCAGGCAGTATCAGACACATATATGCATTTATCTTAGCTTGTTTCTTTCCACAGAAGGAATGTACACAAGATAAAACGTCATTTATACCTTACCTTGACAGCACTCTGACTCAACAGGGAAATCATTGTTCAGTGGTATTCAACTCTTTGTGACCCTATTTTGTGTTTTCTTGGCAAAGATACTGGAGTGATCTACCATTTCCTTCTCCACTTTAATTTCCAGATGAGGAACCTGAGGCAGAAAGGGTTAAGTGATTTATCCAGGGTCATACAGATAGTAAGTGTCTGAGATCAGATTTGAACTCAGGAATATGAGTCTCCTACACTCAGTTCAGCACTGTATCCATCCAATCTGCTACATATCAAAGGATACCTATACTGCATTTTTTCCCACTAATGAAATAGGGAAATTGCTATTAGTAAAGCTACAAACACCAATATTTAGCTCATCCTTGCCTTTTTTTCCATGTTCTTCAATTGGAAACTGTAATTAGGAAAGCCTGAGTTTATATCCAGCTTTAGGAATTACTGCTTGTGTGACCTGGGCAGGTCATTTAACTTTAATCTTCCTCAGTTTCTTCACCTATTTCCAAGAGTTGTTCTGAAGATCAAATGCAATGATATTGATAAAGATCTTTCCCAAATGCTAGGAATTATCATTCTTCTTCTTATAACTGAATTGCAGAGTTGCCATAAGCCAGTGTGACCTTTCTGAAATGAAGAGCTTGACTTGAGATGTTTGTGGCTTAGAAGGGCACACCCTAGGTAAACCCTCTCCCATGAAGAATGAGGAAGGAGCATATTTAGGTAGCATTAAACATCAACATGACAGTCTGGACTTTGCCAACTAATAATGTCCCTCTATGTTAGTTTCACTTACATTTTATTTTTCCAGCTAAACAAAATTTGGAGAACCGGAATGGCAGGTAGAGTGGATAGAGAACAGGTGCTGAAGTCACCAAGTTCTGAGTGCAAGTCCTTTTAGCTCTAAGACCACAGATAGGTTATTGAACCTCTGTAGGCTCTAGACATCTCTTGAAAGTCGGTAGGCACACAATGTGATGAACCTGGCAGTATGATATTATATGTTTGACTTACATCATTTTACCTATCTTTGGGGGAGAGGGAAGGCGTAGGAGGGAAGAAAAGAAAATGGATACCAAAATGTCAAAAAAACAGATATAAAAAATTATCTACATATAATCTGGGGGGAAAAGTTAGTGGTAGCTAAACGTTTTTGATGTTTACCCCAGTAGCCAAAAAAAATGGTAACCCCAGCCCCCAAATGCAAGTATTTATTATAAATAATTTATATCTAGTACTAAAACATTAATTATGCATACTACTTAGTAACAGAAATAATTCAATAATGGAAATGAGGAAAAATAATATAACAATGAAATACTATTTGGTCCTAGAGTGAATAGGCAGGGCCAGGAATTTATTGAGTACTCCATAGGGGAGAATGGAGTATAGTAGAGATAGAGAGAGATTAGCAGCAGTGACAATAGTTGGGAGGCTGCTTTGTTCCATTCAAATGAGAGGTATGTGGACCTGAACTAGGAGAGTTCCTTTCTAAGTAGAGAGAAGGGAGGATATGTGATAAATGTGCATTCCCACCACTTCATCCTGTGTGTGTATATATATATATATATATATATATATATATATATATATAAAATAAAAAGTTGTGTTCACCTCTTTGTGATCACATTTGGGGTTGCTTGACCAGGATGCTGGAGTGATTTGCCATTTCCTTCTTCAGCTCATTTTACAGTTGAGGAAACTGAGGCAAACAGGCTTAAGTGACTAGCTCAGGGTTAAATAGCTAATAAGTGTCTGAGACTGAATTTCAATTCAAGAAGATGAGTCTCCCTGCCTTAAGGCCAGGCAATCTTTCCACTGTTGCTGAGCTGCCCATATACATGTGGGTGTTTATCTGTATCTATAGAACCTGTTTGTACATAGTGGATTGCATATGGTTTCCTCTCTTTGGACAGGGAGCCCCTTGAGAATAAAGACTCTTTTGTCTTTCTTCTTTTTTTTTAATAAAGCCTTACCTTCCGTCTTGGAGTCAATACCGGGTATTGCTTCCAAGACAGAAGAGTGGTAAGAGCTAGGCAATGGGGGTCAAGGGACTTGCCCAGGGTCACACAGCTGGGAAGTGTCTGAGGCCAGATTTGAACCTAAGATCTCCCATCTCTAGGTCTGACTCTCAATCCACTGAGCCACCCAGCTGCCCCCTCTTTTGCCTTTCTTTGAGTCACCAGCATCTAGCATAGCCCTTGGCATCTATTAAGCTTTTCATTGACCACCTGGATATAGACATCACAAGATCTGGTCATTGGTATAAATATATGGTGAGGATAAGTGAGGAGTCAAATTCCATTTGTTTCTACCGCCTGAGTGACTTTGGGCAAGTCATCTAACATCAGTTTCTGATTCTGTAAAATCAGGAGACGACCCATGCTGCTCTGCCTCTCCATCTGTGATCCTGTGAGTCAGAGGCGGCACTGAGGCAAATGACATCAGATTGGAAGGATGGCATTGTCAGACCGGAACCAGAAAGTCTATAGAATGAATGGGTTTGGGCAGAAAGGGGATGGAATTCTATGTACAGTCCAGATCAAAATCCATTCACGCATGACTCACTTTGTCCCACCCAGAAAGGGAGGATTCTGGACTCTCGTCATCCATCTCCCTGAGGGGCGCCCCTATCTTCATTGAGGTGTCACGGGGGTGGGGTGGGGCAGGTAGGATTTCCCCAGCAGCACCTGGACAGCTGATGTTAGTGGTGGCTCATTGAGGTTATAACTTGAGCCAACACCCAGTTAGCAGTGGGGAGGTTGGGCGCTTGAGTAACAGAGTGCAGTGCCGAAGAGTAACGAAAGTCTTTGTAGCTATGGAGGTGAGAGTGGGATGTGACGGTCTTCCACCCTTCTGTTAGTCCATCATACACCACTTGAGGGATACCCAGTGATCTCCCAAGGGCCCCAAATCCCACTCGGGGTACCGGTACAGTCATTTAGAAAGGAATTGAGGATCTGTATCCATGGAGAAGTTCCCCACACCAATGGAATCATAGACTAGGACAAACCAAACTGCACCCCCCAAAAAAACCAAACAAACATTTTTCAGCACTTTAAGCAAAACACTTAGCAAATATTATCATTTTATCCTCCCAATAGCCCTGGATCCTGTTGCTGTGGTCCTTTTGCAAAGGGTTAAATGACTTGCTAGGCACCACACAGCTAATGCATTCCTGGGGCTCTATTTAAACAGGAATCTTTGTGACTCCAACACTCGGTGCCAGCTAGCCTGAGAAGCCCACCTGAATGATGGAATTTTGTTTGGGGGAAAAATACTAAAAGCCATCTAGGTCAGCTTCTCCTCTGTCAGCGTTGCTGGTAGCTGACTTTCCAGCCTCAGCTTGAATCCTTTCAAAGATGGCAGGCTGTCTCTTAAGGCAATCACTCAATAAACATTTATTAAGCACCCCCTGCAAAAGAGGCATAGGAGGCACTGTGCTAAGTGCCAGGGATACAAAAAGAGGGAAGAGATAGTCCCTGCACTCAAGGCACTCACCATCTAAGGAGGAGAAAACGGCGTTCTACCAAATATATACAAAGCAAGCTCTATGGAAGATAAATAGGGAATAATCAATAGAAGGAAGGGCACTTGAATTCACAGGAGTTGGGGAAGTCTTCTTCACCAAGGGGGCATTTTAGTTGTGATTTAAAGGAAGCCAAGAACTTTAGGATCACTTGAATTTGTAGAAAATGTTTTTTCTCATTGTAATCCCAGCTTTACTTCACCTTACATTATTTCCACTTTCTGGAAACAGTTCATCTCAGCCCTTTCCCAAATGATGTCTTTTCAGGTATTTGAAGGCAGCGATGACTGCTCTCTACTCCTGTTCTACATTTAATTCCACCCTTTTCTGCTGCCCTCTCCCCAATTTCTAGTGAAATGTTGAGTCAGCCAGGCCTTTGACACTATCACTCGGAATCCTCTAACCACCAGTAGTTTCAATAGGAGGGCAATAATAGCATTTTGTCACCAAACCCTGGAGTTTTATGACCAATTGCGATAAAGATAGATCTAATTCTTTGAATTCCTAGAGCAATGTGTTTCACGTGAGGGAGCGTACTATGAGAACTTCTATTACCTCCTGGTCCATGTTCCCTATTCTGGCCCCTCACTCCTCTGTAACAAAGAGCATTCCCTGCCCTGGATAGTGTTAGTGGCAGTAAATGATTTTGAAAAGTAAAAAGTGTTATTTTTTTAGCTGAGTGATTACTTTCAGTAAGTGTTTTATCATAAGTTGGATTTTATGAACCCAGAGTTCACGTGTAATAACAACACAGTTGCCAGGAGATCCCAGATTAAGGGTTCAAAGAACATAGTTCTCCCCTCACAAATACTTTTAGTCATGTGAGTTCGTAGTGACCTAACATTTGGTGCTAAGGAATAAAAAACAAAACTTCAAGGCAAGATAATTAAGAAAGATTTCAGCTCATGAAAGGATTCAGGAAGAGAAAGAAAGCTATAAGGGAAGAGAGGCAGAGACAGGCTTCCTGAGGATCAGAGGAGGACAGAGACACAGATACCTTGGGGAAGGGGATGGAGAACTGACCTCAGAGCCTGGATTCAAGTTTTGTCTCTGCCAAATATTGTCTCTGTGATCCCAGCAAAACACTTAACCCTTTGATGCCCTTAGACAACTCTTAAGTCTTAAGGTGCAGAGCAGTCCTAATCTGCTTTTTGTAAAATTAAGTTCCTCACTGGGAGCTCAGATCCTGATGAAAAGAATGCACAATAACAGGGGAAAAAAAGTGGGGGAGGGAAGGGAGCAAAGAGAAAGTGAAGCATCTGAGCTTCTTTTTTGAAAAAATCCATTATACAAATATTTTATTCAGTTAAAACAGTTATGGGCAACTTATCCATGTTATAAGAAGCTCCTTTACCATATAAATTAATCATTGATATTTTATGAAATAATTTGCTGCCTGATTCCACTAAAAAGAAAACTTGTAACATATTCACAAATATTATTTGAGTCATGTAAATCTGATACTTTTTAATAACAAACACATCTACTTTTTGCAGTAATTTGTTGGATTCAGTCTGTGACTGCGTACCTTCCCGCTGGTCGTAGGTATCCAGTATTCGATTCCCTGACTGAAGTATCCCTCTAAATTCATAATTAGGACACACTGCCCCCTATCCCAAGTCTTCCTCTGCCTTCCTTCAGAAGAGTCTCTGGATTCTTGCCCACTTAAGGATGGAACCCTGGACCTCACTGGCCTCCCTTCCTTTAGGGAACAGATCCATGACCTCTCTGGACATCTTCCTGGTATTCTAACCACTAGCAGACAAATCCATGGACCTCTTGTACACTTTTTGGACACTTTCCTTGGTTTTCTGTGCTGTTAGAGCCAGGTGCCTGGCTCTCTGCCCATACTTCTGTCATTGCATGAATTGGTAGGAATCCTTTTTTTATTAGTTAGTTTTAGACTTGGGTGGCTATGGAGATTAAACAAACTTGTAATGTTTGTTTCTAATAGCAAAAATATTGTCTAAAAAGCCATTCATATCTTAATGACTGTACTAGATTTTTTTAAAAATGAGGAATGGAGTAAGATTCAATTCATTCATAGTGAAAAAGGATTTGTAGACTTCTAATTATGCCTCTGCCCTTTCCTACCTTTGTAACCTGTTATACATATGGATTACCTCTTTGAGCTTCAATTTCCTCATTTGCAAACCATACAGGTTGGATGGCTGGAGTTCTGAGACTCTCTTAGCTCTAAGTACTAATTCATACACAATTCAGTTCAACACTCATTAAGTGCCTATGTTCCCTATCCTAGGCAGAGAGGATACAAAGGCAAAAGTAAAACCAAATGATCCTTAGGTTCTTCATCTTGTAAAAACACACAGAATAAAAACAGAGCTCTTTTGTCCTTCTGCAATCTGCTAAAAAAATCATTGTGAGATAAGGAACGAGTAAATTTTTATTCCAGGTACAAACGTTAAAGGTCACTATAGTCCCATCTTGCACCTCACTCAAGACACTTAGATCATCATTGTGAGAATGAATGAAAATAGCAGTGTTTTTTGTGTTTCATCTCTTCTTCCTTCCTCCCTTCCCAACTCCCTTAATAGCTTCAACAGTATTCCAAGGTAAAGTTTTTAAAATAAAGTGACCCAGGAACATTTTAGCCATCAAAGCTGTTGCTTTTTTTCTTCATTATGAATGACAGAAAGGAGAGAGAATGCTATCTTAGCCTACATTAGGAGAGCCATCAGGTCTAGACCTAAAAAGATGATAGTAATATTATACTCTGCCCCAGCTACAACACTTCTAGATTATTGAAAAAAAATATGAAAAGCTCTGAGTTTATGTCATAGGAGGAGCAGGAGAAGATTTGGAGGGAGTGGGGAGACATGCTAGCTGTTTTGAAATATATTTGAAGGACTTGGAAGAGGGAACTAGAGACGATGGGTGGTAGTTGCAGGAGCATATTTAGTCTTGATCTAAGAAAACAAAACAAAACTGGAAAACCCAGAAAGACTTGGTTTCAGATAACTGCCGAGATATTTATTAGCTCCATAACCCTTGGCAAAGTCACTTAACCTAAATTGTTGAAAATAAGCCTGTGTGCATTATCAGAAGGAGTTGTCTCACTGAGAATTCACTATGTTGGTGAAATCACAAGTCAGCCCCAAACAAAACAAAATGCAAACAGAAACCCAAAACTTACAGGGCAATTGTATAGATGAAATGAAGTAGCATTTGTAAAGTACATTGTCAGCTTTAAAGTGCCACATAAACATGTATTATTATTAATTATAATAACAGGGAACTCTATCCAGAAATAGAAGGGGCTATCCTGGGAGGCAACTGGTTTCTCTTTACTTGAGCTCTTATGCAAAGTCTAGATTCCTGTAGAGAAGAGACATTCATATATACATTGGTTCAGGGAACTTCTGAGATTTTATTCTAGTTCTGAGATTCTACGACATCTTTGAAAGGGCATGACATTGACATTCCTTTGTGATTCCCCTCTAGAGTGTCTTTATATTAGAATGTGATGAGGGCTTTATAGTCTGATTAGTTGAGGTATAGGAAGAGCAGGTGATGCTATCTTCAATTATGAGGCTATTTGGGGACATTTATAAATGAGTTAATTAAAACACTCAAGCACATTTGCTTATGTAAAACCATATTGGCTGTGTTCTTTGTTCATTTGAGTGTATAAATTCTAGGGTTCTCTAGAGTTGTTTTTTTGTTTTTGTTCTTGTTTTTATTTTTGTTTTTTCAGTGGTAGTGGTAGGGAGGAGAGGGAATGGGGACAGAACCCTTTTATTCTTTCTATATTATTGTAGTCAGCCAAAGTGTTAAGAGAAAAATATTTTACTCTTTCTGGCATGTGAACCAGAACAACATGCTAGCTTACTGTAGTTGAACCACAATCATCCAAGCGTTAGGACTCAAATTTCTCTTTTCCCTTTGTTTCCATAAATGTTCCTTTGGCCAACCTCTAATTTGGTGGTTGGGAAAGGAGAAGAAGATAAAAGTTGGCAGCGGGGGCTCACTAATATGATATCTGCTACTCCCAGGCCAAAATAAAATTAGTCTTCCTATTAATTCTGCACACGAATTTATAGAAGAAACTTAAACAACCAACATAAAACACTTGGCATGCCTGGGGAAATGGAAAACTCATCAAAATATAGTCAATTTTACTATTAAATGTTATTATTAAATAATTATTATATAATCATATTATTCAATTTTACATGACCCAAATATGCTCTTCCCTCCCTACAGTGACTATTAAAACACATTTCCCAGGTAGTCTATTATAGGAGTATTTGTCTTGTCACCTAATATTAACAAAAATGATTACTACATCTCTTGAAAATCTTTTCTCGACCAAGGGAACAGAATCTCAGCTCTAGCTGATTTCATTAATGGGTAAAGTTATTCCCTCCCCATGCCTCTGGACAAGGTAGTTACTAAGTTCTTTTAATAATAAAGTGGCAGACAACAGGGGCTTCAAGAAGAACAGACATTGCTGGACAGGGAAAATTTCTCCTTAGAGTGACTAGTTCCTATATCCCAAGCAATTCTAGGAGCCTCTTAAAATGATCTCTCCCAACTGTCTCATTTAAACATCCTCCAGACTGCTTCTCTGAGCTTAATCAGGACAGATTTTTCCAGCTAGAAAGCAAGAATTCCCATGTCACTCACTGGCAGGTATATTGGGAACTGAATGTATTCATTTTTAAAAGATAAGCAACCACATTAAATTAAGCTGCTTTTCTTATCTGTAAAATGGGGATAATTCTACCTACCCTTCCTGTACCTGAATAGGACACTTTTGTTCATCACATGACATAAATATACAACTTGTAAAATATAATGTTCTAGATAACCGTAATAAATGCTGGAAGTTATTGCTGTGTATGAGTTCCAGTAAGAAAAATATGGAGTCACCCATGCAAGGGACAAATGAAGCTATTTACAAGATATTCGAGGATGAATTGGCCACAGGAAATAACTCTTCAGCTATCCCTATGAGTAGTTTTGCAAACAGGGTTCTCTGTAAGTGGCTAAATAAAATCAAAACTAACTGTATGAAAAACAAATTCTTAATTTTCTTTTTAGCATATATTTTTGTTTTGTTAGCACTAAATATTTTTTTTAGTTATTGACTAATTCTGTGATATGACCCAAGCCAGGCTCTCTAGCTTGGGCTGTAATGTAAGGCTTACAGCTTCTTCCCTTCCTTGACAAGACATGTGTGAATTAAGAATATAGAGGGTGCAGGAGTCTCATGGTTGTATTACAGAGGCAAAGTTAGAATGACCTGCCAGTAGGGAGAAATATAAATAAGAATAACAGGTTTTTCAGGTAGAGGTTTTGGGAGGAAGCCCAAGTGTGAAAAGGGAAAATATGTAGGGAGGAGTTCTGTTTGAATAAATATTTATTGTGTCATCTTCTTCCTACTTTAGTTTTATGGCACATGGGTAGAAATCATCTTAGGACTAAGGCAGAGAGAGATCCAGGTCTATGCTGTCCTATCTTAAGGCAAATCCAATTGGTGGGAAAAGAAATATTACGTGTCTGCCTCTGTGGCTGCATATACTAAAATTCTCCTAGCAAGACCTAGATGGACAAGTGGAATGTCAGCAATGGATTTCTCCCTAAAGAAAAATGCACAGTAGGCTAAGATTTGATTACGTTATCCTAATTATTCAGATTTATAGTAGTAATTAAAGCTAAATTCTTAATGTGCTCCTATAGTTGGAACATGTAGATTTTTTTTTCTTTTTTAATGGTGCTATTATGTATTTTTTTTTCAGAATGAGTAATACAAAGACATATGAATTATTTTCTAAACCCATCCCAGATATGTTCAGGCATCCCATTTTATAATAGCTAGACATGCTTAATTGCTTAATTTATGGTTAAGTGTTTTTTTTTAATTTATAGAGAACAACTATCATGTTTAACACCAATTTTGAGATGAAAGTTTTAACATTTTTGTGGGACATGTTAGTTATGTATTAAACCTTCATTAAGTGTTTTCCATGTGCTAAGTGAAAAAGAAAGACAGTCCCTGCCCCAAGGAGCTTACAATTTAATAGGGTAAGGCATGGGATGGAAGTGGACGGACATGGTAGAGAAATGCAAGTCAGGTAACAACTGAAGAAATGGCAGGCCTGAAGGCCCTCCTTAAATGTAAATTTGGTGATAACCCATGTGTTATTTATTTGCTTTACCACATGAGGATCAAATCAAACAACACAGTTATGGTAAAAAAAAAAGCCTTGAAGACCTTAAAAATGTGAACTATTAACCCTACCAGATTATTAGGTGAATTGCCTGTGAATATGTTGTTATTGCCTCATGTGCATACAAAATATAAGATGAGAATTAGCCAGATAGTTGGCACATATGTATGTAAATGTACATATATGTATAGGCACAAATATAAAACGATGCCTGATAGATGTCACCTATCTAGCTCATTTTAGCCTTTTATTTTTCTATGTATTACCCACTTAAGAAATATTTATCGTTTGCCTGATATTTATTAGTAAACTAAGACCGAGAGAGATTAAGAGACATGTCCGTGGTTATAGTAAGTAAATTTCAGAATTGAGTTTTGGGCCCATTGTCCCACCTAACTCCACAGTCCAGCATTTTCTCTCTTGTGTCAAGGCTAATTTACTCAAAAAATGAATAAAATACATTTATTGTGGTTAAGGAATATATGGTATAGTAGAGGAAATAAGATAGATATACATATATACATACACACACATACACACAACCACAGTACAAGATAGAATAAGATCAATTAAATAGATTTTGAATTTTGAATTTAAGAAGATTTTGAACAGTCTGTGGGACTTTAGAGAATGAACCATTTATTCCATCCACTTGGGTCAGTTAAGATTTCATGGTTGAGCTATCAATTTAATAAAATGTTTTAAATTTTATTTTTTCTGTTAATGCAACTCTGATGGGAAGGTAGAATTTACGTAGTGAAAGGACATTATAGGAGCAACTAGTTGGCTCAGTGGATAGAGAACCAGACTTGAAGACAGGAAGTCCTGGGTTCAAATGTGGCCTCAGACACTTTCTAGCTGTGTGACCCTGGGCAAGTCACTTAACCTGCATTGCCTAGCTCTTGCTGCTCTTCTACCTTGGAACCAATACTTAATATCACTTCTAAGACACAATATAAGGGTTTTTGAAAAAGGGTGAAAAAAAGACATTCAAAGCCAAGGAAACAGAAAGCACAAGAGGTAAGAAATCTCTGGATGTGTTAAGAGAATAGCAAATAGTTTTATCTTGCCCAAGGGTGACTGTATATAGAGGGGAAACCTGGACAAGTGGATTATATGTACTATATTGTAGAAAGCCTTTATTCTCAGGCTGAGGAGTTTGGGCTTCATGCATTGGACAGAAGTCCATGGCCAGGCTTTAAGTAAGAATTTATTCACGTATAATAAAAGGGGAAAAGAACTGAACTGAATTGTTTGTTCTGAATTTGGGTGCCAATGCTGGATAACGACTTTCCCCATGTTGTGATGGGGATATATAGGTTGCACTGGATGGCCCTTACAGCTCCCAAATGCTGTGATGTTATGATTGGAACTATTATTTTGGAGAATAAATCTGGTAACAGAAAAATTAGATTAGGGAGAAATAAGTCTTTCATAGTACTCCTAGGCAAGAAGTAATAAAGGTTTGAAGTGGTATTAGGAGAAAAATGCAGGAGATAGAAATATTGGTGAATCTGTAAATGTGGCAGCTGATGGAATTCCAAGCTAACGCTTCCCTCTCCCTCACCCTTCTTGTCTAAAGTTTTGAGTCAGTGATTAGGAAAATTCTTATACTATAAAGAAAGAAAGTAATTCAGGAGGAAGACTTGGTTTGGAAAAATGAGATAAACTTGGGATATGTTGAGTTTGAGCTGAGTTGGGAAAAGTTCCAATAGTGTAATTTATCAGATAATCCCAAAGAGAGCTTTAAGTCAACTGACTGAGAAGTCTGAGGATTTTAGACTCCAGCAAATCCATAGTGGACTCCAGCCCACTTTGACCTTGACGATAGCCTGTAATAGGCAGTATTTGTGGCTGAAGTAAAGGATTACATGTATGTTTGTTGAAGGATTGGGTCTGGGGAAGCTCAGAGCAATTTAGGAAATTCCCATTCACATCCTTTCCCTCTCACTGCATTTCTTCAGGTGCTAAACGATTTGCTTATTAAGTGGTAAAGGGAGTAATTGTGATATTTTTAGATACCAGTAGAGAGAAATCATTCCTTTTACTTCTAAACTCTTTGAAAACTGAGAAGTATATGAAGTGGAATTAGAAAAATGTAAAGCCTGTAAGGGTGGATTAAATACACATTTACCTAATCTATGATTTCATGATGAACTGGGGGGGGTGTTGGTGTAGGGAACTTCTTCCATCAAAATACTCCAAGTCACATGGCAGGTGTCAGATTTGAACCTGGTTTTTCCTGAATCTGTTGACTGTGCGCCTCTATACGGTATCATTATCCTAATATAATTTCCTAAGCAAATCATCTACTGTTTGCCGCTAGAGGAGAGAACATTACACTCTGAATTTTACTTTGGGATCAAAATATGAAAATCATATTGACATATAGATGTACCATCTGGTCTCTTTATTTAGCTTCATTGCCTGTCACTGATTTGGAAATTTCTTCTTGCACATGGAGAGGAAACTCAAATCAGGAAGCCCGTCCACATAGTGTGGTCAGTCAGGCACTAAAGGAGCATCTCCCTTCCCTCAGCCAATTCCTTGTCAGACCCTTTGGGGAAGGTAACTGTATCCCAGATGTGGGATCGCTGGCAGATTGTTGACTGTCCCTCAGGTCTGGTGCCAACATTTATTTTTCAGCCTTTATTGATACTCCACCTGCATTCACTTTCTCACTGGAAGTGAAAGAAAAGGGGAGGGACAAGCTATAAACACAAAAGAAAATAAAAAATGCCCCCAGTTTCCTCTGTAAGGAACAGAGCTACTGGAGAAGGTGCTCCAGCTCCTTTAGTATTTCCTCCCCTCTCCTTTCCAGTGTGGTTTCTGTTAGCTATATGTCTTCTTTTATACCAAGCTACAGGATATTTTATCCTAATGGTGTCTAAAAAAGAAGAAAAAAGGGAAAGTAACCAGTGGAGAAGCAGCCCTTGGCAGAATTATTAAGCAGATTCATTTACCTTTCATATATTTCAGATCTCCCATAGGTGCCTTTCCATCCCTTGGCTCTGTCCTCTTTTCCAGGCCTCTCTAGTACCTCATATCTACTCTCTTATTTGGCCACTCCAAATGCCTCTCCCACTCCCCATTCTAACTGGTATGCCTTAACCCTCCCCTGCTTATCAAAGGCACTTCATGCTTTAGGGTGACCCAAGTGACAAAGCCATTCAGCAGTCCTCTACTGTTACGTACCAGGTGGATAATAACTTCTTATAAATTAATGCATCCTAATCCCATCAGGTAAGAATACCTCAATCATTGCAGTAATAATCTCTGCAGGATTCCATATCTTAACTCAGATGTATTTTAATGACGTGAATTTTAAGGAACATCGTAAAATGGTGAAGGAAGATAGTCTTGGGATAGTTTTAGAAGAACCTTAACGTAAAGTCGATCCTTTATTCCTCCTGTGCTTGCCTCTGACCTCACACACATTGAGGACATTGACCAGGTTTTTGATGGTTTAGCAATTAGTTAAATAAAAGCATGATATTCAAAACAAAAAAAAATGATTTTGAAATGATGATATAAAAAGGTGATGTATAGTTAGCAATTTGGATTGGTGCTGGGGAATGATGGTGTAATCCGTTCCCAAGTTGAAATTCAATGTTTTTATTCTATATATCTTTCAAATTCATGTCCATGAAAGGTTATAAAATTAGATATCTGGGAATTACTGTCAGGATCCATCAACTCCTTTATTTTACTTTTGAGAAAGTTGAGGCCTGACTATTTTCCAAGCCTGTGATTTGCTAAGCAACTTGACTAAGGTTGGACATCATGTATGGTAGGTAGTATTAGGAGCTGAGGGCTTCTCTTCTGGTTCCCATGTCTGATTGCTATTGGAGGAAATATCTCAACTAAGATTAATCAAGTGTATGTTATATAATATCGCTTAGCCTGGAAGAATCTGCCTGTTGTCTCCCACTTCATTCCCTCTGTCCATAGAATCACTGTGTCCTCATCCCCATTGACAGTGTGACTACTAAACCATCCCCACATATTTATTCTTAAACTGCCTGTTATCCAATTAACAGACAGCTAAGTTCCTCATCATATACCTGACCAAATTGGGACAGTGTAATTTTGAGGCCAACTCGGGGATTACTGAGCCTTTGACTAGAACTACCAGATCCATTATTATTATTTAAAGACTGCCCAAGGGGGTAAGATAATAATAAATGTTTATTGAAATGAATGGAGTGCCTGTCTCAAGCGTGGCTATCCATATAAAACTATTTGATTAAGAGGGAAAAGAACGAAACATATATTTATTAAATACCAACTGTGTGCCAGGTACTACACTAAGTGCTTTACAAATGTTTTGTTTAATCCTGACAACAATTCTGGGAGATAGATGCTATTGTTATCTCATTTTACAGTTTAAGAAACTTAAAGAGACAAAGGCTAAGTGACTTGCCCTCAGCCACTAGCTACTAAGTGTCTGAGACTGGATTTTGAATTTAGGTTGTCTTGACTTCAGTCAGAGCCTTCCATCCACCAGGCCACTTAGCTGTCCCAATTATTAGTCATGATTAGAGCATTTTCTTCTCATAATTGAAGGAACAAGAATAAGGTAAGGCAACATCTAAAATTATTCTTTTAAAAGTTTTACTAATATGTTTTAGTTTTGCTTTACAAATATTTCCACATGACTGCCACTCTATGAGAATGCCTGGAAATATAATAAAACAGTTAAGCAAAAATAATAACACAGTGACCGCATCTGAAAGTTCATGCAATATACCATCTGTAGTCCTATCTCCCCCTAGTTTCCAGTTTCCCTTTAGGTTTTGTTTTTTCCTGTTAGATCATTGAGAGTAGGGGCTGCCTTGTTTTCTTGTTTATATCACCCTACTGCTTAGTATAGTTCCTGGCCCATAGTGAATGCTTTAGCTTGTCTGTCTGTCTGTCTGTCTGTCAGTAAATATACCTGCCCTGTCCAGTCGTACTCCCCAGAAACAGATATTCACTAATTAATGAAATAGTCCTCTATGGACAACTCTACTTGGAACAGACATTTAATTAACTTCAACAAACATAGGCAGTTTCCAAGTGATAGCCTATTATTACTATAAGCTTTGGCAGAGGTATGGGACTGGGTCAGTAAAGGGAAGTATAAGCCAGTATCTTCCTGCTAACTCACCCTTGTGAATTATAGGAGGGAAACCTCAGATGCTGAAGCTTTTTGATCCACCATAAATCTCATAATCATCCCTTTTCCTCCATTCATTCCAGTTCTTATCATGTCATTGAATCATTGCAATAGTTTCTACATTTGCCTCTCTTTTTTCCCAGTCTCTTTGTGGTCCAAACTGTCCATACAGCTGCCAAAATAATTTTCCAAAGCATGAGTCTGACCATAACATTTCATTGCCAAAGAACCTCAGTAGCTCCTTATTGTTTCTAGAATAAAATACAAATTCCATAGTGTAGCATTTTAAATCCTTAGTATTCTGTTCTAGCCTTCTTTCTCAGATTGATGTCACATTACTTGCCCTCATAGTCTCTGTATTTCAGCTAAACTGGCCTATTTACTTCCTCCCTCTCCATCTTACCCAACAATTTTATATTCATTCTGTGGTTCTGGCCATGGAAGGGTCACTGATCCCCTGAGCTTTGGCCCAGGCTGATCTCAAATGAAGCTTCATCATCTTTTGCTCTGAGAATCGTCACTTTCTCTAAGGCTATTCTGTAGGAAGCCTTTCTAACCTTCTCGTTATTCCCACTTTACCCTTCTCCAATGATCATGTGTATACTTAACCTGTTTTCTTGCATTTTCCCAGTAGAACATAATTGTTGAGGGCTGGTTAAGTTGTCATTCTATCACCACCCTCTAGCACAATGCCTTATGAATAGCAAATTCCTAATCAATACTTAGTGGATTGAATAGGAAGCGAGGATCAGTGACCAGAATTTTGGTTGGAAGCATTCATAGTCTCAGCTATTTCTTTAGAACTTCTTAGGTTAGGGGCTACAATTATAGAATAACTAATGAACTAGTACTACATAAATAATTATACTTGGAACAAACATTTAATTCATTTCAACAAACATTTTTATCTTGCTTTCCCAGTGATAGTAATGAGCTTTCCGCCTCATTTCCTTTGGTAGATGAGACTAGAGGGACTTTATAAAGACTCAATCTCCTCAGAGAGACACACAAAGACAGCACTTACCCCATCAGATTCACATCTTGGTGCCCAAGTCATCACACAACTCAGGGAAAAAAGATTAAACACAATGAAACCCAGCACTGCTGTGAACTGTAGTTAAATGCCAGTATTCTGGGCCAAGCAACAATGAAACAATGCTCTTCTTATTGAATCTTAGTGGCACGTTGGCAGCTACTTTTAAATCGCTAGCAACAACTAAATATTAATTATTCTCCCAATGTGTAATAACCTGTTTTGGGTCCTGAATTGTGGCATCCTTTTCCCTCTGTCGTCTTCCCTCACCCCACCTGACCGCTACTCACTCATATGGGGCATGATTCAATAGCATCTCAGCTACTGCTAAGAACACTGGCCTGGAAGAGTTTTACACACTTTTCAGCACTTCGTTGACCGACAGAGACTTTGGTATTGGTGGGTCTTGACACATACTCCAATTTTCTCTTCCACAAAGGAGAATTTTCACAGTCACAAATCTAAACCTTAAGAAAGTCTTAAAGGTCATCTCAACCAACCTCTTCATTTTACACGTGAGGAAACTGAGATGCAAAGAGCCTGCCCAGTGTCATAGGTAATAAGTGCCAGAACTTGGTTTCAAACTGAAGTCTTCTGACTCCACTATTACCACTCGTATCCTTATTCCATGTTGCCAGTATGAGGCAAACTTGCCTTGCATCCCTTTCAAAACACAAGACAGTCACTGAAGCACTTAAAGATCTCATTATCAGAGAATATTATTCATGCCATAGTTCTAAAGACACTGCTTTAGAATAAGGCCAGTTTATTTACCTAAAAATGTATGTTGCTTTAAAAGGTATTCATTTACATAAGATAGAGCTTTGCTTTGTTTTCACTTGAATTTTAAAAGTTCATTCATAAATTTTAGTTGGTGGATTACTAGATTTTCTTGACTTGCTTTTTTATTAAAAAAAAAAACAAGCATTCATCTAATTAGCACTGAATCCCTAGATGATTTAAATGCATTTAGTTTGAAGAATGTATTTTGGCTTTAAAGAAAAATGAATTCATGTCTGATTCCTGGGCCAGAATGGTTAGTTTCATGATGCAAAATAGCAATTATAAAGACAACAGTGAAGCTACAGTAATATAGTTTCTTAATAGCAACTGTAATATCTCATCATTAAGAAGCTCTGATAATCCCACTAGTGTATTTCTGTTCAGAGTGTCTCTGCATCACTTTTACTTGCTTTTGATCCATTAACATCATTAGGAGAACATAGAAAGTAGAATTGTGGCTCTGAATATTTGTGATTGAATGCAAAGGAACATATTTTAAGTACCAACTAAAAGGATGATTTAAAATAATGTAGACAAGAACTGGCTATCTGATAACCAAGCTTTCTGTTTTTATTTCTGTCAGGGAAAAGATCAGAATTCATTAAAGAAAAAAAAAAGGCCATATGGACATTGTACATTTTTTGCAAAAGAGACTGGTTCTAATACGTATTTTTGACTGTAGTGGACTGTGAATCAGTCAACAAACATTTTATTAAAGACTTACTATGGTCTAGGCACTGTCCAAGATCCTAGGGATACATATGCATAAAAGATAAGTCCTGTGCTTTAGAAAAATTATTTTTGCAGAGTAAGGCTAGATCTTAATCAATATACTTGAAAATTATCAACTAACTATGATAGCATCTGAAAATGGATACACCCAAGATAATACTTGCAGCTTGTGCATGCTGGCTTCCTATTGGCACCATCCATGCACACCTTTCTCTCCTTCATCATTATTCAGTTGTTATGGAGATTTCATATAAAGTAAATTAAACTGTGGCTTTGGATAAAAGCTTAAAATAAAGCTGTAGAATTCAAGTCACAGGTATTAAATATAAATACAGTATTTCCTTTCTGGAGCTGAAAATATATAAAGGAGAGAGTAAGACTAATATGTATATTTCCATATTTTTCTTGATATTTTTCTAGGTCTCGTGGATTCCCTTGTACAGTAAAAAGGGCATGAGCCTCCATATTCTTATAAGTGGATTTCTTGCATCCCACTTGGATCAATAGCAGAAATTACTGGAATCATGTACTAGTCATCTGACTTGCTTGTCAGGTTTTATTATAAGTCCATACCCATGTCCAATGAAGTGAAGAAAAAAAAAGAGAAACTTTTTTTTTTGGCTTGGAAAACATTTTAATTGTGATGAAACCTTCTTACCTTGATTAGTTTTAAAAGCAGAGCTTTGGGAATCTAGTTGCTATGGTACAGTTCTTTGTGACACAAAAAATGTAACCTACTTGAAATCTGAGACATCTCTCACTATATTGTTAAAGTGGGAGTAACAGGGAACAAAGATGCCTTGAAGTAGTGGGTGTTTGTTAAATAATGAATGAGTAGGTTTGTGAATAACTAGGAAGTGCCACCTTTGCAAGTTACATTAGACCAGCTTGACTACTAGGAGGCAGTATGTTATACTGGAAAGACCACTAGATTGGATATAAAGGGACTCAGATTATAATTCTGACTCCTCCATTAACTACAAGAGACTGGTTTTAATCTTGGTTTTGTCACTTACTAGAAGAAACTCAGGTTATAATCCCAACTCCTCCAAAATTACAAGAGACTCAGGTTATAATATTGACTTCACATTTTACTAGCTGTGTAATCTTAGGTGAGTCACTTAACCTCTTTGGACCCTTTTTCTTTCTCTGTAAAAAGAGACATCATCCCAGATGGATTTTTATTGCTTTAAAGTGCTGATATTCTTCATGTTACATATTGAAATGAGGAAAACTAGAGCTCTGGAATTTTTTTCCCCCTCAGAGGATATCTGGCAAGTGGAGAGCTATCCCTTTTTTTTCAACTGGTATTTCAAAACTGCTTAAGGAAGTAACAGGAAATGGTAGTTTTCTTTTTTCATCAAAGGGAAAAAAGCAATAACCACTACAACAATAATAGCATTTTCATGCTGCTTTAATGTTTGCAAAGTACTTTACAAATATTATTTTATCCTTATAACCACTTTGGGTAAAAATTACGCAGTTAAGGCTCACATTTGTATATTAAGTTCTAGAGATTCCATTTTAAGTTACAGAAAACCTAGGTGATGAAACAAGGCATATTAAAACCAAGTCAACAAATACTTGAGTGCATAACTGGAATAGGCACAGTTTGGTACTCTCCAAATGCTAATAGTGCAGTTACAATATTTTCATTTGCTCCTGTAGCTGTTTTTGGACCTAAAGGACATGTGTTAAACTACTAATTGTGATTGGGTGGGTGTCTGTACCCACTAATTTGAACTCTATAGTCATCTCACCTTCCTTAACCCTGAACAAAATCCATGCTAAGCAGCCCTCACAGGCAAGGTCTTGTGCTAAGAGCAAGGGAGGGAAGGAGGGAAAGAAGGATACATTTATTAAGGGGTTACTATGTACGAAGCACATATCTAAGTTCTTCATAAATGTTATCTAATTTGATCCTCACAGCAACCCTAGGGATGTAGGTGCTATTGTTTATCCCCGTTTTATAATTAGGAAACTGAGGCAGAGAACAGTTTAGTTACTTTGCCCAGAGTCACACAGCTAGTGTCTGAGGCCATAGTTGACCTTTGGTCTTCCTGACTCCAAGATTAACTCTCTGTTCACTGTGCCCCCTAGAAATATTGTATTAGGACCCTGCCTTGAGGTTGGTCTGGAATTACACTTTTTGAACAGATGGCACATAGTAGTTTCTTCAAATACCCACACCCCCAGTGCTTACATTGCCTTCTTAAATAAGTTGGAGTTTTGCATATTTTTCAGCCAGTATTAAGCACCGCAGACTTTTTCTTACTTAAAAACTCACATAAATCTTTGTAGTCTTTCCTTCTATTTTAAAAGCTACCTCCTTTAAGCATATTTCCCCATTCATAGCTGGCATTTATATGGAGCTTTAAAATTTGCAAAGTGTCTTACAAATATTACCTCATTTTATCTTCATGACAACTTTGGAAGGTAGGTGCCATCATATCCCCATTTTACATTTGAGAGAATGGAGACAGAAAGAAATTAAGGGAGTTGCCCAGCATCCTACAGTCATGATGAATTTGAACCACTAAGGTCATCCTGAACCCATGTGTGGCTCTCTGACTGCTGTACCAACTCGATACCTTAAATTAAAGCATTTTGAGTATCAAAAACAATAGGTGGACAGTGTTAGAATATAAGGAAAGTGTTTAAGCTAAATTCATATGAACTCTTAGTTTTTACTATTTACATTTTTCATGATTTATCGTGGCCTAACTTTCTTTTTTAATTGCAAACCAAATTCATTGTTCCCATTTTGTCTTTTCTACATTATAATCTCTTTGTGGGCAGCCACTGCCAATACACTTTTTTATCGTTTGTTCATTCAGCACGTATTTCATGAATACCTAATGTAATAAGATCATAGTTGTGGAGTTGGGAGGGACTTAAAAGTCTACTAATCCCTCCCCCATTTTATAGATGAAGAACCCAGGCCAAGGGTGCTTAGGTAGTTTACCCATGGTCACAGAACTAATAAATGTCTGAAATGGGATTTTAATCAGGTTTGACTGCTTCCAAGCCTAACATTCTGTCTCTTATGCTTTGCTGACTACATTTATGCCAGTCTTCTGTTGGGGATAAATATCATATACACAGATAAGTAACTATAAAATATTAACCAAGTAAATAAAGTTTAATTGAGGTCTAGGACATGGGTAACTGGGGATTCACAATAGGTCCCGTGTAGTATATGGGAATTGAGTGGATCTTCCTTTAAAGCTAAGGATTCTGTGAAATGACAGCAAGGAGAGAGAAGAGTCTTGGTTGGCATTATAGGCAGACAGCCTGTGCTGAGTTAGCTTTGCCTAACTAACACAGTGTCTTCAACATAAGGAAATATTTACTAGATTATGAGTGAATTAAATAATGGCTATAGGCTGCGATCAATATCTGGGAAAATGCTATTTATTGTTCATACTTTTTCAATATGTATTATAATATTTAATTCTTGTTCAAAAATGAATTTTGTCTCCCCCCCCCAAAAAAACTTACTCAACTAATAAGGGAAACCAAGTTGAGATTATTTTCCCACCAGTAGGACTGAGATGAAAAGAAGTTAAAATATACGAATTGTCTATGAAAAATATTGGAATGTTAGAAATGATCATACCAATTACAAGGTAGCATTACCCAGAAACAAAAGGCAAACCTTATCAGGCTTCTACAGCCATTGATTTTTTTTCCAGCCCATCTTGTTATATTCTGGAACAACGAAGAATAAAGAGATTTGTCATATGACAAAGTTTCTATCAGTGACATATACTTCTACCCATTTGATTTGGGCTTCCATGTCTTTTCTCACCCCTTGTCTTATTCTCAAGGCCTCTCTAAGCTCAATGTCAGCTCCTGTAAATCAAATCCAATGTAAACCACTTAGCCTGCAAACCTCCTCAGCTGCTGTTCCTATTATCTCCACTGGTGTGAGAAATTTGTTCTCTGTCCATTTTTTTTTAACTTTTGGCTTTGTGTGTTAGACTGCTTTCTTTTCAACACTTCTAAAACTATTGCCCAGCAACACCCCATCGCCTCATTCCAACACATAGTTACTTTCCTTTTCTCTTTCCCTCATCTGGGCAAGGCTGATTCTGATTCACTGGAAACCAAAACTCAGTGAAAAGGATAGTCCTGTGCCCAACAAGATAAGCAAAATGAGTATCAGCTAAAATTTTGCTTCAGTAAAGAGTTGAAGTCTCCATGCAAAATCTTATATTTATATCTTCTTGCATTTCCTTTTCTTTACTAGGTACATGCAAGATGTATATAGAGTAGGTGAAGGTCTTCTGAGCAATGTTGAAGAAAACCAGGGAGATGAAAAGGTAGAGATGAGGCAGAACATTCCAGGCAAGAGTGACAGTAATGCAAAGGGCTGCAGGCAGGAGAGAGGGAGCATTTTTGGTGAAGTAGGAGGTGAGATCCTCCGCTTAGCCCAAAGGATGCCATGGGAGTCTTGAGAAGGGACAAAAAGGTATGGAATAGAGGGATCACTGCAGGAACTGGAATAGCCATTCATTCTTCTGGATGGCAACAGAATGCTTGCTTGCTCCGGTTTAGATCAGATAACATAAAAATGTAGAGGTCTCAGTCAGCATGATTTTATGATTTCCTCCAACTTCTTTCAGGGCTATGTGAATAGGCATGAAGGAGGTAGATGGTAGATGGTGTTCTAACCCAGGCTGGGGCTTGGTAAGGTATGATCAGAAAAGGGTGCACAATAGAATTATGGGTAGAAGTAGGTGAAGAGTTAAGTTGATTCAAGAGGTTGAGATAAAGAAAGGGAGATTGGAGAGGGCATCGTAGAGGTATCAAAACACATTTCCCACAATACTTTCACATGCTTCCTGAACCAGATTAAAATGTGATTAGGAAATGTTTAACAAAAGAAATAAAAATACGATAAAACATAGATAATATTACTTTTTAAGATTAAATCAATATCCAGCCTAGAAGGATATTTATGTATAGATTAGAAGCTGTGTTTCCGTTTTGAGTTTGACATCACAGGTGAAGCCCATGCAAGAGGGAAGGCCTTAGGAAAGAATCAAGGGGGAGAGCAATTGAAGGTCATGATGAACATGAAGAACAGTGTTCACAGGAGAGAGGATGACAAAAGGTTAGGACTGTGGATGTGAAAATGAACCACTTGTGAGGGAAGAGCAAGAATAAGGATATGACCATTTCTGTGAGTTGCTTCTGTGGAGTAGAGGAATGAGGCATGGGAATTGTCTGATATGAGAGATGGCCTTGGAAGTAGAAATTGCAACTGACTGGTTATGGGGATGGAGAGGAGAGGAGTTGATGATGGTGTTGAAATTGAGAAAGCGTAATAACAGGAAGGATGGTGGTATCCTCAAGAGTAGGGCAGAAGTTCTAAAGATGATTGGGTTTGACTGCAAGGGAAATATCAAGAGATCTGTGGTAGAGATCATAGTCCTTCCATATCTGTGACTCATTCTTTTATAATGGAAAAAAAAGTATGTGGGTGAATGTGGATGGGAGTTTCTTATATTTGGAGTATTTCCAAGGTGATCTGGAAAGACCATTAGATAGCACAGTACATAAAGTGCTGGATTTAGAATCAGGAAGACCCTAGTTCAAATCCTAGTTCACATGTGCAAGTCACTTTATGTCTATGAGTCTTAATTTCCTTGTCTGAAAGTGGAGATCAGTTTTGTGGCAAAGATCAAGGGAAATAGCATATATAATGCACTCTGCAAACATTTAAGTTATATAAGTAAATATGATCTAAATTATATAAATATACCAAGTACATATTTTATGTAAGTTATATGATCATTTATATACATGTTTTATAAATGCTACCTATTACTATGATGATGTGGGATGAGTAGGATGGGGATTTTTCCTTCCATAGCTGCTTCGGGTGCCCAGATCCCTGGGAGGTTATGCTGGGGCAGCCACTGAAAGCCAATATTGGGAGGAAGTTGGGGAAAGTGCTGAGCCATAACAGGTGAATAGGGTGATATGATTATGTTGGAGATAAGTCCTTGCTTGGTTCTCAGTGTTAAGAGAGAGACAAGCACTATCATCCCGCTCTTCAATGGGTCGATAAGCAGTCTCTTAGAGGCCGTGCCATCCCTCCCACTTTAAAGACCATTGAACTCTATAGTCTTCCCATAGAATGTAACTTCTTGTCTTATGTCCCCAGGACCTAGCACAGTGCTGAGTACATCATTGTTGTTCTGTTGTTTTAGTAGTCATGCCCAACTTTTTGGGATCCCATTTGGGTTTTTTTTGGGGGGAAAGGTATTGGACTGATTTGCCATTTCCTCCTCCAGCCCATTTATAGATGAAGAAACTGAGGTTAAAAAACTCACCTAGAGTCAACACAGCTAATAAGTGTCTGAGGCTAGATTTGAATGAAGGACTTCCTGTCTAGTGTCCTATCCACAGCATCACCTACCTACCTGAGAGTACACAGTAGGTGATTTTAAAATGCTTGTTGATTGATTGCAATCAGAGGAATGAGGCAGTTTCTATTTAATGACTAAAAAAAGCCCAACAATACTTTTTATATCTCTTCACAGTACCTCAGTTTCCTTATCTGCTATGTAAGCACAATTTCACCCCAGAGAAGAAATAAGATACTGTATGGGAAAACATTTCATACAGTGTAATGCAATGCAAAAACTATATATGGACAATCTCCTCCTTCCTACTTCACTTTTACATGATAATAATAGCCAGTGTTTCTAGTATACTTGCTATGGGCCAGGCACTATATAACTGCTTTAAAAATATAATCTCATTTGATCCTTACAACAACCCTTCAAGGTAGGTACAGTTATTATTCCCATTTTACAGCTGAGAAAACTAAGGCAAACAAAAGTTAAATGATTTGTCCAAGAATACTAGTAAGCATTGGAGACTGGATTTGAACTTGGGTTTTCCTGATAAAGCACAAGGCTTGATCCACTTGACCACTCCTATGATCATTGTATTTTTGTCTGCAAAGCCACAGTAGATCACTGGTAATTGAGGAGTGTGTAGAAAGCTAGTCTTTGCAATTTCTCTACTTTTTAATCCTGGTGACCTCCTTTACAAAGGAGTCTTTTGCTAGGAGCAGCAACAAAGTCTGTGCTGTAACTGCCACACCTAGAGTCATGATTGTTCTCAATGACTGGATGGAAGGGTCCAAACAATAGAGAGGGGAGGTTGCCTCCCCATATATATAATCAATCTATGGTTCAGTTCTACAACTCCACTGTTATTTGGAATGCTTAGGGTCAGGTTTCCATAATTCCTTTGGGAATCCCAATCCCTATTTTGAGAAACGCTGGACTAGAAGGTGAACGAGTATCATATTTTCAGCAGAGTAGTTAAAGGTACCCCTCACTTCCTGGGCAGTGCTCAAGAATAGGGTTCCCCCTATTTTTGAATTAAACCAATTTTTTAACTAGATTTCTGTTAGCTTTTTTTAAATGTATCTCAATATTCTAGAAGCTTGGCTACCACACAATTAAGCTACTTTCAGGTAGAAGAAGACATGAAGGGAGAAAATGAAATGTTTTTCTTATTGCATTCTTATTCTATAAAGATGTTCGTTGTTTTAACTATGACAGAAACAAAACACCTCAAAATTATTAGATTTGACCCCCCCTTCTTCACTTACAACTAAATGGCAACAGACTATGGATCATTTACACAATTGTAAGAGCAGTTTCTAAAATGAAGTTTTCCTACTGTAACACATCAGTTGTTTCAATACATTGGTCCTCATTTTCAGAAACCATCATTTTACAAGTATGTTGAAGGTGGGTTTGGCTGCTAGGGGTTTGCTGGAAGAGAAGAGGAGAGAGAGAAGCGAGATTAACTTTCCTGAGAAACTTTTTCAAGGTTGTGTTCAGTTCAGTCAGTTACTGATTCTAGTAGAAACTGGCTCATCAGATTTCACTGCCTTTTAGTTATGTACAATAGTAATAAAACCTCAAATGGAATTGTTTTTTATCAGTGAGGAGCAGTAATGCATTTCAGAGCTGAACACTTTTAGCTTAGCTATTGTTCTGTGGTTTTAATTTTGGAATCTCTATTAGCTTTTGGCATCCTTTCCTCTCATACTTTATTAGAAGGAATATGAGACGGCATCCATTTTTCCCAGCCCTCCCTACCCCCAATATGATTCCCTTCCTGCGAAGCTTGTTGAGCAGACTTATTCATCTTCCTACCATTTCTTTCTGTTTGCTTAAAGATGAGGTTTTAGTTCCCTTCCTGAAGGGAACCACAAACATTGTCTGCTTCCTTATCTACCCCTGATGATCAAGAGTGTCACTGCTTTCTTTTCAAAATATATATTTTATTGATGCCTTTTATCTTTAACTCACAGCCATTTGGGTGGAGGGAGAATATTCCTGCCTTCTCCATTGAATGCTCTCTCATGATAAAGAACAGTCACAAACATTTGAGACAGTGATAGTAACTGACAATGTCTCCCACAGTTTGGTCTGCCAAGTTCTTTGTGTCTGTCAGGCACATCATGAATGTAGTCCTGGGCAGGGAGCTTGGTGGCCAAGGAAGGCATATTTTATTATCTGTTTCTCAGGATCTTCATTGGTTTTGGTGTTCTTTCCTGTACAACTTCCTGCTAGTGATCTTTTCTCCAAATTATTGTAGTCATTTTGTAAATGTACACATACACATATATCCTTCTGGTTCTGCTAGCCTCTCAGTGTTAGTTTTTACAAATCTTCCCCTATTTCTTGGAATTCTTTATATCAGTATTTTTTATTAATTTATGTACCATAGTTTTTTTCAACCATTTTGCAACTGACAGGTCTCTGTTTGATTTCAAGTTCTTTGCTATCCCTTACAATGCTGTTATGAGTGTTTTGATATGTTGTATGTGTGTGTATCAGATCCTTATTTGCATTTTTGATTGGGACTGGGGGAGTGAGGATATATATCCCAAAAGTAGAATCACCTCATGCTTTTTAAGTTAAACTCTGAGCCAAGTCACTCTCTGTTTCTCATTTTGTTAGAGAAATCAAAACTTTAATTCAGTTCCAAACTATTTAAGTATCTAATATAATAATAATTTATATAGTTATGTACCAGAGGCTTCCAAATATTATCTCACTTGATCTTCTCATCAACTGTAAGAGATGGTTGCTATAATTAACTCTATTTTACAAATAAAGAAACTGAGGGCAAAGAGAAATTAAATTACTTGCCCCAGGTTCACACAGCTAGTAAGTGTGCCAACTGAATTCAAGTCTTTGGACTTAAGGACCCACACTCTATCCACTGCATCAATTGGCTACCTCTAATGTCTTGGGAAGGCCACTATAGGTATGATATAGACACCACTGTTTAAGAGCTTAGAGTCAATTAGAAAGACATGTGCACAAATAATTGAGAGAGGGTTTAATATAGTGCACTAAATGTAATAGAGTGATTGTGGCAGCTGTAGTTTTGTAGAGATCAGATGGTTTTCATCACTGACCAGAATAAAGCAGATCCCAGAGCATGAGATGCAGAAAACTGTTCCCAACAATGATCTGGTCCACTCAGCCTCATCACTCTTGCTATTATCTCATTTTCTTGGGGTTAGGGAGGCTCACTAGACATCATTTCTTGGTAATGAGTAGTTTGGAGGGCTTTATTTTGTAGAATCTCTTCACTTGAAGCATAGGGCAGCTAGAAATCTTTGAGGCTCATTGTCTCTACCAGTACCATTGACACACAATCATAAAAAAAAAATAGTGGATCTATTTGATAGCATTGTTTGATAGTTAATAGAGTACATTGGATTGAAAATACATACAACCTAATAGTTTGGGAAAATACATTGCCAAATGGATACTGGTGATGAGAAATCTCCTTATTGTCTCGGCACTCTGATTTTCTTTGGAAGAAAAATGCTTCTTCAGAGAGAAGTGCTCAATCACATAAGAGATGACAAGAACATAAATAAAATAATGGGAAGCCAGGTTGTAGATAGCAGTTCCTCTGAAGGACATTATTTATTTATTGTAAAATGAGAGAGACAATGTATTATAGTGGATTGCCTGATCTTGGGGTCAGGAAGATTTGGATTTTATTTCTGCCTCTGTCACATAGTAGGTGTGGAATCTTGATCAAGTCATAACTCTATGTAGCAAGCATCCCTTGAAGACTATGTAAGTTATAGGTAAGTTGCAGATTGGCATTTGTAGTGCAAGTTTATAAAACATACTGTGAATGTGCCAGACTGATAAAATCAATCAATCAATTAATATTCAATTCCTACTATGCTCTAGATATTGTGCTAATGTAAGAATTAAATTTAAGAAACTGGCTGTAGATTAATAATTTTATTAAATCAAAAGTAGGAGGAGGAGAAAAGAGGGGGAAAGAATAGGAGAGAGATATAAAGATACTTAGCTTTCTAATCTGTATCCACTATTTTTGGCCTCCTCACATGCCAACACCAAGGAGAGAAGTCACCAGGAAACACAGAAGTCCGGAGCACTTTACATGGAGGAAATTACAACAATTTGGGGAATAAGAGGAAAAGAAAAGAAAAAAGAGAAAGAAAACAAAAAATGTTTGATAAACGCATTGACAAAAAGCCAATTAGAGAGCCCTCCTCTTTGGCATAAAAGGTTACATTTAGAATAAATGATAGGTTCAACCCCCTTCAAATCAGTTCATTATATCCCAAAGTTCACTATGGATTTTTTGAAGTAGTGTGTGGTATCTCTAGACATTCTTATGGCACCTTCTTCAAAAGAACCTCTTTACTGATTTGGGGTGTTGGTGATTTTCTTTTCCTAAAATTGCTTTAGAAGATCTTATACCTTGGATTTTAGGATAATTATATAATTCCCCTTAGGAGAGTGTGACCAACACTAGGATTACCCTGGGATACATGACTGAGTTATGAGGTATATAAGCTAATTTTCAAAAGAAAACCAAATAGAAGATAAAAAATTAAATTCTAGATAAAAATGTATATGTGTGTATTTGTATCTCCTATGTGTATAAGATTGCAAGTAAAAATAAAACCATAATAGTTCCTTGAATCACCAGCAAAGCCCAATTAAGGTAGCGTGTGTCCTACAAGCATAGAGTACAATTGCAGGAATATTACACTTATCCATCAGCACTTGGGACTATGGAAAATTGCCATACTATAAGAGAAGGAAATGAAAGGCTGAGGTAAAAGGGAAGTATGATTTCCTGGTCTGATTTTACCTTCAATCTCAGGGAGAGGGGAACCAAAATGAAAGCCAAATGAAGTTACTTGTAGAAACCTGTAACAGGGAAGTCCACCATCTGAATTTGTCAAACAGTCGTTTCCTTGAACTTCAAAACAAGTCCTCTGTCTTGTCATAGATCCTCATCAGTCCCACAGGGATTGTTGGTCTCCTGACGTTGTGCTTCTTTGCACTGTGCAGTGTCTCTTTAGTAATCCCTTCTTCTGAAATCAGACACAGTTATTAAAGTCCCATAATACTTAACAATCAACGGCAAGTTTCCATAATCTAAAGCATTTTGGTATGCATTGGTGTTAGGGCTAATATGTATTGTAAACTTATCCTTCAAAATAAAAAAAAAATTAGTACCGATTCTATGTACTCAAGTACAAAAAATAGGAAGAGAAAAAATCAAATATCCTATTCAAAATAAAGAGAAAAATAATAATAAAAAATTCAGAAATTCATATTGCACATTCCATTTGACAGTGGGTCAGCCAAACAGAGGAGTATCAAAAAGATTTCTCACTAAAAGTGAACTCTATTCTTTCTAATTTGGCCATTATCCACATTGTGATCTGTAGGAGTAAAAATTAATGAATACTTCTAATATTTAAAAATATATAGGATTTTTAATAATAAATCAAAAGAGAGGGAAAAGAAAAAAAGGTTCTTTCAGTCAAGTGAGCAGAGCAAAGAGTACAGTAAGTCAGTCCATGAACTGAGATGGTCTCTCATTTTCACCTTGTCTCAAGTCTTCGAATTTTAGTCCAAATATTTGGCTTGTCAGAGCAAGTTTTCATTCCCTTTAATAATGCACTCCTGACCTCACATAGACACATGTAACCTTCAACTGAATTTGGATCCCAATTAGGATTTTTAAGGGGCCAATGTACTTCATCCTCATTCAGGGACCCATTCCCATTTACAATAGAAGGGACCATGTTTCTCACCTTCCATTAATAAAGCATGTAATAATTCTGTGATGTCTGCCCAATATAGATTGTATGTTCTATATGTACCCTCAAACTTTTTAATTACCACTATCACCACCTCATCAAAGGAGGGAATTCCCCCCTTAAATCTCTCGATGTCTTGTGGAGAAAAAGGTGTATGATGTCTACTATTCACTAAATTCCTTTCTTTATCATAAGTGGGAACATCCCTTAGAGAGAAAAGGCCTGTATTTGAGTTGTCTATGATTACTGGTGCCTGGTTTGTTGTTCAGGTTGGAGCTGAGTGGTTGGAGAAAAAGGGAGGAGAGGTAGTGAGAGAGTAGACAGGTGGAGAGAGGGATTGATCAGGAGGGAAAGAGAGAGGCTGGGTAAGGGGGAGCAGAGGGGAGGCTGGGCAAGGAGGGGAAAGAAAGAAGGTGGAGGAGGGAGGGAGAGAAGCTAAGCAAGGGGGGAGGAGAGGATTAGGTTGAGCAGTGGGGAGGGAAAAGCTGGGCAAGGCAAGAGAGAAAATGGGCAGGGCAAATCAGATACTGGATACAGCAAGAACAAGGGTAGGCAGGACAAGAGTCAGATGGTAAGAGAGGTAGAGAGGTGGGCTGGAAGGAAAGGAGGCAGGTGGGGTGGGAGGTGAGGGGAGCATAGGAGGTGGAGTGACTCAAGGAGTCAAGTCATGGTCTGGATCAAGAGGAAGAAGAGCCTTCTCCCAGGCAGACTAGGAAGAAGGCAGTATCTTTTTTGTCAGATGTACCTAAGCCGTTAGGGGAGAGGGGCTGAGGGAGTCAAGCTAAAATGGCATGGATCTAGAGAATGAATAGCCTCATGGATGGAGGACAGTTAGGTAGTCCATAGTGGTCTCTGACAATGTAGGATTTCCTCTAATTTTCATTCCTTATCATTAAAATGTGGCAAAAATATGGATGGTAATAAACATATTGGTATATTTATGATTTCATTGTTTCATGTAACCTTCTTTAAAAGCCTTATCTGAGGGACAGTTAGATAGCAGAGTGGATAGAGCACCATATCTGGAGTTGGAGGACTTGGGTTCAAATGTGCCCTCAGATGCTTCCTAGTTGTTCGATAATGGGCAAGTCACTTAACACCAGTTCCTTTCCACTCTTCTGCCTTAGAATTAATTCTCCAAGATAGAAAGTAAGGGTTTTTAAAAAAGCCTTCTCTGAAGAGGAAGGGAATCAGACTGTCTCTTATGGATGGTCAAGCCATTCTTTGAAACAAGTTCAATTCCAAAGCCTTCAAATTTTTGTTTAAACTATTTTCTATCTCAATGCCTCACTCCAGCCAAGAGGCATATAAGTAGTAAGTCACAATTAAAGTAGGTTTCTTTGCCAATAGTTCAAAGACTGTCCAAAATGAGACTGACTTAACCTTCCTTTATTTTCTCATTCCCATATAGCAAAGTATTTTTCACTAAACTCCTTAATACCTGATAGTCAAATAGTGCTATAAAGTTTGCAAAGCACTTTAAATACTCATTTGACCCTTACAACAAGACTGGGATATAATTATTACAGGATTTTCTATCCCTATTTTATTTTTTCCATTTTTCTTTAATTAATTAATTTAGAATATTGTTCCATGGTTACATGATTCATGTTCTTTCCCTCCCCTCCTTCCTCCCTACTCTTGGAACCAATGAGCAATTCCACTGGGTTTTACATGTATCATTGTTCAAAGCCTATTTCCATATTATTATGAGTAATCATTTAAAGTCAACATCCCCAGTCATATCTCCATCAAACCATGTGATCAATCATATGTTTTTCTTATGAGTTTCTAATCGCATAGTTCTTTCCCTGGATGTGTATAGTGTTCTTTCTCATAAGTTTTTCTGGATTGTCCTGGGTCATTGCATTGCTAATAATAGAGAAGTCCTTTACATTTGATTTTGTGACTATATCAGTCTCTGTGTAAAATGTTCTCCTAGATCTGCTCCTTTCACTCTGCATCTATTCCTAGAGGTCATTCCAGTTCCCATGGAATTCCTCCAGTTCATTATTCCTTTGAGAACAATAGTATTCCATTCCCAACATATACCACAATTTGTTCATTCATTCCCCAATTGGAGGGCATCTCCTCATTTTCCAATTTTTGGCCACCACAAAGAGTGCAGCTATGAATATTCTTGTACAAGTTTTTTTTTTCCTTATTATCTCTTGGGGGTACAAACTCATCAGTGGTATGGCTGGATCAACGGGCAGGCAGTCTTTTAAAGCCCTTTGGGCATAGTTCCAAATTGCCTACCAGAATGTTTGGACCAATTCACAACTCTACCAGCAATGCATTAGTGTCCTAATGTATCCCTATTTTATTAAGAGGGAAAATGATGCTTGTCCTAATGGTCTGCCCACAATTTTACAACTAAGAAGTGTCAGAGACAAGATTTGAACCCAGTCTTCCTGCCTCCAGATTTGATTTGAACCTAGACCTTTCTGCTTCCAGGTCTAGAATTCCTTTCCAATTTCACATGTTGCCTTTCACTCAGGGTAAGGTCCATATAAAGTATATGACTGCTGAAGAAAACATTTAAGTTATTTCAGTTGCATAGCATAGTTTCTGTCCTGGGATTAAAACTGGTTGAGTTGCATCAGATTGCACTTTTATTAATAAATAACTAAGCTTGATCCGGCCAAAGGGCTTTGGCTTGTTCTCACTGCCCAGCTTCATCCTTGAGTTCTTAATCTGGTGGAGGACAAGGAACTATTTATTCTTTACTTCAGATCCTTGGCTTCCACTTGCAACACTATAGGGAAACAGCTTGTTTTTCTTCCTGGAGGAGCTGAGTCCCAGGGCCACGAGAAAGCACGCTCAGGAAATAGGGGGCAACTTTGGGACTTAGGACAATATTGCCAGGTGATTTGTGAACCAGTAAGTTTTCTCATCATCTCCATTTCTTTCAATTTGATAAGACTGTTCAAACTTCGGTATGTTAGCACTTGTTTCAGGAAAGAGATATCCTTTTAGGTAATGCTAAAGCCCGACAATGTGTAGCTCTTGTTTGTATCTGATAGTGGGGCATGAATGTATTTGTGCCTGGGTACAGTATATGTATACATAGGCAAATTATCCACACCTTCAGAGCTCTTGGCTAATTTTATCAGAAGTTGGGTAATAGCTGTGGGATTTACTTTCTTTCTATTTAGGTATTTCTTGTGTGAAAATAGATCTGCTGTGTGGTTGGATAATGGGTCATTCCCATACACCAGTACTTAGTTTAGAATTTTGCCGATTGTTGAAAATCTATCTTTGCATATTTCTTGTGTTTTGGGGTGATATCTCAAGAGAGTCTTTTTGTTCTGTTTTATTTTTAGGTTAATTAAAAAGATCACCACATTTTCACTGTAAAACTCTAATTTGGGAAGTATTTCTTAGATTGTTTTGACTGAATCTGAATCTTCATTGAGACTCCTGACTTTCTGGTTCAGTGAATATCCTGCCACTCCCTCCTTATTTGTCCAGTGAGAGGCACAAAGGGTATTAAAACCCCAAATGTTAAATGTTCCAGTGACTCCCAACAAAGAGAAGAGCTGGACTCTTCACCGCCATTGTAAAGGGTGTCCTTTGGTTTGGATTGAAAGTGGTCTTGATGTCAGGAGTTGATAATTAAGTTTATGATCAACCATCATGAATGGAATTGTACTTGTCAGCTGTCAACACTGGGAGTGGCACTAAGATTGCAGCTTATACCTCATTTTGCTTTGAGAATCAGACCTTTCCTTAAAAAAAAAAAAAAAGGGAAAAAAAACTTTAAGTTGATCAGGGAACCAAATTGAGAAGAGCATTGGGCTTATAGCTGGAAGGGAATATGGAGGTCATCTGGTCTAGCCCCCTCATTTTATAAATAAGGAAAGAGGAAAAGTTGTCTGATATTGTATACCAATCAGGGCATTAAACAGCAGACTTCAGAATCCAAAGGCAGGACTTCTGATGCTAAATCCAGGGCTTATTCTATTTCTGATGATTTACTGCAAAGCTTGGCAGTTGATATTCCTCAAGAGCAGTTCTGACCACATCACTCTTGTCCAGTGACCCCTTGCTGTCCCTAGGGATAAACTACAGACTTTGTCATTAAAGCCCTTCATAACCGTCTTTCCAAATTAATTGCATGTTGTTCACCCTCATAACTGTATTCCAGCCAGGTCAGACTAATTGCTATTCCCTTGTATATGACGTGTCATCTTTCTCACCTTTGCCTTTGTCCAGGTTGTCCTTCCCTCCTGCCTTTTGGAGTTTTCAGTTCTATTCAGTACTAAGCTCAAATGCCACCCTTTACAAGAGCATTTTCTTGGCTGCCCCAGTTTTTAGGGGTTCCTCCTTGGAATTATTTTGTATTTCATGTTTTGGGTGCATGTTTTTTCTCTGCCCCCAGAAGAAGGTATTTGTCGTGAAGGCTTCTTTGTCTTCCTTGTGCCTTTTGTAGTAACCTCCAAGCCAACTAGATGACATAGCAAATTGAGGTCCTGAGTTTAGACACTTGCTGATTGTGTGACCTTGGGGTAGGTCATTTCACTTTTTAGCCTCAGTTTCCTCACACTTAAAATGGGGATAATAATTGCATCTGCCTCTTAGGATTATTGTGAAGACCAAATGAAGTAATATTTGTAAATCATTTTGCAAACCTTAAAGCCCTGTCCAAATGCTAACTAACTCTTGTTAGAGGTAGGCACGTAGTAGTTGCTTAATAAATGCTGGCTGTCCTGAAATTCTGGCAGATCCTCTTCACTGATTATTTTGAACCAAAAGAAAGAACTCAGATCAGTTTGTCACCTCAAGCCCTCTCTTTGAATTTTTTCTTAGGAGAACTTAGTTATAGTGAGATGTAGTTTATTCTCCTGATAAGTGGAAAATCCTGAAGCCCTTCTGGATTCATTAACTTGTCCCTATACATAAAAACAGGGAATTTCTTAATAAAAACATTATCTCTCTCTATCTCTCTCTCTCTCTCTCTCTCTCTCCCCTCTCTCTCTCCCCTCCCCTTTTTACCCACCCCTCTTTTCCTTTCTTCCCATCTCTCTCTTGCCCTGACCCATCTGTGGAGTTCAGCCTACCCCATTAGAAGTCCATCGCCCTTGTTTTATAAAATACATGAAAAGCAAACATGGCGGTGCTTCCCAGTGTCTGACTCATCTTTGCATTTAGGCTGTATTTCAGGTCATCGAGTAATGCTGCCTGTCTAGCCTGATTGGGCACGTATACATGACAGTGACTTGACTGGGGCTCATGCTAGACAAAAAGGAGGTGTGGGAGAATAGGTATAGAACCTTTGTTCCAGCTGAATGCTTCTTCCATCAAGCATCCAGACAGAACTTAATTAAACACACACACACACACACACACACACACACACACACACACACACAGAGTTAATAGTCTTCCTTATTAGAAATCTCCAGAGAAGAATGTTCTTCCACCTCTGTTTTAGTTTGGAGTATTTAATTTAAAAAAAAGACATTTTCTAGGGTCTAACTCTAGTTCCCTTTACCTCAGTTTTAACTCTATTCCTATTCTTTTTGTATTGAGTGGTAATGAAAACCAAGTTGCATCTGAAGACTGATTTAATTTATTAGGAGTTCATTATTCAGATCATCCCCACCTTTCCTTCATTGCTTCCAGGCTTGTTATTTTATCATTTCTTAATGAGAGCTCTTTTCCAACTCAAAATATTTTTTTTCATTTTTAGTTACAAAGTTTTCTGGTCTAAAGTCCTTGGTGCTGAATTTTTTCAACGTTTTTGGTATCAGCCTTGGAATATTCCAAAGCACTTGTTAAATCCTCCCATATTCTTGGCATCATCTTGGATATTGTTCTCCTAATTTTATCAGCAAAGCATATTTCCATGAAGGGAGATGTATTTTCACTTTGGTTCCCATTATGCAATTCCCAAATAGCATCAAATCCACAAATATTTATTGGCATTATAATAAGTTCTGTGTAGAATAGAAAGAAGTATGAAGAGACGGTCCTTTGTCCTCAGGGAGATTATTCTCTAGCTTTTCAGACTTTTGATGGGAGATGGGATTCATGGAAAGTAGGCATTGAACAGAGAGAGACAGCTACCCAACTTTTCTAGAGCAGCCAAAGGGGTGGTGGGATGGTCAGGTACAGATTTCCAATTATAACTGAGATTCAAAAGTCTAGGAGACTAAACCTATTTGTTGGGATTGAGCATATTTCTAATAATAATTAAAAAACACTTTTGAGTGGCCAGACAAATTCCCATTGAGTATGAGGTTAAAACAAAGACAGATTCCCCACTATGATGTTGAACTATTAGATAAACTAATCATAGCAGAATAGAAAGAGGACTGCATTCTCCCTTAATGCTTCTCTTCTCCATTCCTTGCTCTTTCTATTGAGCCATCCAGCATCTCTCTTAATATTATCTCTCTGAACCCTTGAAAGTGGTAGTTCGAGAATAAATAATTGTAAGCACAACATGACAGGCATTCAAGGGGAATCACTAGGAAAACACATAATTCTGACAAATCACTTAACTTATAAGTATTCTAGACAGAGTTGGTGGTGATCTCCCATAGTGTGGTAAATACTTTGGTGCAGGATTCAAGAAAACCTGAGTTCAAATTCTGCCTTAGACACTTAAAAGCCATGTGACTCTGGGCAAGTCACTTACCCTCTTTCAGTTTCCCCATTTGTAAAATGAAAATACTAGCACCTTCTCCCAAGAGTTGTCATTAGGATCAAAGGAGTTAACCAAAATAAAGAGCTTTACGAACCATAACACTATATAATTGCTAGATAGTATTACCATCATCATTATCAATGCATTTCGTATATCATTGAAATCCCAGATTCAACTATATCCTAATTTTTTTAGATAATTTCATTCTTTATTTCAGAATTCTATTAAATATACTGCCTCAATGGACATAACTTTCTACCAAGAATTAGACAAAACAACTCTCCATGTGAACCATTTTTTAATTGTCCTTTATTCTTGGATATCTTTTTTAAAGGTAAATAGATCCAAACTTTTGTGTAGTAATGAGGAAGTAATGAGAAAACATGGCAAGTAATGCATTTCTAAAGTTTATCATTCTCCTGGTGCTTTTATTGTTTATTAATTATCTTGTGAGAATTTTCAGAATGAATTCTTTCTGGTCTCAACACTTGGTACAGAGGATATAAATATGGAACTTCAGATGTATTCAGACCTATTTGACCATCTGTTCTCCCTAATATAGCTCAGAGGAAAAGGCAAATTATGGAATTCAGGGGTAGCCTTGATTCTCTCGGGCCCCTAACCAGTTGCCTACTATCTAGCTCTCAGGAGAATATTCCTATATATCAAATGTAGGGTAGGAGACATAAGAAGCCATGGAAAGTCATCTGTGATGGTAACCGGGCCTATTCCTATTGCCTTGGCTTAATCTAAAAAAGAAGTTCTTGACCTATTTTTGAGTCATCTACCCCTTTGACAGTTTACTAAATCCTCTTGGTCTCTTCTCACGTTTATTTTTTAATTCATAATCAAAGGGAATGCTAACTTTCAGTTAGATAAGAGTGAAAATAAAGATGACATTACCCCCCCCATCCAAATGAATAGATCCCAAAGAAATGGATCCTCAAATCTGTCTATGCATCCCAAGTTCATCTGAAAGTAACTAGAGATAGTCATGCCTATGGATGATAATTGTGCTCTCCCCCTTATTTGTTATTTGTTCTAAATTTTCATTCTTTAGAATTTGTTTTATTGTTTTCAGTTGGCTTATGGAGTCATTAGCTTCCATTTCTCATTTTTGGGTTGTTATTTTCTTCATTGAGCTTTTGTGCTTCCTTTTCTATTGGGTCAGTTATACTTTTTTAAGAAATTGTTTTCTCCAATTTTGTTTGTTTGTTTTGTGCTTCCTTTCCCACTTGGCCAATTTTATTTTGGAGGGAGTTGCTTTCTTCAGTGAATTTTTGCTTATTTTCATTCCCCATTTTTCTTTCACTTCTTTTATTGTGTGATTTTTTTATCTCCTTTTTGGACCTAATTCCTTTTTAAACTTTTCTTTGATGTTTCATAATTTTCCATTTTGGCATTGTTGTCTCCTGAGTTTGTATTTTGATCATCCCTGTCACTAAAGTAATTTTCTAAGTTCAGATTTTTTTCTTTGATTTGGCTCATTTTCCCAGACTATGTAATGACCTTGCCTATGTATTGCAGTTCAGCTCTATTCTTGGAGTAGAGGATGTACTGTCCTAAGCTTGTATTTTGGTAAGCTCTGGTGCTTGGGGTCTCCCTGTTGCATTTGGGTCCTCCAGTATGCAAATCAATGGGGCAGCCTGAAGTTATTTTGTTCAAATGCTGCCTGTGCTGAACTGAGCTGGATTCTACTCCTGAGTTCCCCCAGGGGCTACCTGGGCCATATTGATCTCCCCTCCTACCCCAGTGAAATAAATTCTTCCTGCTATCTTTCCAGATCATCCTGGCTGCTTCACCCTTTCATTTATTGGTTCTGCTGCTCCAGAATTCATTCTGAAGTTGTTGTTGTTGTTGTTGTTGGAATTGGGATGGGGTAGGCCCAGAGCATTTCTTCTCTTTTCTATCTTAAATACCAGAAGCAGAAGCCCCCTTACCTGTGTTTGTGCTGAGCTTCACTCCTGAGTTTAATCAACTAATATTTAAGTGACTGTCTGCTAGGCAGTATTCTAGGTAGAATTGAGGATACAAGGACAAAGAAGGAAACATCTCTTGGAAAAAAATAGTAAGAGGAACACTTCAGTACATTGGAAACAGTCATTGAGTTCCTTGCCACATGTCCTAGATATCGGATACTGCCCTTTCAAGCCAGGTTACCCCTGTCCCCAATTAGGAGCATAGTTTTCTTTTCTTCTAAGGGATTTGGGGGATCCATTTCTCAATTTTCTTCTGAAGCTCTTCTTGTAAGGACTTAATAGAGCACAATTCTTGAGTAGATAAGTAAGCCCAATAAATTTAATGGCAACAGTAATGAGAATGATAATAAAGAGTTGATGACCCTTAAAACTGAGAGCATTTTATTTTGATGATCATTATTTCCATGTGCTATCCTGAGGGTTTGTGGCAATGCTAGCTTCTAGTAAGAGAGTTAAGGGCAATCTCTGTGCATGCAAACTTGCTAATTCAAAGCAGCCAGGATATGTTTTGTTTTGGAATCAGCAATGGAAAGGAGGCATGGTGCAAAAAGTTTCTTATTATTTTTGCTTAAGTGGTTGTTGTGTCTGACCCTTTGTGCTTGGAAAGATGCAGAGAGCATTGATAGACAGGTAAGAATCTTGAGTTTCAGGTAAATCATCTAATCATTTCATTTATTTTTATTTTCCTAAAGTGGGCTTGTATTGATTGCATCCATGGTTTTCAGGGTGTGCCTTCCTTTGCTTATAAGGAAATAATAATAGATCCCCACAGATAATAAATTTAGTTCATATGTTATTGATTTGACTCGGGGTTTTGGAGCATGGATGCAAATCAATGGTGTGCTTAGACTGTCATAAAGCACTTTCAGGGCTCAACACAGTGCCTTCCTCAGAGTAGGCTCTTAATAAATGTTTATTGAATGACTGATTCACACTTGTATTATGACTATATCTTGACAGTATCAATGTCCAGAAAGTTACACACCTTAATCTATTATCTATATCTATATATCTATATATCTATATCTATATATAGATATAGCTTTTGACCCAGAAATTACCACTATTAAGTTTATTTCCTAAGGTGATAAGGGAAAAAGGAAAAGAACCCTATATATTCTATGTTATTTACAGTAGCCTCTTTTATAGAAGTATTTTTATAGCAAAAAAAAAAAACAACCCTGGAAATTGAGGGGATGCCCAACAACTGGGGAATAATTTAAAAAGTTATGGAATATGATTATGATAGAAAACTACTACACAATAAGAAATGACAAACAGGTTAATTTTTTTAAAAATGGGAAAACCTACCTGAAATTATTAAGAGTGAAACAATCGGAACCAAGAGAACATTATATTCAGCAAAAGAAAGTTTGAAGAATGACTTGTGTATATATGTCCACCTCCAGAGAAAGAACTGACAAATAGAAACAAGAAGGACATAGTATTAAATGATGTCTTCCTTAATGTGAGAAGGTGGGAGATACCTGGTGGGAATTTCCCTATAATATACAAATATAAGTTAATAAAAAAATATATATCAAACTTCTTGATATTTGGAATGGTGGATCTTTAGTTGTCTTTTTTTAGCTAACTATAAACTGTAGTATGCTCTGTATTGTGAGAGGAAAAAAGGAGTTATTTATTAAAAGGTTGGACTGGATTATATTTAAATGTAGGGTCACCAGGAATTTATATTAATTCCAAAGAGATTTATTTATAATTTATTTACAAAATATAGAAAGAGTGAAGTAAGAAAATCAGAGAGAGGATAGGGTAAGATATCTAGACTAAGCACTAAGTAATTTACTCCCAGCCCCTGGCTCAACCTAGACTGGGAGAGTTAGTTTCAGCTGGCCTTGGCAAAACTGAAGACCTGGGGAAAAGTCTCTCAAGAGGTAGGTCTCTTCTGAGGCTAGTTTCTTCAGAAATATATCCAGGAAAGGAGTCAGCCTTCTCACTCACCACATTTCATTCCAAAGGAAGAGATTTAAGAGCAGTCTCACCCGGAACAGGGTCTCAGGTCCAGTCAGCAGATTCTTCTTTAGCCTCCACTCCAAGTAGAACTGACTCAGGAAATTGTATCTCCCTTTTAAAGACACTTTCCTTTGCGTCACTTCCTGTGCCTTCCCCTAATTTTATGTCTACTAATCACAGTTTATGACTGCCCAGGGGCAGTTAGTTTAATTTTGATTCTTCACCTATTGCACACATGGGTCACAGACCTCCCCCACTCAAGTGTGAATGTGTTGTATAAACCTTTGGTGATTAGATCTAAAAATGGGCAGATCTCCCTACTCAACTTTTAAGTACGGTGTTTACACTTTTGGTGATTAAATCCAAAAATAGGCAGGGATTACAATTTAATTTTCACTATCAGGGGAGAGTTAAATTTAATCTTCACAGTATGTAGATGTATATATATATATATATATATATATATATATACACACAGAATCATATACAATATGTGTATCTCACTTTGTATTTCTCTTAGTGTATATAGTCATGCTCTTTATTCCTGGAAATTTAAAAAACCCAATTTGGAACTGTCAAGACACTGTTAGCCATGGTGTAAGAAGCTGTCTCCTTATAGAATAGTAGATATAGTGCTGGACTTAGGAAGACTTAAGTATGAATCTCCCATCAGAAACTTCTTAGTTCTGCATTTGGGCAAGCCACTTAAACTCTGTTGACCTGTTTCCTGATCTGTTATACTTATATCTATAGAATTTATCTCACAGGGTTGTTTGGATCAAAGGTGATAAATTATGTGAAGTTCTTTGTAAAATGGAAAGAGCTGTATCAATGCCAGTTATTACTTGTGTACAAATTCATACATTAATATAATTAACATATAGACCAGACTCTTAACCTAGACATATGTGAGACAACTTAAGTAACATTCCAAGCAATCTCACTAGATTGATGACATGAAATAGTAGAAATACTTTTATTTTATAAATAACTCTTGGGAGTGGCAGAACAGATTTTTTAAAAAGCCTGTTGGGAATAGATGGTATATCATTTGACTAGCCAGTGATTTGTGTACTTTTATAGCATCTTAGATGTGCTACAGCAGCTTTTTGTGTTCACTTTTAGGATGTCTAAAAGCGGGGATTAGATTTTTCTCTGCCTCATAGCAAGTTCCAGATAGATTCATAGGCATCTCTCAAAGAAAACCTGGCTTTGGGTACTGATGACTGTACTAAGTTTTATATCTCATAAAATGGGCATTAATGCCATCCCTTTGCTAACTATGGTCACAAACTTATTAATCCTAACTCAGTTTAACAATAAAAAATTAATTAGACTGACATAAACTGAATCTATCTCTTAGTTCAAAGTCAGCAGCATTTTATTTAACAAATATATCATCTTAATTAACAAGAATCCAAAGTGCCATTTTGAGTGTATATTTAAAGAAATCAGTTCAGATTCTTCACTGGAAGGTCAAATTCTGATGCTGTAGCTTAAATACTTTGGCCATATAATCAAAAGACAAGAATTATTGTAAAAAATTCCTGTTGTAGGAAAAGATTGAATGCAAAAGTAGAAGAGAATAAGCAGCGATGGACACGAATAGTGTCATAGAAACAATGAACATGAATTTGGACAGACGTCAGGAGATTGTGAAAGCTAGAAGGACCTGGCGTGGTCCTTGGGATCAGGAAGACTTGGAGAGGACTGAACAGCAATTCTTTTATAGCCTGAATTATGATACCAATGACTTAGTCCATTCCATAATTCTTATTGGTTTCCTTAATGCACTTTATCAGAAAACCTGTTTGCACCCTTGAATATAAACTAAGTAAATTGGAAGAATCGAGATCAATGGGGTTCTGAGAAATTCCTGCCCTAAGCAATTAATGGATTAATCAGTGTTGTTTATTGAACACCAACTATTTTCCCAACCCTTGGACATTCCTGGGAGTTCCATAAATTGCAAAGGACAGTGAATTTGGATTCAGAAAGGCTACAGGTGGAATGAGAAGAATTCACCAGTTGTGTGATCCTGAGCAATTAAACTCTTCAAACCTAGGTTTTCTAATCCGGTTATGAGAATAATAGTAATTTCATTATATATTTTACAGGGCTATTGGTAGGCTTAAATTAGACGACAATTTTAAAATGCAATATGTCAACATGCTGGGAAGGTAATGAAATTCCATTATGAAGGGGGAAAGGAGTGCTTGCAGCCAGAATAATTGAGTGTTTCCACCACAGAAACAAGCATCTACATTGCTGATGTAGATGCCTACAGTAGGCATAAAACCACACAGAGGTAGAATAATAGAGTTAAGGAGAGGGAGACTAAGGAATAAAAGAGTCATTTCAGGAATTAAGGAAGATGTTTCATTAGGGAAATATTATGGGATCCAGTGGGTGGGTGGGTGTGTGGGCAAAAATTGTGCCCTGTTGGGAATCTTCCCTTTTGGGAGATGACTCTGTCCTGTCAGGGTGTGTCCTGCACAAATCTTCTATGCCAAAGGGTGTACCATAGAATTGATCAACAATGCCAACCGTGTGCCAGGCAACAATTGGCAATGAGGACAGAAAGACAAAAGTGAGACAAGTCCTGCCCACATAACACACACACACCCTTATAAAAAGGAATATATATTTATTTATTTTACAGATGGGACAGATATTCCAAATAGCATATGTTAAATGTGAATGAACAATATAGATAAATAAGTGGTACCTGAATTCAGAGCTAGGAATGATTTGTAAGGTCTAGGGGTTTTGGAAAATGAGTTGACCATGTATCCATTAAATATTTACAAAAATTTCCTTCTATATACATTATCTCACTGGGTCCTCCTTTTAAAGACCTTATGTAGCAGGTAAGACTTCACAGGGAGGATACAGAATGGGTGCTCCAAGAAGAGAAGATATAGATTTGAAAGCAGAGGATAATTGAGGTTTGGATATATAGATGTAGGAGTCATCTGCCTTGTTAAACCCATGGGAGCTAATGGGGCTCCTGAGAAGAAAGACGAGAAAGCTGAGGACAGAATCTTCGAGGATTTATCACTTGGAAAATGGCCTTTGAAAAGCGCTATTTTAGCAAGGACAATTTGGTGTGTCAAATTAATTAGAAACTGGAAGGGCAGTTGCTCCTCAGGAGGGGAGAATATAAGAATAATTTGATGAAGGTTTATACTGAAGTGGTGGGAATATAAAGAAATGGGTATATGGGTGACATTTTGAGGAAAATATCAACAGGATCTAATGATTTTAGGGCAAGAGAATGATAAGAAATCATTACTCACTTTAGAGCAGCATAATATTGTGTACATAGTAGACAGTCAAATATTTAGTGACTGACTCAATCAAATTTGAACAAATATTTACTTATTCATAATTCTGCTTGTGTGCAGTGTAATTCATCACATTTCTAGGCTGTAAACCACCATCTCAACTGTTCGTATAGTTATAGAATACAACTTGACTTTATTATTCTGATTCATTGTAGCTTATATAATATATAACCATGCTGGTATATCCACTGCATAAAAATATTCTAGTATCAATGAGAATTGTTTCTATTATTTATTTTTAACATTCCTTTTGATGGAGAAAGAAAAAGAACATTAGCTCCTATCTTTGGTCCCAATTGCTATTAATTAATTGTGTAACTGGGTTGGCTCATTCATAGAATCCTAGCTTAAGTTGGAAGAGGCTTTAGGGGGTCATCGAGTTCAATCCTCATGTTCATTTAATATATGAGGAACTAAGGTAGAGTGAGGTTAAGAGATTTGCCTGGAGGCACAAAGGTACTAAGTAGCTGTATGTAGCTCCTTGACCTCCAACCAAATCTAATGTTATTTTCTTAACTGTTAAATGTTTTGCCTCTTCTCTTTATCTGACAAGGAAATTGTCACCATAGAATGAAATAATAAATAATCAAATATTTTAAAATAGATTTTTTAAAAAAGATCTTGCAAATCATTTACATGATTCCTCAAGTATTAATGGAATATATATATATATATATATATATAATGTGATAGGAAAAAAAATTGCTTAACAGGGATGCAGGAGATTTGATTTCTGGTACAGTTTTCCCAGTATTTTTCAGCAAACCTAAGGACAGTAACTTTGCCTCCCTATGGGCCTCAGTTTCATCATCTGTAAAACAAGAAAGATTTAAACTAATTTCTAATGTCTTCATTTATGGGCTGGATGAACATTTGCTTGGCACTTTGTATGGGAGTGATTCTTACCTCAAGTATGGGTTGACCTAGCCTTCTAAAGTCCCATCTCTGAGATTCTGTGAGTTGTAGGGAGTAGTGAATTGTTGCTGTATCAAAAAGCTTCTTGTCATTTGCTAATAAAACTTCTAACTTTGTTTATAAAATCCATAAGATAATAATAACCTCTAGCATTTATGAAGTGCTTTAAAGTTTGTTGAGCATGTCACAAATATCTCATTTTATACTCAGAATAATCACCAGCATAACCTTTAAATAGTGCTTGTTACCTGCTAGACACTGTATTAAGCATTTTACCATTATCTCATTTGAACCTCACAACAAACCTGGGAAATTTGTAATATCATTATTAACGTCCTTATTTTTCAGATGAGGACATTGAGACTGACTTGCCCAGGGTCACACTGCTACTATTAAGTGTGTGAGGTCAATGAAATCTTCCTGACTCTTTCTGGGTCTAGCTCTCTCTCCATTGTATCATCTAGCTGTCTCAGGAAGAAGAATGTTAGAGATGAAAGAGACCTTAGAAACCATCTAATCTAATCCCTTTATTTTATAGATGAAAGAACTGAAACTGAGAGGTGGAAATGATGTGACTGGGGTCTGATCTTAGCTAGAGGCAGAACTAGGATTAGAACCCAACTCTCCCATTTCCCAGGCCAATACTCTTTTCACTATACCCCCTTTAGTCTTTGGATTATGTCAGGATGGGGATAAAAGGTAACATTGCTGATTATTTTCTTTGTCTTCTGTATTCAAGGAGGAAGATGAAAGCTCGAGCTCCCCCTCCTCCTGGAAAGCCAGCTACGACTCCAAATATCCATAGTGGTCAGAAATCAAACAGAGACTTGGGAATCCTCCCTCAGCAGAATCTTGTCAACATGAAAGAAAACCTGAGGAGCAGCATGGTGGATGTCAATGTGGTTTTGCCCAATGGAGTGGAAATAAAGAGTGCTGTCAATGGGAGGTGAGAATTTGTGGGTCCCTGAATCGTTTGGTATGGATTAAAAAAATGGTTAACACTCTGCATCTAGGAGGGCGTACGGTGTTTAGTTCTTCTCTAAATAGATCTGGATTATCTTTCTTTGCCATGGGGCATATGAACCCATGAGAAATAAGGAGATTCAGATTGAAAAGTTCTTCCTGTTGGATAAGTACATGGCAGAGGGTTGAAGCAGAAATCTCTTTGACAACTCGGAGATAAAGATGTTAATGCTCAGCAACTGAAAATCCACCTACTCTATCACTACCTTTGGACTAGGGATAAATTCAAGGCCAAAATGGACAGTCTCAAGAAAGCGACTCATTTTAATACTTGTTAGGCACCTGTTATGTGCTATTGTGTTATTGTGTTAGGTGATGGAGACACAAAGATGAAAACAAAATAATCCTTTTCCCTATAGAAGTATATAATTTACTGGGTTACAGTGGGCATAAATATAAAATAGGTATACATATAACTCAATACTTAGTATCTTTAGAGTGGTTTCACCAGGGATAAAGTCATATCTACTTTGTACAAGAGTCTGGCTACTAAATTTCACCATCCTCTGAACTACCAGGATGAGGTACCCTTTAGTTCAAGTTTATTCAAACTATTCAAGACTATTCTACCAAGTGTCAGACATTAATCTTCTAAAATTTTTATTTTATTATGAATGGCTACAAGGTTATTTATTATTTTTATGTACTTTACTGCCCCTAATTTGAAGCTTTCTTCATTTAAACTCAGAATATGTTGAATTTAATGTCATCAATAATTTAGATGAAATAAAACAAAGGATCCATAAAAAACTATTTTAAAAAAGAAATTCATCACAAGAAAAAGAATCGTATGGCTTTTTTTAGGCTATGTATCCATTTACTGGTAGGGAAGCAAAAACAAAAGAAATTTCATAAACAGACTGCCAGTGTTTAATCAGAGTATTTCCAGAGCCAAGGGACTTGAACAAACTCTGTTGAATCAATAGCTTTAGGTTAAGAAAGGACTTTAGAATTATCTGATCCAGTCCCTATTCAAAGTATCAATCCTGTTGTTTTGGAACGATTATTGACATGTTATTTTGACACTATCAGGTCTAAAATTGATCAACTATATGATACAATAGGTTGAATACTGGGCCCAGAGTCAGGAAGACCTAAATTCATATACAGCCTCAGAAACTAGCTGTGTGACTCCAGGCAAGTCATTTAAACTCTCTTTGCCTCAGTTTCTTCATCTGTAAAATGAGGACAAAATAACACCTATCTCTCAGGGCAGTAATGAGAATCAGATGAGATCATCATATATTGCTTTGTAAAATTATAAGTGTTTTATAAATGCAACCTATTATAATGATGATATAAATATTTTTAAATGATGCTCGGACGTAATTAGGCAAGGATAAAATACAATTAGAATATATATTTCCCATGTTTTAGGGAAAAATCAAATTAAAAATATACTTTAAAAATTGAAAAAGCAATTTTATATTAGAATATTGCCATACCTAGAAAGTTGTAACCTTATTTTCATGACCTTTATATAATAAAAAATGTAAGAGGACTTTTTTCAGCTCACAAAAAAGGAAAAAATGGTCAATTGTATGCATATATAATAAAAAAATGTACTCCATAGTTGAGTCAAGTAATTTATTAATGTTTACTATGTCGTAGGCATTGTGCTAAATTCTGGGAAAGCAAAGAAAGGCAAAAACCATCTCTGATCTCAAGAAGCTCCTATTCTAACTGGAAAGACAATGTGTAAATAACTAGATACTTCTCAGATATATACAAAGTAGATGGAAAATAATCTTGGAGAGAAAAGCACTAGCCACTAGGAGCCTTGGAGGGATGAAGAAAGGCTTCTGTAGTGAGATTTGAACTGAGTCTTGAAGGAAGCCAGGGATACTGAGAAACAGAAATGAGGAGGCAGAACATTCTAGGCAGGAGGCAAAGGCATGAATGCTGGAGATGGAGTGTTAAGTTTGTGGAACAGATCAGTAGGTCAGTCAGTGTAGATGGACTGTAGAATTCATAAAAAGAACTAAAGAGTGAGATGGAGAAAAGACTCACTTTTGAAGAGTTCTAAATGCTTAGCAGAAGAATCAAGCCTTTTCTCTGCAGGTAATAGCATTAAAAACTCCTGTTTAGAAAAGCCACCTTGTGGGGCAGCCAGATGTCTGAGTAGATTGAGAGCCAGGCTTAGAGACAGGAGGTCCTAGGTTCAAATTTGGCTCCAGACACTTCCTGCCTGTGTGACTCTGGGCAAATCACTTAATCCCTATTATATAGCCTTTATTGCTCTTTTGCCTTGCAATCAATTCATGGCATTGCTTCTAAGATGGAAGGTAAAGGGTTGTTTGTTGTTGTTTTTTGTCACCTTGGTAAGGTGAATGGAAGAGAGACTGGAGTGAAAAGCGACTAAAGGCAATGGGACCAATAAGAAGGTTATAAAAATAGCCCAAGTGGAAGGTGATGAGAGCCTGGATGAGTGGATTTCGGGGGATTCGGGGAGAATACGGGGACACATACAAGACGTGTGTTGGGAAGAGGTTAAGAAGGTAGTAGACATTTTCTTAGAGTAGTATATTTAAATGCCCAAAATAAAATAGCTGGCATTACAAAGGAAGCCAGATACATTGAAATACAGTCATCAGAATATTAAAAATATAAGTTCATGTATTCTAGTTCAGAATTTCTGACCTTTCATTATTCAGAAGAGGAAATTAGGTCAAGAATAGCTAATGACATAACATCCTAAGATCTGATTTTAAAGGCTGTATGCTTCCTTTAGGAAGAGAATGTTTCATTTTTGTCTTTGTATCCCCAGTGCCTGGCAAATAGTAACCACGTTGTAAATACTTCTTAATTGATGATTAATCCTCAGTTACAAATTTATTGATTTTTTTTTCAATTTCTTGATCCAACTTTATTTTTAGTGCTTTTATTTTAATTGGAAATAGAAAGGTATTAATGATTATATTTCAGGTTGTTGTTCAGTTGTGTCCCACTTTTTGTAAAGACCTCATTTAGTTTTCTTGGCAAAGATGCTAGGGTGGTTTGCTATTTCCTTCTCTAGCTTATTGTACAGATGAGGAAACTGAGGTAATTAGGTTAAGTGACTTGTCTAGGGTCACACAGTTAATATGTGTTCAAGGTTTTATTTGAACTCAGGTCTTTCTGACCCAGGCCTGACACTCTATCTGCTACTCCTCCTAATTCCCCCTATTTACCATAGTATCTAGTCAGGTGTTTGGTGTATTGTTGTACAAATTAATTTAAGTATGCTGCTTGTCTTTCCAGTGGTATTTGGCACTCCATTGACATACAGATAATGGATAATGGTGTGGTAGTGGTGGTATTACTCTCTCCCTGCTTTTATGCCACTGATAGATGAATTGAATATATCATTGTAGAACAAAATCTAAGACCTAAAGCAGTGTCTTTTTTGCTCAGTGTTCAAAGACTGATTTTTAAAAAGCAGGAAAGGTGTTGCTTATATCATTTTAAATTTTTGAAATGCATCTCACTTTATAAATAAAAGAAACCTCAGAGTTTGGGAAAGTGCAGAATGCCTGCCCTCACAAGAAAAGAAAGACCTCAAAATATTTTTAAATGCTTCTTTTTGCTTCTATGAGCTTTTACAGTCAGGAACAAGATATTTCTATAGAATTCAGGGGTCTAGTACTGCAGCAAGATGTGACTCTGGAGAAATTGTTGGAAGCCTTTTAAAAAAAACATTTTTATTTCTTCAATGTTATGAAAAAGAAAACAGGGAAAACCTCCCCAAGGTCTCCTGTCAGATAAGTGAATCTCAAGAAGGCAACAAACAGCCCACCTTAAGTAGGTTGTGGTGATGATAGATTCTGCTGGTGTAAGCTTTTGCTTCAGGCTTTAGATTTACATGTGATATTGTTTAATAATACAAGAGTGGCCTGGAGCCACATTCCTTGATCCAAATTTAAAATCCTTGTGCCATATTTAAAATAATAATCTTGATTTTTATTCTCTTGAGCATGAAGTATCTTGTACATTTTTCCTGTTTCTTTTAATCAGTGGAATTGGTAAAAACACATAAGCCTCATGGATAAATTAATAATAACAATATTGGATAAATACCATTTTACATAGTGTATTACTGTTTATAAAACTCTTTATCATTTGGTTCTCAAAATAACCTTGTGAGCTAAGTGCTGTTCTCATCCCCATATTGTAGATGAAGAAATTGAAAGTGAGAAAAGTTGAGTGTCTGGGGTTACACTAATAAATGAAACAGCGTTTATGCTGGGGTTTTTTTGATTCTGAAGCTGGTACTTGATCCATTCACTTCACTACCTACTCATGATTGTGTCTTGGATATATTCCTTCCATTCATAATTGCTAGCTCATAAAGAATATGAATAATGATTCAATAATGCTGCTCCTACAATATTTAACATAGATGCAGAATAAGCTATGTGTATGGGATAAATAAGCAATAATTAAAAGAGAGAAGGCACTGGAAATAAGAAAAATATAAGATACACAGAGCCTCAGAGATGGTCAGGGACAAGGGACTTAAGTAATTCCAAAGGCAGCCCCTCCCTCTTTTGGACATCAGTTGGTTGTTTGTTTTCCCTCCCTTTTCTTCTTTCCAGCTTAAATCTGTGTTTCTATAGTGGTATCTAAACACGTTTTGTATCATTTCTTTGTCCATACATCTATCTACCCCAGTCTATCGGAGGCTTTTACACAGTAATATATGATGATCAGGAGAGGAAAATTAGACTGGGAATTCAGTCTTTAAACTATTCTTAAGAAATTTGCTTTGAAATACTTGCAGAAGTGGCCTTACTGATGTCACAGATAACTGATTAGCTGTCATCCAGGACTCAGCCCATGTACCTCTTCACATAAGAGCTGTCCAATTAATATTGCTGGAATTGATTTGATTAATTCTTGAATCCATCTAACAAGTATTCTTAAGTAGAACACAAATGTGAAGGGAAAATCTTTGGAGAAGCAAATGCTTATACCAAAAAAAATGAAACTGTAAGGGAAGAATGGCAAATATTTTGAGCTTTGGGGTAGGTGATGTCATTTTGATATAGATAATCAGCTACATATAATATCTGGAATATATTTGAAAAGAGAAGATGGAAGGAGAGGTTACCTCCTTTATAGTGGGGTGGAACTTTCTTGAGCGTCCAAATCGCTGAGCGTGACACCCTATAGCAGTATAGAGATTTTACGTCCTAGTTCTCACATAACTCACAGGGTTCTTCCATAGTCATTGGATATCCTTGATCTGAGAGAGGTCATTGGGCATCCCAGCGCCTACAGGAAATAAGAGACTGGTTTACAACTAGTGAGAGAGTCTCCTTTCCAAGGGAAACCTGCAAGGGAACCAGAAACCTGTTGTTTATGTGGCATTGACCCTTATGTTCCTTCCCTTCTGGGGTAGGTAAAAGAAGGGAGCAGCCCCAGGGATCTTGGATGCTCCTTCAGAGCACTGCCAGATGCTGTGCACAGGTTGGGAGCTTTGTCATAGCTCCTGCCAAAACCTGAGATACTGAGCTCACTCTGGATGGAGAACCTCTCTGCCATGATGGTGATGGTCTTTCTGGACACTGCTGTGTACTTTATAGTCCTTGACAAATGGAATAATAAAAAGACTTCTCAGCCCTCTGTCTCAAAAAAAAGAAAGTGGAGTAGTGAAAATTCAGAGTTAACAATTAAGAAAACTACTTTAGATTTGTTTGTTTTCTAGGGGAAAAAAGTCCATCCGAAAAGTTGATTTTGTTGGGATCAGATAGAAATTAAACCCTGCATTTTGGGGGACAGCTAGGCAGCACAGTGAATAGAGCTCTGGGCCTGGAATCAGAAAAACTTCATTTCAAATTCAGCCTCAGACCCTGACTACCTCTGTGTTCTGGGCAGGTCACTTATCTACTGCCTAAATCAGTTTCCTCAACTATAAAATGAGAATCAATGAGATAATAATTACCAAGCTCATAACAAACTGCTTGGTATATAGTAAGTGATATATAAATATTAACTATTATTTAATTTAGTCCTAGATACTTACTAGCTATATGACACCTAGGCAAGTCAACCACTGCCTGCCTCAGTTTCCTCAAGTGTAAAAGAAGAATAATGGTAGTGCCTCCCACATAGGAGTTGTGTGAGAATCAAATGAGATAATAGTTATAAAGCATTTAAGAGTGTCTGACATATTAGCTTCTTAATAAATGCTTTTCTCCTCCCTTAAATGGGCAATTGCTTATATAAATCATCTTGAATGATTGGCCAAAATCCATTTTAGCACTAGTCAGTTGGTCAAAAAGCATTTAGTAAGTGCCTGCTGTCTATCAGGCACTGAGAATTCAAAGACAAAAGTGAAATAGTCTTTTCCCTGAAGAAGTTTACATTCTCAAGAAGGGAGGCAATACATGTTTGTATAGGTATGTATATATATACACATATATATGTGTGTGTATGTATATATGTACATTGATATGGATATTTATATAAGTTATATGTATATATGAAGATTATTATTAAAACCAAATTAATATTTGAAGGTCCCATGTTAGAATTTTTTAAGGTAATTATGTTAACTTAGGGGTTGAGAAGCTTTTTTTTTTCTATTGAGGGGCCCTGACTGATAGGAATCAAAATAAATTTAGGGTTTTTCTATTGAGGGGCCCTGACTGATAGGAATCAAAATAAATTTAGGGTCATATACAAGTAAATACTATATAATATTTCAGGCACCTGTGATGACTCCCTTCACTGAGGCAGAATAAAACTCTGTAACTTTAATGTTATAAAGAGTTGCAGCAGCTGAAAAATTTGTCATTGTGAGCTAACTTTTCATAACCCTCACTAACCTTAAACTTGTCTTTGAATAATGATGATGGTGGCAATGATGATTGACAGGGACAAGGACCGTGGTCGTCGTGGCACCTTCCTTTTTACAGCACTATAATGTTTGTATAGCACTTTGCACATTTTATCAACTTTGAGCTTTACAACTGCAGCAGGAGGTAGAAAGCACTGGATTATTATTTCTATTTTACAGAGGAAGGAACTGACAAATGTACAGATCTACAAAGGGATGTGCCCATGATTACACAGCTAGGAAATGACATTGATAGTATTTGAATCAATGTCTTCTTGACTCTTAAATTATCCACTATACCACACTGATTTTCAATAGACCTGTCTTATGGAGACCCCTTTCAGAGCCTTGATATCTTTGAAGGCTCTGCCAGAACTTATATTCCTTTAGCGTCCACTTTGAGATGGCATCTCCATGCCTTGAAGACTTCTGAGAGGAGGCCTTGAATCGTTGACACAAGTAAAAAGCAACAATTTAGTTTTTTAGAGATAAATAAACCTATTGCTGATTTGAAAAGAATAAGAACTGTATAGATGAAACCTTGGAAAGTATATGGAATATTGATGGGTTTCTGTTACATTTTATGGCAAGAGAGGGACAGGAGTGGGAAGGCAGAGAAAAAAAAGGGAAGTGAGAGAACCAAAGAGCAGCAAAACAGAAAAGGATAAAGGGAGAGAAGTGCCAAAGAGATAGGAAAGAGGTATTTATTAGCAAAAATCTAAAGGAATATAGGTCTTCTGATACATCTTCACTTGGATACTTAAAATAAATTGTCATCTGTTATCACTGCCTTTTTCTAATCAATGGTTTAATCCTCACTTAAACACATCATTTTAAAAATTTATCTTTTTTCCCAAATAAAGCCTATTGTTGTTTTTTTTTCATGAAACTTAAGATATTTTATACCTGTAAAGGTAAGACCTTTCTTTGGGGAGGTTAAAGAGAACCTTATAGATATTCCCCCCAATTTATTCAAATTTCCTACATAGGTATTTAACTTTGCAAAGCTATCTCATTGTCCTATATTTAACCTTTAAAAGCCTGTCTCATTGTTCTTGGAAAGCATGGAGTTGTTGAAGGTAGTACTTGAGAATCCAAGGCAGAGATTTGCCATGATTCTTAAAGCCACAGCCCCAAGGTGGGCGGATGACACTGAACATGCATTTTGTTTTGCTTTCTAGTTCTATATGTAACTAAACACCAGCATATTAGCAAAGGACTATATTAAATATTGAAGCAAAAGATGAGCATATATTTGGGGGTGAAATGTTTAGGGAGGAGCTGCTGTGGGAATCCAAAGTCCTTTGGTTTACATGAGATTAATGACTCTTTAGATGGGAAAATTTCCAGTCACTTGGAAATGACTCTGCAATGAGAAATAAAATGATTGAAGGGAGAGGAAAGTGACTTAAGTCTTAAGAGCATTTTGCAAGGATTGTTAACTTAGAGTGCCAGCTAGGTCCCTATAAAGTTGGAAGGGACCTTAGAGATGACCTGACTCATCCCTTCTCAAACTACATCCCATAAAACCCTGGGATTCCAAAGGGTTTCATAAAGAAAACAGTTTTATCTAATAATGGATATACACACCGAGTAAAGATGCTTGCTTTGATATCTGTGCCTGTCATGGACAATGTTCACATTTAGCCAGGGCAGAGAACTGTCAGGTATTGGTTGTAATCAAATGTTTCTCAAAAATGTTTCTTCTTCACTACATACAATCGGACGTGATCTGCAATCAAATACCTTGGCAGAACATGTCTAAATGAATTTTATATTCTTATCTTTAGCAAATATTTTGGGGTAACCCTTCCTTATTAATTCACTTAGCAGATGTTGCTCAGATGCATGATCCTGGGATAGTCCCTTGGAATTTGGGGGCCTCAATCTTCTCATCTGTAGCATGAATAGGTTGCCCTTAGGGTCCTCTAATTTCTTTTCCCACCCTACATCTGGTGCTCTGAATGCTGAAGAAATAATGATATATGAATGTAATGGAGTACCATTTTTGATGTATGAAATAATGAAAGTGATGGTTTTAGAGACACTTGGAAATTTTATAGATCTGTTGCAAAGTGAAAATGAACAAAATCAAAACAGTTTTTCTGATAATTTTGGAAAGAGTTTAGAAAGACATGATCAATGACCACAATTCCAGGTCTGCAGTGGTGGTCCAAGTGATGCTTATCTAGACAGAGAGGTGATATGCTCAAGATGCAAAATGAGACCCACATTTTTGCATTTGGCCAATGTGGGAGTTTTGGCACCAGTTTTTTTTAGTTTAGTTCACTGTTGGGCCCTAAAGGTGCAACTTGAATTCAGACCTTTGTGATACCAAGACCAGTTTTCCATCTACTAAACCAGGCTGCTTTTCCTTATGTAAATTTTGTTTACTAAAGTGACTACAATATTGTTCTCATTGGTAAAAATCCACTTTAGACCTCACAAAACCTTTTTGTACCTCCATTTTGTCAATCTTGTAATGTTATTTTATAGTTATCTGTATCAGCAATTTTAAATTACTAAATTATTGCTTCTTGAGAATAAGGATCCTATTTTTTCTAAACCTTGTATCACCCCTGGGGTGTAACAGTGACCTCAATGTTGAGGAGCTTTAATAAATGTCATATTTTAATATAGTAATATATTAACATTTTAAGCTTCTTTTTATACCTATTTTTAAAAACAAAACATCCAGTGGTCATAATTTTATCTAAGAGCCATGAAGAAAGACTTTCAACACCACAGAGGACAACCTGAATATTCCCACTTAGGTCCATGGTGGAATATGCCTTTCTTTTCAAGAAAGAAAAAATACACGTGTTAAAAACTTAACTTTAGTAGTTTAGTTTAGCAGTCACGGACCTAAAATATATTTCAGAATTTGGTTGCCAAGCTAGAGCACCAGAGTACTCTCCTTACCTAGATGTTTGTAGGACCCCACTGTGAAGTCTTGAACATCTTCATCTAGGCAGTATCCATTCATGGGTGTAATAGTGCCAGACATAAATCATATGAAACTCTTTAAAAGCAGCTGCCATGATGGTTGATGGGCCATTTTTTCCAGCCATTTGGGGATGGGGTCCAATAGTCCCACATGGCAAAGATAATGGACCAGATTAGTGTATCTCCACCAATTCAGAAGGGAAAAATAATGAATTGTCACTCTTCCAACACAAGAAATCCCTCATTATTGGCCTTCTCTGGGGCAGGACAGGTTTGTTCTCAGCAATGGGAAAATTCATAGCAAGCCTTTCAGTGATCCCAGAGTCTCTCCTTTCAGACACACCTTCCTCTAATTAGATGTTTCAAACATGCTGCTAATCCCTAGAATGACAGAACAGAGATTATAGCTTTAGTAGCTTTTATATTTCCTATGTGTTAAGTTTGCAAATTAATCCAAATATTTGTATGACAAGTCCTTTAATTTATTCATTTACTTTTATAAGGGTAGCAAAGCCTGAGCATGGGAGGGGAGTGGACATGCTGTTAGTAAATGGGAACAAGGACATTTTTCTATTCCTATAAAATATAATGATGACAGATTTATTGAAGGGAAGGAAAAGATTCAATTTCACTTTCCCCTTTTCCCCACTTTATACTTGGCTTCAATTCCATCAATATTATTTAGCACTTACTGATTTATGCAGGGCACATTGCAAAGTTTCATAAATGCAAAGCTATTAAAAAACAGTTCTTGTCTTGAAAGAGCTGATATTCTATTGGGGGAATACAAGTTTTAATGCAAAGATGAATAGACGATAATTAAAATAAGAACATACCACCTAAAATAAACCTCCTTTAGGAGATGGCACTTGAGTTGCCCTTTAAAGGAAGTCAGTTATTAAATGGAGGTAAGAAGGGAATGAATTCCAGATAGGCTGACCTTTATAAATGTGATTGAGTAGTGAGTTTTTAGAACAGTTAGCTGGCCATGTTGAGTGGAGAAATACGAGATAGTCTGGAAATGTAGGCTACATCTAGATTGTGAGGGGCTATCAATGCCAGGCTGAAGAGTTTGTGTTTTATCCTATATGCAAAAAAGGAGCTATTGACAGTTCTGGGGCAGGAAACTAACACAGTCATGCTGGTGCTTATTCAAGAATATTTTGACATTTGTTTGAAGGATAAATTGAAGGTAGTGAAGAATGGAGGTAGAAGGAACCAATTTAGGGACTTTTGCAATAGTTCAGGTGGTAAGCAACAAAGGATAGACATCTAAGAGATGTGGAAGCCAAACCATTATCTGATTTCAGAGACATTTAGCACAGTGCCTGGAATACAGAGGGTACATAATAAATGTTTATTGTCTTGACCAGTGACTCAGTTCAACTCGTCTTTTTCATTTGTCTTATTTTTGTCTTTAAGTGGTATACATTCATTTTTGCATATGCACAAAGTGCAGTAAAGAAGACAGAAGCCTTTTTTCTTAGATAAGTTTTACAGAGTTCTCATTTATACTATGTATTATTATTTGTTTTTGATTCTAGGTTATATTTCCTCATAACTCTGAGGAAATGCCACATGAATCAAATAATATTTTAGTAATCCACTTTCTGGCCATACTATCTAATATTTTAAGGACTTCTGGCCTTAGCAAAATGGGAATTTCCTCTTTCAACCAAAATCAAAATCTATTCCTCCATTTGGAAAAAATCATGATAGTCTGGCTGAAAATATCAGTCCCTTGGAGGAAGCTCCATCTAATGATGAAACTCGTGGAACCTTGCTGGGCTGGTCCTTGCATGATAGACACAGAGTTCATTGCCAGGCCATCTTTGAAGCCTTTCCAAATTAGAAAGATCTGTCAGAGCTTGTAATTTGCTTTGATAGCCTCATAGAATCTACTCACGTGCACCATGTTAAAGCATCCAAGTATGACTTTATTTCTTCTTTGGACTATTCAGTGTTCATTCATTCATATCCTAAAAATTTGAAAATGGCATATCCGTTGTTTTGATTGGTTAAGTACAGAATAATTTTTAAAATGTCCAATTTTTATACACTAAAGATTCTGAGAATACGTGAAATTATATTTAGCATGATGGAAATACTACCTAAAAGTGGTACCATGGAAAGAGCCTTGAATTTGGAGTCCCAGGACCCGAGTTTGAATACCAATCCTTTCTCATATTTCCCTTTCACATGTCACTAAACCCCTCAGGGCAGATCTGTTTACTCATCTGTGAAATGAAATTTGATTGTATGACCTCTAATAGCTAACCAACATTTAGCTAGCATTCATTTAGTGCTTTAAAGTGTAGGAAACATGTTATCTCCCAGCCCTGTAAGGTGAGTGCTATTATTATCCCATTTTACAGATTAAAAAACTGAGGCTGAGTGAAGTTAAGTGCCTTTCCCAGGGACACAGAGTGAATGTCTGGAGCAGAATGTGAGTTTTCCTATCTCTATGCCTAGCACTCTACCCACTGTCCCACCTAGCTCCCCCAAGTCAGTTCCTCTAGGGTCAATTTCCATTCAAATCTATGATCCTCGACTTGTAGAATATTGCTTATGGCTTTGTTTTGAAGAACTTAATTTGTTCAGACAACAGACATGTAAAAGACTTGTTAGCACTGTTTTTATAACAAACTGGTGGAAAGAGCACTGGGCTTGAAGTTCCTACTGAGGTCAAGATTGGCTCCACTCTCTTTACAAGTTGCATGACTAGACGCGTCTCTCATTTCCTCATCAATAAAATGAGGTCAGCAGTACTTGGCACTCTTTGGCTTCTGGGGTAGTTATGACAAAAGTGCTTTATAAACCTTGAATCATAACAGTGTGGGACACTCAGTAGGTTGTTGAATTAATAAATATGATAGTGGGAGAGGCCCCACAATGCCATGGAAAGGGCACAGACTTTGAAGTTTTAGGACTTTGCTTCAACTCATGTTGCTACCTGTGTGACCTTGGGCCAATAACCTGACCTCCTGGGCTCAGGTTCCTCATCTATAAAATGAGGATTTGGGGATTAGGGCTAACAAATTCCTGATGGCAAGCCAAACACCTGTATTCCTTGCTATTGCCACCTGGGTAAAAATACCCTACTGAATGGATATAATTTGATTAAGGAAATAATAATTAGGGGTAGAGAATAGAGACCAGACCTGTGATTTCATTGATGTGAAGACTTTCTGGATGAGGAAATTCTTTCTATTAATGTAGGTTGTCAGCTTCTCTATGAGTAACTGAGTCTTAGATTATTGCTCCAACTACTGAGAGATTAAGTAATTGCCCAGGGTCACAAATTGGGTATGTGTCAGAGGTTGGACAGGTGCCTAGGTCATCCCAGTCCCAAAGCCACTTTTAATCTCAATCTCTCTCTATCTCTATTTCTCTCTCCCTCTCCCTTTATCCCTCTCTCTCATCTTTCTCTCTTTCTCTCTTTCCCTCTCTCTCATCTCTCTGTCTCTCTCTTTTTCCCTCTTCCTTTCTCCCTTTCTCTCATCTTTTTCTTTCTCTCTTTTCCTCTCTCTCATCTCTGTCTCTCTCTCTTTTTTCTTCTTCCTTTCTCCCTCTCTCTCATCTTTCTCTCTCTCTTTCCCTCTCTCTCTCATCTCTCTGTCTCTCTCTGTCTCTTTCTTTCTCTTCCTTTCTCTCATCTTTCTCTCTTTCTCTCTTTCCCTTCCTCTCATCTCTCTCTCTTTCCATCTCCTCTTTCTCTCTCCTCTCCCTCCCTCCCTCTCTCTACTTCTCCCTTTGGCTCTATCTCTCTGTCACTGTCTCTGTCATTTGCTGGAAGGTATAGTATTTACACAGGTTACTATAACTTGATTCAAAGAGGGAGACAGCTTAACTGAAGGGCTTTTGGAAAGGTTTTGCATTTGGAGGTGGTGCTTGACTGAGATATGAATGAAGCTCTTGTATCCAAATAAAAAATATATCAGAAAGTTATAATTTCAAATCCTGGGGAAGGAAAAGAAGCAGAAAGTTAGCTGGGAATTTTAATGTAACAAACAAATTTAAAATAAAAAATAATCCTGGTGATGCTACTTATTATGTGTCTGACTTTAGATAAGTCACTAAACCTTAGTTTCCTCATCTGTAAAATGAAGATTTTTTACTAGGTGAAATTCTGTAGTCTTATTTAAGCTCTAAATATAATGATATTGGTATGTGCTTAATAAAGTATTTGAACTGAATTGAATTGAATCACTCTGATAAGCCATCTTGAGCAGATGATTGCAACAAAACCCTATTGTATTGCAGTCATTCAGTGTATGTGTGTAAATGGTGTCTCCATAAAATATGTCTGTTCTTGGAATAGTGTTCTCTGCTTATTATTCATTGAAATAACAGAATTCATTTAGACCAGACTTTGATTTTCTCATGGAACTTAACAAGAGGATACACACACATTCCTACATAAGCTACAGTAATACAAGACAATATGGCACTGCATGCATTTGAAAGTTTCAGGCTAGATGCCATGTTAAGGTCCAAGGTAGAAAAGGTTATGTCCATGAGTTGCTTCACATTCCTGTTTTAGAAGTAATGAGACCTATTCACTTATTCTTCTATAATGAGTTAATGTTTACTCTTACAAGGAATATCCCATCCATCCTTCCTTGACTTGTAGTCATTTTTTTTTGCCCATTTCCATTCAGGTGTCACTGAAACTTAGAATATGCTTTAAGAGGTATGATCTGAGATGCTAGGACTATTATCAAATCTCTTACCAAGTGAGGTTGGTATGTCACCATGGTTCAAAGCCTTTTTGTTATCCTTGACTTCTCATTCTGCTTTTCCAAACCATGAAACAGTTCATTGCCATTTTTTGTTATTTCTACCTTCATAACTTCTCTTGCATCCATTTTCTTCTCTGTACTTGGTTGGCCACCAGCCTTAGTTCAGTCCTTCATCATCTCTTACCTGGACTACTGAAATAATTTAAGAATAGGTCTCATTGCCTGAAATCCACCCTTTATACTTCCACTAAGTTCATTTGCCCTAAGCATAGACCTATCCCTATCACTCTTTACTCAGTAAACTCTAGCATTTAAAGTCTTCAGAACCTGGATTTCATGGGCCTTCTTCTACTTTCTCAGCTTTTATTTATATCCGTCCCCTGCCTTATCCTGTACCAGAAAGACTGGCTTTCTTGTTCTTTCTCAGACACAATATTCCATCTCTTATCTCTGTGCCCTTGTCCTGACTGCCCCGAATTCTGTCACGGTGCTTTGCATATAGTAAAGAGTTTACAAATATGTTGTGATTGATAGATTCATGAGAAGATGGTCTAAACTGAGATGTGGGGGGCAGGAGAGGCTAGTTCTAAGTATTTATTGGTATTGCCACTACTTACCTAAAAATTAATTTTAGTAGTCCCAAAAGCTATTGCTTTAGTCTTTCTCAAGCAATACTAGAGTAGAAAAAAGAATAGCCTCTCTTTTATTGTACTAAAGTATAGGGAAGTTGTAGCTCCTTCTAATAACCATGAATATTATTTAACTTTGCAGTCATGCCATGATGGATCTGCTGGTTGAGCTATGTCTCCAGAATCACCTAAATCCAGCCCACTATACCCTGGAGCTCAGGTCTTTGGAGACCCAAAAACCTTTGAGTTTTAAGCCAAATACTTCGATTGGGACTCTTGATGTTCACACCATATTCCTGAAGGAGAAAGTCCCTGAAGACAAAAACAAACCAGTTCGCCAGAAGGTGCCTGAGGTAAGTAGAACCAAAGGTTTGGATCATGTTCCTAAGATTGCTTCTTGTGCTTGAGGTTATTGCTTTTCCAGTGACATACATAAGCTTCTGGAAATGGGACATGGAATGTAGACAGTATTGCTATCAAAGGATAGAAACCAACCCTGGTCACAATGATACATTGAGATAATGTTGGGAAAAGGACACATTGAAGGCAAAAAAATAAACCAAAAAAAATCTTTATTTTCTGCCTCTCTACTTTTTTCATATATATTGGGAGAGTTTTCCCTATCCAGATAAACACGTAAGGGAGCATTGACTTATCAGAAAAGACTTTTAGATTTTAAAGAAGTTTTATTTTCCATAAAGTTGAGTATCACTTATGCTTGATAGATTTTTAGGAAGTTAATGTCTGAGTAACGAGAAAAATGGAAAAGAATAAATTTGTGAATATGTGAGTGTACCGGCGTAATTAACTTTTACAGTATCATTCTATTTAGAAGACATCTAAACAGGAAGAAATTAATTTTAGTTCTGTTGCTAATTAAAAGTAAATCTAGCCCTTTGGGTAATATTAATATATATTCTAAAAAATCTTTCACATGCATGTTACTTCAGTGAAAAGAAATTCAGTAGGGCCCCCATTGGGGATGCATTCCAAGATTTACTGAAGATGGCTGCAAGGGAACACCTGTCAACCCTCCCCACCCCCCTCTCTGTGTGTATATATGTATATATATATATAAACATAAACATCTATGCTTTCTCTCCTCTCCTGCACCTTGACTAAGTTTTTCATAGTCCCCCACTAAATTTTTTTAAAAGAAAAGTATTAGCAGAAAAGAGATATTCCTCCTGCCATGGACAACTCCTTGAGGTGACTACAACTCTGGGCTATAAGGCAGTTGGCCCAAGACTTAAAATTTTAGTTAGTTCTCTTTAACACTCTGAAAGTGGTACCAGGCTTCTGGGATTTGGCCATTTTACCTAGGTAAGCCTTCTGAATTATTTGGGCTGAGTCAGTTCTTTGTAGTGATATAGAATCAGCTACAATCTAAATACTTGCTTCTTTCTCCTGATTTCACTCGATTTTTTAATCTTATTTTCTGGGTTTAAAAAATGTGTTTATCTACCTACATATCTGTCTGTCTGTCTGTCTATCTATCTGTCTATCTATCTATGGAGCTAGGTGAGACAAAGGATAGAGCACTAGGCTTGGGATCAGGAAAATACATCTTTATAACTTCAAATCTGACTTCAGATACTATCTGTGGGGACAAATCGCTTAACTCTATTTGCCTCAATTTTCTCATCTGTAAAATGATTTGAAGAAGGAAATGGAAAAATCACTCTAGTATCTTTGCCAAGAAAACTCCAAATGGAGTCACAGAGAGTTGAACACCACTGAAAGGAATAAATAACAACAAATATATCTATATATCAGACATTTATGTGTTTTATGTACAATATACAAACACAAACATCTGTGTATATATATGCATATACAGCCTCATCCAGATAAAGGAATATATATATATGTGTGTGTGTGTATGTATATATATATATATATATATATATATATATATATATATATATATATATATATATATATATGATGGTTGACTTCTTAAGTAAAATGCCTGATGGTGATGGCCTTTCTTCTTTTTTTTTTTTTGGGTGGTTCTCTTGAAGTTGAATTATTTTCACCTCTCTAAAGCTATATTGATTTCATAAATCCACATGAGCCTATTCTGTACGAATCTACTCAGAACAACTGAACCACATTAATGTGTATTTGGTGTTGAATTCTTAGTTATTTCTTGGTTCTTAATTGTCTTTCTTCACAGTCCTGTCACTTTTCCTTGTTATTTAATGCAAAGATTTCCAAGAAGGATTTAGTTTTTGGCACCTCCCTTTTGCAGTGTTATTGACTACAAACCTGTTGGATTTTATAGAAGCATTATGGCAAAATATGCATCTGTCTTCCTTATTTCACATCTTTTTTTTGGGTGGGGAAATGTTTACAGCTTCTTTTTCTCTGATGTTTCTATTTTAGAAGTCTGTGCGGCTGGTAGTGAATTACTTGCGGACGCAGAAGACCGTAGTACGAGTGAGCCCTGATGTCCCACTGCAGAACATTCTCCCAGTTATTTGTGCAAAATGTGAAGTCAGCCCTGAGCACGTCATTCTCTTAAGGGATAATATTGCTGGGGAGGAGCTGGAGCTTTCTAAGTCCCTGAATGAATTGGGGATAAAGGAACTCTATGCATGGGACAACAAAAGAGGTGAGACCAAAGTTGTATTGTGTACTCTTTTCCCCATCTCTGGGTAATGCTATATCAGTGAACCTATGTGACTTACCATTCTATTTGCAGTGCCTTGTTTGTTATTCAAGGCAGCGTTGCTCACTTTAGTCATTAAAAAGACTGAAATTTTGCCCTACATTGGGGTGGGGAGAGGGGAGTGCTATGGGGAATATTTACTCATTTGCTTTTTTTCCTAGCCTTGGCTAGACCCTTCTGACTTAGACCACATCTCTTAGCCTTGCATAAACATTTTCTTCTCCAATATCCCTGCCCTTCAGGGATATGAGAACTGTTCCTTTCACTGAGAAATAATCTCTGTGTCCTCCGAAGTATCCCAGCCAGTACCCTGTGACTCAATTGTTTTCTGGATCTGTGATTTCACTGATAGATTGCAACTCACCTGCCCCTTCCAATTCTTGTCTTCCATAGAGAGAAGATCTGATCAATAATTCAGAGGCCTCCCTCTAGGTCACTTAACATTTACTGGGTACCAGAGCAGTATTAGGGTTGTACTAAATCAGGGGGGAAATAATATATGGACACCTGTATTGCTTAGAAGAATGTATTTGTAATAGAACATTAAACAGAGCATTGAGGAGTTCAGACGGAGAGATTACCCTTTTCTACCTCAAGAGGAGATCAGGGCTAGACAATTTTATGTATGTCATTATATTCTTTCTTGTATTACAGTTATTTATTCCTGAGACGTCCATTCCTTCACCCTGACTATTCATCCTCTTTTTGTTGATTACAGTTTTTCACTTGAATCTTCTCATCTTGGACAAATTTCTTAATGTCTGTGGGACTTGGTTTTCTCATTTGTAAGATGGGAGGGTAGGACTAAATCATCTCCGTGGTGCTGTGATCCTATCATGCCAGAGTTTCAAAAAGAATAATTCTTACTAAACTGAAAGCTTCACAAGGGTCAGACTAGCACTTTAATTTTGTCTTCTCCAGAATACTGCAAACTTAGAAGGCATTCAAAAAGTGTTCGCTGAATTAAATTAAGAGAGAAAAACAAGATAAATGGAGGGTGTGAAGTAGGAAAAAGTATGCTAGAATATTTATATTTATTGAGAAAATGGAGCTAACGTTGTGGGAGTAAAGCCACTAAATGGGACTAGGAGCTCAGAAGGAGTTTGGTTTTAGTATCATAGGGAAGGCGCTTAACTGGTTTGAGACCCAGTTTCCTCACCCTTTAATCTAGATTACTGTATATAATAGTACCAACCTCATGGAGATGAGAAAATTCAAGTGAGATTTCATTTTAAAGTACTCTGCATACATTAAAAACATTATATAAAATGTGACTCACTCAATAATCATTTATTAAGTGCCTACTATGTTCATGGGGATAAAGAGACAAAAGGTGATCCCTGATCTCATATAAAGACAAAACAAGGTGTAGACATGAGAGTTATTAACAAGAGGGAAGGCACTATAATTAGGAAGGATTGGAGAAGTCTTTATTTGAAAGATGGGATTGTAATAGGGACTTAAAGGAAGCCAAAGGAGTCAGTAGGCAGAGCTGGGGAGAGAGAGCATTCTAGTCATGTCATTATTAAGACAAGTAAAAATAGCAAGTGCTGAAGAAAAGTCTTGAAAAATTACTTTATTATTGTTTTCGAAAATCATTTTAGTTGATTCAGTTGAGTATTTTTGTATTAACTATGTGTCAAGATTTTTTTAAAAACTTAATCAAGGAAGGGGAAGATCTTGAAATTGTACCTAATTTTAGAACTAACAAGAGAAACTTAATGGATGAAAATGTGTTTTAAAAAATTCTCTGGTCTGCACAGATTCATGATTTTTAAACTTGCTTTTCTCTTTCCTCACACTTATTTTTCATTTTTCTAAGGATATTTGTTTAGTAACTTATATTTGGGTTTCCCCCCCATGCTATAATCTGTGATTATTTGAGCTCAACTTGAAAAACAGTTATGAAGCAACCTACAAGGTGCTAGATATTTGCCGGGTTTTGAGGATTCAGAAGTAGTTTCTATAGGAGGGCCTTCTCCCAAGAACCCTACAGTTTAATAAGGAGAAGGACAAAAGCATAAATAACTGCAATGTGGGATATACAGGAGAGGGAGGCCAAAGTACTATACCAGGAGTAATTTGAGGAGAGAGAAAGAACACCTTAACCTGAAGGAAGGCTTCATTTGAGTAGGCCCTCAAAGAAAAGAAAAAGTCAAAATATAAGTATAGCCAGGACCTAATTAGTGTAAGTAATCCTCCAAAGTGGCTGCGTGCTTTCAACTTCTTACTCTTCAGTTACAATTATGAAAAATTGGGTGATTGCTTCCTCCAGCCCAATGCACAAATCTGTGCAGATTTAAATAATGCACCCAATTTAGGAGATTTTTTATCTGCATTAGTTGGACCTAGTTGTAATGCCCTTCATAAGATACAAAGGAAAATTGGAGCAGAAATGTAGAGAGGAATACAAGCAGGACAAGCACCAAGGACAAAGATGTCCAGCCTGGCTGAAATGTAGGCTAGTATGAGATATGACAGGATGGGTAATGTGGAGTTTGCTTGCATATAAGAACTTGAATGCCATGGGAGAGCTTTTGAACTTTTGAGTGGAGGAATTACAAGATCAGAGTGGGATGAGGGTTTCACATGTGCAAACCCCCCTCTGATGATGCCATCCGGTGGAAGATGCTGTGGAACCTACTTCTCAGAGACTGGTGAACCAGAGCATCAATTGCTGGTTTGCATTGGGAGGTTCCATGCCACATATTCCAGTGGCTACGTAAGCAGAAAGACTGGAGTCTTTTAAGCATCTTGACTCAGTCTCTGTGGGGCTTTCCATATATCTAAGCTGATCTGGATTCCTGCAGGTCTGGATCCCAATCTCTTGCATCCCCAGGCTGGATTGGAGACTTGATTCTCTGCCCCTAAAACAGAAAAGAATAAAGGAAACCAAAACTTCAGACATGTATTCCTTGGGGCCATACAGCCTAAGAGGAAGTAGAGATACCAGGGCCCCTCTTCCCTTACAGTATAGTTTTAATAGCCAAGAATGAAGGAATGTGGGACCCACAGCCATGTTAAAGATGCTGTGTATCTTTCTGCCATTGCGGCCATTGGAAAGAGCTATTCTTGACCTTGTGGTAGACCAGCACAACATATCCATATGTGCTGTATTCTCCCAGAAGTAGATCTCTAGCATCATCCATGTAGATAGCACCATCCTTGGTGGTCTAAAAAATGTGTCAAACCCCTCTCAGGTAAAGTAATAATAACTAAGAAACAACCAGCAAATTTTTATTGAGTCAGTTACTAGACATACAAATTCATAGAATTAAATAATCCCTGCTCACAAGAAGCAGCTAGGTGCCTCAGGATAGAGAACTGAGCCTGGAGGCAGGAAGAAGACCTGAGTTCATATCTACCCTCAGAGGCTAGCTGTGTGATGCTGGAGGGGCCACTTAACCTCTGCTTGTCTCAGTTCACTGGAGGAGAAGAAGACCAACTATGCCAGTATCCTTGCCAAGAAAATCCCATGGATGGTGTGGTCCATGGGGTGATATAGTCATATATGATTGAATAACCTCCCACCATGAACTTATTCCAAAAATGATGTTCACGACAAGGTGGATAGAGAATATCATGGAGACGGAAAAATCATTTCATTATCATGGCTAGTTCTGGAAGATTTGAATCAGAGTAGTTATCATGGAAGTAGATAGGAGGGACTAAGATGTAGGTGAGATTGTAATGGATAGTTTGGTTAGGATGTATAGAGATAACGGAATGGGAAGAATGAGAGATGAGTAGACACTTACGAACCAAGGAAACTGGGGAGATTGTAGCACCATGAACAGCAATGTAGTTTGGTGGGGTGGTAAGATTTGGTGGAGAAAGTCATATGTTATAGAGCTAGAGCTAGAAGGGACAGTAGAAGCTGAGTCCAATGCTCTCATTTTATAGATATGGAAACTGAGGCTTAGAAAGAATTAAGTGACTTGCCAAAGGGTCACACAGCTAGGAAGTATCTATGACTGGATTTGAACTCAGGTCTTCTGGCTACAAGCCCTATTCTATTTCACTTCAACATTTCACTCAAAAAAACCCCAACAAACTAGTGAGTTTTATTTTGGGAATATGCTGAGTCTGAGGAATTGGTAATAGCCAAGATTGCAAACATTTAAAATATAGTGGGAACCCTAGAGAAAGCCTGGGAATGGAGATTCAGATTTTGGATTCCTCTTCATAGAAGGGATTACTGAAGCCATCAGAATAAATGAAATTTCTAAATGGATGCCTATAGAAAGTGAAAAGTGGCAAGGCCAGCGTATTAGGGGACAGGAGGAAAAGAAGTAGCCAGTGAAAGATAAAGATAGGAGAGAAAGAATCCCATAAGAAAGCTGTTGCAGAAGCCAAGGGGGAGACAAATTATGAGAAGGGAAAATGTGTCTCATGCTACAGAGGAATCAGGGAGAATAAAGACAGAAAAAAAAGGTGAAGAAAGTTCATCTTGGGCTGTTTTCTTCCTTTATCTGCCTCCTCCAAAAGGAAAAAAAAATGCCTCAAAGAGCACAGGTTTTCTTTCCTTAAATTTAAAAAAAAAAAGGAAATATTTTGGGAATAATGAATCTTGGTGTTTTTTTTTCTTTCAACATACTTAATAAATGAGAAAATTCTGGAGGTCTTCCTAATATTCCCATCCATGATACGGTTATATGTCATAGGATAATGGACCCAGAGCTGGAAGGGACCTTGGAAGCCATCTAGTCTATAAACTCCTCATGATATAAATGAGTAACTGAGGCCCAGAGAATTTGAAGGTAACGTGAATTTGCCCAATTATTAACAAGATGGTGAAATTACAGATATTTTTTGAAAGATAAATGCGGAGCATTCTGCCAGGGTCAGATGAAACCTGGTTTCAGTCGTTGATCTTTAAGCCCATGATTTCCTGTAACACAGCCCTGCCATCCAGCAGGTAAAACAAGCCACATACCTGCACACACACACACACACACAACAGCTGCCAAAGGATTCCCTGCCCTTTTGGCTAACAAGACTTCCTAGCACACCTCTGAGGCAGTCAGATAAAGCAAACAGCACCAAAGGCAGAAAAGGAGGACTGATGCCTTTTCTTTGCTCTTTTTTTGGATGGTATTTCCTCCTCCCAGATCCCTCCCCATTTTCATCTCCGGTTGAACTGCTTTTGGACACAGATGAGTGACCCATTCCTGTCATGATTCACATTTTCAGGAGCTCCCCTCCCCGGCCTGCAGCTGCCTGGGGGGAACATTCAGGAGAGTTCATCTAAGATGATCACTTTACCAATGAATTAACGCCTCTTCCTTCTTTGCTTTCCTGAAGCTTTGAGATTTCAGTTTGAAAGTTATTTGAAACTCACCCCAAAAAAGAAGCTCTCCTGCCCTCTGCTGGTACAAATACTCTTAGCAATTGACCTAAAAAAAAAAAAAACAAAACCAAAACTACAGACTTGTAGAGGCAGAATGAGAAAAGATTAGTCTGGGAACCTGGATTCCAATCCTGACTCCAACCATTACTACTAGCTCTGTGAAAGTAGGCAGCTTAGTTGTTCCTTGGGACCTTGGTTTCCTGATCCTTACATTAGGGTTGATAATATAGGGAATACGTCTTTCCCAAGAACAAATGGCATAAATGGACGTAAACCACTTTGTAAATGACTTTCATTATTATCATGTCTTTGGTTAGTGCCAATGTTGACTTTTTTTTAACCATTTTCCCCTGCTTGTTTTCTCATTGGCTACTTTTTTTCTAGTTCTTCTGACCAAAACTCAATCTGAACCTTCTCTGGTCTATCAAGGTACAGTAAAGGAAAACTTAAGATGACAGCTGAGCCCTGTCTAGGATCTGCTTTTGCACGGCTGTTTTAGAATGCAGCATTTGGGTGATGGCTGGATAGTGTGGAACCTAATGAAATAAGACCGTTTGTCATACCTGTGGGTGCTGGTGTGTTGTAACTGCATCCTGATTGATTACATCCTTTCCTGATTTCCTTTTTGAGGTGTGTGTGTGGGGGGTGTTAAATGGGGGGGTGGAGAATCCATTCTGTGAGAATCTGCTGTAGAGACTGCATCTGCTCATGAATGAAGCTCCCTTGGAAATTGAACACTTCATGAGTCATTGACACGCCATCCCCACCAAGTAGTTGTAAACCATCAGCCCAGGGCTCAGGTCACCCAGACAAGTAGGAGATCAGTTTTTCCATGTTCTTACCTCCTGTCACTGTAGATGGAACTTGGTGCTACTGAGGATCCACACCAGCCTTCCCATCTCAGAGTTCACTGTCCTTAAACTTTTTTCCTTTGTTTTAGTTTGTAATAATTAAAAAAATAATATTTCTATTACCCAGATATATATAGATATTTTATAAGTTTATTAGGAAGGGTAGACAATCATTCCTAAGTAACCTGGCTGCATGGAGCCTAGGCTGCCAGTTTCTTCCTCATTCCCCCTCACCTCCTGCACTGTCTCTTCTCCTCACAGTTCCCTCATGGTCTTCTCTTTGGTCTACCCGATTCTTCCCCAAATCTTAACTTTTATTGACGTATAGAATGCACACCGACGCAACCCTGGCACAACTGTAATATGTCAGAAATGTTTGATAGACGAGTTCAAGAATTTAATCTCAATTTTGTGCTTATCCTTTTGTTGGTTCTCTTTGTGGATGACTAGAATACTGAAATCACAGAGAAATCCTATACTTGCCTGTGCTGTGGTACCAGACTGCTTTTTAGAATTATCTTTATGAAAAGAGAAAAGAGGTCTCTTGGTACAATGGAAGGGGGATTGAATTAATAGTTACAGTGTCTGGGTTTGGATCCTGAGTCTGCTGTTTATTTCCTTTGGGTAAATCAAGTAAGTTGTTTATCCCTCAAGACTTTAGTTTCCTTCTCTATAGAAAGAGGGGTTTGTGAGATTTCTAAGTATCTTTGAGCCAAAAAGAAAACCATAGTTTTGGTCTCAGCAACAGTACCCTAGAGAATCTGTGAGTATATGGTACATGTCTGCCCATGCTAGCCCACAGTTCATCTTCCTAGTTTCACACATTTTGGCTAATTTAAGTTTTCTTTTTAAACACACACACACACACACACACACACACACACACACACACACACACACAGTGTCAGTGAAATAAAGAAATCAAAATGCAACCCAAAGGTTAAATTAATTTCATTTAGATATACAATTGCTTTATAAACTAACAGATCACTAATTCAGGTCAAATAGCTGGGAAAGTGTTTAGTCTGAATTAGTTACAGAACAATTGATGATATACAGTTAGTCAGCAGACCACTATCAAGTGTGTACTATTTGCCAGGGCCTGGATTAGGTGCTGGGGAATATAAAAACAGAAATGAAATCCTCCTGCCTTCACGAAGATTTTATTTTATTGAGAGAGACAGGTATAAGCACAGTCTGAATATATTAAAGTAACTAGCAAGATCCATTTGAGGGTGAGTCACAGCTGGGAGCATCCAGTTAAAGATCCATGGTGGAAAGATGGAGGCAAAGTCAAGAGACATGAGGAAGTTTGGAGGAGAAGGAGCTGGAGATACTTATGGGACATATGGTGAGACGTCTAGAAGACAGTTGGTGATGTGGGCCTGGAATTCAGGAAAAGTGACTAGAGCTATCTGTAGAAATTTTTTAAACTATTTTTCATAGAGAAAGCAAAAGTTTACCCTTCTGACCATTCCTTCTTCAATTTACCATCAAATTTGAATTCATATTCAAATATTTAATAGTTTACTTTTCACTGCATACAGATAATTATTTACCCACTCCCAGGAAATCGATGTCTATATGGCCATGTCAAAATCCATTAGGAAAATCCGAAGTTACTTTGTCTGCTTCCTGAAACTGATTCCTCTGGACCAACTGCCCAGCCTGAAAGTCACCCTCTCCCATGTCCCACCTCTCCTTCAGAAGCCAAAGCTGTTAACCTAAAAATAGACAAAGGCTGTTTTATCGCTACAGCTTAGTTGAAGCCAGAGCCTCACGGAGTTGTAGGCAGTGGTTTTATCAAGCAGAGGGTAATTATGGGGATAAAACAAAGTACCCATTGCATCAGGAGGCATATACTGTTTCTGATGCTAGAAAGTGTCTGAGCTTTTATCACTGGACCTAACCCAGACCCAAAAGGCCTTCTGACTCCTTGACCCACTAGTGTCATGTCACTTCCCTAGAGAGATTCACCTTTAATCATCCCATCCTTTCTCACTGGAAGTTTCTTTAAATGGATAAATGAGTGACCCTACATGGACAGTGTTTCCATGTTATTTTACTATTTTTTAAATCATCAATCAAATTATTTTGTCAGTTATTTTGTGACAATTATTTTGTCAATCATTAAACATTTATTAAGCACCTATTATATCGTATGCCTGGCATAGTGCTAAGTGCTGGGTTTACAAAGAAAGACAAATAGCAACCCTTGTTCTTGAGGTGTCCACAAACTACTACATACAAACAAAGACACTGAAATGAAGAGGGATCAAGAAAGACTCCCTATCGAAGGTGGAATTTTCACTGGGACTTAAAGAAAGTGAAGGAAGACAAGAGGTGGAGATTAAAATGGAAAGCATTTCAGATTAGTGAAAATGTCAGGAGTAATCAAGAGATGGAGTGTCTTCGTGGCTGTGGGTGTATTTATAAATATATATGTGAACTTTATAAAATATCATTCAGTTTTATTTTTATTTTATTTTTTATTATTAATGCTTTTTAAAGTTATATATCTTTAAAAAAATATTTTCCATGTTTACATAATTCAGTTTCTTTCCCTTCCCCCTTTTATTCCCCCCAGATCCAATAAGCACTTACACTTGGTTATACAAATATTATCACTCATACCTATTTCTATATTATTCATTTTTGCAATAGAGCAATCTTTTAAAACCAAAACTCCCAGTCATATATCCATATAAACAAATTATATCATTCAATTTCAATAAATCCATATGTATTTAGTCTGCCCAATCAACATTTATTAAGAGCCTACTATGTTCCAGGCACTGATAAATCTAACAAACTTTGATAATAAACAAGTCACATAAGTTGTCTCAATCTCAATTTTCTTCATCCTTAAAATAAGGGGGGGGGGGCATTGTAGTCTACAATGCCCTCTAAGACTCACTTCTCTCTCTCTAAGCTTTGATTCCATGTTTGAATAAAAATGGAGATGAAGACCAAACTTTTGATTGCATTTGGTATAGAAAACTCATACATGAGGAACCTCTTTTCACTAATTCTGATTGGACCTTCTCTGTAACTTGATTTTAGAGAGATACCTGGCGCACCAAAAGGTTATATTATACATCAGAGGTAGGACTTGAACTCTAATCTTCCTGATCTTGAGGCCACCTTTCTATCCAGTGTGCCATCCTGGTTTTTTTTTTCTTTTAATTAATTAATTAAATAAATAATTGATGCAGCTATTTAGTACTTGAGAAGCAACATATTTTAGGTTTCATCATCAGGAAGAGATGACCTCCAGACCCTAATTCTGACACATAATGGATAAGTCACAGGCTTTCTTTTTTAAGGGCATAAGTTGCTGAAGAGTAGCAATATGCATTGATAGAGTTTCCTTATTGACAATTCCCTATACTTACTGGTCCATGAAAATTCCCTACACTTACTGGTCCAGGACAATAAACAATGATTCAAACTGTACTATTTCATTGTGGTACTAGAATAACTTTTTTTCATAAAACTTTTGTGTGTGGCAGCTCTTTTTTCTTTGTATGTCCTGGAAAATTCAGTTGGGATTGTAACCAAAGAACTTGAAAAAAGATATTGGAATTTGAATGATTTGTTTTCTCTTTAGGTGAATTGACATAAAGGCTCCTGACTTCCCTGTGCAATTATACATATATATGTGAAATTAGGAGCTCATAGTGAAAACATTAGTGCTATTCAGATAATGGTTTTAGAAATGTACACATTTGCCTTTTCCTCTGGGATGTTCGTGAACTTTAACTTTGCTAACAATTTTTTTTTCCTTTGTGCCCATAACACTTCTAACTTCTGGCATGAATTCCAGGGGGTATAGAGGCAGGGATAAAATACCCCTTAACCCTGTTTGGGCAGGTTAGCATCCTGATCATTTGAATTCTAAAACAATAATCTCAAATTGGTGGATTGAGGCTCTGGCTGCTATAAACATGCAGAGAGGCAAGCCTCCTACGAGAAAAGCCATTTCCTTTTCCTTCTTTCTGCTCGCCCTAGTTTACTCTTCAGTAAAATGAGGATAATAACTGTTCTTTCTGCCTCCCAGGAGAATTGTGAGACTCAGATAAAATGACTAAGAAAGCACTTTCAGAGTGTGATCTATAGAAATATAAAGGTTTGATTTTTTGTGAAATACTATATACAATATTAATAGGGAATTTTTATAGTATGGTATAAACTATGAAAACAGAGAAGCTGTCTTCATAGCTCCAAAGCACTTGATTTAGGCTCCAGCCACCAAGGTCTAAGGAGAATTCAGCCAAGCTCAGCTGTTGAAATAACTAGAGGTTCTTTGCCTTACAAATCAAGATATTGGCGCATCTGTTGCACACATATCACAGTATATTAACAGTAATGAGGAGTCTCATGTACCTTTGGCAATATTAGAGAACCTAACAAAAAAAAAGGCTGAATATCTAAAATCTTCCATTGGATTTTAGAATGCTTAAAATTTTTAACACGGTTACTTTTGGCAAGGATTATCCAATTATGATGACAAAAGTATTAGAAGATATTTTAAGCCATTCTTTCCACTACTTCCCTGAGATGAAGAAAGAGAGAGCCCACCAGAGAATATAATCATGGAAGAAAAACTGTTCAGACTAAAGTAGATCAGGGAAGAGATTTGGTAATGGATCTGGTAATGTAGGTCATGAAAGTTTCTAATTTCACAGTTTCTGATACCATCAGTGTTATTCTCTGAACTGAGGAGCAGATTTTTTTTTCCAAATAGAAAGTGTTGTTGTACCTTCTATAATTAAGCTTCTTTGATCCCATATTTAATTCCTGAAGCATGGCACCTCCCATAGTCCCTAGGGTCTGAGAAATTTCTATGCAGAGCACTATTCACCCCTACCTACCTATCCCCTCAAATTCCTTTCCTAAAAAATTTTGTTAAAGATGTTTAACTTATAGGGAAAAATATCCTGCTTAGATTTATATTCCTTCCTAAATAAGTTTCTAAGGGATTAGACAGCTATCACTAAACTACTAATGCAAGCTAGCTCAATTAATACCATAATTTCATGTTTTTCTTTTCTCTCCAACTTGCATTTTTAAACCTTAGCATTTTATGAAGTCCCACATCTTCAGGATTTAATGAGAAATAACTGTCAATAATTTAATTATTTTCAGAAACCTCTAGAAAATCATTGGGCAGTGATGCTGTGGACAAAGAGAAGAAGAAATTTCTGGGGTTTTTCAAAGTCAGTAAAAGAAGCAATAAGGTAATAACCCAGCTGCCTTTCCTTGAATCAAAATAAATACTGTATGTTCTATACTCTCTTAATTTTCAAAAAGAGTTATTTATTTTTCAGAAAAGTAATTCCTTGAGGTATATATTAACTTATAACTAATTTATAAAATGTGATTTGCAGATCAGTTTATTTATGATTTCACAAATAACCCCAGGTGTGAAAACATCTTGTTTTTTCACCTATGTGTTAGAATCGAGCTTGTATAAAATTTACCCTCCCTTTTTAAATTGTGAAACTAAAGAATGTGATCATGTAACTCCAGAGCCCTTGATTTGTGACTCCAGGCACCAAGGTCTGAAGAAAAATTTTTTGATTATTGAATTATATTTGCCTAGTAAACGCTTCCTTTTTTGTGTGGAATACAGTCCATATCATTAATTTTTTATAATATTAAATATTTAAAAATTTTGCATTTTGGGAATATTGTTGTGAAACTTTACAAAGTTAATATGCTCACACACTAGATGGCTTATTTTTTTTTAAAGAGTGGATTTGATAATTCCATAAGAAACACATTTGTTTTGTGGTATCACTTATGGTCTATGTTAAGCTATTAATGCTTTCACAACTAAGAAACATGGTAAATATATGATCTATAGTCAGTATAACTTGTGTTATTTTCTTCAATATTTATGCTTTCATTTACCCCCATTTTTCTTTGTCAAAAAGACCAAAAGAGAAAATACCAAAAAACAAAACAAAATAAAACCTTTGGGGTCACTTGGATGCTTTCTTTAACACCTCAGTTTTGCAGTTAACTTTTCCCAATGATAAGCAGTTGAGGTTTTGAATAACAAGGCATTAAAAAGCTTGTAAAGATCAAAATAAAGTCATCATTCATTTCACTGAAGCCCCAAATTTATTAGCTTATATTGACAAAGAGATGGGAGAATTGGAGCATTTCCAATTCTCCTCTTTATTGTTTTTAAAAGAAATTTCTTCTTAACTATATTGGAAACAGAAATGAGAGATAGCGAAGAAATTTTTGTAAAATTTATTGAATTTTTGTAAATTTTATTGTAAATTTTTGTAAAATTTGTAAAAAAATTTTGTAAATTTTTATAAAATTTGTAAAAAAATTTTTTGTAAAATTTATTGAATCTTTATATCTATTAAGTTCTCTTTTACCTTTTCTATGGGCAGTATTTCTGGTATCTTACTAATTAACTTCTTTCTGTTATTTTTGTTTAAATCGTGCCTTCTTTCTTTTTTTCTTTCATTTAGAGTGGCTCTTACTTTTATTGAATCAACCTTTATTTGCTTCTTTCATGGGGAGAGGTGATACTGTATTAAAATCCTGCCTCAGACACTTTAACTTTGTGACCCCAAACAAGTCACTTAACCCCTCTAACCCTTGATTTCTTCAGCTCTAAAACACATTATAGTTATGGTGAAAAATACCTACTTCTCAGGATTGTTGTGAGGATCAAATAAAATGATATGTGGAATGCTTTACAAAACTTATAACTAAGGGTGTACTGATAAATATTTAACAACTGGCTTTCTGGGGGAAAAAATGTAAAGGCAACACACCTTCAAGTTTAATCAGCATTATCAGTATTCTCTCTATCTATCACTTTCCAAAGTCAAGACAATAAATCAAACCAAACCCTGTTGTAGCTTTGTCAAGGTGTAAAAGCTCACAATAAAAATTTAACATTCAGCTTTTGTGAGCCAGTTCAAGCTGGCTTCAGCATACCTCTGCTTCTATAGCACCCTACATGGATGCTAGCATTTTAAAATTTGTTTGATCTTTTCCTATTGGCTGTGTTTTTTGCTCTCCTCCCTTTATACCACTAATTTCCCTCTATTTTCCCCACTTCTTTTGTGTTGATTCTCTTTTGTGTACATGTGTTGACTGACTGTTGGGCCAGCAAAAATGTTTTACACTCTATAAAGTAGGTTAATATAATAATCATGTAGCTCAGTCCTAGGACTCTTTGAAAGCTTAAGAGCACTTTAGATCCAATATCTCATTTGATTAACTGCTCTTATTTCTAGAGTGCTTTCAAAATTCCGTACCACTAGCTCAAATAGCCTTTTGAGGTGGTGAGTTTAGACAATATCCCCATTTTTTACAGGTAAAGAATTAACTAAGAGGCCCAGAGACCTTAAATGAATTAATTGCCCAAAGTTATATGGCTAGTAAGAGAAAAGTCCAGGACTTAAACCAGGTATTCTGACTGTGAGGACAATGCTCTTCCTACTACAATTCTTTCCCTGCTTTTTGATGAGCTTCTGTAACCTTTTGTAACTTTTCTCGTCTTACCAAAATTGTCAGCTGGACAATAGCCAAACAGAGAACTCGGCCCTAGGTGGACCAGCCAGTGGTTTGTTGCACTAAGACCCTAATTCCCTTATGCTCTCTTCTTTTGTTCTATTCTGGTAATGAGTTCCAAAGTTTTGTTTTGTTTTTAAGGTAACCAGGACAACATTAATTTTCATAATTTATCCCAGTAATTGCCAAAAAAATAACATTAATTTCTCACCTATATAGTGGTCCAAGTTGTTTGTGAGGAGATTTTTCAATATCCTACTATCAAAGTAATGGACCATATGCTAACAGTAGTCAGACAGACTCTTCCCTTGCAGTTGAATCAATCAGTTACTATAATCTCTTTATTTTTTACTTTAATATGATGAGTTGGTCTTAAGGGAAGACTTGAAATCTTAGGTAATTTACAAAAAAGTCTAAATTAATATCTTAAACAGAAAAAAATGAATGGCCCCCAAGGGGAGATTTCTTTGATTTATAACATTTTTCCCAGGAGTTTAATAAATCATCATTGAGCAGCCAACCAGGGTTCTGGTTTTTCTACATTAATACAGATGAAAGAAAAACTTGGTAAGAAAAAAAAAGCATATATGTATAATATGAGCTTCTTACTGGCTGGAGGAAAAAAAACAGAAGCTTGGTTGGCTTGTCAATGATACTTTATTGAACTCTTGAGAAAGATAATATAAAGGAAAGAAATTTCCCCCTTCTCCTAGAAGAAGTTTCCAGAGTCATGGGAGCAGCAAAAGCTGCCTTAAAAGACAAATCATAAAATTTGAACCTCAGGGACATCAAGTCCAACTGCCAACTTGTAATGGAGCAAGATGCTCCTTTACTCACAAAGAAGAAGAGATAGAAAGCTAAATGCAGCTAGGGAAAAAAAATAAAACAAAACACTGTAGTTGTATGCCAAAGGGGTAAGTAACTTTGAGCTCCAAATTTTAAAATATTAGCCAAGTAAGTAGTAGTCATGCCCTAATTTTTGAGCTTATTGGTATCTCTTAATTCAACCTTTTATTAAGAGCTAGTCCCCACTGATCCCATGAGAGTGTCTGGCTTTAATAATTTTGGTAGTTTGGGACTTTGATAGTACTTTTATTCATTATTTTGCTGACTGTTTATTTGAGATCTTTAATTTTTTTCACATGATTCTATGGGTAACTTACTTTTTCCAGGCTGAGCAGCATGGGATGCTAAGAGTGGAGAGTGATGAGGATATTTTAAAGTCAACCACTGAAAAGAACTTTAATGTGAGTACTAACCCTGCTAAAAGGTGCTTATTGCTAACCACTCCTCTAGAACTGTCCTTCATACCTGAGAAAAAGGAAAATAAATGGCAGATCACTTAATAGTGCCATGCTGCAGGTTGTTAACTTAAAATACTTAAAATAAAAAAAAACTTAAAAATAAAAAAAAATGTTTAAAGGGTCCCTAGTATACACATGTATGAGCACCCCACCACATACACACACATACTGACCCATGATAGTTTTTTAGCATTGCAGACTGTAATCAAACTATAGAACTCCTTACTGAAATGTCCTAAGCACTTGGATATTGACCTTTCCAAACTAGATGTTAGAGTCAAGCAGATTCAGGGGCATTTTTGCACTGAGCTATCTTCATTATATTTAATGGAAATCGAAGCCTGTAGCATCTGTGGCTTTCACTGGGTGTGTGAACGTCAACCTACAGACATGTTCTCTTCTACCACCACCTCCCCACCCTCCATGAGGCATCCAGTTCAGAGCTCCTCATTCAGGAAGTCTGACTTTCCTTATTTTAACTGAGTATTTACAGTTAGGTCCCAGTGAGTGCAAATAAGCAAACCAAGGAAGTGACCTTATTTTAAATGTATTCCATATTTCCATTGGACTAGAACTACTTACCCTATTTTATGGAATTATAATTTTAAATGGTGCAAATTTGAATACATGCAACCTTTTCATGGCATTTATAATTTAAACCAACCAGAATCTAGCTGCATGCAGTCATTTAGTAGGAGCCAGAGGAAGAGACGTGGTACCTGGGAAATGTTTGAAGAGCGGGAAGATGATCATCCTGCATATTGGATAGGGTTCTTGGAGGCTTTACAGGAAAGAACGAACAAGAAGAACCGAGGACACAATCGGTTAATCAACAAGACAAGTGTGTGCGCTTACATACATGTAAACATGAATACATGTGCACATGCAGAGAGAGAATGCCTCTCTCAATGAGATTAGTCCTTGAAGTGTAAAAGTACTATAGAATTATCTCTTTTCTTATAAATAAGCCAATAAATATGCATTTCTTAAATGCCTTTGTATGCCAAGGCACTGTGCTAGGTGCTGGAGAGACAACCCCAAAATGCAAGAATCCTTGCCCTCAAAGAGCCTATATTCTATTGGAGGGAAATAACATGGACACATAGAAATAAGTACAAACTATGTACAAGTGAATACAATGTAAATTCTCATGTGGAAGGTACAAGGAGGAGAGGGATCAAGAAAGGGTTGCATACAAGGTGATACTTGAGCTAAGCTTTAAAGGAAGATGGGGATTCTAAGAAGTGGAGATGAGGAAGGACTGTCATCCACATGTAGGTTGTCTAAAAGGATGGAGACAGATGAAACTTTGTGGTTAGGAAATGGCAAGAGGAGGGGAGAGACAGACAGACAGACAGAGATGAGAGTGAGAGAGAGAGAGAGAGAGAGAGAGAGAGAGAGAGAGAGAGAGAGAGAGAGAGAGAGAGAGAGAGAGAGAGAGAGAGAGAGACTGGAAGGGTAGACTATAGATACATTGTGGAATTGCTTTAAATGGCAACAGGGGTATTTTTATTTGATCCTAGGGCTATATTGGACATTTTGAGTAGGGAAGTGACATAGAACCATGCTTTAGGAATACCATTCTGTGGTGGAAGATGAATTAGAAATAGGAAAGTCCCTCGGTAGAGAGACCACTTTGGGAAGTATGAGATGAACTTGATTTAATCACTGTGAATAGCAAGAAGGGAAGGGATGTGTGACAAATGTAGAGATGGAATGAACAAGATGGAATAACTGATCAAATGGGGATAAAAGGTAAAGAAAAATCAAGAGAACTTGGGGGTTGTAAACCTGGGTAATTGGAGGGTTTCTAGTGGTCCATTCCATACAAACAGGAAAGTTTGGAAGAGTGGAGGGAATGGAGGAAAGATAATTCTGGTTTGAACATGTTGAGTTTGAGCACCTGTGGGATATCCAGTTTTAAAAGGCCCATTAGGCAGTTAGTGGTGCAGAATTGTAGCTCAGGAGAGAGCTGGGGAAAACCCAAAATGGGATTCTCAAGGTCTCTAGTCATAACAATTAGCATTTAGATGCAATTTATTCCAAATGGAGTTCTAGTAAGGCAAGTTTAAATTGTCAGTTATCTGACTAGACGAGCTCCTAATTTTAAGCCATCTTAAGGAATTGGTGATTCATTATATTCTATCAATCATCCCAGAAAAATACTTCCCAGTAACAAGCATTTAAAGGGAAAATGTTTCTTAACAGTAAATGATCATAATGTACTTTTCTTCATAATACACTTCTAAACTACACTGTTATAAAATGTAGTGATGGAATGAATCTGTAGGGTTTGAAAATAAATATTATATTTCTATAGTGCCATACTAAAGAGGCAAAGAGAGTTTTCGTCAGAGGGGAGTAAATGAGCAAGGCAGGAACACAGAAGACCCTGTTTCATCACAATACCAAAACACAAAAGGGACCCAGTGTTTCTAGCATCATAGAGACAGAACCACCAAATGAAGTTTGTATTTTTCATTCTTTATCACTGTTGTCCTGCCATGTACAGCAGCCTCAATTTGAAGGACCTTAGCAAAGTCTTTTAGTAAGGGAAGCCCTCAGATCTCCTGGATAGGTGCTTCAGATTGTTATAATCGCCAGACTCCTAAAGTATGTTTTTTGGGGGTTCATTCTTAATGTTTATGTGAACATCTGAATTTGCATGCCCCTTTTCCTGAGAGAAGCTCAGTATTAGAACACTGCTCTGAAGGGTTCAAAATTAAGACATGGGATTTCACCGCCACATCAATTTATACACTGATTTACCTGGACCACATTATTTTAAGTTTTACATGAAAACAACAGCAAAGACTGACCTTTCTTGACCCCTTCTAACACTGTCTCATTTTGATTAGCTATTTTAATTTCCTGTTTCATTTGAATTCTAAAATTGGGACTAAAGACTGGAAATTTAGGAGCCAACATTTTCCTTGCTCATCTTAGAACCAAATTTAGATTGTTTTAACTTGATTTGTTTTATTTGAAAATAAGTCTAAGGGGCAGGAAGGTAGCTCAGTGGATTGAGAGCCAGACCTCAAGACAAGAGGTACTGGGTTCAAATTTGACCTCAAATACTTCCTAATTGTATGACTGTGGACAAGTCACTTAACTCCCATTGCCTAGCCCTCTCTACATTTTTGCCTTGGAACCAATACATAGTATTAATTTTAATATGGAAGGAGAGAGAGAGAGAGAGAGAGAGAGAGAGAGAGAGAGAGAGAGAGAGAGAGAGAGAGAGAGAGAGAGAGAGAGAGAGAGAGAGAAGGAGGGGAAAGGGAAGGAAGGAAGGAAGGAAGGAAGGAAGGAAGGAAGGAAGGAAGGAAGGAAGGAAGGAAGGAAGGAAGGAAGGAAGGAAGGAAGGAAGGAAGGAAGGAAGGAAGGAAGGAATAACAACATAAGATTGAAGTCTTGAAATATAGTGTGCAAGCCTTAACTAGATGGTGGCAACCATATTCTTGTTATTCTTATAACTATAGCACTATTTTCTGTATATGATGGTAGGTTACCAGTCCTACTAAAGACAGAGAGAATGACTAAATGCATTTAAAACCTGAAAATCAGGATATTTACTTGGCATTGATATCCCTAAAGAAGAAAAATGTGCTAAAAGTTTGCCTCGTCATTGTGGGTGAGAAAGACCTAAGCTAGGGAAGCACCATACTGATAGTATCAGGGCCAGGGAACCATGTTGCTAGGCCATTTTCTCTGTACCAGAGACTCTTAAATTTTTTGTCATAGACTCTTTTGGCAGTCTGGTGAAGCCTATGGAACCCTTCTAACAATTTCTCTTCTTTTTAAATAATTGAAGGAATTGCTAAATTTCAATTACAGGTTAATGAAAATAAATATGTAATTTGTTCAAGTTCATAGACCTCCCAGATATATCCAGAGACCCCTCAATGATCTGCATCTTCCCAGATTAAGAACTTTAATACATTTTTATGGCAGTGGAAACCCTAATGAAGAATTTTTATCAGACTTCTTATTTTATTACTGACATGTACAACCCCAGCATGTGGTAACTCTTCTCCATTGGTATGTTCAGTCTTCATCATTGTGTTTGTGGCTTCATTTAACTCTCTTCCCAATGTGACAACCTAATCTTAAGTGTAGTGATAATTACAACTGATTATGTGTGGTGATAATTATAGCTAGAGATCCTTATTATAATAATCAGTGGTATAAGCTTCATATTGAATTGTGTAAATAGCATATGTTGAAATGCATCTTGTTATATTTGCAATTTCAAGTAGTTTTGAAGCCAACAATCTGGCCTGGTTCAAGGACACACACACACACACACACACACACACACACACACACACACACACACACATTTTTTGTTTATAAATTTTCCATGTGAGTAGAATGATTTGACTAAGAATGATTTAAATTTCTTGGTGATTGAAGCTTTGGTTTTTGTCTTTATATTTCAAACATCTAGCAGAGTCGGTGGCATATGGTAAAGATCTGATAAATGTTCAGCTGATCACAACAGAATCATTAGTGACCATCAAAGAGCCTTGCACATAGTAGGAGCTTAACTAATCTTTGTGAAACAAAATTCAATATGCGCCATTCAATTCCAAGTGACTTGAATGTTGATTCATAATGTGGTGGTAATTTTATAACCAAATGAGCATTTGAAGTATCCTTTCCCATATAATATATATAATATAATATATATAATAATATATTAATATATATATAATAATAATATATAATATAATCCATATAATTTTATGCAACATATTCATCTTATAGATTGTCCTTGCATGGTCCAGGGGAATCATTCCTTTCTTTGCCTAATAGGGAGTAAAACTAGGTGGATAGCCTGGTGTCTATAAAAATGGGCTGTTTTTAATACTTGAATAAATTATCTGAGCAACTCCAGTTAGTGAACTTGGCCTTCTTATAGCTCAAGTAAATAATAGAGTATTTGAACTGGAACCAACTTTAAAGATTATCTCCTCCAACCCTCTCATTTTACTTATGAAAAAAATGAGATTCAGGAAAGGGAAATGACTTGCCCAAAGTTTTCCCCATTATGACAGATCATAGGATCATTTTTTAAAATTGTTTTAAATTTTATTATTGTTATATTTTTCTAGATTACATATCAATACAGTTTTCAGTAATCATTTTATGACATTTTGCAATCCATATTCTTTCCTTCCCCTTCTCCAAAATAGCAGATAAAATGACATAAATTATACAAATGTTCTCATGTGATACATGTTTCCATGTTATTCATGTTGTGAAAGAAGACATATATCACTTAACCCAGAGAAAAATTCATAAAGAAAAGAAAGTGAAGAATGGTAAGATTCAATCTGCATTCAGACTCCTTCAGTTCCTACTTTGGCAGTGGATAATCTTTCATGAGTCCCTTGGAACTTTCCACTGCTTTGCTTTGGATCCTTGCATTACTGATAATTAAGTAAATGACTTAGTTGATTGTCACACATTATTATTGTATACAAAGTTATCCTGATTCTTCTCACCTCACTTTGCATCACTTGGTATAAGTCTTTCCAGGTTGTTCTGAATTCATACTCTCCAATATTTCCTAAGGCACAAGAGTATTCCATTACAATATACCACAGCCATCTCCCAATTGATGACCAGCCCTTCAGTTTCCAGTTCTTTGCCACCACTAAAATAGCTACTATAAGTATTTTGGTACAGGTAGGTTTTTTTCACCTTTCTTTGGATCCCAAATCATTGATCTAGAGCTGGAAGAGACCCAAAAAAGCATCTCTTCTAATGAGAGTTTATGATATTTTCCACATCAGAACAAATGTTCAGTGTCTGAGGTGGCCCTCTTGCCTCAGGACCAATGCCCTTTTCATTCTGCCTTCCTGGGTCTTAAATGCAGATCTGTTGACTATTAGTGCAATGCTCTCAACAATAAACTGAACCTGATAACTTAAGTTCTTTATTTTTTTTTAATGAGCATGAAAATCCTTCTCTACTTAAGTAATTCCATGGACTCAGAATCTAATTGTTATGGATAGATCAGTGGTACAGATTTCTAGTCAGCCAAAAGGAGATGGAAAGATGTATGATGGGCAAAAATAAGTTGTAGCGCATTAAAAATAATGATTTCCGTGTGGGAAGTGCTTTAACAGATATCTAGGAGATACATGTTTGGAAAATGAGTAGCACATGGACTACTTAAGTCCTATCCTGCTGTCCATATAATATGAAAAGACCTGGAAGAACTTACAGCATCCTTTGATGAGATATTGGACCAAATCAGTGAGCTATACGTACAGCTTTGTGTCTGGACATTAAACACTCTTCATCTGTCTGGTTTTTCCTGACTGTTTAGATAGATCAGTGTAATATAAGAAAGAGGAGAGATCAGCTGAAGAGCAGCAGAGGAGAGGCAGAGAGAGAGAAGCTCCAACTGTCAACAGTCTTCCAGCCTGGGAGGTGGAGGAAAGGAGGTTTTCCTGGAAGCTGAGAAATAGCCCATCTGTATGGGATCTGTTATTCCTTCTGGAACCCCAAAACACCTCCACTAAGACTCTTCAAGAACAGCTACCAGAATTCTCAAGGGGGTTTTGGATTTGGACTCATGCTGACCAGAGCCATCCAGATCTTTCACTAAGATTTCTCTCTCTCTCCCTGAGATTTCTCTCTCTCTCTGAACTGTTCCTAGACTCCTGAATTAAAAGCTAGTTAGCTGAGGAATAGGGATCAACCAGAAGCTGGCTAGAGGAGGGTTCAAGGCACCCAGCCTTGAACCCTGAGAACTTGGGGAGCCAGTCTGTCAGAAGGGACCATTGTTAGGGTTTCCTACTCCCCACTTTCCTTGACTGACACCCCTACCTCTTCTTCCCTGTATAAACCCAAATAAATTGTTTACTACTTAGAATTAGGTCTGGTTGGTTTCTTACACTATGAAAGGGGACAGAAGATTTGGGGAGAATCACATCTCTCCCCAAAAGGGGAAGGCTAGCTCAGGATCACAGGGATCCAAACTGCCTAACCCAAGGAACATCATCTCTCCTTGATAGTGGGGTGACCCAAAGTTTCTGAAGGGAAGTGACAGTGGGTGTCCTCCATCTCCCAGAACTATTCTCTGAGGAGACATATTCCCTCTTTCAGGAGGACAAGACTTGGCTCTCTTCTCTCCATTTCCCTCTCTCCTTCCATTCCCTCTGTTCCCCTTCTCAAGATCCTTCTATTACAGTCCTTCTATTGCATCAGTCTCTTTTGAGTGATTGTGGATCTTATCTAGAATGTCCTACAGTATTCTAGGACAGGTTGCAATCAAAATATCCTCTGGAATACTTCCCCATCCATAGGGAATCCTTCTTCCATTTGCCCTGCCATAGATATCCTCCATAACAAACCGCACCCCCTTTTTTTGAGTACACTCCATCCATCCCTGTTTATGCTTTATTTGAAATGGATGAGTATGACAAATTCTTTCTATTTTCTTTGTTAAAAAATAACTTTTCATTATTTTAAGGCTGCATTTGCCAAACTGAATTAAATACATTTTTATAAGGAGCAAATAAATGTTTTGCAATCTTTTGTTCTTGGTAACTCTCCTCCCAAGTACCCAAATTTACATATGTTCTCACTTCTCCCTCTTACTTAATCATGCTACTAATCAGTTACCAAATTTTATTTCTAGTCCACAACTTCTCCTGAATATGTCCTCCTCTCTGCACTGACATAGCTATCATCCTAGATTAGATCTTGGTCTTCCAGTGGCCTATTTCACTGCAACAGCTTCCTAACTGGCCTGCCTACTTCAACACTCTCTCTCTGCTCAGACTGCCTTCCCCATGGATGCCAAAAGCATAGGTCTGACGGTGTCACATCCCCACCCTGTTACCTCCAGGATCAAATATAAACTCCCCTGTTAGATAATTTGAATCTTTATATCTCCCCCCACCCCCACCCTCCTATCTTTCCAGGTTTGTTACACATTACTCTCTTTCATCCCTTTATGGCTAAGACACATTGACCCACTTGATGTGCCTCACACATGGTGTTCCATCTCTTCTCTCATTATCTTTATGCTAGTTGTCTTCCATTCCTAGAATGCCTGCCCTCCTCACTTCTGCCTCTTAGTTTGCCCAGCCACCTTCTCCAGGAGTCCTTTAATTTTATTAAAATTTTAATATTTGTAAAGGATTTAGCACACATACTAGATCTTTCATAAATTTTCCTTCCCTCCCTCCTATGAAAAGATGACTCTACATTATCAAAAATGTATTATAAAATTAATATTAACTCTCTATAAGACTTACTGGTGATTTTTTTTAACCAAGTGAATCTCAGAGTCATTTGAGAAAGGGAGATTAAAAGTTGTTACTGGTCTAGTTCACACAACCTGTGGTTATCTGGAGTAGATTTCAACTCAGGTGGAGCTGAGAACTTGGCCAGCTTTAATCCGCTCTTTCATGCTGTCTCTCATTTTACTATCTGGTTTGTTCATTTGAGGGTAGGTGGGTAGAGGAGAGGTGAACATTATTATGATTTTTTTAATAAAATCCCTTACCTTTCATCTTGGAATCAATAATATATTGGTTCCAAGGCAGAAGAGTGGTAAGGGCTAGGCAATGGGGGTCAAGTGACTTGCCCAGGGTCACATAGCTGGGAAGTGTCTGACGTCAGATTTGACCCTAAGACCGCCCATCTCCATGCCTGGCTCTCAATCCACTGAGCTACCCAGCTGCCCCTAAGAGGTGAACATTATAAGACCCACAACTTCATTGATTTAGGAACTCCCGATGAAGAAGCTCATCCTATAGACAGAGATGAGCAACTGTTCTCTAACTTAATGTCAATTATGTCTCATAAAGTTATCATAAATGTTAGCTAACAATCTAAATAATGAAAATTTTATGTCTTCTTAAAATTTAGGAGATCTTAGGAATTTTGAAACCCTTTCCTTCTTTAAAAAATACTTGTCTAGGAAGATTTAAACTGGTTTGGGTTTTTTTTTTCTCTTTGAACACCTTTCTTTCTCATTTACTCATTTTCTTAGTTGAAATAGGGTTGGATTTAATGCAAAAGACCTAAATCTGAATTCTGCCTCAGCCACTTACTACCTTGGGCAAGTGGCTTAACATATCTGAGCTTTGGTTTTCTCTTTTGTAAAGGAAGTTAGACTAGATGAGCTTCCTCCCCACTCTAAAACTCTATTTCTCAGAACTTTGGGGCGGAAAATAATTCCTATGAAAATCTATAATAGTTCTAGAAAGGTATCTTATAAATATGTAAATCAGATTTTTGTGGATGAAAGTATTTATTCTTAATGGTTTGGGACTTAATTTCCATTGTTAATTCCCTCAAAATAAATTATATTTACTTTATATTATATTAATATAATAATTTTAATTTTATATATTAATAAAATACCTTAAAGGAAGGTATTTTTATTCTAGTTTGAGATATGTCCCACCATAGCAGCTTTGTAATTGTTGGAGGGCACTGGTTGTTGTTAGGGTGGAAGGCTTAACCTTAGACACTGTCGATTGATTGCTATGGGACATATGTGAGGAACTGCGTGCTCCAGGGAAATCCTTCAGAAATAGAATACTGCAGTTTTAAGAGTTGTAAGTAAAGTTATAGAAAAATAGACTGTCAAAGAAGTACCACTTGAAATATTTCCCTGCTGGCTGAAATGCCAGCAGACCCTTCCCAGAAAATATATGTTTCACCATTTGTAAAAACTAGCTGTTTGTGCTTCAGAAGGATTATCGAGGTATAGCTGGACCTGTGGGATGCTCTTGCCACACGGTGTCAGTGTCTACACAAGCACAGCTAATCCAGCTGAAACCTGATCGTCATACCCAGGAAGAGCTAAAATTAGTTCTGTTTATTTTGGGGGTCCTGATGTTTTCATAAATCAAGGTCAAGAAAACATATCCAAGTGCTGAACCGCATGTGTCTCTAATGTGGGGCTTGTTTATGTCATAAATCAATTTGGGGGAAAGATATTTTAAAAGTACAGCCACACACATTTCCAACTTAGATTTTTCTAACTCCAGTCAAAGTCTTATCATCTAGAAGGCTCCTATCAAGTTGGTGAGGTGTGGGTGGGGGGCATCTAATGGAGGGGAAAATGTCCCGGGTTTCCTTTCACACCTGTGTCCAGTCAGTAAAGTAGTTTTTCATGTTGACTGCTTTTCTGATTGCAAGTCTGGAGACCATCAACAAGTAGGGTATAAAAATGATGCCTGGATTATTCACAAGAGCCCAGGCTTATAGTGGGAAAATCACATGGCCGCAGGCATGACTGATGGTGTAGAATGTTATGTTTGGGTCCCCAGTGCCCAGCACATAGTAGATGCTTCATGCTGTGGATATTTGTGGAGTTTTTCATAATGCCAACACTTTGGCCTGTGAGGACCCTCTGAACAAAGGCTACACTTTATCCAGTCAAAAGAAAAACAAATGTAAACTTTTAATACATTCTAAAATGTATCGGGTGGCTACTCCTAGATCACAATATTCATTTCTGTCCAGTTCTTTTGCTCTTGCAAACATATGAGACATCTGGAAATTGTTCCTTAATCTCTCTTTTAAAAAAAAAGATTTTTAAAAATCTGCTTCTGATTTGACCAATAGATATGATTAAGTTGTATCATAAAGGGTTAGACCTGAAAGGAACTTGGACATTCAGTGAGTTCAAATGCTTCATTTTACCAACTGGGAACCTAAATCAGGAGGTAAAATGACTTGTCCAGGGTCATAGATCTTTTAATAGTAAAGAAACCAAGATTTCAACTTAGTTTCTCTTATGGCCAGTTTACTATTGCACATCTGATGGAATGAATAGCTTAGTCAGAGGGTCAAGCAAACTCCCTTCTTATCAAAAAAAACAATTCTAATGCTTCAGCCAAAAAGCCTTTGCCTAGATGGTTGAAAATAATTCTGGAATTTAAAAGTAGATAAAAGCCTTTGCCTAGATGGTTGAAAATAATTCTGGAATTTAAAAGTAGATAAAAGCCTTAGGTAAAGAGATAAAAACCAAGTTCTTTGGGGTCTCAGAAGCTCCCTGATAAAAATATATTTTTGTTTAATTAATTAATTGGCCCCCTCCCCTAGCCAACATGCAATTAACTCCACTGGGTTTTACATGTGTCATTGATCAAGACCTATTTCCATATTAATGATATTTGCATGAGGGTGATTGTTTAGAGTCTACATCCCCAATCATATCCCCATCGACCATGTGATCAAGCAGCTGTTTTTCTTCTGTGTTTCTACTCCCACAGTTCTTTCCCTGGATGTGGATAGTGTTCTCTCTCTTAAGTCTCTCAGAATTGTTCTGGATCTTTGCATTGTTGCTAGTAAAGAAGTCCCTGACAAAAATCTTAAAACAACGTTTATTCCTTTCTTGCCCACCCACCCCCAGTTGGGTCCCAAATAGTATATCTTGGGGTATAAGATGAGCCACAACTGCCCCAGGTATGCAGCACAATTTCCCTGCTGGTTGAATTGCCATGGTGATGTGGTCAACTAACTTCCACATCCCCAGCTTGGTGGGTCCATGACATCTTGACTCCCAATTTTAGTGTCCCCCCTTCCTTTCATTAGAAATAAGAACCTGTGATTCCATGCAGGCAAATAGCTCCCTTACCTAGTGAATCTGTCTCAATTCAGAGCTCAATGAAACTCATCTCAGACGTAGTCATTAGATCTGGGCTTGCCAAGAGGCTTTTGAAGTTAAATAACATTTAAATGACTACACACACATTGCCTCTAAGCTACCTTTTCAACATTACATTGCTGGCCTCCTTGCTGTCCATCAAATCCACTCAGGATGCTCCAGTCCCTGGCCACCCATGCCTAGGACTCACACTCTCTTCCTTTGCACCTCTTCCAATCCCTGATTTTCCTCAGCTCAGGTAACAGCTTCTGACCACAGGACCCCTTTGCCAATTCCCTCAGCTGTAGTGCCCCCAAATTAGGGGTATTTAGCATTAGCATAGATGTACATATGAGCTCTCCTGTTAAAAGTTATTTCAATTCAAAGAATATTTCATTTTATCTTTGTATCTCTAGCACTTGTCACAATGTAAATGTTTAATGAAAGGTTATTGATTGAGGCAACTCGGAGACACTGAGCTAGGAGTTAGGAAGATCTGAGTTTGAATTCAGCCTCAAACACTGACTAGTTATGTGATCCCTAGTAAGTCACTTGAACCTCTGATGTGATCTCCTCATCTATGAAATGAGGACAATAATAGAACCTGCCCTGCAGAGTTGTTGTGAAGATTAAATGGGATATTTACAACGTGCTAAGCACAGTGCCTGGCATATAGCAAGTGCTTGATAAATATTTTTTTCTCCTTCCTCCTTCCCTACCACCCCCCCAAACCCCATTGATGGATGGATTCCCCCAGGGCCACACAATAATTAAAACCAGAGGCAGGATTTGAACCAAGCTTCTTGGCCCAGCAGCATTCTATCCACTATTCTAAGCTGCCACTCTACCCTTCAAATGGAGCTAGAAATGTGGTAATTTATACTATTATGTATGAAATTACTCATCAGCACTAATTATATGTCATGTAATTACACTAACTGAGATGCAGATTTTTTTTTTCTTAAGTAGAAAATCCAAACCTAAGAATCATGTTCAGGCATGGTGTGTGTTGATTTTAAGGTTCAAAAATGGAACATATGACTGCGCTACAGCAGCAGGGGAGACGGGAGTGAGATTCCAAGATGAGTATGAGCCAGATGTTATCCAATACGTATTTATCCTGAGTACGGTGGAAAGGAAGTTAAGTAACTTATATGCATTAACGTTTGCCTGTAGTATGTTACTCTGGACAGGAGATAATGGAGAATGGAGAGAACGATGGTTTCCTTAAGGAAAGTGCTATACTCCAAAATGCTAATATCATTTTCATTATAAATATATCTGCTACTAACATGGGGATTTTATGGAAACAGGTTGCCCTTTTTTAACCCCTCAGTGATAGCCAACAATAGGGGATTGATTGTAATTCCTGAAAAGCTACTTAGTTATGTGTTGGATGGGGTTGGGGCAGGAATATAAAGAAAATCATCTTTTTTAATTTTTCTTTTCTCTATTATTATTGAAAGAGGAGTCCCAGGGAATCTTTATTTCTACCAGAGCCATTTTCTCTAGCTTTTCTTAAAGCCAGGCTTAGCTTGGCGCTCTGAGATCTCAACTCACATTTGATTGTGGAAATTGCTCAGGAAATCTGAGGAATTTCTTGAAACTAAGAAGCTCTTTCCCAGGGAAGTTGAGATGTAGGAACTCAGCCCCGTAGACTATGCCCATGGGAAAACAGTCTATTTCCGTGACCCCTACCTGTGCTATTAGCAGCTGCAGTTCTCCGGTCAGCTTTGGGCACTTAGCTTAGTGTCCCAATTGTTTATATGTTTCAATGAACTCTGTAGCCCTGGAATTCATTAAAAAGCTAGGAGGAAAAGTCACTTAGAGGCCTGGTATGGCTTCTTTTCTTAAGCTATAAGAGAGACATTGTGATAGTGGCAGGAGCTTTGAATTTAGAGTCAGAGGAGCTAGATTTAAATCCTGACTCTATTGCTTCTTAGTGAACAAGTCATTTCTACTCTGTGACCTTTGGTTTCTTCATCAGTAATATGAGAATTGGATATCTAAAGTTTCTTCCAATGTCAAATCTTATGGTTTATTTAAATACATATGTGCATATGTATGTATAGTCCATTTTATATGCATGGACACACACACACACACATAGAGAGAGAGAGATAATATTTTATAAAATAAAGTTAATAAATTACTTCTACAGGTAACATTCATAAACCCTCGTCTGCTGTCTCTTTCTCTCTCTGTGGAAGTGTCCAAACCATTCAATAATTTAAAAATAAATATTGCAGTTCCCTTCATGCAATTTCCCATTCCAATTCTCTTGGGATCAGAGGAATTACAAATGATAATTAGCTATTTCCTAGTGGTTACAAAGCATGTGGATGAGTCAGGTCCTTAGGATTTCTGTTTATGACCTTACCATTGACTCAGGGCTATTCTTTATGGGATACATACTTTGGTCAGAGGGTGGACTGAAGTTACAAACTTAGGAGTTGATGGCTCATAGTTTAACCCTAAATGAAACAGTTAGCTTCTTTGTTGTATGAAGATTGCCTATTTCACTCCCATTTCCTAACAAGAGAGCTTTTGTTGAGTTTAGATCACCAGGTCCAAATGAGTACCCGCCTCAAGTATTGAAAGAATCGACGCATGTGGTCTTTGAAAGATCATCAAGGTATCTGAAAGAGGTTCTGTAGAATTGGAAAAGGGAAATGCGCTGATTTTTTTAGTACTAAGGAGAATGGAGATTTTAGACTAGAGGCAACAAGTTTGACTTTGATTTCTGACCAAACAACAGAATATATATAACCATTCACCCATTTTCCATAGGACATGATTTCTAGAATCCTCACATTCTTGACTGACTATCTTGAAGGAATTTCCCAATGGGACTACCCTTCCTCTGAGCCAACAAACCATTTATTAAGTGCTTAAGATGTGACAAACATTCCCACATCAAAATGAGAATAAAAATATGCCTGAAATAAAAGACAGCCCCTACCTTCAAGGAGCTTGTGTTCTATGGGGGATGATAACACATACTATAACCCAAGGCTAAAGTACTCTTCTAAGATGAAAAAGGTTTCTAGTTTATGATGAATGATGAGAAATGAATGTTTCTGACACCACAATGATAATAATAAAAATAGCTCACAATATTATGCATTAAGGTTTACAAAGTGCTTTTTGTAAATTATTTCTTTTCAGTCTCACAGCAACCCTGTAAGATATGTTTTATTTATACCTCTCTCCCCCATTTTACATCTAAACAAACTGAGGATCAATGATGCTAGAGGGCTTACTGGAGGCAGAAATAAACACTAAGCTTCTTCCTATGACAATTTCTCCTCTTACACCAGAAAGATCACATCTTTGTACCCCTCTATAGGTAGATTGTCTGATTTACAGATAGGATCTCCTTAGGTAACAAATGGATATAGTAAAGAATCATATAATTGGATAGGAGCAGAGGTGTACCAGATGGGATGAGAGATCTAGAGTTAGAGAATACCTCAGAGGTCATAAAGTCCAACTCCTAAATTGTTACAAATAAAAAACCGAGGTTTATTGATCTTAAGAGATTTTTTACAAGGTCACACAAACAGTAGACCCAGAATTTTATTTCAGTTCCCTTTCTATTGGACCACAGTCTCCATATAGAATCACACTGAATGTAGAAGTGTTGATACTGGTCATCTTCTTTGTACTTTCATCATTATGAGGCATGTTGATATATTTGAGATTCGGTATAATGTAGTGTGGAGTTAAAAGAGTACAGAAAGGTACAACAGATAGCTGGAAAAGATGGAAGAGATGTTTAAGAGAAGGGAGGCCAGTTCTTTGCCTGTTTTTTTGGAAAATCAGAACTGTATAAATGAGCAAAGATGCAAGGATATAACTGAAAAAAAGTATAACTCTGTAAGAAGAGTTTTTCAAAACCTACAACTCTAATTATTAAACCTAATTTGATGTTTTGTGCTCTAATATCTTTATAAAATGAGAAAGCCTGTTTGAGTTACAGATTTAGTCAAACATAAGTCCTTTCATGAGGGCTCAAGTAAGGTGAAAAGGCTTCTTTATGACCAAGATCTGTGAGCTATCTCTTTGTCAGATGTGTTTTTCAAGCTTGAGCCTGTTTTTCCTTGGACTAGGTAAATATTTGTGGGACGGTGGGTCCCCAAACATTTTCAGGACCAAAGCTCCTTTTATTATATAGCACCTTATTAAATACTCCTAGCTAATTAACTCCAACTAGCTAATTAGTAACAACTAGTTAATCAATGGGAACACACCAGTGGGGGCTCAGTGACCTTGATTAAAACTTCCATCTCCTTAGGGCTATCCCTAGGATCCTGAGGATGAGAAATAATTTCATTCTCTTGGAACCCATCCCAACACTTTGAGGAATGGGAAGTAATTCCAGGGAGGGTGCTATGGTGTTTTACAGGTCACCTAAAATACAACAAAATTAGAATAGCAAATAAAAGAAGATAAAGGTGAAAAAGAAAATATTCCAATCTATAGGACACCATTATAAAAAAATATAAAAATAAACATTTTCTTTTATAGCAAGGCCACACTGGATCAACCTGGCCCAGTCTCCAGTGCCCAATGGTTTGTGACACCCCTAGGAAAATGGATATGTTCCAAGGTTAAGATTTGCTACAAGATTAAACCTAACTTTCACCATCCACAGCAACTTAGAACTGATTCTTTGTGTGTTCTTATTTAAATTAGAATTCAATTGACTCATTCTAAACCCAGAGGGGCACTGGGCTTTATCAACCTCTTAGAAGTGTGCCAGATTCCCACATTTATCCCAGGCTAGAACTTCCACTCCTGAGATGATAGGAGCTCATTAGGTAATGCCACTTTAATTATTTCCATTTACAAATTGTGGAAGAGAGTTTTTGAGAAAATTTACTTGTTTAACATTACCCAGATAATAAATAGCAGAGCTGAGGCTTGAACTCAGGGCTCTCTTTACATTGTTTTGTTCTCCAAATCAGAAGTGGTGTTTGAGTCCCTCAGAATCTGTTCAGGGTAGAGGAAAGGTGTATTTAAAAATTGCAAAATAGGAATAGTCACTAGACCTGTGATTAAATTAGTTTAGAGAAATTCCTTCTACCCATCTCACTTTGAGCATTTTCTTGATAGTATTAAGGGGTTGAATAGTTTGCCCAGGATGACAAAATCATTCTCTTTCCAAAGTGAGATTTGAATCCTTCCCTTCCTCACTTAATAGTTAGTTTTCCCCTGCTGCCTAGAAAACCGTAAGGGTAGCTTCTTGCTCTAAAGCTATATATTGACTTGGAGTTTCTAATACCTCTAACTTAAGATGATAAAGGATAATAGCCTGGATCCATGTTGTCTCTACCAGAGAGAGGAAGAATAGAGTGAGGAAGGGAATTTGTCAGAGATTATCAGAGGAAATTCCAAATGCTACCCATGTTTTCATTTGCCTTAATATATGAATATTAATAGGCCACATTTTTTAACCCTATGGAATGGGTGGCAGCGAGGTGATATAGTGGATAGAGTATGGGAGTTGGGAAGACTCATCTTCCTAAGTTCAAAGCTAGCCTCAGACATTTATTAGTTGTGTGACTCTGGACAAGATACTTAAACTTTTGGCCTTAGTTTCCCCATCTATAAAATGAGCTGGAGAAGGAAATGGCAAACCACTCCAGTATCTTTGCCAAGAAAACTCTGAATGGGTCATGAAAAGTCAATCACAACTGAAATAACTGATCACCAACGTGAAGTGAATAAAGTAATCAATCTGGAATCAGAAGATTCCACATTCTAAATCCTGGCTCTGCCATTTATTATTCTGTGTTCACTTTTCCCATCTATTGAATGAGATGGTTGGATTAGAACATCCTCCAAATTATAAATCCCTTTAACCTATTATTATTTTTCATTTAGGTGCTACTTTAAGCTAGTTCCTTTTTTAAGTATTTGAAAGATATTGTTTTAAAAGTACATACATGGTGGGTGGGCAGCTAGATGACTCACTGAATTGAGAGCCAAAGCTTAGAGGCAGATGCTGCTGGGTTCAAATCTGACCTCAGATACTTCCTACCTGTGTGACCCTGGACTAGTAACTTAACCCCCATTGCCTAATTTGTACAATCTTCTGCCTTGAAACCAATGCATAGAATTGATTCTAAGATAGAAGGCAAGTATTTTTAAAATACATACATTTATCATAAATATAGGGTTTTCAAAACTAAGTCTGGAGTTCTTTTCACTATTCATAAGATTTTGGGACACTTTTTTGGTATACCCACACTAGTCTGTCTGTCTGTCTATCTATCTGTCTGTCTATCTATCTATCTATCTATCTATCCATCCATCCCATCCATCCCATCCATTCTATCTATCTATCTATCTATCTATCTATCTGTCTGTCTGTCTGTCTGTCTGTCTGTCTATCTATCTATCTATCCATCTATCCCATCCATCCCATCTATCTATCTATCTATCTATCTATCTATCTATCTATCTATCTATCTATCTATCTGTCTGTCTGTCTGTCTGTCTATCTGTCTATCTATCTATCTATCTATCTGTCTATCTGTCTGTCTGTCTGTCTGTCTGTCTATCTATCTATCTATCTATCTATCTATCTATCTATCTATCCATCCATCCCATCCATCCCATCCATCCCATCCATCCCATCTATCTATCTATCTATCTATCTATCTATCTATCTATATTATGTCATTATGTGTAAGGACTAGTTGTACGGTACCACACACATATACACAGGTTTAAAATTGCCTTTGCACCCAGAGAGTATGAACTCTGGTATGCATTAAAGCCTCACAATTTGAATGTGTGATGTTACCAGACTGGTAGGACTTGGTGAAGGACACAGAAGGTGTCTCAAGCTTTTAGCTTGTTCTTTATTTGAAAGAGATATTGAAGCTGACTGAGAACAGAAGTTTTGAAGTGTCCCATTGGTTTGCCTAATGAAGAACTGGTTACATTTTTTAAAACTTTGAAGTGGGACTAAGTTAAAAGGCAGGCAAAGACTAGAGGCGAGAGGAGTGTGTAGGTTGGAGTGGGGATGCTTGGCAATTTAAGCTGTCTCAACACTCATCAATTTTAAGAACTGTTGGCATCTGCCCCAAGTGCCAAGGGTTCCTTGCTCATTCCGCTACCACATTCATCATCCCACCTACCCAGATGACTTAGTATTAAAAACTGAAAATGCAAGTCTTGAGACTTTGCAAACTCTTAATAAACCCCTCCTGTAGCTGCTATTGATCTTGTGGCAAAATCAGTGTTCAGTACCAATCTGAGTGGACCAGTCTTTTGTCAAATCCACGTGACTGGCCCCTCTTCCACCTAGGAGGAGAGGTAATTATTGGGATCAGAGGTTATGACCAAGATCTGGATGCACCCTTTGCCCCAAAGTGATATGTGAAGTATTTATTCCATTTATTCTTAGCTCCCTTTATAATAGATAGTATGCCTACTTCCCAAGGCTGGAGTAGTTATCCTTGGCATGTAGTTAATAAAGCTTTTAAAAATATGTGTGTGCATATGTATGAATTTATATATAGCATATGCATATTTATGATATATTTACATAGTAAATATCCAAGGCCTAGCATAGTATTTTTACTATTAATATAATAGATTTTTATATATCATATGTATCAGTTTTATATATCATATGCATATTTTATATATCATATATCAGTTTATATAATATGCGTATTTATGATATATTTGCATAGTAAATATCCAGGGTTTAGCATAGTATTTTGACTATTAATATCATAGATTTTTATATATCATAGGGATATTTTATATTTCATACATATCGGTTTTATATATCATACATATCATTTTAATATATCATATGTATATTTTATATGTCATCTATATAAGTTTTTATATATTATATATCAAGTTTTTACATATTATATGCATATTTTATATATCATATATATCCATTTTTATGTCTTATATGCATATTTTATATTTCATACATATCAGTTTTATATATCATATATATCAATTTTTATATATCATATGTATATTTGTGATATATTTATATAGTAAGTATTCTGGGCTTAGCATAGAATTTTTGACTATTAATATCATAGATTACCAAATGCTTTAAAAGTGGTTGAACTAGTCAGTTGTATCTTTCTAACTTTCTTTGCCCCAAAACTGAGTTGAGAAGGAGCACAAAAAAGTTTGTGGACAATACCGAAAGCAACGTCCCATCCCCACCACCTACCCACCCAGTTTGTTTTACTAAAACCAGGATTGATAATGGAACTATTTTGTAACCCTGATCATAGTTACTGCAGATGATGCAATACATACCTGTAATTAGACAGAGAGTATGAACTCTGGTATGCATTAAAGCCTCACAATTTGAATGTGTGATGCTACCAGGCTGGTAAGACTTGGAGAAGGACACAGAAGGTGTCTCAAGCTTTTAGCTTGATCTTTATTTGAAAGAGATATTGAAGCCAATTGAAAACAGAAGTTTTGAGGTGTTCCTGCTAGGATTAAGGTCTAAAGAGTGGATTTGGAACTTCTCTATTCCAATGGAATTTTGGAGAGGACAAAAAACTGGACATAGCATGGAAAAAAAGGTGAGAGGATTATTTTGCCTGTATAATTAGAAGTTGAATCTCATCATGGCATCATAGCTTGTTGATTCCCGTTTGTTTATAGGGTGTTTTTGGAGGGGGAGGATTGTGATTTTGGCAAGAACAGAGAGATTAGTGATATAAAACCTTTAAAGTTGCCAGTGGATCATCTTTTACTGTTTATCCTCAATTCAGCTACTTAGGCTATAGAAGATCTTACTCTGATTGAAGAAAGTTTATAAATGCAGATTGTGATAATAAAAAATGGAGGATAATTTTCATCAAAATAAAATTGACCTTTAATTTAAACAGTAAAATAATTATTTTTGTGGAGGCTTAAATTTTCTTAATCTTACTCCATAGAAATAATGCAAATGTCCTCTTCTAGATGCTAATGTGTGATTTTTTAAAAATCAAAGAAATGATTTCATTTTCCTTAATAATGAAGTGAGTTCTGTTTCATGGAATTAATTATGAGAGAACTTGGAAATTTGATACCTTTTGTGTATATTCAAAACAGTTCTGTGAGTAGTAAACATTGAATGCCATAATATATATAGGAGTAATCTGAATTACAACTCCAACAAGTCAATTGTTCTAGTAATATGTACATCCTTCAAGCACATTTTATCCTCTCCTCTCAGCCCACTCCCTCCATGTAGTTTCTATTTATTCTTCTAGTGATTGGAAAAGTGATTAAAAATAATAATTCTAGAATTCTAGTCCAACCTAGTAATGGAAAATGGAGTGTAGCATCCATATATGTGTTAGTTTTAACTATATGTACTCTGTGATTTGATTATTTTTCAGGAATGAGTCTACCTGTACCCATATGTCAGAGGCAGTTAGGTTGTACAGATAAGAGTCCTGGAACTGAATTCAGGAAGACCTGAGTTCAAATCCAGACTCAAACACTTATTAGCTTATGAACCTGGGCAATTCACTTAACCTCTGTCAGCCCCAGTTTCCTCATCTGAAAAATGAGGACAATAATAGCACATGCCTCTCAGGGCTATTGTGAGAATCAAATGTGATAGTGTTTGTAAAGTGCTTTTCAAAGCTTAAAATGCTAGATAAATGCTAGCTATTTTTATTGTTGCATTTTAAACATTAAATGACTTTGGAAAAGGGCCATTTCTCCCTTCCTTTTTTTACATTTAAAGAAATTGAGGCTTTAATAGGCAAAAAAGAGCTGTTACTATTTCTTTTGAGAATGTAAGATCTTTTAGAACAAGGATCGTTTTAGTTTTGTCTCATCTTGCCCCAGTGCCTAAAAAAGTACTGCTCACTTATATATATAAATGTATATACATATACATTTATCTTTTTGTCAAATGATGCCTTCTTCAGTGTGGAGTTGGAAGAGAAGCAGAGAGGTACCTGGGAACTTTAGCATAACAAATAAATTAATTGATTTAATTTTTAAAAAGAAATGCTTGTAGAATTGGATGGAGATGAACCTCATTTCAGTGTCTCTTCATTAGATGCAGTTGTCTTCATTGTTGCATTGAGACATGAAATAACAAATCTTTGGCCAACTGGGCAGGTGGATTGAGATTTCTGAAAGCACATTGGTTAAGCTCTGTATGTTTTACTAGCAAGGGAAGTATCTTCCAGTTGAGACTGAAGGTTTTATTCTTCTGGAGAGGTGCAAACAAGTAAAGTAACTTTGGCAGAACATTGGGAAAGAGAGATAGGATGACTGGCTTTTATTGGACCCTTGTAATTAAACTCTTCATTCATTCAGAATATATTTTATTATGTACCTACTATGTGCACTGTGATCTACTATTTGTTCAGAGTGATGCTAAGATAACTATAACCCAGCCCCACGCCTCAAGGAGTGTACAGGCTAGGAAATGCATAGATTGGTTTAACTTAGACACATCTTGGAAATAGCATTTCCATTGGGATGGTGGAGTGGATGGGAGGATTTCTGAATTCTATTCTATTTCTAGAAGTAATCTAGAAGACCATATACTATGAGCATGTGTCAAAAGATTAATCATATAATCCACTTAACGCTTTAAACTTCTTACAGGGATTATAAACTAGAAGGCAAGAAATGTATCCTATAAAGATCATATGATTAAGAAGTAGCAGGGGCATTAGTCCATGACTTCTCTCATCGACAACTCTCATTATATACGTGGAAAAACTGAGCCTTCCAGGTTAAATGATTTATGCAAGGTTATTGAAGTCAAATAGCAGAGCTGGAATTCAGACCTGGGACTTGTAACTAAAAAAATATATATATATCCATTATCTTCCCACTATCCACTTTGTAGATGAATCTTCATACATTTGCCTCTTGTATTATTAGTTGAGTTAATTGCTAATGCTATTTTCTATCCTTCAAATACTGATTCATGCATAGCGATCATTATAGCCCTGGACAGGTATGCTATACATTACCTCTGATGATTTCAACTATAATTAAGCTTCTCAATATCCCTATGTGGCAGAGAGATATTATTATCTCCATTTTAGAGATGATGAAATGGGGACAGAGAGGAGTTAAGTGTTTTGCCCAAGATCACATAGCAAGGCTTTAGAACAGAGTAAGATAGCACAATCAACTTGGGTCAGCCCTTTTATGACCTCGTTGAGTCAGATGGAATTTATTTTTGGCCTTTAAATTAAATTACACCCTTGTTCTCACTTTCCATCCTAGGATGCCTCTACTGGAGCCAATAATAATAGCATAGTTTACATAATACCTTTCATCTGAGGATTTAAAAGCCCTTTATACTCAGATAAATGCTATGCTACTCCATTCTCCTCATCTGTCATCCATAAGACAAAACAGCAAAACATGCAGAGTCCTAGAGCAGAGGAAAAAATTTATCCTCAAGTTCTTAGATACTAGCTTTAAACCTGGCTATCAAGAGATGTAAGCTGAGTCAAAACAGCATCAAAGCAGTGAAGGAATAGGTAGGGACTAAAGCTTTTGGCCATCCCAATTCATCCTTCAGAAAACAAGAACGAGTATGTGGAGGAAATGGGTCTGGGGTTCCTGCGTCCTTGTGACTCATCTCCAACATCTTCCCCATCTCTGGTTTATCCCCTGAGAATTCTCCTCCTCAAACTGGCCGACATTTAGTTTATGGCTTAAGGGTTGCAGAACAGAATGATTCTCCTTTCACAAAGAGAGATATACTTCCTTAATTCTTCTATAGTCGTTTTAGTTCTAATTCTGTCATTAATTAGCAATTTGACAGCAGACTAATCACTTAGTCATCCCAGCTTTCGGTTTCTTAATCTGTAAACTAAGGAAATAAGACCAAATGATCCCTTGAATCCTTCTTAGAAGCATCAAAGTCCACAGACTAGTATGGAACGGTGGGAGTTGATTCTTCCCCTCCCAAGTCCTCTCTAGTCCTTTGCAGTAGAAAATACTTATTAATTAAGAGCAGGGTGCAAGCTAGCCTTGTAAAAATCTTCGAGCAGTGCATCTGACAAGAGCATAGGAGGGGAAGAATGCATATGGGGAACTTTTAAAACTATTCATGAACCATTCCAGCAGCCAGGCTTCTCTTTCTTTTTAGTCTGGCAAACGTACAGATGAGAGATACTGTGCAGAGACCGTTTCTGTGCAAACAGAGAAGGCCCTTCAAATGTAAACATTTGAGCAGCTGGCATAGGAGATTAGTGAAGCGGTGGTGGGAGGGGAGCAAAAGTGGATATTGGCGCCAACTAAATTTAACTAATGCTAAGTAAGTACCTTGTTCTAATATCAGGAGTCCAGGGTCAGAAGGCCTGTATTGACCAAGCTAAAAATAAGAACAATTGCTCACTTAAGTCAAAATTAATTAATTTGGCTTTTAATTGACAAGCAGTCAAAACAGTGTTATTCCCTGTTTAAAATCCCTTCTCTTCTAAACAGGAAAGTTAAGTCTAGCCTGGGCACCCAGGTACAATATTGGCACCAGGAATGTCTGTCTGGGAACATAATTTGAGTGGTTGGTTTGTGATGCAATTATTTTGATGGGATGTTCCACTTCCAGTCTGCTTGGGTATTTTATGATAACAGTGGTCCCTGCCACGCCATTTTAAGTTGGTTTTTCCATTGCTTGACATAGGCTGTAAATTTTAGGGGGAAAGCAATGCAGAATTTCAGGAAAAAACGAAGAAATCTAGCCACTTTGTTGGAAATGTGTGTGCTGTGTGGTATCCATGTGCCATTAATGACTCTTCAGAGTAGCAGGGCAGGGTTATGCTTTTCAGAATAAGATTATATTAGAATGTGAGTATGTTGAAGGGTCTCCAGGACTTGCCACAGAATCCAACACACATCAGATGTTTATTAGATGTTTATTGAGTGAAAGGGATGACAGAAATCTTGCAAGGTTCTTGTACTGGCATGCTACTACATGCTACTGGCAGGATACAAGCTTATGAGGTAGGAATGGCAAATAAATATATAAAGTCCCATCATTTCTACCAGAAAACAGTTTAAAGGACTGATTCCTGTAGGGCCATAGGCAAGTAGGTGGCTTAGTGGATAGAGCACTGGACCTGTAGACTGGGAAACCAGAGTTCAAATCCAGCCTCAGACACATACTAGCTATTTGACTCTGGGCAAATCATTTAACTTCTGTTTGAATCAGTTTTCTCTTCTGTAAAATGGAGATAATAATAGCATCTACTTCCCAGGGCTGTGTTGAGAATAATAGGAGATAATATTTGTAAAATACTCAGCATAGTATCTGGTACTTTGGCATGGTTTGAGTGATTTTTAAGTTTATTACCCTGGTGGTACTTCTGGATTTTTAAGTCACAGCTGTGATATCTACAAATTTTTTAGAATACTTTTTTATCCCCCTTCCATCCCCAAACAACTAAAAACTTAGCTTGGATTAGGTTGTTTCTTTCTTTAACACACAAAACTGAATCCAGTACTCCAAATGACCAGGTCAAATTACAGCAGAGTTCTTCTAGGAAAATACACTTTTCCTAATGCAATTGTCAACCTAATGTCGAATTAAACTTTTTGGTCTATTATATCACATTATTGATACATTGAACTTGCCGTTTACATAAGCCCCTAGATCTTTTTGAAGCAAACTGCTCTAAAAATAAGTCTGTGTCTCCTGTTTATGAGGTTAATTGTTGAGATTCACATAAATCTTGTGTAATTAGAATTTTGTACCCCAAGACTCCATTTCCCAGAATCCCACTTTCATCCTCACATTATGGCCTTAGGTTTTGGAGATTAAGTTTCTGTAGCCCTGCCTTCTATGGCTCTTCTCCTGCTAAGGTAGTTGGGAAAACTTTACTTGGACTTTTACTCTTATTCTTTTTATTTCCTCTACTTCAAGGGATTATTAATAAATCTTATAAAATATAATACTTGGAATTATTGGATATTGATTTTAATCTTACAATCTTTACGTTGAGCCCTGTTAAAATACATGTTTTTTCAATTTGGCTCAGTATTCTGTCAGCACTTGGAAGTTCTTTTTGAATCCCAGTCTTTTACAAAGTGTGCTAGCTCTCCGTCTCAGGTTTGGGTCATCTGTATATTAGATAAGCCTCCCTCTATTCCATTTCTGAAATGATCAATATAAAAACATTAAGTAGTACAAGGCCTAGAAGAGATCCATGATGTTCCCCTCAGGATCCTGCCTTTCCAGTTGACAATAAGCACATAATTAATTTAGTCATTAAATAAATCTGAATCAGATTATACTATTGCCTTGCCTACATCTCTTCATCTTTCCACATGATCATGAGACACTTTGAATGCTTTGCTAAAATGGAGTCTAACTATATCTCTGGCAATCCCCTGATCCACCAGTTTAATAACTCTGTCAACAAATTAAATGAGGTTAGCCCAGCATGACCTGTTCTTGATGAAGCCATGCTGGTTCTTTGTGACCGTAGGAGGAAGAATGTGTCAGTTTGGGTTACTATCTTCCAATAGAACATATTGTTGATTTCTAACAGTTCAACATCATATAAATGTTTTTAAAAGATTATTGTGTTTAACCTGTGCCTTTCTAATGTAGGCTTTTGAATCATATGCACTTTTGACCTATTATTCTATATCAGAAGTGCAGATTGATACCTAAGGCTCTACTGTTGAATAACTAAAATGGGGATGCTGGCTGCTGGAATATCCTCTTGACTATTTACAAAAAGGGGGAAAAACTCAAGGACTATGGCATGGTATGTGGCTAAGAAATAGAGTGAGAGCATGCATGCCTCCTGCCTCTTGCTAGAGATACTTAGAAAGAAAGAAATTTCCTATTTTACAAAAGACCATTGTTGTTTAGTCATTAAATATTTAATAAGTGCCTGCTACATGCCAGGCACTATGCTAAGAACTGAGAATACAAAAAAAAAAATACATGAGATATAATGTCAGTTAGTTTTGCATGTGCTTGAGGAACAATGATCATGTTGCCTGGAAACCACATGTTTCTATTATCTATGTTTATATCTTATATTATTATTTTCTTTCTTTTTTAATTTAATTTTATTTTAATAAGAAATTTCACATGTTTTCCAAAGTTATATGATTCACATTGTCTCTCTCCTTTCTTCCTTCCCCCCTCCCAGAGTTGACAAACTATTCAGTCTGGGTTGTACATGTATTGTTGCTGAAAACATATCTACATTATTCATTTTTGTAAGTGAATAATCTTATAAAACCAAAACCCAAAATCAGATGCCCAAATAAGCAAGTGATAAATCATATGTTTTCTTCTGCATTCTGACTCCAAGAGTTCTTTCTCTAGAGGTGGAGAGCATTCTTTGCCCCAAGTCCCTCAGCATTGTCCTGGATCATTGCTGTTAGTAGCAAAGTCTATCACATCCCATTCGGTCATGCCACATATATTATTATTTTCCATACTGCAAAAAGATAGCTTGAATATAATAAATAATAAAGAGTTTGGAGGTCCTTGCATAAGCAATGGGGAGTCTTTGAAGGTTTGTGAACAGAGTTCTGGCTTGGAATCTTTACTCTGATATCTGCCATCTACTTTATATCACTAAGCATCACTTTCCTCATTCGGAAAAAGGGCATCATCATAATCACAAGACCTAGATCCAGGGCTTTTGTGAGGAAAGTGCTTTGTAGAGCTTATATCTTTATCCATATCCTAGTTAAAATCAAACTTGTGACAATTATTGTTGCTGTTTCTCAGCACTATGTGTTTTCTACCAGTAAAGGAATTAGGTTTAAACCTCCTTATTTTTCAGAGGAGGGGGAGGAAGAGGAAGTGTTCTTCCTGTTATATAGGCCTTGCACACTTAATTTCCATTGTACGATGTATTAATGTATGCTAAAGCACTAAGGAAACTCTAAGGTCTTTGGATTTCTCTTAAAGCCAGAGAGCTGGGGTTTAAATTCTAGCTATTTTATTTAACTAGGAGGCCATGAGCAAGTCACTTTGATTTTCTGGAACTCAGTTTTCCTCATATGTCAAATGCATGGAATGAATTAGATGACGTTAAGGGCCCTTCTAACTCTGACCATCCTCTGATTCATTCTGTATATTCCTGGTGGGGAAATTTCAGTATGAATCACCATTTCCCTTAGTGATCCAGCTCGAACCAGTTGCCAAGTACAAATGAAGTATGGATGACATGTGCGCCCAAAACTTGCAGGGAAGTATCACATAAAAAGCCTTTTACCCCATATTCTCCAATTCTGGTCAGTGGTCTAGAATAGCCTCACTCAGAACATTTCATTAATAGTGTGTATCCTGGAGCTATGAATATGTGAGCATGGACCAGGAAAACAGTCACCGCATCTTACCTAGTGGTGATGTCCTCAGTATCTGCTAGCACTGTCTTTGGGTTTCTTTCAAAGGATATTAAGGGTATTGATGCTCTTTTAAAATAACAATGAAGATGTTCCCTTAACCATGAAGCTAGCAAGCTAGCTAATTTCTTTGAGCCCCTCTATCTCAAAAACCACCACCACCACCAAAATACCCAGAAGAGGAACTAAGTGCCACATAGAACAGTTAGAAAGAAAGGAAGGGCCCCTTGAAGGTCAATCCTGAAGAGCATTAATCCTTAAAGCTCTCCCTTGAGTATCTCCATAAAGCAGTTTCCATACTCTAGGCAGGAATGTGCAAACCTATGCAGAAACTGGCATCTCAGACTCAAGCAAGGATGTCCTTCCTGCTACAGAAATGGTTGGTCTACCTTACACCAGGCCCACTTTGCACCCTGCAAAGCAGACACTAATTATATCCAGCCACAGGAGGAGAAAGAGCAGCTGCTTCTGTTTGAGGCAGCCCTTGGCTTAGGGGCTCCCAAGACTATAGGGACTCTCTAAACATTCTTCCCCAACCCTGCAGAAAACAACAGACAAGAATTTAGCTCAGAAAGAGAATAAAAGAATGAGAGCCCTGGGAAGAACTCAGGCTGGGTGTCCATAGGAGTGGTTGTATCCAACCTGAAGGAAAAGGGAATGGAACTCAAATGGGAAAAGTTCTCTTTTCCACCAGAAGCTACTTAGGGAAGAGCCTGAGGCCAGTAAAATGCAAATCCCACAATTTGGGAGGGGGTTGAGGCAGGGTTACAGGCCAACCCTGAGGGTGTTATCCTTGGGGAAGAGGGGCTTAAAAGAATGTGACTGGAAAGAGAATATTAAGGAAAAAAGACTGGAGCACCAAAGATTTCAAGAGGAAGAAAATCCAATTAAAGACCAAAAAGTCTTTAATGTGTATAAATCTTCAAAGAGACTATACAACCCTTCTAATAAATATTACAAGACTACAGAAAGTGAACCCATTCTTCATGGAATACAGAATTACTGATTTGGAGTTGGAAAAGTTGGCAGAAGAGAAGGAAAAGGCAATGATGATGAAAGAGCATAGGATAGCTATACAAGCCCCAAAGCCATTGAGCTGAAGACAAGATGCACAAGTACAACTTAAGAATCCTGGGATTGCCAAAAAGATATAACAAATCAAATCATAACACAGGTAGAAGTATAAGACAATCGCTCAGGATTTCAGAAACAAAATACCAATTGAAAGGCTCCATGGCTCTCCTCCAAAATAAAACCCTATGCTTTAAATTCCAAGACACTGGTGGTTAAATTTAAAAATTAATAAGAAATTGTCCAGAAAACGGAAAGAGGGGCAGCTAGGTGACTCAGTAGATAGAATGCTAGGCCTAAAGTCAGGAAGATCTGTGTTCAAATATTGTTTTAGACATTTCTTAGCTTTGTGACCCAGGGCAAGTAGCTGAACCCCAATTGCCTACCCCTTACTACTGTTCTGCCTTGGAACTGATACTTGTATTAATTCAAAGATAGAAGGTCAGGGTTTAAATACCTTCTATTTATCTGAAAGAGACTTCAAATAAGATAAGATTTCTGCACCTATAAGCAACCCCAGATAAGAGTGAAATTCTATATCCTGAAAAGCAAAAGAGCAGCTCAAGATGCAACCCAAAATAATATACAGTACACTACAGACTTCAACCCAATCACCAATGAAAAAGGAATGTCTTGACAAAAAGGGAGATTTTGAGGTGACCCTCCCCCACAAAACAAAACAATATGGATGTGAATAAAATATAATGACTTGCAAAGACTTCAAATAGAAAAGCAAGAAAGATGAATGAGAATAATTATCAAGGAAAGAGTAACTAATAAAATAAATTACCCAATGTTGGAAATTTTTTTTAACCCTTAAATTCTGTTTTTGAATTGTGTTCCAAGGCAGAAAAGCAATAAGGGCTAGGCAATTGGAGTTAAATTACTTCCCCAGGATCACAAAACTAAGAAGTGTCTGAGATCACATTTGAACCCAGGATCTCCCATATCCAGTCCTAGTTCTCTCTCTATTCAGCTACCTGGTTGACCCTTAAAAAATTTTTTTAAAGAAAAAGAGACTCTCCAATGAGGGATTTTAAGTGGATCATTAAGAACTGAAAAAAATGTACCCAAAATTACTTAGGTAATCAGAATTTAAAGAAATAGGAGGAAGATGGTAAAGTAGGGTGTGAAGCTTTTCCCCAATACCCCCTTCCCATAAACAACCAATAATAACACAGAATCAAAGCTAAAAGTAACCAAAATAGACCAGAGTCAGGTGGAAAACTAAATAAGCTGGGAAAACTAGGGAGAATAGTTTCTGATTCACCTAGTCTTAGTTCCATCACCACAAGCCCTGGGGGCAAGAACTGAGCAAACAGAGTGGAATCAACAAGGTAACCCCCTGGGGCAGGAATGGCAGCTTCATCTTCTTTGCTAAACCTTGGGAATCCTCAGGAGCATGGTCCTGAGAGCAGTTGTGTCTGCCACAGCCCAGGTTCTGGAGACACCCATTGGCCCATAGTTGGGAATTAACCAAATGGACATTATGAATTATGTGGATGCCAAGTCTTGAGGACCAGTGATCAAACCAGTCTGCCAGCAAACAAGAGACTTAGGAGGCCCAAGCAACATGGACTAGTCACCTGCTCTGTCCATAGCTGAGGGAATAGGAAATGAGAGGTGAGTGTAGTTGCTGAGGCACTGGGGCCCTGTCAGGTGTGGTCACTCCCAGGAGAGTGGAGTCCCAGATTGCTGGCACATGGGACAGCAGACTGACTAGCTGTTTGCAGGACCAGTGGCAGAAAAGCCTGTGGGGCTCTGGTAGGAACACCTGAGATCAGTCATGAGCTGGGACTTTAATTTGGCCTCAGGCTTATATCAGATCCTGGATTTTAAAAACTGGAATAACTAAATAGGACCCAGGTTAAAAAAAAAAATTCTGAAACCTGAGGTAACATTCCCCAACACAATAGGAACCCTACAAGACCAGCAAAAAGACAGTAATTAAAGCTATTATCCTGACTGATAAAATTTTAAAAATAAATAAAAATGAGCAAACAAAGGAGAACCAAATACTGATAGCAACTATGGGGATAGAGAAGACTTCAACTCAAATTTAGAGAACAGTGAAGTAAAAACACCTACAATAACAACAAAGTAAAAAGAAAAAAAGCTCAAAAAGACCTTTTGGAAGGACTTTTAAAAGACTTCAAAAACAGAATGAGAGAGGTTAAGAAAAAAGTAGAACAGACAAGAAATTTTTTTTAAAAGTATGAAAGATCATCCAAATGAAAAAAAAGATACTAAAACTCATAGGAGAAAATAATTTATTAAGAACAATAATTGGACAAAGGGAAACTGGCTTCTTTTGACAACAAGAAATAACAAAAAAACAAAATCAAAAGAATGAAATAATAGAATAGAATATGAAACATCTTATCACAAAAACAATTGTCATGGAAACTAGATCAAGGAGAGAAAACATAAGAATAGTTTTTTTCTTGGAAAGTTATAATAAAAAAAAGTTTAGACACCATACTCCAAGAAATCATCAAAGGAAACCGCACAGAAATTCTAGGATGATGGCATAAAATAGAGGCAAGTAATTTGATGTTAATTGTGTGTGTAAAGTCAAGCAAAACATATTTCTACATTGGCCATGCCACAAAGGAAAATAGAAAAAAAATTTTTTTAATGTGATTCAATTTATATCCAGTTTTAATCAGTTTTCTTTCTGAAAGTAGATAGAATTTTTATCTCATGGGTCCTTTGGAACTGTTTGAGATCATTGTATTGCTGAGGACTAGATTATTCACCACTTGACCATTCTTACTTACAATATTGCTGTTATTGTGTACAATGTTCTGATTCAGCTCACTGCACTTTGCATCATTTAAGACTTTCCAGGTTTTTCTGAAACCATCCTGTTCATCATTTCTTATACCAAATAGTATTCTACCACAATCACATACCACAACTTGTTGAGCCATTTCTCAATTGATGGAGAGCCCCTCAAATTCCAATTCTTTTCCACCACAAAAAGAGCTACTATATAAACACATCCTTTTTTTTCCTTTTTCTTTGATCTCTTTGGGTTATACACTTAGTAATACTATTGCTGGGTCAAAGGGTATACATAGTTTTATAGCTTTGGGGATATAGTCCTAAATTCTCCTGAATGATTGAACTACTTCACAACTCCACTAGTTGTGCATTAGTGTTCCAATTTTCCCATGTCCTTTCCAGCATTTGTTATTTTTTCTTTTTTTTACATGTCAGCCAATCTGATAGGTATGAGGTGGTATCTCAGAGTTGTTTTAATTTACATTTCTCTAATCAGTAGTGATTTAGAACATTTTTATGTGACTTGATATACTTATTCTGAAAAAAGCCTGTTGATATCCTTTAGCCATTTATTAACTGGAGAATGACTCTTATTTTTATAAAATTGACTCAGTTCACTGTATATGTGAGAAATAAGGCCTTTGTCAGAGAAAATTGTTGTAAAATTTTTCCTGGTTTCCTAATTTTGACTGCACTAGTTTTGTCATATCTAAGTTCTCTAAGATTCTATTCATCTTTTTATTTAATTGTTAGATTTATATAGCTATGAAAGGAGAAAGTTGTATTGTTTTACTGTCTCTTCCTATGATTTATTTAACTTTTTAAGAATTGGATGCTATACTATTTGATGTGTATATGTTTAGTATTGTCTGTACTTTCTTTTAGCCAGATAGTTTCACTGCTTATCTTTTTTAATTAGATATAGTTTTGCTTTTGCTTTTTCTGAGAACATGATTGCTATCCTTGCCTTTTTTACTTCAACTAAACATAACAGATTTTGCTCCAAATCCTTATTTTAACTCTGTGTGTCTGTTTCAAGTATGTTTCTTGTAAACAGCATATTGTTGCACTCTTGTTTCTAATCCATTTTGCTATCTGCTTCTGTTTTATAAGTTCATCCCATTCACATTCAAAATTATAATTATTAATTGTACACTTCCCTCTATCCTCTTTTATTCTTTCTATCCTTCTCTCTCGTCTCTCTTTGTCTCTGTCTGTGTGTGCCTCTGTCTCTCTCTTTGTCTCTCCCTGTCTGTCCCTCCTGTTTCTTCTCTAAAGTCTATTTTGCTTCTGACCACTGCCTTCTTTTATCTACCCTCCCTTTTATCACCCCTAATTTCCCTTATCCCTTTGAGTGTGTATGTGTGAATATTTACCTTTTTGAACCAACTTAGTTGTGAATGAGATTCAAGCATTACCTGTTCCCCACCATTTCTCCCTCTTCCTTACATACCTCTTTTATGATAATTTTCCCCATACCATGTCTCTTTTCTACCTTCTCCCAGGACATTTCCCTTTATCATCTACCCATTTTTTAAAACATCTTCCCAATATCTTTGGCTTACCCTCATGCCCTCTTTATATCTTTTGAACTGTCCCATTAATGATAAAGTTCTTAGAAGTTACATGTATCATCTTCCCATATAGGAAGGATAGACAGTTTAGCCTTATTGAGCCCTTCTGATTGCTTTTTCATATTTAACTTTTTATGCTTCTCTTGAGTCTTGTATTGAAAGACATATTTTCTGTTCAGCTCTGGTCTTTTAGTAATACTATTTCATTAAATAGCCAATTTTTTCCCTTAAAGGATTATACTCTGTTTTTCTAAGTAGGTTATTCTTGGTTGAGATCTCAATTTTTTGCCTTCTGGAATGTCATATTTCAAGCCTTCCACCCCTTTACATGGTAGCTGCTAAATCTTATGTGATCCTGACTTTGGTTCCATAGTATTTGAGTGGTAGCTTTGTGACTGTGTGAAGTATTTTCTCTTTGAATTGGTAGCTCTGGAATGTGGCTACAATATTATTGGGAGTTTTCATTTTGGGATCTTTTTTTTCAGGTAGTAATTTATGGATTGTTTCTTTTTCTATTTTAGCCTCTGGTTCTAGGATATCAAACCAGTTTTCCTTGTTAATTTTTTTGAAATATGATGTCCAGGTTCTTTCTTTGATCATAGCTTTCAGGAGACTATTGAAGAATTCAAAAATGTATTGCATCTTCTCAATAGACCTACTAAAGGATAGGTGGATGGATGGATGGATGGATAGATAGATAGATAGATAGATAGATAGATAGATAGATAGATAGATAGAATTTTGAAAATCCTGAACTAATATGATTAGTTAATATTAAATAAAATCCTGGTTTAAAATAAAGACTTTATAAAAAATTATTAAATCTTTCACTGTAATCAGGTTGGCTCCCTACCAAAAATGCAAAGGCAATTCATTATTAGGAAACCTATTGCAGAATTAATCGTATTAAAAATAAATCACCCAAACTGCAAGATTATCTCAATAGATACAGAAAAAGCCTTTTGAGAAATCCAGCATTCAATTTATGCTAAAATGATACCAACCATTAACATAAAACTATTTTTCTAATTTGCTAAATATAATTATCTAAACCAAAAAAAAACAAAAGGTAGCATTAAATTTTATGGGGAAAATGCTAGAAGCCCTCTCAATAAAATATAGGCATAAAATAAAGAATGCCCCCTTATTATTTGACAGAGTTCTAGAAATGCTAGCGAGAGCAACAGGATAGGAGAAAGAAAATAAAGATAGGCAAAGAGGATACAAACTATCCCTAAATCATGATGACATGATGGTTACTTAAAAAATTCTATAGACTTATCAAAGACACTAATTGATAGTAGAGTTAGTAAAACTTTAATAAAGCTGTAGGCTAATAATAATAGTACATATAATATTTATATAGTGCCTTATAAAAGCATTATGTAATAATGTTTTGGTTTTCTGGAAATCAATAGTACCTGTTCCTTTAAAAAAAGAAAAAACTTGAATAACTGTGAGAATATTCAGTATTAAGGCTCTGTTAATATAATAAAAACAGCAATATTATTAAAATCATGACATCCTACCAAAAGGATATTTTTACTGAGCTAAACAACAAAATAACAAAATTCATTTGGAACAACATGTGACCTAGAATATCAATAAAAATAAGAAAAATGTAAGGGCAATGTCAGCCCTTATACTGTACTGCAAAGGAGGAGTCATCAAAATCATTTGGTAATGGTTTAAAACAAAAATGGAACAAACTAGACAAGGAAGAATCAGAAATAATTTAACTCAACCTTAGAGCATAAATTATCTCCCTTTTTAATTAAAAAAAAACTTCAATTTGCCAAAAAAAAAAATACACACTTCAGACAAACATTTTACCCTAATTCCATTATTAAACTAAAAATGCACATGTGAACTGCATATTCATATGGATCATAGAATGAATAATTAGAAGAGAAACTGATCATATGTCTTTCACAGCTGTGGATAGTGAATTCATAACAAAACAAGGGATAAGGCACAATTCTGAAACATAAAATAGATAATTTTGATGTTTGTTGTTTAGTCATATCCAATTCTTTGTGACCTCTCTTGAGGTTTTCATGGCAAAAACTTGGGGGAATTTGCTGTTTAATTCTCCAGCAGATTAAGGCAAACAGGTTAAGTGACTTGCCAGCGTCACACTGCCAGCAAGTATTGGAGGCTGGACTTGAAATCAGGTCTTCTTGACTCCAGGCCCATTACTGTATCCACTGAGCCTCTTAGCTGCCTCAATTTTCAAGTTACCTGAAATTTTTAAAACTTTTGAATGAACAAAAATATAACTCAAAAAAAGGAGAGTAACTGAATGGGAGGGAAAATCTTTGCGCCATGTCTCTGGCAAGAGACTATTGTCAAAACACAAAAAAAGTTGACAAATATAAAGGACTTAGGTCACTTGCAAACCATAATGATCAAAGTATTTGAGCAAACAATTCTCAAAAGAATTATCAATTATTAATAACCATGTTAAAGCTCAAAATCACTAATAACAAAACAAATATAAATCATGGGATTTGTAAGTTTTTTATTGAAGTTTTTTTTTAATTAAATAGGGAGATAATTTATGCTCTAAGGTTGAGTTAAATTATTTCTGATTCTTCCTTGTCTAGTTTGTTCCATTTTTGTTTTAAACCATTACCAAATTATTTTTATGGCTCCTCCTTTGCATTGCAGTATAAAGGCTGACAATTCTACTTGCCCCTCACACCCAAATATTACCAAATCTGGCAAAGATGGGAATAATGAGTTTTGGACAGCCTGTGAAAAGATGAACATGAATTGGTGGCATCAGGAATTGGTACAACCATTCTGGAAAGTTGTCTGGAGCTGGTGATATTCCTAAGAAAAAAAATCTCTGACCCAGAAGGCATAGACATTTTAGTCTCTTTCTTTGAATAATTCCAAATTGCTTTAAGAATGGAAATATCTTTAACAGCATTATTATCAATAATAAAATTCCTTTGAAAATGTCTATTCTTTTTTATTTATTATCTAATTTTTATTTTTTATTTTTATTTATTTTCTAATAATTAGATTCTAATAATTAGATAGAAAATAATTTCTAATAATAAAATATATTTATTATCTAATGCTCAGATCTGTATGTGTGTATACACATTTATTCATATTGTATACATACACATATGTGAAAACACTTATATGAGAGTTGGAGGGCATCTACTTCTGTGACCTCAATTCAAGTACCAGCACTTTTATAAGCTGCTTAACTACAGTCAAGAAGTTATTTGACCCCTTTGAGCTTTAATTTTCTCATCTATAAAGTGGATATAATAATATTCACACCATCTACTGAACAGGGTAATTGTGAGGAAAACTCTTGATAAATCATGTAAAATTGTAAGCAACCATAAGTTATATGAACTAGTTTAGTTCCATGTTTTTAACCCTTATCTGCCATATTGGAATCACACTAAGTATTGGTTCCAAGGCAGAAGAGCAGTAAAGGCTAAGCAACAAGGGTTAGTTAAGTGACTTGGCCAGTGACTTTGGTTCTAAATTTTCCCCAAATCCATAAATCTGACAGGTAGACTATTCTATGCTCCCCTAATTTGCTTTAAATCACGTACTTATACTGACCTTATCTTAGTCTACAATGCCCATTTATTCTTAAACGTTTTCAGCAGGGACCATCCTTTGTACTCCTTTGATTGTCCTTAGTATCTGATGTTTGATGTATGAATAATACATCATATATTTATTAATATGATAAATAAATACTTTTTGGTTTATCAGTCAAATGTTTGAAAAGCTGTAGTGAGGAAGGAGGGACAAAACATGTTCTTCTTTGTCCTAGAAGATAGGGGTAGGAGCTTGTGGTAGAAGTTTTAAAGAGGTAGATTTAGGCTTTATAAAGGAAAAAGTTATACTTTTACTTCAAAAAATAAAAGCAAAAAAAAAAGAAGTAGAATGTGTAGCTTTATAGGTTGTGGTAGTATTATTCAGTTGTTTTGATCATCTCAGACTCTTCATAATTCCTTTTCTGGTTTTCTTGGCAAAGATTCTACAGTGGTTTGCCATTTCCTTTTCCAACTCATTTTGTAGATGAGCAAACTAAGGCAAATAGCATTAAGTGACTTGCCCAGGGTCACACCTCATAAGTGTCTGAGGCTAGACCTGAAAGAAAAGTCTTCCTGACTCCCAGCCCAGCACTGTTGGCCTGTACCACTGTGCCACCTAGCTGCCCACAGGTTGTGCAGTCCTCCTTAATGGAGAGCTTTGGGCAGAAGTTATTTTACCATTTACCCAGTATGATGCAGAAAGAATTCTTTTTCTTGGACAAGTTGCAATAGAGAGTTCTGAGTTCACCTCAAACTTTCATAATTTGAGTTGGTATAATCATAGTAGTTTAATGTAATGAGAACAGAAGTCTTTGGCCTTATTATTGTCATGGAAATGAACTGGCACCATGTGACAAACAACTGGAGTCCCAACACTATTTTTATAATGATTATAGATAATTCTTATGTCTATATTATCTAAATGTCAGAGAAAAATTAGCTTAACTTTGATTAAATCCTTTTTTTAACTTTTAGTTGTCTATCAAGTGCTTACAACTCTAGGGACAATTAAATGATTAAGGAATATTAGTCTTAAATACACCAAACATGGCTCAGTAATTCTCAGAAACTTCCTAATGGCCCCCTTGGCTAGTGGTGTCTTTGTCACCATAGTCCGTGCTTCTTCTGGCCCAGTCATCTTCTCATTTCCCTATCATGAGATATATTTGGCCCCTCCACCATTCACAATAAGGCAGAAGTAACCATGATTTTTTCAGAGAAAAATAAAGTACCATATAGTTTAAGGGAGAAGAACCTTGCAGCATCAGGTGGGAAAGCATTAGAGTGAGTAGTTTAAAAAAAAAAAGGGCAGAAGGTATTTTTGGTATTTCATCCCCTACTGCAGAGAGCAGACCTTCCAGGGCTTGGGAGACGCTCTTTAGGTTACCTCCCTCCATGCCATGACGTTAATGAAGTAAAACAATTAAAAAAAACTAATAGAGTATAAGCAATAGAATGAAAAGAACTAGATAGAAGTTTTTGGAAAATTCCCAAGATATCTACAAAGGAACATTTTAGTGACCCGAAAGTCCATCCATATCTTGCCTCATTAATCTCAAAATTAGATTTTCTCCCTGCCATTACAAGCCCTCCACAACAGACATCCACACCTGCTGGTCGTTGGGTCCTTTGGCATCCAGGCATGTCAGATGACACTTGGCTGTGGGGTCTCATCTGGGGCTGAGCAAATACATGGCTGCATACTTATGATATAGCAGATAGGGATGAGAAAAATAAATGTATATTTCAAAAAAAGTAATGGCTTTCCTAGTTCCTCCTATCGTCTGTAATCCTTTATTCCTTGGATTTGCGTTAATCAGGCACAGCAGATAACTTGTATCGAATGTCAAGAGTGCTGATTTGCTTTGCCTAGTTATGGGCTAACGTGATAAGAATTCCTGCCTACTCCTTGGAAAGCCATTCTCCTTCAGTCGGATGAGTGGGGGGATGAGGGAGATAGGAATGGGGAGTATCGGTTGTGTCTGGAAGAAAACCTCTTCAGCCTCCCCCTCTCTTCCCAATGATGCTTTAAGCCATCTGCCATCGAAACAAAGCCATTCCTTTTCTCCTATAGTTCATACTAGAAGACAGAATCCACCAGATTATGCCCAGCAGCGATTTGTACCTATTATGGTTTTGCATTTTTTAAGTAAAGGAAAGATTTCCTTTGGGTTCAGGCTCAGGCTCCAGGGAATAAAGATTTACCTTAAAGCTTCTTGCCATCTATCTACAGTCCACTGTCTAAACCACAGGGCATTAAAAGATAATAGGCTATTTAATGTGACTTGGAATACCAAATTTAGTTTCTAGAAATCCGGAGGTCTTAAATCTGCCCTTCTGTCAGGGACTTTTGAATTCCGGCTTTCGTAGAGTTATTAAGTCTGTGCTTATAGAGTCTGTTAGAATGATGCTACTCCTTAAATAACAGGAATTTACACTCCTTGCAGGTGAAGAAAGGTGAATGAGGATGGCAAAGCATGAATGTTCAGATCCCCATACATTTGGTTTTAGGGACTTTTTAAAGGATTTTTTGTTTCTTACTGTTGCATTTAAACTGAGATATTTTTATTTGATGGAAGTTTGCCTCTACTCTTGGCCACTAATGGAATTTCTCACCTGAGATTTCTGATAGAGACTCAGTGTCAGTACCAGCCACCAAAAGTCTTATAAAGAAAGAGGCTTAACTGTTTGTAGTATCCCAAAAGCCTGTTCCTAAACTAATTGGTTGGCTTCAGTATATTGTTCAGGAAACGAACAAAAGTTAGGAAAAGAAGAAGAATATCATGAATTCAAAAGGAGGCAAGGACAATAGCGTCTAGAAGACACTAAAAGGTAAGGAAGAAAGAAGAAAGAGGTAGGGACGATAAATATGACAGCATAATTCTAGCAGTTTAGTCATGTGGTGACTTTGATCCTATGTGAGAAGTTAAAATTGCTTCCTGGTTTTTCCCTCCTAACTATGTGGATGGTCCATGTATATTTATATTTTAATGACGTCAGGAAAAGGAAAAGCCCTACAAGTTCTAGTTAATACATTCTAAATTCCAAAAAAGTAGGGGATTGAAACTTCAGAGATCATATCATTAGACTATACACTTTTCCTTGAGACTTTGACTTTTTTTAATAAAATCTTGCTGCTGCATTATTATTAGCTTTCTTTATAGGTTTCCATAATTTATCGGTGACCTTTCCAATTTATCCAATATGCCTTCCTTTAATCAGAAATTCACTGAATTCCTAGGATCATAGGAAAGAGAGAGAGAGAGAGAGAGAGAGAGAGAGAGAGAGAGAGAGAGAGAGAGAGAGAGAGAGAGAGAGAGAGGAAGGAGGGAAGGAAGGAAGGAAGGAAGGAAGGAAGGAAGGAAGGAAGGAAGGAAGGAAGGAAGGAAGGAAGGAAGGAAGGAAGGAAGGAAGGAAGGAAGGAAGGAAGGAAGGAAGGAAGGAAGGAGGGAAGGAGGGAAGGAGGAAAGGAAAGGAAAATTATATAGACTGTAACACAATAAATGAATTATATTGTCTTCTTCCATAGATCTTGGGAACTAAAAGTGTTGGAGTTTCTCTCCTATTAATTCCCATATTTCCAGAAACTAATTATTTCCTAAAACTGTTGCTATTAACTATTCTAAACAAAATAGTCTGTGTTGACAGGTTTTACTTTTTTTAAATCATCTCACAGTGTGAACTCTAAGGACAATGTTCTAACTTAACTCCAGTAAGTTTATTAGATTTTCTATTGCAGGATTATTTTAAAATGAATTCACTTCAAGTTGGGCATTTTTATTTATACTTTCAGCTACAACCAAAAGAGTATTTTTCCAGAGTTTGCCTAATATAATTGTTTAAATCATCAGAGGTAGCATGGGACTGTTAGCAGGGATTCAGTGCTGTCCTGGTTGAAATCTTTCTCCCAAACCATGAAGTCTCTGCATATTTTTTTGTCCCCATTGAGAATTTAAATGCCTCTTAGACACTCCCACCAAGGAACTTGGCCAAGTGAGTTGTTGTTTCCCATCGACCTCCCAATGAAAACTGAATTCATAAATTCGTTCTCTCTGCCTATCAGCAACTTTGAGCCAAAATAAGCTGGCATAGCATTTATGTCCGAGGCCCACCATTTAAACTGAACTGACGCAAATCCCCAGGATGCCAGAACTACAAGATGAACCCTGGCTGAAGGTATTCAGCTAAAGGAATGCCCATCTCAGGAAAGGCCGTACTGTGAGAATAAGAGGGAAAAAAAACGCCATTAATAAGCAACCTTCTGCGAAGGGAACTTTGACTGCCCTCGACCCCTAGTGCTTTGCTGGCAGCCACGAAATGAAAAACCATGTTCTTTCATTTCCCACCAGAAACTGAGATGGAGCTGTCAGACTCATTGACAGCTCCATGCTGCCATGCTCAGCTGATCCTGTTGAATGGTGGAAGGATAATGTTGTCAGTCTGTCTGATCTGCTTTACATCACATGTTTGTATCTTGGAAGACAGCCAAACCATGTTTTTGGAAGAAAAGGCAATTCAGTTAAGTTTGAAATTCTGACCAATACCACCACCACTACCTTCCCTCTTCCCTACTTTTCATAACACCTGTTTCCTGAAAATACTGGTGCTCTTGGGTGTTTTGCATTTTTTCTAATTATTTTTTTTAAACCTATGAAAACAAATAATTTGCTGGAGTAAATAAATAGAGCCTTGGACCAGGAATGAGGCGACCTAGATTCTTGTCCTGGCTCTGTTAATAACTATATGACTTTGGGCAAGGAATAAGATTTCTCTGGACCTCAGTTTCTCATGATCTATATAATATTAAGATTGGACTATGAGACCAATTTTTAAAATAGGTGATGTGTATTTAAATAGTCTGTGGTATATGCTAGATATAGATTATTTGGAAGTGAGGGGAAAATACCTTTAAAAATATCATGTTTAATCAATCAAATTTTTAAAAATAATAAAATATTATATTTTGTAATAACAATAATAAAAATCTAAAAACAGCTAATAAAATACTTTTTAAAATAATATAATAAAATATTAAATAAAAAATTATTATGTTTTTTAATATTGTTAAGACATCCACACATATTCTTCATGGTTTGAATTTCAAATTCATCCTTCTCTATGTGTCTGTGTATATTTGTGACAATTGTCTTATGGTTCAAGGTACCATAATTTAAAGGACCTAACTATTGATAATGGGAGCCTTTGTTCCTTTTCTTATTCCTCCTTCATAGTGCTGCACTTCTGTGTATGTTTACTTGACTCTGTACTGATTTAGGACACCATAGCCAAAAACTTCTTTGAAAATACTAAATGAAACTGAAAGATTTAAAACATGGTGCTCTAAGTATTCATTTTTTAAAATGCATCTTTAAAGAAATGCTGCATGTCCTAGTATAGTCTTCAAGGTCCAGTTAGACCAGGGTATCTGCGGAGTAAGATAACTGGGATTTGAATCAGAATGTCACAGTCAACATTAGCTGAAACTACTAGGCATCCATGAATCTAGATACCTGGGTTGCTCCGCCAATATTTATTGGGCACCTACATTGTGCAAGGCCTTGTGGGGGAAACCAAGACAAATCACTGATCCTAAAATCCAGACCTCATATTCCAAGAGCCTCCAGAGTAGCCTCTTCCTTCTCTTTCCTGGATCACTAGACATGACAATAGGCAGCCCCCTTCTCAGCTTAATTCCTGGAGAAATAGGAAGAATTTTTCTGGGATACAGACTCCTGTTTGATAGAAATTAGTCTGATGGCACCTAAATGATACCAGAGGTAATATCCCCTGCAATGACTGTTGTTGCCACTGTAGATTCTTCACTTATTAGCTACCAGTAGTCCAAGCCATTGTCAGTACCTCCTTTCTCTCTCCATTTTAGGTAAGAGGCTTGAGTGATACTCAGGCTTTAAATGAAACATTCCAAGATTGTTTCACAGTGAATTAAAAGGAGTTAATTAAAACATGGGAGAGGGTAGGGAAAAGGGAAGGGAAAGAACATGAATCATGGAATCATGGAGAAATACCTAAATAAAAAATAAAAGTCGTTAAAAACAACAGAGATATGGAAATTGATAGAAAGATTAAACTGGTACTCTGTGTGTTTTATGTGTTTGTTTCCCTTCAAGTAAATTTTTTCCTTATTTCAGTTTTCTTTTTCTCAACAACAAAATTATAAAAGTTGTACCAAAGAGCCAGGAAAAAGAAAATTAATTCTTGGACCTGAAATAATTGGACCCAGTAGGATTTGCACTTTTATTTATACTCATATTTTGTCATATAGCTCTGGGTGAGAAGCGGTGTTGCACACTGAGATGAAGTCAGGAGGACCTGAGTTCAAGTTTACCTCTTGTGATCCTCAATGAATCAATTAACACCTTAGTAATGCAGATGGCTCCTTAAGACTTTGCATTTCAGAACAGGAGCAATTCTGTGTTAATAAATGAATTTTGTCCCTAGAATCTTGTTATATCAATGAAATACAGGTCCAGTCTCAAAATCAAAAACCCATGTTGTCACATGACTTCCAGCATAAGTTAAAAAACTCTCAAATGATCACATGTTGGAATATCATGTTACACACACACATATATAAAGCCTTCTCAGTGGAGCTTTATCTCCATTTTTAGATGCCATCTGGCTTCAGCTTTTTATTAGACCACAGTGAGTTGAGAATTACTAGACAAAGATTCACCCTGAAAATTCTTGGTAGCCCAAATTTCCTAAAGGGGACATTTAAAAACTAGTAATAGACATATCTGTGGTCATCTCAGTTTGATTTGAATGTTCATAGGGAGAAGTTAAACCACAGCCAGTGGGCAAATAAAAAGAAAAAAATGGAATAAAAGAATGATAGTCGGCTGAGGAACACCATTTTTATAAAGTTCCCTCATAAGAGAGGTCAAAAGGCCAAAGAATTGCCAATTCTCCTTCATTTAATAAGCGAGTTTAATAGAGATCAGAAATGTGTCTGTTATCAACCATTTTTTTTATTATATAAGGAAGAATGAAATTAAACTCCAATTTTTCTTGTTCCCTCTCACAGTGAAGTGAGTGGACCCTCGATAAAGTATTTATGCAGAGGCATTGGTACAAGATCATAGATCTGTTGATTTATAAATTGCTGCCTTCTCTGCTGGTAGATCATTTGGATGTACACCAATTCTTGTCCATCCCGATTATAAAAGATTTTGTGCTCTGTTTCCCTTTTTCTGTTGTTCATTACTTTTACTCTGTATATAGCTTTGAAAGCTACCACATTGATGAATTTTCATTTAAAAATTAGCCATGAGGAAATTTCAGAGTTGAAATCTGTGGGGTTTGGCACTATATTACGGAAGAGAGGCCTAGCTCCAATACCCTTACAAAAAAAGAACTTGACATTTTGAAGAACTTTTATTGACCAATGTGGACAGGGAACAGGAAACCAAATCACTCTTGCAGGCAAACAGCATTTTGTTCCTTGCTGACCTTTAAATGCCACTTTGTGTCTTGAGAAAACCAAGGAAACGGTAATAATGGGGAACTGGGGAAACGATTTTTAAAACAGATGTATTTGACTAACTGAGCCATATTACCCACACTCTGGCTTTCCTTTCTGACTTGATATTGAAACAACTGAGTCAACTTTTCAAAGGCCCAAGCAATACCAAAGAATAATTAAAGAGAGCATTGAATGTCCTAACTGAATTTGTTATCTCTGCCAGAAGCTGGTGTGGGGTACTTTGTGTGCCACAGACACTTTTAGCATCTAGCACAGTGTGTAGTATGTAACAGATGCTTAAACTCTTACTGAATATTGATAATAATTTGTTGAGCAAATGAACAAGTGAGTAATGAATGTAGAGTATTCTGAGTAAACCCGTGAGAAACCAATTTGCATCATGAATGAACCAATCATTGGAGAGAGTCTCTAAGGCTTAAGAGGCTAGTTCAATTCTGGGTAGATAAAAATGGATCTACCATGTTTGTATCCTTTAACTAGTAAATAATCTAGTTGTTTTTGCAGGGGTTTATCATTTGGCTACTGGTTCATCACAAGTGGAGATGACTGGGTAGTTACAAATGGATCTACCATGTTTGTGTCCTTTAGCTAGTAAATAATCTAGTTGCTCTTGCAAGGGTTTATCATTTGGCTACTGATTCATCACAAGTGGAGATGACTAGGTAGTTACAAATGGATCTACCATGTTTGTATCTGTTAACTAGCAAATCTAGTTGTTCTTGCAAGGGTTTATCATTTGGCTACTGGTTCATCACAAGTGGAGATGACTGGGTAGTTACAAATGGATCTACCATCTTTGTTTCCTTTAGCTAGTAAATAATCTAGTTGCTCTTGCAAGGGTTTATCATTTGGCTACTGATTCATCACAAGTGGAGATGACTGGGTAGTTACAAATGGATCTACCATGTTTGTATCTGTTAGCTAGCAAATCTAGTTGTTCTTGCAAGGGTTTATCATTTGGCTACTGGTTCATCACAAGTGGAGATGACTGGGTAGTTACAAATGGATCTACCATCTTTGTTTCCTTTAGCTAGTAAATAATCTAGTTGCTCTTGCAAGGGTTTATCATTTGGCTACTGATTCATCACAAGTGGAGATGACTGGGTAGTTACAAATGGATCTACCATGTTTGTATCTGTTAGCTAGTAAATCTAGTTGTACTTGCAAGGGTTTATCATTTGGCTACTGGTTCATCACAAGTGGAGATGACTGGGTAGTTACAAATGGATCTACCATCTTTGTTTCCTTTAGCTAGTAAATAATCTAGTTGCTCTTGCAAGGGTTTATCATTTGGCTACTGATTCATCACAAGTGGAGATGACTAGGTAGTTACAAATGGATCTACCATGTTTGTGTCCTTTAGCTAGTAAATAATCTAGTTGTTCTTGCGAGGGTTTATCATTTGGCTACTGATTCATCACAAGGTAGAAATGGCCATCCTCTCCATCAGCAGCAAAAAAAAAGTATTAAGCACCTAATTAGGAATCATACTCTGGTAGAAATTACAGATGGAACAGCTGTATATAGAGCTCAGTGAATTTATAAAATATAGGCATATAAATAATATATGAGATACAATATAAAAACACTAAACCAATACAAAAGTGTATAGTAAGGTATTTAGTGCTTCAATGGATTAGTGAGCTCATTAGCATCCATGCACTCTCCATCAGTGCCAGTCAGAGCCAATTTACCCCCTCTCATCTTGGGGAGTTCTTATCTGTGCCTATCCATAAATCTTCCATAATGAGTCTATCCAATGTGCTTCCAAAATGAAGAGGGGGGCAGGAGGAAATGAGTTTAATGCTACCATTCCTAAACTAATGCAAAAATTATGTGTAGCATATTTATTATAAATAATTAATTCACTCATTAAGTTAGCAGTATATTGGTATAATGTTTTTATCTCATTATTCAAGAGATAGTGCTTCAATGGGTCTATAATCCTATACTGGTCACAGCTCATTCATTCCCTTATATCTTGGGCACTTTTTATCCCTGCCTTTGCATTAATCTTTCATAACGGATGTCCCAAGGATCTTAGAGACTCTTGGGTTCTTTTAGTATTCTGTAGTAACCACCACCATATTGGGCTGGCCACTTTACTCTCTATATATGATCATTCTGAAGCTCTAAAAGTCCAAATGACAATAACAGTTTGATAAATAATCTACTCTTAACCAAGGGATTTCATGAGACTTATGTGATCCTTGTCAAGTTTAAAGTTCATAACTGTACCAAAGCTTCTTGGAGTCCAAATGATATGATTGTAATTATTGAAATGCCAGGGCTAAAAGACTACCATAGGATTCGCATCACTTCCTGAATTTTAGGTTTGTCTAAACTGGGTATAATTAGGGCTATCAAAATGTAGGGTCATTCTTGTGAGACAAATTCAGAGGAGGTTATAGAGTATAAATATATATTATATCATAATATATGACATATATAACACAATATAATTTATATATTGTATTATAATTCATTATATCATACTTAAATATGCAATATATTATATTATATTGTATTACACATATAACAACATAATATAATATATACACATATATATAAATATTCTAACTAAATTGATTAATAGGGCATATAATAACATAGTGTAACATAATTATGGCATGATGTAACATGGAGGCAGCATGACACAGTTAAAATCACTGGAGAATACCCAGGTTCAAATCCCACCTACCTCTAATACTTTGTTCTAAAGTCTCAAGTAAGTCGATCTCCCTGGACCTCAGCTGACTCAACTGTAAAATGAGGAGGGGTTAAACTTGCTGGTCAGCTAGGTACCTTCCAGCTCTAGAGATATCCAATAGCTCTTGGATGTTTGGGTTTTTTTTAACCCTTGCCTTCTATCTTGAAATCAATATAAAGTATTGATTCAAAGCAAAGAGTTGTATTAGGCAAAGTTAGGCTAAGTGATTTGCTCGGGTCACAAAGCTAGGATATATCTGAGGTCATATTTGAACCCAGGACCTCTAGACTCTAGAATTGGTTCTAACAACCACCTGGAAGTCCCATTATCTCTTCTAGCTGGTTAAAATGACCTTATTTATTGAGATCATGATATACTTCTACCCTAAAGCAATCTTATCTATATGTACTTTTACTTATATCTTTTGAGATCTTTTACATTACTCTGAAATGTCAGAAGTGAATATAAGATTTTGAGCACCTTTCATGTAATTATATATAGTGTTGACTTCTTCATCCAAAAAATTTCTATTTATACCTTTTAACCATTTTATCAATTGGGTAATGACTCATATTCTTATATATTTGACAAAGTTTGCTGTATATTTCAGATGTGAGACCCCTAAATGAAAAACTGTCTATAAAGTGATTTTTCCAACTTAATTATTTCTTTCTAATCTTGGCTAAATTTGTTTTATTTGTACAAAACCTTTTCATTTTAATGTATGAAAATCAATACACCTTGAAGATATCTCACATCTATCAGGTTAGGTAAAATGATAAAAGAGAGTAATTACAAATGTTGAGGGGATGTGAAAAAATGGGGATACTAATTCACTGTTGGTGGAACTTTGAACTAATACAACCATTTGGGAGAACAATCTAGAATAGTGTTCAAAGTGTTACAAAACAAGTGTTACAAATATCTTTTGACCTGACAATTCCACTATTGTTTCCTAAGGAGATCAGAGGAAAAGGGAAAGAACCTATAGTTCTAAAAAAATTATAGCAGCTCTCTTTGTGGTTGCAAAGAATTTGAAATTGAAGGAATGTTCACCCCTTGGGGACTGGCTAAACAAGTTGTGGTATACAATTGTGATGCAACACTACTGTACCACAAAAAATAATGAACAGGTTAATTGTGGAAAAAATGTGGAAAGACCTACATGAAATTATGAAGAATAGAACAAGCAGAACCAAGAGAATATGATATATGGTAACATATTGTTTGAGGAATAACTTCTATATGTCTACCTATGGAGAAAGCACTAATAAATAGAATTAAGTTAGAAATAAGTTTGTATATACATATATCTTTTTGTGAAATGATACCTTCTCTAATGAAGAAAGGGGAGGATGGAAAGGAGTTAACTGAGTATTTTAATGTAACAAATAAAATTTTTAAAAGAAGTAAATATAAGAAAAACATGAAAAAATGATCGGATTTTATATCTAACAAAATATTTTGAAATAGCATCTATATTTGCAGAAGGTGAGCATTTGAAAGCATTTGCGAAATTTTTTCCAAGATGTATGGCTAATGATTTTGCCAGAATTTTTTTATTTTCCAAAGTGGAATCCTATGCATAACTGCCATTAAATTTGCTCATCTTAACAGAATATAAAATAATCCTCAATCCAGCTTTTGTGATACTTAGCTTGTCTTGAAACATCTCTTACTAGATGCTACAGGAGATCCCTGCCTCACTTTAGATTCAGCATGGTGTCAATACAAGGCGGTGATGCAATTATCTTATATTTAGATTGTATTTTAAGTGATTTAATATTTGCAATATCTAATTGGAAAATTATTTTACATGCAGTCTTTGATCTTCATAAGAGGGGCCACAGGGTGGCTCAGATTATGATTTAGGATAAAACTGTTCATAGTATTAAATGTCATATTACTTTTGTAGTAAGTTTTTTAACACAGCCCTCAAGTCTAGCAGATATATGTATATGTAATATGTATTTATATATACTCACAAATTCTTTATACTCAATAATCATGCCCTATGATTATCTATTCACAACTTTTAAATTAAATTAAATTGAAATTGAATTTAAAAATTTTAATTAAAAAATCAGAGGGAATATCGCAGCGGTTCCCTGAATTGCAATTTTGGAAGATAGCAATGATATTTTCCCCTGGTTTTATTTTTAATGGATCTGAAATGAATTCCATCTATTTTCTCTCACCAAAATGTGTACTCTGAAATATTTTAAATTGCTGTCTGAGTTTATTCTTCATCTTCTTCTGCACATCCTAGTTGACAGGTTAGCACTTGAGGACAGGGGTGAGAGATGCCATTCATACCATTCACCAGTCATCATTACTAAAGTGTGCCCTATCAAGGAAGAGTCCACCTTAGTTAGAAGTTAAATCCAATCCCTCCTCCACTCCTTGTTGAATCTATCTTCCTAAAGCTATGTATGATTGTGCCACACCTCCCTTCAGTAAACTTATCACATCTTTAGTCAAATATAAAATCCTCTGCTTTGCACTCAAAGCCTTTTACAACCTGACTTTCTCAAGCCTTTCCAATCATTTTATACCTTGCCCCCACATACTCCACAACCCAATAACAGTAGCCTCCTTGCTTTATCTTTCAATTCCAGGCATTTTCACTGACTTGTAAAATCTATGCCAGGAGTTCTCCTTCCTTATCTCCACCTCCCACCTTCTCTGGTTTCCCAACTGAAATCCCATTTTCTATATGAAACCTCTATCAGTCCTTACTGCTATCAGGAAGTGCCTTCTTTTTGTTGATCGTCAATATTTTGCTTCTACATATTTGCTTTCCTGTTGTCTTCCCATTAGACTGTGAGCTCCTGGATAGCAGGGATCATCTTTTGCATTTCTTTGTATCCTCAGCAAGCTCTATGCTTGGCATACAGTATTTGCTTAATAGAGGTTTTTTGACTGACTACCTTATATTAGGAAGTATTGTTGTATAATTGCAAGACACTGACTCAAAGACACCAATTCTAGGTTTAAATTCTACTTTAGATTACTTATGTGAAGTTGAACAAATCATTGGACCTCCTTGGGCCTCAGTTTCCACATTCAGAAACTGAAGGGGTTGGACTTGATGACATCTAAAGTCCCAACTCTGAACCTATAATATACTTTATGATAAAGAAAATCAATGGAAGTCCCTTGCCATATGTGAGCTACTACTCAAATTTTAGCAGAAAAGTTACATTGTGAACTCAGTCTGATAAGAAAATAAGTGTTAGTTGGAGTTTTAAAATATAAATTATTAGGAAAATAGTATTTTAACTCATTTTTGTTTTCATGTGTTTGTTTTCTTGTGTTTCAGGGCTGTTTAACAACTCCCAACTCCCCATCTGTGAATTCTCGTTCCCTTACATTGGGTCCATCCCTCTCCCTTAGCAACATCTCTGGAGTATCATCAGTAAAGTCAGACATGAAGAAGCGTAGAGCACCTCCTCCTCCATCAGCAACACCATCAGTAACGCCATCAGCAACACCATCATTGCCAAGCACTGAGACATTTGGTCAAGACAAGGTGTCAGAAAAGGTAACGAGATTATTGTATCCAAGGAATAATGTTCTAAATTGACTAACTAAACTAATTCAAATTTAAAAAAAAGATAACAGCATGGTGTTTGGACCTAGAATTGGTGGTTCTTGAATGTAAGAAAGTCTCTGTAATAGAGGATAACTGTAGTTCATCAACCATTTCATTTGACTCCATCGTTACTTTTCTCATGTTTTTAAGACAAGAATGCAGATTCGCTACATAAAATAGGTCTGGATCTTTTAAAAAAAACTTCCCATATTCACCTTTTAGGTATTAATAGTTGGCAACATATTGCTTGAGTTGTTGAACCAAGGCAGTCCTTTATGATAATGGGGTCTAGCCAACTTTTACTATTGGATCCTTCTGAGTTTGTTTTCATCGGCCATTCCATGACTCCATACTTTTCTTTTTTTCCCTTTTAAAGAGATCTTTATCAAAGATTAGTATTAAACTTCATAGTATAGTGTATGCTTCAGCCTGGCTAAATGTCATTGAGTCTAGTCATACCAGGAAGAAAATACATGCATCTTGGTAACTTGAACAGCTAGAATACATTGTATTTATGTGGTAATGTTTAATAATTGTTAGGAGCGGAATCCATCCCTTTACCACTCAAGATATTCAGACTGAAACCATCCTACTTCCTTATATTCACTTACTGGTGAACTGCTTTGCTTGCAAATATCTAGAGTCCTGGTGTTGTTTCACTGGAGTATTTGCTCTAATCCTGATTTCTCTACTATGTGACTTCACATCAACTTGTTAGACTTACTCCCAATAGTGAACAGTTCTCACAACCTCAGTGTTGTGAGGCTGAACAGGAATTGATCTGTATTGCAGATACTCAAAATAAATGAAACCAAGTAAAGAAAAAAACTTGAAAAACAGCTGATTCAGAGTCTCAAAAACTCTGAGATTGTCCTTGGAAATTGAGCTTATCAGTTTACATAATGATCTTTTGTGTTTCCCAGTGTTAAAAAAAAAAAAAGCTTCCCTTTTTAAACTCTTTAAAGGAATGCAGAATCTTTGTAGGTGATTATAGCATTAAGTGTTGAAGGAAGCACCTGTAAGCTTGTGGAAGAGGCTCCTATTGTCAGAGACAGAATTACTACTTTGATTCTTTCCTTCACTGCTTTTCTTTGGCTTTCTCTTCCCTTCCTACCTTCACGTGACATATGCACACTCTTTGAAACATCCAAACCCTGAGCTCCCTCCCAGTGGATAGGAAAGTCTTTCATACTGTTCTACAATGGTGCATTTCAAGGCTTAAAAATGTACCATAGTGGGAAAAATTCTTCAAAGAAATATTTTTTCTAAGTCTGCCTTTTATTGTGCCACCCACTTTGGTCTCCAGGATTTCCTAATACTTGGGTATGTTGGGATTCAGGATGGGTGAGACTCTGCTACCCAAGACAATATATGAGTCACCCAGGGACAAGAGATGTACTTGATTATGTATTTTGAAATATGATAGTCTGACAGCTTGGTTTGATGTATTTTTAAATTCTCTCTCAAACCATGATATCCATAACCACTAGAATCTCAGCTTTCTACAGTGATATCTGAAAAGAGGCATGAATGACAAACTTAAACTTGCACACTCATTGATTTCTGCCTACTCAGTTGACTTGTTTCCACCATCCTTTGTATCATTTCCTACAGTATTCTCCAGGTTTCTCTTTACCTATTTTATTATCATTCCCAAATTGATCATTAAGCAAGCTAGAGACCCCTCTTGGTCACCACCCAATAGCCTCCCTAAAATCAAATCCCTTGGATTTTAGAGACTGACCTCAGGTTTTTGACTTGATGACTTCTGTGCATCTTCATAGGTTCAGAGATATAGAACTAGAAAGCCATCTCAAAGACCATCTAGTATAAACTTCATGTTATAAATGGGGAAACTGAGGCCCAGGGAGATTAAGTGACTTGACCACACAGATAGAGCCAAGATCTGAAGCCAGGTCCTCTGCTTTTGGAGGCAGGACCCTTTCTTCTTTAGTAGTCACCTGCTTAGGCAGATAACCTCTGGCTGTCATAATTTTGGTGTATCTCTTTTGTCCTCAAGTCCCTTCCTTGTGTTATTTCCTTATTGCCCTTTCCGAACCCCCCCAAAAGGTCCCATTCTGTCTTTTCTATTGCTTAGGTACTTGACACTCAGTAGTGTTTAACTCTGTGACCCAGAGAGCTTCTCAACCTCACCCATAGAACTCTGACCCTGAAATCTAAAGGAACTCCTTGACATTTACAGCCCAAGTCTATTCATTGTGCCTCAAGTACTTTTTCTTAAGGAAAAGATCTTTTCTTCCTGTTGTAAAAACAGTGGCTAATCTTACTCTGTGCTACCTTCCCCATGATGCTTTGGACATATAAAGAAACTTAGCTACAAGGAATGTAGCACTTTATCAGCAAAAAGAGAACCAAAAGCCCATTTCTATAATGTGCCTGTAATGAATCATTTCCGTTCACCTTTTCATTTCATTCATCATTTTCGTGCCACCTAGTAACATTAGACTTCAGAGGCATGAAGAGACTCCCCATGAAAGGTATCAGAGTTAGGATTCAAACCCAGGTCTCATGATTCTAAATCTATTATCATAGCCAGGGAATATCCATGTGGGACCTCTTGGGCAGGCTGTCAGTCCCCTCTCAGAATAGTGTTCTCAAATGCATAAAATAAAATACCATTTAGATTGACATGAAAGGGTCATTTTTCCACCATCCAAGTTCACAAACTTGAAATCTATTCTTGGATTTCAGCTTAAGAATCCCTGCACTATATAGACTATGCCATCTCAATTCAATCCATCAAGTGTTTATTAACTACCTAGAAAACAGAGGGAGCTAGATGGTACAGTGAGTAGGACTTAGACTCAGAAAAACTTGAATTCAGTTTCTGCCCAGATTCTTACTAGCTAAATTACTTACCTCCTACTCAAGCCAAAGTACCTCTCAGTATCTCATTTTCCTCATCTGTAAAATGGGGATATTTAATAGCACCCACCTTCCAGGACTGTTTTCAGATTCAATTGAGATAACATGGATAGCACTTTGCAAACCTTAAAGCATGATACAAAAGCTAGCTCTTAGTAATAGCAACATTCATGGCATCGGTTTTGACTTACTACCCTCTCATTTGCAAAGAAATTTTTACGTGGGAAAAGATGTTTCCTTTTTAACGGCAACAACAAAAAGAACAGTTTTGCTTTAAGGTGTTTTTTGTTTGTGTAAGAAATGTTTCCAGAATGAGAAGCATATGTATAACTGCATCATTATGGTTTCATTTTCTCTAAGTCTTTCAATTCTCTCACCCATAGTAAGTGGGCAAAATCAACTCTAATGAGAAATAGCATACAATAAATAGAATTAGATGGGAATTAGGAATAGGGTTGAGAGTCTATTTAAAAAAATAATAGTGGACACACACATGACTTGTTTTCTCTGTTTCTGTGTATCCTATAAAATGCATCTTAGAAACATTCTCCTTGTAGATAATAAGGGTTTTGCAAGAAAAGATTTCAACACAGATACTACCTCTTCCCTGTAACCTCCTTGATATCTTTTCCTAACCAGGAGTTATTCCTCTCTCATCTGAAATCATGTCTTTGTAATTTTATTAAACACTAATCCCTATTAGAATGTTGGCTTCTTAGGAGAATATGTCTTAACTGATGTCTGTGTATCTCCAAAACCTAGCCTGGTGCATTGATCAATGCATATTGAATAAAGGGCTAAGTGAATCCACTTTTCTGTATCCTAACTTTCTAAGTTAAAATGGATAGCTATAGATTAGTTTGATTGGTGAGTACTAGAAGTATAAAATCAGAGGAAATTGTTTCCTCCTTTTATGCAAAGAAATACTAAAATAGTTTATGTCTTCTCTGAGAGATAGAGAGGAATAGTGGGAGGAATGGTGGACTTGGAATCAGGAAAACCTTAATTCAAATCCAACCTAAAATACTTAGTAAATTTGTAGCCCTGGGCACATGTGATTTTTTTTAGTGTTGGGTTCCATATCTCATAGAATCATCAATCTAGAGCTATAGTATTCCACAAGGGCATTGAGTTCTATCCCCACTATTTTATAGAATGCAGTTGAAGGAATAATGTCCAGGAGTTCTAGAAAGCTATATGAGAACTAATCGTGTAGGATCACAAAAGCTAAAATGAATGGGAACTATATATATACATGTACATATATATACACATACATATATACATATATATACACACATACATGCATGTAGAGTCATGTTTGTATCTAAGGAAAATGCAGTGATGAAATTTCAGCATTTCTATCATTTCTTTGCATCCTTTCCAGATAATCCTTCTTAAATTTCTTGTGGCAGTGACATGATACTGAGTGACCTTCATAAAACCCTCCATTTCTATTTTTAAAAGATCCATAAAACAATAATCTGTTCAAAGTTTCTTTGTCAGTATATTGTTGATTAACTTCATGAAGAGCTCTTTGATTGAAGATCCACTTAGTGTTACTATGATTATTGTTATTATTAAGAATGAGCAAAGGGGCCAAGGTTATGATAATTGTGATACAGATGAACTTTTATTTCAGTCTATTTGGTTTTTCAGTATCAGTGCAAAAAAATCCTCAAAAATATCATTTACAGATTTCTGGGAAAGGAACTTAGAAATATATTTTTGTTGGTAGTGTTGGGGAAGAACGTCAGTTCTTTCTTAATAGACTTCCTTCCATAAAAAGATAAGATGTTTGTTTAGAAAACCTTATTATGTGCGACTGTTGCTAACAGGAATATCCTGAAGAAGAAGGTTGGGTTTTTTTCCCAGTGATGTGTCTAGTTGATGAGAAAACTGAAATTCTTGAGTTTTGACTTTTAAAATAAATACCTTAATATGAAATTTTTCTGAAAAATATATTTGGAGATATAAAAATTAAGGGGCAATAATTTCAACCATTTTCTCATCTATCTAAAGTCTTCTTTCATTTTTGCCTTGTCATTTAGACACATTTTGTCGTTAGCAGACTCAGAATTTCTCCTTTAGTATTGGAGATTTTTCCAAATTGATTTTGTCTAGCTTTATGTAAAACTGCAGCCAATGGCATTGGTACCAAGAAGAGATGGGTTACCTTTCAGCTGGACAGTTTGCATTTATAACTACTTTAAGATTCATCATCCAGTATGTTTGCCTTTCACTGGGCATTGTGTTGGTCCATTTAGCTGGTGCATTGGTCCATGTGTCTGGGATAAGCATTGCAGATGAACAGTGAGTTGAGTCCAGAATCTAAAAGGAGAAAGAAGGGGACTTAAATTTGATATGTGAAATTTTTCAGTTAATTTCAACATTCTCAAGCTGTTCCCCACTGCAAAAATGCCACTTTTTAACCACAAAGGTCATACAAATAGTCTTAATATATTTCAGTGATAGAAAAAGTGAAGAAAATCCAGAATGCTTGGCATCTCTTGTCACTTAGTCTTCTGCCATCCTCAGAGGTTGTCACCTCTGTGTAGGAGTTGCTGCTGTCACCATGACCCTCAGCAATGTCAACGTCCAAAAGCAGTTCAAACACATGATGGCTTTCATCAAACAGGAAGCAAACGAGAAGGCTGAAGAAATAAATGCAAAGGCAGAAGAAGAATTCGACATTGAGAAGGGTTGTCTTGTATAAACACAGAGGTTGAAGATAATGGAGTATTACGAGAAGAAAGAGAAACACATCGAGCAGCAGAAGAAAATTCAGATGTCCACCTTGATGAACCAGGCAAGACCGAGAGTCCTCAAAGCCAGGGATGGACCTTATCTCAGACTTAATAAATGAAGCAAAGGGGAGCCTCGCCAGTATCATGAAAAATACACCCAAGTACCAGGTGCTTTGGGATGGTCTTGTCCTTCAGGGTTTATATCAATTACTGGAGCCCCAAATGATTGTCCATTGCAAGAAAGATGGTCACGACTGCAGTGCAAAAAGCAATCCCTTTGTACAGGATTGCAGCCAAAAGAGATCTTAATGTTCAAGCTGATCAGAAAACATTTCTGCCAGCAGAGATATCTGGAGGTGTTGAGATCTTTATTTTATTTTTTAAGCCCTTATCTTCTGTCTTGGAATCAATATTGTGTACTGGTTCCAAGGCAAAAGAGTGGTAAGGGCTAGGCAATGGGGATTAAGTGACTTGCCCAGGGTCACACAGCTGGAAAGTGTCTGAGGTCAGATTTGAACCCAGGACCTCCCATCTCTAGGCCTGGTTCTCAATCCATTGAGCTACCTACCTTCCCCCAGATGTTGAAATCTTTAATGGAAATGGTAAAACAAAACGCTCTAATACCCTAGAAAGTAGATTGGATCTTATAGACCAACAGATGATGCCAGAAGTTCGTGTGGTCTTGTTTGGGATTAATAACAACAGGGAACTTTCAGACTAAGCCTCTGATGATGTTGGATCCATTCCATCTGCTGTATTGATGAGCTATAAAAGTATCTAAAATCAAGAAACCAATTATCATTGTTCTTCCTTTTTGATGCTCTGACACCGTCCTGTGTTCTCCAGTGAAATAACTTTTGTGTAGAAAGCCATCAGCCTAAGTGTTAACTTTGGGACTTAATGTTAACTTATGGACTTAACTGTCAAGAAGTCACCTAGTTCATCCAGATGTTCTGCTCTCCTCTACATTTTAGGGATAAGGGAATACCTATCAGTTGCATGGTTTTCACTGAGAATCCTACTTCTGTGATCTGCCTTAGACTGGAGTGAGCTGAGGGAAGTATATCATAACCTCTTTGTATTTGATTATGACAGGTTACTTTAAGGAGCATGCATTCATGCCAGCATTCATAGTATTACTCCTGTTAACTCTTTGGGCTTAGAGACTTTCCTCAGTTATGTCTGTAATTCAAAAACCCAAGCTATGTGAATATGCTTTATTAAAATAAAATATGTGGATCATATATATATATATATATATATATATAAACATATATATATATATATATTTCAGTGATAACCAAGGCTTTAGAAATGGAATACATGAAGAGTCTGTGAAATTCTCCACTTAGAGAATGGCAGGTCTGATAATTCTCTCCACTTAGCACAAATGGCAAATGAGATCCATCAGACTGTTCCTTAGTAGGTAAATTCTAGGAAGTTACTTGAGGCACATTGAGATTAAGTGACTTGCATAAGATCACACAGCTGGTATCAGCAGGATTTGTCCCCGTGTCTTCTTAAATCTCAGTCTAACACTGCACCAAACAATCTCCATAGCAAAGGGGTTAGAAATGTGGGTGATAGTAAAATCAGGGTATGTTCCTGCAGTTCCAGGGGTATATATTTGCCAGAGAAATCCACAGTGATGATACACAGTCAGTCACCCTGTGACTGCGTAGATTGCATAGATCTTTGTGGAATGTTCACAAGAGCCCAACCATGTAATAATAATAACTATAAGAATAATAAAATAACTAACACATATAGTACATACTAAGTGCCAGGCACTGTGTTAAGCATTTTACAAATTTTATCTCAATTGATCCTCACAATAGCTCTTGGAGGAAGATGCTACCATTATCCCTATTTTACAGTTGAGGAAACTGAAGCAAACAAAGTTTAAGTGACCTGCCCAGAGTCATCCAGCTATTAAGAGTTCAAGGCTGGATTTGAACTCAGTTCTTTTTGACTCTCAGCCTGATACCCTTTACACTGAGTCATCTAAATGTAAAATAATCACAACATTATAATCTGTACCTGTAGAGAAATGACCCATATTGATAAGATTATGTCCATTGAAATATAAGTATTGACATATTTAAGATTTACACATAATATTTGCTTTGACCAAAGTGAGTCCATGACCCCAAAAAGGTTAAGAATCAACCCCTGATTTATGATATAGCTGAGGCCATTTCTTTAACCAATTCAAATTGATACCTGTTTTGGAGCTTTAAAGACTTAAAGTTCTCTGGGGCATGGAGAGGTTAAGTGATTTACCTATGATATTACACTGGATAGGGCTCTAGACTTGGAGTTAGGAAGAAAAGTTCAAATCTTGCCTCCGACACTTATTAGATATGTGACTTCTGGAAAGTCATTGAACCTACCTATACCTCCATTTCCTTAAAAGAAGTTGGGCTCCATGACCTCTAAGATCTTTTCCAGTGTTTAATATATATATATATATATTATATATATATATATATATATATATATGGTCCTTTGATAAATAATGTGAATCATTTCATCTTGGAATTCATGATGCCTAGTAGTTGAATCTTATGAGAGATAGATGTCTATCTACATTTTAGAAGAATACATCAGACTTCCAAGGGAATAAAAAGAGGAATTTTTTGCAGTTAGAAACACTTGGAAGTTAAAAAAAAAAAGGATACCAAGAATGATAAGATAAGCTCTTGGAGACTTTCAATGATTTAATTCCAAAAAACTTTTAGGTATCAGAAGATCAGTCTAACCTTTGAGAAAGTCTGCTTATTGAGATGTTATATCTAAGCCTGGGCCCCTCAGTGAAAAGCAAAAAAAAAATATGCCAAATAAAGTATAAGTAAATGAACAAAACTAAAACATAAGAAAAATTAATTATAAAGAAAATCTCACAGAAAAATCAACAAAAATTTAAAAGTAAGGAAATGACCAAAAAGTTTCTAATAAATTAAAAAGGACTACAGAGTAGAAGAATGCATTATATAAAAAACAAAAATGCAACAAGAACCTCCAAATTCTAATGGAATATAAATATTAATTTTTAAATAAAAGCTGAAAGAGGAAGAGAAGGATAAACTAGTATTTTTATAGCACTTCAAGGTTTGCAAAGTACTTTTCATATGTTAACTCATGTGATTCTCATGTGAGATAGGTTCTATTATTGTCTCTATTTTGCAGATGAGAAAATAGAGGCACAGAAAGAATTGTCTTTTTCAAGGTCACACAGCTTAGTTAAGTGTCTGGAATAGGATCTGAACTTCAGTCTTCTTGATTCCAAAGTCCTGCATTCTATCCATTGGCCTACTTAGCTGCCTCATAAGAGTCTCCAGAATGATTTTTAATATTACTACAAAAATTAAAGGAAGATACAAAGTAGATTTTAGGATTGGAAAAGAAGTTGTTAAAGAAGAATTGAAAAGACAAACACAAGAAAAGGTAGTTTAGGGAAAATAATGGAGAATTGTTCTAAAGCAGTGGACTCTGGAAAAAAGGAGCAGATCTAGAAATCAGAAATGCAAACATGGAATGACGATGCATCTGTGATCTCATCAACTTAGATATTCCCTTCAATGTTTCAGACTTTAACCGTTGCATCTTCTAAGACTCTTGCCCTAAACCTCCCATTAGCTTGCCACAGGAGATCTATTCATTGTTCTTGAGAACAAAGAGTATCAAGAATAAAATCTAAAGAGCATGGATTAAAAATACTTGAGATTTTTACATATCAACACAAATGAACTTGAAGTCAGAATATGAAAAAACCATATAATTATTGTTATGCTTTGGGCAGAACATGGTAAAAGTAGAAGCTTGATTATCATATTTAAGAAATTATGCCAGATAATTAGCCTGAAATATTGGAAATAGAAGGTGAAATATCATCAGGGGGTTTTAACTTTTCTGTGTCATAGACCTTTTTAGTTATCTGGGTAAGCCTATGGTTGTCTTTATCTTCATAGGATGTTTATAAATACTTAAAATAAAGTATGTAGAGTTTTAAAGGAAGCCAGTCATATTGCTATAGATGCATTTTTTTTGCCATCCAAATTCACAGAACTTTGATATCTATAGACTATTGAATTCCTGATGTAAATCAATAGAACTCCTGATATAAATCAATAGAATCCACAAATTAATAACCAAGGAAAACCCCAGCTTTAACATTACAGAAATGTTGTGGTCCAGTTCTAGGACCTTAGTGCTAAATACTAAATCTTCTAATACTCAGGAAAAATAATATGAATCATGTAGACCGTTTCTTTTTTTTACTTGAGAAATAAAAGAGAAAGCTAAGTCTGATACTTTAAATAGCAAAGGAAATCTGTGTCTGTGGAATAACATTCTGCAAAGTTAAGCTCACTATAAATGAAAAAAAAAATAAAAGATCTTTTTTTTCCACAAAGAAAGGCACCTGAATCATTCTCCTTGGAAAAGACAGCAATGAGCAAAGCAATAAATTTTCAAATCAATTAAATAACTGAAGCTTTTAAAGAGTAAACAATTTCATATCATTTAAAGGTCAAGAAGCCATTTTATATTTATATACTTCAAAGATATTACAAAGCTATTCTTTTAGAATTTGAATCTTATTTTAAGGCTATTGAGAAAAGGAAGAACATTCACAGATGAAATCTCAACCAAATAGAACTGTTTTGCCACTTTTTTAAGGAAAAATATTGAGAAGTTAATTTTCTAGAGAAGAGGTTATGATATCAAAAAAATACCCTGATAAAAAAGAAAATAAAGTAAATTATAAAAATAAACAGTGCTATCTATTTTTAAAATGCCAAAAAAGCAGTGGAAACAAAGGAAGAAGAACAAAAATAACAATATTATTCAGGGAACTCTCCGGTAAGCTTAGCATTTAAAGAGACAAGAATGACATCTATCCATCCATCATCCATCCATCATCCATTCATCATCCATTCATCCAGCCATCTATCTTTCTGTTTTTCTATCAATCTATCTACCTACCTATCCTCACACACACACACACACATATTTAGTTCTAAGGCAGTAAGGGCTAGGCAATGGGGGTTAAGTGATTTGCTCAGGGTTACACAGCTAAGAAGTATCTGGGTCAAAATTTAAACCCAGGTCCTCCTGCCTCTGGCTCTGGTTCTCAATCCACTAAGCCATCTAGCTCCCCCTTCAGACTGATTAAATATGTCTCTTCCTTCTACACTCCACACTCTGTGCTATGGCCAGACTGACCTATTGTTATTTCATATAAATGACATTACATTTCCAGCCTCCATACCTGAAATATGCTCCTGCCCCACTTCTACTCCTACCCTCAGTCCCTTCCAGGCTCATCTCACACACTGCCTCCTTTGAGAAGCCTTTCCTGATTTCTTCTCTACCTCCTTTGGTTAAAGATCGATGTTAATACATTGTGTATTCATTTTGTATCTATTCTATATTTACCTAATTTGTGAATCTTCAGATTGGCATATTAAAAAATAGATTGGGAAAAAAAGAAGACAAGGATGATAGCCAGTTGCAGGAATGGTACCAAATAGCATCAAGAAGGCTGAACTCAAATGTGTGAAGAATCCTATGAATAAAGACAAGGAGTTTTTAAAAATATATTCTTAGCAGAGGAAAAAAAAGGAAAACAAAAAAACAAAAAAAGGAAGACCTTTGTTTAGAGCAGAGTTTGTCAATATTAAGAGATAACAGAAAAATCAAACCACTCAGTTCTTATTTTATTTATCTCTCAAGTAGAGTGCTTTTTAGACTAAACCTGACCCAAGGAAATAGGAACTCAGATAGACGAGGAAATGGTAATACTAGTAAAAGAAAAGCTAACATGTGTATAGTTCTCAAAGGTCTGCAAAGTACTTTACCTGCATTATTTCATTTGAGCCTCACAAACCTTGTAAATAGGTGCTGTTATCATCTGTATTTTTTACAGGTGAGGAAACTGAGCCTCAGAGATTTTAAATGACTTTCCCAGGAATACACAGCCAGCAAAGGTCTGAGACAGGCTTTTGACTTGGATCATCCTGACTCTGAAGTCCAATATTCATACCAAAAGTGCTCCTAGCTACTCTACAGGACTTTGACTCCTGTCCCAGCTAAGGTCTCCCACTCAGAAAGTGGTGAGCTTTGAGGGATGATTTGAAATATATTGAACAACTAGAGAGAAGTTTAAAAAAAAGGATTTTCAATAATAAGGGGAAAGAATTCTGCAAATGTTTGGGCTTCAGATAAATTCCAGGACAGCTTTCTTAAGTATCTGAATTATATATAATTGAGATGATGTTCTGAGCCTGAATTCATTTCAGGGTTTCTAACTGTACATTAGTGTCCAAGTGTAGACAAGGGGAGAGAGTTGGTAAGAGATGAATGAAATAGTTGCTTTGCAAAAGTAAGGACCCAGTTGAAACTGCAGATCCTGTCAGTCATGCAGGATAGTAGATGGATGAATGCATGAATGAAATGAAATACTTCTTTATTCTCAGCGTAGTACCTGGCACATCATACTCATTCTGGCATTGCCTTCTTTCTGTTTATATAGGTATATCTTGCACGATTCATCTTGGTCCTTGTAAACACTTAGGGTTATCTCATTTTTACTCTAAATATATACAGAAGGAATTGCTGCTTACTCTTTGGGGTCCTTGTTCTACTTAGTTATCTGCAGAGAAGGTAATTAAGATAAGAGATTTATAGAAGAATGGTAACAGACCTTGTCCCCCTCACCAACACACTTTCCCATACATTTTTAACGGACCCCAAGATGGAAGTGTTTGCTCATTGTTCCAACACAAGCATAAACTTGGTCTCAAATGACATTAACTTTACGAAACTCATTTTATCCTTTAAGTTCTATCACAATTAAGTTCACAGTTGCTAAAGAGCATATTATTTCCACTAATTTCTAGCCTTCTCATTAAGATTTTTCCTCTCCCCTTCCCTTTATTAGTAGCAGATAATATTGCTTCATCGTCCTTACCTTCAGCCATACCTCTGGGGCTGGAGCCAGGCTAGAAAGCTTAGACTACCTGTAATTAAAACTACTGCTGTGCTAATAATTCCCTGGTTGACTTTATGCTTGACAGGAGCAGGACTATGTACATTCCAGTTAGGCACTGTGGCCCCAGACTGAAACTTCCTCCCTCATTGGTTAAGATTTTTGGTCAACCATTCATTCACTCAACAAACATTTATTAAATGCTAGCTATGTGTGGAGCTCAGTGTTAGGTCCTAGGGGAAATAAAACAGTTTAGATAGACAAAGCCCCAGCCCACATGGAGGCTAAAATAGTCTCAGAAAATAACTTTTTTTGTTTTCCCCAACCAGGAAATCAAAATAAAATCTACTTCTGGTTCAAGCAAACAGAATTATTCTTACAGTGTTTCTCTAATGGTAAATTGCATTTATATCTAACCATTAGCTGTTGGATGTTGTTACATTTCCTTTATGCCTTCTGGCATTACAGGTTTTTGTGTGTGTGTGTTGGGTTTTTTTATCTCTAGTGAAAAAGTGGAAATAGCACTGAATTTGGACCCAAAAACTTGGGTTCAAGTTCAGGATAGCTCTAGGATCTTGGTTAAATCTCTTTGCATTTCAAAATCTCAGTTTCCTCCTCTGAATAGTAGGGACATTGATACCCAGTTATCTACTTCATCGAGTTGATATGAAGATCAGATGGATAATAATGTGTGCAAGCTACTTCATTAACCATAAAGTGCTATCTAAATGGCAGCTGTTACCATTATCATTTAGACTCCAGAACCAGGTATTTTGATGCAAGGCTACTGATCTTGGCACTGAAGACAGGGGGTGATCCTAAGACTCGGGAAATTCTGCCTCAAATTCTTACTGTCTCTCTGATCCTAAGCAAATCACTTCTTCTTTAAGTACTCCAGGCAACTCTCTTAAGATTCTAAGCTGCACAACATCATAGACTTAGGGGTGAACCTTAGAAGCCACTAAGTCCAGCCTCCTCGTTTTATAGATAAAGAAACTGAAGGAAGGAGAAGATTCATCCTATGTCCAGGGTTACAGAGCTAGAGGATGCCCTAGGTGGGATTTCCTGACTCCTAGGTCCACCTACTATCCCCTACCCCATATTACCTCTGTGTTGTCAATCCTCACATCGGTGGGAGACTTTTGCACCTGGAGTTTCTTGCACTGATCAACTCACAAGTCTGGACAAAAATAACAATAAACAGAAAGGCTAATGAAATATTTGTTCTTATGAAATCCCAGCACTAAATGGTAACTATCGTCTAAACTTAGGACATTCCTTTGTCCTCAGATCCAAGAAGAAAATTGGCAGTTGATGAACCATGGGAAGTGCACTTTTGCCTGAGGCTTCATTTGCATTTGTTTAAAAAAGCTAGACTTGCTAAAATGGGTTGTTAGGAGGTATAGGAAAAGCTCCTATCAGGAGAGATTTAGATATGAAATCAGACATCTGGAAATTGTTTAAATTTCCTGAAAAAATACTATTGGAGCAACTTGGGTAAGTGATTTGTTGAAAGCTAGCTGGCCCACTAATTCTGGGATCCAGGCACTGCCCCTTTGGTAAGTTTTTCTCAATAGAGCAAAAGCAAGAATTTTTCTCAGGCTGCTTTTTTTTTTAGCTTAGCATCCTAGAGCTACTGTGTTATATTTGGCCTTTGTCTTTAGTAAGGGACTTCAGTGTGAATCATTTGAATCAAAATTAAAAACTGTATTCTACAACCTCCCTGATTGCAGTCCAATAAATATTAAGCTCCTACTTATAGGATAGGCATCATAGATACAAAGACTAATGGGCATTAATTCCTTATTTTATAGGAGATTATATTCCCTAGAGGTTTCAAGGTACATGAACATTTTCAAGTGGAATGCAAGGTAGAGATCAACAACAACCAAAAAAAAAAGATCAATCAGCCAGTAAGCATTTAAAACACACATACACACACACACACACACACACACACACACACACACACACACGCCTCTTAATCTCTGTCTCAGAATCTATATTAAATATCAGTTTCAAGGCAGAAAGACAGTAAGGCTCACATCACTAGGAGTTGTCTGAGGCAAGATTTGAACCTAGGATCTCTAGACCTGGGAATACAAAGATGAAATGAGGCTATCTGCCCTTATGGAGCTTGACAGGATTGTAGGAGACCACATATATAAATGCATGTATGTGTATGTGTCTCTGTATAATATATGAGAGAGCAAAATAGCTAGAATGGCTTAAACCTGCTCTAATGAATAAACAAATATACCTCACAAGGTCTGGGCTGACTTTTCCAACTCACATTCAAGCAGCAGTATTATATAGCACTAGTGGTATTGCTAGGTAAAAACATAGAAAAGACAATATGAGAATTCTTGGACAGTCTAAAAGTTATGATAAAAAGAGCTTAAACATTATACTTAAGTAAATTATTCAGGAAAATTACCCTGAAGTTTCTGAACTAGATGAAAAAAAAGAACTTAAAAGAATTTCTAGACTACCACCTGTAAGAGAAACAACAGGAAAATTCATAGGAACCTCATAGCTAAGTTTTATAACTCCCAACTTTTCCCCAAGGAGGAAATACTAAAAGCACCTGAAAAGAAGCAATATGAACACTATGAAGCAATAATTAGGATAACATAAAATTAAGCAGCTTCTACATTAAAACAATGAAGGACATGGAATACAATATTTCAAAGAGCAAAGGAGCTGGGTTTACAACCAAGAATAACCTACCCAGCAAAGCTTCATATTACCATACAGGGGGAAAATGGTCATTTAATGAAATAAAAGACCTTCAAATATTCTTGAAGAAAAAAAAACACAACTAAATGGAAAATTTGAGCTTACAAGAATGAGAAGAGACATAAGAAGACAACATGAAAGACCTATTATAAAAGATTTAATAAGGTCAAAATGTTTACTTCTCATGTTACAAAATGGTATATTTAAGCCTTAAAATAATATCATTAATTGGGTAGTTTGAAGGAGCATTTATTTTATTGATAGAAGCTTCAAGGTCAAATTGAATATATGGAATAAGTCATAAAATAAAATTGGATGGGGAAGAATAAAATGGAATAATTATCTTGTATATAAGATGCATGAGTGAAAGAAATGTTTATTAGCTTTTAAAAATATTTTTCCTTCAACTTAACAAGCTTTTATTTTTTTAACCTTCTGACTCTTTCCCTGTAGGGGGAAGGAGAGAACTAATAAATAAATGTACATATAGCCAAGCAAAACAAATACCTCCTTTGTTCATATACAAAATGTCAGTTTCATTCTGCAGCTTGAGTTAATTGTGTCTCTTTCACAAGATAATATGCTTCATCAGTCTTCCTAGAATCATGGCTGGACATTACATTGATCAGAGTCCTTAAGCCTTTTTTTTTTAATCTATTATATGTTGTGTCTCTACATTACAGACTTTTATATATTACACCTACTTGAGAGGTCTTTTTTGCCAGTTAAAAACTGATAACACAGTGGACCACTAGGTGGCACAGAGGATAGTGCCCAGAGTAAGGAAATTGAGTCTTTCTGAGTTCAGTTCCAACCTCAAACTCTTACTAACTCTGTGACCCTGGGCAAGTCACTTAACCCTGTTTTGCTTCAGTTTTGTCATCTGTAAAGTGAGCTAGAGAAGGAAATGGCAAAGATTATATTTGCCAAGATAACCCCAAATGGGATCGCAAAGAGTCAGATATGACTAGAAAATCAGTGAACTGCAGCAATAAAGAAAAGTACTCTCTCTATTTTTTATCCCACTCATCCTTCCTCATCACCTGGAAAGAGAAAGAAAAATTAATTTCTTGTAATAAATTTACAATTATAGCAAACACAATTCTCATAGCAAATAGTTAAGCAAAACAAATTTCCTCAAAGTCTGTTTAAAAAATGCCTATCCCTCATTCTCACTCCTAAGTCCATCACCTGTACAAAATGGATAGTGTATTTCATCATCAGTCCTCTGGAATCACAAAAGTGAAATACTCAGAACAACTCATACTCCAGTTGTCAGTGTCTAACATTGATGCACTGATGAATACTTCATGATTCCAGAAATTGGTGCAGGAGAAAAAGCACTGGGTTGGGAATGGGAGGACCAAGGTTTAGAGTCTGAATCTGCTATTTATTATAATCTGCAGGAGCTTGGGCAAAGTAGTTAAACTTTTCTGTATTTCTTCATTTCTTCCGTTTCTTCATCAAAATAACAATTTAACTAAAGGATCTTCAAGGTCTTTTTCAGCTCTGAAATCTATAAAGGCTAAGATATGGGCATTCTCTAACACAAAAAGAAAGTAGTACCCATCTTGTCTAATTCTTGCATTGAATTTTTAAGAATTCCTCTATATAGGATCTCTATCTAGCACACTGAAGAACTTCTCTAGATCTTCTAACATTTTACTGGATATTATATATCTTTGTGTTATTTGTAATCCTTTATATCTCACTAAACTACTGGACCACTTCATGTCTATAATATCATGTTTAAATACTCATAATTAGGCTTTATTGATGACTAAAGAAATAGTGAGTAGGTGTGTTTCAGTTAAAACATACACTTCCTATCTGTTACCTCATGGTCTCATTTTTTCCCTTCTTGCCCGACTCTTAAAACAGCTTCCATCCTGAAGGAGAGAAAGAAAGAGGGTCTATTCATGGATTGCCAAAGCTGGCTTTCCTCTTCCAAGTCCTCCCAGCACTGGTATTAACATGTGAGCATTAGAAAAAGTCAAAGCTTGCCAGGACTAGAAAGTATCAGAGGATGACAAGTTCAGAACTCAAAACCCAAATCCAGCTTCCTTTTCCCACACTGCAAATGTAAACCAATCACCGTTACTGGACAACTTATACTAACCACAACCCACTTTGAGAAATTTAGAAAGTTAATTCCTTGAGTACAGCAAGTATTATGACTTTATGTTGTGTACCGCAGTCAAGTCAGCACACTAGATGTATCAAAGAAATGCTTTCGGTGGCAAGGACACCACCTGGAAAATAGCGCCAATATGGGTAGTTGTGATAGATATTTCTCTGCTGCCCTGTTAAATAGCCCTATCAGCTCCAACCCTTTTTCATTCCCAATTTCATCTTCACAGCACAGTAACTAGAGATAAATAAATGCTACAAAAGACACACTGTGCCCAAGCTAAGGAGTTTTTATCTACTGAAATAGAAGAATCTAAAAACTATATTAAGGAGAGCTGGGAGGTTTTTAGTACTTTGCTAATTTCAGGCTTTTTCCTTTGAATAATGTGTGTGTGTTTCCAGACATATTCAGTCACCACACTTACAGCAGACATTCAGGTACATGGATTACTAATGCTATATGAGACTTTGAAGATGTCCAATCCAAACCCTTTATTTTACAGGGAAAAAAACTGAGATCCATAGAGATTATGACTTATCCAAGGTCAGAAATTAGTAATGTTTCGGTGGTTTTAAATGTCAATGAAAGAAAACACACACACACACACACACACACACACACACACACACACACACACACACACACACACGAGATCAATCTCTGCCTTCATTGTTAGTCCAAAATAATGTATACTCAGAAGGAGTTTGAATTTTTTTCCTATGAGAGCAGTTACTACACTGTACATGAATAGACAACTTTCAAACCACAGACCCTTTGGATTAAAAGCTAGTCAGTTGTATCCAGCTCTCTTCCCTTCTCTTGCTGCAAGTATAATCCAAGGGACAAAATTAATTCTGCAACTTAAAAAAAATGAGTGGAAAAGAATTCCTCTCATAAGATCCAACTCTTTCCTATGTCTTTACGAGTTTACAACAAAACTTAGGAGGAAGGAGGGTGACAAGGTTGAGGTGTGGTTTCCTTTATATCAAGAGCAGTCTCCCTGAGAGGCTTGAATAAACTTCAGTTTAAACAAAGTTTAGAGACTTTCTCAGCTTGAATGAATTGCCAGAAAGCCCTTTAGGGTGTAGCAGACTTCTTTCCACTTCATAAGTGATAACTTGAGTTGACACGACATGAAAAGGGTTCGTGTTAGGATGGGCTAGTTGGGTTTCCTTTTATTTCAGTGTTCCTGCCTTATACAAAGGTCAAGGAGAAAAATCCAGAAAATTAGCATCCCATGTTTTGCTGTAGTTAGTTACCTCAGCAAAACATTTTCACTAGAGACCAATTGATTCAGATTACTTATCTTCCTCTTACAGGTTGCACTGAAGTCAAACACTCATGTCAGACCTAAGACCTAAGTAGATTTTTTTTTCCTTTTCTGGTAAGGCAGGAAGGGGAATTTCATTGCAGTAGGTCTTAACGTGTCACTTCTCTCAGTCTCTCTTCTGTAATGTGTTTACATTCTCTTTTAGCCTTTAATAGATATACTCCTTGTACCCCATAACCCTAAAATTGTCAAAAGTCTCCATTAAATGTTAAATTCTGTACTTTGGTGGGATTCTCCAATCTCCCTTCCTTTTCCTCTAGTTTTCCAAAGCTGAGCACAACAAGGCTTATTTCCTCTAGTTGCTGAAGCAATTTTTCACAATTTTGCATTTCCCTTTCACAGAAGACAGCAATGCCTTCTCAACTTTTGTCCAGGGTTTTCGAGTTCCCTAAGGACAAAAAAAGACTAGTTCCCAAGGAACCAAGGGTGACTCCCTCTGCTTTTTGTCAGCAGTGGCCAGTTCTAACAGTAATGAAAGAAAAAAATGTTTAACAAGCACTTCGAAAGCATTGTGAGAAATTTTCTTCATAATTGTTTCTGTCACATTTTAGTTTTAGTTACTTCATTGAGCTGTTGAGATATTTCAGGTATTTGATGCCAGAAATGGGTTTCACAATATCTTTTTTATTATTTTGCTCTTTATTTTCACAGCTGATTATTTATTAACTATTCACAGAACCTGGCGAGAGAGAGAGAGAGAGAGGGAGAGAAGGAGAGAGAAAGAGAGAGGGAGAGAGAGAGAGAGAGAGAAACAGAGAGAGACAGAGACAGAGACAGAGACAGAGAGAGGTCAGAAAATGACCATTTTTAAAGGAAAAAAAATCTTAAATGTAAGTCAAATTATTTGCCCTTGGTTCAAGGTTTCATTGTCTAAAAATAATTAAAGAGAGGGAATTTAAATATTTAATGTTTCTACATTTTACCAAATGAATCTAAAGAAATAAGCTGATACATTAATAATTGCTAGTGAATTCTATTTTCAGTTTTCTTTTGTCCTGAGGATTTTCCTGATACCTTACCTATAGTGCTTACATTAAAGTTTGTTCATTCAACAAACATTGAGTGCTAAGCATGGCCAGCAGCCTGGGGTTTTGAAAGACCATTTGATTTGGAGTTAAGGCTCTTAGGCTATTGATGCTGGACATAATTATCTGTGAGACCAAGAGGTCTGGACAAATCTATGAACCAATCAGAGCCTCACTTTCTAGGCTTGCAAAAAGGGAATATTGATCCTTCTTCAATTTCCCTCACAGGAATTCTCTGAGGAAAATTATCATCTTAAGGTACTGTGGACATTTAAAACATTAGTTTTAACATGCAGGTTTCCACAGCAATCCAAAAGTTTGTATATCACATCTTTGATACTCAAAATTCTTTTAAACTTACCTGCACAGTACCATAGTCACCAGATATGTTGAGAGAACAAAGTTTGACTTAAATTAAGTGGGAGAAGGAGGCATAGGAATAGAAAGGGAAGGGGAGAGAGCATGAATCTGCGTCCAGAGGAGCTTTTTAAATACCAAATCCTACAAGACTTCAGCAGTTCAAGATTTGACAGGGTTCTCTTTTCTTTGGACAAAAGAGGCTTTTTTGAAAGTAAAAATCCCTTCTGATCAGTCCTCCACATCACTGTGTTAGCTCTGGAGCTACTCTGGATTTCTCCAGAGACCTTTACAGGTCAAGAGGTGGGAAATTGATGTCTGAGAAAAAGAAGGAAAAGGGCAATAAGACTGACCTTTGTCATAGTATTAGGAGACTAATCAGCTTAGCTCTCATGTTTATTTTTAGCTAGTAAGCTAAGCTCCCCTTGTAGGCACCGCGATGGGAAAGGAGAAAGCTCAAGAAATTTTGTGCATCTGCCCCGGTGAGTGAGTTTACTCCCAGTATCATTGGAAAAGTGGAGGTTTCACTAATAATAGAGGCTATATTTCTCTCTCCTTCTGCTTATAAAATTTAGTTCAGGTGCTTCATGTGGGGGACTGTGCTAGGTTACAGGGGAGATGCAGAAATTAAAATGACAGGATTGGCTTTCCAAAAGGTTACAATCTAGCAGAGAGGGATTGAAACCCATGTAATAACTGACAAGTTAGAAAAAAATAAAAAGCATGGCCAAGGCTAAGCAATACTATGAGAATTTCTTTTTTTTAACCTTTTCTAATTTTTTCCAATTATAGGTAGAAATAGTTTTTTAACTGTTGTCTGCCATTTTGTGATTCAGATTCTTCTACTCCTTTCCTTTCAGTTTCAAGGCCTTAAATAATCTGATATCAATTGTACTAGTGAATATATATTTCCATATTCTTCATACCATAAAAGAAGATACCTATTACCTATATAAGAGAAAGTCATGAAAGAAATAAAATGAAAAATGAAATGCTTTGCTCTGCAATCAAACTCCAACAGTTACTTCTTTGACTATGGATAGTATTTTTCATCATGAGACCTTGAGTTATCTTGGAACTTTTCATTGCTGATAATAGTTTAATCCTTCACAGTTGATCATTGTACAATATTTCTGTTACTGTATACAGTCTTCTCCTAGTTCTTCTCACTTCACTTTGCCTCACTTCATATTAGTCTTTCCAGGTTTTTCTGAACTCATCCTGTTCATCATTTCTTATGGCACAATAATCCTCCATTACAATTATGTACCACAACTTATTCAATCATTCTGCAGTTGATGGACATCCCCTCAGTTTCCAATTCTTTGCCACTACAAAAAGACTTGCTATAAATATTTTTATACAAGTAGATCCATTCCCCTTGTCTTTGATCTCTTGATATAGATCCAATAGTGGTATTTCTGGGTCAAAAAATGCACAGTTATATGGCCCTTTGGGCATGGTTCCAAGTTGCTTTCCAGAGTAATTGTATCAGTTCATATAGTTCCACCCACAGTGTATTAATGTCCCAATTTTCCCACATTCCCTACAACACTTATCATTTTTTTTTTGGTCATGTTAGGCAATCTGATATGTGTGAGGTGGTATCTCAGAGTTGTTTTAATTTGAATTTCTCTGATCAGTAATGATTTAGAACATTTTTTCATATCACACTAGATAGTTTTAATTTTTCATCTGAGAACTATCTGTTCATATCCCTTGATCATTTATTAATTGAGCAGTGCTTCATAGTCTTATAATGTGAGTCGTTCTCTATATATTTTTGAAATGAAGCCTTTGTCAGAGACACTTTGGTTATAAAAATGTTTTCCCAGTTTTTTTTTTTGTTTCCCTTCTAAACTTGGTTGCATTGCATGAAAACTTTTTAACTTAATTTAATTAAAATGATCCATTTCATTTTTGTAATGTTTCCTATGTCTTGTTTAGTCAGAAATGCTTCCCTTATCTATAAGTTTGACAGGTAATCTATTCCATATTCTGCTATTTTTTATGATATCCCTTTATATTTCTACATCAAGTATCCATTTTGACTTTCATCTTGGTGTATATTGTGTGAGATGTTGGTCTACGCGTACTTTCTGTCATATTGTTTTTCAGTTTTCCCAGCAGTTTTTGTCAAATAGTGAGTTCTTCCCCCCCAAAGCATGGATCTTTGGGTTTATCAATCACTAGGTTAACATGGTGATTTTAAGTAGAGTACGAATTTCAAGGAAGGAGAAAAATCCTTGCTTGCTGGGAAGAGGACACCTTAGCAGGACCTCAGAGAACAGGAATTTTTTGAAGGGAATTGAATTTATACACCCTTCACAGTTTTAAAAATAATATCTTTTAAAATCTGGTCCATATTTACAGAGGTTGTTTTCCCAAGATGCCAAAACGCTAATACATTGATATTGCAAGGTGATTTCTCAACTGGAAATTTCTTGCCAGAAAGGTTCAAAGAATCAGTCAAGCAAGCATTTATTGACTGCTTGCTACCTACCAAGCACTGTGCTAATGCCAGTACATAGAAAGATAAAAATAAAATGACCCCCGTTATCAAAAGGCTTACATTCTATGTACATTTGTGAGTATCTACTGAAGTAGTTTGGGGGAGAAAGGGTATGAGCCATGTAGGGGATCAAGAAAGACTTCATGGAGAAGACATCAGGGGTCTCTGAGGGGCAGAGGCAAGGAGGGAATGCATGGGGGCCCAGCTAGAGCATCAATATGGGCACTCTAGGTGAAGTGCTGCGTGTAAAGAGCCAGTTTATTGGACCAAGCATTCATGAAGGGGAGTCCGTATCTAATGAGACAACGAAGGTAGGATGAGCCCAAGTGGTAGGGATTTAAAGACCAAACAGAAATTTGTATCTGATTCTACAGGCAATATGGAGCCATTAGAGTCTGCTGAGTAAAAGAAGAACGTGGTCTAATTTCTGCCGAAGGAAAATCCTTTACATGACAAGGTAGAGGATGCCTTCAGAAGGGGAAGATCTGAGGCAGGGACTTGGGATAGTTTGGATCAGAGATGATGCAGGCCTGGAAAAAGGTCATAGGATTATAGACCTAAACTGTAGAGGTCATCTAATTCAATTATCTAATTTAAGTGATGAGGCGACTGAGGGGCAGAGAAATGGAGTGATGTACCTACAGTGGCACAGTAAATGGCAAGGCTCAGAACAGGTCTTCCAACTAAAAGTGCAAACCTTCATGGTAAATGCTTTCCACGGTGCCACGTGACTGTAAAGAGATGTTGTGGAGGTCTGGATGGAAATAGTTAGGAAATTAGTTATGTGACTTAAAGGAAATGAGGAATTGAGGATAGCTCTGAAGTGTGAATTGGGAACGTGGAAGAATGATGGTTCTCTCAAAGAAATAGTGAAGTTTGGAAGAGGACTAGTTTAAGGGAGAAACATAAGGATTCTGTGTTTCGCATGTAGAGTGTGAAATGCCCACAAGACATTCCATTTGATATGTCTAATAGGCAGTTGGCAATCCAGACCGAAGATGAGGACTTGATATATAGACCTAGGAATCATGTGCATAGTAGAATAATTTAATTAACCCCTTTGGAACTGCTGAGATCCCTGGGAGAGAGAAGACAAAAGGACCCAGGACAGATTCTTGAAATATATTTGACAGTCTTCAAGGGGGAGAAATGTTGGTGGTATATAGATGATAAATCACCTGAGACTGAGGAATATGGCCAGGTTACTGAATTATAGATTTGAGACTGGGAAAGACTTATAAATCATCTAGTCCAACAACTTCATTTGGAGCATCATTTAAAACAAGTCCCTTCTGTGATGCTTTGGTTAGTTTCCAGGCACCTCTTAAAATCAGGTAGAGCTCTAAGACCCCAAGCCAACATGCCTTCATGGGCAACACGAGCTATCTACAATTTTCCCCATTCTCTAGGTGCTAGTCAGTCTACTTTTTTCTAATTAGGAAAATGACATGATGAAATTTGTGTATCTGGCTCCTGTAGAGTGAACTGGAGAAGGGAAAGTGGAATCAGGGAGACCAATTTGAAAGCTAATCTAGCAGTCTAGGATTAAGAGAAATAAGTACCTAAACTGGGAGTAGAAAGTCAATGAATATGAATGACTTGCAATTCTTGGTTTATTTTCATCACAGACATGGGGAAACAAATGCTCCTGTCTTAAGCGCTAACTTACATAGAGAAATTTGGGGAGGAGACAATGGATTAAGAGCTAGAGACAGGAGGGCCTGGATCAAATGTGGCCTCAGATCCTTGCTAGCTGGATGACCCTGGTTAAGTCACTTAACCTCTGTTGCCTAGCTCTTACCCCTTTTCTGCCTTGGAACCAATATACTGTATCAATTCTAAGATGCAAGGTAACGGTTTGATAAATAAATAAATTTTTTAAAATAGAGTTGACACTTTTTCTGTATGCCAGGAGGTAAGCTTGTTGAAGAGACCACTTGAAAGATTCACCAAAAAAAAAATCTCAAAGAGAAAATAAAGGTTCCCTCTTGAGCTTCATCAGTAATAGATCCTAAAAAGCAGCTTAAAGAAAGGAGGCCAGAGATGGCCAACATTATGGCTTCTGTCTTGGTGTCTATTTTCTAGGAACTTCATGTATTACAAAAAGATGAAATATATCTTTCCTGCCAAATTTCCATGAATTATCAGTAATACCAAAAATTTCAGAGATTTTGATGAACAATTCCAAATATGCCAGCAATAACTTTCAGACTCCATAGATTATTTTAAAATGAAGATTATCTTTTTTACCATTATGGTAATTTTATATGTATTTTTATTTTATTTTTTCAATTTTATTTGATTTAATTGATTAATTTAAATCATTACATTAAATACATTACAAAAATCATGCTCTTTCCCTCCCCTCTCCCAACCCACTCCCATATCTGATACACAATTCCACTGAGTTTTGCATGTGTCTTTGGTCAAGACCTATTTCCATATTATTAATATTTGCACTAGGGTGATCACTTAGGGTTTATAACCCCAATCATATCCCCATCGACCATGTGATCAAGCAGTTGTTTTTCTTCTGTGTTTCTACTCCCACAGTTCTTCCTCTGGATGTGGATAGCATTCTTTCTCATAAGTCCCTCAGAAATGTCCTGGATTATTGCATTGCTGCTAGTAGAGAAGTCCATTACATTCTATTGTACCACAGTATATCTGTCTTTGTGTACAATGTTCTCCTGGTTCTGCTCCTCTCGCTCCACATCACTTCCTGGAGGTTGTTCCAGTCTCCATGGAATTCCTCCACTTTATTATTCCTTTTTGCACAATAGTATTCCATCACCAACATATACCACAATTTGTTCAGCCATTCCCCAATTGAAGGGCATCCCCTCATTTTCCAATTTTTGGCCACCACAAAGAGAGCAACTATGGATATTCTTGTACAGGTATTTTTCCTTATTATCTCTTTGGGGTACAAACTCAGCAGTGCTATGGCTGGATCAAAGGGCAGACAGTCTTTTATCGCCCTTTGGGCATAGTTCCAAATTGCCCTCCAGAATGGTTGGATCAATTCACAACTCCACCAGCAATGCATCAATGTCCCAACTTTGCCACATCCCCTCCAGCATTCATTACTTTCCTTTGCTGTCATGTTAGCCCATCTGTTAGGTGTAAGGCAATACCTCAGAGTGGTTTTGATTTGCATTTCTCTGATTAAAAGAGATTTAGAACATTTTTTCATTTGTTTGTAAAATGAAGATTATATTAACAAAAACTTAATTAGTGTTAACACCACAACTTCTTCAGCTTGAAATTCAAGTGGTCAAAAGCAATTTAAAGTGGATTGGGATGATCATACACTTATCTCTTGACTAATTTCATATGCTATCCAAAAGCACATGAAATTAAAAAAAAAGTTATTCTGGTGTGGAGGTGACCCAGTACAATCAAAAGCTTTGCCCAGGAATTTCAATATCTGGCAAGTCCTATTAATCCAGAGTGACCGTTATTATAGTCATAGTGACAGATCAAGAATCCAGAGGGACCAGCCTGTCTAAATTCATAGAGCTTTTCCACATAAGAAGTTTGGCTACTCACTGATAAGTTCTTTGACCAAGATATCCCTCAGGAAAAAAGAAAGAACAAAATGACCCCCTGTCTGTATGTGAGTCCCCTTCCTCTTGGGTAATTAAGTGATAGGAAGGAATACAGAAGATACAAAGAATTATATAAACTCTAGACAGTAAATATTACTTTAATTTTTGATACTCGAATTGTGAGATCTTTATCCAGTGATCAAAAATTGCTATCCTACTGAAGGAAATGCATGACATCAATTTTTGCCTTAATTCTTGCTGCAAGTCAACTCAATAAGCATTCATTAAACTCTTCTTATGTGCTAGATATTCTACTAAGCACTGGGAGTATAAAAAAAGACAAGAAAAACCCATTCCCTGCTCTCAAGGAATAAATGAACAAAGAGTTTATTAAGCACTTATTATTGGCAAGGCCCTATGTTAAGCTCTGGAGAAACAAATGGAAAGGTAACGTATAACTGGTCTTAAGTCTAATGGAGGAGATAGCATGCAAACAATGATGTAGAAACAGGATAGATAAAGGATAAATTGGAAGGATTAAACAGCGGGAAGGTAGCAATATTAAGAAATACTTGGGAAAGAAAGTGGCCTTGCAGTACCAAATCTCAAACTATACTATAAAGCAGTGGTCATCAAAACAATTTAGTACTGGCTAAGAGACAGAAAGGAGGATCAGTGGAATATATTTGTGGTAAGTGACCTCAGCAAGACAGTCTATGACAAGCCCAAAGATCCCAGATTTGGGGACAAAAAATACGCTATTTGATAAAAACTGGTGGGAAAATTGGAAGACAGTGTATGAGAGATTAGGTTTGGATCAACATCTCACACCCTATACCAAAATAAACTCAAAATGGGTGAATTATTTGAACATAAAGAAGGAAACTATAAGTAAATTAGGTGAACACAGAATAGTATACATGTCAGACCTTTGGGAAGTGATAGATTTTAAAACCAAGAAAGACTTAGAAAAAGTCACAAAATGTAAAATAAATAATTTTGATTACATCAAATTAAAAAGGTTTTGTACAAACAAAACTAATGTAACCAAAATTAGAAGGGAAGCAACAAATTGGGAAACAATCTTAATAACAAAAACCTCTGACAAAGGTCCAATTACTCAAATTTACGAAGAACTAAATCAATTGTACAAAAAATCAAGCCATTCTCCAATTGATACTGGTTAAATTGATAAATTTATTGATAAATAGACAAGGGACATGAATAGGCAATTTTCAGTCAAAGAAATCAAAACTATTAATAAGCACATGAAAAGTGTTCTAAATCTCTTATAATCAGAGAAATGCAAATCAAAACAACTCTGAGGTATCACCTCATACCTAGCAGATTGGCTAACATGACAGCAAAGGAAAGTAATGAATGCTGGAGGGGATGTGGCAAAGTTGGGACATTGATGCATTGCTGGTGGAGTTGTGAATTGATCCAACCATTCTGGAGGGCAATTTGGAACTATGCCCAAAGGGCGCTAAAAGACTGTCTGCCCTTTGATCCAGCCATAGCACTGCTGAGTTTGTACCCCAAAGAGATCATAAGGGAAAAGACATGTACAAGAATATTCATTGCTGCACTCTTTGTGGTGGCAAAAAATTGGAAAATGAGGAGATACCCTTTGATTGGGGAATGGCTGAACAAATTGTGATATCTGTTGGGGATGGAATACTATTGTTCTCAAAGGAATAATAAAATGGAGGAATTCCATGTGAAGTGGAACAACCTCCAGGAATTGATGCAGAGCGAGAGGAGCAGAACCAGGAGAACATTGTCCACAGAGACTGATAGATACACTGTGGTACAACCGAATGTAATGGACTTCTCCGTTAGTGGCAATGCAGTGATCATGAATAACCCAGAGGGATCTATGAGAAAGAACACTCTCCACATTCAGAGGAAAAACTGTGGGAGTAAAAGCACCAAAGAAAAACAACTGCTTGATCACATGGTCGATGGGGATATGACTGGGGATGTAGACTCTAAATGATCATCCTAATGCAAACACCAACAACATGGAAATGGGTTCTGATCAAGGACACATGTAATACCCAGAGGCTATGGGAAGGGCAGGGGGAGGGGAGGGAGGAATAGAATATGATTTTTGTAACCAAGAAATAATGTTTGAAATTGACTAAATTAAAAAAAAAAAGAAATACTTGGAAAGACTTCTTGCAAAAGACTAAATGTTAGCTGAGACTTGAAAGAAGGAAAGCAGAGAAGCCAGATGAAGGGGGAGAGAAATTAAATAAATGACACCAGAAGACACAAAGAAATTACAGCTAAATAGATGGCATATAGAGTGTACTTGGAGAAGAAAATAAAGGACTTTGATGAATTGGCTTGAGCATGATCCCAGTGACCATAAGAGACATTTTTTTTCATAGAAAATTTCAAAATTTCACATTCACGTGCTTATGAGCATAAACAAACAGTCCAACATGAAGACAACTGTAACTTAAGGAGCAATATATGTTACTGCAGATAAAAGAGGAGAAAAATTCTTTGAAGAATTTGCAAAGAACTTCCAAAACAAGTTTACATGAGTCTTGATTCTTGATTATTTCAATACTAAGATGCTTATAAGAGAGAATGACAAAGAATGTTTTAAGGTGTAGCCTGAGGATTATAAAGTGGTACCAAAGAATACTCTGGAACCATGTTCCTATTTTATTATACACACTTTTTTTTAAGATGAGTCTAAAGATATTTAATATTGAGTATACCAAATATCATGATCAAAGAGAAGAAAGAAGTTCATTTAAGAAAGAAAAGAAGGAAGGAAACAAAGGAAAGATGATGACTGATGGCGTCATTTCCAAATCAGTTGTCAGTGCTCTATCAAAACATCAACTGGCTAAAGCAGAGGATAAGAAAAAGAAAAACACACTAAATTAGGAGATAGATTAAAGATGAGAAGAAACTACATAAAATTACAATTACTCCAACTGATATATTCAAACAAACTATTGATAGCAAAAACAACAAAGGTGGAGGACAAAGAGGTAGAGTAGAGGGAGAGGGACAGAGGTAAAAACATTAATTTCATCCCCTAAGTGGTAAAAGTTCATCCTATGTAAAGCTTTACTGAAGTGAGAAGACCACAGTAGCTTCACTTCATTAGATTGTAAGCTCTTCAGGGCAAGAACTGTCACTTGACTCTTTATATCCCCAGTATTTAGCACAGTGCCTGGTACATAGTAGGTGTTTAGTAAATATTGATTGATTTATCAGTCAGCATCAACCCTAGGCAACAAATAGATCTGTTTCAAGCACAGAAATTTTCAGGACAAAGGTAAAACTAGATTAGCATATCAACCCAATTGTAAAACATTGTAGGAGGATGTGAGAGACCTGAGTAGTGTCACCTCATAACTTCTGTCATTTATAGATTCTCCAATCCAAAGATAAGGATATTCTTTCTAATAGTGCAGAACATATTCCAAACATTCTTGCTCTTTTCTGAATTACTGTTGTCCAACATCCATGTTGGGAGCTCCATCCAACATACTGGAACCTACCTCTCCTAGATCTTTTTTTTTTTGGTTACTACTTTTTAAATATAACATGATTTGTAATAAATGTTAATGAATTATAATAAATAAGCTTATCCAAGAGAAACAAATTACCATATTAGCTAAGTCCAAAAAGATCTGTCTCATTCTTTTTCTCCTTCCCTCTTGCCCCTCCCCAAGAAAGTAGATAATATTACATAGGTACTATTTATAAGTCATATTTCCTTGTTCTTCATGTTGTAAAAAGACACATGTTGCTTACAGTAGAGAAAAATTCATAGAGGAAATAAATTGAAGAATGGTATGTTTAAATCTGGATTTAGACTCTCTCTGTCCCTTCAATGGTGGTTGATATCTTTTTCATCATGAGCCTTGTGGACCTGGATCCTTATCTTATTGAAAAATAGTCAAATCATTCACAGCTGATCATCATATATTATTGTTGTTACTGCATACAACGTTCTCCTGGTTCTGCTCACTTCATTTTCTATCAAGTCACATGTCTTTCCAGGTTTGTTTGGGTTTTTTGTGGTCATCTTGTTTGTTATCTCTTATGACACAGTAGTATTCCATTGCAAGCATCTACCACAACTTCTTCATGTATTTCCCAATTGATGGACATCCCTTCAATTTCTAGTTCTTTGCTACCCCCAAAAAAATAGCTGCTATAAATTTAGAACATAGGTTTTTCTTTCCTTTTTCCTTGATCACTATAGAAAATAAACTTGTGGTATTACTGAGTTAAAGATAGATACATTTTTATCATTCTTTGAATGTAAATCTAGATTGCTCCAGAATGATTAGATTAGTTCATAGTTCCACCAGTAATGAATACATTATTGCCCCTATTTTTCACATCACTTTCAACATGTTATATTGCCTTTTTTTTAATCATTTAAGCTAATGTGATAGATGTGAAATGATCTAGATATCCTGACAGTGAATTTCAGTGAGACACATAGGTTCTCTATCCCTTTCAGAAGCTGATGAAAAGTAATGAGGAATATGTCTACAGGAAGCTTGGCAGGAGCTCCAATTAAGCCAGATCATACACTATGAGCTAGTAGTAAGGGAAAAAAAATATATGACAAATGATACAGATTTGTCAGCATTTCCAGTCTCCTCTCATCACTAATTATAGTGAGATCCACCCCATTTGACCTCTTAACACTTTGCTTTAGTTCATAATATTCTGTAACAATAAGTGAAAATAGAAGTGTGATGAAATTAGGAAGAACAGTTGGGCCAGTCCTAGTGACAGTTTAGATTTAGATCTAGAATTCACTTATTACAGTAGCTTCATTTTACAAAAGGAAAAACTGAAGCTCAGAGAGCTCCAAATGCTTGTCTTCACAGCTCAATTTTATTTTATTTTTTAACATATTTCCACATTTACATGATTCATTCATTTTCCTTCCCTTCCCTCTTCCTTCACACCTCCCAGAGCTTTTAAGCAATTCCACTGGGTTGTACAAATGTTATCACTCTTTCCATATTATTCTTTTTTCTTATAGTTCAGTTTTAAACCTAGGTCATCTGACTCCCAACTTGGTACTTCTAAGATACTCTAAATTATACATAGACAAACAATATTGCTAAAGATGATACCATTTTTGGAATCAATTTTCAAATTTTGATTTCAATTTTAAAGATTTCTAAATCAGGTTTTCCAGGTGAGATAATCCTAATAATAGGCCATGAGACCATGGACTTTTTGTGGTTTCCATGAACAATTGTAAAATGAATGAGTCAAAATAGATGACCTCTTAGGTTCCTTCTAATACTCTTTGTAAACCTGTGAGTCTGCGATCTCTTGGGAAGTTTCTAACTCACGTTAATACTACAATTCTAGGCACAATGTGGAAAATAGCACAGTTAATACTAGCTCTTTTTTACCTCTGTCTTTGGGAACTGGGCACTCCCTGAACTTTTTTCCTTATAGAAAGGCTTTATTATGTACTTTCACCTCATACCTAGAAATTGCCTCTAATATATAACTATTAGCCTTCTCAAAAGGGAAGTCCTTTCCATCACAAAATAGTCTCGTTGCAAATTAGTATCTCATATCTGAACATGCTAATAGGAGAACTTCCAAATAAGAGCACAATATTTGAAATCGAGAGGCCTGATTTAAAATCCTGCTCCTGATTTTTAACAGCTTTGCAACTCTGAGTAAGTTACCTTACTCCCTAGTGCCTTAGTTTTTTTCATTGTAAAATGAGGACAGTATTTCATTACCTTCCTCGTTGGATTTTTGGGAGGAAATCCTTTTGAAACCTATATAAATGAGAGTTGTCATTGATTTTAATTCAGTATTTCAATAATCATTCATAATGCTGGGTAGCTATTCCTTCTAGCTGATGCAGATTCTTCAGAGGTATGGTTGATGATGTGTGTGAATCATTGTGGTTGAAAAATGAAAGGTTAAAAAACCTTGTGGCCAGCCTTCTAGTAATGTTTCTCATTCCTCTGCCAGACATAAACCCTATCGCTAGACCTTTCTGTCTTAGTAACACAAGCCAGAGCTTGTATACCATGATTGGAACAGTTTTTAAGAAGCTAGCTCTATTTCTTTTTTTTTGCACCATGATGAGTCATCTCAGTAGAACATTAACAAATTATTAGGGTGGCAAGGAAAAGGAAGAGAGGGTCTCAGAGTCTACCAGATGTCTTAGGATTGGGGGTAATTCCAAGGGTTGAAGAGGTGATCTAGCTCACTTGTCCAGATGGCACTGTAGCTAGAAAGTCAGACCTATAGTCAGGAAGATTTGAGTTCAAATCCACTTAATTTGGGCAAGTCACTTAACCTCTTTGTCTCAGTTCTCATATCTATAAAATTAGGATAACAATAGGACCTATGTTCTTGGTTTTTTTGTCAGGATTATTGTCAGGATTAATTCAGGTAATAATTGTGAAGCACCTAGCACAGTGGCTGCCACATATTCGTCTCTCAACATTGGAGGTAACTAGTCTCTGAATATGTGATGAGCATTATGTGATTAAACAGGGAACCCAACTCATGCATGTTACAGCTGGATAAATCTTGAAGTCATGAAGGCTGTCCATGTCCCTATGGGGTTCTTTAAATGAGTGACACATCCTCTGGTCCTGTAGGAATCCTGGCCCTCCACTACTGTTTAATATAAAGGGATAGGGACAAGCATCCAGGCAGAACTGAAGAAGTCTTTGGTAGCAAGAGTTTCAGACTAGATTGCTCTTGCTTAGATATGCAAAAGGCTGTGCTTCTCATGTCACTTTTCAGCAGCATCCCCAATTTTTAATCAGCCTTGAAAATTTAGGAGTTCTGATTGTCTTGGAAACACACAGCCGAATTCTTAGACAGTCTTTACAAGACTTAGAGTTGGCCCTTCCAGAACCTCCAATTTTGCATGCATTCAAAACCCCCCAGTGTTCTTAAATTCAAGGGGCTATCTTCTGGAGCATGAGAAAGAAGTTTTTTGATGGTAGGTTCTCTTACTGAAGATGACTTATATTCAGTGACCCTAGAAGACAAGTCTTTCCAGTTCAGATTTTAATTCCCCTAAGAATAATTTTGGAAGAAACTAGCATTGACTTGGGATAGGGGTTCAGGATATGCCAAAACCTTTGCAAAGTTTATGAAGAAAAAAAATTCTGTTGAGCTTATGGCATGAATACTACAATGTAAGTTTGACAAGTCTTCATGCTCAAAAGAAAATTATTCATTCTCATTATATTGGTAAAATATATTATTATAATAAAATGCCCTTAATATAAATTTTCCATTAAGGAAAAATATCCCAAATATGGTCTACCTTTGCATTTTAAGTTCATAAGTAACAGTAACAACAACAATAATAACAAAGTTGTCTCTCCTGCTCTAGAATGTAAGTTTAAAGATAGAGACTGTTTCAATTCTGTTTTTATAAGGTACAAGCTATTAGAACAAAAGTTCACATAGGACGCTGTGTTTACCCATCCACCAAGGTGCCACACTACTTTGATGACCAGGGCTTAAATCCCTAGAATAATAATAAAAAATTACATGATCTTTCTATGGATGTAAATATCTATATATAAATATTCAGATATATAGAGAGAGATATCTATATCTATAGATTAACATCTATGAATATATCTACATCTATATAGATACAGATAGATAGATAGATATAAAAATATTGATATATCTGTAGATATAGGTCTTTATATATCTATAAATAGATATCAAAGATGTGATCTACTTTAATCTATATTGTCTAGATTCTATCTTACCTCCAGATAAACCCATGTTCTCTATTTTTCCACAACTGAATCTGGGTGAAAATGTAGATAGCTAACTCTCTCTATATAGACATGAGCCTGTATATACAGATGTATATAACTATAAATAAATCAGAGAGAGAGAGGGAGGGAGGGGAAGAGAGAGGGAGAGCTCAAACTTTATTCACTAAGGACCAAACAATCTCTTAAATCGGGTCCCAAGAGGCCAGAGATTCTAAGACCTCCCTGACATGTTGGTGAGATTTACAGAGGTCAAGTTCTTTTGAACTTCAAGGCAGATAGAGATTCTTCATTAAATAGATCTTCAAAAGGAGTTTGGGTCACACTCTGATCAGTGTAGGCTGAGCCAAGAACAGTGAGCACTTTTTGGCTTTGTCTCTTTTTCTTCCCTTTTGGCAGAAGTTAACCCCTCAGGTGCAAGCTAAAGTTGGAAAGGGTAGGGGAAATGAATTCATGAAGGGCTGAGAAGCAGCACACTCCCCACCTCTTAACCTGAAGTTCTCTTCCTTTTTGAAGCTAAAAATTGAGGAAGAGATAGGGAGGAAATGTAAAAGGAAGGACAAAGCTTTTAGTAAGAGCTTTCTAGGTGCTGGGCACTATAGTAAACACTGCAAACATTATCTCTTTTGAGAAAATCTCATATAAAATAATTGAAAACTGAGAGAAGTGATCTACTTTAATCTATATTGTCTAGGATCTATAAATCTATCTTACCACTAGATAAACCCATGTTCCCTATTTTTTGATAACTGAATCTGGGTGAAAATGTAACTGAGAATACAAATTTAACATCCTCTACTATTTAAAAAAAAAGTTCTTATATGAATTACATTAGGCCAGCTAAAATGCCTTTTTACTTTGAAAAGCACCTATTATTGTCATATCTATCAAGATTTTTTTCTCCTTCCAAATCTCTGAAAGGAAACTTAAAGCAGAGCCCATCTCTATCTGCAAGCAAATTGATCATTATACTTTTAAGACAATTTTTCTAATATATCATAATTATTTTTGGTATCATGATATTTATACCCCCAACTCATAGTTGAGTAACTTGACATTTATATGTTATTTTGAATTAAATGCACAAACTGATTTAATTCATTTAACTGATTGAAGTAGTGATGTCTGTACAAAAATGAAATATAAAAGATTTAAATAGTTAGTATGATACCATGTAAAGAACATGAGATTTGAAAGCTTAGAACCTGAGTTCCAATTCTGGTTCTGCTGTTTACTATTTGGTTAGTCTTAGATGAATTGATTGATGTCTCTAGGCCTCAATTTTTCTCATGTAAGAAATTCTTCTCAATAAGAAGATTGAACTAGATAACTTCAAAAAGCACCCTTCTACCTCTAAATCCATAATCCTATAATTTATTGAGCAACTTCTTTGTGATAAAGTTACTTTGAGATATATAAAAGGTAAAACATTCAATCAGAACCTCCTAAACAAGTCAGTCAAAACTGGCAAAACAATTTGTGCATGTGAATTGTATATGCTTTTTATTCTTTCTTGTTTGGAAATTGCCACCTTTTTTTCACATTCTGAATATATTTTTAGCTATATAATGTTATAAATTAAATTCATTAAAATTCCAGTATTATATAAAATGATTCCTCAAAATTAAAAAGTTCTTACTTTGAGAATATTTTTTTGGACAACATTTTCTTTCTTTGATTGGAGGTTGGGAGGAGGAAATTCAGTGATTAATATTTCAAATAAATCTGTTTCCTTTAGTCCAAAGGTATTGAATATCAGATCTTCAAATAGTCACCTGGAAACTCAACACATCTCCCCAAATAGCACAGTAACATAAATAATGAATGATCTTGTTAAAGTACAAGGATATTTTTTTTCATCTGTAACTTTTTCAGGCAATTCTAATTTTTCTTAATGTATTAAAAGTTAGATTTGAACTCAGGTCTTCAAAGTCCACTTGCTACTATACTAGCAGTTCCAAACCTTTTTTGGTCTGAAGACCCCTTTATACTCTTAGCAATTATTAAGAAACCCTAAGAAATTTTAATTATATGGGCTATATTTATTTCTTACTTTATTTGAAATTTTAATATTATTTTGAAATTAGTTCTGACCTTGAAAATCTCTGGAAACAGTGTCAAGAACCTCCCAAGGGTCCTTTGACCACACTTTGAGAATGGTTACCTTACACCAGCCTGCTTCGTTTGTTATTTTTAAAATAAGGATGGTAATTTTGAAAGAGTAAACTAGAGGAAAATCCCTTTCATTTATTGACTTATATCTTTGGTACTTTAGAATCCAAAGTCACTTAATTTTTTTAACCACCCATCTTCTTAAAGAAAACTTCTTTCCCATTACTAGCAATACCTTCAGCTTTTTGCAATCATTCAGTTCCTTCTTGCTGTAAGTTGAAGGAAGAATTGCCAACTATTTCTTAGCAGACGATACAGCCTGTCTTGGGAATAATACCACAGCTAAACATCTGGTGAGATCAGGATGGAATCACTTGACCTCCACATGTGGTCTCTGTCAAGCAGATCAACTAAAACTGGAAAGATAGTTAGCAAGCATCTTCACACATTGTTCAGTAGAACCCTAAAGCTCTCCTTTGTGGAAAGAGAAATGAAATTAACTTCATCTGCTTTACCGATCCCAGAGACCAACAAAACCGTCAGGTCCCAACTCTACATGATGAAAGAAATTGCATGCCAAAGCATTACTCAAATGGGTGACCAGAACCTGCAGTGGAAGCAGAGCTGTGAAAATTTGTCTTCTTGCAGATAAGCTTGTCTTTATGCAAAAATAAAGTATATGTACATATATATATATATATGTACATATACACACACAATAGGTGAACCACCTACCTAAATTCTGAGAAGCAGATAGATGTTTCTAAAATGTAGTTTTTCACAGACCGTGTCAAAGAACCAGCGTAAGACTCGTGCTAATTATAAGAGCTAGGTAATGCTTCTAGAGGCTAAAGCCATCTTCAGATTCCACCTTTTACTTATAGTTTTTCAATGAGACATTAAATGACTTTTCCAGGGTCACAACCTTTGGCTTTTAAGGCCCAAAGTATTCTGTTTTTCTCAAGTAAGCCTGCCTGTTTCTTTTGTAAAATCACTACCTAAACACAACAGAAAGCAACATAAAAAATAATGAGTTTACAGAATTTATCTCTAATAAATAAGTTACTAAATCATGTAACTAAAAAAAGAAAAAGAAAAATTCATGCACTAGAAAGGAAAGGATGGCTCAGTAGATTGAGATCCAGGTCTAGAAAGGGGAGGTCCTGGGTTCAAATATGGCCTCAGACACTTCCTAGCTATGTGACCCTGGGCAAGTTACTTAATCCCCATTGCCTATCCCTTTTCACTCTTGACTTAGAACCCATAGATTGTATTGATTCTAATATGGAAGGTAAATATTTTTTAAAAAAGGAAAGGAAAGGAAAAGAAAGGAAAAAAAATATGCCTGGGAGAGATGAAAAAGGAATATATCTTTTACAGAAAGGTCAAGGAAAAAATGGAATCATGTGAGGATGTTGTCTCTGGGTGTTCAAGGTTGTTTCCTTCTTAACTAACTATGGCAAAGAAGAGGATTGCATTGTATTCAGAGGAAGTTGAGACCTCTTGCCAAAACAAACATCCGGAAAAACCCGTATAGTCTACACATCTCAACGCATGTGGAATTATTTGGTGTTACAAAGTGACTTCCTTGAGTGGAAATCGTATGGTAACTAATAATGAGATTTTGCAGAGAAAGGAAATTGCAGCTATTTTAGTCATTTAACATCTCAAATTTGTTTATGGATCGTTTCCTGTCTGACACATTCAGTTGAACAAGTTAGTGTTTGAAGAAGATTATTCATTTTTAACTGGCTTTCGTTTGTGACATTTCACATAGGGTGTTTTTAATAAAAACAAACTGAAAAGTGAATTCACTCCTTCATCACAAAGTAACTTTGTCTTGACATGGAGGAAAGAAAAAGACAAAAACAAAATTGACTGTTTTTTATGGATTCATGCTTCAAGGATTCAAGCTTTGTTTGAACTTCATGCCTAGATCTTAGACATAAAAATGATCAACAGACCATATCATTTTTACCATCTTGATTTACCAATAAAACACTTGAACAGTGAAATGTCTTTTACCCACAGTGAGAAAATGGTATCCAAATATTTTAGAAAGATCTTTTCTTGCTATTCATGTCTTCCCCCCATGTTTTAAAGACTGTGCCTTTAATTTGCTTTAACAAAAAGTCTAAAGACTGTTTGGGGGTTACAAATTTTTTTAAATGCTTTTCTAAGTCCAATTCGTTTTCTCTACTAGTCATCATGCAGGCTTCCTTTTCCTTGTACTCCCTATGACCTTATCTGCCTTCTCAATTGCAGCTGTAACTAGTAATCCTCATTGCAACTTCTGACTTATTTCCATGCAGTATCACATCATCTGGGGTTTGATGTTTTTCTTTCTTTTTTCCCCCTGATGAGGGGTGAAAAGGAAGAGTAGGGATGGAATCATAGAATCTACCCTTTCCTCAAATTCTATGGAAAAGAGCTAATCCTTATAGCTGTAGTAAATATATTATCTAAAATTAACTTCTGGGTCCATTTTTTGTCTGCCTTTTTTTTTTGGTTGTTTTGTTTTAATAAGGGGATGTAGATAAGCAATTTATATAAGCAACTTATAGCCTTAAGTGATTTTCTGAAAAGTTAAGTGATTTGCCCATGGTCTATGTCAAGAGCAGAATTTGGAGTCAGAAGAAAACTGAGTTCAAAGCCAGACCTTTGTCCATATATATACCACACTGCCTCTACTCACCTAGTGTAAGAATCATAGAATTCGTTGTTGTTTCCATCAATTACTGTAGTTTTCATTTGACAGATGTAAAGACTTCAGTTTTATTTTCTCTTGCCTTAACGTTATACATCACTAATAATAACAGTACAGTCCGCTGTCATATGTTCAAGTTAGAAATGGAAAATCCTTGCTGATTTTTTTAACCATACCTTTATTTTCTGACCCACTTATACTGTATAGACCAAAGCTTTCCTCCTTTTAGTTCTGTCTCAGTGACATGCTGAATTTTTTTCTTTTCTTACTAGCACTCACAAATGTCCAAATAACATTTTTTCCAACTTCCCATATTTTTCTAAGAAAAAGCAATCTGTTGTTAGCCCACTAGCATAAAATTTTTTTGAAAGTTTAGAATACCCAAAAGGGAGTGATAAGATGCTCTCTTACCTACCATCTTCATACTTGCCTAATCAGGATCCAGACTGCTAATTTATCTTTGAAAAGTCAGGTATGACTAACTTTGTTTTAACATTCTCCATAGAAAGCTGTATTCTTTGCATGGTCGAGTTGGAGCTAAAAGTGATGTTAAAAGTCATGGAGTCCAGCCCTCTCATTTTCAGATGTAGAAATTGAGACCTAGAGAGATTAAGAAACTGGTCCAAGGTCTAACTGGTTGGAATTGAGAGAGCCAGGATTGGAGCTCAAGTTCTTGAACTCTAAATACAATATTATTTTACATTTTAAACTTGTTGCTTAGCAGAAATAATGCTTGTTGAGATCCTGCACCCAAAATATGTCTCTTCTTCATTTCTACAACTTTTAGATGTTGAGTTATTTAAGGCCAAATCTGCACAGCAGAGAAGTGATGTGTGGGTTTTGCCAGTCAAGGAGCATGGCTGAACTCTAGAGAAAAGCAAATGATTCCATTCAATTTTTTTTCATTAAGCTGCTTCCCAGCATGTTCCTCTAGTTCTTTGGCTTCTGGTCCTGTCTTTTGGGCCCCAGGGCTCTGGGGTAGCTCCTAAATTGAGTCTCTGAAATCCCTCCACACCAGTGTTGTGGACTCCAGCATTTATTGTGCATTTGGGATCTCTGAGTAGAGTGCAGGGCAGTCTGGTTCAGGTATGTAGGGAGAATGCATGGAGGAGAAAGAACTTCCACCCTTGAGGAACTTAACACTTAATAGGAGTGAAGGATGCAAATAGGCAGAAAGGCCTCCCACTCAGGATTTAGGGGGAGGGGAGGATTAAGACAAATGTCCCTCCAGTCCATTCCAGGTGGCTGACACCTCGCACATGGCTGGGTGTGAAATAGCTGTGGTTTAGTCCTGCTGATGGCTTCTTTATTTAAGCTAAGGAACTAGAGCCCATCGTTGGGCCTGTTTTGAAGATTAGGCTTTTGCAAACCTTAAAGCACCATATAAATGTCAGCTAGCAGGATGTTTCTTGAACAATTAAGAGATGCTGTTCTGGCCCCTCTAAAAGAAGAACAGTAGACAAGGAAAGCATAAAAGATAATATTAACATTTATATAGTGCCTACAATGTGCCAAGCACTGTGCTAAGCACTTTACAATTATTATTGCATTTGGGTGCTATTATTATCCCTTTTTTTACAGATGAGGAAACTGAAGCAAAGAAGTTAAGTGATTTGTCCAGGTTTACACAGCTAATAAGTGTCTGAGATGAGATTTGAATTCAGGTCTTGCTGACTCCAGGCCCAGTGCTCTATTCACTCTACCACTTACCTTGGTGAAAGAGATGAAATAATGGAAGTGGCAAACTCCCAGAAGACCCCATTGGAGAAGTTGAGATTAAAGGCAGAAGTAAAAGAGTTAGCCTTTTTTTTGTCAAAGATGGTAGCGAATGTAGATTTTTTTAAAGTGAAATGAAAATATGGTTGTTCTGGGCTTATTCCTCAAAATGGAGATTTCTAGGAAAAGTCAGCCAGTTTGAATGAGAGAGTCCAATTTAAAAAGTCATCCAAGAGTGAAGCAAGCATCCAGGCTAAAGTGATTTCTATAGTCTTGCAGAGAAAGTTCTGTGGAGATAAGTTAGCTGTACAACCTGAGAGTTATGGAGACCAAGCAAGATGGGAGAAAGCAGATATGATATGGAAGTCCTATGAAGAGAAGGTTGAGGTCATTGAGAGCAATGGAATATAAGCTCCTTGAATGCAGGTACTGCTTTTTGTTTGTATCTTCAGCACCTAAAACATTAGGTGTTAAGATACATATTAAAAGCTGTGTAAATGCCTGTTGATTGATCATCAACTAAGTTGATACATAAATCATTGTTTTAAGTATTCTTTACTCAAAGAATTTTAGCACCTCGTCAGAGGTTCTTAATCTAGTGTCCCAGAACTTTTATTTTTAAAAGTATTTAAATTTAAATTTAAATTAAATTAAAAAATTAAATTAAAAAAATTTGATGCCAATGTTTTAATATAATTGATTCCCTTTTATCTTATGGATATCATTTTATGGATTTAAAAACACTATTCTGAGAAAGAGTTCACAGGCTTCTTCAGACTTCCCAAGGGGCCCATGAGAGAACTGACCGAGACATAGGATTTTAGGATTAAGAGCTGGAAGCATCCTAGAGATCAGCTGATCCAATCCTCTCATCTTACATATAAAGAAACTGAGGTTTAGACAAAACTAGTGGCTTTCCCAAGATCATAAAAGTGATAAAAAGCAGAACCAAGAACTTACTTCCTTTCATGGCAAAACAAGTATTCTTCCACTATCCCTCACTGCCTTTCCCCAAGCCTGAATCAAGGTAGACAAGACCCCAGCAAAAGAAGAGAAATGGAGTCTATCCCAACTTCATTTTGAACTTAAAAGCTGCCATGAATCCACTTTCCTGGACTCTATCCTTTTTTTTCCCTACTACTCTTGCTTTGCAAAGTTTTACCCTGCCTCATCTGCACTCCATTGAATACGCATCTGCAAATGAACGTTTATAACTGCCAGTTTCTTCATAACAAGCTCGCTGTTGTTGGGCAGACTCAAACATCCTCTGCAAGCCCAGATCCTAATTAAGGTTTTGATCTTTCACAACAGTACATCGTGCTTTCCACATTTTAAAAATATTCCTTCAGTAATAGTGTAAAGATTTCCCAAAATAACATTGTATCCAGAAATGAATTTGATTGGAAACCTCCTGCATCCTGTGTGGTCCCCCAAAGAAAGAGGGCTGAGGGTGAAGGGTGAATTGTACTTGTCAGATTTAGGTCAAATAAGAACATTTTATCTCAATTATAGGATGGCCATTGTGTTCAGAAAACAAGCAGTCTTGAAGGCAAGTTAGCTCTCTGCTGCTAGGTTACAAGAGAAGAAGCCTTAGAATAATCTCATCAACTCTGACTTCTTATGTTTCTAAACCTAAAAAATCCTAACACTGAGAAACAGCAAATCTTAGCAGAGTGTGGATAGTTAATTACTTTAGATCATATTGGTAGAGCCTGGGTCCTTTTTAAAGGAATCAGTCAGCCATGACAAATGAGTTTCAAGTTCTATTGTTTGGTTATACTCAATTCCAAAAAAAGAAACAAGTCTTTTGTGTAGTTCTTTCTCTTTTTTCCCCCAAGTTTACTTCCCTGATTGACCAAGGTTGACATTAAAGAACCAGTTTAAAAATTTTTAAATCTGTGTCCTGGAATTGAATTAGAATTAAATCCCTCTGAAGACTATGAAAACCAGTAACTAAAAACTTCCTTAACAGAGAATGTTGAAGACGGGTATGGAATATTATACTCAAACAAGAAAACTTTTTAAAGCACATGCTCTTTCAATGCAATTTTGCTATATGGATTTTTCTATATGGATTTTTCTTATATTTTGTAGCTTATCATTCTTTATAAAAACTTTTCCTCCTTCCTAACTTCTTACAGTTGACAGGATCAGAGAATTAAGTTTTATAAAATTGATTAGGTCTTCATTATTAAAATGTTTCATATTTTATTTCCTTCATCTCTTTTTTGATTAGTTTGTGCTTGACAGTTCTGCTTGATCTCTTAAGAATTCTGCCAGAGAGGGGGCAGCTGGGTAACTGAGTAACTCAGTGGATTGAGAGCCAGGACTAGAGACCGGAGGTCCTAGGTTCAAATCTGGCCTCAGACACTTCCTAGCTGTGTGACCCTTGGCAAGTCACTTGACCCCCATTGCCTAGCCCTTACCACTCTTCTGCCTTGGAGCCAATACATAGTATTGTGTGTATTTAAAAAAAAAAGAAAAAAAGAGTTCTGCCAGAGTTCAACATTTAAAACCAACAGCACTTGTAAGGCAACATGGGCTTTCATGGTAGCATGCCATCTAGAAAGAAAACCCATTCCATGGGTAAAGAAGGAAATGATATATCTCTGAGGAATTTGACTGTGCTGGGCTAATGTGTTTTACACACTCTCATGTTTCCAACAAGTGCTAATGGATCTTTATCAGCTATGTGCACCCCCCAAAAAAAGACCCTTCTTGGTTGCCTCCTGTTTCCTTCAGATACTCTGTATGTATCCTGTATGTGCCTAAACCTTGTATTAGCTCCCCCATTGATAATATATTTCTTGAGTACAGAGATTGATTTTAAAAATTAAACCTTTCTTCAAATACGCATAGAAACAATTTTTGACAATTGTTTTCTGACATCTATGATTCAGATTCTCTCCCTCCTTCACCACCATTCCCAAGATAATAAATAGTCTGATATAGATTATGTCAGTGCTTTCATGTAATACATATTACTTATGTCATGCCTAAAGACACATATCACATATGCAATAAAAACCCATAAAGGAAATGTCATGCTTCGTCTGCAATCGGGCTTCCAATAGTTCCTTCTTAGACTATAGATAGAATTTCTTTTTTATCAGCAGCCCCATGGGGTTATCTTGGAACCTGCTTTTGCTAATAAGTGTGGTTCTTTACAGCTGATCATCATATAATATCCCTATTACTTATATACTGTTTTCCTGCTTCTGCTCTCTTAACTTTGCATCAGTTCAAATAAATCTTTCCAGATTTTTCTGAACTCATCTTGTTCATCATTAATAATGGCACAATAGTTTTTATATTACAACCACATAACAGCTTTCTCAGCCTTTTATGGGCACTCCCTTCAGTCTCTAGTTCCTAGCCACTACAAAAAGAGCTACTCAAAATGTTTCTTTTTCCTCTATTTCTGACTTCTTTGGGTTATAGACCTAGTAGTAGTATAGTTAGGTCAAAGGATATACATATTTTATGGTCCTTTGGACAGAGTTCTATATTGCTTCCCAGAATGATCCTATGAGTTCACAGTCCCATCAACATTGCATTAGTGTCCCAGTTTTCCCACATCCCCTCCAACATTTATCATTTTTCTTTTTGGTCTTATTATCCATTCTGATAGGTATGAGATGATATCTTTGAGTTATTTTAAATTTGCTTTTCTCTAATCAATAGTAATTTGGAGCATTTTTTCATATTACTATAAATAATTTTTTAGAGGGAAGAGAAGGTACAGAGACCCATCTACCAAATTGCCCTCCAAAAAACAATTATATAATTCCTCAGAACAAATTCTGGAGTAGCATAACCCACAAAAAGACATGATGAAGTAATTTTTCAGCCCAAAACAACTTAGAAAGTAGACATGAGAGATCTAGTGCACCAGGGTTGAGATAGAGCACAGTGTGCTGGGGTATACCCATCAAGGCAGCAGGACTTGGGCACAACTTAGGCAGAAGCTGAGACTTCCAGAACTCTCAACTACAAATGATAAGGGGGTGGGGGGTAACATAACTGCTAAGATTGATTAAAAGGGTCCCTTTGCTGGTTCTGGGTACAAGACTCTTGTCATATTGCCCATAGGCAGAACCAGGTTGCAGTTCTGAGACCCAATCACAGGGTGGAGAAGAGCACCAGTATCCAGCACTTTCATCCATAGGGAAGCAGGGAACCTTTGATACAGTTCCAAAGAGTAAAAAAAAAAATGCTTGGGATTACTCACAGACCATAGCATAGGAGAGTATTATCCATATCTCTACTTACTTTATACCACCTTGGAACTGAAAGCAGATAGATCCCCAGTGCCAGCCCTGAAGACAACACAAAGAACCTGAAGCTTGGAACAATATTCCCTTCACCACAGTTACAGAGCCCAACTTTTAACAGTTTTTTAAACTAAAAGAAAATAAAAGGGCAGGAAAATGAGTAAACAACAAAGAAAAGAGACTCAGTGTTGAATATTAGTTGGTGACAGGATTAACTCAGACTCAGAAGAACACAATAAAATCAGTACTGCTGCATCCAAATTCTCCAAGAAAAATATGAATTTCTCATAAGCCCAAAAAGAATTAATGGAGGAGTTCAAAAAGAATTTTTTAAATGAAATAAGAGAGGTAGAAAGAAAACTTAGGGAAAGAAATGAGAAAGATATAGGAAAATCATGAAAAAAAAGTAAACTGCTGATAAAGGAGGCACAAAAATACTAAAGAAATTAGTATCTTAAAAAATAGAATAGCCCAGTTGGTAGAAGAGGTACAAAAATCAAAAGAAAAGAAAATTTTCTTTAAAAAGCTGAATTGGCTAACTGGAAAAAATATACAAAAATGCACAGAGTAGAAAAACTTCTTGAAGGACAGAATTGGCCCTTTGGAAATAAAAGTACAAAAATTCACTCAGGAAAAGAACTCTTTACAAAGTAGAATTGGTCAAATGGAAAAGGAGGTATATAAAAGCTCACTCAAGAAAATCATGTCTTAAAAATCAGAACTGGGCAAATGTCTATCAATAGTTTTAATTTCTTCATCTGGGAACCACTTATTTATATCCTTTGACCCCTGGAAATGTTCATATCCATTAAGTTTTAGAGAATGCGGACTAATTTAGTCTGTTGATGTTGCCGTGTGTATCTATGTGTGTGCTACTTCCTTTGTTTCTTTAACACAATATAGTGCCTGGCACATAGTAAGCAATGAATAAATGCTTGTTGACCAACTGAACTGACAACAGGGGAAAATAGATGATTATCATCCCTAAGTCTAGGAAGAATTTGAAGAAAAGCAGTTAGAAAATGGGATGGTAAAGTTTAGTATATTTGTTAGGTACTTCTGAAGTTTCTCACCTAATTTTTACTAAACTAAATTATTAAACTTTCTTTAGGGAATAGCAGAAGCCTTGTCTGGGCTTAAAAAAAAAACAACCACCTCTTATTGAGCAAATAACCATTTTGATTGTGGTTTGTGTTGATTTGCAAGGTATTCTGTACTTGAATATTTACAAAAAATAAAGATTCATGCAAATAATTCTTGATTTCTTAAGGAAATATATTTATCTTTATAGTACAAATTCAGATATTAAGCACCCATTGCATATAAAATGCCATGTGTCCCAAAAGAGCCAACTACCTATGTCTTTCAGATATCTCTTTTAAAAAATGCATCCATATATACACATACATATACTATATATACATACATACATACATAATTGTATGTATTTCTGTGTGTGTGTATTCATCTCTATTCTTAACTCCCATCCACTCACTTTCCTTGGCCAAAGAAGAAAAAACAAGAAACACAAATGCACAAATTCAATTGAATGATCAAATGCCATTTTAGAGAAAAAAACCATCATGTCACAGAGTCTCTTTTCGGTTCCTTAACTATTTATTTGTCTTGTAAGCAGGGCCTGGATAACATGTTTCTCCTCGTAGTAGAAGCAGCTTGGTGTAGGAGATAGAATATTAAGCTTAAAGTCAAAAAGACCTGAATTTTGTTACGATTAAAATTCTCTGGAGACAATATCTTAATTTTATAATTATTTATTAAATAGCAAAAAATGGACCAGAGAAAGAGAGAGAGAAGTATGACCCATGTGGCCAGCTGCCTCTTCAGAGTACAGGTTGAACAAGTTGACAAGTCAGACCCCATGCCCTCTGGAGTCTCTGGTTCCAGGAAGAAAGGACAACTTTCTGACCCGTCCTTCAGCTGATGCTCTTCTCTTCATGATGTCCCTTTCCTGGGCCTCTCTGATTGGAGGTCTCAGATCTCAATCAGGATAAGAGGCGGGTCTTCTGGACAACAGGAACCACATGGTGCATATCACATGTGTTTCCCAATATGGTGGCTAGATAACTGACTCCATTACCTAAGAGAATTCTTGTTTACAGAAAACAAAGAATTCAATTTCCACCCTGCCAGTCTTTATTCAAAACAGAAGATGTAGACAAAAGGAGGGAGAACTCTACCTTTGGCCTCAAGGCCGTGAAACATGTTCAGCCCTAAAACCAAATGTTGGCTTTTTTTAGCTTTAAAATCCAAAGGTTGCTTTGGGGAGGCCAAAAAGTAGTACAAATTAATATTAACTTTCCACAGTTTGAAACCTATCTCAGATGTTTTTTATCTTTGTGATCCTGGGCATATCACTTTGTCACTATTTCCTCATCTCATAATAGACCTACCTCTCCTGGTTGTCCTGAGTAATAAATGATGTATACATATATATACTTTTAAAATCTTAAAGTGCTTTATAAATATTAAATATATTAAATATATGTAATTATATATAATAAAAATATGTAAAATAATAAATATATTAGAAAAATATAAATATTTTTTCATTATTATGATTAGAAATAGTACAGATTTGGCAGAAAGTAAGTGCCTGACGTGTTATTTTCATTCATTCATTGCAAAGTAAGCTAGACTTAGAGTCAAAGAGCACAAATTTAGACCGAGCTCTCTCTTCCCTGTGGGACCTTAGATAAATTATTTAACTTTCCAGGGGCTCATATATAAAATGGAACCCCTTTCAACTCTCAGGTATGATCCTGGGACTTCCAAGGTCCTTTTTAACTCCAATTTATGATCCTAAAGTCATATGCTTCACCCATAATAATAGCTAATACCCCTCCCCCCTAAAATTATTTAAGCACCTACTCTGTGCAAGGTACCATAGTAGTAACTGAAAACAATCCTATTCTTATGGAGTGTGCAGTCTAAATGGAAGGACATTTGAGTGAATATTTATAATGATACAAAAGACAGTTAAATAAGTACAAAGAAGAGATCTATGCAAAGAGCTATGAGAAATTTGAATAGGGAGAACTCACTTCTCCCTGTGGGAAAGGAAGGGGAAATAGCAAAAGGAAGCTTCATGGAGGATATGTTGCTTGATTTGGCCCTGAAAAGAAGGGAAAGCTTTAGATTATAATAGGGACCAATGTAGGAAGGCATCATGGGAAGGGCATAAGCCAGAGGTGTGAAGAAAACAAGGTAGAGAGTAGCCGAATTGTGCCTGGATCATAGACTATCTGACAAGGTTACTCATATGAAGTGAAGTTAGACAGGTAGATGAACTTCTCTCTGCCTCCAAGAATCCCTGTAGCTTCCTTCAAGAGTCAGCTCACATGGCATCTGCAGGAGGGGACACTTTTCTTGATGCCTCTGATTATGGAGGTTCATTCTCTCTCCTTCATTTTGGAATTATCATCTATAAATATTACTCTGTTTCTATATTCTACCCCTCCATTAAGGGTAGAAGGTTAGTCCATGAGGCTGGGGACTGTTTTGTTTTATTTCTCAATTTGGTTTCTTTTAATTATCTTTGTATCCCCATCACTTAGGACAGCACCTTGAACATTAGCAGTCACTTAATAAATGCTTTATGAATTGAATTGAGCTGGAGAGAGGGGGTAGTGAATACCAAGGTCATAAATTTACATTTTATTCGATAGGAATGAATATAAATGAATTTGATGTAAAGTCAAGTTGAGGATCCTAGGTTTAGAATTTGAAGGTACCTTAGAGATCATCCAAGCCTTTATGTAATAAAGAAGGAGATGAAGATCTAGAGCCCAGGAAATTGGCCAGGCTCAAGGGTAGTAAGTAATAGAGGCAGCTTTGAACTCAGATCTTTCCACGCCAGTCCCAATGCTTTTCCCAACTGAATCATATCCTTCCCAAACTTTAGATTATGGGACTGATTGACTGTTTCTTGGACTAAGAATGTCCCTGAAAATAATCTCATTCCATATTACTGCACAAAGAACTTTTTTTCTTCTTCTTCTTCAGCCTCTCTGGCTCCTCCAGTAATCCATTCAAAGATATACACACCATGAAACCTAGGGCAGGGGGGAAATGCATTCTTCCTCCACACACATACACACACACACCATCCCCAGAAGGTCTTCCTTTGACCAGAGGGATTATTTCCTGCAATGGGGGAGGGGAGCGAGCTAAAGAAGATATTTTACTAGCCTCCTTTGAGGATCACTATTTTTGCTGATGAAGGCAATTCAATTCTGATGTTTCTTCATGCTGTGTTATTAGCTAAAATTCTTTCTTTAAGCCAAAAAGCTTTTCTCTTCACTTTAGTTCTGGAGATGAGGAATATTGCCATAGATTCTATAGTTACAAATGCTTCTGGTTCTGTGTCCTAAAAATGCGCAGTAAGTGTTCACTGCTACAACATTTGGAGGTTTTTTTGTTATTGTTGTTTTTTCTTCTCCTTTTGGCTCTACACACACATATGTCAAATACTTGGGGACTTTGGCTATGTGTGTATTTCCACATAAGAATTTTAAAGAGCAGATTTTTTTCCATAAAATTGTGAATTATGAAATGTCCATGGCAGTTGCTTATACAAATATTTCCAGTTCGCGTCTGTTATAACAGGAAAAATGGTTTTTAGAAATTCCTCATTTAAAAAGGCAAAGCACATGATGAATGTTCCTTGTTAGTGCATTTTGTTCTTAAATCAGGTAGAAAGAAATTGCTTAAACAGCAACTTTTGTTTCTTCTCATAACTTTCCATGAAGCGTGCCCAGTGTTATTCTTTCTGGAATCACCAAAGATGGCAGTGATAGGGTTTGTTTTCACTGGCACACCTGGAAGGAGGAGGCTTTAGGCTTTTAGCAAATGAAATGTAACATAAACAACCAAATGAAGTGACTTAGTTGACCTCAGGGATTAGTCAAAATTTGGGTGGACTCCTCTAAGCCCTTCCTGGGAACTGTAAAATAAAATAAAACATAGGACAAAAAAAAAACCCTCAGCTAACAAAGACTTTTCTTACTATAGACACCCAGTGGTCCTATCTCTTTCAGAGTTCTGTGATTCTGTTTCTCTTATTTCTGGAATGTTCCCAAAGTGCACAAATGATTAGGTATGTTGCTTGCATAATGAAATATGTCTTTATTCCACTGTCCACTAATTTTGAAGCCTGAATTTTCTGGATTCAGGATTTAAGTACTTGCAAGTGAAGATAAATGATTCAATAATAAGTAAGAAGTGTGTAGAGAGGACCCAGAGAACACCGAAGCAGTGGGAGACTGATGAGCCTTGTTCTCCTTGTCCTTGAAAGCAAAATGAGGACCAATTACATTAACATTACCAGGTCAACATTTCCATTCAATAAAAAAGAACAACTTCTGCACAATGAAAAATGCCAGCAAGTGGAATGGGCTGCTTCCAAAGGTGGTGAATTCCCCCCTTCCAGGAAAGCAAAGGCTGAATGACTATCCATGAGGGATGTCATTGTGGGAGTTCTCCTTCAGGGATGATTTGGGCTACCCTTAGATGCCTTCCAACTTTGAGAGTCTATGATTCTACTTAAATTCTAGTAAAACTGACACTGAAATCAAATGAATGTTTGTTTTCATAAAATCAATAACATTTTGTATTAATTGAGGCAACTACTTAATATAGTACATAGAACCTTAGACCTGGAGTTAGGAAGGTCTGAGTTCAAATCCACCTCAAATATTTACCAGGTCTCAGTTTCTTTATCTATAAAATGGGGATCAAAATAGCACTTACCTCCCAATATAGTAGTGAGGATCAAATGATATAATATTTGTAAAACATTTTGAAAACCTTAAGACTTTTAAGTGCTAGCTATTATTTTATTTAAATACATATAAATTTATATATTATCAGTTACATATAACTATATATAAGCTATATATATGTAGTGGCTGTTATTATTTTATTTCTTAGACTACTGCTATAAAAGGGAATCTTATTTGTTAAGTGTGAATTAAGACAGATCTTGACAAAGTTTGGTCAGCTCACTTTCTATTATGAGGAGGCAACCTCTTATCTTATTTGAAAATTTAAACAATTTTAAATATTCATTTGAATTAGACCTAAAGACATATTGTCAAGCATTTCCATATGCAAAGAAAAAGATTTTCTATCAATAAAATACAAACCTCTTATAGGTTTGGTTTAGTTTACTTTTCTTCATATCCCTTCCTTCCCCTCCCCACATTATAGAAAATATCATCCAGGAGACCAACATGTTCATACACATTTAGTCTTTTATGTTTTCACCTTTCAGTTCTCACTGACTGGAGATAACATTTTTGATTTTTTTCTTTCAGTATTAATTCTGTGTATAATGTTCCCATGGTTCTGCTTATTTCATTGTTTATTATTCCGTGTAGTTCATTCCAAGTTTTTTTAATTAGCCTATTTATTGCTTCTTATGGTATTCCATCACAATCATATGCCACAATTTGTTTACCCATTCTCATATTGATTGGATCCCCTCAATTTCTAATTCTTTGCCAGCACAAAGAGAGCCGCTTCTATAAATATTTTAGAACATATGGGTTCTTTCCCTTCTTCCTGTCCTCCTTGAGAAATGGACCCAGCAATAGTATTGGGTCTAAGAGTATACATATTTTTTTAACACTGGGTATAATTCCAAATTGCTTTCCAAAATGGTTGGATCAGTTCACAGCTCCACCAACAGTGTATTAGTGTCCCATTTTCAAACGGCCTCTTTTTAAAAATACTTGTTAGCTTGGAAGGAAAATGAGCCTGGAAGGATAGAATTGAGTAATCATATTACATAAACATATAAACATCGTATTTTTTTTTAATTTTGGAAAACAAGGAGGAGAACACTGAGACCATCAGACAGATGTGAACACAATACTAAAGCATAATGTTGAATTCTCTATTAGATTATAAGTTCCACATGGGCAGAAATAATGTCATATCTAATAAATTTTTCATTGTTCATTTCCATTACCCTGAACTCATAGTTGCTTATTGCTTAAATGAATGATTGAATGAATGAATGAATGAATGAATGAATGAATGAATGAATGAATGGAGTGAAGTAGTAATAAAAATTAAGGGAAACGAAGGGGACATGTCAGCATCTACTCAAATAAATGTTGTGTACACAAGTACTACATTCACATTACCTTTGCTTACTCTGTATGTATCTTGTGTGTACTAAGTTATTTACATGTTGCTTCCCTAATTAGAATGTGAGCACAATTTTTGTCTTTTTTTATATCCCCAGAACTTAGCAGAGTGCCTGGAACATACTAAGTTTTTAATAATGCTTATTGGCTAAGTAATATAGCAAATTGAAGACAATAAACATAAGCTAGATCCCAGATTTACTGAAAAAAGTAACTGTGTGACTGCTTTTGTATTCATTCCCTTTTCCTCCCATTTGCTGTCTTTTTTGAGTATCCCTCATCATTTCTCTTTAAACAACTCCGTTTTTTTTGTTTGTTTTGTTTTTTTACTCTTCTTTAGAACTGTGCCTCTTGGTGTCTTCTGGATTTCACTTTCTATTTCTCTTGAGCTGACTTTATACTCCAGTAGTGTTGATCATGAGATCCTGCTTATACTTTCTTTGACTCCTTTACCTTCAACTCTCCTCAGATCTAGACAATGCCCACCTCTTTCTTATATTCTAAAGTGGAGCCATCACTTCTTCCCAAGGTTCGCATTATTTCTGCTTCAACAACCAGTTTCTCCTTGTTGATAAGATTCAAATACAGAATAACAATTTGTGTCATTGCTTACACTCCTTTTTGATGGATGACATTATTAAAGCAAGCCAAAGATTTATTGCTTTGTTGTCTTCAACAGGAACACCTACAGCAGATGCCTAGATAATTGAAGTCCCTCCATCACTACTGTATCCTGTCTCTGTATTTATTTTAGGGTGTTTCATGACCTGCTTCTTCTTTTATGAACTGTTTCTTCCTTCTGTTTAAGTAGACTCTCTCAACTACTCTTCATTGATTATCTACCAAGTGTTTCCCATTGTCCTTTTCCTGCTTTGGTTCCAGGATTTCCTCATGTTAGTAGATCTTCTTAATATATAGTGTTGGGCCACTCATCCATTTTCCTTTTAATCTATTCTGTTACTTTGGAATATCCCTCCACAGCCTTATTATAGTCATCTCTTACAATTAAAATTATCTCAAGAGACTGCTTTTTGGGTAAGAAGATAAGTTTATTGATTGTATTCTGTTTATTGGTTAGGCCAGCATATAGGTCTCCATGGCTCTTTTGTTACCAGAGGTTAACCAGAACTGAGCTAAGCTGCCTGATAAATAGATTTTTAGGAGCTCATTATTCAGCCATTCTCTTGGCCATTCCAAGACATCTTTAATTGGTGATAGCTAATTAAGAGGTGGTCCATCAACCCCTCCACCCATCCCCATCCCCACGGGTGAAAAATCACATCCACAGGAAAAGAACCTTTGTTTCTTTCTTTTATTAACCAAATTCTGTAAAAAAAAGGAAGACATTCTTTGAGATTTCCAAGGACAAAGAAAATGAAAAAAGTAACAGATCTCTGACACAGATCCCAGACACAGGAATACATAGTAATTATTCCCAATAAATTGTAATTAATACAGTATATGAAAAATAAATTCTCACATTCATAGTCATGAATGACACTAGAAATCTCCTTGTGTTACAGTCTGTATTTTACCTTGCTTAATTGCTAGAGACTGTATTTATGTCCAGACATATGAGATAGTGGATTTTATTGTGGGTTTCCTTTTGGTTTTTTTTTTCTCCTTTGAATTTATTCACAGGATAGGTAGGTGCACAGGTAAGCCTGAAGTCAAGAAGACCTGAATTCAGATATGACTTTGGACACTTATTTGAAGTCTGTCCTTTCACAAGTCATGTATATAATCTGTTTGCCCTAGTTTCTTTGTCTGTAAAATTGGGATAATAATAGCACTTACCTCACAGGGTTGTTACAAGGATCAAATGAGATAATATTTGTAAAGTACTTAAAACAGTGCCTAGCACATAGTAGGTACTTATAAATGAAAGCTAGCAGCGGCATTATCAGCTCTTCTGTTGTTATCTTTCCACTTTATAGCTACAGAGCACAGTGTACCTTGTACCTAGTTTCAGGCAGACTTCAGTTAACAATTGTCTTCAAGGTACCTATTAGCCCTGTGACCCATGACCAAGTCATTAAACTTCTCAATGCTTCACATATCTCTCTAGACCAGTGGTTCTCAACCTTTCTAATGCCGTGACCCCGCAATACAGTTCCTCCTGTTGCAGTGACCCCAAACCAAAAAATTATTTTGGTGGCTACTTCAAAACTGTACTTTTGCTACAGTTATCATTCGGAATGTAAATACCTGATATGCATTATGTATTCTCATTGCTACAAATTGAGAGGTTGAGAACCTCTGCTCTAGACCTCAATCATGAGGGAGTTCCTTACCAAGAGTGATCTGCACCATTGAAATCCCAGATCCAAGAAACAAAGAACCAACTGCTATTCTACAGAATCAACTTCAAGCAAACCCTGATAGATTGTCACCTCCCCAATATAAACCCAACTTGACTTCTTCCTTCTTTGTTTTTTCTAGGTATCACAAGCATCACAGAACGAATTACAGAAGAAAAAGAGACGTGCCCCAGCACCACCAACACCACCGCCGCCACCATCAACTCCCCTCATCCCAAACAGGACAGATGATAAGGAAGAGAATAGGAAGAGCACAATGGGTGAGAAACACCATTCTTCTTTTGGTTTATGCATGTGCCATGGTGTGTTGGCTTGCTTTAGTTTCTAGGCTTGACATTAACAAAGAAAATAGACTTGTTCTAGAGTTGTGTCATAATGTGGAAAAATATTTATTCTGAAGAAAGAAAGTCTGGAAATAAAAGCATTTGTTAGTTGATGCCATCCATGCCTGATGGCAGTTATGGGGGTACAGGAAAACTTTGTAGCTAAACAATATCCAGAGGGTAGAAGAAGTAGGACAAAAGTGAGAGGAAGTCAGGAAGGAATAGTATAAGTTTGTGTTGTGTGAGAGCGATTGTATATCCATGCTTTTGGCACCTTGGAAGTGTTTTTAAAGGACATCTGTGCTGAAAATAAAATATTTTTTTTAGGACCATGATATTTGTATATCATTTGTCCGTGTTCAGAACTGTTTGCTCTCGATAAAACAAATCCTCCTTGAAGCTAATCTCCATTTATGAACTCTTTATGTGTAGAGGCTCTGAAATGCTTCAAGGGGGAGGGGGAAGAATAGAAGAAAATTAAATTTTAAGCAACTTTTCTACAACAAAAGGTTCCCTGATTCAAGAATACAAATATTTAAAAATTATACAGTAAGGGGATTTCAAAAAATGAACTGTATAAGAATGCAGACTTGCTGCTAAATAGTATTTAAAAGTTAGCAATGAAGAAATACCCATGTCCATCGGAGCCCATTATCTCAATTAATAATATGCCTGAATATGCTCAGTCATACGTATCTTTGATGATGTGTATCTCATGGCACATCTAAGACAGTAGCTGCTTCTATGAGGGAATTCCCCACTATGTCTCCTAATGGGAATCTGATACTTTTATAAGAACTGCTTGATTCAGTTCATGATCTGGGGAGTTCATTATCCTGAGAAATAACTTAAGTCCATATTTTATATAAATACACCTTTTTTCTTTCCTTAGGGAAAATCCTATCCACACAACACCAAAATAAGACTTTTTTCCCAATCCCACAATAAGACATGCCCTACCCTCAACCATTATATCTGTCAAACATCTGCATTCAAAAATTTATCTCTTAGGCTTATAAGAAATCACTTTTGTCCTATCATACACTTGTTCTTATGAACCAAATATCCATTGTTTTCTCATTCTGTCTAAAATGGAAAAAAAGACCTCAGAAGTGTGGGTTTAAGAATTTTGCCTCTATATCTGATACCCCTTGTTAGAAGCACATGTAACAACAACATGGATCAACATGAATTTGATCTAGTCAGTCCTAAATCTGGACTAAAACTATCCCATTTCAGGAGAGGAGAGGCACCCAGTAGTCCAAGAGGAGGTTTCAGTCCAGTGTCTGCCTCTTCTCTTCTCTGTCTGTTCTTCTTCCTCGTTTTCTAACTCTTCTCCTTCCTTTCTCCCTCTTTTCTGTCTCTTCCTTTACCTCTCCTTCCTCCCTCTCTCTCATTCTTCCTTCCTTTTGCCCTCTTCCTCTCCTTTTTTCTTCTCCCTTTTTCTCTCCTTGCCTCATCTTCCTTTCTTCTCTTCCTTCTTGCTCTCCTCCCTCTCTCCCACTCCCTCCCAAAAAACATACACATGTAATATTTCTTCCACTGAGCAAATCATACCTTCTCCTTTTTCAGAAGACAAACCCATGTTCCCATATCTGAACTGCTCCTCAGACTTCTCCTAGCTTGGTAGTTCTCCCTGCTCTGATATAACTTTTTTTGGGCTCACTTCCAAGCCATAATCAAGCAATGGAACTAGACTTTATATATTACTCTTATATATACACCCATTCAAACACACATATATTCATACCCCCAGCCAAGTTGTCCTTTAAGTTCAGGTACTATATATGAGTGTAAGTAAACAAGCTACACTGATGCCATTAAGTATGGAGTGATATATTAGAGAAAAGAAGAAAAATCTCTGCAGTTTCTGAGAACACATTTTAAATTTGTAGCCACTAAGATGGGGAAAAGTCATTTTTACTTTTTTTTTAAGTAATTGAATTTTTTCCCTATAAAGATGGTCAAAATTATAGGCAAACTAGATCAGCTGATTAATTAAGTTTGAATTGTCCCCCCTACATTTCTTTATATGTAGAAATAATTTACTTTAAACCATGAACCAATAAATGTTAGTATTTGGCCAGCCTATGCTTGGCTTCTTTTCTGTATATCTTTTTAAAGTTCATGAACCACAAAGCACCAAAGCTGATTTTTTTGTGTGTGACTTTAGAAAGCAATCTCATTACTTTATCAACACATTTTATGCATGTGAAGATTATTAATATGCATATGTTATGGCCTAGGAAATTATATCTGTCAAAATGAATTTTATCTTATTTAAGAAAGAATTGACTTGGCATGAGCAAAATGAAACCAAAGTGCATTATTCATTTAGATTTTTTAAAAGCCAACCTCTAATTTGACATGGTTTCATCCCAGTCTATCTGGAAAATATCCTGACACAATTAGAGAATTTGCTTAAAGATAAAAACTCAGAAGTAAAAGATCAGTAATATAGGCCCTTCTTCAAATATAGTAGGGCTCAGAGTGGAATCAGTAATATTATTTAATATTATTAGTAAATTATTTGGAAGAATGGGTACTCCGTAAAACCTCCAGTTAGCCAGTAACACTAGAATTTTTTAAGTCAGTAAACTGTGGCTTTGTGAGACTTAAGTGCCTTTCCTTGTGTCACACATGTTACTAATAATAGAATCTCTTCAATGGTTTTAGTGAATCAGAACCCTGGTGTCCTGATCCTTTATATTGATCTTCCCATTAGATTATACAGCCTCTCTGTCATCCATTTGAGCCTTGAATGAGACAGCTATAGAACAAATATTAAATACTCTGTGAGAGGTAGTGTGGTACAGTGGGTAGAAAGCCAGCCATGGAACCTGAGTTAAAGTTCTACCTCTGGCATATATACAGTCCTGGCTATTTGATCCCAAATAAGACCTTTAATCTTGGTGCTTTAGGCAAACCTCAAGATTTCTGAGTTGCAGCAAAGGTCTCAAACTGCCTTGATAGAATTTCCCTTAGGGAGTTCCTTATACCACTGAAATCACATGTTTCCATCCCTCTCAATATAATAGTAGTAAATGTAAAATTCTTCACTCTAAGAAGTGACTGGGTACAGGAAGGTTTAAATAAATACACAGATGATCAATCCATAATATTTTACGAGTAGATTTTTTTAAGTGACACAACTACATTCATTCGTTCAGTGACTGTCAAGTGCTAAGACATTCACTGTTCAACTGAAATTAGTAGATCCTTTAACTCAGTGAATGGAATAATCCATATAAAGCATTTTATAGGCTTTAAAGTGCTATCCAAGTGTCAGTTACTATTACTTTATACATAAGCATTTAGTTGTTTTGTAAGCCCAGAATTTTTATTTTCATCTGCACTTCCAAAAACCATGTCTACCAAACTATCGAATGTAGTTGGATATTGTTTCATTTGAGCCATAACATATCCATCCTTATGTAAAAAAGGTACAAAGTGCATGTGCAATTGGATTGAGTATGAGAGAGAGAGAGAGAGAGAGAGAGAGAGAGAGAGAGAGAGAGAGAGAGAGAGAGAGAGAGAGAGAGAGAGAGAGATTGAGAGAGAGATTGAGGGGGGGACAGGAGTTATGATCATATATCCTAGATTTCTTTTTGTAAGGAAAGGTGTCTCTCAGCTGAAACTCTGGAAGTAACTAGCCGATTGATTCCATATAGGTGTTGGACGGCAGGTGCCACAGAAGCCTCCTAGAGGCTCTCCTCGAGGTCCACCCCAGTTAGTGCTTCCCCCACCCCCACCCTACCCTCCTCCAGATACAGATATTGTGGATTCTCCAGGGTTTCACAGTGAAGCAGATGGGACAGAATCCTCAGAACTGGGAACCAAACGTAGGTGTTTTATTTAAACTCTGTCTTTACTGTTCATTTCTCTGATGAACTTCTTATGGAAGAGTTTCCAGACTTCCCATTCTGCTCTTCGGACATACATGTTTTTCCTTTCCAGCCTCTCTCCTTAAATGAACAATGCAATATGTTGGTTTTTTAACATGGAATGTGCTATGGATGAAATACTGGAGCATGCGGAGACATAATTAACTTGTCTGTGGTTAGAATTTAAGCCAGAGTGATACTTTTGTGGCCAAGGACAGTCAGTGAGGATGCCATGTTGCTCTCATTAGAGATGTCTTTAAAACATCCTCACTGATAGCATAACGCATTAAATGCACATGGGCTTTGTTGTATTTGGAGGCTAAGCATGGCAACCAGATAACTTGTAGGGTTTTACAAATTGAGAATGTTAAGAGCACAATGGCTAATGTCTTTTCTACCCAGAACTGTTGAATAGCTGGCTGCCAGACTTGAATGGAAGACACCTCCCCCCCATAGCATATAATAACAACTAGAGAGAAATTGCAACTTTTGATGCAAGAATATTATCCTTTTATTTTGAAACAAAAATTTGTATCATATTCTAGTGTCTTTGAGTCACAGATTTAAGACTACACTGTGTCAGTTATAGCTTGTACCTTCAAAGTATTCTTAAGTTCTAGTCCTTCTAATGTCAACAGCTTTCCTTCTGAAGAAGGAAACAGAAGCCTATCAGTTAGGCCAGGGTACTTATCGCCAGGAAGAAACTTTCAATTCTTCTCCTTGTCTTAATCATCCCTCAGTGCCCAAGAAGTTGAAATTGGACTGTCTGATCGTTGTCACTAATGTCATAGTTTAATAAATACCATAAGATAATGGAAAATTGCCCAGGTCAAGCACCTGCTTGCCTTTGTCTCTTTTCAAGTGTGAGTCAACATGTGGCGATATTATGTTCTAATGCAAAATCATCTTGGGATATGTAAGAATAGACATTTGCAGCATTCTCTCCTCTTACTTTAATTTAGCCTTTGTTAACCCTTTACTGAATAAAGTACAGTTCAATTGACCGCAATTGGACTATATAGTTAACCCAAGGATGTTGTTTATATTGTTGTTAATTCATTTCAATTGTGTCCAATTCTTTGTGACCCCATTTGGGGTTTTCTTGGCAAAGATACTAAAATGGTTTGCCATTTCCTTCTCCAGCTCATCTTAGAGATAAGGAAACTGAGGCAAACAGTATTAAGTACCTTGCCCAGGATCACACAGCTAATAAATGAGACCAGACTTGAACTCAGGAAGATGAATGTTCCTGACTATAGCTGGCACTCTGTCCACCACTTTGCTGAACTGCTGTTGTTCAGTTCTCTACAAAAAGATATGCAAACCCCTTCCCCACCTCAGTTTCCATTCTCAAGGTTTGCTATCCTGAAGGTTAAGAAACTTTTCCCCCCATGAAACACAGCCTTCTGAACATAGTTAAGCCTGTTTCACAAATCATTTCTGACTTCTTTACAGTTAATAAATAGCCCACTGATAATCTCTGACTGAAAGACTTTCATGTGATAGCTCAAAGTTATTTAGCTTTCTAGTTTATAAGTTTGGAATCTCATTTGGTCCTCACAACGACCTGGGAGTCCCATTTTAGAGATGAGGAAACTCATATTCCAATGAGACTAAGTAGCTAACAAAGGAAAGGGCATTGAATTTGGAGGAAGAAAATGAGATTCAAATCCCCCTGTTTGCTATTATTGTTGGCCTCTGCCAAGTTCTTAATCTCCCTAGACTTTAGTTCCTTCATGTTTTTTTCAGATGGATTAGATGATCTCTTAAGATTTCTTCTAGCTCTAGATCCTTTAGTTCTGTGATATTCCCAAAGTCACACAGCTATTAGGAGCCAGATCCATGAAAGGGACCTAAGCCCTTTAATAGTCTAATGAGACAGTTAGGATGTACCTAGAAAACATGATAAATTGAGATTCCTTTCTTCATTACTCATAAAATATTATTTTCAATCCTTAAAACACTTTTGTTTCTTTTATTTCTGAGAAAGAAAGTGTTCTTGCTGAAATTATGATGTATAAGATGGCAGGTATGGAGCCACAGGCTGCTAGGATCTGGGAGGGCTACCTTGAAAGAAACTTTCATTCTTTAGGGAAGATATAAGAGATATCCCCAGAAAAAAAATTCTCTTACCTCTTGAGCTTGTGTAGTGTGGGGGATAGAGAATATCTTTGCCAGTAAAAGAGGTCCATTTCTGAGTCAAAGCCAGGATTATGGAACAAAAGAAAGGAGGCCCTTCAGTTTCTTTATTTTAATGGTTTAATTCCTCCTTCCCCAACCTCTTTTTGACCCTTTCTACGTGTTTTATTTCATTTCATTTGTGTACCTTCTACAATCATCCTTCTGATATCCTTCTCTAAAACTTTCCAAATGGCTTTTCTCTTAACACTTCATGTCAGAAACTCAGATTCAGAAAGGACCAAAGAAAACTTGTATCACTAAACTTGAACAGTAATCTCCTCTACACCAACCCTGCATTGTGATCATCCAGCCTCTGTATCAGCACACTCCATTTTCTAAATCAATCCTTTTCCCTTTGGGTGGTTTTCATTGTTAAATTTTTTAAAAGATATTCACAGAAATGTGCCCTACAACTCCCACCAATCTCATACTTTTTCCCTGTGGAGACAAGATGTATCATTATGACTATTCTTCAAAGACTTGGAAGACCACCATCGTCTCCCTTAATTCTTCTCCTATCTGAGCTAAACATAGAATCCCCAGTTCCTTGATTATTTTATGACATGATCTCTAGTTTCCTCTCTGTCTTAGATGCCCTCTTCTGGAGGTATTCCCGAATGTTAGAGTCCTTCTTACTAAAGGTCCTCTCTCTGACTCATTTCCATCAGTCTGGTAGGCTGTTGCTAAACCCAAGGTCCTTGGCTTGACCATAATGACAACTTTCCATACAAATGTAGCTTCTCGATCCCTGCGATAAAGTTTTAAGCTGTGGTTGAAGCTTTCCACAAGGTCACCATAAGTAGATTTACCTCAACTCAAAAAGAACCGGGAAAGCATTATTTTCTTGATCTCCTCAAGTGATATTAAGAATATGTTTTCTTGGACAATGAAACAAAATTATTCTGCTTGCTGTTTGCTCTTGAATCTTTTTATTCTCATTAAATGAGCTTTCCTGTTAACCTTTAAAATCTAATCCCCTAGCTCTGTGTTTGGTGTGCACATCTTAAAACAATACATTTGTGCTTATGCATTTTTTCTGGAAACTTTCTAATCAGGTTGCTTTCTTGGCCAATGATTCAGTCTGTACTGAACTTCCAACATGCTTCACCTACTCTCCATCACCCTGTTTGCATTGGGCCTGTTTGAGTCACATGATTTGCAGTGCTACTAATGAATGGACTGTTAACAAGCGATCTATTACTTATCCCAATTAGAGGAGTTTGGAGATTTTAGGGTCACTGCACATGGAGTTTAAATTATAATCCTTTAAAATGGTTTGCAGTAGGACTGATTAAATTTTTAGCTGCTGCTTTTTTCTGTGTTTTCTGACCACTGGAACTATCCACAATGTCTTTTAGGCATCATCAGACCATAGATTTGTAGCTAGAAAAGAGACCTTAGAGATTACCTAGTCTAACCTGTACCTCTTTTTACAGATGAGGAAACTAGGGCCCAGAGAGTTGAGATTACCCAAGTGAGTAATTGTCAAAGTCAGGATTTGAATCTAAGTCTTGTTACTTCAAATCCAGATGAGGTAATCTCATCTCCATTTCTAAATGATGCAACTAGATAAACATAACCTCTGTGATCATCATTATGCTGTTTATTCACTTATATTTTGATTCATGGGCCCAGGTTTCCAAGAACATTGTGGAGATTGGAATGAAAAAGGAAGCCTGAATTCTCGAAAACAAATGTCAAATTATTATTTTGTTTCATTTTTGAGAACACATCTTTGGTTTTTAGAACCACAGCCAGTGTCGAGGCAATGGGATATAGTGGAAGAGCCCTAGACTTGGTCATCAAGACCACTTGAATTCTACTGTCTGCCCCTAATGTGCTATGTAACCTTCCATGAAGTCAGTTTTGCTCTCTCTGGGCCCCTGGCTCCTCCCATGTACAATCAGAGAATTAAACGAGGCTATACTAAAAACTCTTTCAATTTTGTAATTCTGTAATCTATGCAGAAATAACAAGCTTATAGAATAAAGACAGTGGGAGCATTTTGCTTTTAATACTATGCCTTTTGTGGGGAACGGTTTGTGCCCATGACTTTAAAAGGGGGAGAATAATTCATCTTGTTTATTTAAAAAAAACTAATTCTAAAAGTGAGTCAAAATATAATATTTTTAAGATTATTTTTGTCAAGGAAAGAATCCTTCATTTTCTATGGGTTTGGAAAATCTTAGAGGCCAACTCAGGTAAGCACTCTTTTCTACCAAATCTGTATTTGCCTCTGAAATTCCCACTGGCAAGAATATGAGCTACACAGCTGCTCTCCCTGCTATGGGAATAGACACTGAATCCATGAAAACAGGAAAAGGATAATGAACAAACTGCCCTTTCACGGAAAATTAGAGGAAATTGTTGGCTGTGGGAGCAGCCTGATAGGAGGCTGCTTCCTATTCAGTAACATCAGAAGAAAGGTAACCCCTTTTTTTCTGTATGATACCCACCAAACAAATGCCATCCATACACATGAAAGTACTTTAGGGTTCATTGAAAAATCAGGACTGAAGATAGTGTGTTCAATTTAGGATCAAGGAACAAAAGTAGTATGGATGTGTTTGAAGGTCATTTGGGGAGTCAAGAAGACTAGGATTCATATGTTGTCTTTGAAATCTACTGTCTATGTGACTGTGAACAAGTCATTTAACTTTTGGGGCCCACTGGCAACTCCCTAAGACTGTGATAGTCTACATTGGTGACTGGGGTTTCCACAATGAGAATTTCCTACCCAGAAGAAATCATAGACCCCAGAGCCCTCCCTAAAAAGAGAAACCATAAATCAGAGGCTTAACTTATAAAGTAAATCAAGTAAAGTATTCTTTTGTTTTTAGTGTAACCTACTCAAAGCTCCATACCTTAATAGGGATATGGAGAACTTAGAGAAGCAGCTCAAAAGAGTGTCACCAAACTAAATAGGAAAGGAGGAAGAAAGTGAGATTATTTAGCCAAAGGGCAAATTAATATTGTCTTGTGGGTTATCATAGAAAGCATTATGACTTGTCATCTTCACTGAATATAGAAAAAGAGGAAATAGACTTTGCGTGAAACACTAAAGAAATTAGAATTATGTGAGGGAAAAAAATGTCTTGACATTGAAGGTTTCAAGACATTCATCTGCCTGAGGTAGCTTAAGTCTGTAGGGAAGTTTCAGTCAGCCTGAAGATAGAGAGAGGAAATAGATGGCTGCAAATCTTAGAATTTTTAGACTCAAGGAGACTTCCACCCCTTTCTTTTTTTTATAAGTGAGGAAACTCAGTTCCAAAGAGACTATGTCTTCTCCAGGGTTGCTTCTCAAAAACTGTTCAAGCCTGCTAATTAATTTATGATGATTTGACTTATAAAAGCTAAAAACTTGATAAAAGAAAGTTGCACTTTGCCTCCAGAAAAGAGGCCATGGCTTTTGAAATAATGATCTCTTGACCATATGAATCTTCTAGACTCATTTGTATAGAAATTTTTTATGAGCTAAGGGCTGGATGGACCCATATTCTCTTGATCTCTTAACTCCAGATCTTATCTATTCAGACTTCTATATTCCATTAGTTATCACTTTTTTGACAAATAAATCAGGCATCCTAATTAATATAAAAACTTAAATTAATTTTATTTGTTAAGTCCCATCTTTTTGGTATGTCCTGTGATTCTGTCAGTGTAGGAATTCCAAATGTGGAAACTCCCTCCACTGATACAGATTCCTGACTTGTCTATAGCTTGTGGTCTTAGAGAATTGCCTAGAGCATGAGTTGCCAGTGGTCACACAATTTGTATATGTCAGAAATAGGATCTGACCTCAGATCTTCCTGACTCCAAGATGTAACAGTTAAAATTAGCTTCTCTGCTAAAAGTATTATATTTTTATGAGGTTTATTAAAGATTAAGAAATAAAGAAAATACAAAATAAGAAAGCACGTGCCTAGGCACAACCGCTTACTCTACATCTTGCCTGCTAGGGAGAGAGCCTCATGTGCTTAGAAGCGGAAGTAGGAAGAGAGAACAAGTAGGTGGTACAGTCAGTTTAAATACCCATTTTGTTCTCGGCCCAGGTGAGGACTCTGGTGAGATTTTAGGGAATTCTGGGAACTACCAAGGACTTCTGGGAATTGAAGTCTGGGGTTCAAATCTCCATTTTACAAAGGCTATCCTTCTTTTAGTAGATAACCATACTACATCAGTTTTTTAAATTGTAAGTTGAAAAATTCATTTGCATTTGACATGGATTCTTAAATCAATCTATTATTTACTCATCTACAGATGGCATACTTTGGGTCCAGATTGGTGTTATTATGATCAAAGACATTAGCCCTCTTCCTCAACCACTGTTCCTGGCCATTGGAAAAGGGGCACTCTATCCATATAATGTTTGAAGCCCATTAGCAAGAATTATGGCAGAAACTTCCCAACTTTACTCTCAGTATAATCATCCATTGGACAAAAGGTAGATTCCCTCCATTTTGGGTTATTGGTTAATATCAGCTTTCATGGGCATTACAGTATTTGGCAAGTCGGTGATTTGACTTGACTGAAATAGGACTCCATGAGCAGTACTAAAATCTCCAAAGCTCCAAAATCAATCTTTTATTTTGTTGGGGTGTCAGATTTACCTATTTCCCCATTTATTTCCCCATACAGTTTATTGTTGTGCATCATTCCCTACTCATGCCAAGCGCTTCTGACAGCAACTTTGCCTCTTCCTAAGACCTTCATATCTCTGGTACTTCCTGATGTCTCTTCTACCCTCCAGCTCTCTTGCTGTACCTCTCCACTTGTAGGACTGATATTTTGACTTCCTCTTCTCTGAATATGCATATCATCCCTCTGTTACATGGGTTGGTTTTGCTAAAGTTCTCGTGCCTTGTTAGGAAGTAAACTTATTTTTATACGTGAATTCCCAATTATTGTAGATGGATCTCTTTTTGAAATTCTCCATTTATTAGCCTATGGATATGTTCCCATGAAAATGTGTGATTGGTTTGGTTCATTGTTCATTTAATTATAGACTTGATCTTATTTTTTTATGTGCTGTTCTCCCTTCAAGAATTTATATAAACATATTATGTTATTTCTTGGTTTCTGTTAAGCTAAATGAAGAATCCTGATTTTAAAAGTAAATTCAATTTGGAGAGAATGGTTTAGGAGAAAGAGGCCTGGATTTGAAGTCAAATAATCTACACCTGAATCTTAACTCTGCTACATGCTAACTGTGGTGTTCTCAGACAACTCACTTAACCCTTCTCTTCCTTGTTTTCCTCATCCTTAAAATGAGGTAGTTGGATTAGATTATTTCTAAGATCCCTTCCAATTCTCAGTGTGATTCTGCCCCGTCCACTGGATTTGCCATGACTTCCCTTGGCAGGAGAGGCAGGCTAGCAGAACGGATAGAGTGCTTGCTTGACTTAACAGTTGCGAAGACCTAGATTCAAATCCTGCCTCAGATACATACTAAATTGCATGGCCCTGGGTCAGTTATTTAACCTCTTACAAATTCAGTTTTCCATTTTATAAAATGGGAAGAAGAATAGCATTTACCTCACAGAATCACTCTGAAAAGCAAATAAAATAATATAGGTAAATCCCTTTGCATATAAAAGCCCTTTGCAATAAAAGCAACTATTATTATTATTATATGAAAATACTAAAAAAGCAGTCAATAACTATCTATTAGGCATTTACTCTGTGCCAAACACAATCCTTGCCCTTAAAAGAGATTACATTCTGTTGAAGAGATAAATAAGTATATAGAAAAATATATATAGCACAATATAAATGAATGAAATTAATATATGCAAAATATATGCATAAAAAGCTATTTGGGGAGGGGGGGCACACCCAGTTTGGAAGGATCAGGAAAAGATTTCATCCAGATGATGATGAACAACCCAGAGAGAGAAACAGACCACATGCTGTATATCTGATCTATCAGGTCTATATATATATAAATGAAGCCTTACCCCTAAGCATCCCAGAGGTTCTTATAACAGTGTACTGTGTTATCCACCATAGCCCCCCCCCCAATGTATTAACATCTCTAACTCCTTGGAGAAGTAGGAAATTCCTTTCATATCTCTGGCCAAAGATCAGACTGCTGAGAACAACCTCAAAGATCATCAGACATAGAGAAGAGCCCATGAGAACACTAATGAGAAATAAATTCCAAGTTCAAAATTTGGAAAATTAAACTAGCCTTTAATGCTGTCATGTAATTTGGAGAGTTGTTCAATGTAAAATATATCATTTAACTTGAAATGTTTATCATTTCTCTGAAAAACAATTTAAATTCTTTCTTCTCAAAATTAGGCAGATTCAATAAACATTATATTATTTTTATCATGTCATCTGGTGCATTGTGTTGGAAATAGCAGCTCTTACCTGACTATTGTCAACATGATTGATTTTTGCTATTAATTGAAAACTAGATATTATTATTTGGTAGATGAGGGCATATATATAATGTTTCAAAGCATTCTGCATCTGTTAGTTTATCAGTGTGAGCCTATTCTCAAAGCTTTTCCATTTTGATAGACCCTGATAGAACTTGGCCCCTGCTTGTATAGCCTTAGAAAAGATAGGATCACCCCTTGGCCATAATAAGGTATTTCTTAGGGTAGGAATTTATTGCAAACAAATCCCATTATCTACAGAGAATAGAAATTAGCATTGTTTTGACCTTGTCAATGTCAAACATCAAATGAGAAATAACTTTTAATGAATTTTTTTAAAAGACTAACTAAAAAGTACTTTCATTTTTCTTTGGAATAAAAGACTTCTGTCACATAAAAGTTGTGGTTATTTTATCTCAGTTCATTAAAAAGAGACTCCAAAGGAAGAAAAGGTAATATCTGTCAAAATATTGTGAAAGCATCTGGATTTGTAATGAGTTATGACCCAGACCTATAATATTAAACAAAATTAACAAACTCTTATTTGAAAAATATCTATTATACAAAATAATAGTGGTGGCAAATAGGCACCCAAAATGTTAATAGAGGGACTGAGGAAAGTCGTGGTATTTATTGGTTATGATTCTCTCTTTTGATTCAGATATGTGACTTCATTGGTTAGAGGAAAAACTCAGTAAGGAAACTCCCTTTATTTATAAAAATTAGCAATTGTTCCACAACTTAGAGACTTGGGAAGTTGACTGAGGCACTAAGAAGTGACTTTTTCAGTCACCTAGGCAGCTTGGCTCAGAGCCAGGACATAAGCCCAGGTTTTTTCAACAAGAAAGCCAAGCAATTCTAAAATCTTGAATTCAAGAATGAAGATCAAGCCATATGGAGATTATTAATAAATTCGTGCTCAAAATAAAAGGCAATAACTGCCACCATATCCTTTCAGATCCTAACTGCAGGACAGATCTGCATGACTAAAATAACTAAAAGACCATGCTACCATTGATTTGGTTAATTACCACAGTCAATGTGAAGATAAATATATTTGTGGCTTATTTTGAATGCTACCTCTGTGAACTCCTGTGATAAGAGAATAATGACCCAATCCAATATTGAGCAAATGCATTCTAATCCCCTATACTTTTTTTTTTTACACAAAAATTTCCTGGCTCTCGATTGACAATGAAATATTCTGACCATAGAGAATTTTATTGAGTCCAGAGAATCTACCAGGTAAAGCATCTTTTCTGACAGATACACTTTGCTTTCCAAGATCATTTTATTTCAGATTCAACCAAAATATGTCTATGGCGAGGCCCTTCCTAATTTTTTTTTATTTTGCTCCAACATTAGTAGGAGAAAATGAATCAATTTCACAGTAGTCCAATCCTGTCTTATATTAGTTTACCAAATATTTAAGCCTGTAATTCTCATACTCAGAAAGATGGTTAAAAGCACCATCTTCATAAAAATATATGGAAGGTGAAGGTTTTTTCTTAAAATGTTATAGAGCTGACCAGATACCCCAAAGGCTACAGCAACAGAATGCAAATTTAGGCAAACCATATTCACCTGTAAAGGCTTTGAACATGGTCCCAGAAATACTGTAGCTATTTTGGGAAAACCAGTAAAGCTAAATATGAAGAGGCTCACCACTAATTGGGCAGGACACTGAATTCATTGGCCATGGAAGGAACAGAGAAGATGTCCCTTAGTCTTCCTGTCCAGTCCCCTTATACTTCTGCAGTGACAGAACATACAGGAGCACCAAGAATCACTTTTCTTTTAAGCCTACTAAGTGCATTTATTTAACTGTTGGAATGTGAAATTCTCATTCAACAATCAACTGGAAGAACTGAACCATATTATGGCAGATGTACCTGTATAAATGAAAACAGAAGACATAAAGAAGATAGCTAAATGAAAGGATATCTCACCGGCTCTCCATGGGGAGACAAATATGAGAATTCAACAACCTCGGCTTCATGGTGACCTAAAGACAATGAGAATGATTTCATCATGTCAGAATTCATGGATCTAGAGCTAAAATGGGTATAAGAAATATTCTAGTTGAATCCCCTTCTCTTACAGATTTGGAAACTGAGACCCTGGGAATTAGGGACTCACTCCAAGTACCACAAGCTGGTAAGTGTGAAGAATCAGCATTTGAACTCAAGTCCCATAATTCCAAGTTTACTTTTTCTGCTGCTCAATATTGCTTCCCAAACTCTGATCATTTGGCTTTAGATTATTCCTGTCAACCATAAGCAAAAAGGCCATCATACATAAAGATAATATCAGTTTATACCCTACATATGTCCCAAAGAATGAGACATAAAGGAAGTCTTTGAATGACTTTCTGTGATCCTCTAAACCAGATCTTCCTGTGCTTTGATACAATTTTAATAGACAGATAGGTACAGCAATAATAATAGCAATAATACCAAAAGAGATGAAAAGTAATAATTCACCTTTAAATGGCTCTTTAAGATTTGCCAAATACCCATATCACAAAAATATCACAGAATTTCAGTCATAAATTTTCTTCAGCATTTATCTGATCTAATCAAAACATTCTTGAAAAAAGTCTCTTTCCACTATGCTCCCTATTCTACTTTTCTAATTATGGAATGATAAATATCAAACTTCAGAAATTCCCGTGAAATCTATATTTCATGAATACTTATTTGAAAAATAAAGTCAAAAGACACTAGACTTGGAAAACACCAAACATTTTCATTTTTTTAAAATGAAATTGACTTTAACAGAAAGGGCAAAAACATTTTCTGATCTCCATATTATTTCCTAATGAATAAATAATGAAAAAGCATTTAAGCACCTATTATGTGCCAGGCACAATTTTGTGTATGCAGTTAGACAATTGACTAGTTAGAGGTAAAACTCAACACTACTTTTTAAGAAAGGGTAAAAATATGAAGAAACTGCGTGCCATTACAAGAACTGCAATTTGACCTTTTCAAATAAGCTATTGAATTTTTTTTAAAAAAGGAAAATTAATGAAGAAAGCAAAAGGCATTTACTATTATCATTTACCAGGGAAGTTTAGCATAAAGCAATCAGCACAACAAGGGGAGGGGGACCCAGAAAGCTCAGCATTCACTGTGTAAATAAGAAACAATATCACCATTTAAACAACTAAAGAAAAAAGTCTATAGAAAGTTGAGTGTTATACCTATATATCTTAAGCCAGATTTCTCTAAAAAAGGATTCTTAACCTTTGAAAGTATATCATAGATCCCTTTGGCAGTCTAATGACATATCTAGAACCCTTCTCAGAATAATGTTTTTAAATGCATAAAAATAAGGAACATAAGATTATTAAGAACAAGTGTATTAAAATTTAGTTATTAAAGTATTTTGAACAAGTTCACAAGCCTTAGATTAAGAACTGCTAGAATCCATTTATTTATAAAAATGAAATTGAAAAAACACTTTTAAGATGACAAAAATAACCACCAGATTTTTCCATTATTTTCTATCATTTACCTTCATCTTTGGAGACATTGGTGATTTTAACATGTTGCTCTGAGGAAGCAGAAATAAAAATCAAGAAGAGTAAGTTGGAGGGCAAAAACCATACTTGAATTAGTACAGTTTTGAAGGTAATTATGGGTTAGTTTTCAGGATACCCAAATGAGAGAAATTTGACATGTTTGGGGGTTAGAAAACAAACAATATCATTACCTAAAGTAGCTGGCCACCAGCTCTATACTCTTGGAGAACTCCCCAGTCACCATCAGTGATCTGCCCAGGGGCCAATTTGATCAGAGATAGGACTTGAATTTAGATCTTCCTGATCCCAAAGCAAAGTCTCCACATTCACTATTCCATATACCCTCTCCTTCCCATTTGGCAAAGGAAATTTATTCACAAGGAAATTGCCTATACTAATAAAATCACAGATCTAACCCCCCAAAAAAATATTTCCCAAAGAGGCTATAATTACCTAATGATGTGCCTAACTTTTCAGCTTAATAATATGTATGTGAAAATGACCTGCATACATACTGAATATATCTTTGATGGAAATATGAGAAAGGAATAAGTAGGCTTTTGCAAATTATTTGCCAGAGAAGACCACTTTTTAAACCCTTGCCTTCTTTCTTAGAATTGATTCAAGTATTGATTTCAGGCCAAATTTGAACCTGGGACTTCCCATTCCAGACCTGGCACTATCCACTTAGCCACTCCAGGGCCCCTGAGACCACTTCTTCAAATATACACAATTAGCTGATGTGAAGAAGACAAAAACCTCACAAGAAATCACCATAGCAAGTTCGACAGGAAAAACTAACTAGATAAACAATGCCTTTTGTCCAGATTGGGATGTCTTTTGTGGAATCCCAGTGAATTAGGATATGTGTGTTCTAGGTAGTCACTGAACTGGGCTCAGAACCAACCAAGAGAAAGAAAAAAAGTGGACCTTCCCCTGAAAATTGCATAGCCTACTTAGAAAGAAAAACCCAATTTTCCAACACCAGTATACTTCCAGTTGTGGATTTGTCTATATAAATCATGGACCTGGGGTGAGGCAGGAGGCTGCAGCTTGGGCACTCAGTATCTAAAAGGTTTGCCATCACTGGGTTAGCTCCTCTATAGAGGATTATTGGGAAGACATAGATAAGACTCACATAAGATCAGAATGTCTGAATGGGTTTTAATGTACACTGATGGAGGGAGGGAGAGCCCACATTGCTAAGGTCCTGGATTCACTAAAGTATGAGCCCACAGGGAAAGTTTTATCTGATACTAGAAGGATATAAAATCCTTGAAGCCAAGAACTAGTTGGTTTTCAACTTATATCTATAGCCCCTAGCATAGTTGACACTTGACGAATGCTTGTTGAACTCTTTGATCTGTTGTAGATTATACTTATTATTAATAGATATGTATTGAAAAACAATGTAATTCATGACCAGATCTTATCTTCGAAGCAACATCATCTCATTTTACATCAGAAGACAGAAAGATCAAATAGAACCAGTCATTGTCTTGGAACTGGGCCAATTTACCACCATGCTCTAGTTTCCCTGGGAATGCCTCTTTTGCAACAGGGACAGTAACAGTATCATTCACATTCTTAGAAGGAAAAAGAATAACTTCTTTCATATTTAAAGTATATTAAATATATGTTAAATCTCAAAAACAATGTAAATATTATACAGTATAATCTTTTCATACTTTTAAACCATCTCAGTTCATAGGATGTGTTTCTCATGGTACTTTACCAGTGTTGTTGGAGCGAATGCTTGTAAGCCAGTTAAAATACAAACTTGGAACTTATTTTACCCAAGAATTGAAAATTACCCAGTTGTGACAGTAATGTACCAAATGACAAAATTTCTTTATTTTACTGATTAAGAATTTCATATCAAATCCACAAAAGGAGACTGTTAATTATTTACTCATTAACATTTGATTTTAACACCTGTTAGAGTCATTATCACATTATGTCTGCAAGTGTATGTGATGTTTATCAAGTGCTAATTTTCACACTTTTCACTTTTTATGAAGACATATTTTAACTCCCTTGTATAATGTGATACTGCTTTTCCCATATCTTATGAATACTGCAATCTGATCCAAAATTCTTCATATACAAATTAAACTGTACTACAGAGCAAACATTTCTACTGTTTAAATATATATATATGCATTTATGTCAAAGGGTATTTGTATATCTGACAATTAGAAGAAACTCCTTCGCCACACCTGAAAACTAGTACTCGGGATTCCAAGAGCAACTACAGCAGAAATAATGATTTACATAACCTGTAGTCATTTTTATATTCCTGCTTTTCCCTCCTCTTGCTTTATTTCAGTCTATTTAAGTATTTATCCAAAAGCTTCAGTGAAGGAAAAAAGACAAATTCAAACTGGACAATTTTATTACTTGTTAGTAGCCATGTAAAAAGATAGGAAATACTAAATAAATTGAGGTTTGGGGATTATCTGGGGATTTGGGGTATCCATTCTCATCCTGTCACCCATGGCAACAGATCATAAGATAATCCTTGTAAGTACAGATAATTCTTTGCTTACTTGACAGTCATATTAATTGTACTTTCTCATCTTGATTTCTTTTACTTTTAAAATCCTTTATATAACATTTCTTTCAAAATAGCAAACTGTGATGATGATGATGATGATGATGATGATGATGATTACTATAAATAATAAATTATAGAAGTGAGTAGCCTGTCTACTTTTTCAGGAAAGTAACAAAAATGATGAAATCTGCTGTTCTGTTTCTAATGATGATATTTCTATAGACAGGTTTGTTTGTTTTTTCTTTTTTTTGTGGGGGGCCAGGGAGAGGAATAATGAAAGAGCAAAAATAAAAGGAAAGAAAGGGGAAAGAGAATTTGGAGCCTGCATTTTAAAGGACAAGACTTTGCTTATCTTAGATGTTGAATTTTGTGTGATGAATGAGAGAGGGGGTGAATGAATAGACATTGTTATAGGAATATACAAACTCCTTAACCTAGTTTTCAAAACTCTTCACTATTTGCTTCCAACCTGCATTCTCAGACTTTTCATATACCATTTGCCCCTTTCTCATTTTCACAACAGTAGAAGTGAAGTAAACCCAGGCATCACTTGAAAACATCCTATGCATTTCTCTTTCTGTCATTTTGCCCCCATACTGAGCCTTGTACTTGGAATGCTTCATCTTTCCATTAGGATTCTCCTCATTCTTCATTGTCTAAGTGAAAGGTTATCTCCTCCAGGAAGCCTTCCTGAATCTCCCTTGCTGGATGGAATGCCTCTCCCTCATTTGGACTCATTACATTTCTCTAATACCTATCATATTCTAGTATATTTTAAGATCTTAAAGTTATAGCTCTAGATCTAGAAAGAAATGGAGAGGTTATCTGGTCTAGGCTCTTCATTTTTCAGATGAGGAAACCAAAGAACAACAGAATCAAATGATTTATCCAACATCACATAGAGCATAGGAAACAGAGTTGAGATTTTAACCCAGGTACTCTAACCCTAAATCCATCATTCCTTCTATGTACCATGCTGCCACTGTTTTCTGTATTTATCTCATCCTGTGTTTGCTTGCTATCTCTACCATTAGATTGTGAGCTCTTTGAGGGCAAGGGCTGTCTTTTTGTATCCCCAGAGCTTAGCAAGTGCCTAGCACATAGTAAGTATTTAATAAATGTTTATTGATTGGCATACCTTGCTAAATTTCCAACTCCTCAGGAAGAATGTCTTACTTATCCTTGAATTTGTTGTTCCCTGCCATCCACCCAAAACAGTGTATTTTACACCATATTTTGGGGACTTAAAAATGAGTAATGGTGTCTTTTCTAAGTTCTCTACCAAATTGGTAATTAAGAAGTGATCATGTATATGGAAGTCACTGCCAAAAAGAACATCAGAAGTCTATACAAGATAATCTTACAAACTATGAGCAGAACAATAATAACCTTGGTTAGCATCCATTTTTGACATCAAGACAATGGAAATAAAGGTAAAACAGAAAACCAACACATACTTAGACACAAACTCATTCCATGTCAATACTCTCTTCCCATCCAGATTGTCTCAAGTCTTATTGTAGAGGAAATAGGAACTTTTCCTTCCTGTGAAGAAGCACACATCTTGTATTGGAGATTTTAGACTTAATAGCTGAAAAGCAAGATACTATAATGTAATATTAAATGTATCCAAAATGAGAATTTTCTCCCCCATCTTAGAAACATAAATTGTTTAATCAGCCAAGTTGCAGTCCAGGATTAGCAGTTGTGGTGATTTATAGTGATTATCTTTTTCCTTTTATGTTCTTCTATGGAAGCACTGTAACCTACTGGGAAATGTAAGTAAAATCTAATACTAAATCTTCAACCGAGGAGCTGCAAAGCTTTAATAAAAATCTGGATAAAATCTTTTGTTAAAAAAAGAATTTTTGCAGTGCCAAAGATGATGAATTAGATAATATAGTTTTCTATTTGGAAGGGCTATTATTAAGAATATTCTTATAATCAAGGATGTCAATAATTTGAACTCAATATCTTTAAAGAAAAGGCAGGTAGCATATGATACCCAGTGGAATCATGTGCCGGCTATGGGAGAGGTGGGGGAGGGGGGAAGAAAATAATTTTTCCCAATGAATAATGTTTGGAAATGACCAAATAAAATAATGTTTAAAAAAAAAGAAAAGAAAAGGCAGGTAGCTACTGATCCTTAAGTAATTCTCCCTTCTGTGGCTTACATTTTAAGAAGAATCTTGCATGACAGCTCCAAGACCTTAGAGTTCCAGCTTTTTTCATTTTACATATAGAGAAACTGAGTCCCAGGATGGGTAAATGGGAAAGTTATACAATAAATAGCTGAGCCATAACTTAAACTCAGGTTCTGTGATTCCAAGTTCAGTTATGAAATATAAGATATTTTTCCACATCATAATTTTCTCCCTTTATAATTCAGTCTGAATAAGTATATGGATTTGTTTAGTTTAATTTTGCTTTTAAAAGCAAAAGAATACTAATCCCAATCCTTTGGGTTACTTGTTCCTACCCTTAGTAATTTTGGAAGTGAACTCCTTCTCTGTTATTGACACAGGTAAGAATTATAAAAGTTACCAGTGTTGTCTGCCCCAGGACTCATTACTGTTAGTTTGCTTGCATAATCCTATACTATGGGTTCTTTCTCTGTCCTTTATGCCAGCAAAAAAAAGAAAAAAAGTCAATTAAACAGCATAAAGAATTCCCCCTTAATCCCCTGTCAAATATGGAATATGTTGGGTAACCCATGATTTTCTAGTTGTTATTTCAGCCACCAGAGGGAGCCCTTTTTGTTCCATTAATAACATGTTCAGACTAGTATGAAAATTGCATAATATAAATACTTGGAAGCCTCCCACAAAAGACCAGGGACCTGGACATAGTTTGGTTCCCCAGTCAATAAAGACTTCTAGGATTTGGTTGGCTCCAGCCCTTTAGACTGCTGTGAAGTCTTCAGTGCCAAATAGGATCCCACTCACAAACCTCTCTTCCTGACCTTTCTCCATCACACTCTCTTGTTCTTGTAGTTTCTCTTGTTATTAACATCATCTCCTCCGCTTATAAGTATTCTCTGCTGTCCACAAGCTTAAAAAGAAACTTCCACTCGCCACGTCACCACCTCAAGCTAAATTATAATCCGCTCTTCTCCATCCCATAGAACTTCTGGAATCATTCAAGCTCACAGCTTGCTGCCCTTCTGGTGTGTCCCATCAGCCTACTGACAGGGCATCCTCCAGATTCATGCTGCCACCCATGCCCAGGTCTGTGGACTAGGGCTCGTCCTGCTTGACTTTTCTATTAGATTTGATACCATTGACCAACCTGCTCTTCCTCCTGCTCCCTGTTGCCATTGGCTTTGTTGTAATCCTCTCTGGGCTCTCTAAATACTAAATGCTGAGAGCCCACCACCTCTCCTGGTGGCCCGATCTACTTTAAGGTAGCTTCTCCTCCTTAGGAACATTTGTTCAAGTGCCTCTGGACACGTGAACTCAGAAAAGGCCAAGGAGACCTAGGCTAACTATCCTCAATTCCTTTAACCAACCCTCATATGATAAAAAATTGGAGGCCCTAAATGATCCACTTTTCCCTCCCTGGACACACAGCAGTGTATTGATTTTCTTTCTAAAATGTGTTGCCTGAAACTGAATAGGATACCTCCACATCATACTCCCATCTGACCAGGACATGGTAGAGTGGAATGATCCTTTAAGAAAGCTAAGCCCCCCTTAATGCAACCCCTGACCATATTAGTTTTTTTGGCTGTCATTCCACACTGTTGACTCATTGTAATTTATAGTCCACTAAGACCTTCAGATTTTTTTTTCCAGATACACTGTTTTATAGAAATGCTACCTCCATCTTGTTTGGAAAAAAGGAATAAGCATTTGTAAAGTATCTACTATATGGCAGGCACGGTACTGAGTGCTTCTGTAGATATTATTTATTTGATCATTTGATTTGAACTTGAGAAGTTGATGTTTAGAACCAAAATGTAAAGACTTTCATTTATTCTTAAATTTTATTTTATTAGATTTGGCCCCTGGCCTAGCCTGTCAAGATCATGTTTGTGTACCAACTCCATTATCTGATGTATTATCTATTCCTTCCAGCTTTGTGAATCTATAAATCACATAGCATGTCATTTATTATGACAAAAATTTGACATAGCACTGAACCATGCATATATTCCTGCATCATGGCACTGGAGATTTCCTTCTAAGTTGACATTTAACTATTAATGGCTACCACTTTTGGGGTCTAGTCATTAGAACAGTTTTAGATTTATCCAATTCTATTATTATCCAGCCCATATGTCTCCATATATTGCATAAAAATAGCATGAGTCTCTATTAGATGCCAAAATTACTCCGTATCTACATTGTTCCCCTGATATACAAATTTAGTATCTTTATCAAGAGAGAAAAAAAGTTACTGATTATCTACTGAATAAAATACAAAGTTCTCAGTTTATATTAAAGACTAATCACAGTATGACCTCAGCCTTCCTTTTCAGACTTAATTTGTATTATTCCCATTTATACATCCAATTTTATAGCCAAATTAGATCTCTCATTATTTCAAATCTTGTCCCCCTTCATCTACCTCCACACATTTTCATATGCCTGCCTCCTTGTGCTGATGCGCGCTCTCTCAATATCTCTCTCTCCTCTCACTCTCTCTCTCTGTCTCTGTCTCTGTCTCTGTCTCTCTGTTTCTATCTTTTTCTCTCTCTGTCTTGCTCTCTCTTTGTCTCCCCCCCCCCCCCACCCGATGGAAATAAACTACTCTTTCTCCTCTATTTCTCAACCTGTGGATATCCTGCTTCTTCAAGTCCCAACTCAGGTGCCACCTCTTCTTTCATATCAACAAACTGAGAGAGGCAAACCAGTTGAACTCTTGGAAAAAGAAGGCAGTACCCACTGCTGGTAGCCATGATGAGGGCCAGTCTCCCAGGTGGCTTCTCAGGAACATATAAAAACATGGAGAACCAGGACTTCTAGACTGATGTTGAGACTAGCCCATTTTAATGTGGGTCTCTTGAATGTCTTAGAAGGAGGGAGACAAAGGGGATCAAACACATGGCTTTGAGGTAGCTGTCATTCTTGGGGTGGACCACTTTATGTCACTTGAAATAGTGATAGCTTCCTCCTTAGCAACATTTTTGGAGTTTCTTGTTTTCTTTGGTGTGTTTGTACAAGAAGTTGTATAAACCTGCTTTAATTTCCTTTACTGAAAAAGATTCCTATCTCCTTCAGTTTCTCAAGATATTCTTTCTGTTTGACTTTTCCTACATATTTATTCATTTCCTAAATTGAAGTTATTTGTTCACATATCATTTCAAGCACTATCCAGCATTAGCATCTCTCTTAAACTCCATTCAAGTATTATCAACTAACTGCCTTCTGAAAATCTCCCAGATAAACATCTCAGATTCAGCAAATTGAAAGTAGATCTCACCAATAGCTAAGTGGGTCCATGGATAGAAAGCCAGACCTAGAGATTGGAGGTCCGGGGTTCAAATGTGGTCTCAGACATTTCTCAGCTGTGTGGACCCTGAAAATTCACTTAATTCCAGTTGCCTATCCCTTACCGCTCTTCTGTCTTGAAACCAAGAGTAATGGTTCCAAGACAGAAGGTAAGGGTTTAAAACACACACACACACACACACACACACACACACACACACACACACACACACACAGAAAGAAAGAAAAAAAGGTAGATCTCATTATCTTTCCCTCCAAACATGCCTCTTCTCTCCACACTGCCCTTTTTTGTTGAATTTTCCTATTTATCCAGGCTCACAATTTCAAGTCATGTTGACTCATTTCTTCATCTTACCTCTGCAGTACCCCATACCAGTCACATGCCAAGTATCATCTGTTACATGTCCATGACCTCTCAGATCTCCATCCCCTTCTCTTCACTCAAGCAGACTTTTCCAAGCCCTCATCACTGCTCACTTGAAATTTGGTAATTACTGCTAATTCATTTTCCTACTTTCATGCTCTCTCCTCTGTACTAAATCTTCCACACAGCTACCAAAATATCATCCCAAGTCACATGTTTGCCTGCCAAAATCATCAGTGGCTACACATTGCCTGTAGGATTAAATAAATGCTCCTTAGTTTGGCATTTTGAAGGCCTCCACCCTTTGATTCTCACCTATTTTTTCAGCCCTATTTCATACTATTCCCCTTCCAGCTAACTTAAACTGCCCAGAATTGATGCTCCAAATCTTGCCTCTGTGTATTCATATAAGCCATTTCTTATTCCTCGGTTCGAAGTTCCCTTTTCATCTCTCAGAATTCTTATTCCCAAAGTTCTATTCAAGGAGCACCTCCTCCAATGAGTCCTTCCTTGATTCCCTTCAGTTTGTTAGTGCCTTCCCTTAATTTATCCTTATTTTTTTCCTTGTATGCTTATTTGTATATTATAGGAGAGGAACTATTTCATGTAAATATTTCTATTCCCCTGCACAATGTATTGCATAGTAGACACATTAAAAATGTGTTTGAATTGAATCCTTCAGAACACTTTTTTTTGCCTAGCATTTTTAATCTTTTTTTTTCAGTTAAGTTGAATATTAGTTTTTTGAGGCTTAAACACTTTTCCTTAGATATTTTGTAATAAAAAGTAACTTATCTTTATTCCATGATTAATGCTTTCAGAACACTTTATGCTTTCATAGAGCCAAAAATATAAGCCCCATTCATTTGAATACATTTTTAGCCTTTGAAAGGACTTAGGAGGATATACTTTCCTTTCCCAAATCTTCTGTTGCTAGTAGAAATAAATAAGGGGACCCTTGGAATCATCACCCCAAAAAAGAACCCAGTAATATAATTGGTGGTCAGTTTTCAGTAGCCACAACAACTTAAACCCATGATGGACTAAGCTAGTTCTCTAGTTCCTTATAACTGGCCTGGGAAGGGAAAAAAAATAACAACTACCTTTTCCTCCTCCCAAAAGTCCCCATTCTCTCAAGATAAAATAACTCTCTCGTGTCAGTCCTGAAGCTCTGACCCAGAATAGAAGAAATAGATTTACACAGAGGGTTGGTTTCAGAGAGGTTCCAGTGTATGGTCCTGTAGAATGTTTCCAAGTTCCTCTCTCTGCAATAACATTTCTCAGCTAACTTATGAAAGTAGTTTCTTAGATCACTAAGCAGTCAAAGGAGTTCCACCATTGGTAACTACAGCTATAAGCAAGAGCCAATTTTTAGGCCTGGTTATACTTTTTGCCCAGCTGCTTTCTATCTGTTCTCTACCTATATTCCCACTTAATGTAGAGCACATAGTTCTTTTGACCATAATTTTTGGGTTGCATACATGGCCTTAGTATGATTCTCTTAATTTCTTGCTGACTTCCTACATTCTGCAAACCCAGGACAATTCCCTGTTATCTGCTATGACATCTGAGTTAGTTGATAACTAGCAATAGAACTTCATTAATTCTAGCTCTAAATGGCCCCAATTCAGACTGTTGCTGCTTAACTAATGAATCCAAGTTCTCAGGTGCCTCATGGCTACACACTCTCTGGGTGTCATCATCTACTGAATATCTGAGCCATAGGAAACCAGCAGAACTGAATTATTTTTGGTCTAGTTAACTGTTTGGCCAATGGATGTGGCCTTAAAGTACTCATCTCTCATCCTTTCCAAACAATGTCACTGTCATCAGATATCTGGCAGGTATAACTCCTTTTATAATGTGTGTTCCTGCATCTGCCTCATGTGACACTTAAAAAAATCCAATAATAAAATTGACCTGTGTCCATTACTTGTATAATTGGAGTCATTTCAGTCCCCCAATCCCATAAAGTCCCAAGTGCAAATGGAGACTACAGAAGCCAATGTAGAAGTCTTGAAAATGTAAATAACAAAGAAAAAGTGTATAATGTACAGAGATAAACTTGATTCTTGGTGTTCAGAAGTCCTGAGTTCAACCCATGACTCTATCACATACTACCTGTGTCACCAGGGGACAATCACTTAATTTCTCTACTTGACCCTCACTTCCCTCTATAAAATGTAGACACTGTTTGCTCTCCTTATCTCGTGGAATATTGTGAGTTCCAGTTAAGTTAATGTACATGAAAGTACCTTGTAACCATAAAGCACTACATAAATATAAGCTATGCCTTTCTCTAAACAAGAGATCATATTGCTTGGGGATTTGGTAATGGCATATGGAACTTTTCATTCCTATGTCATTGGTTTGAAACTGGCCCAGGTCAGCTGGTGGACTTTAACTGATGGCCAGTTGCCCACATCAGAGAAACCACCAACACGAATTGGAACCCTTTTTTTCCAAGTCTCAGCAATATGGCCAAATATCCAGTGGGCATGAAGACTGTAAGTTACGCCCTTTCTCTACAGTAAGTGCTGTGACTCAGGGTTCTGATGTCACATCTGGGTAATGTGAAGGAAGTTTGTAGAACAGCTGTACCTTTGAACTAATTTATTTGGCTCTCTCTGCCTGTCACCTCTTGCAGGCACTGAATCGGCCCCAGTGTTGTTGTATATCCCTAAGCATTCACACTGGCTATGCTCCAGTTATAGCACTCGATCAAGACTGTAGGCTGTGGAGGCTAAATTTATATTATTGAGACTGAAAATGAAGAAAAATGAGACCATTGCTAAATATACCTCTTTTCTAAATCTTTTTCAAAGCATGAGAAAGGTAATGAGGTGTTTTCTTTTTCATTTTAGGATTATTTTAATCATGTTGATTAGCTTTGATTGAATCAGATTGCAGTTGGATGTGTTTCTCCTTTTATAACCCCTGGGTACCTCAGCAAAACCCAAGATAATAGTAGAACTGGGACAGGCAGTGGAAGATGAGGCAACCAGGCTCAACAATTTACCAACCACAGTCAACTTCAGCTTTTGGCATGCCTTGAAATAGAATATTGATAAGGGCATAGGCACTGTTCAATCACTTTTCCTGGGGTAATTTGAAACACCTTAAAAAAAACATGATAAATATGAAGGTTATCTAGGAAAACAGCTCCTGGAATTTTTTTTATTCAGACCTCAGAAAACCTAAAGGAACCAATGTTTGATTGAGCCCAAGTACACAGTCTAGCAAAGAATAGGTAGATATAAATTACCCCAAACCTATACCAGTAGAAAACTATGAAAGGCTTGGTAGAAAGCCTATGTCCAAATATATGATTTATATTTATAATATATAATAACATGTAATTATATACATATTTATAATTGGTAATAGTTGGGCTCTACATAACTATGTAAACTTGGGCAAGTCATTTCATTTCTCTGAGTTTTGGACAAAATGAGGATAATGATCACCTTTGCCTGCTTTTCTCACAGGATTTTAAAAGTCAAATGAGAGGCTCAGGGAGGAACAAGAATTTGCAGAGCAGTCATATAGAGAGAAGAAATTAGACCTATAGTTTTTGTCCCTTCAGTTCAGAATAAGAAACAAGGAGCAGAAGTTGCAAAGAGACCAATGTAGGCTTGAGATCAGGAAAACCTTCCTAAATATTTAGGCTGTCCAAATGTACAATGAACTACTTTGAGAAGGACTAAGTGGAATACAAGAGAAGCTGAGAAACTTATTATAAAATATTTTCCTAGTTACTCTTCGCTTCTAACTTTTACCACATTAGTTTTGTTTATGCAAAAACTTTTAAAATTGTCTATAATAAAAATTTGCCATTTTATCTTGTGTGAGCTTCTATATCTCATTTAGTCATGAATCTGTCTTTATTCATAGATGTAAATGGTCATTTCATCTTTGTTTCTTTAATTTGTTTGTAATGGCATCTTCCAAATCTAGGTCATGAATCCAGTTGGAGCTTATTTTGGTGTGTGGTGTGAGACATTGGTCTAAAAGTAATTGCTGCCAGGCTTCTGTCCACATTTACCAGCATTTTCGTCAAATAGAGAATCCTTCTCATAGTAACTGGGGCCCTTGAGTTTATCAAACATTATACTACTATGTTTGGTTTCTTCTTTATGTTATGCCATTCATCTATTACATTGACTAACCTCTCTTTTTTTAAACCCATAAATCATTTTCATTATTACTACTTTGCAATACATTTCAAGATCTGGGACCTACCTGGCACCCTCAAGCATTGGCCAGACAAACACTCATTGGATGTTATAGAAAGAAAGCCTTTTGTGAATAGGTTGGACTAGATAGGTGCTAAGGTACCTTTCACTTCTCAAATTCTGTGATTCTATGAAATGATGTATCTGAGAAGATAAGCAATATCATTAGGATATTATTATTTAAAATGCTAAAAAAAATTAAGGCTTTGGAATATAGGTGCAATGTTATTTCCTTTCTTTTGTGAATTAAGCACCCAACACAGTATTCCAGATTTCTATATTATGCTTGTTCTACAAAAGTATTTCTGGAGCTCATTTTCCAGCTCCATAAAAGTTATACTCCATCTAGAGATGAATATACATTTCAGGACACTTGCCAGGTTCAAGGGAAACTGTGCATGTCCAGAAGGGTGTGGAAAAGGCAAAAATGGGAAAGGCTCAAACAAGCAAATTATAGGTATTCTTCCCCACCAAATGTTTTCACTTGGGAAACTTGGGTACTTGAGGCTAAACTACCCCCAAGCATCTCCAGTGTGCAGAGCCACTGCTTAATCAGCAGATGGCCCTGGGTCTTGCTAACTCTGACAACTGGGGAAGAGACAGATGTGTGGCAAGGCTCACATTTCACCAAGATGAATCGTTCTTATACAGTGTTTATACAGTAGTGACTGCAGGGTTTCATTTTGCTAGAGGGAGAGAGACCCATTTATCCATTAGATAAAGAGCCGTGTGCCCCAAATGCATGCTTGGGTCAACTCTAATTAAGGAATTGAAACTTGAATCTGAAAATAACCTATTCTGAACTCTAGCTGTGTGTGTTACTAGTAGTGGTTTAAAAAAGTTTCCTGATATTCAAAGAGTACTTTTTCTCCAGTCCTCCCAATAAAAAGGCCAAAATGTTCCTTAAACAATTAGTTTATTTGTATATCATCCACAGCTTGAAAATCCACTCTCGGGAAACTGAGACATATTCCTGGGACAAATTGCATTAAAAGAAACTTAGCATTAGCTCTAATATATGGGTGAGGTTAAGAAAAGACCCAGGCACAACATTATGTTGGCTTAGCTTCCAGGTGTGTGCTTTAAATGAGCAAGGGGACAAAATGGGCAAATGTTGACTGACAGCATACAAGACCTGGGACTCTAAGAGAAGTGTGCCTGTTATTTCAGAGAGAGAAACTGGAAAGAACTCTTGCTAGCTGAATTTTGTCCTGCCTTTACTCAAAGCATTATACAAACTTCACATTCAGATGTACCACTCAACAGTCAGTTTAAGAGAGACATAAGAAAATGACTCTCATGGCTTTTATGGTCACATCTAGTTGTAAGAAAATATTAAATTATTAAATATTAAATTCATTAAATAAATATTAAATTCTATAATTAATAAAACGCAGTCAGATACCTTTGTGAGGGAGAGAGGAACCTGAAGGGAGGGAGGATTTTAGGAGAGAAAGTTCTCTGTAACCTCAAATGCACCAAATTTTGAGGTGCCCGTCCATGCCTCTCCCCCTTTTACCCTGATATAATATCTGTAAGATAGTCTCTGTCCCCAAAAATATTACCTAGCTTGTTACCTACCTCAATTGCCAAACTCTCAGCTATTTCCAAGTTTGCTTTCCTCGAAGGCTTATCAGTTTAGAGCTGGAAGGGATTCACCACATTATTTAGCCCAACATCCTAGTTTTACAGGTGAGGAAAACTGAGACCCAGAAAGGTCCCCCAGATAATAAATGACAGGGTTCTCCAGCTCTAACTCCAAATCCAGTGGTGTTTCCACCGTACCATGCTGGCTGTAGTAAATTTATAGTTATAAAATGGCTTACAGTTTACACAGCTTTCCTCATAACCGTGCTTTAAGTTACATAGACCGAGTATCATCTCTACTTTGCAGTTGAGGATACTAAAGCTCCAAGATTAAGGGCTTTGCTTAGAGTCTCCCATAAGAAATGTCAGCGTTGACAAACCAAGCAAGACTTTGTACTTTTTTACTTTAACTCCTCTTGAGGCAATAGGCAGGATGAAGATTTATCACAGTGAAGAAGAATAATTTTTTTTTTAATTGTGATATAGACTGAAAGTGTCTCAAGAAGAGGAATTCTGAAACTTCTAGGTGGCTCAGGAGAGAGAGTACCAAGGCTGGAGTCGGGAGGACCTGGGTTCAAATTTGACTCCAAATACTTCCAACCTGTGTGGTTCTGAGCAAATCACTTGATCCCATTTGCCTAGCTTTTGATTCTCTGTCTTAGAGTTGTTACTAAGACAGAAAATAAGGGCTTTTAAAATATCTTATTTTACCAATTATATGTAATAACAATTTTCAAAAGTAAGTACATTTTAAAAAGAAGAATTCCAAAAACTGTTTGAACCAGTGACAGTTGTCATAAGCCCGACCTGACTCAGACTGATCTAGTACCTGAGGTTTAAGGCTAGAATGAAATTGCGTATTTTAAATTCATATCATTATTAATTAAAGGAGGTTCCCATAGCCAGAGCAGAGGAAGGATGTTCAGAGCAGAGGAGGAGTACTCCCTGAAGGTGATGGGGGCCTTGATCTAGCTGAGCAGTTTTCCAGTGCCCATATTAACCACGCTACCAGGCTGTGGTCAGAAGCAGGAGGAGAGGGGCTCAAGTACCTTGAGCTCTGCCTATTTTACATGCTAATGGCAATGGCCCCAGTCTTAATTTCCTGAGCCAGTTATATCTTGAAGATGGTTCCAGTACCTTTTAGCAGCAAAAGGATGGGTCACTTCAGTGTCTGTATGTGTGGGCACATATTCAGATATATATTATATATATACATAACATATTAATAATTTTACACTCATTTATTGCCATTTCTTCCTTTATTCAAATAAATGGGCTTTAAATACAAATGATCAGAAATAGATGATATAATTTTATGTTGAAATAAACATTTTCCTTCTAATATCTCTATTTTATTTACCTTATGGATTAAAAAACAATGTGTTGTATCAATAGGCATAACTCAGTCCTTCTAACTATTGTTAGTTCTGATCCTTATGGGGGAACACTAGTATATCCTTTCTCTAACAGGACTTTAGGATATTGATGTTTATTAAAAGGTATGTCATGTCAATTCCCAAATAATAAGATTATAGATCCTTTAATAAGAAAGAACCTGAGAAGCCATCCAAATCAATTCCCTATCATCGGATTGTACATTTGAAGCAAATGTAGTTAAACTTCATTGTGTAACTAATTCTAGATGGAGAAAAAAGCAGAAATAAGGACAAAATGTATTAATATATGTATTAGAAATTAATTCATTGCCAAAACCATTTTGATAGTGAATTAACAGCACTATATTTATTTACATAGTTTTTCCATTTTGCTCTGATAACTGTCATTCTAATATGGGGTAGAAGAGATAATGTGAGTGGTTTAGGTCCAAGTCCATAGCAACTTTAATTATTATTTGAGATTCTCATTCCCATTTACAAAAGAAAATGACTCCCCTTGAACACGGCAATCAGTGGAAATGTTAATTGGTATCCAAATCTAACATTTCTTCCTTCCTTAAGTAATTCCTTGATTAGAATGAAAGCCTGTTTTAAGTGAAAGTTTTTGTATGTGAAAGAGAGAGAGGAAAATAATTTGCAGATGATTCAAGGATTCTATTTACTTGTGGGATTTCTTCTTGGATTTAAGATTGAAGCAGCATCTTTTGTGAAAAGAAAGATGAATAAGCTGGATGGTGTTCAGAGGAGGGCAGCTAATATGGTGAATGGCCTTGAGTCCATGACATATGAGGATTGGTAGAAGGAATGAGAGTCATGATTAGCCTGGAAAAGACAATCCTCAGAGGGGAGAGAGGAGTGGGTAACATGATAAGTGTTTTTAAATATTTAAAAGGTTGTCATATAATAGAGCAATTAGACTTGTTTGCTCCCAGAAGATAGAACCAGCAGCAATGGGAGAACGTTATAGAGAGGCTGATTTAGGCTTGCTGTCAAGAAAAAAACCTCCTTAACATTTAGATCTTTCCAAAAGCAAAAAGAGCTTCTGAGGTAGATTCACCCTCCCTGGGAGCTATCAGACACATACTGGGTGACAAGATCCAACTTGTCATGTGGGATTCCTTCATACATCATATTCTGTGGCCAGATGAAACCCAGCTAAGTCTCCCATCAGTTTCTCCCCAGTATTATAGGGGTGTTTGGGGACAGAGAGTTCTAAATCCAGGACCCTATGTGAAGCACTAGAGAGGCAGAGAGGTGAATGCTGACCTCACCAACTTTCCCTCTCCCTCCCTTTTGCCAGCCAAGAAATAGAAAACAGCCAACCTAAATCGTTCATTTAAGAAAACTTTTTCTGCCCCGGCGAAGATAGAGTTTGCTCTATTTAACTGTATTGACAAAACTACTGCTCTTTCCACAAAGAGGAAAAAAAAAGGAATGGTCAGAAGGAGGAGGAATATAATGTGGGGCACATATTTTTCCTTTTTTCCCCTCAAAATAGGGTTGAAGCAAAGAAGAAATATACAATGAAATGACCCTGGTCTTACTGGAGTCCATAGCTTCTCTTACCCCACACACTTCATTCCAATGGCTAAATAGGAAAGAAATGTCTCAGATATGATGTATATATGTATAATCAGAGTGGCCTGTAGAGGTATAATGCTCTCAGAATTATCTGAGCATGGAATCTCAATTTTAAATTTTAAAGTTTCATAGAAAACTTTGACCCAGAAGAACATTAACATAAGGCATGAAAGATAGTAATTAGGTTTTGAACAGGGCTAGAGATAACAATAAGGATTAAAGCTAATAAAAGATTATAAATGAGAGGTCACCATATGAGGATAAAAGACCATCCCTGAAGCCAAGGAGACTTGAGTTCAGATCCTGCCCATGACATTCTCTGGCTATGTGAATATGAATCAGTCACTTGACTTGTAAGTGCCCCAGGCAGATAGAATGCAGGGAAGATTCCATTTAGAGCCCTAAACTTGTGATAAGATCCTGACCCTGACATTTAGTAACTTGGGTGAATCATTACACCTCCAATCCAACCCCAGCCTCCATTGTCCACTGTGTCCATGTTTCAGTTCCTATATAAAGTGAGGGGATGAGAATAGGCAATCTCTAGGGTCCCGTACAACTCTAGATGGATGATCTCTAAGACTAGAAATTGACGGTCACTTGCCAGGCTGCATCAGTGAATTTACTTATACTGGAAAAATCTTAGGTCTGGATCCAGAAAACAACAAAAGCAACAAAAACAACCTGCCCCCAGGAGTTAAGGTTATGCAAAGAGGAAGAGAAGGGACAATATAATAGGGGTGAGCAAAATAGGAGTCAAACTTGGAGTGGAACTCACTGAATAGTAGTGAGTGAGCAATGAATGGGGTATCAAGTCTCCATTAGACTTCTTTTCCTGCGGCTTGTCATATTCAGTTATCCATCTGGAGAACTCCATTTAATTTCTGTGAATAGATGCCGGTCAAGCAGACTATTATTGAAACTTGGGGAATAAATAGGTTGGAACCACCTTATTGCATCCTGAATTCTCATTCATCTTGGTAGTGGTTAATGCATTTTAAGGTTCAGTCCTATTCTAGAGCTGATCTCATGAGGGCTATGTGAACCCATCCTCAATTAGGGTTCTAATCCTAGAGCAATTGTGAATTCCTTATCCCTAATAAGTACTGTGGAAGGTAGAGATGAAGAGATACATGGTGCCTAACCTCGAGCAATTTAATCCAGCTAGGGAGAGGACTATACAATTTTATGTGTGAAAGGTCTTATAGAGGTCCTCTCATTTTACAGATAAGAACACTGAAACCCAAAGGGGTTGAGTGCTCAAGGTCACAGCAGAGCTGAGATTGTAATCCAGATTATAATTCCCAGCCCAATGCTGTAGGCACTATACCACATTACCATTGTGCATACGTGCTATTCTTACATTTAGAAAATATTTATTGAATGTTTACTTGGGCTAGGCCTCTTAGAGAGAGATTATTCAGAAGATACAGTCTCTCTCCTGTCTCCTACAAGATTAATAAACAAGAATTATTAACAATAGAATACTTCCGTACTTAGATACATCTTTAATCAGGCAAATATTTCTCCCAACAGCATAGGTTACAAATTATCCTTGCTGTCTCATCCCAAATGACTGTTATCTATGTTTTCCTATAAATCTCCCACGAGGGATCCACACAAAGTTCTAGGACTTTCTTCTAGATCTACTGACATTAAAAGAGTACCTGTGGCATGTTCAGGACATCTGTCTGTTACTACTATATTTTATTTCATGACTAACCTCCTCCTTTTCTAGTCACACATCTCCAATAATAATACCACTTATGCTGTTTAATTCTGTGCAGGTTTTCATTGACAATATGCTGTAGTCTATTTATGCCCAATAGTCTACCATGCATTTCTCCATTGCCATCTCATTTGCAGATTTAAGCCTTTGGAGACTGTAGCATTCAGTTATATAAAGCTGCATAGCATTACTGAAAGAACATCAGTTCCAAAAATGGATTTGTGTTTCATAGAGGAGTGAAGGGGTCATTAAAATTATTTTGCAGTTCCCCAAAAGCTTCTCCCCCCACCCCCCACTGACTTCATTCTGTTCAGGTCTGGGTTTAGTTTATTGTCCATCAGCATTGTGAGTCCAAGAGCATGAAGAGCCATTCTTCATCCACTTGGGTTTTCTTGTGTAGATAATTAGACTGAACTTTTAAAAATCATTTAAAAAGTTGGACAACATGCCAGAGCTTCATGCAAGCTGGCCAATCTGGCCAATCTGGCTATATCTATATAATTTCTCTTCCATTTAGACTTCAGTCAGCATCCTCTATCACAATGACAAATTGATGCCTCACTTGATAGTAATTAATGCAAGTTGACAAAACAAATTATATATGTTATTACATTGGATTGTATCATTTTAACACCTTTGCATGGAATATAGAGGCCCTTGTTTGAGGAGAACTTTGGAAATAATGTTCCCTACTGAATCAAATGCTTGATTGTAGTCATCAAATAATAAACATAGTGTACTTTTTGATCATTTGTGTGACTCTAAAGATGCGCTATACAATATAGGAAGACTATCATTTCTGAAAGCCTGTGTGTTCCCACTTCATACTGTCATTTAGGATTTCTTCAAGACCTTATGCAGATTATTATCCTAAAGATTTTGTAGATATGGGAAAATAGGCATTGTGGATGCATGATTATCAATTTTTTCTCAACCCCCTTTTTTCATTAATAGAATCTATAATTTTTCAAGAAACATAACAGGATTTTGTGATGAGTGTGGATGGGATCCATCATAGTCATTATATCTCTATTTAGATAAAGAGTCTTTAAACTTTTTTATGTCATGGATCCCTTTGGCAGTCTGGTGAAATTTAAGGATCTTCTCAGAAGAATATTAGTACATAAAATAAAGTACTTATGATTACAAATTATGAAACCAGTATATTGAAATAAATTTATCATAATATTTTGAAAGTTCCCCAGCTTAAGAGCCTCTGATTAGATCTACATCAGTCCCCAGGATATTGAAATGGTCTAGGATAAGTTAGTCTGCCAAGGGCATAAGACTTTTTAAACATCAGACACCAGATTGCTGCTCTTCTTTTCCTAACTTACCCATATAATTGGCCTTTCCTTTTATTGATTTCTCCAAACTTAATAGTGGGAGAGAAGTAAAGTTCAGTGGTCCACTTCTTTTTGGGGTGCTAACCCAGTGAAGAAAATAAAAAATATGGAAATATTTTTACCTTTTAACTCATTACTCCTGATAAAATGGCAATGGTGACCAAATGACTATTTTTTAAACTTTTTGTCTTATGCCTATATATGTGTGTGTTTATGTACATATACATTGGATTACATTTTTAAAAATCATGGTGTGATTACACCATGTGTGTGAGGTTCCTCAAAGGGAGACTTTAAAATGGATGGTCTGTTTTATGGAGTACTAACCCCCCCAATCAGAGTCTTGATAACCCACCCATCTGTCAGCATATTATAGAATGGTTTTTTACAGTGACTAGGAAGTTGGATTACATGAATTCTAAAATCTCTTCCAACTCTTTAAGATTTTATGGTTCACCCTATGCTCTTTGAGACTTGGCAATAACTAAAAGTATTCTGAGGTCATTAAAACAATATTTGTTTCTGAAAACTGGGAAAAAAGCTTACAAGATTTTTTATTCTCTAAGATGTAAAGACCACTTAACTTTGCCTTTAGACTTTGAATATGATAATAGATATTATTTAAAATTAAATGAAAGACAATTTTCATTAGTATGTCATGAACTGATTTAAATCTAGAAAAAATATATAAAGAAAAACTGTGACTTATAGCCTGTTTAAGTTTGTGTGTATTTTTAGCTTGTAAAATTCATTCAAATGTATTGCTAAGGATTTAGGATTTTACCTGAGTATTCATGATAGTTATGCAAAGTATTTTCAAAGAAAATCAATTCACAGAGGATAAGTTTTGTTCTCATTCATATTTGTCTATAGCATGAGGTTCTTAACCATTTTTGTGCATCATCAATCCCTTTGGCATATGGTGAAGCCTATGCAAAGATCCCTTTACAAATAATGTCTGTTACCTACATTCATAATTGAATGAAACACTAAATTTCAGGTAGAGGTTACTGAAAATAGAGATGTGATTTTTTTTCATATTCAGCTTTCCTGATCCCTCTCCCTAAAAATTTATCCTTAGACTCCAGATTAAAAATCCCCAGACTAGGGTAAAAACTTATGCATACATGCACACAGACACCCCATATTTAAGTGATCATTAACTATTTCAAGAATATAAGAAAAGATTATTTCACATAATCTGAAAGAGGCAAAATGTAAGTTTGAATTCTTGGAACTGAGCTGTTTGAAAAAGGACAAAATCTAAATCTGGAGTTGAGCAGTTCAAGATCTTTTGTGAGGTTATTTCAGCTATTGGTGGGTTTTGCTGAGGTGTGTGTTTTCTTAGCCAATACAGTCAAGTTATTTTGGGTGGCCATAATTGTAAGTTAGACAGGTGGTTTGTGTGCGAAACATTTAATTTACTGACTGTGCTGTCTGTTGACTTTGGATGAGGTTAGAAACAATTCTATACAAGTTTCATAAAATGATGAGCTACAAGACTGCTCCGTATACTTAGCAAACAGAGGTGTGCATTAATGGGGCCAGTTAGACTTCAGCAATAAGTTCATTATGGAAAAAGGAATTACTTATCATTCTCATTAGGCCAAATGTTCAACAACAGTTTGTCAGTCATAGAATGCCTCCTACGTATAAGGTACTATGCTAGGTGCTGACAGAGATACAAAGATGTATATTCAAGGAACCTACAATCAAGTACCTTATAATGCACATGAACTTGCTTTTAATTAGCTTAGTGGCTATATTTTTTGGTTTGGTTCTTTGCTTATTTTTTCCCTTCATAATCCTTTTCCTATTAGCATTTTCCTAATAACTTTTGTTGTTGTTGTTGTTTTGTGAAATTATAGAAGAGAATCAGCTTGAAAAAATAAAATTGTTTTCATTTTTTTAAAATAAAATATATTTTTATATGAGGCTGTAGACCTGGACTGCAACTTGAATGAGACCATGACTAGCCATATTCACAACACACACACACACACACACACACACACACACACACACACACACACACACACAGCAGTTGCTATAACATTTATTTATGATGGAAATGGCTAAAAAGAATGGATTGATGTAATTCGCTGTTTAGCCATATAGACCCAGCCTGCAATTCCTGGAACTTTGTGGAAGATTAAAGGCCATTGATTCTCGCTCATTAGTCTTCTGACTTTCTTATCCTAGGATGGCCCCATTGTTCTTCTTATGAGAGATGTTTCAGACAGTGATCAGAGTATTGGCAAATGCCTATTTTCTCCCAATAAACTGTAAGGATAATTTTAGGGTTGTGACCTAATCTAAATTAATCTTGGTCTCCAGGGAATATCCCAAATAAAATACCCAAGTCAGTTAGTAAATTTATGGTGCTTTAATTAATATAGAGGAAAGGAATTAAGGAGAAGGGAGAGGGAAAGGGTGTAGGATTTCTCCCACCTGGCCTGTGCCAGGGGAAGTTCAAAGTCCTCCACCATGAGGTCTCTGAAGATTAGTGGCTTTCTAAGAGGGTAGTGTTTGGAAGGTAAAAGAGAAAGAATCAGCCTAAACTCTGATAGAGCTCAGTAAGATGCCTCACCTGAACTAGGCTACTCAGCTTCTCCCAGTATAGTATCAAGGAAAACTCACCACCAAACCAGACAATAGCTTCGGCCATGCCAAGATGCCAGAACACTTAGCACACTAAACTGCCTTCAGCCACCTCTCTGCCACAAAAGAGGCTGGAGAGAGGAAGTGACCATTTTTACATCACTTTCCTATGTCTCACCTGTACCAATGGTAGCTTAAGCTTGACTTAGGACAGCCCTGGGGTCTGTCAGCTGTTTCTGATTTGTCATTTGCTAGCACATAACTATCATAGGTCATCCTCCTAGATTACTTAATCCTTAAGTATGGGTGTAGACATTCCTGATTTTGTTAGACTAAGTAGGGTGAAGTAATCGAAAGTTCACAAAACTTTGGAAAGATGCTTGAGAGGAGCCTACCTAGCCCCTGAGATTTTTTTGTTTTCTTACTTATTTTCACCTCCAGCCTAGGAATTCATTCTCCCTCCACTCTTCTTCCAAATTTTGATAGGCTGGACTTCAGACAACAAATCATTCTATCACCAGCTTGACCTTTAAAACCTTTCCAGCTTAGAACTTGCTAGAATCTGAACTTCTCTGGCATCATCTAATTAGCATGTCAATATTACTTCAAAATTTCAGAATATCATTGATTCCATTGATGCGAATCCTTCTTCTTGTGGCCTAGATTACAACCCACTTGTGCCTTTTCATAATATGTGACACATATCTCTGTTCTCCTTCTATGGGAGTCTCCCCAATACCTGGAGTCTTTTCTCTTTTTATTTTAGTTTGACATCACTACTCTAGATGTTTCCACCTATGGTTGATATTGTCTTGACTACATGAAGCTATAGTACATTACGGATCCTCCTAAATTAATTCCACAGCCACTCAAAAGTTCTAAACCCCTAATGAATATAACTGGAACAGGAATTACATGTGGACAGTATTATTAGGATAAAGGTTGAAATAAGATATTTAAGTCTGATTTAATTAGGATTAAATAGGATAAAGAAAGAAAGTTAGATTGCATTTGGAAAATTGGATGATATCTTCTCTGACCCCACGCTACCCTAAGAAACAAGGTCCCTCTTTTTAACACCAGTATTATAGCAATATGCTAAATGGCTATGAATCATGGAATCTCCAAAGAGTGGCAGGTCACAAAAAGTAATGGAAACACTTGTGGCAGAGGTAAATAGATTATGGAATATTACCAAGCAAGAGTTGGGGAACAGAAATGGGTGTTAAAAATAACCTTGTTAATTTGTTGAAATTGGCTCTTGCCTACTCCTCTTTCTCATTGGACAGACAAAAGGTCATTCAATATCCATTTAAAGAGTATCTCTGACTTGTTTATTCTCCATAGTTCAAAACAGTGCATCCATTAAAAACTACATAGGAGAAATTTGGCCATTTAAAATGCGAGCTCTATTATTTTACTTATGATTTTAAAAAGCAAAGAAAGGCACCTGAAAGCAGTGACCACTGACAGAGAGATGTGTTTATTGTGCTGAGTTTTCACATTTTTGCTAATAATTATAATAGTTTTTATTGGCCTTAAATGCATCTTCACCCTTGGCCTGGATTGCCTGGCCATTAAGTGTGCCTATTTTTAAGCAAATACATGAAGGATAAAATGAGATAACATATATAAAGCATTCGGTAAACATAAAGCCCACATAAATGCCAACTATTGTAAATTAAGTGTTATTTTATATTCCTATGTCTTCATTCCAAAAAAATACTGAGTGGTACATTCTTTATGTCTTCTTTCTACAATGTACATTTTTTTTAAAAAAAACAGAAGATTTACAAAAGTTGTTTCTTAATAATTATGTCAAATTTAAGCTTATAACTATACCATTCTGGTGCATAGAAATAAAAGAACTAAAAAGCCTTATTAGAGATTTGGAGAATATTCAGTTCTAAGTTGTCACCAAAGGTCTATTAAGTGCCTATTAGGTGCTGGAAAAGATAGAGATTTAGATAAGGCATCATCTCTATCATCATGAAGATTAAGGTTATCAGTAGAAATCTAAAAATTATATCAGTCATAAATGAGTTACAAATGAATTCCTTGTTAGTGTCTAAGGGAGAATGCATTGCTAATTGTTTGAAACACAGAATACTCTAAAAAGAAAGTGAATTTAATAGATGGGTCAGAATTTAACTAGTAGGGGAAAATTGTAGATTATAAAGGGCAATATGGTTCAAAGGATAGCATAAGCCAATGCACAAGAGAGAGAAAAGATCATTGGTAAAGGATAATAGATTTAGACTTGGAAAAAGAACTATGAGATCATTTAGTCCAACTCCTTTATTGAGGAAACTGAGGCGCAGGGTGGTTTTCCCGAGGTCTCACAAACTGCACATCCAAGATGCATGGAGCCCATGGACAGAACAAGAAGTCAGTCATCAAGTTTGGTTGAGTAATTAATTAAGTAAAAAATAAATAAAGAAAGAAAGAAGCTGTGAAAAACTAAGCTACTTAGCAACAGATTGTAGAGGCCTTAAATGTCAGGCTACAGAATTTGAATTTTATTCAGTAGACAACTGGAAACACTAAAAAAAAAAAATATGCACAGAGTTATAAAATGACCAGATGAATGCATAGCAAAGACTAATCTAAAAGAAGTATTTATGATGAGAAAGAACAGGGACAAGAAAACCTGGAGGCATAATAGGTGGAATGAGCTGAATGAAGGAGATGACAAAGGAAACCAAAAGAGGGGACTGGACGGTGAGAGATTATATACACTGGGACTTGGCAAGTGATTGGATAGAGACATAGAGGAGAGGAGTCAAAAAGGATGCACAGATTTCAAACATGGCAGGTAAGGGGAATGGATGTATATAGTTCACTGACAGAGGGACAGTAAAAGTAGAAGGAAGAAGTTTAAGGAGAAAGATAATATGTTCTGCTTTAAACATGTTGAATTTGATACTGGTAGGCCATATAGAAAGAGATGGCGTATAGGTGAGAGGGTTGGAGAAAATCATTGTAAGTAATAAACTAGAGAGTGAATGAGGATAGGCGAGGGTGGCTGAGCAATAGCATGATACCAATTGAGAATGTGCACCAAAAATCTGTAGTGGGTGAAGTAACTCAAAGTCATGACTTTCACTTAAAAGACTCAACATCCCGAGACCAAGAACAGATTTAAAACTAGATGGCAGAAAGATTAATACTTCAGGAATGGGTTAAGTTCAAGGTAGCAAAAGCTTCTGAGGTAATAGTAAGAGCTCCAAATGGCATAGATCATAAGGTCTGGGCTAGTCAGGGAAGCAAGTAAAATAAACTGATGAGGAAACTGGCCAGGACACAAAAGGAGAAATCAAGAAACAAGAGACCACAAAAAAAAGTAAAGAACAGTATTCTTATGAGTAAAGGAGTGAGAAAAGGATAGGATACTATATCCATTACAAAAAGTATATCAGTGAAAGATAGTAGTACCAAAAAAAAACAACAATCTAACATAGCAGGATACCAATGAGAAATCTTGATTTGTGTTAGCAATACAGCGGAAAAAAAAAGAGAGAAATAATCAAAGAAAATCTTTTCTAAGCTATTTCAAAAGTCTAATTAGCAGGCAAATCAGTTATTTAATGTTTTCTTTGTTGCATTTTATTTTACTTTAGATCTTTGTTCTATTTTAAATCCATGCTCTTAAGTAAAATTAAAAATTACTTTTTACCCAATAATACAAGATCAGAAAAGTGTGAAGGAAAAAATCTGGGTCATATAAAATTTTCCTAAAAAAAACCTTTTCTTTTTTCTTTATGTCATTTTGAAACTGGTGAAACTATATATCAGGAGTTTTGAAAACACTTTATCCACACCCTCCCAACATTATTTATGTACCATACACCTATGGATGCTGGGTATTTTTGCCAACCAGTAGTTGTGAATTTTCACAACTCAGCTGACTGCCTTTACAGGGACAAGTTTCCTTTTGTGTTTAACAAGAAGGTCACATTTTTCCTAGATGAGTTAATGTTCTTGTTGTCCCTTCATGCTCGAGGACAAAAATAAAAGACCTAAAAACTGGAAAGGCAGGAAAAGAAATTTGTAAGTTATAGTTGACTGAATTGTTCAGTGGCATGACAAGAGAGTGAACAGACAGAGGGAAGAGACAGTATAGGAGGAAAAGATAAAGATTACAAAACAATTTTGGCCAGCCTGTCGCCAGCTCTGTCCTGGATTTGTGGGGGTCCATAACACTTTGAGGGACATTTTCTAACTATGGTTAGGAATTAAATTTAATACCACATGACATTTTAATACTGATTTATAGACTGTTTGCTAGAAATTCAGGCAGTTAGCCAATAAATGAGAGTTTGTCAATAAATCACTAGAAGAAAATGTTTAGGGATGTATAAGTCAGTGGCCATATTTCATTTCCATATTTGCACTCTGATTAGGAGCCATGTACCAAAAATTTTTTAATATTATAATAATATTATTTGTTACTTTCATATATATTGCATTGTGCATTTCCTTCTAAAAATTGGTCTGTCCTTTTGTGTCTTTTGCTCTTTACTTTTTCAAATCTATTGTGAAAATGACTACTTTTTAAAATATTGTGCTCCTACTTTTGTTTCCTATATGCATCTGGGAGTTTCAAAAAACATTAGCCCTGGTTTTTCTTCTTTTTAATGTTGATTATATTCAATAATATATTCTTAATCATGTTATCCTAGTTGAAATATTGGCTATCACATGATTATCTGTCTTCTTTTCTATTAAAATATATGATTAAAAAGATTTTACCCTCAAAGATGCTAATGTGTCTTTTACGTATTGTTTACTTGTTAAATATTTTTCCTGGGATGCTTATTTTTATAAAAAATGCATATAACAGTTCTTATAGCATGGCTTCTGATATGCTGCTGGTTAAATCAAGTACCCTGAAACCTAACATCTGTGTACAATAAAGTCTGATATAATAGCTTCCCTATATTTTGACCTGGGTGTTAGTTCTATCCCCATTACCAGAATTATTAAGGGATTCCACTTTGCATAAGATTTTCCATGATCTTTAAGCCATGAGAGCCCTCGTAATAAAAATCAGGTCAGGATAACGTAATAACATCTCCAACTAGCTAGATAGATGGACAGAATTGCCATAGTGTTCCCAATCATTAATATTAATGTTTGCCAGAGCTTAGAGCTTTGAGTGATTTGTAACTCTCTAAATTTTATTGCTTCTGCTGTCAGGAATCAATTTCAGAGCTTAATGGCAATGTAACCTCAGCCAAGGAGACTTTTTTTGGTTTTGATTTTATTTCATTTCACTTTAAGTTTCTCTTAAAAGATTGTTCCTTTTTAGACAAGGTGACAACTGTCTTAGAAATAAAAATTCAAAGAATTGCATATGTGGCTAATATTTTAGGTCAAAATGTCACATTTCCATATGAAATAATTTTCAAAAGTCTGCCTTTAGTGTATTGAAGATCTAAATCCATTTACATTTCTAAATACTTTAATTTTCATTGATCTATATACCAATATTTTTTACTAAATGATATGAGGTTCAAGAAAAGAATTAAGAGAATTTGAAATTCATATACACCATAGTTGTTGAAAAGTTTTTCATGAATGTGTTCATTTTTAAATAGTAAAAGAGAGTTCAAATTCTAAATAAGAAGGCAAAAGATATCATGAATGAAGTCCCTCAAATATTTTTAAATCTTAATCCATACCCATTTTGCTGCAAATTGCCCCATCAGTTACCCAAAGCAATTTATATTGAGCCTTATTCCAAAGTAAAATTTAGCTCCAGCAATTGTCTTATTTTAGACAGAGCAGCTTGAATTCCAAACTTCATATAAGATTAATTAGGCAGATGGATGTGATGTTTATTAGGAAATGAAAAAATGGAAACGGTTTAAATTTAACTGTCTCTAATGTGTTTTATTCAGTAAGCCTGCCACTCATCCACAATAGTAATTGTTCCGTGGACGGAATGATCACTGAGCTATCTGAGGTAGAAGAGACAGCATCTGTAAGCAGCTGTTTTGCATCTGAAGACACAACTACTGAAGACTCGGGAGTCATGAGCTCTCCATCAGACATCATTTCTCTGGATTCACAAAACGATAGTATGAAGTCAAAAGATAAATGGGCTTTAGATCAGGAAGATGCTACTGACACAGACATGACCTGTGCTGGAGAGCTCGGTCCCCCGAGGAGTGCTTCACGTGAGAGTGATGACTCTGGGATTACTCATCTGAGGTGAGTCATACTTCCATAGTAGCTAAAAAACTGATGTCACCTGAACATCTGAGGTCATGTTCTCCAAGCAGTAATGTCTTATTAATGGCATCAGGAACTAAAAATGGGATATTGTATTCAAAGAAGGTGGTTAGGAAAGCCAATTTCCTCTATTCTTACTCCTTTCATTAATATTCCATTCATTCTGAGCGCTTTTCAGAGGAAAGATGAGAAAACATCCAGAAGTCCTTTCATCCCTATTTACCTGGAGTATCTCTAGCCCGTAATGCTGGAGGAAGCTCCTGGGTCCAACATGATGTTTCAAAGAGAGAGGGAGGATGGTTTTCTGGTCCAGATCTGCGATTTCATCCATGTAAGGAGCTCCCTGGGAGGTAACTCTGCAGATACAACATGGCTTAGCAGAAAAATAACTGACCTTCGAGTCAGGATGATCCTCATATATCCTGGCTGTGTGACTCTGGCCAAGTCATTTAAATTTCACACTACCCTGGCAGCTTGCTCTAAATTGTGTTCTAGAGCCCTTATGAGTCAGCACAGCCTTGATAGAGAGGAGTGGTTAATGCTTAGAAATTGGAGCTACGTAGCTGAATAGAGAGATCCGTAAACACGCGTATTTATATATAGTGCATGTAAGTACATGCATGTGGATATATGCACTCTAGTGAATAATGTGCATCACATGGGTGTATACATTCATGTGCATACATACCCATGTGTGTTCATACATGCTATAGATAGCACGTGTGTAAGTATGCATTCATGCATATGTATTTGTGAGGAGACAAATATGGGGAAAGAGGAGGAGAGACGGAGAGAAATGAAGTGAGATGAGATGAAATGACTAGAGGAGACCAAATCCCTCCCAGACTCTTTTGTTGTTCCTTTGTTTCAACTGTGTCCGATTCTTTTTGACCCCTACTTTTTTTATGGTTTTCACGGCAAAAGATACTTCAGTGATTTGTTATTTCCTTCTCCAGCTCAACTTACAGATGGGGAAACTGAGGCAAATAATGTTAACTGACTTGTACACTAAGGTAAAATGGGCCAGAGAAGTCTGTGTCCCCAAAAGCAAGGTGAAACTCTCTAGTCACTTGCAAATATTCATTAAGCATCTGCTATGTGCCAGGCATTGTGCTAAGCACTGGGAGTGAAATGGCATGAATGAAATAGCCTTTGCTCTCAAGGCGTTTAGACTACTCATACCCGTATATGTTTATATAAAATCCACACCAATGTGTTCTCTAATTCTATTTTAATCTTGAATCCCTCAATTCCCTCAATAACCCACAGCAATCCCTAGAGAGTTTCTTTATGTTGGGCTCATTCAAATAGATAATTCCACATCTGAAACAAGGCATACATGCTAAAGGTGACTTACCATAAGGTAAATATTCAGCTGTTGTGTTTTTTTTTAAAAAAGCCTTTACCTTCTGTATTGGTTTCAAGGCAGAAGAATGGTAAGGGCTAGGCAATGGGGGTTAAGTGACTTGCCCAGGGTCACACAGCTAGGAAGTGGCTGAGGTCAGATTTGAACCCAGGACCTCCCATCTCTAGGTCTGGCTCTCAATCCACTGAGCCACCCAGCTGCTCCCCATTCAGCTGTTTTTAAGGTCAGACGATCATCGTTCTAGAGCTGGAAAAAAGCTCAGAGATCATCTAATCCAACCCATTCATTTTATAGATGATGACACTGAAACAAACAAAGAGTCCTTAATGGCTGATCCAGTGTCACACAGCCAATAAACCTCAAAGGCAAGATTTGCACCTGGGTCTTCTGAGTCCAGAGCAAGTCTTGCAGATTATATAGTTAATAGGAGATCTGATAGCAAGGAAGACGTATCCTCTAGGTTTTCTGTCATGAAATTCATGGAGACTGCAAGACTCTAGCCAGTTAGCGCTATATTTCTATTAGTCATCCTACGTGACTTGCCAGTGGGTAGATGACAGAACTGGGCTTATTACTCCCCAACTAGGTTTTTCAGGCTCTGCCAGAATTTTGTGGAAGGTGATCACTTTCAGAAAGAGCTCCTACCAGACCAGAGAATATTCATGAGCAGCAAAGGAAGTACAGTGGGATGTTGAGTTTACCTCATCAATACTTCTTTTAAGAAACTTGCACATTGCTAAACAATTGGGCTTATGTGAAAAGAATTTGCTGCTGGAAAAGTAGAACCCTTGGAGAATGAGACCAGACACTATACCTTATTTTTCAGGAATGTCACAAACCATCCTCTTTTCCTTTTTTTCTCACTTCCTACACTATTATATACCGCCCTGCTTTTTAAAAAATTTCCTATCTAGAACATACACCACTATATTCATCATTATCTCCATTGTAAACAATTAACTGTTAATTAACAGAAAATGAAAAAGTGGTAGACTTGGCTGTCAGAAACTTTGATAACAGAGGCTGCTATTGTTCAGCCATCTTCAGCCCTGACCAGTTCTTCATGACTCCGTTTGGGGTTTTCTTGGTAAGGTACTAGTGTAGTTTGCCATGTCCTTCTCCATCCCCTTTGTAAATGAGGAAACTGAGGCAAATGGAATTAACCTTTCCCAGGGCCACCCAGCTAGTGTCTGAGGCCAGATTTGAACTCGTGACGATGAGTGCTCTATCCTCTGTGCTATCTAGCTGCCTGGGGTCAGAGGTAGACATGCTGTCATTCTAGGAAGCGGAGCAAAGGGGTTGTTACTTTGGAACTTTGGCAGCAATAAAGCAGGGCTAGCCTGTAGTTAGGAGTATAGCTATGAAGAAGTCAAGGCAGGTAGGTATGGAAGGTCGAGAGAGCCAGAAGTCGAGTCCTTTGAAGTTAGCTAAGGAAGAAGCTTAGCCTGGACTTATGGAGCCAGAGACTGAGTTAGAAAAATCAAGTTAGACAAAGATCAGGAGGTAAAGTCTGAGGCTTATGGATTAGTGACTCTCCTCTGTCCCCATCTCATCACTCATTCATACATTGGTACCTGAACTTCTGTTATGGCCTTCTCATCAATTAGTAATTAATTATCATTTAATTATTAACAATAATTAATAATTCACTCTTTCTTATTCTAGGCTCTGTCTTCTCTAATCCATCCTCCAAATCCTCTGTGTCTATAGTATAAAAATGTAAACTTCTTAGCCCCTGTAGGAGAGTTACTTCCAGCTGTCTTCCTTGTCTTATTACATTCTAAATCCCTCACAGACTCTTTTATTATTCATTTGTTTCAGTTGTGTCCAATTCTTTGTGACCCCTATTTGAGATTTTTATGGCAAAAGATAATTGAGTGATTTATTATTGCCTTCTCCAGCTCTATTTACAGATGTGGAAACTGAGGCAAATAAAGTTAAATGACTTGTCGAGGGTCACACAGCTAGTAAGCATCCAAGGATGGAGAACTCAAAATTTCCTGACTCCAGGCCTGACACTCTGTCTATCCACTGTGCCACCTAGCTGCCCCCACAAACTCTACTTTCTAGCCAAACTGAGAGTTCTCCAAACATAATACTTCATCCCCTACCTCCATTTATTTACGTCTTTAATTAATTAATTTATTACATTAGGATACCTGATTAACTCCCTCTCTCCCTTCCCTCCCCTCATGAAAGAATCATTTAACAAAAAGATAGATAGATATAGATATAAAACTATGTCTCACTTATTTCTGTTTTTCAACTGTTTCTCTGGAAGTGGACGGATACAAGCCTTTCTTCAAACAACATTTCTGTTGCTGTATATAATTTCACTCTTCGTAATTTCATGTGGGTTCTTCCACATTTGTCTGAAATTAACTTGCTCATTATTTCTTACAGCATATTATTATTTCATCACAATCATGTGCCACCATTTGTTTAACCATACCTCCATGCATTTATTCAAGCCATCTCCCTCCCTTTGTATTTGGAATACATATTGCCACCTCCACCCCTTGGAATCCAGGTCAGATCATGGGCCATCTCCTCTGTGAAGTTTTTACTGGTCTGAGAGCAGTTAGTGCCCTGTCCCTCGATTTTCCTTTGATTGTGTGTGCATATGTCCCTATGTTGTTTCCCCCAGTGGCATGCCAACTCCTCCAGGGAAGAGATAGTTTTCTTTTAGCTCTCTTTTATCCTTAGTCCATGGCACAGAACCTTATATTCAGCTACTACTTAATAAATATTATTAAGATGAACTGAAAGAGTCTTGGGCCAAGCAAAAGTCAGGAGACTTGGGAAGGAACCCAAAACTGAAGCCTGCCACTAACTGGCTGCCTAATCTTGGGGAGTCCTCCCATATTGCTGGGGAATAGAGGGCTCTGAGGGGACTTTATCCTCTTCTAATCAAGCTTTCCTTTCACTTAACTCTTCTCCACCTTAGCTCTTGGCTTTTAAAGCTAGAAAATATAAAAATTAATTTAGATCTAGTTGCTCAAAGTAATTTACTCTCCTAACATGCCTTGGTCATTTTCCAACTTATATATTCAGAGAATGCAACAAATAATAGTCTATTGAACCATATTACATACTTTATATGTCTTCATACAATATAAAGAGGAGAGTTGTAGAGTTTTTGTTTTTAATAGGATGCAACTTTGTGATTGAAGATATTTCTTTCCTAAAGGATGCTTTAGTTAGTGTGTCACTGGATAGACAGTATTTTAGTGGTAATCTGGAACACTGAAGATATGAACTAATAAATGTTGGACAAAGATTTAATTAGGAAAAACATTTATGCTTCCTGACTTCCATAAAACTGTTCTTGTGATAGAGTTATTGGTCTGTAATTGGAAGAGCCCATTTGCTTTCAGGTAATGCTGTCCCAGACCGATAGCTGTTTTGCATATATTTTCATATATTAGCACAATTGATTAATTTCCTTTTTTAATAAAAGAAAGCTTCAAAACGACTGTAGTTCCCTTTGAAACAGAAATCCCTACATTTAGTTAACAGCCAATAGCTTATGTCTACATTTACAAATTATTTTTCTCCTTTCCCTCCCTTTTTCCTACACACTGAAGTTTTTCATCTCCTCCTCTTTTAGTCTTCTCATACTCTCCTCCTTTTTCCTATTCATCTTTTCCCTTTGGGCTCCCCTCTTGCTTCTTTCTTTTTGTCTCTTTGATTCTATATTTCCCTCCACTTCTTGGATCATTAGGGATTTTTCTCAGTATTCTATGGAAAGTATGGAAAGTATCAGTTCCTATCTTCTAATGTCACATTTCCATTTTCACTATATCAGTAGTTCAATCTTTCAAGGAACTGTGAATTCATTGGCTGGGTATTCCATCATTCATTGTAGTTTGCACCTCTCCCATAACCACAGATAATGACTTTGTGGGTTGTGACCAAAAACTTTGGTAATCAGCAGGCTACTTGGCAATGAGACTCTGCTCACTATGAGCTGATGACACAAAGGATAGAGCATGAGACCTGGAGACAGGGAAACCCGAGTTCAAATTCAGCCTCATATATTTAATAGTTTTGTGAATCTGGGCGAGTCACTTAACAGAGCTTTGCCAGCTTCAGCTTTCTCATCTCTCATATTGAGGCAATAATAGTATATACTTTCCAGGATTGTTGTCAAGATAAAAATGAGATATTTATAAAGGGCCTTGAAAATTTTAGAGTACCATAGAAATGCTAGCTGTTATTATTGGCTAGAAAGAGATGAAGACCTCAGGATCACACATGACTCCAGAGGACAAGCCCATTATAATAAGTTTTTCTTTTTCAGTTGTGTAAGAACTCAATATGATTAGAAATTTCCTTTATAGTTTGAGACTAAGAGATGATAGTCAGTATTTGAAACATGTAGTCCAAGCAGTCCTTGTCTAAACTTCTGAAATAAACAACAGAAAGTCTTGATATCAGAGACCTGGTGAAAGAGGCCAGAAGTAACCACCTTCCTGTTTTTTAGATGGTGTGGGAAAATGAGTAAACTTTGAATGTCAGACTATTCTGTTTTAAAAGATCTAGATAATCCCTCATTATTATTGATTAGGGGAAAAGATCCCAGGAACTTTAGCTCTTCAACCAAATTTAAGAAAATGCCAGGCAGAGAGGATATTCCATAGGCAAAGAAGATAATCTGATTGTGGTGGAAAGTGGAATGGCTTTGGAGTCTCAGCTTTGCTTCTTGCTAGTTGTTTGATCTTAGATAAGTAACTTGACCTCTGTGAGCATCCATTTCATCGTTTGTAAAATTAAATTAATCATTCTAGCCACTAACTTTCTCATAGAATTGTTGCAAAGAAAGAGTTCTCTTCATTTTTAAAGTGCTATCCAATCCTGAGCTGTTGCTATTCATGACCAAAATCTTAAGAAGCACCAAAGTTATTCATTCAGTTCATTGTCTGTCTAGTAAGTGCAAGCTCCTGGGATTTTGAGGTGAAGGCAGAGATTTCTTTGTTTTATAGTGTCTTATTTCTTCAGGGTAGAGTCCCAGTGAGGAAATCTCTTCCACCCATGCAGATTAATTCATTGAGAGTTGCATGGAACATTTGGAGTTAAGAAACTTATCCAAGACTACCTATTCTGGATGTGTCAGAGACAGGACTTAAGGCCCCAGGTCTTATTCTCTGAGGCCAAATTTTAACCCATTTTACCAAGCTGCCTTTTATTTACTGTGTAAAAAGAGAAAAATATTGTTGCCTATGCTTTCAAGGTGCTTTCCCTTTACATAAGGAAATAGAAAAAACAGATAGATATATGTAGGATATCATATAGGGACTGATTACCACAAAATGGTCCAGAATACTCTTGGGACAAAAAGAAGTCCTTCCACTAGAGATAGGGAAGGTGATGGGGAGGAGATAATCCCTCACTTGAACACAGAAGGAGGTCAGAGATTCTGAAACATGTCAATGAAATTAATTTCAAACAAATTTCATAAAGAAGTATCAAGAAGCAAAATTAGACCATTATTGAGGTCTCTAAGTAAGCATTTATTCATATAGCTTTTTGATTACATGTTGGTCAAAGAGAGGAAGCCAGTTCTATGATGTCAAAGCAGTGACTGGTTTCCATAAGCAAATAACTATAAATGTATGTAGAAAAACATATGGGAGAAATGATCCAACCATAGTATTCTGTCAATGAAGAGAGTGCCAAGTGGAAGTAAAGGTTCCATGCAATCAGTAGAAAATAGAAAAAAGCAGAGAAGACTTCTCAATTGGTTCTAACCTCTACTAACTTTGTACTTAAGAGTTGGCTTCACCAGTCATCAGAAAACTTCATAGACCAAAGTTCTATGTTTTGTGTTATTTTGTGTTATCTAAAGGAATGAACCAGAAAATGGATTGCCCGTTTTTCTGTTTTCCTGTTAACAAAAAGCCCCTACCTAGACTTATTACAATTTCTATTCATTACTAGCATTTTTTAAACATTACGGTATTGCCAATTCTAGGGTTTGTGACCCACTTTCTTTTTTAAAGTCATTTTCATATCTTCTGTTTCTTATATCATCATAGTTATCCCAAGTATCTCTCCCTCTTCCCCTTCCAAAGAGACTAAAAATATGATAAATACTATTGTTAAGAGGGGAGAAAATCAGCAAAACTGATCAGTACATTGAAAAAATCCAAAAACATAAGCAGTGTATAACACTTCTGGCCCTCACATCTCCTCTATGGGGTGTATCGGATGAGTTCCTATCATGTCTCCATTCTAGTCTGACTTAATCTTGATAATTTTGTTATATTTATTTTTTAATCTCTGGTGTGTGGTTCTTTCCATTTGTAGTTATTGTATATATTTTGTGATCCACTTTCACAAGAAAAGTCTCTGCCCCCCAAAGTTTCTGATTTGGTACCTTAAGCAAATATGATTTGAATCTAATCTATGAGTTTTTTATGTAAATTTTCATGAACTTTCAAGTCATTATAATCATCAGGTATAAAGTAGAGGACTGTATTTGATTCTTATTTTGGGAAAGACCCTTTTCACTAGTCAGCATTTCTTAAATGTAGTCTTTTTTTTTTTAGCTCTGAAAAATACAAAGACAAAAATTGTATCTGGTCTAGCTTTCAAGACGCTTGACTTTTGTCAGTTTATATTCGAAGCATCAAAAGCTTGAAAGTCACATCAGAATCATAAGAACCTACATTGCATACCAATTAAACCAATGGGTTTTTTGCTTTTTAAAATCTTTCAAGATCTGAAAAACTATCCAAATTTCCAAGGGTATAGTAAAATTTTTGAAGCCAATAATTAGAAAATAAGATTAATTTATAGGTGCCCTGTTCTCAGGAAAAATAAAACAAAACAAAATAAAAAAAGAAATGTCTACCATTTATTACAGTTAGGATCACAGATATCAGGTAATGTAAATAGTCCCCTCCCTATCCCCATTTTATTTCCACAAATTAAGAAAATGCAGCCAAAAGAGAGGAAATAAATTGCCCAAGGTCACCAGTTAGTGTCAGAGACAGGAAATTCCTGAGAGGTCACATAGTGGGTCTTCCTGGAAGACTCTTCCTTTTAACAAATTAGATGGTTATCTATTATTTCTTGCTCTTTCCACTGAGACTGCTTCCTAGGGTGGCCCAGGTGTCAATGTAGTCACTGGCCTCTTCTCTACATCCTGCTTCCTGGATTCGCTTTGTCTACTTATGGCAGCCAGCTAGAATTTTTGCTTTGATCAAGTTCTCAATATCTGCTTATTCTTTTAAAAAACAGTGAACAAAAGTGTCGCTGACATACAGCAGTCAATTCTATGCCACTTGGTCCTTGAGTCCTAGATTTCATTAATAGTGAAATCTTCTTGGGAAAATTCAAGTTCCTAATATTTGAACTTTCCCGATGTGTTAGATTGATCTCCATATATATACATATATATATATATAACAAGTCTCAACAATGATAAGACTTATTAAAGTCTTAAATTTAATAAAAATGTTTCTTGCAAGAAGACTTTCCCAACCTTCTGAGAGGATTGAGATGACCCCCAATTTGTTATGTATATATAGAGATATTCACACACATGTGCAGAGTTGTTTGCAAATTATCTCTTCCATTAGACTTAATAGAGACTATTTCTACCTTTCTTTGTATCAGCAGTACTTGGCACAGTGCCCAGCACATAGTAGGTGCTCACTAAATGCCAGTTGATTAACAGACTAGCCTGTGGAGACCAGAACTGTAAGTAACTATTTACCTGGTTTAGGTTGAGAGGATGGGGAAGAAACCTAGGTCACTGGCCAGGCAGACCCTGATGGACAACTTCCTTCTCTTAGTTTTCAACTTTGGTATATTTCTGCTTTTTTTGTTATCCTCTCAATTACTTCTCTAGCACCTTTGAGACATACCCTACTTCCTAAATGTAATTCATAAAACTGACACTCATCTATATCGATCCTCATCTGTGAAGTATGTCTAGTTGGGGGTCTGGTTTCTTGGGAGATGATCTATGACTCTCCTCTCTGTACACTCATAAATATCAAGATCAATAAAGACACTTAAGTGAGATGGTCCCCAGATTTACACATTTCCCAAAACCAGAGTGTTTTCCTGGAAGGACCTTGGTTTTCAGAAATCGCCACCTCCTATAACCAAGAAAGCAACATTGACCCTAATGAAAAGCCTACCTTTTTCAGCTTAACTATGACAAGTGACAGAATTAAGCTCTTGTTTTTATGCTGTTTATTTTAGATGTTTTATTCATTATTACAGCTCTGATTGTTTCATTAATGATAACATTGTACTTTGCCTGAGGCTATTCAGACCAACGTTTCCATTTTTAAAAATATAAAGAACATTAATCATCACATGTTACTAAGAATAAGTGCTTTTTAGTAACAATGTTGTCAGCTAGAAAAGGTTTGTTAGTTATTGAGATGTGATTGCTAGAATCCAAGGAATAATTCATAGTAAAATAAGTTAAACTTACTGAATTCAGTCTTAATTCTTTAGCCATGGCCCCCAAATCCCAGAGATTGCTACTGTTCCTTTGACTTCTAAAGCATATATATGATCCCATAACGTAATCCAGAGTAGAGGACTGAGCACAGGTAGGACTGAAAGAATCTTCAGGAAGGATCCAACCAGAAAGCTGCCACTAATCAATCGAATCTATATCATTGTTGGTTCCATATAATAACACACAGCTATCATACAAACTCTGAGAAATTTTAAATGTTAATTTTTCAGGGAGGATAATTTTTAGGTTATATCCAAACTTTGGCTCAGCCAGGATTGTTTTTGTTCCTTGGAACTTAAATTATTTAATTTGTTTAAAATGTTCTTACTTTTAAAATCTAAGATCCACAAATCTATAACTAACTATATAGTTTCTTTATTCGTAGACCAGTTCTTCCTGCCCTTTTTTATGTCATGGGTCCCTCTGGCAATATGAAGAAGCCTGTGGATCCCTTCTCTCAATAATGGTTTGGTTTATAATTTGTCATTGAAGGAAAGGCTAGATTTCAGTTAGAAATTAGTGAAAATAAAAGTATAACTTTTCCCACCCAAGTTTAAAGACCCCTCCCCCCAAAATCTATGCTTGAACCCCAGGTTAAGAACTCAAGCTCTAGACCCTCAGTGCTCTGGTGTCATGGACCACACAGCTTGTTAGAAGCTAACCCTTGAAGTAGACCTGCCAAAGGGAGGAATGTGATTTTATCTAATGAGCTTGAAAGTTCAAAGATCCCAGCTAAGTTCATAGATGTGAAAATTACCAGAATATAAAGTCTAAATAAGAAGACATTTGCTGAGCCTGGAAGAATGTTCTCACAGAGGGACTCACACCACAAATCAGTAGTGAGGGAGGAATATGGAGAAATTAAATAGGACTGAAGTCTAAGTCCCGAAAAGGAATAATGATGATGATGATGATAATTATAGCCTACATATTGCATTTTAAAGTTTAAAATGACTTTACATATATTATGTCATTTGATTTGAATCCTGATTCTTGTAATTTGTATGATCTTGTGTGATCTTCAGATCTGATTTTGTAAAATGAGGGGATTTAGGCTAGCTGTTCTCTAATATCCTTAAGTCTATAATTGTAGAAATCAATTTAGCTTCTTTTAGTATCTCAAATATATTTATGTTCTGCTTGTATAAACTATTAGATCTTAAAACTGAACCTACTTTCAGAACCCTGTGCATGTGCGTATAATTCTCTACCTTCAAAATCATTGTTGTTTTTATATTTGGTTGAAGAACATAATCTACTGATCTTCTGAGACCCTGAATTTCAAAGTTATGGTGTCCCTCATAATATAATAGCTCATTTCTTTGTATATATAAGACTTAAAAATCTAGGTAATGAAAGAAATGAAAAAGCATTTATTTACTAAGCTCAACCACTTCACAAATCACAACAACCCTAAAAGGTAGGTGCTATTATTAACCCCATTTTACAATTGAGGAAAGTGAAGCAGACAGGTTAAATTACTTGAATGCATGATTTAAACAGCTAAGTAAGTGTCTGAGACCTAATTTGAGCCCAGGGCTTCCTGACTCCAGGACTATAGTGATCCACTAAACGCCCAGTTGATATAACTGTTGGGTTTCAGGGGATGGTAATTAGGTAATAAGGACCAAATCCAACTCTCTTGTTTAGCTGATGTTTGGGCAAAAAATTTCACATATACCATATCACCTGGTTGAAAAATATGGAGAGAATAATCCAATGGACCAGATTGAATCAATACTCCCATATCACTTTCCTTACAACACAGCTGAACCTTTTAACTTCTCTACATAGTGTTCTCATATATCTGGAATGATTTTTAGCAAACTTGTTTCTTTATGAGATCTTCACAAATAAATATTCAATGAATTGAAATGCAATGGGCACAAAGGAGAAGTCCAGACAAATAGAGTTTAAGAGATAAAACTTGTATATTCCTTTATTAAAATTTTTATCAATATTCTACATGACCCTCTTTTCCTGGGTACCCTATAAAAGAGATAAAGTAGTAGGAAAAATGAGGCAAAATCAAGGCCTGGATAAAATACAATAAATCCATAGTCTTCCTCATCATGACCAAGGGTAGATCCAAGTTCTAATTTTAAGAAAGTAATCACATATTTAGTCATGTAATAGAACCCTCAATCCTTTTAAATTAAGGAAATAATTTTAATTTAAAAGTTAATTTAATTTTAATAATTTAATAATTTAAATTAAAATTTAAAATGATTTCAAATAAAATAAATGATGATATAATTAACTGAATGCTATAGATCTTTAATTTTGCACCTTTAAATTATATAAATTTCATTTTGAAAATGTTATATTTTGTTTTTAAAAAAATAACTTCCAATCTTTTTTAGAATGTTTAGACTCTTACTTCTACCTCCCCATCCTAGTTTCATTGATGGGGCCATTGTTTGAATCCCTAAGGAATTTCTTTTCACCTCTGAGAGAAATAGCACTAATTATAATGACTTAATTTTAAAAAAAAATTCAAAATGGACCAACAATTTCAAAATTGAAAGCTACCTCTTTCACTTAATAAATTTTCATAAAGACCCATCTCCCGTGGTGCTAATTTGACATAACTGCTGCCTTAACTTAAAAAAAAAAAACAACTTTACCTTTTATCTTAGAATCAATGCTAACTTGCAGTTCTAAGCCACTAGAATGTATCCAAGGTCAGATTTGAACCCAGGACTTCCTGCATCAAAGCCTAGCTGTCAATCTCCACTGGGCCTCCTAGCTGCCCTAATGACTAGTTTTGTCTCCAGCGGGGTACATTATTGCTGAGACCTAATGAGCCACAGTGGCCTGAGCTTAGTGAAACACAAAACCGGAGCACTCGGTGATCCTTAGACCTCTAGTATTCTCTGTTGGACAAATCCCACAAAGGGCAAGGGAGACCTGGGATGGAGGTTGGCTTTCTTTCTCAGGCTTCGGCTTTGGATTTACCAGCTCTTGTCATTTGAGCACCTTGGGTTTTACGACAGAAGTGGCCTGAAGGTTATCGTGCTCTTTACAGAATCACACACTCTGTGTGAGAAAATGCCATGGGTAATGTTTATCCAGCATGCACAACCTGATCTCAGAATTGTTTCATGTTTTTCTTGGGCTTCAGCCAAAGGAAAACCATCAACAAGAAACATGTCTCTAGGTTTGGGGTGGAAGGATTTTTTGAGGGAAAATATTAAGCTTCTATTTACTTCTGCTACAAGACTGTTGTCTGGCCCAACCTAAAATTGGCTAACACTTCAACCTAGTGACAAAATCTTCACATTCATATCCTTAGCAACTCTGTTGCTAAGCCCAAGCCAGATAAGCCTTCTTCTTTCAATCCAATAATAATAATCGTGATAATGATAAAGTAGTTAATATTCGCAAGGCATCTTCTGTTTTCCAGCGCTCTTTATTATAAATCGTCTCACGCCATCTTCCTGGAAGGTAGACACGGTCATTGTCATTATTTTACAGATGAAACAGACCTTGGTAATTGTCCAGGGTCACAGAGCGAGCAAGGACCTGAGGTGGGATTCCAATTTAGGGGATTTAGGCAAGGGCATGAGCAGCAATGGGGAAGGCAGAGAGAGCAGCCTAGGGTTGGGGCATGGCTTGGTGTGGTTGGCAATAAGAAAAGGGAACAAGTAGCTGATAGCTATAGAATGCATCTTATCCAGGCCTTGATTTTGCCTCATCTTTTTTTACCACTTCACCTCTTTTATAGGGTGCCCAGGAAAAGAGGGACATAGAGAATACTGACCAAAAAAAGAATTTAATAAAGGAAGAGACTACAAATTTTATCTCTTGGTAAAGAGTGTGAAGGAAGATCAGAACAAGGAGAAATGGAAGAGGGAGAGGGTAAAGAATGGGTTTAGGAGAAAAGAGGCAGAATTTGATGGATCTCACTCATTATCTCCCAACTAGTTGACTTTGGAAAGCAAAATGAGCCATCTCCAAGATGGGCCAGCTTCAGAGAGCCTTCAGGGATTTGTACCAGGGTCTTCAGGGAAGAATCACTTTTCTAGCTTAGCAAGAGAGAGCTACAGAGACCTACCCATTAATCTCCTCTTGTAGCTTGCCCTTTTTTGATGTCACTAGTTTTCTATTCAAATTACCATTGAGTGGACTGGGATGTGGTAGACCTCTGAAGCTAAGATAATCTTACCCTGGGTTACAGCTGACTCCTCAAATTTGCATTCCCTGCTTACCAAAAACTTTAACCTTTTATAGCCATAGCAAAATGTTTGGAGCCTTATATTTTCAACCCAAAAAATCACATTCGGGTTCAGAAAGGCAGGTGAAAAGAAAAGAAACTGCATTAATTTGAGCATCATTATCAGAAAATGGGACCAAGACAATCTAAGCTAAAATTGATTCTCTATTCTCATCCAGCTTGGTCTTTTCCAGGACAAGGGATCAATAAATTTGGTATAGATGCTAAGTAGCTAACTGTACCTCACTACACCAAGTCTGTAATCTGAAATGAAGTGAAGGGCAACTAGATGCTCAGTGATAGAGAGCCAAGCTTGGAAATGGGAGATCCTAGGTTCAAATCTGGCTTCAGACAAATCCTAGCTGTGTCACCCTGAATAAGTTGCTTAATCCAATTGCCTCACTGTTACTACTCTTCTGCAGATATTTAGTATTTATTCTTAGACAGAAAGTAAGGGATTAGAAGGGATAATTTCAATTAGTGGGGGGCGGAGAGAGAGAGACAGAGAGGGAGGGACCCTTTTTGACAGTCTAGTAAAATCAAGCCTCAAACACATCTTAGTTGTGTGACCCAGGGCAAGTCACTTAATCTCCATTGCCTAGCCATTGCTACTCTTCTGCCTTGGAACCAATACACAATACTGATTCTAAGACAGACGGTAAGAGTTTTTTAAAAAAAAAATGAGGAAACCAAGGCCTCAAAGAAATGAAATGACTTGCCAAGGACTGCATAACTAATTAGGGGCATTCAAAATGCTATTTCCATTTTCCATTACTTTCTTCATGTTTTAACATTAAACATAAAAATTCAAATTTACTTAAAAAGATGGTATCTGATTTCTCGTGGTGGATATGAGAGTAGTGAGGAAAAGAAGATCCACCTAAGAACTATATTTGAGCAGTCTTAAGACCCAAATCAAAAACTCATTGCTTTCAAAAAATAATTTTCACATCATTTCTTCTTTATAAAATGTATAGTTTATAAATCAAATATGCAAATGTACACAGCATTCTTGTAGATTTCTTGGACTTCGATAATGGGGGTGTTAGAATGATTCTTAGAGATTCACTTGAAAGGCAAGCAACCTTCTCATTTGATAGATGTTAGAGGAAGTCTGGAGAGTTACAGTGACCTCCTCTTGGCCACACCTTGAATTCCCAGAAATGTGAATAAAAAGAATCCAAGCCTTTGGCAAGCAGCAAACTAGAAAGCTGCTAAAGGGCTACAAAAATTGAGCACTTAGTAAAGACCAATTGATCAAACTAAAAACTATGTGATTTAAAGAAAGAATGGGGAAAGTATATTGGACACATCCTAATCTGAGGTGGATTCACATCACTGGAGACTGGTGTTCACTTTTGCCAGCAATAAAAATGTTTTAGACTTCACTGGATATAGATAGGTAAGTCAGTTCTTTGGAAACATCTTTAAATTGGTGGCACAGGGTAAAAGCAGCAGAGACCCTACCTAGAATAGTTCTTACAAAAGACTTCACAACCAAAAATCTATGAGCTTTTGTCTTACTAATCTTTCTACTGCCTCTAGGAAACAATTCCTGTGATCCCACTGATCCAGAGGAAGGCTGTGTGTTTATAAATAGTCGGTATCCTTATTAGGAGGATTTTTTAAAAAGATATTTTATTTTTATCAATGAAGTATAATTTGTTTTCTCTCCTTCCACCTTCTTCCTACCCCCACAATTGAACAAAGAAGAAAAAAACATAGTAACAAATACTCATAGTCAAGCAAGGCAAGCTCTTGCCTTGGCAGTACCCAAAAGCATGTGTCTCATTTGGCTTCTTGAGTCCAAAACCTCCTTATTAGGAGTCTTGAGAGAGGAAAAATTATTGATACTATGTCTTTCCTCAAATCTGTATAAAACTGTGCTGGGCACAACTCCCAGTAACAAGCTTCCCAAGATTGAGCTCCCTATTTGTATGGTGAACCTTAATGATTTCCATAAATCTTAATTACAGGGAAACATTCAGTACTATGTACTATACGATTATTAGATGCGAGGCCATTGAAGTTCGCCTCTGAATGAACATGGCACCATGAACCATCTGCCCAATATAAACAGCCCAAAACTGGAAAGAAGGCTAAAAAGAAACTATGTGAAGAACCCCCAAAAGAGGGAAGAGTTGCCCCAAATATAAGCTTCTTCAGGGAGACATTGTTGAGTTTTTATCTTTGTCTCCATATCTCAAAGTCTCTCTCCACCTCAATCCTCTATTCAGTGGTCAAAGTAGTTTTCCTAAAACTTTGATCTGACCGTGTTACCTTCTGTTCAAATGCTCCGGTGGCTTCTGAGTCCTCCAGAATCAAATATAAAATCATTGGTTTATCATGTAAAACTTTCCATAACCTTCCTGTCTTTCCAGGCATCTTACACTCTACTTCCCTCCATGAACTCTAGCATGGAGCTACCCCAACCTTTTTGGTGTCCCTCACAGAGGAGGCTCTAGCTCCTGACATGTGCCTTTTCCCTGACTGACCTTTATGCTGTCTTCAGTTTCCTTCCTCAACTCTTCCAACTGGCTTCCCTGATTTCCTTCAATACTAAACTCATTCCCACCCTCTGCAAAAAGCTTTTCCTGGCCCACTCCCCCACCCTTTTCTGCATTGCATCTGAAATGAATTTCAAATTATTGTTTATGTTGTTGCTGTTGTTGTTCAGTTGTTTCCATCATGCCCAACTCTTCATGACCCCATTTGGAGTTTTTGTGGCAAAAATACTGGAGTAGTTTGCTAATTTCTTCTACAGCTCATTTTACAGATTGGGAAACCAAGGCAAGAAAGGGTAAATGACTTGCCCAGTTTCACATAGCTAGTTAAGTGTCTGAGGCTAGATTTGAACTCAGGAAGATCACTCTTCCCAACTCCATCCCAGCACCCTATGCATTGTATCACCTAGCTGCCCCCTATTCTTTATGGTTCCTAGGTATTTACACGTTGTCTTACTCATAGAATAGGTGTTTCTTGAGGGTAGGGGCTGTGTATTTTTGTTTATTTGTAGGTATCACACTTACAGCATGCCTGGAACATATTATATAGGACTTAATAAATGTATGTTGGTTGACTAACTGACCTTTTATCTCTAATACTTTGTGTGGTAACTGGAACAAATTAGACAGTTAATAAAGGCTTGTAGAACAGATGAATGAGAGTAAGAGACATCCCGTTCTTAATAGGGCATGCAGTTTCCTTCAGCTAGGATTCTGTGATGATCTAGGCTGCAGCGTGAGGGGGATACTCAATTCAAAAAGTAGACAGGATCCTGGAGTTCAGTTCCAATGAGCTTTACCTCTCTACTCAAAAACAAACTAATTCTGAAGTTTTCATAGTGTATCCTTGCCCATCCAATAGGTTTGTGCTCCATATGCCTGAATGTTTTATTGTCAGATTTATGTATTTGTACACCATTTGTCAGTGATTGCTTTAGAATGACATGGATGTGCAAACAAATCCTATTTGCACATTAAGTTTTCTTTGTACATCAGAATTAAAACTGAGACTTGCTGACTCCAGAGTGAATGAGAGCTATTTCTTTGTGATATAGATTTTATTAACCCTTTATGTATAAAGCCTGGATTGAAGCATTTAATCAACTGGTGAATCCATAAATGGAGGTGGCTAGAAGGGCAGGATGGCCATTTGTGGTTGGAATTAGAATCTTCCCTGGGTGTTTGCCAACATGGATGTTGTTTTTTTTTAATCTTGGTCCAGACCTGTGTTTTCTTGGGTATAGAGAACTCTTAGGAGTAAAGAACACTTTCACTAATATAGATCAGAAGTATTTGCATGTTATAATCTGAGTACCAAGTAATAAAATGACTTTCCTAGGATCACACAGCTAGTGTGTCTCAAAGGCAGGACTCAAAACCTTGGGCTTTCTAACTCCAATGCTGGCCCTTCCAGCTACTATTCCATTCTGTCTCTCAACATGGGATAAAGTACATGAAAAAGAGACTAAACCTGTTTATTTCTCTTATTCTTCCTCAGAAATAAAAAAGCAGTTACAGCAAAGGACGATGATGACATCTTTATTAATGGACAGCTCCAGAAGACACTTGGAGAGTTTGATGAAGATCTTGAAGGTAACTCTATCCCAAAGCCCCAATTTTAATAGATTTATGAAACTATAAATTCCAAAGGTAGGTGGATAGCTATTCATTCACCCACCTACATACATATAGGTGTGTGGTATTTATATGTACATATATGTATATTCACATAGAGATATATACATACATAAGGTTTTTAGAGATATGTAGGGTGTATGCATACAGCATATACATAGGGATATTTGTCTAGACCTTTGGTTTCTTCATGGTAGGGAGCTCTCTGGTGAAGCTGCTCCCCAGTCAATTCCAAATACAACCTTTCCCCAAGTTATAGTCTTAGAGAGTTGCCTAGACCAGAGTAGTTGTCACTTGCTTAGAAGCATAGAGTCATATCTTGAACTTAGATCTTCTGGCTCCAAGGCCAGCTCTTTATCCACTACACTATGGCATCTTTCATAGACATATAAGTACATATGTATATAATATGTGTATATTATCCTTTATTTATAACTCCACACTATATTATAGAGACCAAGAAATTAGAAAATAAAATTATCTGTGTGTGTTTGCTGATCTCTTATTCTTTGGATTGATGATTCAATTTATATTCCTTAAGAGAATTTCTTCAAATTTTGACTAGGCTAAATTAACTATCTTTTCTAGGAAAGTCTGTTCTTAGGAATCAGTGTGTAAGAATGAAACTTAAATCTCTTTGTTATGATTTCCAAGGTAAGATGAATGCATCTTTCTGATGATCAAAACAAATACAAAAAACAAAATCCGCATTTTCAATTATTGGTTTTGAAAGACAGAAATAAGTGAAATCATTACATTGAATGTTAGTGCCTCGGGGATTAGAGATATGATTTCCATCAGCCCTTCTATACATGAAGAAGCCCACAAAGTTCCAAAGCTGGTAATGGAGATAAGATGATTCCTCCTACCTTCAGGGTAGACTTCAGGGAAGAGAATTTAATTCAATAAAGTGAACAATAAAAATAGTTTTGAAACAAATGGATCGGGGAAGGTTATAAAAAAAAGAATAAGCAAACTCTGAGAAAATTGTAAAATGAGTCAATGGGGAACTTTGTTCATTTATATTCCGAATAATCGAACTTCGGAGCACTGTACATGACTTCTACTTGTTCTACTTTATCAGTCAAAATTCCCAGAGCAGCTAATATGTGCAGGACACCATATAAAATGCCATTGAGGGATAGCCTATCTCTATATTCATGGCAACTTAAGAGCTACAGGACTGTTTCAACCATAACTTTGAGTCAAACCAGTCAACCATGGTCTGTCTCCCTGCAGCCCGTTCTGAGCGACTGAGACTTAGAATCTTTGCCAATCATGTGCCATGTAGACTTACCATGACTGATTGATTTAACTGAAAAGTACAATTGGGAACAGTTATATAATCATTTTGCCATCTTGTGTGTGGACAGAGCCAGGGAGTGCCAAGCATTTTCATGGCACTTATAATCCAACTGAAAAACAAGTACATACATATCACATAACGTACAAATAAGTACAAAGTAATGTGGTGCAACTACTCAGCATCTCCCAAACACATCTTTCAATGTCCAGGGCCTCTGATTTCATCCAAGTGGGAACTCTCCATCTGCACCAACCACAGCCCATAGATAACTTAGAGTCTTAGAGTATTGACTGAAATTCTGAGAGTTGAGAGAGGCTATGTGACTTAGGGTCACAGGATCATTGATATAGAAAGGACCTCAGAAACCATCTTATCCAACATCTACATCTTACAGATAGGGAAACTGAGGTCAAAGGAGATTAAGTGCCATGCTTATAGTCATAAAGCTAATAAAATATCTGAGGTGAGACTTGAACCTAGGTCTTCCTGACTGCAGATCTATCATGCTGTCTACTAACTGCATCACCTCTGGCATTCACAGACCATCTCTCACTTTTCTACTTCCATGTTTATTTATGTCATAAAAACTTACTCATCCTTCAAGAGGCAGTTCAAATGACTCTCTTCCTTGAGTATTGCTTTATCTCCCAATCTCACTCCCTTTATTCTTTCATTATACTCTCTTTTATATCATAGTTAATTGTATACATCATCCCCTTACCCCCACTCTACTCTCTGCTAGATTGTGAGATCATTGATGGCAGGTCTGCCTTATTTAGTCACTCCTGCCAATGGTCAGCATGGTTTGCATATGTAATATAGACTCCAGAAATTCTTGCTAAGTGAGTGAAACTTAGTATGATGGGGACTACTCAGGAAAGCACTCCTAGAAAATGACATTTTAGTGGGATTTTGCAGGAGACAGGTATTGAATTAGGATAAAGGGCTAGAAGGATATTTGAGTGACAGTGGCACTATTAACGGATAAATGTTATGCCAAGAGCGGGAAAAAGATCTCAAGAACCATCTAGTACAATGCATTTCCAAGCAGGAATTCTTTATACAATATCCAGTTTTGCTTAAAGATCTCTAATGAGGGAGATGCCACTATTCTCCAGCAGCAGCAGCAGCAGCCTGCCTTTTGTTGTACCATTAAAACTTATACTTTAGAAATGAATTTCTCTCATTTGCTTCTATCTAAAAAGTAGGTGTAAATTCAGTTTAAATCAATAAACATATATTAAGCACCAGATATATAAAAAGTACTATGAATGGTGCTGGAGATATAAAGGCATCATTAAAGTTTATTGGGTACCTACTGTATGCCAGGCTCTGTGCTTTTTGGTAGGGATACAAAAATGAACTTAATAATGGAACTTCATTATTAACTTAAACAATTCCTACTCAAAAGGAGCTGATCTTATGAGGGGAGATGATGAGTTCACAAATAAGTTTGTGCAGAATATCTATAAAAGGAATAAACACAAAGTAACTAACTGTTTCTTCTCTTCAAGAGTTTATAATAGATAGATAGATAGATAGATAGATAGATAGATAGATAGATAGATAGATAGATGGATGGATGGATGGATGGATGGATGGATGGATGGATGGATGGATGGATGGATGGATGGACAGACGGACGGACAGGCAGACAGACAGACAGACAGACAGATAGATAGATAGATAGATAGATAGATAGATAGATAGATAGATAAGATGAAGCCATAGCTGTACACACACACATGCACATAAAAATTTTACATAACATTTCTATCTATCTGTATATACTATATATGCAAAACTTATTCTAAGAACATGTTCTCCCAGTCAAAACTCAAAACTGAGTTGCAAAACTGGAAATAAGATGTGGCACAATTGAGGAGAAAAGTGAACTCTCACATACTTCATTGAAATACTTTGAGTAAGCTACTTTAGACACTGTTCCTGACCAGATAGTATATAGTTGGTGGACTTATTTGACACAATTTGTTTTCATATCTGAAAATTCTAAATCGGTCTTACCCCAGCCTCGGTTTTTTAGAAACTGCTTCAGAATTTGAGGTTTTGAAAAAGGTTTATCATGATTTCACTCCTTTGCAGTCAAGCTCTTGCTCTATTTTCCATTAATACATGATATCTGGAGCAAGCTCTCCGATGTTTTGTCTTGCTTTGCTTCTGATATCATACAAGGAACTAGGAGGTTAACATTAACCTAAAATGAACTTTGAATGTTGATGCTCTAAAGCTGTTTAAACAAAGGGTTCAGATTTAGAAGACTATTTTTTAACTGTAAAAACAATGGCAGAATGTTGTTATAACTAGGCACCTCACCTGGAAACATCATAAACTTGCAAACAGTTCTCCAGCCATTACGTAACATGAGAATCTGGCTCAGGATATATGTGGATTGTAAAATGGAATGACTTGTAGAATGTATGTAAATATCTTATACAAACCTAACCAAAGGGAAACCAAGGTCATGGCTATGATTACACTAAAGAATTGGCATGGGAACCATACAATTGGGGACAATTGAGAGAATTCTTTTCTCTGTATATTTCTTTTTCAGAAATGGAAGATGGTTATGAAAGGGACACCAACTCTTTCATGGACTCCACAAACGGTGTGTCCAACTCCCATGGACAAGAAGTCATAGTGTCTAAAGATGATGCTTACACAATTCCAGTGACATTTATAGGGGAAGTCTTAGATGATCCTGTTGATCTGGGAACTTTCATCAATAAAAACAATAATGCAGGTTCTTTTGATACAGAATATGTGACTGGCAAAACAACCTACATGACTGAGAGCCCCATGTATGACCAGTCCTACAAGGTAAAAGCCAACCATGTGCTTGTGAAAAAGAGGGAAAATATGTTTGAATCTTATGTTACTTCATCTGAAATGAACAAAGAAAAGGACTTGGTACCATCCAAGAACAGCAAAAGTGACCTAAAGGCCAAGGTGGCTTCTTCTACCCCTAAGCCTCCAATAAGTGAGTTCTATTCGAAAGAAAATAACAATCAGAGTCATGAGTCAAATGGCATTGAAAGATCACACCTGACTAAAAAAATGATTTCAGAACTGATGATGGAAAAGCAAACCAATGATAAAAATGATCACATAGTGCCGTCATCATGGTATTACCGAAGCCAAAACCCAGTAGGACCCAAAGCTGGCCTCACAACCTATAAAATTGTTCCTCCAAAATCAGAGATGAAATGTTACGATAGAGGAGTATCCCTCTCAACTGGTGCCATTAAGATAGATGAATTAGGCAATCTAATTAGCCCACATGTTGATGGGAAGAAGAACACCTCAACACCCTCTGTTGGTGAAATGGAGACACTTCCCATTAGGAAAGTAAAGGAATTCTGGAGGTCCAATTCCATAGAGAGACATCCTGAGGGGCCTGTAGACTATTCCTCTAAAAGAGCTGCATCTACTCTGCCCTTAAAACAACACCATAAGGAAACTAAACTTAAAGCAGAACCAGAGTTCTTAGACCCAAAACTAAAACTATCACAACCAGCTGCCCTCAAAGTTGATGAAAACAGCACTGAGCTGGACAGAAACAAGCCACCTACTACATCAGTCACCAGCACAACTCAAGCAAAAGCACCAGTTGCCACACCAGCTAACCCTACAGGAGAAGGCCTCTCTTTCCTTAAACCTCAGAGAAGAACATCCAGCCAATACGTTGCCTCTGCAATTGCAAAACGGATGGAAACTCCTCGAGTCAACACTAGCTTCCTTGGCAAGAGTGAGAAAGAGCAGAGCAGATGGGAAAGCCAGAACCTCAGACAAGATTTGGCACCTCCTCTTGAAAAGGAGACCCTATTAAATAGCACACATCTAACAACAAAATCAGCTAAAAATGATCCCAAAAGGTCATTCTCTGACTGTTGGGTTGGCCATGGAAAACACTCAACTAAAACTACCATTGGAGCATCCTCTGGGATGGAAAACAGAGAAGCAAATACCAAGCCTCATGCTCAGGACAGTTCTACAGAGAGCTACAAACACAGCATTAGTAGACCACTTACCACATCTTCCCCCAAAATTGATTATTCTGTAGAAGAAGTTGGTGGTTACAATGGAAAACAGAACAGCCACCAAAAGACCAGTTCTATCTGGGACCCCAAATGCAAGACAGATAATGCAAATTCTTCTCTCTCTACAAGGTCACCCGGATTCCAAACCTCCAGCAGCATTGCTGTGAGCTCCACTAAATGGCCCAGTGTCAACAACAGTGATCAGAATGCTTCGGGTGCAAACAACCAAGGCGTTTTGAAAAGGGAAGACAGATCTGATGCCTTATCTGCCCATGACAATGAACTAGAGAACCCTCTACAGGCCACTGTATTTGGGCCCAAAAAGAAATTCAAGCCAGTTGTCCAGAAACCAGCACCCAAAGACACTTCATTGCATAGTGCTTTGATGGAAGCCATTCAGACAGCTGGAGGAAAGGAAAAACTCAGAAAGGTAAAGGACCGGCTTCGTTTGGGGGGGACACAAATATTGGGGTGGTATGTCAGCTCTACATGTCAAGATTAAATTTTACACCTGCTGCTACTATAGGGGAGGGACCATATCTGTCATTTCATTGATTCTACCAATGCAGGTGGACACCTTCTCTACAACTTAAGAGTTTTAGAATTTTTTTAGAGTACTAAAAGGTTGAGTAACTGGTGGACATGCAGCCAGTTCTTGAACACGGGTTTGCTTCGTTCTCAGTCCACGAAACAAAGTTGTTGTTATAGCCATGCTATGCTTACCATCTCTGAGCCTAGAAGAGAGGAAGAGGCACAGTCAGTTTAGATCGGCAACATCTACACATAATTACTATTAATTGCCTGATTCCGCTCTACATTTTTGTCTAATGACTTTGACAGTAATAGCATGTATAATAATACTGTCCAGTCTCTATGTTGCATTTTAAAGTTAGCAGAGTGTTTTATAAATATTATCTCTACCCCCAGAAGAAAACCAAACTAGAGATCCTAAAAATTAAGGGAGAAATTAATAAAATCGAAAGTGATAGAACTATTAAACTAATACATAAGACTAGAAGCTGGTACTTTGAAAAAACAAACAAATAAATATTATCTCATTTAATTCTCACAGCCTTGGGAAGGAGGTATTATTACATCTTCATTTTAAAGTTAAGGAAACTAAAGCAAGCAGGGGTTAAGTGACATCCCCAGGGTCACACAGCTAGCAGGTATTTCAGCCCATGTCCAGGGCTCTCTACATACCTCTTAGCTGCCAAAAAGAGGAAGTTGGGTGGGTTGGGGCTTCCCTACCTCTTTCTGGCCCTGCCCACCTAGTAGAAGAGGCATCTTGCATTCAAAAGACTGGAAGCAGAAGGAAAGGGCAGTTGGATAATCTATGTCGTTGCCTCTCAGTAATTCCAAGCCTTTTCTAAATAACTAAGATTTTTAAAGCGTGGTGATGTAAGAACAAAAGAATTTCTGTTAACTATCTTGCTTGTTGTATTATTCAGGAGTTCTGACTGTGGCTCCTTATAATTCTGTAAATGCTATATTGTAATGCAGGGACATCCTTTTATGTCAGGAAGGGAAAGAAGAGAAATAGATACGTGTTCAGAGGAAAGTCATTGAGTACTTCACCTTTAAACACGTGATTATAGGTAGTTTAAGGTCATTACAAAAACAAGGCTTTAATAATCCAACAAATAATAATTAGAAAAAAATTACATTGGCTCCAGTCAGTATTCAGTCATTGATTTTCTTTTGAGCCCTAGTAAACATTTTCTAACCATCGAATAAAATCTATTGAAACGTATTAATATTCTAGACTGCAGAACACAGCCCAGAGGGAAGTCTGAAGAAACCCTCATACACGGAGCCTCAGAGCGAAAGGTCAGCCCTATTAGCAGCAATCAGAGGTCACAGTGCCAGCAGCCTGAAGAAGGTAAGGAAAGAGAAACGCTTCCTTTTTTATAAAATAACAGCGTGTCTGAATAAAATATTCTGTTGATTGGCTTGGGCATATTCGAGGGTGGCTTCCGCAAAACAAGGCGCTTCCCTGGCCCTAATGAGACATGAGGGATGGAGGTAAAAGAACGGGGACCATAATGAAGGTCTCTGCGCTGACAACATTCTCTGTTCCTGGACATATCCAGGCAGAATGTGTCCCTCACCTGCCCTGAAGTGAACAAAGGACTTCACACCCTTTCCAGTTCAATAGTTGTGCTTCAAGGACTTTTTTCCACCTGCCCAGACTAATGTAATGCCCAGTAATTTAAAAAAATTAAAAAATTAATTTAATTATTTTATTATTATTATTGTTATATTATTAAATTAATTTAAAAAATTAAAAAAAACTAATGCCCAGTAAGCCCCAATGGGCAGGCATTTATTTAGCACCTACTATGTGCCAGGCACTGTGCTAGGCTTTAAAGAGACAAAAACAAAGACATAACAATTCCAAATCTCAAAAAAACTTACATTTTATTCACAGTGACAACATGTAGATAGATTAGTGGAATAGATTATGCAGATCCAACCTTCCTGCAACCAAGAAAAGGCTAGGAAACCTGAATGGATTCTGGGACTTACAGCATCAAATAGAGAGCATTGTTCTCCTCCCCACCCTAGGAGAGACCTAGAGGTTCTTGGAAATATATGCAAGAACACTTGCAGGTTAGTAGGTGATTCTAGGAGAGATTCAGGGAGCGAGGATGACTGCCCCAAGGCTATGGTTGATTGGGGGCTGTGGGATTGGTGGGGGACAGTCCTGATGAGCAAGAGAGGCAGAGACTATCTTTTACTGGAGGGACCACAAAAGATTTTCAGAATTATACCAACCCAACATTTCTTTTCAGTAATGAGTCACCACATGTCAGGAAATAGTCTGTTGGTCAACCCAAAGGGCCAGAGTGCTGAGCCTGCCCTTGTCAACAAAAAGGCAACTCCTAGCATAGCCCTTCTTTCCAAGAAGTGTATACAGACCCTAAATAGAATAAATACAAGGCAGCTTTGGAAAGATGCCAGCAGCTAAAGGCGCCCAGAAAAAATGAATCTGGAATAAAGTAAAAAAACAAAACAAAAACCTCTGAGATGGAGGTGAGAAGGGAGTTCCAGTTATACATGATGGCTAGCTCAGGGCATCAGGATAATGGAATATCAGATATTCCTAGAGAACTCTGGGCTTCCCATTTGCCCTCATGACTTCCAACCTTGAATAACATGTTTCTCTGTCTGTGTTTATCTTCAGATACATTTCTCCTCTTGGACAGAAACTGTTCTGTTTTAGTCTTTGAGACCCCAGCTACAAACACAGTAGCAGCTCCAAAAATGCTTATTATTTGATTCTTGTTAATGAAGGGATCACTGTCAGACGCCCTTTTTTCCAGATATCCCACACATTCATTTGGGCACAGGCAGAAAAGAGGTCCTTTAAAGTAGAACTGAGCCCAGGGGGCTTTCTTCCTTGTTTATCTCCAGGTAGATGAATGATGCCCAGTGGACTCCTCAGTCTTACCCCACATAGCCGATCCATTGTCATACTTTGTCATTTCCACCTTTACATCATTCATCCTCTTCTCCTCACTCGTACATCTCCCGTCCTGGTTCAGACCCTCATCACCTTTCTCCTGAACCATTTCCGTAACCTTCTAATTACTCTCCCAACTTGTCTGCCCCGATGCCAGGCTAGCCTCCACACAGCTGCCAAGGTGATTTTCCTCGAGCTCCATTGTGACCAAGTCACTCAGTAAGCTCCAGGGGCTCCCTATTGCTTCCAGGATCAAATATGAAATCCTCTGTTTATCATTCAAGTCTTTTATTTAATTCCCCTCCAAGAAATCGATGATAGACCTACTTTCTGGGTCCTTCAGTTCAGTAGCTGGCACATAATAGAAGCTTCATGAGTGCTGATTATTTGATGCAAGTTAATGGAGGGATCACTGTCAGATCCCCCTTTTTCCAAATATGTTGCACATTTATTCAAGCAGAGGCAGAAGACAAGCCCTTTCCATTGGCTGCCCCACAAAACTCCCCTTTAAACCTAGCTGTTCTCCCTCCTTCTTTGTGCCTCTGATTTCCTCAGATTTCTTTCAAGCTTCAGCTCATATCCCCCCCTTCTTAGGAAGCCTTTTGTGGCCGCTAGTGCCTTCTTGTCTGAGATGATCCAGCATCTACTCGGTTTATATATCTCTATGGCTTTTATGTGCACAGTTATTTTCACGTCTGTCTCTGCCATTAGAATGTTAGCTTTTTGAGAGCAGAGGCAGTTTGTGTCTTTTCTTCCTATCCCAGTGCTTTCTGGGTGCTCACAATTGGTAAAGATTTAATAAATGCTTGTTTGACTAGCCTAGAAAGAGATGCTGCAGGAAGAGGGATGTTCCCTCTCTGCATTCTTCTCCCTCAGGGTATATATGGCCATGCCTTGAACAGTCTTTTGAAGTATGTGGAGAGGATTAAAGGTACATTCCCCTAATATTTATCCAGTAGCATTCATTACTAAGGCAGCTAGATGACTGTGAATTGAATGCCTGACTTGGAGGCAGGAAGACTCAAGTTCAAATCCAGCCTCAGACATTCACTAACTGTATGCTTCTGAGCAAGTCACTTAGCCTCTGTTTCCCTTAACAGGGGAAGGAGGAAATAGCAATCCCTCTTGGCCAATAAAATCCCAAATAGGGTTCATTAACAAGCATTGATGGACTGTATCCTAAGCGAAAGACTTTCTTAATTTTTTTTTAAACCCTTACCTTCCGGCTTGGAGTGAATGCTGTATATTGGCTCCAAGGCAGAAGAGTGGTAAGGGCTAGGCAATGGTGGTCAAGTGACCTGCCCAGGGTCACACAGCTGGGAAGTATCTGAGGTCAGATTTGAACCTAGGACCTCCTGTCTCTAGGCCTGGTTCTCAATCCACTGAGCTACCCAGCTGCCCCCTTAAATTCTTTAAGAGAACATCATCATGCAAAAAGAAATGGAGTTTTCCATCCAGAATTACTCAGGTCTATGAGACGGTTTGAAGATGTGATTCCCCACTCTTGAGCTTGCTACAGTTAAATTAAAGGAGATCATAGAGACTCTAAAAAAGCTTCTGTATACTTACAGAGTAGCATATCTAAAGATATGATAAATAAGGAGTGGAAAACTAGACCCTTAAGGAATACCACTGAATGAAGCCATACCCCACTGCTTTCTTTAAGAAGTAAAATGTAGGGGGCAGCTGGGTGGCTCAGTGGATGTAGAGCCATGCCTAGAGGCAGGAGGTCCTGGGTTCCAGTCTGGATTCAGCCACTTCCTAGCTGGGTGACCCTGGGTAAGTCACTGAACCCCCATTGCCTAGCCCTTACCATTTTTCTGCCTTGGAACCAACACATAGTATTGATTCTAAGACAGAAGGTAAGGGTTTAAAGGGGAAAAAAAGAAGTAAGGCATCAGTGGAGCAGCTGGGTGGCTCAGTGGAAAGCATGCCAGACTTGACTTGGGTTTAAATCTAGCCTCAGATACTTCCTAGCTGTGTGACTCTGGGCGAGTCACTTGCTTAGCCCTTACCACTCTTCAACCTTGGGACAAATATTTATACCGATTTCTAAAACGGAAAGCATAGGCATTAGGTGTTTTTTCTTTTTTTAAGAAGTGGGCCAAGGAAACCAACAGAATTTTAAGTACAGATCTAAAGCAGTTTCTGTTACTGTATTGTGTGTGAGGTAGTGACTGATCTAGGTTTATTAGGGGTTAAGTTCCAGCTTTGAAACAATTCATTTATGTGTTAAAAGGAGTCTTTTAATTCTAATTGCCTTTTGGATTAGGCGTGGCCCATAGTGAAAGTCAATTTATGGGCTTTCTAGGCTGCAAAGACCAATAGTTCATTTGAATAGTGGTTCTCACAGTTTTTCATCTGGTGACACTCCCTCCCTCTCTCCACCCCAAAGGCTCCTCCACTAGCCACTCCACCCCAGCTGACACTTCCAGGTCTTTAAGGCTAGAATAATATTCTTTTCTTCCATCTTATTTTAAGAGAATGTAGGAGAGGATGAGAGGAAAAAAAAGATGATGAGGAGGAGGACGATGATGATGACAATGGTGGTAGTGGTGGTGGTGGTGGTGGATGCAACCAAAGAAAACAGCCCCTTACATTCAGTGTGATACTTTGAAAGAGCTGGATCATGGTTCATAAGCTCAGAGATTTATAGCGGAAAGGGATTTTAGAGACCAGCCAATCCAATTGCCTCTTTTTTTACAGAAAAGGAAACTGAGCCCCAAAGAAATTAAATGACCTTCCTAAAGTCACAACAGCTAGTAAGTGTCTCAGGCATCATACAAATCAGATCCGTTGGGTTTCCTACACACTTATACCACATTACCTCTAAAAGGAGCTGACTTTGAATCTGGCTTTATCTCTTATTACTTGTGGGGGTGGTTGTTTTTACTACATTCTCAACCTGACACCAGCCTACCCTCCAAGCCACATTCTACATTACATGCTTTCCACCCTCTGTGGTGTAAGAGTTAAAATTTGGGGGAAACTGAGGCAAGGTAGAAATTAGTTTCTCTCTGGTAGAGATTTTATATTTTTAGAGGTTTATTGAAGATTAAAATATAAAGAAAATACAAAATAAGAAAGCACATGTCTAGGTGGGCCGAGAGACCCAATTCAACCTCACCTACATGATGAAAAGACCCGTCTGCTCCAAAGCGGAAGTAGGAAAAAGAGACCCAGTAGCCTTCACCGCCAGGTTAAATACCCCATCTTGCTCTCTGCCCAGATGAGGTTACAAGGCATTTTGGGAAGTAAGCAAGGACTCCTGGGAAATGGAGTCCTGGATTCAAGTCTCCATTTTTACAGTGGTCAGACCAAAATGGTCTTCTTGCTGTTCCTCAGACCCAACTCTTTTATCTCCCTTACCTGTGCCTGGAATTTATTCCATCCTTATCTCCACCTCTTAGAATTCCTCACTTCTTTAAGAGCCTGCTTAACACAGTTGATAAAATAGTATATACAGTCAATACAGAGATGCAATGAAGAGAACAGCAGCCCCACACAACTATCACAAGTGAATGACTGGAAGGAAGAAATAGAAGCTTTTCCCAGCATTGGGGTCTGGGGGGGGGGGGGGGGGGGAGCAAGAGTTACACATCTCACATTTTCAGCCTTTTTTCAATGTATTGATTGGTATATTGACTTTTTCCTTTTTATTTTTGCCTTTAAAAATACTATTTGTTTTATAAGACGATTCTAATGGGACAGGAGAAAGGAGCAATACTGGGGGAAATTATAGCAATAGTAAAAAATGAAAAAAATCAATAAAAATTTACTTTAATTCATATACCTGCAAGTACCCTCTCTCCAAAACCACCTTATAGTTGTTTTTTATTTAGTAATAGTAAAAATAATAAATAGTGGTAGTGGTGGTAGTAGTATTTATATGATAATTTTGAAGGTTTCCAAAGTACTTTATAGAGAGGTTAATTCATCTTATCCTTACAATAATTCTGTGAAGTAGATGCTATCATTATTCTCATTTTCAATATGAGGAAACTGAAGCACTTGATATTTCAATGACTTGCCTAGAAAAGGACTGAGACAGAACTGGAACTTGGATCTTCTTGACTCTTAAGTGCTGTCTCTACTCTAGTCAACATACCACCTAACTGCCTTATTTAGTCTCTCCATATAAATCAAAGGCAAAGATAGTTTCTATTTCATTTTTTGTATTTCCAATACCCAGCACAGTTCCTGACCCATGGCAGGTGAATAATAAATACTCATGTTGTTATGGGGTGCAGATGTGTACCCCTGGGATTCGGGAAGGATACCTTTTGTAAGAATGCAAGACTCCAAAACTTAGCTTAAAAACAAAAAGAGAAATTTATTAATTTAGAAAGTAATGTTGAGAATGGCCAGGAGGCTAGCAAGGTGGAACAGCAAGATGGGGAGCAGTTCCTTAGGAGGACAGCATGAATGGAAAGGCTGTTCCCCCATGAGGACAGCATGGATGGAAAGGTTGTCCTCCAGAGGACATCAGTTTTGGGGATTTTATACGTTTTACAACAGAGAGGGTTAGTCACTCAGGCATTTGGTGGGGTGAGGTGGTCATCTGACTGGGATCTGCCTGGAGGCATAAAGATTCCTTAACAAACAGATGTCTTGAGATGTAGCCTGATAGGATCCAGGTGTAGCCTGAAGGTGCATCTCTTTGTCCATAATAGTTTGCCTGAGTTTCTGAGGGTACAGTGCCCATGTCAATGTGATTGATTGATTGATTGATTGATTGGGAATTTTAATCTCTGTTTCCTCTGTAAATTGAGGGGGTCAGATAGGGTGTTCTTCCACCCTTAGATTTGTGTTCCCCTGAAATTGTAATTTTCAAAATACTTTCAAAAATATTATCACATGTCATCCTCACAACAATCCTGTGAAGCACATAGTACAAGTATATTTATTCCTAGTCTGTAACTGAAGAAACTAAGGCTCAGAGAGACTTTCATACAACACAATAAGCGATGGATCAATCCAGAGCTTGAGCATTGGATCTTCACCCTCTCAATCGGTCGATCAATCAGTAAGCATTTAATAAGTGCATGCTGCCTGTTCTGGTGCTACGAAAAGAGGCAAAGGACATTCTTTTTCATTCCATTTATATTCAGCAAATACTGAATCATTCCTTCACCTTTCACTAGATTTGCCTGTTAAATAGGAGCCTATAGTTAAACCATCTTTTCTTGATGCTTAGATGGGACAGAAACCATCTCATGCCTGGTTTTTTTTACCCTCTCATTTAAGCAACTAGATGCATGAGAATAACTAAATAAGCTAATGAGTCCGATTCTCCCAATGAGTTAATGAGCCCAATTACCCTTGAATTGTTAGCCAGATGCTAACTTAATTATAGTTTATTGTAGAGTCTCTACTAAAGAGGATTTTGTTATTGCTAAGGAGGATGCTACATATGAGCCCTCCTGGGTATTTTACTGATTGATATCATGGGTACTTAAAGGATCACCTGCTGAAAATGGAGCAATTAGTAAAGGGTCCCGAAGATTAGAAGCCTTCTATTGGCCACTGACATCATTCACTTATTCATTTAATCTAGTATTTATTAACTACTTACTTTGTGCAGAATATTGTAATTCTGGATGCTAACGAGGAGAGAGAGACAAAGAGAGAGACAGACAGACAGAGAGAGAGAGAGAGAGAGAGAGAGAGAGAGAGAGAGAGAGAGAGAGAGAAGAGAGAGAGAGAAATGAGATATGATCCCTACCTTCTCTAGTCATCCCTGAAAATATCTCCTTCATTGAAGATGCTGAAGCCGTAGGTCTAGTAGTAGTAGCAACAACAGCAGCAGCAGCTAGCATTCTAAAGGGCTGTAAGGTTTGCAAAACCTTGTATATATGTTAACTGATTAGATCCTGACTATTGCTTGCTAGCAAGATAACTAACCAACTCACACAATGTCTCTGAGTTTAGATTTCCCAGGTATGGTGATGGAGATTAGTATTAGCATAGGAATTAGAGAATTTAGAGCCAGAACATATTTTAGAGATCATCCAGTGAGTAAATATTTATTAATATGCCTACTGTGTCAGGAACTATCCCAAGTGCTGATCCTAAATACCTTTCACTTTACAGAGAGCAAATAGAACCAAAGAGATTAATGACTTGCCCAAGATCATGGTAGTTATATATAGTAAATTGGGACCTAGAGCCTTAGACAACAAATCTGGCACACTTTCAATTGAACCACAGAACTATTTATTTCACAGACTTAATCATAATAAGAGCAGGCACTCATTCAGTCATTTAAGGTTTTCCTATCTGAATCAAACAACACTGTGAAGATAAGTGCTATTACCCCCATTTCCAAAATTAAGAAACTGAAGTTCAGAAAAGTTAAACAATTTTCCCCTGATAATCACAAAACTCCTAAGTTTCAGGGGTGAGTTTCAAACCCAGGTTTCTTTTGACTCCAACCCAAAGCTCCCCCCCCCAACTGCACACTGATGTGAGCCAACTACTTTGTAAACTGTAAAACCTCACATAACTGTAAGCAGTTATTAATTACTCTGTAGTACCCTTCCTGGTGACCAGAACAAGGTAACACAGCTTCCAAAGCTCAACTGGCAAACCAAGGAATCACCCGGGCCCCATAAGAACATGAGGGAAATAGAAAAAGAAAATTTAAAAATAAAAATGCTATGTAAATGCCAAGTGATCGAGGAATCCAATAAATTTGGTGGCAAAATGGCATCAGCCATCACTGAGGGCACAGTGGCCAGCTGGGATCAGTGAGATTTTAAATCAAATGGGTTTTTCCCAAGAATAATATCTTCTGGCTGGCCTCAGTTGCTGGTCTTGTATGTCAAGAAAAGTTACAAGATGAAGGAGTTCTCAGAAATTAGTATATCGCCTTTCTGAGATGAAGTCGTTGCCAAAACCTCGATGCGATAATCAGTCTCGTTGAATGATGTGAGAGAGCAGTACCAGATGTTTCAGCCAGCGGATAAACAAGGTTCCACAGCCTGACTGCCAATGAGCCATTTGAACTTGAGGGGGTACTTGAACCGCCCAGAAATGACTTGGTCACTTTTCATTTAACTCTTTCCTTGACAGGTCTCATCTTTAGCCGCAGGAGAACTTCAGAGCTTGCGAGAAGCAGCGCTCTCCAAACAAGCTGCAGCAGAAGTCCCTCCTCGAGAAGAGGAGCCTCCCATTCCAGCCCCACCAGCAGTGCCGCCCCCGCCCCCTCTTGCTTCCAGAGCATCTTCTGTGTCAAAGGTGACGTCCAGATTCCCTGCAGCCTCCACGAGTGACCCTGTGGATGCAAGGCAAGCTCTCCTGGATGATATTCGTTCTGGACTGGGGGCCGCAAGATTGAAAAAGGTATCAATCGTGAATTTTGTAATCATTTGTAAGCAACAAAGTACATTTTAAAGTAAATATTAAGTATCCATCCCATGATCAGATAGCAATGGTAAAATTTGGCAATATTTTCTGTGCCCTAAGCTCTACAAAGGTAATTAGAGGGGTATAATAAGCTAACAATGGAATGATCATCAAGTATAAACTAGAAGTCAGGGATGTTTATAGAAGGAATTTCTGCTTTGGAAGGGAAGTTATCCATGAGCTCTAAGAATCAATAATCTCATAATTGAATGGATAGAGGCAGCTAGGTGGTTCAGTGAATTAAGAAATAGGCAGGGTCAAATCTGGCCTCAAACATTTCCTAGCTGTGTGACCCTGGGCAGGTCACTTGTTCCCCATTGCCCAGCCCTTACCATTCTTCTGCCTTGGAATTCTAAGATGAAAAGAAAGGATTTTTAAAAATAAAAAATAAAATAAGTGAATGGGCCCTTAGTTGTGTTCTCCCCATAGTGAACCTCCTAGGAGAATAAGGAATAAGAATTACAAAACCATCACCTTCCATTATGAGGAAAAGAAACATAACACAATGAAACACGGAGGAGCAAAGACATTCCATTATGAAGAAAGAAACACACCACAGTGAACCCCCCAGGAGAATCAGGAATAAGAGAAGCAAAACCATTCAATTTTTCTCTTTCCATCATGAGAAAAGAAACACACTATCGTGAACTCCCCAGGAGAATCAGGAGTAAAAAGTAGCAAAGCCATTCCATCTTTCCCTTTCCACCATGAGGAAAGAAACACCGTAGTGAACTCCCTAAGAGAATCAGGAATAAGAGAAGCAAAAGCATTCCATCCCTTCCCCTCCATCAAGAGGAGAGAAGAGAGATAAAAAGCAATTCCTGTACTTCCACAGGGCCAGTGGTTCCCAGATGTTCCCAATAGGAGCAGAACACATTTCCCAGATAGGCTGATCAATCAGCCTCATAGGGTATATTTCCCTTCCACTGACATAGCTGGATATAATTCATGATTTTGTCTCAGAAGGGACCCTAGAGATCATCTAGTCTAAGATTCCCTTTTTTCAAGTATAGTGATGCCCAAGAGAAATTAAATGACTTACCCAAAGTCACTCCAGTAAGAAGAAGCAGGGCTAAGATTTGAAATTACCTTCTTTGCTCTTATCTCTCCACCATGCTACCTCTAAGCCCTTGGACTGACTGGTAGCCATGTGCTCTCCAGAAAAGTGCTTGACTGTTGGTGTAAACACTATTTATAATACTAAGTAATAATTTTAAATATTGGCTATTGTCTGTATAAATGGTAAATGTATAAATTATGATTTAAAAGAATTTATAACTTAGTTGACAAAAAAGAAGAGGTAGATGGATAACCTAGCTGTGATTAAAATAATGAGGATCAAGTTGGGGAGGGGAAGGTTTATCATTACGTTTTTAGAGAGAACATTTTCTGGAAAGCCTGAGGATAAAAAAGTTCTTAATGAGAGGAATCTGTTTAAGAAATGATTGTAAGGAAGGAAAAACATACAGAGATTCTAAGCAGACAAGGTAGACTAAGAGAGACCATGCTGAGGGAAGTTGCTAATGGGACAAGAGAAGAATTGGGCAGAAAGATAGCATGAGGTGCTGGTGAATAGGAAGACATCAGAAGCACAGGGTTCCATGAGGAAAATCACAAACTTTTAGTAGCAAGGGAGGAAAATGATTTTGACTGTAGCACATGGAACTGATTAGAAAGAAGATTAGGTTAGGTAGGAAAACAGTAATGAGTTTTTCTTCTGTATCTTTTTAAATGATGTTCTCAACAACTTGAAATTCCATCAGAAAATCCAGGATCAAATGATGTCTTAGAATAGTCTGAACTGTTTTTATAGTTATTGCTGTGCCTCTTTTACTCTGAATACCCTCAGCAGTTTATAGAATCACCCAGGCTAGAAGTCTCAGTATCCTCTGCCTTATCTAGAGTGTTACTGTTGAATTCTGGGTATAAGAAGCATAAGCAGGACATTAATAACCTGGAATGTCCAGAAGGTAGTGAAGTACCCCAAGTCTATGTCATTTGACTATCAGCTAAAGGAACTCAGTAGAAGATTTGGGGATTGGGAAGCTTCAGGAGGAGCTGATGGCTCTCTTCAAGTATTTAGGGTTTGTCATATAGAGGAAGGGATTTAACCTATTCACTTTGGCCCCAGAGGATAAAACAAGTTGTAAAGAGGCCAATTTCAATTTAAGATCAGGAATCCCTACGTAACAATTCAAGATGTCCAAAAGTGGAATGGTGGCTTCCCTTTCCTTGGGAGTTCTTTAAGCAGAAACCAGACAAGCTTTTGTTGGGTATATTATATAGTGGAGATTCCTTTCGTATAAATAGTTTTGACGTCCCTTCCAAATCTCCAGTTCTTTGAAAAGTCTGGCTTTGAGGCCCATTATGAGCCTGCCATTCTGGCCATGGCTTAATGTCTTTGTCTTTGCTGACATTGTACCTAAATGACCCTGCTCTTTCTCATCTAGACAGATCTTCCTGGAACAAAATATCACTTGTTGGAGAAAATGTGCCCTGACTATCCCATAAACAGATCAGTTGCTCTCTCAGCAGGCTATCTCTATTCTCCAGCTTAGACTGGGGAAATTTAGCATGCAGAATGACCCATACTTTGACCCATCACTTGAAGCAAAGTTTTTATAGGATTTGAAGGAATTTATCTGAGTTCATTTTATTACATCCTCCACCCTCAGTTCCTCATTTGTTCTGGACACTAGAAGTCCTGAAGCATTGTGAAAAAGATTATTCATGTGGCATTTGGAGCCTTGACCAAAAGGGGGGAAGACTAAAATCTGTCCAGCATGCCTTTTATCAGGATTTTTTTTCTTCCCAGATAGTCTAACACATCATAGAGTCTCAGATAAGAATTACTGAGGCCAATGAACTTTTTGAGTATTTTATCTAAACTCGAATTTCAAACCTTGGCCATGATCACTCATTTAGATCCCTTTCTTCATTAGCATCATGCAGACTGAGGAGAAAGATATTAAATGCAGAGGTTACCTTGCTTCACGATGAGAAGCTGTTCTTTTCCTTCCATTCCCTTCTAATCTGACCACCATGTTTAAAAAAAAGTTCACATGACTAGACACAAACAGAAGACCAGTAGTGAAGACTGGTTAGGACAATCTCTTATTTTTCTATAAAGAATAATATTTTGAGTACCATTTTCATGGGCTCTAAGTAACATGGTCACCTAGTGGTTAGGGTGCTAGGCTAAGAATTAGGAAGACCCAGGTTCAAATCCCTCCTCTGAAAGGTCATCACTCTATGACCCTGGACAAGTTAGTTAAGCTCTATGTGATCCAGACAACTTTCTCAGACTTATCTTCCAAATCACAGCAGGTTATTTTCTCTACTGATAGAGGGAATTCCTTGTTCTGGCAAAGTCACAGATCCTTTGAGTAGGATCACAATGAAGCTCAGCAAGGAGGAGTCAGTAGGCATATGGTTTTGCTATTTTTCTACTTTTAATATTTTTATCAAATACTAAGGCTTCCTCACCCTGTAGAATACAACTACCTGTGTGGCCTTCTCATCAGAGAACATCCCTCTGTAACACCCACCCGTTTCTCCCATTGGTGAATTTCTCCTGGAGCTTCTTTTTTGTGGAGAAGACTTAATTTCCCTCCCAACACTGTTCATGCTTCAAAGCTATGCCCCTCTATCAGGTACCTTCATTCCTATTCCTCTCCCTTTTCTATTCCCTTTTCTGTATATACTTCCCCCTTTAGAATGTAAGTGCCTTGAGGGCAGGGACTGATTGTCTTTTCCCTTATATTTGTATCCCAGCACTTAACATCCTCTCAGACACATACAAGTGCTTAATATATATTCATTTCCTTCCTTCTTCCAGTGACCTGGGCCCCTAAGAACCTTGTAGTATTCCCTGCACCAGACATCTTAGAAACCATGAGGCCCTACAGGAGTCTAGATTTTATTTTCTTTGGGCCATTCAGATCTATCCAGCTCCCCTGAAGAATAATTAGACTGCAGTTTGGCTTTGGGAACATCCAATGGATTTGTTTCTTGATAATCAGTCACCTTCCTCTCTTATCTTCCCATCCCTGAGCTCCTGATTTACCAAGTTCAAATAACTCTTTCCTACTTGGCTCCAGTGGAACCTGCTTGTTTACAACCTCCAGCAGCTTTTCTCAGGCACAATCTTGCATCCAGAGGAAGTTTGAATATGAGATCTGTCTGACCCTCCCCCTTCTTTTTGGTAAATAAGTACAACCTATCCTATTTTTGTATTAAAGGAATTATACTTAAGGGGAAAAAAAAAGAGTTCTATCAATCTAAAACCTTCCAAAGTAGGAAAATGTTGGCAGAAATACTGGGGAGGAAAAGGCAGAATTAGTGTTGGGGTTTTTTATTCCCCATATAAGATTGATTATTTCTATCTGTGTCACTCAAGACCTCATTTCAGCTTCAGAATGATACGGTGGTGATCTTGGGGGGGGTCTCAAAGATTTTGTCAAAGAAATGCAAGTTATAGACAGTCCTACTAAGCTGAAAAAGATTGTCAATAAAGATCCAGTGAGAAAATGCATTTCTTTTCACCCAAGACCAAACTGCCAAAAGGATGTCTGTGTCAGGGACAGGACTTGAAAGCTAGCCTAGAGTTTTCCATCCATCACACTGTAATATATATGTAGACACTTGCACAAGTAAGTATTTACATGATCATGCCATGTACATGTATGTATGTAAATAGGATACTCAGTTAAAACAAGTTTGGGCCATTGACTATGGGGGGGGGAGATCTTTGCATTTTATCCAAATTATTGTCACTTATTCTACACAATTTACAAAAATTCTACCTCATCATCCTAATTTAGCTCTTTGTCAGGTGGAAAAATAGTAGACGATGACCAAGCACAAAAATCTAATGCACTCATTTCTGTGAGGGGCCTCAGTTTCTTCATTAGCAAAATGAGAGGGTTTTAGTAGATCTTCACTAAGGGCCTTCCTAGCTCTAAAACTCTGTTAATTGTGAGCCTATGATTCAATGCATTCCATTTCATATGATAGCCAGCATACTTGGCTTTCCAGGCCTTATTGAAAAAATGAATATGGAGTAATTTGCCAAGTTTATATACTCTGGAAAGAAAAAGAAGAGTAAGCAGCCTCGAATGGCTCATGTACATTCACTGCACAACTTTCCTCATCTGAGCTTTACTGCTATGTAAGTCTCTCTCCTAATAGTGTCCCCCAATCCTTGGTTTTTTGGCCAGCTAGTTTCTCTGTCTTTTTAAGCTGGAGCTTCAGTTATTTCTGGTTTTTAAATCACCATAAGATATACCCAGGTAGTGGCTCTCTACTGGTTCCTTTAGAAGGGCCTCTCGGGCTTCCCGGTAACTTAAAAACATATTTCTGAATCAGCCTGCTTCAGTTACTATCCATAGCTTTTCAAACATATTTACCTTTCTAGCTTATCAGCTTACCAAAACAGAACACTTAAAACTCAGATAAACAAATCATAAAAAGCCTTTTAAACACATTTAAAGTGGTTTCCCCATTGGGACAATAAAGCCAAATACTTAACCCAAAAAAATGTGCCAAGGAGAATAAATGCGTGTTGGGTTGGATAGAACACAAGGAGAGGATAGGTCAGTTCATTGAAGTTTGGTCCTTAAGGGACAAAAAGTTCCAGGTTCAGCCCTGCTTAGAGTCCGTCAGCTTCTCTTGCAGAAGAGCTCACAGAATCCCTAACCCAACCTATGCGTGTGGATGCAAACTTGGTCATGTGCGAGACAGATTGAAGAGAACGTTCTGATGTCCCAGGGAAAATCCATCATTGAATCTAGAAGATAATTCAAGCCATGTGGCCTGATTAGGTAATGCTACGATTTTCCGGGAGTGATAAGCAGCCCAATTCTCCATAGATATTTCATGAACAAATGACTTAACTTCAGACGCAGACCCCGCTCACAAAGGGAGGTGGAGAGAAGGAGGTGTTGGGAGACCGTCCACTTGGGACAAAGAAGCGGCATCTCCAGGGGAACCTCCCAGGACCAAGGAAGCATCCCGAGGGGCCCGATGATAGCCGCAGAGCCCTGTTCTGGGTTCCCGGATGTCTCTGAGGCTGGGGAATCTCCTGACCAGCCCACGACTGTCTCCTTTTCCTCTTTCCCCAGTCTGACAGAGCATGAAGGTAGTCATAACCAAAATAGACAGTGAGTGCTGGACTAAGCTTGGGATAGACCAGGTCCTACCTAACCTTAACAAAGACACTTAACTGTTATCTTTAAAAACCTGAGCACAAATCCACTTGCCTTTCAGACTTTGTCTATCGTCTAGCCAGATTTTAGTGGTTGCAGTTTAATTATGGTTCCCTGATCTCCTTTTTCCTTCGGTGTTTGCTTCTGTTCCATGAGGCCATGGGTGGATGAGTCATTCTTGCCAATGGCCATTCCTCTTGCTATTTCCTTAAGGACAAAAAAAAAATACTTCCCCCCCTCCCAAATATACAGTTCTGAGTTATCCTGTACATTTTTGTGTCCGCTATACAGCTTGATGCAATACCAGCATTCAAATATAAAACAAATTCTGGTACCAATAGGCTGTATCGCTGTCCCTAAAAATGACTCATTTCATTGAATCTGGAATTTAGCTCCTTATTTTTTTCATATTGGAACAACTAGGTGGCAAAATGCAGAGTTCTGGGTCTGCTTATCTTCTCAAGTTCAAATCTGGCCTCAGACACGTATGTGACTGTGTGACTTTTGGTTAGTCACTTAACCCTGTTGGCCTCAGTTTCCTCAACTATAAAATGAGCTGGAGAAGGAAATGGCAAACCATCCTATGGTTGAAAACAACAATAATTGTTTCATATCACCATTTTCATATTAAATAATAGAACTTAATGCCTAAATGAAATATAATGAAAACTCAGTAATTAGAACAGGTATGTACTTTTTGTTGGTCATTTACATTTCAAGATTAATTGTAGATGAGATAGTTTCTTTTCTTCATGTCTAAGCATTTTTCCTTCAAAGGGCTTAGTAAACATTCTGCAAAAAATCTTCTTGGCAGCCCTTAGAGCAAGATAGGGAATAAGAAATTGAACTTCCAGTTTGCAGAAGAGGAAAGTAAAGGAGAGAAACTGTAGATGACTTGCCCAGGGTCTTACAGCAGATGAATGATACATCCAGGAGTCCAACATCTTCTCTAGGCCAGACTTCTGCTTTTCTTTGTCACTTTACAAACCTCTCTCTTTGCAAACACAGATGACTCTCTTCCCACACTGAGTCTGCTGATGTAAAGCATAAACATGCAAATATGATTTGACCTTGTCTGCTCTCCACCCCTTGAGTAATTATTGAACAAATAATCCAGGAGCTGTAAAAGATTTCAGGGTTCACGAGGCACAAAACATGAAGAAAGACATTCTTTCCATGTAAATTGAGGTGTCTTTTCTGGCATGTGAGAGTGAAGTCTGTGTCTCTGGTTATTTGAAAATATTGATCTGTTGTTATCTCTGAAAATTAAATCAAATAAAATTATAGCACATATAGGGTTTTTTTTTTTGGTATATGTATACACAGAGGCTTAAATGAACTGCTAATATATATCCATTTGTGATTTACAAGGTCCTGGATAAGGCTTTTATTTACAGAATGGTTCTCAGCTAAATGATTTGTTTAGTGGGTGTTCTTAGATCATGAAAAGGCTCAAAATAGGCACTATTTTCATGTGCCACTTAACTCCTAATGAAGTTGGTAGACATCAATTCAATAGCCCCTGACGTTAGCTTAATCTTTTCCCAGCTCCCATATACAAAAAATAGGAGAAATTATATTATAGAACCCCCAAGAAGTCCACTTCAGTTCTAAAATGCCATGAGCTGATAATTAAACAGAGAACAGAATTGTCTCTGCAAACATAATCTAATTTGATTACTACCCAGTGATGTACATGTAAAAACTATTTTTTTAATTGAGAAATTAAAACAAATCTAGATTTCAGATTCTGATGTTTAGGCTTTACTTGGGAAAACATAGCATTAGGAAAATAGATCAATTTCTTAAGACATATGCAAAGTTACTCAACTGGATTAGGGCAAACAGTCATAGAATCAAAATCTGGGTGTCAGAAAAGACCATAGAAGGATGTCTTCTCAAGCTTCCCCCAGTGAAGGAATTGAAACCATAGTGTCATCCATGACTGAGGCCATTTAGCCTCTCTTTGAATATTTGTGATGATGGGGAGGTCACTACTTTATGAGTCTTCCATAGGGGCAGCTATGTGGTACAGTGGATAGAGTGCTAGCCCTAGAGTCAGGAAGATTCATCTTCTTGAGTTCTGGCCTTAGACAGTAACTGTGTGGGAAAGTCACTTTATCCTATTTTTCTTGGTTTCCTCTTCTGTAAAATTACCTGGAGAAGGAACTGGCAAGCCACTCCAGTATCTTTGCCAATAAAATCCTAAAAAGAGTCAAGAAGAGTCAGACATGACTGAAGATGACTGAAGAACACAACAAAATTCCATTGGTAAGGAAGCTCCCTTTGATAGAAAGATTTTCCTTTTATCTATATAAGTTAAATAAATGAGGATATTTATTTATTAAGTATACACGCAAGGCCCAATACAACATATTGGGTTTAAATGGACAAAAAAAAAAATCATCCCTGCCCTCAAGGAGAAGTTGGCCTCCTTGTAACTTCCACTAAGTTGTTGGAATTTGGTCCTCTGAAGCTCTACACCCTAAATCTAATCGGCCTCTAAAACATAGCTTTTCAAATGTTTGAAGATAATTCTTTTATCCTACCCCAGCCCCAAGCCTTCTTCTCCCTATGCTAATGATCCCTAGTTCTTGCCCATTTTTCATAAAATCTGGTTTCACCCCCAATCACCACTCCCTGGACTTTCTTGAATGTGCATAATGACCAGAACTGAATCCAATGTTCGTTCTAGATGTGGTCTTTGCAGCATGGCTCATAGTGAACGGTTACATTCCTTGGTTTGGGCACTGAGCAATGGCCTTTTTTCACATGAACTGCTGCCAAGCCCACACTGTATTGGTGCAGTTACTATCCATTTTCACAACATTGTCCATCTTACTGTTAAATTTCACAATCTTATTTGGGTGGATGCTCTGAGTCTGACAAGATGCTTTTGAGTTTTGAGTTCATTCACCACATTCGCTCCCCCTCCCAAGTTTGTGTCATCAGCAAATTGGGTAAAGCATGCCTTCTGTGCCTTCATCCAAATCCTTGAAAACAAATGTCGAGCAGGGCTGGGCCTGAAACTACTTAAAAATCAAAACTGACTCAGAGACTTCCCTTCTTTCAAGCCTTTTTTTCCCCCTAAGCTAAAATAAAACTCCTTTGCCTTTCTTTCAAGCCTTTTTTCTTCCCTTCTCTAGCACTTGAGTTTTCCATTAACTTTGTGTCTTAACATCCTAAGAGAGATTTGTCCAGGGGTGCCAGGAATGGAATACAAGTCAGCAATTCTTGGACGAGGTCAAAGAGTTTTTAGTGAATTAGAGAGTACTTTTGTTTTCAATTAAGATAAAGTTAATTTTTTCTTTTGACAGGAAGTTTGTAGGCAGTTTGCAGGGGGTTCTTCTAGATGGATCACAGAACCCTCAAGGGCAAAAAGCAGCACACCAGCTGCCTCTCACACTCACCCTTTCTGCAGTTCTCTTTACATAAAAACTCATTTCCACATGTACCTGTTCCCTCACCTAGAAGAAGAGTGTATTTTTAAAGAATATGATAAATATTTATATTTTTAAAAAGTTTTACTTTTAAAAATTTATTATACTTTTAAAATTTTTTATATTTTAAGAAAATTATTAGAATAAAATATCTCTTTGATATTCTGAAAACAATCTCATCAATCTTTTTCTTTCCCCAACAATGTAAGGCCCCAACCTGTCCATGCTTTCTCATATCTATGAATCTCATCTATTTTCTATAATTATAATAATAGTAGTAGTAGTAGTAATAATAGTATTTATAGAGTGCTTTAATGTTTTTGAAGTATTCTACAAATATTTTCTCATTTTATCCTTATAGCAGCCTTGGGAAGTAAATACTGTTTATTAGCACCTTTTTACAGATGAGGAAACTGAGGCAAATATCAGTTAAGTGACTTGCTCCACACAGCCATCAAGTATCTTTGGCTGGATTTGAATCAGGTCCCTTTGCTTCCTTTTCCATCACTCTATCCACTGAACCACCTATGGAGGGCTACCTCCAAAGGTTCTTTGAAATTGCATGGGTACCAATATGGCACCATGGCAGTCTATCTGCTATCTCCTACTCTTGCTACACAACTCGTTCCCATTCCTTTATAATTATAGAATCTCTTGGTATCTTCCATGCCATTTATTGTGCACAAATTGTTACCATGATATGCTGTGGCTTCCTTAAATCCACCACGTGTCTTTCTACTGCTTGCTGGATGGCCCATGATTTTTAATGTTGAAGATACAGTGGTGTTGACCATGGAATATCGCCTGAACAGTTTTGGTGAGCAAAGTTGGAGTTTTGTGTCCAGGAACAACTGAGATCATTGCAAGTTCTATGCAGTTTCCCAAATTGAGTCCCACATTTTCCCTTTGTCATTCCTAGTCCCAGTCGTACCTGTCCATAATGGATCTCATGAAGACCATCTTGATGGGCTGCCATCCAGCCACATATCATAATTCTTGTCAGTGATCTTCAGAGTATGGACCATGGAATGGCGATAAGGCATAGGCAGTGGGGGAGTAAAAAGATGGAATACATCCCAAGCAGCATAAGAGAGCAAGTTGTGGGGCTCCTCTCTGGTCACTCCATTTACCCATTCTTAGGCAGCATTCCCACATTTGGCCTCCCATGACTGTACACTCGCCCAATGTCTCCCCTTCTGTGCTGGGCCCTACCCTTAATCTGACAACAACTCAGGCACCAAAAGGCACCTTTTGTATTGTGTTAAGAAAATTCCCTCCCTCTTTGTGACTATAGTAGGTCCCTCAGCTGCATGGGTTCTATACTACCTGGTAATGACTGGCAAGCTTCTATATTTTAGGCGAAACTCAAGGCACCCTACAGGAAGAGTAGATGCTTCATAACTCTCATTATAATATAATATAATATAATATAATATAATATAATGTAATGTAACGTAACGTAACATAACGTAACGTAACGTAACATAACATAATATAGCATAATACAATATGACATAATATAGCGTAGCATAATATAATATAATAACATAATATCATATAATATAACATAACATAATATAATTTAGCATAATATAGCATAACATAATATAATATAGCATAGTATAGCATAAAATAATATAATATAGCACAACATAATATAGCATAACATAATATGGTATAATAACATAACATAATATAATATAATGTATAAAAATATAATGTAACATTATGTGCCAGGCACTGTACTAAGTACTTTACAATTATCGTCTCGTTTAATCCTCATAACCCTAGGAAGTAGGTGCTATTATTATCTCCATTTTACAGAAGAGGAGACTAAGGGAACTAACTAAAGGTTAAGTGACTTGCATAGGGTCACACAGCTAATAAGTGTTGGAAACTGGATTTGAATTCAGGGTTTCCTTACTCTGGGTCCAGCATTCTATCCATTGAACCACCTCCTCCCCCTTTACATCCTCTTCCAAATTCCCCTATTTCTATGAAGGACACAACTACCCTCCTCTACCAGTTTCCTTGTTATCCTTACCTCCTCACTCAAGTCACGTTGACAGGCATTTATTAAGCACCTGGCATGTCACCGTGCTGACAGGGAATATAAATGTAAATGGAAAGGAAGATAGCCCAAGAGCTTACCTTCTAGTTGGAAATGCAGGAGTGTTGTACCCATGATGGGGAATGAGAGAAAAAGCTGAGAGATTCTGGAGTAGAGCCTGGAGATTCTTTGGGAGCTGGGGGGAAGCCTTGGTATTTCCCTTAAAAAGGAGGTCCTGGGAAGAACCAACTAGTCTGAGAAAGGGGCTTCCTGGACAGATTTTTCACTTCATCGTGAAGAGTCCAGGGGCGGAGAGAACTTTCAAGGTAAGGAGGTTTCCATGATGTGGTAAAGAAAGTCCAGAGAGTCAGTTGCACACCCCACAGGGAAATAAAATGGATCTCTTCAAGAGAGTGCCAGACTGCCAAATCTCAGACCCTTGTCTTAATCCTCATACTTTTTGACCTCTCTGTAGCATTTGACCCTCTTGACCACCTTCAGCTTCTGAATATTTCTTTCTCTTTGGATTGCTGAAAACAATGTGTGGCACCTGTAATAATTTTCTTTAAACTCTTACCTTGTCTTAGAATCAATACTGGGTATTCGTTCCAATGTAGAAGGTCTAGGCAATAGGGTTAAGTGACTTGCCCAGGAAATAGCTGAGGCCAGATTTGAACTGGGGACCTTCTGTCTCCAGACCCAGCCAGAGCCTGGCAATTCATTGATATATAATTGTTTTAATCCAGCTCTGATATCCTGATTTAATATGTCAGATCAGAATTTTCCAACTTGTTTACAAATCTGCCATTAGCCATTTGTTTTATATATTTTTAAATAATTTCATTTTTATGATAATATTGGGTTATTGCCCTGGTTTATCCTACTCTAAAAGAAAGACTACATACAATTTATGATAAATAGGCTTACGGTTTCAAAGTAAAATGCAAGTCTTTGGTTATTTTCATTTATTGGTCTCAAACAATATTTTTCTACCATATTTTTTGACCACGTTCACTTTCTCATTGACACCACTGATGATCAAGACAAATTTTGACAAACTTTGGAAGATCTTATCCATTTTATCCATTTCTTCTTGAAAATGAGTGTCATGGGACAGCAAGGTGGCTTAATGAATTGAAAACCAAGGCTAGACATGGAAAGTCCTAGGTTCAGTTCTCATCTCAGATACATACTAGTTGTGCGAACCTGGGCAAGTCATTTAATCCCCATTGCCTAATCCTTACCATTCTTCTGCCTTGGAACCACTACACAATTATTGATTCTAAGACAGAAGGTTAGGGTTAAAAAGAAAAGTGAATGTCAAGTGGAAAGGAAATAAGATTTTGTAAATTCTTACAACTTTTTCTATCCCCCCAAGAATTTCTCTACTCTGTCTTCTATAATTGGGGTCTGAGTGGGAATTATATTCATAATCTATTGGGGTTTTGTTTCTTTTTTGCTTATCCTCCTCATGAGTACTTCTAAACACAATGAAAAGCATCCCAAGAAATGTTTTTTGTGGGCACATAAATGAAATGATCATGAATTTATACCTGAACAAGACTTTAGAGTCCATACACCCATAGACCCAACCCTTTCCTTTTAAAGATGAGGACCTGAGACTAAGAAATCTTAGATGAGGGGCAGCTAGATATCTCAGTGGATTGAGAGCCAGACCTAGAGAGAGGAGGTCTTGGGTTCAAATTTGGCCTCAGACACTTCCCAGCTGTGTGACCTTGGGCTAGTCACTTGACCCCCATTGCCTAGCCCTTACCACTCTTCTGCCTTGGAACCAATACACAATATTGTTTCCAAGAAGGAAGGTAAAAAAAAGAAAAGAAAGCTTAGGTGATCTGCCAAAGGTCTCAGTAATAGTAAGCATCAGAGGATTTGAATCCAGTTTCCTCCAACTTCAAATGAAGCTCTCTTTCTTCTGTGGCATTCCAATGAAATCAGTCCTTCTAGTCTCTTTACCTTTCCTGAAAAACCTTGAGCCCTCCCTCCTTTCAGATGCAACTTCTTTGTATCTTCTGAGAATGTCAATATTAGCCTTTGTTTTCTATACAAACATCATTTTTCGCCATTGCAGAGATCTCACATTTCTCTTGCCTTGGGTCTACAAATCATGGGATTCTTTGCCCCCTCTGAATACTTTGCTGCTGCCGCCACCATCACTGTGGAAAGAGAAGGGATTTCAGGAGACTCAGACACATGGAGTGCTTGACTTTTTTTCACAGGTTGCTTTAACCAAATCCTCCATGACCTAGTGGGCAGATTCCCAGCAGTAAGCTTCTTTACCAGCGAAAGGCTGGTCCTCAGCTGCAGGCATCAATCTGTTACTTCTTTATAAATTCAGTCGGTTTAAGATCATAGCTCTGGAGTTGGAAAGAAACTGGAAGACCATCTCATCCAAACCCCCACCCATTGGATAGATGAAGAGAGGAAGTTCAGCACGTTGCCCAGGGTCACACGGTCCTTAAAAATCCAAATCTTAAGCCAATATTATTTACTGTATACCACACCGCCTTCCTCCTTAATTATTTGAAAAGAACCAAAATAGCCATGTCATTTGTTGTGTTTGTCCAATCCTAGGTAGAGTCTACGTATAATATATATTTGGGGGAAGGGAGAAGACACAAATCTGCATTGCTGGCATATCCAGAGAGGCGAATAGATCTAGTTTCTGGATTTGACTGCGGTATTCATTCATTTATTTAATATGTGAAGATCGTTGTGCTAAGTAATTTGAGGATCAGCAGTGATAAAAACACAACCCTTGCCTTCAAGCAGTTTCTATTCATTAAGAGAGCTATAAAGTAAATACACAAATAAGTAGACTACAAGACAAGATGTAGTAAGGATCACCAGAGAGAGAGCCAAAGTATCCTTTAGAGTTCAGAGGAGAGAGAGATTGTCTTTGGAAAGTCATTTGAAAGGAGCCTTTAAGGATAGATTAAGTTGGTTTTTTTTTAAATACTGATGGACCAGATGATAGGGGGAGTGAAGGAGAGAGAGGAGGAAGAGAGAAGGAAGGAGGGACACAGAGAGAGAGAGAGAGAGAGAGAGAGAGAGAGAGAGAGAGAGAGAGAGAGAGAGAGAAACAGAGACAGAGAGAGACAGAAGGAAGGAGGGACAGACAGAGAGAGAGAGACAGACAGAGGGAAGGAGGGGCAGATGGGGAGAGGAGAAAGGGAAGACAGACAGATGCAAATAGCATTCAAGGAAGAGCAAATCATCCAGTATGGCTAAAACTTCTAAGTATATTTAGCTTCATACACTTCATGGCACATAGTAGGTGCTAGTTGATAAAATGAAGTTGGGGATGGTAAAACTGGAAAGGTAGATCAAGGCCAGATGGCAAAGGGGTTTAAGTGCCACATTAGGGAGCTTGGACTTTATCATCCAGATAATGGAAAGCCATTGAAGATATTGAGTAAAGTAGAGAAATGATTAGCTTAATGGAAGACTAATCTTGAAGTGTATAGGATGGACTAGAGAAAGAAAAGCCTGGTGGAAAGAATTAGTTAGGACACATTGGCAGGGTGCAGAGGAGAGGTCATGGGGCTTGTTAAGAGGATGGAAAGGAAGGAAGGATAGGAGAGATACTGTGGAGCAGTAGAATTGACTGTCTATTAAATGCTAGCACAGGAGGGCACTTAGGAGAAGGAAGAGCCAAAAACTAACCCAAAGTTTTAAGCTTGGATGACGGGGAGAATGGTAATTCCTTCCTCCATGACAAAAGTGGGGAATTAAAGAAGTTGGTTTGGCGGGGATGAGAGGAAAATGAGTTCCGTTTGTGACATATTTTGATAGATATGCATGAATACACACATACATTCTTACTTGTACCTCACAACAGTAAGGCAGAGATATTATTATTCCCATTCTATAGATAAGGAAACTGAGGCAAAGTGAAGTGACTTGCTCATGGTCAAACAGCTAGCAAATGCAAGAGGTGAGATCTGAACTCAAGTCTTCCAGATTCCAAGACCAGCAACTCTCTCTAGTATGTCACCTAGAAGTTCATCCCTATTAAACAGTATTATGGTGCTATCTGAAATGTGGCATTATGGGATACTGGACAAGAGGACTGATTCTGGAGTCCAAGAACCTGGGTTTAAATTCCACCTCTGACATTTACAATCTTTCTGACCTTGAGTAAGTTACTTAAACTTTCTGGGCCCTAGACATCTTTGTTGTAAAATAAAGAGATTGGGGTAGATCACCTGTGAGATCTCTTTTAATTCAGAATCTGTGATGAACATAAAATAAGACTTACTGAAAATTCTTCCCTACTGGCATCTGTACTAAGAATTTGTTCCAAGGAATTCAGGCTGGCAAATGTAAAAAATATGCAAATATCTACTGGTACCATGCAACTAAAGACTTCAGGAAGGGATTTTGACAAATTAATTCATCTTTGAGTTGTCTTATCTTTGCAACAAAGATCTACAGGATCATAGAAACCAAATAAAAAATAGTTCCAGTATCTGTATAGGGCTTTCCATTTTATGAAGCACTCTCACATTATGAAACACACTCACAGCACACAGACCTTACTAATCCATAAGGATGGGTTAACTCATAGGATTGAGCTGGAAGAAACATAAGGTCATAAATAAAGGGCTGCAAAGGATCTTAGAGCCAGTCTCACCCAACTCCTTTATTATGCAGAAGAGTAAACTGAGGCATAGAAAGGTGAAGTGGCTGCCCAAAGTCACCTAGACAGCAATTGGCATGCTTTCCACTGTTCAAGACTGTTCCTAGCTTAGACTAATATAATCTGGGATGTTCTCACTGTTTCTAATATTCAATCCTTGTCATGGGTCAATCCAAAAGTGCCTCTACAGTTCCTTGTCTGCCTTGGTCTGACCCTAGGGAATTTAATCCAGTTCAGTCTTTGGAGTTACAGAAAATGTCCTTCACCTACCAAGGATTTAGTAGCCCAACAAACAGAATCCCCACCAGTGTAAGCCTGGCCTCCTCCAGACATTCCAGCTAGCCCAAGCAGTGGTATTTGCAAAAGTCAAAACCAGGTCTAGACTGGTTGGCAGTTTTCATGGCAATTGAGCTAAATTCTTTTCCAATTTAATTTTCTTAGATTTGGGGGAACATGACCCTGACAGAGCAAAGATGGGCAGTTTGGGGAAGCAGTTTCCAACCTTACTAAAGCAACCAGGAGCCCTGGAATCTGTCATCTAAATTTTTCCACAAACCAAATTCTACTCAGTCTATCAGTCTGAGAAGACTGTACAGGACTGAGCTGTGGGTGATTGGATTTGAAAGTCAGGATTCCCAAAGTCTAGAATAAAGTTTCCAACTGAATAGAAACCCAAGGGATAAGTCAGTAAATATCTATTAATACACTTATGAAAAGGAAGTTCCAATCACCAAGGATTTAACACTTACTTTGGGTGGTGCCTTGTTCTGACTTTTAAAATTCCTTGTATTTTTATCCCTTTATATTTTACAAAACACTTTGAATCCTTGAAAAGAAATGAAGGTAAATTAAATTGTAGAACTTGGAGCTTAAAGAGACTTAGGAGTCTTCGAGTCCATCTTCATTATATAGATGAAGAAACTGAGACCCAGAGAGCTTAATTAAGCTTTCACAACCTGACCCCATCCCGAATCTCTGCCTTTATTATATACTTCTACCCTTTATATACTCCATATATGCAAGCCAGCCTTCTAGGTGTTCTTGACACTCAACTCTGCTTCCCATCTCAGAGGCATTGTACATGCCTAGAGTGTGCTTCCTCCTCCTATGTGCCTTGTAGCATCCTGGCTTAGCTCAAACACCCCAATCCCCCACTACAGCTGCCATCTTTGCTTGATACATGTTTTGAGCTCTCTGTTTCTGTCTCTGTCTCTGTCTCCCTCTCCCCCTTTCCCTCCTTCTCTGTCTGTCTCTGTCTCTCTCTTTCTCTGTATCTCTCTGTCTCTCTCTCTCCTTCTCTCCCTCTCTCCCTTTCTGTCTCTCCCTCTCTATCCGTCTCTCTCTTTCTCTGTATCTCTCTGTCTCTCTTTCTCTGTATCTCTCTGTCTGTTTATCTCTCTGTCTCTCTCTCCCTCTTTCTTTCTGTCTCTCCCTCCCTCTCTCCCTCTTTCTTTATCTGTCTCTCTCTGTCTTTCTTTCTCTGTATCTGTCTCTATGTCTCTCTCTCTCTTTTTCTCTCTCCATCTTTCTCTGTCTCTGCACACACACACACACACACACACACACACACACACACACACACACACATTCACACTCACTCACTGCCTCTCCCACTAAAATAGAAGTCCCTTGAGGACAGGAACTGTCCATTTTTGTGCCTCCAGCACCGAGCACAGAGTGGTACTTGACAGTTGCTAATTAAACAATAAGCTTTGTGCCCCAATTCTCACAGGTAACAGAATTCAGATTCCAACTTGGCAACCCTGTCCCCAAATCTAGTGTTCATTACACCATGCTTCTTTTCCCGTTTCCACTCAATTAGTCCTCATTTTACAATTTAGGAAGCCATGGTCCAGAGAAGTTGACTTAATCCAAAGTCACACAGTGCCAGTCAGCCCTCAAACCCAGAGTTCCTGATCCCCTGATCTCTAGCTCTAGTGCTCTGTTACCCCAGACCACCTCCCCTCCTTGGTTTTTTTTTTCCAGAACAGATTGATCATACTTCTTCTGTTCAGTTGTGTCCACTCTTCATGACCCCATGGCCCACTCCAGATCTGTCCATGGGATTTTCTTGGCAAAGACACTGGAGCAATTTGCCCTTTCCTTCTAGGGAGATACCAGTTTACCTACAGCAGCATCTAGTTCTTTAATACAAAAAGTTCTATGTTTTGGTTTGAAATATTTTAATAGCTCTATATATTTTTCTTCATCACAGGTCCCGTTGCTTGTTTGAATAGCATATAAAGAACAGATAATTGCAAAAGCTAACCCCGTAACACACCCATAATCATCATTCAAGGACTTGGAGCGGCGAGGAACATCACAAGTCGGTATTACTTTCTTGTCTATAGGCCAAAATATATGTAGTTAATTTTCAGCATGTTCCTGTATAATGGTTCAAAGGGAAAAAAATACTTTTGCTGCCCAGCCTGTGTGCCAAGGAAATGTGTTTCTGCCTCTGAATATTTAAGGTTGCCAATGAACTATTCTTGTTGGCAGGTTAATAAAAATATAAACATTGTGTAGCCCAGCACTACAGCACTAACACTTAATTATCCATTTGGGCAAAATGGAAAGGTCTTTGTCCTCCACTGATTACAGACAGCCGCCAAGCCTTTTTACCATATACAGCTGTTCAGAAAGCATCTACTCACTTGAAATCTGCAAGCAGGAGATAAAAGGGTCAGTGACCAGTGAAACACAGATGGAAAGTAATACAGGACCTCTGTGTCCTGGAAGGCATTTTAGAGGGGCGTTGTGACTTTTTCAAAGCTGAAATTGTTTGATTCTTGCCTCCACGTAGATTGGGGAGCATCATCTCGTGGTGATGCCTAGACCTGGATCTGACCCACTGTTTTTCTTTAAACAAATTCTCATAATCTCATGATATTTATCAAACGCTTTCATGTTTGTAGGATCCATGCTGGGAGGCACTGGAAAGGTACTGAGGATCAGAGCCTCAGAATGACCAGGGAGCAAACAATCTTTAGTAACCGTAGGTTAGGTTGTCTCTGAAGCTTGTCGCACGCACATGGGGATATGAAGTATAAGCAACAACTGCAGTGCTGTGTGCTGACCCCAAGAAACGTCCTTAGACCCGCTTGGTCTCCAGAGAGCACTAAGAAGAGGGAGATCGTGTGTTTACATGCCACAGAGATTAAATTGGTTTGGGAAATGACTTGGAGAATTTTGCTTCATGGTTCATGATTGGGGACTCGGGCTTAGCCCTTCCAGCTTGCACTCCAGGATCCTTGCCTTCCCCATCCTTGTACTATAAATCTTCTCGTAGCATCCTGTTTGTTGTCACCAGTATTTATAACAAAGTTTAACTATTCTCGTAGTATTCTGTACATATCCTTAAAGTATTTTGTTAAATTGAAATAACTTTAAAAGATAAATAGCGATCGTGTAGATTTTCTTCCTGTTATCTGTATCATCTTGGGGGGGGGGGGAGGAAATAGAAATGTCTGTTGTTGTTTTTTAATGATTAGTTCAGCTCTGGGCACCATCCAAAATGGAAACCTTGTTTTTCATTGTTTAAACTTAAACCAGAGCTACACAAGTCACTAACTTTCCAAAATGAGGAGAGCATTCAGCCAATTGCTTTTATCTGCAACTGTCTGTATTATCTGACTGTTAGTGCCACAAATAAAACAAATTAAGTTGCTATAATTGTGTGAATTTCCATGACTCAATTGCTCATTTTGTTATGAAGGTAAAGATATCCCTAGAGCACAGGTATGGCCATATCACTCTGCCCTTCAGAGAGCTTCCCTGGCTCCCTGCGGCCTCAGAGATAAGAGACTGATTCCTCTACCCTGATATTTAAAGCCCTTCAACAGTCTGGCCCAAACTGTCTTTCCAGATCTATTTTGCATTACCTAAGTCCTATGTATACTCCCCCAAAACACCCCAGGAAAAATCTTTTACTTGCTATTCCCCATACACAACGGTATGACATCTCCCACTTCTGTGCCTGAAATAGATGCCCTCCTTACCTACACCTCTTGGCATCCCTAGCTCCATTGGAGGTACAATTCCAGAGCCATCTAATCTAACACTTGGCTTACCCTGATCTCCTCAGTTGTTAGCACCCTCTCCCTAAAAATTACTTTGTATTCATGTCTACCTTTTTACACCTTGTGTGTCCCCACTCTCATGAAAATGCCAACTGTTGGAAGCTGGAACTCTTCATTTTTTATCTTTATGTCTATCTCACCTAGCACCCTGTTTGGCACTTAGTAGGTACTTAATGCTACTAAATTTAGAGACATTTGAAGCCCCAGAGCCAGACTTGGAATGATGTACTCCATTCACTGTCTCATGTATTCCTTGCTTCGTCTTTCTGATCTCTTCAGGCTTCAGTTTCCCCTTCTATAAGATGGGGTCATGGGGCTAGATGGGTCCATTATAGATTTAAAATACCCTTAGTTCTTGGAGTTAGCATGTAGACTCTAGGGGAGTAGAGAAACCCAGAGATCTGTTGATCCTGTCGACAACCAGAGATTTTATTACAATAAAGAGTTGAGCCAGGAATCTCTCGTATCTGTTACACTGTAGACACTATTGATGTTGTCCATACAGAAGGAGGTATAGGAAACATAGAGAAGAAAGGTCAAATTTTCCCGCTGAATGGCCAGCTGGTGTTTCAGTTTTCTCAAGAAGAAAAGAGGAAAAAACCATTGTAAATAAAACATCTGGAAAAAGTTTTCCTTAGCTAAAAAAATTCCAAATTTTTCAAAAACTCTTTGGAACCGAGCTAAGTTTAAACAAAAAAAGAATAGAATGTGAGATGAATTTTAAATTTATAGAACCTATAAAGTACTATATAAATGCTAGCTTTTATTGTATAATTAAGTTTTTTCAAATTGTTTTTTATAATTTTTATCTTATTTCATCGTTACCACAACTTTGTGAGTTTGGAAAAACAAGTAATATTAACCCCATTTCAAAAATGAGCAAACTGTGGTCTAAAAATAATAAACAATTTCTCCAAGTAGTAAGTTATGTATGCATGGTTCTGGAAGTTGGGTCTCGTGGCATCTAGCACGATGAACTTTTTACTACCTCTAATATGTTAGGAAGGATTGGGATTCCAAAGGAGGGACCAATCTCAGAACACTCAGAGGAGGATATGCAATGGTCTTACCATTCAGCTTTCTCAATTTGTTCCTGAAGACTAACAACTTGGGATATGTTGTTCTTCCAAATGGGCCGCTTTATAGTTAATGAATATATTCAGAGCCTGTGATTTCATCAACATGGAACTCTTGCCACCAATACAGATCGAAACCTCCCAATGATTTTGAGAGAGTCGTCTAAGACTCAGAGGTCAATGATTTACAAAGTCCTCTTTCAGGCACTTGAAAACCCTTCACAATCTGTCCCCAATCTGTCTTTCTGGGTTGATTAGACATTATTCCACTTTATGCACTTTGTTTTCCAGGCAAATTGTCCTCTGTGATGTTCCACCTCCATAACATTCCATTTCCTACCTCCTTTTCTTTGCCCAGGCTACCTTCCATCCCTAAATTAGTCTCCTTGATTACTTCCCTTCAAAACTTAACTCAAATACCACAAGAAGCCTTCCTTGACTTCCCCATTTGTTAATGTTACCCTCTCCACTGAAACTGTAAATAAATATTTTATATTAACTTATTTCTATGTGCACTTATTCACTCCTATTAGAATCTGAGGGCTTCAAAATTAGAGACTATTTCAATTTTCCTGAGTACCTGGCCCTTTGTGGGGGGAGGATGGCACACCAAAAAGGGCATCTGACCTGTGATTTCATTAGAAGAAAGAACTGTTGGCAAAAATTCCCTTTATCAGCACAGAACAACAACTGTTCTGAAACGTATAGTCTTGAGTAGTTTCTGGGGGACACTTAAGAGATTAAGTGACTTGCCCAGGGATCCGAAGTCAAGATGAGTCGATGGTAAGACTTGTATCCAGGTCTTCCTAACTCTGAAGCCTGCACTCTATCCTCTATGTCAGCAATCCTGAGTTAAAATGGCCCTAGATAATTACTGGGGTTGCTAGCAATTGTATCAGGGAAATGAATGCTTCTGAAATATCTCCTATTCCAGGAAGCTGCGACTTTTTGTTGAATATGGTACCAAGGAGGAAAACACAATGAAGGCTATGTCATAAGTTCAGAAGGCTGTGAGAGAGGACCTGTGGGACAGGGATTTCCAACCCTTATAAGGGACTTCTCATAACAGCACTCTTGTTGTTTGGTTTATTCCACAGTACTTCTACCCTCGCCCCTACCCCAACAGATCCTCAAGCCCAGAAGAACTCCATGGTAAAGAGGCAGAGCCTTTTAGTAATGCCAGTGACCCAAGACCAACAGTCTAAAGCAGTCAGCTTTTTATCATATGGTGGTGTATTTAGTAGGAAGTGTTTCCACCTATGGCACAGCTCTCTGCTATCCTTATTGGAGGTTTTAAACCCCTGCTTTCTATCTTATTATTGATCCTCAGCCAGAAGAGCATCATGGGTTAAGCAATTGGGGTTAAGTGATCTTTCCAGTGTCACACAGCGAGAGGGTGTCTAAGCCAGGTTTGAACCCAGGTCCTCCGAACTCCAGACTTGACACTTTATCCATTGTATTACTGAGCTTCCCCCACTCTCATTCTTTAAACAAAGTTCTCAAAATACCACTAACGGACAGCAGCCTTTGAAATGAAGAAGAGAGTCCAGAAACTCATTAAAGAGCAGGAGTACCTGGTCACGCTAAATAAAATAAAACACTGGTAGATCCTCTTCTTGCCCAAGACCACCTTGACCAAGTTATACTTTTTTCTTCCACCTGAGAAATTGAAAACTGCTCCTGGTAGAGCTCTGGCTTTGGAATCAGAGAAATGGCCCAGGTCCAAAGCCCAAATCTGATCCTTCAGTGAGACCTTGAGCAAGTCACTTGACTTCAGTTCCTTCATCCATAAAATTAGAGGTTTGGAGACCTAAATTCAAAAATACTAGCTATGGAGGCATCTAGATAGCATAGTAGATAGAGCAGCATGTGTAGAGTCTGAAGGACCTGTATTCAAATTGTAAAAATTAAATTTATATCCAATAGACTATTATATTTTTAAAAGTTTTATAGTAATAGCTAAAGTAAAAGAACCACCTAAACAAAGCCTGGTCATGAGAGAAGACAGGAAGAGGGAGGAGCTTAATTAAAGATTAAATTTTTTGGGAAGGTAGAAATTAGTTCTCTCTGCAAGGAGTGTTATATTTTTAGAGGTTTATTGAAGATTAAGGATTAAAGAAAATACAGGATAAGAAAGCACGTGTCTAGGCCCAGGGGCCTAGACAACCTCACCTACATTATGAAAAGAGCCATCTGCTTACAAGCAGAAACAGGAAAAAGATCCCAAAAGCCTTTCCATTCAGGTTAAATACTCCTTCTTGATCTCCGCCCAGGTGAGAATTCAGTGATATTACAAAGCATTCTGGGGAAGTGGAGCAAGGAATTCTGGGGATTGAAGTCCTGGATTCAAGTCCATTTTTACAAGCTACAGAAATTATAAAACAATAGCATGACCAGCCAACATGGTGGCGCAGGAAGAGCATTCTGGGTAATGTAATTTTAGGGGTTCAGGATTTTCTACTTAAACAAAATGTGGCCTCAGCTGTATGACCATTTAACCTCAATTTGCCTGGTCCTCAGTATGATTCTGTCTTAGAACTGATACTGGCAGAAGGTAAGCGTTTCCCAAAAATACTTGGGGATGCTGGGCAAGGCTCTTGTCACTTTCCTCATCCGTAAAATGAGGGAGTTAGACTTGGTCGTCACTAATGTCCCCACCATTTTTAAAGCTTACACGATGACTAAGTGACCTACAAGGTCCTTTCGACTCCCGGGCTCCGATCACACAGAGGGTAGCCTTTTTCTAGACCTCTACCGAGCTCCTCCTTCCTCTCTCCCTAAAAACCCAGTAAGGGCACAGACATAGCTGCACTGACTTGCCGGTGCCTCCCTCTGTGGGCCGCAGCGTCGCCCAAGTGTGGGAATGGCTAAAAAGAACCAAAATTCATCAGCCGAGCCCTTCCCAGGGCCCCGGCACTGCTCTGTGCCCAGAGCACAAGGATCCCTTGGGTGCTTTTTGTATCCCACCGACACCCCTTGACCACAGACTTCTGTGAGCTCCTCCCACTCGATCATGGTCAACCCAAATGCATGATGTGAATAGAAGTCTGGGGGCTTAGAGGGGTCCGAACCGGGCCACCGTGAGAGGGTCTGTGAGGGATCCTGCCCAGTGAGGACCCTCCCCGAGCGGCTCAGTGCCCTGGGGTAGGACGGGACATGGAGGCTGGGCGTACTTTCTGACCTGGCCTAACTCTGATCCAAAACAAAGCCCCAGAAATCTGGGGACCCCAAAGCCATTCTGGAGTTGGAAGGGTCCAGCCTACAGCCACTGGACACCAGTCCCCAGGCGGGGAGCCAGCTAACATTTCACCCAGGGCTGCTGACAGGGAAGCCGGGCTGGCAGTTGCTAGGCAATAAACCGTAATGAGCCAAGAGCTGGCTGACCCAGTCTGTCCACCATTCACACCACCGGCCAAAAGGATACCGATTGTAGGAGAAAGCAGGCAAGCCACAGAGCGCGGCCTTCCAGAGCACCGGGTTGTCAATGAAGCGTTTCTTCATTCACAGCCCACACAATAAAATAGCCAGTGAGTGAGGCTAGCATCGATGAAAATGGTGCTGGTGACAGGAAAGCCGCCTTTCTGAAGGTAGTCTAGATGAGAACGAATTTCAGAGAAGAATCAAATGAAAACCAAGGCAAAAGAAAATTATGGAGTCAACTAGAGTAGAGAAAGAAAAATGAAAAGACAGAAGAGCACCCGAAAATCTTTCCATATAAAAAAATCCGTAATGACAAATATAACTATACACACATAAGTGTAATATGTGTGTATTTATACAAATATAAATACATATCTTTACATATAAAAATTAATGACAAATGTCATTGTGTACACACTTATGTATATAAAATGTGTGTATTTATACAAATATAAATATATCTTTCCATATAAAAATTCATAATGATAAATATAATTGTATATACATATATATAATGTGTATATTTATACAAATATAAATATATCTCTTTCCATATTAAAATTCCACAATGAAAAATATAATTGTATACACACATATATATATGTGTATATATACAAATATAAATACATCTTTCCATATAAAAATCCATAGTAACAAATATAACTATACACACGTATCTAATATGTGTGTATTTATACAAATATAAAGATATCTTTCCATATAAAAATCCATAAGGACAAACATAATTGTATACACATATATGTATATAAAAATGTGTGTATTTATAAAAATGTGTGACAAGTATACACCTGTGTGTATATATAACATTTAATATAATACATATACACACACACAAATATAACTATCACTGAGGACGTCTAGCACAAGTAAAGCCTCATGCCTCAGAAACCGTCTTCACCTGCTGGGATCAGTGCTCCTAGATTCAATGATTAGTATATTAAAGCAAAAATATTGGGGGGGTGATGGGGTTTCCTTCTGTCAAACTGGGGGCCTCCTAATGAAAAGGACCTTCACAGCCGGTTGGGGATTCTGCACTGGGTCTCTCTTAGCAATGAGCAAGTCCCAGGTTTTAGTCTCTTGCTCCCAGTTGCTGCTGTGTTTATGTTGCCAGGAGATGTGAAACTGAAAATGCAAATATGTTCAAAGCTGAAAGATCAAAGACCAATTAAATGAGAAACTGCTGACAAGTCCATTTGGCCCGCTTTCCAAAGCCAAGGAGGCTTCAGGAAGGCAGGAAGCCCTGGGACTTCATAAGACTAAGGTGGGTCTCTGCTTCCTATGCAAATGCATGAAAGGGCTGCAATGCACAGAGAACAAATGATTTAATGGCCTGGTGTATAGTGGAAAGCCAGCTGGCCTTGGAATTGAGAGGATTCCGTGTCTCCTCTATAGCATTGCCTCTCCTGATGACACGTGATTGTAAAACTCTGTTGATGTGTGTCTGTTGGCTCCAACTATCGGACTCCAGGAAATGGATGAACTTGGGAGGGACAGAAGGCATTTTTCTTCTTGAGTCCTGACTGGACCAAGACTGGACTTGTGCACGACCAAGACATTGTCCCTAGACTAGCCTTTCCCACACTACAACATGCCACATAGTAGGCACTTTCTGGCCCTACATGAAAAATGACACAGAGTGGGCAGCTGGGTGGCTCACTGGATAGAGAGTCATACCTAGAGATGAGAGGTCCTGGGTTCAAATTTGACCTCAGACACTTCCTAACTGTGTGCCCTGGGCAAGTCATTTAACCCCAGTCACCTACCCCTTACTGCTTTTCTGCCTTGGAACTAATTCTTACTTTAAGATAGGAAGTGAAGGCTTTTTTAAAAAAATGATACAGAGAAGTCATTTCAAAGAGGAATTCTTAAGTGGTCTCCATAAGCCTAAATTAGAGACAGAAAATGGGAAAGGTGAAGATGGAGCCTTTTTTACTCTTTAGAGCCATGTCCTTATTTTTGGATGTATGAAGACAAACTGAGCAGATGGTAGTGAAAATGGCTTTAAAGCATCCCCAGAACAAAGAACCGGTGCTATATTTGTGCTGGGGCCAAGTCCTTGGCCATCAACCGCATATGATTTCAAGATCACTCACTGTCCAACGTACACTCATACAGATGCCTCAAATTCCACCATTAGCTTTTATTCCTTTGGGTTCATGGCATGTCTTCTGTTTGAATGGAGGAGGGGGGTAATACATTAACCTGCTATCAATCATTAAGACCTCAATGAAAGTGAGTTTAACAGATTCAAGACCACACTGTTGGCTGAGGTCAAGGGCTGATAAAGGGCAAGCCAGAGAGAAGACAGAGGATGGGGCACTGTCTGAAGAAGCATGTAGAGAACCCCCCAGACAGCCAATGAGTGGTAGAAGGGTATATAAAGTGTAAAAAAAAAAAAAAACTCTGATACTGGTATAAAAGAGAAAATGAAAAAGATGAGATAAAGACAAAGTGTGATGAAAATATTTCATTTACTAATGGTATAAAACTTGATGTTCTCATTAGAAATACTGTAAATAAGAATAATTTTTCATTGAGCAAGAAAATAGGGCCTATTTGAATGATATGGAAGGGGGACCTAGGTGGCACGGCGGATTGAGTTAAAAATCTGACACTTCTAGCTATGTGACCCTGGGCAAGTCATTTAACCCCCACTGCCTAGCCCTTACCACCCTTCCACGTTGGAACCAATTCTTAGTATTGATTCTAAGAGGAAGGAAGACATGGTTTAAAGAAAAAATGTCAGGTATTCTCTTACTTCTTCTTACATCCAGGCTGGGGGTATCTGACCTCTCTCTTGGCGGTTAGCGGGGTGGGAAGGAGAGCTGAGAGCACCAGAATGCTAGAAAGGAAGGCTTAAGGTGGGAAGGAAGGTACTAAAGACAGGTCTTGGCTTTCTTCACAGGGTGCGTGGCCCCCACCCTGGGATGTTCACAGGAGATCCCCTCCTGACAGTTTTGTTTCACCTTGGACTTTCTAAGAGCCCTCTCGAGCCCAAGCTGCATCATTCAACCAGAGTGTTAATTCATTTTTCCCTTATTTCAGTGTACAAAATCCATTTCCTAACAGCTACAAGAAGCCTCCATCTTCAGGCTAATTGTTATCTGGCCTTCAGTTCCCTAAGTGTAAGCTATAGACAAACTCCTAAGAAAAAGAGGGATACAGCCTAAAAGCCCTTTGCCAAGTCCAAGTTACATAACCTACACTTAACCTGCTGCCTTAAGGAGGTATTAGAAAGCTAGTGAAAGGGAAGTCACTTGTTCCAGACCAAAGTCTAACTGAACCAGGGGTTGGGGAACTCCGTGTTCCCATTCTTTTTTCTCCCTGTCTGTCCTCTCTGGTCTGATAAGCAGTAAGGCAAGTAACCAGAAATGTCAGACCTTCAAGGAAAAGGAAAAAAAAAAACAAAACAGAATCAGTTCCCCCCTTGGTAAATCACAGAATAACCAAGTACCTAGCTCTGGGAAGTGGAGAGGGATGAGGGAACCTCTTTTGGTGGATATTTACACATCTAAGATGGCGGCCAATAAAGGCAACTGACAGAAGTCAGTTTCAGTGGTGGTCTCTGCTCCTCCATTGCCTTTTGTTGGTATATAGAAAAGCTTCAGCTTTACTAGGGTTCTTGTATAACAGGGAATTGGGTCCCAATGAAAAAGACACACAAGGAGACAACATGAAAGAATGAGGAACTTTGAGCTATCACAGGACCTGAATTGGAATCCTAGTCCCTCCTCTTCTTGCCCCTGTGGCTCAGAATGGGATGACTGGCCACCTCTCTTAGCCTCAATTTCTTCATTTCAGAGGGATTAGACAAGACTCAGAGGGAGACCCTATCCAGTCCTAGATCTGGGAAAGGTATATTAAGTACAAAGCAAATCTAACCTCTATTCAAGTGTATAAAGAAATAGTCTCCAACTTTTTTTGATTAGGTACCCTTCTCATTAAAACCCTTTTAAGTCCACTTCCCCAATTTGTGTGTGAGAGGGGTGAGGATATATATGTATATATGTATACATATGAATTTGTTTATATTTTAAAATTTTATATTTATATTTTATACTTTTTTGTTTTTATATTTATTTTATATATAAGATATAATATTTATGTATAATATATTTTTTCACATATATGAGTGTATTCATATATATACATATATATATATATGTATGTGGATTTACACTGAGCTATCCTCACTATATATAGAAGAGAGTAGTGCAATGAATAAAATATCAGGCTTAGAGTCAGAAAACTCATCTTCCTTTTTTCAAATCTGGCCTCAGACACTTACTAGCCGTGTGACCCTGGACCAGTGTAGGGGAAAAAGGGATTATTTTTTAAAGGGTTGGACTGGATTATTTAAGAGTGAGGTCTCCAGGAAATTAATTTATTCCAAAGAGTTGTATTTACAATTTATTTACCAAAATATAGAAAGAGCGAAGTAAGAAAATCAGGGAGAGAATAGGGTAAGATACCTAGCTTAAGCACTAAGTAATTTACTCCCGGCCCCTGATTCAACTCGGGCAAGAAGAGTTAGCCCTTAGGCCTTGGCAAATCCGAGGATCTGGGGAAGTCTCTCTCAAGAGGTAAGTCTCTACTGAGGTTAGTTTTGTCAGAAAATCCAGCAGTTAAGAGTCAGTTTTTTCACTCACCACGTGTCAGTTCAAAGGAAGACATTTTAGAGCAGCCTCACCAGGAACAGGGTCTCGGGTCCAGCCTCCACTCCAAAGAATGAAGAATTGACTCCAGTCCCCACTTCAAAAGAATGAAGAACTATATCTCACAGGAAGTGACAGCTCCTTTTAAAGACACTTCTTTGCATCACTTCCTGTGTGTTCCCCTAATTTTACATCTACCAATCACAGTTGAAGCTTTGCCTTAAGACTTCCCAGGGGAAGTTTGTTTAATTCTGATTTATCATCTATTATTGCACATGTGGATCACAGACCTTCCACTTAATGATTAAGTGGGATGTTTACACATTTGGTGATTAGATCTAAAAATGGGCAGATCTCCATACTCAACTTTTAAGTAGGGTGTTTATACTTTTGGTGATTAAAATCTAAAAATAAGCAGGGGTTACAATTTAATCTTCATACAAGTCACTTTACCCTGTTTGCCTCATTTTCCTTATCTATAAAATGAGCTGGAGAAAAAAAATGGCAAACCATTCTAGTATCTTTGCCAAGAAACCCCATAGGATCACAAAGAATCAGACATAACTGGAAATAACTGAACAACAACAAACAATAATATATACACACGCGTGTGTGTATACACATATATATTTATAGAATATATGTATTTGATACTATGTTAAATTATGTAATTTATAAAAACTGTAAAATGTAAAAATAGACATTTAAATGGATGAGATAAAGATAAAATATGAAAATATTTCATTTACAAATGATATCAAGCTTTATGTTCTCATTAAAATTATTGCAAATAAGAATATTTTTTACTGAGCAGGACAAAATGGCATGATATAGATAGAATAATCTTGGTTCAAATCTTCTTATACACACTCATCAAATTGAGCAAATAATTTTATCTCTGGGTGTTCTTAGAACTCTCTAAGACTATGTTATCAAGAAGATATCAGCCTGAATTGGTGGCAGCAGCTTCCTCACCTGGTATTCAACCTATCTTCCCACTCTAATTGTTAATCATAAATCTCTTGGGAACAGTCTATATACTCCTTGGCCTCCATTCTGGAGAAAGCCTGAGAAAGACCACTGGAGAATTAGCCTTTGAACCAAGAAGATCAACTTTCAAATCTGACATCTGACTCATATTTCCAGTGTGATTTTAGGCAGCCAGACCCTTAATTTCTTAGTCCTCCCAGGCATCTCTAAGACTATATTATAGGGAAATTGTTGATTGACAATTGTAGATCTGATTCCTCTTATTGGGAATTCCAATGACATCAGAGCCCTGGGCCAAATCTTAATGTGAATGACCAAAGTAGAGTGACCAATATACTGTTAAGATTGGAAATTGTGCCCTGTAAGAATCAACTGGAAGAAGGAATAATTACTGTCTTCAAGTATCTGAAGGGTAGACTTATTCTGCTTAAATCCAGATGGTAGAATTAGGACCAAGAGGTCAGAATGTGTGGAGGAATATTTTAGTATGATACAAGAACAAAACAAAACAATCCAAGCAATCCAAAAATAGAATGGCCTGCCTTATGAGGTAGTGAGTTCCTTATCACTAGCAGTCTCCCAGGAAAGGCTGGTTAAATATTTGTCAGATATGTTGAAGAGGAGGTTTCTGTTTTGACATAAAATGAACTAGCCAATTTGTGAAGTCACTTCCGACTGAAATCCTTTAGTTTTTAGGGATTAACATGGCCCCCTCCCCATTGGCACCCTTTGTTGGGATGTAACCCAAGCCTTAGAAGAATATTGAATTATTCTATATCAAGTAACAACAACAGTGGGAGGAACATTCCAGAACATTCCAGAGTGGGGGTGGAGTCAAGGGAGGGGTCAAATGGGATTTTATGAAACCATCTCTGTGGGGAGTTTGAGACATTCCCATGGCAGCTGCCTGGATGTGTCCTTTGACTTTACCAGTATCCAGCAGGAATAAACTTCTTTGCTGCTTTTTCAGCCTTTGAGTTCAAGTTACTCTGGTTTCCTGGGGCTATGCCTGGGAGGAAAATTGGAGCCAAAGCCTTTCTATCACACCTCATCTAGGCTGGAGATTTCCCATCCCTTGGTTGAGCTTCCCCTTCTTGGTGATGTTGCTCTTTGGAATTAGCTTTTCCTTATTCGTCAAGCCTCCTACAGACAGAAGTCTATGAGGACTCTCCCCTGACCAGTCTGGAAATACCATGTCCCAGTAAAATTCATGAATAAAGCCAGCCTTCGTTTGAACACATACCAATGCCACATCAATAATCCACCATCAATGAGCCAGGTGGGACTAATCCCCACATTCATAAGGTTTAACTAATAAAATTGTGAAGCAAAGCAATACCTGGTAACCTAGAGGGTTCTGATAACACTACACTGAATCAGCAGATCCCGTGCCCAACTCCATCCCTTGCCTATGGGAGGCACTTGTTGAAAGGCTGAATTAGAATTCAATATCTAATTCCAAGATCAGCAGAGAATGTCCATGGAAGTCCCCAAACTGCAAGTGTCGGCTTAGCCTCGTAGAATACATTCCGCATTCTGACCCTGACTTTTCGAGAGCTGTTGGGTCACGGTTATGTTTATGAGAGAACTACCTTATTCTTCACTAAGAGCATAGCTGGAAATGGTTCGCTTCTAAGAAATGAAGTTGGGGCTGAGGGAGGAGAAGATACACAAGATTTACTGTAAGTATATACATAATCTTATCTAAATTATTTCTGAGAGCCACAGCATCCGTATTTATTGGCCTCAGCATGAACCAATAACAGGACAATGAACAGAATATGAATCTAAGTCACGAAGACTGAAAACATGATAAAATCATGACTCTGAAGTGTCAGGGGTCATACTGGCTCCATCCAAGGGCCTCCTAGCCATGTAGTCCCCTAGTCTGCCATCTCTGGAACTTGCTTGTGAATTTGATTCGTTGAAGCATTGAACTAGGTTGCCTCACTCCAGCTCCCCCAGACAACCTATCTCATTTACAATCCTTCCTCTTGAATATTTGTCAGGGAAGGAGGGAGTCCCATGATAGGCCTGGCTGACTGTTCCAAGCCTTGTTCTCAATGAAAAAGTCATCAGCTTAGATGGACAATTCCACAATTCTCTGCATGGCTGGATAGCAGTGCATGTTAATCCCAATTCTATAGCAAGGCAAAACTCGGTGAGCACAGAGCCAACGCACAGGAAGCCACTGGTGGGGGACAGCCTGTCCTCTCATAGTGATTCAGAACAAGTCTTAGGTTCAGTGCCCAGAAGGGGTAAGGGGGTGGGTCCCCAGTGAGACACCACATCCTGGAGCATCTCACCAGCGGAAACACATTTCCCAGAACCCAAGCCAGGCTGGCAACGTGATATACATTCTCAAGCTGTGAACAAAAGATGAGGGGGGTTTTTCTTTCTTTATTTTCTTGGGTTGCTGATCTCATTTTATACAGCTTAGGAGCTGGTGAATGGGTCCTGCTGGGTAATTAAGCCGGTTCTTCACTGGGGACATGTCTTTGGGGATAGGATTGTTTTCACTCAAAATCATGAACCAGAATTTTTAAGTAGAGTAGGAAAAAAATTATTGTTGGTTTTTAAAATCTTTATTAGCATTACAGTAGTTCAACATTCCTGGCAGCACCCAAGATTCTTCAGGATCTTTCAACCCCAGATACAACAAAGAGGAGATTAAAGAACATTAATTTTAAGAATCATACAAAAAGTTTCCTCCTCATCTCTCAGTCCATGGTGATTGATTAGGAAGAGGGTCTTCTAGGGAGAAAATAATCTGACTCAGAGAGAAAACTGGAAGCAAAGGAGGTGCTGCCAATTGGAGAATGGCTAGAGAAAGTTTGCTATACCAGCTTAATGGATTATTATTCACCAAGAGAAATAATGAATATGAAGAATTCAGAGATGCTCAGGAAGACTCCTATAAAATCATATAGAGTAAAATAAGCAGATCAAGAAAATAATATACATGATGGCCACATGATGGAAAAGAAAGCAACATTGACAGAAATCTGACCAACATAATGATGAATCAACTAAAAAAGACGTGAAATATATCTCTTTTCTCTCGGCAACAAAGCAATATTCTGAAGGTGCAGAATAAAGAATCCAGAGTCAGGCAAAGTCAACATTGTGTTTTGTTTTGTTTTTTCCACTTCTTCATCTCAAAGGTGGATCCTATGGGTTTTTGAGATGGGGGATGATGTTTTGGGGAGATGACATTAATGTTCTTTTTTTAAAGCATCAATAAAATATTCAAAAAAGAACCCAACTCCTTAAAGCTGAATTAAAAGTAATTCACTATAGCCTCTGCTTATAGTCTGTTGTTTTCTATATCTTCTATGGACCCAGATGCTGAGTCTAAGGCAAAAGTGATGCATGTGAGAACCAGAGAGCATCATAAAATTGGCCATCTCCACTAGCTTGAGTTCAGTGGCTATGGATGGTTTCACCCCATCCTATCCACAGCTGCCTTCTGTCCAGGCTCTTGGAAGACCTGTTTCTTTGCTAGGAAATGTGGCAAATGATTGTCCCAGGGCTCTGGCAATCTACTTCTCTCCAATCTCATCTTTCATGAGAACACACATACCAGGAGAGACCCAAAGTAACTACTTAGACCTCCCTGGTCTTCGGAATTAACCCCTCATTTTATAAGACAGGACACAGTTACTCCTTATCCAACGCTTTCCAAATCAACCAACATTGTTTTCAGGTTAGCAACTCCCTTCTTAGAAATCACATAATAATTAGAGCTGCTCAGAAGTGGAATGGGTAGTGTTGTCTATGGTCCTGCAATAATACATCACCGACAATTAATAATCAAATTTCCAAATAGCCAGTGGATGCATTTCGGAGTTAGGAAAAGATAAGTTTCCCTCTCTTCACTACTGCCAGTGACTGAGGAGGCAGAAGAGTACTTGGATAAAAGAATTAAAATATCATGGCCCTCTCCCCACTCTGCCTCTCCCTTCTCCACTTGCATCTCCACACAATACACGCTTTTTGAGACGGTTAGAGCTTTGGTTTCACTGAGAAGCAGCAGAGGGCAGTGCAAAGATGTCAAACACGTAGCCCACAGGTGCCTCCCCAGTGCTGCCCAAACCAAATTAAAATGTAATCTGGAAATGTTTAACATAAATCAATTTAAAATACATACATGTGGATATATACAAAATGTTCAAATTTAATAAAAATATAATACATGTTGCTCAGTCATTTTTGAGTTGTGTTTGATTCTTCATTGCCCCCATTTGGGAGTTTTCTTAGCAGAGATACTAGAAGAGTTTGCATTTTCCTTCTTCTGCTCATTTTACTAATGAGGAAACTGGCAAATAGGGCTAAGTGACTTTCCCAGGGTCACACAGCTAGTAAGTGTCTGAGGTCACATTTGAACTCAGGAAGATGAATGAGTCTCTGATTCCAAGTCCCACCCACTCTATTTACTGTGAAACCTACCTGCCCTCAATACAATATAAACAATGTTCATTTGTGTTTTTCTAAGTCAATTTTCTTTGAGTTTGATACCACTGATCACTACCAGACCAGAGTTAGCTTCAATCAGGAAGACCTGAGTTCAAGGTGTTACATTTGATATATTTTCACTGTGACCCTGGAAAAATCACTTATCATCTCTCAATTCCTTACATAACTTCATTGACAGAGGAGGTTCTTAACTCAAGGTCTACAAACCCTCCAAGGGGTCCATATATAGATTTGAGTGTGTCTATGAAATCGAATGGGAAAATTTTCATCTTTAGTCCAATATAATCAATTCCCTCTATAATCCTCTGTATTTTATTTTGTGCATTTAAAAACATAATTCTGAGAAGGGATCCACTTCACCAGCTTGCCCAAAGGGTTATATTATCTATTATGAGGGTTAAATTAAGATCTAATATTTCAAATGTTATTTTTATAAAGTTTATTATCTAACAAAATAGAACTACATGACTTAAGTTCATCTACCTGCTCAAAAATCCCCACTCCACCAAAACCCCCAACAGGAAGGAAAGAGAACTAGACACTGAACTCCACCCAATTTATCTCCTGTCTATATCAGGTAATAACAGGAAGTGAGTGGGCTCCTGGGAATCGTAGTTTTTGCTGGGGATCGTAGTTTTTCAGGATAACAGATTCCAATTTCACACTATATTTCTATAATTCATTACTGACTAAGAATTTGTCATTATGTTTCCTCTGGAGGGATAGTAAGTTGCAGAGCAGGCTCCTACCTGCATTTGTAAAGGAAGTTTCTTCATTGCAAGTCCCTGATATCAAATTTACATAGTTACCCTCTATTTTTTATCTCAACAAATATTTCAAAGACTGATACATAATGGCAACACAAGTAAAATGGGTAACTATGGGAAACACCATTTGACTGAAATTGACTGAACTAGCTGTCTTCATCCATTTCCCCCTCTATGTGTTCCTTTCAACTTTTTATGCTATTTACACAGAAAAAAAGTACATCTAGCTTGTCCGACTGAGACAAGTATGAATGGGTCATTCTGTCATCAGTCAGATATGTGACATGACAAACTGAGCTCAGGAGCCCACGACAGTAATTCTCAATCCCAGATTGGCAATGCCAATTTCAAGAAATCTTATCAAAAAGAATCGGAAAAATCTCTAAACTATGTAACTATGTCATTAAAAATGTTTTTGGTTGTTTGTTGTTGTGGTTTTTTTTTTAGTATATAATATCAGGAATTATGGAGAGAAAGAAAGAAGAGGCTTGTAAGAAAATCAAAACAGTGATGATATAGAGGCCTGCTAACTCTGGAATCATTGTCTTCCCACTAACTTCCCACAAGACCTTCAAAGCATTGGTTACTTGGCTATGTATATTTTCCTTAGTCTAAGGAGCACACTGACCTGGGGCATACAAAGTCAATGGGAGTTTACCAAATCTTTTAAATGCTTATAGGCTCAAAATCATCCATTACAGTCTTTCTTGAGACTGATACTCCCTTGTCACAATCTGGCTCACTGAAGTATGCAATGAGGAGTCATTTCCCTTTGAACTGGAAGATAAATCCAACCCCCTGCTCCCCCAGTATCTGCTTCTTTCCCTCTGAGTGGGCTCCCCCAATTGTTCAGGAAAGTCTGCTTTCCAGTTCTGATTAGCATGCAAACACACTGGGGAATAGGTCACAGGAACAGAGTTGGTAGACTTAAAACTAAAATTAACTCTCATTTGTAGTCCAATTCCCTTCATTTTACAGATGAGGAAACTAAGTCTGAGATATTATGTGAATTACCCACAGTCATGTTTTTATAGCCCATTCAAGCTTTAAAAGTGTTTTCCTTACACCGAGCCCCTTAGACAGGTAGATCAAGTGTCATTATTCCCATTTTACACAGAGAGGAAACCAAGTCTCAGAGACAACTTTCTCAAATGAGAAGAAGCTAAACTATATTGTAAGAGGAGTTTCCTCTGGAAATTACCTATGCCAGTGAAAGAAACCATAGGTAAAATTGTTTTAAAAGGTACCTTTGTATGGATGATGCAGTCTATTTTGGGGCCCCAGACACTTTAGAGGAGTCTGTTCCCTGAGCTTAGGTAGCAACCTAATCCACTCAATAAGCCCTCTGAAAATATGTTGAATTGAAAAGAGCTCCAACTGTGACCCAGACAACTCCCTTTGCCCTCTGCAGCTGCATCTTTGTGCCCTTCCCTCTAATGCCCTAGAAGTCACTCTGATTTCAGACTGGGCCACCTGTTCCCTTGAAGGCCACTCTGTCAGTGATACAGCAGGCTTGACATCAAAGACAGCTAATCATGATGACTCAAGCCTCTGACGGGAAGGAATTTTATTCTTTAGGTATGATGATCTTGGGCACCTCATGCAGAGTTGGGGATAAGGTCACCCATCAGGGAGAAAAAACAAACAACTACGAGAAGAAAGAAATACATTGTCACCCATCGGACTGGTATTTGGAAGTATAAATGACTATGTGAAATGTATATTACCATTGGCTTTACATTTGTAATTCCTCCATGCAAAATGCCACATCATCTTTCTCTTGTCTCCATTGCAGGCTGGCAGGTCTGTAAAAGGGGAAATATTTCTCCATTTCTCTTGAAAGTCAGAGCAATCTCTCCTTCATTTTACATCATAAATAATGCATGCAGCAATGAAATACAAAGACTTCTGCCTTGTCACTTAATAAGGTCATCTGAATTTGAAGATGAAAAGGTAGCCTCTCATATTTTAATCATTATGTTTCAGTTAGTCATTTCATCCCTGTTTCTCGTGGGCCTGGATTGACCAAACTCAAAGAAAAATAATGTTTAAGAAATCAGATGGTGGACACGTTCAGATAGCACATTCCCTCTAAAGAGTGGAGTTACTTATAAGGGACAAAAAATTCCCAGCACTTGAAGGGGATATGCGAAAAGATACCACCAGCAGATTTCTAACATTTAAGCCGCCATTTAAGAAAAACAGAAGCATCTCTACCCATGACCTTACTGCTGACAGTATACTTGCATACACATGTAAACCCCCCTCTGATGCTTTATCAAGAAATGGAAACAACCCTGAATTCCTGAAAGCTGTGCCCTCAGCAGGGCACAAACCATGGCAGATATGACCAACGTGGAAAGCTCTTGAGGATGGGACAGGGGGACAGTTCCAACATCTCTTTTCCAAGAACCAGCTTAGCTACTGGTACATTTGGAGAGGCTCATCTCCAAGTTGGCTCTGAGATGATGAATTTTCTAATGGTAGCAACATTTGAAGACCACTGACCGAATTTCATGGGGTTGTGATAAACATACACACGAAAGGAATTATCACACCAATGAAATTAAAGTAATGAAATGTAGTTCTATATCATTACTCTAACATACTCTTTTAATACCAGCATAGAGGTGACTTCTACAAATCTGTAACCCCAGAGCACAAGGCAGCAAGACTTTTAAGAGTGGGTCCAACAGCTATGGCTGTGGTCTTCTCTAAGATCTAGGTCCTTAAATCAGCAAGCTTGGAATCATCTGTGACTCTTCCCTCCCTCTCACTTCCCATATCCAATAAATTACCAATTTCTGTTGCTCTCATCTCCACAACATCTCTTGTATATGTCCTTTTTCTCAACTCACAAAGGCACTACTACCTTAATTTGAAAGTTCACTCATTCCCTTGACTCTCATTCTGTTGCATTATTCTAAGACTATTGCCTTTCACTAATTCATCCCACTGACCTGCAAAATTGATGCTTCTAAAAGATCTGACCATGTCCCACCATTCTTTCACTTATTCTGAGCCTCAGTTTCTGCCTATATAAAATGGAAATCACAATAGCACCTAGTTTATAGGATTATTGAGATTTTACACTGGCAAATTCCTGGTATATACTCCCTTCTTATCTCCTCTTTGGAGCATCTCTCTTCATTTAAATCCAACTTTCAGGCACCTCTTCTGCATGAAGATTTTTCTGATCTGCCCAGCTGCTAGAATTCTCCCTCCCAGACTATTGTGTGTGTGTAAAGTGTCAGTGTAAAGACACAATAATCCTATAAGCTAGGTGCTATTGTGATTTCCATTTTATAGATATATACACATACAGGAGGAGGAAGGAGAAGAAGAGGAATAAATAATGGCCAGCTGTGTAGAGTATGACTGACAAAAGTTGTGGAATGAAGACATAGATATAGATATATACACACATACAGTTTGGAAGGCAGTCCTTTCCTGACTTCCTTGTATGTATATATAGATATATTAATTTCATCACATTATTATTAAGACATAATTATATATTACATTTATATTAATATATTTATTAACTTTAACATTATGCTGTGAATATTTTTATGTATTTTATCTCTTTTCCTTAGAACATTAGCCCATTACTAGTAGTAATTATTTCATTTTTTTATTTGTATCCTCAGCACCCAGCACAGTTCCTTAATAATAACAAATGACTAGTGATTAATTGGTTGGTTGAGCAAATGAGATAACCGACAGGAAGTGCTTTGTAAATTTTGAGATTTTAATTTAAGATGCCAGGTAATATTAATATGTGTAATGACTCCCTATTACTGCTAGGATAAAACCCAAGCTACCCATGGCATTTAAAGGGTGCCACAGAAAGATTCCATTTAACTCATTTACCTACGCCTTACCAATACTTTGGACCAATGATTAGTATCGGTTCCAAAACAAAATATAAGGGTTTTTTTTTTCATTGAATTGAAGGGAGGGCAAAGATTGGAATGAGTTAGCAGTCAAATAATAATAATAATAATAATAATAACTGGTAGTTATATAGCAATTTGTCTATAAGCACTTATCAAGCACTCTCAAAGAGGAAGAAAACAGCATCATTGTCAGCTACTATACTGCTGGTAAACAATTTAATATTAAATGGCTGCAAGCCAAGACTAAAGTGGACGGAGAATTGGTGCTCAACTTTTTGTTCACAGATGATTATGAATCAAGGCAGTCTGTGAAGCTGAAGTGCAACAGAGTGTGGATCGACCTCTGCTGCTTGTGCTAATTTTGGCCTGATAATCAACACTAAGAAAAGAGAGGTTCTCTACCAGCCAGCCTCACACCATCCATAGAATCACTGGTACAGTAAAGAGAGAAATTTCAAATGATATGGGTAAGTTCACTTGCCTTGGCAGTCGAGTTCATATGATACTCTTGGAGTCCAGGCACAGTTCAAATAGGAAATAGTCTGTGATGACCCTGGGCCTCTGCATTCATCAGAAACAACCAGTGAAACATCTGAGACTCTTCCTGCCAACAGTGTCTGCCTGGTGGCAGATGGGACATGACAGATGACATCAAAATAAGTTCTAAGCATGGAATGAAGATCAGGGAAAAGAAGATGATAGGTCAATGGTCTAGAAATGGCCCTGAGGGCAAAAAAAAATGTCAATTTTCCTTCTTCCTTCAATGGATGAGGAGAGTGAAAGAACATAGAAGCTTCCAGGGAAGGGAGCTTCAGGTATCATGGGGGGAAAGAGAATAGGGATTAAATTTCTGTCAAGGTGAGGAGATGGAGGTAGGAGGTAAGATAGGACTAATCTAAAGTAGAAAATGGTGCCCCACAGAGCATAGAAATGAAGTGCTGGAGAGACTTCAGGTTGAATAGAACAACGTAGGCAAATTCAATATATGTAATGGCATTGGTGGAAAGGATATGAGTAAAAGGCTTATGCCAGGAATGGAGAAGAAATCTCAGCAATTATTAAAATTACAAGCTAGAAAGAGGAAAGGTAGGAAGGGCTTTAGGAGAAACAGGTGGGATCATATTTCTTATGGAGTTTGGGAAATTAGAGGGGAATTAACCAGGTGTTTGGGAGGAGACAAGCAAGTAGATATTAGAAAAGGAGATTTTTAAGGAAAGTCTCTGCCAGCTCTAATGTTCCAAAATTATGTGATCATTAGACTGCAGACAATACGATATGCCGCTTCCTCACACCATCAACATTTCTTCAATACACTTACATTTCCTATTTCATCCAATGATACAAATCATTCCTACTCGTAAAGCATTTTGTTAACTTGAAAATATATCACTCAAGTTGGCCCTTAACAAATACTCAATGATTAATTCACTGATGTCATTGTCAGAATTTCAGATACTATTTCATTGGCACAACCATCACAATCAAGATTGTCGGCATCATTATTATTGTCTTCATGAGTTTCTGAGACCAACTTTTTGATGATGAGCTTCTCCATACTTAGCTAGCCTTGCTTTCTTTTTTTTTTTCCTTTTAAACATTATTTTATTTGGTCATTTTTCAAACATTATTCATTGTAATCAAAGATCATTTTCTTTTCCTCCCCCCCTACCCCTCCCATAGTCGATGCGTGATTCCACTGGGTATCACATGTGTCCTTGATTTGAACCCATTTCCATGTTGTTGGTATTTGCATTAGGGTGTTCATTTAGAGGCTCTCCTCAGTCATTTCCCCTCAGCCCCTGTAGTCAAGCAGTTGCTTTTCCTCGGTGTTTTTACTCCCACAGTTTGTCCTCTGCTTGTGGATAGTATTTTTTAGATCCCTGCAGATTGTTCAGGGACATTGCATTGACACTAATGGAGAAGTCCATTACCTTCGATTGTACCACAATGTATCAGTTGAAGGGCATCCCCTCATTTTCCAATTTTTGACCACCACAAAGAGGGCTGCTATGAATATTCTTGTACAAGTCTTTTTTCCTTATAATCTCTTTGGGGTACAAACCCAGCATTGCTATGGCTGGATCAAAGGGCAGACAGTCCTTTATCACCCTTTGGGCATAGTTCCAAATGCTAGTCTTGCTTTCTGAGAACTCAAAGAATCAATTACTGGGCCAGTAAGATTTAGAGATTGTAAGATCATACAGTTAGAACTGGCAAGAACTTTAGTGGTCCCTACTGAATTGGCTGCTGACTGGCAAGCCATAGCCAGGATAAGTGACTTGCCCAAGGCAACACACAGGTAAGTAAGTAGCAGAATTCTAAAACCAGCAACCTTTCTACTTTACCATTGTCCATCTCAGGGCTGTTTCAGTTTGGTAGGATCCCATTGAAATTTGTGTCCCCTAGCAAAACCTTTGAGAACAAAGTATGATACCTTCACAGTAAACCTAGAAAAAAACTTCAATAGCAGGTCATTATTGTAAACAAAAATTCATTAAGTATAAAATTGCACATGGAGCTGTAAGGTGACCCAGACCCAGGTGCATGTGAATAGTTGAGAATAAAAACAGGGCTCCAATATGCATGAAAAGGTATATGTGTCACAATAAAAGACTGTATATAGGAAGCAAATTTATTGGCTAGCGTGTTAAAAAGGATGCTGCCTTACTTTTAATCTGAAGAACCATCCTCTAAAGATAATCTCATACCTTGATTACATAAAGAAGTTGATTGAGCCTGAATCTTGCTGTGAAAGGCAAAGCTGTTGAAGTCCAAGCAACTTTATGAAAATTAAAGCATATTTTAGTAGTTTAGGAGGTAACAAATAACCTTGTTCAAAGTAAAACATCCCACCCAAAAACTAATATAAGCCTGGATTAGTATAAATAGAATCCAAATCATCAGTTTTCTGATTATTCTTGGCTTTAGTTAGCCTCAGATGAATATTGAACCCTAATATACACCCATCTATATCCATAGAAAGTGTTCCTTATGGATGCATGGAGGAAAGATGAGGATGATAATAATAATCCTTACATTATTATTATTATTATTATTCCTGAATTCGCTACTTTCAGATTTCCAAAGCAATTTCCCCACATCAACTCTGTAAGGTAGATAATGCAAATGTTATTATTCCCATTTTAGAAATGAGCAAACTAAGACTCAATTTAAATGACTCATCCAGAGTCCCACAGCTACTAAATATTGGAGTTGGATTTTGAACTCACTTCTGCTGACTCCAAGTCCAGGCTTTATTCCATTATATTGGGGTTGGGAGTGGGGAGGATTGGGGAGACTGACCCCAGGAAGTTCCATGAACAGACTGGGCAGGGGGCAAAAGTGAAATAGTCAAATGTTCATGCTTTCTTCCCATCCCACTCCCATAAAACCCCATGAATGGAGTTGATCTTGTGACTTTGTACTCTATTCCAACCTAGAACACAAGGCTTAAGTCAGATTTTGAAAATATAGGTCCCAGATGCCTCCATCCAATCAGCCTGACAGCTCTGTCTTATTTTTATTTCTCAGATTACACTGATTTGGCAGGACACTGGCAGGGTAACTATTTCTGAGTCGAGTGTTGGCTCAGGAGCTGTAGGCCCTTTGATGATGTTAAATGCACACTTAGCAAGCAGCCAATATACACACACACTGGTTATGTCACTAGGGATCCCTTTACATATTTGCTGCTTTGTGTTCTTCCATGAAATGCTGAATGCCCCCCAAAAGATCCTGTCCTTTCTTATTCATGCAAAGCCCATATGGTAGGTAGCCTGTGAGCCAGCTATTTCTCACTGTAACACCAAATGAGAAGAGAGCACTTTTTAAATATGAGAACACTATGCACTTGGCTCTATAGCTACATGGGAGGGGAAAAAAAGAGCTAAGACGCAAGCATGTTATAAAAAAAAATTGCAGTTTACTTTATCTTGGACATCACAATAGCTTTAAGGGCTCCATGAGCATTGTTGTCGTGGATTTCACACTGCCAGAGGTTAAAAGACCACTAGATACGTGCAAATCTGAACACATTTATTTTCCACGTTTTTGTTTTCTCTAAATGTTTCCTATGATTGTTGGCAGAGCAGAATGAACTTAGGGCAAAACTGTGAATTGAGAGAAGCTTTTTTTGTGGCATTCATCTCCTCTGGGGGATGGGGATGTCTTCTCCTATCTTCAAAGTTCAGTCATAGCTGGGGATAGCAGGGACCCAATCCCCAAGGGAAGGACAAATTATTGGGGAACTGGGGCACCCAGTTCCCAGCAGTACCAATAGCAAGAATGTCTCTGTTAAGCTAATGAGCTACAATAACAGAAAGTTCCTAAACTTTTAGGTGTCCCTGACCCCTTTGGCTGTCTGGGGAAGCCTAGGGACCCCATCTCAGACTATAGTTTTTAAGTAATTGAAGGAAATGTTCAATTTCAATTAAAGCCAGTGAAAATGTATTTTTTGCCTTTTAAGTTTTGACCATAAAGTCAAAACTACTTTCCTAATAATATTAAGATATTTTCATTTCCAATATGACAAATATTTATAAATATAGGTCACATAAACAAAAGCTATTTGAGGCAGTCAACCATTTTGAAGAGTGTAAAAGGACCCCAAGACTAAAAAAATTTGATGATTTTTCAGTTCTGCACCCTTTCATGCTCCGTCTCTGGGATCTGGGGATTAGGGAGCTAAGCAGTTCATCCTAGCTATAAATTTGTAATCATTATTCTTTAGATAACAAATTATAGGTGTTTAAAATGTCTGTTTATTTTCTTCTAAACAGTGACAGCTAGTCTAGCTCAAATAGAAATTGGGCATAAGCTTTGAATATTTCATTCTCAATTCTTATACACTTTCAACTTGGGACACACACAGACACCATCAACTATTCCTTCCATTCTGAAATCCTGCCTTCATCACCAGGGCCCCTCCACTCAAAACTAGGGCTAAAACTCTTCCCTCCTGTGAGGGACATTCCAAATCTATAAAACTTGATTCCAGAACAAGTTTCTGATAAATCGTCATGGCTCTGAGATGAACCTTGACCAAGTCCTAAATTAATTTGCCGACTACTTTAAACCAAGTATGAATATCTGAGGGAAAAATTAGCCTATCTTAGTTGGAGAAATTTTGCATTCCTCCTTTTTTCTTTTTTCTTTTTTTCTTTATAATTTGGAGAAGAACCCGAATTCACAAATACTTTGGTTGGAAGAATCATTTATCAATTGTGTCTCACCTGTATCCAACTGAGAATCCCTTCTTTTATTCCAGGCATGTAATAATCCTTCGGCCTTTGTGTGAATACCTCCAGTGATAGAGAGTAGATGTTTGATGATTAATTTTTTGGATTACCCAATTTTACAAAAATGAAAATAGAAAGGGAGTGGATAGACCATATCTGTACTGCAAATTCGAGTGAAATAGCACAGTTGTTTGCACACAGTAGGCATTTTATAAATGTCCATTGACTCAAAATATGACAACAGAAAGTAGAATTAATCCCCATTTTGGAAAATACCACATTAAGAAGAAAAATAATACCTAATATTTACATAGCTTTGAAGTTTTCAGAGCCCTATTTGATCCTCCTAATAACCTTGGGAGATAAGTGCTACTGTTATCCCCAATTTACAGATGAAGAAACTAAGGCAAAGAGAGATTAAGGGACTTGCCCAGGTTCATTCAGCTAGTAAGGGTCTGAGGCAGGATTTGAACTCTGTTCTTCCTGACTCCAAGTCAGCAACTCTATCCACCATATCACCTATCTGCCATTCTCTGCTTTCATGCCTCAGCATGGCATGAAGGTGACCCTTGGCTCTTGAAGACTAGGCCAACAGAGCACAAGCTCCAGCAGGTTTCACCATGCTAGAGTAGCTTCCAGTAAGATCTTGGCAGGAAAATATATATGCTTTCTGGGCACTTGCCTAGCCAAGCCCAGAAAAATTCATCAGAGATAGGTTGGCCACTAGCTGATGAATTCATTGGCCAGGACACCATTCTTAGAGTATTTGTTTCTTGAAGAATACACTATTTAATTCTCCAGTCAGTGGATGGGCTGTGACCTGTTCCAAAAAAAAAAAAATGGAATGTTCACTCCAGTAGGCTCAAAACCATGGAGACATTCAAGGAAATTATTTGGCCATGGGAGAGGGAGAAAATCATACATGACCTGCTCAATGAGAAAGATGAAAACTGTGTTTGGACCAAATAAAAGTGGAGAGAAATCGAAGAATGGCTAGCCTTTGATACTGCCCTTCCATCCCATCACTGCTGCCCATACATGCTATTTGGTTGTTGTTTAGTTATTTTCAGTCATGTCTGACTCTTTGTGGACACCATTTGGGGTACTCTTGGCAAAGATGTTGGAGTCGTTTATCCTTTCCTTCTCCAACTCGTTTTACAGATGAGGAAATTAAGCCAAAGAGGTGCAAATAGCTTGCCCACAGTCGTACATCTAGTAAGTATCTGAGACAGATTTGAATTCAGGAGGATCAGGCTTCCTGAGTCCAGGCCCAATATCTTACTGCTATTGAGTTGCCCCTATGCTGGCCATTGCTTCATAGGTACGGGATGTGATGACTTGAAAGCTCATTTGAATCATTGTGTGTTTAAGCTTGGTCCAATTTCTATATATGTTTCTTTTGGCAAGACACCTCAGAAGAATGGATGGTTCCCAGATCATCCCTGTTCCTGTAAACCCAGAAATACTGGCTCATTTTGGTTCCACCTCCACTATGGAATCCCAGATTTAGAGCTAGAGTGACTGAAAGGCCGTCTAGTTCAACCTCCAATTAAACAGTTAAAGAAACTGAAGCCCAGAGAGGTTTAAGTAACTTGCCCATTGTCATACAGGTAGTAAATAGCAGAGGGGATATTTGAACCCAAGTCCACTGCTTCTAAAGCCATTGTTCTTCCAGCTGTACTGAGAAGGGGGAGGCTCGGTAATGATCTCCAATCGAAGAGACCCAGAGCCATCCTGAGCCTAGCCTAGGTTCCTCACTCCTAGGGAGCCTTTAATCTCTCTGATGCCCAAAGGGCCAGTCTGAACTTCCAAGACCTGCTAGCAAAGTGGAAGACCAGGCTGAGGCTGATACTTGGTCTTATTTCTTGTGGTTCCTTCTACGTATCCATAGGGCAGACGTCTTTCTGCACAATCAGAAGCTGCCAAGTCCTTTGTGTGCCTCTCCCACTCCCCAAGCCCAACCACATCACATAACTCCCCCCCACCCCCCATCCTAACTCCTTGGCAGCCAAAGCCAGGCAGCACCAGAGCCTGAGGGGTGAGTGGGAGTAGATGAGGCCAGACAGCTCTCCTTTATCTGGTTGACAGGGTGGATTACCACAGCTTAGGGTCAGAGGCAGGACTTGGATGGTCTTGGATTGTCCACATTGGCATGTGGGTCCCCAAACGCTTGTGGCTCCAGACCTTCCAACTCCCCAGGCCACATCATCCCAGGCTGCTGTTGGATTAGCCTTTTCTCCTGCCTTTCTACTCTGAAATAAGCACAGTTCATTTGGGGACTTATGCGGTTAGATCATTCTAGAATGAACCAGTTCTTGTGTAAGCTTCCCTTTTTCTTTTCTTTTGGAGGGGGTAGGGGAGGAAGAAGGGAGAGAGCACCTAATAAATAATTTATTTGCTTTAACTTCTTTGTCCAATGTCTATGGTATCTTATTCTCTCCTCCTGGCAAGGCTCCAAACCTTCTCCCTAGTGGCAAGCTTTGGTTTGGTCACAATGTTTAGTCTGAGAAGCTTTTAAAAAAACTTTCCTTTATTATTTTTTTAGCACCAGAAGAGGGGAAGATAATCCAACTTTTGAACCTCTATAATAGCATTACCTCAAAAAAGGGGGGGCTTCTTATAAGAAAGCCTCCATATCAGGGCACTAAAAAGGCAGTGGTTAGAAGTCAGTCAATCAACAACATTGATTAAATGCCAAGGGATGGGGAGAAAAAGACCCAAATGAAATGGTTCCTTCCCTCAAGGAGCGTATATTCCAACACTGGCTGTGAGCCAACTATGATTGTGTAGCCACAGACATTCCTAGCTGGCTCTCTCTTCTAGACCTTTCAAATAAGAATTAAGTTTTATATTGGTGACTATTGGCCACTGAGAGCTCAGAATGAAGAGAATTGCTTGGAATAGATTAAGATAACACAGTTGCTTTCTGTTTTTGTATCACATTCCAAGTGGATAGCTCTATACTGTTTAAATATATTTCAAGAAAAATAAATGTTTCCATCTGCCTCTCTTTCCTTCTCATGTCAAGAAAACATATGAAGTGTTCTCTTTATTTCTTTTTTTCATAACATGACCTCATGCTCTCTTTGTTCTTCTCAAGACCTCGCTTCCTGTTTCTGTCTTTTGCCCTCATTCCCCCTCCTTGCCCCCCAAGACTTACCTCACAATTGCTTTGTCACCTTGTAGCCTTTCCTAGGCAAAAACCTTCCAGTTCCTAGACCTCATTTCTGTCAGACAGCTAGAACATAACCTTTTACAAATCTGTAAAATGGGTCTATACATTACAAGAGTACCATATAACTATGTAATGGTTCTGTGGCAGAAGAATGGTAAGGACTAGACAATGGGGGTTAAATGACTTGCCCAGGGTCTCACAGCAAGGAAGAGTCAGAGTTCATATTTGAACTGTGGAAAGGAAACAAGAAATAAGTTCTGAACTTTCTCCCACTGTGTTGGGATAAGCCTCACAGAGCAATATTCCCTCTCTCCCCTCAACTCCTCCATAACCTGCTACAAACCTTCCTTATCCCCTGTTTTTCCAATTCCCCATCTTTCCCAATAAATATTACAGAACCCAGGACCTCCAATCTCTGGGCCTGGCTCCCAATCCACTGAACCACCTAGCTACTCCACTAGTAACTATTTTAAAGACAATTCCAGGAGTGCAGAAAGAAAGATGAAAAATGAAGGGGATTCATTTTAGAAGAATTGTACATTGTATAAATGCCTTTCTTAAAGCAAAGCTCTTGTAGATGATGTTTATGAAACATAATAGAATGGTAGCACCTCACTGAACAAGAGGAAAGGCAGTAAGCATGAGTTTACCATTTTAAAAAATAAACTACATCTATGCCAACTAGTAGAAAGAATACGACCTAGACAAGTAGCACTCCTATATGGGGGGGGGGGGGGGGTGAGTTTTGTCAAATAGTTAATAATTATATAGTGTTAACTACAGGGCTGGATAGCTTTGGAAATTAAAAAAATGAAAAATAAAAAAACAAGGCTGGCAGCTTTTCTTGGCATAGGATCAAGAAAATACCTCAATGTGCCAACTTTTGTTTGCTGTTTATGTTTTATTGATTCCTTTTGTTTTCTCTCGTCTTTTCTCCTACCTTCATCCCATCCAACCCTCCCTCGAAACAAAGAAAATTATTTTGGGGCAAAGCCAAGTGATCAAACAATCCCACCTGACAATTTATAACTATTTTATAAGAATAAGCCTCTGTCCACCCTCAATCTCCTTCTTAGCAAATGAAAGCTACATTCCATTGTCATTTCTCTGCGACTGAGATTGGTTATTACAACTGATGAGAGTTCAGCTTCTTTTTATGTTATTTTCATTGACTTTACAGTTGACACCAGGCATTCATCATTCTCCTGATTTTGCTTACTTTGCATCAGTTCATGTGTCTTTCTAAGTTTCTCTGAACTCCTCTAATTTGCTTTTTCTTATTGATCAATAATTGGGGCAGCTGGTTGGCACAGTGGATAGAGGGCAAGGACTGGAGTTAGGAAGACTGATCTTCCTGAGTTCAAATCCAGCCTCAGACCTATATGACCTCTGTGACGCTGGGCAAGTCACTTAATCCTGTTTGCCTTAGTTTTCTCATCTGTCAAATGAGCTAGAAAAGGAAATTGCAAACCACTCCAGCATCTCTGCCAAGAAAATCCCCAAATGGGATCACAAAGATGCATATAACTAAAAACAACAACAACAACAAATGGATTAATAATATTCCATTACGTGCATGTTCTTTACTTTTTTTTAAACCCTTACCTTCCATCTTAGAATCAATGATGTGTATTGGTCCCAAGGCAGAAGAGTGGCAAGGACTAGGCAAGGAGAGTTAAACAGCTTGCCCAGAGTCACATAGCTAGGAAGTATCTGAGGTCAAATTTGAACCCAGGACCTCTAGTTTCTAAGCCTGGCTCTTAATCCATTGAGCCACCTACCTGCCTCCATGATCTATACTTTGCTCAATCCTTCTCCAATGAGAGCAGCTCTCTAAAACCATAAACTGCAGAATAGTTGATCATCTTCATTTGTAGAAGTCACCTCACCTAAGAGTGTTCCATACCAATGAAATCACAAGACCAATCCCTTTCTCTTGTTTTTTGTGCTTGTATATTCAGCACTTAGTACAAAGCTTAGAGTTTAATTAGAGCTTTATAAATGATTTTCATTCATCTTTTCATTCCTCATCTTTAAAATAGAAATAATAATACTCGCAATACATTGCCACCAAGGTGAGAAAAGCACATTATAAACTCTACACTGCTAAAGAAATGTTATTTCTATTTTTTTCTCAAATGAAAATGTCAATAGGATCTTCCAAAATATTTCAGATTACATTTTATAACATTTCTTTTTTAAATAGGAATTATTCCACTTGAGTATGCACTTCTTGAGGGCTTGATTTGTTTTTTGCCTTTTTAAAAATATTCCTCAAATTCTATGTGAACTGGAATGACCTCCAGGAACTGATGCAGAGTGAAAGGAGCAGAACCAGGAGAACATTGTACACAGAGACTGATACACTGTGGCACAATCGAATGTAATGGACTTCTCTACTAGCAGCAATGCAATGATCCAGCACAATTCTGAGAGACTTATGAGAAGGGATGCTATCCACATCCAGAGGAAGAATTGTGGGAGTAGAAACACAGAAGAAAAACAACTTCTTGATCACATGGAGTTGATGGGGATATGATTGGGAATGTAGATTCTAAAGGATCACCCTAGTGCAAATATCAATATGGAAATAGGACTTGACCAAAGACACAAGTAAAACCCAGTGGAATTGTGTGTTGGATATGGGAGGGGGTTAGAGGGAGGAGAGAGAAAGAACATGATTTTTGTAATCCTGGGAAAATGCTGTAAATTAATCAATTAAATAAAATTTTTTTTTAAATCCAAAAATAAAAATATTCCTTAGCCCTTAATACAGTGCAAGGCACATGGTTAAGTGTCAATATTCCTCATGGTATAACAAGAAGGATGAGAAAAAGTAACACGAATTTTAAGTTTTACTGGCTTTTAAAATAAGAATAAAAAAAGATGGAAAATCTTGCCAAATTTCCTGATTCAGAAATCAGACTGTCAAAAACCTGTGGAAGTAGACCTAAGGGAGGGTGTGAGGAGGGATGAAGCTTTCCTCCGCCTCTTATTGTGAAAACTGGTAGAAAGACAATCCCCCCCCCTCCTTCACCCTGGAGGAACTTACTGTCCTTCAAATATGGGTATGTAAATCCTACTCATTCTTCCAGGCCTGTCTCAAGTTGCTCCTCCATATGAAATTTTCCCTAAAACTCCAGCTTACCCTGATCTCTGATAATATTTTGTCTGCAGAAGGTATGGTCATAGTATTTAAAGCTGGAAGGAACTTTTGAGAATAAATTGTCCACATTTTTCATTTCAGAGATGCAACTGTGTCCTGATTGAGTTTTGTGGCTATGTCATACAGTTAATAAGTAACAGACTCCAGCTCTGAATTCACAACCTCTGATTCTAAATCTAGAGTTCTTTTGCCTACATGATACTATCTTCTCAGTGACTGTCCAGACGATGACCCAGTAATATCCTCTGGTACTGGAGGGGTAGCAGGCTGCTTGCCCCTTCTCTGAATGGTCCCAGACTGCTGGGCAGTATTGAGCTTTTATGTCTGTTGTATTTAATTTTTCTGTGACCTATTTTGCTGTCACTGTGTTGTCTGTCATCTATCACTGCTGTAGAGTATATGTCTATAGAAGTCCCCTCGCATCCTGCTAGCTAAGAACCAAACTAAAGTGGTTAAAATTGGGTATTTTGCTCTTTTTTTAAATCATGTCTTGACTCCTTGTGACTCCATTTAGGGATTTCTTGGCAAAAGTATTAGAGTGGTTTGCATTTCCTTCTTGAGCTCATTTGGCAAATGATGAAACCAAGGCAGACACTGTTAAATGACTTGTCCAGAGTCACACAATTAGTCTCAGGCCAGATTTGAATTCTGGAAGATGAGCCTTCTTAACTTCAGGACTGATGCTCTGTCTACTTTGCCACCTAGAACTGACCACGACAGTAACCATTACTCTACTACTTGGATGCCAGGGAAGGAGAAGTGGCTTGCTTCCTTTTGGGATCTCTTAAGGACTTGTACTAAACAAAAGAAGAGACACACATTGTCCTAGAGGCAATTGCTGGGTGGCCATGAGCGCTCCATCTTGATTGGAGTAGAGGGATGGGGAGTGTGTTTCCTCCAGTCCTCTGTAGGTCAAAAAGTCATCCTCACACCTTGTTGTGACAAGGAAGAAGAGGCCGGAGGAAGCAGAATTCCAGCTAAGAAGCCCAGTCAAGATTTCCTCATCAAACAGTGTTGTGAATCCTTGGTCATCATGGTGGTCAGAAGGTATGTGTGCTATGAAGTGGGTTGAGGGTGGAAAGGGAGGAACTTCATCATTAATTAATGTCTAGCAGTGGGCCTACCCCAAGTTACCATTTATCGTACTTGAATGAAATGCCAACCAATCATGCTACAAGATTGGAGGAGGGGGAAGAAAACACTCCAAATATATAGTAAGTACCTGATAAACATCAGGCTCTGTAATAGAAACGGGGGTGATATAAAGATAAAACAGTCTTTACCCTCGAAGAACTTTTATTCTATTGGCAAGATATTATATATACGTAGAAAATAAGGGATAGAGGGAAACATTTGACCAGGCACTCAAGGAAAATTTGAGAATATAGAGAGCACAAAAATTTGGACTCAATGAATTGACTTGATTGTTCGATTAGGATTAGAATTCTTCATATATAATGCAACAACAGCATGCAGGGCATATGTAACACTGACAATACACTCATCATTCTTTGGAATGCCAAACTCTATACAATGGCTAAAAGAGAATCAAAAGTTCTAGTAAGCCACTAAGATTAATGAAAATTTGAATTCAGTATCATATTTCCAACCAAAATGGCTCTTTTCCCCTGCTGCTCACAAGTCTCACAAAAATTTAATTTTATCCTGAAACTTTCCCTTTTGTACTTTGGCCAACAATGATTATGCTATGCTGCATGTTTGGTTCCAAGACTGTAGAAAATCCCTTCTTTGGTTTCTGAGCTCAAGAACGTGGGAAAAATACATATCTCTCAGTTCAAGAGATGAAATTTTCTTTGACTCAGCTAGGGGAAAAAAAAAAGCTGAACTTGGAGACCTCAAACTTGGCCAGTAATTAGTTCTTAATGTGGAGAATGTGCTTTGCTATGCTTGGAAAGAGATGAAAATTGGTGGAAGATTAACAAAGTTAACTTTTGAAAATGCTATTATGAACATGAGCAGCAGAAAATGTTCATCACTCAAAGAGTGCCAATATAATAAAGAGAATGATGTTCAACTACTACCCCAAGAACCCACTCATTGGTTGTCAGTGGCAACATAGGTCTAGGTCCCTCAGGAACTCCCTGTTTGGGTACAGATGCTATATCCATGACAGGAGAAGTGCAGGTAGGGTTAATCAAATTCAAAGTCAGTAGTGTGACAACTGAGACTAGCTTTCTTCATGATTTCTTTGTAATGAGATGAAGTAATTAGAGTATTTTCTTACAATTTCCTTTGATCCATTTAGTATAAATATAAGCAGAGCAAAGATCTTTTTTTATTTTCCACAGAAGGTGGACTGCCCTTGGAGTTAGACTAGGTTGACTATTATTATAAATTACATATTAATTAACTACACTGATAATATAATAGTAACTACAACTTTACCTAATAATGTTATCTTAAAATATTTTTTTATTTTTTTATTTTTAAGAACCCTTACTTACCTTCCATCTTGGAATCAACACTGTGTATTGGTTCCAAGGCAGAAGAGTGGTAAGGGCTAGGCAATGGAGGTTAAGAGACTTTCCCAGGGTCACATAGCTGGGAAGTGTCTGAGGCCAGATTAGAACCCAGGACCTCCCATCTCTAGGCCTGACTCTCAATCCACTGAGCCACCCAGCTGCCCCCTATCTTACAATATATTAATCACCTAGATTAATTACAATATAGTAACATATAATAATTATAACAATATATCATAAATATTCTACCATAAGTATAATATGTTAACTAGGTTAATAATGTATCATATATTGCTAATAATATATTTATTATATAAATAATATATAGTGATCCTTCACCTATCATGGGAGTTATGTTCCAGAGACCCCCACAATAGGTGAAAATCCACAAAGTAGCAGCATTATATTTATTTTATTATTCTTTGATGGTAAACACATTCCTCTGGCACTTGGGTTCACTGCCAGAAGCCTTAGAAGGTGCAGAAGATTTGGGTGGCATAGGGTTTGAAATAAATATTTCAAACTTATGCAAAAACTTCACAATAACACAGAACCACAGAGGAACACTACAACACAGCAATCAGATGTCATTGTGAAGTCAACAAGGAAAGATGCTGAGCATGTGGACACAGTGCAAGAGAGCAAACAGACCAATGGTACAGTCATTGAGCCAATCAGTGCTCAAGAAACAAAACACAGTGCTGTGTTTGGTCACCTTTCATTCCATCAGCTAATAGTGTGTGTGTGTGTGTGTACAATCTCATGTTGACAAACTTGCACAATCAGTAGTGGTGTACTGCATTTCCATTGTGCCCACAGTATGGTATTCATCTGCAAAATCCCACAATAACTCCACAATACAGAATTAGATTTTTTTAAAAACCTATGATACAGTGAAACCATGTGAATTGCGATATTGTGAAGGATTTGCTATCAATTTGTCTTAGATGAAGATGAGTATGCAGTGCTGTGGGAGACTTATGGTATAGATATCAATTCAATTATCTTCTCCCTTTTCAGGATTTAAAATTTAAAATACTTGTTTGTTCTAGAGACAGTATAGTAGGGAGATAGTTATGATATGGTTCCTTACTTGTTATTCTTATACTATTCTGTAAATCAAAATATAAACCTCCACTTGTACTCTATCAAGATTCTGTTGATAAAATGTATTAAAAGCTAATTATTTGGAAAACGTCTTTGCTATCAGCTAAATGAAGTATAACACTCAATTTTTTTCCCCTAATGCCTAGCTGACTAGATGGCATAATGAATAAAATGTTGGATGTGGAATCAAGAAGGCTCCTGTTCAAATCCAAGTTATCCAAGTTGATTCCTGTCAACTTGTCTCTTCATTTGTAAAATAAGGAGTAATGAGAGCACCTACCTCACAGGGTTATTGTGAGAATCCAATGAGATAAAATATGTAAAATGCCAGCCATTTTCATTATCATCATCATAGTTATTATTATTAATACCTAGCCCCTTCCTCCAGATGAAAATTCTCTCTCACCTCAAATTTCTCATGATACTTTGCTCAGACTTCTTTCTTGAACTTACCACATTCCCCTTGCTTCATGCTTACTCAGGTGCTTTTCTTCATTAGGCTGTGGGTCAAGGAAGTTCATTCCCTCCCCCTCCTGAGTAGCTTGACCTGACCATCAAACATTCCTTACATAACACAGTTGCACCAGGTTTGTGTCCCTCTACATGCTGTACGTCAACAAAAGTCAAGGCTTTGGGGCTTGAAAGGAGGAGGAGCAGCAAGAAGAGAAGGAAGAAGGAGGAAGTCAGGAACAGAGCAGGCAAGAGAAGGGAGGGAGGAAAAGACATGCAGGCTAGGGACCACATGGTCAGATTACTTAGAGGAATGATTGTCTACCCTTTCTAATAAACTTTATAAAATGTATATCTGGGTAGAAATATTATTTCAATTCTTACAACTGTAAGGTCTTTGAGGACAAAATCAGTGCCATGTTTGTGTTTTCATTCCTTATACCTATCCAGTGCTTATTAAATGTTGGCTGAATTACATTTTTAGATTTCAGCTTAGTTATCCATGCTAATAAAGAATTGATTTGAGAATATCATATGAAACAAAATGTCTGCACAAAGATTTTCCTCCTTCCTATCATAGCTGAGTTTCCCAGAATAAGGCAATCCTTATCCATGACTGTGCTGGGACATGCATACCTTGAGATGTCACTTGATGTACCCAGAATTGTATGGCATAAGACACTCCAAGTTCCTTTCTCTCCCACAATATGGGTCAATCCTTAATCTAGTGTAGTGTGCCTCAGTTCCTTATGGCAAAGAATGAAAGTAGTGAACCAAAAATTTTGAGAACCGAGGTTCTAAGGGAAACAAGGGGCAGCAGCCAGGAACAAGTCATGGACTGTGCCCCTAATACCTCACTTCAGGCCCTTATCTTGAAATTTTAAAAGACAAAGACAATCAAACAAAATTATTTTTGGCAGAGAAGGGCTCCCTTGACCACAGATGCTTTTCCCTCTTTTCCCTGAGCAAATAAATATCAGTACTAGCCTGGTTCTCTCAGTCCACTTGCAAGTTGCTAGTGAAGCCCTAAAGTAAATCAAGTGGAAGACTGGGGTTAATGCTCTCTTTTCTCTTCTCTTTTAATCTCTTTCCCCCTCTAAAGTCCTTTATACTCAGGTGACTGACTTCAGTGTGGGCACGGGAAAATAAAGAAGTGTTTAATGATGTTGGTGAGTAGACAAAGGCCTTCTAGTAAAATAGGGAGCCAGGTTTCGAGAGAAAATGAAAAGGGGGAAGGAGTGTTAATTTTCTGTACAGAAGGAAAATAATGGACAACCCGAATTTCTGAGTAAACAAGACTAGAGAAAGCCATAGGACCACCTGGACTGAGAGGTAAAGCAATCCCTAAAGAATACCAGTAGTCTACAGGGGCAACACACTGCAATGGAAAGATCACGCTGGGTCTGTAAAGAAAAGGACTTCTGTTTGAATTTTAGCTGGGCTACTTACTATCTGAGTGATTTTAAGCCCATCACTTATGTAAGCTAGGTTTCAGGAATGGAACATTTTACATAAGATTCCTAATTGGTGGAGAAAATGATGATTCTCTGCTGAATGTCACAAAAGGAGTCTTTCTCCTAGATTCTGTCCTGAGCAAGTCTGGAACCCCCTGTGTCTCTTTCTGGTAGCAAGAATAAAAAATTTAAGACTAACTGCAGTAAGGAGAAAGAAAGATTTTCTTCTCAACAGCAGGAATGAAGAATGTCCACCAGTTCTGTCCTTTACTCCATTAAATGTCAGCGAGTCTTAATTCTCTCTGTGTGTTAAGCAAATTATTCCAGGTTTGGAATCCAAGTTATACTAAACTGTTCTGGGTATCAGTTTCCTCATCTGTAAAATGAGGAAATTAGAATGTGTCCAATGGGATGAAGATCCTTGCAACTCTAAATCTTATGAATGTGAATCTTAAAAAACTACCCAGACTGTTCTTTAGAAGATTTGTTTTAGCTATTCCCTAATTGTAACAATGGAGATATTTGGTCTAACAAGAATCAGGAATGTATTGGGAACTTTTAAAATTATTCCACCCTACTCAGACAGTGCCTTAGGGGAAGATAAAGTTGTAAACTCCTGATTGAACAATGAAAGTCCCTAACTCATACCTTATAGTAAAACTAGTTAAGCTAAGTCTATTTTTAGATCTAAAACAAAAAGGTGTTAAGTACCTGTAAAAGTTAAATTAATCACAAAAAGGTCAAGTAACTTACAAAAGGCAAGCTTAACAAAGAGGTGTGAAGTACTCAGAAGATATAATCTAACCAGAGAAGGTGAGACCAAAGAAGATGAGAACTAAGAAAGGGCAATCCTGAAAAAAAAAGCATCTACTGTCATTGGTAGATGTGAAAATTTAGGGGAGGTGATATAAGATAAAATTTCTTTAAAAGGAAGGGCTAAGGGGGCAGCTGGGTTGCTCAGTGGATTGAGAGTTAGGCCTAGAGATGGGAGGTCCTAGGTTCAAATCTAGCCTCAGACACTTCCCAGCTGTGTGACCCTGGACAAGTTACTTAACCCCCATTGCCTAGCCCTTACCACTCTTCTGCCTTGGAGTCAATACACAGTATTGGCTCCAAGACAGAAGATAAGGGTTTAAAAAAAAAAGGAAGGGGTAAAAAGTCAGGAGGGAATTCAGTTTGGAGTGGAATTGGATTCTGAACTGAGTTCAGGAGATTCAGTGGAGGACTGGAACTTGCTTGGAGAAGGTCTTGTGGTGAATGATAATACTGACTCCCTCTCCCTTGGGCTCAGGGAGGCTACTTTCGCCTAGGCCTTTAACTACTGCTTGGCTCAGCCTGAGCCAGAGCAGTGTAAATTAATTCTCTCTCTCTCTCTCTCTCTCTCTCTCTCTCTCTCTCTCTCTCTCTCTCTCTCTCTCTCTCTCCCTCTCTCCCCCTCTCTCCTTCCCTTAATTCCTTCTTTCTTTATTAATTAAAATCTCCATAAATCCCCAGCTGACTTGGGTATTTTTCATATTTGGGAATTTCCCATGGTCACCACTTATTTAGATTTTAAGTCAAAACACTAAAAATTATCCTTATAGTTTGGGCGTTTACATGAAACCACTAATAAACAAAGCAGGTTATAAGCTGTGCAAGGCCAGGGACCCTTAAAGCTTATACTAATCACTGTCTCTAACACAGTGCCTTGCACACAATAGTCAATGATGATAAATGATCCATGAATCAAGACTTGAATTTGACTACTAGACTCACTAAATTTACAAAGAAGAACTCAGTCAGCTGCCTAGAAAATATGCCCCCAGCAGAGAGAACTTCCTAATGATTAGAAATAAATGGAATGGGGAAGAAGAGAAATAATAAATAATAGGGGGCAGCTGGGTGGCTCTACATATCCTTCTGAGCCCCTAAGTTTGTTAAAAAGTTTCCAATTTGCATCCTACTGAGGAAATGTCCTCATATAAGAATTTCCCATGCCAATGAAGTCACAGGTCCAGTCCCTGTCCTACAATAAAGAACTATTTCCTAATGTTTAGAGCTCACTGAAATTAAAATGAAGTGTGTGTGGAGGTAGTAGATTGACCTTTGCTAGAGGTCTTTATACAAAAGCTCATTGAGTATACTTTTGGGAAATATTGTTTAAGTGTGATTCACTTGAATAGCCTATGAAGTCTCTTCCAGCTCTGAGTTTCTGGGATTCCAAGAGCAGCAGTACATATTGCTGCTGCTGCTATTGCTACTATTTTTGCTGATTAATATTATGGGAAAGTTCTAGAGGAGAAACCATTGGAAGCCCAGAAAACTCTGTACCCTTTAGAAGCAGAAATAGTTGGGGCATATGAATTAAGAAGGCCTTGTTGACAGAGGGGAAAGAGTGGGGGACATCAGTAGCTATAGAGATGGAGGTCATGGTTCTGATCTCAATATTTCAGAAGTAAAGGCTATTCTATACTATTCAAGTTCTGGCTTAGAAGACTTCTTTTAAAAAATTAAATCATATTTTCAAATTGACAATCATTTATTTTCTCTCTCCTGTTGGAAAAAGAAAAGGAAAAGAAAAAACTCATAACAAATATGCATAGTTCCAGGAAAATAATTTGCACAGTAACAACAACATTGTAATTCCAAAGACCTTCGAAAGACTTACAAACTCTGATTAAAGCAATGATGAACCAGGATTCCAGAAGACCAATGATGAAGAATGTTATCCATCTTCTGACTAAGAATTAATGGACTAAGTTATAGAATGAAACACACATTTTCAAATATGGTCATGGTGGGGGTTTCTTTTGCTTAAGTAGAAGAATATATTAATATTTCAGAAAGCTGGTGATCTCATGGTTATGTGTCCTCCCTCCACCAATATAAGTTGAAATCTTTGTTGACCTTAATGGAAAGACTTCATGAATTGTTCCTCCAAAAGAACTCTGACATCTTATTAAAGATCCTGAAGGAAAACTTAATAAATACTTGTTGTGCTGAATTATATCACTTGGTGACCAGCCTCTTGTGATGAACTTCCAGGCAGATAGGCTGGATGATGGCCGAAATACACACTATACTCTTCCAGCCCATACTTGAAGTATTTCCAGTGCAGTAGGACCTGCCAGAACTTGCAATCTGCTGGCATTGCCTTTACAAACTTAGGGCCCTCTGTGACATGATGAGACACTGGAAAAAGACTACTAGAGGAGGCAGAACTACACACCTAGCATTACTAGAAAACTCAGAAGGTGCTCAGGATTTGAGGGTCAAAGCCTCTGCCTCTCCGTGAGACCTAACATAGCACTGCAAAGCTGAGCTCCCTTGATTTATGTGACATTATTTTTTTTATTCTAGACCTGCTTTTTTTTATTAGTTTTATTGGACTCTAACCAGAGATAATCTTGTGAAATTCTTTGAGCACAGAATAGGATTTAATATGTACAATGCAGCAGTGTGAGAAGAAGGAAGTCTTGGAACTGAAGGGGAAAAATTAATGGAAACAAAAAATAGTGTAAAATGATACTTCAGGGTGTGAATGTAGGACTCAAAGACCACTAAATCTAAGTAGCTCTCGCCTTCCTGAGAGATTCAGAGAAGGACCTAGAGGCAGAGGGGGCAGAGTTAAATAAATGAAATGCAGCTTTAAGCTATTAAAACTTAAAATTGCATTAAGACTTTTGGGGTACCCTATATGTCTCCAATAAATCAAGCTCTCATATTTTATGGATTTCAATTCCTTTTCAGATCTTCTCAGCCCTTCTTCCCCAAGGGATCAAAAGCTTACTTCATTTCAGGGGCTCATAATCTACTACCCCAGGGAATACTTCAATATATGCACTTTCTCTCTCTGTCTCTCTGTCTCTCTGTCTCTCTGTCTCTCTCTGTCTCTCTCTCTCTTTCTGTGTGTGTATCTCTGCCTCTTGCTTTTCTCTCACTACACATATATATAACTTATTATATATATGGGGGTATTTAAAGCCCTTACCTTCTTAAAATCAATATTAATTATTAGTTCTAAGGCAGAAGAGAAGTAAGGACTATACATTTGAGGTTTAGTGACTTGCTCAGGATTACACAGCTAGCTAGGAAGTGTCTGAGGCAAGATTTGAACCTAGAACCTCTCATCTCTAGTCTTGGCTCTATCCACTGCTCTACTTTGCTGCCCCTACCATATAGTAGTTACCTTTATCTTTCTTATATCCATAAGAATTTATTTCTCCTCTGCTCCATTTCCTTAGATCTTCACTGGGTAAATTGATTGTTCCTTTGTAAAACAAATCAAACACCTGACATTGATGTTATGTAACTACCTAAGTAAAAACTAAAGCCTATTAGTAAACACTTAAAAAAAAAACCTAAAGGAAAGAGACAGGTAAATTTAAGGGAATTAAATCTGACTTCAAGAAGAGATTGTAGAGTATAAAAAGAATAATAGTTAATAGAATCAAAGAGCAATGTATGGAAGAAACCAGAAAGATCGTTAAAGACAGAGTAATCTAACACCTTCATTTAAAATTATGGCAAGCAGAAGGGCTTGAAGGATAGAATGGACTTGGAAACAGGAAATCCTGAGTTTGAATCTCAGCTCAGATATTTACTAGCAATCAGTGTAAATTTGGGCAAGTCGCCCAACATTGATATTGATTGTAATAGCTATCACCAATGATGAAAGAGAACAGAAAAGAAGTGAGTTGTTCATATGGAGGGATCAAGGATTTACAGATAATGTAATGGTAGGGATCCTCAAAATATCAAGACTGAAAAGAAGGCTATAAGAATGTTTATGGATTTTCTATGAAAGATGAAGGACATGGACAAGAATGGTACAAGTTGAGAAGGTATGGATGGACTGTAATCTTCAGGGGCAGAAATAGTGGCCACACTGATGAGATGACAGTAGACATCAAGGTACTAAAGTTATTACCTCTGTTATATCTTTCAGGTAACATATTCATATTTTAACAGAGACCTTCTAGAGTTCCACTGTCTTGACACAAAAAACATTGGGGAATTTTAGACAAAGCAGTGGAGGATAATTTTTTAGGCAGTTGGGCCTTTTAGTATTCTACAAAGTAGAGCAAGTAAGCAATTTCCTACTTTTTTCCATAAGGCCAGAAACAGGGGTTCAAACTTTTTAGAGGATAATTGAACTTATACTCCCTGTATCCAACCCCCACCTTTCAGCCCAACTGTGACAGCTGCAGAGAAGCCAGGCATGTGCCTAGTTTGACTAGTGAAGAAAATGATTAAGGCAGAAGTTTGGAGCCTTCTCAGTTTACATTTTTTGCCTCCAACAGAATTCTCTTTCCTGATAAGCAAAATCAGCCATCTGTATGCATAATAGTAACAAGGATATGTGATTATCCATTGAATACTTAAAATTCCTCAAAGTTCAAACGATCTTTCTCTGAATAATATTTGAATTGCTTTCATTACCTTTCATCCTCCAGAAAAAAAAAATCTAGTATGGCACATATCCTTGAATCTATGTAGATATTTCATTCAACAAAGCCCACCCATCCCTTTTGGTCTTGTGTGATGCTTGTCTGTGCTCTCTCACAGGTCTTCCACTTGGGAGCTAACTAAAGTCCTGGAGACTTTTCTTCTAGGTTTCTCCATTTGTTATCCTTCAATCATCTCTTTTTTTTTTCAATCATACCTCATCCTTGATGTCCTTTATGTAACTTCTTGAGCACAGATCATTATTAGAAATACATAACAGCTTGCTTGTACCCATTATGCACCTCTCCATTATTTTGGGGGTCATCCCAGACTTTGATTACTCAGAGATTTTTGAGCTTCACATCTACTTATACATGCCATAGTAGTGGTAGTCTCTCGGTGATCAAGAATGACTATTGTCTTTGTGCAGTTTCATCTACGGTGTACCCCTATGTGGCTTTGGAGTCCAAAGGCTGAGGTGCACAGTTTGTGGCACATGGGGCCTGGGACGCCAGTTGTTACAGGAGGTGCGGTTGTGGCCTGGTGTCGGCATTCACGTGCAGCAGCAAGACGTTGACGTCGTTTCATCTTCAAAGGTGGTGCCGGCATGGTTAATGTGGGTTCGTCAGCTGCTTCTGTCAGAGGCAGCAAGTTCTAGTTGCTTTGGTGTCATGCCAGCCCACTTCAAGTTAAACTTTAGCTGATCCTTGAATCTTTTCTTTGGTCGGCCTTGTTTCCTGAGTCCAGCTGACAGTTCACCATAGAATACCTGTCTTGGTATTCGCTGTGGGTTCATGCAGATGACATGTCCAGACCATCGTAGCTGGGTTTTGAGGACCAGGACTTCGATGCTGGTGGAGTTGGCTTTGTCAAGGACTTCCTGGTTGGTGATTCGGTCCTGCCATCGGATCCTCATGATTGACCGGAGGGAGCGTTGGTGGAATTGCTCCAGCTGTTTCATGTGCTTCCGGTACAGTGTCCATGTCTCGCAACCGTACAGAAGCGAGCTGAGGACCACTGTGTTGTACACTTTGAGCTTTGTCACAGTGCTTACACCGCTGTGTCGGAGGACTTTAAAGCACAGCCGCCCAAATGCCTGGCTGGCCTTTTGGATCCTGGCATTAATCTCGTGGTCTAGGGACCCGTCATTGGCGATGGTGCTGCCCAGGTACTTGAAAGTGTTGACGTTAGAAAGCTGCGTGCCGTCGATTGTAATGCACGGCTGGTTCGTTGGCCTCCCTGGTGCAGGTTGGAACGGCACCTCTGTTTTGCTGAGGCTGATAGTCAGGCCAAACAGTTTTGTTGTGGTGGAGAACCTGTCCACAATGGTTTGGAGATGGTTTTCTTGGTGGGCCATGAGAGCACAGCCATCTGCAAGGAGAGCTTCCAGGATGAGTCTCTCTGTTGTCTTTGTTTTTGCAGTCAGGTGGTGAAGGTCGAATAGTGAGCCATCCAGTCCGTATTTGATGTAGATGCCCAGGTCTAGATCCATCACAGCATGTCATAATACTTGGGTGAAAAATAGGTTGAATAGTACCGGAGTGAGGACACAGCCTTGTTTCACGCCATTGGAGATGTTGAAGTGATCGGAAGTCTCTCCACCAGATAGGACTTCCCCTGTCATGTCGACATGAAAGAGCTGGATCAGTTTGACAAATTTTGCTGGGCAACTGAGCTTGCTGAGGATCACCCACAATGCATCCCTGTTCACTGTGTCAAACGCTTTTGTCAAGTCTATGAAGACAATGTAGAGACTCAGGTTCTGCTCAAGGCATTTTTCCTGCATTTGCCTTACCGTGAAGACCATGTCGATGGTGCTGCGATCTGGTCGGAACCCACATTGTGATTCAGGCAGGTTCTGCTCTTAAACAGATGACAGGAGTCTGTTGAGTATAACACAGGCGAGGATCTTTCCAGCAGTGGAGAGTAGTGAGATGCCTCTGTAGTTGTCACAGGCTGCTCGTGAGCCTTTGTTCTTGTATAGGGCTACGATAAAGGCATCTCTGAGTTCTGGGGGCATGTCTTCCTCTTCCCATATGCTGGTCAGCACTATGTGGAATGCCTGGAGCGCCTTTCCATTTAAGATCTTGTATACCTCGGTTGGAATCCCATCTTTACCGGGTGCCTTGTCTGCATTCATTTGTTTAATGGCTTTTTGGACTTCCTCTATTGAAGGAGGGACGTCAAGTTGTTCAATGGTGCGGTTTTGGGGGATCTGGTCAAGGACGCTTTGGTCGACTGAAGAGGGTTGGTTGAAAAGCTGACTGAAGTGTTCTTTCTACCTGTTGCTGATGCCTTTTTTATCTTTTATGAGAGTGTCACCGTCAGAGGATAGCAAGGGAGTGGTGGTGGGTTTTAATGGCCCATAGACAGTCTTGAGGGCACTGAAAAATTGTTTGTAGTTTTTCATATCAGCAAACTGCTGGATTTCTTCTGCCTTTTTTTCCCACCATCGGTCTTGCATCTTCCTGATCTCACGCTGCACTGTGGCTTGGAGAGACTTGAATCTGTCCTTTTTAGGAGCAGAGTTTGGGTTATTTTGCCACTCCATAAAGGTTTTGTTCTTCTTGCTCAATAGGTCTTCAATAGCAGTGTTGTTCTTGTCGAGCCAGTCCTGGTGGTTGCGTTGTTTTGGGCCTAGGACTGCCTTTGATGTTTCCTTCACTGCGTCTCTGAACTGGTTCCATTTCTTGGTTGAGCTTCCAGTGAGTGGTCCCTTGGCAGACAGCTTGTTGTCCAGGCAGGACTGGAATGTTTGCAAATAAGATGGATCTCTAAGACGACTCACATTGTAAAATGTGCGAACTGTCTGGGCGCATTTTGGATGGCAAGGCGCAATGTGCATTTGAAGAGTCGCTCTAACCAATTGGTGGTCTGTCCAGCATTCAGCTCCTCTCATGGTAGATGCTTAATAGCTGTTAGTGAATCGATGAATTTCTCAGGAAAAGTAGGACCTGAGAAAGTAGTGACATTCCACAAAAGGAAATGCTGACTATTTTCCCACTAGGTGCAATGCTCCTATTTGTGAATGGTACTATGCAGATTGCATCAAGGTCTAGGACACCACAAAGCCTCCTAGGAGAGACCTCGAATCACTTAAAGGAATTTGGACTGACCATCCACACATGAAGGAGCAAGTGAATGAGAAATGTTTATTGCCCAGACTGCAGCATTCATTTGGATGCACAGCTTATAGAGTCTGTCCATCATTATGCATAGCTAGCATTCACATTCCAGATGGGCAGTGAGATGGACCCAGATTTGAATGGGAGGAAGAGAGTGAACTTTTGAGAAATTATAAAGCTCCATTAATGGCCTCAAGTTTTTTCAAAAGCAAAGGCCCATCTTTTTTTTTTAATACAAAAATTTTACTGGTGTTTTTACATGGTAGGAAAGCATGGGATAAGATATCTCTGAAGAATTAAAAATAAATGCTATACACACAGTAACCAAGACATGTAATAGATGTGGGTAAGCTGTAGTATACAACCAATGAGGAACTCTGATTAAGAACAGGAACAAAATATAATATCAAGGAATTGTACAAAAGTAAGATAGAGATGGACTGCTCATGAAATAAGGACAATCTGGAGTTCCAGAATGTTCTAATGATGTCCTCATCATGTTAAGAGAAAGGAAGGAAGGTCTCCAGCATGTTGGGTGATCCCTGTAGTGAAATTATGGAAGGATATGGACCCATAAGATGGGCAGGCATTGATGGGTTGCTATCCATATTGCTGGAGGGAGCTTACAAATAGATAAGATCATAGATCCATTTTAAAAGGTAAAAAAGAGCATGTGCAATGCACTAGAGTAGGTGTTAGGACATAAAAAAAAATAAGATGCTCAGACTTCATGAAATTTGTAATCTAAAGAAGTATGATAGGAGAGATTAGGCATGTATTCAAGAAAAGAAAATATGGAGTAGATGTTAAATATAGAAAATAAACAAAAAGCACTGAATTAGATAGTTCTTTACCCCTGGAAGATCAGAGAGGACTTCATGAAGGAAGAGACTTTTGAACTAGGCCTTGAAAGATATTTGGCATTTAAGTGATTGGATGTAGAGGGAGGGAAGAAATGCAGGGACACTCCATGAGTAGAAATAAACTGTTTATCTAGTAACAATCAAAGAATTGGAGATATCTGCCATACTTTGGAGTGATGTTGTGATTTTATGGAAAAAAGCACTGGAAATTGGGACGTCAGTTTAAATCAGAGTCTGAATAATAATAGCTGTGTGGTAGTAGGAAGTTATATCCCTTCCAGCTTCTGTTTCCACATCTAGAAAACAAAGGACTAGAAAGTCTCTAAGATATCTTCCAGCTCTAAGATCTTATGATTCTCATGCCTTTATTTTACAAATAATTCACTTGGCAATTAATGAGTGGTTGGAAACCTAGCAAAATAGATAAAGAAGCATATTTAAAGACCTCGAAACTTGGATTCAAATCCTACTTCTATAATATACAAGTTGTATGACACTGGGGAAGTAACAATCTCTCAGCATCTTATGTAATTTAGATATTAAGTTCCATAGGCAGGTGGAAGGAATTCCCACACTGGAAGTTCCATTGCCTACCTAAAGGCACCTGCAAATAATGGGCAATGCTAAAATAAATCACTATGGCCTCTCTGTAGTCACAGTACATCTTGTCACCTCAAGCAACGCCATCTCATGACTGCTATTTTTATAGCCAGTGTCAAAAGCCATTATAGCCATTGCGTCAGTAACCATCATTAATTCATTCCACAGCATTTAACTTTGGGCCATGGAGCAAAGTGCTGGCCTCCCTCCAGTCTACATGCCTCAAACTGTGGCAGTCCATCCCAGAGCGCATTACAACATGCACGTCTCGGGGTGGAGTTATATTGGGCCAAGGATTTACTTTTGGCCCCCTGAAGTCACTGGCTTAGCTCTTACATCCATAAATCCAAATGGAGTTATTAGCATGTGGGCTCATCAAATTCATGGGAAACATCTCAATAATGCCAACAAAGTGGCAAGCCAACCTCAATTGTTGCAGTCAATTTCATTCTATTTGGAGCAACACCAGCCCTGTTTTCCTAGTATAGACCCTGCTTTGTAGTGAAGGGAGCCGTGCCAAGCTCTGTAATTAAGAGCCTTCAGCAACTTAATTATCCTTGAGATTGATCGACAATAGACAGGAGACTGCTGGAATTTCTTCCACCCTTACCCCCAAACCCAAATCCATAGAACTCTTTCTATAAACATAATGGTCACTTAAAATGTGGAAGGCAAGCACTGAGTGGCCCAGCATGATAAGAATTCTGGCCACTTCAACTAAGATGCCTTTCCAAGAGATGATTTATATGAGATGGTTTTGGACAAGTCTCTTCCTCATGTATCTACTTCAATATGACTGTAGTGGAGAGGAACAATGAACATTTTCTTCTTATTTCACAATTAAACAATGCCCATGCCATCTAAACTAAACAAAGTCTTAAGTGGAGAGCTAAAAGGGTTAATACGAACAGTGCTAACAATTGCTGTGGATATTGGTTTAATCCTGATCTGGACAAACCATGAGACTCTTGGCAAAATTACTGATGAATTCATGTGTTTTTAAGTTTCATCATCTGTATGGTATAGAGTAAAAGTATGAGATGTAATCTGGACTGATGCTTTTATTGAGCTTGGAAAACCAGTTGAGGAACCTCTCTCTAACAATACAGAATGACATCTCTGCAAACTTACATTCTTAGAGAATTGATCAGGCCACTGAGAAGTTAATTGTTTTGTCCAGGATCTTTTTTCCAAATTCTGAGTCCAGGGCTATCCACTACATCATACTGCCTTTGAAAAATCAGTTCTAATACTCACCATTGAAGTAATAAAGATCCCCAAGTAAAAGTCAAAGCCAGTCTTGCTATGAAAGGAAAGAAAAAGGTAGGATGAGGCAAATTCTGGAGAATTTGATTTCAAGAAGAAGAGACTGACTATAGAGTGGAGTAATAATGGACAAGTGGAGTGGAAGGTCAAAGAGCTTCAGAGACATAATACATAGAACCAGAAGGAATCGTTGTTCTTATTGTTGTTGTTCAATTGTTTCAGTTGTGTCTGACTGTGACCCCTTTTGGGATTTTCTTGGCAAAGATGATAGAGTGGTTTGCCATTTCTTTCTACAGCTCATTTTACAGATGAGTAAACTGAGGTAAGAAAGGTTAAGTGATTTGCCCAGGATCACAGAGCTAATAAGTGTCTGAGGTCATATTTGAACTCAGATCTTCCTGCCTCCAAGCCTGATGCTCTATCCACTGTACCACCTAGCTGCCCTAAGGAACCTTAGAGATAGTCTAAACTATCCCCTTTTCTTTCTTTATTTTTTCCCTTTTTTTTAATTTAAATTTTTATTTTATTTTTTAAAAATTTTTCACATAAATTTCCAAATAAATTTTCTGAAGTTGTATGATCCAGATTGTCTCCCTCCCTTCTTCCCCTCTGCTACTGGAACTGGCAAACAATTCAGCCTGGGTTGTACATGTATTACCATGCAAAACATATTTCCTTATTCATTTTTATAAGTGAATAATCTTATAAAATCCAAACTCCAAAACATAAATCCAAATAAACAAGTGAAAAATTGTATGCTTCCATCTGCATTCCTACTCCAAAATTTCTTTTTCTGGAGGTAGATAGCATTCTTTGTTATAAGTACCTCAGAATTGTCTTGGATCATTGTATTACTGATAATAGCCAAGTCTCTCACATTTGATCATTCCATAATGTCATTGTTACTGTATACAATATTTTCCTGGTTCTCCTTATTTCACTCTGTATCAGTTCATGTAGGTCTTTCCAGATGTTTCTGAAATCATCCTATTCATCATTCCTTGGAACACAACAATATTCCATCACAATCATATGCCATAATTTGTTCAGGCATTCCCCAATTGATGGACATCCCTTCAGTCAAAGTATGTTTTCTACTTGAGGAGAGTTTAAATCACTAGGTGGAACTACACATTTAGCAGAGATTGTGTAGAATTCTGGGAGAGAAAGGGACATCAAAATGATAGGAGGTTGCCCTGGTAGCAAGCAGAACTAGTGGACTATTTGAGCATTTCGTGCTTCTGTATTTGTTGATAGATTCCTGAGAGTCTTTGGCATCTTGTACATTTTCTTTTTTTAATTAAAAAATTTTAATTTAATTAATAAATTTAGGATATTTTTCCATGGTTACATGATTCATGTTCTTTCCCTCCTCTCCTCCCACCCTCTCCCATAGCTAATGAGCAATTCCATTGGGTTTTTACATGTATCGTTGATCAAGACCTATTTCTAATATTATTAATATTTGCACTAGAGTGATTGTTTAGATGTTACATACCCAATCATATCCCCATCAAACCATGTGATCAAGCAATTGTTTTTCTTCTGTGTTTCTACTTCTACAGTTCTTTCTCTGGGTGTGAATAGCGTTCTTTCTCCTAAGTCCCTCAAAACTGTCCTGGATCTTTGCACTGCTGCTAGTAGAGAAGTCCATTACATTCGATTGTGCCACAGTGTATCAGTCTCTGTGTACAATGTTCTGGTTCTTCTCCTTTCACTCCACATCAATTCCTAGAGGTAGTTCCAGTTCATACTATTCCCCTATTTTCTTTTCTTTTTCTTTTTTTCTTTTGAGTCTAGCAGGAGGGTTCCTTAGCTCTGTCCTGTTGTTAGATTTGGCTTCCAGTCCCCTAGGAGCATTTTGTTTTTAACTAGTGAGGAAGTGTTTTCAGAGGTCTGAACTTTTGCTGCCTCTAATGCTGCCATCTTGATTCCGCCTTCCCTTTTCTTTAAATCACGAGAGGCAGCACATTTCAAGGATAGTTTAGACTTGGAATCCAAAAACCTAGGTTTGAACTCCCTCTCCAAATACTTACTAGCAGTGTGATCCTGGATAAGTCATTTGTCTCCTCTGAACATCAGTTTCCTAAGGTAGGGTTAATTATACCTGTCTCTCAGGAATATTACAAGGAAAAAAATGAAATGATGATTAAAAACATGGCATCAATATGAGCTATGAGCGTTATTATGACCCCATGAATGGAGAAGAGTAGCAATGCTGGACTGAACAAAATTCAGACAATATAGCTTTTAGAAGATACTTTAGTCTAAAGAAAGAGCTCTGGAAACCTGAGATCAGAACCTGACTCTGCTACTAGCTATATGTGGGTCTTATTCTCATCTATAAAATGAAAAAGTTGGAATAAATAATCAAGGTCTTTGCTATCCCCATGTTTCAATGACCTGAAGCCACATTCTTCTGTTGCTTGAATACAAGACAACAAACATTTCCCAAGTGCTTAGTGTGTGTCAGGCATTGAGCTAAGCCTGAAAATATGAAAACAAGCAAAAAGAAAGATAGTCCCTGCTTACATTCCAATCTGAGAAGACAACACACAAAAGGGAAGAGTAGGGATAGAGAGGTATGGGAGCAGAGACATGGAGTTGAAGTTCGCAGAGTAAGAAGCATAGCCAGGAGGCTATGACCAACATCAGTCCTTCCCCAAACTGGAGGCCCTAAGAGAACCTCACCAAGAGGAGAATATGATCTTCATGGTGAATGGATGTTCTACTGTATGATGGCCTCAGAGGCAGATAGACATGTAGCTGAAAAAGCCCCAAACACTAAAGAGGTTTTCTAGGGTGACACTATAGCTGAGGGATAGTATTGGAGTTCAGAAATCAGAGGGAGTTAGAATAAATAATAAGTTGGAATAATAAGGATGATATTTTAATGTAACAAATAGATAAGTTTCAATTTTTTAAAATAAGGGAATAATGGAAATGATTCTAGGATTGAAAATGGACTGGAAGCAAGATGAAGAAGAAAGAGATAGACTTGAATGCTGGTACCTGGATTTGAATCCCTACCTTAGCCATTAGTTTTACAATCCTGAACAAGTCACTTAACCTTTCTCAGACTCCTGTTCCTCATTTGTTTTTTTAAAAAGATGGAAATAATTGTGCATAACGATGTCCCCCCTTCAGAGTTCAGCAAGTGTAGTTAGTAAGGGGCAAGTTAGAGAGACAGATGTCCTACTCAGTACATTTGTACATTCTAGATCCTGAGCTCCTTTCTGGTGGAAGAAGATCACTGTAAGCCTTATAGGATAAGAAACCTTGAGTAGTTCATTGGAAAAGATCAACAGAGGTAATAAATTTGCTCCCAGGGTATGGACGGCCAGAGAACCATCATCACTCCCTAACTTATTGGTCAACTAAACATTCCTACACCAACTAGGACCTTAGATTTGAAAAAAAAAAAAAACCTGAGGAACACTGAACCTCAGAGCTTTGGGATGAATACTGGACAATTCACCATTGCCTGGTTATAACTACTCTATAGAGAAGAAAATATCTGGATTTTCAGAAGAAAAACTGGATGTTCACCAAGGTTTAAAGTTCTCACTGAAGGGCCCCTGCCCAGAACCAGAAAGTGTTGTTGAAAAGAAAGGCTAATTCCAAGATACTCATGCTCTCTCACTTAATATCTGGGAGGAAGTAAGTCTCAGGATCAAGGCCCTGAGAAATTGGACAGAATTCTGTCATTCACAGTCTGAGAGGCTCTACTTCTTCTAAAAGAATACAGCAAGATTACAGTTGAGTCTGAAGCTTGATTTGTAGAGACTACAACTGCGTATTGGGGATCAAGCCCAAATGGAGTTAACAATCCAACAAAGATACCAGATCCTATAGAGAGCAAGCCCATATGAGTAACCCATTTAGCACAGATTCCAATGGAAGCTTTCTATGGTTTCCACTTTTATTTTTCAAAGATATTTTATCTTCTCAATTACATGGAATAACAATTTTCAACATATATTTTCTGAAATTATAGGATCTAGATTGTATCCCTTCCTTCCCTCCCCCATCTTGGAGATAGTAAACAATTTGATCTGGGTAATGACATTATCATGCAGAAAATACTCCCATATTGGTTCTTATTGTAAAAGAATACTCATAAAATCAAAACCCCAAAATAAAACTATAAATAAATGAATGTAAAAGAGAATATGCTTCGATCTGTTTCCAGCTCCAACGGTTCTTTCTCTGGAAGTGGATAACATTCTTTGTCATATGTCCTTCAAACATGGTATTGCTAAGTCTTTCACATTTGATCATTATGCAATATTACTCTTACTGTATACAATTGTTCTCTCAGTTATGCTTATTTCACTCTGTATCAGTTCCTATAGATCTTTCCAGTTTTTTCTGAAATCATCCTGCTTATCATTTCTTATGGCACAAGACTATTCCATCACCATCATATACCATAATACCCTCCCAGTGATGGACATTCACTCAATTTCCAGTTCTTTGCCACCACAGAAAGAGCTGCAATTTTATAGCCCTTTGGACATAGTTCCAAATTGTCCTCCAGAATGTCTGGGCCAGTTCACAACTCTACCAACAATTAGTGTCCCAATTTTGTCACATCTCCTCCAACATTTATCACTTCCCTTTACTGTCATATCGACCAATATGACAGGTGTCAGATGGTACCTCAAAGTTGTTTTAATTTGCATTTCTCTATTCAAGAGTGATTTAATAAGTTCTTATCTCTAAAGCTGGAGTCTTTGGGCCTGTCAAACACTAGGTTGCAAAGGTTGTTTACACTTGTTTACACTTGTATATTTAAACTAGTCCATTGATCCACCATTCTATTTCTTAGCCAGAACCCAACTGTTTTGATGATTACTGCTATACAGTATAGTTTGAGATCTGGTACTGCTAGGCCACCTTCCTTGACATTTAAATTCTTGCCTTTTTTTCTTCCAGATGAATTTAAATGTTTTTTTTCTAGATCTATAAAATGATTTGTTGGTAGTTTAACTGATATGACACTAAATAAGTAAATTAATTTAGGTTGAATTGTCATTTTTATTATATTAGCTCAGACTACAGCAATTAATATTTTTCCAGTTGTTTAGATCTGACCTTATTTGTGTGAAAAATGTTTTGTAATTGTGTTCATATAATTCCTGTATTTGTCTTGCTAAGTAGATTCCCAAGTATTTTATATTGTCTAGAGTTATTTTAAATGAAATTTCTTTTTCTATCTCTTACTTCTGAATTTTGTTGAAAATATATAGAATGTGCTTGCTTCAGTAGCACATATACTAAAATTGGAATGATACAGAGAAGATTAGCATGACCCCTGTGCAAGGATGACATGCAAATTCATGAAGCATTCCATATTTTTAAAAAAAGAAAAAAAAGAATGTATATAGAAATGCTGATGATTTATGTGGATCTATTTTGTATCCTACAAGTTTACTAAAGTTGTTAATTATTTCAACTAGTTTTTTTTAGGTGGTTTTCTTGGATTCTCTAAATATACCATTATATCATCTGCAAAGAGTGATAGTTTCTTTTCCTCATTGTCTATTTTAACTCCTTTAATTTCTTTTTCTTTTCTCATTGCTAAAGCTAGTATTTCTTATAGTATATTAAATAATAGTGGCGATAATGAGCATCCATGCTTCACCCCTGATCTTAGTGGGAAGGCTTCTAACTTATCCCCACTGCAGGTGACATTTGCTATTGGTTTTATGCAAACACTACATATCATTTTAAGGGATGGCCCATTTATTCTTATGCTTTCCAGTAATAGAAATGGGTGTTATATTTTGTCAAAGGTTTTTTCTGCATCTATTGAGATAATCATATGATTTCTATTAGTGTGGTTATTGATATGGTCAATTATGATGATAGTTTTCCCATTATTAAACCAGCCCTGTATTCCTGGTATGAATCCCATCTGGTCATAGTGAATGATCCTTATGATATATTGCTGTAGTTTTCTTGATAGTATTTCTTGATAATTTTTTCATCTATATTCATTAATGAAATTGTCCTATAATTTTCTTTCTCTGTTTTTGCTCTTCCTGGTTTAGATAATAGTACCATATTTGTATCATAAAAAGAATTTGGTAAAACTCCTTCTCTGCCCATTTTCCAAAATAGTTTATATAGTATTGGGATTCATTGTTCTTTAAATGTTTGGAAAAATTCACTTGTAAATCCATCTGACCCTGGGAATTTTTTCTTAGGGAGTTCTTGAAAGGCTTGGTCAATTTATTTTTTCTGAGATGGGATTATTTAAGGATTCTATTTCCTCCTTTGTTAATCTGGGCAATTTATATTTTTGTAAATATTCATACATTTCATTTAGATTGTAAGATTTATTGGCATATGATTAGACAAAATAGCTCCTAACGATTGCTTTAATTTCCTCTTCATTGGTAGTGAACTCACTCTATTCATTTTTTGATACTGGTGATTTGACGTCCTTCCTTTCTGTTTTAAATCAGATTAACTAATGCTGTATCTTTTATTTGCTTTCTCCCCATTAAAAAACAACCCTTAGTCTTATTTATTAGTTCAATTGTTCTTTTACTTTCAATTTTATTAATTTCTCCTTTGAATTTTAGGATTTCCAATTTAGTCTGCATTTTTATTGATATAAACATTTAAGAGATATAAATTTTCTCCTATATACTGCTTTGGCTATGTTTTGTAAATTCTGATATGTTGTCTCATCAGTGTCATTCTCCTTAATGAAATCCTATAATTTGTTCTGTGACCTGATTTCTTTTTTTTAAAAGTAGATGATTTAGTTTCCAAATCGTTTTTATTTGTCTTTCATTTGACCATTATTGGTCATAATTTTTTACATTATGATCTGAAAAGGATGCAATTATTTCTGCTTTTCTGCATTTGGTTATGAAGTTTTTGTGCCTTAATATATGTTCAGTTTTTGTATAAGTTCCATGTACTGCTAAAAAGAAGGCATATTCCTTTCTCTTCCCATTCAATTTTTCCAGAGATCTATTAGTTCTAACTTTTCTAAAATTTCTTCCATTTTTTTCATTTCTTTCTGGTTTATTTTTTGGTTTGATTTATCTAGATCTGAAAGGAAGAAGTTGAGATCCTAAACTAGTATAGTTTTACTTTCTATTTCTTCCTAAAGCTCATTTGATTTCTTCTTTAAATATTTGGAGGCTAAACCATTTGGTACATATATGTTTAGTATTGATATTACTTCATTGTCTATGGTACCTTTTAACAAGTTGTAACTTCCTTCCTTAACTATTAATTAGATCTATTTTTGTTTTAGCTTTGTCTGAGATCATGATTACTACTCCTGCTTCATTTTTACTTTATATGAGGCATGATAAATTCTGCTCCAGTTCCTTACCTTTACTCTATGTGTGTCTCCTTGGTTCAAATGCCTTTCTTGTAAATTACCTATAGTGGAATTCTGGTTTTTAATCCACTCTGCTCTCTGCTTTTATTTTATGGGCAAGTTAATCCCATTCACATTCACAGTTATGATTACCAACAGTGTTTTCCTTTCCATCTTATTTTCTCCCAAATCTTTCTCTCTTTTTTTATTCTGTCCCTCCTCACAAGTGTTTTTGCTTTCAATTATCACCTCCTTCTACTTCCCTTCTATTACTGCCCCCCCTGTCTTATTCTACCCCTACTTCTCTATAGAGTAAGAGAGGATTCTATGCCCAAATAAATATAGTTGTTATTTCCTTTCTGAGACAATTATGATGCAAGTAAGGTTTAAGCATTGCCTGTTATCACCACCATCCTCCCCTCCACTGTAATGGTTTTTTGTTCCTCTTTAGGTGAGATAATTTACTCCACTCCACCTCTCCTCCTTTTTTCTCAATGCAATCCTCTTTTTCACCCCTTGATTTTTTTTTACATATCATGTCATCCTAAGAAGCTTATTCCCATATCCTCCTAAGAAGCTTATTCCCATATCCTCTGTCTATGTATACTTCTGACTGCTCTAATATTGATAAAAATTTTAAGTTAAAAATATCATCTTTCTATATAGGAATATAAAAAGTTTGACCATATTGGGTATCTTAAATTAAATTTTCTCTTAGTTACCTTTTTTAGGCTTCTCTTGAGTCTCATATTTGAACATCAAACTTTCTGTTTAGGTCTTGTCTTTTTATCATTAATGCTTAGAAAAAAAATTTTTTTTGGTTCTGCCCCATCTACTGAGAGAAAAGACTTCTAGACCCTGCATTATTCTCCAAGAGATGCGAGATCCAAGAGATCCTACAAGTGTGCCTCCCTGGCATTGTGTCTATTTGAGTCCATTTTTTTCAGACACTATGTGTTATTTTTAAAACTATCCATCTCAGGTTTCTGAAGGGAGGGAGGATTAAATGCTTTAAAGCTAAAACACTTCCTACACTTTTGTTTTAAATACCTTTGCTAAGAGTTAATTGCATCCAGTGGTTTATTATTCATGCAGACTACACCAGTGGGGTTTCTTTAACTATAGAATTGTGAGTACCCAAATGATATCTCCCTTGGCTTTGAGAGCTATAAGAAAAGACAAAAAGAAATCAGTGAAACCAATCTGGACATCGAACAAGTCTAATGTTATATGCCGGTTTCCACTTTCATAGATTCCTACTTTTTCAAAATAGTTAGAGGGAGATATCTTTTCATATCATGTCTTTGGGGCTAACCTTGAACTTCATACTTTTGCAATGTTTGATTTCAAATTTGGATTTTGTTTCTATCTCCATTTTAATAGCTATTATGGATACTATTTTTCTGCCTTTTCCCACTTTACTTTGTATCTGTTCATAGAAGTCTTTTCATGTTTCTAGTCATCATTTCTTATAAAAGAGTAAATATTTATGTACCACAATTTACTTAGCTACCACCTAATCAATGGAGGGACTTTGTCACCTCAAGCAATACCACTTTGTGTATATATGAAGTCTTTCTTTTTGTCAGGAACTTCTTGAGGTATATGCAGGAATATGCAAGACCTAGATAGAATGTACTCAAGAGAACAGATTGTTAAATTTTCAGCATGCGCATTTATACCTTGGAAATCCATAAGAAATCCTGGCTTGATTTATTGTTATGTTGATTGTCTAGTCTTAATAAAGGGATGGAGAACATGTTAATAATGCAGATTAAATTTAAAGTATGTCACACATGCTGTTTTTCTACCAGAAATCCAGTTATTAGACTTTTAACATCACTCATCTAGGTATATGCTTAGAAAGAGAGTCTCTAAGTAATGGGTGAGCTACTTAGAGCAAAAAGAGTCTTTTGAGATCACATAATCACTCATTTCACAGAAAAGGAAACTGAGTCCCAAGGAACTCAAAGTTACTCAAAGTTAAATAGTCCACATCAAGCTGAGGTAAAATTCCAATCCAAGTCTTCTAATTCCAGATGGTTTTTCCTATACCCCTCAAAGTGTCAAATTCTGATTCTCGTGGCTAGTAAATTCTCTAAGGTTTAAGTAGCAGTTAAAAGGTGGGATAATGAGCTCTGTAAGCTAACTACCATGGGCCATGAGGGCGGGCCACAGAACCTGTCACAGAATGATTTGTTCTCTGAGTAGGATTCAAAGAAGCCAGCAAAGGGTCACATGTGTTGTAGGGACCTGAGGTTTTTTTTTAACTCTAAAGATGAATCCAACAGAGATGTCTGCAATCACTCAGATGCCAGGGATAAAAGGGAATGATGTAAGTTCTGGGAGTGGGATAATTTATGATTTATTTTCCCCCCAAAAGTCTGTAGAACAGTGAGAACTATTGGCTGACTCTTAAAGTCATACTGTGAAAGAGGATAAAGATAAAGACTGTTTATAATACAGCATTTAGAAATGCAATGGATTCTAGAGATGATCTAGCTGTACAGTAAGAGTATTATAACTCAGCTGAGTAAGATACTAGACAGATTTGGAGTGTGGACAAGGGAATATAAATATGACCTCAACCTGTAGCCGGGGGAGGCTAAGATAAACCATCTGCTCAAGATTCTTTGGCTTGTAGAGAGAAGCCACTGTAACTACAAAGGACAACTACTCTGCAACAATAACTGGGGCTCTACAGAACCTTAAGGATGGGTCTACCAAAATAAGAAGCATTTTGAGGTAGGTAGTGGGAGAAGGATTATTCCCAATCTGCAAAGGAGAAGGTGAAATCACTTTCCATGGTCATACATTTAGTAAGTAGCAGACTGAATAACAATAAATGATAATAATAGCATGATAGAACTGATAAGGAGTCTTGACCTTGGAGTCAAGAAGTCTGGGTTCAAGCCCGGCCTCTTATACATATGGACTGTGTGACTTTGGGAAAATCACTTAACTTCTCAGTGCTCCAGGGTCTAGGGCTGTGTTGGCAAACCTATGGCATGGGTGTCAGAGGGGTCTGCTCCCCTCCTCCTCTCCACAGATGCCTGAGGACATTTCTCATTTCACTGGCCCCTCTGCCCAGTATCCCAATGGGAGTACATCCTCCCTCCCCTGTTTAGGGTAAAGGGGTGGCTCACATGCATCATAGGAGTTGAGGTTTGGGCACTTGGTCTCTAAAAGGTTCACCATCACTGATCTAGGACAATAATCAACCAAGTTAGCATGTTATTATGTATCTACTATGGGTCAGGCACTATGTTAGATGCTGAGATGCCAAGATAAAACCAAAACCAAAATAATTATATTACTTTATCCATCCTCCATTTTCAACTCTACCCCCCAAAATAGGTAATGCCCTCAATGAGTTCAGAGTCTCTCATAGGAGAGAAAACAAGTACAGAAATAAAACTACCAAAAATAAATACAAATAGAGTGGGAAGGTAGTTTGGTCTTTGACCCAGTCATTTCTATGCATTTTACCCTTGAATTGTTAGTGCTGCAAGATTCTCATTATTTCCTTGCATAATTACACTGATCAAAATCTGGGTTTTATAAGGATAACTTTTCTATTATTGCTGATGGTGATGACATGGTCTTAAACCATTATCATAAGCCTCTCTGTGTAAACAGATATCCATAACTCAGCAATTTGTTTGACATTTCTTTGTCAATGTATTATTGGATGTATTTATTGGGAGATTGGCCAGGAAGGACTCCTTGATCCTACTCTAAATCTTGATAATTTCATAGGCTTTATACTGAGTTTATGTCTATCATATTCAACAAATTCAACATAACTTGAACTAATTGTCCAGTTTCCTATTGCTACTATTATGAATGTTGCTATTATTAATTGCTATTATTGTTGCTAACAATATTTTTCTAATGCCCTGGTCAGCAACTATATGATATATTTAGGAAAGCATATAGATATTTTATATTTCAAAGATTTAAAGTTGCAAAGGACACGAGAAATCATTTAGACCAACTCTCATTTTTAAAATAAGCAAACCATGGCCCAGAGAAATTAAATAATTTACCCAAAGTCTCATAGAGAATAAGAGGAGATCTGGGATTTGAATTCTAATCTTTTGAATTCAAATCCTAGGTTCTTTCTACATCTATAAGGTGGCATTGGTGGTTGATGATGATAATGACAAAGGAAATACAAATGGTTTCTTGGATATCTGCTATGAATATTCATGACTAATAGAGAAATCAACTATCATAATTCATCATATGATTTTATACAATGTAGGGTCATGTATGCCTGCAATCTCTTCTCCCGGGGAAACCAAAGCTGTAGATTGCTTGAGTTTGGGAGTTCTGAGCTACAGTGGGTTAAGCCATTCAGATGTCTATACTATATCTGAAACCAAGATGGTGAGCTCTTGGGAGCATGGGACCACCAGCCTACCCAAGGAGAAGAGAACAGGATAGGTTGGAAATGAAGCAGAAGGATCAGGCTCTTGTGCTCAGGTTCAAGCCTGTGGAAGGCTCCTGCAATTCTAAGCTTGGTGAGCTAATTCAGCCTTTTTTTTTTAAGTCATTTCATAGGTATGAAGTACTGCACATAGGCCTGTGGGATAGGAAATACAAGCGTTATTATCTCTTCTTTACAGATGAGGAAACTAAAATTCAGAGAAGTGGACTATAAACCCTTTGAGGTCAGGGACTCTTATTGAATTAAACTGAAGTGGCTTGCCCAAGGTCATGCAGCTAATAAATAGCAGAGCTAGGAACTGATACTAGTCTAATGAGCCTGAGTTCAATGCTATTTCCACTATACCAGACTGCCTTCCTATCAATAAAAATAAATGAAATAAGAGCACATAAAGGGAATAAAAATAGAGGATGAACCCATTAAAATCCTATGGGTATATTCAAGATAATGTAAAACCAAATTTGGAAGAGAGACTGAAGGAAAATGAAAAAAAATAGATGAATATAAGGGTTATCTTTTAAAAAACCCAGACAGCCTTATCAAACCATTTTAATTCTGATATGTGTATGGGCATATTCACGTCTGGCTCCCATCAAATGGATGTATTATTTCTTTGCAAAGATTTTTTAATAGTTTTACAGAACAGATAGTCTAATTCTTTGACCCATAGAATTGAAAAACATTTTCAATTTAATCCCTTTGAGGATAAGTAAGATATCATCAGCCCAAGAACCATTTTGAGTGCTTCCCAAATAAACAAACAAACAAACAAGGGCAATATGATCACATTTATCCACTCCTGAACCATTGCTTGTCAAGCTCTTGGAATTAAAGAACAAAGTGACCCCATGGTGCAAATTGTTGCTATGAAAGTAAGCCCTGATTTTTTAGCTTGAAATATCAAAAGCCTCTGAAAGAGCTTTGGAGTGGAGGGGGTGATATGTTCATGAAGTTTGGAATCCAAATGAAAGCATCCAATAGTTTACTTCATAACAGAGGTTTGTGTAGGATGGACAGAGGAAATATTTTTTCCTACCTCTGTAGTTGTGTGACCTTCATTAAGTCCAGTGCCCTCATCTTAAAGATGAATAGATTTTAGAATGTAAAAATATGGTAAAAAAAAAAAAGAGTTAACCTCATGAAGCCTTAGTTTCTTCCTCTGTTGTAAAATGAGGAGGTTGGACATAGTAGCCTCTTCATTCCCTTTCAGCTCTAAATCCGTGACCCTACCAGCTGTTTCTTTTGGGATGAGGATCAGGACCATCTTCTACCTATTATGGCAGTGAAGTAAAATCCCTGGTTCAATAAGAAAGTTCTCCATTAGGCCCTATTTCCTCTGCCCCCCCCCCAACTCACCTCCCATTTTATACGCTGGAGACCCTGAAAGAGCTTTCGAATTACCCTGGCTGACAATTTCAAGACCAGAGATACTTCATTTTCAATTAATCCTTTTTGAAGAAGACTTCTACCTTCCAATTATAAGCTGCTAAAAGCTGTGGGGCAAAGAGGCCTGATTAGAGTTTCTAAACATTTCTAGGCATCTGTCCCTCAGCCAGGCCTGTTGTACCATCCATTAAGCCATTTCCAGTTCAGTCCTGAAGGACTTGTGCCCACACTGGAATTCCGATTCCTGGCAGTCAACAGCACTTGGTATGGTTTGTTGTTGTTGTTTTAGTAAAGGACTATTGCCTCTGGGGCCCTCGCTCCTGATTCCTGCCCTGTGTCCTACTATCAAGTCACCACAGCCTTCAATTGATAGGGACCTCTGTGAATGTCTAAAAGTGAGACTCAGAACATCTGGAAGTGGTAAAGTCATTCAGGACTGAGTAGTGGAGACTCTACTATGGAGGCACTAAAGGAAGGGAAGAGGTTACAAATGGTAACACTTCCTCTAAGAGATCTATATAATATGGATATTTTATAGATGTCAATATGTTCAATATAATTGGTTTCCTATGGAATCCTTTATACTTTATTTTATGCATTTAAAATTGTTATTCAGCCTCAGGCACTCCTAGCTGTGTGATCCTGGGTAAGTCACTTAACCCTCATTCCCTAGTCTTTACCACTCTTCTTTGTTAGCACCAATACATAGTATTGTTGTTGGGTTTTTCTTTTTTTTAATGTTAATCAGAGGCATAGCTAGGTGGAACAGTGGATAGAGTGCCAGGCTTGGAGTCAGGTGGATCTGAATTCGAATCAGTCCCCAGACACTTCCTAGAAATGTGACCTGGGGCAAGTCATCTAACTCTGTTTGCCTAGCCCTTGCTCTGAGTTATTACTAGGATAGAAGGCAAGAGTATTTATAAAAATTTTATTCAGGGAAGGGAAAGGGTCTATAAATTTTACCAGACTGTCAAAAGTCTCTCTCTCTCTCTCTCTCTCTCTCTCTCTCTCTCTCTCTCTCTCTCTCTCTCTCTCTCTCTCTCTCTCTCTCTCTCTCTCTCTCTCTCTCTCTCTCTCTTCCCCTCCCTCCCTCCCCTCTCTCTGTGTCTCTGTCTCTTTGTCTGTATCTATCTGTCTCTGCCTCTCCCTTTGTCTCTCTGTCTCTATCTCTCACTCTTTCCCTCCCCTCTTTCTCTCTCCCTCTGTCTCTCTCTCTCTCTCACACACACACACACAAGATCAAGAACCTTCATCCATATTGAGCTAGAATTGAAAGGGGCCTCAAGGGTCATCTAATTCAACCCCCTCATTTTTCAGATGAAGAAACTGAGACCCAGGGATGATAAGTGACTTGCCCAGCATCCCACAGATGTCCAAATCAGAGGCCACATTTAAACTAATTCCACTAATTCCAGAGTCACTATTCTTTTCACTATGTGGCTGAACTATATCCCTTCAAAGGACAGAATTAAATAATACCTCTCTTGCCTTGAGCATCTGGATATCTCACTGTCCCAGGAACACAAAAGTTGCTGTGGTCTTCTCTTAGTTGATGTCCTGCCTCCCTACTGGGCTTAGTTTGTTATCTCAATTCTCCACAAACCTAGTGAGAAGAAATTTGGCCCATTGGGTCACATTTTACCAACATGATTTTTGTTTTTACTTTTCTCAGTCCAAGTGCTTCTTGGCTCCCAGGAATTCCAAAAATGAGGATGGAGCCTTGAGCAAAGCACTGCAACTCTCTGACAGCATTGAGTCTGTGACACTGGCTGGTTAGGAGCCAGCAATCAGCCAAGCCACCGCTGGCTGTCTCTGAAGTGAAGACAGGCAGGCCATTCCCTAGAGCTGCCTCTCAGGCCAGTCACTGAGTGAAAGGGCAAAAAAGTGTTGTTTCTCTGCTTTCAGGGACATGGTATGCCTATCCAAGTGGTAGGTCCAGACCTGGCAACCATTCGGGAGCAGGACTTTGGCTCCGTCCCCCTCCCCTTTCAGCACCTCCATCCCACATCCTGGTACCTCCATCTGCCCAGTGCCCTCAGACTGCTCTCTGTCCCTACCAAGCCCCAGAGAGATAAGCTGGGTGGCCAAGGAGAAAGGGTTTTAGACTTGGAATTTGAAGAGATTCCTGTTTGATTCCAACCCCCCACACTTCCTAGCTGTCATGGGCACACATGAATTGACGACTGAAAGAATAAAGATGGCAACTTTCTCCCATTCTCCCTTCACTGCTACAGATATTACCAGCCCTTCCTGGTGCAGGAAGTAAATCAGGTCCATAATTGGACGTAGGAGTATTTCATAGCTTACAAAGCTGTTTCTTCACAACAAAGTAGGAAGTTTAAATGCTATTTCCCTGTGTTTATGGATAAGGAAAATCAGAACAATGAAGTGACTTGACCAAAGGGGAAAGGGCAGCCTGGAGTCATAAAGTACTTGAAGAGCTGAGTTCAAATCCTACCTCCAACACTATGTGTCCAAGTTCCAGTTTCCTCATCTGGCCAATGGGTAAAAAAAAAAAGTTTGGCGCAATTGATGTATATAGAGGAAGAGACCTTGTGAAAAAAAAACAGAGACATTTCACATGAAGATTAGGGGAATAAAGGGTCAGGGAATAGCTTGAATATTCCTATTTAAAGTAATTATTCTTGTTAACTAGGTGCTAAACTCTAGTTTCTACACTGCTGGAGGACTGACTATAAGTGCCATCTTCACCCTCCAAATTTGGCACCCTCTAAATTTAGCACATTGGTAAAAAGTCTTGGTTGCCCTGCCCTCATTATGGCTGTTTGACTGAATGATCTTCTAGGTGTTTTCCAGGTCTTCCGATACATTTAGTTAGTGGCAGAAGTAGGATTTAAACTCTGGTCTCCCTAAAACCATAAGATACAGAGAATCAAGGAACAAACAGAAAGAGTACTCTGGTGTCAGAACACTTGGTTTTTGATTTTGGACAAGTCCTTTAACTTCTTCAGGCTTTAGTTTCCTTTTGTAGCAAATGAAGGGCCTGAACTAGATGTATTCTGAGGGCCTTTCCAGCTCTAGGTCTGTGATCCTAAAGCACCAATCTGGATTTAAAAAGGGGCAGAGATATATATTAGGCAGTGCCTGAAGAAGTTAGTAATGGGTAGGGTGGCAATTAGGGCTCTTCATACGAAAGAATCATAGGATTTAGCCCTAGAAAGTATATTTTAGGGGCTGCTAAATAGCACAGTGGATAGAGTGCCAAAACTGGGGTTTAGAGGATATGTATTCAAATCTGACCTCAGACACTTCTTATCTTTGTGATAAACAAGTCACTTAACCCCAATTGTCTAGCCCTTGCAGCTCTTCTGTCTTAGAACTGATCCTAAGAAAGTAAGGGTTGTTTGTTTTGTAAAAGAGTATCTCACAAGGGGCAGCTAGAAGGCTCAATGGATTAAGAGTCAAACCTAGAGACAGGAGGTCCTGGCTTCAAATGTGGCCTCAGAGACTTCCTAACTGTGTGATCTGTTAAGGGTAAATTTTAGGGTTGAGACTGAATATAATATTTAGTGGTTGCCAGTGATTTAAATTCTAAATCCCAATGAAATAGTCAAGTCAAAATGGAATTTTATGGTGGTTTATTTACAATAGAAGGAAGAAATTAAGAATGAGGGAGAGAGAGAGAGAGAGAGAGAGAGAGAGAGAGAGAGAGAGAGAGAGAGAGAGAGAGAGAGAGAGAGAGAGAGAGAGAGAGAGAGAGAGAGAGAGAAAGGAAGATCTCTGCTCCAGCCTGGCCTCAGTCAGGGGGAGTTCAGAGGTCTCAGCCAAGGGGACTTCCCAAAAGATTAAATCTAGCTTGGCTTCCAGCTAGGAGGCCTCCTCCAAAATGAGGGGCCTCCTTGGAGGCTGGTGCCTTCAGAAAGGTCAAGGGAAAGGGGAGTCAGCCTTATCACTCACCACATGATCATTCAGGGAAGCAGGCTGAGGACCGACGCTCCGCCAACTCAAGTTCCACCGCCAAAGTCCACAAAAGCCCCTCTCACAGGAAGTGATGTGAAACATAAAGGCAGTTCTTTATATCACTTCCTGTGTCTCATATGTACCAATGGTGGCTTAAACTTGGCTTTGGATAGCCCAGGGGGTCAGTCAGTTGTTTCTGATTCGTCACTTGCTAGCACAAGCAGGTTACAGATCATCCTCCCCCACACTTAATCTTTAAGTGGGGGTTTATACATTCCTGGTTGCTAAAATTCTAAAGACTAAGCAGGGTGGAGTAAATCTAAAATTCACAGATCCTGGGCAAGTCACTTAACTACCATTGCCTAGACCAGTGTTGGTGAACCTGTGGCACATTGCCAGAGGGAATTGTTCCCCTCCCCCTCTCCACATGCACCTCAGGACATTTCTCCCATCATCTGCCCCTCTCCCCAACATCCCAATGCAAATACTTCCTCCCTCTCCTGTCTGGGTTAAGGTGGAGGTGGGGGAGGGCTCAAGTGTGGCATGAGAGTTACAGTTTGAATTCTTGGTTCGCAAAAGTTTTGCCATAACTGGCCTAGACTTTATGATTCTTCTGCCTTGAAACCAATACATAGTATTGATTCTAAGATGGAAGGTAAAGATAAAAAAAAAAAGCATTTTACTGATGCCCAACTGAAGCCCAAAGAGGTTTAGAGACTTGTCTACCATCACACAGTAGTAGCATCAGCATTTGAACCCAGGACCTCTGACTCCAAAGCTAAAGCTTTCTATGCTCAATCTAATTCCCCAAGCTCAGTCTGTGAGACTAGGAAAGGTGATAAAACCACATGCTAGACTACAAAGACTTTGGCCTTTTATCTGCCATCATCTTCCTCAGAAACACAAAGAGTAAGCCATCATAGCAGCAACCATTTCACAATGTAACTAAGAAAAGCCCTTCTGGAGCAAAATCAGTGAGCTTTGGGTCATCCCACTTATGGAAACAGGCAAGATTGTACTGTGAGTGATCTTTGACCTCTCTGCCTAATATTCCTCTCTGATGAAATGTAGAGGACCTACCCCCAGCAAAGTATAAAACAAGAAGGAAGGTTGTGCAAGGCACACAAGTCAGCTGGCTGCTGCCTGGTGCTCAGGGCTAAGGTAATAGGAATGACACAAATATGTTTTCTTCTAAAAACAAATCAAATAGCCTCTGGCTTTTCTTTCCTGTCAGAAAGCCCAGGAAGAAAAGCCAGATGCTAGGAGCTATTTTTTTCTCTGAGCCAAAGGGGAGGGTGTGTTGGGAGGCAGGCTGACTTTGTTTTCTTGTGTGCCCCTGGATCTATGCTTGGCTCCATCACAGTCACAGAGGACATGTCCATAAGCATTAGCCCCTCACTTCTTGGGGAGAGGAACTGTAGCTGCTGAGGGATCCTACAGCATACTGAGTCATGTGTGTGTTCATCGTGGTTTCCAGGGCAGGAAAAAGAGATCTCAGGCTGAAAGATTTTGAGTTGGAAGGGACTTGAATTCAAACCTATGATTTTATAAATGTGGAAACCAGGTCCAGTGAGATCAGGTGGTAGGGAACAAAGCCCCAACATTAGAATCCAGGCCAGGGGCAGCTAGGTAACACAGTAGATAAAACTCTAGATCTGGAGTCAGGGAGACTTGGGTTCAAATTTGGCCTCAGACATTCCATAGCTGTGTGATTCTGGGCAAGTCATTTAACCTTGTTAAGCCTAGCCCCTTTCCTTCTGTCTTAGAGCTGTCACTAAGATAAAAGGTTTAGATTTTAAAAAGAACTTGGATCCTCTGACTCCAAGCGGCAAGTACAATGCTCTTTCCACTACATCTTATTGCCTCTATATGGAACAGCTATGAAACAGCTACACACAATCATAATGACTTTGGCATCAACCTTTTCAAAGCAAGAATAAGTCTCTCAATAATTTTTTTTATTCAATAAACATGTATTAACTTAACTACCCCCTTTGCCTAGTCAGCCAAGAACCAAGCTGCCATTCTGCTTACTAATATTATCGAAAAAGGTCTGGACAAAGAATTCTGTCCATGATGTGAACCTTAAAAATTCTCAGACCCTACTTCATAAGATTTGGTTAAGACCATTCCCCATTTTAAACAATGAAGGAACTTAGATCAGAAATGTGAGACCTCTACTCCACCCCTACTTAAGCATGCTTTAGGGGAAGAAACTCCTTGCTGAACAATGAAAAATACTTAAACCCATACTTATAGTAAGACAAAAGTTCTTAAGCTGTGCCTATTTTTAGATCTAATACAAAAGGGTGCTAAGTACCTATAAAGGTCAGGCAACTTGTGAACTTGCAAAAGGCAAAGAGGTGAGAACTTACTCAGGTGTGAATTACTCAAAAGTTTAGCCCTCTTAGGTGTGAATTAAGAATGGTTTGTCATTTGGAAAACATCTACTGTGATTGGTAGATGTGAGAACTTAGGGCAGGTGGAAAGGGAGGAGAAAATTCCCTTTAAAAGGAGAGGAAAAACTGAGAGCAAGGGGACTCTCGCTGGAACTCCCTCTGAGGAGACTCTGTCCCTCTGGGGTCTCTCTCTCTCTCGGGACAGTCAGCTGGGAAAGGCTGAAATTGGAGGAGGCAGCTGGCCAAAGCTGCCTTGAAGGGTCTCTCTCTAGTGGCTCCCTCTCAGAGATCTTGTGGTGAGTTGATAAAAGACTGACTGATCCTTCTCTTAGGGTTTTCAGCCTAGGCAGGCTCATGCTGGCCTAGGCTGGTGTAGCCCTTTTCTCGTTATTTCCTTTCTCTCTTTCTCTCTTTCTTTAATTCCTCATTTGTATTAATTAAAATCTCTATAAAACCCAGCTGACTTGGGTATATTTAATAATTGGGAATCTTTCCCTGGCAACCACCTTATATTTGATTTAAAAACAAGATACTGTCTTGAAACCATATTTTCTGCGGTCACAATTTAAGGCAACCACTCTATTATCTGCCAGAATTTACGTCTTCCACTATTTTAATTATTACAATGGGCCACTTCCCCCTGGGAGATAAGCCCAAGATCTGTGGAAGGAAGATCAAGAGACTTCTTAAGAACAAGAGGCTCTGACACGAAGACTGGCCATAATCCCGTGTCCTTTTGGAACAAGCAGTTTTCCCTTTTTACTTTAAGCAGACTTAGACTGCTTGTCTCATTGGGAGATCCTTATGAGCCGAGGTTCCATTGGATGAGGTTTGCCTGCTAGCCTAGTTGGTGTTCAGTCATTTTCAATCATGTTTTACTCTTTGTTACCTCATTTGGAGTTTTCTTAGTAGAGATACTGAAGTGGTTTGCCATTTGCTTCACTTAACAGATGAGGAAAAGAGGCAAACAGCTGGTTAAGTGACCTCCTCAGGGTCACACAGCTAGTAAGTATTTGAGGTCAGATTGGAACTCAGGTCTTCCTGACGCTAGACCTGGTGTGTTATATCTACTGTGTAGTCTACCTGCCCAAGAAACCTAATTAATCAATTACTAACGCTTAATTCCTTTTTGCGGCCCCACGCAAATGGAAGGCTTATCAGACCGTGTTTTCTTTGTCTCCAGAAGTTCAATCTTTTTTCTGAGGACCATCTCTTCCAAAATGTGAAGATATACATATATATACATATCATATATGTATATATGTACATATATACATATATATATATGCATATATGCACACACATACCAAATCCTTTAAAGTCTAATGCTTAATGTTCAAGATTCTCTTCACTTTCTACCCAACTACACTCCTTTGGATTTTCCCAGGCTGTCCCCAGAAACTTAACCATCCTCCATGATCCCATTAGCCCTAGTACTCACTCATCATCAGTGTCTCTTGCCTCTAGGGCCCCTCTTATTAGAGGCCAAGCAGAAAGCTTCTCCCAGAACCTCCTCTTAAGGAGTGTACCTAAGCCAACTGTCTCTTCATTTCCAACTGGGCTGTGCTCTTTTGGACTTCTCCATCTTGGCCCACCCCTAGCACTGGGTACCTTTCTTTTCCCCATTTCTCCCCTCCAGTCCCTACAGGTTCTTTAGTGTGTTGTCTTCTTCCATATAGTCTTCCAAGACTATAAGCTCCTTGAGGGAAGAGGCAGGCTTTTTTCATATTTGTATTCCTAGAGTTTAGCACAACACCTGGCACAAACTAGGTGTTTGATAAATGTTTCCAGACTGACTGTATCTTCCTACTGTCTCTGTGATCAAGAACAGTGAACAGCACCGTGAGGAACTATAATTCAGTGAGTTTTTAAGTTTCACTGCATTGGTATATTCATTTTCCCAATATCCTTATTAAGCTACATGGACTGGTGGATAGAGCCATGCCTCAAAGTCAGAAAGAATACTTCCAACATACACTGGCTCTCCATGCCCTAGGCTCACTCTCCCAACCCCACTCAGATGGGCAAATTGGACCTCCAAAGAATAAATGGCTATTCCCATCCTCATCATTTTAGGAACAACACTCAGGGGGTTGTGGGTTCTAATACAATCAATCTCCAACTCCCAACTGATGTGTTTTCTCTCCATTACTAGTCAATCAGTTGGTTTTAATTAGTTTTTGCAAAGGAATATTATACTAAAAAAATTATAAGAACAATAATTTAAAACCATTCCCCATCCTGGGGGTGATGAATGGCAATGCTTTAACGTTGTATAAACAAGTTCCTTGGGAGGAGGGGTTTCAAATATGAACTACAAAGATAGTAAGTCACAAATGTTGGGAACATGTGAAGTCAACAGGAGCTTGGAAATCCTCATTATGGAAGTCCTTTTCCCACTTCAGATAGTTTTGTTTCTGGGCATGACCTTGGTGATAAATGAGTTGCTCCCTTGATCAACTGGGCTAATTAGTTCTTCACCAGACAGGGCTATTGTTGTTCCCAATTCTAATGATTTCTGCCATCAGATCAGGTTACTGAGGTCACCTCTGATGGCCATTCCTTAACTTACAAGGTCATAACCTGGCTAATTATATGGGTAGCGATGTAGCGATGGGGAGAAGGCTGGACCTAGAGTCAGGAAAACCATAATTTAAATCCATTCTTACTAGCTATGTGACCCTAGAGAAGTCACTTGCACACAATGTCTGTGTGCCTCATTCTCCTCATCTGCGAAATGGATGTATAAACAATAGATACTTCATAGCATTAAAGTAAAGATAATGTCTAAAATGTTTTATTTATTATTATTCTATATCTGGATAACTAATTCACTTAAAATCAGGGAACATACACACAGCAAGCACCCTTCACTTAGGGATATATGTTGCCGGTGACTCAGAGGTGAGGTAAGGGAGGCATGGCTGACTGTCTTTCCCCCCAGGAGGTAGTTCACAGCAGTTTTCTTCATTTGAAAGGCATCAAGGAAAAAGGAAATCACAAAGAGGGCTAAGGCTGGGGCATATGGCTACTTCTTTAGCCAATTAGAAGACTCTTTACCACAAGGTACAAACCTCTGAGTCATTGTGGTTGATGGGAGACAAAGGATATCTGTGTCTGCTCTTCAGTGGAGTGGGGGACTTCCAAAGTGCATGTCTAGAAGCAAGCCTACTCCAAGCTTCCATGTGCTTTCCTGGAATACCAAGTGAGCATGCCCTAGGGTGGAGGGCCCAAGGGGGAGCTACCTATAAAATGGCCATGGTCACATTGGATCTCTGACCTTCACAGAGTTGGGGAAATTCAATAATACACATTTTCTTGCTAAGATTCCTTGGCATACAGAAGAGCCAAACCATATTTCCAAATCAAATTCTAAGCTTTCTGAGTGGAAGAAGCAAAGCTAATTTTCTTACAAGTCAACTATAAAGTACTCTTTGAACTTGAACATGAGCTATTGAGCTAAGTTATTCTATTGACATGTTTAGTATTTATGCCTAAATCTTGGAACTTTAAGCATAAATTGGTATACTTTGGAAAATATATTCTACTTTGATTATCAGTCAGTTTAATATAGCCACAAAATTTGAATTCAGGCCAAAATCAAAGCCAAAATACTGCTTATTTTTTCCCTTGTTAAGACTTCCGACAGCCAGGACCTTGATGCTATTTTTAAAAATGGATCTGCTTTTCCCATTACTTCCTGAGCCTCAGTTTGCTCATTTGTAAGCTGCTGGTAATACCTGAATTACCTATGCCGTGGGGTTATGAGAAGTAGGCACTTGATAAATGCTCCTCAAATTGAACAGAATTGAAATAGACTGAATTGAAGTGAAGTGAGTGAAGGGAAGTAGAGTGAATTGACATAGGTAGGCTTCATATGTGCCAGGAGAGAGAGCATTGTAACAATGAAATGATCTTGTAACTCGGCTAGAGATATAAGTAGGCCACACTGTTTTCATCCCCCTTTCAAGAAAGGTAGCAAAATGTGTTTGACCTAAGCCTAGTAAATGGGTAGCTGGAGTGGTAGAAAGATGGGTAGATAATTGAGGGGAGGCAGTTATTTTAGGGATAAAGTCACACTTTGGTAAGAAAATTCAAATAAGGTTAAAAGTGTTCTGAGTTCTTATGAAGTGAGATTTTTCTCACTAAAAGTACAGTTCAGGAATAAGCTGAATCTTGGGGATTGCGGGGAAGGAGGGCTGACAGGGAGAGTTTGTGTTTTGGACTGTTCTTCTAACTGAGGGGCATGTATAAATGGAGATTTTTGAACCTTTGTCTTCATTTCCCAGAAGTCCTTAGTATTTCCCCAAATTCCCTATAATCTCTCCTGCGTCTCCACCTTGAGGAGATCACATTATTGGTATTTAACTGGATGTAACTCCTCCCATGAGCTCTCTCTCTCTTTTTTTTTTTTTGACATGTGACAGGGCTGAATTCAGGCAGTTCTTTTGCTTTAGTTATTATTAATAAAACTTTATAAAATATATTTAGTTATTGTATATTAATTTTAATCTTTACAGGCAAAAGGAAATGGATACTGGGACAGAGTTGTCTTCCAGCCATGGAACTATTCATTTACTTTTTTTTTTTAAGTGCTAAAGAGTTTAAGACAAGAAGTTTGCTTTTTTTTTTTAGGTTAATCATTTTTGATATTAACTAGTTAACTGGTTACCTACTTTTAGTCTCTCCACTTTCTTCACACAACTGCCAAAATGATCTTTCTAATGACTAGGTTTATTCTTTTTTTTTTTTTAAACCCTTACCTTCCGTCTTGGAGTCAATACTGTGTATTGGCTCCAAGGCAGAAGAGTGGTAAGGGCTAGGCAATGGGGGTCAAGTGACTTGCCCAGGGTCACACAGCTGGGAAGTGGCTGAAGCCAGATTTGAACCTAGGACCTCCCGTCTCTAGGACTGGTTTTCAATCCACTGTGCTACCCAGCTGCCCCCTAGGTTTATTCTTAATGCACTCTGTTGTTCAGAGAGCTTCATTGATTTCCTTGGGTCTATAATACAAAAATAGCCTAACTCTTAAGAAGATTCTCAACAGTCTTGCTCTAAACCATCAGTCTAACTTAATATGTCACTCTGCTCTCCATCATGCACTCCATACTCTAACCAAACTAGAACATGAGTTCATTTCCCAGGCTCATCCCATATTCACCCATCTCTTTACCTGCTCACAGGGTATCCTCTAGGAGTAGAATAGATGTTCCCCCATGCTTACTTGCCAAAGTCCTCTTCTTTCAAGAATGCTATTGTTCCCCAGCTGTGTGACCCTGGGCAAGTCACTTGACCCCCATTGCCTAGCCCTTACCATTCTTCTGCCTTGACTCCAAGATGGAAGGTAAGGGTTTAAAAAAAAAAAAAGAATGCTTTTTTCATCATTCTTTGGGCTCTTGCTTGTCCTTAGAGTATTGTCCTTACCCATTGTATATATTGGTGCTTCACAAGTGTTCCTAGTGTCATAGCCAAATAGTACTTCCTTCAAAATAGTTTTACTTGGTGCCTCCAGGCTAAAGACCCCCTCTTCATGAGGCTACTCTTCTCTGCCTAAGATCTACCCTTGCCAGTCCTGGTCTCAGGAAGCAGGAACCTTGGATCTCCTCTCATTCTCAAGAGAGGTCCTAAGTCAACAACAATAGTTTCAAAAAAGGCGATTACCAAATTTGATGTCCTTCTCTACTTTGCTGCCCATCCACATGTTCTAATATGCAGGAACTTGGTGACCTTCTTGCCATTCCTTATACATGACGCACCATCTCCATCTCTGTGCCTTTTCACTGATTGTCCTCCATGCCTGGAATGCTCTCCTGACTCATCCCAGCCTCCTGGCTCCCCTGACTTTCTTCAAGACTTAGCTTAACTCCCAACTTCTGTGAGGGGCTTCCCACCTCCACACGCCCACTTCCAGTGTCTTTCCTCAGAGGTTTCCTCCAATTTACCCTATTTCTACCTCAGGAGGGCAGGGACTGGTTTTGCCTTTATTTGGATCATGGGTGTTTAATGCTCTGCCTGCATGTAGGATGTACATTATTATTAAATGTTTGTTGATGGACAGACTTTCTCCCTCAGATACCCAGAAGGGGAATTCCCTACTTGAGTGAGCATTCCTTGCTACTTTAGGAGCTGACAAACCTCTCTACATTCTCCCAAATTATCTCTTAAATCCCAAGAAGATGTCTGGAGCAACTGGGTAAGATTATCCAAATTAACCTAGGCTGTTATTAGCCAAGCCTAGGGTAAAGGGCCTAGATGAGAAAGGGATATATCCTAGAGTGTAAATGCCTTGAAAGTTGTGAAAAGGCCATTGGCAGAGTCCATGAGGCAAGATGGTTATGAATGAAATAACATTGCATAGAATTTTAGAGATCAGTCAGTAGACCTTCTGGGTTTGGAAAGGACCTCAGTGGTGATCTTGTCCAGCCCATGAACTAAAAATGATTTCCTCTAAAATTTACCCAGAAATCAGTCTTTACTTTGAGATTTCTATTAAAGGAGAAACCACAGATTCCACTTTTGAATAACTTTAATGTTATTTTTCCTTACAACCAGCCAAAATTTGCTTTTTTTAAACCTCTACCCATTGTTTCTAATTCTTCCCTCTGGGGCTAAGCAGAACAAGTAAAATCTCTCCTCCATGGCAGCTCCAGAAATATTAAAAGACAGTTAACATGTCCTCCGTGAGTCATCTCTTTTCCAGTTCTTTTCTTATATTAAAAAAATTGAGATCTGCCTCTCTGAAATATCCATCTACCTGCTGATACTCCTGGGTTGTTTTTTTCTGAAATGAGGTACACCAAAATAATCCTTCTTCTAGTGTTAGTTTCTTAAGAACTAAAAAACAGATATCATACTCCAGTTCCTAAGTTTTCTCTCCAAGTTAAACATCCCTAATTCTCACATGGCATAAAATTGGTCTCTTCAGCATTCTGGTTGCCCTTTTGTATTTGCAGTCCACCTATTGGAATCCATCCAAAAACTGAGATATTATCTTGTCTGGATATCATTCGTGATCTATTGGCTTAGGATTTAAATACTTAGGTGTTGCCCATTTAGCTAAAATACATTTGCCCAAACCTATAGGGTGAAAAATCTCATGAATGAGAAAATGTATCAAAAATTTGGTCTTTTTATTGTTTTAACTTACATCAATGAAATTAAATAATAAACATGCAAAGATATGGCGGCATAAAATCTATGGCATCAATGGAAAATATATGTCTGTGTATAAAATACAATGTTCTCTCCAGAGTTGTTTTAAGAATGTTTCCCAAAAAAGCTGATGTTTATATAGCCCTTAAAGACTTTTGAAATTCTTAACAACAAGAATGTTCATTATCTCAAGTGATTCTCATGCTATACTCATATGAGAAAGGTTCTAGAAAGATTTTTATTCACATTTTACAAGTGGGGATATCAAGCCTCAAGAAAGTGAAGTGACTTACAAGTGATATAGTAAGTGGTAGCACTCATTTTGAACTCAGGGCATGTGCCTCCCAGTCCAAAATTCTTTCCACAAAAACGTGGCAATATATCCCTTTATATCAATATAATATATTCCACACAGTGATTAAAGACAACATAGACTTATAAGGGTTAGGGTGAAATTGAATCCTAAAATGGAAAACATTAAGTGCCAACCATAAGAGGTAAAAAAAATGTCACGAGTTGCAAAAATGTTTACGTGACCTGAATAGCTAGTATTCATTCATTTCATCAGAATTTAAAGTTTCCCATTTCTTCTCATTCACTGAGTTTAACTTCCCAATCTCTTTTCCTTTTAGGGGTGTCCAACTATATTTCGAACATTTTAAGATAAGCCATGATGGTCTTTAATGATGTAACTCTGCTTCTTTTCTTAGAATTATCAATGAAAAATTGGATTCAGTTGTTTTGACTTTCTTAAGAGCCAAGAGATAAGTCTTCAATCCAAATGTTTTCCATCAGCCTAAGCTATGGCACAGGGACAGATTCGTAGCTGCTCAAATGTGACAAATGAGCGAGTTCCATATTCAGACTAGTTTAGACTCCCAGTTAACAAATTTGGGAAGTACAGACTTCTGAGTCCACAGTGTTTGGACTCTGTCAGAAAGAAGTAGATTTGATTCCATCATAGGGAACCATTGAAGTCATCTGAATGAAAAATTCCTAGTCTATCTACAGACATTCTTATTCTCTTTCCTCACTTCTTAGTGCCTTGTAAGTGAGCTATTAGATCTTAAATTATGATAAATATATACACATAAGAATATATAGGGGGCAGCTGGGTGGCTCAGTGGATTGAGAGCCAGGCCTAGAGATGGGATGACCTGGGTTTAAATCTAACCTCAGATACTTCCCAGCTGTGTGACCCTGGGCAAGTCATTTGACTGCCCTTGCCTAGTCCTTACCACTCTTCTGCCTTGGAGCCAATACACAGTATTGATTCTAAGAGAAAAGGTAAGGTTTGTTTTTTTTTAAAGGAATATATGTATGTATTTATATGTGTGTATCTATGGGTGTAACAATACATATATACATATAAACATATACACTTACACACATGCACACACCCCAAAGTGTTAGCTTTTACTTGGCGGCCAAAGGGCATGATTTTTTAATATAAAGATATTTAATGAATGAAAGTATTTTTTCAAAAGCAGCCATCGAATATTTGCCTCCTAGATTTGAGGGACATTTCCCCAGTAAATTTTCCCACATATGTGCAAACCATCTGTAAGAATGAACACACCTAGAGAATATCTAGAGGACATACACATAAGAGCCAGGGCACAGGAGTAGACAGGCATGCATAGGGGACACATGTGGCCAGCGCATATGTATAGAAGGGTAACTCATGTCTCCAATACCACAGAGCTGCTGATGTTGTCTAATAATTCCATTACGCTACCCTGACTGGGCCTGCTTTCCGCTGGTCTTGCATGCCATGCAGGCTCTGCAGACAGTACCCAGCTGGTCTTGTGGTCACTGCTAGACAATGTTCTGCTCAATTTGTGGTCACTTATAGGCATGACTCCATTGGGAATGGGGTTTGTGGAGCTTCTTTCTATTCAATGGATTTGCATGATCAAAGAATTCATCACCAAGTGGCCAGATTAAAGGCCAGGAATCTCTCCCTCCTTTTTTAAGTTGATCCTCAGAAGACAGGCATATTCTGTTGTCTCAAAAAGGTTACACTTCATTGGCAAAGCCTATGATAAACTGGAGTCATCTTCACACTGTAGCATAGACTTTGTGAAGGAAAGTTGTTGTGTAAAAATACATACACATACATACGTTTGCATGTAGGCACATATATATGTCTAATTTATTCTGTTTGATAAGATAGGACCTAGATCACTTAGTTATTATTAATTTCTGTTTTAATAATTTTTTAATAAAATCCCTGAAGGAAGAGCTAGAGTAACAATCCATTTGTATGACATCTGGGTTATTTTTTCCCCTTCCAATGTAACTTTCTCTCCACTGATCCAATAAATTCTTCCAAGGTTTCTATATGTCTCTAGTGAATAGACTTGGAAGAAAGGAAGATCCAAGTTCAGATCTTACATACTATCTGTGTGTCCCTGGACAAGTCATTTAGCTTTTCTCAGCCTCAGTTTTCTCATTCATAAAACGGAGGTGTTGTGAGAATCAAAAGAGATAACTTGTATAAAGTGCTTTGCAGACCATAAAGCATTATGTAAATATTGATTATTGTGATTGCTATTATTATTGGTTGTTGTTTTTGTTGCTTTCGTTCTCATCTTATATGCAGTGATGTTCAGATAACATTCATCTGTACTACTACAGTCTGCTATACATTAAACATAAATAAATAATGATAGACAGAGACCTGTCCTAGGAATAGGTGAATGAAATGTCTGCTTTTTGTAATTATTTTGATGATGATGATGATGATGATCTCAATATTCTCTTTTCTTCTGACGAAAGAGATGGTCTTGAGACAAATCATTATATTACTATTATTCTTTCATGGTTAATGTTCTGTGAGCTATATTGGATGAGAATAAAGTGGTTGCTTTTTGAATTGGAATAGCCATTAATGTTTTCTGGAAACTCACCGAAAGCATCTCCAATCTATCTCCAGTAGCAGACAACACAACAAAGAAAATATTTCATCTTGTTCTCATATGGTTTTGATTTCTTCTAGTGGTTTCCTATATCATGAAAGCTTTTCACTACACATAATTTAGAGATTCTGAATATTTCTATGGTGACATCTATTAAAGCCTTCTGATATTTTTATATTGTGTCTAGGTGATTGTAGACCACAGTTTTGTGTGTGATGACGGGCTCTAGGCACAATACAGTTCATCTATTGAAGTCTAGAGGAAATTTTGTAAGTTACATGTGTAATCTGGAGATTTGTCAGCTATTATTACTTTATGAAACTTCTGCTTGGCCACTTGATCATATCTTTCTCAGTATTGAGTAAATGCTAATTTTTTCCAACCTGCAGCGATGATTTGTTGTCAAATTCCATTGCTTCTTTTGTATGGAGTGTATTACTCAGTTAGTCTGACCTCCTAAAAGACCACCTTTTAGTAATCTCTGAGTGTGATGACTGGGTTTCTATCATAAATTGGTCTTTTTCTATAAACAAACCCACACGATTCAGTCAATTTTTTGTTCAAAATTTTTTTCAGTCTTTTGTTGGACAATCTCATATCACTGTTGCCCAAAGAAGACCCTTTTACTCCATTCTTAGATCTTAGTCATTTTGTAGGCTCCCTCCAGAGATAAACCACTTTCGCTTACATTCAACAAACCCAATGTCCCATACTTATTGTCACATTTTCCTGTTGATCTGGGTAGTGGTGTCTCTGTTTCAGAAGTATTTCTATAGGTTTGTAACTATCTTTTGGTCTGAAAATATTTCAGAGATAACTAGGTGGCATGGTAAATGGAGCAGTAGACCTAGATGAGGAAAACCCGAGTTTGAGGCTTACTAGCTGGGTGACCTTGGGTAAGTAATTTAAATTTTGTTTCAGTTTCCTCATCTGTAAAATGGAGTTAACCAAAGAGTAGTCCTTTGTAAACCTAAAAGCACTACATAAATGCTATTATTGTTACTATTATTGAATCATTTTCCCTCCATTTTTTATGAGGAAAGGTTCATCTTCCTGTAGTAACCTTGGGGTGATAGGCCCTATGTTTTTCATTAATATTTCACAGGAATTTTTTGGGATGTGTTCTAGATATCCTATCATCTATTTTACTTTTATATAAACATATGTTAAAGCTGGTATTGCATAGATCTAGAAAATAACTCTGTCTTAGTATTAATTGGTTGACAAGTTGAATTTATGAAGGTTCAAAAGGAGCTTTCTGAAATTCCCATCTGATGTTGCATAAGTGTTCAGTGTATTAAATGCAGTCTTCCCTTTCAGCATTGGGTCTGTGATGCAAGAAAGTCTATTCAGCTACAGGCTTGATAGCTCTAGAAGAAGAGACCAAGGTACACATAAGTGTGGCCTTTTTTGTCCGTTGTTTCAATTTGACCTTCAGATTCATGCTCAGAGCCCCCAGGCTCTATCTTTCTTTGGCCTATTTTATCAAGTTTAAATGATATTTTGACATTATTGCCAAAAATTCGACAAAATGAAGGACTGCTTGTTTTGTTTTCCTGTTGAGCCATAAATCTTGATGTCAGTCAGGTACATGTCAATAAGATATTTTAGCTCAAATCCCTCTTTTTGTTTGGAAACCACACAGTTCTACTTAAGAGAATGAAAATAGATTTCGTGCTGGTCAGAATCATAATGGACTTAAACTAATCTCCCTGAAAAAAATGCCATATTTTACATCAATTGCTCTTGACCTTATTGTGTTGGTGGTGTGATTTAAATAGAGAACAGTGTGTATACCAAATACTCCAGTAGTCTCACTCTACTTGTTTCTATATATTTTGGGAGCTGAATAACTCACAAGTGAAGAGCTGAGTCAAAGCCTTCTCAATGATCAATACTGTGGCCTCAGATACTTCCCAGCTGTGTGACCCTGGGCAAGTCACTTAACCCCCATTGCCTAGCCCTTACCACTCTTCTGCCTTGGAGACAATACACAGTATTGACTCCAAGATGGAAGGTAAGAGTTTAAAAAAAAAAAAGATCAATACTAGAAAATTGTTGTGATGCTTTGTAAAAATGGATTTGAACTCTGGACTTCAATCCCCAGAAGCCCTTGCTCCACTTCCCCAGAATGCTTTGTAACCTCACCTGGGCCAAGAAGGAGATGGGGTATTTAACCTGATTGCAAAGGCTTTGGGGTCTCTTTACTTCCTGTCTCCACTGGCAAACAGACCCGTCTCATGATGTGAGTGAAATTTTGGGTGGTCCTTATGGCCCACCTGGCACGTGCCTTTTCTTACTTGTATATTCTTAAATTCTCAACCTTTAATAAACCTCTAAAATATGATACTCCTTGCAGAGAGAAACTAATTTCTACCTGCCTCAGTTTCCCTAAATTTTAATGTTTACTACTTCTGGACTTCTTAATCAATATAGAATTGATACTAAGTGACTTTTTATACCCTTAGAACTTTTTGGATGCACCCTCTTTGCTTCTCAATATATAATTTTATCTTGACTCTGTAGAGTTTTTTAAATTAATACAAGCTGTGAATTGAATAATATAATCTTGCACTATCCAATCAGCTTTGGTACTCACACTTCATCAATATCCTTTGCTTTTCTGATTGGGAGTTGGAGTCATGAACTTCTCAACTTCCATTTAAGGAGAGGAACCATGAGTGACATCTCAGTTCCCACTAAGTTGCACTTATTTTGCACTTCTTTGATTTCTCCACCAATCCCCTTCTCCCCTATGTCTTCCCCCATCCCTTTTCTGCTATATTTTGTGTGTTGTTCTCTCTCTTTATATTGTAATATCCTTAAGGTATTTGTGTCCCCACTTCTTAGCACATTATCTGTAGAATAGGCACTTATTGACAGTTGAATTGATTATTGGTTATTGACATTGAATTATTAGCATCAAGGCTTATATTAAAGCATATAGGCACATAATTGTACTGTATTTGGACAGATCATTATTATTTTCATTTGTTGATAATAAATAAGTGATAGCTTCTGTTAAGAAAGGTGGGATCAGGCTTATATCTGAAAAAGGCAGTTAATCCAATAGTTATGAATCTTGACCATACCATGATTTTCTAATTTTGCTGAAAAGTTAAGGATTCAGTCACCTTCCTTGACAGAATTATTCTAGCATTCCTTATATTAGCAGCTTTCAGTTTCTCTCTTAACCAAACTTGTGTTTTCATTGGATTGAGCTTCTTGAGGTCATAAAGATAATGAGAAATTTCCCAGGCTCTCCTTCTACTAATGTTCGCTTTTTCTTCTCAAATTTCTATGATGAAGTTTGATGTTAAATTTGCTCTTTCTCTTTCTATGACTCTTTTTATCACTTTAATCTTGACTTTTACTTAATTTACTGTTTAAGGGAACCTAAACTTTTTTCCTAGATTCTATTTCATATTCATATTCATATTCATGTTCTCTCTCTCCCTCCCTCCCTCCCTCCCTCCTTCTCTCTCTCTCTCTCTCTCTCTCTCTCTCTCTCTCTCTCTCTCTCTCTCTCTCTCTCTCTCTCTCTCTCTCTCTCTCTCTCTCTCTGATTGATTCAGAAAGAAATGATCCAAGTATGTCACTACCCTATTATTTCTTTATATCCTATTATTTCTATTGACTCTCTAAAATAACAGAGGTATTTGTTATTGTTATGATTTTGTTTTTTTAGTAATTGAATAAAAATATTAGGATATAAGTTCATTCTCAACAGGTTCACTAAGTGCAGCCTCAGTACAAATCTAGAGGCAAACAAGGTAACAAGGCTATTATGTATCTCAACCTATTCCCCTTAATTTTGATTTCCTGGACTAGGTCTTTATATATTTTAAAAGATTATCATCATCATCATCACCACCACCAGGAGTGAAGGGATGAGTAAAGGAAAAGGAAACTATAGGAAAGGGAACAAGAAGCCCAAATATAGAAAGGACAGGTTAGTGAGAGATTCCCTGCCCCTTCCATTGGTCTATGATATTCCCCAAGGGTCCAGTCACATCCCATGCTAATGTAAAGCTTCTTGCCCAACTATTGTTCTACTTTAACACTGTATGCTGTGTTCTTCTCTTCCCAGGATCGGCTTCCATATATATCTGGCAATCTATTTGTTTTCACTTCACTGGGCCTTCTAAGGCAAAAACAACTCATCTAATAATCATATCAAAGTCTTAATTATTCATGAAGATTCATCTGTTTGTTGTTGTGTTCAGTCATATTTGACTCTTCATGGCTGCATGGACTTTTCATCATTCAACAAATATGTATCAGTATGATGTTATATACAAGACAGTACAGAATATTACCATCTGGGTATGCTACCAGCACTTCAAAGCCAAAATCATGCCACTGGAGTTGTTTGCCATTTCTTATCTACTTATTTTAATTTGCATTTCTCTAATTGGTAATAATTTAAATGATTTTAGCTTCTTCTTCTAAAAACTGCCCATTCATATCCTTTGACCATTTGTCAATTGCTGTGAAAGTCTTGAAGAATGACTATAAAAGGTGAAGTTGGAAAGGTTGGTTGTGGTCATATTGAGGAAACTCTTGAATGCTAGGGTGAGGAGAATGGTCATATAATTAATTTATTTCTATAAATTCTCCTGGGCAAAACTCACCAGTACAATATTATTAAACTCAGTATTTAAAAGGAGAAATGTTAACATAAAATAATTTTTCATTGACTTTGGAACCCTTATGTGACCAAACTAGGTTACTGGCAGATATAATGATAAAATGACATAAAAGCTTGCCATTTTATCATCTCATACCTATCAGACTGGATAAAATGATAGAAGGGGAAAAAGACTATTGCTGGGAAAGGATGTGGGAAAACTGAGACACTGATACCCCTTGATGGAATTGTTCATTTATCCAATCACTTTGGAAAGCAATTTGGAATTATGCCCAAAGAGTATAAAACCGTTTATGCCTTTTGACCCAGGAATACCACTACTAGGTTTGTTTCCCAGGGTGATCAGGAAAAATGGGAAAGAACCAATGTCTTTTTAAAAAATATTTATAACAGCTCCCTTTGTGGTAACAAAGAATTGGGCCTTTAGGTGGTACCCATCAATTGAGGAATGGCTGAGCAAGTTGTGGTATATGATTGTGATGGAATGCTACTATGCTGCACAAAATGATGAGCAGGTTGGTTTTAGAAAACCATGGAAAGACTTGCATGAAATAATGGAGAGTGAAACAAGCAGAATCAAGAGAACATTATATATAGTAACAGCTACATTGTTTGAAGAGTAACTGGAACAACTAAGCTGCTCTGAGTATTACGATCAGTCAAAAATGTAACCAAAATTTTTCAACAGTTACCTCTTCTATCACTTTTGTTGTCTAACCATAATCCTCACTTTCATGGTGGGACTATCAAAGCCGATAGCAAGAGAAAGAGGTAGCATGGAGACTAGTGAGAGTGTTTTTAGTGACAGGCAGGGTCTTGCAATAATACTGTATTAAGGAGCTTCCCTGTTCCTAGAACCATGCTGCTACTAAATAAAAATGAACATTTAGGAGTACGCAATTGACAAATATATATTTATATATAGAAATCAGTAGGTTTGTGGAGAGAAATCCTATCAATTTCCATGAAAGTCATTAATCTGTATTCTATACTTTCTTTCCTAAGCTTTTGCTTTACCCAGTTTCTCACACGATCCTCAGATGAAGTTATTTCTAAGGAGAAATAAAATTCACTGTCAAAATTCACAGAAGTGTCTTCAGAGGGTTTAAAAATAGCATTTTACATATTTGCACTGCTTCTTCCACCCTTAAAGCAATAGGACAGCCTCATAAGGTTGTTACCCTTTATAGGCATCTTCTAAATGTAAAAATAGCAGTATGTTGTTCCTTAAAAACAAACCAAATATTCTCCTGCCACCGAAATACTTGACTAATTCTAAAAATTTCAGTGAAGAGTTCACTTACCCTTTGAAAATTTTGTCTTTTTAAGTCATTTCACAAATTCCATCTTGTATGTTGTTGGAAGCAGAGAAAAACAAAACAAGACAAAATTAGATGTGACCAACTTCTTTTAAAAGTCACTCTTCTCTCATTAAACGATAAGCTTTTTTTTTTAATTCTTACTTTACATCTTGGAATGAATATTAAGTATTGGTTCCAAGGCAGACAAGTGGCAAAAACTAGGCTTGTGACTTGTCTAGGATCACACAACTAGGAAGTATCTGAGGTCAAATTTGAACTCAAGACCTCTCATCTCTAGGCCAGGCTCTCAATCCATTGAGCCACCTACCTACCACAATAAGGGTTAAAATTTTTTAAATGGTAGTGTTTTTAAGATGGCAAAGTGATAAGCTTCTATGTCTTTTTTATCATTATATCTGCCAGTAATCTAATTTGGTCTAATAAAGGTACTGGAGACAAGGAAAACTTATTTTATATTTTAACACTTTTCCTTTTAAAGAATATGAGTCTAACAATATTGCACTGGTGAATTTTGTCTAGGAGAATTTCCTGAAAATAAATTATGTGATCATACTTCACACCCTAGCATTTAAGAGCTTTCATAATTTGGCCTTAACCAACCTTTCCAACCTTGACGCTAATATTCATTTGTTCATTCAACAAATATGTATTAACACTGTTATATGCAAGGCTCTACTGTAGATTGCCACTTGGATATGTTACTAATACTTTAAAGTCAAAATCATGAAAACAGAATTCTTATTACCTCCCCTAAACCTACCACTCCTCTTCAGTTCTCCATTTTACCCAATAGTATTACCATTATTGCAGTCATCTTATACTTTCCTGTCTCTCACTATCTTCAGTCATGGTGAATCTTTTAGAGACCAAGTGCCCAGGTCCCACCCTCACACCACATGTGAGCCTCCCCCTTACCCCAGACAGTGTAAAAATTAAAATTTAGGAATATGGGGAGACTGAGGCAGGTAGAAATTAGTTTCTCTCTGCAAGGAGTATTATATTTTTTAGAGGTTTATTAAGGATTAAGGATTAAAGAATGTACAAGTAAGAAACATGTGCCTAGGCCAGAGGCCTAGACAAAATAACCTCACATCATGGAAGAGATGCCTCTGCTCCAAAACGGAAGTCCAAAAGAGGACCCAAAAACCTTTGCCACCAGCTTAAATCCTTCCTCGATCTTGGCCCACCTCAGAATTCCCGTGAGATTACAAAGCATTTTGGGGAAGTGGAGCAAAGGCTTGTGGGGATTGTAGTCCTGTATTCGAGTCTATTTTTTACATTTCCCCATTTGATCGTTGTTGGGGAGCAAAGTTTCCCCAAAAAGGATCATGAGAACATAATCAACTTAAACATTACAATAATTTGAGGATAAGAGAAAGAAAAAAAATTAATCCAGTAATTGCTGAAACGCATTGACAAAAAGCCAGTTAGGGGGCAGTCCCCTTTGGCATAAAAGTATACATACAAATAAATGTTCAATCAACCACACCCAAAGTTCAATTTTGTGCAACTTGTGGTCTGGAGGCATCTTCATGGTGGCTTCTCCAACAGTTCAGTTCTGGATTCAGAGAGGTAGCATCTTCTTTACCTAAAATTCTTCTCAAAAGGAATTTAAACTTTGCAATTTAAATAATAATTTTTTTTTTTACATTCCCCCCGTTAAGAGGGTGATTGAAAAACCGGGATCACTTAGGGATGCATGGCTGAGGTATATGAATCAATTGGCAAGAGATATTAAAAAGAATCAGAAAAATTCAAAAGAAAAGAAAAAATTTCTGGATGAAAATATAGACTATCAAAGTCTTATGTGTAAAATTTCCAAGTAAAAAGAAAAATAAATCTATAACAGGTCCTTGAATCAGGGCCCAATCAAAATGATCTAAGCAATGATGCATTTACCTAGTCAATAGCCAGGACTACAGAAAGGTACCACAGTATGAGAGGCAGAAAAGAAAGGGACCAGATCATAGAAGCCAAGTAGGAGCCAAGTTTGGGGATACTCGTCTGTGAGTATCTTCAGAGTGAGTGTGGACACAAGGAAAGCCTATGTCTAGCAATGATAAACACAGTAACCTCGAGTCTTCACACTAGGTTCAAGACCTTTGTATTGGCCTAGAAGTGCATCAATCCATCCTGGATTGGCCTTTCTTTGGCTCTGTGCAATGGCTCTTGTGTGTATATCTTGTCCTGGAATCAGACAGAATCATTAAGCAAAGTCCCATAACTTTTAAATAATTAGTGGCATCATTTTTATAGTCACAAGCCTTTTGGGGCATGCATTAGCAAATGTATCTTAAACTTAAAAATCAAAAGGTTAAAGAAATCTTAATGCTGGTGACATGTGCTTCAAATATAAAATAGGAGAGAAAAATAAAAAAAAACACTGAAATAGTATATTGCACATGCAAGAAAAATATAATAATAAAAGAGCTTTAAGAAATTCAAAAATATAGCTTATAATCATTGACACTCTGTGTCAGGTAAGAAAATATAAAATACAAGGCTTTCTCACCAAAAATGAGATCCATTTCCTCTTAATATCTGGCCATGATCACTGTATGAGGCAAATGAATTGAACAGTAGTACAATTATGTAGGTTTCAAAATCCCCAAAATTCTCAATAGCCCCATTAATTACAATAGCAAACAAACACACTTTCACATTTCACATAAGTTGCTGTATGGCATTTTTAAAACCTATGAATTGATTGACATTTGTCACAATTTTTACAAACATAGCAATCTTTCAACCTTGGTATTTAAACATATATTTTTCAGCAAAGTAAAACTCATCTTGGGTTAAGAACATAATCAAGAAATCTATATATCATTCTGGTGCAAGTAAAGTAGTGAGCTGAAGAGTATAAATAAAGGGGTGCTCCTTGTTTTGGAGGCTTTTAGGGATACAAATGCCCTGAGATTAACTGCCCAACTTCCATTCACATATTTAGAAATGTGGGAAGGTTGGGGGTTATAAAATGTATTTCACTTCAGCTACTATTGGCCTTACCTCGCGGTAGGGGTAGGCAAAAATAACCAGAGATTGTTAAAAAAAATTACAAAAATCATATTTAAAAAACCCTTGAAATCATTTGAGGTATTTAGCACATTAAATTTTTCCAAGGTTGTTATACAATTATAACCAGTCCTGAAGTCCATCTATGTGATAATTTACAAAGTCAAAATAGAAAGGCTGTTTTTTTTTTTTCATATGGGCTTAATTACAATAATATTTGTTCAGCACAGTTATAGGTGGGAAAAAACAGAATTTCAAAACTCAGTACATTCAAAATAAATTCAATCAACCTTCAGTGTAAGAGAATATTGAATCCAGTAATATATGAACTTAAAATCACAAAGTTAAACCATAACAAAAAATGCAATAGAATACAGAGATTTTTATAAACCATTGGAGTCTGAAATGCCTTAGAATATAGCCTTTAGTCTCTTCAAAGTTCCTTGGGGGTTTATCCATTTAAATGTGTTTATTGTCAGAAGGCAGAGTGGTAAGGACTAAGCAATGGGGTCTAAACGGTCTGCTCAGGGCCCCATAGCTGGGAAGTATCTGAGGCCAGATTTTAACCCAGGACCACATGTCCTCAGGTCTGGCTCCCAGTTCGTTGAGCCACCCATTTGCCCCTTCAAAGTTAAAGTTGAATCTTTGGGCTGAATCTGCTCCCTGACAGGCAGGTAAAATCAATGAAATTACCAGAAGAGTCAAAAGGTATCCTTTTGAACAGCCCATTGCTTTTTAAGTTTCTGTTTGAAAAAATCTGTTTCTTCTCCTCTCCCTTTTCTCTCTCCCCTGCTCTGATACCTCCTCTTGCCCCAGTCCACGTGGAGTCCAGGCCACCCACGTGGAGCCAATACCCCATTTTGTTACCAGCTGATAGAAATGAGTCCTGAGCAATCTGCTCCAAGGTACTGGGTTTGTTGGGCAGGCAGGTCACTAGGTGATTACAATCTTGGTTGAATCAGGTGGGCCAAGTGAGCGAGAGAAAGACTGCGGGGTGGGCAGGGCCGGGAGCCGGAGTGCAGACAAACAGGGCCGGGAGCTCGGGCACCAGGTGAGAGGCCAGGAGCAGAAGCAGGAGAAGCAGGCAGGCAGAACTTAGCAGCCAGGGGCCAGGTGGGCGGCAGGTCTGGAATGGGGACTGCAGCTTTGCGAGGATAAAAAAAAAAAAACCTTGGCCAGAGAGATGTGGCTCAAAAAATTTTTTTTTCTAGGTACTAGCTATTAAAGATTAACTAAAGATCAGAAAAGAAATCAGAAGATTGAGAGTTTTTTTTTTCCAATTAGGTCACCAAACTGTAAAGATTAAAATTTAGGAATATGGGGAGACTGAGGCACGTAGAAATTAGTTTCTCTCTGCAAGGAGTATTATATTTTTTTAGAGATTTATTAAAGGTTAAAGATTAAAGAAAATACAGAATAAGAAAAAACACGTGCCTAGGCCAGAGGCCTAGGCCAGATAACCTCACATAACGGAAGAGAAGCATCTGCTCCAAAACGGAAGTCCAAAAGAAGACCCAAAAACCTTTGCCACCAGCTTAAATCCTTCCTCGATCTCAGCCCACTTCAGAATTCCCGTGAGATTACAAAGCATTTTGGGGAAGTGGAGCAAAGGCTTGTGGGGATTGTAGTCCTGTATTCGAGTCTATTTTTTACATTAGGGGAGGGAGGAAGTGGTCCTACTGGGCTGCTGGGCAGAGGGGTAGGTGATGGGAGAGATGTCCTCGGGCGTGGTAGAGAGGAGGAGGAGAGCATCTCTTCTGGCATGTGTCATAGGTTTGCCAACTTGGATCTATATCCAATAAGTTGCAAAGTCCCATGTTTCTACCTGTCATAATCCTTAAAAATGCTCTGCCCACTTCTACTCCCACTGCTTTGACCTTAGATCACATTCTCATTAATCTTTACTTAAACTATTGTGATAGCCCCTGAATAATCTTCCTGCCTCCAATTTTTCCGTGTTTGAATCCATCCATGCCACTGCTCAAGTATATCACTAGAGGACCCTCTCATCTATGGTTAGAAACCTGCTCAAAAGTCTTTAACGGCTAATCCTTTTCTAGAAGTCACTTTCCAATAACTCTTTTTCTTCCAAATACAACACTAGCCTGCAACAAGAATACAAGTAAAATTAGGCACAGCAAATAAAGAAGTTGACCATTTTTGAAAATGTATGCCTTATTCTGCATTCATTCTCTGTTAGTCCATAACCTCTCTGAAAAAGATAGAACCAACCAACCTTTAAAACTGATTTAATACTATATGATCTAGCTAGCCTAGCAGGTAGAATGCTAGACTTTCAATCAGAAAGACAAAAGTTCAAATCTTACATCAGGTATTTAGTTATTGGGCATGTCATCTAATTTCTCTATGCCTCAGTTGCCTCATTTGTAAAGTGGAAATAATAATAGCACATACATCATAAGGTTGTTATGGAAATCACAAGAAGCAATCTATTCAAATTCCTTTGCAAGTCTTAGAGCTCTAGGTGAATATTAACTATTATCATACCCCTTCATATACTCCATATTCTAGCCATATTGGACTACATAGTCTCATTCTTGTGTTCCTCACTTTTGTCTGTGTCTATACATATCCTATGCTCTGTTCCTCAAATGGGCGTTTCCATGTCTCACCCATCTCTCCCTTGGTCAACTCTGCTAAAAATTCTTCTCTTCTTCTAAAATTTGATTTGGGTGATGTGACCCAGTGGATAGGGACCCAGAGTCAGGAAAACTCATTTTCCTGAATTCAGATCTGGCCTCAGACACTAGTTCTGTGACTTCACTGGGCAGGTCACTTAATCTTATTTGCTTCAGTTTCCTCATCTATAAAATGAGCTGGAGAAGAAAATGGCAAACTATTCCATTGTCTTTCTCAAGAAAACCCAAAAATGGAGCCATGAGGAGTCAAATAGACCAGAATGTTCTCTCATTCATGAAGATACAAATTTGTCACATACTTAGTGAATCCTCTCCTTCACATGTATTTTTCAAATTTATACAATTGCTTAGTTTTTATACATTTTTTCTTAAAATGTCGGAGTTAAGAACTATAGGTAAATATATGGTTTTTTGTTTCTTTTGTCTTAGAATTGATACAAAGCATAAGTTATGAGGCAGAAGAGCAGTAAGGACTAGGCAATTGGGGTTAAATGACTTGCCCAGGATCACACAACTGGGAAGTATCTAAGCCAATTTGAACCCAAGACCTCCCATCTCTAGACCTGGCTCTCTATCTACCTAGCTGCCCCATTAATGTACTTTTCTATTGTCAGGGCATAGCACAAAGTTTCTTAATTTGAGGTCCAGTGTTTCAAAGGGTCCCCAGTTTGGCTGGAGGAAAAATATCATACCTTTCTTTTCATTAACCTCTAACTGAAGTTTTGCATTTATTTCAATTATGAATTCAGACAACAGATTATTGTTCTGAAGAGGGATTGACAGGCTTCACCAGATTGCCAAAGGGAGTCTGATGAAACACACAAATTAGGCTAAGAATTCTATCCTAGTAGAATGTCCTAAACATAGTAGGTATTTCTCTCGACACAACACAGAACCTGTGATTTTTATCAGCCTGGGAAGGAGTGTGCTGGATCCAGCTTTACCTAGCTCCTGAAAACTGATTATGTGAGCATTTACACCTTAAAAATTAGCAAACACTACAAATCAAGGTTTGGTTTATTATCTAGTCAATCGTCTAGACTGAAGACAATGATGGAGAAAATATTCAACATGCAGATTAAAATCAAAAGGGTGTTGGGTATCCATCTTTTGTTTTTTCTGGAGAATTGGTTGTTAAACATTTACCAGCACTTCTATGAACCTAGGGATGCCCCACCTATACTAATCAACTAACACTTTGTACCTTGTGCTCTTAAAGGGTTGTTTGGCGCCCAAAGATGTTATGGGACTTGCTCAGGATAACACAACCTATATATATCCGAGATCTTAAATCGATGTCTTTCTCACTTTGAGTCTGGCTTTCTATCCCCAATGATATGCTAAGCTGCCGCTCGGGTACTTAAAAAGAGATTGAACTGAATTCAGCAAACTTGGAAAAAATCCGATTTTAAAGGCAAAGTTGTCTCTGTTGAATATTTTGATTCCGTTGGGTTATTGCATCAGTATCTTTCTGGGGAGACACTGCTACAACGCTGTGAGAGAACAACATGAACCCAATGTTCCAGAAGGATTACTTAAGAAGCTATCTGCTTTTGAAAACATTTTAAATTGAGCAGTGCAAATGGCAAAGCTCTCACACGTCTACCTCTTGTATTTGCCTCTAGGTTGCCCGGAGGACAGAGAACCAAAGAAGAAATCAATGATTAGAAGAAAGGCTCCAGTTCTGTCCATATTACTAGCTAATAGATTACCATCAGTCACCTTAATCATTTAGCTTCATTGACCAAATTCTTCATTCAGTCTTGATCTTAGGAAAAGCATGTTAGTTTTAAATTCACACTCAATTGGGACTTGAAGGAATCCTCTAGCTCATGTAGTCCAAGCTCCATTTTACAGAAGCTTAGGCTGCAGAAAAATGAAGTGACTTGCAAGAGATGGAACCAGTAGAGAGTGACAGCTGGAGGCCTTGAGAACCAAATTTTCTGACTCAAATTTTAGTATTCTTCTCACTACACCCAGATTGGCTGTCTTCTCAGGGGGGTTAACTTTCACATGGAGAGCCTCTGCTCTACTTAGCAGTCCACTTTGGAACAGTCCTTTCAGGTTATCTAGCTCAACCTCTTCATTTTATAGAGGAGGGAGTGGAGGCACAGAGAAATTAAATGACTTGCCCCAGGTCATGCAGGTGTTTGAAAATTAGCAGAGTCAAAATCTGAACCCAAGTCCACTGATTCCAAGGAACCAGAAATCAACTAAAGGTGAACAGAGGATGAAGGAAAGGACTAAAGCCTAGGCCTTTTGAAAAATGTGATTTCAAGACCTACTCTTTTCCACTAAACTTTTTTTTCAAGTCTACTAGAAAGAGGAAAAAATAACCCCCCATTCATGACAAATCTGAAAATGTGCTAAGATTGACTTTTATGATCATATTTCTAGAGCACTGGGCTTGAAGTCAAGAAGACACGAGTTCAAATATTGGTTCTAACCTTAGCCATGAGACCTTGGGCAAGTTATTTAATCACAAGGTGATATAGACAACTTCCTAGCACCCCATACCAGATGTTAGAGGTGTTGACTTGGAAAAAACACAGAACTATTAAATAGTCAAAAAATTACTCTTTAATCAAAGAAAAGAGGTTCAGTGTGATAGTAGCCTCCACACAGAGTCTGAGAATTGAACTCTAGATGCTCTGAACACTGACCCCTGGGAGAACCAACAATGTTAGATTGACAACTCCAAGGAACAAAAGAATTTGGAGAACCTATATACCATTTGGGGGAAATCCAGGGGCAGGGAAAGATGATTGACATCACTATAGCAACAAAGAAAATGGGAGTGTTCAAACTATACTGACAGGATACAATCAAGCTTGGGAAAGGAATCATAACTAGAGGCTGGGGTCTAAGGGAAGGGGCTGCTTACAATGGATACTAAAGGGATGGTCCCTGCCCTGGTGTGGGTCTTTTTGGGAAAGGGTCTCTGATATAATAGGGTCCATTATTCAGTCTGAAACTGCTAGCCTGAGATTCCCTTCAGGGTGGATTCTCACAGGAACTGGGAACAAACTTTGGGGTCTCCAACTTACAAGCTAGTCCTAAAATTTGGGGTTCATCATATCTTACAAGTTTGGGGTTTCTAGATTCCATATTGACAAGGAGTTGAGATGTCCCCTAATGGAGAAAATTTTCTACAATGACAAAATTTTAGCTCTTGCATGTGTTCTCTTTTACAAATGAAATGCCTAAGATTCAGAGCACTTACCTAGAATCACGGAGTTAATAAATGTTAGAAAGACCAAGGAATAAAAGAGGGAAATGCTGCTTATGGAGTTGGGGGACTGAGCTTGAAGTCCAAACTATGACTTTTATTACAGGTATGACCACTATCAGTACTTTAGCATCCTGGGACTCAGTTTCCTTTATTTATAAAACATGGGATTTAGATTAAGGGGTTTCTGAGGTCCCTTCTAGTTCTAAGTTAATCTGTACCAGAACTCAAATGTTTCTGGTTCTAAATCCAATATTCCTCTTATTTCTAGAGTTATTAACTTTTTTTTTTTGCACCACAGATCCTCCTAGCAGTATGGTAAAGGCTAACATTGCTGTGGTTTGTTACCTACATTAATAATTGAGGGAAATGTTAAATTTCAGTTACAGCTAATAAAAATAAAGATGCATTTTTCTCACTCAATTCTATATAATCTATGGACACCAAGTTGAATTAAACACACTGACTATGGAGAAATTGGTCAAGATGTCTCTTTTGTATTCAGACTGAAGCATTATGGGTGCCTGAAATCCCATCTTCCTCCAAACAAATTATATAAAAAAATTACACACACACACACACACACACACACACACATACACACATATATAATTGTTTTTACTTGTTTGTTTCAGAGGAATGAAAGCACTAATCTTCACTCCAAGTTGTGAAAACGTTCCTCACACCCTGCCAAGGAGGGCTGTGTTGCCAAGCAGACTTAGTGGTAATTAAAAAGCTATGGCACCCAGCTGAAAGATCTCTGGACTGCTGTCTCAAGATGGCCTCGGAATTTCACAAATTGAGAGGTACCACAGCTGCATCAATGAGGCAGGTGACTGCAGTACTCCAGTGATCCACTTACCCCTCTTTTCAGCCCATGGAGTGAATGCAGCCTAGTTGCAGCTGCAAATCTTAAGGAACCATTGCCAGCCCCTACTTTTCACAAAATCATGGTATGTTGCAGTATTGACTCCAAGATGGAAGGTAAGGGCTTAAAAAAAAAATCATGGTATGTTGCAGCTGGTGTCCATCCCCCTCATTTTACAGAGGCAGACACTTAGTTTCAGGGAAGTCCGGGCACTGTGATTGCCTGATAAAAACAATCAGAACAAATCTAATAGATAAACTCCATCAAAAAGAAGGGACAACCAATAATGATAAAAAAAATCTGAACATAATAACATTGCTCTATAAAAATTGAAGAACATTTTTAATGATTATCACCACACTGAATACCCATAATCCCCCAACTCTGAGGAATAAAATACTTTTAAAAGAGAAAGACCTCACAGATCAAAATGAAACCATATGGGAACAAGATGAGGTTCATATTGTTCCTCTGTCCAATCTGCTCCTGGACTTTTACCCACTATGCTCTCAATGAGTTTACAGAAGATAAGTTTAGGAATCCTGATACTTTTATTCTATTTTTAAAAAGTGATCATTTATACACCTGTACAATAGTCCTAGGAAGATTAAACTCTTCTCTTCCTTTAAGATACAACTTAAGCACAAGCAACAGCCTACCTGCCTCATTTCATCTCAGGGAATCTTTTCTGACTCTCCCTTCTCCACTCTTATCTACTTAACCTCCCTGGCTTCCTTTAACTCTCAACTAAAATCTCTTCTTTTACTGGAAACCTTTGACATGCCTTCTTAATTCTAATGCCTTCTCTCTGTTAATAATTTCTTATTTATCCTGTATAGACTTTGAGTGGTATATGACATGGGCACTGTACCCCAGAAACCCAGGGGAACTATTACCAGGGAAACTCCCTTGCATTTGCATCCTTGTGACTCTTAACCTAGAAACAGCCAAAGACCCCCCTAGGGTCCTGAGATGTTTACCCTCTTTTGTCCCCCGGATTTAAGATGGACAAAGAGATGAACCTTTGTGCCTCCAGGCAGGCCCCAGTCAGAACACCTCACTCCACCAAATGCCTGAGGGACTAACACTCTATTGGTCATGTCCACACCAGGACATAGCATCTAAAGAGTATATAAACCCCCAGAACTGATGTTGTCTGGGGGACAGCCTCTCCATTCATGCTGTCCCCATGGAGGAACAGCCTTTCCTTTCATGCTGTCCTCTTAAGGAACTGCTCCCCATCTTGCAGTCCCACCTTGCTATCCTCCTGGCCGTTCTCAACATTACTTTCTAAATTAATAAATTTATATTTTTGTTTTTAAACTAAGTTTTGGAGTCTTGCATTCTTGCAAAAGCTACCCTTCCTGAACCCTAAGGGTATCCTTCCAGAGCCTATAACAGTATATTTATTGTCTCTCCCATAAGTTTGTAAGTTTGAAGGCAGGGGCTGTCTTGCCTTTTCTTTTTTAGCCCTGGTGCCTGGAACAGAGTACTTTATAAAGGTTTATGGTCTGATTCCTTGATAAGGAAGCTTTTCCTAATCCCCACAACTACTAGGGGCCTCCTTCCCACACTATGTTCTATTTAACTTCTTTATATTTGCATTTATTAACTTTTTATGTATGCTGTGTATCTTTCTATTCACTTGTCTGCCCCATTAGAATGTAAGCTCATTTTAAATAGGTATTGTTTTATTCTTTGTACTTGCTTACCTAATGGCTGGCCTAGTGCCTGATATATAGTAGGACTTAATACTTATTGATTAAATATGGGCATTTAGTGGCTCAGTGGATTGAATCTGACCTCAAATTCTTCCTAGCTGTGTGATTCTGGACAAGTCACTTAACCCCCATTGCCTAGCCCTTACCGCTCTTCTGCCTTGGGATCAATGCACAGTGTTGATTCTAAGATAGAAAGTGTCAACATGGAATCTAGGAACCCCAAACTTGTGGCCTAGTGGGATCTGATGAGCCCCAAGTTTCAGGACTAGCTTGTACGTTGGAGACCCCAAAAGTTTGTAACTTGTTCCCTGTTCCCATGGGAATCCACCCGGAAGGGAATCCCAGGCTAGCAGTTTCAGACTGAGTGGGGGACCCTCAGGTGAATGACAATCCTACTTGGGTGGGACTAAGCATATGCTAAGGACCCTCTTTGTTTCAGGTAGTTTCCCCTATTGTATCAGAGACCCTTTCCCTGGAAGACCCACACCTGGGCAGGAACCATCCTTTAGTATCCATAGTAAGCAGCCCCTACTCTTACATCCTAGCCTCTAGCTATGACTCCTTTCCCAAGCTTGATTGTATCCTCATTGTAGTTGGAACACTCCCATTTTCTTTGTTGCTATAGTGATGTCCATCATCTTTTCCTGCTCCTGGTTTTCCCCCAAATGGTACATAGGTTCCCCAAATTCTTTTGTTCCTGGGAGTTGTCATTGTCGACATGGAAATCTAGAGACCCCCAGTTTATTTAGTTTGAGTGTAGAAACCCCAGGTTTTGACCTTGTCACAGGAGAGGTTTCCCCCTGAGGGAAGGTCCCTCTTCACCAGACAATAGACATCCACTTCAGGTGGGAGACAGATACTATTCGAAGTCAAGTAGCTCTTTTGTTTCCAGAAGCCTCCCCCAGTATATCACACCCTCCTTACCCAGGACTGAGTTGGGGACCTTTAGATTGCGAGACTGATGCACTACCTACTGTGCCAAAGCTGAAGTGGATGTCTATTGTCTGGTGAAGAGGGACCTTCCCTCAGGGGGAACCTCTCTTGTGACAAGGTCAAAACCTGGGGTTTCTACACTCAAACTAAATAAACTGGGGATCTCTAGATTTCCATGTTGACAGCATCTAGGGAGGTGGCCCTCCCAGGGATAATATCCCCAGAGTCCAGGGTTTATACCCTGAAAAAGTTGTGGCACCAGACTGAGTAAAGAATCAAATACTGGACTTATCCCTGTCCTGATTAAAGATCTGGGTTTTCTGACTATTTAATAGTTCTGTGTTATTTCTAAGTTAACAAAGGTCAGGGTTTATTTTTTTAAAAATAACTTATTGATTGATAACATCATAGTGACATGTCCTACGAATATTTCTATCTGAATTCCATCAAATATGAGGAAAAGTATGTAATATTAACCCATATTTATATAGTGTCAACATGGAATCTAAGAGAACCCCACATTTTAGGGTTAGTTTTTAAGGGGGAGACCCCAAGTTTGTCCCAATTCCCATGAGAGTTCGCCCCAGGGAAGTTTCAGACTTGGCTAGTCTCTGACTGAAAAATAGACCTTAAAGTAAATGATAATACTGGTTTAGGTGGGGCTGGCAGGCCTAAACAAATGCTAAATATCCTTTTGTCCTGGTAGCTTCTCCCCTTTCCCTAGAAGACCTACACCACAGCAGGGACCATCCTTTTAGTATTCATTGTAAGTAGTCCATTCCCTTACACCCTAGCCTCTGGCTATGGTTTCTTTCCCTAGCCTATCAGCGTAGTTGGAGCACTCCCATTTCCTCGTAGCCCTGGTAAAGTCAATCAATCATATTTCCCTGTCTTTAGGTCCCCCAAATGATAAATAAATCCCCCAATTTCTTTTGTCCTTCAGGGTTGTCATCTAGTGTGGTGTCACTCCCAGTGGTCAGTGGCCACAGCAATCAGGGTGTCAATGTGGAAATCTAGAGAACCCCAGTTTATTTAGTTGGGGAGGTAGAAATCCCAGGTTTTGACCTTGTCACAGGAGAGTTTCCCCCTGAGGGCACTTCCGGTGGGAGGTCAAGTAGCTCTTTTGTCTCCAGAAGCCTTTCCCAGTATGTCATACCCTCCTTCTGATGATCTAACTCGGGACCTTCGGACCTTCAACTTGCGAGACTGAGGAGCTACCTACTGCACCAAAGCTGAAGTGGTTGTCTATTGTCTGGTGAAGTCCCTCAGAGGGAAAACTCCTGTGAGAAGGTCAAAACCTGGGGTTTCTACCTCCCAACTAAATAAACTGGGGGTCTCTAGATTTCCACGTTGACAAGGGTCACAGGACTGTGTGGAGGCCTGAGAGGAACTGCCAAACCCATTTTTGGTTTTTCTAACTATTTAATAGTTCTGTGTATTTCCCAGTTTAACAATAGTGAGTATAGTTTGGATGGTCTCCAGAAGCCTCTCCCAGTATATCACACCCTCCTGAGGATAGAACTCGGGACCTTCAGTTTGTGAGACTGGGCTTGGGTTTATCCCCCATTTGAAGTGGATTGTGGATTCTCACAGGAACAGGCTGAAACCTGAGGCTTTCACCTCAGAGCTAAATAAAAAACTGGGGAATCACTAAATCTTTCTAGGCTACAAGTTTGGGGACTTCTAGATTCCATGTTGACAAACTTTAAACAAATCCCTTTAGCCTTCTGGGTCACTTCTCATCTGTGAGAGGAGGATAGATGAGATGATTTCTAAAATCAATTCCATACTATTGTGCTATTAGAAATGATAAAATGGTTGATTTCTATAAGAACTGGAAAGACCTTGTCAACATGGAAATCTAGAAATCCCCAATGGGTCTACCTCCCACCTGAAGTGGATGTCCATTGTCTGGTGAAGTGGGACCTTCCCTCAGGGGGAAACCTACCCCCTGACAAGGTCAAAACCTGGGGTTTCTACCTCCCTACTAAATAAACTGGAGATTTCTCGATTTCCATGTTGACAACCTCCAAGAACAGATGCAGAGTGAAATAAGTAGAACCAGAAGATTATACACAGTAACTGAAACATTGTAGGACCATCAAATGTAATAGACTTTGTTACTAAAATCAATACACAATGATCTAGGACAATTTTGTGGGATTTATAAAAGAATGTTATCCACATCCAGAGAAAGAAGAGTTGGAGTAGAAATGCAGTAGAAAACATGATTTATCACTTTTTTATTTGGGTATAAGATTTGGGGTTTAAAAGATTATTATAAAAGTGAGCAATATGGAAATAAATTTTGAGTGATAATGCATGTAACAACCCAGTGGAATTTTGTCAACTATGGGAGAGGGAAGAGAAGAGGGAATGGAGATCACATGAATCATACAACCTTAGAAAACTTATGTTTAGATTTGTTACTGGAATAAAATAAAGAAAAAAATAAAATTAATTCCAACTTTAAATTCATGATAATGTGGTCCTTTAAAAATAGTTTTTATTTTGTTTTTTATCTCTAACACCACCATATGAGATATGAGTCTGTATCAAGTTTTCTTCTTTATCAAGGTGAAATACTATCAAATTGTCAAGAGAATGTTGATGACTTTATTCAGCTGGCTTCTTCTCAGGAAAAGATGGCTGAGCTCTTGGTAGGTTGCATAGGGTCAGCAAAACTATAACTTTCCTCTTGTGTCAGTAACTTGTCAAAAAAGCAGATTAATAATGAGAACTATGCAGAATTAAATAGAAAGCTAGGGCAGGTAGAGATGTCCAAGGAGCAGTCTCCACAAAATGCTTTGAACTAGAGGATCACAGAAATTATAGCTCTTGGCAAACAGGTTGCTACACAAACAGCTGGGCATTCAGCCCAACACTGGGCAGTTGGGCCAGTTGAATTGAATCCATAAATTCACCACTCTTTTTCCTGAGGAAGAAATTCCAAATATTCATTGAGGAGGAAAATAAACAGTTGGGATTATGGTTTTACCGGCTGATTTCTTTCAAGGAGTCTTTCTCTTATTTAGTAGATTTTCTGGCATTCAACACAGGAGGGAGAGGAGAGAAGGGTGAGTGTGTGTGCATGTGTGTGTACATGCGTATGTGTGTATGTTGTATGGATGTATGTGTACGTGTGTATGTTGTATGGATGTGCATCCATGCCTGCTCCAGATCTCAAACTTCAAAAGGAAATCTTTTAGGGAAAACAAAGAACAGTTGTCTATTCTCAGAATGCTGTTTCAGGAGATCCTTGAATGTTTTTTACCTCTTGACACGATAAATATCTTGTTTCTAATGATTAAGACATATCACCAGGTTGGTGTCTCTTTTGTAAACTCTCTTTCTCATATCTTAGTTATATGTGAATAAATGTGTTGTGCATATTTTTAAAAAATATATGGCCCAAAAAGAGAAGATGGGCTGGTAATCTAGAAAGAGTGAGAAGTAACTGATGGAGGAAACTTTTTCCTTTAAAATTTTTTATTTCATTTTTCAATTGATAAAAATTTTTTCTTTAACTCTCTACCTCCTCCCACACCCATTTTTAAAAAAGCAAAAATAAAACTATTAGATTAAATATGTATAGTTAAGCAAAGCAAATTCCCACCTTGGCTATGTCCAAAAATATGTGTCTCACCCTGCATCCTAAATGATGAAGGTAATCTGTCCAGGTATTTCTACAAATCTACCCACCAGTGAGTGTCCATCTAACATGTTTGGATCCTTGCTTTAATTTTTTTTTGACATTTTATACATAACCTTGGAATATGTGAATTCTCCATCAATTATCCCTCACTCTTTCTTTTTGTCTGATCCATTTTTCCCCAATCATACACTTATCTGATAAGCTTTATTCCATTCTGCTTATTATAGTTCTATGTTTAGAATGTGTTGCATCATGCTCTCCCATTCACCTCCCCATTGCCCTTCAGGCTATACTTAAATTTAATGCTTTGGCAGCTATAGTATTCCATGGCTCCCAGTCAAACAACATCTCTTAAGAATTTTTATTGTTGACAAGATAGCCCTTTGAGATGCTTAGAACTGTGCAGTTTCCACTTTTCCTCCTCTTGTTCAAGTCACCTCCAGCTCATTGTTCATTTGTATCATGTGACCAAAACTCAGAAACTAGCCCTATGAATGGTCTATTTAACTACATGTCATAGATTAGAAAATAGGTGTTCTTCGTCTCTTGTGGGCATAATTGGATTAAGTTCTTTTTGGTGTTATAGACATCATTTAGGATTCTCTCAATGTTAAGAGAAGATGCCTTAGCAAAATATATATATACAGATAAAGATTTTACCTGTATATTTATATATATTCATATAGCAATAATTAATCTGAATTTTTGGAAAGAAGGGCCAGGGAATCAAGCTGGAGAAGGCAAGACCAGCAAAGAATTTTTTATAATGTTATATGTTTTTAAATTAATTATCCCTGTGGCTTAACTTTTAGGATGATAGAACTGGCCAAGAAGCTTCTTGGCTGGATAGCTGCTGTAATTGGCTGAATTCAAATCCAATTGCAACTGCTATTAAATAGCAATCTAAAGACATTCCATTGGCATGGGAATGGGAAGAAGCAATACAACCCAATACAACAATAATGTTTGACTAGTGCAGGAGCTATTATCCAAAATGCTCACTAATATCTATGAATAAAAGCAGGCCAAGTCTACACCTTGGTCAAGAGAGTAAAAAATATGGTAAGAATGCCTTTACTTTCTTAGACTTTTCTTAGAATTGCTTATCAATTCTATCTACTTCCATGGCTGCTTTTTACCAACAATAGATCACATTTATATAAGCAGAATAATTTGTGATATACTTTGTAAGTTAGAAACCATGCCCTTGAGGACTTAACATTTTCAATTCCATAACTCATAAGATTTAGAGTTAGAAGGCACTTTTGCAAGTCATTGAATCAACCCCACTCATTTTAGATGAAGAAACTGAGCCTGAGAGAGGTTAAAGAAGAATCCCACAACCAGTAAATGTATGAGGTAGGATTTGAACTCATATCTCCTCACTCCAAGTCTAGAACTCTACCCTACCCCACTTCCAGCCACCTTGCTGCTTAACTCCCTCTCTGAGGCCTTGTTAAACTGACTGATAACAACTCACAAGGCTACTTTGTCTAAATCAATTGCACCATATTGTTATTGTTTTTTTCTGCAAACTAGACAACTTTCTTGCCACTGTATACACTCACATTCATGTTTAACCACACACACACACACACACACACACACACACACACACTTTCTGGTTCTGTAACCATAATTAATCTATATGTTAGTTGCTACTAAAATAATATATTAATCCACTTTCCTGTGATGTCTTGTAAGTTTCCAAATAAAATTATTTTTCCCTTCCCAATACTCCTGTATGTTGTTTAGAATATAAACTCCTTGAAAACTGATTCTTCATTTTTGTAATTGAATACATAGGACTAGTATATATTAAGTGGTTAATGTGTGTTTTTATTCACTTATTCTTTATAATAAACCCCATGAGATAGGTAGTAAACACATCATTTCCATTTCACAGACAAATTCAGTGCTGTTTCTACTATACACAATGTTGTTTAATCATATTTCAGTCAGGTCCAACTTTGTGTGGCCCCATTTGGGGTTTTCTTAGCAGTGATACTGGAATGATTTGCCATTTCCTTCTCCAGCTCATTTGACAGAAAAGGAAAGGAGGCAAACAGGGTTAAGTGACTTATCCAGGGTTACACGACTATTAAGTGTCTAAAGCCATATTTGAACTCCAGACTTCTTGACTGAGAGACTTGACTTGACTGAGAGAGAGCCTGGCACTCTCACTACTGTGCACAATAGCTGCTCTATTATACACTATACAATAATCCTAATTCTGGAATTTCATCCTTTTTAGTCTAGCTTTATTCTTTAGTGCAACATATGATAACTCTAATCCCATGTCCAAGTGACAAGCTTTCAGCTACAATGATTATGACTCCTCTAAATCTTTTCTTCACTAGGGTAATATCTTTCTAATTTCTAATTGGTACATATAGAGGAGTGATGGCCAAGGAGAGGTGTTTCAGTATAGGAGTCACAAAAATGATGAGTGGAAATATAGAAAGTTTGACTGACATACTGTTTCCAGGAATTGTAGTATAAACTTGATCATTGTTGCCAGAGCAAGAGATGGAAAGGAAGGGGAGAAATTATATATGACAAGAATATGACTGTAATACAGTATTAAATCTGGCACTAGTTAGGTACAGTGAGCTCTCACCACTAAAGAAATCACAGCCCCATCAACAATGGACTGGAGAGAGGAGATACTGGAGGCATGATGACTATTTTGAGGGGTATTTCAAAATTCTGGGACAGAATTGACCAAGATCTGAGCTAGGGTTGGTGGCAGGATAAACAGAGAAGGATAGTCAATCACTAGACATTAAGCACATACTTGTGTGCCAGGGACTATGCTAAGTGCTAGAGATAAAAAGATGAAAAACAAGCACAGTCCCTATCCTCAAGGAGATTATAACCAAATAGGAAGAAACAACACATAAAAGAAAGCTGAAAAATGGGTACATGATGGAAGCTTCCAAAGCAGTACATCCCAGTGGGAAACATAGAGATGGCGGACTAGAAGATCTCCCTTAAATGTAGCTCATAGGAGTAGCTCTCCACCCCACTCTTTAATCACAGGATCAGATAGGAAAGACATTGAATGTATTGAATTAACAGCATTTGACAACTAACTGAATGATGACGATGATTAGGTAGAGGTGTAAAGCAGAGAAAGGAATCAAGGATATTCATTACTGTCAATGAAAACAGGTGTCATAGAGTCAAAAAGGAAGAGAGATTCCTCATAAATGGGAAGGTTCTCACATGCTCCTATTTGGTGGTGACATTGTATTGATTGCTTCTGTAATATTTATTGGGGAAGATTATGGGATTGGAAAAAGAGGGGATAAACAAAGGTTTGTATCAGGGAATGGAGGAGTTGAGGGGAGAGAGATGCCCCCTGCCAAGAGGAAGCAGCAGGGATCCGATAAGGACTGTTTGTTGTTGAATGACTGAACTGATGTTCAGCTCCCTCTATGCCCCACAAAAGATAGTCCACTTATCTGACTGCAAATTCAAATAATATAAAGTTTAATAACCAGTTTGGATTGAAGAGGTATCAGGAAAGAGGGGTGAGGGATGTCCCTAAATAAGGTTGGAGTTTTTCCTCAGCTTCAGAGCTGAGGCCAGGCCTCACAGGCTGGTGGAGGGTTTCTCCCACTCCCGTCCTCTGTGCTAGTTTTATCAATTTCAGAATCTTAGTAGTAGACAGAAAGCAACAAGAACGGTTCTAACCTTCATAAGCCTGTGTCTTCGGGCTGAACAGAGTAGAGGTACTCCACTCCAGACTGGACTGAATGAGCTCCTCCCTCCTCCAACACCAGGAAGGAAGTCAAGTTGGCAGGAAGGAAGTGCTAGTCACAAGACAACTGCCACTCCCAGGTTCCCCTTCCCCTACCAACTCTCAGTCCTGTTTTCTTTCCACAATCATCCCCTTTTTTTGCTGTGACCTTCCCAAGGTCATTTATTTATATTATAGTTACCAATTTACTAAATCTGCTCTAAGGGATTCTATGCAGAAAGTTTGGGTAAGGGTAGTTTTAGGGTTTTACAATAAATTCAGTACAATAAATTTTTAAACAAAACCATTCCAAGAAATTTGACTCAGTGCTAATACTACTTACTCTTGCTAAGTTAACGAAAACAAATAGTTTTCCTATTTATACATATATATTAATATTTGCAGAGTATCTAATCTATATATGTTTCCATTAAACACAATTTTAGCATTAGCTTTACAAAAAACAATTAAAAGTTTACTATCTGCAAATGCAGCTTAAGTGTATTCCTATATATAACTAATTGTCTATGCTATGTTTAACTTAATGTACTCCTAATCTATTCCCTACTTATTATAACTATTATCTAAGTCTCTAGTTTAATCTATAACCCAATCTTATGTACAACATATATACATGCTATGCTAAATATTTACAGACTCTATCACTGTTACTAACCTAATTATAATATATACATTATTTATAGAGATTATTTACATATAATACAATAATATACATTGTACCACATCCTGTCAGTCAAATAGAAATATCTATTGATCTTTCTATTTGCCGAAGACCTATGGAATTAACGATATACATATTTATATTTTGCATAAATACAATTTCAGACACTTGCTTATTTAAACAAGGTCTCCCAATATATGTCAGTTTGTGATTTTGTGCTTTATGTCTAATAGTGTTGTGTTGAATTAATACTTATCAAGTTTCTTCAGATTTCCACTTCTCATGTTGACTGATGGATCTCTTCTTTCTTCCAAGTTATGTAGATACATGCTTTCCCTAATATGTGAAATTACTTTTTGTTTTATTATTTCAACACACTCAGTCTTACATATAAGTCTCATTTTTCATCTGTCCCATTCTTATATAAACAAATTTACAAAGTTCAAAGTCTAAGCTGTCCATTTCAGCTTTTTCTCTTTGTTTCTTCTCTCTAGCAGCTTTTCTTGATGCTTTTCCTCTGGGTTGGTTTAAAATCTTTTCCTCTGGGCTGGTTAAAAATCTTTTCCTCTGGGTTGCTTTTCCTCTGGGATGCTTTTCTTCTGGGCTAGAAAGTTGTCTCAAACATTATGTGTCACTATTATTTCTTTGTGGTGGTTTTTTTTTATGTTAATCAGTTTTTGTTTCATTTCTCAGCACTATCTTTTGTCTAATTATCTTCTATGCCTGTTATAGTGATGTTGAATTTTTTGCTTTTACGTGGAAACAGTGAAACCATGAGTCTTTCCCTGCAATTTTTATAGTTGTTGGTTATATAGTTTATAGTTGAAGTAAGCAATACTTCATGTGGTCCAGTCCTTTTTATGTCTGTAGGCAATTTTCTATTGAAATTTTTAAAGTATACCATGTCTTCTGGTTTGATGTTGTGCAAATTGTAATCCAGGGGTACTGTTTGTTGTATCAAGCCCATTCCATGCAACTCTGCTATTCTTGTCTGTAAAGCTTGTATATATTTTGTTAATTGACAGTCTAGTTTGTGAGAAGTTCTATGTCAGAGAAAGGAAGATGTGATAGGATCATTACATTATTTGCTGCTTCTTCTTTTTGTTTTCTATCAGGTATATGATTTTGTTGTACTAATTTAGTGTCTTTATCCACTTCCTCATACTTTTCACAAAGTTCTTGGTGATTCCATCCTAACCCAACAGGTTGTAGAGATAAAAATAATGAACATTTATATAGCATTTTTAAGGTTACAGTACATTCTTTCTTTTTTTTTTAATTTTTTTTTTATTTTTATTTGGTCATTTTCAAACATTATTCATTGGAAACAAAGATCATTTTCGTTTCTTCCCTCCCCCCCTCCCATCACCTCTCCCATACCCCACGCGCGATTCCATTGGGTATCACATGTGGTCTTGATACAAACCCATTTCCATGTTGTTGGTTATTTGCATTAGAGTGTTCATTTAGAGTCTCTCCTCAGTCATATCCCCTCAACCCCTGTATTCAAGCAGTTGCTTTTCATCGGTGTTTTTACTCCCACGGTTTATCCTCTGCTTGTGGGTAGTGTTTTTTAGATCTCTGCAGATTGTTCAGGGACATTGCATTGACACTAATGGAGAAGTCCATCACCTTAGATTGTACCACAATTTATCAGTCTCTGTGTACAATGTTTTCCTGGTTCTGCTCCTTTCGCTCTGCATCACTTCCTGGAGGTTGTTCCAGTCTCCATAGAATTCCTCCACTTTATTATTCCTTTTAGCACAATAGCATTCCATCACCAACATATACCACAATTTGTTCAGCCATTCCCCAATTGAAGGGCATCCCCTCATTTTCCAATTTTTGGCCACCACAAAGAGTGCAGCTATGAATATTCTTGTACAAGACTTTTTCCTTATTATCTCTTTGGGGTGTAAACCTCAAATTTCCTTAGACTTATAAATGTTGGAAATTTCACCATTGGGATATTTCATACTTGGAAAATTTCTTACTGATAGTCTATTGGAATGGGAATCCCATTGGCATGGGAGGTTCCTTCTCTTCCCTTCTTAAGATTACTTTAGGACAGAAACCTTTTGCTGAACAATGGAAAGGACTTTGACCTATGCTTAAGCATAGAACAGGAATTTCTTTGAGTCTTGATTGATTTTAGAATTGATACAATGGAGATACTCCACCCTATTCAGTCCTAATAGGATTGAGTAAGGGCTGCAGCCTAGATCAAAATTTAATTATTCCAATCTCTACCATACTCAAGTTAACAGGATTTAGAAAGGGCTGTAGCAAAGGAGTAAAGATTTAATCATTTGAAAAATATGACCTTCAACAGACATGTGCAAAAGCCAGAAACCTCTGGGCGGTCCTGGGTTAAGCGAGAGCCTCCATTGACAGGGAAATTGATGAAGAGTGATTGGTAGATGTGAGGACTGAGGGGAGGCAACTTGGATGGTGTCCTTAAAGATAGGAGGGTCTGGAGACTGGAGGTGGTTGAGTTTTTTGGTCGGTGTGGTTCCTGGGCTCTGAGGAAGCTTGCTCTGAAGGAAGCTGAAGGTGGGGGCCTCTGAGACTGTTTCTCCATTTTGGACACATGAGTAATAGGGACTGATCTCTTTTCTTTGCTCCAGCTATCTAAGGGCTTGGGCCTTTTGACCCAGCCTAAACAGAAGGGGTATTTAAGCCCTATTCCCTTCTCTCCCCTTTCTCTCTCTCTATATATCTCTAATTCCTTTCTTACTCCTATTGTAATTAAACTCCAAAAAAGGCTGACGGCTGACTTAGAGTTTTTCATTTAGGAATTACATAGCTGATTCCTTGGCGACCTTAAATTAATATATATCAGTCTTTTAAAGTGATTCCCTTGTTACAGGGGTACAAACCCAGAAGTGCTATGGCTGGATCAAAGGGCAGACAGTATTTTATCGCCCTTTGGGCATAGTTCCAAATTGCCCTCCAGAATGGCTGGATCAATTCACAAGTCCACCAGCAATGAATTAGTGTCCCCACTTTGCCACATCCCCTCCAGCATTCATTACTTTCCATAGCTGTCATGTTAGCCAATCTGCTAGGTGTGAGGTGATACCTCAGAGTTGTTTTGATTTGCATCTCTCTGATTATAAGAGATGTAGAACACTTTTTCATGTGCTTATTAATAGTTTTGATTTCTTTGGCTGAGAACTGCCTGTTCACGTTCCTTGCCCATTTATCAATTGGAGAATGGCTTGATTTTTTGTACAATTGATTTAGCTCTTTGTAAATTTGAGTAATTAAACCTTTGTCAGAGGTTTTTATGAAGATTGTTTCCCAATTTCTTGCTACCCCTCTGATTTTAGTTACATTGGTTTTGTTTGTACAAAAACTTTTTAATTTGATGTAGTCAAAATTATTTATTTTACATTTTGTGACTCTTTTTTTAAAAAAATATATTTTATTTGATCATTTCCAAGCATTATTCATTAAAGACATAGATCATTTTCTTTTCCTCCCCTCCATCCCCCATAGCCGACTCGTAAATCCACTGGGCATTACATGTTTTCTTGATTTGAACCCATTGCTATGTTGATAATATTTGCATTAGAGTGTTCATTTAGAGTCTCTCCTCTGTCATGTCCCCTCAACCGCTGTATTCAGGCAGTTGCTTTTCCTCAGTGTTTCCACTCCCATAGTTTATCCTTTGCTTATGAATAGTGTTTTTTTCTCCTAGATCCCTGCAAATTGTTCAGGGACATTACACCGCCACTAATGGAGAAGTCCATTATGTTCGATTATACCACAGTGTATTAGTCTCTGTGTACAATGTTCTCCTGATTCTGCTCCTCTTGCTCTGCATCACTTCCTGGAGGTTGTTCCAGTCTCCATGGAACTTCTCCACTTTATTATTCCTTTTAGCGCAATAGTATTCCATCACCAACATATACCACAATTTGTTCAGCCATTCCCCAATTGATGGGCATCCCCTCATTTTCCAGTTTTTGGCCACCACAAAGAGTGCAGCTATGAATATTTTTGTACAAGTCTTTTTGTCCATTATCTCTTTGGGGTACAGACCCAGCAGTGCTATGGCTGGATCAAAGGGTAGATATTCTTTTGTCGCCCTTTGGGCATAGTTCCAAATTGCCCTCCAGAATGGTTGGATCAATTCACAAGTCCACCAGCAATGAATTAGTGTCCCCACTTTGCCACATCCCCTCCAGCATTCATTACTTTCCATAGCTGTCATGCTAGCCTATCTGCTAGGTGTGAGGTGATACCTCAGAGTTGTTTTGATTTGCATCTCTCTGATTATAAGAGATGTAGAACACTTTTTCATGTGCTTATTAATAGTTTTGATTTCTTTGGCTGAGAACTGCCTGTTCACGTTCCTTGCCCATTTATCAATTGGAGAATGGCTTGATTTTTTGTACAATTGATTTAGCTCTTTGTAAATTTGAGTAATTAAACCTTTGTCAGAGGTTTTTATGAAGATTGTTTCCCAATTTCTTGCTACCCATCTGATTTTAGTTACATTGGTTTTGTTTGTACAAAAACTTTTTAATTTGATGTAGTCAAAATTATTTATTTTACATTTTGTGACTCTTTCTAAGTCTTGCTTGGTTTTAAAATCTTTCCCTTCCCAAAGGTCTGACATGTATACTATTCTGTGCTCATCTAATTTACTTATAGTTTCCTTCTTTATGTTCAAGTCATTAGGGTTTTGGACTCTAATCCACTCTGCTATTTGCTTGTGTTTTATGGGTGAGTTCATTCCATTCACATTCAGAGTTATGATTACTAGCTGTGTATTTCCCAGCATTTTGATTTCTGCTCCTTTTCCTACCTTTTCTTCTTTCACTATTTCCTTCTACACCAATGTTTGCTTTTGAACAGTCCCCCTTGTTTCCACCCTTATTTTACTTCCCTTTCTACCCCCATCCCTATTTATCCCCCCCTTATTTTCCCTATAGTCTTTCTAAAATTAACCCCCCGCTCCCTCCCTCTCTTGTACTGCTTCCCTCCCCACCAGACTGTTTGTTACCCTTCTACTCCCCTATAGGGTGCAAATCTATTCTCTGCCCCCAGTGGATTGGATTGTTTTTCCCTCTTTGAGTTACTTTCAAATAACGTACAAGTTGAGTATTTCCTGTCTTTGACCTCTTTACCCTTCCAGTGTATTGATGTTCTCCCTCCTCCCACCATGACCTTCTTTATGACATATAAATTTACCCCCATTTGTTTCTTTTCCCATTTCTTTTAATATTAACCTATTTTTAAGCTCTAGTTATATATATATATATATATGCATACTTATGCGTATATATTTTTGCATGCATATATCTATATACCTATTTATGTCTTGTCCTTTCATCCTATACAGTTTGTTGCTGTTCCCTCTAAGTATACTTTTTGCTGCCCAGGTAATAACAACAGTTTTTAAGAGTTACCAATGACCTCTTTTCTTATAGGGATACATATCATTTTAACTTATTGAGTCTCTTAAAAAATTGTTTTTTGTTTTTCTTTTTTCCCCTCTTTTTTAATTACCTTTTGATGATTCTCTTGAGTTCTGTGCTTGGACATCAAGTTTTCTGTTCAGGTCTGGTCTTTTCTTTACGAATTCTTGGAATTCTTCTATTTTGTTGAATGACCATGCTTTCCCCTGTAAGAATATAGTCAGTTTTGCTGGGTAGTTGATTCTTGCTTGTAGACCTAGTTCCCTTGCTTTCCGGAATATCGTATTCCATGCCTTTCTTTTTTTTCAGTGTGGATGCAGCCAGATCCTGAGTTATCCTCACTGTGGTTCCTTGGTATCTGAATGACTTCTTCTTGGCAGCTTGTAATATCTTTTCTTTGGTCTGATAGTTCTTGAATTTGGCTATAACATTCCTGGGTGTTGTCAGTTGGGGATTAAGTACAGGAGGTGATCTATGGATTCTATCAATCTCCACTTTTCCCTCTTGTTCAAGGATTTCGGGGCAGTTTTCTTTAATAATTTCCTGTAATATAATGTCCAGGCTTTTTCTTTTGTCATGGTCTTCTGGTAGGTCAATAATTCTTAAATTGTCTCTCCTTGAACGATTTTCTAAATCCTCTGTTTTGTGAATGAGATGCTTCATATTTTCCTCAACGTTTTCATTCTTTTGGTTTTGTTTTATAGAGTCCTGCTGTCTTGTGAAGTCGCTTGATTCTAGTTGTTGCATTCTGGTTCTTAAAGACTAAATTTCATCCTTAGTTTTTTGGTCGTCCTTTTCCTTTTGGTCGGATTTTCTTTGGAGGTCATCTTTCATCTTCTTCACCTCATCTTTCATCTGCTTTGCCTCATCTTTCATCTCTGTTGCCTCATTTTCCAGCTGGTTGATTTTGGCTTTCAAGACACTATTTTCTGTTTCTAGATGACTTATCTTAGTTTTTAAGTTCTTTTCCCAATTGTCTTCAGCCTCTCTTAATTGTGTTTTGAATTGCATTTTGAGTTCTTCCAAAGCCTGTATCCAATTCACTGGGATTTCTGATTTTTCCTTTGCTGATCCCTCCCCCTCTGTTTCATTCGCTCTTTGCTCATTACCTGTGCAAAAGCTGTCTATTGTAATTTCTTTCTTCTTTTTCTGTTGTTTGCTCGAGTTTACCCCTTCTTTGCTCCCCGTATTTGGCTATGCTCTTGCTCCTCTCATTTTGTTTTGGTTTTGGGGCTGTCAGTCTCCCCTCTTGGAGATTTGTCAGATCTCTTGGTACAGTCTCTAGGGGAGGAATGTTAGCTTCCCTGTCCTCTGGAGGCTTTTGATTGGATTGAGTTCAAGTGGGTTGGGCTGTATGTGGTATGAAGCTCTGAGGCTCTGAAGACTCCTGGAAGGCTGGGCCTCCCAGGCTCTCTCCAGTTCTCTACAGCTGCTTCTCCGCTGTCTGCAAGTGCCTTTGCCTGCCTCCCTAAACTCTGAGGAGTTCTGATTGAATTAGGTTCAACTGGATTGATCTGGTTGTGCCCTGAGGCAAAGGTGAGGCTGAAGCCCGCTGTCCAAGCTGGATGCTCTGAGCCTGGAGCCCTGCTGCTCACAAGGTAGACCCTCCAAACCAGCACCTTTGCCCGCTCAGAGGTTCCCGCTGCTGCTGCTGCTGCGGGCTCAGTGCTCTTGGTTGTGGGGGAGGGGTCCTAGGACCTACCCTCTGCCTTCCCCTTAGCCCTGAGTATTCTCGGATTCTAGCTTTTGGGGGGCGTACCTTTTGATTTGAGTCCAGAAGAAGGGTTCCCCGCTTCTGTCCTGTTGTTCAGCTTGGATTTCGGTGCCCTAGGAGCATTCAGACTGTATCGGTAAGGAAGGGTCTTCCATGAGGTCTGAACTTTTGCTGCTTGCTATGCTGCCATCTTGACTCTGCCCCCCATTCTTTCTTTATCTTATTTGAGCATCATAATAATCCTGTGTAATAAATGTTATAAAGAATATCCTCATTCCACAGATTAGGAAATTAAGATTTAGGAAGGTAAGAATGATTTGTTCATTGTCGGATAAGTAGAAAGTGATGGAAGTTGGATTTGAATCATGATTGATGTCAACCACAAGGCTATTAATCCCCGAAGAAATGAGACTATCCTGAAGCTTCTGTCCTTAGTCTTCTTTCCCTCTCTACATACTCTCCTTTGATGTATTCTTTTGTTCTCATGACTTTGATTATAAATGCTCCGTAGATGAATCTTAAACTCACAATATCTGCCCTGAGCTCTAGACCTTACCTGCTGTACCTCTCTCCACATAGATATCTCACTAGCATCTCAAAATCAACAAATTCAAATGTAAAGTCACCACCTTTATGCAAAATTTATCCTATCTCCAATTTCTCTGTTTCTAAGACTGTCGCTACTATCTTCCTAATTACTCCACTCTCTAATAATTTTTTTCTCTTCTTCCTTTTTTAATTTCTTTCAATTACATGTAAAAATTGACAATTGTTTTCTGAAATTTTGTGATTCAGATTTCCCCTTACCTCTATTTCCTCCTCCCAGACATGATAAGTAGTCTGATATAGGTTATACTAGTGCTTTCAGGCAATACAAATTGCCATATTGCTCATACTATGGCAGAAGACACATATTACACACATACAATAAAAAACATATGAGGGAAATAAAGTGGAAGATGGTATGCTTTGATCTACAATCAGACTACAACCATTTTTTTCTTTTGCTGTGGATAGCATTTTTCATCATGAGTCTCTTGCTTTACTCATAATAGTTTAGTCCTTTACAGTTGATTATTGTAAAATATTCTATAACTGTATTTATGTTCTCTTGGTCCTGCTCGTTTAACTTTGTATCAATTCATGTAAGTCCTAACAGGTGTTTCTGAACACATCCTGTTCATCATTTCTTATAGCACAATTGTATTCCATTGCAACCATATACAAGAGCTTTTTCAGCCATTCCCCATTTGATGGACACTTCAAAAAGAGCTGCCAAAAATACTTTTGTACAGCAGGTCCTTTTCCCTTATGTCTAATCTCTTTGAGATACAGACCCAGTAGTGGTATTACTGGGTGAAAGGGTATGTATAGTTTTATGGCCTTTGGGGCATGGCTCCAGATTACTCTTCAGAATGGTTATCAGTTCACAGTTCCACCAACAATATGTTAGTGTCCCAATTTTTCCATCCCCTTCAATATTTGTCATTTTATTTTTGGTGATATTAGTCAATCTGAAAGGCATGAGGTATTTATCTCAGAGTTGTTTTAACTTGCATTTTTCTGATCAATAGTAATTTGGAGCATTTTTCATGTGACTATTGATAGTTTTAATTTCTTCCTCTGTAAATTTCCTGTTCATATCTGTCAACCACTTATCAACTGGGGAATGCTTTGTTTTGGTATTTTTAAAATAAATTTGACTCAGTTCTCTATATATTTAAGCGAGTAGTCCTTTTTCAGAGGACTTGTTATAAAATGTTTTCCCTAGTTTTTTGTTTCCCTTCTAATATTGATTACATTGGTTTTGTTTGTATGAAATCTTTTTAATGTAATGTAATCTAAATTATCCATGTCACTTCTTACAGTATTTTCTATGTCTTAATTGGTCATAAATTCTTCCCTTATCTTTAAGTCTGACAGGTAAACTAGTCTTTGTTCAACCAATTTGTTTATATTATTATTCTTTATTCCTAGATCAAGTATTGATTTTGACTTTATTTTGGTGTATGGTATGAAATGTTGGTCTATGCCTAATTTCTGCCATATTGTTTTCCAGTTCTCCCAACAGCTTTTGCCAAATACTGAGTTCTTCCCTCAAAAGGTTGGGCCTTATGGGTTTATTGAACACTTGGTCATTATGCTCATTAATGTGTGGATTACCTAATCCATTCTATTCTCAACTACTCTATTTCTTAGCCAGCATCAGATTGTTTTGATGATTACCACTTTATAGTATAATTTGAAGTCTGATGTGGTAACTTTTATTCTTTTTTATTTCATTTTGGATATCTTTTTTCAAATGGCCTTCATTTTTTACTTATTCCCTCCTCAACTCCTACTCAGTTAATCATCACTTACAACAAATTAAAAAAAAATTCAGCAAAACTAACATATATCAAATGTTTCTGATAGCATGTATAATACCCTATACCAACAGTCCCCTACTTCTGTAAAAATGAGGCAACTTAATTTTTTCAATTCTCTGGACCAACTTTGGTCACTATATAGTGCTCAGTTTTCTTTTATGGTCCCATTATTTATATTATTATCATCCTTAAGCATATTGTTTTCCTGAATCTGTTTACTTGAGTCTTTATCCCATGCTCCTCTGAATCCTTCACATTCATCATATCTTATGGTTGAATTATATTCCATTCCATCCATGTACCACAATTTGCTTAGCTTTAACAGTAGATGGGCATCTACTTTGTTTGTGACCTCTAGGTCAAAGAGTATGGACATTTTAGTCACTGTTTTAAGATTCCAAATTCTTTTCCATATGGTTTTAGCCTTTTTTCCTCCCTTCCCCAAGCTTGCCTTTCTTGCTACACAAGTAGTCCACCTCCTTCTCCAGTCATCCATATCCTAGATGATATCTTTGGAACTACTTCCTTCATTTTATCCTTGGTAATGTGCTGAGACCTATTTTCAAGTGTCTTTTCAGTGCCCTTTGATTAGTTATAATATTGATTCTTCTGAGCCTAGACAGTTGCATTATTCATGGCCAAATATTACATAACAACAAGAAAATGGGCTTTCAAGGCAGAGAAGAGTTAACAATATTAAAAGTAATGAACAGTTTCACAAATGTGATCCTGTCCAATTTCTACATATTCAGCTTTAGACTCAGCTCACTATCTATTGGAAGTACCTGTCCTAGAATGATATAGATATGAATAGAGGTATGGACATATATATATGGGGGATATAGATGGTGAGTAGAAGCAGTCTTCAAAAGAAACAAAAATGAAACTAAAAAAAGAAAACCCACACTAAATGATGTCATCAAAGAAAAGCATAATCAAAAAAGATGTCAAGTGAGAGTGAGGGATAATTGCTGGGTGGTTCAAGTGATAAATCAATATCTTCATAATTCAAAGTAAAAGCAAGGAAGTCTCCTAGCACATTCGACAGATTCCCAGAGCTAAATGGATAGAAAGATATAGACAAAAGCCCAAAGGTTAGGAGTGGCACCAAAGTGCTGAAATCTGTATCATAGCATCCATATGGATAAGAGCACAGAAACTTTTGAGTATAAGTCTGTTAACTTTCTAAACCTGTTTAAAAATAAAATCTGGGGACAGCTAGGTGGGTGGCTCAGTGGATAGAATTCCACCTAGAGATGGAAAGTCCTGGCTTCAAATATGACCTCAAATACTTCCTAGCTCTATGACCCTGGGCAAGTCATTTAACCCTAATTGTCTAGCCCTTATTCCTCTTCTGACTTGAAACTGATACTCAGTATCAATTCTAAAGTGGAAGGTAAGAGTTTTAAAGAAAAAACAAAATAAAATAAAACCTAATGGAAAAGAAGTTACCTTTGCAAAAATTCTATATGCTTGTCTGTCATGGTTTCAGCATAATTAGATCCTTCTACTGAGAGAAAGGAAAATTGATATTTGGAGAGAACCTAGACTGGGAAAGAAGGTCATAGTCTGTATATCAGAGCTAAAGCAGACAACTTGAATTATTTTTAAGAACATGAGGCCCTGGCAGAGATCATAAGGAATAGTTCACCCATGCAACTGCCTTGAAGTCTGTAGTTTGAAAGCAGGCGATTGGAATCTATGTAACGTAAGCCTTTTCATCCCCTAGCATGTGCCAATGTTCCCAGCTGCTAAAAGGTGGCTGTATTGCCTCCAAAAATAAAAAATGGCCATACTTAGTATGCCTTAACCATTTCTAAGATTACAGATGCCTTAAGGGACTCTATTTGTCATAAGAAGAGGCATTAATCCTGGGCATAGCTAATAATTTGGCATTTTTTTCCAGCATATAATAACAAAAGAGACTGTAAGAATTAGACCAATGTCTAATAATTAGGAGGACCCTGTTTATTGTACAAAACGCAACTCAAAAATGAATGTACCCATGATGGTTTCAATTTTTTAAACAAAGAAATGTAACAGTATAGTAGTCTTCTCTGTAGTTTCCTATTTCGGTTCTGGTCCTTAGCATACTGCCCAGCACATAGTAGGCACTTTACTAAATTTTTAATTGACTGATTGATTTGTCCTCTGTGATCATAACACTTTATCTCATTTCCCAATATGCTCCCTAATCTTCACATTCTGCCCTTTTTGCACTCCTAGCACTTATCCTCCCCATCTTATCAAAAGTTATTTCACTATCACATAATTTATTATCAGTCTTTACATTAAGAAATAGGGAGGGGGGCAAGTAGGTGGTTCAGAGGATTGAGAGCCAGATCTAGAGAAAGGAATTCCTGGGTTCGAATTTGGCCTGAGCAAGTCATTTAAACCTCATTGCCTAGTCATTAATATTATTATGCCTTGGAACCAATACACAGTATTGATTCTAGGATGAAAGGTAAGAGCTTTTTAAAGTGTTTAAAGAAAAAAGAAATAGGGAAGAATGACCTCTCTGAATGCCAGAAAGACTAATTGGCCTCTTGGTCCAAATATAAGCCTGTCCCCTAAAATGAGATCTCTTTGAAAGAGGAAAATCATAGGCATATAGTCAAAATAACTATACACAATTATCCTATAAGAAAAACTGTACCATAAACCTGTCATTTTTGTCCAAATATAAATACATAACCTTCTGCCATAAAAAATGTGAGAAAGTTTAAGAGGGATCTAGGAAAGTTTGGAAAGGTAGGCTTATTAATATGAAATAGAATTTCTTTTTTAATCCCAAAGAATTAAGTTTCTGATTAATCCAGGTTCTGCTACTTGCCACTTTGGTGACCTTGGGACACATGACAGATCTCTATTTTTTCATCTGTAAAAGGAGACAGTTGTCTCCACAGCAGTGTTAAAAGCATGAGTTCTGTAGTTAGAGGAGGATCTGGGCTCAAATGCCCCCAGGATATTTATTACTTATATGATCTTGGTCACTTAGCCTCCCTAGGCTTCAACTCTAAAATTTAGTGGTTGGTCTAGATGGCTTCTGGACCCTTTTTGGTTTAAATTTATGATTCTCCATCTTCCAGGTCTAAAATTCTATTGTCCTTTGATGGCTTTACACACAAAAAAGCATTTAAATACAGCTTTTTGAGGAATGTACTACAGTGGCTAGGAATCTCTTTGCTTTAAACTAGAGCTTTAGGCACCAGCAACCAATGGTGATATTTGGGATTTCCAAAATTCTACAGCCTTGTTTTATATATTGGTGTAAAGTTCAAGTCAAATGCAAAATCTAAGCAAAGACAACAGGGAAAAACCACTTAAATATTTTGATAAATCCACAATCACAGAGACATCCTTTAGTTATATAGCTCACAGCACACTCATACCCTCTTTTTCCTATTTGACTTGTCTATGTTTTCCCATACTTTAAAAAAATCCATTTTAGAATCAATGCTGTGTATTGGTTCCAAGGCATAAGAATAGTAAGGGCTAGGCAATGGGGGTGAAGTGACTTGCCCAGGATCACATAGCTAGCTGGGAAATATTTGAGGTCAGATTTGAACCCAGGACCTCCCATCCCTGGTCCTGATTCTCAATCCACTAAGCCACCACCCTTTCCCATACTTCTTACATTGCCCAACATGCTAAGTGCCTTTATTGACATCATGGTTCTCTCAATATCACAAGAATGCCAAAGGAGCACACTAGCTAAATATTAATTATTCCTTGCGCTCACCACATAATTGACCCACCTTTTTTTCCCTACTGATTCATCTTTTTGATGATATCTTTTATGTTCTTCTTTCATATAACTTGTGGTCAGTAATGTATTGAAGCTGCTCTAAGCTAGAGGTCCTGTTTTTTTCCCCTAGAATTGGATATTAATATCAAGAACTCCCCCACTATTTTCCTATTTTGAAGATCTGACTTACAACACACTTTTCATAGCCCAAAATAAAAGCTAACAGCACAGGGTATTCTCACTTGCCCGTTTCTCATCCTACCTTCTCATCTTTCTTTTAATCCATTTCTAGGGAAGCCCCTTACTCAGTGGCAAAATGTAATGCTTAGGATTTCCACTAGTCCGTGGGATCCATCACCTTTCCTTCCCTCCCCCAGCTCTGCTTACATTTATCCCTGACAATGAATACCACAGAGTTGGGTTTGCATCTATTTCTCAGTGGGAAAGCCCACTGTAATACAAAGTACAATCATCTCTCACCAGCGTCCTTCAGTCCTACTCTCAAAACCTATTACTTAACCGTTCTTTTGAGCCATCGGCTTGGGGGTTGGAGAATTAATGGATTTTGCAATATGATCCTTATCTCAAGAAGACTTGGGAAAGTAGTATGAGCCTTTACTAGAATTACAGAAGTAAGAGAGAGCTGCCTTCCTCACATCATGGTACCAGTAGCATAGGTGCCTAACACAGACTGGCTCCTCTGATACATGTTGTGGGGAGATGATAAAACAGCTGTTGCTACTGCTTGGGTACAGCTGTTGGATGGTCAGAGGCTGAAACATTGTCTATGGTACTAAGATGGAAGAGCTTTCAGCTTTTACATTTCAGATTTTGAGGGGAAAGTGGCCCTTAATCAAAGCAATAGTTCACATTTTAAACAAATTGCAAATGTAGATTTAAAAAAACCCTAAAGATGACTCCCTGGGTCAATAATTTTGTAGGTGTGCCTCACTTTAAGCAAATTAACCTAATATTAAGATTTTCAAATGGTTAGGAGCTTATTTGATTTACAAATGAATTATTAATAATATGGATATGAAGAGATATGAATAGAATAAGAATTAAGGATATGAATAGAAATAAAGTTCAATACATTTGAAGACATTCAACTTTTTTTAACCCTTACCTTCCATCTTGGAATTGATACTATGTATTGGTTCCAAAGCAGAAGAGCAATAAAGAGATAGCAATGGGGATTAAGGGACTTGTCCAGAGTCACACAGCCAGGAAGTATCTAATTCCAGATTTGAACCTAGAGCCTTCTGTCTCTGGGCCTGGCTCTCAATTCCCAAATAACCTGGCTGCCCCTTCATTCAGTTTTTTAATTTGACTCATATCAAACATTTTATTTATTTATTTAATATATTTAATTAAGAATTATTAATTAATTTAATATTAGTATCATTTATTTGTGAAGTGAGGCATAATTGTGGTAGTCTTTTAATGGTCAGAATTTCATTTTTCTAATTTCTTTTTTTTCCTTTAATAAGAAATTTCCACATAAGTTTTCTGAAGTTATATGATCCAAATTATCTCCCTCTTTTCTTCTCTCCCCTCTCCCAGAGCTAGCAAGCAGTTCAATCTGGGTTTTGCATTATTATCATACAAAATATACTTCTATTTTATTCATTTTTATAAGTGAATAATCTTAAAAAACCAAACCGCTAAAACAGATACCCAAATAAACAAAGGATAAGTCATGTGCTTTCATCTGCATTCCTACTCTAACAGTTCTTTCTCTGGAGATGGACAGAAATCTTTTTCACAAGTCCTCCACAAGTCTGGCTCATTTTATCAGCATTTCATTTTAAAGACTTGAAGGGTCCAATCACATCACTTTTGCTACCTTGAGTTAAGCATTCTTGCTATTCCAAGAAAGGGGCAGCTAAGTGGATAGAGTGCTGGACCTAGATTCAAGACCTTTTGCAAATCTCTTAGCCCTGCCTCAGTTTGCTCATCTAGAAAATGATCTGGATGAGGAAATGGCAAACTACTCCAGTATCATTGCCAAGAAAACCCCAAATGGGGTCACAGAGGATCAGACATGACTGAAACAACCAAATAACAACAGAAAAATTCCAATAACTATTATAAATAACACAAGGATTAAGCACCCATTTTAGTTGTGAGTTTCAATAAATTGCCAAGTATGACTTGAATACAAAAAGTAGTAAAAAGCAGTAGTATCAAATTCAACTAGGAATGGTCTTTGGAGGCCACATACTCACTTAGAAAATCACAAATTTACATTGTCTCTTTAGGATTGCATTTTTAAAAATTTTCTTAAATATTTCCCCATTGTGTTGTGATCTGATTCAGGCCACACTTAGGAGTTTTAGGACAGTGTGCAAATCTGGTATAAAATATATCATGTGGGATGGAAAAGGAGAGAGGCCACTTAATAGAAGGAGCAAGAAGTAACAGATAGCCCAGATGCTGTTTTGATGAACATGAAATGTTGAAATAACCAGAGGAAGGCTTCTAGTACATTGGGTCTATCTTCTGGATGGATGAATTTACAGGAATGGAACAGGGTTTAAATGAGGCGAAGTCTAAATATTCCAGTATTCTGTGCAGCCAACACCAGTCTGATTTGAAACTACCTGAATGAATGAATAAATCAATCAATAAAAAGTCATTTATTTCATGCTTACTATGTACCAATTCCAGTACTAAGCACGAGAGATACAGTTACAAAAATCAAATGCAGTTCTTGCCTTTAAGGAGTTTAAGAGAGGAGTCAGCATATAGATGGGAGTGGTGGCCAGTGAGAGACCCTCTGATACAGAAAATTATTAGGATGATTAGCATAATAGTAAGGTACTGTCATACCCCATTCAGGTTCAAAGGCGAAGTTAATTTGATCATGGTTTATAGTTCTGGAATGTAGTGGGAGATGAGGGAGAAGAGGGAAATTGAGGGGAAGAAAGATGACTGTCAAAATTATGGAATCAAGATCCTGAGTCAGGAGTAATGTAAAATGCAACTAGGACTTTTCTTGAAATAATGATCTTAGAGGGACTTATGAGAAAGAATGTTATCCTCGTCCAGAGAAAGAACTGTGGGAGTAGAAACACAGAAGAAAAACAATTCCTTGATCATATGGTTTGATGGGGATATGATTGGGGATGTAGACTCTAAATGATCACCCTAGTGCTATTATCAATAATATGGAAATAGGTCTTGATCAATGACACACATAAAACCCAGTGGAATTGTGTGTTGCCTATGGGAGCAGGGTGGGAGGAAAGGAGGGAAAGAACATGAATCGTGTAACCATGGAAAAATTTTCTTAATTAATCAATAAAATGAAAGAAAGAAAGAAAGAAAGAAAGAAAGAAAGAAAGAAAGAAAGAAAGAAAGAAAGAAAGAAAGAAAGAAAGAAAGAAAGAAAGAAAGAAAGAAAGGAAGGAAGGAAGGAAGGAAGGAAGGAAGGAAGGAAGGAAGGAAGGAAGGAAGGAAGGAAGGAAGGAAGGAAGGAAGGAAGGAAGGAAGGAAGGAAGGAAGGAAGGAAGAATGGTCTCAGAGAGATAATCACCAATAAGGGAATAAGAGTCAGGCCCGATAACAGGAAACTAAGATTTGGAATTCCCCAAGCATTCTGTGCCTGCAGTGAGAATAGAGCATTATGGCAAAGAAACAGCTAGGAAAGAGCAAGTAGAAGTTTGGCCAGGTGGCTAAGATGATGGATTTCCAAAGCCACAGAGCCAAGTAGAACCAATGCTCTTGATGGACTATATGAGCAGACTGAAAGCTGAGCAGAAAAGCATGGAAGCAAGGAAAATTCCAAGATCTGCCACTATTGGGCAGAAACAAAGGAAAGCTAGAACCAGGAATGGGTGCAGAATGACAAATGAGAACTACCAATGCCAGATGGTTAAGAGAGCAGAGACTTTACTTCTTTTTATTCTGTTTTCACAAAAACCTACTGGAGCTAGGGACTTTCCTATCTAGACACTTTTGAACAAGAAGAATGAAAATGTATTATTCATTTATAGAATTGTAGCTAAGAATATTTTTAATTATTTTTCTTCTGCGTATTAACTACTACTGTTGATTCTATGCTATTGCTTCCCTTGGTTTCTGTTAGTATACTAATAACTGAGTATGTAGACCTGAATATTTATGAGGAAATACCTCCTGCAAACATGAAACCAAGTCCATGAGGGACTTTTTGGGTTACAGGCAACTGCAAACTCTGGACAAAAATTAAAAAGGAAAGAAGGAAGGATTTGGTAAGCACCAAATATGTGTTAAACACATTACAGATATAATCTCATTTCTTTCTTTCTTACAATCTTGTGAGGTAAGGGCTATTATTATTCCCATTTTGTCATTGAGGTGGCAAACAGAGATTTGGGGCTGGATTTGAATTCAGGTCTTCCTGATTCTGAATCCAGTGTTCTATTCATTATGAGAACAGATATTGTTCTGCATTTTTACATGAAATACACATTTCTATGAGATTGATGCTCTATTGAGGGTTATTCTACCCTGGAACCTTTGATGGATAACCATCATCATAACAAGATTGGTTATTTACTCTACAGATGCTATAAGTGGATAAGTACACTGGACCTAGATTCAGGAAGATCTGAGTTCAAATCTGTCCTTAGACAACTTGCTGTGTGACCCCAGGCAAGCCCCTTGATCACTGTCTGCCTTAGTTTCCCCATCTGTAAAATGAGGGTAATAATAACCTCTTAGGATTGCTGTGAGTATAAAATGAGATAATATTTTTAAAGTATTTTGCAGATTTTAAAGCACTAGACAAATAAACACCTACTATTATCATTCCCATTGTTATCTAAGCCCAGGTCTAGCCAGTGGAGAGTACTAGGTCACCAAACAGATGACTGATCCCAACCTGAAGCTGCATTTTTGTCAAAGATTTCATTTCCCCCAACGACGCCACCTGCTTCCTCTCCCACATCCTTCCCAACAGTGAATGGCCTTGAGTATAATCATGGACTGGGGTGCGGGTGGAGGGGGAGGGAATGTCCTATGAGATGTTCCACAGCTGCTGAAGGATAGCTGAAATGACCCCTCAAGAGTTACATTTCGTTTCTGTGGCTGTGGAAAACAGGTGGTCTGTAGAATTTCTGTGGGCAGGCAGCTGTGGGAACTATTTTCAACTGGGGTCTGAGCATAGACTCTTTTTAAAATCTAATTCTTCTGATATGAACAAATAAACATTCCAAACCAAGAGACTCAGGTTCCCCCCTGCTTCTCCTGCCTCCTCTCAAAAATGGAAGCTGATTTTTGGGGGAACTTTTATATCACCAAACTAGATTCTTCCAAACCAAGTAACCAAAGAATTTGATTGTCTTTGAATAGTCTTCTCCCTGTTCTTTTTTGCTCTCCACTTTTTTTTAATTGAAACCTCAGTATTCTGCTTTTGGAAATAAATATTTCAGAAGAATGATTAGAAAAGGGGGGGGGCAAAATTATTGTCCAACCTTCTTACTGTTTCTTCTTCCCAAAAGTACAGTTGGAAAAAACATTGAATTTGGAGTCCCAAGACTTGGATTAAAATTCTGACTCTGATACCTAGGCACTGTGTGACTTTAGGCAAATTGCTTCATGTCTGAGTCTCATTTTCTTCACTCATTATAAAGTGATTCATTATTTTTTTTTGAAAATTTTATTTAATTAGTTAATTAAACTCCCATATTTCTTCCTCTGGGTTTGGAGAGCATTTTTTTCCTCATAAGTCGCTCAGAATTGTCCTAGATCATTGCATTGCTACTAGTAGAAAAGTCTGTTACATACAATTGTGCCATAATGTATCAGTCTCTGTGTACAATGTTCTCCTGGTTCTGCTCCTTTCACTCTGCATCAATTCCTGGAGGTTGTTCCAGTCCCCATGGAATTCCTCCAGTTCATTATTCCTTTGGGCACAATAGTATTCTGTGGGTTTTGAAATTAATAATCAATAACTAAATATTATATTTTATAAAGTTTTATTAATAATAACTAAAACAAAAGAACTGCCTGACTTCAACTGGGTTGCAGGTCCCAGAAAGAAAGAGGGAGGAATTATAGCCACTTAAATATAATCATGCAAAACATGGGGACACAGGAAAATGGAAATTTGGGAAATACTAAGGAACTTCTGGGTGATGAAGTCCAAAGGCTCAAAATCTTCATTTATATAATTCCATCACCAACAGATACCACAATTTGTTCAGTCATTCCCCAATTGAAGGGCATCCTTTCATTTTCCAATTTTTTTTGCTACCACAAAGAGAACAGCTATGAATATTCTTGTACAAGTCTTTTTCCTTATTATCTCTTTGGGGTACAAACCCAGCAGTGCTATGGCTGGATCAAAGAACAGTTAAAGTGATTTATTATTAAGTGATTATAAAGTGAGATACTTGGACTAAATATTCCTATGATCCCTTCCAACTCGATAGCCCGATGATCCTAAAATTATTGGCTTTCTTTGGTTCCACCTTTGTTGTTCAGTTATATTTAACTCTTTTGACTCCATTTGGAGCTTTCTTAGTAAAGACACTGGAGGGGTTTGCTATTTCCTCTTTCAGTTCATTTTACAGATGAGGAAACTGAGGCAAACAGAATTAAATTACTTGCCCAGGGTTCCATAACTAGTTTCTGAAGCCACATTTGAACTAAGGTCTTCCTGACATCACTCCACCTAGCTGCTCTGGTTCTACATACTGCTATCCTTATCAGGATTCAGTGAACTGAAAATTAAAGGCTAGCTTTCTTTCGGTTTGAAACAAGAAGATAAATTTGAATGGAGATGTTTTGAAAGATTAATCCCACTCTATACAAACTAACTAATTTAAATTCTTTCCACTCCTACCTGTGTGTGGGGAGCTCCCTAAGGAGATGGGACTGGGCAAAATTTAAATTAGTTACACTATTCTCTTCCATATCAGGAAATTTCTTCATCCTGGAAATGAACGTCATCCCTGAACTTTTCATGATGGAAGTACTCTCCACCCCTTTGTCCACTTCCTTTGATTGGATAGTTCTTCCCAGAACCTCTATTTGAAGTTCATCAAAGCCAGCTATGTCTTCATTTCTCTCCAGGCCAAACTCATGATTCTACTGGCTTTCTTTCCCATATCCCTGATGAAATACCTTCATCATTCCCTCCTCTTGGATTTCAATTTCCCCATATGTGTTTTCACCCTTTAGAGTCCAATTCCTTGAAAGCAGGGACTGTCCTTAAGATTATATTTGTATTACCAGTACTTAGCCAATGGCTACTACATAATAAACGTTTGTTGACTGCCTTGACTTTGTGGTTTTAGAGGATTCCTGGGAGCACTCAAAAAATAAGTAACTTAAATTGCATCACATGACAAAAAATAACAATGGACAAACCAATTAGTGAGAACCAATTATTAAGATTTCAACATGAGAATTTGCACCTCAGAAATGAATAGGAACAAGCCCTTAGTCAGTGGTAGAAGGCCTGGGACAGGGATGGTAGAAAGAACATTCAATTGAAATGTAGGATTTGGGTTCAAACTTGACTCTACCATAATAACATTAGGCCATCATTTCACCAAAGATGATGGAAAGGATATTGATTTTTGTCAAAGGATGAACATGCTCTGGGACCTTAGATAAGCTTCCACCCCAATATGGATTTCCTGGAAAACAAGATCTGATGAGATATTCTCTGTGCGTCTTGCCAGTTCAAACACCCTTGGCTTCAAGGACTCTGAAATCTCTTTGGGCCTGACCATTCAATCCATTCTGAAGCCTTCTCCCTGCACTCTCCCACAGGACCCAGAATGCTAGCACTGCCAAGTGGTCTTAGAAATTGTCTATTGCAAACAGCTTACAAGCCCAAAGCTTAAAGCTTCTCACCTCTCTGCCTCAGCAATCCCAAATTTAAGAATGGCTGAGTGACAAAATCCAATTTAAAAGACCCATAAGTCAGCAAATGATGATTCAGATTGCAAAAACAATTCTCATTTTACCAAAAAATTCATTCCTAGCATAGGAATCAATTACATGGACTTCAGAGGGCATAGAGAGGGTCAGGGAAGGACACAGATTCTTAGGGTTGTAAAATCATAGGATGGCAGATGCTAGAAGACACCTTTGAACATATAACAAAGATTTTCATGACTCAGGCCACTCTGGAATGTCAATTATCCATTGGCATCAGCATGGGAAGCTCTGGGATCTTAGAGCTGTGAAAGGCCTTTGCCATCACTAGTCTGAGATTCCTCAAGTCATAAATAACGCTACTGATTCCCAGAGATGTTGGCCAAGGTCCCTTCTTCACAAATGAATGCTTGAGGTCTGTGAGCCCAAATTCAGTGCTATAGAGGCACAGACCCAGCATGCTAGAGGCAGGGACTCTTTAGAAGAGAGTATGTCATACTTTATCTGATAGGGTCCAGAAAAACTGGACTCTCTGTCTCCCCCAAGCCCCACTCCTCAACCTCTGTGCCACACAATCTCATGCCTGCCTTCTCTGAACTCTGCCCCACATGGAAAGAGCCTTCCAACCTACTCCTGACTGGACTACTTGCACTTGTGGCAAGGTTCGGCCCACCCAACCTCTGCTTTAGCCTTCTCCAGCAGGCTTGGATCATGCTTATGCTAGCACCTGGCTCTAGAACTTCGGCAGATCCCATCTCTTGTCTAGGCCTTACTTCTGTCATTGATATCATGATAGGTCTGGAACAGGGTCAGAGAAGCAGTGGAATCAGATCACCCTGTGCCCATAGGGGTCTTAGCTTCCCTGGGCCTCAGTTTCCTTTTCTGGACTCAATGACCTCTTCCAACTCTACATCCCATGATCTCTTGGGGGACCAGTTTGGAATGAAGCCAATGACACCTTTGAAATGATAACATACCAGTGTGAAACCTGGCCTGGAAGGCATTGAATTTCATTTACAGGCCACTTTCTCTGACCAATTCAGTTCAGGACAAATAATTTTAGTACAACTGCAGAGAAGTGGGGCTTCTTGGAGGCAGAGAGTCCAGTTCTTCCCTCTGTCCCACAAAGATTAGAAGTTCACCAAACTGTGGGGACTTTCTATGACTCCTCAACTTAAACTCCTCTGCTTGACAGTTAAAGACCTTCACAACCTGGCTCTAATTTAGTTCTCTGGACTTGTTGCCCATTACTTCCCCTCATGAATTCTCCAATCCAGATAAACTGGTCTTGCTGGTCTTTAATCCTCCATCTCTCCTCCCTGCTCCTGCCCTGACTCTGCCCCAGGTGGGTAGGCCCTACTTTCATTCTGGGAAACCTTCCCTGGCTAGCTTCCTCTTCTACCTCCAAAATGATTCTGTTTCTGCTGGGCACACACAAATGTGTATATATTGTTTCCCTGATAGACCATTAGCTCCTTCAGAGTATAGACTAATTCTTACCCAGTAGTTTACACAGAGTAGGTGTCTAATAAAGGACTATTGATTGAAAAACATAAATGAATAAGTCAGTCTTCTTTCTCCCTGTGAAAGATGTAAATGCTCCTGAGAATGACTGAAAAAGAATTAAAGACTGTAAGATGATAGAATCATAGATCAAGATCTGGAAGGAACTTTGGCAGCCATCTAATTCAACCCTCTTACATTACAGATTAAAAAACTAAATCTCAAAGAAGATGTCTGTCAAGTGGTCCAATTCCTTTGTTTTACAGAGGAAGAAAAAGGCCCAGAGAATAAATTGCCAAAATCCTTGCGTGAGAGAAGAATTTAGAGGTTAGATAGTCTCTATTTGTTTCATGACTCCTCCATACAATATCTATAACAAATGGTCATTAAATCTATATTCAGCAGCAGGTGATAAGCAGCCCATTACATCATGAGGCAGCCCATTCCAATTTCTTTTTTGAAATTTTATTTATATTTTTATGACTTCATTTCCTAATAAATACCTTGAACCATCCCTTATAACAAAGAAAATAAGAAAAAAAATCAGCTAAACTAATCAATACATTAACCAAGTCCAAAATGATATGTGGTGTTCCAATACCATAATTGTTTACCTCTGCAAATCAGGAAAGGAGTTATATAGTCTTATATCTCTTCTTTTGGGTCCAGCTAAGTCATCATTTCATAACATTCAGTATCTTTTGTTTTATGTTTATCATCACAGTTATGGAATATATTATTCTCCTAGTTCTGTTTACTTCAGTTTGCATCAGTTCATGTCTTCTCATGTTTCCTTTTGTTCCAATTTCATTCCAATTTCAGTAGTTCCTTACATCAAGTAGATATCTATTTTTTTTTTGCCACTGCTAACTAATGATTCTAGTATCACCCTCCATGACCACAGTTTCCTTCTTCCACCTTATATCCTCTCAGACATTGACTATAACTCTTGGGGGCACCCAAGTTCTCTCTTTTACAGAATAAACACCACCACCCTTAATTCCTTTATCAGTTCTTATAACATCATTTCAAGTTTATTCATTATACTGATAACAGTCCCCCCGACATATGTTAATTTAACAGTGTTCCTCTTAAAATGTGATGCCCAGAACTGAACACAATGTTTGCTGTGTGGACTGATCAAGGCAAAATATGATAGGACTCTCATGTCCCTTGTCCAGGAAATTCTATTTCTTTCAAAGTAGACCAATTAAAAATTAGTTGTTTTATTATGATTTTTTTTCACCCTCATTGTAGCAGTCCACCCCTAGCTATGGGCAAGGGGAACAGTTGGTATGTACAGATTGTCTTAGAAGAGAGCATGCTCAGTCTTGAGCATGCTCAGTATTGCACATGGCTGGGAAAGCCTCTGCCCCTTGACCCCAGCTTCCCCCAGGTTAGGCGGGAACACAGGTTTCTTTGTGCTCACCTGGTTAAGAGAAACCACACCTATACCTTGTCATTAACCAATGAGAATCATCCCTATGTACTGTGTATATTTGCATATCAATGATTATATATAGCCCAGCAAGCTCTGCCTCTCTCTCTCTCTTTCAGGCTAGCTGATGGCTGTCCTGGCAGGAGTTTGGCCTCTGGCCAAGCTCCATCTTTAAACCTTCTCTATCTCTTTCATCTCTCTGACCTGTGTGGTATTAAATGTGGATCTCTGGACTGGTAAAAGCCTTCAGAAGGGTCCTTTGATTAAAGCTTGGCTGTGGCTTATGGATAATTAATAAAGACTCATTCCTGCCACCTCATATCTCTAATTTGACTCCATCATCCCCCTCGTGGTATCTAAGACTTCTATCCTGTCTCTATCTTCCTACCTTAAAGCTTCTCTCCCCTCTGAGGAAGCTTTACTCATTAACACTTTTGTTTTATATGGAGCTTGTAATTATCTAAAACCTTTACTTTTTTCCTACAAAGATTATGATGCACTGCCTATTTGTATTCACAGGAGTGATATTTTTTAGCCTGAGAGCAGGACTTTGCCTTTATTCTCAATTCCATCTTTTTATCCATCACTGTAGTCTGCCCTCATCTTTTTTTCTCATTCAATAGATTAGTTATCCCTCCTTAGTTTTCATCATTTATAAATTTAATTAATGTCATGTATACTTTCAACCAAGTTATTAATAAAATTGTTTAACAAGAAGCCTTGAAATATAGCCCCAAAGAAGAAGCCTAGAAACCACCTTCCATATTGGCCCTGGTAGTCCCAAGAAGCAGTGATCTCACTCACGTAGTCCCTCCTCTCAAATATGTAATTCCAAAACCATCCATGCTGGTCTGAAGTACTTTCATTCATATTCTCCCATAAATTCATTGCAGAGGACTTTCCTCATATTCTCTTCAAATTAAATGTAAGTCAGTGGAGCACAGTGAAACATTTGCTACATGATTAACCCCTTTTTTTTCAGTTATATGCTTCTCCTATGAAATCTTTTACACTATTCTTCCTGCATAATTCCTCATTTATAATATGTTACAGCTGGCTCATTATCACCCATTTACCTCTCCATGTCCATATTGACAATAGCCATTAATGACCACTGAACCTGATAGTTATATTTATCCACTAATAGTAATATATGAAGTCAACATTTATTCATCTTGTCCACAGGCTACAGTAAAAAATTCTGTAAAATGCCTTACTGAAATTAAGAAATACTACATCTATGAATTCCTCCCCTTTAAGTTACCAGACTGGTAACCTGGCTCAAGAAACAACATTTTTCTGAAATAATTTATTCTTAGTTAGCATATATGGACTCCTCTTCATCATTACTTCTTTTTCTAATGTTCATAAAACATCTATTTAAAATATATTTTGGAATTGTAATAGGAAATTAATATCAAGTTCATAAATCCATGTCTTATTTCCCCTTTTGAAAATAAGGGCATTTGCCTGTCTCAGTTTTCTATCACCTCTTCCATAGTATTTCAATAATCATATGAACAACGTTTTTGTTGGTTTTTTTCTTCTTTAGTTCTTTTGGTGTAATTCATCATGACCAGCAGATTTTAATTTATTTCTAAAGGCTTGGTAATTTCTAATCACCAGTTTGACGATGAGGTGATGAGTTTTTCAACCATGAGAATTGAAGAGTCTCATTTCTTTCTGTTGTCTGTGTTAATGTTATACCATTAGACTCAAGACAAAAGCCTCTTTTTTTTTATAACTCTGAACATAGCTTTTTTATATATATTCTTAGATTTTTTTTTAACTACAAGCTTCAACTCATTCTGGGCCTGAGTCTTCCTTACTGTATTATTATAGATCTAATACTCGTTTGTGTCCATAGTCTTTCATTCTCTCCCACAATGCCCTTTAAAATCTGGGCATATAACCCAGAATTCCCTTTGAACCTACATTTCTCACTTTAGATAGCCACCTCCCCCCTTTTCTTATTCCAGATTATTCACAAATGTCATGGTTTCCTTTTTGAAAGCCTCCCATACAATATGAAGCAGAATATCAAGCCAGGGATCCATACTTATGTTTTCTCTGGACTTTTGGAAATCACCTTTTGAGAGTATGTGTTTGATTGTGCCCAGTATTCCTTCATTTAGCTATCATGACCTTTAAGACAAAATGGTTCTTTCTGCCATTTCTTGCTGCTTCCATTTTATACTTTATATATATATACATATATATATATATGTTCTTCCTTGTTGCTTCCATTTTATACTTTATATATATGTTCTTCCTTGTTGGTCATAATTCATTTTATAATGGCAGTTCCTTTTATTTCTTATTTTTTAGTTTAATTGACTTTTTTTAAATTTTACTTACTTAGTCAATTTAGAACATTATTCCTTGGTTACAAGAATGATATTCTTTCCCTCCCATCCCCCCCCCCCACTCCTTTCTGTAGTCAACATGCAATTCCACTGTGTTTTACATGTGTCTTTGAACAAAACCTATTTCCATGTTGTTGATGTTTGCACTAGGATGATCATTTAGCGTCTACATCCCCAATCATATCCCCCTCTGACCTATGTAATCAAGCAGTTGTTTTTCTTCTATGTTTCTACTCCCATGGTTTTTCCTCTGACTATGGATAGTGTCCCTTCTCATAAATCCCTCTGAATTGTTCAGGATCACTGCATTGCCACTAATAGAGAAGTCTATTACATTCAATTGTACCACAGTGTATCAGTCTCTGTGTATAATATTCTCCTGGTTCTGTTCCTTTCACTCTGCATCAGTTCCTGGAGGTCATTCAAGTTCACATGGAATTCCTCCAGTTTATTATTCCTTTGAGCACAATAGTATTCCATCACCAACAGATACCACAATTTGTTCAGCCATTCCCCAAATGAAGGGCATCCCCTTATTTTTTATTTATTACATTTATTTATTACATTTATTCCAAATATTTCCATTTATTATTCTTATACAAGTCTTTTTTCCTTATTAGCTCTTTGGGCATACAAACCCAGCAGTGCTATGGCTGGATCAAAGGACAAATAGTCTCTTATGCCCTTTGGACATAGTTCCAAATTGCCTTCCAAAATGGTTGGATCAATTCACAACTCCACCAGTAATGCATTAATGTCCCAACTTTGTTTGCCACATCCCCTCCAACATTCATTATTTTCCTTTGCTGTCATGTTAGCCAATCTGCTAGGGAGATACCTCAGAGTTGTTTTGATTTGCAACTTTAATTATAAAATATTTAGAACACTTTCTCATGTGCCTATTAATAGTTTTGATTTCTTTATCTGAAAATTGCTTATTCAAGTCCCTTGCCCATTTGTCAATTGGGGAATGCCTTGATTTTTTGTACAATTGATTTAGCTCTTTGTAAATTTGAGTAATTAGACCTTTGTCAGAGGTTTTTGTAATGAAGATCACCCCCCCCCCAATTTGTTGCTTCCCTTCTAATTTTGGTTGCATTGGTTTTTTTTTTTATCTTTTTAATTTAATGTAATCAAAATTATTTATTTTACATTTTGTGATCTTTTTCTAACTCTTGCTTGGTCTTAAAATTTTTCCTCTCCCAAAGATCTGACAAGTATACTATTCTGTGTTAATCTAATTTACTTGTAGTTTCCTTCTATATATTCAAGTCATTCGCCCATTCTGAGTTTATCTTTGTGTAAAGTGTGAGATGTTGATCCAAATCCAATCTCTCCCATACTGTCTTCTAATTTTCCCAGCAGTTTTTTTTTTATCAAATAGTGGATTTTTGTCCCAAAAGCTTGGATCTTTGGGCTTATCATAGACTATCTTGCTGAGGTCATTTACCCCAATCTATTCCACTGATCCTCCTTTCTGTCTCTTAGCCAGTACCATATTGTTTTGATGACCACTGCTTTATAGTATAGTTTGAGATCTGGTACTGCTAGGCCACCTTCCTTCACATTTTTTTCATTAGTTCCCTGAATATCCTTGATCTTTTGTTCTTCCAAATGAACTTTGTTATTTTTTTTTAATTCAGTAAAAAAAAAATTTTGGTAGGTCGATGGGTATGGCACTAAAGAAGTAAATTAGTTTGGGTAGGATTGTCATTTTTATTATGTTAGCTCATCCTACCCCTGAGCAGTTAATATTTTTCCAATTGTTTAGGTCTAATTTTAATTGTGTGGAAAGTGTTTTGTAGTTGTGTTCACATAGTTCCTGTGTTTGTCTTGGCTGATAGATTCCTAAGTATTTTATATTGTCTAAGGTGATTTTGAATGGAATTTCTCTTTCTAATTCTTGCTGCTGAGATGTTTTGGAAATATGTAGAAATGCTGATGATTTATGTGGGTTTATTTTGTATCCTGCAACTTTGCTAAAGTTGTTGATTGTTTCGAGTAGCTTTTTGGTTGAATCTCTAGGATTCTTTAAGTAGACCATCATGTCATCTGCAAAGAGTGATAACTTGGTCTCCTCATTGCCCGTTTTAATACCTTCAATTTATTTTTCTTCTCTAATTGATACTGCTAGTGCTTCAAGTACAATGTTAAATAATAAAGGTGATAATGGACATCCTTGTTTCATTCCTGATCTTATTGGGAAGGCTTCTAGTTTATCCCTATTGCAGATGATGTTGTCTGATGGTTTTAGATATATACTGTTTATTATTTTTAGGAAAGGCTCTTCTATTCCTATACTTTCTAGTGTTTTTAATAGGAATGGATGTTGTATTTTGTCAAAGACTTTTCCTGAATCTATTGAAATAATCATGTGATTCTTGTTGGTTTGCTTGTTGATATGGTCAATTATGTTGATTATTTTCCTAATATTGAACCAGGCCTGCATCCCTGGTATAAATCCTACTTGATCATGGTGGATGACCCTTGTGATGACTAGCTGGAGTCTTTTTGCTAGTATTCTATTTAAGATTTTTGCATCTATGTTCATTAAGGAGATTGGTCCATAGTTTTATTTCTTCCTTCCTTTTATTTTTTCATCTACCTTTTGAGCAAGAGAAAAATGTTTAGTTTGCCACATGCTCCAGAGTTAATATTCCAATCAGTCACATCCCAAGAGCATGACTACAATGACCTTAAAGCTTTCTCCCACTAATATTCTTCCACCATGATTTAATTTAATTCACTAGACATTAGAATCAGTTAGCCAGACTATCCTTTAGAAGCAGATATACATCTGCTTGTAGTTGGTGTAAAACATTTCCTTCAAAAGTCTATGAAAGTTATCAATAAAAGGAGACTATATCTTGGGGAAAAAAGTCTTTGCTACACTCTTCTGTCAGTATATGCAGAGTCCAGAGGAAAACAGACACAAAATTAGAGAGCACACAAGACAAACTCAGTTTGGGGAAGTTCTTTTGCTGGAGTCCTTCAAACTGTTCCTCTTAAGTATAGCATAGCTTTTCTGCTGGGCATTGAATTTCCTTTCCCAAATTCCTTGACTTATAAAACAGATATCACCAAAAACAATTTCAGGAACACTTTTAGGATGTAAAAGAAAAAATCCAAATTCTCTGGAGTCTTCCTGTTATGGGTAGGGAAATGGGTTAGGGGGTTAGGACACTAAGGCTGCCATAATTTTGCTCTTCTCCCTTAATGAAGTCCTTCTCAGGGATTTAGCTGGAATATTTTTTTTTCTATTTTTTGGAAGTCAAATTTTTCCTTTCAGCTTTTAGTTCAGTGCTTAAACCTCAGAACCCAGAAGTCATGGCCAAGTACATATTCCCCATTAAAAAATTCATACTATACCTGGATGAGTAGGTAGTGGGTGTCCAATCCATGCTCCCACCTAATAAACAATTGAGATGAATCTTCACCTGAAAACTGTATTAGGGCATAGTTTCTTATCATCTAAGTAGAGTGAAGTAATTTTTTAAACTGATACACATAGACACAAACACACACACACACACACACACACACACACACACACACACACACACATCTTTATCCTAATGAAGTAAGTCAAGATTTTATCAGACACTTTGACTCAGCAATACTACTATTAGGTTTATATCCCAAAGAGATTAAAGATAGGAGAAAAAGACCAATTTGTACAAAAATGCTAATAGCAGGACTTTTTATGTGGCAAAGAACTGGAAACTGAAAGGATGTCCATCAATTGGGGAATGGCTGAATAAGCTGTGATATACACTTGTAATGGAATACTATTGGACCATAGGAAATGACAGACAAGATGATCACACACACAAACTTGGAAAGACCTATATGAAGTGATGCAAAATTAAGTGAACAGAAACAGGAGAACACTGTAGAGAGTGACAACAATCATGTATGATGATCAGCTGTGAATGACTTAACTATTATCAACAAGGTAAGGATCCAGGACAGCTCTAAGACTCATGACAAAAAGGAGCATCTATCATCATAGAAGGAACAGATGTAATCCAAATGCAGATTGAAGAATAGCATTCTTCACTTTATCTCCTCAGTGAATTTTTCCAGTGTAAGACGGGTGTCTTGTTTCACATCATTGTTAACATAGAAATATGTGTTGTATGGTAACATATGTACAACCTATGTCATATTACCTGCCTTCTTAGGGAAAAGAGAGAGAGGGAGTTGGGAGGAAGAAAACGTGGATTGCAAAATGTCAGAAAATGAGTATTAAAATTATATTAATATTATATCTGGAAAAAATAAAAATAAATTTTAAAAAGATTTTTATCAGATACTATGAAACCAGTGGCATGAAATTTCCAGCTGTTTCATGAAGGTTATTTCTTTATTATTCTATATGTATGTGTATGGAATTTTTAAAATTAAGACTCATCATCTATTTTTTCGCTCTGACTAGGAAGTCAGTGACATCTTTTCCTCCTTTTGTTCTTATCCAAATTCTCTGTCACCTGTCTCTTCTTCTTAGGACCCCTAGGATGTTTTCCTATTGTACAATGCTACACCACCACCTCTTATGACATATGCTTCTTTTAATCACCCTGTTGTGAGTGCCAACCTAGAAAATCAGGATGACACTGGTTTTTTTCTTTCTTGTATTTAAAATGTCAAGTTTATTTGACTTATTACCCATTCTCTGTTCCTTGGTGTACAAATATGAAGCTTCAAATATTATATCCAGTATTCTTCTTAGTGATTTAATTCTTATAATTACTGGCCTGGATTGGACCTCATGGGCTCGTTCTTTAATGTGAATCACTTTCATCCATTACATCCATTTTCATCCACTAGAGCCCTACTCAAATGGTTCATCTCATTATGAAGATGACCTTAAAGTCTTAAATACCAGTGGAATGAAGAGGAAACTCTGGTAGGTCCTTTCAAATCTGAAAATTATTTAATTGGGGCCACATCAGTATGTGTTCCTATCATGTGAAGATCAGCCTAGCCAAGTTCAGAGACTCAGCAATAAATATTTTGTCTTTAGGTTTTGAAAGGACCCTACTGACTCATGAAGAAAAGGCGATTATGTGTACATGTAATGAAAACACATGATGATAAAATCAAGAATCATTTTAAATATTTAATTGAATGAGTTTATTAAACCTCTTCCTGAGAACAGGTTTTGAGAAAGGTTAGGTAAGAGAACATGACTTTGAGAGCCTAAGAGATAAGGGATATATTCAGGCCAGGAAGCCCCAGAAAACTTAAACTACTTCATAATTTTGCCTAAAATCTTAAAAACATAATGTGATTTCTTCAACACACTATTACATTTAGGGGTACAGGGACCCCATAAAGGCTACTGCAAATCTGCAGTTAAATGTCATGGTCCTGCAGAATTATGGTGTTGGGCAGATTATATTCTCATTGGCACAGCTGTTAAGGGCATAAGGAGTATGTGAATGTAAGTAGACTCAATCAACAAACAAGCACAATGACTTACATAGAGTAGGTATATAATAGTTGCTTGTCAAACTTAACAGGAGGATAAGTCCTAGAGGCATTCAGAATTGGGGAGCTGGGAGTGGGGGAAGAGGGATACAGTTGGTTTTGCCATGCTCCTTTTCAAAAATGAGAAAGGAAAAAGAGTGCTGAATATCTTCTGAATCTTTGAGGCAGAGAGCATCTTTGACTCCCACAGATAATAGGCAAATGCAGATGTTATAAAACCACGAGCTTGAGGATTTTAATTACATTCAATTGAATGAACTGGAACCTTCTCAGCATCCTTCATTATTTATAACAGTGAAAAAGTACTTCCCATCAAATTGTAGCCTGACATTCTGTAATTTGTACTTGCATATCTCCAAAGTAGATTTATATTAACAATCACTACCAAATTATGGCTTAGACTGTGCCATGAATCTTAAGATGAATGTAATTGTAATCTACTACCAAAATAAAACTCAAGAAACCTGTCACTGGGAAATATCTTAATTATACCCTCACTCATCAGCACTTTGGCAAAAGGTACACCTCTGAGTATTTTGCAGCTGTAAGGAAACAGGGCAAGAGAATATTTTGCCAAAACTAGAGCAAACTGAAGGGCAGCATGACATGGCTGAAAGAGTGATGTATTTGGAATCTGAGTCAATGAATAGAATGAACTTGAATTCAAATCCTGCCTCAGCTATTTGCTACTGATGTGTTTTGGGCAAACAGTTTAACCTTTGCAGACCTTTGTTCTTCCTTACCAGATTAACAAAATGACCTTTAATATCCCTCCCATCTCCAAGTCTATGATCCTAGTAATTATTTCAATTAGTGATAACAAACACTAAGTAGTGCCATGTAAAGTGCACCAATGTGGCAAAAGTATGTCTTGTAAATTAGGGGTCTGATTTTAATTAATTGAATGATCTTGTGCAAGTAGTTTCTCTTCTTTCAACCTCAGTTTCCCTTTAGGTAAAATGCAGAAGAACTAAATTATCTCTAATCAAGATCTTGACTTCATGAGATACTATGATCAAAAAAATAACCCAACTCTGACATTTAGTCCTTGGAAAATGCATGCAATTTTGCTAAAATGCTGTTAATTTTATTTATCAATCAACATCAATGAAGTATTTTTTATGTGTTCAGAAAAAAAAAGGTAAAAAACAGTCCCCCCTTACAATGAGTGTACATTCTAATAGGAGAGGCAACACATATTTGAAGATTAGATACATACAAGATACATACAGAATGTGGAAAATTAATATTGAATTATGATATTGAATTGGTTTTCCCTTTCATCCACAAAACAGTTTGCTTTTTAAAGCTCACTTTCTCTGAGGCTATGAAACTAGGGTGAGTCCTCTCTAGATCTAGATCTGTCTAGCTCTCTCTAGATTTGTCTAGATCTTCCACTTATATTAAAGATTACAGGGTTAAAGGCATATCACTGGTCTAGCTTTTGTCACAGGCAGGATGAAGACCTGGTCCTTATTTTTTGGTAAACAAGAACTCTCCTTTTTTAAAAAAATAATATTTTATTTGATCATTTCCAAGCATTATTCATTAGAGACAAAGATCATTTTCTTTTCCTCCACCCCCCCCCATTGCCGACACATGATTCCACTGGGTATCACATGTGTTCTTGATTCGAACCCATTGCCATGTTGTTAGTATTTGCATTAGAGTGTTTGTTTAGAGTCTCTCCTCTGTCATGTCCCCTCAACTGCTGTATTCAGGCGGTTGCTTTTCCTCGGTGTTTCTACTCCCACAGTTTGTCCTCTGCTTATGGATAGTGTTTTTCTCCTAGATCCCTGCAGATTGTTCAGGGACATTACACAGCCACTAATGGAGAAGTCCATTACGTTCGGTTATACCACAGTATATCAGTCTCTGTGTACAATGTTCTCCTGGAAGAACTCTATTAAGCAATGAAGTCAGTCAGCTCTAGCAGCCACTGTGGTCCAGGTATGTGCCTAGGAGGAAAGAGTGCATTGGTGTTCTCCGTATGATGGAGTTATGAGGGAGGAGTTCCTTCCTTTCCTTCATGCCTGTTTTCTAGTCAGAGATGTCCAGGGGAGAGACTATGTGATGATATCACAAGGGGTATATAAAACATGTCTAAGAGAAAGTCATCCTCTTTTGTCCCTTTCTTCAGTCACATTACCTGCCCCTTCACCCACCGTGGCTGCTTTAGGCTACCTCCTTCTGCCTCATTCAAGTTTTGTGGCATCTATTCAGACTGTGAAGAAGTCCATTGGCTAGTAAAACTTCCTTGAGGGGCCAATTAATAAAATAACTTAGATTTAATATTCAGAGCCTCCAAAGAATTTCATTCATTACCCAGAGTAGGGGGTTAAAGTAGAGAGGACACCTGAAGAAGGTGTTATTTGAATTGAATGTTTAAGGAAACCAGGGATTCTAAGTGGCAGAAGTATGTAAGGGAAAGCACTCTGGGGATGGAAGACATCAAGTGGAAAGACGTGGAGTTGGAAGATGGTGGAAGGTCAATTGTAAGGAAAGACAAGTAGAACAGTTTTGTTAGACCATAAAGTTCTTGGAAGGGAGTAATGGATGAAATGAAGTATAGGAGGGACTAGGTATAAAGAGCTTTAAATGACTATTAAAGAAATTCTATTTGATCCTAGAGATGATAGGGAGTCACTGGAGGTTACTAGAGTATGGGGGGCGGGGGGCGTGTCAGTGACATGGTTAGCTTTCCATATCATTCTGAGAGCAAGGAGCTTTTCCTTTACCACTAACTTAGAGGACTGGTTATTATCCCAGTAACTACTTCCATTTTTATCAAGTTGCCTTGTCTACTCAACATGCTCAGACCTGCTCAATCTGCATAGTATTTTGGGGTGTCAAGTCTTTTTTCTTTTTGTGGAAATGGAAGAAAAAGAAAGGAACAGCTGGGCATTAGGTTAGCACAGGAGTGCAACTACCAAGGACATAGAAAGCATAAGAGGCAGGAACAAAAAGTGCTTTATATGTTTTCTCTCATTGATCTTCAAACTAATCCGGGGGTGTAGGTGCTACAGTATTATTACTCTTATTTTACAGGTGAGGAAACTGAGGCTAAGAGGTTGTGACTTGCCCAAGATCTTACAGCTGGTGTCAAAGGTCATGTACAAGCCCGGATTTTCCTGACACCAAGTACAGTGTTCTGTCTAGCCCAACATCATGGGAATTCTGAGAGGCAGAAAGGTGGGAAGAACATATTAGAGACTATTAACATTATTTTGTTTAGGTGTCTCCAATATTTGAGAAGGTTTCCCCTTTGAGCTAGGATCTGTCCAGAGGATGAATTTTTGGTGGCTTTTACATAACGAAGTGTATATATGAAAAAAAACCCAAAAAACAATTAGTCCATCCACTTTCCTGGGTGCTGCCTTAATAGCATTCACATTCTAGAACTACTGCTGTCAGGCTGATTTGGGAGGTTAGAAGAACCATGGTGAATCAAACGAGTTAATTCTTGGGAAAATTCTAGAAAAGATCATTAAGGAAGTCGTTGGTGAACATTCAGAAAGGGAAATAGTGACTAGAAAGAGCCAGGATAATTTCATCAAGAAGAAGCAATGCTAGACAAAACTCATCTCCTTTTTTTTTTTTGTTAGTATTAGTAAAGAAGAAGAAAGCATGAATGTCCTGTATTTATTTTACCTAGATTTTAGAAAAACAATGTGATAAAATATTTCATTCTACTATTGTGGAGAAGATTTAGAGGTATGAATTAGATGATAATACAATCAGATGGATTCAAAACTGGTTGGATGGATGGTAGGACTCAAAGAATACTTATTAATGGCTCAATGTCAATGTGACAAGAGATCAAGAGTGAAGTACCCTTGTGATCAGTGCTTCAACATGTGCCCTTGAATAGTTTTATCAATGAATTTAGTTAAAGGCAGAGGGATACATACATACATACATATATATATATATATATATATATATATATGGATATGCTCATCTACCTTGCAGATGATCACAGCTGGAAGGGATTGTTAATACACCGGGAGACAAAATCAGGATTCAAAAAAGAATAGGAAGACAGTCTGGAATTCTGGACTCTGAAGATGAAATTCAACAGGGATTTATATCAGTCTTCTGCTTGTGTGCAAAAAGTCAACTTCACAAGTATAAGGTAGGGGAGACATGAAAAGATTGTTGATGTTCTGAAAAAAAAAATAGGGAGCATACAATATGCAGAAGCAAAATAATCTAGACCCAAAGATCCTTACTAGGATAAGGAGTCACTATTCAATAAAAAATGCTAGGGAAATAGAAAAGTGGTCAGACTGAAATTGGACTTAGAACATTGCCTCCCATTATCAATCAAGATTAGTTCCAAATGGATAAATAAAAGATCATAGCTTAAACAAGTTAGAGTAAGAATTATCCTTTGGGATCAATGGCTAGGGGAAAGATTCAAGCCCAAACAGAAGATAGAAAGGAGCACAGAAGATAAAATAGCAAATTTCAATAACACAAAATTGAAATATAGCTAAAATTAGGAGAAAGTTAACTAGAAACTAGAAACAGTTAACTAGAGGGAAAACCACTGCAATAAATTTCTCTTTTAAAGTTCTTTTGGTCAAGATATAAAACTCTTTCAGGTTTATAATTAAGAGCCAAATGGCACAATGAGTACTGGAAATGGAGTAAAGTAGATCTGAGTTCAAATGTGAAGTCAGATGTTTACTAGCTATGTGATTTTAAATAATCCATTTAACTTCTAGTTGCCTCAATTTTCTCAACAGTAAAATGGGAATAATAATAGCATTTACCTCACAGGACTATTGTGAGGATAAATTGAGGGATGTGGATCAGTTCAGGTATTCTGGAAAATAATTTGAAACTTGCCCCAAAAGTCACTAAACTATACATAACCTTTACCCAGCTATACCACCATTAGGGCTAAGCCCTAAAGAAATCCAAGAGAAAATGGATTTATATTTATAGCAATTGTTCTTATAGTAGCAAAGAATTAGAAACTAAGGAGAATCCCAGTAATTGAGAAGTGACTAAACAAGTTGTGATATAGGAGTATAGGGGAATGCTGTTGTACTATTTAAAAAAAAGATAAAAAAGGTTCACATAAACTTGAGAAGACTTCCATGAACCCATGTAAAATGAGGTGAGCAAAATCAGGAAAGCTACAACAAAAATTGATCAATTCAATGACTGGCTATGATTCAAGAAGACCTATATTTTTGAACATGGACAATGTGGAAATCTGTTTTTCTTGACAATACGTATTTATTGTCATTTTTTTTTCTTTTAAATGGGAGAAGGTGGGAGGATGAAGGGGGAAAAAGTAGTATGGACACATGTCCCCCAAAAGTGTTAATGCCTTTTTAATTCTTTAAACCTACACTAAGACTTCTTTGGAACATCCTATATAGATACATTTTGTCTTTACTGGTAACATGTGAATTACTCCAGGGTAGATACCATTTTATTTTGCCTATGTATCACGAGTATCTAGCTTACATAGTGCCTGGATCATGGTAGGTCATTAAAAATGCTTATGACCTGTTGGTTCTCTCAGAGGTGAGAGAAGCCACAAGGTAGGAAGATAGAGACAGGATAGAAGTTTTGATACCACGAGGGAAGTGACGGAGTCCTAATAGAGATATGAGGTGTTCAGGATGAGTCTTTATTAATTATCAATGAGCCACAGCTAAGCTCTGATCAAAGGACCAATTCTGTAGGCTTTTCCAGTCCTGAGATCCATTCCACGCAGGTCAGAGAGGTGAATAGAGAAAGATTAAAGATGGAGCTTGGCCAGAGGCCAAGCTCCTGCAAGGACAGCCATCAGGTAGCCTGAAAGAGAAAGAGCGAGCAGAGAGCAGAGAGCAGAGAGCAGAGAGAGCAAAGGCGGAGCCTGCTGGGCTAGATATAGTTTTTGATATGCAAATATACACAGTACATAGGGATGATTCTCATTGGTCAATGACAAGGCATAGGTGTGGTTTCTCTTAACCAGGGGAGAACAAAGAAACCTGTTTTCCCGCCTAACCTGGGAGAAGCTGGGGTCAAGGGTCAGAGGCCTTCCCAGCCATGAGCACTACTGAGCATGCCCAAGACTGACTGTTCCCCTTGCCCCTAGTTAGGAGTGGGCTGCTACATGACCTCCTTAATTGAAGTGTATGCAAGTCTATTTTTCATTTTATGACAAAGCTTTTTCTTTTTTTATTCCTATTTTGTATTCTTCTTTCTCACCCTCTTGCTAACTCCAGAATTTCTCAACACCTTTTCCTAATTATTAGAGAATTATCATGGTTTGACAGAACTATCTGATTATTGGTGTCCAATATTCAACAACTGCCAACAGCTTTTATTCTGTATTCAATCATAGGCAGTGAAGATGAATTTGTATACATTCTAATAATAGCAATTTGTCTAATAATCTAAACTCATCTATTTTTCTTTGCCAGGAGAAACATATGGGAAAATGACAAAGTGGAATCGTGGCATAATATAATTTTCTCATAATGCTAAAATTTGAGCAGTGTACCCTTTAAATTCCAGATTATTGACAACATAAATGAACTGAAATAGGATTTAATGACCAAACAGCAGGATGATAAAAATCTTATTGCTCAGTTCTATTATATTGATGTTAATATTTAATGGAAAATGAGACAGGTGCCCTGCTTTATGAGGCAATAAGCCAATTCCTGAATGGATAAACTCTGAATATGGAACAGAAGGGTTAAGAAGATTGGGATGAAGAAAGAATTGAATGCCTCAAATGAATGGAAAACTTTCAGGGAAAAGGAATACAGGTTTTGCAATACTAGCAAGGACCAATTTAGAAAAGCTGAGCTTTTTTTTTTATTCCTTCCTCTTCAATTAGTGGCCACTGCTCTTTGATTCTAACTGACTTCAGTTACTAGTCTTCAGGGTTACCTGCTTCAGAACTGACCCAGAGAAAAGCTTTCACCTTCACTGAAAGCAAAGGTCAAAAAAAAGGATGTCTGGAAACATTCTCCTAATTAGTGCTACCATAGCACCAATAAAAACAACAACAAAAAAAAACCTACACAAAGCTGAGCATCCTCAGAAAGAATATTGGAAAGTGGGGGTGGGGGTTTGGGGGGGATGTAGAAAACATGATCTGCCACTTGAACAAAGAATAATGAATTCAGTAGCTTTTATTTCTCTAAGGCTTTATCCTTTGCAGGTATAAGGGTAGAGTTGATTGAGTGAATCAATGAAGTCATCCCACCTCCCTTCAAGCAAGTGATAAGCTGTCCAGGTGCCTCAATGAGGTGAGAAATTTTAATCAACTGTACACTTTAGATTCGGGGTGTGGAAATGTCTTTGTATAACTAGAATAATGTGGACAGGAAGAGTGATGCTATTGACTATGGATAGCTAGATGGAACAGTGGATAGAGTGCAGGGCCTAGAGGTAGGAAGATTCATCCACTAAGTTTCAAATCTGGCCTCAGATACTAATTAGCTATATGATACTAGGCAAAGTCCTTTAATTCTGTTTGCCTCTGTTTCCTCATCTGCAAAATGAGCTGGAGAATGGTAAGCCACTCCAGTATCTTTTACCAAAAAAGCCCTAAATTGGATCAGGAAGAATTGGAAATGACTGAACAACAAATTCCAGTTGACTGTGGAAGCCTAGTCTTGCCTTGGACCCAAATATTTTGAGTATCTGGTAGATTTCATTAAGCCTGAACAGAGGAGAAGAGCTTTCTATTTCATCTCCCTGAGGAGTCATCATTTTGGGATTGGGGAACCCAGAGAGCACTTCAACCTCCTCCATCAGAGCCTTCCAACAACTGTAAGAACTAAACAGTGTAAGATCATAAATTTAGAACTAGTAGAGACTTCATAGATCACAAACTAATCTCATTTTATAGAGGACTATGAAATCCAGAGATTTTAAAGAAATGTCTATAGTCACATAAACAATCAGTACCAAAACCAAGATTTTAACTAAAGACCTCTGACTTCAAATCCAGCCTTTTCCTTGTAGTAGAGGCTCTCAGAGTTTAATGTAACTTCCCAACTTAAGTTGGAGAGTCCAAGTTCATGCCCCAATTTCTTGACTCCAAATCCAGTTTGCTTTTTACTATATCACAGGTAAATACAGTTCTGATAGTCATACCTCAAGAGATGCCTCTCCTCTGACATCTCCATCATGGGATACCCCCAAGATCTTCTTCATTTAGCAAGATTGCATGAGCATTAGTCCTCACAACTCCTTAGGACCCCTGCCCCCCAGGGCTCCTCTGACTAGGGAGCAGACAGAAGAGCTCCTCCTAGAATCTCCATGTAAAGAGGGTACCCAGGCCATCCCTCTCTTATTTCCCATCTGGTTGTACTCCATTGGATGTCTTCTTCATGGCCCACCCTCCCTTATCCCCCATGAGACTGTAAGTTTCTTGAGGGTAGGGACTATACTTTGCCTTTTTGGCATCCCCATTACTTAGGACAAAGCCTGCCACAAAATATGTGTTTAAACCATGTTTATTGACTTACTGAGATTGTGGAACTAGATAAAGTTCATGGGAGAGCTATTACAATAACCAAGGAGCTGAGAAAAATTGCTCAGCATGCTGTTTAGCTTAAATAAAGAGCATGGTATGGCTAATGTGATCTTAAGCTGGATTGTGAGCAGAATCCAGAACAAGGGAAGTGATAAATAGTCTTATTGTTCTTTGCCCTCTCAGAGTGTTGTTTCAAAATAGGCATGGATAAATTGGAAAGTGTCCAGAGGAGATTGACTAGGATGATGAAGAATCTTAATATCATGCCATATCATAATGGGTTGAAGGAAGGGAAGATATTTAGCTTAACTCTCCATACAAGAAAAAATTAAGTAGAGCAAGACATTTCGAGAGTTGAACTAGGTGTACTCTAATGTTCCTTCTAGCTTCTGCATGGTACAGGGGAAAGAATGCTAGATTTGGATTCAGAGGTCCTTAGTTCAAACCCCAGCTCTACCACTTCTTATATTATCTATGTGGCTTAGGCCAATTAAATCATTTCTCTGGGCCTCATTTTCTTTATTTTTAAAATAAGAATGTTGGACTAGATAATCCCTACTACCCTTTTCCAGCTTTAAATCTATGATAAAGTCAATGATCTTATGAATCTGTTCAATTATTTATGAAAATACTTTGAATATTTCTCTTTCCACCAAGGTGATCCTTTCTTGGTATTAAGATATACTTCCAGGCCTTTCCCAACTATCTGAAGGAGTTAGCAACAAAGTTTGGAAGCACAGGAAAGACATGGCTTGGTACCCAGGGCACTGCAGATAGAATGGAAAGGAACAGATTTCCTGGTGCTTTGAAATCAAGAGAGAATGAACCAGCTGAAGGAGATACTTTGATTTCATCCAACAATGCAAATTTTACAACCCATGAATTCATTGTCCTCTTGTGTGATTCTTATTTCCCGCCCCCCTTTTTTTGGCATTCTTTTGGGTATCTGTTATTTGTGGCCCATGTGCAAAGTAAGAACACTGTAGGGAGTAGACTTCAGGTCTTTTTTCCTGAGCAAGTGTTCTAAGGTCTAAGGCAACTGCTTGAGCCCGATGTCAATTCTAGGTCTCCACATCAATACATGAGAATTCTCAATAATGGGGCAACTAGTTAGCACAGTGGAGAAAGTACCAGGCCTGGAGTCAAGAGGATTTGGGTTCAAATTTGACCTCAGACACTTCCTAGTTGTGTGACCCTGGGCAAATCACTTAACCCCAACAACCTAGTCCTTACCATTATTCTGCCTTGGAATAAATTCTTAGTATTGATTCTAAGACAAAAGATAAGGGTTTTTTTTTTAAGAATTCTCAATACTTCTGGTTTACTTCATTGTTAATTTTTTCTCAAAGAATGAGTTATTATTCAGTCTTGATCCTCCAAAAGTATATATTTACTTTTTCTTTTTAAAAAGTAGTAGTATGTGAAGATTGGATTTGGCTCTCCCCGATTGTAACAATAAAGGTACTTAGCTCTTTCTTGATTGTGAAAATTAAGTTGTAATCCCCTTTCTATTTTTAGATTTTAATTTCCAAAGTGTAAACACAGTACTTAAAGTTGAGTATGGAGATCTACCCATTTTGGATTTTAACCACAAAAAGGTGTGAACACCCATTTCATACACTGAATGGGAAGTCTGTGACCCACATGGGAAAGAGTGGGCAGTCCTGGAGAGGAGCATCTGCTGTGATTGGTAGATGTGAAATTTAGGGGAGGTGACCCAAGAGAAAAAGGACTTTAAAAGTAGAGACAGACACACAGACTTGGAGTGAAGAGGGACACTTGGTTGTGGAACTTGACCCTGGAGGAGCTCGTGCAGAAGACCTCAGACTTCTTTCCTTTTAGACAGTCTCCTTGTCATTCCTGGAGGTGTGATCCTCTGGGAAAGGCTCATTGTCTTGAAACTCCTTTTCCCTGGTTAGGGCCTTAGAATTGCTATCTGGGTCAGAGGAAGCCAGAGTTTGTTTGTTTGTTTGTTTATTTGTTTCTTTCTTTCTCTCTCTCCCTCTCTCTCTCTCTCTCTCTCTCTCTCTCTCTCTCTCTGTCTCTCTCTCTCAACTACCATAAATTCCATTTGACTTTAGTAATTCAATTTTGGGATTTAGAAATTAAATCCCTGGTGATCAATTAAATATTCAGTCCAACCATAAAATTAACAAGTAAAAAATCTCTCTCATTACACATCTTCCCCTTTCCTCCCAAAAACCAAGTTTCAGCCTTGTTGGCTGGCTGCCTTGCTCACCATCCTTCTCTTTTCTGGAAATGGAAAGAAAGTAGAGGTGAAAAAAATTATGGGAAAAAAAATTGACCCGAATCAATGATGGATGAATATAAGAGAAAAAAAGAGAGGAAGATGGTAATGATGACTCTCCAAAGTTACAATGAGGAGAAATATTTGCACAAAGAAAAATGCTGACCATTTCATAAGATAAAAAGATAAACATGTGCAATGATGAAGATGAAAATCTAAGTAATACACAAACACATGCAAGGATAAAAAAAAGAGAAAGAAATAAAATGTAGTTAAAAAAAACACAAGGACTTCCGGTTAAGATGGCGGCTTAGAGAAAGCTAAAGTTCAGATCTCCGGAAAACCCTTCCCGACCGATCTCAAACTAAAAGCTCCTAAGGCGCCGAAATTCAAAACGATCAACAGCACAGACCCTGGGAACCCTCCTCCTGGACCTGGACCCGGTTCAAAAGGTACGGCTCCCCTCAAAAGCCAGAACCCGAGATCACTCGGACCTCAGGGGTAGGAGCGCAGAGTCCAAGGCTCCCGGAAGCCGCAGCCCGGCCCGGCTCAGAGAGCAGGGTCCTCGGAACAACAACCCTCAGGGCCTTCTACCCGAGTCCCAGTGAAAGTTACTGCCTGGGGCCCCCGCTGCAGAGAGCTGGTCAAAACAACAGCAACCCTCAGGGCGGGCAAGACAGCCTCACGGGCTGGATCCTGCTATCCAAGTCTCAGTGAAAGTCCTTGCCCTCAGAGCTTGGGGAAGCTGCAGCCCATCCCCTCGCAGGCCAATGAAACAGCCTCACGGCCAGCGATTCTGAAGGCAACTTCCGGAAAGCGAGCCGGGGGGGAGAGTGTGGCCTCATGGTCCGACCCTTCCATTCCAGTTCCAGTGAGGCATATTCAGTTTAACCCAGGGAAAGCTCATAGAACCAACATCTGCCCAGGACTAAAGCCTCTGAACACCAGACAGAGATAAGAAAAGCTAATCCTCCACATTCAGAGATGGCAAACTCCACAGAAGCACAGAAGCCCCAAAATACCAAGAAAAATAAGAAGAAAGGGGCGACTTTGGACACATTCTATGGAGCCAAAATACAAAATACAGAGCAGATAGAAGAAGATATACAAGAAAATTCTCCAAAATCTTCCAAAGGAAATAGAAACTCTCCACAAACCCATGAAGAATTTGAATCAGAAATGACCAAAAAGATGGAAGCCCTCTGGGAGGAAAAGTGGGAAATAATGCAAAAGAAATTCACGCATCTACAAAACCAGTTTGACCAAACTGTAAAAGAAAACCAGGCTTTAAAGGCCAGAATCAGGCAGCTGGAAGACAACGATCGTGTAAAAGAGCAAGAATCAATAAAGCAAAGCCAAAATACCAAGAAATTAGAAGAGAACATAAAATATCTCACCGACAAGGTGATAGATCTGGAAAATAGGGGGAGAAGGGATAATTTAAGAATAATTGGACTCCCAGAAAAGCCAGAAATAAACACCAAACTGGACATGGTGATACAAGATATAATCAAAGAAAATTGCCCAGAGATTCTAGAACAAGGGGGCAATACAGCCACTGACAGAGCTCACAGAACACCTTCTACACTAAACCCCCAAAAGACAACTCCCAGGAATGTAATTGCCAAATTCCAAAGCTATCAAACAAAAGAAAAAATCCTACAGGAAGCCAGAAAAAGACAATTTAGATATAAAGGAATGCCAATCAGGGTCACCCAAGACCTTGCAAGTTCTACTCTGAATGATCGTAAGGCATGGAACATGATCTTCAGAAAGGCAAGAGAGCTGGGTCTCCAACCAAGAATCAGCTACCCAGCAAAACTGACTATATACTTCCAAGGGAAAGTATGGGCATTCAACAAAATAGAAGACTTCCAACTTTTTGCAAAGAAAAGACCAGAGCTCTGTGGAAAGTTTGATACTGAAAATCAAAGAGCAAGGAATACCTGAAAAGGTAAATATTAAGGAAAGGGGAAAAATGTTATCTTCTTCTTTTACTCAAACTCTCTTCTATAAGGACTACATTTATATCAATCTATGTATACTAACATGTGGGGGAAATGTAATGTATAAATAGGGGGTAAAGAAAGACCAAATAGAATAATGGTTCTCACACAAAGATTCACATGGGAAGGGGAGGGGAAGAAAACTCCTATAAGAAGGAGAGGAAGAGAGGGGGGGGGGGTTACTTAAACCTCAATCTCAGGGAAATCAACTCTGAGAGGGAAAAACATCCAGATCCATTGGGATCTTGAATTCTATCTTACCCAATAAGGGTAAGGAGAAGGGAAAACCAAGGGGGGGAGGGGGAGAGGGAGAACAAAAAGGGAGGGAAAGAGAGGGGGGAGGGGGAGGGAAGAAAAAGGGAGGGACTAAAAAGGGAAACATCAAGGGAGGGGACAAGGGGCACTGATTCAAAGTAAATCACTGGACTAAAAGGTAGAGCCGAAGAAGAAAAGGTTAGAATTAGGGAAGGCAATCAAAATGCCAGGGAGTCCACAAATGACAATCATAACTTTGAACGTGAATGGGATGAACTCACCCATAAAACGTAGACGAATAGCAGAATGGATTAGAATCCAAAACCCTACCATATGTTGTCTTCAAGAAACACACATGAGGCGGGTTGACACCCACAAGGTCAGAATTAAAGGATGGAGTAAGACCTTCTGGGCCTCAACTGATAGAAAGAAGGCAGGAGTGGTAATCATGATATCTGATAAAGCCAATGCAAAAATAGACCTGATCAAAAGGGATAGGGAAGGTAATTATATTTTGTTAAAAGGGACTCTAGACAACGAGGAAATATCATTAATCAACATGTATGCACCAAATAATATAGCACCCAAATTTCTAATGGAGAAACTAGGCGAATTGAAGGAAGAAATAGACAATAAAACCATACTAGTGGGAGACTTAAACCAACCATTATCAAATTTAGATAAATCAAATCAAAAAATAAATAAGAAAGAGGTAAAAGAAGTGAATGAAATCTTAGAAAAATTAGAATTAATAGACATATGGAGAAAAATAAATAGGGATAAAAAGGAATACACCTTCTTCTCAGCACCACATGGCACATTCACAAAAATTGACCATACACTAGGTCACAGAAACATAGCACACAAATGCAAAAAAGCAGAAATAATGAATGCAGCCTACTCAGATCACAAGGCAATAAAAATAATGATTAGTAATGGTACATGGAAAACCAAATCTAAAACCAATTGGAAATTAAACAATATGATACTCCAAAACCGTTTAGTTAAAGAAGAAATTATAGAAACAATTAATAATTTCATCAAGGAAAATGACAATGGCGAAACATCCTTTCAAACCTTTTGGGATGCAGCCAAAGCGGTAATCAGAGGCAAATTCATATCCCTGAAAGCTCATATTAACAAACAAGGGAGAGCAGAGATCAATCAATTGGAAATGCAATTGAAAAAACTCGAAAGCAATCAAATTAAAAACCCCCAGCAGAAAACCAAATTAGAAATCCTAAAAATTAAGGGAGAAATTAATAAAATCGAAAGTGATAGAACTATTGATTTAATAAATAAGACAAGAAGCTGGTACTTTGAAAAAACAAACAAAATAGACAAAGTACTGGTCAATCTAATTAAAATAAGGAAGGAAGAAAAGCAAATTCACAGCATTAAAGATGAAAAGGGGGACAGCACCTCCAATGAGGAGGAAATTAAGGCAATCATTAGAAATTACTTTGCCCAATTATATGGCAATAAATACACCAATTTAGGAGAAATGGATGAATATATACAAAAATACAAACTGCCTAGACTAACAGAAGAGGAAATAGAATTCTTAAATAATCCCATATCAGAAATTGAAATCCATCAAGCCATCAAAGAACTTCCTAAGAAAAAATCCCCAGGGCCTGATGGATTCACCTGTGAATTCTATCAAACATTCAGAGAACAGTTAATCCCAATACTATACAAACTATTTGACATAATAAGCAAAGAGGGAGTTCTACCAAACTCCTTTTACGACACAAACATGGTACTGATTCCAAAACCAGGCAGGTCAAAAACAGAGAAAGAAAACTATAGGCCAATCTCCCTAATGAATATAGATGCAAAAATCTTAAATAGGATACTAGCAAAAAGACTCCAGCAAGTGATCAGAAGGATCATTCACCATGATCAAGTAGGATTCATACCAGGGATGCAGGGCTGGTTCAACATTAGGAAAACCATCCACATAATTGACCACATCAACAAGCAAACTAGCAAGAACCACATGATTATCTCAATAGATGCAGAAAAAGCCTTTGATAAAATACAACACCCATTCCTATTAAAAACACTAGAAAGCATAGGAATAGAAGGGTCATTCCTAAAAATAATAAACAGTATATATCTAAAACCAACAGCTAATATCATCTGCAATGGGGATAAACTAGATGCATTCCCAATAAGATCAGGAGTGAAACAAGGATGCCCATTATCACCTCTACTATTTGACATTGTACTAGAAACACTAGCAGTAGCAATTAGAGAAGATAAAGGAATTGAAGGCATCAAAATAGGCAAGGAGGAGACCAAGTTATCACTCTTTGCGGATGACATGATGGTCTACTTAAAGAATCCTAGAGATTCAACCAAAAAGCTAATTGAAATAATCAACAACTTTAGCAAAGTTGCAGGATACAAAATAAACCCACATAAATCATTAGCTTTTCTATATATCTCCAACACAGCTCAGCAGCAAGAACTAGAAAGAGGAATACCATTCAAAATCACCTTAGACAAAATAAAATACCTAGGAATCTATCTCCCAAGACAAACACAGGAACTATATGAACACAACTACAAAACACTCGCCACACAACTAAAACTAGACTTGAACAAATGGAAAAACATTAACTGCTCATGGATAGGACGAGCCAATATAATAAAAATGACCATCCTACCCAAACTTATTTATCTATTTAGTGCCATACCCATTGAACTACCAAAATACTTCTTCACTGATTTAGAAAAAACCATAACAAAGTTCATTTGGAAGAACAAAAGATCAAGGATATCCAGGGAAATAATGAAAAAAAAAACACATATGATGGGGGCCTTGCAGTCCCTGACCTAAAACTATATTACAAAGCAGCAGTCATCAAAACAATTTGGTACTGGCTAAGAAACAGAAAGGAAGATCAGTGGAATAGACTGGGGGAAAGCGACCTCAGCAAGACAGTATACGATAAACCCAAAGATCCCAGCTTTTGGGACAAAAATCCACTATTCGATAAAAACTGCTGGGAAAATTGGAAGACAGTGTGGGAGAGACTAGGAATAGATCAACACCTCACACCCTACACCAAGATAAATTCAAAATGGGTGAGTGACTTAAACATAAAGAAGGAAACCATAAGTAAATTGGATAAACACAGAATAGTATACATGTCAGACCTTTGGGAGGGGAAAGGCTTTAAAACCAAGCAAGATATAGAAAGAATCACAAAATGTAAAATAAATAATTTTGACTACATCAAACTAAAAAGCTTTTGTACAAACAAAACCAATATAACTAAAATCATAAGGGAAACAACAAATTGGGAAAAAATCTTCATAGAAACCTCTGACAAAGGTTTAATTACTCATATTTATAATGAGCTAAATCAATTGTACAAAAAATCAAGCCATTCTCCAATTGATAAATGGGCAAGGGAAATGGATAGACAGTTCTCAGATAAAGAAATCAAAACTATTAACAAGCACATGAAGAAGTGTTCTACATCTCTTATAATCAGAGAGATGCAAATCAAAACAACTCTGAGGTATCACCTCACACCTAGCAGATTGGCTAACATAACAGCAAAGGAAAGTAATGAATGCTGGAGGGGATGTGGCAAAGCAGGGACATTAATTCATTGCTGGTGGAGTTGTGAATTGATCCAACCATTCTGGAGGGCAATTTGGAACTATGCCCAAAGGGCGACAAAAGAATATCTACCCTTTGACCCAGCCATAGCACTGCTGGGTCTGTACCCCAAAGAGATAATGGACAAAAAGACTTGTACAAAAATATTCATAGCTGCGCTCTTTGTGGTGGCCCAAAACTGGAAAACGAGGGGATGCCCATCAATTGGGGAATGGCTGAACAAACTGTGGTATATGTTGGTGATGGAGTACTATTGTGCTAAAAGGAATAATAAAGTGGAGAAGTTCCATGGAGACTGGAACAACCTCCAGGAAGTGATGCAGAGCGAGAGGAGCAGAACCAGGAGAACATTGTACACAGAGACTAATACACTGTGGTATAATCGAACGTAATGTACTTCTCCATTAGTGGCGGTGTAATGTCCCTGAACAACTTGCAGGGATCCAGGAGAAAAAAACACCATTCATAAGCAAAGGATAAACTATGGGAGTGGAAACACCGAGAAAAAGCAACGGCCTGAATACAGAGGTTGAGGGGACATGACAGAGGATAGACTCTAAATGAACACTCTAATGCAAATACTATCAACAAAGCAATGGGTTCAAATCAAGAAAACATCTAATGCCCAGTGGACTTACGCGTCGGCTATGGGGGGTGGGGGGGAGGAAAAGAAAATGATATATGTCTTTAACGAATAATGCTTGGAAATGATCAAATAAAATATATTTAAAAAAAAAAACACAAGCGACACAGCCTAAGACATTCCCTAAAGAAAAAAATGCCAAAATTATTTAATTTCTTCTTTTCTTTCTGTGGAATCTGCAGAGTGAAGACTTTAAGGCAATTAATGGAATTTTCTTGCAGATTTTCAGAACATGTAGCACTGACCATGTCACCCTAGAGCTTTTAATAGTAGAGGAAGGGAACATTGAGTGTAATTAGATGTGTATTCTTGCCTTTCAGAAAGTAGATTTCAAAAATTCAAGAGAAAAGATAAAGCCAGAAACTCTTAAAAAGCAAAAATGATTCAAGAGGAAAGGGAATTCTCAAAACAAAACTGATTACAATATAATCAACAATCTCAGCGAGGAAGAAAAAGTGGGAACATTTAATGGGCCTAATGTGGTTGCACAGAGATTTCTCAGATGAGCTCAGATTTTAAATAGACCTATCCCCTTTGAAAAAAGACCGGAAGAGAGATCAATGTCCAAGAGCAAACACAAGAGTGGCACAGACATCCGAATATTATCAGGAAAGTTTAAACCATGGAATAAATAGAAGTTTTAAAAAGTACTAAGGAAAGCAACAAAATAGATTTTAAAGGCTATATTTGAAAAAAAAACCTCTGGTTGATAAAAAGAAATAATAGTAATAATAATAATTCATGTTTTTCTAGCCCCTTAAGTTTTTCAAAGAGGTATAAATATACTTTAGACACCAAGTCTGTTGACTTAGACCATCAAGGCTTGACCCCACTCCCAAGTCCCAGGGTTTATGGAGAGAATATGCCTCAAATGACTGTCCTAAAGGATAAAGCCTTCCCCAGGGAAAAAGATGGAGCATAAGACTATGTTGCCAGCCTGCAGAACTTTTAACAACTTTGAAAGCTCTATGGCTTCCCCTTTCACACAGTCATGAAGGCTGCTGCCCCAACTAGGTGAAAGAACAGCAGACAGGGCATGCTGTCCAGGACTGAGGAAGGCCCCTACCAATCAGTCCTATAATAAGTCATCAATGTGTTCATAAACTCAGACTGCATTATCCTTCCTCCCCAGTGGATCATGAAGGCTATAAGACTAAACCAACCTTTAAATTCTCTTTCTGACTAAAATCCAATCATCATTTTGAGGAAGGTACCAGATCAGTTATGCTTCATTCTATAGCCAGTCACCTTGTAGATGATCATCTGGAGTATCTGTAGTAAGTACCACAGATTCCTCCCCTGGAGACATTTAGTTCTAATAAATGGACACATGATCTTCATACCTCTTGAACTGGCTCCAAGCCTAGACACATCAATCTTGAGACTGATGCTCAGGAACCTTATCAGGGCAGGAAACACAAAGTGGAAAGGACAGTCATGAGCACAAGGCATCAGTTCTTTTATGGGAATCTATGTTTCCTGAGACAGCAGTGGCAGGACTAAAAGGAAAGACCATACACAGCTCCCCTTTCCTATCCTCATTACAGGAAGTCAACAGAGAGAAGGCACTCCTTGTCACTCAGGCAAATTAAAACCAAGAGACCCCCTAGTACTTATAGCTGCTCTTTTTGTGTTGGCAAAGAATTAGAAACTAAAGCAATGTCCATCAACTGGGAAATGGCTGGGGAATACAATGGTGATGGAATATTATTGTGCTATATAAGGAATGACGAACAGGATAATTTCTGAAAGAGCTGGAGAGACCTACATGAAGTGATGCAGAATTAAATAAACAGAACCAGGAGAACATGGTACATGGTAATAACAATATTGTGAAATGATCAAATGTGATAGATTTTGCTGCTAAGAGCAATACAATGATCCAGGACAATTCTGAGGGACTTATAAAAAAGAATGCTTGTCACCTTTAGAGAAAGAACTGTTGGAGTAGAAATGCTAATGAAAGCATATGATTTATCACTTTATTTGGGTGTATGCTTTGGGATTTTGACTTTATAAGATTATTTACTCATAAAAATGAATTACGTGGAAATATGTTTGTGTGATAATATGTGTATAATGTGGAAGAGGCATGAAGATTGACAAGACAGGTCCCCACTTAGTCTCTTGCATCTTGGCTTGTCCTTCAAAACCTTTCTCTCTTCATGTCGGTTCCACAATAACCCAGATTGGATTGCTTGCCAGATCTGGGAGCCAGGAGAGGAGGGGAGGTAGATAATTTGAATCATATAACTTTGGAAAATTTTTGTGGAAATTTATTAAAAAATTTTTAATGAAAAAAAAAGAAGATTGTTTTCCCAGTCTATCTCCCCGCTATAGAACCCATTTCTTCCTTTCATAGCCTCAGCTAGTTTGATGCTGTACTGTTTTTACCCCTTGATGACCTTGCCCTTTTATTCTGTCTTCCTTTATGTTTTTCCAAACCTCAGCTTTTGGTCATCATCATCATCACGTCTCTTCTCTGCTACTGAATGCAGTTAAAAAAACATCATTTAGTATACCTCTTGTATTTATACAAAGTTATATTATTGAATCTCATGCTAAATGGCAATTCTTTTATTCTCCCTTAATTGACACTCTATCCTATTCAACTGAAAGCTATTTCAAACTTTTTCTGGTCTCCTTAAAAGTCCTACACCATCTCTCACTCTGTCTCTGTCTGTCTGTCTGTCTGTCTGTCTGTCTCTTTGTCTCTCTTTCCCCCACCCTCTCTGTCTGTCTGTCTCTCTGTCTGTCTCTATCTCTCTCTCCCTTTGCAAAGGACCATCTATTTCAGTGAGAAAATCAAGAAAATCTATGGTAAACCCACTTCCCTCTTCTTTTTCTCATAATCCCTCTTCATCAGTGGTTCTTAACCTGGACTCCAAAGACTTCCAAATGATCCATGACTAGATTTCAAGGAGTCTGTGTTGGATGGGAAATTTTTTTTAAAAATTATTTTCACTAAACTTTAAATGAAATTTAGCACTTTCTTCCATTATCAATATAGGCCCCAAACCACAGTAGTATTAGCAGTATCTTTGGCTTTGTCACCAATAGAAATATTTTCATATCACAACACAGTTCAAAATTACTGTTATTAGAACTATCCCTAGATTGCAAGTATTTTCAGTCTTTCTGATTAGTAAAATTGGTTTCTATATAATCCTATGTATTTCATTTTATTTATTTCAACGAATCACTCTTTGATGGGGTGCACAAGCTTCACTAGTCTGCCAAAGTTGTCTATGAAACCAAAAAGGGCAGGGTACGTAAGTGTCAGGGACCATACCATTCCCAATTTATATTCCTACTGTCTAACATAATGTAATTTACATCATGGTGCTTAATAAGTATTTTTTTAATTGAAATATTAACTAGTGAGTTTTCCATCATTGAAAGGGTTCAAGCCAAGACTGATGGGTCATCTTCCTTGGATATTATATAGATAAATTAGTACATTGGTAGTTGAATGTGATAACTTCAAAGAACATATTTGACTTAAAGATTCCATGACTTGCCCATGGTTATTCAATTAATTCAATATAAGACTTGAATTCTGCTCTTCTCACTCCAGGGCTAGCTTCTACTCTACTCCCTCACATGTTTAATAAACTCCATTTTTAACAAGTTATTGGTATAATAATTTCTAAAATTTCCAAATTATTGTTTTGACTTTAATATTGTCTAACTAAACATAACACTTTCATTTAGTTATTAGCCACTACCTTGACTAGACTAACTTGAACAAATATTGCATGGAAATAAGAGAGCAGAATTTGGCCCTAGTCCCTGTGAGTTATGAAAAAAGGAGGAAGTATATACATTTCTACTTTGCAAAGTAGCTTTGTGGTTCAGTTGCTTTTTTAAAAAAGTAAACAAACAAAAACATAGTGGTGATTAAATGACATCATGCTTTCTTCTCTGAATTCAGATAATGGATAGTAAGTACAATGATCTGGCTTGCTTTCTTATCAGAAAAGACCACAAATGGAGACTAAAATGAGCCAGAGAACAATTCTTTTGGCATTCACACTCCATAAAGAGGGGAAGAAAGAAAGAGTTTGGGGAAATGCAGGAAGCATGTGATGTTTTATGAGGGTTTATTTCAAAAGATCCATGATGCCATGGGTCAGGATGTCCCTTCCCCTTTCTACAACATATCACAATTCCTTTATACCTTAAAAATCAGTATTAATGGGGTAAATAGGTAGCTCAATGGATAGACAGCTAGACCCAGAAACAGGAGATACTATATTCAAATCTGACCTCAGACACTTCCTAGCTATGTGACCTTAGACAAGTCACTTAACACTCTTCTGCCTTGGAATCAATACTAGTATTGATTCCAAGGCAGAAGATAAGGGTTGTGTTGGGTTTTTTTTTTTTAAATCTTAACAAGTGATGAGTTATTGGAGCCAAGACAATTGATTACCTGGTTGTTAAGTGGTGATGAACTTCTCTAAACTAAGCTAATCCAACTCTTGACCAATGACTAGTACACAATTATCACTGGGTCTATACTTAAGAGTTTTTCCAGATTGATGGAACCAGCCAGAGCTTGTGTTGTCCGGGTAGAGCCTTGAGAATCTCAGGGTTCCCCACCACCATGCTACCAAGTGACCTTAGCAGTTGCCTTTGGTCCAGTTTCAGGTAACACCAAACTTAATCCTATGCTGCCTGAAAACTTACCTTTATTATTAACTGCTTTTTTTCCATCAAAGTTACAAAAATAAATGAAATAACAGTGTAGAAGTGACTTGTCTGTATCTGAATTCACGTGATCCATGTCTTTGGAATCGTATTCAGCAATGTTCTGTCTAAACACTGTTCTCTGAGAGACGAGCAGAAATATTCGTGTTGAAACCTGCCTGTCTAATCTTCAAGGCAGTAAAAGCCAAGACCCAGAAATGTTACTTGTTAATTAGATCTAGGCTTATTTATTTACTTGCTGTTCATACTGGCACTGTTAGAGAAGAAAGCTGTTGTAAAATAATGAATATTATTTTGAAATGATCAGAGTTCCTGAAGGCTGGGACAGCTCTAACAACAACACAATAAAATCACCCCCCCTCACAACGATTAACTAAAAAATTATCATAAGGTTTTACATTCTCCAGGATATTAGCTTGGTTCCAGAATATCGAAGTTAATGATAAAATAGGACTTAAAGAAGATCATGATTGGCCTTTTTGACATAAAACTAAAAGTGAGAAATTTATCCTGCTTTATTACTCTTGCCCAGGACCTCATCATTTCTGTCATGGCATTATTCTCCCTCCATTAAATCTTTCCTCTTGCCAATCTATTCATCACATAGTTGCCAAAGTGATATGTCTAAACAACAATGTGTTCACAATCTGACCAAGTTACTCCTCTGCTCTAAAAGCTCCCATGGTTCCCTATTGTCCTCAGGATCAAATTCCTGTATTCAACATTTAAATCTCTCTACAATTCTGGTTTTAGCCTAATTTTCTAGATTCTATTACAAATTAATACTATTCATGCACTGGATCATATTGCCACAATGGTAAATTTGCTTTTCCATGCACATGCCCTTCCATTTCCCACCTCTATGCCTCCTCCTCACTTCCACTTCTTAGAATCCTTAAAAACTCAGCTTAAACATTCCCTCCTATATAAGACCTTTCTTTACACCACTCCTCCCCATCAAACCCCATTATTCCTCCCAACTCCTCAAAATGACCTCGTATTTATTTTATATGTATTTGTTATTTGTATAACAACCCATGCATTGGCCCTGGAAGCTCCAGCACCTTCTTCTATTAATATCTGCCAGTTCTGAGCTCTTATGGATCAGGTTCAGTCTTTGAGAAACCTGGGACTTTAAGGACAAGGAACAGATTTTTTCCCATTATCTCTGATTCATTATACTCCTCTCCAGAGTAGAATTCTAGGATCAGTCTCAAATAAATCTTAGGCTTAACTCTGTTATTGACTTCTCCCAAAAGGGATAAATAGTATCCTTTCTAGGAAGATATTTAATGTATAAAGTAAATCCAGTATATAGGACAATTATTGATTTCTTCCACCACCAAAAAAAAAAGAAAGAAAGAAAAGAAAAAAGTTTAAAGTACAACAATTTGTAAACATATAATAGCAAAGAATTAAAACAACGTGAAATAGCCTCTAATTCCTATTATACTCCCTAGGAAATTATTGCTTAAAACATGAAACACTTTGTGGAATTGTTGAAAGGTATAGCATCTTCACCTCGACTCTGCACTGTCCAAACAGCTCATTCCGAATCTTCATCATTTGACCAACCTGACATTCATAGTTCTTTCTCCTGTCTTTGGATAGCTTTAGTATCTCCTGCTACCCATCACCCACAACTCTCAATAACTCCAGACCTCTATAGTCCATAGGGTAGTTACAAAGCCTGAAGCTGTCCATTCCAGAATATTTTTTGGTTCCCTGGGTTCATAGAAACAAACCCAAAACCAATGGAGTGACCAGGGCAATCTGGGCAAATACATGTTCTTGTTATCATGTGTGAGCCACCAATTAGCTGCTGGAGACAAAGAAGAGCAGAAAAAAATCTCTCTAAATAAATAAACATTTGGAAAAGAGGAAGGATGGAATTAGAGCAGATATTTTCTTTCTCTTTAAATTCTACTAAGTGAATAACTTGCTGTTCAGTGGCCACTGTGGTTTGATTTAGCTCCCTGTTTAGGATTGAGGAATGGCATATGTACATGAGTTTCAACTGAAAACCTCTTGTTTTGGGGGCAGCGGGGTGGCTGAGTGAATTGAGAGCCAAGTATAGAGACAGGAAGTCCTGGGTTCAAATGTGACCTCAGATACTTTCTAGCTGTGTGACCTGGACAAGTCATTTGACCCTAATTACCAATACCTTTTTTTCCATTCTACCTGGGAACCAATGCACAGTATTGGTTCTAAGATGAAAGGTAAGGATTTTTTAAAAAAGGAAAAAAAGAAGAAAAAGAAAAAGAAAACTTCTAGTTTTAAATGTCCTTTGGCAAGAGGTCCACCTAGCAGAAGGTTCAGGATATATGTTCAGCTCTTTAGACCAGCAGAGGAAGGCCACCATTATAATTGCACTCACATGGTTTTTCTCTCAACAGAAAAAAACCTTTTAGAGATCAAGAATTATTCTGGCTTTGTTTTTTATGCCTATGTCCAGTATGTGCAACCAAGTACGTATTTAATAATACTTATTGATGAGCTGAAAAAAGTCTTTGACATTTTCCTTTGTATGTCATAATGGACTTGTGACCCATGACATTATCTAAACCTTTTTGTAGTCTTTTTCAGTATGAGTCAGAAAAGCCAATGTGGAAATTGTGTTGAATTGGAATCATAGAACCAGCCTTCAAAACCTGTCTCTACCTCTTACTATCCTGTGACTTTGTGCAAATTACCTAATTCCTGTAGACCTCAGTTTATAAAATAGGGGAATTGGATTAGATAACCTGTAATTCTTGACCAGCTTTCAGCCTATACTCTCGGGGTATAATGGGTTCCATAAATTTATTTCTTACTTTTATTTGTACTATGTTTACCTCTCACAAGTTTAAAAGTAATATTATTCTAGAATGCCCAAATTTGATTAAGTACTAGTCCATATTACTCTGATTCATATGTTTAGAAACCTTTTGTAATACATTCCTTCTATCTCTCAAAGCTTATCACATCCATATTTAGGTTTAATCAGATTACGAACTCCTTGAAAACAAAGGGCATCCCTTTATTCATCCCTGTGTCCTGCATAGTACTAAATCCAATGCTTCCTATAATTTGCTGCATGCAGTATTTAATAAGTGAAGGAATGGAGGGGTGCAGCTAGGTAGCTCAGTGGATTGAGAATCAGGCCTAGAGATGGGAGGTCCTTGGTTAAAATCTAGCCTCAGACACTTCCCAGCTGTGTGACCCTGGGTAAGTCACTTAACCCTTGTTGCCTAACCCTTACCACTCTTCTGCCTTGGAACCAATGCACAGTATTAATTTCAAGATGGAAGGTTAGGGTTGTTTTTTTTTTTTAAACAAATAATTAAATAAATAAATAAGCAAAGGAAGGAAGGAATAGCAAGTGAATTAGGTGACAACAGTCCTATCTTTTTTCAAATTTCATCTCTCCAAACTGAAATATACATTTTTAGTCTTTTCTGTCCCCAGACCAGTTGTTTCAAGAGACTCACAAATCCATATGTGGGTCAACAAACTTTTATTAAGTCCCCATCATATGCCAGGCATACGTTCTTCTGTTTAATTAAACGTACTCCCTAGTAGCAATTGTAGTTTCTATCACTTCCAGTTTCAAATGTACCCGATGTGATAATACATGTATAATCCAAATCAAATTGCTCATCATCTCCATGATCGAGGTGGGAGGGGAAGGAGAGTAGGAGACAATTTGGATCTTATGTTTTGGAAAATGTATGTTGAAAATTGTTATTATGGGTTGAAAGGGGGAAATTTGGGATGAAAAGTGAAGGGCCAGAGATGAGGATACAGGAGTGTGCTGGATGCAGAAGACAAAATGTCGGAGGGGGGTTGGAATTCTAAGTGAGAAGTTCTGAGAGCCTGGGACTGGCAGTTGGGGGAGAGGGAGAGGTTCCTGGAGAAGGCCACCGCTCCTGACCTTAGCTCTGTCCAGATCGAGTGGGAAATCTGCCTGAATTGCTTACTTTGGTTCCAGTTGTTCCTGATTGCTCCCAGACATTGACATCTATTGACTCCCAAGAAGACATTAACAGTGAAATTGACTTGGACTTCTGACTTACCTCAAATGGGCTCAACCTACAGACTGTGATGGCTGTCATTTCTGTCACCATCCTCCTGATTGGTCAACTAGCTCTGACCTTAATTCAATGACTGCTTGGATAGGCTTAGCTTAGTTTATTGAGCAAGGAAGGTGGGAACTAGATAGAGAGGGAGGCAGAATAGGTCCAGCTTTGTTGGACACAGAAAAGATCTGTGAGGATCAGAGAAAACTGGGACAGAAAGAATCGGGACTTTCCTAGCCCACCATCCTTCCCTTATTCCAGAATATCAACTGGAATAAACCTACTTTTGTTTACAAGAAAGTCAGATCACATTTAATAGGGTATCCGTCTTGCACTTAGGCCAGGGAGTAGCAGCTAAACAGATTAAAGACTCAACTAACATTATCACTGGTCCAAATTACCATCTAACAGTGTAATTGGAAAAATAAAATATGTTTGAATAAAAAAATGTATATGATGCTATTTTGAAATTGGTCTTTATACCCTTCTCTTTTATCTTTCTAAGTTCAGACAATGGATCTTTCCTGAGAACCATTAGTTTTTAGTTATTAATCAAATTCTCATCTTCTGTCTATAGTCAAATGAAATTTATCTGTCTCCAAATGATATAATTCTTATATCAATATCACCCCAGCTTATAATACCTTGTCATATTCAAAAGTCAACAACAACTAAGAATTGTCAGACTCAGTCCTCAGCAATTGTCTCACAGAGTTACTTTTTTTCTTAAAACTTGTGGAATTTAGGTGGCTCAGTGGATTGAGAACTGTTAAAGTTAAATTAAACTCCAATCCTTTATTTCCATAGTTTATTAATATTTGCTTGAATAAGAGAAGGCAGACAGATAGAGAGAAGGAAGCCTATTCTAAACTAGCCCCGTGGGCACTCTCCACATGGCTCTCTCTGCCAGCATGCGTTCACCAAGTACCCCAGTGAATAGAGACCATTTCCTAGAATTCCCTCTTATTCTTTCTCTTTATCCCAGTTCCATAACCTGATCCTTTCCTGGTCAATGTGCCTAGGTAACCCACGCTGGAGCACAGGGAAGCAGGTCAGACCCAAATATGTGATCCTGGGCAGGGGTTCCCTCCACACACAACTTGACCTAGATATAGGAAGTCCTGGGTTCAAATCTGCTCTCAGATACTTCCTAATTGTCCCTGAACAAGTCCCTTAATCCCCAGTGCCTAGCTCTTACTGCCCTTCTGCCATGGAACCAATACACTTTAATGAGTCTAAAGCAGAAGGTAAGGGTTATAATAAATAAACAAACAAATGAATGAATGAATGAATGAATAAAGAAATAGTGAACTTTAAAATCCTGGAGTGTACCATAAAAGAATAACATATTACACAAAGAGCAAGAAATAGTATTTTTTTTAAGAATTTAGGAAGTTCTGTTAAGTAGCATTTTTTCACATAAATATAAATTGATTTTTATTACATTTTAAAAATATGAACTTAGCAAATACCAAATTAACAGGCATTTTCATATATTAGTATAAAATAAAAATATTGGCATTCTATTATGTGTAAGTGCTTTTCTTTTAAATTAGTTCTCCATGTAACTTTCAAAGTTATCCTACTTGTCTATAATTCTTTCTTATCTTACTTCAGTTTTCTCCTATGCATTAAAAAAAAAAAAAAGATGCTTCCATGGCCCTGACCCTCTTTTATTTTTTCTTTTTGTGACCCTATCCAAATCACTTCTCTTTTTTTTTTTAGTTCATTCCTCAAATGAAAAGAAGAAAGAAATCAAATCACTACTAACAAATATACAGTTAGGCAAAACAAATTCCTACATTGGTAGCATCTGAAAATCCAAGTCTTATTCTACATTTGGGGGCCATTGCATTTTCTTCAGTAAATTAGGTACCATGTTCCATCACCAGGCTACTATAACCATGATTACTTATTGCCTTGAAGAGACTTCTTAAGGTTTTCAGAATTGCTTTTCTTCAGATATTGTTATGATTATATAAATTTTTCTCCTGGCTCTATTCACTTGCCAGCTTCCTATGAAACTTCCATTTCATCATTTTTATGGTACAATACATTAATATACCATAATGTGCCTATTCAAACCCCAATTGATAAGTACTTTCTTAAAATCCAGCTTTTGACATAACAAAAAGAGCTACTATGAATATTTTTGAATATATTGGTCCTTTTTTCTACTATAAAATGGAAATATAAGCATATCAATGTCTATTAAAAAAAAACACACCTTACTTCCTGTCTTAGAAACAAACTCTAAGAAAGGCAAGGGTTAGGCAAACAAGGTTAAGTGACTTGTCCAGGATCATACAACTAGGAATTATCTGAGGTCATATTTGAGCCCAGCTCCTCCCAATACCTTTTAATGAAGGATTCCTCTCCTTCTCTAAATGCTCATAAAGCATCCACTTAAAAATGTGTACTAGAATTTTGCAAGGAATAAAATTAAGCCCACCAACTTAGAATTTTAAAACTCCACTTCCTTTTCCTTTGTGGAAAATAGTACTTGACCTTCTTCACTCCTTTGGTCCTCTCTTATTTTACAAAATCTTCCAAAGATCTTTGGCAGAAGCTCAGAGATCACATCTACCAGTTCTTTCAATATTCTAGGATGTAGAACTGGGCACCTCAACTCCTGGAAGGAAATTAGATACCATCTTACCATCATCACTCACATACCTTGGATTTCTCCTCTCTGCTGGCTATTTTTGTTTCTCAGTTCAAAGATCATTATCCTTGGAAAAGAGAAGAGAAAAAAATAGAATTTAGTAGTTCAGTCTTCTCACTCTTATCTATTATCATCTCCATCAAGCCTGAGCATCGTTCCAGTCCCTTCTTTTTATCCTTCTCTCCTTTGATCCAAAAGGGGCAATTTATGTCCCTGTCCAAATCTAGTCACCAGGCCCTGAGGTTGATACCTCTATTCTCTTTCACATCAGTCCCATCATTTCTATTGCAACTATACATCCCTAGTTCATTCTGTCATGATCTCCTTCTTAGACTATTACTATAGTAATATCATTACTCTTCTTCTATACTATACTATTACTACTATACAATACTCTTACTGTATTGCACTTATACTATCATAATACCTTTTTAAACTATTATTATAGTAACACTGACACTATACTGTTGCTATGATAATCTTTCCTTTCCTTCCAATCTCTTTCTATTTCAAACAATCTCATATGCTATTTTTACATTAATGTACCTAAAGTACAAGTCTACTAACATCATTGACTTGCTTAAAATTTTTCTTTACCTACCAAATAAACTTCAAATTTCTTAACCTAGTTTTTAGAAAAACAGATCAATAGATCAACCCATCGATTGGTAGATAAATAAATATAGATACAAATTCTCATTTTTATTGATAGCTTTTGTTTTTAAAACTCCTTCATTTCCAAATATATGTCTCCTTTGGTCCCTGCCTAGAGCCATCCAATTTTTAAAAAATATTTGCCTTTGTCTTAGAATCAGTATTAAGTATCAGCTTTAAGGCAGAAGAGTAATAAGAACTAGGCAACTGGGGCAAATGACTTGCCCAGGGTCACCCAGCTAGGACATGTCATAGGCGATATTTGAATCTAGGTCCTCTCTATTCTAGGTGTAGTGATGTATCTATTGTGCTACTAGCTGTACCCCAGCCATCCCTTCTGAAAAAAGAACAAAAAGAGTGGACAAGGTATCTATTTTCTAAATGATGCCTTCTCCAATGTGGGGAGGGAATGGAGGGGTGGAGATATTTTGGGGAAAATTCTATTAAATATTGTAAAATTTTAAAAATAGGTAAGAGAAGGAAAATTCCACAGACTGAATTCTCTCTGAAATATCAGGATCCCTTCTTGCTCTATATCTTGCATTAATGGCATTTTACCTATCATAACTATCATAGTATAGATGGATCCTAAGAGCCTTTCATCATAATGTAATCCTTGCTAGAGGTGTCAGTAGTCAGCCAGTCAATAGAAATTTACTAAACACTTACTCGTGCCAGACACTATGCTAAGGGCTGAGATCCTTTACCTTCTCCTGTTTGTGAAAATGTAACCTTAAAACATTCAAAAGTCTCCTAAATGATATCCATAATTACTCAAATAGTTGGACCTAATTGTCCAATTAAAAATAAGTGAGTGAAATCTATTATCCATACTAGGGTATACAATTGTCTGGACAATCCATGGATCTGGTTCTTTTGTACATCTATCTACCTTGAGCAGACACGGAACTGGATCCAGAGATAAACATAAGTTTAGAGTGAATTGGATGACATTTAGGAAATTGTACAATATTGTTAATGACCCTAAATCTTCCCCTGAAACCGAAATCTAGATTTTAAAAAAATATAACTATGTTTCCAATGATTTTGCATTGTCAAACATGATCCCTATATCAGCTGTTTTTACTTAACTGTTTTTCTTTGTCACAGGGGATTATTGATTAATGGGGAGAGTGATTCAATAATCACTATGCTATTTTTAGAAAGTTATTGGTAAAAAAGTTTTTCAAAGTCTTCTAATGTTACTGTATGACTGAGGGTCATGGAATATCATAACCTCTAAAGAATCAATGTAAAGAGGCAGCTAACTGGTTCAGTGGATAAAGTGCCAGGCCTGGAGTAAGGAAGACCTAGGTTCAAATCCGACCTCAGACTTTTACTAGCTGTGTGACCTCAGATAAGTTATTTAACCCCAACTGCCTAGCCCTTGTTGCTTTCCTGCCTTGGAATGGATATTTAGTATAGATTATTTTTTCTGTTTAACCGTTTTTATTAGTGAAAAATGAAGATCAAATATTTTCCCACTATTCCTAAGGAAACAAACATATAGCCGTTTGATCTAATTTTTCACTGGAATCGAGAACTACAAGTTAAGGAAACATCCTTGCTCAATGCAAGTCAGTACCATGTCTTCCACTTGGAGTCTTAGAGAACTGCCTACAGTAGAAAGGTTGTGTTTGGCTCTGGGTTACACAGTCAGTATATGTCAATGGTGGGTCAAGACAGCTTTTTATCCAGTAATGGTTTAACCCCAAACATTGGCTTCCAGGTATTGACACTACAATACCCCTAAAACCCTGAACTTCTAACTCTCCTTAGTTTGAAGAGCAGATAGCATTCAGTGATCACACTTTCTCATCACCTCCTTACTCTTGAATTCCTTACAATCTTTCTTTTGTTTCTATTAGGATATAGAGGCTCTTTTTCCAAGGTCAAAACCAATGACCCTTTCTCAGTTTTAGTATATATTATAATACAGAAATAAAGGTTAAAAAAAAAAGAAATGTAGAATGTTATCCAATAATCAATGGAGAAACATATGGTAGGTGTGAGTAGGTTATAATATAATACCAATGAAGAATTATTATCTAAAATGTCATAGGTCTGTAAAAACAGAAAAGGAGGTACACCTGTCTTGGAAGGATACCTATAAATTGTCAAAATAATTAGATGTAGGCTCCTAACCTATTGGGAGGACCCACTGTGGAAAGATTTATGGAGAAAACATGAGTAATCGTCACCACAGAAGAGAAGGTATTAATTAGGTTTGTGAGTTGCATTCTTGCAAGGAGTATCAGCATCAATGAGATTACAGATTTATCAAAGTCTCCATCTTCTCCACTATTCTCTTTATTACTTTGGAAAGTAAGAGAGTGATAAAGAAAAGGGCAATGGACCTATATTCCAATCCTAGATCTGCTATTTAACAGCTATGTGATCTCGGGTAAGTATTGACCTCTCAGCCTCAGTGCTTAATTCCCTTAATCAGTGACTCCACAAACATTGGTTTAGCACCTGCTACGTTTTATAATGAAATAAGTATGCAAGCTGCTTTTAAAACTTTAAAATTCTATATAAATTCTAGCTATATTAATAACGATTTAGCATTATTTTGTTTTTATTATTTGCCAGGCACTGTGCCAAGACCTGAAGATATAAATATAAAAGTGAGATTGTTCCCACTTTTAATTTACTTACATTCTACTGAAGGCATACATGTCCACAGAGAAATAAAAATAGGATATATCCAAAATAAATACAAAATGATGGTGGGCTGTGGAAATACTAAAAATGGGAGGATCCAGAAAAGGTTTATTTCTTTTTTAAAATTTTTATTTAATTGATTAATAGAATTTCTCCATGGGTTACATGATTTATGGTCTTTCCCTCCTTTCCTCCCACCCCCTCCTATAGCCAACACGTAATTCCACTGGGTTTTACATGTGTCATTGATCAAGTCCTATTTCCATATTGATATTTGCACTAGGGTGATCCTTTAGAGTCTACATCTCCAATCATATCCCCATAAACCCATGTGATCAAGTAGTTGTTTTTCCATTAAAGGTTTCTTAAAGTAACAATTGAACTTAGCATCAAAGGGAATTTGTTTTCCATGCGGAAAAGTTAAGGAAGGTGGGACAGTTAAGCAGCACAGTGGATAGTGAGCCAGGTCAGGAGTTGAGAGGAACTAGGTTGAAATCTGGCCTTAAATACTTCTTCACTTTGTTACCCTGGTCAAGTCACTTAACCTCAATTTCCTAACCCTTACACTCTTCTGTGTTAGAATTGATACTAAGACAGAAAGTAAGGGTTTTAAAAAAGAATTGAGGAAGGAGAATATTCTTAACATGGAGGACAGCTTGAGCAAAGGCATGGAGGTGGGAAATCAAATGTTCCCTCATGGGTGACTTTGTCTAGATCATAGAGTGAATGAGACTCGTGGAGAGGATCTGATAAACTAATTTGTGTAAAAAACTTCAAACACCATAAAGGAGCTTATGAATGATACTGTGATAGAATGAATGACTCATCAATAACCAATCCAAATTTTACTTTAATGTGGAATATTTTTGCCCTGATTTTTCAGGGTCAACTCAATTCCTCTAATTTGAGGTTGCATTTTTCCCAAAAATACCATACTTTTAAAAGAGAGACATCAAAATCCCTAGAGGAAAAAATGATTTTAAATAGAAAGGGCTCAATTGATTCTCTTATACTTTCACTTTTGCATCTGAGTTATCTGAAATCCTGCTGGATATACTTTGAATGCCAATGTAGATGGATAGGATTCCTGGAATAACATGCATTCATCTTGGCAATCCAAGTGTGCAACACATCCAGGATGGTTATTTTCATTACAAGTGCTCAAGCATATCACTGACAGTCAGGTGAACTAGAGCTTTATCTTGTTTGCCAATGTTCCAAACATTCAATAGAAGAAAAGCCCTTTTACTTCAAAAGATATAATATTTGTCTTTGGGGAGTTTTCCTGAGGAGCTGCAAATTACTTTCCAAATATTAGCTATGGAATATTCCTAACTCACAGTTGCCATGGTTTTATATTTAAAGAAATTAAAATACAAAGAGATTAATGGGAAGAATGGCATGTCTTATATGCAAGGCAAAGCACAACCCCTGTAAACTATAAAAAAATTTAAATAGAATTTTTAAAAAATAATCTGCAAAATACAACTGTGAACCAGTTCGATATCAATAAATAATTCTGACAAAATTAAAAGTCTTGAGAGCAAGTCTCTTAAAATGAGTTGAATTGGGAAATTAAACAGATCCTTTGGACCAGGATAAGATCTAGGGAAAATTTATGTGCTGATGAAATCTCACCATTCTGCATCCTATACTACCTTCTTGCATCCTTTCTTCCCCTATCCCTTACCATTGTTATCTTTGGAAATAGAAGGAAATTCATCTCATCAAATTATTTGACACTAAGATATGAATGATTTAACCTTTTCAGAGATATTTGCATTTTTCAAAGGGCCTCTGGCTAGTCCAAATGAATCTTTAATTGGTAGACTTTTAGGAAACCAAATGAAGTAAAATATTTCTTGAATGAATAAATTAAGTTGTTATAAATTGGTCATCATCGGGAGAGGGAACAAACTGGTAAAAATTAATGAGCTAAAGTATTATATAACTGCCCAGGCCCTAAGGTCCCCTAGAACCCTAAGGAAAGAAGTAATAGACATTCTCTGTGGACCAAGCCTACCAGTAAGAATGAGAATATGATGTCACCTCAATTATATATTGGGAAGATGCAAAATAGGATATTTGCAATTTTAGTACCTTCAGTATTTGGATGTATTGGTGATACCATTGACATAAGCACCCTCTTATAATCCATCAGTTTTTTAAATCCTGTTTTATTCTTATCCATGTCATTCCACAAATCCTTCTTAAAAGGTTGGCTCAATTGACTAGAGGTTTGCTTGTTGATCAGAGTTTCTTAACTTTATGATAATGAATTTATGTATTATTTAATTTCATGACTACATTTTAACATGATTGTTGTTCCTTTGTAATTTTGCCTATTTTTATTTTATGCTTTGAAAAACCTTATGCTGAGAAGTGGACCATAGGCTTTACCAGACTACCACAGGGATCCGTGATTTAAAAAAAAAAATAGTTTTGGGGGTAGCTAGATGGCTCAGTGGATTGAGAGTTAGGTCTAGAGATGGGAGGTGTTCAGTTCAAATCTGACCTGAGACACTTTCTAGCTGTGTGATCCTGGGCAAGTCACTGAACTCTCATTGCCTAGCTCTTACTACTCTTCTTCCTTAGAACCAATACACAGCATTGATTCTAAGATGAAAGGTAAGGGCTATTAAAAAAACTTAAAAAAAGAAAGAAAACATGGTCTAGCTCTTTTAATATTTTACATTATTTAATAATCTTTACATATAATTTATAATATATACATTGCATATTTATACATAATATAATATTCATGTAACATATACTTTAAAATATCTTAATATTCAGTGGCATTTACTAAAAATGTATTATCTGCCAGGCATTGTTCTCGGTACTAGAAATAGAAAGAAAATAAAAAACTGTCCCTGCCTCAATAAGCTTACATTTGAATTATAATAATGTGTAATTAGGATTTGCTCCCCAGAACTCTAAATCTCAGCTTCCCAAGTTCCCTCTCATGTAAAGTGCTAACATAGGGAGGATATAAGTTTTATGTAGCTCTACCCTCTGGCTCTCTTTTCCCCTGATTGCAGCTGGGAAAGCGGGTTTTATGCCAGCCAGGAGAATCTACACTCGTGGGTTTACTTTTTGTTAGATCATTAGGTTTGAGCTTCTATTTCTTTTTTATTCCTTCTACTTTGTGTGATTATTTATTTATAAAATTTATAAAATTAATACTTGGAATTATTGGATATTAATTTAAATCCTACAATAGTAATATTTAATGTTTATATAGCACTTCAGGCTCTACAAAGAACTTCGCATATATTATCTCATTTTATCCTCACAACAACCATGGGAAGTAAATGCTATTATTATTCCCATTTATACTTGAAGAAACTGAGGCAAAGAAAGGTTAAGTAATTTATACAGGATCATAAAGGTAATAAAGACAATGGAATCCTGTCTGAAGCAGGATTCAAAGTTGTCTTACTGATTCAAAGTCTAGCACTCTGTCTACTACTCCTAATGCTAATTGAGGGAAACATGTCAATAAGTAGGTATATATATAATATAGAGAGAGTGGTGGAACTTGGAGGCCTCTAATAGATAGTGGAGGAAGAAGGGCTTATATCTAATGTCCTCTATAGAAACTCTCCATCTGTGATTCTTCATTCTTACTATTCAACTGAACAACGTCCTTTTCTGGTCAGAAAGATCCCTGGGGATGGATTTAGTTCCACATCTGGTGTCCTCATCATAGAATTATGAAAAATCATAAATTTAGAATTGAAAAGGACCTCAATAGATCATTTAGTTCCAATTTTACTTTTTATAGACAAGCAAACTGAGACTTAGAAAAGCGAATTACCTTAGTAAAGGTCACATCGATAGTGATTAAAAGAGCTAGGCTTCAAAACCAAAATCCTTTGTAACATAAATTCCCATATTTTGTCAAGGATTTTAAAAAGGTTTTACTGATACTTTTTTATAAAATATAAGTGACTTCACCTGCTTGGAATAGAATCTTCTTTTGTAGCCAAAAAAAGAATTTTTCAAAATGAAAAAATGCAGTCAAAAGAAATCAAATCCACAAAAACATTGACCATTTTCCATTGTCTTTTGGGTCACCTGTAATTTTGACTTTGGTATTTATGTATTTCCATGTTTCACAGTCATAGAACATACAGAGAATTCTTACATTAGAAAAGTGAGCTTTTGTAGAAAGAGCATAATTACAACACATCTTTTATCAGTAAGAAAGATCATTTTACTGGATACCTGAAGTACTCGTGAGAAACCCAAGCAAAAATATAATCGTGATGCTAATTATAGAAGTTATGCCAACATCTATCTCAGAGTCTAAAGAAACAGAGAAAATATTTGAAGAATCTGATAATATCCTCCAAACCAAATTAATATGTATCTTAATACTTGATGACTTTGGTGTGTAGGTGAGCACAGGAATGTTATTGAAAATGTGCAAAATATGCTTTAGCATTAAGAATTTTTTTAAAAAGCAAAAGTCTGCAAAGAGGTCTTTCTGTTATGGATACTTTCTTTTAAATTTCTTATGTTTCAGCAATGTATTTTGGTTTTTGATACCATAATAATTTCCAAATGATTGCTACTTATACCCCAGTTTGCTTATACCAATGTCAACCAAAAAGCTACATAATACCATTCATAAATCCCTCTTAGAAGAAAAGGTTAGGAGGTGGTAGGCATAAAGACAGAACAACATTTTTTTTTAATGAACCTAAAACAAAACAGCTGGTTACTGATTTAGGAATAATTTCAGAATCAACTTTATGTATCCAGTTAGTGTATTGACTAGTTAGAAGAAAGGTCAAACTCAACAGCAATGTAGAAAATGGAAAAAAATTAAGACGAATCACTGAGGATAGTGTGTCAAGCTATTTCAAAAAGTTATTGACTCTGAAAAATAGGAAATGTTATTAAAGCAAAGAAAATTACTTTGATTACCATTGATTTCCTAGAGGAATTTAATTTAATCCATAAGCACAGAATTTGATTCGAGAGTTATAAGGAACCTTTGCAGTCATCTAATCCAACCCATATATGAAAGGAATGTTGTTTTCCCATTATGTCTGACTCTCCATGACTCCATTTTGGAGTCTTCTTGGCAAAGATTCTGGAGTGGTTTGCATTTCCTTTTCAAGCTTATTTTAGATGAGGAACTATGGGAAGCAGGATTAAATGACTTGCCCTGGGTCACACAGCTAGTATCTGAAACTGGATTTGAACTCATGAAAGGAATCCCCTCTCGTACAAAATAGAGAAGTGATCATTTAGCATCTGCTTGAAGACTTACAAAGAGGAGAAATTCACTAGCTCTACTGGCAATTCATACCACCTTTAGATAGCTTGGATTATTTGGAAGCTTTTCCTGACATCAAACCTAAATTCATCACTTATCAACTTCCACCAACTACTCTTGGTTCTTCCCTTTGTGGCCAAATGGAACAAGTGTAATTTCTGCTCCAAAGAATAGTTCTGAAAATACTTGAAGACAGCTATCATGTTCCCCAGGTGTTCTTGTTTCTCCAGGTTCAGGATGCCCCATTCCTTTAACCAATACTATTTCATGAACTCAAGATCCTCTACCATTGTAGTTGCTTTTCTCTGTTTCTTCTCTAGCTTAACAATAGTTTTCTTAAACCATGGTGCTCAGAACTAAACACGAACCCAACCAAGCATTAACTGTAAAATAGTTGTTACAATAAGGTGTTCAAAATAGCTCAGAAACTACCTCAGACAGCAAATATTTGATCTCCCTGCCAAATGGTGATATATCACAGCCAAGGGCAACACTGGTTTAAAATATTAGCTCATTTGTACATAATGAGGGTGATTTTATCCCCTTTCATACAATAAATATGATGTCCCACTATGTGAAATGCTGAATAAAAAAATCTTGAATGAATGTTAACTTGTTTATTGTACATCTAATTTGCTTTGGAGTCAGAAGAATGACTTGGGACAGTTAGGAACTAAATCAGAGATTTGGGCCACAAGCAATCTTAAAGTTACCCATTAGAAGGTAATAGCCATTTGTTCAAGTGTTCAATCAATCAACAAATATTTATTAAACACCCAAAAGGGTAACACAGCTGGCAATTGGCAGGTACTTAGTGTGTATGCCCTACCATACCTAGAATAATACCTCACTTAATCAAAACTTGTCTGTTTCATAAGTTTGCCTATGTGACATGTAGCTGAGAACCTGGAGGAAACAAAAAAAATCCAAAATCAGTTTCAAAAGTCTAGTTATTTGGGGAAGCTAGATTCCCAAGTGCCAGACCCAGAGTCAGAAAGACCTGGGTTCAAATCTGACCTTAGACACCTCCCAGCTGTATGACCCTTGGCAAGTCACTTAATCCTGATTGCCTAGCCCTTGTCACTCTTCTGTGGCATTTAAAAGAGTGGAAGACATAAACTGTAATAGTTAAAATGGTTGAAGGCTATAAACTGTAGTGAGTAAAATAGTGGAAGATATAAATTATAGTAGATATAAGAGTGGGTGAGTAAATTTGTGACCGCAGAAAATATGTTTTCACTACAGTGTCTTGTTTTAAATCAATATTTAAGGTGATCGCCAGGGAAATATTCCCAATTATGAATATACCCAAGTCAGCTGGGTTTTATAGAAATTTTAATTAATAATACAATGAGGAATCAAAGAAAGAGAGAGAGAATAAGAAAGGAATAAGTATGAAGGGCCTTAAGCCAACATGGCCTAGACCTGAGTCTTAAGAGAGAGAGATCAGTCAGTCTTTTATCACTCACCACAAGATCTGTCTAAGCAAGAATTCTAGTGACACCAGGCCAGCTCCATCTCAGCTGACTTCACCAGCTCCAAGCCTCAATCTGAATATTTCAGAATGAGACCCCGAGTGAGTCCCGAGAGAAACCCTTCAAGGCAGCTTTTCCCAGCTGACTGTTCTTCAAGAGACTTTTTCTTTTCCTTATATAGGGATTTTTTTTCCTTTGTCACCTCCCCTAAATTCTTACATCTACCAATCACAGTAGATGTTTTCCAAAGGGCAGCCCATTCTGAATTCACAGCTGAGTAGATTAGAATCTCTGAGTAAGTTTCTCACCTTTTTGTCCTGGCAAGTTTACAAGTTGCCTGACCTTTAATAGGTACTTAGCACCCCATTGTATTAATTCTAAAAATAGGCATGGCTTAAAGAACTTTTTGCCTCATTATAAGTATGGGTTTAAGTACTTTCATTGTTCAGAAAAGAGTTCACAACTTTATCTTCCCCTAGGGCAGACCCAAGTAGGTAAAGTAGAATTCTCACATTCCTGCTTTAAGTAGAGTTCACTGCCCAAATGGGGAATGGTCTTAATCCAATCTTATAAAGTAGGGTCTGGGAAATTTTAAGGTTTACAATCCCCTCTGAATGATCATTGGGAGACTAGTCTCCCCATTGATCATTTAACATAATCATTTTGTAATTCTAAATGCACTTCTAACTATAGATATATACAATATTCAAATTTCTAAGAGGAAAATAGAGTAGTGAGGGAGGAAATAGAAAAGAAGAAAGCAAAACCAATGTTTTGCTAGGCACACTGACAGAAAGCCAAATTAGGGGCAGTTCCTTTTGGCATAAATGTGTACATTTACAATAAATGTTCAATCAAAGTTCAGTTCAATCAGTCATATCCAAAGTTCATTCTTGATCTTCTTGATGTAGTGTAGGTTTTTCGGTATCTTTCAGCAACAATTCATTCTCTGGATTTAGGAGTTTCAAGCTTCTTTCTTGAAGATCTTTTCTCGAACAAAATTCAATATCTTGGATTTTTATAAAAATACAATCTCAAACAAAAAATAAAAAATTCCTGGATTTTAAATTAAAATACAATCCCACCTGAAGTAGGTGTTAAAAAACATTCAGTTCAGCTCAGGATGCAATGTTGAGTTATGGGGATGTATGAGTCAATTATCAAAAGAATAGAAAAATAATCAAAAACATAAGGAAAAATTCAAAATAGGTCCTTGTATAGGTCCAATTTAAAGTAATTTCTATCCCACAAGTCTATAGGACAGAATGCAGTAATATTTCACTTGGCCATTGATAGCCAAGACTACAGGAAGTTGCCATAACATAAGAAGAAAAATAACTAGAATTCTATTTTGATAGGGAAGCATCATTCCCTCATCTGAATTTTGACATTCTCAGGGATATAGGGAGCCAGCATAATAGTCAAATTTCGTACTTATATGAGTACTTTGCAAAGAGTGTAGATACAAGGAAGTCCTACGACTTAACGTATGTCAAGCGTCGCAACCTCGAGTCTCACATTAGTATTTCATGTGTGCTCTTTTTGGCACTATTCAGGTTAATTCTGTGCTCCTTGTTTTTTATCCCTTTTTCTGGAATCTGATATAAACATTAATCACAGTCCTATAATATTTTATCAATAAATGGCAGGTTCCCATAGTTTAAAGCTTTTAGGTATATATTAACATTATAGCAAGAAATATATATATATTAACTTGTATTACTGCAAGAAAAAATATTATTTATGTGTACCTTTAGTACAAGAAATGAGAAAAAAATCAAATATTCTAATCAAAATAAAGAAAAGCAATAAGGAAATAAGGGAAAAAAATTAGTAATTCAATGTGTTCTCAAAAAACATCATCCATTTGTCTATGGATTATTATCTCCAATTCATATGATAGGGTACAGTCAATCAGTCTCAGCAGAAGATGCTTTCTTCACATGTGAGCAGTGAATCTAAGAGTCCTTTTCTCCAATCTTTATAGATGTTGGAGTAGTTAACAATATTTGAAATGGTCCTTCCCACAAAGGTTGAGTTGCTCCAGTTCACTTGAAATTCTTAATATAAACTTTATCTCCTGGTTTCAGGTCATGAAGAGAAAAGTCTAGTGGTCCGGCTTGTACTGCAGCTCCGGATTTATGAAGTTCACGTAGTTTGTGCTTTAACTCCTGTATATAGGAAGTAATAGTAGTATCTCCCCCTAATAGTGAGGTATATGCAGGGGGAAAAGTTTAGCCTGTATAGGCGGATGTCCAAAAGGCATCTCAAATGGTGAGATGTGTAGGTCTCCTCTAGGTCTGCTTCTAAGATAAAATAGGGCCAGAGGTAGAATTTCAGGCCATTTTAAATGTGTCTCAGTGCATAATTTTCCAATCATAGTTTTAAGTTCTTTGTTCATCCTCTCTACTTGTCCTGAGCTCTGGGGATGATATGGAACATAGAATTTGGGAGTTATTCCCAAGCAAGAATATATCTGATTTAGGACAGAATCAGTGAAATGGCTTCCTCTATCTGAATCAATACGTGCTGGTAGTCCAAAGCGAGGAATAATTTCCTTTAAAAGTATCTTTGCAACAAAATCCACCGTGGCTCGGGTCGCAGGAAATGCTTCTGGCCATCTGGTTAGTCGATCTACTATTACTAGACAAAATTTATAACGTTCAGCCTTTGGCATTGTATTTAAGTTAAAATCCAAAAATTTTTGAATTTTTTTGTTTGAGGTTGTACTTTTATGAAATTCCAAGATTTTGATTTGTTTGAGAAAAGATATTCAAAAAAGAAGCTTGAAACTCCTAAATCCAGAGAATGAATTGTTGCAGAAAGATACCGGAAAACCTACACTTCATCAAGAAGATCAAGAATGAACTTTGGATATGACTGATTGAACTGAACTTTGATTGAACATTTATTGTAAATGTACACATTTATGCCAAAAGGAACTGCCCCTAATTTGGCTTTCTGTCAATGCACCTAGCAAAACATTGGTTTGCTTTCTTTTCTTTTCTATTTCCTCCCTCACTATTCTAATTTATCTTAGAAAATTTAATATTGTGTATATCTATAGTTAGAAGTGCATTTAAAACTACAAATTGATTATGTTAAATGATCAATGGGGAGACTAGTCTCCCAATGATCATCAGGGGAGATTGTGAATCTTGAAATTTCTCAGACTTTTGAATGTTAAAAAATTCCCCATTGGAACAATTCCCTACTGGGACATTCCCCATTTGGAATGTGAGAACTCTACTTGGATCAGAAATGGGAGGACCTCTACTCCACCCTTACTTAAGACTGCTTTAGGGGAGAGAACTCCTTGCTAAACAATGAAAGTACTTAAACCCATACTTATAATGAGGCAAAAAGTTCTTTAAGCCATGCCTATTTTTAGAATTAATACAATGGGGTGCTGAGTACCTATTAAAGGTCAGGCAACTTGTGAACTTACAAGGAGCAAAGAGGTGAAAACTTATTCAGAGCTTTCCTGATGTGAATTATTCAGAAGCTTTAGTCTACCCAGAAAAGGTGAGAGCAAGATGTGAATTAAGAAGGTGATAACAAAATGTGAATTAAGAATGGGCTGTCCTTTGGAAAACGTCTACTGTGATTGGTAGATGGAAGAACTTAGGGGAGGTAACATAGGAGAAAACCCGCTATATAAGAAAAAGGACAGACTGTTGAGAGATCTCTTGAGAGAAGAAGCTCTTGAGAGACAGGGTCTAAGGAGAGGTTCTTGAGAAGAAGTCCCTTGGGACTGACTCTGGCTGGAACTCCCTCTGGGAAAACTCTGTCCCCTTGAATCCTTGCTTGAACAGATCTTATGGTGAGTGATAGCTGACTGACTGGTCTTTTCTTTTAGGACTTAGGCCTGGGTTGGCCAGGACTGCCCTGGGCCAGTCTATTCCTTTCTCATTTATTTCCTTATTCTCTCTCTCTCTCTCTCTCTCTTAAATTCCTCATTGTATTATTAATTAAAATTCTCTATAAAACCCAGTTGACTTGGGTATATTCATAATTGGGAATATTTCCCTGGCGACCACCTTATATATTGATTTTAAAACAAGACACTGTAGTGAAAACATATTTTCTGTGGTCACAAATTCACTCACCCACTCTTATATCTATCACTATTTATATCTTCAACCATTTTAACTCTTACAGTTTATAGCATCCACTCTTTTAAATGCCACAGTTTAACTCTTTTAAATGCCACACTTCTCTCTTAGAAGTGATATGAAGACAGAAGGTAAAAGTTATAAAAAAAAAAGTCTACCTCTGAAAATCAATTAGTTTAGTCATAAGTCATTTAGAGGAAGTTTCTCAATCCTTCATTCTGAGGCTATTTACTTTTATCCAAGACAAATGACAATCTGACAAATGAAGGAAGAGTTGGGAAGATTATAAAAAATCAAACTCAAAAACTCAAAGTCTGGGACAAGTAGTGAAGGACACTGATTAGTGAGTATCTTCTACTTTGCTAGAACAAAAACACTTCACCTATCCTGAAATCATCTTTCTAATGACTTTACCTATCTGAAACAAGAAAGAGAAAAGATCCAAAATCAAAGTCTAATTACTTGTTTTGCTCAGAATTCATTGGTCAATTTAAATCACAAATAACTTAGGGTCCTTCAATTCAGAGAGGCTACTTTTTTTTAACCCCATACCTTCTGTCTTAGAATCATTATTGTGTATTGGTTCCAAGGTAGAAGAGCAGTAAGGGCACTGGGGATTTAAGTGATTTGCCCAAGGTCACATAGTTAGGAAATGTCTGAGGCCAAACTTGAACCCAGGATTTCCCATCTTTAGCCTTGGTTCTCAATCCACAAGCCACCTAGCTGTCACCCAGAGATTATTTACTCTTATCCAAAACAACTCAACTACCTGACAGTGAGTGAAGAAAAAAAAAGAAAAAGTATTAAAGAGTAAACACAAGAACTTGAAGAATTCAGCTGTTCTGGGACAATCCACAGCACACAGTAAATACTTAAAAATGTTTATTGACTGACATAACATATAGTAAGAGTCATGCATCCTTGCATACTTAAATAGTTCCTGAGAACATCTACTTCAAAGGACAATCATTGCTCAAGTCGTCAAGTTAAATTATTTTCATTATCTTCTATTTTTAAAAAGAATGAGTAAAAATCATTTGGGACAAAAAGAAAAAACAAACAAAACCATTAAGATGTATTATTGAGTGTGGCTCTAACCCCTGCACTCTCTTTGTTCAGGTTCAATGTTGGGATAAAATGATACATTCACAAGTAACTGAAGAGTTAGCAGGAGTTTTACTTTGTACTAACAGGAAAGATGTGCAAGGATACAGTGGCATTGAGTTTCTCTAGATTTGACTCTCCTTATAGCCAAATGGAATTGCAACTCATTATATCTGGGAAAGATATAATAAAGGACCCTGTGACTCAAATGATCTTCAGAAATCCACCACGCCAGAGAGATACAGAGTCCATGTCATTTTTTATGCATTAGGTAGCCAAGAAGTTGTATCAGAGAAGCTGAGAACTCATCAGGTTCTACTGGCAGCTTTGTGTCCTTTTTAGAGAAAGTTAATCCTTGACTCAGGAGGGAAGAAGAAGGGGCCCATTTTTTTCTATGTTGTGGATAGGAAGAAAAAAGCTTCATCTGGAAAACACTAGGAGATATTGGTCCTAACACATGCCTAGTTTTTAATTAATTAATTTATTTGTTTGTACAATCCAGTGGAATTGCTTGTCAGCCTGGGAACAGGGAGGGAAAGAAAATGAATCATGTAAACATGGAAAAATATTTAAAAATAAAAATGTATTTAAAAATACAGAAAAAAATTATAAAAGTTTACTGAAAACAAGACATCATAAGGTACTTCCCTCTACACTACCCTTCTCCAGGTGCTTCTCTCAGTCCTTCCTTCTTATACAGCACCTCTTCAGGGCAACTTTCCTCAATTCCCACTCATGTTGGTAGACTAGATGCCCATAGTGTGGCTGCTACAGCTCCCTCAGAGTTCTAGGAATAATTCTAAGGGAATGGAGGTTTCTCTAGGACTTTTGTTCATAAGACTCCATCAAGTGGGTTCCCTAATATCAACTAGCCAACCAGAACTTCTTACATCTTACATCTTACAAAAGATATTTACTGAAATGCAGTAAAAAAAGTCAACAGTAAGAGCAGTTGGTACAAAAATACTCATCCAAAAGACTTCATGAGCATTGGAACAAATTGTTCTTATCTGCCCATTTTACAAGAAAGTCTTCACATGCTTGGGGTAGGCATCCCCCTAACTCATGGTTTCTACTTTCTGGTAGAATATAAGGCCAACTTCAACTCTGTTGTCTTTGAGTATATTTGACTATCATCAGAGAGAGGGGATTGGGAATGGTATGGCCATGTTATCTAAGGATGTATAAGGATGAGGTCTTGAAGGAATTTTCCCTTATTTAGACATTTTTCTGGGAACACTGTCCCATAACGCACTAACCTTAGCGAAATCAGCCAAATGAGGAGAATGGAATTGCAATTATGATATATCTGCGACTTCTTTCCTCTAATGCAGTGGTTCTCAACCTCTCAATTTGTAGCAATGAGAATACATAATGCCTATCAGGTATTTACATTCCAAATCATAACTGTAGCAAAATTACAGTTTTGAAGTAGCCACCAAAATAATTTTTTGGTTTGGGGTCACTGCAACATGAGGAACTGTATTGCGGGGTCACGGCACTAGAAAGGTTGAGAACCACTGCTCTAATGAATATCTTATGAATTACAATTGTGCTTGACATTTAATTGAAATATGAAGGGCAAATTACAGTGAAAGACAAATCTGTGATGATAAAACAATAGAGATATAGCTTAGTCCACATATCTGGGTTTCCCACCTCCCTCATCATTCTAGAGGCAAATTGGAGTTCGAATATAACACTATCCTCAGCACCATTACGTGACCTTACATACAAATAAAGTAGTCCATTTCCTTCTTGGTATAATTTTTATGATTTGGGAAAGGCTAAACAATGCTAATAAACAACAACAAAAAAAACCCTCTTCTGCTGATTAATGCCTAAAGATACACCTCCATACTATAAACATTTGATCCCTATTAAAATACCATAGATAGGATGACATTAAATTCTATCAGTCATTCATAACTTAGTATAAATGAGTTTCAAATCCTTTCCTATGATCAAGTTTTGATATGAAGGAATATGGAAACAGAAGACTGGGGACTCAGAAAATTAAGTTGCCTGCCTGACAATTTTTTTGAGGACCAGCCCTGGTCAATGACACAGGATTTAGTGAACAATGTATGAAAGCTATCTACCACCATGCAAGGAACTGATAGAGTCTGAACACAGATTGAAGCATATTATTTTTCCCTTTATTTCTTACATTAATTTTTCTCTAGTGTAAATGATATGTCTTCTTTCACAATATGATGAACATTGAAATAGATATTGTTTGGTAACACATGTACAACCTATATCATATTACCTGCCATTTTGGGGAGGAAGAGAAAGGAGGGAAGGAGGAGAGAATATAGATCCCAAACTGTCAGTAAATGATTATTAAAAATTGTATTAACATGGAAAAAGTGTATGAAAACGTGTAAGCATTTCCAAGGTTCCAGTATATTCCAAACCTTGTTAAAAGATAGAAAAGTATAAGAATACAAGTAATTCCCCAGTTGACAAATGGTCAAAGGATATGCACAGGCAGTTTTCAGGTGAAGTAATCAAAGCTAACAATAATCAGATGAAAAATGTTCTAAGTCACACACGATTAGAAAAATGAAAATTAACACAACTCTGAGGAGCCATCACATACCTATCATACTGGTCAATATGAAAAAAAGGAAATTAATAAGTTTTGGAGGGGATGTGGCAAAATTGGGACACTAATGCACTGCTGCTGGAGTTGTGAAGTAATCCAACCATTCTGGAAGGCAATTTGGAATGATGCCCAAAGGGCTATAAAAGTTCATTCCCTTAGATCCATTATTACCACTACTTAGTCTGTGTCCTAGAAGAAATAAAAAAGAAAGGGAAAGGACACATTTCTGCAAGAATATTTATAACAGTTCTTTCTGGGATGGCAAAGAATTGGAAATTGAGATGTGTATCAATTGATGAATGACTGAACAAATTGTGGTATAGAATAGTGATGAAATATTATTTTATTATAAGAAATGATGAGCAGGATGATTTTAGAAAAAGCTGGAAAGATTTAAATAAACAGATGCAAAGTGAAACAAGCAGAACCAGGAGAGCATTTTGTGCAGTAACAGCAAAATTGTGCAATTATCAGCTATAAAAGACATAGATACTTTCAGAAATACAATGATCAAGGACAATTCTGAACTCTGAAGGACTTATGACAAAGAAAGAATTCTCTCCACCACCAAAGAAAGAACTGTTGGATTTGGATTCAGATCAAAGCATACTATTTTTCATTTGAATTTATTTGTGTTTTTATTTGGGAGTTTTGGTTTTATATGAGTATTTTCTTACAACAATGATTAACATGGAAGCATGTTTTATATGATCATACACGTATAGCCCACATCAAATTACTTATCATCTCTGGGAGTGGGAGGAGAGGGAGTAAAGAAGACAATTTGGATTTTTTATGTTCAGAAAACATATGTTGAAATTTTTTATTATATGTAATTGGGAAAATATAATATTTTTAGATAAAAATAAATAAATGAAAGTCCAAAAAAGTGAGTAGCAGCAGCTGCCTGGTCCCTCTGAATCAATTATCTTTATGCCCCAAACCTGAAATCTGAAAGAAAAAGAAACTTCATCACTGTTTCACAAATGTGCTTGGTTGTTAATTCTTTTAGTCATTTATTCATTCAGCAAACATTTGAGTACCTACTATGTGGAATGCAAAGATAAATAGAACTTGATTGATCTTCAAAATTAGAAATTATAGAAACAATGTGCTGTAAAGAAATTAGGCTGTGACTCATCTAGTGCCATTTTGGCATAAATATAGAGATAGAACAGCATAGTGAAAAGAGAACCATCTCTGGAATCAGAGTTCAAATCCTACCTCCTCAAACCTTGGACAAATAATTTTATCCCTGTCAATTTCAGTTTCCTCATCTATAAAGTGAGGGAGATAGACTCATTGACATCTAGATATATGTTACTTAAACAAAAGTAGCATTTTTTGAGCAACTGTTAGAGTTGAAAGATATAGATTATCATACCAGTTCTGATAATTATTAGCTGTGTGCCACAGTCATTTAATAAATATGAGTCTTAATTCTCCCAACTGTAAAATGGACACATTGACTTGCATTGCCTATAGAAGAGTTATGAAGAAAGCTCATTTAAAGCTTTATAATTACCATTTTCCCTTATTATTATCATCATTGTTATAGAGGAAGGATAGAATGTTATAATTCTGCACTGGGCTCAAGAAGAGCTGGATTCAAATTTTACATCAGTCATTTACAAGTTGCGAAACCCTGGATACAATCTTTATATAGCTGGCACAAACTCCCTAAGGTTTATGCATTAAGTCATAAATGGTTTAAGATCTGAGTTGAGAGGGGGATGAAAATTGTCATATATATTGTCATTATTAGAGGAACAAAGACAGAGATAGAAGAGAAAGGAAAAGAGAAAGTTGTGGATGGAGAGAAAGCTGGCCCTGAAGTCAGGAAGTCGATAAAGGATCTGAGTAAGTCCCTTAACACCTCTGGGCTCTAGTAAATTCTCTAAGACTATAAGGTACAGAAATTTGGCTGATCTGCATTTGTACGAGGGAAGGAACTTACTCCCCAGGGATCTCCCTATACCATTGAAGTCACAGATCCATTCTCTGTCCCTTTCTTCTCTTACTTGCCTTTTTTCTTTTCCTTGGTCTCTTCATGTCTTTCTTTCACATTCTATTTCTATCCTTCCATGTTCATAAACAAAAATGACTGAAAATTGGAGCAGAAGGGGACAGTAATGTAACTCATTGATACAATTAGATATTTAATTGTCAGTGCCAAAAGATATCATTTGATTTTAGGGTCTGATCAGACATAGCCATTTCTATAGTCCCCTGACAAAGGTAATAAAAGAAGATCATCAGTCTTTACTAATGGAGCTTTCTAATGGATGATGGAGAATAAATAAGTTGTGTATGCCTTTAAGAGCAAGGCTTTTAAGTAAATTAGACACCAGGAGGGCTTTACTTAGTTGTAAATTGAAGATTCATCTCCTTGATCTTCACCAAACTCTCATTTGAATCGACTTCTACTAAAAAACCTTGGACAGGATTCTGTCAGAAAGTGTATTATATTTTCATTGTAACTTAGGTCTCCGTATCCCAATCCACTGAGCTATAAGAAGAGCACATTAAGAAAAACAGCAAAACATGTTGACCTAGTCTGAATGCCCCTCCATTTGCTGCTCCCTCCTCCTTTAAAGAACACAAAGCAAAGTGAAATATTTTACCCTCTTCATTTGGTTTTTGATATCCAAATAAAGTGATTACTATGAACCAGTGCTATCAAACTCAGATAGAAATGGGGCCCACTAACCTGTACATAAGAGCCCTATGATCTTTCTAGAAACATGTTCTGTGTTTTGTTAAAGAACACAGAATTTCTTTTGTTAAATATTTCTCAATTACTTTAATCTGATTTGGATGGTACTTGTGAATTTTGCAGGCATTTCTGCTTATGGAACTCAACAAATGCCAAAAGGAATCAAATGGAGGAGAAGTCTTTAGACAGAGATGTAACTAGGGTGTGGCATCTTGGAAGCTTGGCATTTTGATCAAAATTCTATGGTATTTTTCTTAGTGTATTCTCATAGCTCAGTGGATTAGGGTATCTAAGGATTAGGGTATCTAACACCAATTCCCAATCTTGTGCCTTGTGATCCTTCACTGGCTTGAATTTTTGAGAGATTCAAAAAGGAAGGTACACTGGGAAGAAGGCAAAAGAATGCAAAGATACTGATACTGGAGACAGGAGGAGATTAGTCACTTCTTCAACAACTGAATCACAAGAAACTATTATCTTAGACCTACTGGTTCCACCTCCTTTCATTTGGAAACCTCTTCCCCTTATCCTCTCTTCTATTATTATTCTCCAGTTCAAGTTTAACCATCTCCATTTCCTATCCTTTGCTACCTAACATTTTCCAGTAGTATTAATAAAATGCCCTTTATCCTAGCTCTCTTCCTCTTATTCCTTTAGTCTTCCATTTCTCACTGAAAACTATATCATTGACTAGGACTCATTCTCATCCCATTTTATCTTGCCTCAGTGCCTTTGTTCACTTCATCAATCCTTTTGAAATTCATTCCCACTCTCTCATCTCCCCTCTTTCAAGATCCAACTCCAGTGCCACCTTCTCCATGAGATATTCTTTGGTGATTTTTTCCTCCTCAACTTCCTCATACAAATGCCTGAACTATTCCTTTCCATTTATTTTATTCTTCCCCATGTTAAATGTCATTTAAATAAAGACAAAAATTAGAGTGCTTAATGAAGAAATTAACAAATCTAATAGGACCATTGAGAATATTGAGGAAAAGACAACAACATTCAATAAAATAGCAAATTCTCTGAAAAAGAGTGATAGAAGAGGTGCAAAAGTGCAAAGGCAAAAGGACAATTAATGAAACAAAATTAAAAACAAAATTAGAAGACATGAGAGTACTATAAACAAAAATATTGAAATAGAAAATAGGACATAATGAGACAATCTAAACACTGTATTTCCTTCATTTAAAAAAATACATAATACAGAAGAATGTAAATGCAATGCTTTATAAAACTATTGAAAATTATACAGAAATATTGGAAATGAAAGATGAGGCCACAGAGTGTGCCCTTCATGCCATCTTTGGTTTCTATGCCATAAGTTCATCATCACTGCTCTCAACAATATAAAATTGGGAATCTACTTGTCAAGACAAACTCAGGAATTATATGAGCACAACTACAAAACTCTTTTCACACAAATAAAACTAGATCTAAATAATTGGAAAAACATTAATTGCTCATGAGTAGGATGAGCTAATATATTAAAATGACAGTCCAGCCTATATTAATTTACTTATTCAGCACTATACCTATCAAACATAAAAAAAACCTATTTTATAGAAATTTTAGAAAAAAATTAACAAAATTCATCTGGAAGAACAAAAGAGCAAGAATATCAAGGGAACTAATGAAAAAAATGTGAAGGATGGGGTCCTATCAGTACCAGATCTTAAACTGTACTATAAAGCAGTGGTTATCAAAACAATATGGTACTGGCTAAGAGACAAAAGGGTGGATCAGTGCAATAGACTTGGGGTAAATAACCTCAACAATCTAGTGTTTGATATACCCAAAGATCTCAAATTTTGGGACAAGAATGCACTATTTGACAAAAACTGATGGGAAAATTGGAAAACAGTATGGCAAAAATTAGGTTTAGATCAATATCTCACACCCTATACAGAGATAAGTTCAAAATAAATATGACTTAAACATAAAGAATGATTTTTTAAGTAAAATAGGTATACATGGAATAGTATACCTGTCAGATCTATTGGTAAGAAAAGAATTTAAGACCAAGCAAGAGATAGAGAACATTATAAAATGTAAAATGAACAATTTTGATTATATTAAATTAAAAAGATTTTGTACAAACAAAACCAATGCAAGCAAAATTAGAAGGAAAGTAAAAAACTGGGGGGAAATTTTTATAACAAAATTCTCTGACAGAGGTCTAATTTCTCAAATATACCAAGAACGAGGTCAAATTTATAAGAAATCAAATCATTCCCCAAATGACAAATGTACAAGGAATATGAATAGGCAGTTTTCAGATGAAGAAAACAAAACTATCAAAAATCATATGAATAAGTGTTCTAAATCCCTCCTTATTAGAGAAATGCACATCAAAACAACTCTGCGGTACCACTCCATACCTAGTAGATTGGCCAATATGACAATAAAGGAAAATAATAAATGCTGGAGGAGATGTGGTAAAAATGGGATACTAATGCACTGCCAGTGGAGTTGTGATTGATCCAACCATTCTGGAAGGCAATTTGGAATTATGCCCAAAGGGCTTTAAAAGAATGCATGGCCTTTGATCCAGTAATGAATCCATGTTGCCCAGTGCTTAAAGGGATATAATCATCAATGTGGTGGTAAATGTTTAACAACCAGTTATCACCCTACCAAAAAAATGTTCTCATGGCACACTTTGCAGTTTAACCTGCATAATTAACACTTTCTCCATCACTTTCTTAACTCTAGAAAATCAGGAAAATAATAAATTAAGTCCTGATTTATAGCACTTGATGATTTTCAAAATATAAATGCTCTCACTAAAAATTACTATAGGCTCCCACCTAATTGGTTTGAGCTGACTCCATTTCACTGATACTATATCCCCATGGGTGATGACTACCCTCAAAAAACCATACAAATGCAACCAAAACAATTTGATTTAAGATAATATTTTTAAATCACATAACTTGTAAAAATGCTACTTTCCTCCATTTCAGAATTCAGAACAGTAATGGTCCACTAGAATAGAAAGGTGTCTTTGCAAGGCAGCAGGAATTCTGCTAAACCACCATCTTCAGTTCCTCTTGGGCTGGGGCTTTAATGCTTCAGGTGGCAAATGTTATCAAAATACAATAAAATTGTCTTTTATGAATTAAATGAAGAAAAACATGTGAGTCATTGTTTCAGAAAGAAGCTTGTGGTCTTTAAAAGTGTTGCACAATTTCTCAAATATAGTCCACCCTGCTTTCTTCCTCTTATTCACTTCTGGACCCAATTCATTGTCCATCTGCAAATATCTGCCTAAGATATGTTAATAGACATGCATTTGTGCATGTGAGAGAGAAGATGGATAAGAAAGCAGTCTGTTACTTTATTTTTTTTTAAACCTATACTTTCTGTCTTAGAATTGATATAAGGTATGGATTCAGAGACAGAACAGTTAAGAGATTAGGCAACTGGAATGAAGTGGCTAGCCCAAGGATCATGGAGTGGTTTGACATTTCCTTCTCCAGCTCATTTGACTGATGAGGAAACTGAAGCTAGGAAGTGTCTGAGGCCACATTTGAACCCAGTGTCCTCTCATCTCTAAGCCTGGCACTTTATAAGTGCTTACTACATGCTAGGCATTGTACTAAAAGCTGGAAATACCAGAATGGTAAAACAAAACAAAACAAAAAACAACAACAAACCTTCACTCTCAAAGCTTACACTTTCATGAGGAAAATAACATCTAAATAATTTTATACATATATGGTATACATAGAATGTGTAATTGAAAATCTGTTACCCTAAAAAACTACATTTCCCAAGAGCCCACTGACTTTCTGTTGTTATGTACTTCCTGTAGACAGAGGATATTAGTGAGTGTGCAGCCCTCTTGGGTCTCTTTCTTGGGCTTGCAGCCAGCATGGTGGCAGTGGTAAGCTAAGTGTGGGGATTTTTGAAATGGCTAATCAGCCATGAGTATGTGATCTTTATTTTGTATCCTCTTTATTTCTTGATTTCTAATGATCATTAATAAATCTCCTAAAATATAATACTTTTATTATTGAAGCTAATTTTAATTTTTGCAGTTTTTGGCAACCAGAAGGGATGAGAAAAACTCAATTTTTTAAAAGATAATCTAGATAAATTTTAAACCACATTTCTCCTGCCAAGGCTTTTTGCCCTCCCCACCTACCCACCCTCTCTTTGGAGCTGCTGCCTTTTTCTTTCCCTACTTTTTGCCCAGTTGCCCTCCCTACTGACTGGGCTATTTTTAGCCAAGGGACTCTTGGTGAAGAAGAGATAAGACACTTCTATCGCCCATCTGCTTGAGCCCATGTTCCTCAGTTCCTCTCTGCTGCCTCTGGCATTGCTGTTGCTGATACTGCCTGCTCTTACTCCTGAATCCTCCTCATGATCTCTGGCCCCAACTGTTCCTGCTTCTAAATCCTCCTCCTGATCTCTGACCCCAGCCCAGTGCCAGTCCCAGTTCTGTTGAGCTGCTGGTAGTTGCAACTATGTCTTCAGAATCACAAACTAGCTGGTAAAAACTGGGGTGTATTTTCTTTAGGCAACGATTAGCCTCCTAACTCTCTCTCCATATGACTGGGTAAACTAGCCTCTTCAGGGGATAATGTATTATTATTTTAAAATGCAAAGTTTAATTTCTTTTTGAGAGTAATTTTAGGTTAAGAAACATACTACCTCTCTGAATCCAGAAAGTCATCTGAAAGGGGAAAGCAATAGCAGCTAGGTTGTCAGGAAAGGTTTCCTACAGAAAGTTTCTTGAAGGAAACCAGGGGAAACAAGTGGGAAAGAAAGGGAGAATAGAAGAAAGATTATTCCAGGAATGAGAAAAGCAAAGACATAAAGAGGGGAGTGTTCACTTCCAGTGTTGGTTAAATTGACATTTCTGTCCTGAAAATAACTGTATGTTTATATAACTGATAATGATTATATTTATTTGAGATTTTTTTGTTGAGTCTAGCAAAATGATCAAATGTGCTTGTGTTTATTCATCAATTCCCAAGGTTAATTGCCTGGAGTCCTTTATAAAAAAACATAAAGGCCTTTTAAAATATGCTGAGTCCCTAATAAACAAACCATTAGACTGAATATGGGAGTACTGACATAGGCACAATCTACCAATGTTCTGATCAATGACCTTTGTGCAATCTACATAATAATACAAATCCAAAAGGAGAGGGTTTCACAGATATATAAACTTATATGCTATATAATACTATATATTATATATACTTATATGCTATGTGGCATAGTAGATAGAGCACTTGGTCAAGAGTGAGGGAAACCTGAGTTCTAATTTGACCTCAGGTACTGTGTGCGGAAGTCACTTAATCCTGTTTGCCTCAGTTTCCTCATATGTCAAATGAGCTGGAGAAGGAAATGTCAAACCACTCTAATATCTTTGCCAAGAAAACTCCAAATGGGGTCATGAAGAGTTGGACATGACTGAAGTGACTGAACTTCCTGTGTTAGACCTAATGCTAAGATCCATTCTTCTGGATTTCTCCTTTTGTAATTATGGAGGACAAATCAGATTGTGAAAAATATATCAAAACATATTCTTTACCTGAAACTGGAATGAAAATCCTAATTTTATAAATATCCAGTGATAGAATCAACATTTTAGTATTCAGAGGGACTTGAGAAGTCATCTAGTACTGTGTTGACGAACCTATGGCACACTTGCTGGAGTGTGCTAGAGGGAGTTGCTCCCCTCCCCATCTCCACATGCACCTGAGGACATTTCTCACATCACCTGCCCCTCTGCCCAGAAGCCCAATGGGAGCACTTCCTCCCTGCCTGGGATAGAATGGGAGATTCACATGCAGTGTGGGGGTTGCAGTTTGGGCACTCAGTCTCTAAAATTTTCACCATCCCTGATCTAGTACAACCTCCTTTAACAAATTAGGAAATTGAAGCTGAAAAAGGTAAATATGTCCAAGGGCACAGAGAAAGGACTAGACCCCAGATCTCACATTCTCAAATATATAATATCTGTCTCTGGATTGTGCCTCCATACAAGCTTTGGGTCAAAAATGTAAGAAATCTTCATTTTTATCTGAAAACAATAACATGCACAGAGATTTAAAATTTAGGAGTAAATTCCTGTAGGTCTATCCTACCACATACATGAAAACATTCACATTAAAGACTCCTTAGGCTCAGAGAAAGTTGTATAATCTGGGAGTGCCTCAGCTCATTTATATGGTCCTTAATATTTAGTAGTAAATACAAATCAAGCCAACAAATCTCTTTATAAGAATTGTTCCAATAGAATGTGTATGGTAGTTGCATTAAAATCATCACACCACCCTCCAGGCAATAAGCCAGTGATCACTGGCCCTAGGTCTAGTCTAGAAGAGAAACTCATCATACTGGTTTGACTGTTTTAGGGTAAGTGGAAAGCAGTGAAGTCAGAAGATTCTTCTATTCATTCAATTCAAGCAAAATTTCTTATATGCGTGTTTATATGTTTGTTTTACTAAACCTATAATTTCATCTTTGTAAAGCCTCCCTAATTGTTCCAATGCAGTTTGGTGCCCTCTCTGTAGAGTTTCAGAGTTACCTGGAGTCCTGGATGGATAATTTGCCAAGGTCCCTACACCCATAGATATCAAAAACAAAACAGCTGGGCAGCTAGGTAGCCCAGTAGATAGAGCACCAGGCTTGATGTCAGAAGGACCTGGGTTCAAATCTAGACTCAAAAACTTCCTGTGTGACCCTGGACAAATTACTTAACCCCAGTAATCTAACTCTTATTGCCTTTGAATGACACATAGTATTGATTCAGACAGAAGGTAAGGATTTCAAAAAACAAAAAAGAAAAATAGCCCCAATACTCTAAGGAGTTTCAATCCTACTAAAGGAGATGGAACCTGAGCTCTGTTTAGAAGAAAGGAATTCTATTAATTGGAAATTAATGGGACCATGCAAGACATAGGCTGTCTTCCTGGAAGTACAGGCTTCTGATTGGAGAGAGATCTTTATGTTCAGTTAGCCACAGAACCACCAGGCTGCTGTCCATCTTCATGCCCTTTTGCCATTCTCCCTTATCTGCCTCTGCCTATGAGCTATTATAGGTCCCCCATCCCCAACCTCTGCTTCCACCAGGAACAAAAATCATAATAGCCTTAAGATTCTTAGGAAAGACTGTCAACAAAAGATCCTGTTTACTAATAGTGCATTCTCATACATTTAGTGTTAGAAGAGACCTTTGAGGTTATTGAGTCTAATGCAATATTATAGGTGAGGAAACTGAGACCCAGAGACATGGCCCTAGTTCCATAGCTAGTAACAACATGAAAAAGGATTAACTACAAGTATTCCTGACTCCTGTTCTATTACTTTAATCACTATCATCAAAAGCTCTTACCTTCTTCTGTCTTAGTATCAATTCTAAGACACAAGAGTGTTAAGTGACTTCGCCAGCATCACACAGCTGGGAAGTATCTGAAACCAGATTTGAACCCAGGTCATCCAGACTCCAATCCCAAATCTCTATCTATCTAGCCACCTGGCTGCACCCCCTTATATCTCTTTTAAAAATTTGTCCATCCCACTCATCATTCCTGTAACTTCCCCAATCATCCATCCATAGTCACCACTCTCCTTTAAGTCTTGCCTTTTAGAAAAGTCTTACCTTTTAGTCTCTTTGAGAGTATAAACTTCTTGAAGGAAGAATCTGTTTTCCATTTTGAGTTTACATTCTCAGTTCTTAACACAGTGCCTGGTACATAGTAAGCACATACTTAATACCTTTTAATGCTCTCTACAGGGAATAGTAGTTTGACAGAAATAGAGAATTTGGGAAGCGAAGGAATATGAAATCAAGTCGATGACAGCCAGATTGTGGAAAGCTTTAAAAGCAAGGCTGAGGAATGCATATTTCATTCTAAAGGCAATATATAAGAAGGCACTGAAACTTTTTTTGTATGTTGGAGTTGACATTGTCATCTCTGTATTTTAGGAGTATCGGTTTGGAGAATAGATTGGAGAGAAGGAGGAGAAGGCCAATTAGGAAGCTTTTGCAATAGTGCAATTCATATTGAAGCTAAAATTTATTGGGGGTGATGGAGAAGAGGGAGAAAAAGAAAGTAATGCGAACTTTTAAAATCACTACAGAATCAGACATGTTGCATTTTAAACCTTTATAATGTGCTAAGTCCCTTTTGACCCTTTTTGTTCTATTTTTTACCCTTCTGGTCCAAATTGAGGAACTATATCCTAAGGGTGTTAATATTCATGAAAGTTCCTAATATATGCCAAAGTACTGGGGCTAGGTGCTAGGGATACAAAATCATAAAACGAAACAGGCCTAGACCTCAGAAACTTGCCTTCCACACAGGGAATACAACACTGTTATGGGTAAATCAATACAAGTTAATTTGAAGTAAGAAAGCACCCTATTAAAAGAAAAAGAGAATTGTCTGCTCAAAAATATTCATAATTGTTTTAAGAGCCAAAGGCTGGAAACAACCATGTTTATCCAATGTTTGGAAAATGGCAGGATAAATGATGATATATTAATGTAATAGAGAACCACTGTGCCTTATAGTTAAAGACTCCAGTGTAATCTCCCAAATTCTGTGCTTTTTTCCCACTGCCCCCCCTCCCCACCTCCCTGCATGCTTTCTCCCTTGCCTAAGGAGCTTGCCTGCCTTTGGAGAACTTCCCAATTTACAAGCTTGGGGTCATAACCGAGCTAATCTGACAGAAAATCTCATCTTCCCTGAAACCTTTTCTCCAACCAGGCTCCTAATGCTAATGGAGTTCTGGAATGGTTTCAAATATTTTCCTGCACTCAAACCCAATTTCTTTTTCTGGAAGTTGGCCAAGACTCTGTGTCATCAGTTTCGTTACCTTTATTGGTTCACATTGAAAGGAATTGCATGTACTCAACCACCAAGGGGAGGATGGGGTGGGGAGTATAATCTACAAAATTAAATAATGATTTTTAGGCTTCTCATGTCATTTCAAACACCATAGCTTGATGGTGAGCTTTTCCATCACAAAATTGGTTCCTATCCAGTGTTCTGCCTACTGCCTCTCATGAAGGAGTTTGCTCTGTTGTTTATTACAGAATCAGGGAATCTCAGAGTAAGGAGGAAACCATGTTGTCCAAAACTGAAGAGAAACCACTTTCCACCACACTCCTGACAAGTGTTCATCCAGCCTCTGTTTGAAACCTTCCAGTGGTACTAGATGTTACCAGTCTGTAAAATGAAAGGATTAGATCACATGATCTTTAATATTCTTCTGCTTTAAAAGCCATGATCATCCAAGGCAAACCATTGTTCTCTTGGACAGGTCTCATTGTTAAGAAGCTTTTCCTTTCATTAAGCCAAAATCTACTTCTCCAACTTTCACATTTATCCCTGATCAAAATGTATCTCCTTAGGTTCAGTTTCTCATTCTACTCTAAAACAATTCTTTGAGATCTTGTATCTGTTGTCTACCATTAGCTACCCCACCCAGCTTTGTGTTATTGGTAAATTCAATTAGGATGCCTTTATCTGTGACTATAATAAAAATATTGTGCCAAGGAGAGATCCTAAGGCTCTACACTATAGTCCTCCTTCCAGATGGATATCAACCAGTTTTTGATATTAACCAGTCATTCAATGAGTTCCAGGTCCAAAAGTGTTATCATCTACACTATATTTCTCCATATTGTCCACAAGGACACAGACAGAGATTTTAACTGGAAGGGACATTAGAAGACACCTCACCTAGCACTTTCATTTTATAAATGAGGAAACTGAGGCCCAGAGAGGTTAAATTATTAACCTAATTTCAGAGGGGTAATTAGTGCCAGGGAGCATTAGGCTATGCATTCTTCAGGACACAGCAAGAGGAAGAATCCATGATGGTCTAGGCCATTTGGATTCATGCTTTGAAATAGTTCAGGCAGTTCCAGAGTCAAGATAAGTTGCATTTTTCTGACAATTACAGAATTTGAACATCTTTTCAAGTGATTCAATTCAAGTTTTAAAATAACTTATAAAGCATCTTCTTTGTGCCAGAAATGGTAGTGGGGATATGTGATTAGAGAAACTCAGACATTTGATAGGAGGGGTTAGAATACTGCACTGCTGGGTTTGATTGGTTCCTCACCCCTGAAGTCACAGGCAGGGAAACATCAATCATTTAGGAAACTGGAAGTTTCTAGGTTAAAATAGATTATTCCAGATACAGAAAATTTTGAATCAGGGTGGGGTAGGAGGTAGAAAAAAAAGGATCATGACTAGTGAATAAAAAGTCTTTTTTAACAGAGAAAGACTAGGTCAAAAGAAATCAAACTCTTCCTAATTACCATATATTTCATAATTGTGACATAATTCATTACAACTATGGAGTCATTGAATTGTTTCTAATTTTTGCTATTCCAAATAAAGAAGCTGTGAATGTTTTTGTACAAATTGGTCTTTTATTTCTTTTTCATAATATATTTAAGGTATAGTTTCAGAAATGTTATTCTTGGGTCTAAGAGTATAATCAGTTTAATTATTATTATGGCATATTGATGATTACACCTAGAAGTTTAAAAAGGTCTAGAGTTATACATATAAAAAAAAAATAAAACAATGGTTCCTTTCCACCTCCACTTTATTGTTGTTGGGTCTTTTTTTAAATCATATATGACTCCTTGTGATTTCTTTGGGGATTTTCTTGGCAACGATACTAGAGCAATTTGCCATTTCCTTCTCCATTTCATTTTGTAGATGAGGAAACTGAGGCAAACAGGGTTAAGAGATTTGCTCAGGGTCACATAGCTAACATCTGAGACCAGATTAGAACTCAGGTGTTCCTAACTCCCAGCCTAGACCTCTATTCACTGTGCCACCTAGTTGCCCCATTTCCCCCTAAAAATCCCTCACTGAATTTACCTTTTTTTCTGTTTTTGACAATTTGGGAGTTACAAAATAGGATCTCAAAATTGTCTTCATTTAAGTTTTTCTTATTATCATGGAATTTTTCCATCTTCGAATTGCTATATGATTGAATTTCATTCAAAAAATCTTTATTAAGTGCCTACTAGATGCTAGGCACTGTGAGATTTAAAATGGTTGAGGTCTTAAACTGTAGTGATTAAAATAGTGGTAGATATAAATTGTGATAGATATAAGAGAGGGTGAGTAAATTTGACCGCAGAAATATGTTTCACTACAGTGTCTTGGGTTTAAAATCAAATATAAGGTGGTCGCCAGGGAAATATTCCCAATTATTCAAATACCCAAGTCAATTGGGTTTTATAGAGATTTTTAATTAACAATACAATGAGTAATCAAAGAAAGAGAGAGAGAGTAAGAAAGGAATAAGTATGAAGAGCCTCAAGCCAATATGGCCTAGACCTGAGTCTTAAAAGAGAAATCAGTCAGTTTTTTATAACTCACCATAAGATCTGTCTAAGTAAGGATTTCTAATGACACCAGGCCAGCGTCCTTCCTCAAAGAGTCTTCCAGCCAGAGATTGTTTCAAAGGGCCTTTCTCAAGAGCCTCCAGAGCTCCTACCTCAGAGGGACAGAGCCCCTCAGAGGAGCTCCTCAAGGAGCTCTCCTTCAGAATGAGAATCAGAAACCAGATCTCTTGCTCTTCTCTGAGCTCTTATTTTTAAGGGCAAAATTTCCTCTGTCACCTCCCCTAAGTCCTTACATCTACCAATCACTGAAGATGTTTCTAAAGGACCACCCATTCTTAGTCCACACCTAAGAAGGTGTGGATTTTTTAGTAATTCACACCAGGAAAGCTCTGAGTAAGTTTTCCAGTTCTTTGTTCCTTGTAAATTCACAAGTTGCTTGACCTTTATAGGTACTTAGCTTAAGAAAAGTATGGGTTTAAGTACTTTTCATTGTTCAGAAAAGAGTTTACAACTTTATCTTCCCCTAGGGCAGACCCAAGTAGGTAAAGTAGAATTCTCACATTCCTGCTTTAAGTAGAGTTCACTGCCCAAATGGGGAATGGTCTTAATCCAATCTTATAAAGTAGGGTCTGGGAAATTTTAAGGTTTACAGCACTGAGCTAGATGCTAAGCATACAGAGACAAAAATAAAACCAGTCCATTTCTAAAGTAACTTACATTCTATTGGGAGAATGTAACACACACTCTTAGATAGGGCTCTGGCCAATGAGGGCATAGCCCCAGAACATGTTCAAAGACATCTATGAGGATATCTAGTGAGTCTTCTGGAAATCTGGGATAGCATGGAATGCAGGGGCCCACATCTCTACTTTAGAGCAAAAGAAGGTATCCTCTATTTCCTATCCATTTACTACATGATGAAGAAAAGACCTTCTGGTGACCTGCTGCTCCAGAATTGAGTGCCTGAACAAAAAGGCATTAATAAGCCAAACTGCCCCCCCCTTTTTTCTTGGTGCAGATTAAGGCAAAAAGTGCTCTATGCCCCTGTGTGGAGAGAGAGAGAAAGAGAGAGAGAGAGAGAGAAAGAGAGAGAGAGAGAGAGAAAGAGAGAGAGAGAGAGAGAGAGAGAGAGAGAGAGAGAGAGAGAGAGAGAGAGAGAGAGAGAGAGAGAGAGATAGGAGCAATGACCTTCTTTTTCCACCTGAGTCAACATGTGTCCACGAACATGCCACAGCTGTTTTCCTGCATCTTTTATTTATTCTTTTTTTTTTCTTTTAAGATGTTGGAGTGTTGGCAGTGGAACTGGTTAGGCAACATTATTGTGAGCTTTAGAAAGGTGGGAAGAATGACTAGAGGTCCAGAGACTTTTACATTTGAATTTCTTGGTAGGAAAGCCCAGTTTAGCCATGATGTTTAACTTGTTTTATGTAGCCTAGCAATAGATAAACACTAAAAGATGCTATTTCTAACAAATAGGAGAGTGAACCCTATTGGGTGATGCCACATTTGGGAATGAATTTAATGGGAGGAATATTTTGTATTTAGGCTTTCTGTTTAAGTTTGAGCCCACTCTCCCACAGGGACAAGATGCTAGAAACGAGAATGTGCTCCAGGTTTAGGACAGGAGAGAATGCCTTTATATTTCTCTTTTTGTTATATTTTCTCACTAAACATCCATTTGTTAATTTGGAAATTTATGTTCTTTGTTTAAATTGATAATAGATGCAAAAATTACTGGTATCAATTATATTAAGAAATATTAACTGTCAATAAAGAACACACAGGAATGGTGTTTGAGCTGATAACATATTTCTCCATCCCTTAGAACCCTGAAAGTCTGGCGACTCAAATTAGCAGTGTTATTCCAGAGGAAGCTAGAATAAGATCCCTCAGAGTCTGTATGGGTTACACAAAATACATATGCAATAAATACTAAATAATTTTGGTGGCAGCAGGCAACACAAACAACTTGAAGAATCAGAAAACCTCAGTGATTTGCATACTCACCTTCAAAAATTGGCTAGCCATATCTTTTAACCATTTTCCCAGTGGCGAGCCCATATTACTCTTCTACATATGCACCAGTTATCTATAAATTCTTAATTTTGGGCTTTTATCTGATAGATTCACTGTGAATATTTCCCCACTCTATTTCTTTTCTTTTTATGTTAGAAATGTTTTTGTTCATCTTTGTAGAACCATCAATTTTACTATAATAATATATTTTGTTTGCTTGATTGATTAAAAAAAGTTCTTTCTTTTAACAACTGAGAAAAGAATTTCATTTCCTTTTACTTTTAATGATTTTTTTTCTATTTAGGTCACTGGCCATTAGATTTTATTTTGTTTTACAGGGGCCTGAAAAAAAAAAGTCAGCTTACACTCTAGAGTGCCATGTGTCGGGCACATTCTTGTCCTACAGGACTCTATTTCCCAGGAGACTGTGCCTATGGCACCTGAAGATTACATTGCAATGAGAAACCAGTATGCTGATAGTGAGTGTCAGGAGAGCAATAGAAACTTATGGTTTAAAGGAATAAGGAAAAATATGTGGAGAAAGACTGCATTGGCAGCACTCAGTACAGAAAGAGGAATAGTAATAGCACTAATTTTTTGTTGTTGTTAGCTGCTGAGACTTTACAAAAAAGGAGTAAAAGGATCAAGCTGGAACAAACAGATAAGTGCTGTTTCCTGCTCTGACAGCAAGACTAACTGAATTGAACACTAGATTCCCTCCCCCCAAGTGTCAGTTTTTCTCTGAATTGTTTTGTAGGTTTTTTCAATAGAGGTTAGGAGGTACCTGAAGCTAACATGAAATTCAAGGATGTGTCAGCTGAAGGCTACGAGAGAGAGAGAGAGAGAGAGAGAGAGAGAGAGAGAGAGAGAGAGAGAGAGAGAGAGAGAGAGAGAGAGAGAGAGAAAGAGAGACAGAGACACAGAGACACAGAGACACAGAGACACAGAGAGACAGAGACAGAGACAGAGACAGAGACAGAGAGAGGTAGGGCAGGAAGGGGGGGCAAAAAGAAAGATAGAAACAGAGACCAAAGAAAAGAGACCGAAAGGAGAAAAAGAATGACAGAGAGACAGAGAGACGGGGATAGAGCACTTTCAGAAATGGATTTTGATATACGTTTTCTTATTCCTTTAATAATTACTTGAGTATAAATTAAATGTTTTAATTTTGAAATAAATGTCCTTTTTTTGATCTAGTGTGATACAAACGAGTTCAAATGCTTTCAGAGGTTCCCAGTTGGCCAGGGATGAGGACTCAGGCCAATTAAGATTCATTTAATTGCAAAATTACACTCAATTTGAACCTAGTAGTTCATATAAATACAGAGTTGAAGAATGAAGACTATAGTATATGGGTAGGCATGAACTAAACTATTGTTTGCCATTCACCTATCCAGTTATCCCAAAATAATTTTCATTGAATAATGGCCACTTTCCCAAAACCATTTCCATTGAATAATGGCCCTATTCTTCAGTTCTTTATAAACATTAGCCTAGGATACATTAATCTCTTATATACACTATTTTTGAGTCTTCCATTTAATTAGTCAATCTCTATTTTTCAAGTACCTAGCAATTTTTATAATTATTGATTTATGGCATTTAAAAATATGTCAAGGTGAATTTTTCTTAAACTATTCTTTTAAAAATATTTTTCTTGATATTCTTGTTTCTTTTTTATATGAATTATGTTGTGCCTTTTAAAAAATTCTATAAAATTGGATTCCATTAAATCTCTAACTTTATTTGAGAAGTCCTGACCTTTCACTTTATTTGTTCAATCTAACCATAAACAGCAGTTATCCATCAATTTGTCCAGTTCTTCCTTGATTTCTGTCAAAACCATTTTGAAGATATCTTCATACAGATCTCTTCTGGGATTTGATAAGTTAATCTCCAAATATCAGATCCATTTGTATTAGTGAAAACTATATTTCTCTTTCAATCAGTTTCTCAAAGCATTGGTTGGTGGTTTATAGAATTATAAATTATTTTGTGTGTTTATCTGAAAGTTATTTTATGAAGGTTATTATCTCAATTAATTTGTTTCATTCAATGTCTTACAGATTTTTTAAAATAAAAATCACATCATAAGAAAATAATTTTTTCTTCTTCATTGCAAACCATTTTCATGTTTCCAAATTAAGAAGACTTCGGTTTTCTCCGGTCAGAATACAATAGCAAAACAAAAAGACTTTGCTTCTGAAAATATGTTTGTCTAGTGGTGACCACTGGAATTTAAAGAATAAGAAACCTAGTAGAGACTTTACACGCTGGCCCAGGGAGAACAGCATAATGATATCGTTTGAAGACAGAGGTGGTCCTGCAGTATCTGAGGTATAAGTTGCCCTTCCATACACACGTCCTGGCCACACACATTTCCCATATGTATATCCCTGAATTATGGCTCTTGGATGTGCTTACTCTCTCCACAGTTGATATATGGAGGGACAGTGTGCCCTAGGTTTATGAGAAGAATGTTCTATTGTGCTAAATGACTTTGCTTTGAACTAATTTTGGTCTTTGGCTAAATAGAGAAAAAGCAAACCCAGCAAAAATCTCATTCCCCTTACAAAATAATAGTCTCAGTTATTAATTTCTATTTGGGCCATTGATTTGCTTCTTTTCTAGGGTTGTATTGTTTTAAGTATAGTCTCTCTCTGCCTATCTCTCTGTCTGTCTGTCTGTCTCTTTCTCTGTCTCTGTTTCTGTCTCTCTGTCTCTGTCTCTCTCTCTCTCTCACACACACACACCCACACCCACACATACACCATGTGTTTGTGTATTTATAATTACATATAGTGATTCTTTCTTTCAAATAAACTGTATTTAAGGAAAACAATAATGAAACCAAAATAGAAATTATAAATGACTATACATGTAAACCTCTATAATTTGACATTTAACTCTAACTCAAAAGATGTGGACATAGAGATAATAGTATCCCACATCATCTTTCTTTCCTTTATTATTTTTGGCCTGTTCTAGTTATTTAGGAAAAATTCATTGTTATTATTGTCTTTAATGAAAATATTTGTAGTCACTGTATATATTATTCTTTTGGTCCTGTTTTCTTCATTCAACATCATTTCATATTGTTCTCATAATCATTTGCATTTATGATTATAATTTATTATTATATAATTCTGTTCAATTACATTTGTATACTATATTTTGTGAAGCCATTTCCCCAGTCATTAGACATGTGACTAAGAATTTATTACATCCTTATAGTTGTAAAACCTAAAAAAAAATTCATTTTCTTCTAGTTTTTTATTTAAAAAATTAGATTCTTGATTCATTTGGAACGTATTGTCACATGTAGAGCAAGTTACTAATCTGTTTGATTTTTCAACATACTGGTTTCCAGTTTTCCTAATGATTTTTGCTGAATAATAAATACTTTCCCCAATGTGACATCAAGCTTGCTGATATTAGATTACAAGAGCATTGGGTTCTAGTTCATTATTATCTAATCTTTTCAATCATTCTAATATTTTTCCAGTTTTTATCCAGTATCAGATTATTTTGACAATTATGGTTTTATGCCATAATTTAATATATTATAATTAAGTCCCCCTTGTTTGTTTTTCTTTTTCCATAATTTCCTTTGAAATTCTTGGTCTTTTGTTTTGGCATACATACTATTATTATTTTATCTAATTATTTGAAGTGTCAGTGGATATAGTATTAAAAACATAGATTAATTGGTATACAATGATCATGTTTAACATATTAGTTCAGAAAAACCATAAACATTGAACTCTTCTCAAATTCATTTCTGTAAAAATTATTTTATATTTGTTCTTTACATGCTATATTTGTTTCTTAGTAGATTAACTCCCAGATATTTTATACATCTCATCATAATTTAAGCTGGTATTTTGCTATCAGTTTTTTTCTGATTTTATTGATATAGAAATGTTGAAGATTTTTATGTGGTCATATTCTATTTGCATATGACTTGGATTTAAGTGAGGCAGAGTTACATAAAGTCATCAGCTTCACTCTCTCTTCCAGAGTCATCAAGTCTTGTGGCTAAACAAAAGTCAAGGTGATTAATGATAGCCCAGGATGCAATGGACCTTAGTGTCTTTGATGTCTCACCAAGCTCAAAATGCTCCACCAGCACCTACTTCAAGCACCTTTGTCTCCATTGGAATGAAGTGTTCTTATCTGCCCATGCTGTGAGGGGAAGTCTTCAAACATTTCAGGTAGATGGTCCCCTAAATCACTGATGGATTTGAAGCCTGTCAGTCACCCTCAACCTGGTTTAGCCCACCTTTCAAGATGTTTTAACCAGGGTTGGCCCCTACACATACTACACCTTCTTGGAGTCACAGGAGAGAGAAGTAAAAGATGGACACTGAAGGGTGGATAAGTAATCTAAAAAGGTCTCAAGAAGCCCTTTCACCAGAAGTGATAGTCCTACCTGGACACTTTATTTGCTCCAGATCACACAGGTAGGAGATGAACCAGGAAAAGAACATAGAAAGAACACAATATTAAGAAGAAGGATGTGATCAGCAGTGTCAAAAAATGCAGAAAGGTAAAAAAGAATAAGATTTAAGAGGAGATCATTAGTTTTGGCAATTATGACATCATTGGTAAGTTTGGGGAGAACTATTTTGGTTGAATGATGAAGTTGGAAGTCAGACTGAAATGAGTTAATAAAAGAAATTAGAGGAAAGGAAGTAGTGAAAATATATTGTAGGTAGCCTTCTCAAGGAGTGTAGCCACAAAAAGGAGAGATATGGGATGACAGCTAGTGGGGATGGATGAATCAAGTGTTTTTGAGTATTGAGAGAACATGGGCATATATATAGGCAGTGGACAAGCAAACAGCAGACAGGAGAGATTAAAGGGTAGTGAAATAGTAAGAATAAGAGAAAGATTAGTCTTCTGGAGAAGACAAGAGACATTTGTGGAGCAGGATTAGTCTTGGCAATAAAAAGGGCCGCATCTTCTTGTGAGATAAAAGTAAAGAAGGGAAGAGTGGCAAAAGGCATCTAAGTGATATGAGATAAGGAAAAAGTACAAGAATGACCTCTCTATGGCCTCAAATTTTTTTAGGGAAATATGATTCACGAGTCTCAGCTGAGGGAGTAGGGAAAGGAGGATCTATGGAAAACCTGAGAATGGGATAAAAAGGTTGGGAAAAGCCACTATGGTGTTTGGGATATAAATCAATTGGAGAGGTATGAAAAGTACTCCTCAATGCAATGAGAGCCTAGTTGAGATTATGTAATATAAAGTTTGGAATGGACCCAGTTAGCATGGTTTCATGATTTCCTGTAGCTTCACTCAGCAGCACATGAGTAGGAGTGAAAGCAACAGATGGTGGAAGCAATACAAAGTTAAGCCTTTGCCAGGCAAGAATGACAATACGATAAGAGAAAAGGGACAGGACAGAAGACAGTATAGATTTAAACTGGTCCAGTAAGGAGTGAAGATGGGGAAGTAAGGGATATGTAGGTAAAGCAGGGATGAGGGTTTGTGAAAGAACTAAGAAGTTAAGGACTGGATATCAAGATGAGGAAGAAGAATAGAATCTGGGGTTGCAAAGCAGAGGAAGAAGTAGAATGACAAAAATGTTTTGATTCTCTGAGAGAATTTCAGACTTCATTAACATGGAAATGGAACCTGTGGCTAAAGACAAAATCAAGGGAGTAACTTCTTATCTTAATGTGTAGTTGAAATGAGGTAGAGGAGTAAATAATTGCAAATGAGTAATTTGAGGAACTGTGAGGAGAGAGTGTTTGAGAGACTATCAGTATAAATGTTGAAGTCCCCAAGTAAGAGGGCAGGAGTTGAGAGAAAAACTGAGTTTGAACTCATTGAGGAAAAGAAAATATCCTGGAGATTTATTGTTATCATTGTTATTGATTCTTCATCTTCTAAGAGAACCAGTGACATTAAGGCGTGATGTGTTGACTTGTTTACGAATTGGATTAAAGTGAAGCTAAGTTGCATGAAGTCATCAGGCTCTTTCTCTCTTCCAGAATCATTGAAGTAGAATGACAATACAGTTCAGGATGACTGGCAATGGCTCCAAATGCAGTGGATAACCTTGGTGGCATCTTTGATTTCTGACCAAGTTCTAAGAGTTCTACAGTGCCTGCTTCCACATCCTTCATGATCTTTAGAATAAATGGCTCTCATCTGCCTGGAGGTCAGTAGATATCAAGTGCCAGAAACTTGATTCACTGAATGATCCTAAAAGGAGAGAAGGTTATTGAGTAATGAGAATTAGCAAGCCATAAGTGGCAATGAGGAGTAAGGAGAATTCCAGCTCCTCTATTTTGATCAGTTGGTAATGAATGAAAGTAATTCCCTGTTCAAGTGTATGACCTGAGAACCTATGTCATCAGAAGAAAGTCAGGTTTTAGTGAGTATAAGAAGATAAAAGAAGTAGGAAAGGGAAAGTTTTAAGATAAAAGCAAATTTATTACCCATGGAGCATAGCTATTCAAATTCAAAAATTATTTCTAGGAGAAAAATTTTGGAGTAAACTAAGTAGTGTTGTACAGTAGAAAAAAAACACTAGCCTTCCTCTATCATTCCTTATGTGGCTTTGAGAAAATCGCTTAACTTCTTGGTGTCTATTAGTTAGACAAGTTAGCCTTTAAGTTCCCACCTAATTCTAATTCTGAGATTTCTATTTTCCTCACCACTTCATATATCATATTCCAACCACCATTTAAAAAATTAAATTAAATTTCTAATTTTTAACATGTATATAATTTTTATTAATCATTTCTGGCATTCTGAGATCCATCTTTTTTCCCTCACTCTCATCCCTCCACAAGATGGCAGATAATATGATATAGGTTGTATATGCATTACCATACCACACATGTTTCGATATTCATCATCCAACCACCATTTCCAAACAACATTGCCTGAATTCTGGCCATCATCCTCAACTTTTCTCCCCCACCCCCACCCCAAAATTCCCTAAGCTCTTATAGATGAGCTTTGCAGCTTTGCTTTACCTTGGTTGGAATCCATATTCAACATTACTTCTAGACCACCATTTCCAAACCAGCTTCCGTGCTCATATCTCCCCCAAATTTCCAGCTCCCTTTTACATTTTGCCTAGCCCTATTATAATGTAAACTGTTTGAGGAATTGTTTTATTTACTTGTATTTATATCCTCATTACTTGGTACCATGCTTGATCCACAGCATTTGTTCTCTGTCTCTGTTTCTGCATCTTCATCTATGTTTCTATCTTTCTGCCCTTGCTCCTCTCTCCCCTCTCTCCCCTGTTCTCTCTGTTTCTCAGTCTCTCTCTGTCTCTCTCTCTCTCTCTCTCTCTCTATATATATATATGTATGTATGTATATCACACACATATATATATATATATATGTATATACAAGGATCAGCTAAAGTCAAACTTGAAGTGGGCTGGCATCACACCAAAGCAACTAGAACTCGCTGCCTCTTTCAGAAGCAGCTGGCGAACCCACATTAACCATGCCGCCACCACCTTTGAAGATGAGCGACGTTGACGTCTTGCCACTGCGCCTGAACGCCAACACCAGGCCACAACTGCACCTCCCCTAACAACTGGCGTCCCATGCCCCATGTGCCACAAACTCTGCGCCTCAGCCTTTGGACTCCAAAGCCACATGAGGGTACATCAATATATGATAATGCACAAAGACAATTGTCATTCTCGGTCACCGAGAGACTACCACTACTATATCACACACACACACACACAATAACCCCTTCCAGATTTCTTTGTATAGTCTCATACTGAGAGAATAATCCAATGCAATTTGACCAACGTAGGATTTCAATATGTGATGTTTTCCATGAGCTGTTTGCAAAATCCTCTCTCTATGAAACTCTCAATTTGAAAATAATATGTCTGGATGAGTTAAAAGAGAAATTTCTCTCATCTAGGATCTGGTGGCATAGATTTTATCTCTTGCTCACAATCCTTTTGGGAAATTCCTTTGGGAAATTTCTTTATGTAAATTCTTTTTAGGTGGTGATACTGTTTCTTTCTCTGAATATGCTAGAACTCTAGTAACCTTAAATTATCTCTCAGATCTCTAGTTTTTTTACCTTTTCTTATAAAATATATTTGCCTAGTTCCTATTTTTTTACTTTTATCTTGGTTTTCTTCTTGTTTTATAATATACCTTCCAATATAACAATTTTATTATTTAGTGATCCTATAGTTTATTTACATTTTCTAATCATGTCTTCATTTGCTGAATCTTTTTAACATTTTGTCTTCTTTCCATTTTTTTTCTAAAGACAGGTAGCTAATTGAATATATCAAAATTTTCTCTATCAATGCCAGTTCCTCTCTAGTTAAAAATTTTTTATCCAATTTCTTGTATCCATATTAATTTCTAGGAGTTTGGTTTTTAACATTTTTTCAGAAGACCAAAAATACTCAGGCTATCTCTTGAATTCCTTAATCCTACTACTTTGGTTGATAGAGTTCTCAAATCTTCTTCTAAGTGTGTTGATTTTTAACTTTGTTATTTTATCTACCATTTCTACTGTTTTGTCCTATATCAAGGAAATTCTCTTCTTCCATGAATTGACTATATTACTAAAATTCTCCAAAACATAAGCCAAACTGTTGAGTTGCATAGTCATCTTTTTTGTTCTTCCTCTCCTGTTTTTAATGGTATCTTTATGGAAACTAAGCATTCCTTTGTTTCTCTTGGAGAACTTGTCAACCAAAATGACATGTCTTGTGATAAAGCTACTTTTGTTTATTGTTTACATTATTTTATTATCTTTTCTTTTTTGTTGTTCTCTGTTTTACTTCTTTTATTCCACAATTTTATCCATTAGGATAAAGCCCTCTTTTTCACTTAATCATTTCTTTATTTGGGTTGTTGTTGTTTTCTTCTAGGGTTTTTTTTTTTATTTCTGAGCTATCTCCTAGCTGGAATGAGCAGGAAAGAGTTCACAAAGAAGCTAGAATAAGAAAAATATTTTGAAAGCAAGGCAGAATTTTTATGAAAAAGAGGGCATTCCAGGAAGATAAAACAAGGTGATCAAAGGCATAGAGTTAGATCATGCTTTTCAAAGATATAGTAATAGTTTGCCTAGATAAGAATTGGACTGATACAATGAGGCTGAAAAGTTATCTTGAGATTACAATATAAAGCCACTGAATTGATAATCAAAGGGTTTTTTTTTTCCAGTAGTTAGTGAATGAGAAGCATAGGAAGGTGTTTTGCAGAGAAATAATATGATCAAATTACTAGCAGTGGTGCATAGGATGTATTAGAAAAGAGAGAATGAGAGAGAGTTAGAAGGTAACTACCATAGGTGAGATGAAAAGCGAGAAGAGATTAAACTAGGGCAGTGGCAGTGGGGATGGAAAGAAAAAATGGTTGCCAGTTTCAAGGAAAGACCTCTGATGTCAGTTAATCAATATACATTTAATAAGTGCCTACTGTGTATCAGGTATTGTGCTAAGCAATTGGGATACAAAGAAATGTTTTTTTTTTAATTCCTATTATCAAGAGACTCACAGTCCAACAGAGGCAATATGCAAGCAGCTATATACAAACAAACTATATAAAGAAAAAATGCACTAAAATTAAGGTAAACTGAGAAAGACTTCCTATAGAAGGTATACTTTTAGCTTGAACTATAAGGAAGCCAGGAAGCAGAAATGAGGAGGGACAATAATCTGGGTGTGGGGTATAGACAGTAAAAATAACAGGAGTTTAGAGTTGGAGGAAGTATCTTATGTGAGGAACGGCAAGGAGATGTCTGAAGGATTTCTCCAAAGCAGATTTAAGAAAACAAAGCTATGAAGTTAGCTAAGCTCTGAAGAGAAAACTAAAGGTCAATAAAAATAAAGAACAGATTCATGATAAATAAAGAAATGACAGAATCAGAGAACTGCTCAGGAAGGACAATTCAATTTTCTTTTTCACTATTGATCCTGGTCTTTCCACTTTTCTGATAAAATTTGACTGGCAAATGTCATTTCTCAGTGATGACATATCTGTCTCTTGGGCAACTAGCCTGAAAGATCATATTGAGAGTGATTTTTATAATATTCATTTTTCTTCAAAACAAAAGACATAAAATAAAAAGAATAGTTTTTTTCAATTTTCTTGTGAATGTAGATTGAAAACTATGAGGAAGTTTTTGACCAAACAAAACCAAAACCACCAAGATTAGAAGGGAAACACCAAAATGGGAGAAAAAATTTTATGGCAAAATATCTCTGACAAAAACCAAACATCTCAAATGTATAAAAATTGAGTCAAATATATAAGAATACAAGTCATTCTCCATTTGATAAATGGTCAAAGAAAGATTTTATGAAGTTTTCTTTAAAATGCAGTCTCCGCTTCTTCAAAAAGTTTGGTCATTGCTCTAATTCAATCCCTGCATTTTACTGCACAGAGGAACATAGGCTGGCTGAGTCATTCAAGTTCACTAAATACCTACAAGGCCCAATAACTAGGTCTTAGGTATAAAGGCAATGTTTACCTACTTAAAAAAAAAAAACATTGGGAAGGCAGCTAGGTGACTCAGTGGATTGAGAGCCAGACAATCCTAGGCTCAAAGCTGGTCTCAGATGCTTTCTAGTTTTGTGACCCTGGGCAAGTCACTTAAACCTTATTGCCTAGCCCTTAACACTCTTCTGCCTTGGAACCAAAGCACAATATTGATTCTAAGATGGAAGGTAAGGGTTTAATACATAAATAATACATATCTAATTACATATTTTATTGCCTTTTGTTTTTTATACCACATTAATTTATTTTTTCTTTTTTTTCTTTAGAATATTTTTCCATGGTTACATGATTTATGATTTTCCCTGCCTCTTCCCTCCTCCCTCCTGGAGCTGACAAGCAATTCCATTGGGTTATACATGTATCATTGTTCAAAATCTATTTCCCTGTTATTCATATTGCAGTATCGTGATTCTTTAACATCAAAATCCTAATCAATTCCTTATCGCACCACATGATACATCATATGTTTTTCTTCTGCATTTCTATTCCCACAGTTCTTTCTCTGGATATGAATAGAGTTCTTTCTCATAAGTTCCTCAGAATTGTCCTGGATCATTGATTGCATTACTGCTAATAGAAAAGTCCATTACATTCGATTGTGCCACAATGTATCAGTCTCTGTGTACACTGTTCTGTTTCTGCTCCTTTCTCTCTGCATTAGTTCCTGGAGGTTGTTCCAGTTCACATGGAATCCCTCCAGTTCATCATTCCTTTCAACACAATAGTATTCCATAACCATCAGATACCACAATTTGTTCAGTCATTCTCCAATCAATGGACACTCTGTCATTTTCCAATTTTTTGCCACCACAAAACATTAATTTCTTCTTAGCTGCCTCCCCACCCCATTGTATAGACTTTTCCTTTAAAGACAACAAAATTTTGCAAATCAAACCATCATACCAAACATAACAAACATTGTATACCTCATTTCATACCCATAGTCATTTCATCACCGTACACCGTGGATGAAACTGCACAAAGAGAATAGTCATTCTCGATCACCGAGAGACTACCACTATTTCATCATAGTTTGATATCTTTTTAGTGGTGTTATCACTTGCATTGTTTGTGTTATTACAGAGCAGCAAAATTAGCATAGTGAAAGGGGTATTAGTTTTGAAGTCAGGAAGACCTGGGTTTCAAGTCTACTCAGATGCTTATTAGCTGTGTTACCCAGTGAACGTTACTAACCATCTCTGGGACTGAGTTTCCTCATCTTTAAAATGAGGCATTTTAAATTCCTCTAAAGTATTTTCCAATTTAAAACCATGATCCTAGGTTAAAATTAGATAATTGTTTTTAAAAAACCACTTAGCTATGTGTCTGGAATAAAACAGTGCTCTGTAAATACATATTCTCTCTCATCTTTATGAGCCTAGTTCTGCTTTCTTCACACCACAGGCCTGCATACAAGTCCTTCCATGTTTCTCCAAATTCTCCATGTCATTTGTTACAGTATGATAATGTTCCATTATATTCACCTACTATAATTTGTCCTAATTCTCTAATCAATGAGCACCCATTTTGTTTCTTGTCTTTTATTACCACAAAGATTGGTGTTATGAATATTTTATATAAAGTAACCTTTTATCATTAACCTTCTTGGGGTTTATTCCCAGCAGTGGGATCATTGGGCCAACTATTATGGACAATTTAGTGAAATGCAGTATTTTATCGATGAAAGCCATAAAGATCTCTGTTAACACTGCAAGAACTTTATATTGAATTGGCCCCAACCCCAGTTTACTTTACTTATCTCTTGGGAATCTTTCAGCCCTTAGCCTACAAAACTTTCAGGAATGATTTGGAAGCCGTGAATCATTATAGCATATTTTAAACCTGGAAGGGACCTTAAAGGTCACTTAGTTCACCCCCCTTTATTTTATAGATAAGGAAACTGAGGTCCAGAGAAATTGTGACTCATCCAAAGTCACACAAAAAGTGTCAGAGCCATAATTTAATACCAGATTTTGAGACTCCAGATCCTCAGACCCTTTCCATTTTACTATGAGACTCAAAGTCAGAGCCCTAGTCCCAGGCATTGAACTATGTCTCTTACAGAAGGAAAGTCCCAGAGCCTTCTGCTCCATGCAACTTGTAAGCTTGAAGTTTTCGTGACCAAAATGGTCCATATAAACTGAAAACCCAGATAAGAAAGGGGAATATTTATTAGGTTGTATCCTGTTTACATCAGGAAGAGCCCAGGGTCTTTCACAGAGAGTCCCCAGAGAAAATAACCCTTTTATAGCATTGTTTCATTGAGGTCCAAAGATACCTAAAGGGAAAAACTCTTTAGATTGCTTCATTTTGGGATTCTAGTCTATCAAGCCAAAATAATAATGATATCTTGTATATAGAGAGGATTTCTCTCTTTTTGTAGTATCTTACTCCATATCCAAACATATCTCCATAGACAGATGTGTATACAGGTAGGTACTATTTCTTTTATGCTAAAGGATACATCATTTTATAATATATGCCTCTTGTGAAGCCACATTTTCATTCATTTATCTCATTTTACTCCATAGTTGCCAGATTTTTACTCTGTGGCTATTGAGGATATCAGAGACTGTCAATGATGAGTTATATTGACTTTTCTTCTTCCTCCTCTATCCTAAACCTTCCCTTTTATCTTTCCCTTCTCCCCTTCCTTCCAATCTCCCTTTTCCTTCACCTTCATTGCCTGTTCTCTTCTCCTTTTCATTCTCTTTCCTTTCTTTCCTTTCCTCTACCATCTTCTAATCGATCTCCATCCACTACATTTCCTCTTCTCTTACCTACCAATAGTATTACTCTAAGTCATACTCAAGGCTCAAGAAACTGTTGACCCCTGATTTTCTACATACTTGCATTTGGACTTCACTACATTCAACTGATTTTCCCCTACCCCATCCCAACCAAAAGAAAAACAAATTGATAAACAAGACATTCCTCTGATATATCATTTTTAAACATGAACAACAAAAAAAAGAATTGCAACATTATCCTAATAATGAAAGTAATGAATCACTTCAGTCTCAGTGACCAGATAACTGAGCAGTCAGTGTTGGGTCAATGTTAGTATAATAATTCCCTCACTTCTCTTGGAATTATAGATAGAAGTAAGTTTATATTAAAGTCAGAAGGAACTTTGGAGGTCATCTAATCCAATCACTTTATACATGAGAAAACTATTGTAATCTAGGACTTTCTTGTACCCTTTCTACCACATGATATATGTGGTGTAAAAAACAAAAGGCCAAAATATTTTTAAAATAAGAAAATACTACATTTATATATCAGATTTAACTGGAGAACTTTGTATTAGAAGAGTCTGGGATCCCTGAATGAATCATTTAACTTCTGTGCCCCAATATCATAGCAAAATCTGAACTTTCTAGAGATGAGGTGAAGAGATGATCCTAATATTCACATGCTTTTCTCAGTCCGTTTCATAAACTTCTGTTCAGGCAGAACACTATACTTCAAGGAAATATATTAGGTTATGGGGGCTACAGACACATAAACTTAGTTCCTACCCTCAAGGAATTTACCTTCTAGAAAGAAAAAATTAGACATAAATATAAATAACTATAATATTAATTAGTTTTAAGTGCTACTTGAGATTGTAATTACTAATGTCCATAATTAGTAGGCATGCCCTGGAGGAAATAAAGGATAATTCTGAATTGGAACAGGAGTAGATGATGCTGAATGCCAGAATTTATCAGCTGCCTGAATGGCTGGAAGATCCAAATTCTTGCCAGTCATAGTTCAAAAAATAAAGGAATTTGCCCAAAATTAGGTAGTCAAAGTACACATAATGGAGGGAATTGACACTCTTTCTCAAGTCAGGCTGACTCTTGGAAACTTTATTATTTGAATTCCAAGGCTCTTCTTAAGAGTAGAAGGACCAAGAGTGTCAACTGACCCCCAAATTTTCTTGTTTATTTGAGGTTTTCTGAAATTCTCATCTTTCTATTAATCCTACACCATACAAGGGCACTCCTTATGATAGCTACTCCTGCTAAATCACAAACCCATATAATTACTATATAATACAAGTATTATAACAATACACAGTTCTATGAAAAATTCAAATGGGGAGAAATTGCTTCCGATTGAGAGTATTAAGGAAAACTTCCTGAACGAACTGCATTTCAACTGAGGCATGAAGAATAGAAATGATCTGATGAATAGAGAAAGTATGTAAAGAAGAAGCTTTCCAGATCTGAGAGACATCAATAGTTAGTCAGTCAACACACATTTTCTAAGCATTTACTATGGGCCAACCACTTTGCAACCAATTTGGAGTATAAACAAGGGCAAAAACAGACCTTTCCTTCAAAGAGTTCACACTCTCTGCCCCCCCCCAAGTTTTTTCCCCCACTACAATTTCCAATAATTGTTTTCTGACATTTTTCAGTCCATGTTCTCTTTCTCTCTCCCTTTTCCCCAAGATGACAAGTAATACGATATGTTATACCATTGTCAACATACAGTATGTGTTTTTATGTTGTAAAAGAAGACACATATTGCTTACACTACAGAAAAATTCATAGACAAAATGAAGTGAAGAATGGCATGCTTCAATCCACATTCAAACTTTGTCAATTCCTTCTTTAATCTTTTCCTTTGTGAGTCCCTTAGAGTTGTCCTGTATCCTTGCATTGCTGATAATACTTAAGTCATTCACAGCTGATCATCATACTTTATTGTTGGTTGCTGTGTACAATGTTCTCCTGTTCTGCTCACTTCACTTTGCATCACTTCATAGAAATCTTCCATAGTATTTCATTACATTCAGTCTAAGATCATAATTGTTTCCCTGCTTTTTTTAACTTTGACTGAAGCATAAGGAATTCATATTCTAATAAGAGATATAGTGTGCAAGAAAAAATTTCCATAAAAGATATGTACATTTAAAAAGAAAAATCATTCCAGAGAAAAGGCACTAGCAATAGAGAGTCAGAAGAGGACTAAGAAAGACCTCCTGCAAAAGATGGAATTTGAGCTAAGCCCCAAAAGAAACTAGGAAGCCAAGGTAAGAGAGGAAGTCACATCGGCAACAGCTATTACAAGGTCATGGAGTCAGGTAATAGAGTATTAAGTAGGAGGAAGAGCAATTAGTCCAGTGTTGCTATATCACAGAGTATATTGAGGGGAATAAAATGTAAGAAGATTGGGAATATAAAAAGGGGCCAAGCTGAGAAAGACTAACTACAAGAGGAATTTATATTGAATCCTGGAGATAATAGAGAGCCATTTGATTTGATTGAGTCAGATGATGGATGATATGGCTAACTCAGTACTTAAAGAAAATCACTTTGACAGCTGAGTGGAGGATGGATTTGAGTGGAGAGAGAATTGAGGTGGGAAGACCAACCAGCAGGATATTGAAATAGTGTAGGTCTGAAGGGGCAAGGGTCTGCACCAAAGTGATGGCATCAGGTTAGATAGAATAGAACATATATGAGTGATGTTGGGGAAGTGGAAATTATAAGACATAGCAAAAAGATTCAATAGTGAATGAGAGTGAAGATTCGGGGATTACACAAAGGTTGCAAGTCTGGGTGGTGCCCTCATCAGTAATTGGAAAGTTTGGAAACAAGAATAATGAGTTCTAGTATAAGTGTTATATGTGAGAGGTCTATGGGATATCCAGTTTGAGATGTCCAAGAAGTAATTGGTGATGTGAGAATGAAGCTCAGAAGAAAGGTTAGGCCTGGATATATACATTTGGCAATCTCCTGCAAAAAAAGATGATAATATGATCCGTTAAAGCTGATGAGATGTCAAAGCAAAATAGTATAGAGGGAGAAGAAAAAAGATCCCAGAATGGAACCTTGGGAGATACTTTCAGTGAGTGAGTGTGACCAAATGAAGATCAGAAAAGGAAAATGAGAAGGAATGTAGGTAGGTAGGAGTGAACAATATCATGAAAACCCCAAAGAAGAGAAAAAGGGAATAATTTATAAAAGACAGGCTGCAGAGATACAGAAAAATATAAGTACTAAAAAAGGATCTTTAGATTTGGCCATTAAGATACCAATGATAACCTTGGAGAGAGTAGTTCAGTTGAATGATGAGGTTGGATGCAAGATCTCAGAAGATTTAGAATCAAGTGAATAGAGAGGAAATGTAGACACCAATTTTGAGTGGCTTTTCTGAGTTTATTCACAAAGAAAAGAGAGTATATGATAGCTAGCAGAAATGGTTAGATCAAGTGAAGGCTTCTTAAAGTTAGAGAAGATAAGGATGAAGGAGGAGATAATTCAGGAAGACATTTGAGTGATGTGAGATGAGAAGTAGAAAAGAAAGCTCTTAACAAACAGCCTTAACTATTTTCTGTGAAATATCAGATAAGGTCCTTAACACATCTATTAATGCATGGGAGTCTCAAAGGAGGCATGAAAAGGGAGAAAAAGTTTTAGATAGCCACAATAGTGAAGGGAATAGTAACTCAATTTGTTGTTCAATCATTTTTCATTCATTTTTTACTTCTTGTGACTCAGTTTGTGGTTTTCTTGGCAAAGACACTGGAGTGTTTTTGCCATTTTCTTCTCTATTTCATTTTGTAGATGAGGAAACTGAAGCAAGCAATATTAAGTGACTTGATTAAGGTCACAAAGCTAATAAGCATCAGAAATCAGATTTGAACTCGGGAAGATAAATCTTCCTGACTCCATATCTGGTCCTGTATCCTTTGTGCCATCCAGCTCTCCATGACTCAGGGAGGTCTAAAGGGATTACCTTACTCCATTGAGGGTCCAGTAAAGACTATTTAGCATAAATTTGCTGTAAACCAGGTTAGTGTGATTTTTTCTTTTTTCCAGCTCCTCTTTAATCAGCACGAGACTAGGAGTAAAGATGGTAGACAGTGGAAGTAATCCAAGGTTGAGGTTTGGTAAGATATGATCATTAATAAATCAAGGGGGAAAGTGGCTCTAATGTAAAAAAAAATGTAAAGAGATGAATTGAACTAAGTCACTAAGGAACTGAGATCACAGTGGTAGGAGTGTAAACAACATAGTGATGATGGTCTGGGAAAGAAATGAGGACATGATGAGGACAAAGCAAAGATCAAGAATGAGAATCATAAGGCAGTGGAAAGATGGAATGATAAAAGATTATGATCTTTTATCCTATTTTATCTTTTGTGATCTTTTAGCACTTAATACTAATTAATATTATAGTTATTTGTACCCATGTCTAACTGCTTTTTTCTACAAGATAAATTCCTTGAGGGAAAGGATTAGGTTATGCATATTTAAAGCCCCATAATTTAATTTAGCACCTTAAGTATGGTAGGACTGAATAAAAGTATATAAAATTGACTAAGAAAAACATGTATCCTTTGAGATCATCTCTTCACTTTATCTTAAGAGGGTCCAGATTTGCCAAGATATTGAGGCACAGTGGCTAGATGACCTGTTCAAGATCATCAGACACCAAAGAAAGGAATTTCATAATTTATGAACATAGAAGTAGAACGTTCACTAGTGGTGGCAAGATCAAAAGAATGATCATTTCTGCATGTAGCTAAGGTAGAATGGAGTGTAAAAATTAAAATTAAAATCTCTAATAATAAAATTATTGTATTTTATAAGGTTTATTAAAGATCATTAGAAATCAAGGAATAAATAGGTTACAAAATAAAAACCATGTGCCCATGGCTGGTTAGCCATTTCAGCCATCCCCACTTTACCACCATCACTGCTAATTGCTATATCATGCCAAAGATTCTGAAAAGAGGATGTGAGAGGAGTTACCACCAGTTAAATACTGATAACATGATCCTGCCAACATGGAGCCGCAGGAGAGATTATAGGGAATTCTGGGAAACACTAAGGACTGCTGGGAAATAAAGTCAAAGGTTCAAAATCTCCATTTATACAGGAGATGGAAGTCCTGGTAACTGAGTAGATTAGGGAACTAGGCATTTAGGGCACTTGAAGAATTATCAATATATATGTTAAAGTACTGTAGTTTGATGGCAAGAGTTTGGAATAGAGAGAAAAACTATAATAATGATTTCATTGGGAAAGGAAAACAATTGTTCTAGGGCTTGGTAGATGACAAGTACCATAATCTTGGTAAGGTGAAAAACTTGGAAAGCATCTATCTCAAATGAGGAAAAATTACCTAGCAAAAATAGTAGAGGGAGAATACAAAAGTGACAATCAAAAGCAGGGATTATTCTGACTCCTCCATCATAAAAGAGAGTCAAGGTGTATGAGTATACTACAACTAGCATATATGGAAATAGTAAAGTCAGTCAGTCAACTAACATTTATTAAGCACCTGCTATGTACCAGGAACTGTGGTAAGTACTAGAGTCAAAGGACCTGATTCAAGTCCTCATTTTTTTTAAAACCCTTACCTTCCATCTTGGAATCAATACTATGTATTGGTTCCAAGGCAGAAGAGTAGTGTGAAGATTACATTTGACTCTCCCCTGATTATAACAATGAAAATACTTAACTCTCCCCTGATTGTGAAGATTAAATTGTAACCCCTGTCTATTTTTAGAACACGGTACTTAAAGTTGAGTATGAAGATCTGCCCATTTTAGATTTAATCACCAAAGGTGTAAACACCCTATTCACACTTGAGTGGGAGAGGTATGTGACCCACGCGTGCAATAGTGGGTGATGAATCAGAATTGACTGATTGTCTTCTGGGCAGTCCTAGAGCAAAGTGTCAACTGTGACTGGTAGTTGTAAAATTAGGGAAACACACAGGAAGCGACACAAAGGAAGCATCTTTAAAGGAGCTGTTAGGGGGCAGCTGGGTAGCTCAGTGGATTGAGAGCCAGGCCTAGAGACAGAAGGACCTAGGTTCAAATCTGGCCTCAGACACTTCCCAGCTGTGTGACCCTGGGCAAGTCACTTGATCCCCATTGCCTAGCCCTTACTACTCTTCTGCCTTGGAACCGATACACAATATTGACTCTAAGGCAGAAGGGTTTAAAAAAAAAAAAGAGCTGTTACTTCCTGTGAGAAAAAATTCTTTATTTCTTGGAGTGCTGATTGGACCCGAGACCCTGTTTCTTTGTGAGGCTGATAAAGAATCTGCTGTCTGGACTGACACGTGGTGAGTGAAAGACTGACTTTTTTTTTATTTAATTGATTAATTTAGAGCATTTTTCTAGGATTACAAAAATCATATTCTTTCCCTCTCCTACCCCAATCCCCTCCCATATGCCACACACAATTCCACTGGGTTTTACATGTGTCTTTGGTCAAGACCTATTTCCATATTATTGATATTTGCACTAGGATGATCATTTAAGGTTTATAACCCCAATCATATCCCCATTGACACCTGTGATCAAGCAATTGTTTTTATTCTGTGTTTCTACTCCCACAGATTTTCCTCTAAATGTGGATAGTGTTCTTTCTCATAAGTCCTTAAGGCTAACTCTTAAATGCTGGTTTTCCTCTGAAGAGACCAGCCTCAGGGAAGACTACTCTTGAGAGAGGCTTCCCCAGGTCCTTAGCTTTGCTGAGGCTGGCTAAAACTAACTCTCCGGGGGTGGGGGGGTGGAGAAAGGCAGAGATAAATTACTTAGTGCTGAGGCTAGATATCTTACTTTATCCTCTCTCTGATTTCTTGCTTCACTCTTTCTACATTTTGTAATGAAATTGCAAATAAAAATCTCTTTGGAATTAATTAAATTCCTAGTGACTATACTCATAAAATATAAAGTCCAACCCTTTTAAAATTAACCTCTTTTCCCCCTTACAGTAGTAAGGAGTAGACAATGGGGCTCAAGTGACTTGCCCAGGGTCACACAACTAGGAAGTTTCTGAGGCCAGATTTGAACCTTGAACCTCCCATTTCTAGGCCTGGTTCTCAATCCACTGAGCTACCTGGCTGCCCCCTCAAGTCCTCATATTGAATAGCTATATATAAGAAACAGTGCAAAAGGACTAACATTGCATATCCACTGATTAGATTAGGGGATAGTGAGAAAGAGAGAATAGGTAGAAATAACTCGAGGGTTTGAAACATAGGTGACTAGAAAAATCATGGTACCATTATGAGAAATAAAAAAGTCAAGAAAGGTGTAATTTTGGAGAAAAGGTAGAGAATTTAATTTTGGATACATTGATTTGGAGTTACTACTGTTGGATGTCAATAGGAAGTTAAAAATGTCCTGAGTAAATTAAATATGTGTCCCTAGTATTTGCTGAGAGCAAAGTGAAAACAACTCCTAGATAGTGAAGGTATAGTAGACTTCCTTTAATGTGGAATATTTTTTCAATGAATTATTTCACATTTTCCTCTATTTTTCTTCATTCTTTTGACTTTGTTTTACTGTTTCTTGATGTCTCATGGAGTTATTAGCTTCCACTTGGCCAATTCTAATTTTTAAGAAATTATTTTCTTCAATGAGTTTTTGTTTTTTTTTTTTAACTTTTTTTCCCCCATTTGGCCAATTCTAGTTTTTAAGGAGTTTTTTCTACAGTAATTTTTTTTAAAATCTCCTTTTCCATTTGTCCTTTTAGGAAGTTATTTTCTTCAGTGAATTTTTGTTCCTCTTTAACAACTAGATTAATTCTGTTTTTTAAGATGTTTTTACTTCAGTACTTTTTTTTGTTTTTTTTTTTTCAAATAAAACTGTTAAATCTCTCTTCATAATTTTTTTGCACCACACTCATTTATTTCCCCAATTTTCCTCTAGCACTCTTATCTCTTTCCTTAAGTCTTCTAGTAATTCTTATTGGACTTGGGTCAATTAGCATTTTTCTTTGAAGCTTTGCTGATAACTGTTTTCACATTGTTGTTGTCTAAGTTAATGTCTTGGTCTTCCCTACTATCATAGTAACTTTTAATGGTCAAGTTTTTTTTGGTTGTTGTTTGATAATTTTCCAAATCTGTTTCTTGACTTTGAACTTTATATACAAGTTTATCTCTACTCACTTGGCAGAGAGATACATTGTCTCAAGCATCAAGCTTTTTTTTTTTAAACCCTTACCTTCTGTCTTGGAGCCAATACTGTGTTTTTCCAAGATGATATGAATCAGGAAGAGGAATGTGGTCACTCTTCTGCTGGTCTGTCTCTGGGATTTACCCAAGAAGGGCTCCTACTTCTGAATAGCTGCAAGTACTAATGCTCCTCTTGGCCCTGAAACTGCAACCAGATCCCTCTGCTTTCTTGAAACTGATAAGAAGCTTTCCTCTGTACCCTGAAATTGTGATCAAGAACTACATGCAAATAATAAAGTTGCCAATTAGCTCCAGCTGCAGTTTTTAGTGTCTTGATTTTATATAAAAAATAAGTGGTTGCCATGGGAAAAATTCCCAAATATGAAATACCCAAGTCAGCTGGGTTTTATGGATATTTTAATTAATATAAATGAAGGAATTAAGGAAAGGGAAAGAGACAGAGTAAGAGGAAAATAGTAGGAAAAGGCTAGGGCCTAGGCCAATGGCCTTGGCCTTTCTCTTTAAGAGAGAAACTAAGTCAGTCTTTAATCACTCACCACAAGACCTTTCCAAGCAAAACTCTAGTGTTCAGAGACCCAGCAGCCTCCTCTGACTCCTGACCTCCAATTCAGCTACCAAAGCTGAACTAATTTCTGAGGCCCAGTTACTCCAACTAGTCCGAGCTTCAACTACCTCCTAAGTTGAGAGAGCCAGCTCCTTTTAAAGAGAAATTTCTCTTATGTCACCTCCCCTAAATGGTCACATCTACCAATCACAGTAGACGCTTTCTACAGGACTGACCATTCTTAATTCACATCTGAGTAGACTAAAACTTCACACCTCTTTGCTAAGCTTGTCCTTTGTAAAATGCTTGACCTTTCAGTGATTAATTTGACCTTCATAGGTACTTAGCACCCTTTTGTATTAGATCTAAAAATAAACCCAGTTTAAGGACTTTTGCCTCACTATAAGTATGAGTTGGGGACTTTTCATTGTTCTATCAGGAGTTTACAACTTTATCTTCCCCTAAAGTATGCTTAAGTATGTATGGGTGGAGTAATGTTAGAGTTCCCAATACATTCCTGACCAAGTACCTTCATTGTTTAAAATGGGAAATAGCCTTAACCAAATGTTCCAAGGTAGAGTCTGAGAATTTTTAAGATTCACAAACATCCCTCTGAGGGAAGATACTCTTAATGTCCCTATTTTACAGATGAGAAAACTGAGACTCAAGGATTAAGTGAATTGTCTGAAGACTCACAAGTAGCAAGTGCCTGAGGCAAGATTTGTAGATCTTTCTCACTCAATTCCAACACCCTAGTCATTTTGCAATGTGGCATAGATAATGGGGAAGTTACTTAGGAAATTCAAAAATCAAATTATCCAGAGTACATACACCTATTGCTTTGGTGAGAGTTTGTATGCAGATCCAGCCTTGGGAAGGATTTCCACCTACTATGTGAGATGCCCCTCAGTTTCACCCATACTGAAGCCCACATATCCAGTTTTTATTACCTATAATGCACCCAATTTCCTAATTAGCTTTCTAGCTTATTTTTTCAGCAAACAAAACACAGAGCAGAATAATAATGGCAATTAGCATAATGTGTGAAATAATCTGCAGTAGGAAAAAAAAACACCAGAATTATCCAAGCAGCCTACCAAACATATGGATAAACAGAAAGTCAGAAAAATGTGATTGCTACTGGGTCTCTCTTTCACATCCTCTTTGTATTCATTGCAGTAACAGAGTATCAAGTACCAGATCAGGTATTTTCTTTTAGAAATCATCATCCCAAAATATGAGAGAGCTTTTCATAAAGAAGTTTCTATCCCACACTGGAATTTCAGCATAACATACAAATGAGTGACCGAGTATCAGAGTCAGGTAGATGAGTTCAAGTTCTGTCTCTGGCTTCTGCTAGCTATGTGACCACTGGCAAATTCTTTAATCTCTCATTTCTCTAAATAGTTTCCTAAGATTATCTATACAATGAGAGTTACTGATCTACATTTTGTAGAACAGAGGTGTCAAACATGGGTTGGGTCACAACACTTCTGAGGGTAGGTACTCTGAATCAGATTAAAATATAATAGGGAAACATCTAACAAAATAAGTTTAAATAAATTAAATAAATTTGAAAACTGAGCTAATATATGACCTGCAGGAATCCTTGCATGTGCTTTAGATTCCCCTCTACCCTTCCCCCTCCCCATTTCTATTTGAGTTTAAAACTACTATTGTGAAGGGAATTTCAATGCTAGAGTTCTCTACACTGATGAAATCATAGGTTTGGATAAACAAACAAATAAACAAACAAGCAAACAAAAATGTTGCCACTTTCTGAAATAAAGTTTAATTAGACTTCCTGGTCATATATCAAGGTCTAGTTTTACTAGTTTCATTTTAACTTATTCTTTTCAAATATCATGAGACACAAATTAATGGAGATACTGACACAGGACAGGCATTCGTTTGGAACATCTAGACTGGCTCTGTTGATATACTTGGTAAAACAGAAAATGGAAGTCCAAGACGTTACATAAATATTTTAGCCTTCATGGAGGAGGAGATTTGGACCAAATGTAGTGGAAAATTAGTTCAATTGAACCATCTGTTGATGTGAAAATATAACCATATAATTTCAACTAAGCTCAGTAAGAACTGAGAAGTTGTTTTTTTAAACAGCTTCAAGTTACCAAAGGTTAATTTCCAATTGTCTTCTCCTTCCCACCCCCAACTCCAAATTTTCTACCTTAATGTCTAATTTATGTGAGTTACTTCCCCTTGTTAGGTCTCAATTTTCTCATCTATATGACAAGAGGTTACTCTAGATGATCTCTAAGGTGTCTTCATTTTTCAATGCTCTTGGAGAATCTACTGGAACTTAATGGGGTAAAGGGGGAAATAAAAGTTGTTTATAGAATTGGTGTTTGTCTTTTTTTTTTCAAAGAGTACCAGTGACATCCCAGGCTGATCTTGACTTGTATTTGAATTAAGTTTAAATGAGGCAGAGTTACACAAAGTCATCAACTTCACTCTCTCTTCCAGAGTCTTCCAAGCCCAGTGACAAGACAAAAGTCAGAACAACCAGCAATACCTTGGATTGCAGTGAATGACCTTGGCTTCTTTGATGTCTAACCAAGCACTAAATGCTCCACAGTACCTCCTTCAGTCCCCTTCATGGCTGTTGGAATACATTGGAATAAAATAAGACCACAAATTTAAAGGTTTTATAGATCTTAGAAATTATCTAGTACAGTTATTCTCAAACTTTCTGGTCTCAGGACTCTTTTGTCCTCTTAAAAATTGAACTTCCCCTCCTCTGTCCAAGGCTTTTAATTTAAACTATATCTATTGCCATTTACTGTTTGCAAAATGAAAATGTCTTACTATTATTATGAAAATAGTCTTGACCTCATGGATCCACTAAAAGGATCTCAGCACCATACTCTGAGAATGGATGAGATAGTCAAACCTCATTTTACAAAGGAAGAAACTGAGACCCAGAAATTATCACTTTTCATCAGTCTCAAGAGTTCTCCATGTTAATTTCTTTGCTTTTCCTACTTCTCCATTGCTCCAGCTAAACAAAGGCATAGTGACTGGAGAGAAAGAACTGATAAAGGAGTTAAGTTCCCTCCAAACCTACTCCTGGCTTTCTTAAAGAAATAGGGCAATCTGAGAATTTTTGGATGATCTAAGGATGACAAGAGATATCGTAACTAACAGTATTTTCCACTCAGCATTTGACATTCAACTCACCTAACCTTCTCCTATTGCTTTTTTTACAGTTTATTGCTGTTGTTTTTCAGTCAAGAAAATTACCTTCCCAGAAATCTCATCATTGCCCTCTGGTGCAATATAAGGAATTGAAAGTGGGTCATCTAGAGGGCAGGCATCAAAAGGAGCAGTAGGCTCCTTCTCAGATATGCCTCCCATCTTCCTTCCCCCAATAATCTGATTTCTCTGTTGTCATCACAGGATTTGGAAACGAAAGGGTTTTAATCTACTGCTTTTCCAGAAAGAAACTGAGGCCCCTCTTTTCAGGGAGAAGTCTCAGATTTATAATCGCATTTGTGCATTACCCATCCAGACTTTTACTCTTCTTTTAATGTAAATAACTAGCTGTACTATTATATTCCCATTGATACACAGAGAAAATGCAGCCCAGTTGTCAAAATTCCCTAGTCAGGATTACAGATCCTTGAGTCTAAAATCCAGGCCTCTCCTGCCTAGCTCATGTTGCATTATTCAATGGACCAGCAGATTATCTGTAGTTATATAAAGTGGCATGGTAATTGGTGATTTCTCCTTTATCTTTTTCATTTACATAGTTTAAGAGTTTAGCTGCCAGGTTTCCCAGAATGGTAGAATTAATGAGAAGAGATAAAAGGATGTTACTGTCTTTGAGTTAAGGCCTCTACCAGTTCTTAAGTTTATATGAGTCTATGATTTACTTAGATTCAAATTGAATAAAACAGAATCACTATATTCTGTGGGTCAGAGTTATAGACATGGGAAAATTATAACTGTTTTGCATATAATTCATATATATGTGACCCTATCATATATAATAATATAATTCATATATAATACATAATTTGTATTTAGACAAATAGATTTAATAGGGCAGATAGGGCTAGGATGATTGCTATGAAGATATTGTTATGGGCAATAAGTTCTTATAGAATTAATCATTTTGGAATGAAACTGGTTAATGGTGGTAGTCCTCCTAGGGGTAGCAGGGTTAGTAGCATGATAATTATTATAGGGGCAGATTTATTTCATATGTTTCCTAGAGAGTTAACTTTGGTTGTGGATGAATAGTTGAGTGTTAAAAATATAGAAAATGTGGTGGCAAAATAAATTACTAAATTTAATAGAGTAAATGTAGTGTAAATTATGATAATGATGACTATTCATCCTATGTGGACTATTGATGAATAGGCTACATTTTTTCATAAATGTGTTTGGTTAAGGCCTCCTCATCCACCTAGATGGTTGATAGGATGCTTAGGGTTGTAAGTACTGGTATGTTTAGGGATGGTGAAATTTGATATAGAATAGAAATTAGGGCAAGTTTTTGTCAAGTGAGTAGTATCATGCCTGATAAAACTCGGATTCCTCGGGTGACTTCTGGATCTCAAAAGTGTAAAGGAGCAAGTCCTAGTTTTATAGGTAGGGCTAATGTTATTAGGAGTGATGCTCATTAATTAGAGATTTGAGATAGGGTTCATTGATTGGTTATAGATGCATTATAGAAATCATCGAAAATATGATGATTATAAATGCTGTGGCTTGAATTAAGTATTTGATTGTGGATTCTTTTTATGTGTGTGAGGTGGATAGATTATTATTGGAATGATGGCTACTGTGTTAGTTTCCAAGCCTATTCAGGTGGTTAGTCAGTGGCTACTAATTAGTGTAATTGATATGCCTATTAGTAAAGTAAGTGAGATAATTATTAGTACATATGGAGATATTAGTATGGGAAGGATGTAAACCAACATTTTGGGGTATGGGCCCAATAGCTTATTTAGCTGTCCTTATTAAAATGTGGTGTAAAGGAAACACAGAGAATTTTGAGTTCCTATATGTAGGTTCAATTCCTATTGTTCTAGAAATAAGGGGATTTAAACCCCTATAATTTATCCTGTCAAAAGAATTCTTTTGTCAGACATATTTCTTATATTTGTGGGGGGATGCTTGATAGTGCAATTGGAATGGAAATAATTCAAAAGCAGAGAACTAGTGTAATTGGTAGGAAGTTTTTTTATAATAAGTACATTAGTTGATCATATTGGAATCATAGATATGATGCTCAATTCAAAAGAAAGCTACAGTTAGGAATATCGTTTTAATTATAAAGGTTGTTGTATTAAGGTAAGGAAGATAATAATTGAGGAATTAATTTAAGAAGAGATAGTTGTTATGGCACTTACTGCAATGATATTAGTGTATTCTACTAGAAAAAAATTATGGCAAATGGTCCTGCATGTATTCGACATTGAAGTCTAATAATGAGTTATGATTCTCCTTCTGTTAGATCAAATGGAGCTCAATTTGTTTCAGCTAATGTAGAAATATATCATATTATGGCAAGGGATCATGTTGAGGTAATTAATCATATGCTTTTTTGGGTGATTTTTAGGTTTTTTAGGATGAAAGAGTCATTAATAAGTATGATGGAAAGTAAAATAATAGCTGGAGTTACTTAGTATGAAACTGTTTGAGCAACTGCTTGTAGAACTCAATTAGGGCATATTTGGAATTTGATGCTCATCCTGACCATAAAATTGAGTAAACAGAGAGTCCAGATAGGGCCAAAATAAATAAAAGACCAAGGTTGAAATCAATTAGGGTATAGGGTATGGGAGTGGGGTTCTTGGTGCATTAATGAATATTGAGATTGATGATGTGAGAGGGTGTAGTGGTTCTTTTGTAAATAGTTTTACTGCGTCTGCAAATGGTTGGAGGATGCCATATGGTCCAATGATGTTTGAGGCTTTTTGAGATTGCATGTAGCTTAGTACTTTTCATTCAATTAGTGTTAAGAAACCTATGGCTAGTAGAATTGGAATAATGTAAATTAATAGGTTAATTGTAAACATGTATTAAGGAGATGATTTGAACTTCTGGTTATAAAGGCTTATGCTTTATGCAATTATCTACTTTGCCACCTAAATGGACTCTTTTCTAGAGCAAACAATTTATCACATTAATTAATTAAGATATGTTTCATTAATTAGTTTTAAGGCACATTGGTAGTGTTTGCCTTATTTCTCTTGCCCTTTCATACTGGGAGAAATAAATATATAGATAGAAATGGACCTGGATATCTCCAGTCTGAACTTGGATCACATAGGATTTTAATCACTGAACAAACAAAACTTTAATAGCAGTTGCACCATTTGGGTGTCTTGATTCAACATTGAGTACATAAACCCTAATTGTCGATATGGGCTCTTAAATAAGATTGATTGAATAAGTTACCTTGGGGTAACTTGTTCCATTGATCAAGATTTGGGTCAATTACTGACTTTGTTTTACTTGGATTGGTTGAGCTAGGTTATGCCATTCAGAGGTTCTTTTATACTCCTAGATCACCCCAACCAAAGATTACAAATTAGATGTTTTTAGGTTAACTCTTTAGGTAGAATTGTTATTATTAGTTAAGTTATGGATCTTAAGCTCCAGCATTGACCATAGCAGTGACATTGACCAGGAAAATGACATCATTGACCAAACAATAACAACACGGATTATAGCATTGACACTGACCAGGACAATGGCATCATTGACTGTAGCACTGACATTGACCATACCAGTGACATTATAGATGATAGCAATGACATCATTGATCATAGCAGTGAAATTGACTATAGCAGTGACATCATTGACCATAGCAGTGATATTGGTCAGGACAATGGCATCATTGACTATAGTAGTGACATCATTGTTCATAGTAGTAACATTGACCAGATCAGTGATATCATTGATCTTAGCAGTGACATTGATCATAGAAGTGATATCATGGACCATAGCAGTGACATTGATTATAGCAGTGACATAACTGATTATAGTAGGGACATTGGCATAATCAGTGACATTGATCAAGAGAATGATATCATTAATCATAGCAGTGACATTGACCAGATCAGTAACATTGGCCAGGACAATGACATCATTTATGAGAGCATTGACATTGACCGTAGCAGTGACATCATTGATCATAGCAGTGACATTGATTATAGCAGTGATATCCTTGATCAAAGAAGTGACACCATTGATCATAGCAGTGACATAGTTAATAATAGAAGTGACATCATTTGCCATAGCAGTGACATTGACATGATCAATGATATTGACCAGGACAATGACATCATTGACCATAGCAATGACATTGACTATAGCAGTGGCATCATTGAACATAGCAGTGACATTTACCATAGCAGTGACATTTACCATAGTAGTGACATTGACCAGGACAATGGCATCATTGATCATAACAGTGACATTGGCCAGATTAGTGACATTAATCAGGATAATGACATTATCTACCATAGCAGTGACATTGACCATACCAGTGACATCACTGATCATAGCAGTGACACCATTGATCATAACAGCAATAGTGACTTTGTTAGTGACATCATTGACCATAGCAGTGTTAACATTTTTATGGTTTGGCTGAATATTTAAATTGGTGGTCACCAGGGATTTGATTTCTAAATCCCAAAATGAATTACTAAAGTAGAATGGATTTTATGGTAGTTTATTTACAATAGAGAGAAGATAATAAGGAAGTGAGAAAAGGGTAGAAAGGGAGAGAGAGCTTTGGGTTCCTCATAGCCAGGTAGAAATTCTAAGGCCCTAATCAAGGAAAAGAGTCACAAGACAATGGGCCTTTCTTGGAGGTTCACACCTCCAGAAAGGCAGGATCACTAAGTCAGCCTTTCACTCACCAACAGTGACCATATAAAAGGAAAACAGTCTGAGGTCTCCTGCATGAGCTCCTCCAGGGGTCCAGTTCCAGAGTCAAGTTGGAGTGTCTGTCTTCCAGTCTCTCCTCAAGTGTCTGTCTTCCCTCCAGCTCCAAGTGACTGATCCTTCATTCCAACCCCTGGTGACTGCCTGTCCTCTTCAATCTGTTTCCTCTATTTAAAGTCCTTTTTCTCTTGTGTTACCTCCCCTAAATTTCACATCTACCAATCACAACAGACACTCCTCTCCAGGACTGCCCACTCTTTCACAGGCGGGTTACAGACCTCCAACTCAATGCATGGAATGGATGTTTACACCTTTTTGTGGTTAGTAATACCTTTCATGGTTAATTAACACCTTTTTGTAGATAAAAATAGGTAGATCTACTTCAAATACTGAGTTACCACCTTTTGGGGATTAAGATCTAAAAATAGATTGTAGATTACAATTTAATCTTCACAATAAAGGAAGAGCTAAGTATCTTCATTGGTACAATCCGGAGATAGCTAAATCCAATCTTCACAGCAGTGACATTGATCATATCAGTGATGTCATTGATCATAGCAGTGACACTGACTAGAATTTTTTGATAATGTACAATTTTGGATACAGTTAAAATACAGAATCAAGAATTTCTTCTAGAAACTCCTTTAAAATATGAATTAATTCTTTCCTCTTTTTTGGACCAAGTATTTTACAATTGCCTTTTTGATTGATAACCACTTGGGGAAAATCAGCTTAAAATATTGATTAGACAAAACTAACCTCCACTTTTGAGATCTGTAGGAAGGATGTTTTAGATAGCTTTTACCACAGATACTCTCTATTTTTTGAGGCATTATGTTCTTTTCTTTCTCCAACATTTTTGCAGAGCTTTAAGTTTTATATAGTACTTTGTATAATTATCTCATTTGTGCCCCTTGTCCGTTGTCATTCTCCCTTTCCCTTTGCCTTATAACCTCAAAAGTTGTTTTTCCTCCTCCCTGTGACCTCCAATCCCACCATGCAGTGAGGTATTAGCTCTGAGCTATACCAGCTATTGTGAGTTGATGGTCAAATTTTTAGGAATATTCTACCTGGATATTAAACATAGCCAGGGAGCAGTTCAATTAGTTCCTTCACATGCAATGTAACTTGTTACTTAAAAGAACTGTTGTCATGCAGAGAAAAGTATATTTTCCAACATATTATCATCTATTTTAAATGATTGTGACTTTATTTATAAATATATGAAAGCTAATTTAATCAGTTTATTCTGATAGTGATAATACAATGCTGGAAAGGAAGTCTAGAGTAGTTAAAAATTTAAGAAAATTTCCTAAAATCATCATTTGGTACTGATTAAGTCACCAGCTGTAATTAATACTTGACAATTCAAAATCTGAAATAAAACAAGGTAATTATTTTAAAATATTTTTTGGTAAAATCTATTCTATTTATCACCAATCTGATAAAAATTAAACTGAACTAGAAAATTGGTCAACAGTAAACTAGGTGATCGAGTAGAGAGAGAGAGCCAGGCTTAAAAATGGAAGGTCCTGGCTTCAAATGTGACCTCAGATACTCTCTAGCTGTGTGACCCCAACCCAGTCAGTTAATCTAATTGCCTAACCCTTATAGCTCTTCTCCTTTGGAACCAATACTTAGTATTAATTCTAATACAGAAAGAAAGGGTTTAAAACATAAAATTGGTCAAGTGTTGGGACTGAGATGAGAGGCGCATTGTTTAGGGACTGCTATTGCTGGATAACACACATATCCTGCTTTGTACATGCATTTTTTCCTCCTTATTATGGTTTGGCAAAGAGATTAGCTAACATTAATTTCTTGCAAGATTTTGCTTTAATGATTGACATTCCTGAAGAATTTTCATTACTTTTTTAACTGCTCTGCAGTCAAGATCAACTAACATCCAGAAAGCACAAAAATTAAATGCATCATAAGAGCTTTAGAAAATTTAAACAGTACTAAAAAGCATGGCTATCAGCATAAAGATTTGATTAAGTCAGAGAAGTTTAAAGGCATTCCATGTAACAAAAATCAATAATTGTCTTCCAAGGAATACATTACTAGAAAATCTGTTTCAACATTGGAACTTATGTCTTTAATCAGACAAAAACAAAAAGAACATTTTAAATTATTTTGATTTATTAGAACAATCTCCTTGGCCTTATGAATACCCAACTCCATGATGGGAATCTTGTGGGGTGAAAAGCAATTGTACCATTTGGATGAAATTGATTTGAACATTTTTGGTGATTTTATAGATAATAATGTAGAATCAAACAATGATCCAATCCCAACAACTATACAAAAAAACTAAGGAGCTCATTAGCACAATTTTACTCAATAGTGCCAAAGCACTGAGAGGTTTTAGTTTGATGAACATCATTTATAAAAAAGTAAATAATTGAACAGTGAGTCATCTAAAAGATTTAAATGGAAAAATGGGAGAAGAAAAGATTTCTAGGCACAGGAATTAATAGGGTAAATTGTAACTCCATTTGTCCATGGTTGAATTGCAGCCATAGGTTTTTTACAGATAGAAAAGTTTGATAAAAATCTACCAAAGCATTCTATACAATTGTCTGTACAGAATTTATAACAGTAAGTATTGATTTTTTATTATTTGTAAATTGCTTGCTATAAATCTTATGTATCAGTAAAATTTATAATAAACTTGTGTATGTATATAGGCACACTTTATTTTTTTTTATTTTGGGAAACCTGTTGTTAATCACTTAGCACACCCCTACCTCTACCCCTCATTTCTTTTCTAGGCTAGCCATCAATCCCACTGGGACTCCTTCCTTCCTCTTCTTAACCTCTTACTGAACAAGTTCAACTCTATACTATCTTCTTTCCAACCCCTTGTCCCCTTAAGGTATTGCCAATCTTGCTCTCTCAATCCTCCATATTGAATTATTCCCATCTGCTACCTTTGCTCTTATCCATGTGCTGCTGAATGAAACTAGAGAAAATCATGAAACCTTGCTGACTGGGTCCAATACAAATTTATATTACTTATATAATCTCAAATGGGCCATCACTATGACAAGTCAAGGCTTTTACACCTCCCTAGTTGATTCACTATTCCACTCACCAATTTTTTCATCCCTTCTCAAGCCAACCCATCCTCTTCCCACTTTCTCCCCATCTGATAACTTTATTTCTTATTTCACTAAAAAAGTTGAGCTCCTTCTCAAACACTTCCTTCTTCATCCCTTTTCCTCATTTCATCCCCACTCAGATGGCCATCTGCCACTTTTTCTTCCTTCATCCTTGTCTCAGGTGATGTGGTCCTTTTTCTTACCAACAATCCTCTATAGTCCCTGCTTTTTCAGAAGTCTTCAATCTCTCCATGTCTACTGACTACTTTCCTCCTGCCTATAAGCATATATATATAATATATGCCTATAAGCATATATATATATATATATATATATATATATGCCTTTCACATCTTCAAAAAACCCTCTCTTGATCATCCATCCCTGCTAACTAACTTCCTAAATCTTTTCTCTCTTTTATGGCTAAACTCTTTGATCAGGTCCATTATAGGTTCTTCTGCATACACAAGTGATTCCATTCCAACCTGTCCTCTCCAGCAGATTTCTTCCTCTTTAATCCCTACTCTCTCAATAGTCTTCAATTTCTCCCTATCAATGAACTACTTCTCCACTGCCTACAAACATATCTATGTAACAACCTTCACTTGATCTGTCTATCCCTGATAGATATCTTTCCTCTTGTGGGCAAACTTTTTGAGAAGGCCCTATATAATAGGTGTCTCTATTTCCCTTTCTTTCAATTTCTACTTAATTCTTTGCAGTCTGGCTATTGACCTTAACATGTAACTAAAACTCCCCTTTTCCAAAGTTATTAATGATTTTTTCAGTTAACAGATATAATGACCTTTTCTCATCCTCATTCTTCTTGAACTCTTTGCTGTAACTCCTCACATTATTCATCACATTCTTCTTAATGCTCTCTTCTCTAGGGGTTTTTTTTGGGGGTGACACTGCTCTCCACTGTTTATTCTTCTACCTTTGTGGTCCTCTGACCACTCTTTCTCTCTCTCCTTGGCTAGACCTTCATCAAGGTCACCCTACTACCTGCGAGTTTCTTCCAAGTCTCTGCCCTAGGCCCTCTTCTCTTTTCCCTCCTTTACCATTTCACTTGGTGATCTGGTCAGCTCCCTTACTGATGATCCAACAACCATATTTATGTAGATTATTTACAGATCTATTTTTCCACCCTAAATACTCTCCTGACCTTGAACCAAATATGACCAAAACTGAATTCAATATCTTTCCTCCTAATATCTTCCCTGATTCCTAAGTCTTCTCTAACTGTTGAGGGTACCATATTCCTCCCAGTCACCCAGGCTCATAACCTGGGTATCATCCCCTCACTGTATCCCAATCCTTACAGATCTAGACCCTCTTGAGAGGAAGTATGTTGTTCAGTAAGGCAAGGTCTAGATACAAATTGAGTAGGAATGGAAGGTAATCAGGTCTATGAAACTATTTTGGCTTCTATGTCTCAAGCAGAAGAGATCTTAAAATAAGATTTCCATGCTCTATAACATCACTTTTATGTTCTCTAATTTTCTTTGCTTTTTCTTTTTTTCTTCTAGTTGCCAGGAAATTTCTTCTTCTCTCAGACAAAGAGGGATTCACAGAAATAATGATGATGAAAATGAATATCTAGGTACCCTTATCCAAATGCAGTAACTGCAACTCTACAGGACGCATTAATTACCTAGTAAACACCAATGCTTGGGAAAGTGTCTACATTGGCATATGTAGAGTGTCTTGTAATAGCCATAATCTCAGATGTTTGATGAATTTAATTAGCACTATGCCAAGACAGAACAGACTTTTCCTAATAGATTAGGCAGTCAATCCTTCTTGTCTGAATTCCTGCCTTTGACCACAGACAAGTCTAATAAAAGAGTTTCTTTCAGTACAAAAAGAAAAGAAAAGAAAAGAGCATTTGGATGATTATAAAAAAATGATAAAATAGCAAGTTATTAAAACATTCTGAATGTCAGCAGTGATAAACTTGGAATGTGATGACCTTTATTCCAGGGATATAGGGCAAAGAGCTTGAAGGCCCTGTATTCAAACATCATTGATTCTATCCATCATCTCCACTGGAGTGCTTCAGGGATCTAGACCTGGTCTTGTAATGTTTAACATTTTTATCAATGATTTGGTTGAAGGCATAGATGTCACACTTGTCAAGTTTTCAGAAGATACAAAGCTTGGAGGGATAGCTAACACACAAGATGATAAAGATAGGATCAAAAAGAATTTTGACAGGAAAGACTGTTAAGCTGAGCCAAATGAGGTGGAATTGAATTTTTTTTAAAAAATGCAAAGTTCTTGAGTTCTAAAAATGGACTTCACAAGTATGAAATGAAGAAAGTGGGGCTAGACTACAATTTGTCTGAAAAAAGGTCTGGAGGTTTTACTGGAATAAATTTGTTGTTCAGTCATTTTCCAACCCTATCTGACTTTTTATGACCCCATTTGAGGTTTTCTTGGCAAAGATTCTAAAGTTGTTTGCCATCTTCTTCTCTGGCTTATTTTTACAGTTGAAGAAATTGAGGCAAATAAAGTTAAATGACTTGCCCAGGGTCACAGAGCTACTAAATATCTGAAGTCAGATTGAACTTAAGAAGTCGAATCTTCCTGACTCCAAACCAGGATTCTATCCACTGTGCCACCTAGCTGCCCACTGGAATAAATACTCAAAATAAATTACCATATGATATAGCAACTAAGAGGCATAGTATCCAGGAATAAGAAGGTGATAGTACCACTATACATGAGTTGCCTGTATCCTGGCCACATATGGAATATCTTATTAATTTCTGTTCATTTTATAGGAAGGACATTGATAATATAGAGAATCTTTGGAAGACAGAAACTACTGTCACCAGCACTGCCCTGGTCTCTGAGAGGGTAGGCTTAATACTTAGCTCATTTACTACTGAGCATTTATCCCAAAAAGACCAGGTCCAGTTGTAACAAGTTTGAAATAATTCCTTCTGCTGAGCAGGGATTCTGAATGTCATTCCCAAAGATCCCTCCTTGTTCCTTGAGGCATCAATGTTGCATTACCTCAGAATCCATATTCAAAACATTTTCCCAACAATCTTAAAATAGCTCCTTTCACCTAGATTTGAAAAGAACAGAAAAAAGAATGAGGCCAGTTTTTTTGGGGGGGGACACATGGACTCAAAATAAAAAGGTCTTCAAGCTTTTCCTTTTATAGCATTGTTTCTTCACACAGTGAGCTAAGGAGTCTACAAAAGAAACCAATAGACATCACCAAAGCTGATTTGGACTTTTTGAAGACATCAAAAATTCTGCCTACATAACTAATTGAAAAAGTCTCCTCTTAACCAATTGGAACCAGTTACAGAATGGCCATATACATTCCAAAGACTCTATGTCATCATGATTCTCTTGAAAGCAAGCCATCCTCTTCATGGAAAGGTCCTGTCAGCCAAGCTGATGGCTGTGTGCATGAGCCAGATCCCCATTACAATGTGATCTGTCCAAATAAAAAAAATATGATGTCTAAGAGAGGTGTTCCCAACCTATTTCTATATCTAATGCAATGGACCATTCAAAGCCCAAGGGTTCTAATAAACAAACTATTTACTAAAAACATCCAAGATCCCCTCGGCAAAAGGCAATACACCCAGTAATTAGAAAGTGGACCAGGAAAGGAAGTGTAGGTAAAAGTTTTCAGCAAGGAAATTAAAATCCATCAAGAATGAGGGACCCCAGGGTTTCAAGAACTCCACCAAAATCCTAAATCTATTTTATATTATCTTTGTCCAAAATATTTATATTTGGGTCTCAAGTCAGTTAACTTGAAGTAAATTTAACTCAAATTGCCCCAAGTTTTCTTCATAACTTCTTTACTCAAAACAGTCCCAGTTGATGATATGGGAATGTAAGGGTCTAACTCAAGCTCAGTTATGCCCATGTCCTGGGTGACAAATTAGGTGGCATTGGTACAGGACATTTGGACATGATACTACTACCAGTATAAGACCAAGTCTAGTAGTAATCATCAAGACAACATATTCACATTTATAACTGTGCTCTTTGTGTTGGCAAAAAATTGGAAAATGACGGGATGCCCTCCAATTGGGGAATGGCTGAACAAATTGTGGTATATGTTGGTGATGGAATACTATTGTGTTCAAAGGAATAATGAACTGGAGGAATTTCATGTGAACTGGAAGGACCTCCAAGAAGTGATACAGAGTGAGAGGAGCAGAAACAGGAGAACATTATACACAGAGACTGATACACTATTAGCAGCAATGCAATAATCCAGGACAATTCTGAGGTACTTGTGAGAAAGAACACTATCCCCATTCAGAGGAAGAACTGTGGGAGTAGAAACACAGAAGAAAAACAACTGCTTGATCACATGAGTTGATGGGGATGTGATTGGGGATGTAGACTAAATGATCACCCTAGTACAAGTATCAATAATATGGAAATAGGTCTTGATCAATGACACATGTAAAACCCAGTGGAATTATGTGTCAGCTAAGGCAGGGGGTTAGGGGAGGGGAGGGAAAGAACATGAATCTTATAACCATGGGAAAATATTCTAAAGTAATTAACTAAATAAAAATTTCCAAATTAAAAAAAAAAATCACACCATATTCACTATAGATCTTAATAGCTATGAGGTGCTCCAGGTGGACCTCAAGGTTCTTCAGGGAGTTTTCTCTCTTCTCATACTCTACTTTATAGCCCATCTAACAGGGCCATTTAGACTAGACCTCCAGAAATTATTCCCCTAGCCCTGTGGATATATTTCTCCTCCTTCATAGGATGAACAGAACTGATAAGCCAAAGTGGGTGGAGACCACTAGGGTAAAGGGTTGGGATATACAATCCCAGAAGCATCCACATTCCTGTGACAACGTGATAAATAAATAATTTTGCTTTGCCTTTTAGTTCTGTTTACATATTTCATTTGAAGTCCACTTTTACTCACAATGAGAAAATGTAGAATTTTATTATCTCTGACTTCTAAATTTCATGTCATTCCCATGACATTCAATGCTCTTTCTAGAAAGTTCTTCAAATGAAGTGATGACATGGTGGAGATTTTTCAGGTGAAAATATCCCTTCTTCAAGTCAATATTTGCATGGAGAACAGTCAAAAAAAATAAAGACCCCACATACATTTTTTTTTCAAGAAGGCAGGATGGTATGGGGGTTAAAGTGAAAGAATCAGGAAAACCTAGGTTCAATCCTGTCTCAAACATTTACTAGCCATGTGAGCCCAGAGAAGGCATCCAACCCCACCAAGTCTCATTTTCTGATTGGTAAATGGGGATAATAAGAGTTCCTATCTCACAGAATTTTGAGAATTCAAATGAGATAATATATGTCTAGCTTTTGATAAATAGTATTATTATTCCTGCAGTTAAAAAAAAAAAAGCTATTGCAAAAACTTATGGAGGAATTGGGATTGGGGAAGAGGAACCATCTTCTTTATCCCTGTGGACACACCTAAGCATTCTCATTGTTATTTGGGAAATTGTCAGTAAGGCACCATGAGTTAAAGGACTGGTTTTGAAATTCTTATGGAGAATTGAAAATAACAATTTTTATCTCTTTGCTCCTTTTTCCCCACCCCTCTTTCTGCCCAAGCTTCCCGCTAAAAAAAGAGCCAATAAATTATACTGACAGTAAGAGAAAAAAAAATCTGAGTATGTATGTATTCTGCCTGCCAACTGTGAAAATACAGTTGTCCTAACATTTCCCCTTAGCCTACATTTGGTTTATTTTTTCCTGGCTTACCTAAACAGATGTCAAGTTAAACCTGTGAAAAAGTTTGCCTTCTTTACTGTTAAAGAAGTACCTAAAAAAGGGGGAAGAAAATTTGTGATCTAGAATATAAATTATAAGATGAAAGCTAATCTATATTGTCCATTAGCCATACCACCACAAATGAAGTCCATCTGGGAGATAAATATAATGTTGTGATTAGTACTGTCCTATTTCTACCTCTATTCCTCATGAGTCAAGGTCATATGGTAGTGAGTGCCCCATCACTGTATCTTTTCAAATATAGGCTAGACAACTATCTGCCAGGGAATTCTGCATCATGCTGGAACTTGGATTAGATATCTTTAATGATGGGTATATATACCCATCATATATATATATACACAAACAGACGTGTGTGTCTACACACATATATAAACAAATATGGATGTGTGTATACATGTGTACATACACATATATAAGAACATTTTCATTTCTAAGACTCTATGATTCTATAATTTGTATCCTAAACAATTGATGGCAAAAATAAGGTTTTCAAAGAATATTCTTTGTAACCTATTAGAGTATATATTCTTGCCTGGACTATTAAAAAAAAAAAACCTAATTCATATCCCTGCAATAAGTCACTCTCCTATGCAATCTGTCTTTTACACAGCTGTAACAGAGAAGTTTCAAAAGCACAGGTATGACTATGTTACTCCCCTATAATAAACACTGGTAACTCCCTATTTTCTCTAAAGTTAAATACAAACTCCTCTGTTTGTTATTTAAATCCCTTCATAACCTGGTCCCTCTTAAAAACACACACATACACACACACACACACACACACACACACACACACAAACTTGATCTTCTGTCTCAACATCAACTTTAAGACAGAAAGACAAGGACTAAGCAATTGCAGTTAAGTGACTTGTCAAGGGTCACACAGCCAGAAAGTGTCTGAAATTAGTTTTGATACCAGGTCCTTCTGATTCCAGGCCTGGTGCTCTATCCACTGTGCTACCTAGCTGCCCTTAACCTGGTTCCTTCTCATCTTACATATTACTCCCCTCATTCACTCTACAACTCAACCAAATTGGACATAGAATAATTGGAAGAGCTCTTGCTCTTCCTCATATATACAGCAATTTCCTCCTCCTCTTTCTTCCCCTTCCTTCCTTCCTTTCTTTCTTTCTTTCTTTCTTTCTTTCTTTCTTTCTTTCTTTCTTTCTTTCTTTCTTTCTTTCTTTCTTTCTTTCTTTCTTTCTTTCTTTCTTTCTTTCTTTCTTTCTTTCTTTCCTTCCTTCCTTCTTTCTTTCCTTCTTTCTTTCTTTCTTTCTTTCTTTCTTTCTTTCTTTCTTTCTTTCTTTCTTTCTTTCTTTCTTTCTTTCTTTCTTTCTTTCTTTCTTTCTTTCTTTCTTTCTTTCTTTCTTTCTTTCTTTCTTTCTTTCTTTCTTTCTTTCTTTCTTTCTTTCTTTCTTTCTTTCTTTCTTTCTTTCTTTCTTTCTCTCTCTCTCTTTCTTTCTCTCTCTCTCTTTCTTTCTTTCTCTCTCTCTCTCTTTCTTTCTTTCTCTCTCTCTCTTTCTTTCTTTCTTTCTCTTTTTCTTTCTCTCTTTCTTTCTTTCTTCTTCTTGTTCTTGTTTTTTTGTTGTTGTTGTTCTTGTTGTTGTTGTTGTTCTTCTTCTCCTTCCTTCTTTCATAATTTGGTTTCAATCTACCTTTCTCACCTCTCTTCATACTACCACCCTTTCTTATATTCTGTGCTCCAAATAAGCTGAATTACTAACTGCCCCAATCATATTCCATATTTTTTGTCTTTACCCTCCTTTGGTACATCTAGACACTGGAGAAAGACTTAGAAAATGAGACAGCCCTAGCTATCAAGGAGTTTGCATTCTACTAGAAGAATGTCATATATCCACAGAAAAGGATGCATGCACTATAAGTATAAAGTCATTTCAGTGAAGTACTAACAACGGAGGGAAGTAAAGAAGAGGAAGATATTTGAGCTCATCTTTGAAGGAAACTAGACATGGAGGTGGAGGTGAGGGGGGAGGGCATTTGCATTAGAAAGCAAGCTGCATGAAGCAATGGAACCAGGGGAGGAGGAGGAGGAGGAAAATTATGCCATTTGGGGAGTTTGTTGTTCCTAGATGAATTTCCTCTGTGAACCTCTGTTCCTCTATAATACAGTTCTGTGCATGTGTCCCTAGAAGGTCTTATTGCCAGACTATACTATAAACTGACAAGATATGAGGCATCAAGAACACTGAAGGGCTTGAGGACTGATTATTTAATGCTACAACTGTGTCACAGATGATACCTTCTGAGACATTCCTTATTTTCTCAGGTATAGCTGGATTCATAGGTTATGTCAGAAGTTATGGAATCTTTAAAATAGGACCCTTCAGATGCTTCATTTACCTTTGTACTGGAAGAGACTTTGGTTGAGAGAAAGTTCAGTTGTAGGTGATTGGTTATTCCTACATGCTGAGTATTAGCATCACTGCAGAAAGTACAGCTGGCCAAGACCCCATAATGATATAATTATGTAGGAAATAGCAGAGGCAGAAAGCCAGTGTGCAGGCATGGTAACAATTCAGCTAGCGAAGAGGAGTAACTGTTCCCCATCCCTTTCCAAGATCAGCAATGGAAATCAGGCTTATGTAAGACAACTTCAGATTTTTGTTTGTTGTTAGTGATATTTAGACTGGTCATCTACATTCTAGAGAATAGGATTGAACTATTTAGAGATAAAAAAAAAGTCCTTAGAATTTTCCCAGTCCAATTCCTTTTAAGTTTTAGGGCACCCAAGTTCAGAGAAGTTCAAAGTCACATAGGTAATAAGTGACAGGTTAAAGTTATTCAAAGTTGGAATGGATTGTCTCAAGAGTAGCTATATTCAGGTCAAGCTGGATGATCATTTGTCACATTTGTGTGTGTGTGTGTGTGTGTGTGTGTGTGTGTGTGTGTGCGCGTGTGGATTCTTATTCCGATAATGGTTGGACTATATGGCCTCTGAGGTCCTGTCCTACTGTGAACATCTGTGATTCAATATACGCGAATTGACATATTTATCTGGCCTTTCCTTCTGAGAAACCCAAGTAGTAGGCCTGGTATAGTGTCCTAGGAAAGCATAGATCCCAATTTTGGGACTATTTTTGCCTTTTTTTGGCCCATGGTCAATGAAAATAGACCACAATCATAACTGTGTGTGAAGTTACATATTTAGATTAGTTATAAATATGGATAGGGATATAGATATAAATAGATATATTTATATATACATATAACTCACACTTTAGAAAGAATAGCAAAGGAGGCATTCCTTGGCAAATGGGGAACTGGGAAAAGCCCATTTTAAGGGGATAATAGAAGAGAAGAAGTAGGAAGAGAATCAGGGAAATGTCTTATTACAGAAATTAAGGAAATAAGTAATATCAGTAAGGAAAATATTGCCAATAGCATGGAATACTGTAAAGAAGTGAAAGAAAATGCAACTGGATTTGGTATTTTGGTAGTCCTTGGAAAATATAAAGGAAATATTTTCATCAGTGCAATGGGTACAAAAGCCAGACTGCAAAGAATTTAATAGTGAATAAAAGTTTTTATTACTTGTTATAGTTTAGGGGTCTAATAGGGTTAAGTGAAGGTTGTTTTAAGATTAGGAAACCTGAGTATGTCAATTTTAAGCAGAAGGTAAAGAGTCGGTAGATAAAAAAAAAGAGAGAGAGAGAATGGTTGTTTCATCAACCTTATTGTAGCTATGTCCTTAAAATGGTGGTTCTTCTACTCTGAATCCAGAGACAACTTTAGCAAAACATAAACTCCTTACCCTATTTGCCACCCCTGACTGAAATGGGTATCATCGGTATTCCCAGGGGAAGAAACAAGGGCTCCTGTAAAGTTGTTATTACAGGATTGCATGGAATTGGGTCTCAGTTCAGAATCCAGAATCAGTCATTCAACCAGCATTTATTAAGCACCATCTACTTTTGAGACACTGTGCTAGGATCTTGGGATACAAAGACAGAAATGAAATAATCCCTACCTCCAAGAGTATGCATTATGTTCGATGAGAAATGTCTTGTGTATATAAATATTCAAATATATGTGCATGTAAACATTTATTATTTATCATAAATACAAAACAATTATAAAGTTATTTGGGAGGAAGAAGAAAGGTACTAGCAATGAAGAGAGAGATCAGGAGCATTATTATGTAGAAGAATATTCTCTCTTCTAAGAGGCAGAGAAAAGGAGGGAGTGCATTCCGGCATGTAACCTAGGTAAAAGTATAGAAATAGGACACAAGATATTATGAGTGAGGTACCAGTCATTTGCCAAACATTTATTATTTCCATTCTGTGCCAGGCACTGTGCTAAGCAACAGAGCTACAAAGAAAGGCAAAGTTCATAGTTCCTGCATTCAAAGAAGTCACATTCTAATGGAGGTGACCACATACAAGTAACTGTATGCATGCATACAAGGTAGATAATTGTAAATGGAAAGTAACCTATGAAGGAAGACGCTGGACCAGAGAGTATGTGAAAGAGGGTGATATATCATAAGGTCAAAAAGGTAAGTTGGAGCCAGGTTGTGATGGGTTTTGGATTCCAAACTGGGGAATGTATATTTGACTTTAGCAATAGAAAAGAGTCATTGGAGTTTATTGATTTGGGGAGTGATGTGGCCAGACTTATATCTCAGGTAAAACACTTTGGCATCTTCATAAAGGATGGGGAGGAAATGGAAGAGTTTTAAGGCTGGAAGACCAATTAGGAAGCCATCACGATAGTTTGACTAAAGAGGTGATGAGTGCCTGAATTGGATAAATGCCCAAAGTGAGTAGAGAGAAGGGGATAGATATAAGATGCGAAGTTAGAATAGACAAGAAATGGCAATTGATTAGATATGGGGAATGAAGGAAAATGAAAAGTCATGGATAACTTTCAGCTTCTGAACCTAGGTAATTGAGAAGATGGCAGTCCTTTACAAAAAGAAAAAAAAAGTCACGAAATCACAGAATCTCGGAGTTAGCAGGGACCTTAGAGACCAAGGCTGATTTATCTATACCAGAACAGAAATTCTTGCTAAGTGGCCATCTGTCCTCTACTTAAGAGAAGCCCTCTTGAGTAAGAGAAAACCCTCCTGGTCTGGTATATCAGGAGTTTATAACCAAATGTTGCTTTTTGCCCCTTCCATAGACCTAGGTTTGAATCCTAGTTCAAAGACTAGCTATGCAAATCTTGGGCAGGAAAGAAAACTTAAATTACAATCAAGCTGTCTAGGCTTGACTCCCAACTCTGCTATTGTAGGGAAGGGAACAAGTCACTTAGCTACTCTTGCCTTAGTTTCAGCCTCTGTAAAATGAGAGGGTCAAATTAGATGACTTCAGAGGTCTCTTCCAGCTCTAAAGCTATGATACTATGGAGTAACTTAATCTGATGGGTAATAGGGAGGCATTGGATGGTTTTGAAGTGAAGAACGGTGTGATCGACTCTTGTATCCTTTGGGCCCCACTTTCTTCCTCTATAAAATGAGAGAAGTGAATGAAATCATCTCTAGGTTCCCTCTACGTCTGATTCTCTTGGTCTCTGCAGTAGTAAGGAAAATGCATTGCCTGGAATAGAATCATGGCTGATTCATTTTTTTCCTTTCCTGGGATAAAACATAAAACACGTTATTTAATGTTGACTGTACCCTGTATATTTATTGACTGAAACATTTGAGTTGTTGCCTTTCACATTTGTAATTTTAGAGCACAGATGCCTAGCATGTTTAATCACATACCAAAGCTCACATTTAATGAGAAAAGTGTCAAGTATATTGTTATCCACCATAAAAACTGTGAAAAATATCTTTGCCATCTGCAACGTGCCTTCTGCTGAGGCCTCAAAGAATCTTACTAGCAGCGATATGAAATTTACATTGGGGCCAATATTTAAAAATGGCAACTACCGGTGAAGTTCCTGCTTGTTCCACCAAAAGTGAGAAGAGGATGCAGGGGCTGACTGTGCTCATCAAATCATCTCTACACATGGAGTCAGAAGGGTTGAGGATTCTGTCGCTGGATCATGGTCTTTGACATTCCCAGTATGAAGCCAGTATGCCAGGTTTCAGTTGAAGTCCCTTGCCTTTTTCTCCCACAAGGGATCCTCTCTCCATCAAGAGGGGAACATACATATATGTGTGTGTATATAAAGGTACACATGTGTAAGGATGTGTGTGCATACACACACATAGATTAAAAACAACCCTTTTAGAAAGCAATTGACAATGATCAAAATTCCCTTTATAGACAATGAGTTCACTTGTTCTTAAGTCATTCCTTACCACAAAATGCAGGTTCCTTATTCTGTGAGGAAGATGTGGTATCTCTCCGAGTTTATAATTTACCTCTCCTGATGACTAAGGTCTGGCTCTTTCTCTGCTTATTTGAAGTGTGGTTTGAGTTGGAGAAGATGACGAAACATGGTTTCATCTTACCGTAGCAGCCGCCATGAGGGCATCTTCAAGTGATACCTGCTCACCTAGCTAGTGGGAATAAGCTAGCTGAGGTGGGGGTGGGGGTGGGGGAGGACAATTCTTTGGGGAGCTTTATTTCAAATCTCTGAGCAGGGGGAAACTGAACCTAAAATCTTCCTGCTCAGCCTACCCTCTTCTCTGTCTGACACATGATTTCTTCTCTATCTGTTTTTTCCCTTTTATACTCTTCCCTTTCTCCATTCTCCTTTTCCTTTTGCAAATATTTCAGAGCTAGGTCTAAGGGGTGATGCTAAAGAGTGATTTCCTTTTCTCTATGCTTGTGGAAACTCCCTCCACTGATGCACATGGACAATCTTTTCCTTGGGCTAGCTAGATGGGGCAGTAGATGGAGAATGGGACCTGGCATCAGGAAAAATTGAGTTCAAATCTAGCCTCAGATACTTACTAGCTGTGTGACCCTGTCACTTAACCCTATTTGCCTCAGTTTCCTCAAGTTTAAAACGAGATGGAGAAGGAAATGGCAAACCACTCCAGCCTCTTTGCCAAGAAAATTCTAAATAGGGCATGACTGAAAAGACTGACCAACAACAGAGTTGCTTAGGGTACTGAGTTATTAAGTGCTTTGCTGGTGATGACATAGTTAGTATGTATCTGAAGCAGGACTTGAACTCAGGTCTTCCTGACTCTAAGGTAAGAAGAGAATGACCATTTCCTTTTCTTCTCAACACGTCTTATCTGTCTTTGATACTGAAGGAGTCAATACAGTTCACTGATCTTCAAATCACTGAAGGCCTAGACCTTGATTTCACTCTGCCTTTTAACTGATTAAACTAATTTCTCTCTCCTCCCAGGCAGGAGAAAGGTCATTCACAGAAACCATCATCTCTACTGCATGAGAATTTGGCAATACTTTGCCTTCTGTTTGTTTACAAGTGACTGTGTGTGTTAGGAGTGAGAAAGATTGGATAGAGGAGAGCATGTACTCCTCTGGTGTCAAGCTCAGACAGAAAAAGGTCTCAGGTTAAAATCTGTAGCTTAGAAAATATCATCTAGAGAGAATTTTTTCCTTTGCCTGATCCCTTTCTCATCTTTTTCCTTGAGTTTAGTCTGTTGCTTCTGTATTTGACACATGACTTTATTTTTAGCTGTGACCAGTGTGTATCCATTGTCATGGGCTTCCTTTTCTGCTTAAAGCCATCAACTGAAAAATTCCAAGTCTAAGATTCAACATCTTACCCTCTTGCCTCCAATGAACTAGCTGGCAGTTATGAATGATCTAAATAGTGGAAGCTAAATGAAAATCTTTCAGGTCCAGGATATGCTTTGCACTCATATATATTTTATTTTGAAATGGAGCAATGCATATGAAAAGTACTGGTCACAGAAGGAGTCTTCCATTGTAAATGGGATCTTTGATGCTTCTTTAATAAAGCAGGAACCTAGACAGTTCCTAAAGAGCTCTCAGTTGACTCCGATTCTATCACTGGATCCTTGTATAAATCAATCCATCAATCAACAAGTGTTTATTAAACACTTACTATGTTCTAGGCACTGTGCTTGCCTAATAAGAAAGAAAGAAAGAAAGAAAGAAAGAAAGAAAGAAAGAAAGAAAGAAAGAAAGAAAGAAAGAAAGAAAGAAAGAAAGAAAGAAAGAAAGAAAGAAAGAAAGGAAGGAAGGAAGGAAGGAAGGAAGGAAGGAAGGAAGTAGGGAGGGGGAGAGAGGGAGAGAGAACAGAGGGAAAGATAGAAACTTGAGACAAAAGTCTTCAGTGGCTATTGGATGAATGGGATAGGACAGGTTCATCTCTTTATTATGTAATTTCTACTTGAATGTCCCATCTAATCCTCAAAAGAAATATGCTTACAACTGAAGAAATGTTCTTTCACCTAAAACCTGTCCATCCTCCAAATTTTCCTTTTTTCTTTTGATAGTATACACCTCACCACTCAGGCTAGAAACATTAGAACCATCTTTTTGACTCTTGCCTTCTCTCACTCCCCCATATCCAAGCAGGTGTGAAATCCTGTTCATTGCACCTATGCAACATTTCTTTCTTCTATCACTTTCTCTTCACATCAACAGCTACCATCGGAGTCCAGTTATTATCAACTCTCAATTCAACTGATGTAATAGACTCCCACCTGATCTCCCTGTATTTAGATATAAAATTATATTAAAATATTATGCTTATTATATTTATATTATATAAATATATATAAATATTTTATATACACATGTATATATGTGTGTATACACACAATGTATATATCTATATTGCCATATATCTACTTATATATGCCCATAGATACATACGTACATATACGTGTATGTATGTATATATATATATGTATATATATATATAAATCTTTTTACAGATATAGAAATGTGCCAAAATAATCTTATTGTTTAGGTCTCATCATGCCATTCCCTGATTCAATGGCTCCCTATTACTTGCAGAGTCTGTCATATAAAGCCATCTAAAATCAGACTCCAGACTGCATTCTCATTCCTCAGGCTTGGAATTTCTCCTCTCTGTTAGTTGAAATACTTGACAGAGGATCCTAGAAGTTTTTTCTACAAGGCTCCATTTAGGTACCACCTTCTTATCCCTTTGGCATTCCCTCCTTCCTCAAAGTTTCATAAAGCAGTGTGCCTTGATCTATTGTTTTCCTCCATCCCAACTTAGCTCAGATCGTACTTTATCATACACCTGCCATATACCTCTTGAAAGGTTATAAGCTACATGAAGAAAAGGTATTGTAAATGTTTTCATACTTATATTTTCATGCCTGACAGAGTGTCTTGTACCTTAATAGCAGCTCTCTTATCCTCAACAGTAATTGGGAAGTTAGGAAGATGGGAGGGTTTGAGGGAAAGATGAGTTTGGTTTTTCGTGTGCTGAGTTTAAGATATTTACAGGACATCCAGTAAGAGATGTCCAATGAACATTCGTTTAGCTCCAAGTAAGTCATTTCTTTAAAGGGAATTCAAACTACTCATAGTAAAATAAGCTATGTCCTATCCAGCAGTCTACCTGAAGAGCCTTTCCTTCCTACTTACTGCTGAACTGTTTTTTGCCCAGCTAGAAGAACACTATCTGGGCCAGATCAAATGTACAGGAAGTATGTGCAATTGGGGTACGGGGGTAAAGAATCAATCCACTTCTTTTTGGAATTCCTTCCTGCGGGCCGATCTGTATTGATTAAGTGAATGGAAACTCCTCTAACCCACTCTAACTTGCTTTGAAATTAGGAATGTATGGACCTTTTCTGTTCTCCCACTCCCATCCCAGTTACATTTTGGGGAACACTAATCAACATTAAGCAGTAGATTACCCTTGCTTCAGAAAGGAGTATGGCAACTGACTGCTCTATATTTGTCACTACCCCCATAACAAAATATTACTCCCCAACTCATTCCCTTCACCTTCCTATCTTTTGTCTCCTCCTATTAGAATGTAAGCTCTTTTAGGGCAAACAATTAAGATGTCTGACACTTAATTAATACCTTTTCACTCCACCCACTCATTCATTGTTTTCCTTTTTGTGTCCTTCCACCATACATAGCATATTATCTGGCTTTCAGAAATGGTTCCTCCACCTCCTTCCCCCCAATTGAAGCAATCTTAACTTTCATTCAAAAAACAAACTTATTTTTTTCTAATTTTCATGGACCACAGCCAACACATTGCTTGTCCCCATCCCCATCTCATAAAAGGGAGAAAGTGAATCAGAAGAGACTCTCAAGGATGTAATATTTTTTTAAGTTAGAGGCACAGATTCAGCCCAGCCTCTTTCTTTCCGATGTTTCCTGTTCTAAGGCCATTAACGGCTTGACCATCAGGCATGTCAGACACACAAGACATAAATGGAAAAGAGGGGACACTCATAGAAATGGGGTACATTCCTCCAGAAAGCTTTTCCCCAGAGAATAAGCCTCTAGGGAGGGTCCAGCACAGACACAAAAGGGAAAGCATCTGAGGAATTTCTGACTGCTTGGGGCCCTGCAGTCTTTCTGAGTTGGACTCCTATTTTAGTCCTAAGCAATCTCTCATTCTCCAACAGCAGCAGGATTATGAAGGCTTGTTTCAAGATCAAAGGATCAACCCCAACAATGTGGATTGCTCCTTGAAGCCCAAATATGCTGGACGGTTACAAAGGCAGAAATTAAATGGTAAAATTGCCCCCATACCTTTCTATCCTTGCATTTTAGCTGCACTGCTTTTCCTGTTGTGCTAACAACATTCAGGTGATGAGCAGGTGATTTAGGATCTTTGAGGCTACAGATATGACAGTATGTCCAATAGAAATAGGACTAAACACGAAGTCAGAAGAGACTTGGGTTTGAATTCTATCTTCAACACATAAGCTATGTGACAGAGAGGAAGTGAATTAACTTCTCTGGGTCTCAGTTTCCTCATCTGCAAAATGTAGATAACATAACCTGCAGTATCTACCTCTCAGAATTGCTAGCATCAAATGAAAACTTCTTCATCTGATTTAATTTAAAGTGCTTTATAAACTTTAAGCTTCTATATGAATGTCAGATACTTTTAATAACTTGGGTGGTAGAACCCTTTAAAGAAGACTCAGTTATAATATATTTAAATTACTTATTATTTATGTTTGTTCTGTATATATTTTGTGTATTGTATCTGTGTTCATGTTTTAGGTTTTTTCTTCTAATAAAACATGCCTGGCACATAGTAAATATTTGATAAAAACTTGTGAAACTGAAGCAAACTATTTTCTTCTGTAGCCTGAGCTCTATGTGTAGCATACTCTGGCTTCCCCCATTACCCTCCTCTCCACCCACTTTACCACCTCCATCCTCAACAAACATTCTAGGTAAGAACATAGAAGCATAAGGAGTTTGTGTTGAGGCATGCTTGTTAGAGGGATCTTTCTTCCCATTTTTAGAGCCTGGTTTTCTGCCTGGTTTTCTCTATATTCTCTGCCTGGTTTTCATTCAACATGTGGAGGCTCAGTAACTCTTCTAGCCCCAAGTGAATTAGAGATAATACTAAGGAGTGAAGATGAATTTTCTTACATTTGTTTTCCCCCTAATTACATATAAAAATAGTTTTTATCTTTCATTTAAAATTTGTTCTATTTTAATAACAAATTTCCACAAGTTTTATGAAGTTATTTAATCTGGATTGTCTTCCATTCTTCTTCCCTCCCACTCCTGGAGCTGACAAGCTGGGTTAAATAGTTAACATTCATTTTTTAAAGTTTTGAGTCCTAAACTCTCACCTGCCTTCCTCCCTTCCATCTCCCATTCCCTTCCATCCTTCCCCCTTTTCCTGAGACGGTAAGCAAGATGAAGAATTTTTTAATTGACTAGTGATGGGGGGGAGGGGTCCAAAAAGGTCAAGAGAGGCTGAGCTAGAACTCATTGTCCATATCAAAGATTGGAGTAGATGATCTCTTATACTCTTCCTTGATTGTTTTTTTTTCCTTTTAAACATTATTTTATTTGGTCATTTTCAAACATTATTCATTGGAAACAAAGATCATTTTCTGTTCCTCCCCCCCCCTCCCGTCACCCCTCCCCTAACCAACGCACGATTCCACTGGGCATCACATGTGTCCTTGATCCGAACCCATTTCCATGTTGTTGGTATTTGCATTAGGGTGTTCATTTAGAGTCTCTCCTCAGTCATACCCCCTCAACCTCTGTAGTCAAGCAGTTGTGTTTCCTTGGTGTTTTTGCTACCACAGTTTGTGCTCTGCTTGTGGATAGTTTTTTCTCCTAGATCCCTGCAGATTGTTCAGAGACATTGCATTGACACTAATGGAGAAGTCCATTACGTTCGATTATACCACAGTGTATCAGTCTCTGTGTACAATGTTCTCTTGGCTCTGCTCTTTTTGCTCTGCATCACTTCCTGGAGGTTGTTCCAATCTCCACAGAATTCCTCCACTTTATTATTCCTTTTAGCACAATAGTATTCCATCACCAACATATACCACAATTTGTTCAGCCATTCCCCAATTGAAGGGCATCCCCTTATTTTCCAATTTTTGGCTCCCTGATTGTTTTGAGTGAGAAAAATGACTAAACTGTTAAAAGGGGGGATAGGAGAGCAGCCACCCAGCCCAATGAATCTGTGCAAGTATGGTGCCTCTGTTATTTTTGTCTCTTATGTATTTATTTTTTTCCTGATCTTAGGTGAATGAGAATCCTGAGTCAGAATTGAGCAGATTGGAACCTTGTGAGCTTCAGAAGGGTTATCTGAGGTTCCCTCATCAACCAGATTCAGTAGTAGAGACCACCAGAGGCAATAGCCTGGTCTGATGAGTAGCCAAGCCAGCAGCCAAGTGGCTGACCTGTTTGACTCAGCCCAATAATAGATTGGCCCTTCAGCTGAGATATCATGTTATGGAAGGAGTCAACCCACCTGAGAAAGAAATGATATTTCATTTCCATTACAATACTACAGCCAGAAACAAACTGTATGGGAATCCCATGAAAAAAGGAAAGGCCTCCCAAGACCAGGAATTATGAAGTACCCCTTGGCCCAACATGTTCCCTAATGCTCCTCATTACTGCTCTTTCCCAAAAAGATTTTGCGTGTTTTTGTAGGATGTGTGTGTAGATAGAGAGTGAGCCATCTAGTTTGGATAAATGTTTTTGTAACTTCTGTCCTTGCTCTATGTTTTCAGTAAATATCACTTTGTGAAAACTAACTGATGTCCATCGGTTGATCAATATTGAGGAACAAAGACAGGAGCTTATGAAAAATTAGAAGATAGAGCCTCTCAAAGTTAAACCCTGGAATCTTGAGGGGAGGAATGATTGGTCAGCTTTACTCTAGGGTGCCAATAGGCTAGTGGAGGTAGGAAGAGTGAGACTATAGGGGATACTACATATAAATAGGATAGTATATTTCCTATAAATGATACTCAATAAATTCTTCTTGGCTGATTAGTTAGTTTGTTGGTTGTAATCTCCTATCTTTTCAGTAACAGTAGAAAGTCAAGGATTACTGAGCTCCAGTCTGGGGAACAAAGTCCGTTAGAGCCCAGACCAATGGTCCAATGAGACTCCATTTTCTCTTTGGTGCTTTCAACATGTCTGGAAGACATCTCGTGTGTGAAAAAAACCTGAAATTGTTTGTAAATCATAGCATTGTCAGGAACACATACTCTCATCTTGGTTGTTGATTATAATGAGATGAGTCAAGCTATTTCTATTACTTATTATTCCAGAGATCAATAATATAACAGATTCATTCAACAATCACGTCACCTGCATCTCTAATGAACTAATCAGAGATAATAGACAGATGTAAATTACTGCTGACTAATTAACTCACCAAAAATTGAATGATATTTTTTCCTCCAAAAAATCCTTAAAAAGCATCCTTTCCAAATGTTAATTTTTTAAAAAGCTATTCTTGTGGCTTAGATAGAGAGATTTATAGATATCTCAATAAAACTTTTCGGAATGTATATAACAAAGTATATATTGACTTTGTGTCACAGAGAATACCAAGATTTATTGTTCCTTAAGATAAGTAATAACCTTGACTTTGACTCGGTCAATATTTATCTCACAAGTCAATAAATCCCTGTAATAAATTTCAGCAAAAGTCAACACCTCCTGATGTTGGGCTCCATTTTGTAGGAGACCCTAAAAAACTCAGTATTAGGTCTTTCCTGAGACCTCCAGTTACTAATGCCCTCTTTCCCCTCCCCTTGTATATATTTTCAACACATATTTGTGTTTATGTTATTCCCTTCTGTAAAATGTAGACTCCTTGAGTTATGGGGCCTTTTCATTTTTATCTGTAGCCTCAGACCTAGCACAGTGCCTAAGAAATAAGTGCTTGATGTCTTTTAATTGAATTAAACTAACTACATGGTTCCATTAATCTGTAAAAAATATTCTGAGGATCCCTTTAGTTTGGAGTGGATTGTTTGGTCCAGGACAGCAACATTTAATTCAAATAACTTTTCATGGGTGGGAAATTATACACTCCAAAAGTTTCTTTAGTTTTTAATAGTTACAGCCAGAACCCCTTCTCTTTCTATTTAGTGTGTGTGTGTGTGTGTGTGTGTGTGTGTGTAAACTGACTTCCTCGTGTGTCAAATACCTGCCTGGTACAGGTTTGAGGATAAATCTGTCTGCAAATAAAGAAATCTGATACCAGTCATTTGTGCACCAATGACTGATGGCATTTTCTTAGCTGCTTAGTTAAACCCAGTGCATTATGTCATCCCAACCACTCATAAAATCCTTTTTTTGGTTGTTGTTGGGCAAATCGTTTATCACCTTTCGAAAATAGCAGTGTGTTGTGTGAACAAAGGAGAGACCATCTAACCAACTGGAAGTGAGGTGTTGATTTCCTACCATGCAACAGCCTGAAATGTACTGCTTTGGGAACACTGATGGCATGTAGGATAAATATTGGACTCATATCATTTACCCTGGGTCTGTCTAGCTGGGGCTAACAGACAGATTCTCCTGTATATACAATGTTGTTAATTTTTTACACTATCTGTTTTCCTTATATTATGAGAGCTTACAGGTCCATTTTGATGACCAGTTAACTTCTGGGGAAGGAGAGGACGATGGTACAATCTCCTATTTTAGACAGACTCGTTAGTTGGCTTGAGCAATTCCTAAACCAGATAATCATCTGTCATGACAATGTTTTTCTTGCATTGGAAGCCAAAAGGAACTGGGACAAATACTAGGATTATAGCTGGAGCTGTACACATAAATAAGTATTTTTGTATAAGAAAATATTGAGTTTAGATTAAGATGCCCAAACATCAACTCTGTCAACATTTGTGTAGACAAAATTAAATTGTTCATTTTTCTACTTATCAGTGCTTTTTAAAATATTCTTAAAAAGAATTGTGGTTATAATATCTCTTATTATATAACTGTCCTTGCATAGTGAATGGAATGCTGGTTTTAGGATCAGGAAAATCTTGGTTCAAATCCCATTTTTGACATTTGACTAGACTTTGAGAACATCAGTCTTCTTATTTGCAAAACAGAAATAATCATACTTTTAATACCAACCTTGCTTAGTTCTAATGATGCTTAAGTGAGATAAGTGTAAAATGTTTAGTAAACTTTCATGTAGTATATGTCAGTTGTTTAATTATAGACCTTAGAGCCTGAAGGGATCTCAGAGAACCATTGAGTTCAAGTCCTTCATTACACAATGGGGAAACTGAGGCCCAGGCCCAGATTAAATTACTTGGTCAGGACACTTACACAGGTAGTAATTGTCAGAGGCAAGATTTGAACCTAGGTTCCCTGCCTCCAGACTCATGTGCCATAGGATCTAAAAGAAATCTGGTCTATTTTTTCCCCTAGTGCAAATGGTTTTCTTGGGTAATAATTTTTAAAGAGTCAGTTGATCAGTTAGGCAGGTGGTTTAATACATAGAGAGCCAGACTTGGATTCAAATCTGTCCTCCGACTTCCTAACTTCCTAACTGTGTGACCCTGGGCAAGTCACTTAACCTCAATTGCCTAGCCCTTACCAATCTTCTGCCTTGGAACTGATACTTAGTATCAATTTTAAGATAGGACGTAAGGGTTTTTTTTTTTTTAACTTAATCAATCAATAAACATTTATTACTATAAATGAGGTTTTTCTGGTTTATTTGGTTACTTTCTTGTTGCAAAAAAAATTAATTTAATGCAATGTGCATTTTATTTTTTGAAATCTTTACTTTCTTTCTTAATATCAGTTCTAAGAGAGAAGACTGGCAAGGGCTAGGCAATCAGGGTTAAGTGACTTGCCCAAGGTCCTATAGTTTGGAAGTGTCTTGAGAACAGATTTGAACCTAGGTCCTCCCAACTGCAAACTTGGCACTCCATTCATTGTGCTGCCTAGCTGCTCTATGTGTATTATTTATAACAACCCTGAGCATTTTAGAGTAGACTGCTGGACAAGCAGCTCCTGAAAGTAAGTCAAGAAATTCCATTTAGGCTGGCATTTCAAAAGTCATTAAAAATAAAACATTACTTAGATATCTCTGGGTGAGGATGAAAATTTTAGGTAAATAATCCTTATTTTAATAGGGCTTAAAGTAGGGAGAGGAAAATATTTTTGTGATAGGCAAAAATCAAGAAAATATCTTCCAGGAACAATGATACATGTATAACCCAGTGGAACTGCTTGTTGGCTTTGGGAGGGGGGAGGAGAGAGTGGATTCATGGATCATGAATCATGGAACCATGAAAAAATATTCTAAATAAAAATAAAAAAGGAAAATATCTTCAAATAGAGTAGATGGGAAAGGTAAAGCCTAATGCTTATCATTGAAACTTATTCTTTCTCCCTTTAAATTAGCATCAAAAGATTTTTTTTTTACTCTATATTAATCGGCCACAGGAACACAAAAGGTAACATTCTCTCCTTGCTCAAGTTCATCCTACAAAACACTGCTAACATTTTGCTTCATCATAAATCTGACCATGTTGCTTCCTCACCCAAGTCAAGCTTCCCTATTGCTAGTAAGTACCTGATATCAGATTTGAACTCAGGAAGATGAGTTTTCCTGATTCCAGGTGTGCCAAGTGTAGGTATCTGCAGAAAGGATGCTTTTTATTTTAAAGTCACAGTCTTTATACGAAAGAAAGAAGCAATAGGGGTATGCATCACCGTTTTCCTATTTATACAATAGACTGTAGAAAAGAGTCTATGGAGAACCACCCTGTCCTGCTTCATCCTAGAAAGTGACTGACCCAAGACCTTCCCATCCTGGAGGGAAAAAAAGCCATCCCCACCTTCACTCCCACAGCTTGTATTTCCCTGTGGTGACCTCTTCAAATCTGCCTCATCTAATCTCTTAGCACTTTAGTCTCTTAGCATATAACACATTTTTTAATCTGCTTCGTTATCTGTGTGCATATCTTATCATCCCTTCTAAGTAAGCTCCTTCTGAGCTGTCTTATTAATCTCTGTAACCCCTCCAAGAAATAGCACCACGCCCTTGGAACACTGGAGACCCTTAAGGAGTGTTGAATTTCTGATAACACCACCAACTCGCAACAATTGGAAGGTTTTGGTTGGGATCTCTCTGAGTTTCAGGAAAGCTTTCATTTTTATTTAATAGCAAATCTTCCCATCAATTCCTCCATTCATTGTATAACCCACCAAATGTGTCCATCCATTTATGGAACACTGGCTGTGGATAAAGCTCTGAGAATACAAAGATAGTTCTTACCTTTAAAAATCTTTAATTCTGTTGGGATAACAGATCTGTAAATAATAACATTAAAATATATATGAAATAGATGAGTGATAGGGGGAGGCATTAGTAACTGGGGGATACAGAAAGGTTTCATGAAACTTGGGAATCATAAGAGGAAGAAGCCTATAACTGAGTATATTCTAGGCAGGGAAATGCCTCTTCATTTTTTCCAAACAGAAGATATTAGGGACTGTGAACTATGACAATCTAATGTTGCATTTAGGTGGGGATAGGAGGTGAGATCTCCTTAATTGCTAGTGAAACATTGATTCAACTACTGAGAAACCTATGATGGAGAAGAGTACTGGCAAGGGATGGAATGGGCCTTTATTAAACACCTACTCTATGCAATGAACTATTTTATGTACTTTACAATTATTATCTCATTTGGCACTTACAACTCAGTGAGACAGATGCTATTATTATTCCTAATTTTTTATAGCAAAGTAAACTAAGAGTACAAGTTACTCCCTTCGGGTCATACAACCACAAAAAAAAAAAATCTGAAGCAGAATTTGAACTCAGATCTTCCTGATTCTAGTCTTCATACCAATACTATTCACTATATCACCTAACTGGTTCTAGGTGGGTCCTAATCAAATAATAAATCAATAAACATTTATTAAGTGTCTACTATGTACCAAGCACTGTGCCAAGTCTCAGAACTGCAGTCTGAGTACTTGATTCATCTGCAGGGCATGCCAGCCTCCATCTAGTCCCTATACCCTCTCTTTCTCAATACCACCAAAAATCAAGTTATTTGGACCACATTTGGACCATTTGGACCACAAGCTAACCCAATAGATAGTGCACCAGCCTGGAGTCAGGAAGATTTGAGTTCAAATCCAACCTTAGACACTTACTAGCTGGGCAAATCACTTAACTCTGCCTCAGTTTCCTCATCTATAAAATGAGCTGGAGAAGGAAATGGTAAACCCCTCCAGTATCTTTGTCAAGAAAGCCCCAAATGGGGACATAAAGAGTTGTACATGACTGAAATGACTCAACAACAATAACAAAAACTCCTTATTTAGCCTGACGCCTTCTCACTAAATTCCTGAATGCAGAATTACTTCTGGGGCAGCACATCCCAAAGTCCTTTTACTCCTTCACATATTAACTTAAAAAATCTTAAGTAAATATCTCTTTGTTGACTTTCATTTTGCATAATAATTACTCTCTAAAATATCTTCCCTATGCCCAAAAGATGATCCTTTATGAGAGAAAAAAAAAACAGTTAAGCAAAAATAATCAATATAGTGACCTCCTGTGTCTGTATATGCTCTATTTTGCCTCTGTATTCCCCTACTCTCAGTTAAAAGGACAGAGGTATGTTCTATTATTTGTTCTCCAAGACCAAGATGAACTTAATCTAATCTGCTGTTCCCTCTGATTCTCTCATTCGCATTAGATTCTATTCCTACTCAATAGAATAATTCCACAATAATAAAAAATAATAGAAGAATTCCACAAATTCTAACACAATTCTACTGATGCATGGACTCTGAATCACAGGCATCAAATGATGCCATAGGATGTACTTTGTAATCAAAATTAACTTCATATTTAAATAAAATACTTTCTGGACAACCTTTAGGAAATCTTTTCCTGGGTTCGTAGTGTCTCAAATGAGCCATTTTAAAGATGTAGTTGATGCTACTCACAAAGCCATTCTGATGGTCTTGAAAAGGTTTCTACCAAGTGATGGGTAGATGTGTGTATGTGTGTGTGTGTAGCTAGTTCAGTTTTTGATGATTTACTTTTATGGTGCCCAGACAATCTCATCCATTTATGACCTTTGTAGCACTTGTGATAAGTGTGTTTCAGAAGTAAAATAATACTACTTTTAGTCAATCTTCTTCCACACAAGTTCTGGATAAGGGTTCCCACTGGCTCCTAGTCTCCATACCCTACAATCCCTTTATAGAGTCTCAGCTCCAGGCCAGAATTAGCGCAGTTCTAACCTGAGAGTAAGTAGGAAAAGAAGGGTATAGAGGCAGCGGAATAAAAAGTAGAGGGGGTAAAGAAAAAGGTGGGAAAGCGAGGCTGTCTTGTGATTATAAAATAATGAGACCAATTTTCTTGTAAACGATACAGAGATGAACTTGGAGTCAGACTAACTTGGGTTTGAATCCTATCTCTAACACATATTAGCTATATCTCTAACACATAGTATGAACATTGGACTATCAATTTAATTAATTTATTTATAAAGATATAAAGATAATTTATTTATTAATCATAATTAATTTAACCTTTTTGAGCCTCAATTTCCTTGTCTGTAAAATGAAGAGATTAGATTAGATGATCCTCTTCTAGAATTGGTAATCTAATATAAAAAGACATTTTTAAAGTCATAATTTTATATATAAGGAAACTGAGGTCTAGGGAGATTAAGAAATGTCTCCCCATGTTATAGTAGTCATGAGAGGTGAATTCAATACAAGGTCCTGTATTTCTTCATACCTAGAGCCCTTTCCAACCTACCATATTGCTTTACATCTTTGGACTATGTTGGTGAACCTAAAGCACACATGCTCCCTCCCACTTCTCCACACACCTGAGGACATTTATTACATCGCTCACCCCTCTGCCCAGCAGCCCAAGGGAAGCACTTTCTCCCTCCCCTGTCTGGGGTAAGGAGGGAGGTTCACATACAGTGTGAGGCTTGCAGTTTGGGCACTTAGCCTCTAAAAGGTTTGCCATCACTTTCCTAGGAGGTTATAAGTTTGAAATTGTTAATAAAATTAAAAAAAAAAATCCAAAACAATGTCATCTTATAATCATTCTTCATTAGTGGGTCCATAAAAATAAATTCCTTTAAGGTTTCTGATATGAAGAAAATGCAACTTCTAGAGCTGGATAATCTATCATTATAAGGCAATATGATTACTTATAGGACCCAGGGCTCAATCTGTATGCCTTTGAGTTTGTTCATCATTGAGCCCAAAGCTTTGTGACTTTTGGATATTGAAAAGTAAACCATTAGAAATTAAAAATAAAAACAAAAGGCTTTCAGATCCCAAGGGATTAATTGGAAAATTCATTATGTGGATTTAAGAGTGGAAAAAGGGCTGGAAGTTCACCTCCACTGTGACCTTTGACAAATCACTTAACCTCTCAGAGTCTGCTTATGTGGAAAACGGGGTTAACAATAGCAGTAGTGCTTACCTCATGGACTGTTCTGAGGGCCATGGAAGATAATGTATGTAAAGTGCTTTGCAAGCTTCAAAGTGCTGAATAAATGCCAGTTATTATTATGGAGAACAGCTTGTTCCCTGACACTGGATAAATGAGATGTTACTGCATGCATGTGTATATTTGTCCACCAAGGACATCTTGCCATCTGTCCTGCTTTTCTCCACCTGGAACTGCAACCTCCCAGGGCCATATCTCCAGAAACCATGCCTGGAAGAGTTAATCCACTTAGCTTTGGAACTTTGCCATAGGACTGAGTTGACTGTCCTACTTACTGGTAAGGGAGTGAGTGCCAACTCACCTAGCCCACCCCAGATCATCCATCTCCCTTGGATATCTTGCCATCTTCTCTAACATAGGATACCAGTCCCCAAATGGGCAGTGTCCCTTCTACCTCTTGTTCCAGGATAGGTAATCAAGGAAATACTTCCTTTGCTCCCAAAATGGAGGTGATAATTGACTACCTGATGGGTCTACTCATTATCCCTATTACGTACAAAGTAAAATTCTTTCCTCTGGGGACACCACTTTCTTACATGTATGGTTTGCCCTATTTGAATATAATTTCCTTCCTCATCTTTGTATATCTAGCTCCAAGACCTACACAGTGCCTGGCACATGGTAGGAGCTTAAGAAATGCTCCTTCATTCTTCTGCACACATATTTTATCCCAGTGCAATATAGACCTATACTTGTCTATATCTACATACATGTATATACACGTACATATCAATACACATGTGTCAGGGAAAAGGCAAGTAAAGCATGCCAGTCCAACAAGCACTTCTTTTCAATATATCTTTATTTATAAAAAGGAACAAACCATAGTAATTGCAAATTTATGATGAATAAATCCCCCCACTGTGCAATTAAAAATATCCATACTTGGCCAGCAGAAGCATCGTTTAATGTAATGAGCACAAACATTCACTCAACTGCTCTCCAACTGGACTTGGTATTTCATTGTCCCCAGTAACGTTAGTGGCATCCATCAGCAGCTTTGGCTCCAGGCTGGCTTCTATTTTCTGCAAAATGTCACTCTGAGGACAGGCAGATTCACCTTCCCAGGCTCTGTGTGCTGACCTACTGAAGAATGTACCAGCGTGTAGGTGTAACAACTTCAAAATGAACTTTTAAGCAGAATCTTTGGAGTGACAATTGTCAAAGTGACAAGTAGTTATGGAAGCCAGCTCAGGCATAGCACGGCAGGCTCTCCTTGGAATGATGTTCAACTAAAATCTTTGGTAGCTCAATAAATGCCTCTAAATAATTGTAACTGCGATATTTAGCCAGCTTCATTACTCATTTTGGATTCTTCTAATATTTTTGTATATTGAGATTTTAAAAGGTTGTGAAATATAGAGATATGATGCTTATTGGACCTGTGATTTCATGGATAAGGAGAAGAAACATCTGACACGGATTCAGGTCTATTTTCTCTGAAAATTTCCCTCTGAGAGAGTTGCCTAGAACTCTGAAAGGTAAAGAATGGCTTGTAAGGATCACACTACTGAGGTTAGAAGCCATAATCCATACTGTATCTTTTGCTGGAAATACATTCCCAAATGAATTTATTAGATACTTGTGCCATAAAGAACTGGAAATTGAGGGGATACCCATCACTTGGGGAATGGCTAAACAAATTGTAGTATATGATTGTGATGGAATACTACTGAGTCATAAGATATGATGAGTAGGTTAATTAAAGAAAGAAAACATGGAAACACCTACATGAAATTATGAATAGTGAAATGAGTAGAACTAAGAGAATATTATATGCAGCTACAGAGTATTAATGTTTGAAGAATTACTTAAGAATGCCCACCTCTAGAGAAAGAATTAATAAATAGAAACATGAAAGCCAGTATATGTATATGTGTACAAATGCATATGTATCTTTTGTCAAATGGAACATTCTCTGGTGTGGGGAGGGGAAGGAAGGAGGATACCTGGAAATTTGGATGTAACAAACAAATTAATTAATTAATAAAAAAAAAAGTTTAAGATACTAGTGCCATTTTGTTGGTTTACATTTTTTGGTCTAAGCATGGGATTTTATTGAGTTAGAGCACACCTAGTATGGAAACTCTTATCACTGATGCAGATGAATAATAACTGATTTAGAACTTAGAATCTCCGTAATCTTCTTGAGGGTGCACTACCTTTTTGGAGAGAGCCAGTCACAGTCATTAAGAAAAACAGACTGTCATGAAGATCCATAAACCACTTTGGATGAGATTGATGAGCTGTTGGATCTCTTCTTCACAAAGGACGAGAAGACAAAGGTCCAGTTCTATAAAGGGTGAAATTTTGGTTGAGACGGAAAAAATCTAAATTTAAGTAGTTGCCAAGGGAAATACCAAATAACAAAATACCCAAGTCAGCTGTCAAATTTTATGGTGATTTAATTGATAGTGGAGAAGATTTAGAAGAAGGAAGAAGGAGTAGGGTTTTTCTCTCCCTCTCCCCCTGCCCGATTAGTATTGGGCAGGGAGATCAGGAGGTAAGGGAGTAAGGGTTTGGAGTATGAAGGAGGGAGGAATCAGCCTGACCTCCAAAGGGGCTCAGCTAAGATGCCCGATCCTGAAATCAGTTCCAGGGCAAAACTAACGCTTAGCATGCTGCCAGCCAGAGTCCTCTCTCCAGGGCAAGAGACAGGAGGCAGGAAGTGATGTTCCTTATAGGGACATTTTTACATCACTTTTCTGCATCTCATCTGTACCAATGAGGACTTAGCTTGACTTAGGACAGCCCAGAGGTCTGTCCTTTTTTTGCACATATCTGTTGAAGGCCATCTCCTCAGATAATTAAATCTTGAGTTTGATGCAGACCTTCCAAATCTTGTTAAACTGAGTAGGGTGGAGAATGTAGACTTTCCAAGACTTGATTCTGTTATTCCAGGTATCTCCATTGTTACTGATCAGGAAATAGCTAAATCACATCTTCTAAAGAATGGTCTTATTAGGGTAGAATAGTTTTGAAATTCACAGTTCTGTATTTTAAAGTTAAAGATTTTGCTTTTGTGTCTTCTGCCCCAGCCTAGTGTTGGCATGTGATAGACATTCAATAAATATGCTTATTGAGTGATTAATTAGGGAGTTGTCTTGTCCCTCCAGAATCAGATTTGGTCACACAGTTGATATGAGTCAGAAGCAGGACTCCAAGGAACCCAGGACTCCCTGACTCCAAGGCAGGCCCTCTATCCAAAACACAAAGCTGTCTCTGGGTTAACATAATAGAAGGTTAAAAAAAAAGTAGTAAAAAATGTTTGACAGGTGCTTCGATTATTTTAGAAACAGCACTACCCAATGTCAAGCCTAGACAGAGTGAAGGAGTTAACAGGACAATTCCAAGATCATAGTTCCAGTAGCATATTCAGTTTGTATGCTATTTTTTTCAATAAGAGGACTTCTTCCTCTTCTCACTAACATATAGGCAGGAAGAAGGACAGGCTTTCTTTTCTCTTTTCTTTTTTTCCTCCATCATCTCCTATTATATACCACTGGGGGAGAAAAATAGGGGCTTCACAGAATGAGAAAGTCACTTTCTGGGGATGCCATCTTTTGTTATCATTTTGTAAAGGTTCACAGGAAAGAGTGCTATATTTAAAGCCAAAGACCTGGATTTGAATCCTCTCACTATGACACCTTCATCAAGCCACTACCCTTCTCTGAGATTCAATTTCCTCATTTGTAAAATGAATGTTGGATCAAATAACATCCAAGGTCCCTGCAGTTTCAAATCTATGATTTTCGGAAATGGAAGTACTCTTAGACAATTTGGGATTCGCAAAAGACTTTCAGTGGCTTCTTCCTATTCCACTAGGTGTCTGTCTGGGGATACCTTGAACCCAAGGTAGAATGGAATGGTTGTGGGGGAGTCATGTAGCTCTCTGCTCTCCCTCCCTGGGAGCTTTTCATAAAGGGGGCTTTTTGGAAGACAGCTAGTAGGGCAATAATAGCAGGTCTAGTTTTGGGCCAGTTTTAGGACAGTATATAAAGCATGGCAGCCTAAACTGGAAGATTTTTGGTTCTTACCACTGAGACGGAAAGAGTCACTGGCATGTTTTCATGTTAGGATTTATGCAACTAGGTTTGGGCATTAGTAGAGCCATGAAATATCTTGCATTTGTACTGTACATTTTACTCTCTAGACACTCGTATTACCAGCTTTGGAGCTGAATCACCCAGTTGAATTTTCTCCCTCTCTCTCCCTTTCTCTCTATCTGTCTCTCTTCCCTCCTTCCCCCTCACCAATTACTCTCTTTCTCTGTATGTCCTCTCTCTGTCTCTGTCTCTCTCTTTCTCCATGTGTCTTACAGTCTCTATGTTTCACAGTTTATTTTTTTCAATTAGGAAGCATTTTTTCCCTTCCTCTACCACACACACAAAAAAGGAAAACAAAATTCTTGTAAAATGTATGTGCAGTCAAGCAAAACAATTTCCTTCATTGGCCATGTCTGAAATATGGGTTTCGTTTGACATATTAAGTCCATCACCTCACTGTCAGGAGGGAGGCACTGTTCATCTTTGGTCCTCCAGGGGCATGTGGACAATTTCATTTTGTAGACGAGGAAAATGAGGACCAATAAGGCGAAGTGACTTATCCAAGGCTACTCAATAGTAAGTGGCACAGTTTAGGCTGAAGCCCATGCATCCTGACTTTGAATCCTGCCAGGCTATATTTCATTGCTATCTATCATAACTATGTTATCATATTCATTAGCATCTTCCTCCAATGCCACATCAAGGCAGGAAAATGATCAGAGTGGCAGAGTGGGTCAAATGGTGGATTTGTGAGTCAGAAGACCCAGCTTTAATTCTACCTATAAGGCTTTCTTGCTGTATGAGGGTGGAGTGGATTCTTTCCCTCTCCCAGGCTCAGTTAGATGGAAAGAAGATATTTATTTATTTTAAATGAATTTACATTAATTTATAATTTATACAATTTATTTATATAATTTATTTAAAGTACTTTGTAAAACTTGAAAGCACCATACAAATGTGAACCTTTATTATTAAAGATTATGCCAGTAGAGGGCAACATGTGAAGCAAGATAAATTAGGAGGGGTCCATAATTAAGTTAGCTTCAGGATGAATTTTTTCTTAAAGGCCACTCAGTATTATCATATACTAAGGTTTGTGTGTGTGTGTGTTCATCAATGAACAAATATTTATAGAGCACCAAATATGTGCCAACTATTTCTAGGTGCTAGAAACAAACAAAAAAATGAGATAGCCTGTTAACAAGCATTTAGTAAGAGCCTAATAAAATATGGCAGGCACTGTGCTAAGTGCTGGGGGATACAGAGAGGCAAAAAACAATCCTTGTTCTTCAAGGAGCTCAGTTGTCCTTAAGGAGCCTATATTCTACTAACAAATGTCTAGGAGATGGCTCTGGTCTGGGCAGACAAATAATTCCCAGCATAAAAGGTATATGGGCAGTTCAGCAGATGATAAAATGCCTGAACTGACTAGATCCTGGTAGATGAGTAGATAGGATGAAGGATAGTCTTCTTATTTTATCCTAGCCATGAACTGAAGCTTTTAGTAGGGAAGGTATATTTCCTGTTCTTCTAATAAGGAAACCAAAGTATGTTGGTTTTAATTGCCCTATCCAAGGTTTTACCTTATAAGGTTTCATCCCTGGTGAACTAGGGCTTTGCTTACCCAGCATGTGAAGACTGTTTCGGCGGAACAGGTGGAAGAAACCAACAAGAAGGTTCTACGGCTGAGATGGCGACGCAGCAAGGCACTGTGGAGTGCTTAGGGTGTGTTGGAGCACAAAAGCAACACGGCCATCCAATGCAGCTAAGGAAGTCTCCAGGTGTAATGAATTTTCATGCCACTGGACCCAGGCTTCCAACACTGAGAGAGTGGGACTGTCTCTGTGCATTGGCTTTTCCACTTAAATCTTCACGCAAAAGTGTCTGTGCACAAAAATGCAAAAAGACAATCGTCATCCTTGGTTACTGAGAGACTACTATTATCCAAGGTTTTATACTTAGTTAATGGAAGAGCCAGGTCTAGAACTTAGAACTTAGATTTTTTTTTTGTGCTAGAAAGTACCTTAGGGATCATGTAATCTAAAGTTTAATTTTATAAAAGACACAAATGAGACCTATCCACGTTTCCATAGCTATTAAGCATACAGCAGGGACTAAAACCCAATTCCTGAGTACCCTATGAAAATATTTGAAAACCATGATTTGAATTTTTTCTTTTCATTTTCTTAAACCTGTATCTTCTGCCTTAGAATATCAAGTATTGATCTGAAGACAGAACAGTAAAGGCTAGGCTACTGGGGTTAAGTGACTTGCCCAGAGCCACTTTGGAACTCTATCCAAGGTGCTACCTAGCTGCCCCTAAATCTTCTCTTGATCAACTTAGATTTTTCAGACTTCTTTATATTGTGGTTTTTGCTGTCACAGAAGAGCTTGAATATGTTTAGGCTGCTGACCAGAAGCTTTAGCACTGCTCTAGAATCAAAGTATGGAGAGTTAAGAGAGACCCAACATCAAACCCTACATTACTGTAAAACTTCTCATCCTTCTTTATGTTTTAAATTCATAGTTGTTAGTTCAGGAAGGGGCCTTAGAAGTCGTCTAGCCAACTTCTGTCAACCTCAAATAGTCACTGTATAGTGTCTTAAAATTCACAAATGAATATTATCTATGTTGTGGTGTTGTTCAGTTCTGTCAGACTCTTTGTGGCCTCATGGACACTGCCAATGAGGTTTTCGTGGCAAAGATACTGGAAAGATTTTCCATTTCTTTCTTGTGTGTCCCAATTTTACAGCTGAGTAACTGAGGCAATCGGGATCAAGTGACTTGTCCAGGGTCCTACAGCTAGGAAGTATCTGAGGTTGCATTTGAACTCATCTTTCTGATTCCAAGCCAAGTGCTCTATTCCCAGCTGCTATATTCTAGTTATATTTTGTTACCCTATCTATGCTATATTATATTTTGATTTGTTAACCATTTCTCAATTTCATTTCAATATGGTTCTGACCTCACTCAGGTGTTTTGAAGCAGTGGTTTCCAAGTCCCCAGTTTTACACCCCTGATCTTGTCCATCTTGCTTCCTATCTTGTCCCCACCCTCATTCTACAGAGGAGGAAAAGGCTGTTCAAAGATGTAAAGATTCTCTCAGTTACACAGCTAGCACTTCAATTCAAGCCCATGTTCTTTTTCAATCATTCTGCCCAATGTTATTCTTTTATCTTCAAGCTACAGATCTCAGCCTAATTATGAGTAGAGGATTCCGCCATTCTGAAAGCCCTCTACACATCTGAACAGCTATTGGCCAAGGATTCCCTCCCATCACCACCACTCTTCCTCCTCAGAGCAATCCTTCATGGATGCACAACACAGTCCATCAACTCCTGAAAGCAGAAGAGTTCATGGATCTGGTTCCAAGGCTTTAGCTTTCCATCCAAGGGCATTTCACTTCATGTCAGAACTAGGAAAGGAAGTTTGCTTTGCCATCTGCCAGTGTTAAGGGAGTGTTAGTCAAACTAACTTCTAACATCGGTGAGAGGAAACCAAAGAGAGTCTAAGTATATGCAAGCCAACAAATAGGCAGTTTAGCTTTACAGTCTGTCCCCAGCTCGTGAACACAACTTCCAAAGAAGCTGATTTATGCACTGCTTAGTACCAGAATCCAGTTTTTAAAGCCCAAGAAGGATCCAAGCCAGTCTCTCCCTTTCTCTCCTGATCAACTTAAAACACTTTGGCGAGCTGCTGAGGAAGGGAAGGCTCTTCCCTTGTAGAGATATTCACTCATAATATTATTGTAAAGGTGTGGTTGAAATCATCCTATTTGGGCTCTGGTGCCTTAAATAGGTGAGAACACTTTTGGATGGATATAGATGGAACTGAATATAAACAGAGTCTGTACATTCCCCTAGTGTGGAAGGCAGGGCAACACGCTGGGCAATTTGTATAAAAGAAAGAAAGACCTCAGAACCTGGGGCAGGGATTCCAAACATCTGGATTTAAAGGCTGAAGCAAGTAGAGTATTTCTAGTCTATCTCAGAGGAGGGAAGGGATAACTGAGCCGTGGCAGAGATTCTACAGGCATCTCAGAATGGAACTACCAAGATGTGAGAGAGCCAGCACCAAAAGAGATCAGCTCATTCCCCTTCTGTCTCTCTCTGTGGACACTTTAATATAATCTACTGTTTCATTACCCAGCAAACTGAATTTTGAATCCATGACAGAAAGGTGTGAAGTTAACTAGAAATAGAGATCAATGTAGGATTGGCCAGAGATCCTAATTTCTGCTTAGGTGTTAAGAATGTTCCTAACTGGGGACCGAGAAGGACTATACCTTAAATTCAGAATTTTGTTGAAAAAAAAAAAGAAAACAAAAACAAATTCTTTAAAGTGGAAGGAACCAAAACCCCCTTTTTGTTGTTCAGATGTGTCTGCCTCTTTATGAGCCCATTTGAGGTTTTCCTGGCAAAGAAATTGGAATGATCTGCCATTTGCTTCTCCAGCTCATTTTACAGACTAGCAAAGTGAGGCAAACAGGGATAAATGACTTGCTTGGGGTCTCACAGATAAAGTGTCTATAATGGATTTGAATTTAGATCTTTCTGATGCCAAGCTCAGAGCTCTATCCACTGCACCACCTAGCTGCCCTGAATATATCTAAGGGTCCTGGCTTGAAATTATTGTAACATGGATATTTCAGTTTTTTAAAACTGTTAGGATCCAAACTTCTCTTTCTACAGATAATCCAATCCGTTTTTAGGGGGCAGATGCTGGGGTGATAGGGCTGCAAAGACAAAAAAATGACAAATTCCTGCCCTTAAGTAATTGATATTGAAGGTGAGATTTAGAATGATTAAGTGGCTGCATAGTGTGCTTAGAAGAGAGATCTGGAATCAGAAGATCAGGATTAGAATCCAGACGCAAATAAATAGTTACTGTCTGTGGGACCTTAAGCAAGTCACTTAATTTTCCTGGGTTTTAGTTTCTACTTCTGGAAATGAGGTTAGCTAGACGATCTAAAACAGGATTTCTTAACATTTTTTCACACCGGTGAGAACTTTTCTCAGCATTTATTTTTAAGTTCATAACCAAAGGAAATGCTAAATATTGGGGAGAGATGAACAAAAATAAAGATGACATTTTGTTCCTCCTCATTCTAGTTCATGGTCCTCCTGCAATCCAAAAAGTTAAGAAATCCTGATCTGTTGAGTTCCTCTGATCCTGAGAGACTTTAGTGCAAGGCCAGGCAGAGTTGTGAACAGTGCAGCCTTTTCTCATTCCAGACTTATTGCCTCCCCTTTGGGTGTAGCTAAACTAGCACTATTAGTCCCTCACTCAGGCACAGTCTGGGTTAAATAGGCCTTTTATAGGCTCACCTGGGATCCCAACCAGTGCATATAATCTTGCTTTTATGGGAAGAGAATTCCAATTAACCGATTTACAAAGTTTTGGAAAACAAAGTTTGTGAACTGGGGACAGCCCATAGTTTGCCTCTGTGCTCACACGCTCTGGTCCTGCCTCTCTCAGGCTTGCAGGCGAGGAAGCTGCTTTTCTCTCCAAATTTGGGTTTCTGCAGAAAAGAGGTGGTAGAAAAACCTGGTCGCTTTCGAGCTTTTCAACAGATGTCTCTTTCTGCGCCTGAGCTGTGACTTTTGCACATGGAATAGAGAAGGCTGGCTACTCAGGCATGAAAAAAGAAACGTGCAAACAAAAAACCAGCGGACCAGACTTTCTCTCAGTCTCTCTCTCTGTCTCTGTCTCTGTCTCTGTCTCTGTATCTCTTTCCCCTTCCCCCTTTCTCCCTCCCCTGTCGTTTGCTCTTTCCAGTTCTCCATCCAGACAGATCCCCGGAGCTCCAGACAGCAGCGGTGGCTGCAGGGAGACCACCGCGCTCACTGGGAGCCCGGTCACCTAAGCAGAAGCAGCAGCAGCAGCAGCAGCAGCAGGAGCAGGAGCAGGAGGAGGAGGAGGTGGCGGAGAAGGAGTTGGAAGAGGAGGAGGGGAAGGAGGGACGGGGAGGAGGGGGCGGAGGAGAAGAAGGCGGGGCCGGCCGGGTTTAAAGCCCATTAAAGGGGGTGGGGGAAGTGAGGGAGCCCGGGAAGGGGCTGATAGATCTTGGGCTGCAGAGTCAGTCAGCTGAGCCTCTTGCTGTGAGAGCCCGGGAGCCGATCCTCGGAGGAGGAGGAGGAGGAGGAGGAGGAAGATCTCAGGCGGCAGCAGCGGCGGCGGCGGCGGCAGCGGCGGCAGCGGCGGCGGTAGCAGCCGCCCTATCCACAGGAGCTCCAGCGGCGGGAGGAGGAGAAAAGAGAAAGAGGGAGACGGAGACGGAGAGGGAGAAGGAGAAGGGGAGACTCCGGCGGCGGCCGCGGCGATTACGAAGGCGAAGACACCGAAGTTTTCTTGAAAATCATTTTGCGGCCGACTACGTGCACTGGCGTGCGAGTCTTCTGCGGACGGACTGGGCAACTACGGGAGTATTCGGTCCTGCCTTCCCGCTCCGAAAGTGCCAGCCTCGCCCCCTCCCCCCTTTTCCCTTCTCTTCTTCCCGCCCCGAACCAGTGTGGATCTCCACCCGACCCTTGAGCGAAAGCTTCGGCGCAGGGTTGGGTGGGTGGGGGAGGGCACCCCCGGAGCCAGCTGTGAGCTGGGTGGGGGACCAGGGACGACCCCGAGGAAGAGGAAGAGGGAGGCGGAGGTGGCGGCGGCGGCGGCGGCAGCGGCAGCGGCAGCAGCAGCAGCAGCAGCAGCAGCAGCAGCAGCAGCAGCAGCAGGTAGGCATGCAAAAGCATGCATGTATTCATGCACACCCGAGAGTGAGCCGGAGTTCCTAACGGCTCCCGGCCGGTCTAGGTAGAACCGTCTTTCTGGATCTCCCCGGCTCAAGCCCTGGGGTCGCAGCTTGCAGAAGTTTTTTTTTGTTTTGTTTTGTTTTGTTTCGTTTTTCTTAGGGGGCGGGGGGGGGGGAGAGGAAGGCGGAGAAACCACTGTTAGCTGTTCTTCTTTGGGAAACGATTACCTAGCTCCCTGGTGGCCTCCTGGACCCGTTGGTTCTTTTCCTTCCTAGGTTGAGGGGCTGATGTGTATATGTGTGTGTTGGGGGGGGGAGGGAGACGAATGCAGGAAAAGTTGTTTTCTGCGCCCCCTTCCGTCCCAGCCTGGACCGGGGCCGGGCCCGGCCCGGAGCTGGCAGAAGTCACCCTGGGAAGGCGGCCGCCCTTGCGCCTCCCGCTTGTCCGCCGAGCCAGCGCTGGCGCGGGGAGGGGAGAGTAGCGTGGGGACTGGCCGGGTGCAGCTGGGGCTGGAGGCTGTCCGTCTAGCCGCTGTGGCCCTCGGGGTGCCCTCCCGCGCCTCGCCGCCCCCGGGGCCAAGATCTGGGCTGACTTAGTCGTGGGCCCCGCCTGGCCCAGCTGGGCAGTGAGTTGGCTGAGGCATGGCCAGCAGCCCGCTAGCCTCCCGGCAGACTTTCCCTGCCGCGCCGCTTACTACTCCTCTCTTGACCCCTGGGGGGAAGTATTGAGCCTGCTCGCATTCTTCTACGGGCTGGTCAGAAGTAAGGCCCTCCTGCGCCCCCCCTTCCCCCCACCTTCTCCGCCGGAGGAGGGAGAAAGGAAGAAAAAAGCCGATGGAGGCGGTGGGAGAGAGGGAGAATCCTATATTTTCAAGGCTGGGAGGCATATGGGAGCTATGGAGAGAGGAAGAGTGAGGATAAATGCTAATGGAATGGAATGGCCCTTTTCTCTCCCCTTCTCCACCTAAGAACCGGGATTCTGGTCCTTGATCCACACACTACTGGAAAGTGGGGTGGGGGGGTGTCGGGGCGGGGATCTTTGCATCTGTTTTGTCTTGACCGCTTTTTATTCCATATCACATGCTTGTGTATTACACATATGTGAGGATTTATGCCGGGGGGGAGAGGGAAGAAAAGGGGTGGGGCCGACAGTCTTGTATATGCATTTTTTCCCCCGACCGCTGTGCGTGTGTATTATTACACTTATGTATGTATGTGTGTGTGTGGGGAGATGGAAGGAGTGGGGGTGGGGGTTAGGATTTAATTGAGTTCTTGGAAGGAAGCTCAAAAACTTGAGAAGCTTCTTCCCTCCCCCTCTGCCCCTCCCCCTCCATCGCCGGGCCAGCTTTTCAAGAAGTTGAATTTCACTTAGCGCGGGAGCAGGTAAAATCCAAAGATGTGGCTCGATAACTCCTGGAACTGCCAGCAGTGGAAGCTGGATCAGAGGGTGACTGTTTTCGAGAAGGAAATTTCTGATGCAATTCACTGCCTTCGGTAATTGCGTCTCCAAACCCCCCGCCCGCTTCTCTCTCTGCTCCGTCTGCAGACGGCGGCCTGAGCTAGCCGGCAAATATGCAAATCGCCGCTCTCTGTGGGGACGGAGGAAGAGAGGCAGACCGAACTTTTTTTTTTTTTAACTTAAACTTCGAGGAGCCACAAGTGACTTTTCCACCCAAGAGGACTTTTATATCAGAATGTGCTGGAAATACAAGAAGGCTGACGTTTAGGAATAAATACTCGGTACTCCCCTTTACTATATAAATGAAAAGTTTTAATTTTGTTACAAACCCGGTTCCAAATCTTATGTAAGAGGTGCCACTCCCCCCTCCCAACCCCCACCCAATGCTTGCTAAAAAAAAAAAAAGTTCATTCTAGCCCCCGCCTTCTCTTTATTACTGTTTAAAACTGCCAGCCTTCAGGCACTTGAACACTTTGGGGCTGAAAATGCTGATTCAGCCGTTGGGAGCTCCACTTTACGTCCGCACTGGTACTGTTTAAAACGTTTTGTTGTACTAAGAACATATGCTGTTAGTATGGCAACAAAACTTGGAGCCTGACTTTGCCATGTAAGGGATTTTTTTTTTTTCACTCTCTTTTTGAGTAAAGTCACCTTCCAAATGAGAAAAATAAGGGAGTTGTGTCTGTTAAGAAGTAGTGGAAATTGTGGCCAGGGAAAATGGTTTTAAGAAAATCCTTCTTAAAGGGAAGTGCTTTTATTTTATTTATTTATTTATTTATTTTGGGGGAGTGGTTGTTCAGAGTAAGCCTCCAAAAGCAAATTTGAATTTTTCCAGCAATGATTCTAGGGGGCTAGACTCCCCACCCCCCCACAGCTTTAAAAATAAAATAAAATTAATTAAAACTGGGGGTTTGTGGGACTTGGAAGTCCCAGTTGTACTTTGAGTACTTGAAAGAGAAGGGTAACCAGGCTAATCCCAGGATTAAAAGGAGTGAATTATAAGGACAGGTTGAGGGGGAGGAGAGGAAAGCCCCTCTGGCAAACTAAACCTAGGAAGATGAGTAATTCTGAAGAGGGAAACAAAATCTCTCAGAAACAACAAATTACTAGAGAAGTCAGAATGCAGTGGTTTCTTCAGGACGACTAAGTCCTGTGGAAGCTGAAAGCAGGAGGCAACCCATTTATTTTTTTAAATGAAGAACAAATAGGAGGCTTCATATTGATGCTCCAGCGGGCCCTGAGTCTTTACAACCTATGGAAACCATATCCTGACTTGAACAAAGGAGTCTATTGTACTTTTCTCTTCATCTTAGACCTGTAAAATTCTCAGTTTGCATAACTGATAAAGTGTATTTGCTGATTTCAAAGTTGGCATAATTAAAGAACAACCCACTTCCTGTATATTCTGTCCAATTGTAGGGGGGGGGGAGTGCTTGGGAAGAATGCCTTTTAGTGTATTTTGGAGGCTGTTTAAGTTGCCAGTTTGGTAGGAACCCTCCATCTGTTTGTAGAAAACTTCAGCTCTATTTTAGTGCCCTGTTAGAATGAAGTTTGCATACTTGCATGCTCGTCTGGGAACTCACATGTTCCCTGAATAATCCAGATACATCTATTTTGCAGCCTGTGAGAGCAACATGCGATCTCATCTTCTTTTGAGAAGTAAATATTTGCATCATTCCTTCAAGTAATCAGCATTGAGTTCAGATGTTTATTTAAATCAATTTCCCTGACAAATATACTGAGGTTGCCATTTTTGATGTCTTACAACCCCACTGTTGGCCTTTATCATATCTCAGGGTGGCATGTAAGAAATGCAGACAGTAAACATAATTTCTTTTTTATAACTGGAGCTAAAAAATTAGCCCCTGAGAGGCTTAATGGACAAAGGAGCTGTGCAGTGAGACCCTTTTGACAAGATTTTTGCATAATTTATTGGCTGGTGGTGCAATATTTAACACTTGGTACTTTGAGTCTAACCCTGCATGTTAATAGGCTTATACCAGAAGTGAGTGAGCCTCTCCTGATTCACTGAAGCATTTACTTACTTTTCTAAGTTGAAAGCCTTGCTTAGTATCCAGTCAGCCTCAAATCTAATAGCTGATTTTACTTGTCCAATAAAAAATCCACATAACCCAAATCAGTGGATTTTTCTGTTTTTATTTTTTGAGCTCATTGCATATTTCAATCACTGTAGCATACTGGATAGAAGAGCTGCTTTAAATTTTTCTGGTATGGAGGAGTGGGGAGCCAACTTTCCCCTCCTTTATTATTGAGTGAAGTCATAAGAATGGATGGTTTGAAAATGGCACTTTATGTGTATGTATGTGTTCCTGCCTTTTCTATCTCCTTCCTTCCTTCCTTCCTTCCTTCCTTCCTTCCTTCCTTCCTTCCTTCCTTCCTTCCTTCCTTCCTTCCTTCCTTCCTTCCTTCCTTCCTTCCTTTCTTTCTTTCTTTCTTTCTTTCTTTCTTTCTTTCTTTCTTTCTTTCTTTCTTTCTTTCTTTCTTTCTTTCTTTCTTTCTTTCTTTCTTTCTTTCTTTCTTTCTTTCTTTCTTTCTTTCTTTCTTTCTTTCTTTCTTTCTTTCTTTCTTCCTTTCTTTCTTCCTTTCTTCCTTTCTTCCTTATCTCTCTATCTCTCCCTCTATCTTTCTCTTGGTATTTAATCACAAATTCAAAGAGGGAAGTATGTAACTTCTGAGGACTTTCACTTATATACCTTATATGGCTGCTTCCCTTTTTTCCTGATTCCTTGGAGTGAATTAAGAGTTTTAACTTCCTACACCCCTATTAAAAAAGTTCAATGCTGCAAATGAACAGGAAGAATATTGAGATGGAAACTCTCCTTATCCTCATGGCAATCTTGAACCCTTCTTGTTTAAGGAAAATTGTATTAGTTTGTTAAAACAGTAGAAAACAGACTGCCCCAATTCTAAAACTGTTTATATTTGTATAGGGAGGGGGGAAATGGACCATAAATAAAATCTAGACATCTTCCTTTTATAGCAGCAACCTTTTGAGATAGGTACTTGGACTTTTTAACCTCTTAAGATAGAGCTGAAATTTGTTATTGGGCCACTGACACCAAAGGGAGCCAGCATGATCATTTAAATTTAATAGATTTAAGCCTTCTTTATTTTGATCTTTTGGAAAGTAACTGAGTGACTTAACTCAAATGCAGTGTGGGGGGAAAGATCCCTTATGGGGCTGTGTCAGACACAGAGTTTTGTTTTGGGGTTATAACATAGTATGCTAGAATCCATTTGTAATAAGGTTCATTTCTTGTACAGAAATGACTTGTCTAATGCATTGAGGGTAAATGTCCCCTGGAACACAATTATACACAGTAATAGCCTTTGGGATATCCATTAATCCATTATCATGCCTCACACCAACATTATGAAGCATAACTTCCAGCAGTAGTTACTCCAGCATAATTCACTGTTATAATGGCCTTTGGGTGGAGGTAGGAGTATAGTCGACTGGTTGTAATATAAATGTGCAATACTTTAAAAAATTAACCGGCAAACAAATACAAAATGAATCCAGAAGAGATAGTTGTTTCTTATTTGAAGAATTTTCTCTGCCATTGTTCTTTTGCTTTGGCCAAGAACTCTACATAGTCAACTGTGTCTTCTGGATACATATTTGACTAGATGCAGAAAGCAGTGCTCTTTTAAAAAAGCAAAACCAAAAAAATCAAAAGAAATTGGGGCAAGACCTGTTCCTTACATGAGGGTGTCTCCAGTTTGATCTACTCTGATTAAACTATAATTTTTTTATTCAGTAAAAAATATCTCAACAAGAGCTCTGTTACCTTTACATTTCTCTGCTCTCCTAATGGTATTCTGTTGTTAGCACACCCTTGATTTTTCTGTGTTGTCCTTAAATTCTGGGTTGCCTTAGAATAATTGTTTTCTTATAACCTTACCAGCCAATGAGATGTAACTACCTCATCCCTCTACCCTCACCCCACTCCCATGGCGTGAGAGATGTGTTTGACTTAGCTCATTGTTTCCTGTCCCTCCTTCTATTACTCCAAAAAAAAAAAAAAAGAATTCCTGGCTAAAGCATGGATAGAAACTAGGAGCATAGACCAAAGGTAGAGCTAGAAGGCTGGCAGAAGCTCCTTTAGGGATCTGGGTGGCACAGGGGATTGGGTACCAGGCCTGAAGACAAGACAACTCATCTTCCAGAGTTCACACTTACTGTGGGACCCTGGGCAAGTCACTTGACCCTCTTTGAGTTTCCTCAACTGTAAAATGAGCTGGAGAAGGAAATAGTAAACTACTCCAGTATCTTTGCCAAGAAAACTCCAAAATGGGATCATGAAGAGTTGGACTTAATTCAACAATAATAACAGTAACTCTTTCATATAGTAGATGAGGAAATGTAGGTCCAGGAGGCCTTAGATGATTTACCATAGGACACAGTGGGCAATAAGCATCAGGTAGAATTTGAACTCAGGTCTTCTGACTCTTGAGCTGCTATTCTAACCTCTGTACTAAACTAAATATCCCCCACAACCAACATTCCTAACAGTTTAGAGAATCTTTCAGTGGGAGGCAGCTTTTTTGTTCTAGCTGTGTAGCTATATCTATTTTTTAAAATTCATTCAATAAGTTTATGGATTTTTCATGCATCTTGAGATTTGATCAGATGAAATTATGTGGAAAGCACTCTGCCAGCTTTCAGGTACTATCTACATGCTTCTTTCTTCTTCTTTGTTGTTGTTATTATTATTCCAATCTGGATAATTGAACAAAAATACAAAGTTATCTTTTTGAGTGTTGATATATTGTCCTCTTCGAGCACACCTCTTTTTGGAAGTCTTTAAGGGCTCTCTCCTTTTCCTGTCTTCCCAAACATAGGGCATAGTCTCTAATTTGTCCATACCACAGAAATACTAATGATTGGCTTGAATTTTCTTTTGTGACTTGCAAACTGGATGAGAATATCATTGGTCTAAGCATCTGTACACATTTTCTTTTTTCTTTTTACATTCACTTTTACAAACAACACTTCTTTGGATGTATAAATTCTGGCATAGTTGACCTCATATCCAGAAAGATCCTGCTTTCAAATGCTTCTTTTCAATACTTCCTTGCTGTGTAACCTTTGGAATGTCACTTAAAATCTCAGTGCTCTCAGCCAGCTGTCTTGGGAGGGGAAGAGAAGGTGCCTACCTACATTGCCTACCTTTATCTGGGAGTTGCCTACCCTAGTAAAAATCACAGGAACTTCAGTTCCTATCTTGATTTTTGTTCATACATCTGTTGCATTATTTTGTATGCAGACCATGTTTTGTGTCTTCAGTTTGTAAGATTTTTAAGATGTGGAAATTACCCCCATTGATGGTCGCTTTTTAATATGGACTAATTGTGTGTTGAAAATACGTTGTTTTTCTTTTCCTAAAAGTTGGAAAGTATCACGTATTTTCTTCCATCCCCCCCTTTTATCTTTAAAATATAAAGCATTCTTAGATGGATCTGTGATCTTCATCACTGTGAATCCCTGCCTCTCCATGGCATAAAATGTCAGTTAAGAATAACTAGCATTAACGTAACATTCTGAGATTTTCTGGAATCTTGTACATCTTTATCCCTTTTGATTCTCACAACAAACCTGGGGAGTTGGGAAAAGTATTCTTCTTATCCCCATTTTACAGATGAGGAAGCTGAGACAGAGGGGTTGACTACAATCACATGGTTAGAATCTTGAGGAAGTATTAGAATTCGGGTCATAATAAAAATAATTGGAGGCAGCTTGATGGCTCAGTGGATAAGAGTGCTGGACCTGGAAAAACTGACTAACCCCTATTGTCTAGCCTTTGCCACTCTTCTATCTTAAAACTGATTCTAAGATAGAAGGTAAGAATTAAAAAAAGGAAAAAAAAACAAACCTCAATAGACAAAGCTCCTGTTTAACCAGGTTGACCTTGGGAGGAGGGAGAAGAGTAGCTGGAGCAGTCCAGATACCCCATCTTGGTACCTCTAGTAGGTGGACCAGAATCTGGACTAGGGTGATGGAGTGGCTCAAATTCTCTTGTAAGCAACGGGTAGTGCTTCTTGTCAATGGCCAGTTTTTACCAGTTTAAAATGAAGGGGCTTAGACTGGGTAAACCTCATGAGATCCTGACTGAGGGCTCTTGCTGGTCTTTATTGTACATCATTCTGTGTACCTTTATTATTTATCATTTTTCATGAAAAAGCTTTTCAGTTCAGCAGTGTTTTAAACAAAAATGGACTTGTTTCCAGGAAGGACTGCCCCGTCTTTCCTCTTTATGGTCCTTTAGGCATGTGAAGTCGTTCACTCTTGCCTTATCTGACAGATTGATTCTTCATACTCTTCCCCATGACTGAGAAAAGCTGGAGGTTCCCTTTTGGTGAAACTACCTTTCTGGGACTAGGGGTTCAAGTATGATTCTAGCTAAATTCTTGGGTTGAAATCAGGAACTTGGGAATCCCTGTGCCTCACATACAAGTGGCTCTGGGGCATCTACTTGAAAATGGGTCCTAGGCAACCTATAGCTTTAGGATCATAAAACAAGTGAGTGTAACACCTGTTTCAAAAACCCTTCTGACAGAAGTTATTGTTACTGTTACTCTAGCTTTAAGAGCCAAGTGGAACGTTTGGGATTTGACTAGTCAGGCTGTCAGTTTTTGAGAAAACTGAGGAAAGAGTTGATATAGATGATTTGGGAGAAATAGAGGAGATGGCAGGGAAGAGGAGGATGAGGACAAACTTCTTTCTTGGGACAACTTTTAACTATTATTTTATGAAAAAAAAATTTATGAGGAATGAATCTAGAAAGAATGTTAAAGATGACAGTTCAAATAAAGTAGATGAAACTATTCCTGTCACTGGTAGAGATAAGCTAGAGGAAGCAAAGAGAGAGAAGATATAGATATTGTTTTTCTCTTTGAAATTACTGTAACCTTTACCTTTGGAAGAGAGTTCATTTGTTATCTTGACCCAAGTGAACTAAATATTATATGGGACTATTTTCTGCTTACAGGTTTGAAGAAAATGGAGATGACTTTTCACAGCTGAAATAATTACTGATGTTTGTATTAATATTAATTGTTTTTTGAAACTCTTACTTTCTGTCTTAGAATCATTACTGTGTATTGGTTCCAAGGCAGAAGAACGACAAAGGCTAGGCAATGGAGGTTAAGTGACTTGTCTTTGAACCCAAGATATGTCTCTAGGACTAGCTCTTAATCTACTGAGCCATCTAACTGCCCCTATATGTAATATTATTGGCATCACTGTTAATAAATCATATATTCATAACTTTGATATTTAATCCTGGACAATTTATAGATTTACTATATAGAAAGATAAATAACTTTTGATAAAGGCTGTTTTCTCCAGTTTAATAAATAAATAATATTAGGATGAACTAGAGATGGGACTCTGAGCCTAGTTGATTAATTGAAAGTTGAAATGTTTTTAAGTAAGAAAAATATGAGCACATTCCTACATTTACCCAAAAGTCAGGATAGTGATGTTAAATGTGGGAATGATTTAGGTAACAGGTTAGGAGTGACCCACAGCACTAGTGAATCTGGTTGCTCTAAAATCTATGTCTGGGAATAGATTCTCTCTTCTTCTCAGTTTTTAGATGACTTAGCAAATTGGAATAAAAATTTGGCCCTCCCAGTAGTATTCTAATACCAGCCACTTTTCTGTTCCAACCCATTTTCCATGAGATCCTTGAGCACAGGACAAGTCCAAATCTGAACCCAGTGGGGTTCTCTGAGAACTGATTGGTCCTTTGGGCTTTGCTATATTGAAAGCCAGGCAGACTTTTGAGCCATCCAGACAGTAATGCTACTTTTTGTTTATGTTAGCTGTAGGATTGTATTGTGCAACCATTTAAAGTAAAGCTCTTTATTTGTTTAATATTATGTAACGACTATAACTTTACCCAGATAAACTAGTGACTAGGACTGATAAGTTCTAGACTGTCTGATTGGTGGGCATTGTAGGGAGAGAAGGGGGTTGGGGTAGGGAAGTAAAAATCCTGCCTTGGCATGGCTGCTAGGGGAGAAAATCCAGTATGGCAAGATAATCATTAGACTATTTTGTGCCAAAATATTATGTGTCACAAAATGTTAATCTTCAGTTTTGAAAGAGCTTTTTTGAAAGAAGGCAACAGTTATATAGACTTACATTCTGAAGACCTGGATTCAAAAGCTAGCTATGTCTGGTTAGCTATGTAAACATGGACAAATTACTTTCGGAGCTATTGAAATTAAAAAAAACAAAACAAAACAAAACAAAAAAACAAAAACAAAAACAAAGGCATTGTACTTAGATGACTTTTGTGACTTCTTCCAGTTCTGAATGCAGAACTTTCCAAGTCTAAGTAAAGATTTAAGCTTTAATAGCTTGGTTCAGACCAGAATTTTCGGATATTTGGAACACCTTGTAGGATATCTTGTTTGCTTTCAGATTTAGGAAAGAAAGGGATTTTAGTAGAAAATGTTCTAAATAATTTTAAAGCTTAGCTGAAAACATCTTAAATATAAGATAATTTGAATAATAATTATCCTTGGGATAATGAACCCGATTCCCATATCCTTTTAGACAATACAAAGTGAAGACAATAAATCGGAGACATCACTAATTTTGGTGTGGTTTTAGGAATTTCTAGTTCAATTCTTTTTTGGGAGGACTAAACAAATTTTGTATACAAACACTTGAGGACATCTTTGCCTTTACCCTTCAGAAAAACAAATAATCAAATCACCTGTTTTACAAGTTTATTGTTCCTTTGATCAACTGCCATTTGTCTAGTCAATTGCCTGAATCCCTGCCAGCATTTTTGATATAGACTTGTCTGAGACAGCCAGACACACAGGTAGCTATTGTCTGGGAAAACAGTCATCTGCATTACCAGGCACCATCTTAGGAGAGCCTGAATGAATTAAAGGCTTTGTGCACATTTTTTTTTCTTAAACTACTGAAATATAGTGAAATGATGAGGGCAATTTTGTGCATAATGGAGGCAGTAGAAAAACCTGAGGTTAAGCTGGAGAGTTTAGGTATGTATAATGAATGAATTTTCCCTCTTTGAGTCTGTAGTCCCAATAATTTGCAATTTAGGCTCCCATGGACATTGGGATTACTCCTCATTCTTTTCACCCTGTGGGCTCACTTATCCTCTAAACCTGCAGTATCTTGAATATTGTTTGAGCAAGTCTTATGGATCCTACTGCTAGCTTATGAATAAATAGTGTGTTAATGCAGGGGAAGAAGGGAAAAAATTGAAATTTGAAGTGGAAGATCTAGGTTCTAGTTATGGCTTTGCTACTTAACACCTCTTGACCTTGGGCATGTCAACTCACTTGACCTTCTAAGCTTCAGGTTTTTTCCTGCCACAAAATGAAGGGATGAAGGGATTTGGTCTGTGTGGTTAGAATGACCAAGAAGGTTGGCTGAAGAGAAAAAGTTGAGAAAATGGACCTCTTTCCCTTCTTTGTTGAGGTGGGAATATAGCCTATGTTGGCAGACTTGACAATGATGGTTGGTTTTGTTGAATTGCTTCCCCTCACCCCCAAGCTTTTTAGTTCGAAAGAATGGCTTATGGAGTAGAGGAAAGGAGGAGGAATGTATTTGGAAATAATAATGGTGATGAGAAAACAAAACATCAATAAAATTTTTAAATAAAGGAGCTTGAGTTACATGATCTCCCAAGTTCCTTTCCAGATTCATATCCTGTGCTTCCTTGAATTTTCCCCCCCTTTCCTTTTTGACAGTTTTCCATGTAACACCAACCACTGCTGTTCCTCTGCCAGGTTTCTGAAGCTGTACCATTGATGCAAATATTTGATTGTTTTCCTTTGTTAGTAAAAGTGGCAAATAGTTAACCCTGCATTTTTTTGTCTGCCTGTCCCCCCTTCCTTCCTTCCTTCCTTCCTTCCTTCCTTCCTTCCTTCCTTCCTTCCTTCCTTCCTTCCTTCCTTCCTTCCTTCCTCCCTCCCTCCCTTCCTCCCTCCCTCCCTCCCTCCCTCCCTCCCTCCCTCCCTCCCTCCCTCCCTCCCCTTCCTCCCTCTCTCTCTCTCTCTCTCTCTCTTTCTCCCTCCCTCCCTTCTCTTCCATAGCAGAAATTGAGAGAAAGTGATACATACTATCTACTTGGAAGAAGCCCTGGTAATATTTACTGAACCTTCTGGGAATAGCAGATTTGGTTCTTTTAATACGTGGACAATTCTTTGACCCCAGAGCCAACTGTTAATTTAGATCTTTTTTTAAATATCCAAAGCAAAATGTTCAGGAACTAACCTGAAAATTCTGATGAAAACCTCCAGTCTAAATTAGATTAAACATATTCAAATGAAGTAGGTAAGTTAGCTACTCTTCAGGCATTCAGTATCTGTTGATATATGTGATGAGGGCAAGTGTGATGGAATTGGGAAGACAGCTATAGGAAACTTGGTTTCTGCTTATGGTCAGATAACAATTAACTGTGATCTGGAGGAAGTCTTAGCTTCCCCATCTGTAAAATCGGTCCATGGACAAAATAATTGTAAGTTTCTTTTCCAATATACTGTAATTCAAATCACTATGTCCCAAAAATTTTTTTTTAATTTTAAAATTTAATAACTTTAGGAGTATCAATGCTACAAACTTGCCAAAAGGCATCATCTGGAAGTTTAGGTATTTAAATTCCTTTTATGCTTATTTAATTTTGTGAATTTTGAATAGTGGAACTTTAATTTTAACAAGATGAGTGAATCATCCTATCATGCATTCAGTGGATCAGACCATTTATTAAAGGAGATCCTCTTGCTTGGCTATCTCCATCACCAGATCTATCTGGTAGACTTTTTTTCTTAGGACATCATGTCAACACAGTTGATTATGTATCAAATTTTCATCCGAAGAATGATGATTAGGGATAGGATTACAAATGCATTCCTTTTAGTCTTTGGGCAGCAGCTGATGAAAGTTTTTATAGATATAAAATCTAATAAATGTATTGATATTTAAAAAATTAAATAGTTTGGATTTGTTTTTAAAGTTTCTGGCATTTATATTTCTGAAGTTATTAAAGCTTAAGCACCAACACTTTTGGGATACCATATATATTTGAGACTTAAAGTAGGTTCCTTTTTTTTTTTAACTCTTACCTTGTATGTTAGTATCAATTCCAAGATAGAAGAGCACTAAAGGCTAGCAATTGGAGTTAAGTGACTTGCCCAGGGTCCCACAGCTAGGAAGTATCTGTTGCCAGATTAAAGTAGGTTTTAAATTGGGTTTGTCAATTATCATTCACTTATGTCACAGGTAAATTGATAGAAAGTTGTATTTATTAACCACAGAGTTGGTGTTGGAAGACCTGAGTCAAAGCTCTGTTTCTTAGAATTTCTTTAATTCATGGTCAAGTCATGCCCATCACTTCTTTGATTCCTTAGCTGTAAAATGAGAATAATAATAGTAAATCTACAAGTTTTATTTATTTCATCACATTGTTGTGAGGAGAGCAGTTTTTAGGCCAAGAAAGGTGAGTTGCTGCTAACTATTATTGCCTAATAATAATGGGTCAGAAAGCTGTTTTCCAAATCAACAAGATGTGGTTTCAAGTTCTGACTCTGATGTGTTGCTTTATGATCCTTGGCAAGTCATTTAATTTCACAGTGGGGGGAGTGGGGGCTTCCAGGCAAGCTCCCTCAGTCTAGAATTTTTAGAACAGGTTTAGGTTCCCATTGGTAGAGTTTCTTTACTAGGAGTCCTCCCTGATATCAAAGAAATCACCCATTTGGTACAAAATAAAACCCAAACACCTGGAGCTGAGGCTAATGTTGCAGGAAGAAAGTAATGAAACATCTCCAGTGGTCCATCCTGTACTACACTCTGGAGCTCCTTGCCCCTGAGCCTCACTTTCTGCTTCTGGTGTCATCTCCTTGTAGGTCCCTTTGCTGGAAGGGAGCTTATCATTGTTTATTGCAACTGATTTATCTCAAACTTCCTTCTCTTGTCCCCAAGAGCACAGAACTAGATCAGACTGTTTTAATTAGGTACCAAATCACTTGGCTCCTTTGATTAGATTATTGTAGGAATGAAGTCAAGCTGGGATCCCTGGGTGGGTAAATGAGATTGGCCTGGTGCCATGGTTGCAGACCATTCTAATACATTTTTAGAAGTGGAAAAGACCTCAGAGATTACTTTAGAGCAACCTATTCATTTTACAGATGAGGAAACTGAGACCTGGAGGACATGTAGAAGGGTTGAGATTGTCTAGGTCTGACCATGTCTCTTTTCTTGAATTCTTCCACTTGGTGTAAACTCCAGTGGTTCCCTTTTCCCCTGAGGATCAAAAATAAAGCTTTTCACCACCTGGCCCTTTCTTACCTTCTCAGTTTTCATACAGTTTAACTCCCCACAACTCTGATCCATTCAGATTAGCCTTCTTGTTGCTTCTTGTCCATGTCCACCTTCATCAAGGTGTCCCTACACTGGCTTTGGAATTATTCCATGTTTGCAGTGCTCTTCCCTCTTCTCCTTTGCCTCTTAGTAGCCCTGACTTTCTTCAAGTCAGCTAAAATAGCATTTTTTTGCATGAGATCATTTCAACTTTTTCCTCATCTGTAAAATGAGGGGGTTGGACTAAATGATGACCACTGGGGGGTGGGGTGCTTCTAGCTCTAAATCTGTGATCTGAAATCCTAAAAAAAAATAAAATTAAAGCTAGGCTTTACTTAGGCACAACTAAATGCTTCAGCATATAGAGTGCTGCCAGACCTGGCATCAGGAAGACTCAAGTTCAAATAAAGATTCTTACTAGCTTTTTGACCCTGAGCAAGACACTCAACCTGGTTTGCTTTAGTTTCTTCATCTTTAAAATGAGCTGGAGGAGGAAATGGTAGCCCACTTAAACATCTCTGCCAAGAAAACCCCAAAAAGGGGTCATGAAGAGTTGGATAGGATTGAAACAAAATGAGACTCTACTGACTGATGTTAGATCACTTAAGGTATTATTTGTATGAAAAACAAAAGGCTTGAGAATGAATGATATTCATTTTTTTAATAGCCATTTTTCTACAAAAAGAGAATCATAAAAGAAGGGCATTTGGACAAAGAGGAATCTATGGTTTCATGACTAGAATTTGAGTGCCATCAAACTACAAATTAGTTTTTATTAAGTAGCCTAACTGGTTGATCATTGGATCAGATCTGATTCAAGGAAGTTCTGTAATTATTAAGGGAAAGACTTACTATTTATAGGAATTTCAGTCACAAGGTGCTACTGTGGAATTAGACCTCTTGCTCCATCTTAGAACACATTTTTATAGTGGATTCAGGGAGAAAGATTTCAAATTTATTCTTGTGTTGGAGAAGCACAGACATTTTTCCTGCTTCCTGATTGATTCTCACTTAAATAGGTAGTTATACAGAAACAAAGGGCAACATGGTGGGCAGTTATTTTATGTCATGTTGTGAAAGAAGACATTTCTATTAGGAAAAAAAAAACTCATGAAGAAAATGAAGTAAAAATGGTATGCTTCAATCTGCACTGAGACTCCATCAGTTCCTTCTATGGGGGTGGATAGTCTTATCACGAGTCCTTTGGAGTTATTTTGGATCCTCCTCTTATTGCTGATAATAATTATCACAGTTGACAATTATTCACAGCTGATCATTGTACATTATTGCTATTACTTTGTACTACATTCTTCTGGTTGTATTCACTTTGCATCAGTTCATTTAGGTGTTTCTAGGTTTTTTTTGTGATCATCCTTTCATTTCTTATGGCACTGTAGTATTCCATTATAGTCATATACTACAACTTGTTCAGTTGTCCATGCAGCCAAGAAGGGACAGGATTGGATGTTAGAAAGTGAACCTGACTTGTGCACCAAGGGACAGCTCCCTCGAGAACCCTATAAAAACTGTGCACTCCTTGCTGGGGATGCCCTGTCTCATGAGATAGAAATAAACCGGCCTCTTCTTGACTCTGTGGTCCGCCCAATTTATTTGTGTAAACCATCCTGTATGGTTTTTGGGGACTCGTCCGTGATCCTGGGAGCTATGGAGACCCTCGGGGGGCCTAGTCCTCCAAATAAGGATATCCCTGCATAACTCAGCAGATTAGGTAAGCCTGACACCTGACAGGGCTCCCCTACACCCAGTCCCGGAGTGAGAGACTTAAGAAGACAACCAGATGCAGAGTGCCAGCTCTAGGGGATGAGACGTGAAAGCTGCTTGGTCACATAAGTCTGTGTGGACCCAGACTGGTGAGTCTCTGGGTGACCAGGGAAGGGGGATTTCTCAATGTTGGATCTGAGTGGCTGGAGTGTGTCAACGCGAGAGTGAGATGGGCTGCAGAGCACAAGGGAGAGTGAGGAGTCTTTGCTTGCAGTTCTCTTATCCTGTGAGGAAAATAGTCGGGGCTGGACTAAGTGGTGGTATCTGAGTATGCTCTGGCAGGTGGAAGGAAAGGAGTCTAACCCTGCTCTAAAAAGAGATCAGGAATCCCAATAGTGTAGCCCTGGGCAAAATGCAGTTCAAGAGTAGCAGGAGAAACAGGGCAGAACTTCTGCCTTATGTCCCCCGGGACAGCCCCTTAGGAAAATTGGGATACCCGTCTGGTAGTGGTGGGGAGAGCCACAGGGAGACCAGAAATTCCCCCTCCAACACCTGGGATGGGACAACAATAACTCATCCTGTCAGACTAACGTGAGAGATTTAAGACATATGACCATACAGGGGATCAAAACTGCAGTCCCTCGGGGGCAGAACCTTAATAAGGTATCAGAAATAAGGCATGAAAAGGACGAGTCTCCCACTACTTTCCTTACTTGACTCAGAGAAGGCATGAGGAAATACTCAGGGTTAGATCCCGAGGGAGATGCTGCACAGATTCACCTCTAAGTAAACTTTGTTACCAGCTCCAGGGAGGACATTAACAAAAAGCTACAAAAAGAGCAGGATTGGTCCCTCTTGAGCTTCAAACACCTTGTTCAACATTCAACATTCAAATAACGTTCAACATTGAACAAGGACAGCTCAAAAGTTTGTAAAAAGGGGAGAATCAGATAGAAAGGCACAAAGTAAGATACCACCTCAAACCGCAAACCGTGCATGAACCACAGGAACAGTCCAAGATCATGATGCAAATTGCCCAGGTCACATAAATGGGAGCAATGCTTGGATAGGCGTCGGAATCAGTGGGCACGACCACAGCCTGAACCGAGGAAAGGGAGTACCCCCAGGGCCCTGCTCCAGTGTTTTTGGTGTGGGGAAATGGGACATTTGAAGAAAGAGTGCCCCAGGAGGCAGTGGGACACCAAAGTATTCTCTCTGATGGAACTAGATGAGTGAGGAGGTCAGGGATTCTTCTTTTTAGTAAATTCCCATCCTGAACCCTTGATACATTTGAATATGGGAGAAGAGGAGGAACCCTGACCCCATTCTTCCACCAAAAGGAAGGAGATTGAGCCAGGAATGCTTAATATAATCTCCAGGGTGAAAGGAGAACACTTTCCTGTCCCTTATGTTACCTTAGTGGAAGTCTCTCACCAAAAACTTTTTTGACCAGAGGCAGAAATCAATTTGATGGGAAGAGATTCAATTACAAAATCCAAACTCCCATTTAATGGTAAAGGGGCCTTCCATTGTACCCTGACTTAAGAGTTTCCCCAAGCTTGTGGTGTTGAAAAAGGAAGAGGAACAAGAAGTAGACCTTATCGTATGGGTAGGACCCTGGAATCTGGGACAAATCTCTATGGAACGTCTTATTGAGATTTATCTGGAAGATCCAGGGCAGGTGGTTAGGGTAAGGCAAAGGTATCTCCCTAGAAGTAGAGACACTGTGCTTTTGAATGGGAAGCCCCAGATATGGGCCGAAAACCACAGAACCCATGGACGGTACTACCTCAAGGGTATAGAGTCACTTAATTTGTTGAGACAGATACTGGAACAGATTCTGGAGGAATATCAACCGAAGTTGGGGGTTATCTTATTGCACTATGTAGATGATTTGTTGCTAGGAGGAAACAACAGAGCCCCAGTGGTGGAAGCCTCAGTGAAAATGCTGAATTAACTAGGGAAGCAAGGGCTTTGGGTCTTGAAAGCTAAGCTACAGTTTGTGGAGAGGAAAGTGAAATGCTTGAGACACTTGATCAATAAAGGAAAGCAGAAACTGGATTCTCCACTGTCTTATACACGGATTGTCTCCACTCCAAAAGAGACCTACAGAAATTCCTGGGATTGACCGGTTGTTGTAGACTGTAGATAGATTCCCATGCAGTATTGATATTACCCCATATAAGATGCTCTTGGAAGAAGCACTGGACCCATTTGAGTGTGACAGGGAAGAAAATGAGAGTTTTGAGAAACTGAAGTGAGCTCTTGTGAAGGCTCTGGTTTTGGCTTTGCCCGTCCTCCAGAAGCCCTTCCACCTCTTTGTGAACACCAAAAATGGCATGGCACTGGGGCTACTGGCTCCCGTCTGGGTGGACAAAAGAGACTGGTGGCATTTTTTATCCAAGGCTCTGGATCCTGTGGCCCAAAGGTTGCCCAACTGCATACAGGCAGTAGAGGCAATGTCAATTTTAGTTGAAGAAAGTAGGAAGCTAATGTTTGGGGGAGGATTGATATTTAGTGCACCCCACCAGGTTAGGACCATCCTGAACCAGAGAGCAGTGAGCTGACTTACAGACGATCTTGAAGTACTAAGCTATACTACTGGGGAAAGATGACAATCTGGAACAGAGACCACTAAATTAATCCTGCTGACTTCCCCTCAGATACTTGGAGTCCCAGGTTAGGAAAAAGCTGGGAAGAAAGAGGGATGATGGACAAGAAAGGGAAAGAATTGGCCCATGTGAGCCTATTGTCCTGTGTCTTGGGGGACCTGATGCTTCCCAAAGAAGTAGCTGTAATCCATGTCCCTGGACATCAGAAATGAAATTCCTTTGAGGCCAGAGGTAGCCGCTTTGTGGATGAGGTGAGGTGGGGAACGAGGCAGGAGAGGAGGGACCCAGAGTTGAGCCTATGCTTCCCTTAATTCCTCTTAGCTTGGCTAAAGCTCCTGAAAAGGGGACAGAAAAGGAATAGGCTTTTGTTACCTAGGCAGGGGCTGTGTGGAGCAAAGAGAAGGGTTAGAAAGTGCCTGAAGGATGCATATTGATGCTCCACCAACCATGAGTTACATTAGGAAAGTCATTGGGATATACAGAGTATGTGTGATATAGTATTAAGAAACTTGATATGCAATGGACTATATCTTGCCTAGGCAAACCACAGATGCATGCCTAGTCTGCAGGAGAACAAATAAACAGAGTTTGAGGAAAAGGGAACCAGGGGGGATGTTTGCCCAGTTTGAGACCATTCCAGAGTGTTCAGGTAGATTTTACTGAAGTCTTACTGGTAGGAAGTCTAAAATACCTGCTAGGGATAGTGGATCACCTCATGGGGTGGGTCAAAGAATACAGCAGCCACAGTGTCTAGAGTCCAAGTTATCCTGAGGTATGGAATAATAGAAAACATTGACTCCAACAGTGGGAAACACTTCACTTCTAAAGTCCTTCAGGCAGTCATGCGGGCCCTGGAGATCTAGTGGGACTTTCCTATCCTCTGGCACTCCCCTTCCTCAGGGAGGGTAGAAAGAAAGAACCAAAGCCTGAAGTGACAGTTGACTAAGTTGGGTTTGGGGAATGGACTTCCAGGGACCAAATACCTTCCTCTGGCTCTTCTCCCCTTAAGGACTGAGCTTAGGTGGGATATTGGAGTATCTCCATACAAGATGCTCTAAGGGCATCCTTACCTTCAGGCATTGAGTGTGGAAAAGACTCATGAAGTTTGCTTCAGTGATAAATTCGTCAGAGAATACCTGAAGTCTCAGACACATCAGAAGGGATTAATGGCCCAATCTCTACCTCTAGACTTTCCAGTACATCCCCATCAAGTAGGGGACCTGGTCCTGATCAGTGTCTGGAAAGGAGAGAAACTCCCCAACTTGGAAAAAGCCATTTAAAGTTCTCCTCACCTCTGATATGGCTATCTAGACTAGAGAAAGGGGATGGATTTACTGCACCCCGAGTGAAGAGCAGTTTGGTGCCAGAAGCCCCTGACATTTGGATTTCCACTCCTGTGAATGGCTCTGGACTTCACTTGAGAGTGGTCAAGAAATGGCTCCATCCCTGAGGAAGCCAATGTCTGAAGTAGACAGCTTTTCCAAGATGCCAGACCTGGGCTGAGTAGAATGATTGCACTGAGATATTTTTAATTATACTATTTGTTATTGCTCTCATGCATTGCCTATTGGGAATCTGTGGGGTCCCCAAATCATTACTCTTGAGGATCCTAATTGTATACCCCTTAATAATGCTTGTCTTTCTTGTCACTAAAGCTAGAAACTTCTGAAGTAGAGGTGTGGGAGCCTAAGATCTTCATTTATTCCCAACCTTTTTGGCCCATTTTGATATTGCTTGTCTTAAGTAGAGGTTTGTACTCTCCAAAGACTTTTAATAGAAAACATAGGAAAAAGAACTTGAAGAGTCCTGAGCCCTTGAGGTATAGAGGGAGGCTGGTTACTATTATTAATCCTTGGTGTGGGGTTCAGGGAGATTATGAGGTAAAACTAACCATTGAAGTACAGGAGTCAGAGATATCTCAAACCATAAACCTGTATGCTTGCCAGGTCCTTGACTGTGGGTCTTGAGAAGAGCATTATCAGAGTTCAGACAAGGACCTCTGTTGGGAAGGATGGAAGGGGGACATATCCAGATTAGATATGCTGCAACAATTCAGTACCTTACATACTCTTCCATGCCCCACATGGAACTAGGTTTGGTGGACCGCTCAATCCAAAGGGTGGACAACCCAAAAAGGGATCCATAGAGACAAGGTCCAGCCTTTGATTTCTATTTTTAAAGGCAGCAACTCTTCTAGCTGTTCCCCCTACCAGTGTAATCCCATTCACTATACGCCAGGTCACACTCTGTGAAAAAGAAAGGGGAAGGGAAAAGATTGCCAATTTAACTCTTAGATTTAAGGGCTAGGAGTCAATGTGAGTAGAAAAGACCTTCTAGGAAGATTCAGGACTCAAATCCAGACTACCTCCTCTAATCTCACCTCACCCCTAGGGACAGAAAAACCCAGAGCCCCGATCCAGGTATTCGAGGTGGAGGACTTCCATGATGCCCTGCAAACAGAATGGATGTCAGCAGATTAATGTCTGGTGGGTCAGGGATAAAGTTTAAACAAAAGTAACTTCTACCCTTGTGTAGAAAGTAGGTCTGTGACTCAGGTAATGTCTTTTCCCCTAGGAGGAGAGAAGTTTGAGTCTGAATTCCATTTTGTGGTTTCTCTGTTTAGAAGGAACCTCGTTATTTCCCAGAACTGCAGTTCATGGGGTCAGTTATATCCTCCCAAGACATGGGGAGAGATTAAAGACGTTCCCCACAGTACGACCATTGGTAGGAAATTTGACTACCTGCATCTCGTGAGGTACAGGACAGCCTGCCAGTCTCTCCTGTGAGTATTTGTGGAATGTAATGGGCTTGAGCAACTATGCTTGCCTGAAGGTCCCCAGAGCTGACCAATGGTGGACGTGTGGTGAGGGAAAGATTCTAGAGACTATTCCCTGACTGGGAAGACTCTCACATGCTCTTTGGTCCAGTTGGCTATTCCCTATTCTCTGGCATACCTGAACCAACCCACCCTGAACAAAACCCTAACCAGGGCTTGATGATCCATGAAGAGGTCCATTAACTCCTCAGTATATTTAGATTCCATAGGAGTGAATACTAGATGAATTTAAATCAAGTAGCTGTGGGGTTCTGGTGGGTTTCCATTCATAAGAATGCAGGTTGGATAAATTGTATTTACTATAATCAATAGAGGTTCCTCAATTATACTAGAGATTCAATCAGGGGACTTACTCAATAGCTAGATGCCACTAGTTGTATGGTTTGGGAAAATAGATTAGTACTGAACATGCTACTTGCAGAAAAGGGGGTGTATGGGTGATGCTGGGAGGAAAATGCTGCACCTTCATTTCCAACAACGCCATCTTGGATGGATCTATCACTGGTGTTAAACAAGTTCACAGCACTTTCAGAGGAACTGGCTAAGAATTCAGCTTTAAAGCTGGATAGACTCCTTGTTTAATGAACCTTGGTCCAGGATGATATCAATGATTATTGGAGTGTTTGGCTTTCTGCTCATCCTTCCCAGTTTAGTTCCTTGTTTTATAGGATAGATCCAACTTGCTGTCCAACAGATGCAGTTGATAGTTACCTGGAAACTTACGTGTGAAGGAGAGAAAATCATGATCTTGTGACCACCAAGGAATTCTGCCCCTAAATATTTAGATCTAGATCAGTGGGCAGAGGACTTGTGGGCAGCTGGGAGAGTAGCTAGGAGGAGTGACTTGTGTTTAAGACTATCAGAGAATAAAATAAAATGGAAGGAGTGAATGGGAGGAAGATGAGGGTTAACACGAGTCATAGATATAGATCCTGCCAGAACAAGGGGTCAACCACCAGTATCCTTGCTGTTTTACAACTTCCCCATTTTTAAATACACCTGTATCCTGTTTCTCCACCACCACTCCTCTGCTGCATCTTGTTGTTACATATCTGATATCCTGTTATTATCCTAGATGCACTTCCATACCTTGATCACAAGTTGTCCATGCAGCCAAGAAGGGACAGGATTGGGTGTTAGAATGTGAGCCTGACTTGTGCACGAAGGGACAGCTCCCTCGAAAACTCTATAAAACCCGCACATCTCTTGCTTGTTGCACACTCCTCAAATTTCCTGCTTGGGGACACCCTATCTCATGAGATAGAATTAAATCTGCTTTATGATTAGGTCAGTGTGAACAATCATAGATAGAACAAGAGTTTTAAAGCTAGAAAGATCCACTAATAAAATCCTCTTATTTTGAGGCTTCCTTGTCATAGAACAATTTAAGTGCCCTAACTGGGATCAAGACACAGGTTTTATGAATTTTTCTAGCATCTCATCCAGCTTCCCTTGGGTCAGATGCTTTCTTGGGTCAGTAAGAACTTGAAGAACAGCAGGCTTACACATGGAGCTATAAACACAGGAATTCCTTATAAACACAGGAATGCTTATTTATGGATGCTTCTCCTAGTCCAGGGCTGTGATTTATATATCCCTCTCTTTACATCCATTCACATTATGAAGCACCCTGTGTTTGGGGCTGGGGGGCTGGGCTTAATCTAAACATCAGAGAGACAGAGAGAGAGAGAGAGAGAGAGAGAGAGAGAGACAGACAGACAGACAGACAGACAGACAGACAGACAGACAGAAAGAAAGACAGAAAGAAAGACAGAAAGAAAGACAGAAAGACAGAGAGAGTGGGAGAGGATGGAGAATGTGTTAGGATTAACTTCAGGCTGGATGGAGCTCTTTCAGGTCTTCTGAAAAGAGGACCACATTTCTCCTTCCTGTTCAGGATTCCTTCTACCCTAAACCAGTGGATTAAGTGAAAACTACTCTAGCAGTTGACTGCTACATTTCACTTTCTGTCATTGTTTTTTGATGAGGGGGAAAGGCTGATGGGAAAGAAAACTATATAGGAGGTGGTAATTTGAGTGATGTCAAAAATTATCACCTACTGCTGGGGGTGGGGGAACTCAAGGGAGCTGAGTTTGTTAGGAATGCTTTGTCTATGTCCTCTGGACTTCGTGAGGTCTGGCAGAATGTGTGACAACAAACCTTTTGTGAGGGTGCTCTTTTCTTTTTCTATTTTTAAAATGACTTGAAAAAAGAAGTTGACAACATTGTTAGAGTGTGGCATTCAATTTCACTGTCCCCCCAAATAATGTAAATTAATAATTTTCCCCAGATGTTGGAATTATTTCAGATTTGACTCATAAAATTTACTGGCCCAATATGACATACTTATTTTTCAACTGTTCTCCTTTTCTGCTTCTCTTCCTGACCCTTCCTCATCTGTATTTCAAAATAAAACAAGAAAAAATTGACCCCCATATAATCCTGTTGTTTTACCTACCCATCCACACATCCTTTCACTTAGGATTCTCTAAGCAGAATGTGCTTTTTGGGGCTGGGGGCAAGGCAGTCCAAGGGTTAAATTAAAGGAGCAATAAGATTGAATTTGTCACCAGCTTCATTTATACTTCTGGGCAAAAAGTCAAGGATGAGTTCTTGCTATTGGGCATTGGTGATTTGGCTATTGTAAAAAAATGTTACTTGATTCATATTCTTTCTCCCTTTCCCTCTCCCTCACCCTCTCCCTCTCCCTCTCCTTCTCCCTCTTTCTCTTTCTCTCTCTCTCTCTCTCTCTCTCTCTCTCTCTCTCTCTCTCTCTCTCTCTCTCTCTCTCTCTCTCTCTCTCACTCATCTTTCATCTTAGAATTAATACTGTATATTGGTTCCAAGGCAGAAGAATGGTAAGGACTAGGCAATGGGAGTTAAGTGACTTGCCCAGGGTCACACAGCTAGAAGGTGTCTGAACCAACTTCATATTCTCTTGAAGCAAGATGGGGAAAAACAGACTTCATTTTGGGTGCTTTTATTTCCTTTGGAGAAAACTTCATTAACACTTGGTGAGAGCTATGGTAGTTGGAACTATGGGCTGGGAGTGTCTACTTCACTGAGTTTAATTTTATTTTGTTCCTTTCCAGTACGTGTGAAAAGAGATCTGGGCTTGTATTCTAGGCAGGGATGAATTGGAAAGTGAACATTTGAGCTGTGTCACCCTAGGCAAGTCACTTAACCTCTTTGACTGTCAGTGTGAGGATTAAATGAACTCCTTTTATGTGGAGGTTGCTGGGGTAGTAAAAAGAGCCCTAGGTTTTAAGTTCTGGTCCCAGCTCAGCTTCCTTTTATCTGTCTGACATTACTTCTTCAGTTACAAATTGAATGGCTCTGGATTACTTAAATCTCTATGTTCTGCTCCTCCTCTCCTCACCAACTGTTCCAGGATGCCCAGGTCTCTGAACACTTTTGGTATTGATTGTGAGACAATGGCACAAGACGGCTTGGCATCGTGTCCCCCACATCAAAGAAGGTCTATGAGTAAAGCGGAATTGTGGTAGCTCAAAAGAAATGGAAGATGCCCAGATTTCAAGACATCTCCATCCCAAATGTTCATAGGATTATTTGTGCCCAACCTGTGGTAGAGCTTTCCAACTCTGTACTGGTCTTGTTGGACACATTGAATATTGATCCTGACACTGTGGTGTCATCTTGGTTCCCTTCAAGAACGAAGGGCTTGAACAAGTGACCATTATGCTCAGTAATATTGCATGCCTCAGGTGGTCAGGGATTGATTCTGTCTTTTCTCTAATACTTACTGTACCTGGAAATTACTTTATCTAATAATTTCCTTTCTTTTTTTTTTTAACCCTTGCCTTCTGTATTGGAATAAATAATACACATTGGTTCCAAGGCAGAGGTACAGTAAAGGCAATGGGGGGGGGGGGGTAAGTGATTTGTCCTGGATCTCACAGCTAGGAAATATCTGAGACCAAATTTGAACCCAGCATTACCCATCTCTAAGTCTGCTTTCAATCCACTGAGCCACCTTGCTGCCCTGTCTTTTATGCCAGTTAAGAAGTCAGCAAGAAGAAGACCTTTGAGTTCATATACTTAGCTTCTAGAAGAGTTCCTCCATCCACTCTTCCCTCAAAATCTAGTTGTACTTTTAAGAAAATTATAACAAGATCCACTCTCCATTTTTTTTTTTAGTATACAGCTAAAAAAAGTGTTAGGTGGGCATATTAGTAGAGAAGGAGGTTTCTAGAGATAGGCATAGTAATCAGGGAGTAGCCAGAGAAGTCACAAAAAGTAGGTCTTAGAACTAAAAAGTGAAGACTTGGGACCATTTTAGGAATGAATCCATTTAAAGTACTAATCATTGAGAAAAACAAATAAGAGGAAGCTGGAGCTAGTCCCTGGTCTCATGGAGTTTATATTCTAAAAAGGAATGACAGTGCTAACCGCAGTGGTGTCATGAAAAAAGGAAATAAGAGAGGATGGTGATTGAAGTCATCGGGCAATTGATGACCATGTTCTTATTAGGGGTAGTGATGTGTTTGATGACTTTTCTCAGGTCTTGAGGTAAGGAGCAGGCAGACAATCTTGCTGGATAATGCAGACATTGCTATAGTACCCTTTGAATTAATCTTAATCATAATGGCCCCGAGTTAATCCAGAAAAGAATAATCTATGTTCAGCATCCATTTAAGAAGGCAGGTCATGTGTAATATCTTTCAGGAAGATTTTCATAAAAAGGAATAATTTTAAATTTAAAAACAATTTTAAGATACTTAAATTCAAAAATAATTATTTAAATTTATTTAAACATTTAAAAACATTTCCTTAACTATGCCTATTTAAATTTAAACAATTATTCATTAAACTTTTTACTTTAAAAATAATTATTGAAACTTTAGTTATAGAATAGTAATTTATGTGGAATACTTGATTCCCTTATGAAGTTGGGTAAAAGTTCTGATAACCACAACCTTTATAAACTTGGATTAGTCACAAGTTCTTTGGGTTTCAGTTCCTCATCTTTGTAGTACTGGGTCTGTTTTAGTTGGTTCTATGGTTTCTTCTATTTCTAAATCTCTAAAACTATGGAAAATGAGGCTTTGACTATACCACATAATAGGTACAATATATACTTGTTGAAATGGCTTTGGTTTTATATTTTCATATCCAGGGTCTTCTTGTATATTGTTACTTGGTATATTCTGGTTAACTCAAACATTATACAGTTTCCAAGGTGAACTATATACATTAGAGTTTAGAAGTAGTAAAATATAATGGAATTAAAACTTACACAATATCCAAGTATTAAAAAAGACATTTTGTGACACTTGTGTAATAATGCTAAAGTAGAGTAAATGGTGGAGGGATCACTATATTTTGTTTTCATCTAAAATAGAATAGGCCCTCACATGATGGAGGCTACTTCTATTACCCCTGTTAGTAAGAAAAATGAGATTTTCGTCCACATGATGAAATAAATGAAAGAGAGAGGCAGTGATTTTTGTTCATATACCTCTGGAAGTCCCTATGCTGGTATGAAAGGAGTGGAAACATTGGAAAGGAAGGGTCAAGGATGAAACGAAAGAGAATGTTTTGATTATAGAAAAGGAATAGAAAAATAAACCCTTTTCATGAGTGAAGGAACAATGGTTTCTCTACCTTATTCTCTTGTATCTCTGAAGACTTTGCCTTCTTCAAAGGAAGATTAAAACTGGGCTCCTTAAGTCTTTTCCTCTCTCTCTCTCTCTCTCTCTCTCTCTCTCTCTCTCTCTCTCTCTCTCTCTCTCTGTCTCTCTCTCTCTGTCTCTCCCTCCCCTTCTCACTCCTTCTTTTTCTTCCTCTCTTTATCTCTCTCTCTCTCTCTCTCTCTCTCTCTCTCTGTCTCTCCCTCCCCTTCTCACTCGCTCACTCCTTCTTTTTCTTCCTCTCTCTCTCTCTCTCTCTCTCTCTCTCTCTCTCTCTCTCTCTCTCTCTCTCCCTCCCCTTCTCACTCCTTCTTTTTCTTCCTCTCTTTACCTCCCTCTTCTCTTCCTCTCTACCTCCCTCTCCCTCCCTCCATCTCTCCCTTCCCCTCTCACTCCTTCTTTCTCTTCCTCTCTCTCTGCCTCCCTCTCCCTCTCCCTCTCTCCCCCCTCCTTCCTCCCCCCCCCCCCTTACTCTTGCTCTTGTAGGTGACTATAAATTATTTAGTAGCCCTGATGGCATAGTGCTCCCCGGGGTACATTTAGATAGGCTGCCAGGAGAGGCACCAAGCCACTTGGCATTTTCCATGGCCTGGCACAGATCCAGTTAGGTGTCTGTTGGACTGAGGCCCATCCCTTCATCACACTTGTATACCCAAAAATGGTTCCAGATGCCTTGGGATATGGGTTAGAGCCCGCTGGGCAGATCATGCTGGGTTCTGGGCCTTCGAAAATTCTATATAGATTTTCTTCCTTTCTCTTTTCCCTCTAGCCCCATGGATTCTCAACTTGGAGTCCAGGAACTTGCTTTTAAAAAATATTCTGATAACTTCATTTCAGTATCTTTGGTTCCCTTGGTAATCCTATGTATATTCTTCTATGCATTTGAAGACTTTTTGAGAAGGAACCCAAGAAACTTGACCAAATTGCCAAAGATGTCCATGATATTAAAAAAATTAAGAGCCTCTTCTCTGGGAGAGTTAGAACTCCCCAGGGTGGTGGAATCTAAATTAATTTCCCTCCTAAGTACCAGGGGACTGACTGGAACTTGGAGTAAATCCTTTGAGGTTAGAGGCCATTTCTTTTGCCTAAAAAAAAGTAGCTACCTGTTTTTAAAGACAAATATTAGCCCTCAGATAACTATCCTTTGTTAAGATTTCCCCTGGGGGGATAGTTGAACATCTCTCTTCTAGACTTTTCTGAGCTGGGAGAGGTTTCAATGGGGGCACCAATTGGGGACTTTCCCTTCCTTGGCTGAGAAGGTTTCGTCTAGGACCCTTTACAAATGGAAAAATCGAGGCTGATGACATATTTAAAAGGCCAAAATTCCAATAGTCCAGAAACTGATCCTGCCACTCCCCACCCCCACCCCTTTTTTGTTTAGATATTGTATGCAATTTTGGTAGCCTTAATCTGAGGGCTGAGAAGCCTGTGAAATCCTGAAAGTCTGCACAAATAAGGAAGCACCCATCTATAGGCACAATTGTAGGGGGGGGAAGTCGGGGAAGAGGTATGGATTCATTGAAACTTCCATATCATTACCTGACCCTCCTTGGCCACCATCAACACTGCCCCCTCCCCAGTCCTTCCTGTATCCTCTCCTTTGAGTCCGCTCTGTTTGACTTGCTTCCTGACACTATTTGCCATATCCCTTTCTATATATAGTGATCTTAAAATAGCTTCCAGCAGGCCCAGCTCTCTCAGAGACAAGCAGATTCTATCCCTCCTGGACCTGGCTTCCTTTTGAATTAAAGCAGAGGAGAAAGGAATTTGCCTGACACCTAGTAGGCTTAGTCAGTATTTGCATGAATGAACTTGGACTTGTCACTACTCTACAGTTCTTCATCGCCCAGATTTTGGACCAGTGTCTATTTCAGGCCAGACTGGGGAAAAAGAATCGGTCAAATGTGGACCGTCTCTTAATGATAACAATTTAGGGCAGGTTGTCCCATTAAAGGATTGTGTCATCTGAGGGGGGTGATGACTTTTGTAGGAAAACTGGAAAAACTGGATAAATGACTTTACCCTTTGATGGATGCCCAGATGCGCCCCATGTTCTAATGGCAGGAAAAAAAATGTTAAAACCGCTTAGAGCAGTATGGAATGGGCAGAGCAAATATGGAAGCGAATCTGCACAGAGCAGAATGGAGCTACCATGGGGCATAAAAGCAAAACAAAATCCGAACTTGGAATAAAATGCTGTTGGTGAAGCCACAAATGTTAAAATATGCTAAACAGAGCCCAGATAGTGATATTTTCATGGTTCTGAGCTCAACACTGAGTGCTATATATGGTCATTGGGGTTTCCTCACCCCCTCAGATTACTGGTAGCATTAATTGGAATGGTAGCAAAATTATATACGATTAAAAAGGGGTGGAAGGATGAAGAATGGCAGGATTTAGTGTCTGGTCTCTTGGATTTGGGGCTTTTAAATGTGTCATCAGCCTTGATTTTAAGAATCCTCTTCAGGAAGAAGAGTTAACTACAGAGTAGTGAGCAAAGACGAGTTTGACCCGTAGCAAGAGTGGAAGAATATTTAGGCCACTAGACATTTTTTTAGTCAAGTGTGGGGAACCCTGGAGAAAATCTGTTAGCCTGGGACTGCTAGGGGTGTAGTGGATAGAACATCAAGCCTAAAGTTGGGGTCTGGCTTCAAATCTGGCCTCAGAAACTTCCTAGCTGTGTGATCCTGAGCAAGCCTCTTAGCCCTGTTTGCTGAGCCCTTTCTGTTCTTCTGTCTTGAAAAATGATACTAAGACAGAAGGTATGGGTTTAAAAAAACAGAAAGTAAAGAAAAAATCAGTAAGCCTATTGTGTGTCTTAATAATAACAGCTAATTAAAAATAATAGCTAATTATGCTTTAATGTTTGCATTGTGCATACACACACATACTCACTTAATCCCTTTTTTGTGCTGCTATTATACAGGTAAGGGTAACTGAGGCAGAGAAAAGTTAAATGGCTTTATCAATAAATCATTGGTTCATAGATGAAGAGCTTGGGAAGGCTGACTTGTCCAACCCTCATATTTTGCAAAAGATGAACCTGAGACCTAATACTTTCTAAGGTTACGTAGATAATGTTATTAGTCAATAAATATTTATTAAACATTTATTAGGTTCCCCAGCAGTGGGAAGCTCTGCTTATCCAAACCAAAAGAAGGGCATTCCCCAGCCTCGATGCCTTTTCATGGGGAAGATTCATTCCAATAAGGAGATGAAGTAGGAGCTTTCATGGTCAAGCTCGGCAGGTCAGAAGCAAAGCCCTGAAGGATAGCTTGGGTTAAGGCCTTTTCCAAAATGGTGGTCATGGAGGAACTTACCAATGGGAGATAGAACTCAAGGCTAGGCCCTCCAGCTCCTTCCATTGTACCACTAGAACTTAAGACAATATAGTGATAGGATGGTTATTGATCACATGCATCACAGTAATGGTTGTGGGCTTTATCTCCAAACTCCCAACTCTCCTTTGTCCTTTTTACCTTTAGCAGATGACGGACAGAGACTGTTTTATTCTTGTCTGGTGTCTCCAGTGCCTTGTAAAGTGCCTGATACACAGCAGACACTTGATAGAATGCTTGTTGACTGACTGATCAAGATCTTCCTTTATAATCATCCTCAATTCCATTTTAACTTTTCTTTGTCCTCAAATCTTCTCCAGGAGAGTCAGTCAATCAGTAAACATTATCAAGCACCAGAGTAGGTAGGTAGCACAGTGGATAGAGAGCCAGACCTAGAGTCAAGAGGACCTGGGTTCAAGTGTCACCTCTTAACACTTAACAGCTCTATTGGCCCTTGATAAGCCATTTAATTCCAATCGCCTAGCCCTTGCCTCTCTTGTGTCATAGAATGGACACTAAGACCAAGGTATGGATTTTAAAAATAGTTATTTAGCACCCAGGTACCAGGCACTGTTCTAAGACATAAAGAAGAAGCAAAAGACAAGGCCTTGCCCCAATGGAGTTTTCAGTCTAATAGAGAATCTAAAGATTTGGAATAGCCATCTCCGAGACCACCCAGATCAACCCACAAATAAACAAGGACCCCTTTACCACATACCCACTGTCATTGAGGGTGGAGGGATGCAGTGCCTCTTTACCTCCTGAAGTAGCACATTCCAGTTTTAGATAGCACTGACAGGAAGTTTTCTTTTATATCCACCCCAAATTTGCCACTTTCATTCATTGTTTGTATGTCTTCTGGGGTTGAGCCTAATAAGTCTATCCTCACTTTCATGCGACTACCTTTCAGATGCTTAAAAACTCCCGTGCTTCAGCCTCTGGTCTGCTCTCTATAAGCATCTCTTTTCCTTTGGTGCTAACAGACCTCTCCATCCTGTTCCCAGATGTTTCCTCAGTGACATTTTGCAGTCGTTCATTGCCTTTATCTCATCCTGAATCTCTTCTCCGGCTCTTTGGCCCTATGCTGGGCTGTCCCTTGTCCTAACCAGAAAACATGCTTTCACTTAGCTATCCTTGGAAGCTATCTATCACTGTTTGCTCTCCCCATTTCAGTGCCAGATTTCTAGAAAGGATTACAAAAGACCATACGCTACTAACAGCTTCTGCTTTCTTCTTACTATTACTTCTTTTTATTTTTGTTCATTCTTACTTCTGATTAAGTATTTCTTAAAATTTGGCTTCTGTCTCCATTTAGCCACTAGAACTCTTCTCTAGGGTCATATCACCAAATCAAAAGCCTTTCCCCTCACTGTATCCTCCTCCCTAACCTTATTGCTTCTCAGTTTTATACTTTAGCATGGCTAAAATTCCAGGTTTCCTCATTGGACTCTGTCTCTCAGTGCCATAGTGGGTAATGGCTGGATCAGCCCTCCTAAGAACACCCCTAAACTATTTCTAGATCTGTAGGGGGTGGAGGGTCAAAATTTGGAGATGTCCACTCGTGTTTTTGGAAGTGATAACATTTTGCTCCACGGTGAAGGGGCCCTTTTTGTCCTACACCATTAATTAACAGTGATTTGACTTGGTGTTTGTTTCTCCCTCCTGAAACACTTTTTAGTAGATGTTATTGTTTTCTGGTAGGCCTAGGAAGGAATTGAACTACTGCCTTTGAACTTGTGTTCCTGAAGAGTTTAAAGAATCTTGTATTAACAGACTCCTTCAGGCAGCAATTTGGAGGGGGGAGGGGGGAAGGCCAATACTTTACTTTGAAGATCAAATGAGGAAATTTATTTTAAAAATCAGTTTGATTTTTGGTTGATTCCCCCAGGTTTATTTGGGATGTAGGTAAGAATTTTGAATCGGGTCACAATTTTCTTCTAAGTGTAAATGAAGTCTTTACATTTTTCACTGGTAGCATTTGGGAGTAAATTTGATAAACGTTTCAATGGCAGTTTCTTTGAACTTTGAAGCTAAAGGCAACCTTAGTCTTAATTTCCTGGGAATGTTTTTCAGAATTTCCTTTGTTGTCATTGTGTGTGTGTGTGTGTGTGTGTGTGTGTGTGTGTGTGTGTGTGTGTGTGTGTGTGTGTGTGTGTGTAATGTGCTTGGCATGTAAAATTCTAGACTTTTAGAGATTACATTTTTCTTAATAATTGTTCACATTTGTGTTGGACTTTATGACAACTAGACACTCAGTGTAGTTCCTCTCATTTAAAAATCACAACCTGGTGGAGCAGATGATTTAGTGCCAGTTTTTTTATTAAACTTATTTGTCAGATAAAGAAACTGAGGCTCAGGGAAGTTCATACCTCTGAGCTCCCCAAATCTGGGAGAATCAAGACTTAAACTGGGAATCTTTTATTCTAAGTCTATACTTTAAAAAAAAAATTATTTTGTTTTCTTTTCTTTTACAGAGTCAGCAGCCACTTTTGTTAAAGGGATTTATTTCTATTTCGAGTTCCCCACTTGTCTATCTCATTCTTTTTGAATCTGTGAAGCTTCCCTGTATCTTGTGCTTTGGAATCCCCTTCAATTCAGACCTTACCAGAAGACTATATTTTGATTATATCCCAATTCACCGTTTCCATATCCATTCTGTTACCAAATCAAATCTTAGCTTTTCATCCTTGACAGCATCTTTCCACAAACTGCCTCCCCTTCTGCATTAACACAGTTCAGGTCTTCTTCCCTTCTTGATTAGATGATTGCAGTAGCCTTGGCCTTCCCTATCTTAGGTCTTTCCCCACCTTAGGCCATACTCCATAGACCTGACTGGGTGAGTCACTACAGTGGCTCCTGTTATCTCAAACATAAAATATAAACTGGGTTTAGGTTTCAGAAGACTCATACAGCTTATCTCCGATAGATCTTCCTGGCCTCATTGTCCATTATTCTCCCAGTCAAACTATGTCCTCCCATTCCCCAATTTATCTAAACACCTTAAGAAATTTTATTGCTGCCTTTTTTATTTTACTCTAGCCATTAAGAAGAATTTTCTAAAATGTATTTAATATATATATATCTTAACTGCTTGAATAGCAAGTGTGTAAGCTGAGAAAGAAAAGAACATTATTTTTGGATTACTTAGGGGGCATCTTCATTAAACTTCATTGACTCAGGGGGCATCTTCATTAAACCTTTTGATTTTTTATTGTACCATGCTATAATGCAGCAGTGCTCTCGGGCCCCTCTGAAGTGTGCTTGGTTATAGGCTCCTAAAATAAATGGCGTTGGCCTTAATTTTTCAGTTCTTGATGTCTGCTTTCACCAGTTTTTCTAGCTCCTGTCTAATTTTGTGCTGTCACTCTTTCTATATTTCTTCTTCTCCACCTTCTGATTTGCCATTTCCCAGTTGTGGACTCAAACTAGACTGTTAATCTTGACAATTGTATCTAAAGAGTAACTGGATTCTATGCATGAGAGGGATTGAAAGATTCTCCTGTAAGTCAAATTCATGAGCTTTGGTGAAGGGAGATTTAATTTTTGGGTGCTCCAGATTTCATTTTTGGGGGGGGAGATGAAAGGATTTACTTCTTATCTGTTGAGGTTACCAGCTAAATTATCTCCAACTAAGTCAAAAAGACAGTATATTAACACAAGAAATCTTCAATCTTACTGGTTTTAATAATATTCCAATAAAATTGGTTACCAATAAAAATTGGTAACAATTATTGTACTTGAAATGGTGACTATTTTTTAAAAAACTCTTACTGTGTGTATTGGCTGTAAGACAGAGAAGCAGTGAGGACTAGACAATTGGGATCAAGTGACTTGCCCATGGTCACACAGCTATTTGAACCCAGGACCTTTGTTCCCAAGGCTTGGCTCTCAATCCACTACCTCTCCTGTCCCCTGACAAAATGTTTATACAGGATCAGAAAATTTAAGAGTTGGAAGAGCCAAATCTTGATAGCTTTTGTAATGCCATGGATCTCATTGGATGTCATGAGGAAACCCAAGTAAAATGATTTCTGCCCAAGGGTCATATAGCTTGTAACTAACCAAGTATCTCTATTAGCAACCTGACTCTGGATTTTTGTTCTAGGGCTGTCTCTACTTTATCAAAAAATACTTACTGCCCCATCACTATTATTTCCTAGTTACCTTTGCAGTCAAATCAGAAAAATAAATAAGGTTTTTGTTTACTAAAGCTATCTGAAGTATATACCTGAGAAGTTTTATAGATTATTTCAGCAACAGGAGCATAGGAAACTTAAACTATTGCCTTGTACAGCTAGTTCAATGTTTTTTGCCTTGCCTTTTTAAAAAAAAAAACTAAAATACTAGAAGTAAAAAAATAGGAAGCTTTGCTATTTTTTGAATTCTCAAGCAATCGATCAATTTAGAGTTAATTAGTTCAAAGTTAGAAAAGAATTACTTCCCTTTTGCTAATGAAAACTGGTTTCATCACTTCAACAATCCCTTATAAATCCAGGTGCTTAAATGACTTCCAGCAATTCAGTGGGGGGGGGGGGGGGGGAACAGAAAGCCTTATCAGCAAACACTGATTCAACCCATAAGTCTTAGAATTTGTTTTAGTTGGCTTTACGGAAGGATTATAGGCTCATAAATTTAGAACTGGGAGGGGCTTTGAATCATCTAGAAGATGAGGAAATCGACGTTCATGAAATAGGCATATAGTTAAAAGTGGCAGAGCTGGGATTTGAGACCACATATCTAAGTATCTATTACCCAGAATTTATAAATTCAAAGATTAAAATGACCTCGATGAGATTATTGAAAAGAAACAACAAAGAAGCAGAGCTATTCACTGCCATTTCTGAGAATAACTCATACATAGGTGTTTTTATCCCTGTCATCAATTTTGATTGCATTTTTTGACATTCGATATTCTCAAATTATGAGGAAGGTAACTGATATTAAACCATCTGTGAATATTCCTTCACTCAACATATGTGAACTTGAACATGTTTTCAAATTTTAAAACTTTTAATTAGTCTCAGTTACAGTGGTTGTCTTACATTGAGAAGTTAATTCAAACTTACATTTCATTAAGAAAAAATGTTCCATTTCCTTTACTGATGATCTCATCTTTCCCTACAGTTTTCTCTATTAAAAGTGGCCTCAGACTAATATCATTTTTAGACTCAAAGAAAAGCACTGCTAATTAATCCAGAGATTTTATATAAGTTATAGCAATGTAGCTCTGCTAATACTTGTTTTCAGTTGATGTCAATATACACACTTAAAAAAATCAAGTATATCACCAAAAGTATACCTTCTTGTTGTTTTTTTAGTTGTTTCAGTTCTGACTCCATTTGTGGTTTTCTTGGCAAAGAAACTAGAGTGGTTCTCCATTTCCTTCTCTAGTTCATTTTTACAGGAAGGGATACTGAGGTAAACAGGGTTGAATGACTTGTCCAGGGTCATTCAGCTGAGGCCAGATCTGAACTCAGGAAGATGAGTCTTCCTGACTACTCCAGGTCTGGTGCTCTTATCTACGTCACCACCTAGATGTCCACACCTACTTGGCATATTGAAAAATGACATAATCCTTGATTTGGACCCAGGAGGGGCCTTCATTTAAGCTCTACACCTCATTATTCTCATCTGAAAAATGAAGGAGTCGGACTAAATGATTTGCCTAAGGTCACATGTTATATATGGCAGAGCTGATATGTGCCAAGGAAGATGAAGGCAGAGAGATTGCACATACTCCAAAATATTCATAACGGCAGAAAAAAATTTAAAATAAAAAAAATAACACATGAAGATGTCATGGCTCCAGAGACTTGGAATCAAGATGAACTGAGTTAAATGTTGCCTCAGATTAGCTGTGTCTAAAGAGTGTGCTGTTTAATATATATTTCTTAAACCCTTACCTTCTGTCCTAGAATTGCTACTAAATATTACTTCCTAGAAGAGTAGCAAAGGCTAAGAAAAATTCGAATGAAGTGATTTGCCCAGGGTCACATAACTAGGAATTGTCTGAGGTCAGATTTGAACCTACAGCCTACTTCCTCCAGTCCTGCTCCGTTCTGTTTAGCTTTTTTTCCCCCCACTAAAATCCACACAAAGCTGCCACCTTATTTTCTCATTTTAAAAAACTTAACTTAACATGTATGTAGAAATAATTTTTGATAATTATTTTCTGAAATTTTATGATTTGGATTCTCTCCCCTCTCTGCTCCTCATCTGTTGATAGCTGCCCCCCGTGTCTAAACCTTCTTGACCCCATTTAGGATTTCTTGGTAGAGATCCTGGAAAGGTTTTCCATTTCCTCTTCCTGCCTATTTTGCACAGAAGGAAAGTGCAAAGTACTTAAAGGACAGCTTTAAGGGACTGAGACTGGATTTGAACTCAGTCCATAAGCTTGGTCTTCTATTCACTGTGCCACCTTGAGGACAAGGACTTTCTCTTCCATATTTATATCTCTAGCACTTGGCACAGTGCCTGGCACATAGTAAGTTTCTAATAGATGTTTATTGGCTTAACCTCTTTGGTAGTCTTTTAAGTAAGAGTAGGTCCTGCCCTGCACTGGTAGAAGGAAGTTCTCACCAGATATCCAGAGTTTCCCTATATCAGTGTCATCATCATCCCTATCCCCCATCCCTGTGACAGGTAACAGTACTCACTGGCATGTATAGAGGGCTTGCTGTGTGTAGGAACAGCACCAAGTACCTCATTCCAACCCTAGAAGGGAGGTGCTGTTATTATTCTTATTTACCAGATTAAGAACTGATACAAATAGGGTTCAGTGACTTGCCCAGAGTCATGCAACTCTAGTCATTGTCCGAGACTGGATTTGAATTCAGGTCTTCCTGACTCCAGCTTTAGTACTCTTATCCATTGAGCCACCATGCTGCCTAGTACAACTGTGCAGAAAACTGAGGAGTAGCATTAAATAATCTGTAAAACATGGTCTTTAAAAAACATTTTTTAAATTTTAATTTTTTAAAGAAAATTTTATTTAGTCAATTTAGAACATTATTCCTTGGTTACAGGAATCATATTCTTTCCCTTCCTCTCCTTCCCCCATCCCTTCCCATAGTTGGCATGCAATTCCACTGGGTTTTACATGTGTCTTTGATCAGAACTTATTTCCAAAAACATGGGCTTTTAGAGTAAAGAAATGTCTCTGCATTGTCCAAACAAAAGGATTCTCTCCTAATTGTCAGGTTCCAATATTCCAGATGACATTGAACTAAACTGTGGCAAGCTCTCAAATATAATGAATCTATCTCAGTGAACCCCTTGACAGTTTTGCTCTAACCATTGACACTACATAAACAAAGTGGATGAAAAACATTCCAGGCTCTGGCACCTAACTTGTTTGACTGCTTGTTTCATTGGTGCAAACCTATCTCTATGTGTCCTCTCTTTCCCTCCCTCCTGAATGTGGAGAAGAAGCCAAGCCCACAGTGGAATGAAGAGTGGGGAGATCCAGGCTGTGATACATTTGGGAAATTGAGAAATGCTTCCAGTGATTCCAATGTGCTGTTTGTGGCAAAAGACATCTCACAGAATCTCTTTAATACCCAGGAGGTGCTGTCTGGCTTAGAATCGTGGAGCCATCTTGCCATCTTGGATCATAGGAGCGTAGATGTAGAATGGAAAGATACTTGAAAGACGATGAAGTCCAACCCCCTCATTTTACAGTTGTGGAAATGGAGGCTGAGAGGTGAAGTAATCTGCCCAAGGATGAGACAGTTCATCAGTGATCTGAGGCAGGACGATTAAAGTGGAATAAGGGCATCCAAGAAATTGGACTTTATTCCTGACTTGGCTTCCTTGAGTCACTTGTAAATGACAAAATGTAAGTCAGTCAGCATTTATACAACAGAATAGACTTTACTCTCGTACAAAAGGAGAAAAAGGATCCAGTTCCTAAGGCTAAAAAAGATACTAATTGAGATAGAACTATTCCACATTGACCAAGGCAGCCAGCCATCCTGGCTTGGGAAGGCTTCCTTCCACAGGGTACTGGGAATTCTCCTAAAGCCTCTTTTTATGCCTCTGGCATCAAGGAAACCAAAGCTATGATGTAAGCCCAGCCTCCCTACCCCCCTAAAAGGGAAACCAGCCCAGCTACCTACTTAAAACAGCCACCCCTCCCACCGCTGCCACCGAGGGGAGAGCATCAAAGGTTTAGCTTTGGCAAAGGAGGAAGACCGCCTCATCCTCTGAGGCCAGAGGGAAGGGACCAGGGGGAGAAGCCACAGAGAGGTCTAGAGATGGAGGATAAAGAGAGCTCGGGATGAGTGGCTTTTCTGGGAGCTTGAGACAGTTGAGGGGAAGGTTTTGGACACCCAGCCTGGGGATGCCATAGGAATACATAAAAAAAAAAATAGAAGCTTCTCAGGGAAGAAAGAACAGAGCACGATTGAAGTGACACAGAATTATGGATGAGTGACTAACTGCTTAACTCCAGTAAATCCTGTCCTTTGATCCTACTTAGCTTATCTCAGTGTCATTGACCTGTGACTTCACACCTGGACAAGGCTGTAGCCCAAGCCTTTCCCAGAGCTTGTTTGCTGCCTTCTGATTGGGCTGTCTGTTCGCCTAAGGGAAAAGCCCCCCTTGGGCTCTCTGGGTATTGGCTGATCTGATTTGTTTTGACCTCTGGTTCTGTATTGACTTGTACCTCTGTCCTGCCTGGCACTGTGGATGGAACTTCCAGGCTCTCCTCTCACACAGAGGCTTCCCCTGTCATGGAGAACAGTTGGGATATCCGTCATACCAGGTAGGACAGGATTCTGGCCAATCTTGACCAACTCCTTTAGAATTTTTTTTTCAATGAGCACACAAGTATTTTCTCTCCCACCCCCCCCACCCCCTTTTCCTATACATATTTGTTATGTAAGTTTTGCTTTTCTTTTTTCAGACTTAAAAAAAAAATCTCTACTGACTTTAAACAAACAACATCTTGTCATTCCTTTTTAATTTAAGGTCCCCTGGAGGAACTCTTTCTTTCTTCAAGAAGCCATGGCAAAGGGCATTTGAGGGAAGGGCAGGGTGGCCCAAGGGGTGGGGACCCTGTGAATATTTCACAAATTGTATTTCAGTTTTGGGAATACTGGGCTGATAAACCAGTTAACGGTAAGACTTTTGTTTTGAAATAGAAATTTAGAAAGCAGAATTGACCTATTTTGCTTTAAGTAGTGATTTGTATAAGCTTTTCTAAAACTAGTTATTAAAGGGTAAGACCTCTGTAATCCCCACAGTACCTCCTTGCTGGAGCTTTGCCAGATGCAGTCAAGCAAGAATCTCAGCTCCTTTGCCTGACCAGTTAACAGACTCTAGCTAGAGGTTTTTAAAATTGGATTATAGTCAGGTGATTCATACCTGCAATTAGGAAGTCTGCATGAGAAGGTCCTGATAGAGGGGTCTCATCTGAAAACTATGAAGAACTAGCAGTCATTCTGCCAAATTTCGATTGCACCATTTGGTAAAATTTATTTGCAGTTACCTCAAACTTTTTTTTTCTGTCGGATATTTGTTGAAATCCTTCTTTGTGAATAATAATAAGAAATCAGATGGGGGAGAGGCTTATAGATTCAGGCATACATTCCTTTCAGCTCTTTAGATGTAGTGATTTTTTTAAAAGTAAGTTATAATGCATTTTATTATTATTATTAACATATTATGTATTATATAGCCAACCAGCATTTATGTAATAGAACAGACTTTATTATCATAAATTATATAATAATTAATTATGATATGTAATTATAAATATAAGGCATTTTACTAAAATTATAATTTTATCTCTTCTATACCTTTTGTTTTATAAGTGAAGATACAGAGATCTTCAGGAGTCAGATCTCTTCTCCAAGGGTCCCATAGCCAACTTCTTAATATGTTTTTATCTTTAATTTTTCATCCTATGAGTTTAGATTAAAACCTTTATAGCCAAGGACAGTTGAAGTCTGACAAGCGGACTGGCAAGGTCAGGGTTTTTAATTGGCTTGGTAATGTTTATATTTACTACATTTGAAAGTATTCTCAGGTTCTAGGACCATGAACATACCCTTTCCCCCATTTAAATTTGAGATTTTCTTTAGATCTTTACTCAGACAAGGCTGTGCTGTATCCAGTTTTATTTTAACACTTGTCTTCTTTCTTTCTCCCCCTTCTCTGACCCATCGTAACGGGTACCCAAGAATTTATACTGCCATGGAGGGAAAATATTGTAAGCATGTTACTTTTTTTTTTCTTTTAACCCTTACCTTCTATCAAAATTAATTATTGATTTCAGGGCAGAATAGTGATGGGGGCTAGCTATGCAATTGGGGTTAAGTCAAACTGCTAAGAAGTGTCTGAGGCCAGATTTGAACCCAGGACATCCTGTCTCTAGACCTGGCTCGCTATCCACTGAACCACTAGCTGCCCCTGTTAGCATATTCTTGTCAATCCATATGATAGAACTATAAAATGGATAATTAAATAGCTAGAAAGGTGCCAGCAATTGTTAGTATTTTCTTCCTTCTACTCCACCCAACAGATTACTTTGTATAAATCTTGTATTTACTTATCTATGTACATGTTACTCTCTACTACCCCTAGTAGAATAGAAGCCTTTAAAGGCAGGGAATGACATTTTTGTATTTGTGCCTCACCTACTACAGTGTCTGGCATATATAGTGGGCACTTCATAAATGTCAAAAATAAATGAAAGACCATTCAGTCTCACTCCTTTCATTTTACAGCCAAAGAAACTAAGGTTCAGAGAAGGATAGAATAATGTGCTTATAAGTCACAAAGCTGTTCAGTGATGGGGTTGCATGTAGAAGCCAGAGGTCCTGTGCTCAACACCATGACTAACCCTTCGAAATTCAGTTTAAAATCGAGATTTTTTAGTGAAAAGCGGAGGAATAAATGTACCATTTAACCACCTGGGTGACTGTTGGCCAATCATTTTATTTCTGGATCTTAGTTTTTAGGTTAGAAAAGGGCACTGGCTGGGGAGTCAGAGGACCTGGGTTCAAATCAGTACCTCCTGGCAGTAGTGGTAGAACATACCTATAATCCATAGGTTGTCCACGGTAGGGGTAGGGATGCTCTTGAGTGGTGTCTAAGTCTTTATGACCCATGATGGGATTTTCTTGGCAAAGATACTAAATTAGTTTGCCATTTCTTTTTCCAGTGGTTTAGGCAAAACAGAGGTTAAGTGACTTGCTGAGACTCACACAGCTTCTGAGTGTCTGAGGCCAGATTTGAATTCTCCTTTTTTTGACTCAAAGCCCAACACAGTATCCATTGAGTCTTCTAGCTGCCTCACCAGTGTGTGTTTTAAAATTAATAATCAATAATGATTATATTTTATAAAGTTTTATTAATAGTAACTAAAACAAAAGAAGAGTTACAGCCCCTTAAATACAATCACGCAAAACATGGGGATGCAGGAAAATGGAATTTTGGGAAATACTAAGGGGGATGAAGTCCAAAGGCTCAAAATCTCCATTTATACACCGGGTTTACCTAGGGACCAGGTTGAAAATGGAGCAAGTTAAATCTTCCATTGGGCTCTTGAGCAGACCTTGTGTTCCAGAAAAGAGTACGACCCAGTTCTTTAAAACAAACAAACAAAAAAACCTTACCTCTTGACCTTTATTAGTCTGAGCTTAAGGAAGTCACTTAAGTTTCCTCCTCCTAATGAGGGTGTTGAACTAAAGAGGGGGGCACTTGAATTCTGTAGCGATGATCCTTTTCTAAATATAGCGAGGGTGGACCAGAAGATCTCTAAGATGGCTTTTATTTAGCCTTCACAGCCAGTGTACATTCGCAGTCTTGGATTCTAGTTCCTCTAGAAGAAACTCAGAAATAAAGACTACTGCAGCCGTGTAAATAATGTGAGACCAACATTAAGTTGCAGGAGAGTCCTATTTTGAGTAGGGGGAGAGAGATGCAATCATGGAGGGGCAATTCTATGTATTTAGATTGGTGGGATGAGTGAATTCTCCCTACTTGACACATCCATGTTCAAGGGGAAACACTCACAAAAGCAAAACGTTCCTAAACCATTATAAATAACTTTTTTTTTTTTGGATCATCTGCTTCTTTGGATTATTCCATGGCACCAGCCCTCTCCCTCAGTACAGATAATTAAAAGTTGACTGTATTTAAAATGAAAAGGCTGCCACCTTAGCCCCGGGGGCGTACATATTGTATTAAACGCCTGGTATGTCCATTTGTGTTAGTACTGGAATTTTTGGCATGGTTTGATGACATGCCGGCTTTTGCTAAACAGATATTTTTAGTATGAAGTTAAAGCATGTAAACAACGCATTGGTTTTGTGAGGGAAGAATGGACTTTGAGTGATGCTTCTAATGTATTTCTGGATGAATAGCCAACTACCAGTAAGCAGCCTTGCCTTCCCTCTTTAACTTCTTACTCCAGACCTTGGAATCTGGGCTTTTGAAACAACAAACCTCTTCTTCCTCCACCCTCCCTCGTTTTCCCCCAAAGGGAAGGAGGGAGGGTGCCACAAAAATGAAACCCTTCAACAATTCTTAGAAACAGTTTTTACAGGAAAGTGTCTATGTCGGATTAAAGATTCACATGATTTGCAGTCAGTCGGTCTCCAGCATTTAATAGCCTTATTGTTTCTAAGTATAAGGCAGAAATTTCTCTGGAATTCCTAGAAAGGGAGGGCAAGCCACACACAAACTACACAGTAAAGTCAATAAGGCTTCATATTCAGTGAATGGTTCTGAAGGGGGTGGGGGAGAGGGGGAAGGGGCAGGGAGGGGGGCAAGGAGAGGTAAACCAAAGGAAGCTCGACTTTATTACCTGTCTTATTTAATATTGTCCCACAGACTTGTTTATTGGGCTTGGGCATGTCCTGATAATTCAAATTCTATTTTTACTGAGTTTTTAAGTGTGAAGCGCTGTACTAGGGACTGAGGGAGATACAGAGATCAAGTGCGACTGTGTTTGACATCTAGGAATATTTTATCCAGTGGGTCCATTTCTCAGGTACCTACTATGTGCTATGAAGAGTTCAAAGACAGGACAGGGCATAAACCCTACTCTTAAGGATGAAAATAGCTCATATAAGGGAAAGCAGATAAGGGAAGTGTAGAAGAGATCCCCAAGCAAAATAACTTGAGAAATTTGAGGAGGTGTTCTCACTTTTTCCTTGGTTATGGAGGGGAAGACTTTGGGATGGCATTTGTTCTTCAGTTGGGCTTTGAAGAAGGGAGAGACTATGACTGATGGAAATTTTGGAGGCAGAGAAGGAATCTTCCCAAGCAAGAGTGGGTTAGATCAGTTAGCAAATAGTCAAATTAGGAATAAAAAGCCCTAGAGGAGAACTGTTTAGTTTTATGGGAATTTAGAGTAAAGGTATTCCTTTCCCATTGTGACTTTGCCTGTTATAGTTTGGATATATCATGGGTTGTCATAACAAACTAAATGGGAATTTTTGGGGAGTTTTGTGGAAGCCACAGATGACGTACAAAGGCCAGCAGACAACACAAAAAAATTTTAGAAACTCAGAAATGCATACTTAACCCAAATTTATAATAAAGTACTGTAAACACCCCATAAAAGAAAAAATTTAGACTTCTCGAGTACAAAGGGGAGACCAAACATTTTTATGTGAATTTTCCAGATTGCCAGGACATCTAATTTGTACATGAATAAAAAATAGTATCAGATGGGGCAGCCAAGTGGCTTGAGAACCAGACCTGGAGATGGAAAGATCCTGGGTTCAAATTTGGCCTCAGACACTTCCTAGTCTTGTGATGCTAAGCAAGTCACTTAATCCCAATTGCCTATCCCTTACTACAATTCTGGTCTGAAACCAGTACTTAGCATTGATTCTAAGACAGAGTGTAAAGGGTTTGTTTGTTTGTTTTTTTAAGAGTATTAGATAGAGTGGGAAAGTTGGAAGGTGGTCATAGGATAATAGATTTAGAGATGAAAGAACCCTTAGATACTCTCTAAGATGCATGAGGAATCTGAGATGCCTCTTAACCAAAGTTGCACAGGTAGTGTCCAAACTTGTATTAATTCAGGCGCTCTTACCCCAAATCCTGATCTTGAATATAATAATGTATATTGTAATATACAAACTTATAAATATATAATAATATTATAGTATATAAACTTGGACAAGGCACAACCTTTCTGGACCTCAGTTCCTCATCTTTGAGTAGTGTTAGAACAGAAAGGGATGAGAGATACATCGTTTTAAAGATCTATAAGAATCAAAGCTGGAAGGGATCTTAAATATTAGTAAATTCAAGTTCTTCATATTACAAATGAGTAAATTTCAGAAACAGGACTTGAACCTAGAACTTTTAACTTTGAATCTTAGACTTTTTTTTTTTAACTCTTCCCTTTCATCTTAGAATTAATTTTGTGTATTGATTCCAAGGCAGAAAAGTGATAAGGGCTAGGCAATGGGGGTTGAGTGACTTGCCCAGGAAGTGTCCCAGGCCACATTTGAACCCGTCTCCAGGCCTAGTGACTCAATCCACTGAGCCATCTAGCTGCCCCCTAACTTCTATACTTTTTGTTTCCTGCCAGAATGTCTTTAATAAATGAATACATTTAAGAAACTTTTCCCTTTCAAGTCTCTTTTGTAAGTCTCCTATCACATTAAAAAAAAAAAGTAACCTTTATCTCTAGGTTTTTCATATCAAAATATCTCATCATTGCTTCTTGTCATGTACACAAATATAGTAGTTTGGTTTTTCATATTTAGCTACTTGACAGTATTATATTATTATTATTATTATTATTATATATATAGTATTATATTGAACCCAGGATTCTAATACATGACAATTGATTTTTTTCTTTTTTCCTGTCTCCAGCTGGGTCATCAGTTGATTCCTTTAAAAAAAAAGCAGTTTCATCATACATTTTAAATTTGGTTTTAGAACTACAGATGTGTATACATGTGTGTATATATAGTATACATACATATACATGCATTATGCATGCATGCATATATAATGCGGTTCAGGTGAGTTTTTAAAATTTGGGCCTTATATGTGAATAGATACTTAATCAGTGTAGAAATGAATGAAATAATTCAAGACAGGAATTATTTCAGTTCTTAACGTTTTCTATGTCAATACTTTAACACAAATTAGTTGTACTATAGGATCATAGGATTTTTTAGAAAGAAAATTTTAAACATTGGTTTATGAAGAATCTCTTAATTGCAAAATATTTGGAAAAAAGTGTTATTCATGTGTGTTTCAACTTAAAGATATAAATTTACATCTTGTCTAACCACAATAAATTCTGTCCTCACTGATAAGAACATGTCATTCAGGAATCTCTGTTTATATTTTGTAGAAAGTCTGTTCAGTGGGTCCATATCAGTCTTTAAAATATGTGACCAGTGTCTGTTCCAAGGGTTGGGTCAGAAGGCCACTGGGGCCGTTGTAAATATCTCTGGAGTGTTCGTGGTTGGGAACAGGTTTGCTCATGTCTGTTTTTCCCCAGCCTGAGAATACCAATAGGATGTTATTCTGGGGCTGCCGTGTACTTTTCAGTTTAGCAAGCTCACCCATTAGGGCAGCTTGACTGCTTGTTGTGGAATTAGCTGGTGGAATATCTATAGAGTTTTTTAGTAATATAAATAATATTATATTTAATAATAATGTTTTTTAGTAATAAATGAATCGACTGCATTTTTTTAAAAGATGCAAGGACTTATTTTTGGATTTGAAGTGAAGCAATAACTCCCTTATGAAAATGACCACAGTGGCAGTTTCTATAAAAGGGTGAGGCCAGCAGGTGGCTTCAGACAGTGTACCTTGGTGGAATCCTCACCATTTGGTTCTTAGTTTTACAGATTCTGTCCAGATTTTATCAACTCACTCAGAGGTGATTGATCTCCTGGAAGTTGCTTCCTGCAATCCAAAAGCATAGGAGAGAGATTTCTAAACCACAATAATAAATAAATTACTTTTCAATGGAGAGGATCACAGTGACTGGGATAGTCATCTTCTGTCCAGATCACTCCATTTCTTGTAGGGTAGTGCAGTGCATAGAGCACTGGACTTAATGTTGGGAAGATCTGAATTCAAGTTTGACCTCAAGATATATACTGTATGACCCTTTGTCTCATTTTCTTCATCTGAAAAGTGGCGATGATCATAGCACTTACCTCCCAGGGTTGTTGGGAGGATCAAGTTAGATAGTGATTGTTAAGTGCATAGAACAGTGTCTGGCATATAGTAAGATCTGCCTAAATGTTAGCTGTCATCATCATGATTACTATTACTATTACTACTACTACCACCACTCAGGAAACCAACTTATAGATCAGAAAGTTGCTGAGTTGCTGGGTGAGACTAGAATTAGAGTGGGAGTTGGATATCCTCAAAGGGTATTTCTAGCAAGCTGTGATAATGTAATGGACCCTACTTGAGGGGGATATATTTCTGTCTTATCAATCAATCCATCCATCATCTACTTCCAGTATACGTACTCTTTCTCTTGTACAATTCTGGTATGAATGCTGACATTTAACTCCACATGAATTTATTATGTGACTTCATATTTGCACTGGAAGAAATATATAACATTTAGATAAGATAAAGATCCTACTTCTTGTGGACATTTTCTAGCTTGAGATTGTAACATACAAATACCTACAATATGAAATACTCTGGTTAAGATAACATGAAGAAAATAATAAATAATAATCATCATTGAAATACTCTGGTTAAGATAAAATGAAGAAAATAATAAATAATAATCATCATTGAAATACTCTGGTTAAGATAAAATGAAGAAAATAATAAATAATAATCATCATTGAAATACTCTGGTTAAGATAAAATGAATAATAGATAATAATCATCATTGAAATACTCTGGTTAAGATAAAATGAATAATAAATAATAATCATCATTGAAATACTCTAGTTAAGATAAAACAAAGAGAATAATAAATCATAATTTTGCAGCTGAAAGTAACCTCAGAAACTACTCATTTTTCTCTATCTCTCTCTGACAAGACAGATGTTAACCGTTTGAGGGCAAGGACTGAAAAATGAAGGTATTGGGTTAAATCAAAGTCTGGTAACCTTTCAGGAAGAAGAGCTATATTTGGGGTAATATTCTTAGAAAATAGCTTTAGGGAGAGTTAAGTATAGACATGTGTATATACATATATGCACAAATAAAACACATGTCTATTTATACTATATATATAAATTGTGTATGTAGATAATATATTATATATATATTTTACACACACACACACACACACACACACACACACACACACACACACACACACGGAATGTAGGAGAAGCAGTAGGTTCAGACAACTTTCTAGTATTTGCTAGATTGGGGTAAACTTGAGTTTCTCCACAAAGAATTAGCCAGGATGATGAATCACAGATCTTTTGTGCATGTATGAGCACACAAAACACACACACACACACACACATACATACACACACACACAGATTTGTGAAAGGAAGCAAGTATTTATTAAGCTCCTGCCTTGGACAGACCCGGTGTTGATGCATGCTGGAAATACGAAGACAATAGGGATCCAGCAAGCCCCTGCCCTCAAAGGAGTTGATATTTTATTGAGAGAAGACAAATATGTGTGAGATAAGTGAATATAAAATAAATACAAGGTAATTTATGGGCAAGGGCACCAACAACTGGGGAGATCAGGATGGATGGTCCTTTTGTCTAAGTGGTCAGGTTAATGTGACCCTTGAAGGAAGCCCTGGAGGGGAGGAGAATATGCAAAGAAAGCTACAGAGGTGAGAGATGGAATATCAGAGATGGAGATTATTTGGCTGGATTCCATAGAGGACAATTGAGATTGAATAGGGGTCAATTTGGCAGGATTGAACAGGGGCCTGTTTGGCTGGAGTGTAGGAGGAAATGAACATAAAGAAAAGCCTGGGAAGGCAAACTTAAATGCCACATAGAAGTTTGATTTTTGTTCATAAGGTGGTTAGGGAATGCCATTGAATTTTTTCAAGCTGGGGAATGAGGCAGTTAGACCTGTGTAATACACAGAGAGGCAACTAGGTAGTACAGTGGATAAGGTAAGATTTCAAGTGAAGAACTAGGGGATGGGGTGGCAAGGAAGTCAATGAACCAGGTGGCTAGATCTCTTTGAGGAAGAATGACCCCTTGGAAAATTGCTAGCAGAATCTAGATAAGGTGGTGAACCTGGATGTAGCAAACCTCATTGGGGAATTTGGGGTTGTTGAATGATTGCATCCAAGGAAGGTGTTTGCAAGTGCAGATAAAAAAAGAATACTTCTGGGTTTGCAAAGTGCTTTAAGCTATCCAGGAGCTGGGATTATAGGTGCACCCGTACAACCCTTAACTCTCCAGTAATTTTCTCCAGTAGAGAGAAAGGTTGTTCCATGAATAAGACACTTCATCTCTTGGCTCCAGGCATTTTTTCCTATTAGAACACCCAGAGGGATGGACTTGTAGTCTGGAAGATAGGAGTTGAGCTACAATTTCAGGCAATTATTAGCCAGCTAGGTGCCCCTGAGCAAGTCACTTAACCTCTGTTTGCCTCAGTTTCCTCCTTTGTAAAAATGAGGATAATTAATAGCCCCCCTCTGTCAAGGTCATGAGGATCAAGTGAGATAATTGTAAAGCGCTTAGCCTAGTATTCTGCATATAGTATGTGCTATAGAAATGTTAGCTATTACTTGTATTGCTGCCACTACTACTCGTACCACCACCACCACCATCTTCACTGGCTTCCTTTTAAGCCTCATTAAAAGTACCATCTTTTATAGGAAGCCATTTCCAACCTCTTTTAATGCAAGTACCTTTCCTTTGTTGATTATTACATATTTATTTTCTTGTTGTCTCTTCCCTAAGATTGTGAGCTCTCTGAGGATAAAATCTGTCTTTTGCCTCTTTTTCTATCCACAGACTTAGCACAGTTCCTTGCACATAGTAGGTGCTTAGTAAATTCAAGTTGACTGACTTACTGTCAGGCTGCTGTACAGTGATTCAAGAGACAGTGGTTTGACAATCCACAATGGAACAACAAAACAGATGTGGGTTTTTGTTTTTGTTTTTGGCCAAGATCATGTTAAGAGAGGTGAGATGTGTAGCCTGTTGAGTTAGTACAGTTGTAGACATGTCTGAATAGGCACTAGAGGTGAAGGTGGTGTGACCTGGACCCCAAATTGAAGGTGGAAGAGGAATTTGGGCTGGATCATCTTTGAGGAATGGTGCTGTCCCTCCAATGATTCTGTGGTGTTTGTTACCTCCAAAGCTCATCTTTTAAACTTTGGCATTCTGCCAGGGGTGCTGAAGGGCTGCAAGTGATACAATGGTATCACCCTAGAAGAATTGGAACCAGAGGTGGCTGGAACAGCCATGGAAGGATGTGGTGGGTGGGATGTGCCTTATAAAGTGGCATAAAAGAAAGAATCCTGTGATCCCCACAAGAGGAGAGCATATCACATGGACAGCAAGGGGGTGAGAGACAGCAGAGAGTCCAAAGATCGTAGGATTTAGAGCCGAAAGAAATTATCTAGTTCCACTCATTCGTGTTAGATAAGAATATTGAGGAATATTATAGAGTTTAAAGGACTCCTCTCTGGTCATATTAGAGAGTAAGCAGCAGACTTTGAATCTCAACTCATTGACTACAAATCCATGTTCTTTTCTCTAAGAATTTTGAAAAGAACTGGAGGAAGACCTCTAATGTATTGTGCAGATTGTAGATGGGATATTTATCCCAACAACTACATAAGGTGAGATCCAACTGGACTATGGTCTCATTTGTGGAGCTGGTACTCTAGCTATGAAATCAAGGATTTGGTAAAGTAGAACCATGCATTTGTGGGTGTATATGTGTATGCATAATTTAAAATTTATTTTATTGAAATTCCCACCTAAAACAAAAAAAAATGCCATTTATGGTGTTTGTAAATCTCTAAATCAGGGCTAGTCCTTAACCTTTTTTGTGTTGATGGATCTCTTTGGAAATCTGGTTGATACCTAGGCACCTTTTCTCAGAATAATATTTTTAAATGCATATAAATTATATAGGAATTCAAAGGGAACCAATTTTTTTGGAAATAGTTATCAAAATATATATGTTTTAAGAGCCTTTGGACCTAAGTAGTGGCCACTGCAGCTTAAATAAATCTTTACATTAAAATATTTATATTTTGATTTTAAAAAATGATAAATATATGTATATACACAAACACATTTGTATATGTGTATATATATACACACACATCTGTCTCTGTGTGTTTGTGTGTGTGTGTGTGTGTAATATATGGATCTGTTTCTCGACTAATGCAGGCAAACTCATTTTAGCAATTTATTGGTTTTAGGGAGTTTCTGGGAGCAATGAGAGATTAAGTGGCTTACCCAGATTGACATAGCCAGTATGTCTTAAATACTTATCTCCAGCACCATCCAGATCTTACTAGTTCTCGAGTATAATTATCCATCATCTGCCTATATTTAAATATCAGTTGGCCTTATACCTACTTTAGTTTTCCTAGTTATTTTTATTATTTTGTTTGGTTTGCAGAAATCAATACAATGAACCATGCCACAACTATTTCTGGCTTTCAGAAGGCTCTTGTTATAATATGTATAAGTATATATGTATATACGTGTATATATATAACAAGTATATACACACATATATACATGTATATATATATAACAAGTATATACATATATATACTTTAAAAGTAATAGTAATAATAATAGTATAGATTGTTGTTAGTAAAATATTACACTTTCTTTTGTCTTTATTATAATGAGTTTATCCCATTAGTTGATTGCCACCCTAGAAATTAGGTTAGATCCTGAGCTGAGGTGTGGAGAATTGGGCTGGGAGGAACCAGGGGCTTATTGATTGCAAGCACTTGAGTGGGGGGATGGAGAAGGGGTTGATGATTAAGGAGAGGAGGCCCAGTGGGGACTTTGTTCTCTAGGGGGTGGAGAAGGAACTTGAGACCTCTAGTCTGGAGCTCTATTGGTTTCCAAGACTAGGGTTTCTTTGTTCCTGGCATCTAACCCATTTAGATGCTAATGAGGAGTCTACACTATGCGGATTCATTCCTTTATTTTAGCTAAAGGTAGCATATGTCCCAGTGACTGACATTTATGGAGTACTTTAAAGTTTTCAAAGTGCTTTGCATACATTATCTCATTTTGAATCTCACCACAACTCTGTCAGTGGGGTGCTATTTCCATTTCACAAATGAGGAAATGTAGGTTTGACAAGTTATTAAGTGCCTTTTTTTTTTAGTAAGTGTTAGAGGTGGGATTTGAACCAAGATCCTCCTGATTTCCCAGTTAAGCATTCTCGTTGCCATTGCCTTTCTAGAATATGTGTGTGTACTTCATTCTAGGGTGATGTATATGTACTCATGCCCTTGACCAGAGAGAGAAATCAAAGCTTTACCCTCTACTCTAAAATTCTCTGGATTTATATGTCGGTGACTTCTTGAAAGAATTCCTTAAAATGGTTAATCATATAATAATAACAGATTGGGCAGCAAGCCCTTCATCCCTGATATCGAGATTATTTTACATTTCTGACACAGCCCTTGATGAACCCTACGATCATCGGACTTTTGGAAGGATTCTGGAATATTGAAACTACTTCTTACTCTGAATTATTGTAGTTCTGGTTGATCTTCTATATTAATTTTTTTAGGGCTTTTGTTCAGTGTAATATATTGTAATTCATTGGAGGGCCAAGAACATGAATGAAGGGGAATTTTTTTGACAGTCATTACATCATTTATTGGTTTCCTTCATCCATGACATATTTGCTTTAAAGTACAGCTTCTTCACCTAAGGTTTGTGAACTTGTATTATATTTTAATAACTATTTTAATGCATTTGGCTTCTTTTGTAATACTTCAGCTTTATGTATTTAAAAGTGCTTTATCTGAGGAAGGATCCATTAGCCTGCCAAAAGGGTCCATTATACACAAAAGGTTAAGAACTTCTACTTTTAAAAAATAGAAGAGGATAAGTAGTCTGATATTTTACAGAATAGGGGCAAAAGAAGTTGAGAATGTGTTAAGGATGAGAGAGGTTCTTGAAGTGATGAAACCATTATATATCCACATTATGGCTGGGAAATGGCTTTCTTGGAGGCTTGTCAGTCGGTGAGTCACATAATACCGGCACATAGTAGGCAGTTAATAAATGTTTATTGACTGACTGTAACCCTGAACCTATATCCTTTGGAATAGCAATGCTTCCAGCCCAGCTCCTACAGCTGTCATCTAGAGACATGCCTGGTGACCGCTCCTGCAATCAATCAATAAACATTTACTAAGCACCTACTATGTGCCAGGCACTGTGCTGAGTTGCTACAAAAAGAGGCAGAACTCAGTCCCTGCCCTCAAGAAGCTTATACTCTACTGGGCCTATAGCCACAGCACATGATGACCTGGAAGAGAAGGTTCTTGCCACCAGAGAGCTTGGCACTATCAAATGTTGCAACACCAGAAACTGATAGGATTTTTATCAGTGGATGACCTTAAAGAAGAGGCATTGACATCTGCTTTGCCCTAAGGACCATGGGACCTTTTTGGCTGACTTGCAGCTGAAACTTGCCACATATTACCTTCCCTCCATTAGAATATGAGCTTTTTGTCCGTCTTACTTCATCTGAAGAGTGCTTTGCACATAGTAAGCACTTAGTGAATTCTTTATTCATTCATAATTAGAAAAGTAGATCATGATAGAAATATTGACAATTAACTCAAGAAAATATAGCCCCTAAGGGGAGCTACAATCACTTCCTTTAAAAAAAACATTAGTTAAGTCCATTAGTCAAATCCCAGTCACTGGAAATTCAGGTAACACAAATTTTTATATATCACGTCTTCAGCGTTTGCAAGCATTTATTAAGCCCTTACTTTGTGCCAGGGACTAGGGTAACTCCGCCCCAGAGATACAAAATAGGATCAAAAATTGTTACTACCCTCAAGGAGTTCACAGCCCAATGGGGGAGATGAGAGGTAAACAATTTTGTACAAAGAAACTGTAGACTGGATACATTGGTGATAAGCCACAGAGACAAGGCACTAGAATTAAGTGGGACCAGGAAAATCTTTCCATGAAAGGTGGAATTTTAGCAGGAACTTGAAGAAAGCCAGGGAAAACAGGAGATAGAGATGAGAAGGGAGGGAATTCCAGGCATGGGGCCCAGCCAGTGAAAACACCTAGAGTTCTGAAATAATGACCTATGGAAAGCCAGGAGACCAGTACCACTAGAACTCAGAGTATGTGGATAAAAGACTAGGGAAGGGAGGGGGGCAGCTGGGTAGCTCAGTGGATTGAGAACCAGGCCTAGAGATGGGAGGCCCTGGGTTCAAATTTGGCCTCAGCCACTTCCTAGCTGTGTGACCCTGGGAAAGTCACTTGACCCCCATTGCCTAGCCCTTACCACTCTTCTGCCTTGGAACCAATACACATAAGGTATGGGTTTAAAAAAAAAAAACAACTAAGGAAGGATGACTGCAAAGGTAGGAAGGGGCCAGATTTAAAGGGTTTTAAAGCAGAATACTCTTACATTTGATCCTGAAGGTAAAAGGGATCAATACCATAGAATTAGTTGAACCAGGGGTAGAGTGGGATGACATGTATGAGGAATGACAATATGGGAATGAGATCACAAGGTCAGGCCTGCCCTTTCAGAAGATCAGTTTGGCAGCTGAGTGGAAGATGGACTGGAATTGGGGGGGGAATCACTAGGTATCCTGCTCGCTTGTAGACAGTAGAACTCAAGACAGAAGCTGCAAAGTGTAACCTTAAAATTTCTTAGACTTATAAATGTTGGAAATTTCACCATTGGGAAATTTCATACTTGGAAATTTACATATGGAAATAAATCTATACTTGGAAAAAAATTCTTAGATTTTAAATTAAAATACAAAAGTAGGCTACTTTATCTCTTTCTGAAGCCATACCTCACCCCCATTCCTTCATTCTGCAACCTCTGTTTGGTGACCAAGCATTTTCTTCTTCAGTTAAATCAGTGAGCCTTTATCAAATGCCTTTTATGTGCCAGGCACTCTGGTAGTCTTTGGGGATACTAGGCAATCGGAGACAGAAAGTGTGTGCAAAGATAAATGCAGCACACATAAAAAGTTTTGTAAATACATGTGTGTGTGAGTAATTAAATGAAAGAATGAAAGGTAGTTTGGGGAGGAGGGCTCTACTCCTGTTGGAGGGAATTGGGAAAGGTTTCATGGAGATGCTGGTACTGTGCTGGGCTTTAAAGGGACGAGGAGGCTAAGCTAAAGAGGGGCAGCCGCTACAGAGAGGTACTCGGGTCCTGGAGTGTCATGGGTGAGGGACAGAATAGCTGGATCCCAGAGCGTGGGAAGGCTTTTAAGTCGGGGCCAGGATGTATGGGCTTTAAAAACTAAATAAAGGAGTTTATATTTTATCCTAGAGGCAGTAGAAAGCCACTGGAATAAGAGGGCAGCATGGTCAAGTCTGTTAAGGGAAATTACTCTGCTAGCCAGTGTGTAGGATGGACTGGAATGGTGAGAGATTTGGGAGACCAACTAGATTGTTGCAATAGTGAAGGTGAGAGGTGACAAGGACCTGACCTAAGGTGGCCACTACCTTTGAATGGGGTTCATTTTGCTGCTCTCAGAGAATAGGGACTATGCCTGGGAGTTCACGGATAATAGGGAACTCCAAGATGAGAAAATGCTGCAAAGGCAATATCTTCTCTATAGTTTAGAGTACTAGATAATTAACCTAGAGGTTCAGTAACCCACGTAGGATCCCATAGCCAGGATGTATCAGAAAGAGAATTAGAACTTGCATCTTTCTCTTCTGAGACCAGCTTTTGATCCATTAAGACAAAGATAAAAGCAACTGATTAACCCCCCCCAAAATTCAAAGCGTGTGTTTAGATAATATTGGGTCTGTCCTTCCCCAAAGAGAGGAGGGATTTGGGAGGTGATGAGAAATGGGAGTCTAACTTAGGTCACATTTTCTAAAGGTTTGAGCTGTTTTCTTTATGGACTTTGAGGAGTGGGGCAGGTGGCTCTATTTATTATTATTCCTTGCCCCCAACCATCCACCCCCTGCATTATTCTCTCCAATCCTTAAGCAACTCAGCTGTTTTCTGTCTTAGTTACATTCCTCTGTGTGACTACTAGGCTTACATGAATATAGCCCTCTAGTTAAAAATTTTCAAATATTCCAGAATATCCTTTGTAGATACTAACCTTTTGTTTGGACAGATTAGACCAGTATGTCAAGCTGGTGTGTGTGAGTGTGTGAGTGAGTGTGTGTGTGTGTGTGTGTGTGTAACACATGAATATTTAATTGATATAAGAGAAAAAAGAAGCAAATACCATAACTGACCATAGATTTAAAAGACAATTCACATACCCATAATGTGATCTTGCTGAAAGCTCATGCCTCATTTGGTTGAAAGGTTCTCTTCATTTTGGACCCTTCTGAATTGGTTGCACATCTCCACAAGAGTCATATTTCTATGTTTCATCATGGTATGGAGTTGACTTTGGGTTCTCATAGACTATGCCAGGAGAATGCAAACTTTGATAGATTCTATCATGGACCCATATGATCCTAGTCTAGATTATGTCTTCTTCCCAAGGATCAACCTGACTGAGACTCATCTCTTGTAAACTGACTATTTGGTGGTTCATTGTTTGACCCTCGCAATCTATAAATACAAATATAAAATGACCCAGTCTCGAGTATGTCCCTCTCTTTTGCTTCTGCAAAGATGGTGGCAAAATGGTGGAAAAAGAGGTACTAAGAGTCATATCATTTTTAAACCTTAACGTTGCCTCCAACCAGGAGAGGCCCTGAGTACTTTGGGTGGATGGCAAAAATTTTAGAAAGAAAGGAACATAAGTGTTGGGCAGGCAGGGATGGGTTGTGTTCTGCATCTTTGGAGGGCAGTGCCCGCCTCGTGCCACCGCAGATTTGTTTGAGAATCTTAGTAGCATAAATGAGCAAAAGATTTATTATTGTCTGGTGTAATCCAGTGTTGGCTGATGTTGGACACTTAATAAATAGCGATGTCAGCTCTAATGAGCCAAATGCAGGTGATAAACAGTGCTATTAGAATAGGACTTAGGAATTTAAATACTTCAAAGACATTCTTTAAGTGTTGCCAGGGTATTCATATTTGGTATTGAGGTGAAAAGGTTGACTCTCCTGGCATCTTGAAATTAGATAAATTAGAATGGATCAGCACTACATCTGCTGTAATAGAAGACTCATGCTGAAGGGGGAGAGCATCTCAAAAGTGTGTCTTTCCTCTAAAATTACAGGGGTCTGTGATGGGCTGAGGAAACAATCCTAGTCTGATGGTATATAAACTACTCACTAACACACACACATCTATACATATACTTGCAGTTAAATTCCTGTTGCTGACAAAACATGATGTACCTTGGATCCTAAAAAAATTAGATGGCAAATTTAAATCTTTATTAAGTTTTATTGTTTCTATGTTTGGACAAATGCCCAACAAATGAAATTAAAGCAGACAAAAACATTAGGCTCTTATATGCACAGACTTGTGCTGGCTACTTAAAGAAGCAAAGGTTTTAAGAAAATCTATAAAATCCTGCCTTTAAAAAGAGAAACTTTTCTTTTTTTTGTTAAGGGGAGTATACAGATGAATTGGATGTTAGGTGAAATACTAAAAGGAAAGGGAAAATCTAAGGAAATGTAATGAGAAATTTGAGGGGGGAAGATTGCTTTCAAATAAAGAGGGAAAGAATTACTGAAAGCTATGGTTACATGTAGGCTGTTCTTGAAGGAAAATAAGGACTTGAATTAATGGAGATGTGAGAGTCCATTAATGGCTTGGAAGAAATTTGGAAGACTATAGGAGTAGCCTGAGAAGTCATTTGCATCAAAGTTTCTTTGAAGCCATGGAGATAGATGGGATTGCCAAAGGAAATAAGAAAGAGAAAGAAGAGAAATGGGTCAAGGAGAGAGTCTTGAGTTACAACAACCCTTTGGAGTAGGGAGAGGAAGCTAAACCAATGAAGAAACAGTCAGTAGGAAGGAGAATCAGGAGACACCAGTGTCACAGAACCCATTGTGGGTGAAAGTATCATATGTCAAAGGCTGTTGGGAGGACAAGGAAGATAAGTCCTGAGACAAGCTCACTGGATTTGGCAATTAAGAGATCACTGAGAATTCAGAGCACTTTTAATATAAGAGAGTGAGGATGGAAGTCATATTTAGGAAGCAGAGAGCCTTGCCTAGCTCTGAGCTCTTATAGGCAGTCTTTTCCTTTGTAGACAATTAGGGGCTCACCATCTTTCATCAACTAGTGTATTATTTTAGTATTGACATATTTCTATATTCACCAGGAATTCTTCATCACAATCCTTAGTTGCCTCAGTTGTATCTCCAAGAGGTAAGAATGAGTAAAGAAAAAGATAGATTTGTTTTTTTAGATAATATAGTTTGGATAGAGTTTTTAGGAAGCTCAGAGTTTTGTTTTCTCTATGAAGTCAGCTAAAAGAAAAGGAGTTGAGTAGAGTTGACCCAATTGAGGAGGTTTGGAGTAGCCAGTGGAGGGGTAGTAGCATGGCAGAGATTCAACAAGAGATGAATAGAAAGGAAAGAAACAGGCATTTATTAAGCTCCTCCCATGTGCCTTGCAGTGTAGCGGTGAAAACTCATTGGAGCTAAGTTGGTATGAATTTTTGCTAAATGATTTAACTCAGCAGCCCTGGAAAAAAGCATATATGGGATTGATTTGGGGTTGGAGATTAGCATAGGGATGGGAATGGCTAGAGAATGAGAGGACACAGGAATCAAGCAAGTTATTGAATTGTAGGAATGACTTAATTTTCTAGACTGAAGGGGGGAGTAGGAATTAAGTCAGAAGAGAGTTGATGGACTAAGAGGAAGAGAGGAGTATCTTCATGAGAATGGAGCATAGATACAAGAGTGAGTGAGGTCTGGGAGAGGTGGAAGAATAGACCACGGTGGTCATGGAGGAGGAGAATCCCAGAGCTGAGAATCTTGGAGTGATAGTGAGATCAAAGATTTGAACCCCTCTCTAGGTGGCTGAAATAAAATATAGAGTTGGAGATCATGAGCGTTGAAGAGGCTGACAAGGGAAAGGCCAGTGTGGGACTATGCTCTGTGCAAAATACCCATCAGGAGGAAATGTAATATATTTAATAACCCCTAATACTGTGGGACAGTATGCTTAGTGAACAGATAGAGCACTGTAGCTGGAGTCAGGAAAGACCCTGAATTTAAAGATGGCCTCAGACACTTTTCCAGCTCTGGTCAAACCAGTTAAGTTCTGTCTACCTTAATTTCTTCCTCCATAAAATGGTGACAATGGTAGCATCTACTGCCCCAGGGAGAATAAAATCTGTAAAGAACTTTGCAAACCTTTAAGCACTATATGAATAAATGTTAGCTTTCATGATGATGATGATGATGATGAAGATGTGAGACAGAGATTCAAGCCCAATGGACTTGGAGAAAGGGAAAGATCATTGAGAGCATGGCCAGAGAAGACTTTGGGAAGGGAGGGTGTTCTGGTGCTGTACCCTAGAACATGAATGGGATTTATATTGTCTAAGGACATCAGAGAGAGTCCACAACATAAGCAGAGTTTTGGAAAAGGGAAGGAGCATGGCCATGTGTTGGAGATGGCAAGAAAACAATCCTCATTCTTTAGTTTGGTTTGCTTTTCAGACATGGCAGAAGTGCTTTCAGTGAATGGGGGAGGGGGCATATCTCTCTTTTGGTCCCTTTGGAGTTTGTTCCTGTAATCAGTTGACATGGCAACCAGAACCCTGTTTCTAGTTGATTGTCTCCTCTATCAATCTCTCTCTCTCTCTCTCTCTCTCTTTCTCTCTCTCTCTCTCCTCTCTCTCTCTCTTTATTGTTGCTCTGTTGGAAATCTTCTTAAATTAGTCCTTTTACAAATGTCTTCTTTTTTAACTTTTCTCTCAGTAGCAGAAAATGAGTTCAGTGAAGACTTGTTTAATTTTTCAGCTTTGGAGTTTCCTGAGATGGTATTTGGGAGTGGACTTGGCGCTAAGAACAGATGTCCCAGTGATTGGCAGTTTTGATTGTTCTCCAGTTTCACCCAGTCAAGTGAGGATAGACAACCTATTAATCAGACTGGACAAAACCGTTACTGGTAAGATATCTTTATTTTTTCGCCAATATGTTGTTATAAAGGAGAGCTTTCTTTAAGAAGACAGGAGGACTTGATAAAGAGTACACGACCAAATGTTTATTCCCTCCACCACTTCCTTCAATCCTCTTTAGGCTATGTGTGTCAGAAGAGAATTATCCCAGCCTCTTTTTCTTTCTTTTCCCACCTTTCTTTATTCCTCATGCTTAGATTTTTCTCTGAATGAGAAGCCTTCGCTGGAGTGAGTTTTACAAAACTGCTCTCTCTCTCCCTACTATGACTAGCAGTCAGCCAACAAGCATTTATTTTTTCATTTTTTTAGCCAATGAGCATTTATTAAGTGCCTACTCAGTAAATGCAAAATAATCCCTGCCTTCAAGAGACTCACATTCTAATGGAAAAGACTCCATGTAAATTGGTAGATAATTTAGATGGAAGGTAACCCAAGAGAGAACAGCACTAGTGTCTTGGAGGTTGTAAAAGTGAGATTTGAGGTGAATCATGAAGAAAAGGCAGGGAGACGAAGAAGGGAGAACATTCTAGACATGAGGGCAAAGCGATGAGAAGTGGAGGTGATGGAGTATCTGGTGCAAGGAGCGAGGAGTCAAATGGAGCTGGGTATATGGAGGGAGTAAGTGTAAGCTTTGGAAAGGTGAGAAGGGACCAAGTTATGAAGAACTTTAATACTGTTTTATTTTTTTTAATTTTTAATTTTTTTCCTCATGGTTACATGATTCATGTTGTCTCCCTCTCCTTTTCCTTCCTTGCTCCCAGAGTTGACAAGCAATTACACCGAGTTATACTGTGAAGAACTTTAGAAGCAAACAAGTTGGGCACATACTTGGAGAGGAGCTCCCCCCATAAGGGTTCTAATGTCCAACGTGTGAAGGGGTTCTTGCCATTGTCTTTCCTGTTTTAAGATTTTAGGCAGATTATCTAAGATAGTCTTTCTATAGAATCACAGATTTTAGAGCTAACAGTGACTTTAGGAGTCATCTAACCCATCCTCCTCAGTTTACAGATGAAGAAACTGAGGCTCAGGTAAAGCTGAGCCAGTTTTGAACCCAAGTCTTCTATTTTTTTATTTCAGCCAATAGGTCAGTCAATTAGCCTTTATCAAACCCTACTTTTGCCAGGCACCGTGCTAAGTTGTAGGAATAGGAAGAGTCAAAAAATAGTCCCCGCACTCAGGGAGCTTCACAATCTCAATCATTTCAATTCAAATAACATTTAATAAACACCTTTTGTGTTCAATGTCTGGGTGTTAGGAGTGGGGGATGGTGATGGGTACACTAATAAATGATGTATAAATAGAATATAGTCTTTGGTCTTCAAGAAGTTTATAATCTAGTGGGTTTAGCGTAGTTGGAGTTATGAAGTTTGAACAATGCACTGTAATGGGCCATCCAGATGGGTACAGAAATGGGGTTCCAGCCCTGCTTTTGGTGATGACAGGTCCTAAAAGTTCTGGATAGTGAGATAGATCATAGAAACAAATTGGGGTGGAAATCAAGGTTATTAAATCCAGCATACTTGTGTTTGTTCTGGTGCAGTGCTGGGCCAGGACTTAGATCTTATTTCCAACATAAAGCAACTGAGGGATTGTAACAGTTAAAATTAGTTTCTAGTATAAAAGTATTATATTTTTATGAGGTTTATTAAAGATTAAAAAATAAAGACAATACAAAATAAGAAAGAATGTGCCTAGGAGGGTCAAAAGGCCCACTCAATTTCACTTACTGCATCCTTGCAATCTCCGAGTACAGGAAGAGACCTCAGTAGGCTTTACAGCCAGTTTAAATTTAAAAAAAAAATTGATCTTGCCCAGGTAGGGATCTCAGTGGGGTTACAGGGAACTCTGGGAGCTACCAAGGACTTCTGGGAATTGAAGTCCGGGGTTCAAATCTCTATTCTTACGGGATTGGAATTGAAAGCACAGGGATCTGGGAGGAACAATTTGATATAAGAAGTAGCAGCTTAGATAGTAAACTTTTGTTATTTTGGCTTCTCTCTGTCTCTTTCTGACCCTCCACTCTTTCTTCCTTTTTCCCTTATCTGATCATGAGATAACCCCAGAATGTATTTTTATGGGGAAAATTTTTTTATTCTTTTTAAATTTTTATTTTATTTTTAAAATGTTATCTCTTGATCCTTTGTTAATTTCTGTATCAAAGCCTGATACATTCTTAATTAGCTTTTCACCAGCAGTGGGGTATGTTGGAAAGAGAACTGATTTTGGAGTCTTAGAGGACTTAGATTCAAATATTGCCTTTATGCTTATTGCCTATGTGACATTGGACAAGATACTTTACTTGGCTGTGTCTTACTTTCCTCATCTGTAAAGTAAAGGGGTTGGATGAAGCCATCTTTGCTAATTTATTGGATTGGATAAAATACTGGATTTGAACTCTTCTTTGAAGTCTTCTGACTTCCAAGTATACTTGGGATACAGTGCTTCCTAGCTACCTCTTTTCTTTACTGATCTACTCTGTGTTATTCTTTATCAGTGAAGGTTGGGTCTCCTAACTGTAACCCTCTATTTCTCACAAGGCTCAGTGAATGGTGATTATTTAAGGGAAATGCCTTTTCATTTTTGGGCTTTCTTGTCTCATATTCCTGAGAATAATCAGAATTTTTAGGTGCTGAAGGTTTAGGGCACTCTTTCCATCACTGAATTTTAAAGGGAGCTCCTCATTTGCATTTTCTTTTAAACTCCTTGATTGGACAAACCCAACATGTCTAAAACTCAACTGGTTGTCTTCCCCCCCCCCCCCAACACCTCCCCCCCTCCCCAGATAAATCAATTAACCTCTATTTGCCTTAATTCACTGGAGAAGAAAACAGCAAATGGCAAGCCACTTCAGTATCTTGGCCAAGAAAACCCCATGTGGCATCACAGAGTCGGACACAACTGAAATAATTGAATAACAACTGAAAGATCTGTGCTTCTTTGATCATTTGCGATATGGCATATATAAAGCACTCTGCAGATATAAAGTATTTCATGAATTGGAGTTATTATTAGTAGTTATTTATTATAATTGCCATGGACACTTATTACAGTTGTTCCCCCAGACGCTTGGGTCCTTCTCCTCTGAGTTATCACTGACTTGTCCTTAAGCCAACGAAAAGTGTATTAATTTTCTCCCTTCAACCAAACCGCATTGTATATCGTCTTATTGAAGAGATGTCGTCTTTATTGTCTTTCTGCCTTTACACTGTTGATTCTTTTTCACAGCTCACCCATCTCTGTCAGCTAACATCCATGAAGCCTTTCCTCATTTTCTATAATTTAGAAGTAATTTCCCCTTTATCTAATATCTTAGAGCATTCAATTTTATTAATTTATTTAATTTTTTTCATAGAATCATAAGATTTCGAGCTGGAAGTGAAATTTGAGATCAGTGAGCCCCCAGCCCCATTTTACAGATAAAGAAACTAGGGTTGAGGAAAGTTAAATTACTTGCCTGCAAAAGGGATAATTGCATGAAGCAGAATTTAAACTCAGATCTTCCCACTTCTAAGTTAAGTATACTCGGTATACAGTGCCACCTAAGCTACCTGTCTTCTTTATTAAAATATCTTATCTTTAGTTACTATTTTACCTATGTTATTATTTATCAGGGCAGGTCAGGTCTCTGTATTTTTCTTGTTTATCTCTCCTAATGCCTATTAGTACTTTGCTAATAGTAGACCCTTAATAAATGTTTGAATGAATTAGTGTAACTGTACTCAAAATTCCTTCTGAGGACTTGGCAATTTCTGGGTTGTGCCAAAATGTGTTTTTTCCCCCCTGAGGCCTCTAAGCCACTTGGATCTATTTGTTCATTTATGCTGCCAAAGGTCTTTTTAAATTCTATAATGAAAAACTTATTATGAGTGAAGATGAGATTGCTTGAAGTTACAGACTTAATTTTTGACAAGTATTCTGAGCATGTAAAGGGCACATTTTAAAAAGGCAGAAAAATTTCCCACCTCCCTTTCTCTTCTTATTCCTTTAGAGACCTACTTGGCTTATCAGACCTGTTAGATATTTTCTTTCTTTTAAGATTATTTGATAGGAGCCTTTCTTCAAAGGGATAAACCTCAGTATCTTCTTAATAGCTTAATCAGCAACCTTTTGGCAGAGAAAGAATTGAAACTAAATCCACTTTTCTGGTGGTTTACTTTCCTACTTTTGGCTAGAAATTTGATGATCAGTAGGAGGAAAAATATCACCAATTCCAGAATATAATTCAAGGTCATGTAGGTAATAAAGAACAGAACCGAATTTGAATGAAGATCTCCTAAATAAGCCTTAATGTGAAGTACAAGGAATGTTTTTTCATAATGAAGAAAACCAGAGTTGGTGGAAATATATCCCAGGTAGGAGTTTGATAGGTTGGTAGAGAGGAGGGGAATATCTCTAGTATTTGAATGGATTTGTGACCTTCTTGATGGTATTTTCTCCAACATCTCATCCATGCTGTGACCTCCATGTTGTCTCCTCCATGTTTTCTCATAAGATTATCAAGGTTGGGGAGAGGAATACCCAATGGATTGAAGGCTTTCCTAGAGTTCTTCTGACATGTCATGGATACCAGTAGAGCGTATATACAAACTTTCTGTCGATTTTTTTTCTTATTCTTGGTACTTGACAATTTAAAAAAAAAAATCTCTTATGGCATACTTTTTATACCACCACCAGTGGAATATTAGAATTGTTTATAGATAGAAACCTAGAGTCACACAAGAACTTCTCTGAAGGAATTCAGCCTGTTTGGCTTTTTCCAATTTTATTTTTTTAAGCCTCCTTGTCTATTTACATATCTTTCTAAATTAAGTATAGTGATAAATGCCTTCTAAAGCTTATCCATCCAACTGCAATTTGTAACCTCAACAACTGACATTATTTATTCTCTTGGGTTTACCTGGGTATCTAATTAGGCCAGAATCTTTAGTACTTGCATATAACATTTAGGAAGTCCTGCAGATTTCTGGAGTTTAATGAGGTCAACACAATATTATTTGCAAACAGGAATGCCTGTAGGACCAGCCATAGACAATCCAGTCTCTCTTCAGTCTTGGACACTGTGTTGAACATGCTCCATGATGGTGGGAAACACATGGTTTTGGGTTTTTTTAATGTCAGTAATGATGGTTGTTGCAAAAAATTATCTCTTACTATTATATATTTCAAGGAATCTTATATATTATTGACATACACTGGAAAGACCTCTTGCTTATAGGTGTTGGAGAGGCTTTTCAAGGGGAACATTTTTCTCTTCTGAATCAAATGTCTTTTTATGGTCAATTAAAAAAACTCAGTAGGATTTTATATTCTCCAAATCCCTCAGGTTGAGTGATGGTCAAGAAGTGATTTGCTGCAGAATATCACTTGTCAGGACCTTGCTAATTCCCTTCTAAAATCTTCATCACTCAGTCTGTGTATAGATTATTCTCATAAAAAATTTATATATGAGGGAAAGCAGGCACATAGGTCAATAGTTATTAATGTTGTCTCAGTTGTTCTTTCTTTGGTTGTAATAAGGTCTGACTTTGTTTTTCCACACCATTGACATCTTTCCCCTCCTTCAGCCACTGAGAATTTAATCCCTTAAAGCCTTTAAAATTGCCTTTAGCACAGTCTTCTCTTCTGTGTATACTTAATTCAGTCTATCTGCTTTTCCCATTTTTGTCCTCTTTAGTGCTTTTGTACACACATCTGAGACTATGTTGTTAGAGTCAAAATATGGTAACCTCGTTTTCCTTGCTGGTGAAAATAATTTATTATAAAAATCTTTGCTTAAACTGACAGGAAAGGAAAATTGTTGGAGGAGCTGTGGGAAAACAGGCACATAAATACACTCTTGGTGGTACTTTGAATTGGTCCAAGTATTCTGAAAGGTATTTTGAAACTAGACTTAAAAAGTCTCTAAACTGTGCCTACTCATCAACCCAACTGTACCATTATGAAGTCTGTACTCCAAGGACATCAGAGAGAGCCAGATGTATAAAAATGTTTGTAGCACCTTATGAGGTTTTTTATTTCTTTCAGGTTTTTGGGGGGGTGGGAAAGTTGGGAAAAAGGAAACAGCAGGATTTCTCCCTTCTTCCAAAAGAGTTACCGAAAAAAAAAAAAAGTCATTAGAGTATTTTAAAATGCCAAGAGGACAACTTTTAAAGAAGTCCTGAAGAAAATAGTTGAAGTTGGACAGTTTTGAAAGTTGAATTTATGATATAATTAAAAAGAAAATAAATTATATGTAATATTGATTTGTGATTTTATGAGTGATCTTTTTTCTACTCTATTTTATGTGGAAATTTTAATTTGATTTGATGTTTGTTAAGTTTTGTATCAAAACATTCAAAAAATGCAAAAATAAATTTAAAAAAATTATTGTTTATTTTTTTCCTATTCTTTTATTTGTTCTTTAGCCCATGTTACCTTTAAATACCCCTAGGATGACTTTGTTAATTGAATCTCTAATTAAGCTTTCTTTAAACTCTTTTCTTATTTATGAGAAAGTATTGATAATAATCACATTCTCAGTAAAACTTCTCATGTTGGTTTATATTTCAAATAGTGAAAAGCATTTGTTATGTATGCTCAGTGCTGATGTCTTTTCCTTCTTCCTTTTCCCATTTTCAAGCATTGGTAATTTGTTTAAATAATTCACATTATAAGCATTTTTGTTCAATATTCTTTAAAAATGTTATTCTTGTATTTTTTTATTAATTTTGATTTCTACTTTAATATGGTTTTCCAACTGTGTAAGGAGATAGCTGATTTATGAATGATTCATATCAGTATTGAATTATTTTCTGTATTTTAAAATATAAGCAATTTATTGTTTTGTGATCTTATTTAGTGCTAGCCTGGTTTAGGCTCTTCTTATTAAATCTCAAAGAAATTACTCATGATATATGTTATAAGACTTTTTTATAGTATTCTTCATTTCTTAGTAGCATTTTCCAATATGTTTTTAACCACCAGTGCCTATGCTCAACTTTACATCAAAGTCACTAAGAACTGAAGTATGTAATTCTCTTCAAGTTTTAACTTAGTTAAGTTTTGGTGAGAGTTTCTTTCTCTCTTCATCTTTTACAACATACGATGGTGAATAAATTGCAGTTATTTTCATGGTAGCATTTTTGTAGATACTTCTTGTGAACAGTGACCAAATATCAATGAAATAGGGGTGTCATGTTGTCTTGGGTGCTTGATAAAAGTACTCTTTATTTACTGCTTCCTGGACAACTCATGAGCCAGATATCTATTCATTTAGCTGTAACCTTTTCCTTTTGTTTTCTCATTTCATTAATAATATGAAAGTCTGGATTAAAATGTTTCTCCAGAAAAGGTAGACTTTTGTTGGGGAGGAACTTTATTTGCACTTAAGAAATCAGGGATCAGGAAAGGAAGCTGTGCATGGTGAATTTTGAAGGAGAGTGGGGATTCTGTGAGTTGGAGGTAAGGGGGAGCATATTATAAGACTTTGAGGATCTCCTTTGCAAACAATATGGAGACAGAAGATGGAACATCTTTGTGTGAAAGACTAGTTTACCAGTTTGAAGGTGAAGGGAAATAATGTACAATAAACCTGGAAATGTTGGTTGCTGCTAGATTATGAAGTGTTTTAAATGCCCCAAAGAGGTGTTTATATTTGATTCTAGTGGCAATTAAACATTCAAGTTTATTTAGCATGGGATCAGTGTGGTCAGACCTACATTTAAGGCAAATCATTTTGGCAGTTGTGTGGAAAAGAGCCATGGTTTGGGTTAAAAGAGTGATATTTGGGGGGGCAGCTGGGTAGCTCAGTGGATTAAGAGCCAGTCCTAGAGACGAGAGGTCCTAGGTTCAAATCTGGCCTCAGCCACTTCCTAGCTGTATGACCCTGGGCAAGTCACTTGACCCCCATTGCCTAAAAAAAAGAAGAGTGATATTTGGGAACAAAGAAGGGTTTGGGATACTGGCGAATAGACTTGAGGAGATGGAAAATTTTGAAGGTTAATATCATGCGTTCAGTGTCATATTCATCTTCTAGAGAGGGGGAACATGAGTGAAAATGTCCTAGAAGCACAGATGAGGAGACACAGATACTCTTTAGTTTGGCTGGACTAGGAGGGTCTGGCAGGTCCCCTAAATCAGGAGTACTAATGATTAAGGGCAGAGAAGTCAGCTAAGGTAAGGGGAGAAGCAGGAATGCTCTGTAGGTATAGGGAGCAACTTGAAATATTCAGGAGTTCAAATTGTAGGGCTAAAAAATAACATTGGAAGATGGTGGGCAAAGGCCATGAGTTGTGTTCAGGATACAGGGAAGGCATCTACGTATTAGACACAAGGCACCAGGAAGGAGAATAGAACATGGTATGGAGCCAAGGACAGTGGAGGGCAAGTCTTCCATATTTGGGGCCAGAACTGTTCCCAGAGCATGATAAAGCTCAAGTCAGAAAGGTTAGGCAAGGAAGAATACCCTACTGGAGTGGGAATTACATGGGCATATGTGAACATATATACATATCCATACCAATATTTCTAGGATGTATACTGTTATCAGTATGTGTACTTCTGCCTATATAGATCTTGCCTTCTTAATTTAATTTAATTAAATAGATTTAATTTATTATTTATGATTTTAATAATAATAAATTTATATTTTATAACTATAAAATTATATGCAATATAATTTTAAAAGATTAAACTATTTTAACAATAAAATAATATATAATTTCAGTATTATGTAACAAATATAAAAATAATATTGATATAAATATATGAAATAAAAATAGTTTTATTTATAAAATTAAAGTTAATAAATAGTTTTACAGTGTTTATGGCAAAAAAAAAAATTGAACATTTCTATTTCACCACATGTTGACTTGGCATCCTGCCCTGTCCTAAAATAACAGATATAAATTCTACTACAAGGTTCATACTTGAAATCTTTCTAATGTTGTAAGACTTAACATATCTCATTCTTTGGTAGTGTAGCCTTCAAGCAAATTAATTTAGTTTATTTTTTCTTTATAACAATTGTATTGTTTACAGAGAGTTAGGAGGAAGATATAAGTTAGAAGTCAAAATGTAATTGGAAATCAAATCTTAATCAGCATAGAAAATTGGATTTTTACATACTATGTGTATTTTTCAAGTGTGTCCCTTCCTATTTTCTATTTCAAGGGGGAAAATCCTATATAAACAGAATAATGAAAACAAAACTCATCTAAGTACATTTGGACAACTTCATGTTTTCTTTGAGGTAGGAGGGTATATTAAATTTCTTTTTGAAAGAAACTTAAATCAATGAAAACATTAAAGTATAAATTAATTTTAAAACAAGTTTTATTATTGATTTTTTCTTTTAACACCAGCAATTCCCCCTTAATGTGGTATCACCTTATTCTATTTTCCCTTGTAATAAAGAAAAACATTTAATTTTTTTCTTATGGTATTTTGCTTTCATATCATATACATTTCCTAGTAGATCTCTTCTCCTCACATTCCCTATAAGAAATAACAAGAAATTAAAAACAAAACAGTTTAAAAAAATCCCCCTCTAACCAGCTCATCAATCAAGTTTGACATTTTGTACAGTGTTCCACACCCATAGTCTCCCCATTTCTTCAAAGCAGGAAAGGAGTTGCCTTCTCATATTTCTTGTTTGGGGTTGAGCAAGGTGATTATGATTTCATAGAACTCATTGCTTCATTGTTGTTTTTTCCCACTTATAGTTATTATTTTGCTGGGCGTCAGTTCATGTTTTTTCAAATTGATCGTTCTTTTACATGCATGTACCCACATTTCTTTAGCAGTTTTCCCAATGAATGGGCATCTGCTTGGTTCCATTTTTTGCTACTTTGAAAAGTGCTACATTGGGTATTTTAGACAATATCACTAGATTACTGCATCTCAGTTGGAAAGGACTTCAGAGGTCATTTATGTAGCTAGCCAGGAATCCCTAGTACACAATATCAAATGGGAGCTAAGAAAAATATTTAAGCAAAACCGATTGCCATCATGACCTTGCAAGACACTTTGCACCACATTCTATGGCCATAGTGTGCCTGTTTCTCATGTTTAGAGGCTCAAGGTATTGTTCGTCACTCTTTCTCCAGAACAGAGATTGTTCATTATAATGAATCAGAGTTTTCTATACCATTCTACACTCACTACACAGATCTGGTTTAAAAAAACTTTTTACATGATTGTAATTATGTATCTGATTATCCTGGTGCTGCCTTTGTATCATGCTACAGAAATCTTGCTCATTTTCTTTGAATTTCTCATTTGCACATTTGTAGCAAAATAAGTCTGTGGCATGTATGTGCCTCGATTTGTCTTATCAATTCCCAAATTAATAGGTACCCATTTAATTTACATGTGACTTTATTTTTTGGAGAGATGGAACTTTAGGGGATAGATAACTGTGAAGAAATGGGGTTCTCTGCTTTGGCAGGAGATGTGTGTATGTGTAGGATTTTTCTAGGTTTCCATGTAACTCAACTTTGATTACATATGCACATAAATATGTGTATATGCACATAGCTATGAATACATAGGCATATATTTCTGGATATGTAAAGGAATATACCTATATATGTATTTGTGTGTGTGTGTGTGTGTGTGTGTATATCTATATATCTATCTATATCTATATATATATATGTATGTATGTATGTATTTGAGTTTGTGTGTGCGTGTGTGTGTGTGCGTGCGTGTGTGTGTGTGTGTGTGTGTGTGTGTGTGTGTGTTTACAGATACATACCTACTAACCTATACATAACCAAACCTGAATTACATGGAAATTACTGGAAAAACACCATGTAAATTGAAGCCAGCTATTTGATGTCTTTCATCAAAGTTATTAGTTCAATCACCATTCCTGAATGAGTCCTAAATCTCCTGAGTTCTCTTCAGTTATTAGTGTCTCCCCAAAAGCCCCAAAACAAAAAACCACTCATACATAATTTTGTATTGAATTTTTAGATACTTATATGTGTGCATATTCCTGAAAGGCAGAGAACAATTCATTTTTATCTTTGTATTTGCAGCACCTACTGCAGTACACAGTGGGGATATAATAACTGATTCTTTGATTAATTGTTCTAGGTTCCTGGAAAATTAGACGCAGGATTGGATCATTTTGATACTCTTAATTTTCATCAATAACAGTTAATTACTGTAATAGAATTAATAGACTTGTTAAATATTGATTCATAAATTAAAGCAGAATTCGTGGGGGAGCCACTTAGAGAGATGATGAAGTAATATCAAGTTCAAATCGAGGCTACTTACAATTTTGTCTACAACCAATCTTAATCTACTTCCTTCCTTCCTTCCAGAGACTAGATATAGAACAAAAGTTTTTTCTTCCAGAGCACAGTTGGGAGAAGCCCATTTCTTCCTTTTTTCCTCTAATCTGAGAGGACTGAGAGAGTCAGGGTGAGGAAGCCCAGCATCTTCTCTTAAGACATTCTTTCTATTAACTAGAGATTGATTTTTGTTAATAAAACACCTTTAATGTATAAATTAGGAAACCTTTAATCTGACCAAATCTGTAAGGAATTTAATGAAAATCATTTGATTCAAATTTCTGAGAGGCTAAAATTTTAGGCAATGGCAATTTGGATTCGAGTTCATGGAGAAAATCAAGTGGAAAGAAGTGAGAGGTTATTCTGATCCATTTTTGGAAGGGGAAAGGGCAGGCTTCTCTAGAGTGCCATCGTGGGGACTTTGGATTGGGGGGTAATTGGTATCATTCCTATTCTGTAGGGAAAAAATTGAGACTTGAAATGATTGTGATTTGCTTATGTTCACATAGCTAAATAAAGGTTTAGTTAGAATGTTTCATCATGGGCCAATAATCACTAATGTGTTCAATTCATTAAATTTAAAAATACACATATATTTTGCTATTCTATATAACTTGGTTAGACTATTGTGTTGATGAGAATCACCAGAGCCATCAGTTCACTTCCCAGGTTTGGGGTGGGGGGTTAGGCCATTACCCCAAATCTCTACTGTTCCTAGAGGGGAGTGAGTGGAAGTGTAGGTGGATCAGTGCAAATAAGTAACACAAAAAGGATCCCCAAATACAGAAAACCATTTATGATTATTTGGAATAAGAAGATGACATTGTATGATGGAGATGACCATCAGTAAAAACAGACACTCAAAGACTGGCTTATTTAAAAAGAGACAACAAGCTTTTTAACTCTGAGCAGTAAAAATATATATAATTATTTTAATACACATTTTAAAAATTCACTACTTCCAAAATGTGAGATATTTTGTGCTCATTCAGGCCATCATGAAAAGCTTAAAACTTTCCTCCTGATTTATTTGTAAACTAAAAAAGAAAGAGATGCTTTACTTTGTTGATCCTACATGATTTCACAATGAAGAGAGGCATCACGGGCGAGTGAATAGAGTGATGGGCTTGAAGTTAGGAAGACCTTGATTGAAATCCCACCTATGACACTTATTAGTTATGTGGCTCTAGGCAATCCACTGGACTTCAGCCTCTTCATCTATAAAATGAAGAGAATAGGAGTGGTGGTAGGGCACAGTTAGTTGGTTCAGTGGATTGAGATCCAGCCCTAGAGAAGAGAGGAGGTCTTGGGTTCAAATATGGCCCTAGATAGAAACTTCCTAGTTGTTTGACCTTGGGTAAGTCACTTAACCCCAGTTGCCTGGCTCATACTATTTTTCTGCCTTGGAACCAATACTTAGTATGGAATCTAAGACAGAAGGTAAGAGTTTAAAAAATAAACAAACTGGTAAGAACAGGACTTAAAAAAAAAGTTGGCATTAGTGTAGGTTATTGGATTTAAATGGGAATTTGGGAATGAAGTCTGATTCTCATTAATGGGGATACTTTTTTAAAAAATGAAAGCTCTCTGTCTCAGTGAGTTTACTTTTATTCAGCAAGCACTTTGCTAAGTACAGATGCATGCAAAGATAACAGAATAGCTTGCCCTTTTGGAATTTACTTTCTCCTGGATAGTGTAAAAAATAGACTCGAATACAGGACTACAATCCCCATGAGCCTTTGCTCCACTTCCCCAGAATGCCTTGTAATCTCACCTGGGCCGAGATTGAGAAGGTATTTAAGCTGATTTAAAGGCTTTTGGCGGGGTCTCTCTTGGCTTTTTTTGGACTTCTGTTTTGGAGCAGGCGGTCTCTTGCGTGATGTGAGGTTATTTTGTCTAGGCCTCTGGCCTAGGCACATGTTTCTTACTTGTATATTCTTTAATCTTTAACCTTTAATAAACCTCTAAAAAATATAATACTCCTTGCAGAGAGAAACTAATTTCTACCTGCCTTAGATGCCTCAGTCTCCCCATATTCCATAATTTTTAATCTTTACAATAGGAATGTTGTACAAGGATCATATGTGTAAAATCCAAAATAATTTTTTTTTTGAAAGGCGCTAATAGGTAGAATCAGGAAAAGCTTTTTTATGGGATGGCACTTGAGCTGAATCTCGATGGTTCTAAGAGTAGGTGGGAGTGAGAAGGAAGCATCTTCCATTAGCCTCTACAAAGACATGGAGTTAGCTAATGGAATATCATTTGCTGAGGTCAACAAGTAGACCAGTTTGGATGGAATGGCCAGTGCACAAGCAATGACTTGGTGGCAAAGTGGATAATGTTCTGGATTTGGAGACAGGATGCTCGCAAGTTCCAATCCTACCTCAGGCACTTGCCCAAATGTGATTGGATAAATCACTGTACTTTTCTAAGCCTCAGATTCCCATCTATAAACTGCAGTGTGGAAAAGGATTTGGTGGCTTCTCTAAGGCCCCTTCCAGCTCTGAACTGATGTCTCTGATGAGCCCTGGAAGAGTAGGTCTGTTCTGTATTATACCATGAGCTCATTGAGGTCAAGTTTTGTGTCATCCCCCACCATTCCTTGAATCCTACCCATATATAATGCTTAGAGCCATGTCTTGCAACCTAATAAAAAGATCCTCAAGTTGGAATGAATGAATATTTGCTCGATTCATTCTTTGTCCTTCCTCACCCTTTCATTCCTCCTTACTTCAAAGAATTCTATAATAACCCAAAGTCATCAGCATTAAGAGTAAGCAGGGGTGTTCTACCTTCATGCTAGAACATTTTAATCCGTGTGTAACTGAAGCATACCAGGGTTTCTTTTCAGGTTTCTTTCATAATTAAAAAGAATTCGTTTAAAGGGTTCTTCCAAGTCAAATGCAAACCAGAGAGTACTGCATCTAAGGGGCCTAAACCGCATGAGGAATTTAAAAGCCATGATGTTTAATTTTAACTTTGTGTACATATACTTTGTGGTGTTTTGAATACTAGCATATTGATCGTTGGTCTAAAAAGAAGCCTATTACTTAAAAAAAAATCCTAATCTGAAGTTGAAGTAAAGATGAGCTGTGGATATGATGCTCGTTACCTGTGACTTTAGAGTTATGTGGTTTTTGGTGGGGAAGGGAGGTAGAATTTAGCGTTTGAAAGTCTCGTTTTGAAAGCTTTTATTTGGTGGGTGAGTTCTTTTACTTTTTTTTTTCAGTCATGTATTACTCTCTGTGACTTCATTTTTGTGTGTGAAGATACTTGAGTGGTTTGCTGTTTCCTTCTCTAGTTCATTTGACAGATGAGGAAACTGAGGCAGAGTTAAGTGACTTGCCTAGGGTCCCACAGCTAGTATGTGTCTGAGGTTTGATTTGAATTTGGGGACTAGTCAAATAAATCTTATGCTTTAGTGAAAACCTAGAAAATAATCCCCGTGCTTCATATTACAAGCACATTGTTTGCTTCATAGATTTTCTTTTTAACTTAAAAGATTTACCAGATGTGGAAAAAATGAAGTTGGTAATGTTTAATGATTGAATAATTGTCAGTTTGCTCTTCCTTATCTGGTTTTGTCATTGTTCTGCAAATGGTGTAATGCTGGGAACCTCTACAGTTAGTGGGCAGAACGTTTTTTTTTCCTCTGTTATTTCACACATTAGAATTTCCATTTTTTTTTGCATATTTGAGTGCCTAGTCCCTGGCTCTCTACTACCTGTAGTTTGATAATTATTGGTATTTCAAAAGCAAAGATTCCTTTAAGAATCCTAAAATAGCTCAGAGGGTTAGTATACCACCAAAAGTTACCAGGGAATTTATTTGATACCCAAATGGCACTGAGGTCTCACTGATGTGGGCATTCCCTCCAGTGATACAGGTAGCAAGGAACCCTGCTTTCCCCAGTGTAACTGGACCAGGCCTTTCAGAAGTTTGCCACAGGAATCTCCTCTACCTGCTAGGACCCTTTCTTTGCCCTGCCTTTATCCCGAGGAATTCCACTGGAATACAGAGCCTGACCAGCATTAAAAAAAAAAAAAAATTCTCCCTCTCCATTGAAATCTTCAACATTGCTTCTCTGTAATTCCTTTTTTTTTTTTAATGTGTTACAGCCTTAGGTAATGGTTTAAATTCTCGCTTTTTTCTCCATTCCACATGAACAAGGTCAGGATTTTACTCCTTTTTGGTTGGAGGTTGATAAGAGTTAGAGCAAAGAGTAGGTACAATGTAATCTTTAATACAGTATACATTATAGCTCAAGACAGCAGCAAGCCAAGATGAGTTCTCCACAGTCAACAATGGGAGCATCTCAGGGTCAGTGTCCTGTTAGGAGCCTTCAGGAGAACCAAGATGGTGCTAGTTCGCTGCCTTGGGGCATGGGCTTACTGGCTTGAAGTCCTGCTAGTGTAGGCAGGCATTATGTAATGTGTGGGTATAAGTTGGAGCAGGTGACTGTTGGGCAACAAATACAACATATTGTAGGTTTTAAAGTGTTGTGTGCCCCAGGGGTTCCTCCCCCTTACATGGGGGGGCTACTTCCAGGTGCAAGATTGGTCTATGTAAGGATCAAGGGGGGGAGGGGGGTGTTGAATCTAACTAGCTTCAAAGCTTAGTGGAATTAGTTAATTTCTTCTGGGGAAGATACAGGAGTTGCTGCCCTCAGGGAACTTACTGTCTTGTGGGAGGTAGGGAGATAATTTAATGGGCACCATTACAGGATAAATACACTAGGGAGTTACAAGAGAAAAAGCTATTCAAGGCCTGAGGGAGTCAGGGGAAAGGTGCTAGGTCAGGGGGAGATGGAATTGGGAGGTCAAGGCCCCTAAGAGAGGGGTCTGGGGTAGAGTATGTCCAGCTCGGAGAGGTCTCCAGGCCACTGGGTCAGAGAGCGCTTCAGACATAGACAGCCCAGTGTCTCAACCTTGGTAGCTTCTTGGAGGTGTATTAAAACTTTATTGTTTTAACCATAGCACTGCTGGGTCTGTACCCCAAAGAGATAATGGACACAAAGACTTGTACAAAAATATTCATAGCTGCGCTCTTTGTGGTGGCCCAAAACTGGAAAATGAGGGGATGCCCATCAATTGGGGAATGGCTGAACAAACTGTGGTATATGTTGGTGATGGAATACTATTGTGCTCAAAGGAATAATAAAGTGGAGAAGTTCCATGGAGACTGGAACAACCTCCAGGAAGTGATGCAGAGCGAGAGGAGCAGAACCAGGAGAACATTGTACACAGAGACTAATACACTGTGGTATCATCGAACGTAATGGACTTCTCCATTAGTGGCGGTGTAATGTCCCTGAACAACTTGCAGGGACCCAGGAGAAAAAAACACCATTCATAAGCAAAGGATAAACTATGGGAGTGGAAACACTGAGAAAAAGCAACTGCCTGAATACAGAGGTTGAGGGGACATGACAGAGGATAGACTCTAAATGAACACTCTAATGCAAATACTATCAACAAAGCAATGGGTTCAAATCAAGAAAACATCTAATGCCCAGTGGACTTACGCGTCCGCTATGGGGGGTGGGGGGGGGAGGAAAAGAAAATGATCTATGTCTTTAACGAATAATGCTTGGAAATGATCAAATAAAATATATTTAAAAAAAAAAACTTTATTGTTTTAAGCCCTCAGAACCTGCTCACTTGGTTTGCAAGAGGACTTGAGTTTCTTTCCCCTAGATTTAGATATAATTTCTCTTCTCTGTCTATACTGCCTTGGGGTAGGGGACTTTATTGGAGGTTGTATAAGGTATGCTCTTGTCTCCTCAGAAGTTTGTACAAGCAGATTGGAAAGGGCCTGTCTTTTTATCCTCGTGGGCATTGGTTTTCTGAGTCTTAGGCTGTCTGGATAAGAGTGTAGACTTCCAGGCAGAAAGATCTGAATTCTACTCCAACCGCAGATACTTAATAGCTGTGTGATCCTGAGCAAGAACTTCAGAGCATCCTATCTGTAAATTCGGGTTCATATTCTAGCCTTCAACTCCCTCTATTTTATTTTTTTAATTTCTTTTTTCACCTTCCATCTTACAACCAGCACTATACTATGTATCAATTCTAAGGCAGAATAAATAGCATTAAGGACTAGGCACAGTTGGGGTTTAAGTGACTTGTTCAGGGTTACACAGCTAGGAAGTGTCTGAGGCCAGATTTTGAACTCACTCTTCTTCACATTTCCTCTTCTTGTATAAGTTAGTTTTATCTCCGTAACATCTCATAATATTCCCTTCTCTTGATTCACAAAGCCAGTTCTCTATTTCAGGCTCTTATTCCCTTTCCTGGTTTATTGCAGTAGCCTTTAAAAAAAATTATTTTGAAACCTTTACTTTCAGTCTTAGAACCAATATTGGTTCTAAGGTAAAAGAATGGTAAGGACTAGGCAATAGGGGTTAAAGGATTTGTCTAGGGTCACATAGCAAGGAAGTGTCTGAGGCCAGATTTGAACCCAGGCCTGACTCTCGGTCCATTGAACCATCTGGCTTCCTCTTGAAGTAGCCTTTTAATAAATGAGTTGTGTCAGACTCAAATAGACTGCATATTGACTTAACATCATCTATGTTATATGACATTTTTGTGTCTTTTGTTAAACATTTCCACGTCCATTTTAATCTGATTTGTCTGTACTTAGGAGTTGGTTGTTGCTTGGAGAACCTGGATAAGAATTTGATGCCTCCTCTTCAAATGTGGTAGCAAATCTCTCCTCTCTAATCCTTATCTTCAATTTATACTCTAGTGGCTGCTTAGGTGATATTTCTAAATTCTAGATCTGAGCATTCCCTTGATCTAGAAACTCAAGCAGGTCTGCATTTCCTCTGAGATTACTTGCCCTTCAAGAAAAAAAAAGAATAATCCGTACCCCTTTGGCAAGCTAGTGAAACCTCTGAACCTTTTCCCAGAATAACACAGTTTTATTTTTTGGAAGCTAGGTCTCCCGATCTCTTCCCCATCAAGCTTTCCCTCCCCACTCCCCCAAGTGCACTCTAGCTAGTGATGGGACAGATCCCCTGTGGATTAGCTCAGAAACTTTGACTTACTTCATTTCCCATCTGTTCCAGTTTGTTCCACCTTGAGTAGTCTGGTGTTCCTCCCCTCCCAGGGGCTCACCAATGAGTGCCAGATTTGGTGCTGATCATCCATGGGTTTATTCCCTCTGCAGCCCAGAACTCCTAAACTCTAGCTATCCATTAGCCTCAGCTGAGAATCACAGACATTTGTCACCATGCTGGGCCCAGGATGATGTTTTTAAATGCAGAAAAGTGGAATAGAAAGGATTGTAAAGGAAACCAATTGTTTAGAAATACAATTTTCAAAATATTTTTGTTTTAAGTTCATAGACTTTAGGTTGAGTCTCTGCTCTAGGCATAATAAAAGCACAATAGCATTTATATAGCTCTTTAAGGTTTGCAAAGTGCCTTGCCACTGTTAGCCTCTCAATAGCTCTGGGTGGTAGGTTCTAGTATTAACTTTATTTTACAGATGAGGAGATTGAGGGAGAGAAAGGTTAGTTGACTTGTCCAGGGTCACACAACTAGTGAGGGTCTGAGGCAGGTTTTTTAGTTAATGCATTTAAAAACTTCATTCTGGGCTCAGCAATGGTAACAGATGCCTGGGATTCCCTGGATGAGGATGATGGATCTAACTGCCTTAGGACTAAAGCTCATTGAATGTTAGCATTATGCCTGAACCTTTGGGAGCAGAGGTTCACCAGGCTGCTCAACGTGGAGCAAATTGGCTCAGCTGGGAAATGAAGCAAGAATTTGGATCCTGTGGACTCCAAATTTTACACCCAATTCACCAAGCCCCGGAGCTGCTTTTAGGAACAAATACATATTCATGCATAATTTAATTCTAGCCTATCCTTTCCAGTCTTTAGTACATGGTGCTCCCTTTTAGAATCTAATGGTTCAATCAAAATGATCTTTTTGCTTGTTCTCCCACACAACATTCAATCTCCCATCTCTGAGCTTTTTACTCAGGCTTTTCCCCACAAACCTGAGACACTTCTCTCCTCATCTATTCCTCTTGAGAATCCCTACTGTCCTTCTAAGTTCAGCTTATGCAGGGACTTGGAAGAATCTTTTCTAGATCCCCCAGCTCCTAGTATTTCTGCTCCCCATTCAAATTACTTTTAATTTTTTTTTTGGTATGTATTTTTATCTGCTTATTTTATCTACATGTTGCTTCTTTGGATAGAATATAAGCTTCTAGTGTTTCTTCATTATTGTTAAACTGAAAATTCAGTTTTCACTCTAACGAGGCACGACTCAAGAAAAAAAAGAGTTAAAAGGAATTTATTAAAAGTATGTCAGGTTAACAATACATTGATCTCTGGAGATCATGAAGGGATTCAAGATGGAGCCAGCTTTTATCGATAACTTTTATAATGAGATAAAAGATAATCAAGATAGGTCTCTGAGCAAAAGGAGGTGAGCCACTGCATTTCCTTCCCAAGGTAGCAGGTACCTGATGTTTAACAAGTAGGGGTGCGGGCATCACAGTTAGGGTACATGGGAAATTCCAGAATCTACAGCCTGGGTGATACCTTCCCCAAAGAGTCTTCCCGAACACTAATTGAGAAGCAGAGCTTGGAAGCCAACGGGCCATGGAATCAGCGTAACTTTCAATCATTGTATCCTACTACTTAATCATGTCTGGTACATAGTAGGCATTTAATAAATCCTTATTTATTGATAGAGCAAGAGGTCACATAGAAGGTTTCTCTGTGGAATTTACTGAGCTAGGGCTAGGGGAATCCATTGATATTTGCTTTTTCATGGTAGTACTAGGTAAGGTTTGGTTTGGAGCTTCCCTCATTCCTTCAAATGACTCATGATTTCCTTAGTGTGGCTATTTACTTCCTTGGAACCTCTCTTGTACCTTAGTACGTGGACTACATGAATTAAAGGGATCGTCATTTGGTAGCCATCCTTCGAGTTTAATAATGCTTTCAGAATTTAGGTGGGCTGGTCCTTGTGCCCATTTGACTTGTTCATCAGCATGAAGTTGGAACTCGAACTTGGTAAATAAGGCATGCCAGAAATTGTACTCCATTAGGTAATTATCCTGGAGACCACCATCGCATATTATGATACGATTTCATTGGAGGCATTAAGGACATTTAAAGGGAAAAAAAAGTCTTAACCAGTATAATTAACTTGAACTCTTTTAAAATGGTGGACCTTGCAAAACATTTTACATTTGTAGTACTGTATATGTTGAGGAACAGAGAAATATGTTAATGTTCCTGTTCTGAGATATCTAATGCTTAAATATAAGAAAAAAAATCAAAGGGGATATTAATATTTCAGCATTGGTTGCTGGCTTGTTTTTATAGATGAATCAATTTTTCTTACCTTTTTCAACTATTAATATAAATACAATGAGTAGCTTTGATGAGGATTTTTATTTAAAAATGATTTTATTGGGGCAGTTATGTAACATAGTGGATAGAGTGTCAGACCTGGAGTTGAGGACCTGTGTTCTAATGTGGCCTCAGTTACTTTCTAGCTGAGTGACCCTGGGCAGGTCACTTAACCCCATTTGCCTTGCCTCTATTGCTCTTCTGCCTTACATTGACACTTAGTAGGCACTTGATTCCAACACAGAAGGTAAAGGTCTTTTAAAAATAGTTTTAGTCTTGCTCTTTTATTGTTTTAATAGCATTTAGCATACTGGTTGGCACATAGTAGGTGCTAAATAATTTTTTTTTTTTTGGACGTGACTAATACTGCCCCCTCCAATCCATGCATCACACACCCATGATTCCTCTTTTCCCAATAGAATCTTTCCTTGTAACAAATTAACAGTCGAGAAAAATAGATTATGGGCCAGGTCACAGAATTTCTCTATGCCTCCTTCTGCAACTGTATTCTTCCACCTCATAGGACTGGTTTCACTGTGAGACCTCTGAAGTTAGTCATTGCATTGATCAAAGATCTTAAGTTTTTCATTGTAGTTTTCCTTCAAATTATGTTGGTCATCGTCAAAGATACACCTAGAATTTAGTCTGTGTCCTCTGAATACTGTAGTTGTGTCCTCTTGCTTTTGCTTATTACTTCTCTCAAAAATTAAAGTTATTTTCATCTCGAAAGTCCAGAATAAAATCAGAAAAGCTTGTTTAGAAATTTAGAAATGCTCTGTATGTGAGAATTGTCCCTAGAGTATTTATTGTTTACTACAGAGTAGAATTCAGAAGATTATATTATTTATATTATAATCTTGAAAGATTAGCATGGAGACCAGACACTGATTCCGTAGTGAATATACATCGAATTTGTTTATGTGATTTATGCTGCCTATGAGGTAGGCGTATATACACATGTGTATCAGTATGTATTTGCTTAGGGATATGGTCGTGCCGCTGGAATGATGCTGTATTATTGTTCTTCCCAATTTAGATAAACAATAGTCTAGAAGATTCATTTTTAATTGTGTTTTTGAGAACTGAATGCATGAAATACATTTTATGTTGAAATGCAGATTCAAATTTAACTGATAAATTCAAAAGACCATTTTCTTAGCATTTAAAGTCTTTATTAAGATAAATTGAGCCTGTGAGATTAAGAGGGAAGGGAAGGATAGGGCTGAGAAGGCATTCTTTCAAAGGTGAGTTTTTCTTTATTGGTATGGGTAATTTTGATTGCTTAATGTCATAGACAAATGATTTGCCATCTGAGGGTTCAATGCATATTTGTGATCGATAAGAACGATTGCATTAAATGATTCTTACTTTCTCGGTTCCTGTAGATTATCCAAAGAACACTGAGGAATGTTGCTTTTGAAATAAGCAGGTTTTGCAAAATTATGGGATCTTGCCTAGAAAAACTGCTGGTGGTTAATTGAGGGGAATTCCACTGATGCAGAAGTAGGAAAAAATACCAGTGATTTAAAAATAAGCAGCTTTTAAAATTTATTTGAATCTTACTTTTTTGGGGTGGTTAACTTTTTATTAAAGAAAGAAAACCAAGACCATATGTAAAGACAGCTTTATTTTAAAGTCTTAAAGGTCCAGAGTCATTGTAATATGGGTTGAAAACTTTTCCAAGTATTATGTTTTTAAAAAATTATGTATTCTTCCTATCATCTCACTTGAATTGCAGTCCCACTCAGCTTTCCACTGTATGTCTTTATTGGGATGTCCTGTCATCATCACAAAGTCAGAATTTCTAAGTCTAAGAATTTTCTTTGGTTCCAAAGCAATTACCTGTCTCAAATCCTGCGTCTTTGTCATCCATAACCTAGACTTAAAGGCTTGAGATCATCTCTGTTGGATCTTCCTTTATCTTCCATATTCAGGCTTTCATCAACTCATATCTTTTTTTTCTTTCCACTTTGAAAAGAATTCTGCCTGTGACTTATTATCTGATAGGCCCACTCAGATCATGTCACTGTCTTGTTCAAAAGCCTTCAGTAATCCTTGATGCCTAGTGTATCAAAGTGAGACTCCCCTATCTGATTCTCTCGATAACCTGGTTCCAATCTACATTATGAAATGAAGGAAAAAGACAAGAGGTGCTGGCTTTGGATTTAGAGGACCAGAGTTAAAATCTGTCTGCTTTGCCTGTCATCTACCCATTGTGACATCTCTGGGCCTTAGTTTCTTCTCTAAAATTATGGGCTTGATTAGATCAGTGGAACCAAATTCTAAATGAAATGAATCTCTGCAGACTGCATATTGATTTAATTAATTAATATTAATAAAATAGAATGAATAGAAATTAATATTTTGCTATATTGTATTTTTATTTTAATTGTTTTAATCTGGTTTGAGCTACACTGGAGGTTTTTGCAAGCCTCATCATTTGACACCTGGATTAAATGACTTCCAAAATCCCTTCCAGCTCTACCTACATCCGTTATTTTTCTTCTAAAATACTTTGTTTTGTTAGACTTTTACCTAAATTTAAGCCTTTACTATTGTTTTGAATCAATAGATGTTAGAGTAATTAGATTACTTTGAGGATTATTGGTTTTTTCTTTCTCTTTCTCCCTAATTTTCTACTTAAGTTATTAATTAGACCCAAGAGGTACAAATGGCAATCAGTTACAGAATTCCAGTTCACAGGATGCCATTTAGTATTGGATATGTTTTTATATGTCCTTGTTATGTACCCCATTAGAGGATAAACTAATTGCAAGTAAGAATAATTCACCCTTGGTGTATTTTCATAACCTAGCACAGCCCTTGGCATATAGTCGTAGGTGCTTATACTTGATTGATTAAAGAATAAATCAGATCACCCCACCTCAAGACTGGAGGTCCTGGGTTCAAATTTGACCTCAAAGATTGCTTTAGATATGTGACCCTGGCCTAATCACCTAACCCCAATTACCTAGCCCTTTCCATACTTCTGCCTTGTATTTGATAGTTAGTATAAGCTCTGAGAAAGGCAATAAGAGTTTTTAATTTTATTTTGTAAATCCTTACTTTCCATCTTGGAATCAATACTGTATATTGGTTCCAAGAGCAAAAAGGGCTAGTTAAGTGGGTTAAGTTACTAGTTAAGTGGGCTAAATAACTGACTTGCTCAGGGTCACATAGCTAAGAAGTGTCTGAGGCCAGATTTAAACCTGGCACCTCCCATTTCTAGGCCTGGCTGTCAAACCACTGAGGTACCTGGCAGCTTCTGTAAAGGTTATTTTTTTTTAAGAAAGAAAAGAAGAATAAATTAGATCTTATTCCAATCCAGGCAGCGCCATTAACAAAAGTCTTATAAGAATATGATAAAATGTCTTACTAATATGCAATTAAAACATTTTAAAATAGAAAATAATATGAAAATATTTTTAAAAAGAGAAAAAAGTAAAAATTGCTTCCCCACTTTCCCCAAGCCATTTTTTTACTCATAAGCAAAATTTTAACTTTTCTTTTCTGACAAGGTGATTCGAATATGTTCTCTTGAGATGCTGTGAAACATGACACTGGATATCAGAAATTTGCTCCAAGCAGTTGTTTTGTTCATGACAGCATTTTGGAGACATCTCAGAAGTGAAATTCATTAGAGGTTAAAAGACAGATTCAATAGCTATGACAGCCAAAAAAAAAATTACTTAGCTGAATTCATCTTTTAGAGCAAAGGTGAGGATCAGCTTCTTATGTTAATAGTGTCAAGTGCTTGATGCCTAAAGAGACACAGAAGAATAAAGACATTGATCTTTATAGATTAACAACAGTGGATTATTCGAGTTGCAAGAGAGTGTTCTGCAAGGCTGGTTAAAAGGCTTGTTGAAAGGGATGGGAAGGATTAAAGAAACCTGATAGTGCTGAAGAGAATCCATCTCCCCTTCATCACATTTTACATTTCAGTTACAGCTTTTAACCAAGGATCAATCAAGTGTATTCTAAATGAGAAGGCACTGTTTTTCCTATACGAATTCTAGTTTTAAAACAGTACCATAAAGAGGAATTACAGTTGGATTAAAAGGGTTCATCTCCCTGCGTTTTAATCATAATTTTATTTGTTATTAGATGAATTTTTACTGATCTATCTTTTGCCTTTCTTTTTACATTGCCTAAATTTTCTCTATATTCATCTCCCCCCTCCCAAAGAGCTGTCTTCTTATTACAAAGACTTAAAAAAAAAAAGGAAATAGAGAAATGAGAAAAAAATAGCAAAACTGGCCAGTACATTGGAAAACTGAAAATATATGTGTTGTTCTTGACCCATGGAATTTCCACATTTGGGCATTTCTTTATTTTATTTTATTTAGCTTTATTTTAGGGAAGAACCATTCAGGATAAATAAATTGATTATTTAATGGACTTGACAGGCAGAACACTGAGTTGGTCTAAATTCCATTGTTTTTTTCCCTTGTGAGTACCCATCTCAGGGCCTCAGTTTTTCTACTTCTTAGAAATATTGTGAAGATTGATGAGATAATGTCAGTAAAGGTATTTCTACATGCTACTGGAGCAAGGCCTGCTAGAGTCCTCCTACGTAGCATTTATTATACTTAATGACCTCTCTGGACATGTCCCAAGATTATTGTCGGATAGAAATATCCCTGAAGCTGCTCAGTTTTTCTATCTTGTGACTGGAGTCATTTATTTTAGCTGTTAGTATTTATTGGGGAATTGATTTGAAGAAAGGGTCATGGGATAGAAAAGGCTTACAAAAGATTTACCAAAGCAGGATGTTTCATTTTCTTAAACTTCCCTTTTTATCCAGAGACCATTTTGAAGCAGATTCAAATTCGTGGAAGGCAGATTCAGATCTGAATGAATGCTTGAATTTAGTTTATATTCCAAAACATTTTCGTCATAATTTTCATGCCACCAGCAAGAAGGCAGAGTTCTCTGTGGGTAGGGAATGCTGTTCTTGGTGTTGGTATATTATTGCCAAATTGGCTTCTTTGGTATGAATCTATCACTTAAAAAAAAAAAAAACCTTTACCTTCATCTTAAAATCAGTACTTTGTATTGTGGATCCTAAGGTAGAAGAGCAGTAAGGGCTAGGCAATGAGATTTAAGTGACTTGCCCAGGGTCACTCAGGTACCAAGTTTTGGAAGTCCATCTCTCCTTATGCTAGAGACAATGACCATCCTAGAGCAAATACCACATAGCCTCTCCAAATTCCTTTTCCATCAGTTCCGTGTGGCCATCTCAGCAGAATTTTCCCATAGCCCAGACCATCCCCTAGGTGAGGGTCTCTTAATCATTTTTGTGTGCCATGGACCCTCTTTGGCCTCTAGCAAAAGCCTTTGGTTCCCTTCTCAGAAAAAAATTCTTTTAAATGTACAAAAATAACATATAGGATTAAAAAATTCTTTTTAAGGACAGTTATCAAAATATTAAAACAAAAAAGGTTACCTCCAGCTTAAGAGTCTCTGCTCTGATATATATGATTTAATGTGTAATCCTTGAATAAAATCTCTACTTGCTTTAGATTAATGAGAGATATATTGGGTTCAAAGCCTGAGATAGGTAGGACGTGCAGGAGATTTTATTATCCCCATATAGAAATTTTTCAGGAGTAGCAAGTAGCATAAGCTTTTTTTTGGCCTCATATTCTAATGATTGGTCTTTGTTGCAGGTGCTGTACCACAATAAATGTAATTTGAAGAAAGCAAGAAAGAACCAATGGCTTTAGCTGGCTGCCCGGATTCCTTTTTGCACCATCCGTATTACCAGGTATGGGTGCTTGTGCTGTCCTAGTGAAATCCTGTCACATGAGGCTTTGGGGCGAATAAAAAATGAAATTAACCAACAATAAATTCTAGTTTGGGACAAAGGAAATTTCTGGCATGGAAATACAGAAAAAGTTGATTAGTGGAAAAGAGAAGCCATGTCTTGCCATGACCCAGCCCTTTTCTTGGCTTTAAAAGAAGTCAGTATCACATGTGTGATCATCCATATTTCCAAATATGTCCTCTCCCTTCTCATTTCCAGAAAACCATCCCTTCTAACAAAAATTTTAAAAAATAGAGAAGGAAAAACCTTTCAGGAAAAGTAAACAACATATCTAAAAAAGGTTCAATACCCATAGACTCCTCTCTTTGGAACCAAGCTTGGTTATTCATCATTTCACTGCTTTTAGTTTCAATTATTGTCATTGTTTCCATTTTCTTTGTTAAAGTCATTGTACATACTACTTTTCTGCATTTGCTTATCAATCCTTTTGCATCGGTTCTCACATGAGTTTTCTTCTACTTTCTCTTCATCATTTGGACCATTACATTTTTGTTCTACATTCTGCTTCGTCATTCTCAAATCAAAGGGCATCTACTTTATTCTTTGCTGTTACAAAAAGTCCTACTATAAATATTTCTCTGTACTTGGGTGGTTTTAACTGCAGAGACGAAATTTTAAAAAAACAACTTAGTTTTCTGAATGAAGTCGATACAGGACAATCATCTCTCCAGTACCATAATTGGAGGTGGGAAATAATTTCTTACAGTGTGATACTGAAATATTCTCTGAGAAGCTTCAGCTTAAGTTGCAAGGAAGCCCAAAGAAAGAAGTTTAGTAAGAAATTGATTTTTGCTTTAGAGTTAGCAAAAGTTGACTTTTGTATTCTTCTAATTGGAAATGATTAAAGCATTTTGGAGAAATTGGCTTGGGTGATGGAATATAAGAAACAACCCAAATCTCATTAGCTATCTAGACCAGCTTCCTGCCTCTGATTATGGCACCAAAAGTATTTTGTAGGAGACCAAAATTCTCCTTTATGGCGACTTTAATGGGTTGAGGACGTATTCCCCAATCTCTAATTTCTCTTAATAATTTATTATTTTGAAATAGTCATGGGAATAACTATGAAATCTTCTTGTCTATTTGCTGATTTCCATTTTTATCACTTCTTAAAATTTGTGATCTTGTTATAGAAGGTTCTTTTTTAGACTTCAGGGGTGTCTCCTGGTATTCTGAGGTTTCTTGAATAACTGCAGTTTAAAGATCATATGAATTTGGTTTGAATCTTTCCTTGACCATCATATTTCCAAATAGCCTAATCCTGATGCTTTTCACTCATCCCTTTTTTCCTTTTTTTTCTTTTTTCCCCTCTCTGAAGATAGATCCTATTTCACCTTGGGGTTAATATCATTCTGGCTAGTCTAGGGTCTGGCATCTAGCCAGTATTTAATAATGACTAGTTATCAACCCTTTGCTAAATTTTATTTCCTTATCTAAATTGTGTCTGTCTTTAGGTTCAAAGTGATAACCGCAGAAAATATTTCAGGTATAGTTTTAAAAAAATTATTTCTTTGAAATAGATTCACACATTTCCTTAAAAAGTGATAGTAACTTTCTCAAAGTGTAAAAAGAGGGGGGCTGTTTTTCCCAACAGTCATCTGTCTCAGATAACGAATTCATTGAGGATATGTTGAATATCAACTGTGCTCAAGTCACTGCATCAGAACCTTTGAAGTATAAAATTAAAAAAAGTAGATTCCTTGCTCTCTTTGAGTTTATCATCTAATAGGAGAAATGAGGCTTGTACACAAATAGAAGATTAGACATTTATTTTAATCTTGATTATCTTAAATCTTTAATGCTGAGACAAAATTGAATTATTAGCTACTTTATATAATGCTTGAGGGTGGAGTTGATCTACTTGGTGTGTTTTTTGAGGATATGTTTTTTCTGTGGTTGGACCTGGACTGTGTCTTTGTGATTTTAAGGTGCATGCTATCTTATGTCTTATGCTTTTATTTAAAAATTCCTTTTCTTTCCCTTAAAGCATTAGGTTCTGGTTAGTTTCATTAGTTTGGCTACCGATCTTAGCCTTAATGTTGTCTAAATTTATCTTAAGCCTTGCCTCAGTGCTAGGTATGGGTCACAAGGGTTCTAGATGAGATTCTGGGAAGGTCTTATCACTACTAGCAAAGCATGATTGGTAGAAGCTTTCCTGAAAACTACTTGAGTGGTATCATTTTCAACCAAGAAGGACAAACCATTTTACTTCTGAAAGAGTGAATTATTGCCTCATCACCCAGTTTGTTATGATGCTATGACACTTGTTGATTTGATCCTTTTTTATTCTCTCTCTAACTCTCCAATGACATTTAAAATGTCATGTTGGTGCCAGAAAGAGCAGCAAAGTAGGTTAAAGGGCTGAACAGAACGAAATTGTTTTTAGCTACTCGAATTTACTTCTCGAATCACCAAAGATTCTGTTTATCCAAGATTCTCTTTCCCCTATACCAAGGAATTGTTTCAGGCTGTCATTCTCTTGGAAACAGTCTTCTTTGTAGAGGGAGGACATGTGGAGAGGAATTCAGGAGCACTTCTTAGTGGCTTTTAAGAGCCCTTTCTGAATTTTCTAGCTCTAGTAAAAATCTAGTCCTATGAGTTGGCAGCTTTTGTCATCTGTTCCTGGAAAATCAGATCACAGTTCCAGAAATTCTCAGAAAATGAGATGATTTACATTGAGGTTCCCCACTTGTGCAATCTGTCGTTGTAACAACAATTATAGATATTCCCTAGACTTTTCTGTTGAAAAATGACTTCCTCACTCTTAAATACATGGGTGCTTAAATAATTAAATTGACTCAGTATTAATCGCAGCGCAGATAAGATGTGTGGCTTGGCTTTTAATATTTAACATTTTACATAGAGGTTAAAGGATGGAAGGACCAAAATTGCTTCCAATTACTTTGATTAATGTGTTAAGATTGGCAGTGAGCAGAGCGAAGTGGGTGAATGCACCTGATTAACTGTTAATGGACCCTGTGATCCTTTCCGTCCATTTCAAGGGAGGATCATTTGAAGTGGTTCAAAAAATAAATTTTGTGAATTACCGTGTAAGACATAGGTCTAGTAAGAAATGTGGAGAGGTATTGTGATATTGGGCACAGTGTATTAAATCTGGAGTTGGAGAATCTGAGTTAGAATTCAGAAAATATTTAAGTTCTCACTCTGATACCTGATCAGCTCTGTGATTATCAGAACATTGTTTAATGTCTCTGAATCTCAATTTCCACATTTGAAAAGGGAAGATGCTACTTATCTGCTTCAGATGATTTTCATGAAGCAATAAGCACTTTATAAAACATATAACATTATAAAATAGGGGGCAGCTGGGTAGCTCAGTGGATTGAGAGCCAGGCCTAGAGACCGGAGGTCCTGGGTTCAAATTTGGCCTCAGACACTTCCCAGCTGTGTGACCCTGGGCAAGGCACTTGACCCCCATTGCCTAGCCCTTCCCAATCTTCTGCCTTGGAGCCAATACACAGTATTGACTCCAAGACGGAAGGTAAGGGTTTAAAAAAAAAAGGGAAAAAAACATTATAAAATAAGGGGCAGTGAGGTGGTTTGGTGGACAGAGAGCCAGGTCTAGAGATCCTGGGTTCAAATGTAGACTAAAGACATACCCTACCTTTGTGACCCTGGCCAAGTCACTGGACACCAATTACCTAGCCCTTACTGCTCTTCTTTCTTGGAACCAGTATTTAGTATTGATTCTAAGATAGAAGTTAAGGGCTTTTTTTTAAAATGACAATATACAATATATTCTTTTATCATCAAGCTACTCACTTTTTACATAACTTGAGAGTGAATGAAGACAACAATGAAAATGGAAATTTCTAATATTACAATTTTTTTTTTTGCAGTGTGCATGCCATATCCCCCTTTTGTCCTGAATTCCAGTAACATTGGTCATGTAGTATTCCAGGATATTGCTGGAATAGTCTTGATAACACTTGAAAATTTTGACTGTGATGATATCCTTTTACCTAAAACTTGTGCAATTAGAAAATAACTCTGTTTTCACATTTGGCACAACCATAACATTTCAAGATAGTCATCATCTAGTTTGAGTGACCAATTGATACTAGATACTGTGATTAAGACATTAATGAAGCATCCCTTGCTCTTATGAGGCTTACATCCTATCCAAAGAGAGAAGTGCATATGCAAGTATATATAAAATGACAAACAATTATTGGCATTACAATTTTTCCAAAATTATTGGGATTTTAAGGAAAAATACTGGTAATTGTTGGGGCAAATATCAGGAAACACCTCTTGCAGAAGGTGTCGTTTGTTCTGAGCTTTGAAGAAAATGAGGGATTCTAAGAGATGGAGATGACAAAGGAGTGCGTTTCTGAGATGGGGACCACCTGTGCAAAGGCATATAGATGGTAGGAGAATTCTGGGCAATAATATTTGGAGAGGAATTACATAGAAACGTGTCAAGCTAGTAAATATTCTTCCAATAGAATAGAAGCTCCTTGAGGGCAGGTGGCTTAATTTCAGCAGGTTTGCACTAAGTTGGACATTCAATAATTGGTTGAATTAAATCAAACCTCAGTGCCTCATGGATAAAGAAAATTATTTCTTCTAAGCCTTTATGGATTAACATTTTGCAGAGTTAAAAAAATATTTTCATGAAGGACAAGAAAGTTAAATTGTGAATTCCAGGACAAGAACCTGGGACTATCCAATCTATTTCAATAAACATTTTTTAAGCTCCTACTATATGACTGGCATTGTGTTAGGATACACTTAATAAAAAGAAAGACTGTTTTTGTCCTTAGGGAGCTTACAATCTAATAGTGGGGTGGGAGAGTGGAGGAGAGCAAGAAAACTCACAAAAGGAGACAGGAAAGTAGTTTTAGTGGGGAACCAGCGAGTATCTGTGCAGGGACATCTTGTTTTATGTCATTGAAATGAACCCAAAAGTCCAATATATGACTTCTATAAAGGAAATTATTGCAGCCCTTCATTCAGAGGATAGAGGAGGGCCAACAGAAGTGGACTTTTATGTTTTGCTCCTCATATTATTTTATTTATATAATATAAATATATATTTAATATAAAATATAACATATTCTATGTGTGCATATGGCATGTTATAATCTGGCATTGTAAATGGAGAAGGATCCTAGGAATTGAACTTGAGCAAGTAAACCCTCAGAATACCTTAAAAGTTCTCCAGGGCCAGCTGGGTAGCTCAATGGATTGAGAGCCAGGCCTAGAGATGGGAAATCCTGGGTTCAAATAAGGCCTCAGACACTTCCCAGCTGCGTGACCCTGGGCAAGTCACTTGTTCCCCATTGCCTAGCCCTTGTCACTCTCCTGCCTTGGAGCCTCCAAGACAGAAGGTAAGGATTAAAAAAAAAAAAAGTTCTCCCAAAGTATAAGTTGCAGGTATAATGCTGACTTGAATTGGTAAAGGGATTTTCTTCACCTGAGATTCTTTTATAATAGGTACTCTTAATTGTCTTTGTGCCATGGACCCCTTTGGCTATCTGAAGTCTATGAATTCCTCAAAATATTTGCAAATGCATAAAATTATATACAATTATATCCAAACATAGTTACCAAAATTTAGAAATAAAAAAGAAAAAACCCAAAGTAATGGACTTCAGGTTAAGAATCCCTGTAGAACCGCAATAAAATCATGATCCTTATTCTTTATACTATTTGCTTCTTGGTGTTCATTGAAGCTTTTGATCATAGACTAATGGGAAGAAGGCTACAATTTCACATGATAAATCTGCCTTGTGAGGGTCCAGTCAGTTTGGGATTTTATAGAGTTACTGACACAAATCAGCTTTGCATGTAGACATTCTCCCTTCTGTCCGCCCCATCCAACTCAAGATTCACCTGCTCTTAGGTACTTTCCTGGATTTCAGTGGATTTTGGCTAATCCTCTCTCTATTGTGTTCATCCCCCTGTTCCCAGCTTCAGCATCCAGGCTCCTTTTTTCTTGTGCAGCAAAGACAAATTTGAATGGATTTGGAGTCAGAGAATCATGGGTTTGAATCCTGGCTTCCCTACTTCAATTCTTTCTGAATCCGGGCAAGCCACTTAACCTGGCCTCAGTTTCTTCATTTGTAACATAAAAAGGTTCAGACTGGATGGCCTCTGAGGTCTGTTATTTTAGTTCCCTTACTTTTCTTTTATCAGCTCACCTCCAATCTTGGCTTAAAGTCAGAAGCCCTTCCAGAGTGGGGGGCTGGGGGAGGAGGGAGTATTTCTAGCCTCAGTCTTTGTGCTTGATTCAAAGCCCATGGGCAGTTTCTTTCCCTTTGTCCTAGTCACAGATGGCCTATTCATTTTGCCTGGGCTTGAGCTAATCACAGGGAAAGCTTTAGTTGGCCTTTTTAACCTTCCTGCCCTCCATCCTGGAAGAAGAGAACTTGGAAGAAAGAGACTTGGAAGCTTTAAAACCCTTTGTGACTAGATTCTCTCCAGTCCAATAAAGCTTGTTTTTGCTATTTTTGATTTAAAGTAATTAGTAATAATTATTTAATAAAATTTGTTAAATTATTTTAAAATTATTTAATATAATAATCTAGTAATTATTGACTGCCTACCATGCACCAGGCTATGACAGCCTTGCTTTTGGACTGGAAATATCCATCTCTTTAAGCTTCTAGTTAGGGTATTAAGAGAAGTGGAGAAGCTGAAAAAAAAATTTTAAGCCCTTACTTTCTGTTTTGGAATTGATACTTAGTATCAGTTCCAAGGCTGAAAGGACTAAGCCTTTGGAGTTAAGTGACTTGCCTAGGGCCACAGAATTAAGCAGGCTCTTTAGACTGATTTGAACCTGGGACCTTTTATATTCCAATTTCCTCTGCTAATTCTCTATACTTGGAAAGTTGTTCAATGCAGATAACATGGAGATTGGAAATTTAGTATGCAATATTTAAAAAATCTTGATCTTTAATTTTTGTGAATCAATGTTATGTCCATCCAATTGTGAGCAATTCTTTAGTCTGTGATCATGATCTAATTCAAGCCTCTCCAGACCTGATTCCATCCCCAGAGCCATCTACAAAAACTGCCTATTACTATGATGCAATTGACTAAGACTGAGATTTCTTAAAGAATCCTTATCTCCTAAACAGAATAGAACTGAACATTTAAATCAAAATTTAAATAGATTTTGGAAATGAAGATTTTTAACTGGTTTGAGTACAGGTACACTTAACCACAAATAGATCTCAGAATGTGCCTGGATATATACTAATGAGAAAGTAAGAAAGAACCCTGATTTTGGAGGCAAAAAACCACAAGTTCAATCTGAAGCTCAGTACCCGTGTGCCCACAAGCAAGCTGCGCTTAACTATCCTTGAGCCTCTGTTTCCTCAATAGTGAAATGAAGGGCTCAGAGTAGATCATCTCTGAGATCTCTTTCTTTTCTACCCTTTGAACCTGTGAAACCCACGTGAGCAAATCAGATTGGGTCTAAATCAGTCCAGTTCTTTAGAAATTATTAAAAGAAAAAATGAATGTGTGAAATGCTGAACACTCAAGATCGAAGAGAAATCTCACTTCCTTTGTCCAGATTGCACATTTTTAGCTGCATTTACCCTTTGGTAAGGCTTGATGGCTCGTGTCCCTTTGGATTTTGCAGGGGAGACAGGTATGGTTCAGAGGTGCTGGGCTCCAGCTTCATGCCAAAGCTGAGTACAAGCTCATGCCACATTTCTCACTTCTTGCCATCATTCACAGGACCAAGTTGCAGCTTCATCTTTGGCATTTGTTGGGTGGTATTCCCACATCCAAGCATCTTTTTGTTTGTTGATTTCTTTGGCATCTCCCCAGGACTTTAGTTATTTTAATTACAGCAGTTCTTAGAGATGAAAGACTCCCAACACCTCATAGGGATGTTAATGTCATATACATCTGTTTTCCTAAAGAAATTCTATAATGTGCAGGAGTGTTCTGACAGGGCTGCCATCTGTCCTTCCAGAAGGAATGAACACCAGTGGATGTTGCCATGAGAACCTAATTTTCTTGCATGATACACGCTGTTCACATAGCCCTTTAACAGTTGGATTTGTAAGGCTGAAATACTCATTGATTTACAGATTCCACAGTAGAAGTTGATGTACTAGTGAAAAATTTTTCCCTTTCTCACATCTTTATCGCTTTTGGACCCCATACATGGGAAATACAGAATAGCTCCCTATTTTCCTTAACTATTTCAATATAGTTTGGAATAGTGATGATGATGATGATGATGATGATGATGATGATGATGATGATGATGATGATGAAGCCAAGCGATGATAAATATTCATAAAACAGAAACAGAGACCTCAACATATTCAAATTAATCCAACTAGAAAATTCGACTAGAAATGGATCATTATCACAGACTAAATAGTTGTTCACAGTTGGCTGGACGTAACACCCATCTACAAACATTGAAGAACAAGATTTTAAAAATATTGCATACCAGACATCCAATCTCCATGCTGTCTGCAATGAACAACTTTCAAAGTATAGAGAATTAGCAGAGGAAATCAAAGTGGTGGGAAGAGGATGAGATGTTACTATGTTTGCGACTGGAGGTCAATCAATCAGTCAGTTATTCAGTAAACATTTCTTAAGCACAGTTGGGCAGAGGATGCTTTCAGAGGATGCCTATAGAGGAAGAACTTCCATCATATTTTGAATTCATCTGCAAGTAGAGTTATTTTATGCACCTGTGCAATATTCTCTAGCACATTTGTTATAAAAGGATTAGAGAAAGATAGCAGCTTGTCCCAGGACTGTTCCTAACTAAACCCCATAGAAAAAGATGAGAATGTAATAATCAACTAATAACAAATCCCAACTGTGAGAGGAGTATATGGGACTTGAAATATGAAGGAATAACATCTGGAAAACAATCTGTCTCAAACCATTTCTGTCGGAACTCCATTAAACAAGATGAAAATTATTATGCTAATGATTTTAATAACCACTGAAATACTGTGCTGGACTTTTTTGCAAAATTCTTCACATTCTTTCATTTGAGCTTCAGAATTACTGCAGTGGAGCAGGGACCAGAGATGTGGGTACCAGTCTCCCCATTTTACAGATGAGAGGCAAGAATAAAATCTGCTTCTTCCTGACCACCAGTGAAGCAATCTGGCCACTGAGTCATGATAAAACACTCAAACCAAGAGTTTATCAGTGAAATGTTTAAAGCTATGGGGAGGCTCACTTAGCCTCATTCCAAATGCCCTACTCTGTGCAGTAATTATGACAGATGGACAAGACACATCCTATTCCAATTATTGGTATCTATATGGGCGGATTAATTCATTCAATTAATTTGTGCTTTCATTTATTCCACTTTTATTTATTGGGTGTCTAGAGCAACAAAAGAGTAGTCAGGAAACTTGGATTCCAGTCCTGACTTTGTTCCTTAATGTCTGTGTGACTATGGTTAATATGTCTATAAGGAACTTTTTTTTTTTTTAAAGAAAAAGGGGAAATAATCCTTCTGCTTATCGCACTGGACTGTTGTGAGGATCAAAGAAATTAATATATGCAAAAGAAAGTTTATAAAACTGTAAATCACCATGCAATAACTTAATTGTTGTTATGGTACACAGCTGTTAGATATTTTTTAAAAATTAAGAAAAAAGAATCAAACATCATTCCTAGGCTCCTTGAGAGAAACAATATTACCAAGAGATCCCTACTTGGTGGGTGAGGGTGGGGAGAAGGATCTAAAAGAACTAGCACACAGGGGAGAGATACATTTATTTTTCAGTTAATAAAAGCAATGATACGGGGTGCTGTTTTGTTTCTCCTTCCTTTTTTATTCAAGGGCCAGCTATTTAATTTGAAGGATCATGGGAATTAATGTTTCACAGAAATCACTTATTTTGGGGGGCAGACAAATTAAAAAAAACACCTTTTCATTATGTCTTAGTACTCCTTTGCAAAAATTAAGACATTTTACCTGCTAAACCTAATTTCTTTGCATATTTAAATAGTGAAATTAGGTACAGGGCCTGTCTCTGAAGTAAAAAAGGAAGCTGTTCCCAACTTCCCAACTTGTAGTTTAAGGGTTGGGAAAAGGAAACTCGGGGAAATAGCTGAAATCTCAAAGGAGCTACCTTTACCGAAGTTTGAAATAAAAATGAATATAATTAACCCAAAGATATCATAGGCCCTTTTTAAAAGTTTAAACCCCACCCCTACATATAGTAGATATAGAAACTTCTACATGTAGAAACTTTAGATAATAGAATTATGTATATATGAGATACATTACTTGAAAAAGAATTTTTTTATAGAATTCCTTACCTTCCATCTTAGAATCAACACTAAGGATCCATTTTTAAGGCAGAAAAGTGGTAAAGGTAATCGAGCTTAGGTGACTTGCCCAGGGTCACATAAATTGAACCCAGGACCTTCTTTTATGAGACCTGACTCAATCTACCAAGGCACTAAGCTGCCTCTCTACAAAATAATATTAAGGATATATGGGAGATTGTTGAAGAGGAAAGACATACTCAATAACCAAATTGTTTAAAACTTTACTTATTATTTACTTATAAAACTTTTATTTATTGCTAGTTGAGCAAAACAAAGTCTAGAGTAATGTAAAGTACTATGAAATGATTATATTTAATTGTTATTTTAATTTATATTTAATTATATTAATGATTATATTTATATTATGATTTATTTATATTTAACTTATGTTATTTGCATATTTATATTATAATGGTTATAAAAATAGGAACTGAAAATAGGGCAATTAAGATATCAAGTTAGTGTGAGATTAAATTGTAGATTTGGAGACTATCACTAATTTGATATTCAGAAATACACTTATTAATACATTCAGTCAAATTTATAAATCTCTATTAACTTATATATCTAAAGACAATATATAATAAGTAGAAACTTGGAAGTCAAGATCTTGGTTCACATTGTGCCACCATGAGCAAGTTCCTTTAATTCCCAAGAGAAAAGGGGAGTTAATTAACCTTGATACTAACATGAAATGGAAAATGAGGAATAGACAGCTGTACTGTGCCCAACACAGGGGCAGTAAGAATGTAGAGGCAAGAAAAATCAGTGGTCTGCAATAGCTGGAGAAGGCTTTCTTAAGAACGAGCCTTCATGGATGAATAGAATTGAGTTATAGATAGGTAGACTTATAGATAGGTAGACGATGATCCTTCCAAACAGGGAATCTGAGTTCAACTCCAGCCTCAGGCACTAAGTTATTGTGTAATCCTGGACGTGTCACTTAACCTTTTTCGTCTTCAGTTTCTTCATCTATAAAATAAGGATAGTAAGTGTACCTTTCTTGCAAGGCTGTTGTGAAATTCAGATGGGATAATATTTGTAAAGCAGTTTGCAAACATTAAAGTACTATGTGACTGCTAGTTATGTATGTAATTTCAGTTGCTATATTTTACATCTTAATTCTTTGAAAATGAATCCTCCTATAATTTATACACATTAATTCTAGTTGCAAATAGAGTCAATTAATCAGAACACTCTGTTCCTCATGCTGGATAAAGGGCTGACTGTCTGAATTTTTTTCCCTAAGGTTGGGTGGCATAAAAACTTCAGTTATTTATGTTTATAAAAGAAACAGTACAACATGCACTGTATGCATACATCCAACATTCAGAGGGAGAAAAATGATCTGGCTTAAGTAGAAAATAAGTTTTGATTGGTGAAGATCAGGATAATTACTTTTGGGGAAAAAAGGAACTTACTTGGAAGAGGAAAAATGTGGATCAAAATCCTTTTTCCTAGGAAGAGAAAGTAATTGAAGAATGAAATGATTTTGCTTCATTTCCTTAGTTATAATGGTTTGTCTTTAAAGTATTAAAAGTATTTCAATAATTTTCAGGCACTTAAGATTTGAGTATTAGGCTTGTTTATGGAAAGACCTTAAATGGAATGTACAAGCCCTTTTAACTGGGAAACAATTCGAAAACATTTTTTTGAAAGAACATTTTAGGCAAATAATGACTTGTGACTTTCATTTGCTGGCTTTCACTTGAGGATTGCACATTTGCCTCTTAGGGAGCAGATTTTTGGCAAATGGACATGGTGTGTGTGGGGGAAATAGGGCTTCGAGGCCACAGCTTTTGGAAAGCTCTTTGGTGATTAACACAAGTAAATAGTTGTCCATTTATGCTTCATTACTGCATATTAGTCATACAGTAAATAACGTCATGTTGGCAGTTTCCCCAGAGCACAGTAAATACTTATGTACAGTTTAGGGAGATGCTTTAAAAAAAAAAATAAAGCAGTGTTGGCACTTTTTGAAAAGAAAAGAGAGAAGAAAAAGAAAAAAGTACTGGAAATTATAAGTAGATGAGGTTGACAGGATATTATATCAACTTAATTGACTTTCTCCGAAAATTGACCCTTAAGGAAAAAAGGAAATATTCTGAGTATTCCATTATTACTACTGAAATTGAATTTTTCCTCCTTTTTAACTTTTAGTCACTTTGGCTATATTTCCAGTAAAGTCTCATGACATCTTGAGTTCCAGAGAATGTCTGAATTATCATTAATGTTAGCTATTTTGTCTCTTTCTGTCTCTGTCTCTGTCTCTTTCTTTCTCATGCTAATGGATTTCATGGGATTGCACATTAAAAGCGAGAAGGGACCATAGAGGTCATCAGCTTCACAATTTTAGTTTATGAAACTGGGCCAAGAGTGGTCATATGAATGACTCACCCAAGGCCACCCAGTTAGTAAGGAGCAGAGGTGGGAATTGAGTCCTGGTCCTTTTGTTTCAAATTCAGTGTTCTTTTCACTGAACCACAAAGGTTTCTCCACTACTGAAGAACCTATATTTGAATGAAAGGGTAGTCATTTGGCTGATGGAAGAGTAATAGTTATGTCCCCCATAAGATGCCCTGAAATTTTGGGTAAGAAAATATATTGATAAATGTATAAATATACAATATATTATAAATATAAATACACATTTATACATATTTATAAAATGAATTTATTTTATTTTTTATATATTATATTTTTTATTTATATTTATATATTATATATTCATACATCCTAAATAAACTGCATTTATTTTTCTCTACCTCTCACATCCTTCCTGGTCAGTTAAGAACTTGGATGAGATAAAATTCGTCAATAGTAGTAATAATAATAATGATGATACTAACATTTATATAGTATTTTGTGATTTATAAAACAATATACATTCATTATCTCTTTGGACTTCTCTATAACGACTCTACAATTTTTCTAAAAATTCCTGCTTTTTTACACTTTGTAAACCAGTTGGAATTGAGAGTGATGTTTCAACCCGTCACCCACATAACCTTTTGGTAGGCAAATTGGACAGTTCAGTAAACCAAGCATTTTGCAGTTGCTTTGCTTTTGCCAGAAGGAGAACTCCAGGTAGTTGGTGATAGGAGAGGAAGTTTGATGAATGAGGAAGAGAGAAGAGAATCACAGAGTATGGGTCAGGGAGTGCCCTCCTGTGAGGCTGTAACAATAGTTTGAAGCCAGACAGAGAAGGAGCCAACCAGAAGAGTTTCTATTTTATCCTGGAGATGATGGGAAACCACTAGGGTGGGTTGAACAGAGGAATCGCCCAGCTAGATTTGGGTTTACGGATGGTGGGAGATAGAGTGGGGTGAGACTGGTTAGGGTAATTATTGTAGCCACCCAGCTGAAAGAGGATGGAGGCGCTAGCTGTGGGGGGAAGAAAAGGGGAGCTATAAAGGTAGAAAATTCAAGATTTGGAGGCTGATTGGAGATGTGAAGTGAGGGAGAAGATAATTCCCAGGCTATGAATATAAGTAAATGAAAAGACTCAAGTGGGAGAAACAATATTAACCTACAGTAAATAGCAAGCAAACTGCCCTGAAACAGAGAGTATATGTAATAGGAAATGAGAAGGACTCAGGCTCGGGATGGGAGGAAGCAGCCAAAGGTGACCCCAGAAATGAGGAGGAATTCTGCCTGCTCACAGATACTGACATTATCCTAAACCTCAGTATTTTTCCCTAATCAATCAGTTCTTTCATTCCGTGTGCTATGTGTCAATTGCCATGCTGGGGACAGAGAGGGATATTCAAAGATGAATGCCCTCCAGGAGGTTACAGGTTAGTGGAGGACTCTAGACACAGAAAGAAGACACCGGTATACAAAAGAGAATTGGGGTCAAATAGAAATACAGGCCTAAACCTGCAGGCCACATATTGACTTAGAAAACCACACAATGAGATTATCTATATTCGTATTATGTCTTTATTTTCTTAAATATTTCCCAATTATGTTTTAATCTTTAATGTATTTAAATAAATATTATAATAATATTTCATTTTGATATTTAATAAATTAATATAAAATATTTAAATTAATGACTATAAACAATCATTTAATTAAATGTATTATAATTTTTATCTACAAGCAGCCCTCTGGGAGTCAGGTGTCCTGGACCCTGTATGTGACCCCTCTGCTTTTGGTCACTTAATATTATGTGCACATCAAGGGAATTTGGTGGCTGTCCAGTGGTTGTTATCCCTTGCTCTTACCACATGAGTGGCCCAACTTCTTTCCCAGTCACATCTCTCTGATGATATCCTTTATCTGACTTGTAAAAACTGCTCAGTTATTTTGGCAGTTTGTGTGACAGATCAGAGAGGGGAGAGGCTAACGGCAGATGGATATATTAGAGGGCTAAAGTCTAGGCAAGAAGGGAAAAAAGCCTGAAGTGAAGTGGTGATGGTGAATAGACAGATAAGAGAGATTTCAATGGCAGAATCAAAAAGATATTGAATGTGGGGGATAAAAGAGAAGGGAGGAATCACTGTTGACCATGAAGGTAGAAGACCAGGAGATTGGAATGATGTTAGTGCCATCAAAATAATAGGAAAGTTGAAAAGGCAGAGATGCAGGTTTTGGGGAATGATTTCCATTTTGGACATGTTAAATATCAAGGCATTTTTATTGCTTCGGAACATCTGGTTAGAGAACCCGTGCTTCCTTTAGACAAGCTTCTGTAGCATCTGCAAAACATTACTCGTGCTCTGATCAGCTCCCTTGTATCCCACGTTCTTTGCAAGTATTCAATATCCACTGTCTTAGAAATTATGGCAGAACTGTCATCAGAAAATCTTAGAGACTGAAATAATTGTTTTAGAATGAACACATTTTGAATGTGAGCTTTTTGAAATTCTCTGACTTGTACTTCCTCAACTTTATTATATGAGGCAAGGTGAAATGATGAGACTAATCTAATTCCATATGGCCTAATGATACTTAATATATTAAACTTGAGATATCCAATGAAAACTGGTCTCATTACTTCAGAGTTATAGAAGCCAATTCCTTTCTCTTGCTAGGAAGGCCACTCATTTTGCTTAGTGGTGTTGGGAGAATTTGTTTAGGCAACAGGACATGGGGGGGACAGTAAAAGGACATAGGCAAATACATACATGGACCTTGATATTTCCCATCCTGATCCCATGTATATAATTATTTGATAGTGAGTAATAAGTAATTGGGGGTAAGAACTGGAGGATATAGAAGATAATTGGGAGGAGTCAGTGGTGAGAATTAAGATATACCTTCAAACTACCCTCTTCCATTCTTCTTTTACTCTTTAATGAATTTTTTTCTCCCTCCCTCTCTTTCTTTCTTTCTTTCTTTCTTTCTTTCTTTCTTTCTTTCTTTCTTTCTTTCTTTCTTTCTTTCTTTCTTTCTTTCTTTCTTTCTTTCTTTCTTTCTTTCTTTCTTTCTTTCTTTCTTTCTTTCTTTCTTTCTTTCTTTCTTTCTTTCTCTCTTTCTCTCTTTCTCTCTTTCTCTCTTTCTCTCTTTCTCTCTTTCTCTCTTTCTCTCTCTCTCTCTCTCTTTCTCTCTTTCTCTCTTTCTCTCTTTCTCTCTGTCTCTCTCTCTCTCTCTCTCTCTCTCTCTCTCTCTCTTTCTCTCTTTCTCTCTCTCTTCCTCTCTCTCTTTCTCTCTTTCTCTCTCTCTTCCTCTCTCTCTCTTTCTCTCTTTCTCTCTCTCTCTTCCTCTCTTTCTCTCTCTTTCTCTCTCCCTTCCTTCCTTCCTTCCTTCCTTCCTTCCTTCCTTCCTTCCTTCCTCCCTCCCTCCCTCCCTCCCTCCCTCCCTCGGCCTCCTGTATCAGTCCACCGAGACACTTACTGTGTCCTAATTCTGAGCTTAGCTCTAGATATAAATACCCCAAAAAGCCAGTTTTTTGGTCCTCAGTGAGCTCATATTCTAGTAGAGGTAGATAAGCAACATGGTTGACTCAGAACCTGGGGCAAGTGTGTGATCTGTGAAATCACAGGGGTGGCGAGGAGAGTCTCAAGATGAGTGATGTTACATTTCTAGAACCTGTAATTGATTTGATTGCTCTTTCCAGAGGAAGAGATTGATAGTGCCAGGAACAAACCTGGACTACTGAGTCTGAAGCCTGTTAGGGCGTAGCTTGAAGATGGTCAGAGTAGATCATGATGGGTTCAGTGGTGAACTTTTCATCAATCAGGAGCTTAAACACCCAGGCAAGGAGCTGGAATGAGAGACAGAGAGTGAAGATAGACCAGGTACTACTGTCTCAGCTGTGGAATGAACCAGATACTTAGGAAAATTTTGGAAACAAAAAGATATAATTATTTTAGCGAAATCATGGCAATTTGTTTTTGAAGAATATTAACTGCTCTGATTAAACTGTGCTAAAAGCACAGAAATTTATACTTAATGGATCTGTTGTATCATCTGTGTAATATTCTACCATCCTTTCTCATCTTCATTTTATTTCTTCTCCATTTCTTACTTGAATAGGAAATCTTAAGACCTTTTTCTGGCACTTTTTATCTTAGGATCTCTCTGTTTTCTTTAAAAAAATTTTTTTTTAATTCATGGCCTTTGAAAAAACACTTGCCATATCCCACTAATTCTTCTCCATACTATAGAACTCTTTTATCTTTCATTTTTAGTACACACAACCCATCCACGTCTTCTTCCAGTGATTTAGTGTCTCCCTCTTGGTTTTTAACCACTTTCTGTAGTATAAGTTCTCATTGGTAACATGCCACATCTGGCTTATGCTAGTCATTCTTCTGTTGATTTGAGGGGGAGCTACTTCTAATTATGATCCTTTGGGGTCTTGTTGTTTCATGACTTCCAACCACATAATCTCAACAGGAAACAATGATATTAAAAGATGAACCTTCATGATGGATAGCAAATAGTCTGGGATCATAGAAAGCCAAATGTGATCCACCTTGACCTTCTCTTACTCCCTGTTCTGGAATCACTGCATTGGCCATTGCAAGCATCTGTCCAAGATGGATAAAAAGTCCTATGGAAAAAAGAAATATGTAACAGTAAATCCCTGGTGCCAGACCATCTTCCTACCTAGCAGCATCATCTTGGTGCCTCATATTTTTTAAATAGTCTTATCAGAGATGACAGAAGTACATTTTAATTTAAGAAGTAAACTTTATTTAAACATTCATGGAGTCCTTGTTTCACTACCTGAAGTCTATAGCATCAAACATTTCTATTTGGGTTGAGTCACCAGTGGTAACTTTCCCAGAGGCTGAAGGGGGAGTTAAGTCCTTATCACTGGCTCCAGTTTAGACTTAGAAACTAATTCTTTTGGAACTTAGAGGAGGGTAACATATAAAACCAGTGGAATTGCGTGTCAGATATGGGAAGGGGAGGGAAAGAACATGAGTCTTGTAATCATGGAAAAATATTCTAAATCATCTAATTAAATAAAATTTAAAAAAAAAAGAAAAGTTAGAGGAGGGTAACATAAGCAAGAATATGTTGGATACAATGTGGCCTTGACTCCCCTTTTCTTGTCTCTTTATCCCTAAAATGACCTAGGTAGTATTCTGGGCATGGCTCATAGTAAGTGCTAGATAAAGCTATTATTATTATCATCATTATTATTATTAATGAAAAAATGAAAAAGCCCCTTAAATATTGAATATACAAATAGAAAAAAATGAGATAGTCCCTTCTTTTCAAGGAGCTCTCATCGTTGAGGAAGACCACATATGAAGAAGAATTCATCTTTGAGGCAGGTAGAATGGACTAGAAATCCTGTGGCCACAACAAAATGGCAGATAGCTGCAAGGTCCAGGGGTCCTTGGGGTGCACCAGCAGAGGAGATGGCACTGCCCAAGGGTCTGGAAGGTGTGGCAGCTATGTCTTGATCTCACCGTTGAGGCGTGGTGATCCTCCCCAGCTCAGTGAAAGTGGATCATTTCCACCTTATTTAGTAGAATGAACAAAACCATTTGGGATTAGAGGACATGGGAAAGACATGGGGGTTGAGGGTGACAGTGGGAGTGGAGGGGAGGGTGTCCAGATGAGCTGGGAGTCACTGGGGAGGGGTCTGTGGTTAGAATAACTATAATTTAATTAACCAGTTTGTCTTGAATATAGAGTTCATGAAATAGTCATAGAAACCAGGAAAAGTAGATGGGAGAAAGATTGTGGGGAGCCTTAAATGCCAGCCTAAGGACTTTGTATTTTATTCTATAGGCCCTGGGGAACCACTGAAGGTTTTTGAGCAAAGAAGTGACTGCTCAGACCTGTGCCTTAGGAAGATTATTTTGGCAGCTGTGTGAAGGATGGATTGGAGAGGGGAGAGACTGGAAGAAGGGAGGCCGATTAGGATGCTAATGCAGTAGTCCAGGTGAGAGATAATGAGGGCTGGATCTAGGGTGGTGGCTACATATATGGAGACAACGGGACAGATGGAATGGTGCCTGGTGCTTATTGTATTTTTTTATTGATTGATAGATTGAAGAGAGAGAAGTCTTTGAGGGGGAGGGAGATGAAGATAAAATCCAATAATAAAAATCTGAAGCCACAAGAGTTCATCTGAGCTAGAGTTACTTAATCAACTCAATGAACAAAATAGCATGGCTTCTCCAACAGCCTTCCAGAAGTCTCCATTTGAGGATTATTAGGAATGGAGAATCAAAGATAACTTAAATCTGTAAAATGGGGACAATCATTCCTAATATCTACTTCACAGGATTGCTGGAAGAAAACAAATGAGGTAGTATGTATGTGAAGTGCTATAATATTTAGCCATTATAATAGCATTATTATTTACTCTAAGGAGTTGAAGAAGTACTTTGATAAACTTCCCAGAACTTAAAAAAAAAAGCCTTTCGTTTCATGCCTTCTAATGAGGAATTTAGAAATGTTTACATTCAGAAGTTTCCAAGCTAGACTCTTGGTGCTACCTATGTATTGTTATCTAATTATTTTGCTGCTGGATCTGAGGGAATAGGGTCTTAGTTAGTGTAAGATTTCATTTATTCTCCTTGAATGTTAGGAATGAGTTTTTCTCGCCTAGCTTTTCTTTCCAGAGTAGCTTAATTAATTTACTTGTGCAGAATTTGGCACCTCTCGATGTGTGCACAACTATCTCTCTTTTCCTCAGCATTTAAAGTGCTCAGTCGGTGGCTATACTGGGTCTGGAAACATCTATTATTCCTACTTGGATCCCTTTTAGCAGTTGGCTGTCTTTATGAAAGGAAAACCAAAAAAGCTACTAATATTTCCATTTAGGCAGTCATTTAGTTGTGCACAAGCCTTTCCTTTGTTAAATCACCTTTCAACGAATATCCTCCTTTCTCCTGTAACTTCACACATAGATTGGCTCCTATTGGGGAGAATACCAACGTAGACTCAGCTATAACAGAATTTTTATCTCATGAAACACCAGTCTTTCAAATAAAAGTCCTTCTAATTTTTTAAGGAGGTTTTTTCATGTATTTAAAATGTATTTTCTTATGTCTTTGTGAATCTGTTGATTCCCAATGAAAAATAGAAACAACTCATTTAATCACTTAAAGATTGCCTTGCTTGAAGCAGTAAAGTACATGTTTGTATTCCTGAAATAATTGAATTATTTAGTCAAAATTACCATAATTTTTTTTCTAACTTGAAGCTAGCTGTGTATTGTGATAAGATAGCATTTTTATGGTTAAAATTTGAAGGATAACTTTTGATTGTTTTGTTATATATTGCAAGAAATATTTTAATGCTAACATTCTGCCAGTGTTGTATCATGACTGTAAGACCTGGAACATGACAGTCTCATGTTCATGATAGTCTCACATAGGGCAATGGAGGAACACATAATGGGTAAAATTAGGCTGTAACCTAAATGAACAGTATGGAGCTTAGAATAAGAACAGGGGCAAAAGATGACAACAGAAATGTATGATAGAATGAGAGCATGGGTTGGACATGTGATGACAAAGAGCAATGATAAGTTTTAGAGTTCAAATGCTCCTTTAGTGCTCTTGTGATGGCCAGGGAGGGAGGGAGGGAGGGATAGACAGATAGACAGACAGAGGGAGAAGGAGGGAGGGAAGAAGAGAGGAAAGGTAGGTAGTTAGATAGAGTGCATAGTCCCAAGTGTGCCATTGGTGTACTTGTGATTTAAAAGACAGACAGACAAACATATAAGTGCATGGTTTGATGACTTCATTGGTGTCCTTGTGATCTGAAGACAGAGACAGACAGACAGACATGGATGGATGGATGGATGGATGGATGGATGGATGGATTGAGAAAGAGAGAGTGCACAGTCCAAGTGTTCCATTGGTGTAGTTGTGATTTAAATGATAGATGGACAGAAAGATAGAAATATAATAAGTGCACAGTCCAAGTACTTCATTATTGTTCTTGTGATATGAAAGACATGGGCAGACAGATGGATAGTTAGTTAGATAGATAGATGGATGGATGGATGGATGGATAGATATAGATGGATAGATGAATAGATGAATGTAAAATATTTAAAATATGTGCCAAGCATTCCTTGTGATGTATTTATGGGAGAAGGTTATTAACAGGAATCACACAGGTTGGGCAGACCTGGATGGCCAGTGGTCTTGCATTGTCAAAAGGAATAACCAAACAGATGAGGTCACAGGTTCACTGGAAAATTTTTGAGTTGAGAGAAATTCTGCTTAGGCAGATATCAATGCTTTTTCTTCTTATGTCTTGAAATTGTATTCTTTGGAGGTTTTTAATATACTTAAGCAATTAAAAGATTACAGATCCTCCAATCAATACTTCAGTGGTTTCCTTAGTGATGATCTAATACGTAAATATTTAATGTACAATTAAAATCATAGTCAGAAATAAATTAGTGACACTGGTCAAATCAACTTTTGCAAAGCACATTTTTTGTAGGTCTAGATGGAGAAATCAATGCCATTAAATATAGGTCTTTCTTGCTTCACCCCACTACCCCCTCCACCCCAAGACATCCCTTTTGTTATTTGGCATAGTGAATCTGGGCCTGAAGTCAGGAAGACCTGAATTCAAATCTGGCCTTACACTTACTAGCTGTGTGACCTGGGGCAAATCACTTAACCTCTGTTTTCTCATCTTTCTTCCCTCCCTTTCCCCTCTGATTCCCTACTCTCTCCTCCCTATCCCTTCCTTTCCTCCCTATCCCTTCCTTTCCTTTCTTTTCACATGATGACTGGATCAGTGATGTAGTGTTTGTCCGGTGCTTTGATGAACGCTGGGCAGATCCTCTCATGCTACTCTCCTCTTGTAGAGAAGATGGAGAGCTTTCAGCTCGGACAATAGCTGATTCAGTTAGATTTAGAGCTGGCTGAGTGACCCCATCCAAACGGCTCTGGGATCCGCTTGATGGAAGATCACTGGCGTCCCTGCGTGGTCCCCAGTTGTGGGTAGGCTTCTGTATCCACACCCAGCTCTGCCTTGATGAAGGTGTAGCTGTTGTACTTCTCCAGTCTGCTGATGGCGCACAGCTGGGAGGAACAGATATATGATATGACTCCATAAATGGTTTCTATGGACTGTGGTACCAAGCCAAATCGAATAAGATGGAATTTAATGGGGATAAATGTCAGCTTCTCATCTTTGTTTAGGAAATCAACCTTAGAAATAGAAGATAGGAATCAACAAGTATTTATTGCAGGCAAGTGGGAAATGTGGCTAGTGAGGAGTTCATCTGGAGAAATCTTGGGTTTTGGTGGACTGCAAAACACCAAGGAGGCAACAGTGTAATATGGTGGACTTAGGCTAGGAGTTACTTGACTAAGGGAGGCGATAGTTCTGTACTTGGCTCTGGTCAGAACACATCTGGACCATCCACTGTGTTCAGATCCTTACATTTAAGGAAAGATATTGACCATTTGAGACTGTGATGCTACTGAACAATTCATCTTTCCTTTCCCTCTTCCCCTTTCTGCCTCTTTTTATTCCTCCCTTTCCCAAAAAAGATTTAAAACTTGGAATTACCCTCTTTTGCCACTAGATGTCATTCGGGCACAAATTTAAGGCTTCCAGTTTTCAAAATAATGAGGTGGGAAAAAATTGTTTTCCTTTTGGGTAAATGTGATGTATTTTTTTGGGGGGGGGGGGAGAGGATATATTTATTTAAGTCTTTCAGCATAGCTTTGAATGACTAAATTCTTAACAGAATTTTCAGAAGTGGAACCAACCAGGGTCAGTTCATAACTTTGAAGGAGCAGTGTGACATGACCATTCAACAGTTTTGCCCTCAAAATACCAAGCACACCATGTGGTTCAGGGCTAACCAAATACAATTCAAAGGATACATTTGACTGTTGACATTTAAAAGATAGAGATTCCATTCCACTGTGGGAAGTCATTTTTAAGCAACTTCATTAAAAGAAACCTTAAAGGTAATAACAGAAACTTCTGTTGTTTCCTACGTTTTCTTTTTTTCAGTATTTATCTAGAGCCTCCTGTGTAACATATGGCATAATCCAACACATTTTCTACACTGATAGTTTTACAGATGAGGAAGGCAATCTGGATAAATTCACAAATAGCTAACTAAAATGCAGGCATTATCCACATGAGCGTATTCCAGTGAAGTCATTGTCTATTGCCATCATTTATTTGTTAAGATCAAATCCCATTATAAAGTTTTGAAACCTTGCTTTAATACAATTTTTTCATTTGTAACTTTATGTCTGGAAATAAATGCTGCCTGTACTATTTATTTGTCTAACATCATGTTTTTGGAGAACCATCTGTGATGTTTGGTCAGGTATACCTATAAAAGTTAGACTCCTATAATGGCTTAGGAAATGAGTAGGAGAAAGCCATGAGAAATTCAGAAAAGGAAGGCTTATTTTGAGCTTTCCCAATTCATTCTGAAGTGGAAAAAAATACTCTAGTCTAGGAAGAAAGAAGAAAAGGTGAAAACTAGTTCTTTGCACAAAAACATTTTTATCTTTTGTGTTTACCTGATTATTTTTAAAATCTATTCCATTTTGAAAAAATTGAGAAAAAAATGCATAATGAAAAATTAACCCAAATTCAAAGTTTATACATCCTGTAGATTTGTTATTTAATTTGAAATTTTTAGCATGACTAATTTTTTGTTTAATAATAATTTTCTGTATATGCAATACAAGAAATATTCCAAAAGGGAATGGACCCTTGAGTCAGAGGACTTGAGTTCTAATCTGAGATTTGCTATTTACTATTTGGATGACTTGAAGCAAGTATTGACTTGCTTCAACTGGGCTCAACTTCTTCATCTATAAAGTGAGGAAAGCATCTAGAAGTTCTCCAAGTTTCTTAGAATGTTTAGAGATAGAGATGGAAGAGATTCTAAAAGTCATTTAGTTCAACCTTCTCCTTTTGCAGATAAAGTGAGGCTGAGTGGTTAAGTGACCCATGTGGTTAGTTGGGCAAAGATTTGAACCCAGATTCTCACGTTCCAAAGCTCATTGTATTTATTGTATCATCCCTGGTGTATTTATTTCAAGGCAGATGAAATAATGAAGCCATACTGTTCACTAATCCTAGGATTATTGATTTAGACATGGAAGTGGATAGAACAGTCAACCTAGAGTTAGGACGACCCATGTTCTTCCCTCACCTTCTCCTAGAGATAGCCTGCACCAACTCCTCCAAGTTCAAGAAGAATTAGGAGGGATAATAATAAGTGCCTCCTTTCCTTTCAGATGAAATCTCTGATCCCCAGATCTAGAGAGAGAGAGAAGAAGCAACCTCAAACCTCCAAAAGGCAGAATTAGCCATTGTTGTTAGGTTTTTTTTTGTTCCTAAAAAAATGGGTTTGAAAGCAAAGATGATTCTGTCTTGCCTTCTTTGAGAGCCAACCAAACTGCCAAAGACTGTCCCTTTAAAAGAATGCCAGTTTATAACAATAACAAAACATTTAACCTTGACCCAGTGTCCAGTTTTTGATTCTTTGGCACCTGGCGAGGGGCCATGATTTGTCTTGGAACTAAGAGTTTATATAAATAGTTGTACTTAACCTTCCAGGCATTGTGAGGAATCTTTTCAATGACATGAGAGCCACATTTTTCTCCTTGTGGCCTCATACTGCTTTGAAAGAAATGCCTTTATATTACATCAATCTTGCTTTTTTTTTTCCCTTTTAAAACAATATGATGCTCCTTTCCAGATTTTTCTGGACCACAGCACATGGCAGCTGATCAAAAGCTCTTTAGAATGGCCCTTTTGGATTTTGTAGCTGAAAGACAATGCAGAATAATGGGGAGAAAATGTCTATTTTCAGCCATTTTTATTCAGAGAAAAAAAACTGGATTCTAGTCCAGCCACTGTAGACATATCCTAGTGGTAGAAGGGATTACGGGTAAGGTGCCTAATCTCAGGGCTCCCAGCAATTCTTTTAAGATTCTTAAATTGATTATCAATTGAGGACTTGTTAATCTGCATCTCTCTAGTGATTTTCTCTTACTGATGAAGTCATAGGTATGGTCTGGGGAAAAAAAAAAAAAACCAACTAGTTATGTATATAGACAAATTAGGTATCCGTCATACTTCTTATATATAATTCCAGAATAATTTGCCAAGTCAACCTCTTGGTCTTTGACAGCCCCACAGGGAAGTTTGTTTGGTAGAAGAAACTCCATGGATTAGTGTGGATTTAAAACTTCTTGAAGGAACTAAAAGTTTCTGAAAAAATAGGAAGCATAATCTGGGCTGGGGGGTGGGGTGGGGGTGAGAGTAGTGGAGCTAATTTATCTTTAGCCTAATCTGTCTAGGGCCATCTTTTATCTTTATGGCTTACTAAGAACTCTGCCATCAAAGCTAAACCTGTCATAGATTATACCCTCAAGAGGAAGGGTAATGTAGCTTAGTGGACAGAATACTTGACTTGGGGTTAGGAAGGCCTGATTTCAAATCCTATCTTCAATATTTATTGTTTTTTGGGACAGTAGGCAAGTCATTGAAATTTCCCAGCCTCAGTTTCATCCTCAGTAAAATGAGGATGATGGTGGCACCTATCTCACTGGGTAAAACTTGTGTTACTCAAAGAGAACTGAATGGCCTGGATATGCATTAAGTGCTTATTGTGTGCCAAACAATGTGTTAAACTCTTGGGAGTAGAAGTAGCAAAAAGAGGCAGCCCTTGCTCTCAAAGTGCCAACGTTATAATAAGGACAGATAACTCATAAAAGAGAATTTGGCTTCATAGCAAGCAGAAGGCTTTTAGGATTGACAGGAAAAAAATGTTAAACTCTCATACACTTTACCAGAGTATGGAAGTGGATTTAGACCTCTTGGTGTATCTTAAAGTAGCCATAATTATAGTATTGTGATTTTTTAAAAAATTTAATTAATTATGATACTGCATGTTAGTTCTTGTTGCTGTCAGTGTTCCTTCTCTAGCATCTCCAACTGCTTCTGAGTCATTATTAACCGGGAAATAATGTAATTTAAATTTATTAGAATTTTGTGTAAGGTAGGAATACTTGTAGGCTCTGAGTACGTTATGTTGTGAGAACTACCTGTGAGTTAAGTGCATGAACTTTAGTGCTTGGACTTTATAAGTCCTTTTTTTGCTTACCTTCCTAATTCTTGCTATGTTCTTGATAGTTGAATTCTCCAGATAAGTGGACTCTAGATAAGGAAAGTCCTTTTGGGTGTGTGTGGTAGGATATTAGTTTTCTAGATATATCCACTCTGGACAGGAGACAGTTTTGAGGAAACTTTAAACTGGATTTGCAAGACATCTTCAGGAGTGGATTAGAACACAGGTGCCTCTAAAGTGCTTATTGGTGTATAGATTATTTCATGCAGCACTGTGGACCAGGATCAGGGAACTCTGAATAACCTTCAAAACAGTTTTGTTTTAAATCCCTCCCTTTACATCCCCCAAACTGGCTGCCTTATTGAGCCCAAGATGCTATCTTCTATCCCCTGTGTCCAGGTCTTTGTACAAGCTTTCCTCATGTGCTCCCTCCTCACCATGTGCCTTTTTACTCTACACCCCACATCCCGAAAAAAAGAGTCAAACATTTGGTTTTTTTCCCCTTTTTCTTCTTAAATCCTTGTAACAAATAAGTATAGTTTTTACAGGATTACATAGCGTCTTGCTGAGTTGAACCTTGCAACAACCCTGTCTGGTGTGTGTTGAAAGTATTATGTTTCCCATTTGACAAATGATAAGCTTCCACTCTGAGAAATCAAGTAATTTGCTTTAAGTCACTTGACTAGTAAATGAGCCAAGACTAAGCCCCACTTCTTGTGACTTCCTTTCCAGAGATTTCAGCTCTCTTTTCACCTCACTATTTTATTCTCCACAGTGGTTCTTGTAAATATTTTCATCTCTCATCAAACTTCCCATGGCTTCCCTTACCCTCATTCTCCTACCTGAGAAACTTGGCTCTTATTTAAAAAAAAAAAAATTAGGCCGTCTCCATGAGTTCTCTTTTCTCCATTTCTTTTCACTCACGTGCCTTCTGCCACCATCTCCTCCTTCATGAACCTATCTCACAGGATGAGATTGCTTTATACTTTACCAAGGCTAATCCCATCCATCTACTCAAGTGATCCCATTTTATTCTGTCTCCTTCAACAGATTGCCCCATTGATCATCTGCACTCTATCATTTATTTTCAAATTTTCCTTATTATTTTTCCTTCTTTTTGCAAACATGCTCATGTCTCCACCATTTTGGGGGAAAAAAAACCCCTTCATTTCCATCTGTCATAACTATGGTCCTCTATCTCTTTTGGCCATTGTGACTAAACTCTTTGAAAAGACCATCATATAATAGGTGCTTCTTTTTTGGCCACTAATAATCTGGCTTCCAACTTTGTCATTCCACCAAAAAAGTTACCAGTGATTCCTTAGTCGCCAAATGGATGACCTTTTCTCCATCATCATTCTCTTCTACTCTCCCTTGCTATAGTAACACTACTGATTATCCTCTCCTTCATGACTCTCTCTTCTTTCTAGGTTTTCAGGCCACTACTCTCTTGATTCTTCTCCTACCTATTTGATCATTCCTTCTCAGTCTCCTTTGCTGGATTCTCATCCAGATCACTCCTTCTAGCCATGGGTGTTCCATTGGGCTCTATACTGGGCCCTCTTCTCCCTCTTTACTACTTCTCTCGGTGATCTCATCAACTCCCATAGATTTAATTATCATCTCTATTCTGATGATCATCAACTCTGCCCCAAACTCTCCCCTGACCTCCCATCTTCCATCTCTTAACTGCCTTTCAGACAACTTGAATTGTATGCCCAGTATTTGTCTTAACCCCAACATATCCCTAACAGAATTCACTGTTACCATGATGATGGAGGCCCCCATGACCTCCCACCTGGACCATTACAGTATCCTACTGGTGGGTCTGTCTTGTTTTCCTTCCTCAAGTCCTCATTCCAATCTTTCCTCCATTCATCCACTAAAGCACAGGTCCAACCTTGTCTTTCCCGTATTCAATAAAAGAATGGCTCCATATCACACTTGGGACCAAAACCAAAATGTTCTTTTTGGCCTTCAAAACCAATCATAACCAACTACTCCAGATTTCTACTTTACTCCCCAAAATGTGCTTTGAAATCCAGTGACTTCAGCTTTTTTTTGGTCTTCCCTAAAAAGATCCTTTCATCTGCTGGCTCTGGGCATTTTCTCTGGTTGACCTCCATGCCTGGAATGCTCTTCCTCCTCTGCCCAGTCTTTAGACCTCCCTGACTTCCTTTAAATCCCAATGGAAGACCCCACTTTCTACAAGAAAGCTTCCTCAACTCCTCTTTTAGTCTCTTTCCCCAGTGATTATTTCCTTGTTTGCAATTACTAGTTTGCTTATGATCTCCTCCTTTAGATTATATGTTCCTTGAGGATAGAGACTGGCTTTTGTCTCTTTCTGTATTCTTAGCACTTTCCCATATGGCCAGGCATATAGTAGGTTCATGATAAATGTTGTTCGAGCAATTGATTAAAAGATTTTCTTCATGAAATTTATGGGTTTAAGAGTGTTTTGTCATAGAAACTCTTTAAGACTTGAAGCAGAGTCTACTCTAAAATATCTGTAAGTCATTAGAGAAGACTTACGTACTGTATGAAATCAGAATGTAGAAATTAGAATGCAAGTACCATATTAGCTTCTCATTCCATGCTGACCTAGTACATGTGTTTGGTCCTCATCATTGTTGATTTTATATTTTTCCTTATGCCCAATATGCCCACCCCTGCCTCCTTTGCCCATTGTATTCTTTTAAATGTCCACTTAAGAAAAAGTAGTTCATATTTATTCTGGCTTCCCTGAGAAGTCATTTTTACCAGCTCCTTGATCTCCTTGGAGTCCAGAGTCCCAAGTTCACAGCCTTCTTGGATGGTTATTACTTGTGACTTTGGACACATCACCGAAGCTCTCTCTGACCCCAAATTTCTTCATCTATACCATGAGGAGGTTGGACTAAGCGCTCTTCTTGTTCTTACATAATCATCCTATGTGAAATGGCATTTTATATTTTTTTATGCTAGTTTTCACTCAATGGGAATTTTAATAATGTTAGTTATTTGTGAAATTTCAAGAGAATGAGAGTTAGGTCCCTAGCACACCAGGTGAGTTCTCTGGATAGATTTAAGGATATACAGTGTGAATCTTGAAATTTCTCAGACTTGTGAATGTTAAAAATTTCCTCATTGGGGAATTCTCCATTAGAACAGTTCCCTACTGGGAACATTCCCCATTTTGACAGTGAGAACTCTACTTGGATCAGAAATGGGAGGATCTCTGCTCCACAGGTACTTGGGACTGCTTTGGGGGAGAAAACTCCTTGCTAAACAATGAAAGTACTTTAACCCATACTTATAATGAGGCAAAAAGTTCTTTAAGTCATGCCTATTTTTAGAAGTAATACAATGCGGTGCTAAGCATCTATTAAAGGTCAGGCAACTTGTAAACTTGCCAGGAGCAAAGAGGTGAAAACTTATTCAGAAGTTTTTTCTGGTACAAACTTACTAAAGGGATTAGTCGACCCAACAGTGTTTTTAGAATGGGCTGACCTTTGGGAAAATGTCAACAGTGATTGGTAGATGGAAGAACTTAGGGGAGGTGACATAGGAGAAAACCCCCTATATAAGAAAGAGATTCTCTTGAGAAGAGATCTCTTATGACAATCCTTTTGGAGAATCTCTTGAGAGAGGCTTTGGAGAAGGGAAGCTCTTGGAGGACAATCTCTAAGGAGGTCTCGCTGGAGCTCCTCTGAGGGGACTCTGTCCCTCTGGAGGCTCTTGAGAGAGGCCCTTTGAAACAGTCTCTGGCTGGAAGGCTCTTTGAGGAGGACTCTGGCTGGAACTCTCTCTGAGGAGACTCTGTCACTAGAATCCTTGCTTAGACCTTGTGGTGAGTGATAAAAGACTTACTGACTGATCTCTCTCTCTCTTAAGACTCAGGTCTAGGCCATGTTGGCTTAAGGCCCTTCATACTTATTCCTTTCTTACTCTTTCTCTCTTTCTTTAATTCCTCATTGTATTATTAATTAAATTCTCTATAAAACCCAGTTGACTTGGGTATATTCATAATTGGGAATATTTCCCTGGCAACCACCTTATATTTGATTTAAAACCAAAACACTGTAGTGAAACATTTTTTTGCGGTCACAAATTTACTCACCCACTTTTATATCTTCCACTATTTTAACTCTTACAGTTTATGTCTCCAACTGTTTTAATTATTACAACAGGGATAGATGGGGATGCAGTTTGCAATATTATGAGACCCCCAGATCCCTCCACACATATACATACATGGGTGTGAACCTAAGAGCTTAGAGTGAAATGCATGTTTTGATAAGATTTTCCACTTTTTTTAGGACAAGGTAGATCAGACTTCTACTCACGGTCAGAGTGAGCTAGTGGAACCTGGATTCCAAGAACAACCCACCCGAGTCGCCTTAAATCACCAAGGTAAGAAACACTTAGTGGAAAGTGGGATGGAAAATGTAAATGGCATTGCTGACAGAATGATCTACTTCTACTGATAATCTCAAAAAAATGTTAATGGAGTTCCTTCTCAAAATTAAAATGTTTGTTTTAGGTGATAGTAACAGAAATTAAAATATTGCCTTTTGTCTAGGAAATATTGTAAAGAGATGTTCTTATGAGTAAATTAGAATCTTTAGTCAACTTGATTTTAGAACAGAAGTGTAAAGGATATGACCCCAAATTTCATTTAAAATTCTAATTGTGAGCACATTATGGGCAGGGAACCTGTAGAAATATTCTCAGATTTCAAACATTTATATATATATATATATGTGTGTGTGTGTGTGTGTGTGTGTGTAGAAACCACTGTTGCTACTCCTTACCTTTACCCTCTCCCATCAGAATCCCCACTGATGAGATTTCCTAAAATGACAGTATTTTATGCCTAGAAGGGTAAAAGATCTAAGCCAACCCTTCATATTTTTCAGATGAAGAAAATGAGGCTTTGGAGGCTGAGTGCCTAGTGTAACAGACTCCTCACAGCCTTCCTACCTGCTCTTGACCCCCGTCACTAAACTATCTTTTAGAGGGCTACAAGACTCATCTTCAATTTGGATATAGTTTCACTCTCCTGTTCAAAATTCTTCAGTGATTCTTTATTGCTTATCAGGTTCCTTTTTGTTGATATTCGTGGTGATCCATGAGCAGGTTCCTTCTTCCCATATTCTATACTGCAGTCAAACTCAACTTACTTCTGTCCTTATACATTGTTTCTTTAATTACCATTATTATTTTTATAATTTCGTTTATGGTGTTCCCTGTGTCTGGCATGGCCACCCTCTGCATTCTTTTCCTTTTACATATACATTCACCCATTCTTTAAAATCCATCTTGAATGCCACCTCCTTCAAGAAGCTTTCCCTGACAGCCCTTGTTGGTAATTACCTGTTCTCTTGTGGCAATCACAGAGCCCTTCATATTTTTCTTATATTGTATTGTTCAGTATTAGAGCTATTTATGAATGTATCATCTTCCCACTAGACCATAAGATCTTTTAGGGAAGAGACTAGGTCTTTATAATAATAAATATTTTATATATCTTCCTATAATGTTCTTCACTGGGAAAAGGAGTACTTAACACTGATATAACCTAGATCAAACTATTTACCACCTTGGGGAGTGGGACAGGGGAAATCTAAATCATAAAATGCCAAAATTATAAAAAATTGTTTCTATGTGTAATTGAAAACATAAAAATAAAATTCAATTAGTACCCAAGAAGAAAAGAAAATGAGTATTTCAAAAATATTTCTTGTTCCTAAAGTGACTTGTCAAGTCAGTTGCAGAGCTTGGGACTAAGTAAGCTTGTCTTCTAATTCTCAATCTAATTTTACCCAATATTATGGATCAAGTCTTTTAATGCCTAACCTAGGAACCTAAACACCAATTTTGGCACATTTTTAGTGGAGAAGTCAAAACAATTCTATGTGATGAATACTTTCTTCAGAATGAAGAATTGTTATGTACTGGAAATGGCTATAATAATCACAATTATTACTTCTACCAACAATTCTTCTTTTTATTATAGCTAACACTTACGCAGTACTTTTAGATTTTACTGTACTTTCTACATATTATCTCCCTTGATCCAAATAATATTAAAAAGAATGAAATTGAAGCTAGTTATAGAATTGGGAGTTATCCTTGACTTGGCTCTCTCTACACAGCTAGATGATCACCTTGTCTTAAGTAGCAATTTATGATAGATAAAAAGAACAAATAATAATGAGAAAAGATGTGATAAAATTGAGATGACAGTTTGAAGTATTTAAATAAACCATTGAAAATTAAAAATGGGAAAAATACAAGAAAAATGACATTGACTTTGATTATAGTAATTTCGTCCAGAAGTTAAGCCAAAGCAAATTAGTTGCTACAACAAGCAAACCAAAAGAACCCAGAAAATGCCTTAGTCAGCAAACATTTGCCTTACTTGCCAAATGGAGAGATGTCAGCCAAAGGCAATACTGGGTTAGAACATAAACTTGTCTGTAAACTCTTCTGAAGGTTGATGGATGATTGTGAGCACTATCATCTCATAAAACAGAGAAAAGCAGTGGAGGGTAAAACCAGTTTAAAGAGAGTTTGGCAAGAGATTCAGCTTTGCAAAGTCGTTTTTAAAGGCATTCAAGTATGAAAACAAGGAGTTGTACAAAAAGAATAAAAACAGAAACGATTTTGGGGGGGAAAATCATTTTGACAAACTTTTCCCTCCTTCATGGACAACAGAACCTATCACACTTAAACCCTAGCATCATAGTCTCTGTAGAGATTATAAAGGAGAAATGATAGCAGAGAAAAAAATTCCTTTAAAAAAACCCCAAAGAAAATAGAACAATTAGCTAGATTGGATAAATCTAGTAGAGCAGGGTCTTCATCCTGGAGACGAAGATCATCAGGAAATTTGAGGGAGGAGTAAATGCCAAAAACATGTAAAAAAAAATGTGGAACCTTGTTAATATGAAAAAAAAAGTGATGCAAAGGGCATCATTAACTCCTTATCTTTATATCTATTCTTCCAGCTATATAAAATCATTATTTATATATGAATTGAATGTACCCTAGATGAACATAATAGTATAGAATAAGCAGTCTTTCACACAATATTCAACACTGTAGCATGTCTCACAATTGACCAAAGGTCTCATAAGATTATTTTATATTGATTACCCCCCCAAAAAAAATTTGCTTTGGTAGTATAGCAGTTAAAATTTTGTTTCTCTGCTAGAAGTATTATATTTTATGAAGTTTATTAAGAATGTAAGAAAATACAAGTAAGAAAGCACCTGCCTAGGAGGGCTGAAAGGCCCATTCAATTTCACTTACATCATGAGAGATGTGCCTGCTTGGAAGCGGAAGTAGGAAGAGTCTTCAGTAGGCTTTTACAGCCAGTTAAATAGAAATATATAAATAGATCTCGCCCAGGTGGAAATCTCAGTGAGATTAGAGGGCATCCTGGGAACTAGAGCAAGGACTTCTGGGGATTGAAGTCCAGGGTTCAAATCTCCATTTTTACAGTAGAACAAAACATTGCCTTATGGTCTCTATTCCAAAAAGGCATCTTCCAACCACATATAAGAATTAGATGTATTAACAAAAATAAACTCCATTCAGCGACCATCTGAATTTCAGGTGAGACCTAAAACTGGGTGATGTGTGCTCGCCAAAAGTATTTCCCATTGTGGTGGAGGAGATCTAACAGAGAGTCCAGGTCATGGAGGGAAGAACCCTTGTGGAGAGTGAAATTGCTCATGTGCTTTGTTTGTTTGTGACATTCTGTTGATCCCATCAAGCCCCAACTTGTTGCAGAACTTCTTAGAAGATATGTAGTACTTCAGAGGAGTTCTAATGCAATATGTACTAAATGGGAAAGAATATCTATTGGCCAGAAGAATTCTCCTTGAATCTGAATGGATGCCCAATAGGACTTGTCTAAATAAATGCATGTATCTGGGTTAAATGGAGTATGGGCTGGGCACGCAGAATTGAAAAGGAGTAACAAAGGGAGCTGAAGCATTTCTACTGATCCTGACCTTTCCATAAAATGAAAAGCCCAGCTTTTCAATGTAAAATTTTTACTTATATAGTGTGATTTTGGACCAGGAACACCCAGCCTCAAAAAGAACTAAAAATATTTAAAATAGCTGCTTCTAACAGTAAAGTTCAATCCATTAATTAATTAATTCATTCATTCATTCATATTCAACACCTGATGATCCTATGACTTTTAAGGAGACACACTGTTAAGTTTCTGGACATAGCATGAAAAAAAAAATGAAAATAGCCCTTCTATTCATTCACAGTTTGTATTTTATAAGGGATTAAAACATTATTTTAAAGGTAGCCGGTTTAATTTGGGGAGAAAAGGCACATTCACATTCATGGAGGGATCAGGAAAGGCTTAGACATTGGGCAGATGTCACTTGATCCAAGTCCAATACCCTTTGGGCCGCCATATTCCCAAAGAGAGAAACTGTTGGTATTCTAAGAGGTAAAGTGGGAATATATTCCTGCAAATGGAATGTGGATTAGGTTTCCATGTTGTCAGGTCTTGCCAACTGTGTAGAATGTAAGGAATTAATGCAGGTGGGATTTTCTCAAAGATAATTTCCCTTAGTACATTTTTAGCATGAAACTATAGGAAAGCTGATCTTTGAAGGAGAGGATGAATTCATGCAAGATCAGAAATAGTAGTGTGGATTTTAGGGACACAAGAGTGTGTTCTGTTGTTCAGAGGATTTTAGAGTACCCTGTCTCCTTAAATAAATATCTTAGTAGATCATTTAGGACCTTTTTCATGATTATTTACTCATATCTTTTTCATATAATCTAGCCCTGGGCAAATCCCTTGACATCTTGGTATTCTTGGAAACTCTTAAGTACAGTTCTGCATTGGTAAAGGGATTTTCCTCTGCTAGGGATTTCCTATGTGGAGGAAATCACAGGTTCAATCCCTCATTATCTGTTACTAAACCAGGACCTAAGATCAAGGGAAAACTAAAACTAAAATATTGCTGTCAACTCTCCATTGTTAGCGTACAAGGAGAAGAGCAGAAATGCATAATTCCAAATGGCTGATCCTCCAAAAGTCATTTTTATTTGACTTTGGCGTGTGCCCTTGTTCTCATAGGTGAATATTGATACCCATCTGCGTTACTCTTGAGTTTTCACTTCATACCCATGAACTGGAAAAGAGGAGGAAAGTTGGGAATAATCAATTCTGAGGAAGTCATGGAAAGAGAGGGACCTAAAGCATTGTTAGGGAAGCTAGGAATTGGTGCAAATATCCCCTTCAATTCAAAAGAGAAACCTGTTACATTAAGGGCCAGGACAGAGAGAAAATGAGGTGAAGAGATTAGTAAAATTCACCAGCAAGTCTTAAAATCTTTTTTTTTTCTTCCCCCAAGTCAGCCTGAACACTCTCTGCTCCTGAAAGAATATCCAGTTTCTTTTTGTCTGTAGATGCCATTAATTCAGTAGGCAGGTTGTTTGTTTTGTTTTTTAACCCTGTCTCTCTTGGGTGGTGGCTGACAGACAGGTGTGTCTTCTAAGTCGCCTCAGGGAGAGGAGATCATTTGACCAAGATGCAATGCTGTGATGACTCCCCTAATTTCTGAGTCATGAAAAGAGCACATTATAAAAGCCATTGGGTTCAATGACCCACGTGACCAGTGGCTAGTTGGGCATTTTTTTTTGTAATGCACCTGTTATTTAGAATGAAAGATTAACTGTGACTTTCCTTGACCTGTTACTTCTCCCTGGCAAAGAGGATTTATTGCTTTCACTTGATTAACTTGTTCCTAAAGTAAGCAGCTTATTCTTGTTTGACAGTGCCTAAAAAAGATTTTATCCTATTTCTGAGCATTATACTGAATGAAGAGAAGAATTTCTCTTGGAAAAAAGGTAGTTTTGGGGATTGTGGCTCTTAACTATTTCTACTTTCCATCATCATTGGAGACTCTACAAGTTGACCTGTCAGTGGGTAGGGACTTCTAGATGTTGATTCTTTGGTGTGCGATCTCACCTCACTCTGAAATAGGCATTTCCTAATTACAAAATTACTTCTTCATTTAAAGTCCAATTTTGTTCAGATCGTGTCAGCTATTGTGAAAGATATAGTAGAAAATGTGATTATATAAAATTGAAAAGCTTTTATAGAAACAAAATCATTGTGCCTAAAAGCCATTGGTGAGTGGGCAAATGGTAACAGTAGAGGAACAAGTAAATCTCAAAAAAGAACTGCAGACTGTGAACCAAGAATGTTCCAGATAACTAATAGAGAAATGTACATCAAAATAACCATGAATTTTCTGTTCATATCCAGAAAATTGGCAATTGGGGGGGGGGGGAGTCTAGAACGGTACTTTTTAGATGAGTTATGGCAAGATAGGAACACCGATGTATTGTTGATGAAATTACAAATTAAAGGTAAATTTGAAATTGTTTAAAAAGTGTTTGAAATGTCCATTTCCTTTGACTCATGCTCCACTGCTAAGCATGTGCCTTAAGGAGGTGTTAAGAAGGAAAATGCTGTTCTTTTGTATTTGGCACCTTGCAGACCTATCACATTTTAAGGTTACTGAAGGAAATCTAAAATATGAGGAATTTAATTTAGTGCTTTGCTACTTTTTCAGCAATTTGGGCCAGTTTGGGAAGATTTCGTTTAAATTCAAGACATTACAACTTACATCTTATTTAAGTAGCAATTTGTCTTTTTTTCCCCCTCATTTTCTTTTCATTTTGAATTTTACAAAGACCAGATGAAATGAGCATTTCCATGTATGAGGAAAACAGAAAACAACTTGTATTTAGTGCTATAAATCTACTATGTAGTTATTCAAGTGTATTAAATTTGACAAAAGTTGCTTTCCTAAAAAATTGACCTAACTAGTTACATATTTCTCTTTGAATTCCTTAACCTTTTGTATCTTCTGCTTTGCAAATTAGAAGCCTCCTTAGTTGAATGAACTCTTAAGGGTACTTCTATATTGTATGTACTATTTAGATTGAAAATCTTGTTGGAATAATTTGAATTTAGTGAATATGAAGTCAACACAAATCTTTGAAGAGAGAAATATTCTGCAAAACAACTGTAATTTTTGTGGTTGCTTACTCACTTGGTAACTGGGCTTCCCAGGTTCCCTACAATTGAAGTGATTGAGCACTGTTGACACATCAAAAATGACTATAAAAATATTTCATCTAGCCTTTTCTGTTTCTAAACAGGTGCTTTATTCCGTTTCTACTTTGCATTTCACACTTTGTACTTTATTACAAAATATTTTACCTCTCCATCTTTAATATCTCGCAGCTGTGTAAATATAGCTGATATGACCCTACTGTTGATTATATCACCTGCCTTGCCTATAAAAACTTTATGAATAGTAGGCTTATATTCTGATTATGAAAATTATCTTGCAGATTTTCTGTCTTTCAGTCTCAAATTTCTTCATTTCTATTTATTTCCCATGTGTTTTTTAGAAACATTTTAAAAATAGAATTTAATTTGCTATGAGCAGATTCTGCCTGTTTGTTACTACTTTTGAAATAGAGTCTAGGTTATTGGAATTCTTTATAGCATAGCTTTACTGTATCCTTTCTTATGCAAATATTCCTTATGAACCCCAATGTATTATTGACTCTAGAAAATCGACTCCATTCACTTGCATGTAATCATCCAGTATAAACAGTTGGCTTCTTTCATGGAAACCTTTTTATTCTTTCATGGATTGGCAGTCCCATAATAGTCATTACAGTTATTTCTTGGGGCTTGCTTACATCCTCATTATTTTAAGAATCTCAAAAGTTCTTGATTTAGTGTGGCCTAATTTTATGTGCAAAAAGGTCTGTATTGAAAATTTTCACCCCATGCATGGCCAGTGCAGAACAAGAATATAAACCTAAATGGGATCATGAATATCTTTAGTAGGAGCAGGAATGACAAAACTAAAAATTTTATTTTTTATATTCATAAAACTAAAATTTTTAGTTTTAACCACTCATTAAAGGTGGGAAAGAAAAATTATTTACCAAATAGAATAAAATAGATTTGGGAAGTGAATATTTTTTCCAGGGGCCATCATGCATGTTTTTAGAAATCAGAGAATATTAAAGAGGTTTTCTCCTAATACTTTTCAGCATCTCAGAACTACTGTGTCATGTCCTAAATTTGAGGTTCTCAGGAAAATGGTGAGATACACTACTAGTATTTTATCTCTTTGTTCTTTTGTGGGAGATAATCCTTGTTAAGATAAGTCCTAGGAGGGAAACCAAAGTGTTAACCTCAGGCTTACTCATCCTATGGCACTATCAATCTTGGTGACCTCCTTGTGGATACTTTCCTTCCTCTTAAAATCAATCAATTTTATTATTAATGCCAGATTAATGACATACCATGTCAGATACTCTGCTAAGTTGCAGGAATGCACAAAGGAGCTGTTATCTGGTTTAATATCCAGAATAGAATGTAAGATTCTAGAAGTGGCCAGAGCATACGAAATATATTATAACAATTATTTTGATTTGGACAGTATGCTTTTATTAATACTGCCTAAAATGAATTACTTTGACCTTGAGACAAGGGGGTGCAGCTGTATCACAGGGCTGGTTTATATTGATCTTGAAGTTAACTATGACTCCAAACTTTTTTCCCCCACAAGAATTGCTATTAAAAATTTGCCCTCCTATTTTGAATTCATGCATTAAGAAATAGTAAACTTGTATTTGTTGCTTTTCAGTTATTTTTCATATATTTCTGACTCTTTGTGAACCCATTTGGAGATTTTCTTAGCAAAAATACTAGAGTGGTTTGCCATCTCTGTTTCCAACTCATTTGACAGGTGAAGAAACTGAAGCAAATAAGGTTAAGTGGCTTTCCCAGGGTCACAAAGCTAGTAAGACCAGATTTGAACTCGGGAAGATGTGTTCTTCACTCTAGAAGAGTCCTTCCCTCTATCCACTGTGCCACTTACCTGCCCAAAAAACTTAATTGTGTTTTCTATTTATCTCAATTAAAATTAATCTTTTTTAAAACTTGGTCTTTTCGGGGGCAGCTGACTGGCTCAGTGGATTGAGAGCCAGTCCTAGAGAAGGGAAGTCCTGGGTTCAAATGTGGCCTCACACACGTATTAGCTGTGTGACCCTGGGCAAGTCACTCTTCTGCCTTGGAACCAATACACAGTATTGACTCCAAGATGGCAGGTAAAGATTTTAAAAAACAAAACAAAAAACTTGGTCTTTTCTTCAAATTAGTCAGTATCTTTTCACAAGCTGATTTTGTTTTCTGGCATATTAGTTACTCTTCTCAAGTTTTGTATTCTCTAGTTTTGTTAAGCTTGCTAAGTTTTCATAGAGGTTATAAAAATGTGGTCTTAAGCCCAAGAACTCTGTAGTATGCCCCCAAAGACCTCTCTTCATTCCATTCTGTTTTCAACAATTTGGGGACAGTTAATTCATTTCCTTCACCTTGCTCTTAGTATCATTCCAAACTCTTGTGGTCAGAAGGGTCCAGTTTTCAAGTTCAAGAAGGACCCAGAAGTCATCTTGTTCAACCCTCCCATTTTATAGGTAAAGAAATTGGAGCCTAGAGGAAGAGCCGGTGTTCTTTCTGGCACAACTCGGTTACAACAAATTCTCTCTCACTATCTTTGGTGGGTAGAGAACTGGCTTTGGAATCTGGAGGGACAGACCGTTTTTTAAGTCTTTCTTCTGACATAAACTTGTTGGGTGACCCTGGGCAAGTCTTCTTAACTCCTCATTACCCTGACCCCCAGGCGATGAGCAGGTTCTCTGCTTCCTGAGCCAGGGCTCTTTACAGGTACCATATTGTCTCATTAACTAGCCTGGCTGAAGAATGAAGTGTATTGTTGAAATGGATTCTCTAGATGACTGGGGTTATTAATTAATTCAGGGAAAGGACATCTGGCCCATCACGAGATCTAGAGATTTGCCTCCTGAAGTCAGTGTTACACTGGTTGATCTCTCTGTTAAGTATGTTTTAAAAATGTATCACTTTACCAACCACAAATCTTTTAACCTGTTTGGTAGCCAGATCACCCACAGCAGCTCCGATTTAGATAGGAAGAATTCTATTGAAGCATACGATTGAGTTGGATTCTTTAAGTCAAATATACTTAATGAAGGAAATAAAACATCTCTTCCAAACTTCATGCAGCTAACAAACAGAATACGTTCAGAGCCCAAGAGAAATGGGAGTTCTTTTTCATTTTTTTGTTCTGGACCTATGTTTTAATAGATACAGATAAATCCAGGGATAGGAATTCCCTTTGGAAGTTAATTTCCTTTGTGGAAACTCCCTGAACTAAATAGATAAAGAATTTCTCTGTAATTTGTCTTATAAAAACAAGACAACCGTGCCTCCCGTCTTGGAATCAATACCGTGTATTAATGATAAGACAGAAGAGCAGTAAGGGCTAGGTCATGGGGGTTATGTGACTTGGCCAGGGTCAGACAGCTAGGAAGTTTTGGCGGACAAATTTGAACCCAGGACCACCCATTCTTTAGTCCTGATTCTCAATCCACTATCTGCACCCTATGATTTAAAGTCTTGAGAGACATTTGCCTTGGTGAGGGGACTCGGGAGGTAACTGATTTAATCCCAGGTCTCTCCCTTATATTGGTAGCATATAGCCAGGGTTGGTTATTTAAAAATCAAACTCTGATTAGAAAAATGCTAACTAAGCTTTTACTTTATTAAATATCCAAATGGGATGAGTTTTAACAGAGACAAACACAGCCAGTGCTTAATTAATACTAAAGAATCACAGCATTAGAGCTGGAATAGCAATCTAAGTCCCTTATTTTATGGAGGAGGATATTGAGATTTTCTAAGGTAGCAAAGTGACTTGTCCATAGTTATACATCAAGTTAGTGGCAGAACTGGGACTAGAATCCAAAGAACATTGAATTTGGACGCCTGAAAACCTGGATTTGAAACCTAGTTGTTACCTTTGTCAGTTAGGGCAAGTCAGCATCTCTAGGACACAGTTTGTAAAAATAAGGAAGCAAGATTATGTGGTCTAAATCTTTGAGCTGACTTCTAGTTTGCTTATGACATGCTCCTACTGGATTTTCTCTTGGTATTATAATCATTTATTAGAAGAGAAATTGCCTCTGTTTTCCTGGTAAAACAAAAGGCACTAAAGTAAAAAACAGTCTTTTTCACCTCCAATCTGATCAGATACCAGCTGATCTTGCTACATAAAATCAACACCTGCCACCAGGTCCTCCATCCCCAAGTTTTGGAAATATTGATTAAACTGTATTAGAATGTTTCCAACTGGGTGGTATGGAACAGCTTAAATTTGAGGAGAATCTGGATGGATAGGATGGTTCATCTGCCAAGTAAGGATCATGGTATTTATTGTCTGTCATAAATTACATCCAAAAGTTTTTGGAGAAACTGGACATTGACATCTTACTCCTCCACCATTTTGATACTGATGTGATTGTGCCTCCTTCTGACTTTTGTACAGCTCTTTCTTTCCATTCTAAAGAATAAAAAGAAATTTAATTAATTCATTGAATTAAAAGAAAAGGGAAACCTGACTGATGAAATCTATTGCCCAGTACAAGTCTGACTTTATTAGGGTAAAATGAATCAGTCTCTGCTAAGTCAGTAGGTTCCAGGAGGATATCTCTAGATGGAATCATCCCTTTAAGAAGTTGTAAGCAGTCACAGAAGGACCAGGACTGTGGACTTTGTTGAGAAAAGCTTTAAAATTTTTTTTAAAAAACATTTTTGAGTATTAAACAAAATTTAAGTGAGATGACTTTCATCTTTTATATGTAAATTAAAATTGAATTGTTACTCTCTAGTAGATATAAATTTCATATTGTTAGAAAGTTTCCTGATGGGTAAGCATTAATAAAGATTAATACCTCTGCTTAACACAATTCCTTGTTTAATGAATGCTTTTTTGACTGACTGAAATCTAAACCTTTGGTGGATGACAGTGAATTTTGTGGCTCAGTTCAATTTATCATGCGTTTAATAAGGTCCTAATATGCAAATTGTTAGCTAACTAGCTATTTGCTAGAGATGCAAATACAAAAATCAAATGCATTCTCCTGTCAAAGAGTTTATAATCTTAACTGCTCCATATGACTGTTGTATGTGGGGATAAGGAATAAAAGCTTCAGGGTTTGCTATTCGTTCAGACATTTAGCAATTTCTGGCTTTTCGTGACCCCATGGACCATAGTATGTCAGGCTTTTCCATCTCCCAGTTTCTCGAAGTCAGTCTAAGCTCATGTTCATTGTTTCTAGGACACCATCTATCTGTGCCATCCTCTGATGTCCCCTTCTCCTTTTACCATCAATCTTTTCCAATGAATCCTGCCTTCTCATTATGTGCCCAAAGTATTTAAACTGCCACTCCAGTATTTAACCTTCCAGTGAGTAGTCTGAATTAATTTCTCTAAGTATTGATTGATTTGATCTCCTTGCTTTTTACCCAAGTAAAAAAGCAATAAATTCCAGCTTCAGACTGATCAGACACCAGCACATCTTACTTGACTAGATTTTTTGTTTACCCCTTGCCAGAATTGTGTTTACCTGATGAATTCTTTCCTGACAAATTTGTCAGTTAATATTTATTAAGCTCCTACGATGTGCCAAACATTGAAATTCTTGGAAATATAAAGCAAGGAAGTAGTATACTCCGTTCTTTACAAGCTCAAAAAAACTATATACAGGATAAGTTAGAGATAATTAGAAGAGGGAAATACTAGCCTTAAGGGTGATTGGGATGGCTTCTTGCAGAAAATGGGACTTTGGCTGAAACTTGAGGGAAGTCAGGAGGTGGAAATGAAGAGGGAGAGACTTCTAGGCATGGGAGACAGTTAATATTGATTCACATAGGATTAGGCTAACTTTCCCCTTGGGGGTAGGTGGGGAGAGTCAGGGGGAAAGTAGAGAAAGCCAAGAGACTGGGAGGAAACTCAAAGCAAGGAACAATACTCCATGATCATTCCCAAGGTCTAATAATAAATAGTCTTTACTCCAGTGAATCTTTAACTAAAATAAATATTTTACAGGTAATAAAGTTAACATTTTTACCTAATCTGCTTATTCCTGCTCATTCTCTCTCTTCCCTCCCTTTTAGCTCCTAACAAAGCTTTTACTGTACTTGTCATGGAACCAGACTGATGGGTAAACCTGTGCTTTATGGCACCAGATGATAACAATTTAAAGAAAGTATGATAGAAGTCTAGCTCTCTTAGTGCAATGAATAATAATAGAAAATGTTTTGTGTTAATTTTTTTACAGTTTTTATTTGCTTTGATAATATCAATAATTTAATGCCCGGGCCTTTTATTAGTAAGCAGTAAATCATTTCTGTGTGTGTATCCACAGATATATTCACATAAATATGTATATACACACATATTTTGTGTATACTATATATGTACGCACACATAGATTCATGTGTTATGCAGACACCCACATATACATATATACATATGTATATGTGTGTGTATATATAAATAATTTACAAAGTTGCAGCTTATAACTTTCCAACAGTTGACTAATAAATTAACAAATGAGGGTGGAGCTAGAGATGGAAGGTCCTGGGTTCAAATGTGGGCTCCAATCACATTATGTGATCTTTGGCAAGACAGTTACTCCTGTTGCCTAGCCCTTACCTTTCTTCTGCTTTGGAACTAATATTTAATATTGATTCTCAGGTGAAATGTAGAAGTTTTTAAAAAAAGTAAATAAATTAATAAATGAACATGAAAGGACTTGTGAAATGGGAGTGGGGAGCTCTGTCTCAGGAGGGTAGCTTCTTGCCCTTCAGTGATCCAGTCACATCCTTTAAGGGAGTATGTTTGAACCCCAGGTCTAGGTAGAATCAAGGAATCCTAGAACTGGAAAAGGGATTTTAAAATTAAATTAGTCCAATTCCTTCATTGTGTAAATGAGGAAATTGAGAAACAAATGGATGAACCGACTTGCTGAAAGCTACAAGAATAATGTCTGATTCTTCTCATTCTTAGACATCTGGATTCCTATATATCTCTCTCTCTCTGGTTAAAAAGAAACTACAAAATTTGCATTGGAATATTCATTTGTACCACCCCTCTGTTGGGTTTATTATCTGTATTGTGTAAATCTACTTTCTATTATGTAAATGGACATAATCACTATACCTTCTATTTTCAATGTATTTTACAGTTGAAAAAGACTTGTTGGTGGACTTGGGGACCTAGCTATATTAAATAGAATTTTCTCCCTGGGGAAAACAGGTTCAGGGTTATAAATATTTAACTACTACTTGTAAAATGGTCTTGTAAGATGGATCTTAGTCAGTTTTGTGTCTTTCAAAAAGGAAGATCATATTTAGAAGGTGAGAGAAATGAATTCAGCAGGTATGTAAGTACCTACTCTGAGTAAGCTATGTGGCCATGATCAGTGGAAATATAAAAATAATAATAAAAGGAAAAAAAATAGTTTCTGCCCTCAAGGAGCTCACATTTCTACTGAGACAGAAATAATATTTACATAGGAAAGAAAATATAATGTGATTTGAAGTGGGAGAGAGTACCAGGAACTTGGAGGGAGCAGGAATGGCCTCAGGTATGTATGAAATTGCACCAGAGCCAGAGCCTGAATTTTGAAGAAATCTAAGGATTTTATTGATTGTAATAATTGACATTTATATAGCATTTAAAGTTTGCATTCCTGAGATAGGTGCTAAGAAGCTGAAGAGGAAGGACATTCCACAGATGAAGTACAGTCTGGGCAAGGGTATCAAGGTAGGAAATGCAATGGAAAGTTAAGGAAATAGCAGGAAGCCACTTTATATATGATGGCAAGCATAATATAAAGAGTATTATAAAACTAAATCTGGAAAGGTAGGCAGACTCTTGACTTCAAGGGCCTCCAAATATCAAGCTAAGACGTTTGTATTTTATCTTAGAGGCAAGAAGACATTAAGTTTATCAAGCAGAAGATTTATGCTTTAGAAAAATGACTGAGAATGGTTTGGAAAGAAGACAGGCTAGAAGTGTGGAGGCTATTTAAGGAGTTCTATTTCAGTAGTCTCGATGACAGGTTATGGGAACTGTTTCTGTCAGTGCAAAGAAAGGAATAGATGTGAGAGATAACTTGCAGATGATTTTAAAACTGATTTATAAGAGTGGTCAAGTTCAGGAGTCAGATCTTGCCTTATTGGATTAATCTCTCTCTTTTCTCTATCTTCTCTCTTTCCTCTCCTCTCTTCTATTTCAATCTTTCTTCTCTCTCTCTTTCTCTCTCTCTCCCCCCCTCTTTCTCTCTCTCACTGAGTCACCTCATTGTCCCCTCTTTACTAGTTTTCACTGTCATCCAAAACATTTTACCAAGTCAAACTTAGACTTCTATTTTGGAATCCCTTTTTTTGATATACTCTGAGGCCTTCAATGCAATGTAATCTTTAAAAAGGTAAAGAATTTTTAAAAATCGATCCTAGTTTTAAAAGAAATTGTCACAAGGGACAACAAATTCCAAGAAATTAACAAGCATAAAGAAGAAATAGCAATCACTCTTACAGGTTTTATTTTTATAAAAGTTAAAGTAGTATTCAGAAAAATGAATTTTGTTGTTAGAGAAGTCAGAATGGATGGCTTTGGCTGTGGGTAGGAAGAGTTGTGTATACATAATAAGAGGAGGGTGGGGAAAGGATTGTGTCTAAGCATGGAGACAGCCTGAAGGAGAGGGTCAGTGGGTCAGGTTTCCAAGTTATTTTTTTATGTCTTTTTACAAAGATCAGAATATTTGAGGTGAAAATGGAAGAGACGCGTTCACATGTAGTACATGAACAGCATGTATCCTCCCTGAAAAGAATTCTAGAATTAGATTTTGAGACATCTTTAACACCACCCTTCCTGCTTTTTAAATACCCCTCCATGCTTCCATATTTGCCACTGGTTCTTGAGATTGAACTCTTTAAGACAGCAAACCTGACTTGGTATGGTAACTTACACTTTTAGCATTTTTCCAGAGAAAGATGGGAAGGAAAAAGCAATGTGATCTGAGCCCTTGGCAAGTTTGCCAAGTAACCTGGAATTCCAGAAAATCCCTCTAATGGAAGTTCTTTTTAAAAGCATCTGTTTCTCAAATGATCACTTCATTCCGTTGTTCACTTTCTTAGAAAATGTGCCCATCAGTACTTTGATTCCTGGAAACTGGTCATCTTGAAGTTCTGAATTAGAATTTTAAAGCTGAAAAGGATGTTAGAGATGATTTTGTTCAACTTACTTTGCAGAGGAGAAAACTGTGGTTCTGGGAAAATCTTCACTTATAGAGCTGGGATTAAAACCCATCCATACCTTTGCCACACTATTTTTAATCTCTAGGAACTCATTTAAGAAATCCCACTCAAAAATGCCAAACTATCTCTTCTGTTTTTAATAACTGAGAAGACATAATGGTGAAATCAAGCAACAAGCATTTATTTATTAAGTATTCATAATGTATTATGTGCATTTTGGTAAGAAATCCTGCAAGGTAAAAATACAGTCTTTTCTCAAGATGCTCATTATACATACCCCTTTTCTCCTTGGACATTAGTTACCTTTTTCTTTTCTCCTAAAAATGAACTATTATTTTTTCTTCAAAAAATAATTTTAATCAGTTACATTTATTGCTTTGATTTCCAGAATGTTTATGTTTGGGTTTTTTGGCACTTAAAAAATATTTTAAAAAAAAGTTTGTATTTGATTCTTTGAATGTCTCCTTTCTCCCTTTTTGTTAACAAAAGAGTTCAGAGACAGAAGTTTTTCCCTAAGGATAACTTTGGCCATATCCCAAAAGGTTTGGTATATTTTTTGTTACTATATTTTATACATTTATTATTATTTTTTTTTGGTAATTTGTTTTTGGACCCACTTATCCTTTGGAATGCTATGACTGATTTCTTCACTTTAATCTTAATCCTTTCTTAAAGTTTCTCTTACTCATTATAAATTTTATTTCATGACAGGTTCCGCCTAGGAACCATTTTATTCTGCCATGATGCAACACATTCCATGTCCATTCAATGCTCTTCTACATCCAAGATGACTTCCTTATTTGGAAAGCATCTCTCAATTTGTTCTCTTTCCTTTCCACCAGAACACAGTGTCCCTTCTTTTCTGGACTCCTTTTCCCAGTCTCCCTTTGGTCCCCTATTAACTTAAGCTTGATTGAAAACATCATTTTTCCAGAGGATCTCCCTCTTCCACTCCCCAAAATTTCACATAAATCTTGACCTGAAACTTGATGTTGAAAATAGTGAAGCTTAGATATCTTTCAAAATGCTAACAGATGATTTTTAATTATTAGCATGAAATTATTTTTAATATTAAATTATATTAATTATAAGATCAATTATAATCTAAATTAAATTACAAAACAGTAAATATAAACTGTTTATAATTATAATAATATAAATAAATATAAAATGATTATAAAATTATAATTATTAGAAGCACTATTTTTAAAATATAAAATTAAATTAAAACTCTTTGATGCTTACAACCTGTGAGAGCTTGTACAAGACAGAACCTCTGGCCCTTGGTTTCCTCATCTGCAGAATCCGGAAGTTGGACTAGATGATTAAACCTCTGATCTTATAAAGATCACTGTTATTTTTATGTAGATAGATTTTTGGAAACTCTTAAGATAGCTTTTTTTACTCTTTAAACTCTTTCTTAGAATCAAAATTTGCATTCAAGTATTCATTTTTACCACCCCTCTGAAGGATTTACATCTGTATTGTGTAAATCTACTTTCTATAATGTAAATGGAAATAATTAATATCCCTTTTGTTTCCAGTGTATTTTGCATTTGAAAAAGACTTGTTGGTTGACCTGGGAACTTAGCTGCATTAAATAGAATTTTCTCCCTGGAAAGCTGGAAGAGCTAGCCAGTGGGGATTAAATGACTTGCCATGGGTGATACAAGCTAGGAAGTGTCTGAGATAAAATTTGAACCCAAGACTTCAGATCTGTAGGCCTGGCTCTCCATCTACTGAGCCACCTACTCTAGCTGTCCCTTGGGTCCCCTATTTCTTAGTGATTTTATTTTGGAGGGGTTTTTGTAAGGCTGGAGGGTAAGGGAGAACTGGGGTGATTGGATTTTAAATTCATTTGTATTTTTATATGAAGGGTGGAGAGTTGAAAAAATAAGTTATAGCTCAGAGTAATAAACTCCTAGATACCAACTCAACAAGTAATATCTTTCTTGGGAGTGAAAAATCGCTATCCTGCAGATGATCTGCTATGCAGAACAGTGTTGTATAGCATTGAAACAATGGCCTGCTGCCATTTTGGAACAATGTTGCCATACTTAAGTCAGTGAGTAAGGAATAGAACAGTATTAAGTAATAGTGGGGTAATAACCAGGGTGGCAAAATCTTTCCCAGGTGTCACTTGAACATCAAGTATTACACCAAGAAGATTGTATTTTATGATTGCCACACACTGCCCCAACGAGCAAGTTTATACACTTTCCCTTCGGTTTTCCTGAAATGAAAGATCATAAAAATAGAATTGTGAATCAACCCCCAAAGCTACAGAAATTTTTTAAAAAAAGAAAATCTATCACTGGATCCAAAGTACGCATGGTAATGGATGATTAATTATTATCCAGCATTGTTTCTGTGCTGGAGGTAGTATGATCCAACAGTTGTGACTTTTTTTTTTTGATTCTGAGCTTTACCCTGGACTTTGGGAGCCTTACTCTTCCCCTCTTTATGCTTCAGTTTGGCACTCTGGCATAAGGCCTCAGAAATCAGGATGAAAAATTTACCAGACCAGAGAAGGATCCCAGCAGTTCTGTCCCCAGGCGGTGCTTAAAAAGTAAGATAAATTCAGTGGGCATAATGGGCTACTTAAACTGGCCAAAATCATGACTCATTCCCCTAGAGGAACAGCCAAAGAGATTGTGGATGATTGTTGGAAAACCTTTGATAAACAATACAGGCTTATGATATTTTGCATAGAGAATTTATTTTCATTTAATATTTATATATGAATTCTGTATTAGTATTTCAGAGCTATAACTGGGGGCAGCTAGGTGACTTAGTGGATCAAGAGCCAGGCCTTGATGGGTGGTCCTGGGTTCAAATTTGGTCTCAGACATTTATTTGGCTGTGTGATCCTGGGCAAGTCACTTAACCCTCATTGTCTAGCCCTTTTGCCTTGGTACCAATACTTAATATTGGTTCTAAGATGGAAGATAAGGGTTTAAAAAAACTATAACTAAGAGAAATAAATTAACAAGTGGATGGAAACTGAATAAATGTTGCCCCATTACATCTGAATCTTCAGTTGGATAAGTAAAGCTTCAAGAAGGAAGTGTTATTTGAGCTGGTTTGTTGACAGGATAATGATGTTAGCTATTATAGATTATAGACAGACAAGGATTAAGTGACTTCTCCAGGATCACAAAGCTAGTAAATAAATCCAGATTTAAATTCGGATATTCCTGACACCATACCACTTAGCTGCCTTTCCTCCCTTCCTCCCTTCCTCCCTTCCTCCCTTCCTTCCTCCCTCCCTTCCTTCCTTCCTTCCTTCTTTCCTTCCTTCCTTCCTTCCTTCCTTCCTTCCTTCCTTCCTTCCTTCCTTCCTTCCTTCCTTCCTTCCTTCCTTCCTTCCTTCCTTCCTTCCTTCCTTCCTTCCTTCCTTCCTTCCTTCCTTCCTTCCTTCCTTCCTTCCTTCCTTCCTTCCTTCCTTCCCTCCCTCCCTCCCTCCCTCCCTCCCTCCCTCCCTCCCTCCCTCCTTCCCTCCTTCCCTCCCTCCCTCCCTCCCTCCCTTCCCTCCCTCCCTCCCTCCCTCCCTCCCTCCCTCCCTCCCTCCCTCCCTTCCTCCCTTCCTCCCTCCCTCCCTCCCTTCCTCCCTTCCTCCTAGGTTTTCTAATAAAGGCAGACCTCTTTCATTTCTCAGATATATAGAGAAAGGAGTCAAATTTATAAGAATGCAAGTTATTACCCAATTGATAAAGGGTCTAAGGAGATGAACAGTCAAGAAAAAAGTCCAGGTTATCAAAAGGCATGTGAAAAATGCTCCCAATCACTATTGATTAGAGAAATGCAAAAACAATTCTGAAAGTACAGCTTCATACCTATTCAGATGGATTTCCCAACAACTCTGGAGGTAGAGATTATGATCCTCTTTTTTACAAATGTTGAAAATCAGACCTGACAGATGGACACAGCTAGTCAGTGACTGGGGCAATATTTGAATTCAGCTCTCCTATCTCAGGAATCACCTCCATTATCTTAAAAAGTAGGAGGTAGAATTATTCAATTTCCCATTTTGTAAATGAGGAAACCAGGCAGGGAGAGGCTGGTGACCTGCTTTTGGTCACACAACTAGTAAATGATCATTAGGAGGGCACGAATTGATAAAAATCTTCAGGGACTCTGAGCTCCTTCCTCTTAATTAATGCTTAGTACTGTACCCACAGACAGACAGGGCTGGTGATGAGAGTGGGCTGAGATGTGTGCTCCTGGGACCAGGCTACATATAGTTTTGTTTGGCCTGAGAGAGGTCCTGGTGTATGTCAGCTGTTCACTGGTCAATTACAAGTGAGTGAGGAAAAAGCAATTGGGTCCTGGGGAAAGAGGGTGGAGGTAAGGGAGAAATGCCCTTTTCTTTTTTTAAAATAAGTAGGAAATATTTTGAGAGTAAAGAAAATGACTTCAGCTCCTCTTCCCCTCAGAGAATGAGCACCTCAGGCTTGCTTACCTTCTAGGAGTCTCTCTTGACCCTTTCATGCACTCAGTGTCCCCCATCCAGCCCTCCAGTCACCTAGATTTCCTCATCATGCCCCGCCCCCCTAATGAGTGCTTTGTCTCAAAATTAACTCTTCCACTAAAACAAAAACTGGCCTCCCACCTAATTTTAGTATATGTGTTGTGGAAGCCAGCACTGGCCTCCCACCTAAAAAAATCCTCACCTACATTGTGGTGTGGATGAATTAAATCTTAAAGCTAGAGAAGTGACTTGTCTGAGAGATCCTTCACCTCCCTGGTAGGTTTGCTTTTCAACTCATATGAAACAGTAATTAGTGGAACTTCAGCTATATTTTTCCCCTTTCAATCATCCTGGCTGGCCTCCTCAGCCTGTAGGGCCAGTTTTAAGTGGCCAGGAAGACATCCTGAGGGCTGAGGCAGGAGGAAATCTACAGGGCCTACAGGCCTGGGCTGAGGCCCAGGGAAGGGGATGGAAGTTCTCCAGTACTCTTAGAAGAGAAAGCTGGCAGGACTGGCCTCAGGCAGAATCTGAATGTTTATCCATGGCCTCTTTCTCACCTCCTGGTTACATCTCTCCCCCCCCCCCCCTCCCCCCCATGTCTTTTGCCTATCTAATAGGTCCTAGATTTATATTCTTCTAGCCCCCATGTTATCTCCTTTTTCCTTTGTCTTTCCCTCCTCTTGAGAATCTCCCATTTCCTTCTTTTGGATTAGTTTAATCAAATTATTTTCCTCACTCATTGGCACTTCAGTATGAGTGGCTGATGGCTTCTACCTTCCTTCTCTTCCTGAGGCATTTGGTTTTTAACCTAAATGAATCTCTTAATTAGCCTAAAGGGCCTCCCAGAGGCTTGATGCACTCTCTAGATGTCTTGCTTTCTTCCATTGCTGTTCCCTCCTCTTCTAACCTAACTATCCCCAGAAATGCTTGGTTTGGTCTTGTGGAACTACTAATTATAGTCATTTTCATGAACTGCTTATTTTTGCCTAATTACAATGTAGTACAATAATAATAATAGCCTGCATTTAAATGGTGCTTTGTGGTTACAAAGTGCTTTACATATATTATCTTATTTGTTTCTCCTAACTGCGCCTTGAGGGGAAGTAGGGCAGGTGAGAGTATCCTCATTTTGTGGCTGAAGAATCTGAGACTCCAAGAGGTTAAATGACTCCCTCAGAAAGGTAGCATTGAACAGAGACTTTAAGTATCATCTGGTTCAGTCTTGTCATTTGACTGAATTCAGCTGAAGTCCAGGTAGTGAGTGAGTGGCCCAGATGGGACTGGAATGTAGGTCAGGGGCTCAGAGCATCCCACCGTTGGGAGGAACCTTGGAGGCTCTTACAGAACAACCTAGTCAAGGCAAAAGACTTGTGTAATGATGTTATTAGGCTTCCAGAAAAGAGAAGGAGGAATGAGGGCAAAAACTGAAAGACCAGGATGCTTTCCACCAAGCCCAATGATCTCCCAGCCACACCAGCTTAATGCATGCCATTGCATGTGCGCCATCATAACCCAGTGAATGTTACTTGCTTTCACCGTTGAGCCCTGACCCTTGTCTATGCATGATATCCATCATTTGTCTCATATATGTACTTTATTGTTCATCCACCTCAGCCCTCTGATACCAATTTTTTCCTTCTCATCACCCGCCTCTTGGAAATCTTCATCTCCATTGAAGATCTAGCTCACTTGCCACCATTTTCCCATATCTCCATCTGTACCTCCCTCTGCCAACAGAATGCTCTTAGATAATGAACTAGTCCTAGATGACCCAGGTCCAAATCTGGTCTCATACTTGTCCTAGCCATATGACCATGAGCAAGTCACTTAACCCCAATTTTCTAGACTTTCTGCCTTGAATTGATATTGAATATTGATTCTATGATGAAAGACAAGGGTTAAAAAATACTATGAGATTATCTAGCTCTTCTGCCTTGAATTCATATTGAATATTGATTCTGTGATGAAAGGCAAGGGTTTAAAAAAATACTATGAGATTTTCTGCTTCAGCTTTGTATAGTTGGAAATTCTTGAACCCCTAAAAACTACTCTACCCAAAACTCCTTTCTGTATTAACTAGAATCCTTTTTCCTTTTCCTGAGTCCTGGCTTTCATGTGATTGTATTTAAGATTGGTATAACTCCTTCCTCTCTTCTTCGTCATGGTTGATTTAGGCACATTTTACTCTAGTTTTTTTTTTAATTTTAATATATTGTATAAATATAATACTTAGTTATTGAATATTAATTTTTAAACCCACAGCTTTAATAGCTTAAATTGGTCCTAAGACTTTCGTCTCATCCTATATGTGCTATTTACTTACCTTCATACCCATTATTTGCATCCCCAATAGAATATCTGCCCCTTGCAGGCCTGCCACTTCATTTTCCTTTTTATATTCCCAACCTCAATTCCCTGGCACAGAGTATGTGTTTAATGAATGCTTATCCATAGGATAAAAGATGATAGATTTAGAGACAGATGCAACCCTAGGGAAATCTTTAATCCAATCCCTTCATTTTAAATAGGTAAAAAGCAGAAGCCTAGAAAAAGTTTCACTCACTAGCCCAAGGCCATAGCTAGTAAATGACAGGCTCTAGAGTGGAACCCAGGAACTGTGTCCAAATTCAGTTTTATTTCCAAAAACAGAATAAAATTAAATTCACAATTTAAAACAACAGCAGTTAACCATGATGGGTATGTGAAATGGATAAGATTCTGTCATTGATACTCACCATTCTAAAGCACTTAATTAACTTCTGAATTATGCAATCTATAAAGCTCAATTATGTGAATTGCTTCTCCCTGTAGTTCATAGGAATTAAAAAAGTAAGCTTCCATTACTTCGTCAAATAGAAAACTCCTCAGGAATCATTTGATGGGAGTGGAGTGACTGGTCCATTTTATTTCAGTATTTGAGAGGGATGATCACTTACCCCAGTAGTCTTTGTGTGTAGGTTGTTGGGTTCTTCCTCCTTTTTGGTAACTTCTCAGGCAGTATTTGCAAATGATGACCTGATAGACTGAGTGGGAAGTTTCTTAACAGTAAGGAGATATCTGCCCCCCATTGCCTCATCACTCTAGCATTCTATTGTACGTGCATTTACCCTGTCCTGGGCACAATGCTAGGTCCTGGGAAAACAAAGCCAAAAATGAAAATAGCCCCTGCTCAACTGAGGCTTACATTCTATCTGAGCCTTTTAGAAAAAGCACCTTTCAGAAGCACTTTTATATAGACTGGCATTATCAGCTGTGATCATTGATTTTACAGAGGAAATTGGGGATTAGATTAAGTGATTTGACTATATGCATGGCTATAGTAGGCAGTGTTATAGGCAGGATTTAAACTCAGATCCTCAAGACCAGCACTTTATTAAAAACTTAAAATTCTCATCCCTTTATGGATCCTGTTTTCAGAAGGTGTCATAGATTGGAGGCTGCTGGCATTGCCCACAGATGACACTGCCCCAACTATTAGGACTCCTGCTTGGTACTTGTAAATAGAAGAGATGTGTCATATAGTAGCAATTTCTTTGAACTATTCAGGCTACCACAAATATATTTTTTCCCCCTTAAACTACACAATTCCTGGGGTTAGCTTTTGAAGATAAGTGTTCCATGAAATGGAACTTCAGGAAATCCAGAGTATCCCAGAGCCTCACTAACACTTTTCTTGGCATCTGTGTCCCAGGGGATGCCTTGGATATCAGAAGGTCAGTACTCGGTCATAGCTAGATAGATTTAAAAATATTTCATTATTACCTTATTTTTATATTGCTCTGGCTTCCCTCTGTCCTTCTTCCTCCTTCTCTATCCCCCCACTCCTAGGCAGGTGTTAGCCTGGGTCTTATGAGACTAGCTGGGACTATGAGACTAGCCCATAGTCTTATAGCAGAGGTTCTTATTTTCTCTGTCTAGCTCTCTTTTTGTCTCTGTGTGTCTCTATCTCTATCTGTCTTCTCTCTTTGTCTTTCTCCCCTTCCCTATCCCCTGTCCCTTGGGAGTCTGGTAAAGCTTATTATGCATCCTTTTTCAGAATTCTGTTTTTAAATGCAAAGGGCTATAAAGGAAACCGATTATATTGAAATACATTTATCAAAATATTATAAAAACTCAAGTCCTACAGTTAAGAACTCTTGTCTGACAGTGTTTCCTGAAGATCAAACAGTTTGTATATTGTTACATTTAAAAGGGTGTTGGTCTAGACTCAGAGGATCTGGGTTTAAATGTCACTTCTGATGCTTATTTAAGTCCTCCAGACTTTGCCTCCATGGATGCAGCCTTTTGACCCATCAGTGAGAGAAGTGAGTAAGCTAGATTGTCTGTAAAGCTTCTTCCATGTTTTTTTTTTTACATCATCCTAAAGTATTAGAGGTAGAATTTAAGCCAACATCTTTGTGATTGCAAGTCCAGTATGGTGGAGGGCATAGAATGTTAGAAGCCATAGATTCCAGTCCTGTCTATGACACAGACTTGTAGGTTTGTAGGCAAATTGTTTCACCTTTCTAAGCTTAAATGAATTCACACATTTAGAATTGAGAAGGACCGTTGATCCCATCTAGTCCCATCTCCTCATTTTATTGTTGTTCAGTCATTTTTCAGTTGTACCCAACTCTTAGTGTCACCCCATTTGGGGTTTTCTTGGCAAATATACCAAAGAGGTTTGCCATTTACTTCTCCAATTCATTTTACAAATAAGGAAACTGATATTAGCTGGGTTAAGTGGTTTGTCCAGGTTTATACAGCTAGTAAGTATCTGAGGCCAAATTTTAACTCAGAAAAGTGAATCTTTATGTCTTCAGGCTTGATATTCTGTCCATCGAGCTGTCCTACCATATAATTTTCCAGATGAGAAAACTGGGGTTCAGAGATGTTAAGAGGTTTGCCAGAAGTCATACGTTCCCTAAATGACAAAGACAAAGCATGATTTGAAAATGGGCACTTTGCCTCCTAATGAGATAATGTATGGAGGGCACTTGGCTAGCTTTAGAATATTATTGAAATGTCAGTTACTGTGATCCAGTTAGAGAATCTTAATTGCAAGTTAATGGTAGAAAGAAATTCATTGGGCTTACAACTTTTCAAGAGTGCATCTTTCCCAGCTTTGAAAGTCACATGCTGGATTTATTAAATACTTAAAAGAAAAAAGCAATCTGTATTCATTCGAGATTTGTCATTTTCATGTATAGCCATCCTTTTCAGTTCCATGCTAATTATAGATATTTTCATTTTATTTGATGTTTTCTTAAGTTTAAAAAATTTTTAAGAGGCAGGGGATGCTTTTATAAGATCTTTTTTTTTTTAAACATTTACCTTCTTTTATAGAATTGATACTAAGTATTGGTTCTGAGGCTGAAGAGTGCTTAAAGTTAGGCATTTGGAATTATTGATTTCCCCAATGTCACCCAGCTAGGAAGTATCAGAGGTCAGATTTGAATTCAGGATATCCAATCTCCAAACCTGGCTCTCTAAGCCGCAATAAGAATCTCTTCTCTCAGGTTTGTTGCCTTGACTCATGTGAGATCTGTTATTATTGAAATTATAATTGAGAAAAATAATTATTCCAGTGTGATAGTCATATTTATTATATAATTTGGAAGCCAGAATTGAAATTACTTTATAAGAAGCTTGCTCTCTTTCCTCTTAGAACCTGAGAATTATGTCTGTTGTTGATAGATCCTGGAAAATTTCCAGGCATCCCTGATTGAATTTCTCAATAGTCTTACATTTATTGATTCTGGGGATTGTAAGAAGAGTCTCTAAAGATGAAGCCATTTAGGTGACTTTGAGTTGGGTGCAGCTGATGATGGCAAAACTAGGTATAGTCATGAATTGAATGCTTATCTGATCTGATTCACAATGCTTCAGGATACACAAATGTTTTAGAAATTTAATTTACAGTTTGATTTCTAATTCTGTTCTTATGACAATGAATTTGACATGAAAGAATAAAAATCTAGTCTGATTAACCTTTTTTTTAAAGTTTTAAATTTTATTTTATTGATCAATTAAGAAATTTTTTCCATGGTTACATGATTCATGTACTTTCCCTCCTCTCCCTCCCACCCCTCTTCCATAGCTAATGCACAATTCACCTGTGTAACTGATCAAGACCCATCTCCAGACTATGGATATTTGCACTAGGGTTTTCATTTAAGAGTCTATCCCCAGTAATAAAACCATCAGCCCATGTGATTAAGCAGTTGTTTTTCTTCTGTGTTTCTACATCTTCACTTCTTTGTCTGGATGTGAATAGCATTCTTTCTCATAAGTCCCTCAGAATTGCTGCTAGTAGAGAAGGCCATTACAGTCAATTGTGCCACAGTGTATCATTTTCTGTATATAATGTTCTGCTCCTTTCACTCTGCATCCATTCCTGGACATTGTTCCAGTTCACATGGAATTCCTCCAGTTCATTGTTTCTTAGAGCACAATAGTGTTCCATCACCAACAGAACAGGTAGTACCATAATTTGTTCAGCCATTCCCCAATTGAAGGGCAGCCCCTCATTTTCAAATTTTTTTGCACACACAAAGAGTGTAGCTATAGATTTTCTTGTACATGTCTTTTTCCTTATTATCTCTTTGGGGTATAAACCCGAGCAGGGTCAAAGGCAAACAGTCCTTTAAAGCCGTTGGGGCATAGTTCCAAATTGCTATCCAAAATGGTTGGATCAGTTCACAACTCAACCAGCAATGCATTAGTGTTCCTATTTTACCACATCCCCTCCAACATGTATTACTTTCCTTTGCTGTCATGTTAGACAATCAGCTATGTGTGATGTGGTACCGCACAGTTGTTTTGATTTTCTTTGATTATAAAAGATTTAGAACACTTTTTCATGTGCTTTTTGATAGTTTTTATTTCCTTATCTTTCCCCCCTTTTTTGTACTCTTCATCCCACTCCCTCGCCCCCTTGGTTTTTCCCTCTCAACTTCCCTAATAGTGTAAGGTAGAATTCGATACCCCAATGGATCTAGATGCTCTCCCCTCTCAGAGTTGATTCCACTGAGAGTAAGGTATGAGTATTACCTATCAGCACTCTCTTCCTCTCCTTATAATAGTATTCTTCCCTTCCCCCTCCCATGTGCCTCTTTGTGTGGTATAGATTATCCTATTTTTCTTATTCCATCAAGTCTCTCTTGATGGCATCTTTTATTCTCCTCCTTTCCTTTTTTGGCATGTCATTTTCAACCACTTAGTACCCTAACCTGTACCTATGAATAATTCTAACTACTATAATAGTGAATACAGTTCTTTAGAGTTACAAATAACATCATTCCATATGGGAATATAAACAATTTGATCTTATTGGAATTCTTAAAAAAATTTTTTTTAAACATTTTTTTCTTTCCCCTCTCTTTCTAATTTAGTTTTTCTTGTTTCTTTTGATTTTTGTGTTTGGATACTAAACTTTCCATTTAGTTCTGGTCTTTTGTTTATAAATACTTGGAATATAAACAATTTTATCTTATTAGAATCCTTAACATTTTTTTAAATAATTTTTTTCTTTCTCCTCTCTTTCTCATTTACTTTTTCTTGTTTCTCTTGATTTTTATGTTTGGATATTAAACTTCCCTTTTAGTTCTGGTCTTTTCTTTATAAATACTTGGAAATCTTCTATATTTTTGAATGGCCATACTTTCCCCTGGATATATATAGTCATTTTTAATGGGTATATGATGCTTTGTTATAGACCCAATTCTCTTGTCTTTCATAATATCATATTCCAAGACTTGCCGTCCTTTAGTGTGGAGGCTGCCCAATCCTGTGTAATCCTGATTGGCTCTCTTTGATATCTGAATTATCTCTGGCTTCTTGTAAATTTTTCTCCTTAGCTTGGTAGCTCTTGAATTTGGAAATAATATTCCTAGTGGTTGTCTTTTGAGGATTTAATGTAAAGAGTGATCTGTGGATTCTTTAACTGTCTCTTTTGCCCTTTTGTTGAAAAATATCAGGGTAATTTTCTTAGATAATTTCTTGTAGTATGATTTCAAGGTTTCTGTTCATTTCAAGGTTTTCAGGTAGGCCTATGATTCTCTAATTGTCTCTCCTGGACCTGTTTTCCAAGTCAACCATCTTCTCAGTGAGATATTTCATGTTTACTTCTATTTTATCATTCTTTTGACTTTGCTTTATTAATTATTGCTGTCTTGTGAGATCATTATCTTCTGCTTGTCCCATTCTATTATTTTAAAGACTGTTTTTCAGCTATCATCATTTGCTTTTTCCTTTTGGGTTTGGTCTATCCTGTTTTTCATGGTTTCCAGCTATTTAATTCTGGTATCCAATTTGCTCATCATTTCATTTGATTTCTGGGCTTCTTTTTCCAAGTACCAATTTCTGTCTTTAAACTGTTATTTTCTTTTTGAATTATTTCCCACTTTTCTTACCAAGTTTCTTCTATCTTTCTCATTTGATTCATCATCTCAAATCTAACTTCCTCAAGAGCTTGTGACCAATTTCTATTTTTTTTTTTTTTTTGAAATTTTGGGTGTATTTACTTGTTTGTCATCCTCTGAGGTTTCCTGTAATTTGGAATTTTTTTTCCATAAAAATTATTGAGGGTCAATGCTTTTCTCATGTTCTTTTTTTTTTTTTTTGGTTGAAGATTGTATTTCTTGGGTGTTGATGGCCATTGCTTTGTTGGTTTTTTTCTTCCCTTCCCAGCCAGAAGTCTGAATGAGGAGGGCAGGTTCTCTATGTATGGAGCTACAGAGCTGTTTTTGCCCTGAGGCTATTTTTCAAGTTTCTGTGGCTTCTGCTGTGTGTTGCCCCTTTCTGTTCTATCTCTGTGCCCAAGGTCCATTTTCCTCAGCCTCCTGGAGTCCCAAGGCTAGCTGCTCTCAGGGGTAAGTCTATGGTGTTGTCATCCAGCTCCCAAGAACCTAGAGATTGCCCTGCTTCCACTCTGATTCTAGTGTGCTTGCTCTACTTGGCGCATAGGTGTAATCGTGGAGGGTTGATCAGCTAGTCTTTTGGTGGGAATTATTTAACCCCCTCAAAATGTGGAAATGTCCAGATCCCACCTACCTTTGTGATATTCAAATCACTTTAAAAGACTGATATATATATATTATATATATATATACATATATACATATATGTATGTATGTATGTATGTATGTATATATATACTTAAGGTCTTCAACGAATTCACTTATGTAATTTGGCAGCTGACAAATTTTTATGGTGTGTTAATTACAACAGGAGAGAGAGACACAGAGAGAGAGACAGAGAGAGAGACAGAGAGAGAGAGAGAGAGAGAGAGGAGAAAGGAAAGGGATTAGTCCTTATCACTCATGTGACCAGTCTGAAGGAAAGCAGCCAAGCACCAGCCTAGAACTGACTCTCGCCCTCCTCACAGGAAGTCCCGAGAACTCCTGAGACTGTTCTCTACCTCACTTCCTGTGTCTCACATGTGGCATTGGTGGCTCTAGCTTGACCTTGGATCGCCCAGAGATCTGTCCTTTTTTTTGCACATGTCTATTGAAGGCCATATTCTCGAATAATTAAATCTTGAGTTTGCTGCAGCCCTTCCTAATCTTGTTACACTGGGTAGGGTGGAGAATGTGGTTTAGAGACCTGATTCTGTTATTCCAAGTATCTCTATTGTTATTGATCTGGAAATAGCCAAATCAGATCTTCTAAAGAATGGTCTGAATAGGGTGGAGTAGTTTTGAACTTCACACCTTCAAGGCTTAGTCCTATAGTGGATCCCCTTCACTCATGTGATTTTGTTTTTTTGTCCTCTTGAGGCACCTTATATCCATTGATGGTGAGGAGAGTAAGAGCCTTGATTCTACAGCCATCTTCATTCCTAATTCAGCCATCTTAGTTCCTAATTCAGTTCTATAGGACAGCAGTACTCTTTTCTTGCTCCTTTTACATTTCTTCTAATTTATGAGTGAAAAGCAAAAGGTATAATTAGTTATTGGTATATAAAATTTTTTTTCAGGTTTTTCCAAGCTGAGAAATTTTAAATGGAATTAATGTAATGTGGTCTACTGAGTGCCCTGGTAGTGCAGTATTCTGTTGTCTTGGAGACCTTGGTTCAGAGGCAGAATATGAGTATTTTAGGCTTTGGTTAGTTCAGCCAGGGAATGTTGTGAGGTAATGCATTCAATTTCTTGGAACTTGGGTTAAAAAAATGGCATTTTCTTGGCAAGCTGGAGGTGGCTAACTCATGGAGCAGCATTTGCTTTGCCCAGTTTAGGATTATTTACTTAACTTCCAGGAGTATATTAAATTTAATGACCAGTATCAGGAAAAGAAGAATACACACACACACACACACACACACACACACACACACACACACACGCACGAGGGGAAAGGTCAGAGGAGAATATAGGAAAGTAGAAAATTTTTGCCTATTTCCACTTTTCTGTTACGATTTCCATGAGTATTCTGTTCTACTAGAATGATAGAACTTCCTTTGGAGAATTAGGTTTTGGGAATATACCATTTTTCGTCTCTTAAAATACCTTCATAGATTTTTACCTTATCATCATAATTGTTAGACTGAACTTTGGGAAACTGGACTGATAACTATTTTTAGCTAAATTTCACTTTTTGTGTAGGAATTCTGCTTTAAAGTCTCTCCTTGTGACTTATGGCACAAGAAACCTTTTGAATCCCTACTTCATGAAATCATACTCCTGAATGGCTTGTATCCTATTTTTGGGTCTTTCAGATCCATGGATCTGAATCCTTTTCATTCAGTGATGCTTTCTTTGTTGTCGTTTATGAGTTATGCATTTATCATAGTGTCTCATTTATTTTCTTTAGATGATAAATCCCTTGATGGCAGTAACTACATTTCCCCATGCTTCTTTATAACTTCTCACCAGAGTTCAGAAACCAGTCAATGTTAACAGGTTATCTATAAACTAATTTGATAATGAAGGAAAGGTATAGAGTTCTGTGAAACATTCAGAACTATATGAACACATATGGATTCCTTGTGGATCTTATATTTCTGTGTGAAAAGGCACTTTTATTAACATACCCTTAAAATAGTTATTGGGTTGTTTTTTTTTTAATCCATATCTTCCATCTTAGAATCAATACTATGTATTTGCTTTTAATCCACTGAACCATTTGGCTACCCCATCACCCCTTTTAAAAATCTCTTCTGATCTCTTAAAAGTAATGTTTGGAGGTTAAGAGCTAGAAGGGGCTTCAGTGCTTCTTAAATGTGGATTACTGGGGGTAGAGATGGGGAGGTACTAATATTTTTAATATTAATAACATTTAAACTTTAGTTTCCTATTAAAATAGTCTTCCCTTTTCCTACTCCATAATTGCATGAGCTAGATTTTTTTACATATAGTTCATCTAACGCAATCTCACAACAGATTGAATATAGAGGCTAATAAGAGAATCTAGCTGTCTTCTATTAAACCAGAAACCAAAGAAATTTGAAACCATATTCTGATCCCTAATTTTTTGCAGAAAATGTAGTTATTTTTCATTCAAATATCACTTATGTTTAGGTAATTGATTAATAAATTATTTTTAGAAGAAATAAGATATCTTTATTTCTCTGTTTTAATATCTAATTTACCAAATTTTAATAGAGGAAACCAGAGACGTACTAGAGCTAAATCTAAAACTCCATAGTGGATTGCTAATTTTTCAGTGTGAGAATTTATACCTCATTAACTGAAAAACATCACAAATCAGGGCTTGATTTAGTATTTTATTGGTTATGTAGAGACAGATTTAAGAAAGTGTTGGAGAAAATGGTAATAACACAGTTTAAATTTAGAATTGTGTTGTGCCACATATTCCTTCCTATTTGATGCTGCTTTAAGAAATTTACCAGCACAACCCCAATAATCAAAGAATCTCTTAGAGGTCATCAATAATTTATAAGACACCAAAAATCTGAGAATTGCCGAAATAGTCCATCCTCTCTCCCTTTCCCTCTCCCTCTCCCTCTCCCTCTCCCTCTCCCTCTCCCTCTCCCTCTCCCTCTCCCTCTCCCTCTCCCTCTCCCTCTATAGCAATTCAATTACAGGTCTTTAATTTATTCTATTCAAAATGAAGGCTCGGTTTGCTGTTGTGGAAAGTACCCTGGATCAGTAGAAGAGAATTTGAATTCTGGTGGCTTCTTACTTTGTGCCTTTGGCCAAATCTCTTCAATTTCTCTGGGCCTCAAGTTCCTTACATGTTAAATGACAGGGATAAGAGTAGATCCTCTTCAAAGCCCTTTCTTTCCAGTTCTCCATCCCATGTGATTTTAGTATCTGCTTGGGGGCACATGACAGTTTACCAGAAGTTTTTCATGATAACAATCCTGTAATGAAGGTAATTGACATTTCCTTTCCTCTTTTAAGTTTGGGATGACCTTCATTCATTTCTAAAAATAGATCAGTTAGGTCAGGGAGCAGTATAGTTACAGACTAGGATTATCATTATCTCTATTTTACAGATAAGGAAACAAAACCCCAGAGAGACTAAAGGAGGAAAGAGGTCACAGAGCTAGTAAGTGAACGAACCCCATAATCTATGTTCTTCCCATCATATTTGTGATGCTGAGTTTATACAAATATTGCTAATTCTAATCATAAACTCAGCATCACAAACATTTTGGCTACCACAATTTGTCTACACATGTCTATTCCCACCAAACATTGCACCCTCATAGAATAGAATCTCTTGTAATGAACAGCTCCATCAAGGACCAATTTCTCTAGAAAGCCTTTCTCCCTATAGTCTTCTGTGCCTAATTGTTTGCTAGTGCCCTCCCTCCATTACTATCTTGTATTTTTTCTGAATTTGCATGCTTATGCACATCTTGTCTCTCCTATTAGAGTATAAAATCCTTTAGGAGTAGGAGCTTTTTAATTTGAGGCCCTTGGTGTCTCACACAATGTCTAGAAAACAGAAAACACTTTATAAATGCATGTTGATTGAAATTTTGGTTATACGATGAGTTTGTCAGTCCATTTGAACCCTATGCTGTGAGCACTCTCTTTGTCTCTTTCTCTGTCTGTTTCTCTTGTCTGTCTGTCTGTCTGTCTGTCTTGTCTATTCCATATACACATGTGTGTGTATGTATATATACATACACAAACATAAACATACATACATACATACACATAGATATTAGATTTTGAATTTTTTTTATAATTGGTAAATATTTTTTCTCTCCTCCTTAAATGTAAAAGAAGAAATAAAACCCCAATAGCAAATGTGCTTAGTCATGCAAAACAATTTTCCATATTAGCCATGTTCAAGCAAGTGTGACTTGCTTCACATGGTCCATTACCTCTCTGTCAAGAGTTAGATAGGATGTTTTAGCACGTGTTCTCTGGAGTTATTATTGATCTGAGTTTTTAAGTCTCCAATTTTTTTCCAGTGTTGTTACAATATAAATTTTCTCTTGGTTTTGCTCACTTCATTCTGCCTTAGTTCATACAATGAACCTTTTCCTTATCATTTCTATAATGATATTCCATTTTGTTCAATCAATCACTAAAACATTGTAAAGATGGTATTCCATTATGTTCAGTCAATAAATATTTCTTAGGTGCCTACTATGTGCCAGGAACTGTGCTAAGCACTATGGTTACAAAAAAGCAAAAAGACCATTTTCAATCATTCATATGCAGTAATTTGTTTAGCCAGTTTCCAGTTGCTCCTTCTAGTTTTGGGTAAGATCCAGAGAATAAATATTTATTTAGCACTTTATTTGTTGTAAGCACTGTATACAAATAGAAAAGGCAAGATGATCCCTTGTCCTCAACATGCTTACATTCTAATAGAAGAAAACACTTATAGTTTGATAAGTAATTTATTGTGTGTAGCAAATTGTGATTGAATAGCAAAGAAAACCAAAGCAACTTTATTTTTTCTGTAGTTCCTCTGTCTTGCCCTTGACTTTGTATCCCCACTTCACTCCCACCCCCAAATCTGTGACCTTCAATATATCTGTTTGGGCAGAATTACAAGAGATAACTAGCTTGAAGAAGAGCCTTCCCTGTTATTGTCCCTCAGCAACAGGCCCGTCCAACCAAAGGATATCCCATCTGTGTTCCTGCCCTAGGGACCCCCTTTCCTCCTCATCAACAACTGCTCTGTCTAATCCTGCGATACCCATACCCAAATCACTGAGTCTATATAAGCTTTGTCCTTTTATTCCTTTGGGGAGTCTCCACTGTTGTGGCTCCTTGCTGATGAAGTCAATAATTCATTCTCTTTCATTCCTAAATTTATAGTATTGGATTTGGGCTTGAGGGTTTTATTTTTGGTTCTGGTTCTGGTTTGTGGAAGTATTGACAATTCTACTCACAAATGATATGCCGTTTTATAGAAAAATATCATTAATTTGATAGTAGTGTCCCCAGAGTTAGAAGTGGAAATAAATCTAGGGGAAATGAGAAAATACATATGAAGCAGACTAGTTAGATTTCACACCATTTGGGAGCAAAGGGTCCCTCACAAATCTAAGGATCATTAATTTCAAGGTGGAAGAAACCTTGGGAGGTCATCTTGTCCAGCCCACATTTGCCTATGAAGAGAAAAACTTGTGGCCAAAACAAGAGAAATGACTTTCCAGTATCATGTTGGATAGAAAATGTTAGAAAGTCAGGATGTAAAATCAGGTTCTCTGACTCCAAAGAGATATGGGCTCAAATCCCACCTTAAATACCTATCAGTGGAACCATAGGCAACTCATTTTGTCTGAGCTTTAGTTTTTTCATCTGTAAAATACAGGATAATATTATCTCTTCCAAAGTACCTATTTTAATGGATTATGTGAGAGTGAAAAGAAAAGATCCATATAAAGCATTTTGCATAAATATGTGTGTGTATGTGTGTATTGTAAACCTTAAAATTTCTTAGACTTATAAATGTTGGAAATTTCACAAATTTCCAACATTTATAAGTCTAAGAAATTTTAAGGTTTACAATATCTTAGCTTAAAATTGCACTAATGTTTGTGAGAGACCAGCGACAGAGAATATGTGTATATGTACACATATGTTCCTTTAGTTCAGTAATCCATCTGCTTTTGTTGAACCCTTCACAGTACGAAAATAATTATTTATATGAATGTTTGGAGTAGACATTTTAATAGAAATGGGATAGGTTGGATGTATAAACAATTGTTAATGATTAAATAATTTTTAATTACATTCTCATGTTAATTATGTGTATCTCACCTGTTTCTGATGAAAAGCAACTTCTTTGTTATTAGAATGGCTCTTCAATGTGTTTTCTTTTATGTGGTACAGATTAGAGTCTCTCCATGCCTTCTTCTCCTGTGTTATGTAATTCTTCTCTTCCTATAAATCCATCATAGGACTCTGCCCCCAAAACAACTTGCTTTAGATTTTTCGACCTTTTGTGGGCAACAATGGAATACCAGAATTCCATCAGTCAGTAACCTCTGGATCTCAATATGATTATCCCATCCCTTTTTCTGATCCTGCTATTCTTTCATAATATCTTTTATACTCCTTTCTGCAGTTTTTTGTTGGTAATATTCTGCAGGCCACTCATGGCCACCACACATCTTTTCACTACCCTTTGGGTGTCCCTGTAACTTTTAAAATATGAGATTCCATGCTTTGTAATAATATTGTTTCTCCCAAAGAATGTAATGTAAATTCGAGACAATTTCCCAGCTTCCTCAATGAAATCCATAGTGATTGAGATGAGATTGGCCTAATTATTCCCACAGGAAAACCCAAGTGAATGAAGAATACCTATTTGTCCAGACTGTAATATGCATTTGGATAGACAGACCACAAAGCTGCTCATCAGAAATATTTTGTATAGTCATTGCAAATGGACAGTTAGTGAGGCGCAGAATGAAATAAGGCCAAGAGGTTGGTATTTGTGGGAAACTGCATCATATTTCTAATGACACAAAGTTTCTCCCTAAGACAAAGGCTCTTTTTTTTTTTTAACACTGATACTCTTATGAGCAAGATGGTTGCAAGCATGGATTACTCTTGGAAAAACCAAATATAATTAAAATAGATTTTGCTCCCTTCCTATATACAGTTAGGTCTGAATTATTGCAAATAATAAATCCTCTGAAGTGGCCATATTATATGACTTCCATACTTCTACTGAGCTAGAAATAATCACCATATTTTATATAATTATGACTTTAGATAGTGAGAGTTCAAATTCCTGTGACCACTTCAGGGGATTCATTATTCAGGATAATCAGCATTTAGCTGCTCTCAAAACCTATATATGAGGAAACAAAAAATACAGTGACAGACAACACAGAAGATTTTTATTTTCACAACTATGTATCTGTAACTCTGATTTGGTTATTTTCATCCTATAAAAGTCCTGTATTCTTTGGTGATTTATTTGTATGAGGATTCCTCTTAGACCTAAGCTACAGATGAATATTGAAAAATTTAAAAGCTATAGTGTCTCATAAACTATTTGAATGGCAAATTTTTTTTTATCTACAGATAAATGAATGAGCCCATTGATAGCAGGTTTTTGAATAATCTTTTAAAAAATCTTATCTTGTTACCCACAAAAATGAACAATATGGAAATATGATTTGCATGATAATATATGTATAACTCAGATTAAATCACTTACCAACACCAAGAGGTAGAAAGGAAGGGAGGGAAGGAGATAAGTTCATTCACATAGGAAAATTTGTGAGGAAATTAGTTAAAACATGTAATTGGTAAAACATCAGTTAAAAAAATTAAAACCTTTCTTTATCTGTTTTTAAAAAATACCCCCTTGCTTTTCTGTCTTAGAATACTAAGTATTAATTCTAAGGCAGAGAAAACTGGTGACAACTAGGCAATTAGGATTAAGTGATTTACTCAGGGTCATCCAGCCAAGAAGTATCTAATGTCAGATTTGAACCCAGGAATTTCCAATCTCCAAGCCTGGAACTCTATCCACTGAGTCACTAAGTTGCAAACTAAAAATGCATTCTTTTCAATAAGCACCTACTATATGTCAGTGCTAGGAGTACAAAGAAAATAAAAATGATGGTCCTTGCTGTCAAAGAGCTCACAATCTAATGTGGGAGACCACATGCAAACAACTATGCCTATATATATTTCTCCCAAAATATATGGGGGAAATCTGGAGATAAATCTCAAACTGAAAGCACAAGGGGAAGAGGGATGGTAACCAGAAAAAGGTCATACAACTTAGAAGTGCCTGAGGCCATATTTGGACCCAGGACTTCCTGTCTTTGGTACTGACCTCTTACTTGCCCCTGTGATAATTAAAAAATATATATTTTTAAGTTTTTTGAAGACAGAGATCATATATGCAGTTAACTACAAGTGGATTATTAGTTAGATATTTTTAACTATATGTTTGTGTGTTGGATAGAAAACCATCTTGGTTCCTTCAAGTTTTCCTATAATTATAGATAATTGACTTATTTTCATTAATTCATAATTGCCATTAAGTATTTGAAGCACTTTAGATATAAAAGAGAGGTGAAAATTTTTATGCATGACACCTAGGAGCAGAAATAGCAGCACATAACACTGATTACTTTCTGAAAGTATAATGGGCAGGAAAAATACTTTGTAATAGAAAAAAGTGATTTTTTAAAAAAATTATATGCTACTGGGGTGGCTGGGGCGTAGTAGCAGGTTCCCCTTCCTTGAGGTCTTCAAGCAAAGCCTATAGAATCATTTGTGAGACAGGCACATTGTATAGAAAACTTTGTTTCAGACATGGATTGAACTAGAAACTACTTTGATTGCTCATTGATGTTTATTAAGTGCCTACTGTGTGTTAAGCATTATGCTAAGATTTTTTCAAATGCCCCAGTGTTTTGTGATTTTGTGATATTATTTTCTTTTGATACCTACCCAAAGTAATTTGACAACAGATTAAATTCTGTAAGGCTGGATTTTGTTTGTGTTTGAATATTTGTATTTCATTTGGTTTAGTATTTTTTGAAATGTCATAAATAAGAAAAAAAAATTTAAAGGAAGTCGTGGCTCCAGAGTTTTTAATTTATATCATTTTATTTTGGATATTTATAGCAAAGACATTTTACTTGCTACATATTTAGCATTTCTGCATTATGTGGAATATAGAAATAGTTAGTCCTTGAGGGAAAAAATATAATGGAATGGTAAGCTCCATTTGCCCCAAATTTTAGCTGCCTGCAAGTCACCTTTCAGTTGCTTCTAAAGGTGGATTTTTATAAGCATTTGAGCTCCTGAGTCAGCATCTTTTGGTGACTTTTTGTATGTAGTTTTTCATTTAAGGGCAAGTTTCTGTTGCCTAGGCACATATGATTTAAAACAATCTTTTAAAAAAAAAGCCATTATTCGACAATAGCATGTAGTGTTTTTTTTTTGTTTGTTTTTTTTTAAAGGCTTGATAGTAGAATTTAAAGAACAATTCATTAATTGTTAATCGCACTCAGTTTGGCCTGTAAAGAATAAATATCCCTGAGTTAGGTCTTGGGAAATCTTGGGGAAAAAAAAACACTTAGAAATTCAGTTTAAAAAAGTATTTTCTTATATGATTTCTTAACCTTTTCCAATGCCTGTTTTCAACCATCACTTAAAATGCAAATGACACTAGGTGGTGCTGTGAGGTAAGCAAATACAATTCCTTTCAAAGAAACAGGATTGATATATGAATTAAATTAAAGTCTATTTTGTGAAAATTATACTCCAAACCGTGCCACTCCTCCTTTTCCCCAACCCAGGACCTCAGACAAATTTTTTAGTCAATGTCCTCTCCTTAGTAAGACCTAATAGCTTGTTTAATATATTCACTTTAAATAATTCTGCAATATAGGGAGATTCTGTGTTTCTCTGTGTGTGTATACACACATATGTATATATCTATGTATAATACACATAATCACATCCTTTATTTTTAAGCTATAGTTGAACTAAGAAAAATATTCTCCATAGAAAGATATTCACTGCATTCTTTCCAAGAATACATTCATTTTATAAATTTAAATTGAAGCACATGCAACTTATTTTGACTACATGTTAGATAAATTGCTGATTGCTCTCCCTCTCACTCACTCCTTCTCTCTCTCTTACTCTACTCTTTCTCTCTTCCCTCCCCCCATCTATTATATCTATTATACATCCCATGAGAGTTTCTATTCCTATAAGTACCCATACTTTTGAGATTACAGGTCCAAATCTGCATGCATGTTTGTATGTACATTTAAGAAACTTTGAACAAAGAAAGAGTAGTGGGTTTGAATTCAGGAAGACATGAATTCATGGGTTATTTCAGCTTTGCCCAAGTCCCTTAACTCTTTAAGTTTTCATTTTCTCATCTAGAAAATGGGAATAATAGTAACATCTGCCTTACAGGAGATGTTGACCTGAGAATCCAATAAGCTGTTAAGCCAACAGACATTTTATAAGCACTTTTTTGTCAAATATTGTACTAAGAGCTGATACCAGGGAGGAAGAAAAAAGATTGGGGGAAGAATACACTGCCTACACTCAAAGCACTACACACATGTGAGTCTTGCGAGTGAATACTTTTATCATTTTGGACAAGAGTCACACAGGATGGGCAGATATTGGGATGGATTTCAATCAGTATCACTGGAGAGATTATCCAAGGCAATGAAATCACTAGTCCATTTGCACATTTGAACATTTTTCTTGGTAGCACCTAAGTTCTTATTTCATTGAGTCTTCTCATTGAGCTGTGAATATTTCAGAAACTTCATTCGTTTGGTACTGCATTAAATTATCAAGTTTTATCTCTTTAAAAATCAATCTCCAAACCTCTTTCTGAGGATTCAATTATCAATCCTCATTAGAATTTAACCAAGCTCACATTAGCCAAGTAACCATTAATGACTGTTTAGATACATATTTATAAGTACTAATTGATGCCCCAGGGAGTTCCCCAAGTTCCTCACTTAACCAGGACTTTGTAGCTTCCCTGAAATATCATTTTTGTTTCCTCAGCAATTTGTTTGGGTTGTCTGTGTGGTTCAAGTAGGAAGAATACTACATACCGAATCTCTGTATCTGTGAGACCAACGAGTCATTTCATTCCTGGAAGTCATTTTTTCATCTGTAAAATGAGGATTTAGATAATCTCTTCCTTGACATTCAATTCATAACTTTTATCTAGGCTTTTTTGCTTTTTACCATCTACCAATCATTAAAGTTTATTAAACACCTGTTATGTGCTAGTCATTCTGCTTGTCACTGGGAATCAGAACTTTAGACCCAAAGGGTACACAGTTAGCTCTGACCATTTACTTTAATGTGGGAGAAAACTTGAGATACAAAGACAAAAACTGAGCAGCCTCTCTCTTCAAGGAGCATATGTGCTAACATTTTTAATGTGAATTATTTACCAATATTACTTCTTATTTCTTGATTCTTCTGTGGTAACAAAGGTAAGTTTTACTTTGCCTCTTTTCTATGAATTGTATACATGCCTTATCTCCCAGGTAGAATGTAAAAACCCATTCAATAAAGTAGCTGGGGAGGGGAGGGGAGAGGGAGGGAGAGAATATATGCATGAGTTTATTTGTATATTGTGTGTATATATATGTATACACTTATATATGCATATACAGATTGTATTTATGTATGTGTGTATATACCCACACATACATTTTCATATAATTTACCTTTTCCTTCCCCACCCAAAGTAAGAATTATGTTTTTTTCTCTTTTCTTTGGGACCAAGGTTGATCACTGCAGTTAATCTGGGGTGGAGAGTATTCCAGTGTTTTCACTGGATTAGATAATTTCGTTGCCCTCTTCCATCTTTACCATTAAATGTTGCATTCTAGAATAAGGGGCTAGAAAATGTGCGTGAGAGAGAGACATAGATTAAAAGCTTGACAATAAAACTTGTAAGTGAGATTTACAAAGTAAGGTTTAGACCACATAATAAATTCCCAACTGTCTACACTAAGGAATACTGGAGGCTCTTTCCCTTTCCCCAAACAAATAAATATCATTTAAAATGTACTTTATAGTTTCAGTTTACATTTTTGGCATTAAGCTTATCTTTAAATTTTACTTAGACTAATTAAAATCAGTTTACATTCTTTGCACATATATCAGTTGACTTCTCTTTGTTGTCTGAATTTTTCTTAATATTCTCTTTATTTAAGAGAGAATTCAGTGTTGGTCAAATTGGAGGAAGGTATGTTGAGAATGATTAACATTAAATAAAAGTAATTAATTGGGGAATAACTATTTCATCTATCCAAGCCCCTTCCTTATTTTATAAATGAGATGATCTAGAACCAATGCAACTGAGTTTTTTTTTTTTAATGCTTATAGATAATTCAGGGAACAGATAATCTGCATGTGGGTAATTGAGAATTGATTGTTAAGAAAGCTTTCATGTACAACCCACAAAACTTTATTGTTTTTGGGAAATGAATGAAGTCTTTCTGCCAGAGAGGCGCAAAGGGGAACAAACCTCCTTTGTGAGTGTCTCAGGCCTGAAATGAGGGCGTGCCTATGCTTGAATTAGCTCAGGGGGGAAGCTGCACAGCTGCATTCTGCATTTTTCCCCCCAAATGACAGACAAGCAGTGCTATGCCAAAGACAAGTGAGTCAAGTGTTTAAGCCCATTAGTACCAGTTTGGCCATACGTATTTTAGACCTGGTGAAGCTGATGTATAATTACAGTGTATTTAATTATTTTCTGTTAAAATTGCCACAAATTTATGAATTTTAATTGACCCATCTGAAAATATGGAATTGTTATTATATTTTTTAGTGCAGCACATCTCTGGTGTGTGTGTGTGTGTGTGTGTGTGTGTGTGTGTGTGTGTGTGTGTGTGTATGTACACGTGTAAAAAAATTAGTTTAAATAAATTTTATCTCTCTTTTTATTGTGCTTGTGGGGAATACCTTCACTTGAGAAAGACAATATGGCATAGCAAAAAAGACCAATTGACAAAATGTGAGAAAACTTAGGTTCTCGAACTATTAAAAAAAAAAACCTTCATCCTCACCCTCTGTCTTAGAATCAATACTAAATAATGTTTCCAAGGTAGAACAGTAAAGTCTAGGTAGTTGGAGTTACATGACTTGCACAGCAAATATCTGAGGCTTTATTTGAACCCAGATCCTCCCAAACCTGCTTCTCTATCCACTATCCTACCTAGCTGCCCCTAGCTTACTCTTTAAACTGGGAGAAGATTAATCCCTTATCCTTTCTGGTTATTTTCCCTTATCTTTCAAATCACAAGCAAGTCCTTCCTGTCTCTAACCTGGTCAGTGTCACTTGATGGACCTTGTTCTCCTTTTCTGTTAAATCAGATACAGGACCAGTTCATGAGTTTCTCTTCCAACTCTAATGGTCTGTGATTAAGGGGATGTTATGCTATTGTTTCACTAGTTTCCGTGGGAAAAAACTACTTCAAGTTTTTTAATAAATAAAACCAAATGTCAAAGAAAAGAGACTCTTCTTGCTTCTTTTCTTCCTACATGAATTTAAAGTATTTGACCCAAGTATTGAAATCGGTAAATTAGCCTAGTGTTAATAATTGGTGACAGGAAAAGCAGCATATATCAGTTTTTCCCTCTACTAAGAAGCATTCCTACTCTAAAATATACCTCTGTGAAAAACCCTTCAGATACCCCAAAGTACTACTCTTGTAAATAATAGCTGCAAATTTTTAGAGCACTTTAAACTTTCTAAAACTCTTTACAAAATGTCATCTCATTTTATAACCCAATGATGTAGATAGTAATAGTCTTATTATTATCATTTTAAAGTTAAAGTAATTATGGCTTAAGCAGGTCAGTCAGCTTGTCTGTGGTCACACACTTGGGGAGTATCAGAGTCATGATTTGCATCTAGGCTATCTTAGATCTCCTGATTCTTACTTAGCTCTAGCCTTTTTTCCCTTTTATCAAACCACTTTTTTTTAATTTGTTATGTTCACCCACCAGGTATTTCTTCCCCTAATGAATAACTTTTATTTATAACCTTTTTTATATTACATCTGATTACTAAAATAGCCCCCTTTAGAATTCGTTTTTAACAAAAACAGCAAAAGTTTTTTTGAAAAAGCAGTGTAGCTGAATTTGACAGCATGTGCAACAATCTAGGATGTGTCCTCCTTTCCCTGGAACTAGTTTTTCAATCAATTTGCATTTGAATTTTATTTGTGTACTTGCTAGTGACTAGTGAATCTGCTTTCTTAGCATGGATTTGTAAAAGTTCCTATGGATCTCTCAAGTCTTTATTCGTTGCCTCTAGAGCAGCTAGCTCTAACATGTTACCCCTAAGTGAACATTGTAATCTTAAAATCTACATGGAAAAATATTTTAAAAGATTTTCATCAACTACATACTTTATAACACACATCTATGCCATTGTTATTGTAGGTACTTCCCTTGTAAATGAAGATTCCTATTTCTTTTTCTTTCTGGTGTTCTTGGCTATATTTTTCCTGTTGTTCATAGTGGTTGTCCAGTTGTGTGTGACTCTCCATGACCTCATTTTGGGTTTTCTGGGCAAAGATCCTAGAGTGGTTTGCCATTTCCTTCTCCAGTTCATTTTATAGATAAGGGAACAGTCACAGAGATAGTAAATATCTGTGGCACAAGGGAAGGAAGTAGAATGTCATGGCAGAGAAATCAATGGACCCATATAACTAGATTGTGGAGGGCATCAATAGGAGAAAAGGTAGGAAAGTCCCCATGGCAGAGCTTTTCATACTGGCTTTGGACGTGAACCTGTTGCATCAATATTTATAAGAAAGCAGAAATCATATGTTTTTTTCCCTACATTTAAAATAAATGATTCTTACATTATGCCATCTTTTGCTTCTGTAATACCCAGCTTCAGTACTTAAATGATCACTAAAAAAAATCTGAATTTCAATTTTGGCAAATTAATACAGATAGGAAGTTTGTTTGAACTTTTAAGTACCAGTTTTGTTTTGTTTTTTTAATTCTGGTTTTAGCTATCTGCTCTTTTGCTAGCCCCAATGTTGAGTTGCTAAAAATGGACTAAAACTGTGTGGCTTTTTTGCTGAGCAGAAACAGATTTTGTTTCTGAAAGTTACAGCAGTTACAACATTATGTTAAAAGGCATCATGGTGGATCAGCCAGAACAGTTCATTTAAATTCATTTTCATTAGAGATGGAATATTTACATGAAAGAGATTTCTGTGATACTCTTCAGTCATAACCTTATCCCCGCCAATTTATCGGTGTTAAAGTGTTAAAGAGAGCCTAGAGCCGGAGACCACACTTCCAGACTTAGGGAAAGGTTTAATGATTGGAGGAAGTAACATTTGAACTGGAGGTTTTGAACCAGGAGGGAGAGTGGCAGCAGTTGGTGAAGTTGGGTATTCAAGATGAAGAGTACAGCTTAGGCACAAATGTGAAAGTAGGACAATGAGGAGTGTATTCAGGCAATGTAGGCTAGACAGTATATTGTTGGATCATGAAGGATGTAAGAACTATTAGTATAAGATAAGACTAGGAAGACCGATAGGAACAAAATGGTAAGGTAGAAAAGTTTAGAAGGAAGAGGGCTTGAATATCAGGCTAAAATGTAGAGAACCTTATTGGGTAGGCTCTAAAGAAGTAATGGCACGGTCTATTCAGAGTGATAGTTTATATATATTAATCTGCTAACCATTTTAATTTGGGATCTGAGAGGAAAGAGACTCTAGACGCTGGGATAAAGAGAGGACAGGTGCAAGAGATTATTGTGGAGAGAACATGGACAGGATTTTGCAAGTGACTTGTAAGGGCTGTCAAAGAGGGAGTAGTCAAAAATGACTGAGATTACAAGCATCGGTTGACAGGAAGAATTGTGGAACTGCCAACAGATACAGGGAGTAAGTAATAAGAGTAGTCCTCAGAAAAGAGGATGAGTTGAGGCAGGTTTTAAATACGCTGAGTTTGAGGTGCTGACGGGACATCTAGAAGGTTATTGGAAACATGATACTAAAACTCAGGAGATGGGACTGTGGCTAAAATTAAAGGTTTTTTGTTTTTGTTTTTTTTAATTTGCTGGTGGTAATTTAAATTTTGTTTTGGTAGATTGTTGCTTTACACCATGATTATTTCCTCCCTACTTCAATCCCTTCCTTGTATCAAAGGAAACTTTTTAATCAAAGCCAGTCAAAATATCAACCACATTCAGTGATATATAGGAGACACAGGTCACCTCTGTGGTCCTCAACTCTCTACTAAGATGTGTTTCAGTCCTTTGCCTTTTAGCATGATTGTTTATATTATCACAATATTTTCCTGCTTTTTGCTTTCCTCTTCATCATAAAGTTAGAGATTTAGGAATCATCTGCATTTAAGTCAGAATCATAAACCAAATTTTTGTTTTATAAATCTTCAGTGCATGAGTTACTAAGTCAATACTTAAGATATTAAGATTAAGTAATTTGATAAAAAAATTCATCTTGGTGACACTCAGGCTAAATGAATTGGTGGATTTGTTTATGAGTTCAGGGCTGCCCACTCTAGTTTGGTTACTTCTCAGTCCACAGAAGCCATAAATCGCAGGATTTAGGATTTAGACCTAGAAGAGACTTTGGAGATCTTCTCATCTTAATCCTCTATTGCTTCTCAGGTAAAGACCTGTGTAGTATCTAAAGGGATCTTAGACATTATTGTGAGTAAAGAGAAATAGCAGCTATGTGATGACAAAGTGGCACAATGGGCAGAATGCTGAACCCAGGACTTCCTGACATCAAAGCCTGCCTTCTATCTACTCAACCATCTTCTCTTCTCACTTTGTGGATTACCCGTAACAAATTTCATGGTTGGGATGAGTTTTCACTTGCCGTTGAGCAACCTTCTAGGCAATTCTTAGAATGAGTGGGTGCTTAGAACATGCAAACTAATTTTAATATTAGCCTTAAAAGGCATGCAATTATCAGATAAGTTATTGTGCTGCCTCAAAGTACCTTCTAAAAACAATATATAGTATGCTTATAAATTATTGAGAATGATATTTTGACAAAGCTAAAATTCATCAAGAGATATTTGTTGAATACCTACTATATATTAAATTAGACCTTGTGCTAGGCACTTTAGGAGAGCGAGGAGATTCATAACCTGTAATCTTTAGAAATATAATACAAAGTAGAATATGGAGATGGAAGGGAATGTGCATATATTATATGTCTAGGCATTGTGCTAAGTTCTTTATAAATACTACCTCATTTGATCTGACAAAGTCCTTAGGAGGTAGGTGTTATTATTATCCTCACTTTACAGTTGAGGAAACTGAGGCAGACAGAAATTAAATGACTTGCCCAGAGTCACACAAGTTAGTAATGGTCTGGGAGCTAGGGGGAATTACTTATTAGGAAATTATATTAGAATGAATTTTTGTTGCATTTTTTGGACTATATGGAATCCAATCTTTTTCAACTCTTTTTTAGATTTCAGAATTTCAGAAGTGGCAGAAATGACTTATTTCTGGGTTGAAGGGCATCTACTAGGGTCAGGGATTAGGGAGACTTAAGGGAAGAGATAAAATTTGAGTTGGGCCTTTAAGGATGCATAAAATTTTGGAGGAGAAGGAAAAGCCAGGTCAGTAAAGAACTAGATTTCGGACACAAATGTTTGGGAATCTTCAAATTATTCAAACTGTGTACTGCGACTCCTCACTGCCCAAGCTTATAAATGTTGTCCTTCAAATTAATCCACTTTAGAGATAATTACTTGCCTTAATGGAGCCATCATTGCTTGAAAGTTTCTTGGCACTTCCAGTGGAGAGTTGTTCTCAGATCCAGTTTGTACCAGTTGCTTTTCCATTTTGGTTCTACATCTTATCCATTTCAGAATATACCTCTATGGACTTTCCCCATGGCCAAGTCTAGCCATAGAATAAAGATATATGTAGAAAAAATAAAACAAGAGGAAGGCAAAACTCCCCACCCTGATAGAGACCATATTGGATAGTTTATTCAATATTCCATAGTCATAGACCCCTTCCTCTGCATTTAAAAAGAGGAAAATGCGCTTTCTCAATTCTTCCTATAGAGGACACATACAAAAGCTATATAAATAGGCAGTGATGAAGGGAAATACTTCCATTCTGTCAGTGGTTCTCAATTTGGCCACTTGGATGGGGAAAATTCTCTCTCTCTCTCTCTCTCTCTCTCTCTCTCTCTCTCTGTCTCTCTGACTCTCTTCTCTCTCTGTCTTCTCTGTCTCTGTTCTCTGTCTCTCTCCATCTCTCTTTGTCTCTCTGTCTCTCTCACATACACACATACACACAATATAGTTATAATATAGAGCTACAATTCCAAAGATAAGTTTGTTTAACTTATTGTTCAAGCTATTTGAAATTTGTTTAAAAATTTCCTTTTGGAATTATGGTACATTCTTTAGCATAACACTGCCAGGACTAGATCCTCATCCTTCTTGGGACCTTTCTAACTTTTAAGACATAATTAAAAGTAATTGGAAGTCAAGTCTGGTGAGTAAGGGAGAAGTTGAAAGTAGGGATTAATTTAGGGATTGAATTGAAAAATTGAAGTTATGATTAACTTGGGTAATGATTTTTACTAGCTATGGAACATGAATGGAATGGAATGGTACTGTGCTATAAAAAATGGCAAAAATAACAAATTCAGAGATATATGGGAATATATATATATATATAATGTTTGCCTTTTCTTATGTATAAATTAATTAATGGGGATAAAGTAAACTAAAAACAGTAAGCATAGTGACTACAAAGATGTACATTAAATGAATAATAAGATTAAGCTGAATTCTCTTCTATGATGATAATGGCCATATATAAGACTCTTTGTAGACTGCATATTGACTTAGCTTATGTTATTTTTATTTAATTGTATTTTTTTCATCAAATATTTCCCAATCCCATTTTAATCTAGTTCAGGTAGTCTTTGAGTGTTGTGGATTGCACTGGATCTGTGTATTTTTTGAGCCCTTCTCTTCCCTCTTAGAATCTTTACTATATATTTGTCCTAAGGCAGAAGAGGGGTAAAGAAAGCATAGACAATTGAGGTTTAAATGACTTGCTCAAGGTCACAAAGGAAGTATCTGAGGTTAGATTTGAACCCAGGAACTCTTATCCCCAGGTCTGACTCTTATCTGCTAAGCTATCTGGATGCCCACAAACAGTTTCTCTTTGACACTTCTAGAGCATTAAGAGATTGACTTGTATATCATCACAGTCATCGCCAGTATGTTAAGAGGCAGGATTCTAACTCACATTCCCTGGCTTTAAGGCAGACTCTCTTATCAACTCTGATGCACCAACTCATTGATAAATATGTCAGACAGGTGCCAGGCAACTTCAGTAGGGGAGGTAGAACAGGGTGGCATTTTAGGGAAGGCTTAACATAGAAGATGGCCTTACAGCTGATTGTTGAAGGAAATCTGGTGGAAATGAGAAGGAAGGACATTTTATTTTGAAGCACAAAAATGAGAATTGAAGTGTCTATGTGAGGAGCAGCAAGAAGGCCATTTGGAAAATCTGTGGAGTATGTGAAAGGGAATAATGTATAATAATGCTAGACAGGCAAGTTTGAACTGGGCTGTCAGGGGTTTGTCTTTGTCCTTAGAGACTATTATGACTCACTGGAATTTATTGAATAGAGGAATAGAATGATTATCAGACTCATGCTTTAGGAAAACCACCAAGGTGTCTGCCTCCAAATCCTCACTGTTCCCCAATTTGAAGCCATTTCTCCAGGGAATTTTTCATGTTATTCCTGAAACATATGGATAAAATTATCCTACATTATTTTTTAATTTGCTTTCAGTCTTTAACCTTCAATAACAGATCTTGGTAAGGAAATCTTTAATTTCATATTCTACACATTGATCATTTCTTTCAACAAGTGTTCCTGTGTTCAAGAAATATTTATTCAACACACTTCAGTGTATCTGTGTAGTGAGAAACAAAGATAAATAAAATATGGACCCAACCCTGGAACATATAACAATTAATAATGATAATAATAACAGTAGCTAGCATGTATATAAATAACTTGAAGATTTAAAGTATACACTTCACAAATAGTCCCCAAGAACTCTGGGAGGTAGGGGTTATTCCTGTTTTATGGATGAGGAAACTGACGCTGATTTCCCCAGCATCCCACATTGCTAATAACTATCTGGTTTGATCTTGGTGAAATGTGCCTTTGACCACCGAATGAGCTGCCTTTTGTCACCTTTTTGTTTCTCGTTTGTTTCCAGATGATGATGTGGACTTGGAAGCTTTGGTAAATGACATGAACTCCTCGTTTGAAAGTTTGTATTCTACATGTAGCATGCAGTCAGAAACTGCCCCCCTCCTTCAAAATGGTCAACATAACCGTAGCCAGCTGCCAACCTCAGGAACAAGTGCCCTCCAGCAGCAAGTGTCCCCAAAACAGAAAGTTCAGCGTTCTCAACCCATGCACATTCTAGCAGTCAGGTAAGATAAGAAAGCATCTTGGTCAATTGTGTTTACTAAATTAAAATGGTGAATAAGTGTTGCACATTGCATGTTTAAATTATGCTAAAGTTACTTCTCGCATTGTATCCTCTTTGATTTGTGAAGAAATGAAGGGATGGGTAACTTGCAAACTTTATTTCCGATCATTTTCTTTTCTTTGTCTTTGCAACAAAAGATGTTGAAAATGGGAAGCTATGTTTTATCCTCCAAAGTCAAAGCTCACATAATTAAAATTTGTTGATTTCTTTTGATAAACTTTTAAATTGGCCACTGTCACCTAATGTCCGAGCCATGGACCTAAATTCCCAAACTGCCTCAGATACTTATTAGCAATGTGGCTTTAGGAATTTCACTCATCCCTCAGTTTCCTCCTGTAAAAACAGGGGGTTGGACTCTGAATATCATTGAGGAAGAATACCTTCTACAGATAGAAGTATTTGGAAGACCTTCCCATTTATGGCAGAGCTGTCTCCCTTTTGGACCATGAGCAGAATGCTAAGCGGACCCTTGATCTTGAAGGTTCCCTTCTATGAGTGGTGCTGGAGTATGTATAGATAAATGTGTGTTCTTGGAAAATTTAATCACATCATTTTCCTGCTTTTTATTTTGGTTTGACTGGGCCAAAAAATGGGCCCGTGACTACTACACAAATAAAAATCTTATTTTATTTTCTTACTATAGTTTTCTGCCTTTGACCCAGGAAGCAAAAGCTGTCTACTTTTGTACTACCCTTTATAACCACAATTTGCTTTTTTCATGCTCCCTGATCTCAGTCTTATTAAGTATCAATTACTTCAAGTATGGTGACCTGTTACTCCTGCATTGGTGTTGACAGTCATGTCTACCCACTATTTACTTCAAAAGCCACTGGGTTAGGCCCTATTTCTAGAAGCTACAATTCATGATTCTGGACTGATAATGAAATGTGATATCCATTCCAGAGAGGTGAAGAATTTGGGGTGTGGAATAAGGGTAGAACAACCATTGACTGGATGAGATTTGTTTAGCTTGACTAGGAATATTTGTTATAAGAATTTTTTTTCCAATTTAGGTGGAGAACGGGAAGTAGACAAAAATGTATTTCTGTTCATTTTTTTTTTTAAGTGGGCAGGTGTGCTATAGATATGAAATGTTGCATGCACTTTCAGATGCGTTTACCATATGATTAGTTTTATTTAATATTTTACTTTGTTTTAAGAAATATCTCATGAAGTGGGGGTAATCTATAAATGTAAGTAATATAAAAATAGTTATTCCCAAAAATGCAAAATAAAAAAAATTATATATAGTAGGAAAAAAATAGAATCTTTGTGTCTCTCAGCTTATCTGTTCTCCATGATGCATGCCATTATTCTATTCTGTGTTCTATATATACTAATATAGAATATTATATTCTATATTCTATATCTGTGACCAATGCTTGAGTTTTCTTGTACCTTTTTTCAGGACATGTTTTTCATTAGAATATTGTAGAATATTAAATTGTGTTTCTTTTTAGCACAATATTTTTTACCTGCCCCACTTCTGGGTGGGTATTTCAATTTTAATTTAAGAATGTTACTTCCTCAAGATGGTGGTAGCTAATTCCTCTTAATTCAGTGCCCAAAGTTGTGAGTTAGGCACTTTGAAAACCTTATAATCCTTTAGGAACTGAGGTGTCAAATACTGACCAGCCAGTGTGAGGCCTGCTGGCAACACTCAAAACTGCCCAAACCAAATTAAAATGCAATTGCGAGATGTTTATCATAATAAATAGGAAAACAAATAGAAAATATTAACATATGGATTTTGCTATTTGACCTACAATGATCCTTATATATAGTTTAATGGCTATATCTTGAGTTTTGAAACCTTTGCTGCAGAGATGTTAGTGATAAATGTAAGTAGAGGCAGCATTGGATAGAGCACTGAGCTTGGAATCAGGATGGTTCATCTTCCTGAGTTCGAATGTGGCCTCTCACATTTACCAGCTGTGTGATCCTGGGCAAGTCACTTAACCCTGTTTGCCTTGGTTTCTTCATCTATAAAATGAGTTGGAGAAGGAAATGGCAAACACTCCATTGCCTTGCCAAGAAAACTCCAAATGGGTCATAGAGATACAACTGAACAACAAGAAGGGGTCATTAAAATCACAAGTCATTTCAAAATGCCATTTCAGACTCTCAGAATTGGAAGGAACCCAGAAGCCATGATCTGTACTGAAGAATCCCCTCCACTAAAAGTGGGGAAACACCCATGATACCCCAAGAATACCAGATAGTCCACAAGTTGTTAGTTAGATTATTTTCCCTTCAAAAGTGTGCAAAATGGAGTGAGAAAAAATTCAAATCCACTCTTAAACACTTACTCTGTTTGACTCCAGGCAAGTCACATAGTTTTTGTTTGTCTCCGTTTCCTCAACTGCAAAATGGGAGTGTTCATGGCTCCTATCTCACAGGGTTGTTATCAAATGAAATATCCTTTATAAAGTTTTTAGTACAGTGCCTGGACCATAGTAAGCACTTAACAAATGTTTGTCTCTCCCTCCCCTCCCCCCTTTTATCCCTCCCTCCATTTAATCTATTTTGATTTACCTTGCATTTTTAAAGATCATTTTTGTGCCTAACGTACATCCATCTTAGAAATGGGAAAGTACATTTATGACAGCAGCCATAGTTGCTTCTTAGAATTGAGACCACCATTCATTCCTATTTCTAGAGGGATCGTCTATGTTTGTCAAAGTGACATGAGACCGGTTAAGGGAGAAGTTTGTTATATAGATTTGATTGTATAATAGTCATACCTTCAAATCTGTTCTTTTTTCCAAAACTTCAAGATTGTTGTGTCCATTTATCATATTTCCTGCTGTTTAAAAACATGAGACATTTTTATTATTGTTTGTGGCAGTTTTATTGACCACTATTAATGTTCCTGAAATAGAGTTAATTGTTCACCATTCTTTAAATAAGTTAATTTTATCTTCTGGTTTTGCAACCACATTTTAAATTATTACCTTATCAGTTACTCATCAACAGTGGAAACGCATATGAAGTAGTTTTTAATCAACTTATTCAAGGTTTCGAAATAGCAATGACTTATTTGTTCCACAATAGTCCTTTTTAATGGTGAGTTTATACTAGCTTCTTGTTATATGAGAGTTGTTGACCTTTTTACTTTATGTGAATCTTTAGGAGATCTCGCAGCAAATCTTATCTGAAAGAAAACTACACTGAGCTTCACCATTTGACCATATGAAGGAAGCAAGTTATTTTATTTAAATCACTTTGGTTAAGTTACTCCAGCTTCCTCAGTTTTCTCATTTGTAAAATGATGAAATTGGACAAAATGTTGTCTCTGGTCCTTTCCAGCTCAAACTTTATGATATTATAAATTCCTAAGCATGAACCATTTGAAATAAGTATATTTTGCTCAAATTTCTTGAAGATTTTCATAATGTAGTTATTGCATTGCCAACTCTCTTTACTACATGCCTCTTCTTTATCTCATTCCAACTTCATTCAGCTTATTAAAAACCCTCTTCTGGCTTGGCAGAATCCTTACTTTGTACCCATGTCCCTCATTTGGGACATCCTAAGGTCCTAAACTTAAATACTTCAGTGGATCCATAGTCTCACAAATGTAAATAAATAGCCCCTTGATTTGGAGCAAAGAGTATCTCATCCATTACTGTGTTCCTCTTGTTCATGGTATTCCGTCACTCCTCCTTAGAGAATAAATAAACATGCTAGAGACCTTCATGTAGATCTTTTTATCTTCCTTGCTACCTGAGCACGACCCAAGTCATCCTCTCTGTCAGTCACCTCTCACTCTTGCTTCTTGACTGAGTCACCTTTTCTATTCATCTATTTCTTCTACATAACTTCTGTATCACTTCTTGCATGCAAGTGATCATTAACAATATGCAAGATCTTGCTTATATCTACCATCCATTGCTCCACTGCTCACTGGGCCACTTTACAGTTTTGAATCTTTAGAAATTGTTGTCTTCTTGAAATTTGTTATCTATAAAGTATCTGCCTTTCCTTTGAACAGTGAGCAGAATGCTTTCTCTGACAATGGTGTATATCATTGCTGAGCATTTAGCTCCCTATTTATGCCTTGTTTGAAAATAATAATCACTGTATCATAGACCATAGCATCCTCCAGTGTTATATGAATTCATTGACACATTTTCATCACAGAAATTCAGACCTATGTAAATAAATAAATTATAAACAATAGTGTTCTCTTTGTCAGTAAGTGATATATAGCATCTTTATAGTATTACTGGTGTGGCTTGAGGAAGGTAGGAGTCTCCAATAATTTTAAAGCCAAGGCAGTGGGATTCTAAAGTTTTTATCCATCCATCTATCCACTCTATCTATCTATCTATCTATCTATCTATCTATCTATCCATTTGTCTATCCATCCATCCATCCATCCATCCATCCATCCATCCATCTATCCATCTCCCTCCATTTTTCTCTTTCACTCTGTTTCTGTCTTTGTCTCTGTCTCTCTCCTTCTCCCCCTACCCCCAGTCCGTCTGTCTGTCATTCTCTTCAACAAATGGAATCTCAAAAAAAAAAATGCCTATCTTTGGCTCTCTCCTAAAACCATACCTCATGTTTGTCATGGGTTTAAATCTAAAGTCTTCTAGAAAGAATATGGAGAAAAGGATATGGCTTACAAGTCACTTATTTATTACTTAAACAAAGGTTAGACTCCTCAATTGAATTCTATATCAAGGTGACAGCTGTTATGGGAATACATGGAGCTTGTTACAATTAAAAATAACTTTAATGGCATATAATCAAACCATTATGAGAATGGCCTTCAACATTACACAACACTGCATTCATTCATTCACTGTGATCTATTGGACTTTCAAATTAGCATATTATTTACACAACAAAACTTTCTGGTTGTCTTCACTATTTCCTTTAATATTAGAAGAAGAAAATAGTTTTTTTTAAAGAATAGTTTGAAATGAAGACATGAGCGTATATTTAGGCTATGAAATGAATCTCTGAAAAAGTTTGCCTAATTTGTATCATAACTTGATAGAAAATCCATCAGATGCAAAAGACAATAAGGACTTTTAAAATGCTATTCATAGAAAGAAGAAAAGGAAGAGAAGATGGGTTTACTTCTTTGACAAGGTAGTGTAGTGTTGAGTTGACACAAAGTAGCTATAAATTGGTACAATTCTAGCAAGCAATTTGGATTTATGTCAAGAAAGTGACTAAAAGATTCATACTTTGTGTCTCAGAGATTACACTGCTAAGTATATACACCACCGAGGTCATTAATAGAAATAGTCATCTCCCACTCCCACCCCCAATCATACTAATATGCTTCTAGCAGCACTTTTTTTTCTAGGTAGCAAAGAACTGGAAACATAGTCAAGGTTCATCCATTGCAGAATGACTAAACAAATTATGGTACATGAATATAATGAGATATTACTGCCTGCTATGTTAACAACAAGAATGGTGAATACAATTAATCATGGAGAGATACATGAAGTTATTATGCAAAGTAAAGTAAGGAGAGCCAAGAAAATAATATACACAATGACTGCCACAATGTAAATGGAAAAAAAAAAAGAACCTACCACAAAATACTCTAAAGAGATCATTGTGAAATTGCAAGGAATGAGCATGGCCATATAGAAGAGACATGAGAAGATTCTGTCACTCTTGCAAAAGGAACAGGGCCATAGTGTGAGACACTGTATGTATTTTCAGACTTTTTCAATGTATTGTTAGTTTTTGCTGATCTTCCCCATTTTCTTTTAAAATATTCTTTTATACACGATGATTTATTGGCAAGGGGAGAAATACCAGGAGAAATTTAAGCAATGTAAAAACAAAAGATCAATAAAAATTAAAAAAAAAATAATGAGCATCATGAATTCATGAGAAGCACGAAAAGGTACATGAATAGTACCAGTACAGTCTGATAGAGGAGATATAAGAAGATGTCTTTCCTGACTTCTTTATAGTAGAGGTCCCAAAATATGTAACATTAATTACCTAAAATATCAGATTTATGTGTTGCTTAGTTCTGCTGAATTTCTTTCCTTTCTATTTTGAAAAAAATTTTTTTTTTTTAATTTTAAAAGGATATCTATAGATGGGAAAAGAAGAAGAATAGAAAGGGGAACCTAGGCAATGTGAAAAGAAAAAATATGAAGATCAAAAAAAAGTTAAAAAAGAATGACAACGAAACTTCAGCCCTACTCAATTCCTATTATTTCCTCAATTTCCCCCAGTAAGAAAAATAATTCCTTTGGATTTTCGAAAGGTTAAGTTTGCATTGAGAAGGGATTGTAGCCAAGATAAGTGAAGAGAGATAGTGAGGAGAGAAAATTTTCAGTCTCCTTACACAAGTTCAACTTGCTGGAATGATTCCAGAATCTTTTTCATTAATATGAGATATTATGAAAAATGATAGAAATGGCCATAAAAATCAAAATAGAAAACTTTTACTCAGTTGTTCAAAAGGAAGGGAATTTCAAAAAGTATAAAGAGCCTTTTTGCAAACTGCATTATAGATATTATTTTATCTTCACAACAACCCTTGGAGATTATTATTCCTTTTATTGATTTATTGATTGATTGATTTATTTATTATTTATGATCAACTTTAGTTGAGGAATCTGGGGCAAACAGAGCTTAAGGGACTTGCTCAGGGTCAGTATAGGACAATATTTATATGTTGATACTATATATTACAACTAGGAAGTAAATGAAGCCATATTTGAATTCTAAGTTCAAGTAAGTCTTCCTGACTGGAGACATAATATTAGGAGAGAAAGTCTCCATATAGGAAATGATGTTTGAGCTGAATTCTGAAGGAAACTAGAGAATCCAAGAGAAACAAAAGAACGTTCTTAACAGTACTTAGAAGACAAATTTCACATTATTATTAGGAATATTTTTCTTACTAGTGTTGTCCACTGTGGAATAGGTTGCATTTATGAAATATTAAAGCCCCTTTCCTTAGAGATTATCAATTAGTCTGGATAGTTGACTGCCATAGATGCTGTGGAATAGAATAGTCTTGCTTACGAGAAGAGGTTTAGTTAGATGCCTTCTAATGCCCCTTTCAACATTTGAAATCATATTATCATAGATTTGGAGCTGGAAGAAACCTTAGAGACCACTAAGTTCACCTATTTCATTTTTGAAATAACATTATTGTTGTTGAGTCATTTTAGTCATGTCCAGCTCTTTGTGATTTGGAGTTTTCTTGGCAAAGATACTGGCGTGGCTTGACATTTCCTTTCCTAGATCATTTTGCAAATAAGTAACTGAAGCAAACAGGATTAAGTGCCTTGCCCACATCTAGTAAGTGTCTGAGGCCAGATTTGAACTTATGAAGTTGAGTCTTTCTGACTTTCTGACTTTGCCAACATTCTAACCCACTGTGTCATCTTCCTGCTGAGATAAGTCGTGAAATAGAGCAGTGAAATCACTTTTATAAACACACACCTAGTAAGTGTCTATAGCAAGGTTTACACAAAAATCTTTCCAACTTAAGTCCATTGGCCTCAATTAAAAAGAAAATTTCCTTTATTGAATAGGTGTCAATCAATGGGCGTGCTGGACATTTCTTAAAAGACTCCTTGTGACCACTTAATTGTGGCTGATGTCTGTCAACATCCTTTTGCTTCTTTCATAGTTCAACCTCTTCAAATAGGGCACAAGATGCACTCCCTTTCCCTGACTCTTCCAAGGAGATTTCAGTCTTTATTCAATCAGTGAACAACATTTTGCTGTGTTTCTACTGTTTTCACACATAAATCACACAACATGTAAACCCCCTCACCCCATCACAGTTCTAAATTAACCAGTAAATACTGAGTACTCGGTATGCAAAGGTAGATGACATTTGAAATCTTTAGTAGAGAATACAAAACAGTATGTGGTTAACAGAGTGATCACCTCAAAAACGTCAGAATTTAGAAGTGGTTTTAAGATTTTTTAATAAAATAATCATGGGTGATTTTATAAGGATCAATTTCCTAGACTGGAGACTTTACTGTCGGTTTTGTAATCCATTCTATGGTGTTTTTTTTTTTAATCACACTTCAATAATTCATAAAATAGAAATCTATAGTTACCTTCATTGTGTCACTATGCTAGACATTGGGGATACATGAATGGAAAATGAATGTCCTCAAGGAGCTTATACTGCAAGTGAGAAGAGGCAGGACAAAAACACAGACAAGTGTGATACAAGGTAGAAGAATGTATTTATGACATAGGAAAGAATCATGAATTATGATGTAAGAAAAGAGCAATGCTGTTAGATGGGGATGATTGAGGATTCATTGTAGATGTGGGAGATCACAGTCTCCAAAAATGGACAGATATGGGAGATGTCTAATTACATTAGAATTGTTGGAAGTGAAGGGAGGTTGGGCAATCCATTCCAGTCCTGAGGGAAATTGTGTGCACATAAATCCAGAGTTGGAAGGGTATGCAAAGAAACTGAGGAACATTAAGTACTTCTATTTGACAGGAGTAGAAGAGTCCTCTTGTTCCCCAAATAAGAGAATATAAGCCTTCTCACTTCTCTTAGTCTGCAGTCTTGTTCTTAACCTTTCTTTCTTTCTTTCTTTCTTTCTTTCTTTCTTTCTTTCTTTCTTTCTTTCTTTCTTTCTTTCTTTCTTTCTTTCTTTCTTTCTTTCTTTCTTTCTTTCTTTCTTTCTTTCTCTCTCTCTCTCTCTCTCTCTCTCTCTCTCTCTCTCTCTCTCTCTCTCTCTCTCTCTCTCTCTCTCTCTCTCTCCCTTCCTTCCTTCCTTCCTTCCTTCCTTCCTTCCTTCCTTCCTTCCTTCCTTCCTTCCTTCCTTCCTTCCTTCCTTCCTTCCTTCCTTCCTTCCTTCCTTCCTTCCTTCCTTCCTTCCTCCCTCCCTCCCTCCCTCCCTCCCTCTCTCTTCTCTTTCTTTCTCCTCTTTCTTTCTGAGGCTGATGGATCACTTGATCTTGGGAGCTCAGAGTTAGGCTTTGAAAAAGGTAAAAATCCATTTACCTCTTTATGAATGGATTAGAACTTTTAACTACACCAAAACATCTCAACCACAGACCAGGGTAGAGTTTTCTCAGTGTGGTAGCTTGAGTCTAAAAGAACTAGATGGATCAATTGGTAAAAGAAATTATTGTAATTTTACTTTGAAATTGCAATTTTTATTCTATTTCTTTATATAACTTGATCATTTGAGGTATTCTTAAATTCTAAGGTTTCTAATTCTCAATACATCTTTTTTTTTGTAATCCTTTACCTTCCATCTTAGAATCACTATTACATATTGGAATAGTAAGGGCTACTCAATGGGGGGTCAGGTGACTTGCCCAGGTTCACAGAGCAGGTAGGAAGTATCTCAGGCCAGATTTGAACCCAGGACTTCCCATCTCTAGACCCAACTCTCAGTCTACTGAGATCGCTTCCTCTACTCTCTCTTCAACAGAAGAAGAGTTTTTTTAAACTCAGTTCTATTAAAATGTTTATCAGAGGAGACTTCCAGTCAAGATGGCACTTTAGAGAAAGCTAAAGTTCAGAGCTCCAGAAACCCTTCCTTACTGATCTCAAACTGAATGCCCCTAGGGCACCGAAATTCAAAACAAACAACAGAATAGACCCCAGGAACACTCCTCCTGGACCTGGATCAAAAGGTATGGCCCCCCCAAGAGTCAGAACCCAAGATCACTTGGATCTAAGGAGTAGGCAAAAGGAAGGTCCCATTCCCCCCAACCCAGAGCGCTGAATCCAAGGCAGCAGCAGGAACCTCAGGGCAGGCAAAAGGGCCTCAGGAGCTGGCTATTCTGAAGGCCGCACCCTGAAAACAACCTGAGCCAGTTGAGGGGGCACCCAGACAGCAGGGAAACAGAGAGTGGGGGGAGGGGGGGAGAGCCTGTAACCCCCTGACCAGATCCTTCCATCTGAGTCTCACTGAAGGTCCTTGCCTGAGGGCATACTCAGTCTGAGGTTAATCCTATCACCAGCCCTCAGAGCTCTGGGAAGCCATGGGCCCTCCCCCTCAGAGTGCAGGCTCCTCTGAAACAAGAGTAATCCTCAGGGCTGAAGGCCACATCCTGAAAACAACCTGACCCAGTCAAAACTAGAAAGAGAAATCCCATTCAAAATTACCCTAGACAAAATAAAATACTTAGGAATCTATCTCCTGAGACAAACACAGGAACTATATGAACACAACTACAAAACACTCTCCACACAACTAAAACTAGACTTGATCAATTGGAAAAACATTAACTGCTCATGGGTAGGACGAGCCAATTATAGTAAAAATGACCATCCTACCCAAACTTATTTATCTATTTAGTGCCATACCCATAGAACTTCCAAAAAATTTCTTTACTGATTTAGAAGAAACCATGACAAAGTTCATTTGGAATAACAAAAGATCAAGAATATCCAGGGAAATAATGAAAAAAAAATACAAAGTTAGGGGGCCTTGCAGTCCCAGATCTCAAACTATATTACAAAGCAGCAGTCATCAAAACAATTTGGTACTGGCTAATAGACAGAAAGGAGGATCAGTGGAATATACTTGGGGCAAGTGACCTCAGCAAGACAATATATGATAAACCCAAAGATCCCAGCTTTTGGGTCAAAAATCCACTATTCAATAAAAACTGCTGGGAGAACTGGAAGACAGTGTGGGAGAGATTAGGATTAGATCAACACCTCACACCCTACACCAAGATAAATTCAAAATGGGTGACTGACATGAACATAAAGAAGGAAACTATAAGTAAATTAGGTAAATACAGAATAGTATTCATGTCTGAACTTTGGGAAGGGAAACACTTTAAAACCAAGCAAGACATAGAGTCACAAAATGTAAAATAAATAATTTAGACTACATCAAATTAAAAAGCTTTTGTACAAACAAAACTAATATAACTAAAATCAGAAGGGTAGCAACAAATTGGGAAGCAATCTTCATAAAAACCTCTGACAAAGGTTTAATTACTCAAATTTGCAAAGAGCTAAATCAATTGTACGAAAAAATCAAGCCATTCTCCAATTGATAAATGGGCAAGGGACATGAACAGGCAGTTCTCAGCCAAAGAAATCAAAACTATTAATAAATGCATGAAAAAGTGCTCTACATCTCTTATAATCAGAGAGATGCAAATCAAAACAACTCTGAGGTATCACCTCACACCTAGCAGATTGGCTAACATGACAGCTATGGAAAGTAATGAATGCTGGAGGGGATGTGGCAAAGTAGGGACATTAATTCATTGCTGGTGGAGTTGTGAATTGATCCAACCATTCTGGAGGGCAATTTGGAACTATGCCCAAAGGGCGATAAAAGACTGTCTGCCCTTTGATCCAGCTATAGCACTGATGGGTTTGTACCCCAAAGAGATAATGGACAAAAAGACTTGTACAAGAATATTCATAGCTGCGCTCTTTGTGGTGGCCAAAAATTGGAAAATTGGGGAATGGCTGAACAAATTGTGGTATATGTTGGTGATGGAATACTATGGTTCTAAAAGGAATAATAAAGTGGAGGAATTTCATGGAGACTGGAACAACCTCCAGGAAGTGATGCAGAGCGAGAGGAGCAGAACCAGGAGAACATTGTACACAGAGACTCATACATTGTGGTACAATTGAAGGTGATGGACTTCTCCATTAGTGTCAATGCAATGTCCCTGAACAATCTGCAGGGATCTAAAAAACACTATCCACAAGCAGAGGATAAACTGTGGGAGTAAAAACACTGATGAAAAGCAACTGCTTGACTACAGGGGCTGAGAAGAAATGACTGAGGAGAGACTCTAAATGAACACTCTAGTGCAAATACCAACAACATGGAAATGGGTTCGAACTAAGAATACATGTGAAACCCAGTGGAATTTTGCGCCGGCTATGGGAGAAGTGGTGGGAGGGGGCGGGGGGGAGTTAGAGATAATGATCATTGTTTCCAATGAATACTGTTTGTAAATAACCAAATAAAATAATGTTTAAAAAGTAAAAAAAAAAGTTTATCAGAATTTTTTCAAAAAAGAAGAGCTATCTAAATCCCTCCCAAATTCATTCTATTATGATAGTTAATTGAAGTATCTTGCAGACTTCCACAGTGCCACTTAATTGTACAGTCTCTTCTAGACTCTTTCTATTTGAACTCCCCTAAAACTGCTCAAGACAGAATTCTCTCATCACTCTTCTCTTAGCAGAGTTCCACATTCCCTGAGCAGTTAACATGTAGCTCCCAGGACTCTTATCCATAAAAGTATGGCAACAACATCCATAAAAACGTTTTTATGAAAGGAGCTGTTATTTAAGCTGGGGTCACCTCCATAAAAGCAGAGGCAAATTGACTGAGTGGCTTGAGGGCAACGAATATGGTGGGGGGTTGGAGGAGAGATCAGAAGGGTTGGAACAGGAGGAGAGAGGGCTAGGATGGAGTGGACAGCAATGAGTACCTGTGTTTGTGCTATAGAGTCTGTGTCCCAGGGGGTGGGGAGATGATGGTGGGGCTGAGCCTTGCTTCTCAAAGGGCTGAGATGTTCAGGTGTTAATGTAAATTTTTGCTTTTGGTTCCAGACGCCTTCAGGAAGAAGACCAGCAATTTAGAACCTCGTCTCTGCCTGCCATACCAAATCCATTTCCTGACCTTTGCAGTCCCACCAATTCTGTTCTCACCACAAGCTCTTTACCTCAGAATCAACCAGCTAGTAAGCAGGTGAGTCATTTTTGTACCTGTTTGGTGCCAATGATGATTTCTTGTGTTTTTTTTTTTTGAATGGTGATTGGTTTGATTATTTACTATTTTTATAGATTATATATTAATATAATTAAATTTGGGGAAAAGGGAAGGAACAATTAGGGGTTTTTTTTTCTGTACACATCCATATATAGATAAACATATACACATAGAATTTTTAAAGTGAGGAGTCTGTCATCATGGATAGGAGCAGGATTCAGAATCAGAAAGACTTGGTTTCAAGTTTTGCCTATCCTACAAACTCTATATGTGACCCAAAGCAAGTCACTTAACCTCTTAGTGTCTTATGCAAGTTGTCTAAGATGATATGTTTCAGGAGCAGTTAGGTGACTCAGTAGATGAAGAGCCCTGGTCTAGAAACAGGAGGTACTGGGTTCAAATGTGCCCTCAGATACTTCCTCACTGTGTGTCACTGGGCAAGTCACTTAACCCTCATTGTCTTGCCCTTACCGTTCTTCAGTCTTGGAATACTTAGTATTGATTCCAAGACAGAAGATGAGTTTTTTTTTTAATAAATTATTTGTTTCATAGCAGGTACCTTGGTAATAAAGTTTCTCATTAGGAACTCCCTACAATTAATGATATCATAGGTCCAATTTATATAGATTATAAATATAACAATTTTTTATATTTTTTACATTAAAAAATGTTTTAGTTACCTGAAACTTTCTCTGCCCTAGGCAGCTTTCTAAAACTAGTATACATTGGTAGAGGAAGTGTTCCCATAGCCCTAATGAAATCACAGTCCATTTCTGAGAGAGACAGAGACAGAGACAGAGAGAGCGCGCCTTATGAATGTATAGAGAAAATCTATTTAAATGTATGTGTATGTTTTATCCACACTATGTGCATTCTTTAGTTTACTTCTACCCTCAAGGAAAAAAAAGACAGTATTATACAATGAGAAGGATAAGGGCTCACCTGTCTCAGGGCTCATGAAATTTAAAGTCTTGAATTTTCTGTTTCTGTTTTTTTTTCCATCTTCCAAATGGTAATTATAATATCTGTAGTGGAAGGAGTAAAATTAGGGGTTATTGATTGAACATATTATACTAGTAGTCGCCAGGGACTAATTCAATCCCAATAAAATACTCAAGTCAGTTTGGGATTTTTATGATGGTTTAATTACAATTAAAGGAAGAAATTAAGAAGAAGAAGAAGAAGAGAGAGAGGAAGGAGAATTTGAATTGTTCCAGCCCGGGCTGAGCCAAACTGCAGTTCAGAAGCCTTGGCCAAGGGGCCTTCTCAGTCTAGCTTGGCTACCAGCCACCGGGCCTCCTCCAAGATGAGGGGTCTCCTAGTTGGATAGCATTATAGGAGGTAAAGGAAAAAGGAATCAGCCTAAATACTCACCAAGCAAGCTAAGAACTTCTCCTAGTCACCTTACCGGCAAGGCGCAAATGCCAAACCAGCAAGATGCCAAGCACAACGCCAGAAGCTCCCAACTTGGGGAAAAGCCCCACATCTCTAAGAGACGGCGAGAGTGATCACGAGAGCCTCGGCGAGCCCCCGGAGAGAGGAAGTGACGCGAAATATATAGAGCTTTCTTTACACCACTTTCTGCATTTCACATGTACCAATGGTAGCGTAAGCTGGACTTAGGACAGCCTAGGGCGTCTGTCAGTTGTTTCTTATTCGTCACTTGCTAGCACATGTCTGTCATAGGCCATCCTACTTACAGTTAATCCTTAAGTGGGGATGTATACATTTCTGGTTGCTAGAATTTCTAAAGACTAAGCAAAATGGAGAAGATCTAAAATTCACAGTACCTACCCACTACAGCTACTCTGAGGCATTAATGAAATTAATATCTATAAAGTGTTTTTGCCAATCTTATGGTAATATGTGAATATCAACTATTTTATTATTATTGTCATCGTCTGCCATTATTTTCCATGTCACTTTGGACCTGGCATTTAATCTCTTGGAGACTCAGTTTCCCTCCTGAAGTTCAGGCAGTCATTCCCATCTTGTTTATCTCTCAAACCCGTTTAGAGGCTATGGTGAATAAATAAATATACAAATATTTTTTAGAAATTGAATGTAGACCACCATAAAATAAATTATTATTAATTTGAACGTTATATTATGCTTCTGCTGTACCCTATTGGGCAGTTGGAGTTTAGAATGATTCTTCTCACTAGATCTTGTTACAGGCTCTCGGGGTAAACTGTTTAATTTCAAAGGTCATTCTCTGGCAACCTCAACTATCTAAAACATAGCCAAAATGTAGGAAGTAATCATAAAATGTTTCTGATTAACTTAAGTTGAGGGCACAAAGTCCACTCTCATGTACCTTACTCTTCTGTTAGCTCTCGAGGCCTTAATTGTTAGCTGGTTTAACTCTTGTCCCTCTCTGTAATGTGGATTCCTAGGCTACATTTAGTGGAAAGGCTTCCCCTCATTTAAAAGTTTTCAAGATGGCACTGGATAACCTTCATTGGGAGGGCTTGTGGATTTGGTGGCTCATTTTTTGGGTTATAAATTAAATCAGATGGCAACTGAGGTCCTATCCAACACTATATCTCTTTATTATTATGATGGACTTCATTTTAATCATTAAAAACAAAACAAAAATCTCTTTACCTTCTGGCTTAGAATCAGTATTAAGTATCAGTTTGAAGGCAGAAGAGTGGTAAGGACTAGGCAATGGAGGTTAGGTGACTTGCCCAGAGTCACACAGCTAGGCGGTATCTTGACCAGATTTGACCCAGGAACTCCCCTCTTTAGGCCTTCCTCTCAAACCATTGAGTCATCTAGGTTCCCCCTATATTTCAGTCTAAAAAAATGTACTCATAGACTCCCCCAGCCTGTAAAATTCTAGATAAATGTTATACTGCCACCATCTCCTTTGTATCTCAATTTGGAAATTTACATTTCTCATCAAGAAATACACCCAAGAAGTATGATAGAAGAGGTCGATACCAGCAAATTATGGAAACTAGGGAAGTTGTCAGCTAATCAAGAAATGAAAAAAGGGGGAAAGCATACTTATAATAAAAATAATGATTATTATACTAATAAAAGACATTATATTAAATTGATATAGCTTATTATTTAAAGGGAAGCAAGCTTGTTGTAGTGTGGGAATGGTATATTTATGTTCTTTTGAAGTCCAAGAGCTTTGCCCCCCCACCAAAGTTATCCTCTCTGATCATTACCTATCTGTGGCACGGGAGGTGATCCCAAAGTATCAATGAAGCACAAGCCACCTCAGGTCTTACCAAATTATAAATGTTTGTAACTTAAAAGCAAAATATATCAATAAAACTAGAAACACAGTTGGAAATAATTTAGCGAGACCTGGCACTAGAATCAGCATGAGGTTGTGCTGTAGTGGAAAGTGCATCAGATTTGGAACCAGCAGATTTTTACTTCTTGGGCTTGGATCCCAGCTGCTACCTACCCATGTCACCTTGGGCAATCTCACATAGTCTCCAGATGGATATAAGGTCCCATGCAGCTCAAAATCTCTGCTCCTTTGTTTTGCAGGCCAAACCTAGCAAAATATGGAGAATTCCCCAACTCAGTAATGTTTTTTTTTTTTAACTCAGTGCAAAAATTTTTGAGTTTGAAATACTAATTTAAGTTGCCCAGTTTAGGTACTTGAAAGAGGCCAAAGTTTGTTTTGGTTTGTGCCCACTAAATGTAGATGTCCTCTAAGGCTCTAGGCTCTGTCCTGGTCTTTTTTTCTTTCTGTATTCTCTCACTGGATGATCTTATCAGCTCCCCAACCTCATTTATTTCAGCACAGACTATTTCCCTAACTATATAGCACATAACTTTATCTTGAGATTCAAGCCCTCATTTCCAACTGCCTCTTGGATATTGTAAACTAAATGTCCCAAACACATCTTAAACTTCTGTCCAAAACACAGCTCATCATCTTTTTTTTTGAAACTCTCGTTAATCATTCCCACTTACTTGTTATTTTCATTGGTACCACCATTCTCCCAGTCATCAGGCCCCGTAATTAATTCCTCACTTTCACTCTTCTAGTCTTTTACCAAATCTTGCCATTGTTGTAGCCATCACCGGTGGTCAGACTTTCATCCCATCTTAACTAGATTATAGTAGCAGCCTTCTAATTAGTCTATTTACCTTAAGACTCGTCCTACTCCAATCCATCATCTGATTAGCTGCCAATGGAAAATTGCTAATGGATTTAGGTCAGACCATGTTACCACTCTGCCCACTAAACTCCAGTGGCTCCCTGTTACCCTAGGATCAAAATTTCTCTTTAAATTCGGAATTTCTGCACAACCAGCTCCTCCTGGCCTGCCCTATTTGCCTCACATAGAACACCCATCTCTGCTTTCCACATTTGCACTCCACTAATCTCCATGTCTGGCATCTTCTCCTTCTCAGTCACCAACTCTTCAGACCCTCATGGCTTCCTTTAAGTTCAAGTTCAGTTCAAGTGCCACCTTTTCCAAGAGACTTTTCCTGGACTACCCAGCTGTTAGAACCATCTTCTCTAAGATGAACTTTCATCTATTCTGTCCTTATTTTATACATTCTGATTTGTGTAGTATTTCCTCCAATGGAATGTGAACTCCTTGGGTCTAGCCATTGAGGAAAGCAATATGAATCAGTGCCCCCTCAAAGTTACTTTAATCTAGTGAGAGAAGTATTAAGTCTGTACCCCTAAAGAAGATTGCAGGAAGAGGAAAATGGAGTCATGTGTAAAAATAATAACTGCTTTTTTTCCATAGTGACAAAGAACTTGCAACTGAAAGAATGCCCATTAATTATATAAATTAATAGAATATTATTGAGCTTTAAGAAATGATAAAGAAGACAGTTTCAGAAAAACGTGGGAAGCCTTGTATCAAGTGATCCGAACTTGGAGAACAATTTATATAATAATAATAATTATAGTAACGACAAACAACCTTGAAAGGTTTAATAACTGATCAACAGTTAACCAACCATAATTTAAGGGGACTCATTAAGAAACATGCTACCCACTTAATAACAGAGATGGATAGACTCATGTTATAGTATATTTATATGGATACCAATATGGGAATTTATTTTGTTCGACTATCCATATTTGGTTAAAAAGGGTTTTGCTTTTCTTCCTTTTTCCAGATGGGAAAGAAAATAGATATTTATTCATTGGAGGAAAAATTTAAATTTCAAAATATAAGATACTTGTGGCACATAGTAAACACATAGAATTGTTCTTCCCATGTAGTAAACCTTAAACAAATGCTTAGGAACTGATGACTTGATTATTCCTGAAGTCAGACTTAGTGAATCACCAACAAGCATTTATTAAGCCTTTACTAAATGTCAGGCACTGTGCGAAGCCCAGAAGATACAAAGAGAGACGAGTCTTCAAGAAGTATCAATTCTAATGTAGTGACAGTATGCAAGTAAGGAGGTAGCGACAAAACTACACACAGAGTAGACAGAAAGTCATCTTAGGGGCAGAAGAGATGGCAACTTAGAGGGAAAGGGAATATCCCTTTTTTCTACAGAAATAGGGGTTGGATCTGAAGTTGAGAGTCACGCTTGTTCTGTTTTTTAACTTTTATCTAAGAATTGATACTAACTATTGGTTCCAAGGCAGAAGAAAGCAAGGGCGATGCAATTGGGATTAAGTGACCTGCAACATGGTCATCTAGCTAGGAAGTGACTAAAGCCAGATTTGAACCCTTGACCTCTCGTCTTCAGATCTATCTTTTAATCCACTGAGCTACCTAGCTGCCCCAAAAGCTTTAAAATTTGAAGTAACTAATCATGGAAGCCTAACCTTATGTGTTAATTTGTCATTAGTATAAAATACAGAAAAAAAAATTATTTTTAAAGTGAAGTAATTGCTGAGCTCTACTTTTATTTGGATCATAATCAGAATACTCTTATTAGTTTGGCTGATGAATTTCTGGAGAAATAGCATACAAGCCAATAGGAGCCTATTCCTTCCTGTTCAAGGTGACTACTAAATAAATAGCTTTATACGAAACCTATTTTGAGTGAAGAGCTGAGATAATGTTATCAAGGCAGCCTGGATTCTAGCCTCTGCTCTGCTAGTAGGTAATGACCTTGGACAAATCATTGACACTATCCTCCCCGCCCCCACTCCCCAACCTGCACCTCAGTTTTCTTATCTGTAAAGTGAGGTGATTAGGATGACTGAATAGTCTTCCAGGGCCCATTTAATTTTCACACCATGATGAATTACCTTAAAAAAGTAAGTGTTCATTTATTTTTGATGTTAGATGCTATCAGACTTGTTTTCCTGTCTTGTTTTGAAGCATTCCATCCTTGGCATACTTTCTCAGTTGTTGAGCTTTTCAAGTGACAGACTTCCTGCTGATTTGTGCTCTCAATAGGAAAATGAAATGCTGTTGGTCTAGAACTGTATTTGAGACATTTTTAATGAATTAAAACTTCCCATGAAATGGCAAACATTACTTACAAGCATTCTATGTATCCTTTTTTCTTTTTGTCTTCAAAATTGGACTTAAACTCTTACCTCTGCAACTAGTGCATATTTTGCTTTTCTTAATCAAATATTCAGAAATTTTAAATTCTTTTTCCCCCCCTTTAAATAAGAGGATCATAAAAAATGCATAATTTCAACTATTGGAAACCATCATTTTATTGCTCTTCCTTGCCCTTCCCTAACTTTTCTTATTATCCACTAGAACATTATTTACTACTTCAGGTCAGTATCCACAAAGTTCTCTATGTTCCATAGGACAGCAATAGTGCTTTCTGGTTTTCCTGAGTTAATTTTGGCTCCAGGTTCCCAAGCTCTTGAGGAGATGGGAATTTCCCATCATCCTTCACCTGTCTACAGATATTTCTCCCATTCTCATTCCCCCCCCCCCCCCCCCCCCAGAAAGTAACATCACCATTTGAGGGCATTATCAAAACTTAGAGGCTAAAATAAGTGTTTCTTGTCAGGGAGCCAGACTTGGCTTTGCTTCCTAACTTTGGCACATGCGTCAGCTCCATCTGGGATTTCTACCTCCCTGATGACCTTCTGTTTTCAATAAGTATACAGACGAGTTGTCTATGGTTGTGTCACTTAAGTTGTTTACAAAGTTCCTCATCCCAAAATAAGGCCATTAAAATATTATCTAGACCTCCAGGCTATTGAGGAATAAATCTCAATATCCCTTTCTCTCTCTCTCTCTCTCTCTCTCTCTCTCTCTCTCTCTCTCTCTCTCTCTCTCTCTCTCTCTCTCTCTCTCTCTCTCTCTCCTCTCAGCAGGTTGGGGAGGCTGGGGACTGGGAGCTTCAGTGTTTGCAAGGATAGAATGATTCTATAAACTAAAAGCTAATTGTGAGGGCCACTTTTAAAAAAATTTTCATTTGGTTTTGGGAAGAACCAAAGATCTCATTCTCAGTTGTTCTGTTCTCTATAAAGTGTGAGTCTAGTTTAATGGAAGGTTAACTTTGTCTCCTTGATACTAGAGGTCATGGTTACATTTCCTCTTCTAAGCAATTCTAAATCCAGAGCTAAGGCCTTTAAATTTACAATAGTGATGTAAGATTTTAACATGTACAAGACTTTGGGCCCCATTGTTTTCTCCTTGCTCTGGGGAAAAAAGTAATCTGATGCTCTTGTTTCCATTTAGTCAGGGTCAGAAGATACACAACTTTCTGGAGCCAGACAGAGTCCAGGGTAGAATTCAAGAGGAGCATAAAGAAATAAGTGAAATATAGCTGGTGCATTATGTCTGCATAAAGACACCTTGTCAACCGGGAAGAACTTAATGGAACTAAGAAAGGAGTAATACCTGTTTGAGAAGGAAATGGTGGGAGATGAGGAAACCAGACACCTCTCAGTTTGTCTAGGAGTTTGTTTTCCATACTTCCTCATTATGCACCAAGAAAGTTCAAGACAATAACTGTATGAAAGGAGTATAAGGATAAAATGAATGGCCATTTAATTTATGCAGATCCTGTTTTTAAGGAAAGAAAGTTATTGCCTGAGTTATATCTAGCAGAAACAATGTATAATAGTTATTCTGAAAGTGATTGAAGAAATGGCTCTTTTGAAGTGTTTTCAAAATTTGCTTCCTTGATTCTTTAAGGGAGAAGTAATTACAGTAGTGTTCTAAACATAAAACAAATGAAATTAGGAAAATATGAGTCTTCAGGAGCGATTGTTTAAAGAAATAGCAGCCTTGGGGGCAGCTGGGTGGCTCAGTGGATTGAGAGTCAGGCCTGGAGACGGGAAGTCCTAGGTTCAAATCTGGCCTCAGACACTTCCCAGCTGTGTGACCCTGGGTAAGTCACTTGACCCCCATTGCCTAGCCCTTACCACTCTTCTGCCTTGGAGCCAATGCACAGTATTGACTCCAAGATGGAAGGTAAGGGTTTAAAAAAAAAAAGAAATAGCAGCCTTCCCTAGTACTTGTTGGCTTACTCCAATAGAATATCAACTCCCCACCTTAGAGGTTGTTTTATATTTTATATTTTTATCTCCAGTGTTTAGCACATAATAGGCATTTGACTAATTGACCAGTAATAATTCATTTTTTTGAACTCCTACCTTCCAATTTAGAATCAATATTATGTATTAGTTCTAAGGCAGAAAAACAGTAAGATCTAGGCAATGGAGGTTAAGTGATTTTACCAGGGTCACACAGTTCTGAAGGGTAATAACTGAACCTAAGAATTCTCTAAGGAATACACATTTAGATGAGCAGTAAAATGATGTAGCAAATATAAGCTACTCTGATTTTTTCCCCTTAATGAAGAAATTGACTCAAGAGAGGATAAATTAAAGAATAAGAACTGATTTTATTTACACCCCCCCACCCCCACCCCTACTTGTCTTTAATCAACAATCACAGTTTCAGACTAGAGGATATCTGAAAGACCTTCCTGGTCCAACTTTTTAGCACAAAGAAGAAAATAGACATTTGTCAGCCCTAATTCCCAATTCCTGAACTTCTCTGGATAACATGATCTGTACTGTGGGCAAAGAGCCTTCTCTTTTGTAGAATTAATTATCTGTAGAAGAGGGTAGGCAACTTTTGTCTGTCCTTCAACAGCCTTACTACTTAATTTGTGTTTTGTTTTTTATTTGATGATCTCAGACATCTTTCATTTCTATGAATCTGTTTCAGAAGTCCTTGATCAACAAATTACAGGAATGATAAGTTTGATTCATGTGAAAATGTTGGGGCTATTGCCTTGAGTTCTTGATTGAGAATACCCACCACAATTTGCTCAATTGAATGATCCAATCCGGGTTCTAAGAGGGATAATTGGTGGCCTTTCTTTGTTTTGAACTAGGTTAGGTCTGGCATACAAGTGTCTTTTCCAAAAGCCATTTTGGCATTCCTGCTTTCTTTTCTGCTTTCGTCCTCTCCTCATCATTAAATCACATTTATTTTTCTCCTACTTGTGTATCACATTCTTTGGATACCAACGAAAGTAAATGAAGCTAACTTTGATGGCCTTAGAATTTTAATGCTGTCTATAAAGCTAGAGATATCAACATGGCTCTCACAACATAATGTATACCTAAAGTCTTTTTGGCCCCTTTAATGTAAACATGTTTACTTTGAAAACTTTCCTTTGACTCAGTTCAGATTCACAGGAATATCTACATACACCAGCATTTGTTTCCATAACTAAGCAGATCCCTACACCCGCCCATGCTTCCAGTGATAATATCACCAAGTGCTGAATGTCCTCCTGGATGAAATTCTGCTCTGCTCTGAATATTATCCTAAATGTTGGCTACTCACTGAGATTTATCTTTCACCATCCTTCCCTTGAAAACATTGACAGGGAGAGGAAGAGAGAGAAAGAACAGTCTCTTGCAGAAGATTAGATTTTTCTTGGTCTTTTGTGTCCCTGATCTCTTCCTAAGGGGTGATTTAACTTCTTTGGGCCTCAGTTTCCCCATTTGTAGCATGAAGGAATTGAACTTGAAGCTCCTGAAGTCCCCTAAATCTCTAGATCCTGTGGTCCAGCTTGAAGCAGCCTGTATTTTAAGACCATCATAACTTCGTGGAGTCTTGCTAAAAGACTCTGTTTGTATATTGTATAATAAATTTGCAGCCACTCAGGCACAGCATTTTTGGCCTTTGGGTCTGAGGCAGTTATTGAATAGGCCACTTAGAATAAGTATCTCAGAAAGCCTGGAAACAGTCTTTAATACTTTGTTTATTCATTCAAAAGCCCCAGTTGAGAGAGCAAAAGCAGTATTAGAAAGTTAATGTTGCAGATGTTAGAGGAAAGAGGTTTTGGATGGCCAGAGGAAATGTTTAGCTAAAGTGATAACAGCTGGTTGGGATCAAAGACAATATTTATATACTGATAATAATGAAGGGGCACATTATTGTCTTACTTTGTTTGGATTATGAATGGGGAAAAAACCCACCTTTGTTCTATGAACATATCATCTTGCAATCCTATATTGATTTGTGGCAGAAGGAACTCTGTGGAAGACGTCCTTGGTCTTCGGCTACCTTCATTTTGAATTTAGAAGTAAAAGAGATGAATAATTCTTCCGAGTTTCACTTTGACATCTGGTTTTCTCTGTGTTGGAAACTGAAGTCTGTTTAAGTCACTTGTATTTTTAAGGGAGAATGGAGGTAGAGGGGATTTTATTACCTCATTTGATCCTCACAACAAGCTGTGAAGGAAGTTTCATTATTTATTTCCATTTTACTGTGAAATAAACTGAGTCTGAAAGGATAAATGATTTACCTTGGGTCACACACCCAGAAAATATCTTGGCATTAGTTTTTTATTCCTTTCTAAAGAGACAATATTCTTTCAGCAGTGTTACACACAGATACTTACTCATTCATTAATTGCTTTTGTTAATACGTTACCATTATTTCCAAATATTACTCCCAACTCTCTCCTCCTCCCCTACTTTTTGAGTCACCTTTTTTAACAAAGAATAAAAAAGAGGAAAAAAAAGTATTGAGCAAAACTAGCCGATACTGTCCGACAGTGTATGAAGTATTCTATACCTCTAGTCCTACATCATTATAAAGAGAGGGGAGCCACACCTTCCCATCTTATATTCTACTTAAAGGATATTCATAATAATTATGCTGCATTCATCATGCATAGGGAAGAAATGAACTTTATTTAACCAACGTGGTAAGAGAATTCTTGTAAAATACTACAAGGATTAAAAATCCAATTTTCTCGCAGTTTACCACAAAATAGATGAGATTTTGCTTGGACATTGAATTTGTTTGGGAATAGTAGATCATGGCTTGTCAGGGCTGCTGGCAACAATTCTATTATAGGTTCACTGCCTGTAATCCTCAGCCTAGAGGAGAAATCATACAGCAGTAAACCCCTATGTGAAACAGATGTAATTTGGAAAAATGTGCATGTGTCTGAATATTGAGCAGTAGATTAGTTGTGTGGACCGTGGATCATTCACTTCAACTTCCTGACTTGAGTTTCAAAAGAGAAATTTGGACTAGATAATCTCCAGGGTTCCCTCATAGCTCAAAAATTCTATTTATAACCTGTGGACCTCCAACAAGACCCCACTGCATCTTGGCATAGAAATAGTCTTGGGTTCTTGAAAGCAATTCCAGGGAAGTTCAAGGTTTGGCCATTTCCAAAGTCTTAAAGTATCCATCTTATGATAGATTGTTGCCTATCTGAACACCAGACTAGCAAAATTGGGAAAAGTCTCATCAGGTGAGCTTCCAAGTGATAATTTTTTTTAATTCTACAATAACTCATGAAGACTATTGAACTACAGAAAGTTAATAATTACCATTGGTGAAGTGAATGTCCACATTGATGAAATCACAAACCCTTGAAATATTAATCTGTGATTTGGGTAAGGTCATCTCCACTCCAGCCTCTAGTAAAACCTCCCCTATGTGCCAGTAAACATAGCACTCCTTCCTGTGTCAGACTCATGAGATTCATTTGGAAGATTAAAGGACAACCAGTAATCTCTGTGTTATCCAGGTTTTTTTTGCTTTTGTTTTTATTTTTAAATTTTCAGGATTTTAAAAACTTTGCTTTTATTTTCATTTTTAATTAATTCATTTTTACCAAGTACATATAATAATGAACTCTTACCTAAGTTTTCCAAAGTTATATTATCCAAATTGCCTCCCTTTCCCTTCCTCCCAATCCTTCTAAAGCTGGCAAGCAATTCAGTCTATATTATACATATATTTTCACGCAGAACATTTTCATGTTGTTTATTTTTGGAAGTGAATAATTTTATAAAGCCAAAGTCCTCCAAACATATACTCAGATAAACAAGTGAAAACCCATATGCATTCATCTGATTCCTACTCCACTAGTTATTTCTCTGGAGGTGGATAGCATTCTTCATCATAAGTTCCTCACGATTGTCCCGAATCATTGCATTGCTTTTAGTAGCAAAGTCTATCACATTTGATCATTCCATATTTTAGTTACTGTATATAATGTTCTCCTGGTTCTGATCATTTCACTCTGCATCAGTCCATGAAGGTCTTTCCAGCTCTTTCTAAAATCATCCAGTTCATCGTTACTTGTAGCACAATAGCATTCCTTCAACATCGTATACCATAATTTGTTCAGCCATTTCCCAATTGGGGGACATCCCTTTAGTTCCTGTTCATTACCATCACATAAAGAGGAGCTGTAAACTTTTTTGTAGACTCGTCTTAACATATCCTCAGCTTCCACTGATCTAATTTTCCCCCATCAAGGAAGGTTCCCAAGATGACATGTTCTTGTCCAATCCTACCCAGTATTGATTTCTCCCAGCTGAGTGAAATTGGAGCTTTAATCGGTTGATACAGCCGAGCCAGAGGCCACTTCTGACATAAACTGGCTCTGAGACCATGGACAAGTCATTTACTTAGTTTTCTAGGCAATTTCCTAACACCATAAATTGCAGAGGCGTTTATAATCTGTCCACTGACACATCTCTTATTGCCTCCCACATGCCCAGCTCTCCCTCATCTTGAAAAAAGCCCTTGCTTGACCCTTCCGTCCTTGATAACTATTATCCTATACCTTGTTTGCCCTTTGAGTTTAAACTACATATCATAGAAGGAAATTTCCACTAGGAGCTCCTTACTCTGAAAGGACAGGTTTGAATCTGAAAATATAACATCCAAGGCAAGAGTATTCTCTTTGTTGACATAGATTCAAATCTGTTCAAGTTTCCTGATCTTATATATTTTTTGCCTTTGTCTTTTTGCAAATTCTCCCTGGAGGATCCACTCTATATTCTGGAAGTCTTCTTTAATTGTACAGCTATTTGGGGGCAGTGAGGACAATAATGTGGAGTGTTATTTTTAGAGCTGGAAGCAGCTAGGTGGCACCTTGACTAGAGCATCACTCCTGGAGATGGGAGCACTTGGGTTCAAATGGAGCTATGTGACCTTGGGCAAATCACTTAATCCCATTTGCCTAGCCTTTGCCTTTCTGTCTTAGTGCCTTACTAATAGAAAAAGTAAGATTTCAAAAAAAAAAGAATTTAGAAATGGAGGATGCTTGCTACAAGAACATTCTTGTTACCTTGGTAAGATGATCCATTTCTCCTAAGACTCCATTCCTGTAAAATGGGTGCTTTGGCCCTGGCGTTCTCTGAGGTTCGAAATCCTTGTTTCTTATGTGTTATAGTATAGCAGAATTCAAACTTGGGTCTTCTGACTCCAAACCCAACATTCAACCCTGGATACTGTCTCCACCAATCAGATGTTCGACCAATCAGAAAACAGTAGTTGGACAGAGCTGTGGTGGTGCCAGCAAATCAGAGGAGGGCACCCCACCCTCATCTGCAGTGATTGGCAGGCTCTGAAGCCCATCCTGTTCTTTATTCTAAGTCTCCATCCCTCTCACTCCCCCTCCCCAAACCCCTCCCCAGGTCTGAGTAGGGTGTGAGTATGCAGCCCTTCCACCCCTGATGTCTCAGCTGAGGTGGTGGGGGAAGGCTTGGACTTGTGAGGACCTTCCAGGGCTTCTGTAGACTGGCATTGTGCCTGCCCCTCTTCATGCTGGACTCATCCATGGGGACTTCTCATTCCATCCACAAAAGGAAAATTACCCCTGCCATCTTCAATGTGGTATGGGAGAAGATGCTAGAAGGGAATTAATGGACTGGGGGAGGGTGCTCAGATTTTTTTCACCCTCTCCCCTCTTTACAATGTCAGTATTAACTTATGGAAAATTTAATTGACATCTTGATCTAAAAAGTATCTTTTGCTTCAATAGTACTTTGGATCCCTTAAAAGTGTAGCATGGACAGAGCAAGGTGAATCCTAGAGTTTAATAAGAGTTCTTCCTCTTTTCCATGGCCAGTAGCCAGCTGTGCTTTTAATTTAACTCTTTTATCTTCATTAGGAAACCAGGGCCTTTTGTGATAATGATGAAGGAATTTTACTTTTCAAATGAAATTTTTTAGAGCAAAGAAATATTAAAAGGAAAAAATGAGAGCAAATCTACTTTCCTCTTAGATGGTAAGATTGAAATAATATGGTTTCTAAATAGCAAGGTTAAAGCCTTTTTCTCTATGAAGTTGCAAGGAGCCTTTTAAGATTTGTTTTTTTAAACTTAATAGAGCCCCCACACTCCTGGAGTCTTGCTCCAGAATATGGAAGTATCCCTATGTCAATGGAACATTAGCCCTGGGAAATCCCTACCTAGCTGAAAAGACTTTGCATGTGATAAGGAATGCATAGGATGTTAAACTAATCTTAAAAGGCTCCTTGTAAAAAAGAAATGGGAAGGGATATTATAAGCTCATTTTGTTCTCTATGTGGGGTAAGAACTGATCTAGCAATTAATTGGACTTTGTTATTAGTACTTGTGGCTAGAGAAGATCCAGAGGGCCCTTTTTCAGACTCTTTTTTTTAAACCCTTACCATTTGTCTTAGTATGAATTCTTAAGACCCAAAGAGTACCATATTTCAGAACTCTATGGAGCAAAGATGGTGAACCATTTAAAGACTGAGTGCTGGGGCTGGGTTTTGGGTCTGGGCAAGGAGCATGCCCTGCCCCACCCTTGTTCCTTACAGGGGAGGGAGGAAGCTCCCATTGGGCTGCTGGACAGAGGGATGGGTGAAGTGAGGAATGGGGGTGTGTGGCTCAAGAGCTCTGCTCCCCTCCATTTCTGCCACCTGTGAACTGTTTACCTTATCCCTTGTACACTCCCATTGGCTGCTGAACAGAGGGGTAGTTAGTGTATGTGAAAAAAACATCCGGCATGGAGGAAATGGCTGCCATGGCACTCTGCCCACAGACGTGTACCATGGGTTCACCATCACTGCTATACAGTGATGGAATTTTGCAAAAGCCAAGAAAGGTATTTTGTCATTATCTCAGAATAAGAGAACATTAGAGCTAGAAAACCTCTTAGAGATCATCTAATCCAAGATACCATCACTTCCCATTTTACAGATGCAGATTTTGAGACTTTTGGAAAGTTAAATGACTTGTCCAAGGTTACAGAGGAAATAAATAGGAGACCTAGAATTCAGTGTAGGGTTTCTGACATTTCTCCAAAAAAAAGATTACATAACTATTAAGAATATATATAATATATTATTATATAGTATAATATAAAACATATATTGCTATATAATATATAACAGTTTATATTTTATATTCACTTTGTGGATATTTAACTCAAACTCCATTTCATTTTGCTTGCAGATAGCAACCTCTTATTAGCACCCTAAAGTCTTCCGTATAGCAATTTATATGTTAAAATCTCATTTAAAACTAGCATATGCAGGAAATGGGGCATTCTGTGTAAACCTGGTTAACTCAAGTTATTTTAAAACATGGGAGAAAAAAAAACCCAGGCCTTTCTTTGTGCTTAAACCTATGTCAACAATCTTTTTAAATTATATCAGCCTATTCTGCTTCTCTATGGGAAACATTATTGAATCTTCCATAGATCACCCTCAGGAACAGACTTGATGACCCCACAGATCAGCAGCCTATATAAACTATCTCTGCCTTTTTCATAAGGGCCACCTTGGACGAAGAGCTAGGTCTTTTCCTTCTGCCTCAAACTGGATGCAACTAACTTCTTCTATCTTTCTGTTCCCCCTAATAACTGGCCTGTTTTCTTACCTAAGCCAGTTTTTTTTTTTTTTTCATGATCTTGGACCAGAATTTTGAGATATTTTCCATTCTATTTACTAAAAGTAGAGGTAGAAAAAAAAATAAAAATAAATCTCATCCCCTTTTATAAATATCTGTGCATTGGGGTATATATGTACGTGTTTCTCCTTATCTGTTTATATGTTTTAATTAAAAGTATTTACTCTTCCTTGTTAATGGACGGTTCTGGCAAATGCACATTTTGCAATATTTTTACCCCTAAGTATTCCCCATCACAATAATTGGATTACTCCTTTCTGTTTTGGGATTGCAATCACAGTTGTCATTTAATTCTCTTTTTTCTCCATTCAACTTAAGAGTCAATGAAGAGAGGGGCAAAATATCTTAGTTTGCCAAATATAAGCCATCATCAGATCTGGAGCCACCTGCTCCTTTTAAAGTAGTCATTTTAAAATAAGCTTTAAGCCCCCACTTAACTGTGGAACTCAGCCTGCCAGCCAGATAGCAGGATGCCTGTTCAGGGCCCCTGACAAGACTTGTGCCTCAGCTCTCCCCTCCTCTGGTTTCCCAACCAAACTCATTGTGTTCATATCAAAATTGAGCCAAATCTTGTTTTTGATTGTGAAAATGTAAAGGGAATAATGAAGCTTAAATTCAAAGCATGAATGGATATGTAGAAATATGCGAATAAGGATATATATATAATTTTTTATTTTTATTTCTTTTTAGAATTAGATACATTGATATATATATATATATATATATATATATATATATATATATATATATATATATATACCCACTGCTGATTCTAACAGGTGGAAATAAACAATTCCCTAACTTTCCATATTTCTCCATAAAGAGAACTTGTTTGAAGAGAAAATTCTTTACATTTTCTTCTTTGGCACTTTCACTCATTCCAGGTTTCCTTTATGAGCGCCATTCATTCTCTGTTTGACTCTTCTCTACAGATATGAATGAAACTTCTGAAAAAGAAAAGTTGGGGGAATGAGGATTTTTCTGCTGGGTTTATTTTTACCCTCCCTTTGGAAGTTATGATAAAATCAAAGCATTTTTTACAAGCTTTTATAGATCTCAGATTAACTTTACTAGTTTGTTAACATAAAAAATTATTCTAGTTATCATATATGGTTTTATAATAAAAACATTCATAATTCTTTCAGATTATAATTCTATGTCTACTAAAATTATTTTGGTTATCATTTATGTTTTTATCATAAAAATATGTTCATAATTCTTCCAGATTATAATTCTATATCTACTAATTATATAGGTAGACCTTGACTTATGAAAGTGCATTGCTAATGAAAATTAATATTAGAAATTATTGAGTATATTACACGTTCTGGTGTTAGGAACACATTTTCTTTAGCTGCAACCACATAGCCTGATGTTTCTACTATGGTCAGGGGTAGAAGCTTCAAATTTGGATATGGTGAGAGGATCATTGGGAACTCATGTTGGGTACCAACTGACAGGTAGAAAGATTCTCATGAAGAGACATGTTGATAAAAAGATGGAAGCTCTTAAAGGGACTAAATAGGATGAATCATAGAAGCCGATGATTTCTGGGACTTACTAGTGTTGGGGTGAGGTTAGAATTGGGACGTATGGTAAATCTCTAAGTAGCTTGGACTATTCTTGTTGTTCTTGTCCTCATGGTACAGATCGGGAGGACTTTGCAGGTTGACATCTTTCAACATATAGCTGATTGGAATTCACGAGTTATTTGAGAGATGCCAACCTGCCATATCCTCTCCATATGGAAGTGGAACTGGGTGAGTGGGTTGCGGTTCTCTAGCTGTGGTAGGGAGAGTAGTGTCCTTTTAGTTTTAGTAATAGAAAGGAGTAAAAGAAATATTACACTAACCAAGGCAGGGAATGATTATTGGGGTGGCTAGTCACCAGTAAAGTGACTACCTGTACTTTAAACACTTTCTTTTATTAAAAGTAAAAATATTTGTCTTCTGAGGTTTAAAGAATAATTTTCTTGTTTTGGTGTTAGGGTAGGGGTTTTGGCGGGGGGGGGGGGGGGGGGGTTGTTGTTGTTTTTGTTTTTTGCAAAGAAAAGGATCTTATTGACCACTTGATGAGCTTGATAACTAAAGAAACAGACCATTATACTAAAAGTTTATGGTGTCTTCTACTGTGTAGTAGTAGTAATACTACTAGTGGTACTAGTAGTTTTAGTAGGAGAAGAATAGCTAACATTCATATAGTGATTATTATGTGCCAGGAACTGTGCTAAATGCTTTACACATATTACCTCATTTGATCCTTACAACAACTGTGGGAGTTATGTGCTGTTATTAACCTCATTTTGCAAAAGAGGAAACTGAAGCAAACAGAAGTTAAGTGAGTTGCCCATGGCCATAACTGGCTGGGGTCTCATTTCTATCCCATGAACCTTTTGTCTTTGTCTTGTTTTCTGAGCTTCCCCTCTCAGCAGTTTCTGCTTCTTCTGTTGTCTCAGTTTTATCATCCTCCAAAAGCTCATCCTTTGCCTAAATAAGGCAAGACTTTCTATTCTTTTTCACTTGTTCATTTCCTTCATGATTTGAATGGGCGTACTTCCAAAAAAAGAGATAAGTTTCCTTCTTGTGTTAAATAAGAGACAAGCAGAAAGGGGAATTAGAACCTCTGTCATACCAAGGTCTTGGCCACTGCATTGCAGAAGGGATATTCTTGGCAGAATCCCAGACCTCATTCCTGCACTTAACACGAGCAGATGTTCTGCATTTTGCAGCTTTTGAAAGTAGCCCAGCAATATCAAATTCTACTTATTCTGTAATCCATTAAAACACAGTAGCTGTATTCTCTCTCATCACTTACCTTTCTGCCTTTGAATCTGATCTCCTGAGATATTTTCTGTAATCTGAATTGGATGACAGAATAATTCCCATTTCTTATCAAATTTTATTACCAGTGATTTTTTATTTGTTTTTTTAAGAAGTTATATAGAATTCTTCCTATTTCTTAGCAAATTTTATTACAAGTGATTGGGAGGGGGGTTTAAAATTAAAGTTGATATATCTAAGCCATTGGCCAAGGAATGCCTAACCAGAATCCATTATTTCAGATACAGAATTGCTTATCATAGTAGAATCTTGAAGAAGTGCTTCATTTATGAATGGAATATCTAAAAATCATTGGAAAAAAATTAGCATTCCCTTCTTCCTCCCACCTCTCTCTCCCTTCATATCTTTCATCCATCCACTCATATTTCCATACCTCCTCTACTTAAAACTTAATTTCTTCCCCTTTCTCTTTCCATTGTGAATATGGAAGAAGGCATGATTAAAAACTGGAAAGAAACACCTACAGCACTAATAATGAATCAAACAAATGCCCTCATCCTGGGGATGGAGTGGGGAAAAATACTTTGTGATTTTTTTTTTCTTCTTGCCCTATCACATACCATGATGCCAGCTTTCCCCAAACAAATATACTTGAGAATAGAGCTCTGTGATTGTCTTTGTAGAGTTCCATTCTTTCCATACTAGCTCAGGGTGAGAAGTCAGAGGAACAGCCAAACTCTTTGGACCCCTATCTTCCAGCTTGGTTGATACAAGTCATTCTCCTCTCCTTGATCAACATCTATACAGATTTTTCAGCTTATGTTTCCATAGAGATGGAAGTACATATAAAGAAAGTATCATATGTTGTAATATTTATTGGGAAAGAAAATGGGGGGATTGGAAAACAGGGGGAGAATGGGAGGTTTATATGGGGTAATGAGGAGTTGAGGGGAGAGAGGGAAAATTGCTTGGTGAGGTAAGGGAGGTAGATGCCCCCTGCTGAGAGGAAGCAGCAGGGGTCCTATAAGGACTGTTAGTCCTGGAATGACTGAACTGAAGTTCAGCTCCCTCTATGACCAGAAAAGATAGTCCACTCATCTGACTGCGAATTCAAATAATATAAATTTTAATAACCAGTTGGAATTGGAGTTTTTTCCTCACCTTCAGAGTTCGGCCAGGCCCCAGAGGCTGGCGGAGGGTTCTCCCACTCCCCTCTACTCTATATCAGTCCTGCTTTGCCTAATTCAGAATCTTAGCAGTAGATAGAAAGCAAACTAGAACAGTTCTAACCTTCAGAAGCCTGTGTCTTCGGGCTGAACCAAGAAGAGGCAGCACACCACACCAGACTGGGCTGAACAAACTCTTCTTTCCTCCAAAACCAGGAAGCAAGTCCAACCCGGCAGGAAGGAAGTGCTAGTCACAAGACCCAACTGCCACTCCCAGTTGCCCCTTCCCCACCAACTGTTAAATGATACCCAAGGCTTTTCTCAATTAAAAAAAACAAAACTCAAGCAAAAATGAGATTATCTATCATACTCCAGTCCTTTCGTTGGCCATCAACTATGTTGGTGACTCAGCTAACTATTGTTGAACCTGAAGGGAGTATTTCAAGTGCCTACTTACTAAGACTGCTTACAGCCATGTAATTTATAAAAAAGAAAACACATTAAGGCTCCCATATGGCCATAAGTTTCATTGTTTAAATAGGATATAGAGATGGAAGGGATCTAGTCCAAATCCTTTTTTTCTCAAAGAAGAAAGCTGAGATACTAAGAGGTTGACACTTGACCAATGTGACTAGGTTGTAAATAGTCAGACTGCCATACAAAATCCATTTCTTCCCACTGCAAACCTTTTATTTTCTTTCTTTAAATTCTTTTTTAAAATTCTGAACTTAGATACTTGGAAAGAGCAAATTTCCATATTTAGGAATACCTTCCCTCAAAAAATTTGAATAAGAAACCATGAGTCTCTGTTTCATGCTGCTTGGTTTTTTAAAACAATGTATAACAAATACACTATGCTGCTTGTCTTTGTTTCCTTATATACTTCTTTTTGTTTTCTTTTGTGTTTTTATATTGTTAAAATTAGTGGGGGGGGGTTCATTCCTAATCCTTTCCTCTGAGTCCTCCCCTTCCCCAGATTAAAAACAGAAGGAAAAAATTATGAGTACTAAGGATAGTCAAGCAAAATAAATCCACCAAATGGTCAAAATGAGTGGTCTCATTTTTAATAATAGTGTATTTTTCATATTCTTATCTAAATGTAGAATAGAATATACCATTTTAAACTTGAGCTGTCTACTGAATAAAAATACATCCCACAACTACTTTGAAACTTAGCAGTTCCTAAGTGAGCCACTCTTAATGTTCCTATAATTTCAATAGGCAGAGGCTGAGAAAAATCTCTACAGAGCCCAATTTTAGCAGTGTTGGCACATTCACTAAGTGAATTCATCTCTTCGATGTGTAGGTCAAATGTTGATAATTTTGATTGATCAAGGGGAACAAATCCTAGGACTTTACTCCTTAGTCTCTAAAAATACATGAAAGGTTTTTGAGTAGATCAAATGTGAAGAAATTGAATTTTCTCTCGTGTAATACCAGGCTCTTAAACTTGATTTTGACCAGATTTAGAATTTCATTTATATCCACTTATACTTCAGAAATCCATGCAAAAAAGCTCTTATTGTCATTAAATATTCCCCAAGCTAAGCCTGAAGTGTTGAGTGCCCTTGTGGTTTGTTTAGTTTGATGGGGCACTCACCCTTGGAGTTTTGATAAATTGGCTTAATAGACAATAGGAGGGTTTGTATTACTAAAGCTTTGCCTATTCAAGATATATCACTGAAAAATCCTGGTTAACCCAGCTACGTGTGTGGTCCTCAACTCTCTTTGTCCTTGGTTAGAAATATAATATGACTTAGAAGAAAAGTAGATTACTTCTCTTTTTTCTTGTAGGGAATTATGTGATTGAAATATAGTCTTGGTTTTGTAAAGCTTTATCTTTCCCCCCTTCTGTGAAATGAAAATATCAAGCACAAAATCTCCCTAAACCTCCCAAATGCTTTATAAGCAACACTGATGGATGTCTGCCGTAATTAAGAGGTTAGCATAGGGCAACAGTAAAAAGCTTGGTTTAACTCTTTTTTTTTTACTCACGAGCTTTAATTTCAGTCCTCTTGGAATATGGTATAAAAAACCATTGGCTGTCCTCTAGTCACCTCACTCATGGACTCTAGACAAGAGGTTTCTGACCTGATATCTGTTTTAAAGTACCTTTAAAAAGTTAAAAAGTACCTTTAAAATACCCATCTTGAAGGTGTATGAGACTTATCTCGCCATTAAGAAAAGAGTGTATACACACATGCCATCAATGACATTTTTTTTAATAGTCTTGATGTCAAAACTTATTCAATAATTGACAGTTGCTAAATCCCAGCCATAGTTGGAGCTTTCAGGGACAACTTTAGGAGCATGGTTGAGAGAACTCTTTTGTACCCTCGTAGATTGTAAACTCTTCGAAGGCAGAGTTTATCTTTTGCTTCTCCCGTGCCTGGCACACAGCAGCCACCTAATAAATGTTTATTGATTGATTGATATGTATGTATATATGCACACATATATAATCTGATGAAAAATCAGAGATGATGGGAGATACCTCCAGGTATTGATAAAAAATAAAGTAGTGGAGTCAGCTAGTGACTCAGTGGATTGAGAGTCAGGTCTAGAGATGAGAAGTCTTGTGTTCAAACATGACCTCAGACACTTCTTCCTGGCTATGTGACCATGGGCAAGATTGCCTAGACCGTATCCATCTTTTAAAAGCCTTGGAACCAATACATAGCATTGATTCTAAGATGGAGGTTAAGGGTTTGTGTATGTAAATAAATTATTTTAATACTAATTCCAATTCAATAATAACTGTATTGTCTTTTATCGGTTATGCATTGTAATTATAATTTAATGAATATATCAATTTTAATTAATTTATTTTTCGTATTGATAATGTAATAAATTATTTTAAAAATTTCATGTGGCAAGAGAGCCTATAGGTCTTAATTAGGATTATAAATGTGTATTTTTATGGCCCATGTGTAGTGTTTCACTAGCCTTTTTAGTTTTTTGTACTTGGACTGTATTTTTCAGCCTACTTTTCACTATCTTCTAGGGTGTGTTACAGTGTGAAAAAACTGTGTGCTCACATTTTTAATGAAGTGTCAGTGAAGTAGTATAGTGGATAGAGCATAGGAATTAAAGAGTCAGAAAGACCTGAATTTGAGTCCTCCCTCAGATGCCAGCTGTGTCCATTTTCCCTCCATAGTGCTAGGGCTCTGATTCTGGACAGGCTTTAGAAGAGGTCACATATTTTTCCCTAACGTTCTTCATGTCAGGAGCCAGAGCTATATACAATACACTGTCCAGCCTTTTTATCATGACAAGAGAACAGCGCATCCAACCCCAGAAATCTGAACCATTACATTTTCCTCCATCAATTCTAGAATTCCTGCTTCCCAGTTGAGTTGTTGCAGTTGGTCCCAAGTTAAGACTTACACAATGTAGCAGTTACTAAGTGCTGAGCAAGTCACGTTACCTCTGCCTTTTTCATCTATAAAATGGGGATCACAATAGCAGATACTCCCCTGGATTGTTGCAAGGATCAAGTAAGTTAACAGACATGAAGCTCTTTGCAGGTCTTAAAGCACTGTATAAATGCTAACTAATGATAATAATTTTTTAAGGCACCAGTCAGCAAGGTGTATTTTTGCTTTGTTTGGAGGAATTTTCCAATTTTTCTTAGTTCTTTTTTTCTCCCTCTGACAGACATTGCCACTTGCACAGTAGTTATCTTCATGAAAGTCTTTTTGCATTTGCTTATCATGAGCACTGGAAGTTGAAATGACCAGGTGTTCCTTTTTCTTATCTCATTCTTATTATATATAGCTCTTGGATAAATATTTCTGCATTTGGACATTATGGTATCTTTTGTGCTATTTTTTCCCTAACTTTTTCAGACTCTTACCGTAGTGCCTTTCTCTCCTTTGTATCATCTTCAATTGTAATGTAAGTGATAGTTCATATTACAATATCTTCTTATATACACTTAATATTTCACTATTTCAAAGAACTAGTGATTTTATTGGTATGAGTACTCGCACCTCCTGTGTATAGTCAGCATCTGTTTCATACCCTTAGAGAGTCTTGGCAAATTTCCATGACTGAAAAAAATCATCCTGAAACTTAATCTTTCATAGTGAGATTTCTGAACTTAGCTAGGCAGGTCCTTGTCTGGACCTATTATTTTGAAGGCTTTCCAGCTTGTTAATAAAAAACAATGAACATTTATTAAGCCTTTACTGTGTGCCCTAGAGATACAAAGAAAAGCAAAAACGGGATCTCTGCCCCCAAGGAATTTATCTTCAATTCAGACAGAGAGAGACAACAGGCAAACAAGTGTTAATATATATGTATATATATATATTATATATATATATATATGTATGTATATAATCCATGTACTTTTCAGATTCAACCTTTCATTCCATAGTGAATCTTAGTTGTGGTATCATAGAGTCTAGTTTTTATTATGGTTATTTATAATCTCTATAAATTTCTGAAAGTCTCAAAAGTAAGCTCTTTGATCAGAGGGATGGGATGGAATCACTTATTTTCAAGTCTGTTTATTGCCATAAACCTAGCATTGTGCTTTCGTGATTTTTATTGATTTGATATAAAATATCAAATGAATGAATGAATATTGAATGATAGAACTTGGTCAGTGGCACATTTGAACCTATGATTTTTTTGATTGGGAATACTCAAACAGATCAATAAATGTATAATTTGTTGTCTTAAGATTGCTTGGGCAATCTCTGGTTCAGTGACTTACATTAGTTCACACTGAATGCTTCGGTCAAGACTTGAACCAACATTTTCCTAAATCTGAAGCTAGCCAAATGGTCTTTCCTAAGAAATGTAGATAGTAGAATTTAACATGTTGCCAGGAGATTCAGGAAATATTGGTACCCTACTCATTAGAACTGAGGCCATTACTTTTCAATGACCCTGCCACCTCTAATTTGCTGTCATTTACCTTCTCTTGTGAACAGATTTCTCGTTTTTTGGTGGGCAAGGGGGTCTTTTTTTTTTTTAAGAAGAGAGAAACTCTTCATAAATTTTTCAATCCATAATTTAGCAGCTTCATTCCACAGAATAAGATTCAGACTCCAAATCCTTGGCTAGTGAAGGCCTTTCACAAGGAGATGCCAGTTAGATAAGCCAGAACATCAGGAAAGTCAAAAGCCAGTAGAGGCTTTATCGTCATCAGGGGGGAAGGATTGGAATGGATATGCCAAAGCCGGGTCAGCAAACTGTAGAGTCAGTGATTCTGGGAATCCAGGATAGATCAGGGTGAGTCATAATGTGTGGGCATTGCGGGCTTACTAAAATGTGCTCATGCACAGCCCTCAGTTCTTACACTGACCTTTATCTGTATGTGTTTCTATGCCCATGACAAGGCATCACAAGAGTTGTCCTCCTATATACCAATTCTGCAGAAAGCCTAGACCCAGTGGACCATTACACATACTACTTCTTAACATCCAAAAGTTTCTTCCCATAGTAGCAGCAAAATGGCAGGAGAGAGAGGAAGAACATAGTGGAAGACAGCTGAATGCCAGACAGTCTCTTGATGGAATCCATGCCCTGATCTCCATCTCCCACTAGCCGATGGGCAGCGCACTGATGAGTCAGCCAGGATTCATTTCAGGCTTCATTCTCACCTCTAGATCATTCTATGCAGTGACATATTGGTTGGGGCCACAGACATTCCACTGGGCTTGGGTTGTACTCTCCAGTCATTCCCAAGCAAGTTGCCCTTTTTCGGGGTGTAGGGCAGGTGCAAAGACTGAGTCTCCCTGTTTCACCCAGGTTGGAAATGCAGTGGCTGCTCATAGACTGATTCTACTACTGATTGGCAGGAAAGCTTTGATGTATTCCCTTTAAAATCCAGACTGTCGCTCTTTTTTAGGCAGCCTAGAACACCACTCTCTTGGAAATGGATGCTCAATCAGCTCAGCGCATAGAACTCCTGAGCTCAAGAGATCCCACCAACCTCAACCTCCTTCCCTAGCAGTCATTCCGATTCCCAAACAAATAGCATTTAGATTAAATGGGGGAAGTTTCTACTCACCTGCTGTTCCAACAAAAAAATAGGCAAGAGCAAGTTTGAAACACTTAGATTCCCTTTCAAGACTCTGAATTTTTCCTCTATAGTGCTGGCTCTGATTCTGAGCAGGCTTTAGAAGAGGATCACCCATTTCCCCTTGACCTCCTTCCCATTAAGAACCAGGAGTATACACAATACACTTTCACATCTTTCAAGAAGACCAGAGAGAGCATCAGTTTCCAGCAGCTTGAACCATTGCACAGTTTTATCTCTTATCAGAAGGTAGCAGTGGTAACTGCTCAGCCTTTTCCAAATGTAAGCTCTCTGGCTGGAGTTTCTTTTCTATAGGCATTGATTAAGCCCTGCCTGGTATGCCTAAAACTAGAGACTACGGAATACAAAGGCACACATAAGTATAAAGTCATCCTTCTTAAGGAGCTGATGTTCTACTGGGGGAAGGGAGAGAAAGGAGGGAGAGGGAGAAGAAACAGCATTTAGAGAGTAAAAAAATACAGTATGATTTGAGGGGAAAAACTAACAACTGGGAATTAGGAAAGGCTTAGGGTAGGATAGGGGACTTTAGTCTTTCTTTTGACAGTCTGGTGAAGCTGACTTCCTTCTCAGAATAATTTGTTGCATTAAAATACTCTGCTAACTCTGTCCTTACTTTCCATCTTCGCTTTAAAGAAGGCATCATTTAACACACACACACACACACACACACACACACACACACACACACCCAAAGGGGGGGGAAATATATATAAAATTATCTTGCTTAATGTTTTGTGCAAAGGAAACCAATTATGTTGAAATAAATGTGTTATTTTTTTCCATAAAATTCACAGCCACTCTCCATGGATTGGGGTGGGATGGGAGATATTAAACTTCCTAGGAGTTTCACTGTAGATTTCCTTGAAGGAAATTAAGGATTCTGAGAGACTGAGGTGAAGAGGGAAGTACATTCTGGGAATGGGGAGCAGCTTTTAGAAAGGCCCAGGAGAAAGAGATGGCATTCCAAGTTAAAGGAGTAATAATAAGCCTACCAATTTTTTTAGAACCTAAATATACAAGTATTTTGTCACAATAGAAACAGCCTTAGAGTCAGAAGACAACCTTAATACTAACATTGCAAATCCCTCTGCATTTAGTTTCCTTGTTTTGATCTCTAAAGTCCCCTCTGATTTTAAATCTGATGCCATGTAAAAGGAGGTTGGAAGATAGGATAAGAGGTGGAAAGGTGAAGTTAAATTCCAATTTGATTGTTTGCATTTTTCCCTAAAGGTATTAGAGATCTACTGAAGATTCAAAAACTTTAAAAGCACTTAAATAATTGTTACCTGATATTTAAGGTTAGCTATCTCTCTCAATTTGTTGTTCATTTGGAAAAGCTCCTTTTTAAAAAAGTTAATCAGTTCACTATTTTTATTGAGCTTTCAGGTTTTAAATTTTTGTAAATATAAATCTCATCACTTTATTGGTCCTGCTCATACAGATGTTTTTCAAAGAAAGCAAACAGGTTTTTGTCAAGTTTTAAAAAAAATCATATTAATTAATTTGTTGTTCCATTAAAATACCCAGTTTATTCCTTCCCATCTTCTTCTCTCTCCTTGAGAGAAGGCATCATTTGACAAAAAGATATCTGTATATTTAAAACTACATATTACTTATTTCTATTTATCAGTTCAAGGTTTTTTTGTTTTAGTTTTTTAAGGGAGACGATCTCCTTTCTCTAATTCTAGCTAATATATTAATAACATGTGCCATTCATTTTGCAACTTTCATCTAGTGGTGTTTCATGGAATCCAAATTGGACTTGCCAGATGTAGCCAGTTTACCAGCAAAATAGTGAATGAGCAGAGAAAAGTAGCTTTGTAGCTTTCTGTTCTTGAGAAGTGTTATTTCTAGCCCTCTGAGTCGTGGTGGAATGGTAGCCATGGCAGCAGATTGTTTTGAGCCACTGTACATTAGGAGTGTTGATCTTTATATTAGTTTTGCCCCAAGCTGCCTCCCTCCCCTCCTCCTGAAAGGACTCCAATAAATTGAATGAGTTAACTGGCTTTTTTTTTCCCTGCCTTGGAAGTTCACATTAACTTTCTTCCCTCCCACCCATCCCCCCCATGCCTTTTGAAAGATCTTGGTTCCATCCAAGCATGACAATCAGGGTACTGTTAACAGTGAAAGTAGGGTTAAGAGTCAGGAGCAAGTTTTACATTTGTATTGAAGTTTACCATGATTTACTAGCATTTTGTATATGAGTAAACCAGTGGATTTCTTTTGATGCATCTAGATAGGAGCTTAAGCTTTATTTTTGCACTGTGAAATTAAGTCTCTTCTATCCTTCTTTAAAAGATGTTTGTTTTAGGGGAAACAATTATAGATAATTCTGCTCTTGGGTTCAGTAATAAAATAATTTACATTTTATAGTGTTTTCAGGTTTACAAAGCACTTTGCATATATTATTGAATCTTTGCAAGCAATTCTGTGAGGTAGGTCTTGTAGCTATTAGTCTCCTCATTTTCCAGATGAAAAAAATAGAAGCTAAGAAAGATTTAAGAATTTTCCCAGGGTCTGGAAGCTAGTTAGGTGTTGTCTGAAATGAGATTTGAACTCTGGTTGCCCTGATTCCAAATCTACTCACAAGCCTCTAGGCCCATGGTGGCAAACCAAAGGCACGCATGCCAGAGGTGACCCTCAGAGCCTCTCTGGGCACACACACTGTCACCCTTGCCCCAGCACTGAGTTTGCCAGAATTTATTACTAGAAAACCAAGGTTCCAGCCTGCTCCCTTCTCCCTCTCCACATGCCCCAGAGGACATTTCTAACTTCTTCTACCCAGCTGCCTGATGAGAGCACTTTCTCATACCCCTGTCTGGGTTAAAGCATAGGGAGGGGGACAGTTTGGGTACTTGGTCTCTAAAAGGTTTGTCAACATTGCTCTAGGCAATGCTACCTTGGCATGTAGTGGGGAAGTCCCTGAAATTTAAGCTGTGAACAACTGACTTGTTTTATAGATATAGAGATAGATATAGATAGTTATAGTTATATAGGAATAACCATATATATATAACTATTTAGCTATATTTATAAATTATATATTTATTTACATAAATATATTTAGTTACATATAGTTATTTAGATCTAAATACATTTAGTTACATATATTTATGTAGTTATATAAATAACTACATATAGTTATTTAGTTGTGTATCTGAATTATATAAATATATATTTAGTTGTATATAAATAGTTATATAAATTTAGTTATGTATAAATTTTATTTATTTAAATATATAAATACATATACATAGATATAAAAGATTGACATACATATATATATATATTTAGTTACACATATAAATAACTATATATATATTTTGTTAGTTTTAATTTAATGAGTTAAGTTTCTCTAGTGTGTCTGATCTTCAGTTTCCCCCTCTATAAAATGAGTTAGAGGGTGACAATATTTATATGAACAAAGAAAACCCTAGTTTTTCAGGCACTATAGAAATGTGCTTTTCACTGTGAAGAATTGAGAGCAAGTGATCTCAAAGACCTTTAAGTTCTCAAAAGCCTTGTGTGCTGGCTTCAGGGCAGTCACTATCTCAGAAGTGCTGATGATGGCAGCCTCTCAGGGATTGCATCATTTTTGATTCAAGAAACTTTAGAGGATATTTACTGAGGCTGTCTGGGAGCAACCAGGCACAGACTACAGGAGAGTTTGGTACAGTGGCCTTTTGCTTGCAAACCAGCACTGGGAATCTTGTGACCTCAGGACTCCTGGGCAACTGGAGGATGTGGGTAAGAACTGAGCAGTCAATCTCAGGTACTTATTCTTTTCCGAGTCGGGATCGTCTAAACTTGCATTTAATGGAACTTCATGTTTTTGCCTGGTCTTCAAGGAGTTAATGCCAGGAGGTGGTGTATCCTTCCTTGTGCTACTGCTTGGGCAAAAGGGCTTTCTGCTGTGAGGTTTGTGCTGCTGAGCTCTGATAGAATGTGACAGGCAGAGCTAGCAAAATCAGGCTGGAAGGAGCTTTTCTCAGCCATGAGCCAATCACTTTTGCTTGGAATGACTTGTTTCTACAGGCAGGAATTCCAGGAAACAAGGAGATAAGTAACACTACTGGGTACTGGACTCAAAGGGAGAATAATTAGTGTTAGTAGGTCTCACTCTTCTAGAGTGGAGTCAGCATTTTTTGCAATTAATCCTTTTAGTTGTAGGTTGAAAATCTTATAAAATTAATCATCTTGGGAAAGAATTAACCTCTCCCTTTCCCCATCCCCACCCCTCCTTTTTAGGAACCTGTGAATTAAATGGCATTAGTTAGAAAAGTTTATGGCTTACCATAGTCCAGGGGATAACTTTCACATGATAGAGGGAATGGATTCTGTTGTTGGCTTTTTTATTTAAAGGTAACATTTAATCTAAAAGCAGGTCCACTAAATAAAACTGAAATATAACAAAAAGCTATTGAACACTGCAAATGATATAATAGATCTTCTCTCCTATCCCACTTTATCCTGCCAGAGTCAGAGGAGTTAGGTATGAAATCTAGCCCGTGCTATTTATTTGCCAGCTTTTTGACCTTGGACAAAATCACTTTACCTCTGTATTCTCATCCCTCAAAGGACAAGAAGTGATCTGGATACTTTATATTAATTCTTTTTTTTTTAATCACTTCTTTTCCCACTAAAATGTAAATAATCCTGTCTCCTTTCAACAGATTCCTTTTCTTTTCCTCCCCCCCTCCCCCAAGACTTTCCTCTCTTCCCCCACCCCTCATCTTGGTAGTTTTCTTTGTCTCCATCATCCACTCTCCTGTTTCCTTATAAAGCCTGCCCCACTGCCTCTCCCACCCTAAGTAGTATTCAGTTAAAAAGTTTGAAACCTTCCTCATTATGTAACCTTTACTTGTACTCTTTATGTATAACAAATCAAAATCATGTAGGAACAAGATGAGGTACATATTATTCCTGTCCTGTCTGCTATTGGACTAGTTCCTAAAATGTTTTCTAAGATCCTGCTTAAGAAGAATTTGTTTCTTAATATTTTTATTCATTTTTAAAGTTTACTTTATTAATTATTATTTTAACAGTTATTTTAACCACATGTGCTTTTGACCCCAGAATATTAAAAATGAAAGAACTGTAGCAAGGTAGCAACTTGTCAATCAGTCATCATTAGTCAAACCTTTACTATTAGGTACGAAGAGAAATGAAACAATACTATATTCTGTTGGGAGCAATAACTGGTACATCAATATTTACAAAATGAATGTATAATAAACTAAGGGAGAGGGATATATAATATGAGAGAATATATAATGAACTAAGAATATATAACAAACTAAGCAGCTGATCCTGGGAAGGAATCGGCAAAGTTTCCACATTCTAGATTTGGTGGTGTTTGTGTAGTTTTGAGATAATAACCTAAGGCGACTGTCGCAAGGGGAGTGTGTTCCCTTTTCCCCTAGAGCATTCTGGTCTGAACTCTTTTTTTTTTTTTTGAGAAAGAGATGCATAGGGGCAGTTTTAATTTGTTTAGTTTAGTGGTTTGTAGCTAATTTTTCTTCCTCCCAGTTGGGCCTTAGGGAGCAGGGGGGGCGGATAGCCTTGTAGGTCTCTTCTCCCTCTTACTAGCTACTAAAGGCTTTGTCTCCATTTGAAGATAGCCTTTCCCTCTGTGCTTACATTTTGGGTTTAAAATATAAATACCCTTGAGGGAGCACTCTAGTATTTCTTAGAGCAGATTCCAATTCCCTGGCTATGTGACCTTAGTCAAGTCATCAGCCTCACTTTCCTCCCAGTTGATGAAAAGGAAAATCCTTTGTAAATCTTGTGATGCTTGTAATTGAGGGGAAAAGAGTTCAGAGGCAGAATTGGAATTTCCTAGAGGCTGCTGGCATGCCACCATTATCAAAAGTAGAGTAAAAAAGACCATGCAATTAGGAATAACCTGTCTGATGCAGGCCACCGCATTAGCAGTTTTCTGTAAAATTAATGGGTTGACTAGATCAGAAACTTTTTTTTGGTGGGACTTTGGCAGTCAGAGGAAGCGGCTCCTTTTCAGAAAAGTGTTTTGAAGTAATTGAAGGAAACTTTTGAGGAAAGTGAAAAGAAAGATATATTTTTTTTCTCCATTGAAGTTTGTGGATCCCAATTTGAGAACACTGAGACTTTTCAAGATTAAAACCATGATTTAGCATTTCATATTGTATTTTATTGTTCATGTCCAGAAACTCATTTGTAAATATTGTAGCTTCTATATAAGGACTTTGTTTTCATACATTTTGTCGAGAAAAACCCCCACAGCCTTTGAGTGAGATTTAGTTTGTTTCAACGTAAATGAATTCTTCCTTGTCATATTTTTCTTTGGAAAATGTGGTGTGTTTTTTTTATAAGATAAAGCTCTATCTATTACATTATTTATTGGCAGATTGATTGATTGTGATTGATACTAAAAGATTATTGAAATAATTAACCTCAAGTTTTAGCATAAGCTTAAAAAAAACCAAAACGCTTATCTTCCATTTTAGAATTAATACTGTGTATTGGTTCCAAGGCAGAAGAGTGGAAAGGGCTAGGAAATTGTGGGCAGGTGACTGGTCCAAGGTCACCCAGCTAGGATCTATCAGGGCCCAGATTTGAACCCAGAACCTCCCATTTCCAGGCCTTATGCTCCATCCGCTGAGTGGTCTATCTGCCCCTAGCATAAGCTTGAGAGGTGAAAGAGCAGACTATAGAAACTATCTCATCGAATCCATTCATTATTCAGAGAAGGAAGCAGTTAAACCAACACATTTCCCCCACCACTCCCCACTCGCCGTCTTACTGCTTTTTAGCTCATTTTCCCCCAACATGATTAGTTTTGGTTTCCAGTCTCCAAATTTATTCCCATCCAGCCATGTGGATCATGTAACAGACCAGCAGTAGAAATTTCAGCAGCCAACCTGTTGGGGTTAAGACTGAGCCCTAGCCTTAATTCCAAATTCCTTTCTCAGCTCTGGGCCTCTAGTTTCCCCAAGTAAAATGGGACTAATGATCCTTACACTACTTACCTGATGGCTTTGTTAGGAGGAATTTGTTTTGCAAAGCCCCACATAAATGCAAATTATTGTTGTATAATTCTTTATCTCAAATAGGACAGTATTTTCTTGCAACAGCTTGCCTTTACAAACTTTAGAGTACCCTTATGGTTATGGTCCCCATGTCTGATCTGCCCTTCCTGGTGCCATTTTCCTTCCCGACTCCATGAATTCTCTCTTAGTGCTTCCTTCTGTTGTCTTCTTATGGATTTGGTTTTCTGCAAGCTCAGCACTTAAGCTGTTTATTTCTTGATAAGTTGCTTAGCTTGTAATTAGGGCCTGCTGCCACCAAGTGGACAGCCAGCCTTGGTTCCAGTAGCCCGCCATCCTTATGATAGGATAAGTCATCTGGCAGCTTGTTGTCCTTGAAATAGAATTGGCCTGGGAGTCAAGAATCACAGCTTCTACTAATCCCAGCTCTTTTTTGGACCCATAACAGGCAAAGTACTTCTTTTTCTAAGTCATCTGTAAAATGGAAATGTTCAACTATATGGTCCCTAAGGTAATATTCAATTAAAAAACACTGAGACAAGAGTCTGAGAATGCATTTTCCATTCATCTTTGATTTTTTTAAATTAAAAAAAAAATAAATTTAAAATAAAAAAATTAATTAATGTGTTTTTTTTTTTTAAATAAAAAATACAAACTCTGAATTAAAGTAGCTAAGCCTGGGAGAATTCAACTTAACTGTAATTCAAAATAATATTTTACGGATTGAATGCAAGAATACTTTGACACAATTAGAGGGCCCCTGAGCCTTAATTGATCAACAGGGCCTCTATCAAACTGGTTTTATTCAAACTCGAGCAGAATACTTTCTTTTCACTTAGAATAGTTTAACTTAGAGTTAAAAAGTTCTTTCCAGGGTGTGTCTAGAGTTCCATTGCTCTTAGGTTTCAGGGCAGCAGGATGACAAAGCCCTTCCAGACAGCTTGTCCTATCTGCCAACAGCTTCCCTCCATCACAACCACAAGTAGTCTATTTATCCTCTTTGCCTCTGAGGACTAATTAAAGAACAGCTTTTCCTTTCCTTTACTCTCTTCTATTTCTACTTTTTTTACTTATTCACGGAATCAAGTAATTATCATTCACTACTTATTTATTATTTTTTTTAGTTAATTAAAAAAAAAAAAACTTCTGTCTTAGAGTCAATATTGTGTATTGTTTCCAAGGCAGAAGAGTGGTAAGGGCTAGGCAATGGGGGTTAAGTGACTTCCCCAGGGTCACACAGCTGGGAAGTGTCTGAGGCCATATTTGAACCTAGGACCTCCCATCTCTAGGCCTGGCTCTCAATCCAGCTGCCCCCTGAAACAAATAAAATTTTGAAACACAGGATGATTCTAAATTTGCCCTCATGAAATCTTGCTTCTTGTTTTTCCATTCATATGATTCTTTTGCCCATCAGACATCTCAAGAGAAGAGAATTCATCCCACCCCACCCATCCCTGGTGGTCCCGTCGAGAGAGGATGTTAGAGTAAGATAGAGATGAAGTTAGTGAGTCAGAGGACTTCTCTTGGGATCCTAGACCTTCCTCCTGTCCAAAGGAGGACACTTAGTCTAAGGTGTCCCGAGGTCCCAAGGTACCCCAAATCTCTAGTCCAGAGGCACTGACTGGTCAGTGTGCATCTTCGGATGCTTGCCCTGAGTCACTGGCAGGGTTTACAGCCTAGTCCCGGATACAGATTGTTCTCTGAAAGAGCTTGTCATTATTTTACATCCATGTTTATACTGTAAAGATTAAATTTTAGGGAATATGGGGAGACTGAGGCAGGTAGAAATTAGTTTCTCTCTGCAAGAAGTATTATATTTTTTAGAGGTTTATTAAAGGTTAAAGATTAAAGAATATACAAGTAAGAAACATGTGCCTAGGCCAGAGGCCTAGACAAAATAACCTCACATCACGCAAGAGACCCGCCTGCTCCAAAACGGAAGTCCAAAAGACTTCCAAAAGACTTTGGCGCCAAGAGAGCAGGCCACAAGCCTTTGAATCAGCTTAAATACCTTCTCGATCTCGGCCCAGGTGAGATTACAAGGCATTCTGGGGAAGTGGAGCAAAGGCTCGTGGGGATTGTAGTCCTGTATTCAAGTCTATTTTTTATAATACCAGGACATAGCATTTCAACAGAACTGAACACGGTTTTAAAGCAGAAATTTAAAGTGCCTTCCTTTTCAAGTAATAACTGAATAACTTCCAAGTAATAACCAAAGCTCTTCTGGAAGCGGTAGCTGAAGGGGGTGGATGTCGGGAGCTGCAGGTTTATTTCTGAGATGAATTGCGAGAGAGTCCGGGGTCATAAACAGAACAGAAGGGGCGAGCGAGCATCACAGCCCTAGAAAGGCCCAAGAGGCAGGTTGTTGTTATTGTCGCTGTTATTTATAGATGCATTTTTTTTTTCCTTTAGGGACCTCCCTCAATGTAGTTCCAGGCATTAATCACATCCCAGATCCCAACTCTCCAAAAGCCTTTTTACAAGAATTTTTTAAACCCCTACCTTCTATCTGAATATCCGTTCTAAGACAGAAGAGTGGCGAGAGCTGGTTCCTCTGGGTTACGTGACTTATTTAGGAGTACACAGCCAGGAACCCTCTGAGATCACATTTGAACCCAGGCTCTCCTGCCTCCAAGCCTGATGCTTTATCCAACTGACCTCTCTAGCCACCCCCTTTTCATATAATTTTAAGAAATAAGCCAAAAATCATATCCATAATTGCTCCGCTCTCAATTTGACTTCCCTTGCAACAATTTTTGTGGAAGAAGATAAACTTTAGCCCAGGGAGAAATTCTCAACCAGGCTGTGTTTCAGCTAGCTCCTAGACTTGTTTACTTCTGCCTTTGCTCACTGAAGGACTCTAGGGCCACAAATAACTGCCTTTTCTGTCCCCATGAACATGGTCTGTGTAGCAGGTTTTGACTAAAGGACATTCCCAGACAGTCACACTTGGATGGAGCTACATGGTCCAGTGGCAGGTTTCCTGGTCTAGGACTCGGGAGAGCTCGAGCCTAGTGACTATTCTGTGGAGTGGGTCCAAGGTCTGGCTTAAGCCTGGGCTGAGACTTCTGGAATATCCCCGCTTGTGTGACCTTGGGCAAGTCAACTTCTCCGGGCCTGTTCTCTTTCAGAGGACTCCTTGGTAATCCCCGCTGCCTTGGGAGGCTGGGACTGGTGATCTCTTGGCTTCAGAGAGCTATCCATATTCTGTATACAAGTTTAGAATTTTAATGATGAGCTGCCAAGAACAGGAGGCCAGCAAGTTTCCAAAGGAGGAGTGAACCAGTTCCTTCTGGATATGGAGCAGGTCAAAGTTGCCATCCCCTAAGAGTCCTGAGATCAGGCTGGGGAGTAACCATTACACTTCTAGCCTGAGTGAGAGGAGATCTGGTTTTTAAAAAACATGATGAGATGAGATGACAAATTTTTAAAAAGCAAACAATTTTTTTTTAATGGAATGAAGCTTAGATATATTCTGTGGGAAATTCAAGACCTAAAATTCAGTGGTTCTAAATTTGATTAGTCCATAGGGAGAAATCTTTAGCTAAGTGCTAGAATTTTAAGGGATTGTCTGCCTTCAATAGTAACACCAGTGTTATCAAAAGATATTTTTATATGTGTGTGTGTATACATATATAATTATAATATATTTATTATTTATATTTATAACTTGAAGAGATCATCGATTAAGTCAGACTGGACTTAAGTGGTCAACTATGCCAATTTTTCAGATTAGAAAATTTAATTCAGAAAGGAGAATTATTAATTTGTCTGGGACCACACAAGATTGTAAAAAATAACAGAACAGGGTCTCAAAAACCCAAGCCCCCAGACTTCTGAATCCCATGTAATTTCCTCCATTTCAAAAAACACTTCACTTTTTTATATCGATTCCCATTTCAGACATGAGCTCTCACTTCCTTGAAAAGTGGGTGATATTATTCAGTTTATTGTATTTTCTTCTTTAGACATTTTGAAGCGGCCTAGATGCAAATTCTCCAACTTTTCTTTGCCTCATTTTCCCTATCTTCCAAATGAGGTTCTTGCTCAAGAACTCTAATCAAAGTAGTGACCAACACCTCTCTAGAGAATGCAGAATGTTAATCACCTCTTGACAGAGAAGTGTTAGGCTCAGGTTACAGCTGAAGATTTAGGTTTTTTGGACCTAGCTCCTGTGTGGATTTGTTTTGCATGACTATGCTCATTTTTAACACAGTTGTGTTTATTTGTCCTGTTTTTAATTGGGGGAGGAGAGCCATAGGACAGTCTCTGGAAGCTGGCAGTGGAGATCCTCCCTCTCCTCCCCACTCAAAAGGGAGAACCTTTGAAATATTTTCTAAAGTGCATAGAGAACTACAGAAGGAAAATCAGAAAGAAGAATGGAGAAGCAGGACTATTTTGAAAATAATGGGTTGAATTTATTGTGCATTTTCTGAAGCAGGGAGAATGGAAAGAAGATTTTGTATTATACTTAGTGTACAGAAATGCTTCTTTTTATGTAAAGAATAAAAATACAGTAATAGAGTATTTGGGCTTTCTGTTTCTAAAATTTCTTCTACCTTTGTTTTAAAAAGCATAGGGGAGTAGCTAGGTGGCACAGTAGATAGAGCTCTGGGAATTTCTGTGTGACCCTGGATAAGTCATTTAACGCCATTTGCCTCACCCTTGCCCTTCTGTCTTAGAGTTGTTAATAAGATAGAAAGTAAGGGTTAAAACAAAACAAAAGAGTAATCAAGAAGTCCATGTTCTGGGTGTTTTACTGGCTGTTGAGAAAATTACTGATTTTTTTCTCAGACTTTTCCTAGATTTTCTAGACTTCTTTTTCTTCCTCTATATAATGAATGAGTTAACCATGACAGTTTCTGAAGTCTTCTCTTTTTATAATTCTTTGATCCTGAAACAGCTTGTGTGCGATAGGAGTTCTGGCTAAATTACTTCCTAATAATTAACCTTTTCCCCTTTTTCCACTGGTCTTTTTTGTGGTAGAACCACTTGTAGTCTTTGCTTGGGACTGCCATGTCTAAATAGCTTATAATCCCAGAAGCTAGAAGAGCCAGTTTTCAAGCACCTCCGAGTATTTACCCAAAACTTCGGAGGGGGTGAGTAACCCTTTGGCATTTTACCCAAAACAGTTCTGAAGAGGGGAACAGAACCGTTTACCCATTTACCTTTGGGCAATTACCCAAAACTGTTCTGAGGTGATGAGTAACCCCCCATTGGTTCCCTGGCTGCCCTTAGAAACTTGACCCAACGATCTGGCATCCAGAGGGCGTCCCAACACAGAAAAGGCTGTCACAGGCCAAGGGACTTGGAGGGGATGTCAGAGGCATTAGGAAGTAGACTATCAGTTCCTAGATCATAACTCTGGCCACGGATGTCCCATCTGACTGAATGGATCTCTCGGGGTCCAGTACAGTGCACATAGTAGGCATCCAGTTAATATTTGTGGAACTGAGTCAGAGGGACTTGAGGAGGAACACGGATCAGTTGTAAAGTCTCTGCTTTCAATGTGCCCAGTGTCAGTGCAAGGGTGATTACGACGGCACTTACTCACCGTACTGTCTTATTGATAGTAGCATCATTAAGCGGACCAGCTATGATTGTTGGTGACTTTTTTGTACCCTGCCTTAAAAATGGCTTTTCCCTGCCTGCCTTCCTGAGGCATCCTCTCCTGAGAGAAACAGCACAGTGCTCGGAGCCAGAGATATTTAGAATTCATTCTGCCTTTGACTTTTATCCCCCAGGTTCTCCTCTTTTATACTTGCCTCTTAGTCCCAGTTTTCTAATCAGAAAAATGGAAGGGTGATGATAATATCTGTCATTCAGCTTGCCTCAAAAGGCTTAGGGAAGGAATACTCTTGTAAATGTAAGCATTTCTTATTTATACTTACATAGCTTTCCCTTTATTTATTTCAAAATTATAGAGATGAATCTCACTGAAATATTTTTCAGAGCATCCATTATCCCTTTTAAACTTAAATATAAGGCAGTTTGGTGTAGTGGAAAGAGGACTAAATTTGGAGTCAGAAGACTTGGGCTCAAATCTTAATTCTATTTTTTAAGAAAAAAATTTGTTGTCATATAAAACACTACTGTATTGGTCATTGTTGTAAAAGCAAATTCATACATCACCATAGCTCAAAAAACCCCCATAAATACACCGATGAGAAGGATGACCCCAATAGGGTTTCTGTAGAGTGGATAAATCTTCCAGTATTATCCTTGATCAGTACATTGCTGAGAGTAGATGCCCTTGGGTCTCAGTTTCCCTGGTTGTAAAATGAAAAGTTTCAATTCCATGCCTTCCAAGGTCTGCTCCAAAGTCATAAACAGAACTATTTCACCATGTGGCCACAGAAGCCTAATAAAATATCAGACCCATCTCCCAAATCATGTGCAAGCAATTCAGTTTATAAACTTAATTTCTGAACAGCTCTCCTCCATCAAAGTATTATCATGAAAATGGGTCACATTTTCTTCATGCTTACAAAATGCTTTCATCGCATATTCTGAGAGGCAGTTTTTACAAGTATTGTGCCAATTTTTTAGATGTGAAACCTAGAGAAGTTGAAAGATTTGCCAAGGGACAGACGGACACACATATACTCACCCAGGTCAGGTTGACAGAGCTGGGACTTGATCCCAGGAAGTTTTAGTCCAAGACCAATATTCTAAAAACTACAATAACCTACAGTAATAGAGGTAGAGCCTCTGGATGTATGTTTTTCCCTTTCTCCACTGGTATCTTTTGAGGAATATTTGCTTGTATTTGCTTGAAACTGCCATGTCTGCATAGGATATTCTCCTGGAAGTTAGAAGAGCTAGTTTTCAAGCACCTCAGAGTCACACTTGGGTGATACATTTGGTTAATTTTGCTGAAACCTTCCCCCCCACACCTGCTTTTTTAAAAAAGTCTTTATTAGAAGACATGGCTTTCTGGATTAGTAATGTTACAGACTTAAAACTGGGAGGGAGGGGAAGGAGATGAGTTATATTGGAAAATGTAAATGATTTTAAAAGGAACAAAAGATATCTTTAAAAATAAAAATAATTTTAGAAACCCACCATAGCAAAAAAATTGATCATTAAAATGACTAGAGACCGTCTGAGGGTAAGCCAGAAAGCCTTTATATAAAGCACCTTGTGCTAATGACCAAGGCCACATTTGAACTGAGGACCTCCGAATTTTAGGCCTAGCTCTTAATCCACTGAGCTACCTAGCTGCCCCCATTCCTTTGCATTTTAATGAATTTTCAGGCAGGGTGGAAATCCTGGCACACAGTAGGTCCCCTCTGAGTTAATGAATGCTTATTGATTTGAATCTCGGGCCAGGGTCTGACTTTGGAAGTGTGGCCGGGGGAGTTCCAGTCCTGCCTCCCTGAACTGACCATCCCATCTCTCATTCCTTCTAATTCTCCCTCTCTGCCCCCCACCCCCAATCTGAAGGCCATGATGGTTTCCGTTAAAAGAGGTTCCTGAAGCTTCACCAGTAAAGCATTAGTAGTAGGAGGAAGAAATGAAGCAAACAGGGTGTGTGAACCTAAGACTAGATGGGCAGAAGATAACCGGCCATTCGTCATTGGGTGGCATGAGCCTAGCGGCTGGAGTGGGACCCTCTATAATTCCTGAACCCGGGTGTATCCTGATCGCCTTGTCTCAGATGAACCATCAAAGCTTTGGATATCCTTCCAAAAATGTGACTACATTCCAGCCCTGGGGGCTCTCCCACCGTCCCCTTATTCTTAACTTGTCGCCCGGCCCATATCCTTGGCTCACACCAGGGACCTGTGGCTCTTGGCTACTGGATAGCGGTCATTTGAGATCGGGAGAGTAAGTGTGCAGACAGTGACGAATGCTTGATATTTCTGCAAGGCGGCCATGCCCATGTCTTCTCTTGAGGACAACCGGCAGACTTGCGTAGGAGGGCAAGTGTAGGATCAGGGTGAATTCTTTCCTCCCATCCAAGCCTAAGCCAGCCGTTTATTTATTCAACAATAAAAAGGCACTCATCGGACATTTGGAACATTGCGATCGTCAACCAAGTTTGCATCGCTGCAGCAACGGGCCAGAATTATCCAGCCTCTCGGATTGGTCCTTCCACAACAGGAATAGTGCGAAGTGGCCGAGGCACTGAATGAAACACTCTTCCTTTTATGGCCTAAATAGATTGCCCTTCTGCTGCCATCAATGCACCCTTGTTATTCCATGGGACAGGGTGAAAAGGAGCATCTGATGGGTGTTTGTAGAATCTCCTTCAGAAATAACTGGAGTTCCTTCTTCCTTATCTCTCCTCCAGTATGGAGCAGTCTCCCAGTCTGCACCACCCCTCTGGCACCCATTCTAAAAATGAGGCCATTCAGGAGGATGACATCTTGAGCAGCCTAAAGTGTTTGCAAAATGTGCAAATGATCATCTTGGGGAAAAGAACCCAGGCGATGTGCGTCTGCACTTACTTTAAACAAATGTCACAGTCGATGGAGATGGAACCAAACAGTACTGTAATTTCCAACCACATGCCTGAACTCAAGTGCTTGGCCATCCTCCTTCCTCAGAGAAACCTGGGGCTTGGATCCAGCCCCGATGAGTGACAAAGAAGAATGTGGAGGGAGGAGAAAAGAGGGAAGACTATTCCTGATGTGGGTCATCACTGAGGTGACCCATGATTTTGTAGATTACGTAGATGAGTGGTCAGGAAATGAAGGGCATGTTTTGGGGATTTTCATGCAAAACTTTTATTCTGGGAAGTGATAAGAAGGTTAGCCACCTGCCCTCCAGACCACAAGTGGACTTTTTCTGTTGTGGACAAGGACAATGTTCACGCTGAGTGGTGACGGGACATGACAGTGACTGAAGTGGACCAAAAGTTTTCCCTAATGGTACTCCAGGAAGACTTCCAGCTCATGAGCTCGATATGGTCATAATGGCTTTCCCAGTTGGGTTGAGAACAATGATGGTGGAAGATTCTCTTTGCCATAACATCTGTAGCTGAAGCTAATATTGCAAATTCCAGTTTAGAGGGAAATGCCTCAGTGAGTTGCTTTATCCCACTAAAGGCCAACAGATTACTGCTATCACTGAGAACTGCCAATTTCTGTCATGCTGTAAAACTCTTGAAATTTGTGTTGTGGTAAAGAGCATGGCAGCAATATTACTGTTTTTCCATGGCATTCCTGGAGCTTTCGCTTTTTTTTTTTTTGCTCAGTACTTTAAAAATTTTATGTAGGCTAATATGTCATCACCTCCCCAGATAATTCTAGTGTTTTGGCCCTAAAGGGCCATTTTTTAACTAAAAAGAGCTCTGTTTCAGATACCCTACATATGGTCCTCATCTTGTAAAGAGTAATCATTACTTCCCTCCCCTTCCTCCATCTCCTCACTCCCAACACCTAACAAGTTAAAAAAATTTTTTTTTAATGTTCTATGGTTCTAGTTGGTGTCTGAAACGAGAATGTAGCCACTCAAGGGGTCTTATAAATCCCAAAACAAAACAGGTGAGAGAGGAACCCCTAGGAACGTCCTCAGAAGGGTTCTAGCCATCTCTGACCAGTTTTTCCCCCCCAAAAGGGCCCTTTTCTTGAATATTATTGAGTTTTGTTTTCTTTTTGTAATATAAGATCATAAAATCACAGACATAAGGAACTGTAAGCTTTTACCTCTCTCTCTCTTCATCTTCCCCCAATCTTTCCCATTCCCTGCCTAGATCTTTTTTTTAATCTTTACCTTCTGTTTTAGAGTTAATAGTATATATTGGTTCTATGTTGAAGCATGGTAAAAGATGGGTAAGTAGTGCTAAGTGCCTGGGGTTAGAATTGAATCCAGGACCTCTCATCTCCACATCTGGCTCTCTATCTACCAAGCTACCTCGTTGCTCCCTGTCTCGTTGATTTACAATAGATTATTTCTATGTAATAAAATATGGACTTGGAACAGTACCATACTTTGCTCTTTGTATGCCCTCCCTCGTTAAGACTCGTCTCTGAAAGATAGTGACAATAAGCCTTGTTAGATGCTTTAGTTCTAATTATGTTCTGTGTGGAAATAAGTATTGACTTACAGAAACATTCTTTTGTTGCTATTTCTGGAACTTATCTCTTTTAGGGGACGAGTTTTCAAGAACTTTTTTTAATAATGCTTATGCAGTTATTATTTTTAAAATGAAGTCAATAGACTTAAAAAAACTCATACGTGACTTTTAAAATAACTTCTAATAATTTTGACTTTTTGATAATTGATTCAAGCTAAGTAATATAGACCTTTACATTTCCATAGTGTAATGGGAATACCTCTTATTTTAGAGGTGCAGAAATATAAATTATAAGTTAATTTTATTTATGTGTGTGTTAATTATTAAAAAAAAACCACTGACCAGAAGAAATTAATAAGGGGAATGATGTTTGTAGATAATATCATGCCATTGCTGTATTTGAAACATATATTTTATATTGTAGTTAACAAAGCTCTTCAAGGGCAGGAACAATTATGTGTGTGTGTTTTTTTTTTTTTTGTTTGTTTGTTTGTTTGTTTTTTGGCTTTGTGTCCTTAGAATCTAATTCATAGTAAATATTTTTCTTGATTTGATTTATTCTATACTGTTATGCAATAGAAAGAACTCCAGAATTGGGATTAGGAAGGTATAGATTCTATTCCTGACTCTCCTTTTAACTTATCCCCCTTTATTTCTTTGGGCCTCAATTTTTTTACCTCCAAAGAAGAGATTGGATTAGTTACTACTCATTGTTACTGAATTTCAGAGCATAGAAGGACCCCTTCAACATTCACATTCTATGAACTACTACTGTGCTAATAGCTACTACTAGGCATATGGCAGATTTTGCAAGTAGATAATCATTTCATTGCATCCCTAGTGCTTGGCACACATAATTGACTTTTAATAAGTATTTGTTAATTGATTGATTGCATTTAGTGATACTATATTAGTCTGGCATTTATTTCTGGACAACTTTAATGTGATGAAAAAAATATAAATATAGGAAGGATGAATGAAGTTATGAAGTAAAAGAACATGACATTTTAAAAAGCATTGTGTTCTCCCTGTTCTGATTCATTCTTCTGGACCCTTTTTTTCCCTTGCTTTGGGATATATCCCTGACAAATGGATATATAGCTTCTCTCCTTCCTTCTTTCCACCCCTCCTTCCCCCTTGAAGACTTCCACTTGAAAGGGTATGCACTGTCTTCCAAGACATCCCATTTCACTCCTGGACATCTCTTGACAGACATCTTTTTTCCTTTTCTTGAACTGAATCCTCTCTCACTTTAGTTTCTATCTATGTACTGCTACTAGTTCTGGTCTTTCTGGCTAAGCAAGACTAGTCATAAGAACTCTTCTTGATTTAGATTAGCATTTTGCATTTTTCAAGATAGTTACCTCATACTGTTCTTTCTTGATGTACCTTAACAACCCTCATTCCCATTCCCTTGCTTCTCTTTTCCAGTTTCTGTTTTGATATATCCCCAGTTCTTTTAACTGATTCACTTGTGGCATATTCAGTATCCTCAGCAAGTTGATGGCCCTTCCAGACATGCTGAAACCTTTCCTAACCAAAATATGGTTCCCAACATTAAACACAGTTATTGAGATGTGGTATAACAAGGGCAACGTCCAGCAAGGCTATCATCTCCCCTATGCTGCATAATTTATGCTTCCTTTATGTTTGTATTAGTTCTATTTTTTCTGTCTATTTATCTTTTGCTTTGTCCCCTCTCTTTCCTTCCCTCCCTTCTCCCTCTCCTTTCTTTATCTCTTTCTATCTGTTTTCTCTCTCTCTCTCTCTCTCTCTCTCTCTCTCTCTCTCTCTCTCTCTCTCTCTCTGTCTGTCTCTCTCTCTCTCTCTCTCTCTGTCTCTCTGTCTCTCTGTCTCTCTCTGTCTCTGTCTCTGTCTCTCTCTCTCCCTCCCTCCCTCCCTCCTTCACTCCCTCCCTCCCTCCCTCTGGTCTCTGTCTCTTGTTGTCTGTCACTGTCTGTTTCTCTTTCTCTTCCTCCTCTTTCTCTCTCTCCTCTTTCCTCTCCTTCCTTCACTCCCTGGCTCCCCCCCCCCCCCCCCATTAAGTTTTTGGTTTGAGATGGAAGACTTTGTATCATGTCATAGTTGAGATGGATACATTGCCATTCATATTTGTTTTCCTCACTGTCATGTTCCATTGTCCGTTTTCAGTCCACAAAATTCCTCAGGTTATCTCAGAACTATGGAATTCCTTCTCCCATCCTGCACTTGTGCAATTAATTTCTTTAAAGGACTGCACTTTTTACTTATTATTCCCTATTAAATTTCATCTTACTTCTAATCTGTTTTAGTTTTTTATATCCTAAATCTTTGTCACCCAACCCCGTTGAGTCATCTTTTCCTTTTGATTTTCTCCAGGTCATCCTAGTCACCTTTTGTGGTGGAGACTGTCTCCTGTGATATTCTGTCTTCTGTGGCAGATTTGTATTCTTTTCCCCGACCAGTAAAGAACTTCCTCTGTAACTCTTTCAGGTTCTCCATAGCATATTATCCCTTTTCCCTATCTTTTCTGCCTTTGCCAACCCACTCCAGGGGGCAAGTGCAACCTTAAGTGCCAAAACTGATCCTGTTTCAAGGGAGGGAAGGAGGAAGGAGGAATTTCACTACAGCAAATATTGCATAATATCTTAATAATGCCATTTTTTAAAGTAGTCCTCTCATTCGTATACTCCATGCGAATCCACTTCACTCAAGGCCTGCATTTTTTCCCGTGATGTTTACTTGGCTTCTTGGAGTAACAAATCATGGAGGAGAGGAGGGGAGGGGAAGGAAGAGTCAAAAATCATATTCCCGGAAGTAGGTGGCATTTATTTAATACGTACCATATGCTTTTTTTTTTTTTAACTCTTACCTCCTTTCTTAGAATCAATGCTGTCTCTTGGTTCCAAAGCAGAAGAAAAGATATGGGGTAGGCAATGGGAGTTAAGTGACTTACCCAGGGCCACACAACTAGGAAGTGACTAAGGCCAGGTTTGAACCCAGAACTTTTCATCTTTAGAACACTGAGCCACCTAGTTCCCTAGACATTATACATGAAGCTGAAAGTAGATGGACAGACCTGGACAGCATATTGTCATATGCTACTTTGAAAATGGATATTTTCACATTACTATCATGATGTTTACCCAGTTTAAGTGACTGTTCTTTATTTTGTATTTATTATTTATAATTGTTTGTAGATATTACATTTAAATTTATATACTTAAGCACCTCCTTTGTTCTAAGCACTGTACTTGCCCTCCGAGGAGACAATAGATCCACATACAAGTACATAATATACATATATACAAATAATACAAAATATATAAATGCAACATATTTTCTGGTGGGAGACACTAGAAGCTGTTGAGATCAGTAATAAAATTATATAGGACATGGTATCTGAGATGACCTTTGAAGGAAAGTAGGAATTGTAGAGGGTCAACAAGGTGGCACAGTTGGCAGAGCACCAGCCCTACAATCAGGAGGACCTGAATTCAAATTCAACCTTAGACATTTACTAGCTATATGACCCCAAGAAAGTCACTTAACTTTGTTTGCCTCAGTTTCCTCATCTATAAAATGAACTAGAGAAAAAAATGGCCAAACCATTCTATCTTTGCCAAGAAAACCCCATATGGGGTCATGAAAGAGTCAGACACAACCAATGGACTTGACAACAGCAACAAAATGGACTGTAGGAAGTGGAATAAATGCTATCTAGGCATGAGGAAGAAATGTAGGCAAGTTCAACAATTCCTTATAATATCTTGTTTTAGGCATGAAACATAATTAAATGATTTCAAAATAGTATTTCTATCAAGTAGATTTTTTTTTAGATTGAATTCATCATAGTTTAAGTGCAAACAGTTTATAGAAAGAAGAACCCTTTCCTTTCCTGGAGAAAATTAGAGCTTGGAATTTATTTTACTTTATTAGGCTTTGGTCTTTGGACTTTGGAGATCAGTTCCTCCAACTCCCTTATTTTACAAAGGAGGGGAAGTTCCTTTTTTTTTTAATTGCATTTAATCGATTAATTAAGAAATATTTTCCATGGTTCCATGAATCATGTTCTTTCTCTCCCTCCTCCCTCCCCCCCCCCCCATTCCACTGGACTTTTCATGTGTCATTGGTCAAGACATTTCTAAATTATTGTTTAGAGTCTATAGCCCCAGTGATCAAGCAGCTGTTTTTCTTCTGTGTTTCTGCTCCCACAGTTCTTTCTCCAAATGTGGATAGTGTTCTTTCTCATAACTCAGGGGAAGTTTCTTGTCCAGTATCACAAACCTAATAAAGGGGCAAAGTCGCAGTAATTGAACCCAGACCACCCAGCAGTCTTTTAACTACTTTTCACTGTCCTAAGTGACAAGATTATTTTTCTTATTTTTCCCATCTTGCATTATTGAAAATAATGGTTTTATTCACATTGTTCATTTTGCATGTCAGAAGAGGCAGGGGTATTATATATCCCTTTGTGCTCTTCTAAATCCCAAGCATCTGGTCTCATATTCTACATACACATTCCAAATAATTTGAAATGGATATTATTGAAGCCCCTCAATTTGTTGATGAAAAAAAAATAAAAGGATTACTTGAATTTTCCTATGACTCAAATTCTAGTGTCTAGACTAAGAACATGTTTTCTTGGTTTGTTTGTTTGTTTGTTTGTTTGCTTTTTCCTACCATATCAGAGTACTTCCCATTAACTATAGATGAGAATCTCTCATAACATTGGTCCATAACTTCCATTAAATAACTGTATAAACACACACACAGAATAGCTATTGGAACAAAAGACATTTAGCTTTTAAGTAACTCCATGTTAATTTTAGAAGTGTGCATCTTCATTATACCCTTAAAACAGACACTAAAAATGTATTGACCTGTATTGTATTGTGGGTAAAAATGTATTCACTGTTTCTTTTCAGTCATACATTTGAGAAATTCCAGAGCTACGGGTACAGGAAATCAGTCTGGTGTTACACATAACTCTGCTCAGAGCAAAGGCCTGGAAATACCCCATTTTCTATTTTTGAAATGTGATTACCAGTGAGCTTTTACAAAGCTCCACAGTTAAGGTCAAATAGTTCTTTTGAATTCAGGGATGCACTTGTCTAAAGCTGTTAACCCTAGCAGAGCAGAATGAAGTATGGCAGTAGCAGATTTCTTGAATATTTCATAAAACACTGGTTTAACTCAAACTCAGGTCTGATAACTCAGTATTAGAACATAGTCCAGTCAGAAGTACTGATGCGTCAAAGTTCTTGTCATCCATGCAAAGCCACTTTGGAGGGAATGCTAAAGAGAGGTAGCCCAAGTCTATTAGAAAGAACCATGCAGACAAAGCGAAGTCTTTTTGGAATGGTGACGTTTCTTCCTTTAGCTGTCATTGTTCATGAATTCCCTCCATTAAATCAGAAAATATGTGTATATAGAAAGGAAGAACTAATAACAGGAAACCTCAGAACAATGGAACATTCATTCCCTTATCACTTGAGTGCTTTTATGGCAAAGTACAATACTCAGACATTCTGAGGTAGCTAAGCTTTCTTACCCCCAGCCGTGCTGAATAGAATGACCTTCCATGCTCTTGGCATTCTTAGTCTTTTTTGTTGTTATAGCTTTTTTTTTTTAAACAATTCATTTTCATTCTTACTGGTGAAAAGGGAATTGGCTACCCTGAGGATTTGGAGGTTTGTCTTCCTTGGCGCCCCCCCCCCCCCCCCCAACTCAAATAAATCAGACTTTTCTCAGGATTGCTATTTTCACCACAAAAAGTACCTCTTGGTGTATTGAAAGTCACACTGTCTTTTTCCCCCCAAGTTTTATTAACTAAAATTCAGTAGACCACTTGGCTAAGCCCTTCTTTCTTGATAATATTTTTCACCTCCTTTCTTCTATTCCCACTGCCACCATTGTAGTTCCAAACATCATCTTTCACATTTATTATTATAATAGCCTTCTCACTAGACACCATGCTTCTAGCCTTTTTACCTCTCCAAGCTTCCTTCTGCATCTTCTCCAAAGTGAACATCTTTCCTAATGAGCAGATTTCTTTCATTTCCCACCATTCTCCATCATATACTTTGTGCCTCAGCCTAACTGGACATTTCTCTGTTCCTTAGGCTCTTCTACTTTAATATTTCTAATATCACTTAATAAGTAATAATAAAATTCTATTCTTTTCTGCTTTAGTATTCTCGTATTTACATTCCTTCTGTATTCAAATCAGCCCTCTTCCACCCCCCACCATCAAAGTTTTATCTCCTCCATAGTGCCCCTGCCTTCAAGAAAGGGATGATCTCTTCAGTTTTATTCTGCCACTCTCCTGGGAATTTTTTTAAAATTCATGAACATGATGAAATAAGCTTATTAAGGGCAGGGATCGGATTGTCAATATTTTTTCTTTTATTTCTCCAGAAGTCATCAGTGTTTTGCACACAGTAGTTGCTTAATAAATACTTGTTAAATTAAACATTTACTTTAATAGGCGCCACTGTACGTATAAAAATATTGCTAAGGGGCTGGAGATATACAAAGATAGCTTTAGTGCTTTGCGGAGGAAACTGAATTTACATTTAAGTGGAAAATAAAAATATAGGTAGTCTGAAGTAGACTTCAGTCTTTGTGCTTTCTCTCTCTAAATATTATGTATAATATATACATATATTATATATGTAGTCTTAAGTAGAAGTAGATTCCTGTCTGTCTTCCCCTCTCCCTCCCCCCCTCTGTCTCTATCCCCCCCCCCACTTTTCTTTCTCTCTACCTCTCTGACTCCCTCCAATAAATACACACATATACACACACATTCATGAAGCACACACATATATACACTTACAGTATATACAAAGCCAATATTGTTTTCTTTTCATCTTGAACAGACCAACAATTGCTTAATTTGTCAAAGTTGCAGACACTTGGTCACAGTGATGAATACATTCCTCCCAGTCAGGCTCTACTATTGAAAGGAGCTTCTTTTCACACTATAAGGGAACCATGAAGGCTCCACCTGGAGGCTTTTGTGTTTTTCAATACAAATTCTCTGTCAGTATAGAATTCAGGTCAAGATGCTGGCCCTTATTTCTTTGTGAACTGAAATCAGGACACTCTAAATTGAGAGGTCATACATGCATTCTGACTGGCATTTATTTAACTGCTGATTAAAACTGGCATAAACTGGCCCCTCTCCACCCTCTGATTCAAGTTGTCTTATTATCAGCCCTTTGATTCAAAAGGTGCAATTCCTCTTCTTTCACCAAAGTCAATAATCTTGGCTTTTTGCTGCCGGGTTCATTTCCCTTTTTCTGCCTTCCAAACAAGCAGCAATGATGACTTTTGTTTCTGTGACATAGTCTTTCCTGTATCTGACCTGACCTTTCCTCCCCACTCCAGCACCCAGACATACAGAACATTGAAAACTCTCTCCTTAGAGAAAACAGTTTAGCAAAAACATTATCATGAATGCCACTTTTCTGTGGAGAGGAAGGAGGTATCTGGATCATTATAGTTGGTCCTTACAGTTACTTACTAGGTCTGCTTTCTTTTATCATTTATATTATTGTACTATTGTTTATGTTTTCCATTGGCTCCTCTTACTTCACTTTGTATCAGTCTTCCCATTCTTTGAATTCCTCATATTCATTTCTTAACTTCTCAAGAATAACCCATTCATCCCTTCTCCTAGGCGTGGAAGTATTCACTTTGTTTCCATTTCTTGCTACCATGAATATTTTGAAATATATTCACCTTTCAGTCTTTTAATTGAGGTTTATGCTTTATAGAATATGAATAGTTTAATCATTTATCCTGGATAATTCCTCATTTTCTCAACTGTCAAATTCATAGCTCCACCAATAGGGTTATAGAACACTATATAGAACAACATTATAGAACACCTCACAGCCCCTGTAATTTTATTTCCATAATATATTATCTTTGTCAGTTTTTCTGGATCTAAGGTGAAATCTGATTGTTTTCATTTGCATTCATTTTATGAGTGATTTGGAGCATTTTTTTCCAAGGCCATTAGTACCTGGCAATTCTTTTGAAAACTGTATGCACATGTTCTTTGACAACTTTTCTGTTGAGGAAATCTCAATTTGTAATACAGCTTGTCTTCACATCTATTCATTCATGTGTGTCACAAATTGACATCTGGGTCCTATAAAATAACTAGATGGGAAGCTTCTGAGGGATAAGTATCATGTCTTCCAAATTCCAGGGTCCCTGGTTGATGCTCTATTTGTTGCTGATAATGGTGATATCTAAACTGATAAGAGAACATCATTATGATAGTTATTTGTCTAATCCATGAGTTTACCACAAGGAAAAGGTTCCCCCATCTATATTTTCCTTTAGAACTCAAGGAATAAATAATAGCTAAAGAAATATAGGTTTATATTTGGAAGTAAAAGGAAAATTTGATATTCATAGAATTTACTTCTAGAAGGAAACTTAAAAGAGTCCAACCCTCTTACTTCATAGATAATGAAACTGAGGTTCAGAAAAATTAAATGACTTGTCCTACATTCCACAGGAAATGAGTAGAAGAGTAGGATTTTGAACTCATGTCCTTGTTGCCTAATCGTAGGTTGTCTGCTTCACCAGGGCTTCCCTCTCTTTTCCCCTTCAACTAATAAGTGTGTGTGTAGAAAATCAAAGGCTAGAATTTTTAAGGCCCATGATATTGTCCTCAAATCTGAGTTTATACTTAATTGTGTGATACTTCCTAATCCTCAAAAGTGGGGGAAATCGAGGTGGGGAGAACTGAAGGACTGGCTTCTAACCTTACATTGGAATTTTGAGTCTTAATTTTTTTCCAGCCCTGCCACAGCTTTTTTTTCTTTCCTTTACAGTATCAGCACAGTCTCCAATTATCGAGTTGAACAAGTGTATAATCAGAAATTGAATAAGGCACATGGCAAGTGAAGTCCTCATTTTAATACTCTCTCTATAGAAATCTTAAGAGGGAATAGATAAGTGAGTAGTAATACAAAAGTAAGGGGGACATTTAATAGCTAATAAAATAAAAGGAAAGACCAATCCTTTTTGAATTATGGTAGTTAATTTTTGAAAATGAGTATGAATTTCAGGATAGAAATTCACTTAGCTGAGTTTAGTTATTAAACAAGACAGTAAAATCAGCCTGAAAAACATAAAATTTGAAGAAACAGCTAGAAAAAATACTTCATTAGTAAAGAAAAGCTTCCAGGGTGCATCTACTGGGAAACTGACATTAGGTTCTTAATAACACAATAAAGTACAAGCAGCTTAAATGAAAATTTTAATTTCATTCTTATTTTCTGAATTTTTCTGAGTTTTTTGAGAAATGTATTATATGTTCTGACAGTGCATGCCATTCTCTTTGTTGCCTGGGTGTCAACTTTTTCCTTGGTTCAAAGTCCAGTTCGTTATTATAAAACTCTACAATAAGACCAGTTGTATTTAAATATTCAGCTTGATGTGTTAGATTTATGCCTTTGTAGAATGAACCATGCTAATTACAGCAAATAGATTTGTGGAAAGGTTTTGTGTGTTGAGTTGTGTTTAAAAAAAAAAAAAGTGGGTGAAGGGAAAACCCATCAGTCCAAATTCCACCCTGCTGAGATCTCTGTGAGTTGATTAAATGGAAGCAGGAGGCAGGGTGTGCAGCTGTAACATTGTACAGAATGCATACCTTTCAGAAAGCTACAGCAACCAGGGTTCCTCCTCCCTGCACAGCCACATCTGAAAGAGTTGGCTCATCCCTTCTGTCAGCTGAAGCAGTTTCCTGAATACATAGGTTTGAGTCATTTTCACTGGATTAAGAGTTAACTCCTCCTTAGCTGGGCTTGAATTTGCACATAGATGTGAAAAGGATTAAAGATGGGGCAGGTCTCTTTGTTAGGCTTCCTTCCTTCCTTCTCTTTCTTTTCTTTCTTTCTTTCTTTCTTTCTTTCTTTCTTTCTTTCTTTCTTTCTTTCTTTCTTTCTTTCTTTCTTTCTTTCTTTCTTTCTTTCTTTCTTTCTTTCTTTCTTTCTTTCTTTCTTTCTTTCTTTCTTTCTTTCTTTCTTTCTTTCTTTCTTTCTTTCTTTCTTCTCTCTCTCTCTCTCTCTCTCTCTCTCTCTCTCTCTCTCTCTCTCTCTCCCCCTTCCTTCCTTCCTTCCTTCCTTCCTTCCTTCCTTCCTTCCTTCCTTCCTTCCTTCTTCTTCTTTCTTTCTTTCTTTCTTTCTTTCTTTCTTTCTTTCTTTCTTTCTTTCTTTCTTTCTTTCTTTCTTTCTTTCTTTCTTTCTTTCTTTCTTTCTTTCTTTCTTTCTTTCTTTCTTTCTTTCTTTCTTTCTCTCTCTTTCTTTCTCTCTTTCTCTCTTTCTCTCTCTTTCTCTCTCTCTCTTTCTTTCTCTTTCTCTTTCTCTCTTTCATTATTCCTTCCTTCCTTCCTTCCCTTCCCTCTCTTCCCTATCCTTCTTTCCTTTTTCTGCTTTTTATTTCCTTCCTTCCGTGGGGGTTGGTGGGGGAGATCTATGACTTGGGATGGAGTTAATGATAATCCCCCTCATTCCCCTTGCCACATTAATTTCACTTGAAATAAAAGTTAAAACAAAGTGTATCCTCTTGGCCAAACCAGCAGAAAAAGAACAGAAGGGAGAGCAATTGGAGGTGATGGTGGTGGCGGCTTCTTGGGAAAAGGTCACAGAAACAGGTTTAAGTAAAAGTTCAAGTGTTTCACTTGCATGCCTGTGGATGACATCGGCTTCAGGGCTGAAGGATTATGAAGAGATTTGGCAAATAAATCCAGATTCAGAGAACACACATGCTTTGGCTCAGAAATTTATGATTTCTTTTCTTTGAACTTTCTAATGTTACAGTACACTTACCATGCGGTGGGTGGTCATAAAACAAACATTTTCTTGTTTGTTGGTGTTGTTTTTTTTTAAAATAATAATTGTTATTACTGGGAGTGAGGGGGGGGGGTGTAAATTGTTAGTCTGATAGTGTGTGGGGAAATGATTACATCAGTTCTAAGGAAGGATGTGATTGGTCTGTAGAGTGTGGTTTGATTCACTACCTAAAAGATTGTATGTGTGTAACCCTTTGAGTGGAGAAGCTGGGAGGGTTTCCCTGCAAGCCCAGAAACAGTACCCTCAGGAGGGGCTAAGGGGGCTACAGGACAGGTAGAGTACAGTAATCTGTTGACCCAGCAAAACACCCTGGGGCTGGGGGTTTGGGGGGGTGGTGCTAAGCTTGCCAGGAGTTGGAAGAGACAGAGAACAAACTCTCTTTTAAGAGGCAATCTATATTTAAAATGCCATCTTGTTCTTCTGACTGCTGCCTTTTGCATGCTGTTGAGGTAAGATCTCCCCCCCCCCCCCATCTCAGATTACCTTAAAGGTTGCATCTACAAAAGCATTTCTTGCTAGCATGTGGTATCTTTAAAAATCAATAGAATCACATTTTGACCCTTTATAATTTACTTTGCCAGTGTTTTAAATATTTATGTACATTTTAACAGTTCAAGGGGAATTAAATTTCTTTGCAATTTTGTAAAGGGGGGGGAACGTGGGTTAGGGTGGAACTCTATGTGCTTCCTTGTCCTTTTCTCCATTTAAAAAATATGCAGTAATAGATACTGTTTTATCACACCTTCTACCCAAGACCAAGAGAATTTGAGAAATCGGGAGAAATGTGATGGTCTGACAACTGGAAATACAGGTCAGGTGTATCAACCAAAAGTTTCTATTGGGAGGAAGAAGCTATTATGTTTAGTTTTGCCATTAGCTTTAGCAATTAAATTGCCAGTACCCAAGACCAGACGCATTGTTTCCAGCTTAATTTTGTCCTTTTCTAGACCTTTCTGAAGCAGCTTATTAGGTACTGTTTCAGTCATGTTTCATGCTATTTGAGGTATCCTGGGTGTTTTGATGATAAATTACATTGTCATCCTACATGCTTTTGTCCTCTCTGGGGTGGGGAGAGAGGGTGGAGGAGGATGAGTTGGGGACAGAGAGAAAGTCTTAAAGCCAATTATTCTTGTTCACTTGTGGTTGGTGCCAAGATGCTGAAGAATTCTTCTGTCTACAAGAGTTGTGTGTGGTTTTACTATTTTTAATACATGGAGCTGTTTATCTGTAAGTGTATCCTTTATATGTTGCAGGATGTTAAAGTCTTTAGTGAAGATGGGACATGCAAAGTGGTGGAGATTCTAGCAGACATGACAGCCAGGGACCTCTGCCAGCTGCTCGTTTACAAAAGTCATTGTGTGGATGACAACAGCTGGACCCTAGTGGAGCATCACCTTCACCTAGGATTAGGTAGGGAACAGTCCAGGCTCGCAATGTTTCTCTGAATAATGGAACCTTTGAATATTTAGTGTGTGATGAAATGAATATTGCTTTACTAAATCAGGTCCAGGAATCCTATATGAATAATTCTTTTAGTTACAGAACTACCATGAATCCTATGCATTGACCTAAACACCTTGTTATTCATGATTTATTATTTGATTCATTGATTTTTCATGTCTCTACCTTCTCTCCTGTTCTTCACTTCAGTGCTCTTTGTAAGCTTGCTGTGTATTAGTTGAGGCAATGGCATATAAAGGTCTTAGGCAAATTAAGTTTGATCCCCAAAGAGTTATGGTTTGTGATCCCACCCGTCTCATTTTTTTACCAGCTGGGAATAGAAAAAGAAACTGCCTTGCCTACCTCTGGGACGGGATTCTCCTCTGCAGCATGGGGGAGGGAAACAGACTGAATTGTGACTTGAGAAAGTCATAACCACTTGCACCAGCTTGGAGACCAATGATGGTAACTGTTCTCAGGGTATCATCTAATTGAAATTTGAGTGCCATGGTTACAACTGGCAAAAAGGCAAATGGAGAACCACTGGGAATTGAACAACATTATAAATCAATTTAAGATAGACCTAGTTCTTAAGCAGTAGCTCACTGAGCTAGTTAATAATCCATATACACATATATACATGTACACATATCCATATATAGTTGTGTCTGGCTATATACACACGATTATATATGTGTTGTTTAAATATATTTTTATGTAGGTCATTCATTTCAGAGGTATGATATTTAAAGGATGAAAAATAATTTTTCTGATCATATAATATATAAAGATATAACATGCCAAAAGGTAATAGATAGAAATTGATTAGCTATAATTATAATCTAGAATGGTGGTTTTCAAATACTTTAATTTTAAGAATATATACTTGACAATTTTAATCTTAGATTCTTAGTGGGTAAGGTGATATCAGAAGGGTATAAAACTCACAAATAGTCATTTTAACCATGATTTCCTTCTCTGAAAAGGAATTTTTCTTTGAGGTTTTTTAAAAAATTAAATGCTAAAAGTCAGAAGCCTTTCTTATGAATCAATTTAATGCACTGAATTTATGTCCATGATGTACAAGTAACTAAGATGCCATTACTTCAGGTTATATGGTACAGAGTAAGATTAGCTTTCTAGAAATTGGTATTACTCATTCTAAAGAACTGTGTTTTAATTCAAGTAAAATTTCCAAATGAAGAATGCTTTTTTAAATGGTTAAATTATGATAGCAGGAACTCTTTCTGTATTTTTTCCCATCACTACTGATTACCAAGTTATTTGTATGTAAACAGAAGCTTTCTCCTTTGTGACTAACATCCTTCTTCTGCCAGATTCATTCAGTGATGCCACAATTCAATGATTGTGACATCACAATAGCTTCCATGGAGACTAATTGTGCTGTCAAACTCCAGTTTTGTGACATCCCTGAATGAATAGAGTCAGTGGGCTGACAAGGCAATCAAAAGCTTCTCTTGGTACCCAAATACTTTGGAAATTGACAAGGGTGGGAAAAAGGCAATATATATATATATATTTGTATGTGTATGTATGTATGTGAGTGTATATATACACATATTCATACATTTGTACATGTATAAACATACACAGATGTCAACCTTATATAAATACTATGAAGTAGAAATCAGACTACATTGAACACTGTTTTTGAAATTGTTTAAAAGTCTTGTCTACACCTATATTTCAGACTAAGTAATAATGTTCTGCAAAACTGGTTTTTCTGTCTATTTTAGAATTTGCACATGTGTAATGAATATGTGTAGAACATATGTGCTGTATATATCATCAGTAAATCAATATTGTCAAGCAAAAGAAATTATGGACTGACCTAAGGACGTTGTTTACTTTTGTCATTTTTTTCCTCTAAAAATATCTTAGCATGATTAGATTAGAATGCAGGACAGTTGCTATATTGTACAACATTAGAAATAGTTCCTCACTTAGCATGAGTAATCATGTATCTTGGGAGTTGAGAAATGAATCCTTCTTATATTCATTTTACTCTGAGGGTACTCACAATAAGAAAGGAGAGTTAAATATGTACAATCACATGTGTATACCAACATACCAACTATGAACACAGAATGAGTTAAGGACTGTTCCATTTTTGCACTTATTCACTTTATAATGTAAAAGACTAGAGGGAGATCATGGACTCTAAAATGTATAATTATAAAGAAAATGCAAAAGAACAAAGATGGCAACCTGGGACTTTGTTGCCAAGTTTTAGATTCTCTAGTTAGTTAGACTTACACACAAGGAAATGACATTCAGAAATGTCATATAATGTATTTGCAAAAGGAATTTGTAGAATATTCATTATATTGTCTCCTCCAACCCTCACTTTTGTGGCTTCTTTCACAAAGAACAACCATTGGATACATTTTTTTTCCAATATTTGGTTATTTATTTGTTTTTTAATTGAATTTTGCACATTTTTGATCTCCTTGAACAAACTACTAACTAACACGAAACAAAGTTAGCATTCTGAGGAAAGCAAGGAAATATCAGTAAATACTTTCCATCATTTCAAATCAGCATAGTTCTTCTGCCTCTTCTTTTGTTTGTCCTGAGCTAGCCATTCTTTTGTTTGTTTGAAGTGACAAATATAAAAGTGATATTATAATGTTTTGAATTAGAGTATATATTAGGTGATTTATTAAAGTGATTTTCCAATTTTCCATACAATATAACCCATTAATTTTAACCAGGCATATAATGAAAATTATACTTCAGTATGACTAACAGTGTATGCATAACTCACATTTAAATTAAGAGTTTAAAGTACTTAAAAGGTAATACAGGCATGACCTCCATTTTTCAGATGATAGAATAGAGGCTCTCCTTAATTAAATAACTTTTACATAACCAATCAATCAGCAAGCATTAATTAACTCTCTGCTGTATCCCATTCACTAGAGATACAAATGCAAAGAAAGAAAAAAATTCCTATTCTGGAGAAGCATCTCTCCTAACCAGAGGAGACAAAATCTCTTACACATACAAATTTTCAGAGAATAATTATAATAAATACAAATATGTGTACAGACAACAAAGTGGGTCCAGAATTGAATGTTAGGAAGAAAGATTAGTTGCATGTAGGTAATTGCACAGTCCTTTAGTGCTTTTTAATGATTAAGCTCATATAGACACAGGATCATAGATTTTAGGCTAGAAAAGATTGCAGAAATTTATCTACTCTAAGCTCTTCATTTTACAGATGAAGAATGAGCTTGTCCAGGGTCACAATTAGCAAGTATCTAACGCAAGATTTCAGCAGATTCTGTCTACTATGCCAGGTTGCTCCTCATATGAGAATGATTTTACATTGATATATGAGTGTGTATATATATATACACACACATACACACACACATACACACACACATATAAAATATAAACTATAATGTTTAAAACATTATAGCCAGTACACAAATACCCCTGCATGCATTTAGTCTTTCCATTATTTTTTTTAAACCTTCACCTTCTTAGAATCAATACATGTATTGGTTCCAAAGCAGAAGAGTGGTAAGGGCTAGGCACTGGGGGCTTATGTGACTTGCCCAGGGTCACACAGCTAGGAAGTGTCTGAAGTCGAATTTGAACCCAGGACCTCTCATTTCCAGATCTGGCTCTCACTCCACTCGGTTTCCATTAATTTTTAAACTTTCTTCATATTTGGCATGCATAATGACATTGTAGTACTCCATTCTTTAATGTCACAATTGTTCAGTCATCAATTAACCCCATAGCCATTTCTTTTGTTGCCAATATTTTATCACTATAAATAAGCAACAATGAACATCTTTGTACAGAGATTATTTTCTTTTTTGATTTCTTAGAATTTGTTTCCAACAAGTTGTACCCTTTAAAATTGCATTTTGCTTCACTGATTATTAAAAAATTAGATTTCTTGAGCATGTATTGGTTGCGATAACCTTTGTTCATGTAGGGTATTAACATTCATCTATAGATAATCCATAAAACTCCAGATGTTCTGCTCAAGATCATTGAGTTGCCTGGACATAATTTTGAAAGCACTTATCTATCTTATAAAAATCTAGCATCCTGAAGTATTGCTCTCTCAGTGATTTTTTTTCCCACCTAAAATACATACTCTTAAATATATTCAACACTTCATATTTTAAAAAATGAATGATGGATTTAGAAAAGACGGGGGTAGTTCCCAAGATAGCAATTACTTGATGTGAATGACTTTCTTTTAACTCTTGAGAACATGGCATATGTGTGAGTGACTGAAGCATCTCACTGTGCTCAGCTGTGGATGCTGGTAATGGATTATTGGCAGCAGTCAGTATCCCGCTGACTTCTGGGGAGGTGAAAGGGATGATAACCCTGCTGTCTTTCAAGATGGTGGCATCTCTTGCCTCGGGACATTTTTTTCCTACCACTTTTCCCCTAGTGCCTTTCTGAGAAGTCGGAGATGGTTGCCTAGTTAGTGGAGTTAGTTCAGAATGTCAGTATTAATCCCCTTCTTTGGTTTGCTGGGAGTTGTTTATTTAATACCTTTTGAAAATTCCATACCAAATACTTGTTATGGTACCAGAGAGGGGATAGAAGTCTCTATAACATTTTTGGCTTAAGAGTTTTTTAGTATCGAATGTAAAGGTTAAAAATATGGTTGAGACTGAATTTAATAATTATATTTGGTCGCCAAGGATTTTATTTGTAAAATCCTAATGAAGCATCCAAACTCAGCTGGAAATTTTATAATGATTTAATTGATATAGTGGAGGAGATTTAAGATGAAGGAAGAAGGAAGGGGCTAGTACCAGGAAGAAAGATTAGGAGATATAGAGAGTAAGTTTTTGCGTGTGGAGGAAAGAATTAGCCTGACCTTCAAAGAGGTTCAGCTAAGATGCCAGAACCTGAATCAGCTCAAGTGCAAAACTCACCACCCAACACTCCAATATGTGGAAATGCCCAGCACACTCTCAGCCAGAGTCGCCTCTCCAGGGAAAGAGGAGGAGAAAGGACATAACGTGCCTTATATAGACAGTTTTACATCATTTTTCTGCATCTCATCTGTACCAATGACGGCTTAACTTTACTTAGGACAGCCCAGGTGTCTGTCCTTTGTTCTGCATGTGTCTGTTGAATGCCATCTCCTCAGATATTTAAATCTTGAGTTTGATGCAGTCCTTCCAAATCTTATTAAACTAAGAAGGAAAATGTAGAATTCACAAGACCTGATTCTGTTATTCCAAGTATCTCCATTGTTACTGATCAAGAAATAGCTAAACCAGATCTTCTAAAGAATGGTCTGATTAGGGTGGAATAGTTTTAAAATTCACACGAATTTAGGATTTTTTTTTATTTTTTTTTTTGAGATCCAGTTGTAAAGACAAGTGTGTAAAGTAGAAAGGATACTGGACTTGAAGTCAGGAGAAATCTGAGTTCTGATGCTGCCTCTGGCATTTATTAGTTGTATAACCATAGGCAAGTCACTGAATTTCTCTCTAAACTCCTATGTCCTCCTGAATAATAAATACATTCTATCTTAATGGGTAGAGTTCAGGACTTAGAAACAGGAAGACTAAAATTTCAGGAACTGAAATTTTACCTCAATCACCCAGTTGCTGTGAGACCCTTGGCCAATCATTTACCCTTTGTTTCTTTATCTCTAAATGGGAATAATAATAGCCCCATTTTTCTCAAAGTGGTTCTGAGGATCAATTGAAATAATATATTAGAAGTGCTTTGCAAACTTTTAGGCAGTATATAAATGTTAGAACTTGTAACACAGGAAGAGTATTTGTTCATTGTGGCACAGATCTGCCTGGGTTGCAGAGAGGATCACAGATAATATAGGAAAAACCAGTGCTTTGTTTTGTTTTTAATATGCTTTAACTAATAATAATAATACCAATCATTTAGCATTTGTGTTAGACACTGTGTTTAGTGATAGTTCAGTAGTCAGTAGCTGAGTTCTTCTGAACCTTATTGTCTTGATGTATGAAAATGAATTATAACTGAACATAGCTGAGCAAGGAAAAGGAATAGCAAGTATAGGCTAGTTAAATGCCCACATTTTAAAGAAGGAGAGTTTGGAAGTCATCTCAGTCTGCCATGCTTCTGCTGAGCATGTGAGTGGAAAGTATATCAAAGACTGATTTAATTATGGCATATTCCTGTTTCAATTACATCATATTAATTAGTCAGCTGTGAAAGTTGTCAGCTCATCTCTTAAATATCTACTGAAATGATGCACAGAATACATGAAAGAAGTATGTTCCACTCTATAAGAGAAAGTGTTTCATGGAAATTTGGGAGCCCAAGTTCTGTTTGGGATGAGTTTGTAGACACAAGCCAGACTGCCGAGAAGAAAGTGAGAATAAGAAATCACTTTGCTATTTGTCTTCTGGCTTCCTTCAAGGCCCAACTAAAATCCTATTTTTTCAGGAAGCCTTTCCCAGTCCCCCTTAATGCTAGAACCCTTTCATTATTGATCATCATCTATTTATCCTTTATGTGTTTTGTTTGTGCATAGTTATTTGTGTATTATCTTCCCCCATTAGCCTTTGAGAGCTCCTTAAGGAGAGGAAAAGACACTTAGTAGGTACTTCATAATTATTGATTGATTGAATTTGATGTACAAATTTCAAAATGAAAATCCAAAATGTCAGTACCTAGCTGCTTTTTTAATCTTTGTAATTAGGTTGAAGCAAACAACAACAACAAAAAGAAATGTAGGGGCAACATTCTTCCTTGGGATATTTCTATTCATTTTTTATTTTTGTGAAATAGGAAATGGGGTGAAAATAACTTTGAAATATTTCTCCATTTTGGACCCTAAGTAGATAAGAGAGTACTGATATGTACAAACATTTTAAAAGTAACCTATAAATCTAGAAGTTACCCAAATCTAGAAGGTTCTGTTTCCTCCAAAGCCTTTAAAAAAATAAGGCAGCTTAGACATTATCTTCAGTGGGCATGTTTTCTTGCTGATTACTTTATTCAAAATGTATTACAATCTTGGAAATTCTGAGCAGCTGTTAAATGCATATTGACAGCTAACTGTTTGTTCTGTGATGAGCTTTGGTATGTCGACTGAATTCTAGGTTGAGGATGGAGTGCATTTTGTTCATGCACATGACCAAGTGTTGCAGCTAAGTGTCATTTTGTCATTAATTTTGCTATTGAGACTTAGCCTGGCTGCCATTCTCTTAATAAATAATCTGTCATTCTACTGCTGACCCTTGCATCCAGAGATGGATATGATGAGTCCTATACTTTTGGAGCTTATCTCCATGCTGTGCATAATACAGCTTCACTTTTTTTTTTAATGCCAGCAACTGTATTTTAAGACCATTCATTATCCTGTTAGAAAAATCCTGGTTTCACATCATGCCACTGGACGTCTTTGAAAGTGGTGGCAAAAGATGATTTGAATGATATGCATGCTCTTTTTTTCTTAATTTAGTGTTTTATTTTTGAGGCAAATTAGTAATATTTTAGACCGTGTTTGTGTTGTTAATAGTGTAGATGTCTCACAGGGGGACAGTCTTTCCACCTTTGCAACTTGGAATCTTTAGAGAGTTGTCTGGGGGCAACTGAAAGATAAAGGGAACTTTCCCAGGGTCAGAGACAGAGAGAGATAGAAAGACAGAGAAACCTCTAAATTAACTTATAAAGAGATAAAAGGTAAAACTCAATGGTGTTTTTATTCTTCCTCATTATAGAATAAAATTTTTTTCAATAAAAATTTCAGTATACAATGCAGATTTGGCATGTATGTTTTTCTGGAAAATTCACCCATTATAGATCAATATTGGTCTTAATGTTTTCCATGACAATATGATTTCATGGTATATAAAAAGTTTCTTCAGTAAAGAATAAATTGTTTCGTTCCCTGCATTTCTTTTTTGGAAAGGCAGAAGAAGGTTTAGGAAAGGGAAATAGTTACTGCTAGAGGACAAGAAAATAAGAAGAAGGAATCAAAACAATTGCCCCATGTTGAATGATCCTGGGATAATTCTCTCAAATTGGTCTTAGCATCATCATCTTGATAAAAAGAAAAATAATAGCTAGTTTTAAGTAGTTTATAGTGCTTTAAGTTTTGCAAAGCCCCATGTCTATATAAAATTTTACCCTAGACTTCTGAGTAGCTCTAAAGTTCCTCAATAGTGTTTGGAGGAATTCCTCTCCATAGCAAAAAGCAAGTGTTTATTGAGGAATCTGCTATTTACAAGGTGCTGACTTGGTTACCCAAAGGAGCAACTCTCCTGTCATATCAAGACCCAGTCCTAGAACAAAGCAGCTAATTGAGGGGAGGAGGTTGCATTACAGTTGCCAGTTTGGGCCTATTTTGATTCACATGGGGGCAGGCAAATTTTTGCTTCATGGGGGAAAAATTCCTTTTCTCAGCTACAGTCTCCTTTTAAATCATTTAGGAGAGCCAGGCATCAGAACTAGGAAAACGAGCTTTTTGGCCCTTGGGAAATATAACTCTGACACTCCACTTAGATGTTCTTGGGGCCTGCCATGAATGAGATCTTTCAGGTGGAACAGCTGTTCCTACTGACTTGATATTGCTTTAATTCAGAATTGCTTTGAATCTTTTCTTCCTCACCTCAGTTGTGGGGTTTTTACCTAAAGCAAAAGTTTGTTCCTTCCTATGAATAGTGAAGGGGCAGAAGGTCTGTTCTTTAAGTATCTTTAATCATCGCTTCACATAATAAACTTGACATTTTCAGTAATCAAGTTCTCAGCAGTGTTCATTACATTAAAAGTGTTATACCCATCATCCTACCTGTTTTTCTAAGAAGTAGTATATAAAGTATAAAGTGTGTATGAATATATATTATATATGTATATTCTGACTTCATTCCTGCCAAGTGGCCCTTAATATTGTTCTGCACCCATTTATTTCCAAGTTATCCACATGTGTATTTTAAAATAGCTGTTCACACTTTTGGGGAATACAACGTTTACTAGGCAATTCCTCATTCCTCCCGTAAATAATTTTCCACCTAATTCTGAAACAAGCAGCTACCTGTAATGATTCATTTAAAACCTGATTTTGTTTTCATCACTCTCCATATTTTTAAGCGCTTATATGCTGTTGTAGCAGCCATACCAGCGGCCTCCAGGGCAAAGCTTGGGTCTAAAACCACATTCCCAAACAAGTTCCACCTTTGTTTATGCTGTGAGCTGTGCACTGTCAGAGAAGTCAGGTGCTCAGGCATCTGCGGGAAATGATTCTTCCTCTTGCCATCATTTCTCCCATCCCAGAGTATGTTTCCTATCAAACTTGATGCTCTTCAGATTCCTTCTTTAGCCAAAAGCATTAAAATCTCTTTCATTCTTCAGTCTTTCTTCTTTCTTTCATCCTCTGCGCCTGACACTTTTCCTTTTTTCTTCTCTCGACAGTTTAGACTTTAATTTTGTTCTGCAGATATTCCTTCTGAATATCAAAGTCTGTTATTTTGTTTAGTAGGGGTGGGAATGGGGATGCATAATTTTAATAGGAATATCCTTGTTTCATCCATTAAAATTTATCACTATATTTAAAAGAATGATAAATGATTTAAGAAAAAATTTAAATGAATCTCCCCGTTTCTCTACAGAAAGGTGCTTAGAAGACCATGAGCTGGTGGTCCAGGTGGAAAGCACAATGGGAGGCGAAAGTAAATTTTTATTCAGGAAGAATTATGCAAAATATGAGTTTTTCAAAAATCCTGTGGTAAGTCCTTGGAGTGTATAGAAGCTAGAATAAGATTTTGTTTCTGGACCCACAATGATTTTTGTCACCTAGAAATCCCATATCTTTGAGTAGCACAGGTCACAGTGCTTTTCCATGTGAATACAAATTTTTTACTGTAGTTTAATTTATAATATATAAGGCTTTGATTATTCTTATAACTGTAATTATATTCAATTCAGTAGTCTGAATGAAATCATATTCAATTCAGTAGTCTGAATGTAGATCTTTTATAAACATGTTCATAACATGTTAAAAGAGAGATTCTTTTTCTTAACTAAGTATTGGCTCCATGGCAGAAGAGTGGTAAGGACTATGCATTTGGGGTTAAGTGACACAGCTAGGAAGTGGCTGAGACCAGATTTAAACCCAGGACCTTCCCTCTCTAGGCCTGGCTCTCTATCCACTGAGTCACCTAGCTGCCCCAGCATTAGAGATTTTTCACAGAATGAATATTCAAGCCATCGTGGTAATTACAAATCTTATATTCAACATTTTTAAAATGCTGAATTTTTAAAATTTGAGTTTCATTGTACTGGATCCTGATTATAAAATAGGTACATTGAAAAATTCAAGAGGTTTTGGTGTAGGAGGTGTACAGAGGATCCCCTTGAAGCAGTTGGAATCAAAATGTTTATCATCAGCAACACATGATTGACATGGCCTTCAAGTAGAGGAAAAGACTAACTTTTCATATGTTTTGTTTTGTCCCTGTTTTCCTAGAATTTCTTCCCAGAACAGATGGTGGCTTGGTGTCAGCAATCAAATGGCAGTATTCCCCAAACTCAGCTTCTGCAGGTACTGCAGAAATAGACGTCTGCTGAAGTGCTGTTTATTAAAGGGGGGTCAGAGAGGGGGTGGCTCAAACCCCGAGGAGCTGTAATTGTGTAATTATGAATAACTCTGAAGTGGCTGCTTCCTTATCCATGTCACCACCTCATCCCCAAGTTTGGTTTACGGTAACCAAAAATAAATGCTCACTTGGGAAATCTTTATGTGCCCAGAATTTTTCTAACTTAAATGATCAGTTAGAAAATAGCATAAACTTACTTTGACTCTGAAAAGAACTGCAAGTCATTTGATCTCTAGAGTGGGCCAAAATGGAAACAGATGGGCATTTGTTTTTCCTTCTGTTTACATTGACCCCAGGCCCCCACCGAGCAAGTGGTCAGTAGTCAGATGCGAGTAGGAAGCTAGTTTCTTGTCAGATCCTTTTTAAATTTCTGTGAAAAAGGTTTAGTACTCACCATAGGACAAGCCAGATTTTTAAAAACTAGTCACCCCTCCTTGGTTCCAGTCTACTCTACTGAGGGTGGTTCTTAACTTGGCAGTCTATGAGATTACATTTTTAAAATATATTTTGATAATTCATTTCCTATATATTTTAGTTTTTTATTTACAATAAAAATATTCTGAGAATGGGTCTGTAGCATCCGTGATGGTGAGGAAGGGATAGTGGAATTCCTGGTGGTATTTAACAGTTAAGAATATTTGCAATGCCTCCCTTACTGACTTGTGGCAAGGAAAGCTTTTTATAAATCATGACGTAGGATAGAAATAAATGGTTGTGTCATTATCTTTAAAGAGATACAGCATGACGTGTCATGTCCAGGGAGCCAGCAAGAAAGATCTGGTTCTTCTCAGGCTCTAGCTGTGACACTGTAGACAAATCAGATAATTTTACATTGCTCCCTGCAGCTTCTGAGGCTTAAAGTTGCCAAGATGCTAGTGATCTATATTGGGACACAGTGTCCCCTCACTAGGGAATTCCTTGTACTGATGAAATCATTGGTTTAGTCTCCATCTTTTACTTCAAACATATTCTTACTCTCCTATATAGTTAAATTGGGTGGCAGAGGATGAACAGAAGAAGGAGAGAGCATTTATGAAAAATCATTAAAAATGTAAATCTTCCAAAATTCGCTAGTGTATTTTAAAAAAGCTTTTTAAAAAAAGCTAGTGGGCTTCATGAAGAACAATAGTCAGAGTTTTAGCCCTTTCAAATATTCATTTTAGATGGAGGTACTTTTCTGCTTTGTTGACTGTTCAGTTCCAGAGCCTGCAGAATTTCAGCATGAAGACTTTCATTAGATCATCTGATGGCCAAAAACTCTACAGCATTTGTTTGTTTCTTAAAGAGTGGCCAGCTCTCAGTTCTCATGGCTAATAGAAGGGAGTGGTGGCATGAAGAATTTTTTTTTTTTAATCATTAGGTTTGCCTTTGTTCTTTTATTTGTACAGGGTGTGCCTGATTTCCTAACAGCTCAAATACTCAAACTAAATAATTTCGGCACATAGGAGAAATCTGTCTGGCCTCCCCATATCAAACCCCTCCCTGATTCCCACTTTATGTTGTTAATGAACAGTATTCTTTATCAGACTGCTCTCTATAGGATTTTTGTTCTTCTGCCTCACATCTTCCCTGTTGTGAAGGAGATAATTAAATGGTTTGAGTTAAAAGATCCTTGCCAGTCATGTGGAGTTAAAAGCTATTGGTAGAGAATGAATAAAACAGAAATGGTAACAATGTCAGCAAGACCCTGAAAGGAGCAAAATCCAACACAGATCAAGTAGACAAGTAATGTCAACATAATGTTTGTCAGATTTTAATTAAATTTGAAACATAATTAGTGGTTATAGAAATATGGTTTTGTTGAGTATCGTCCCTAGTTCTAAGAATCCATAATGAGTATTGGTTCGTTGATCAGTCATCAGAGTTTTTGGTGTCCTAAAATTTCTGATTATTATATATTAATGTATTATTCAAACAGAAGAAGGTGAGGTTAGCATCCTAAAAATGATTTTCCTTATTGTTTCAAGAATCTATAATTTGGTCAGTGTGTGTACTCTTGTCATTAACACATATCCCAATCAATCAGTTGTTAACATATTTATTCATGCATTGGGCACTGGGGATAGAGAAGGAAAAATGAAGCCATTTTTTCCCCTCCAATTTTCTGTTACTTAGTAGATTGTTTTTGGAATTTGCCATGGCTGAAAATGTTCACCACCCTACAGCTGACTTGTTAATGAGCCTTCTCAAACTTAGGCTGGTCCTTGGACAAATGGCATACAGTCCTATATCCCTTTTGGTAGAATCTGCCATAATTTACAGATATTTAATGGCTTTCTAAATCTGAAATATTCCTGTAACACAGCAAAGACACAGAATAGGACTTTGGTAAAAACTTTGCATTGTTTCATGAGTAAATTTATGATTTTGTAGATATTTCTTATCATTGTTTGCTAAAACTGCCATTTAACAACCAGAGTGAATCTAGACTTTTTGTCCTTTGACTAGAAAAAAATGTTAGTTAATGGGAAAAGTTGAATTTCCCAAATTTCATCTGTTAATTACTCACTTCACATGAATGTCAGCTAACTTTCTTACTTAATTTTGCCTATGACAGAATTTTTTAAACTCCAGTAGTTGTCCTGAAATTCAAGGTTTTTTACATGTGAAAGAGCTAGGCAGGAAGTCCTGGAAGAAATTATATGTGTATTTGCGAAGATCGGGACTTTATTGCTCCACAAAAGGAACTTCAAAGGTAAATTACATTTTAAAACATTGTCAGATACTAACAGATTCCAGATTATGAATGTCCAATTTGAACTTTCTGCTTTGTTTAAAACTTTATCTTCAGTTTATTTGAAGTGAAATTTCCAGAGAGCAGAATATCTCACAGCCCTCCCCCCTGGGAGAAGGTCTGGTGGGATCCAGCCCGGTACAGTTGTTTTACCAGCTCTGTGGCCTTTTGGCAAGTCAATTAATACTCTCAGAAATAAGGAGATTATCCTTAGTGACTTCAAGGGTCCCTTCCAACTCTTAACCTATGGTTATGTAAGAGTTCCTTAAAAATCTGAAAGTGCCAGATGAATGTGAGATATTATTATTTAGTCAGTAATAACAAAAACGTTAAATAAATTAACTTCTAGTCTTCCTATTTGATAACTGCTTCCCTATTTTAAGTAGGAGAAGTAGCCTGAATGGGATCTTTCTTAGGTTTTCATTCTGTGTATTCTCCTATATATTTAGCCTAGCGTTGAAGAGACTTTCTTTAGCAAGGATATCAAATGGGGACTAAAATAAATCTTACACTGGGGAAATTTAAATTTTTTTATTTAGCACATTTTAAAAAGTGTCTCCTAAAAATGTAATATTTTCCCTACATCATCTTCTGCAACTTGGAAGGAGTCAAAGAGGTCACTTAAATGTGCAGATACTGCCCTCTGTTGGAGTAGAAATGAGATGTGTTTGCTCTTTGAAATGCTTAAGTCCATTGAATAAAGATGCAAAAATTTTTACAGGAGCCAAGACATTTGCAGTTATTGGCTGACCTGGAAGACAGCAATGTCTTTTCCCTGATCACAGGCAAGAAGCAGTATAATGCCCCTACCGACTATGGGTTTTGTATCAAGGTAATGTCCTTCCACAATTGCAAAGATTAGCTCACCTTTTAGGCATTGAATCTGAATGTCTGATATTATCATTTGGATAGATTTCAATAGATCGTATTTCAGATTGAGAATATAATGGAAGAAGATAGTGTATAGATTTTTTTTTATTTAAGTTTGTTTGGAAGTGATTATTTAGTATCAAAATATTTAGCTCATTCTTATTCCTCAAGCAAACATGAACCATTTTATTATAAATTCTGTCAGAGTTGAGTTTTTGTTTTGTATTGTTTTTAGCGAAAATTCAGTTATTCCTAGCCTTAGAGTCTCAGGCCATTTCTTCTTATGTCCCACAAGTTTAGAATATTTCATATGTTTCTTAGAAGGAAGCCCCTTCATCTTGAATGTGCATATTCTTGCATCTATAGTTTTGTCTGAAAAAGAAAGTTTCTTCCTGAGGAAAAGTCTCAAGGATTTTGCGGTAATGTAGTTCCCTCTGCAATATAATACAGGTTGGCTAGTCTTATGTAACCATATCTACTTAAGGGGAGCAATCGTCTTTTATTTACACATAGTATTAAACTTCAAATAAAGGGTACCTTCATAGCTCATAAGTTTGGTTAGTAACACATTGTTGCATTCATCTTTAAATCGTTATTGAGCATCCAAACCCAGGGTGCTTAATCTTGGAACTTTGACCTTTAAATTGTGATGACAACATTTCAATAGAATTAGTTCCTTTTGTTATTTTATATATTTCCTTTTATGCTTTTAAAAATGTTACTCTGAGAAGGGGGGGCAGTCCATAGGCTTCCCCAGACTGTCAGAAAAGATCCATGAGACAAAAGAGAGTAGAAAGTCTGAACTAGAAAGTATATAATCAGTGAATTAATTAAACCTTACATACCTTGTTTGTATAATCGGCATTAACAGGGAGTAAGAAAGATATCTCTAGCAGTTTTGAACTTCAGTGTCACCGTGTATTGAAGTATTCTAAGTAGAAATACAATTCATTTTAGAATGAGAAATCATGGAATAAGCACAACCCAAGTATCATAGCAGAATGTTGGCAGTTCTAATTTGTGGTCGGTCTTGACATGACTCCAACAATATGGCTTGCCTTATCTAAAGCAAGATAAGAAGTCAAAACATAGTTGCCGTATAGCTCCCTTTGGAACATCCCAATGTGAAAAGTGAAAATTGTTTCTATAATTATTTGGAAGCTAACTCAATTGGACCCTGATGTTAAATTAGTCTTGACTGTATCTATTATAAAATTTTATGTTCTCTTTGTCTGTGCTTACCAGTTTTCTCTTAAATAAACTGATTGAAAATGAATGTTGTATTCTATATAACATGGATTTTAATATTTGAAATTCATAGTGAACCTAATAGATGCTGAAAGGACTAGTGGAGAGAGTTCTGAGTCCAAAGTCAGGGAGACTCATTTTCTTAGCCTTAGCAGAAGAGTACTATGAAATCTAAAAAACCTTGTGAAGATACTTTGTTTAACAGGTCTTTAGGGAACAAAGCTTCTTTTGATAATATCAGGGGAAATGGTAGCCCCCATAAGGTATTCAACCCTTATAAAGTCCGAAACCCAGTGTCATGCACGAGAAGAATTGGCCATAGGAATTGGGTATGTTTTGCTTCTAGTAGAGAAAATTCAGAGGATACTTTTCAGATATTTAATGGGCTTTCATCTTCCTCTTCCTATATTCATTACTTACTATTTGCCTTTATCCAGTGGAAATCAACTCTGCCTGTCTTTCAAATTATATTTAGTGGGAGAGCCCCCTCTTTCTCTTGCTGTTGGTTTTTGACTACAATCGTTTTGAGGCTCTTTTTAAAGATTGCTTTGGAAGGATTGTTAGAGAGGTTTCAGCTTTCATAGCTACTGAGCCACCATCTTGGCTCCATCCCCGAATGGACTTTTATCTGGAAGAGGCATAACTAGGAACAATGTTAGGAAACACTTCCAAACAAGGAGATGAAGTGCCACAGGAGGTGATGGGATCCCCTTTATTGGAGGTCTTCAAGCATAGACTACATGACTACTTGTTGGGCAGAGTTGGGTGAGGAAATGTTGTCAGGAATGGGTTATACCAGATGGCTGCAGAGGTCCCCTGGTTCTGTGAATTAGGTCTGGCTGAGGGGGAAGACCATACCCCTGAAGAGTAGCTCATAGAGACTATGTAAAGGACAAGAACGGGACCTCTTGTACCTTTCACTGGTTTAAAAACCATCTTCAAATTATTGTAGTGGTGGTTTATCCAGAAGGACACCTTTCCCCTCCAAAAAAACCCCCAAAACCAGTATCTTGGCACTCAACCCTGTGCCTTTCCCAATGAAATTCATTGACAGTGCAATACTGTCTAACGATTAGAACTATTTGAATTGAATGAGCTACATTGGGGAGGTAGTGGATTTCCTATTCTTTGAGGAATTCAGGGAAAGTTGGAATGACATTTCATTCACATATTACAAAAGGGATAATTTTTGATATATAGGTTAGACCAGGCTCTAAGGACCCTTCTAACACCAACATTCAGTGATCCTATGAATCTGTCTCTTCGTTAATAGGGTATTAGTGGATTAATACACAATACCCTCTACAGCAATCACCATTCATCACTATTAAAAACCATTCCAGTTGGATATTAAGTGCCTACCGTAGCAACCTCTCCATGGTTACAAATACCATTCTGAGTTATTTACTCTTACCTTACAGTTACACACTTGATTTTCTTCTCTCAGAACTGTTACAGTGACTAGCCCATGGAACCTGACTAGTGATAGGCTTTATTTGTCTTCTGTCTAATGATAGGTGTTATTTATCATTATTTCCCACCCACACTTTCCAGAATCCACCTAGGGTTGTTCTCTATACCAGATCCACCCTTGACATCTGCATCCTTCCTCTGGTTTTAACTTGATCATATATTCTAGAGCATATAATCTCATTTATAATTTGATCTTTGTTCCTAATAGTGATAATTCCCCAAATCTCTTCAAGAAGTTCTATAACCATGGTGTTTTGAATATACTGATGCTATGTTCTAATTCTACTACATTTGTTGTTTTTAGTTTCTATTGCTATGGTTCTTGTTTTTTAAAAATATCTCCCTTTGCTTGTTTGCAGTTATACTCACTGATGTTCATTTACCTTCTTGTAGCCAAACAAAGTAAGGAATGAGACAAAAGATCTGCGGTTACTATGTGCTGAAGATGAACAGAGCAGGACGTGTTGGATGACAGCATTTAGGCTCCTCAAGGTATTTCTTTTCTCATTTAACAGACAGCAGTGTTTAGTACAATGCCTGGAACATAGTAGGCACTTAATAAATGGTTATCGATGGAATAGAAGATTGGATTTGTTTTGCTGAACAGTGTTGTTGTTTTTCTTTAAGTATTGAGCAATTGTTCTAACTTTTACCATAATTGGGAACCAAAAAATCAACTTAAATTTAGTGGACCTGAACCTTTTATTGCTGGAAATACAACCAGATGCCCTCTTTAGAGATTAGAATGTCTCTTGGTACCACTGTCTGAGAACATCAGACCATTAGTCTGACCCATTCTGGTACAACTCCAATCTCATAGTTTACATATTTCTTTAAAAGCCTTGCAGTGAAGAATATAAAGCCCAGATATGTGTATGCCCATTTTGGTATCTGTGTGAAGGGTAGTAGATTTGGGAGCAAGAAAACCACTTGGGAGGTAAGAGATGGTACGGGCCTGAGCTCCTAAGATGGTAGTTGTGTGAGTAGAGGAAATGGAGCCACAAGCAAAAAATGGATAGAGATAGAAAGGACAAAATTTGGCAACTAATTTGATAGGTGGTTTGGGGGAGAATGAAGAGTCAAAGATGACACCAAGGTTGATACGAACCCAGGTATAATTGAAAAGATGGTGGTATCTTTGACATTAGTTAGGAAGTACAGAAGATGGAGTAGTTTTTGTAGGAAAGATAATGAATTCTATTTTGGATGTAATTGAATTTAAGATAGAAAGAAGACATCAAGATCAAAATTTCCAATAGCCAATTGGTGATTCAATAAAGAGAAACATAATGGGGAGATTTCAAGACAGATTAACAAAAACTATGACAATTTATTTGGAATTAAGTAGGCATCCTAGACTATTTTGATACACTATGTTTAGGGAAGAATAGAAATAGAAAAAAGTCCCTTATGCTTTAGTAATACAATCTTATTGGGCCTTTTTTGAACCAAGAGCATTCATTAGTAATGGTAAGAGTTGGCATTGATAGAAGAACTTAAGTGTTTGTAAAGCACTTTACATATATTATTTAATTTGAGCCTCACAAAACTCTGGGAAGTATTATAAATTTTAAATTCATTTTATAGATGAAGAAATTAACTCTCAGACGGGTTAAATGGCTTGTCCATGATCACACAGCTAATAAGTCTTAGAGACAGATTTCAAACTTGTGTCTTCTTGAAACCAGGTCTAACATTCTCTCCACTATTCCACCTTTTCTTTTGTGTAAATTAAAAGTGCTTTTCTGTTTTGCAAAGTCCTTCATATATTTATCACCTTTCATCTTGATGTAGTAGTGCTTCTCAATCTCCATTTTTCAGGTGATAAAATTGACCCTCATTGACTTGCTCAATATAACACTAATATGTAATATAATATAACATTAATAAATGGTAGTGCCTGGAATCTTGACTTGCAAGCTTTAGAAGCAATTTAGAGATAATTTTCTCTCCTAATGAATTATCCTATTTTATTCTAACAGAAACCAATACCTTTATGTAAGTAAATATAAAATCATTTTTATATGTGGTACAATTGAAAGAACTACTATACCTTGATGACCTCTTGAGTCATTCCAACTCAGAATCTATAATTCTGTGAACTGTGATATTCAGCAAATCTCTTCTGTTTTCAGTACTCTTTGTTCCCTATATATCAAGTGAAAGTTTGGGACCAGGTGATGGCTTGGATCCATTTAGTGCCTCTTAGCCATTATTCCTTAATATTTTTCCCAACTCTAGATCAGGGAAGAAATTATACCAGAATCTGGGTCTTTCTAGTAGTCTGATGTATCAGGAATCATTATTAATCTTTAAAATTTTAATCCCAATTAATAAAGAACATTGGCAAACAGACATGAAGAAATTCAGAACCTGTATTTTCTGGGAAGTCTTCCATTATTCAATAACTCCTGGTGTCTTGGGTGAAAGATTTCTGTATTTCTGAGAAATAAACAGAAAGAGAAATTTGATTAATAAGTGATTACCATAATACTTTACCTTTCAAAACTCAGGTTTGGACTTTGGATACGGGCAGGTATCTGGCACTAAACCAGTCACTCTCTACCATTTTCCTTCATGGTTGGAGGTACATCAAAAAACTTAACAGATCCACACCTCCAGACTAGGAAAGCCAAGAGAAATGACAGGAAAAGGCAGATGAACCCAGAGGGGAAATAGATCAATGCTCCCTAGCTCTCATCTCAACCCTATTCCAAGCACCATTGATGAGCTCATTGCTTCTTCCTTATTTTTAGCCAAACAGTGAAACACACTTCTTCAAAAAATTTAGCTAAGATAAATCCCTGCTATTTTAACCAGATAATAGACAAGTAGTAGGAGGTACAAAAGTGTAACTTGGGAAATATTTCTTCCCTTAATGAGGGACAAATAGATACAGATTGTAAAATACTAGAATAAAATGGTATTTTTAGAGGTAAACTTTATTTTTATATTTTTTCTTTTTTACCTGAGAATTTACTCTCCATCTTCCTTGCTAAAAAGAAAAGAAAGATGAAATGCTTGTAGCAAATACATATTTGTCAAGCAAAACAAACTCCCGCATCTGTGTACACAAACATCTCATTCTGCATTTTTCTACCATTACTCTCTCAGGAGGTGTGTAACCTTCATTGAACTCAAGAATCATGGCTGGCCATTCAAGACCAGAGTTCTTAAGTCCTAAGTAGATTTTAAATCTCCTTCTGTATATGGCTCTAATTTTCCCATTTCCCTTCTTCAAAAGACCAGCATAGAAAGAAATCTGAGTTTTAATTTTAATCCTGTGTAACTCTCCCGGGCTTCTCATCAGTATCTGATTTTAAAAGTGTCTCCAAACCATTGTTTCTTGACTTTTTTTTTTTAGAGCAATCATTAACCACTGCTAGGATACATAGGTCAAGTGGATTTCAAATGACCTCTGCCATGATTATTTTATTTAACATCTTCGGCCAATGAAGTATATTTATTAAGTACTTTGTACCCTACTCTGGGCTAAAGACTGCAGGCAAGAAAGGACTTAGTCTTACATTAGTCATCCTGAAATGTGTATCTGAACACAATTTTAGGAAAATCCACTTAAACTCAACATATACTATCAAGTTTCCATTGTACACCAAGCCTAGGGCTTTACATTGCAGTAGATACAAAATTTATTTTTTGTTTGTTTGCTCATTTCTCTCTGTTGCCCTGGCCAAAAGCCCAGTGGCCACTTACAGGCTCAGTCCCACTGTTGAGCCATGTGGAAGCTTTGACTTGCTCTGTTTCTAACCTCTCCTTCAGCAACCTGGTGTGGCCACGTCCCCATCACTGAGGATCCACGATATTCAGTGCCAGGTTTACAGACCACCCCTTGGCTTTAGCTCTCCTGCTGCTCAGAATTCTCAAGTCCCAGCCTCCCAATAGCAGAGACGGCCAACATATATAGGACCCAACACCTAAATAAGGAATAGTCCTGGCCTTCTGGGAGCTTATAGTTTAATGAGGATGCATAGACTTTTGGGTGCTTCAGAAGATTCATTTAATTATTGTAGGTATTCCTTCAAATTTCCTAGATTGCAACCCTTCCCTTCATTCCAAATGAGATAAAAGTTCTGAGGACAATACCTTTTATATACATCATAAGGCACTATATAATTGCTTATTCCATTCACTAACAGATAATCTCTAACCTGTGAATTTTCATATTAAAAAAAAGTAAAGAAACCCTAATTCCCCATTGGTCAAACACAAGTTGAGTTTAACTGCTCCTGAAAACAATAAATACATCATTTATTGGGAAGCTTACTCTTGTGAAGTCTTGAGCTCAGCCCTCTCTGCCAGAGTAGCCAACAACTCAGGCTAATTCCCTGTTAAGATTAGGTTTGGGGAGTGGATTTTGGACATGCTAGTGCCAAATAACAAGGACACATTGTAATGATAGGTCCATGAGAAAGCTGCAAGTATACTTGTTTGTCAAGTGTGAAGTTCTGGCTACATTTTAACTTCTTTTCCACCATCAGTTTGCAGATGTAAAACTATATAATTCTGTTTTACAGTTGTCTAGTAATGTATAGAAAAAATTTAGCTTTCCTTTGGTGAAATTGTTTCAGCTTCTACTGATAATAAAAAATTAAATAAATAATAAAATAAAGTAAAATTTGATTTATTCATTAGAGTAATATCTTTGTTAGATATTGATAGAACATAAATGTGTGAGGAAGAATAGTGTTGGGAAAAAAAAAGCAACCCGAGGGAGGTCCTCTCTCTTTGTTCTGGCCTTTTCTGTAGTCCTACCTGGATCTCCACTCAGATGTCAACCTGGTAACCGTTGCCTCTTTTCCCAGAATCACTGATTAGGGACATGGCCATCTCTGCTTGGATGAACAGGGAGTCTCCAAGGACAGTCCCTCCAATAGGTGGACCAATGGATCTTACAATTGCCACATCACTCTGTCTTCTGTTCCCTTGGCCATTTCGATCTCACCCAATGATGCAACCTTTGAGGTTTCTAACACTTAGCACAGAGCCTGGCACCAAGTTTAAAAAAAAAAATTATGAATGTTTATTGACATAACTGGGCTCCTGGGTTGTTCGTTCACCTTGCCATTCCCTTCTTAAAAAATCATCAAGCCTTTCCATAAAACTTCTATGTATTTATCTCTCCTAATTAGAATTTGAGCTCTTGGGAGAAGGGACTCTCTGTTTGGTTCTCTGTGTCCATAGTATGTGACCCATTGGAAACACTTTTCAAATGCTTTTCCATTCCATAAAAAGTAGTAGGTGGCAATCAGATAAGAGAATGCTTTGATCTTGTCTTTATTGGTAGATTTTTAAAATTGATTACTCTAAATTATATTTATCATATAATGTTAAATTAGATTATTTGGCTTAGATAACTATGGATCTAAAGGAAAGGTACTACATTTGTTATAATAGTTAATAAGTTAATATAAAAGAGGGAATCTCTGCAGAGACAATTGAAGTATCTATTAGCCTAATTTGGTCTTTGGAAATAATATATCTTTCATCTCTTGGACTTTATAAAAATGAAAGACTCCATTGCCTACCCTAGGAATTTAAGAAAATTTTATTTAGATTGTTGAGATTTTTTTCATCCGGCCTTAAGACTGCACCTGAACTTAATGAAATGAAATGCTCATCTTTTAATCCAACTTAATTATGGTTATTTCAAATTAGGGATCCTGGTGTTTAAAGTGGGAATCACAGTTAATCTAATTTGTGAACACTGTGCTTGACATTTCCCAATTCAGTTCATGGATTTCTAAATCCAAATAATTCTTATATCTTCTTGAAACATGAACAGTAAATGATAGCTTTTCTGTCTTCTGCAAATTAAGTTCCCCAAGGGAGACTGAAAAGTTATTTGCTGTGTATATGTTCATTTTGAAAGGATGAGGAAATAAGATGAATTTGTCTTGAATGTATGCTTTTTACTCAGAAAGGATATTTCATTTATTTATTTATTTGTTTGTTTATTTATTTGCTTATTTATTTATTTATTTATTTATTTATTTATTTATTTATTTATTTATCTATTTATTTATTTATTTATTTATTTATTTATTTATTTATTTATTTATTTATTTATTTTGTCAGATACCAGACCCAAAGTAAGTCTCTTTAGACCCCAGCAAAATATCTTTTTGTCCCATGCACTGTATAAGACATTGCAATTACAGTCCGAAGTCATGATTTTTCGAGTACTGACTCTTTCATTTCATAGTTCTGTCACTTTGGGCAAATCTCATAATCTTTTCTAAATCTCAATTTTTCCTTATTTGCTAGATGAGGATGGTAATGCCTTCCTTGACCATATCAATGGATTGATTTAAGCATTAAATAAGATAAATGCGGATGGAAGCTTTTCCAAACTGCAAAATGCCACAAACATGAATGACATCACTTTAATTAGTTATATCTGTGGGATCCGTAAGCTCATCAGTGTGGGTCCTCTCTCAAAGATGGCAAGCTAGCAACAATTCCTCATTCTATGCAATTGTTGTCCATATCTTTCTATAACTCCTCCAGGGACAATCTACTACTCAGTGCAGTGCAGGCTTTCCTAAAAGACTTTTTTAATATTTTGTGGGTGCCAGTCCAGCCCTTGTGCTGCTCTTCTGATCACACTTGCCCTACCTAATATAAATTTCAGAGTCAGTATTCTGTCCAGAATTGGGCAGGCACTATTCAAATAACACACAAAAGCTGTAGCTAGTTAGCCCAAGGGATAGAGGTCCAGGCCTAGATTGGGAGCACCTGGGTTCAAATCTGGCCTCAATCACTTCCCAGCTGTGGGGTCCTGGTCAAGTCACTTAACCCTATTTGCCTACTCCTTGACCTTCCGTCTGAGTTTTTATTAAGCCATAAAGTAAGGGTTAAACCAAAAAAAAATGGATGGATTAATAGTATTCTAGTAGAGATAAAAACAGCAACTTCCCAACCCCAAAATAGTCAAGGCATAGCTAAAATATTTCTGAAAAAATCTGGTGGTGCTACTGAACTATAAGCTCACTGTGAATTAATAGTGTACTGTGATCATCCCGAAGCTAAGGCAGTCTGAAATGCTTTGAGATGTAAAGATTAAAATTAGGGTAGACTGAAGCAGGTAGAAATTAGTTTCTCTCTGCAAGGAGTATTATATTTTTTTAGAGGTTTATTAAGGATTAAGGATTAAAGAAAATACAGGATAAGGAAAACGTGCCTAGGCCAGAGGCCTAGACAAGACCTCACCTACATTATGGAAAGAGCCACGTCTGCTCCAAAACGGAAGTCCAAAAAGAGCCCCAAAAACCTTTGCCACCAGGTTAAATACCTTCTTGATCTCGGCCCACCTAAGAATTTCCGTGAGATTACAAAGCATTTTGGGGAAGTGGAGCAAAGGCTTGTGGGGATTGTAGTCCTGTATTCGAGTCTGTTTTTTACAGAGAGCTGTTGTGGTGTTTAGAGCTGGGGAGATGCAGTCATGTTCTACTCTTCCTTCGTCTGGCCATATCCAGAATATCGTAGTCGATTCCAGATGTCACATTGTAAGAAGGGCATCAATAACCCAAAAAGCAGCAACAAACTTGTCTCATTTGTGGTTCAGTTTAAGGGCACGGTCTGGAGAATACTCAGGGGTGCCATGATGGCTCTCTTCAGAAATTTAAAGTACTGTCCTTTTGAAAAAGACGACTTTTTTGGTTCAAAAGAGAATACAACTAGTAGCAGTGGGTAAAGGCTTCAGTGGGACAAAATTTAGACTTGATATTAGGGAAAACTTCCTTACAATTAGAGCTAACTCAAGGAGTGTAGTGGGATCCCTCTCTCTAGAAACCTTTGACCAAGAGTTGGGAGGACCATTTGTGGAACCTGCTGTAAAGGAGGTGCTCTTTAAACTCTGACTTCTGCCAAGCCTGAGAGTCACAGAATTCTAGATTTCAAGGCAAGAAGAAATATTCACAGAATTTGATTTCATGCCTCCCTCTTTCTACCACCATAAACCAAATGAGTGATCATCCTACTTAAGGTAGCTCTACCTCCATTTTGGATAGCTCTTATTTTCAGGAAGTTTTTCTTTACATCAACCCTTTTGCCAACAACATGATGTCATTTGAAGAAATTTAAGGCAAAAGTAAATGACTTGCCTAAGGTTACACAGGTAGTACGTGTAAAAAAAAACAATTTTAATCTTGGCTCTCTGACTCCAAAACCTTCCCAGTGGAACCAGCCTATAGGCTACGAAGCCTATATTTTTAGTTACTTAGTATGTTCTTGGTACTGCTTGCTGTTCATTATAATAGGATTTTACTTACAGTGCCTTTCAGTCTAAAACAATATCTCCATTACTGGCCTTGTTCTATTTTTTCTAGTATGGCATGCTCCTCTATCAGAATTACAGAATTCCACAGCAGAGGAAAGCCGTACTTTCCCATTTCTCAACTCCAGTGGTAAGTACGGGTGTCACTTCCTTAAGGAAATTTTGGTTTATTACAGGTTTGTCAATTGAGATCACACATAACAGAAAAGTCTAGACGTAGTATTTCTCTTTTATCAAAATGTATTTTCCCTTTCAGCATTCCTTTTCTATCTTGATTTTTGTATTTTGCTAGGACCCCTCATTCCCCATGCCACACACTTCAATCTCTATAGCTTAAGAAATTTGAATGTGAAAAATCAACTATCCTGAGTAGTTTTAGTAATAATAATCGCTAATCTTAGATTGACAGAATGCTTGGAGGTACATTAGGTCATGTCAAAACAATATCCTGATATATACTATGTATATCATCCCATTTTACTTATGAGAAAACTGAAACTGAGAAGAATGAGTGATTTAACAAAGGTCATACTGCTAGAAAGTAGCAGAGGCAAGATGTGACCTGGATCTCCCTGACCCTTAAGTACAATAAGTTTGTATTTTTTTCTTCTATACAGCATATATTGATCTCTATTCTTTAAAAAAAAAAAACAGAAACAAAAAAAAATCACTTACTCCATAGACTATGAACTTTCCTATACCTTTTGTTCTCTGAGGGGGTAAAGAAATCATATAAGAGGGTTGCAGCATTTTCCTTAGATTATTATTGATACAGACTCTCTTCTATAAAGACAATTTGTTTATTTCTTGGACTGGACCTGTTATTTTTACTGGTATAAGGAATTCCCAGTGATGGATTCTCACTCTATCATTGCAGATAGCCATCTTTTTTGCAATTTTGTACCTTAGATGTTGCCTTGGGCCCTAAAAGATATTAAATTTTTTGCCCAGGATATCAAAATGGATAGTGTTGGGCATGGAGGCAGGAACTCCTGAGTTCAAGTCCTGCTCTCAGACTAATTGTGTGATGTTGGGTAATTCACTTAACCTCTGCCTGACTCCATTTCCTCAGCTCTAAAATGGGCTAATTAGCACCTACCCCACAAGGTGATCCCTGAAGATCAAATGACCTAATATTTGTAAAACATTTTACTCACAATAGGCACTTAATAAATGCTTGTTCCTTTCCCAGGATTCAAATCCAGATCCTTCTGACTCCAAGGCCAGCTCTTATCTATTATCCCACACTGCAAGTTTTTGCCTGTCAAAAGACACTTGGGCCTCTGAAAATTTCTTTGTAGAAGTTTTCCCCCAACATACACAGTTAACTCACTAAGGAGTTAATGTGCATCCCTTGCCTCCCTCCTATTATGACTGAAAACTAGGTTCTTCCTCATTATCTTCCCCTGTCAAATATGTAGCCCAGGTGGTTGGAAGTGGGATGGGAGATTCGGTTCTTGGCCCATTATAGTGATACTTTCCGAGGAGGGAAGGGTAGGTGACCATGACAGGGGGAGATTCTTGCCTCCTAGGGCAGATGGACTTGATTAGTTCCCTATGTACTCTGCTGCAAGTTTTAAAACAGGGTGACCCATTCTCTTCCAGCGCAGTGTGTCCGAGAACTCCCTCGTAGCAATGGACTTTTCCGGCCAGACGGGAAGAGTGATTGAGAACCCCGCTGAAGCTCAGAGCGCAGCCTTGGAGGAGGGCCATGCTTGGAGGGTAACATAATCTGACTTACTGGCTCCCTTTGTACGCTTGAACCTAACATACCACCGCATGGGTGTGCCGGTGGCCAGTATAGACGAGCTCTTCCATGGGTCATTCATATCCACGTACTAGGGTGAATTCAGTTCTACACAAAGAAAACTTCCATTTCTGGAGCTTGTCTCTGAGCCAGGGCATCCAGAGGAAGGTTCAAGGGGAAAAGCAGACAACACAGATCCTTGCTGACAATTTCCAAGCCAATTTTCGTAGACAAATATATCAGATTAATTTACAAAAGGAAAAAAGCCAAAACTGTCATACAGGGCTTTCTCCTACTGTATTTGACACGGGATTGTACAAGAGGAAGGATCCCTGGAATGAACTGTACAATTTTTACTTTTGCAAAATGAATAGCTGGCAAAGTTTCTCGCCCTCAGATTCTTCTGTTAGTGGTCATCGGTCCCTACTGGACATTGCCAGCATGGATGTTCTCCCTTGGAATATAAGGAGAGCCCATTTATCCACATTGACAGAGTTGTAAATAGCCTTTTTTTAAAAAATCAAAACCCAAAAGTGTTCCCACAGATCTTAAAGGAAATTAAGATTTATCTGGCTCAGTCTGGATAGGACCCTTGCTTCCTTTCAATGACAGCAGGTGAAGGGCCATCCGTAATGGTTGCACAATCACCTGATCACCTCTTCAAACTCTTATGTATTCTGAGGATTTCTCTTCCAAATTTTCCAGCCCCTTTTGATGAGTTGTTTCAGGTTTGCATGTAATATTTAGCCATTTTATCTTCAGTGCTAATTGAGGGAATTTGGTTTCTTTTGCAGAAACGAAGCACAAGGATGAATGTCTTAGGTAGCCAAAGTCCCCTCCACCCTTCCACATTGAGCACAGGTAAATTATGGGGCTCAAGCACACAAACAACTTCATTTTATTTGTTCATTTGGAAAAATGCTGTTCCCAAAGACCATTTGATTTGAACATTAGACTTGGCATTATAAAATTTGGGGGCTCTTATCACTCCCAATCTTCTGACTTACTACTGTGAGGCTCTGACCAAGTCAATGAATTATAAAATTTTGGGGCTCTTATCACTCATAATCTTGGGTGACAAATGGGTCACAACAGCACCGTAGGGCCTCAGTTTTGCTCTTCTCTAATCCCAAGGTACTCTCCAAGGTCTATTCTAGGACTAAGATACCATGATCCTCCTATAATAGGTCTCTCCCATATTCAAAAACCTCCTATGGCTCCCTGTTGTCTCTACGACCCAATAACAGCTTCTTATTCTTGTTCTTAAGGACCTCAATATTGTGGTTAAAACCACTTTTCCATTCTTTTTCACATTATTCCTCTTTTTAATTCCCTACATTTTTATGTGCCAACCATAAGCTATTTCCCAAATGTTTCCTGGTATCACTATATTTTTTCCTACATCCTCAAAGAACCCATACCTTCTATGATACTCAAAGCTAGACCCAGATTAATTACAAACATTGAATCCCCCCATATTCGAATTTGGACCATTCAAAATCTGTAATTGTATAAAATATAGTCATTGGTTCCAGCCCAATGGGAATATGCTGTATAAATTCTCCTAAAGCATGGGATTTGTTATTTGCAATATTTAGGAACTAGTTGGTAATTGTATACATATTATTCTTTCCTAGTAAGGTATAAATTTCTCATGCTCTATAGCTATTTCCAGCCAAAAGTCCTTCTCTAAAATGAGGACATTGTTCTAAATTATTGGTGTTGAACTAAAATAGAAACCGATTCCTTCATTGATTTAGAAAACCACAAATTGTCATCATCTATCTTGTATTTTTACTTATTTTGTTAAACCTTTGCTAATTATATTTTAATCTGATTCAGTTATACTCTACCTCTGGGATAAATGACCTTTGAGGTCTTTTCCAGCTCTCAGTGTATGATTCTGTGAGTACCTGAATTGGGGAACTGGGATAGTTTAAGAGAAAGGTGATAAAGTGACAAATGCCATTTCAGATATATTAAGGTACAAGCACTCTAGTTTCAACAAGCATGTTAAAAGTCCGTAAAATAAAAATAAAAACCATAATTCATATCTTCTCAAACAGTGATCCATAGGACACAAAACTGGTTTCATGGAAGAATCTCTCGGGAAGAATCCCATAGGATTATTAAACAGCAGGGGCTTGTGGATGGGTAAGAAAACATTTCAATTGATTTGCTGATAGATATTCTGAAACAAATGATTGTAATCCAGGACAAGTGATAATAATAGCTGTCATTTATATAGCACCTACTATGACAGTTCATTCAACATTTATTTATTAAAACTTTAATTAAACTCTCATTCTGATTTTATTTCCTTACAATTAGTCATTCTGGACCATCCATTCAATCTGGTGATTTGGCTACATATAATTTACTAATAGTCAATATTTAATAGAAAACAATTTAAATATAAGCCCCTCATGTAAACTGAAGTTGGGGAGTGGGAGTTTTCTATGTAAATTTTAGTGTACAATCTATTTATTTAATTGTTTTTATTTTTATTTTAATTTTATTTACTTTAATTTAGCTTACTCTGATTTATTTGATTGTTTTTATTTTTACTCTAGTTTTATTTAGTTTAATTTCTTTTATTATGATTTGTTTAGTTATTTATAGTCTCTTTAAAGAGGCAAGGTAGCAATTTAGAGTGCTAAGCTTTGAAATGAGGAAAACTGGGATTCAACTCCTTCTTCATATTTGATAGGCATGGGTCAACCTTTCATGTGTCTCAGATGTCTCCCAAGAAATTATCTACAAAGTCATTGATGGGTGTCAGCATGGATGGATGGGAATTTTCATATGGGGAGTTCTCAAAGCCAGTGACAACTCGGATATTTTGCATTTGTATAAAGTTTCTGAAATATCTATATTAATTGGAGAAAAGCCTAAACTGCTTAGCATTCTTGCTACCACTGGATGTTTTAATACACTATCTACATATTTAACATGATGCATAAATGTTGAAAAATATATCATTTTAGCCACATCTGAGGGTTTTGAATTAGGCATGTTTTACATATTTAATGAAATGACCTCTCTTAGAACTTTCATTGACTTTGAACTTCAGAGTTATCAGTCCTAATCTATGCTGTAAAACAGTCACATTGACGTTGTGGATGACAGCGCAGTGTCAGTGACTGACATTGGCCTCACTCTGGCCCACTGCTCAGACAGCCTAGACCCAAGATAATTTCCTCAAAGCTTCTTTCTTTGATCACAAGCAGAACTGGGAGGGGGAGGGAGGAGGCATGAATACATACATAGATCATTACAAGAATATTGGTTTTTTGTCTTACCTCTAACTTTGGCTGATAAGTATATGGGAGGGAATAGAGAGAGAGTGGCTGATCTGACCCAGATATCAAGTTCATAAATGGGAAAGCGCCCTCCCTTTAGTTGGGTGACAACCGGCTCTCAACAAAGGGGTGAAAACTCACTTTTTAAAACACCCTTTCAAAGACAGAAGAGTGATAACAGCTAAGCAATTGGGGTTAAGTGACTTGCCCAGGGTCACACAGCTAGAAAGTATCTGAGGCCAGATTTGAACCCAGGTTTTTACTACCTAGATGCCCAGAGAACTTAATTTTAACTTCTAATAGAGGTGGATAAAGTGCTAGCGCTGTATTATTCTCAACAAGCCACTTAAATATTGCCTCAGTTTTCTCTTTTAAAATGGGATAAATAAAGCATCATCCTCCTGGGACTCTTGTAAATATAAAATGAGATAATAATTATATAAAAGACTTTGTAAAACTTTAAAACACTATATAATGTTAACTGTTATTGCTTAGAATCACACAACTAATAAGGGTCAGACTCAGAATTTGAGAATAGGATTTTCTGACTCCCAAGGACAGATTTCTATTATGTGTTCGAACTCATGATTTTACTGTTTTTATTTCAGCAGTAAATTCATTCTTGTACTTTCCTCAGGCTCTTCCTCCTTCGTGACAGCCAGAGTAATCCAAAGGCATTCGTACTCACACTGTGCCATCACCAGAAAATAAAAAATTTCCAGATATTACCTGTAAGTATAGATTTTGCCTGATGAAATGTAGAATTTTTTGTTTTCTCTGTCTTTTTTGACCAAAGTTTATCCTTAATTTTCCAACAGAATTTTAAAATTGAAACCTAGAAAAATTGAGAACTGGGATATGTATCCACCTTTCCTGGGAAGAGGAGGCCACCTCACGGGACTCCCTCATTTCCCATCCTCACCCATCCCTTCCTCTTACCCACTAGTCAATAGGAAAGGTGGTAATCTGCCTTGACAACACACACAACCAGAATATTAGAATGTAAAAGCCAGAATGAACCTTGGGCCTTAAATCTTTGAGTTCCAAAGGGACTGGGGCTTAGAACATTGGGTATGGAAAGAATTCTGTCACCTGGAGAAAGCTAAAGAATGGTACAAGCAGTGGAGGATGATATTTGCTGCTGTGGTAGTTTGTTGTTGTTTGTCTTTTATTTTTTTAAACCTTACCTTCCATCTCAGAATAAATACTGGATATTGGTTCCAAGGCAGAAGAATAGAAAAGGCTAGGCAATGGGAGTGAAGTGACTTGCCCAGGTAGCGTCTGAGACCAAATTTGAACTCAGGCCACCACCCTCCGACTCTCAATCCACTGATCCACCATCCTTCATTCTTAAAGAGGACCAGTGATGTGTTTACTTGCCTATGAATTGCATAGATTCATCAGCCTCCCTCTCTTCCGGCATCATTAAAGTCTAGTGGCAAGACAAAAGCCAAGACAACTGGTGATGATGCTGAAGGAGACATTTGAGTGATGAACATAGTGTATGTCACTAGGGCTGGTCCAGATGCCATTGGTAGCAGCCCTTCTGCAAATAACAAATACATCTGAGTTTTTGTTACAACGAAAATACTCTGTTACCAGCATGTGCCATTGGTATAGGACTTGAGGCACCAGGGTGATATACAATGGGTGATTTTTGCAATGAAGTTAAATCCCAAATTAATGACTGATTCTCACTGTTTAATCCATTGAGGGTAAAAAGGCAAATTCAGGGTAGCCTGGTATACTTCTGAAAAAGACTAGATATTGTATCTGCCTCATTTTCTCCTTTCTTGACAGTTGTTATTTAAATATGGGTCTACAGGTTGAATGTGAGACTCTCCTTTACTAAAAGGCTTTTATTGTTGTCTGAGAAGAATGCCCAACCTTTCTAGAAGAGGAACAAAAATTGGTCCGACCAGATCCTACCCCTTTAAACAATTTTTTTGAGTAAACTCTTTTTTGATCTGAAAGTTAAGCTGGTTCCAGAGTAAGTTCATAGCAGAGTAACTAGAACCTTCCTTTTAGGAGAGTATAGGGATCTTATAATGCTTTTTTTTTTCCCTAGAAAAATCTGGAAGAGAGTAACAAAATAGAAAGTTTTTAGAAAGTGAATTAATGAAAAATAAGTTTAATTTAAATAAAAACCAATAAAACAAATTAACTAATTTTATTTTTGTAATGAAAGAAAAAAACATACTACCAGTAACAAAAAGGAAAAAGGGGAAATTTACTCACAAATGAGGAAGAAATAAAGGAAATTATTAGTGACTTATTTTGCCCACTATATGCCAATTTCTGAAATCTGGACTTGTATAAGATTTAACTTCCCTTTACTTGCTTCCACATCAAGTTAAAAAAATAAAACAACACGATTGTTTTTTTTTTTCCATTTTTAAAAATTCTTAACCTTCCATCTGGCAAAAGAGTGGTAAGGGCTAGGCAATGGGGGTTAAGTGACTTGCCCAGGGTCATACAGGTAGGAACTGTCCAAAGCCAGATTTGAACCTAAGACCTCCTCTCTCTGGACTTGGCTCTCAATCCACTGAGCTACTAACTGCCCCCCAAAACAAGCGCAATTCTTATCCTGGTTAGTATAACACTTTTCCATTCTTTAGGTCCAAAGGATCCTGATCCAGAAAGAGTGATAAGCAAATTAATGATCACTATTCTGACTTAACTACTGTGTGGCTATGACCAAGTCATTTTATATCAGTTTTGTCATGTGAAATGGGTATCATAATAATATTTGAACTACATATCTCACCTAGAAAAAGCACTTAGCAAATCTTAAAGCTACTCTAAAAGGGTGGCTTGTTGTATGATGTTATTCGATTGGCAAAGAGTCAAGAGCAGAAGTACTTTATTTCCAATATGGATTTAAAAAAAGGATACAGTCAATGAAATTGGTAATACATGTGCCTTGTCTACTTATAATCTCTGAGCTTATGCACGTAGCTTTGGAAAGCAAGCAGATTTCTGACAGGTTTTCTATAATAACTGTTGGGTGTGCTTTGCAATGTCAACTTTGGAAATTACAGAAGTGTGAGTCATTACTAGGGGTCACTGAAGAGAGAGAGAGAGAGAGAGAGAGAGAGAGAGAGAGAGAGAGAGAGAGAGAGAGAGAGAGAGAGAGAGAGAGAGAGGAGAGAGAGAGGGAGAGAGAGAGGGAGAGGGGGAGAGAGAGAGAGAGAGAGAGAGAGAGAGAGAGAGAGAGAGAGAGAGAGAGAGAGAGAGAGAGAGAGAGAGAGAGAGAGAGAGAGAGAGAGAGAGAGAGGGAGAGGGGGAGAGAGAGAGGGAGATTGTAGCCTGTACTTAAAGAGTCTGAAAGGTGCTTCTGGCCACAGCTGTCCTCTTAGAATCGGGGAGCGGTTCTGTGTTTAAATACACAAGGCTTGGACATTTTTGTGAGTAGCAGCTGCTCTACATGCTGCCATTTTCTTTTTCTTCATTTGAATCTTGGAAGCTTTAAGCTTGTCTAGTCCAACCACTTCATTTTACAAATGAGGAAACTGAGGTCTAAGAAAAGCTAAAACGACTTGTCCTGGATCATAGAGGAAGAAAGTAGCAGAACCAGGATTGGACCCTGAGTTTTTAAAGTCCAAATCCAGTGCTTTTTTGCACATATGCCATGTTGTGTTTCCTTAAAGAGACAGAGAAGACCACCCCTCTATAAATAGTCAAATAAAGTGTCCTCCTTGGTACTAAGAAAAGACACATTGAAGCCAAGAGTTTTAGGTCAAAGGGGGGAAAAAAGAAAGAACAGAAAATAGAAAATAAAGAACTTTTATGGGCACGTGGCCAAATGATGAAAAGTAGTGTCATAGCCTTAGAAACTCTGTCTCCTCCCAGACCCCAAGTTGCTGTTCCACCGCTGACTTGGTGTGTGGTCTCAAAGAAGTGATAGAATCTGTTCCCCTGTAGTTGTCATGGATTCTGCACCCTCTGTTCTTTCGTCTGTTTGGTGGACCAAACCACGATTCTTTTTTAGCAGAAACTACTTTTAAACCCTCTAAAATCCTGTAGTTTTATTGGTAGCAGACCCAGAATGAGAAACTAATAATAAGAAGGCTTTGGGGTTTTCATTCCATTTTCTACTTTACTGCCTCCTATGATTTTACTATGCAGTCCATTTATACTCTTTTCTGAGATAAAGACTCATTTCCCCCCCTCAATTACAGTAGACTATTTGGGTTGTGCCATCTAATGTTTAAAGTATTTTTTGTTCCTAATAGTGTGAGGACGAGGGACAGATGTTCTTCAGCCTTGATGATGGGAATACCAAATTCACCGACCTGATCCAACTTGTTGAGTTCTACCAGCTAAACAAAGGAGTTTTGCCTTGCAAACTCAAACATCACTGTATCAGAGTGGCCTTATGACCTTGAATTTGGCTCTTAGTTGAAGACTGGATTTGCTAGAAGAATAACTAAGAGAAAGTTAACACTGGAATGAATGAGCAGGTCTGTAAATTGGTTGAAAAATTATATTCTGCACCACGGGACTCTCAAAGGGATGGATTCAGTGGGTGCCAACAGACCAAGATCTCCTGGTTTGTCCAACACCTAAGAATGATCTGCTGCTGAGTATCCCAGCATACCTTCCTTCCCTTTGCCAAATAAAGGAAGGCATGTCGAATTGTGCGCAAATTTGAGACTAAACTGGAATGATCATCATGGCTGGGCCACTTAACAGGAACAGGTTCTGAAGAGAAATCATTGGAAAAGGACTCTTGCCCTGGAATAATCTTGACAATTAAAACTGGTGTGTTTACTTTTTTGTATTGATCACTTTTTTTTTTGCACTCCTACTTTGTTTTGGATATTGTATACAGCCTATATTAGGACATAATGTGGCTTTTCAATTCACGCAGGAGCTAAAAGTCTCCACCTGTCAGAATTAGAAGACCTAAAGTGTTGGGTCTCGGCATTTCTCCAAGGGCAGTTTCTGCTCTCAGCTGATTGAAGCAGTGTGAATTCAGTTCTAAAACTATAACTCCACCACTCAGTGGACTTGGAAAATCATTTATAAGGTTTTTATCCTTAGGGAAATGACTGGTATACATGTAGCATAATTAATGGACCCAGTCATGACACCTCCTGTCCCCTTCTCCCCCCAGTCTAGTCATTCAATTTCTATGCACAAATTTTTGAACCTCGTTATTAACATGTGTGTTGTATTTTTCCCCCAGTTCAATCGTTTTTACTCTTTAGGAATTTCACTGTTACACATTCACAACTGAATGGTTCAAAAGAGGCTGGTTTCAATGAAAAATCACCAGTGCTGATCATCATCCACTCATTAAGACACACGATCAGTCCAGTCCATTTTTTCTTTTTTTCCTTTTTTTTTTCCTTTAGCTTTATGTCCTCCATGGCCTTCGGTCTCTTCCAAAAACACCACCATCAGCTTGTTGAAAGGCTAAGTAATGCTCCAGAATGCAGCCCAAGCCCCTGTCACGTGGGGTAGTTCCAGGAGTTTAAAAGAAAAATGGCTCCTATTTTGTTTACTGCAGTGAGTGTCCTGAGTGTCTCCATGGTGAGAAACATACACAAACAACCAAGTGGACACAGACTCAACCTGACATTTAAGAGGTTTTGACCCTCTGCCCTCCATCCTGCTGAAACACACACACACACACACACACACACACACACACACACACACACACACGCCAGCTGACTGCAAGCCGATTCAGAGTCTACTTTTCCTCCTGGCTTATGGTCAGAATTGCTTTGTTATCGATGTTTAAATTGAATATTTAGTCATAATACAATTTTCTTTTTTTTCTTTTCTTCTGATGAGCTGGATAGACGAGGGCTTTCCCACGATCTTCCGACTCACATCTCTCAGCCCTCGCCTCTGACCCTGAACATAGAAACTGGGCGTGAAAATAGCCATTTCCCCTTTTTTTCTCTGCACATTGGAAAGTGCTTACTTGAAAGGGTATTCAGACTACTGTGGTGAACAAAATAGTTTTCTTTTAAAAATAGCAGTGAGAACGCAGGCTGGCTCCCTGATTGACATTAGCCACTGGATTGCTTTAAGAAACCCCTCTGCTGAAGGAAAAATCATTTCATACTGCTCTTTGGTCCTCATATATAGCTTTGACAGTAGTTTAAGACAAAAATGTAACAAGCTTAAGTAATACATATCAGCTATAGCTGTCGATGGTATAGAAACACTGTATTCTAGTTTACAGATCACATTCTAGTATTTTCCATGAAATGTCTGTTTAGAAGATGGAGATTTTTTTTTTCCGACAAAATGTGTTTTTCAACTGCATATAGAACTGCATTTTCCTGCCCTTCCCCCCCCCTTTTTTTTTTAGCCACTCTTTCAAACAATCAGAAATTTGGCTAATAACTGTTCATATTTCCAGCTTCACTTTGCATGCCTGATTCAGCCTCACTTTGGGGGGAAGACACAGCTATGATAAACTTTTCTATTTGGTGGATTGAAATAAACCTTTTTTCGTTTTTGTTTTTGGCTATAGGATTTCTTTTCTGTTTACATAGATTAGTTCTAATAATGCATTCCCCCCCCTACCCTCACCCACCACCAGTAGACAGCTAGTATTTGCAGTGTTTTGTATTTATAAACTTGCATTTTATTTAAATGGAGATAAATAAACGTTTGACTATAAATCACAATTTTGTACGTATGTAGATGGTTGACTTAGTCTTTTGTACTTTTCCAGCCTAAGTGAACTGTTTGAGAAAGTGGTCACAAGCTTACTCTTCCAGCTCACAGCTCACTTGCCATTTTCCTCTCTGCTGGGTCACTGAGAGAAATACCACCCCCTAACAAACCAACCAACCAATCCAGTAGAATCAGCTGGCTTCCAGCTTAGCAAACCAAGGACTGAAGGACATTTGACTTTTATTTTTGTATTTAAATGACATGAATGTAAAGGGGACGCTCAGGGTTGTTTTAGAGCCTGTTGAATTTTTTTTTTGTCTTTGCCTGTGATTTTTATTTTCTAAATGAATACTTCATGTAGCAATCTTGAATATGTTGAGAAGGAAAATGCCAAACGGTTTTGGTGATAAAGTTAGTAGTTAAGTTATGTTACACTAGGTGTTAAGTACAGAAAGCTTTTATTTGTTAAATCTTGAAGAAACACGTGCCTCAGTTTAGATGTTTTGTCTTATCTTTTCTGCACTAAATAAATACCTGACAGTTTGACCAATCAATGCACCTTTCCAGTGGCAAGACTTGCTTATCGTAAATTATATTCGTCACAATGCAAGATATTAGTAACTGTAAAATGGAATAAAAGTTGAAAAGTTTTCAGGGAATGCAAAAGGTATTAACTTAAAGACAAAACCTTTATTCAGTATGCTTTGCTTCATACTGTAAATAGCTTTTGGGCTTGTGAACCTAATTGTAATCTTATCTTTCAGGTATTTTTGTACAAATAAGGGACTGATACTCTGTTTCTTGTAATTAGAAATAAACATTAATACAATGCTATTCATTTTATACTGCTGTTAATATCTGGTTTCTATGTTTAAAACTTGTTTTTTTTTGCTTATTACCAGGCAAAATATTGAAAGGTTCTTAAGGTATTAAACTTGTTCCATCATTTATAAGTGTTCTTTCCAGTGACTCAGATTTCAACCCATCTACACTTGACCATTCTGTGTGACTCTAGAGGATGACCTTTCATAAAGATGCTTCAGGATCTACTCAGTAGGCTGAGGCCTTTTCTATATTTGCATGGACACCAAAGGAACCCCAGAGCTGATGATGGGTTCCTTTTACTTTAAGACCAGCTCTTCTATTTTTTTCTGGCTATAAGTTTATTTGATAAAATAATTCATGCTCCTCCTCTTGGGTAATTAGGTAATGTGGTACAACCTATTCACTTGAAATATTTTTAAAAAAATTTTAATTTCCAGCTCCTCAAATGGAAACAAGGTACCAGCATTAGATTTAATGGTTAAAATTGTCTTTTAAAAAATGGTACAAAGTTGTTGACTGTAGCTCTATAATTTAATGAAACTCATTTGCAATTTCTTGCTAATGGAAACTTGATATTACTTGCTTCTCTCAACATACTCGCCCAAGCCTGCCATTACCATGTATTGCCTCCTCAAGCTAAAGCCTAATGGAAATGCTGACAAGAATTTTGGGATGAAAAGAATCAGTTTAAGGGTGCTCGTAATGCTGATCCATGCATTTATTTATTTATTTCGGCTTGTTTTCAAAGTTCCATTCCATTCACCTCATCATTAAATATTACATTTTGCCATTGCTAAAATGCCAAGATTTGGATCAAGTTCCGGTGTCTTTTATCAGAGGGATATTTTGCTTCTGCAGACTCATTTTCTACTGTCTACAAGTATCCCTATCCTGGAAACTCCCTCCCTTGATCCTTGCGTATTCTCTAACTATTGTCCTCCATCTCTTCTACTCCCCATCACCTCCAGATCCTCTGCTCGGCGTCCAGCCATCTGACGCCCCTCATAACCAAGTCTGTACTCCCTGCCATGTACTCTTCCTGGCTGTTCAATGAACAACACACTCTCCACCATTCTGGGCATTTCCTCCGGCTGTCCCTGATGCCTGGCATGTTCCCTCTCCTCTGCTAACTCCTGACCTTCCTGGCTTCCTTTAAATCTCAGTTAAAATCCCATCCTTGCAGGGAGCCTTTCCAAATCCCTATGAATTCTAGTGCCTTCTCTTAATTACTGCCTGTTTATCCTGTGTGTAGCTTGCTTTGTAAATATTTGTTTGCATATTATTTTCCTCCTTTAGATTGTGAGTTCCTTGTGGGCAGGACTGCTTTTTGCCCCTTTTTGTATACTTGGTGATTAACACCGCACCTGGCACATAGTAGGCACTTCATAATTGTTACTAGATTACATCTTATTCAATACAAATTCTTAAAGTGTTGTGAAAAGTTGCTAACTAAACAATAAGGGGATCTTTAGAATTGGAAGGAATCTGAGAGATCATTGAGTCCAAATCCATTTTCTAAATGAGGAAGCGGAGATACCAAAAAGTTAAATGACCACCAATAGTAAGAGTGAACCTAGGACCAATTTTTCTCTTTATTTAAATAGATAAAAGTTGAAAAGGGTCCTTAATTTTACAGTATTTCCATCTAACACATTGTATATTTGCTCTTTTGGGGGGCATAGATACTAGTCAAAGCAAGGGAGCTTAGAAAGATGGGGATGAGGGGCAGCTCAGTGGATAAAGAGCCAGTCCAGGGTTCAAATACTTTGGCAAGTCATGAAACCCCAATTGTCAGCCCTTACTGCTCTTCTGCCTTGGAATTGATAGTATTGATTCTAAGACAGAAGGTAAGGGTTTGTTTGTTTGTTTTTAAGAAAGGAAGGAGAGAGAGAAAAGAGAAGGAAAGATAAATGGGGCTGGACTTTGAACAGAACAAAAAATAAATGTTAGTAGAATGTGTGTCACCAGATTTCTTTTATCTTTGCTCCCTTAGCCAAAAACTGAAGGACCCATTAGTAAATCTTAACTTGTAGGACTAGATTTACTGCCATATCTAGTCCAAGTCATGGTTTCGCATGTGTGCCAAAGATGCGAATAAACCCCTCGTTTATCTTCTCTAGTTTAAAGTTGATTTTTCAACCTTTTAACATTGACAACAAAAATGTACTGATGGAATTGTTTTTAAGCCTTCTCTCCCCGTCCTTACTAGATATATTTACAAAAATGACATTCCTGAGTGTCCAGTCTTTAACTGGTTCACCTGTGGTCTCTGAATAATATCATTCAATGCATCCCCAAGTCAGCTTAATTGATGAATAAATACAAGGATGGGATTTTGCATAGAGCCTTATTTTACTTTTCAATGAAAATTACATCTGTTTACAATGAACTTGACCCCCTTCCTTTTGAAGTTTTATGCAATCTCTGTACAATTTCAGTTATTCCCTCAAATCCATATGCTTTTAACCGCAGTTTTTGTGATCCACAAGCTATATGGGAAATGATTGAACATCAAATGTAATCCAACCCTTATGAGTGAGGCTTTCCTAGAGGCAGATAAAATTCAGATTAGTGGGACCTGGAAAGAATAGTCAGAGAATCTTAAAACTATGAGGAGAAAAAGATGTTAGTCTAACAACCTAACCTCTCCCCTATTTTATAGGCAGAAAAAGTGAGGCTCACCGCTTTTTAAAGTGATTTATTCATGATTAAATTACTATAAATAAAGGCTTCCTGCCTCCAAGCCAGAGAGCCTTCTCCCTTGAACCTCAAAACTTGCCTTCCTCCATTCTTCAGAGAATATTTAGGATCTAGCAACACATTAACATTTGCTTTCAATGGTGTACAAGATATTTCAAAGATTTACTATAGCAGAGCAACAGTGAAGAAAAGACCCATCACTTGACTTTATATTTTTTTTAAACTGACTGTAAAAAATATCTCTTCCTGATTAATCTAGCCTGATTTCCAGGGGAGGCAGTGTGGGTTAATAAAAGCACTGAATTTGGAGTCAGGTTTTGGGTTTGAATGTTGTTTCTGCTATTTACTATCTGGTGTACAACCTTGGGTAAATGGCCAAACCTCTTTGGGCTTCAGTTTCCTCATCTGTACAAGGAGTGGTTTGGACTTAGTGCTCTCCAAAACCCCATCTAGCTCTCAATCTTTGGTCCAATTCTTTCTAAATTCCAGGAAATCTCAGACTGGAACATTTGCCCATTGAGTTAGAGAATGAATGGGGCAGGGGGAGCGATAATCACTGACCCACATTTCTAGAGCTATAGTTTGGCTGGGCATGTTCACTCCCTCTTCATTTTATAAACAATTCTAGATAGCTTTGGTGTCAGAGTTGTTTGGGAGCGATTAGAGGGATGGGATGGGATGATGACAAGTTATGACCAAATCTTCCATTTTTAAATTTTCCAAATACTTGACTCACTTTGGTTTTCATAGAATACAGAGGGTTCTCATTGACAGGAATTCATCAACATTGTACTGTGTGGTTTTTCCAAGAAAATCTATTATACCTAACATCTTTATTATGTGAGACACAGAGCATGCCTCATATTATGCATTTCCAGTCATGCGTGGCCTCTACCCCTTTTTTAGAAAATGTCAATAAATGAGTGCATATTTGCTTATGAGGAATGGTCATTACCACTTGAGTCCAACTCCATGTTTTCTATTCTTTATGGAATTGATCACCATCATTCAGTAAAAAGTATTACTAAGCACCCATCATCAGGCACTCTATAAACCACTGGGAATACAAAAACTAAAGAGAATTTCATTTTCCTCCGTAGGAACTTGTGCTCCAACCAAAAGAGAGAGAGAGAGAGATGGATGGATGGACGGACAGACAGACGGACGGACGGACGGACGGATAGATAGATAGATAGATAGATAGATAGATAGATAGATAGATAGATAGATAGATGGATGGATGGATGGAAGATAAGAGGTGAATAAATGGGTAGATAAGAGATGGATGATGAATAGGTAAGAGAGATGGATAGATATATAGATAGATTGATCCAAGATAGAGAAGTTGGGATTGGGGGGTAGGAGGAAGGGAGGGAAATACACTTCACATAGAAAGTAGTGCTGGAGCTGAGTTTTGAAGGAAACTAGGGATTCTGAAAAATAAATGGGGAGAAAATGTATTCAGGGTTCAGTGGAGAGTGCCAAGGCAGGTTGGTAGGGTGTTGGGTATTGGGAATAACTCACAAGGAGTCCAATTTTGGCAGCCAGGGGGTTCGGTGGATTGAAAGCCAAGCTTAGAGGCAGGAAGTCCCGGGCTCAAATGTGGTCTTGGGCATTTCCTAACTGTTCGTGAGTAAGTCACTTAACCCTCACTGCCCAGCCTTTACTGGTCTCCTGTCTTGGAGTCAATACACAGTGTTGGTTCCAAGATAGAAAGTAAGGGATTTTTAAAAAAAGTCCAATTGCCTGAACCATGGTGTGATAAATGAGGCTGGAAAGGCATGTTGCAATTAGGTTGTAGAAGGACTTCAAATGCCAATTAGGAAAATTAACCAAGCACATGTTTTAAACATTCCTTGGACACGTAATGAGCATGCTTCCCCATGAATGTTTTTAGAGCGTCACATGTCTTCATTTTTCTGCTGTCCCCCGGATTGTAAGATCCTTAACCAAGGCTTCTGCTCCTAAGGCAGCCAGGGAACACTCAGGATAGGTTATTGGTCCTGGAATGAGGAAGATCCAACTTCAAATTTAGTCTCACAAACTTGCTAGTAGTGTTCACTCAGTCTGCCTTAGTTTCCTCAATTGTAATATAGGGATAATAGATCTACTTCAGAGGCTTATAAAACCTAAAACAATTGCTGACACAAAATTCAGTTCAGTCATGCCCGGCTCTTCTGTGACCTCGTTCAGAGTTTCTTGGCAAAGGTACTGAAGTGGTTTGCCATTTCCTTCTCCAGCTCATTTTACAGATGAAGAAACAGAACCAAACTGGGTTAAGTGACTTGCTCAGGAACACACAGCTAGTAAGTGTCTGAGGTCAGAGCTGAACTCAAAGAGATAAAAGTCTTCCTCACTACAGGCTTAGCACACTCTCTCCACTGCACCACCTAGCTGCCCTTTCATTCTTCCTAGCTAACACACAGCAGGTGCTTAATAAATATTGATAGATTGGGACAAAAGGCTACAACATAGGAATTATAGGAGAGCTGCCAGACAAAGGAGTATGAGGTGAGAGCAGCTGGGAATGCTTTGAGTTGGGTGCTAGAGCTCTGGGGAAGGCTCAGCACCCATCACCTTGCCCTTGGCAGGTCAGGAAAGGCTTTCAATGAGACAGAAAGCTCCATGTTCTGTTTGCCCTGGCCTTGGGGACTCCCAGGTGCCTCCCTGCTGTTCTTCAGTGCCTTGACTGACCAGTCCAGAGATCCATATCCCACAGGCCCATGCCTTCTCACCTCTGCCCACCACCCTCCAGGTATTTAATAAATCCCCCCTCCCTCCCTTCCTCCTTTCTTTCCTTCCTGTAAAATTTGACCAGTTTCTAGTAGAGCACTGCACCACATCACCAGGCAATTCTAGGGTCCCTGATGATTTATCCTCAACAAGAATCTGTAAAATCCCTAACAAGAACAAGGCATAATACCAGACACAAAAATGATTGTGGGGGTTGGGAGCAATATATTATAATAATAATAATAATAGCAATAATTGATTTTATTTATAGAGCTCTTTTTCTTTTAAACCCTTACCTTCCATCAGAAAATCAATATTGTGTATTGATTCTAAGCAGAAGTTTGGTATGGGATGCAGGCAATAGTTAAGTGACTTGACCAGAGTCAAAGAGCCAGTAAGTGTCTGAAGTCAAATTTGAACCCAGGTCTCCCATCTCTAGGCCTGGCTCTCAATTGAAATAATAATAATTTGGAGGGGTTTGGGATGGAAAATACATAGGGATTGACATATAACATGTTGTGCTTTTATTCATCAGAGAAGAGAGATTTGGAAAAAGAGGGAGAGGGAGGGAGAAAGAGATCTTATAACTTAATCCCTTAGTTTAAACCTCCTAATTAATAATCCTATTTTATCTTATACTAAACTCCTGAGGACCAGTCCAACAGAAAGTGCAGAGATCTTACATATAGAGTCTTTTGGCAAGGAGAGGCTGGAGTGCAGATGAGGAGTCCTAGATGGTCTAGAGAATGGCTGGAGTGCCCAGTCTTTCCCTTGGTCCACCCAAGGGTAATTGGGACTCTCCTATCCACTCTTGTCCAGAGGGCTGCTTGCAGGATGATCCAGAGTCCACAGGAGCACAGATCAGCAGCCTCCCACTTCTCTATCAGCTGCAAACCCCCAAGTGAGTCCAACTGACTCTCCAACAGATTTTGGAACCCTTCCCCTACCAGTTTTGGGGATTCTGTACCTGTCAATCGTTCTTATACACTAAGCATTACATTGCAACACAATCCACTGTGAGCAATCTAGCTGTCCCTTATTTGTATGGTTCTTAAAAATGGCAAAGCACATTATGTACAGTACCTGGTGGAAGTCTCAGCAACCTTGTGAGATAAGTACATTGGAAATTATTTTTTTCCCATTTTACAGATGTGGCAACTGAGGCGGCTAAGAGAGGGTCTAATACACGTGTGATCATGAAGAAGATAATCTTCATGATCACACGTGTATTACAAGAAAAAAAGAAGAGAGAATACCAACAATGATTTTTGCAAATGTCTAATGAAGTGTTTTTTTTAAAATATTTACTGAAGATATAAACTAAAGTTACAAATTAAAAATACAAAATCTTTGACCAAAAGCTAGCCATAGGAATGTGGTATGATGTTAAGGCTGCTTGCAGAAGTTCCTGTGCTCAATACTCCTCAAGGCTGTATGCAGTCTAGTAGCTTTAGAATGTCATCACCCTACCTACCTCCTTTCTAAAATGTTAGTGCTTGGGCAAAGGGGCTGCTAAGAGGCAATCCTAGTCTCACAAAACCCTTGGGGATGAAAAGGATCATCCCAAAGGGAGATAGAGTGGGTGGGGGCAGGTTGGGGAGGTGCAGCAAGAAGAAATCCTGGACTATTAGAGGTGGAAGGTGACCCTTAAAGGATTCATCTAATCTATTTTGCAAATGAAAAAACTGAGACCCAGGGACCTTATTAACTGTTTGCTCAGTCACATTGTGGAAGAATTAGGTCTAGCCTCAAAGGTTTCTTATATCGCCATGCCCCAATTAAATTCAACAAATGAATATGAAGCATCGTGTAAATCCACAAAGCATAATAAATGATGGCTGTTAGATTATCACCTGACCAAGAAAAGCAGACTGGACACTTACATTCTTTATGATTTAGCCTAAGGCTAACCCAGAGCCACCCAGTCTGGCTTAGGGAATGAATGAGACTAGACTGGGCATCCCCTTCTCATTCCTACTTTCTGCCTAGGGGCTCCTTCATGACTAGAGGCATATATCTGCCAGACAGCCAATCAGAGCCAGGGATGCGGTCAGTGTGACACCGGCTGACTCATGGAGGGACTCTGATCCAGCAGCTCTGCCTAGTACAGTGGAAAGCACAGCCACTCTCACCATGGAGTCAAGGATTCTGCTGCCTCCTGTCAACAGAATCTCGGGCCAATCATTCTTTCTGGGCCACAGTGTCTTATCTGGAAAATGAAGAGGCTGGTCTCTGCAGTCCTTCTAGTTCTCTGTCTCTCATCCTGTAATGCCCCTCCAGCTCCTAGCAGTGCTATCTATATCCTGAGCCAGTCACTTAACTTCTATTGGTCTCAGTTTCCTCTTCTGTAAAATGAGAATAACAGCACCTTCCTCTCAAAGCTGTAGGTTCTATTAATTATTATTTGTAAAGTAATTTGCAAACTTTTTAAAAAAATCTTAACTTCTGTCTTAGAACTTGTCTCATTGGTGTACCAATGGGTTTCTTGCTACCATCACTTCCTTCCTTCCTTCCTTCCTTCCTTCCTTCCTTCCTTCCTTCCTTCCTTCCTTCCTTCCCTCCCCTCCTTCCCTCCTTCCCTCCCTCCTTCCTTCCTTCCTTCCTTCCTTCCTTCCTTCCTTCCTTCCTTCCTTCCTTCCTTCCTTCCTTCCTTCCTTCCTTCCTTCCTTCCTTCCTTCCTTCCTTCCCTCCTTCCCTCCTTCCTTCCTTCCCTCCTTCCTTCCTTCCTTTCTTCCTTCCTTTCTTTCTTTCTTTCTTTCTTTTTCTTTCTTTCTTTCTTTCTTTCTTTCTTTCTTTCTTTCTTTCTTTCTTTCTTTCTTTCTTTCTTTCTTTCTTTCTTTCTTTCTTTCTTTCTTTCTTTCTTTCTTTCTTTCTTTCTTTCTTTCTTTCTTTCTTTCTTTCTTTCTCCTTCCCACCCTTCCTTCCTCCTCCCTCCCACCCTTCCTTCCTTCATTCTTTCCTTTCCTCCCTTTCTTCCTTCCTCCCTCCCTTCCTTCCTTCCCTTCCTTCTCTCACTCACTCACTCACTCCCTTCTTCCCTCCCTCCTTCCTTCCTTCCTTCCTTCCTTCCTTCCTTCCTTCCTTTTTTTCTTGCTTGCTTTCCTTTTCTTTCTTCCCTTACCTTCCACTGTAGAATCAATCCTGTGTACTGGTTCTAAGGCAGAAGAGCTTTAAGGGCTAGGCAATTGGAGTTGTTACTTGCCCAGGATCACACAACTAGGAACCCGGGACCTCCTGTCTTTAGACCTGGCTCCCCAGCCACTGAGCCACCTGGCTGCCTCTGTTTTACAGACCTTTAAGGCCTATATAAATACTTATTGTTGTTATTGTTGTTGTCCATTTAAAATAACCAATCCATGCAAATTATTACCAGAATAAAAATTAAATTCTCATGGCCTTTCTGGTAGGCGAACTTTTATACGTTACATCCCATAAAACATGGTGCGTCTTTCCATTCTAAAGCCTCCAAAAGCTCCTTCCCGTCCTGATTTCCCTGACCAGTTTTGACACTAATTTTGGTGAACTTTAATTTCATCATGATTGGTCTCTTCAACTGAAAATGTGTGTATTTTGGTCAACAGAGGGCGCTCAAGGTGTTTTGTTTAGTTGTTATGTTTTGTTTTGTTTTGTTTTTAAAAGCACCCTAAGGCAAAAAGTAGAAAGCTAGAGAAAGTGAAAAGTGAATCTTTGGGTTTTGGGTAAAGAAATAGAGTTTTTTTAGGATTGAGAATAGTTCTTTCTCTTGTTTTAGGAGTGTAAATTATCTTTTTTCTCTAGCCCACGGGCAGGAAAAAAGATTTCATAAGAAAAAAAGCTAAGTGAAAGGAGGGAGATGGGAGAGGGAGGCGGAGCCACATATCAACAGAGACAGAGAGAAGGAAGGGAGGGAAACAGAGACACAGAGAGAGACTTGGGTGAGAATTCTGGCTTGGCTACTTACCCTCTGGGTAACCTCCATTTCTTGAGTACTGTCTAGACCACTCTCTAAGACTTTGTAGAGAAGATGCCCACCTACACTGATTGGGAAAGTTTCATCTGGATGTTCCCCAAACCAATGAAATCTTTGGTTCAATCCTCATCGTATTTCTTCATGATTAACAAGTCAATCAGATGTTCAGAAAGTAAGAGAGGAAATACTTGATGGGCAATAGGTCTTTCTGTGAACATGAAGTCAAGGAAAATTTCTATTCTAGATCAGGCTTTCATCACCTCTCACTTGGTCAATTTATAATAGTCTCCTAATTGTCTCCCTGGCTCCAGTCACAAATCCATGACCTGCCAAAGTGATATTACAAAACCAAGATCTGACTATGTTGCCACCTTCTTTTAAAAAAAAAAAAAACACCCTCAATGGCTCCCTATTCTCCTTAGAACAAGATAAATAAATAAACAAATAAATCACTTAAACTAGAATTGGGAGCCTTTCACAATCTGGCTCCTACCCACCTGTCCAGTCTTCTTATATATCATTTTCTCGCCATCACCTTTCCTATAAAGAGTGTGCTAGTTGTTCTCCATGAATAATATTCCATCTCTTACCTCTCTGACTTTGCACAAGTGCTTTCATGTCTAAGGTGAATTTCCTTCTCAGTTCCATCTTACAGAATCTCTAGTTTGTTTTGAAGCATGGTGTAGGTACCATCCCCTACACAGAGGCTTTACTGAGCATTTTCACTGGTTGTCTCCTATGCCTGGAATTCTTTCCTTCCTCATCTCTGCTTCCTGGCTTCCTTCAAAGTTTTTTTTTTTAATCTTTACTTTCTACTGTAAGATTTATTAGTAATCACTTGAAGTAGAAGAAATAAAAGAACAAAAGTATGAAAGTGTAAGTAAAACCATGTGGGTAAAGTTCTCCTGCCTGGCTCTCACCCAACCACCACAGTCTTGCTTCTAGGAAGAGAATCAGGGCTGAACTACACTCACAACTTTATCACCAAAATGTAAGGATATAATGTGAGAACAAAGATGAGAGTTCTTAGGAGAACATTCTAATTACACATTGCCTTAGAATCAATATTAGTTCCAAGACAGAAGAGTGCTGATGGCTAGGCAATAGAGGTTAAGTGACTTGCCCAGGGTCGCACAGCTAGGAAGTCCTTCAAGTCTTAACTAAAGTCTCACCTTCTGTAAGAAGCTTTTCCTGAAATGAGGGGATGTCCCTTGATTGGGTAATGGCTGAACAAATGATGGAATACTATTGTGCTGTAAGGAATGATGAACTGGAGGAAATCCACGTGAACTGGAAGAACCTCCATGAACTGTTGCAGAGTGAAATGAGCAGAGAAACATTGTGGAACAATCAAATGTAATGGACTTTGCTACTAGTAGCAATGCAATGATCCAGAACAATCACAAGGGACTTATGAGAAAGAACACTATCCACAGCAAGAGAAAGAACTTTGAGAGTAGAAACACAGGAAAACAAAACAAAACGTAAGACATCGCTTGTTATATGGGCATATGATTTGGGGTTTTGGTGTTAAAAGATCACACTATTGCAAAAATGAAAAATATGGAAATAGGTATCAAGTGATAACATCAGTGAATTGCTTCTTGCTCTGGGAGAAGGGAGAGAAGAGGAGAGGGGAGAGAAAATGAATCATGGAAACATGGAAAAATATTTTAAAAAATAAATAAACAAAAAAAGAAGAAGCTTTTGCTGGTGCCTCTTAATGCTAGTGCCTTCCCTCCATGATCATCTCCAATTTACCTTTTATGTATTTTGTTTGTATGAGATTGTATATTGTCACTGCCATTAGATTGTAAGCTCCTTAAGGAGAGGGACTACATTTACCTTTCATTGTACTTGTTAACATAGCACAGTGCTTGGCACATAAAAAGCTGCTTAATAAATGCTTGTTGATAAATTATTTTGTAGGTTCATCTGATTTGTTTTTGTTGACGACTCTTACTAAGTTTATACATATATTCAAGTTTGCACTATTGCAAGTCATCATTATGTAAAATGTGATCATTGGTTCCAGCCCAGTGGGAATATTGAGTGGAAATTCAAATACTGAGACTACTTCTTGGAATTCATTATTCACACTAATCAGGAGCCAGGCAATAATAAAATATTTTCAAATAATATTTGTTGTATTAATTTGAATTCAATTGAGTTATGGGTTTATCATTCCTGGATACTCATCTGACAACACAAACCTATTCATAATCTCAGCTTGAATTGTATCATGTAGAAATATTTTCCATAATTTTACTTTCTACCAACTGTGAAAAATAATAGTTCTTCTGGGTTGTCCTGAAACTGCCTTTGCTCCAGGGGTGTTTGAAGTTGGAGTATTCTAGGATTTTAAGAAATTCAAAGAAATTTAAAGCTTTACCTTCTCCAAGCCCTTAAGGATTCAGGAGACTTCAGTCGCAGACCATTCAGTTGTAAAACTATTGTTTTAAAAGTATATCCATGTATCCCCATCTCCATTTATCTCCTTTTTTTTTTAACCCTTACCTTCTGAATATCAATTCTAAGACAGAAGAGCAGTAAGGTCTTGGCAACCAGGGTTAAGTACTTGCTCAGGATCACACAGTTTTGAAGTATTGGAGGTCAGATTTGAACTCAGGTCTTCCCAACTCGAAGCCTGTTGTTCTATTCACTGTGTCACCTAGCTGCCCCATTCCATTAATTTTAACCATTTTTTGGTGGCCCTCCTGTATCTTTTTTTTTTACAGAGTATTTTTATTTTTATTTTTTTTTGTGTTTTGCTGGTCTATTTTTTTTAATATATTTTATTTGATCATTTCCAAGCATTATTCGTTAAAGACATAGATCATTTTCTTTTCCTCCCCCCCCTCCCCCCCATAGCCGACGCGTAAGTCCACTGGGCATTAGATGTTTTCTTGATTTGAACCCATTGCTTTGTTGATAGTATTTGCATTAGAGTGTTCATTTAGAGTCTCTCCTCTGTCATGTCCCCTCAACCTCTGTATTCAGGCAGTTGCTTTTTCTCGGTGTTTCCACTCCCATAGTTTATCCTTTGCTTATGAATGGTGTTTTTTTCTCCTGGATCCCTGCAAGTTGTTCAGGGACATTACATCGCCACTAATGGAGAAGTCCATTACGTTCGATTATACCACAGTGTATTAGTCTCTGTGTACAATGTTCTCCTGGTTCTGCTCCTCTCGCTCTGCATCACTTCCTGGAGGTTGTTCCAGTCTCCATGGAACTTCTCCACTTTATTATTCCTTTTAGCACAATAGTACTCCATCACCAACATATACCACAGTTTGTTCAGCCATTCCCCAATTGATGGGCATCCCCTCGTTTTCCAGTTTTGGGCCACCACAAAGAGCGCAGCTATGAATATTTTTGTACAAGTCTTTGTGTCCATTATCTCTTTGGGGTACAGACCCAGCAGTGCTATGGCTGGGTCAAAGGGTAGATATTCTTTTGTCGCCCTTTGGGCATAGTTCCAAATTGCCCTCCAGAATGGTTGGATCAGTTCACAACTCCACCAGCAATGAATTAATGTCCCTACTTTGCCACATCCCCTCCAGCATTCATTACTTTCCTTTGCTGTTATGTTAGCCAATCTGCTAGGTGTGAGGTGATATCTCAGAGTTGTTTTGATTTGCATCTCTCTGATTATAAGAGATGTAGAACACTTCTTCATGTGCTTGTTAATAGTTTTGATTTCTTTATCTGAGAACTGCCTATCCATGTCCCTTGCCCATTTATCAATTGGAGAATGGCTTGATTTTTTGTACAATTGATTTAGCTCATTATAAATATGAGTAATTAAACCTTTGTCAGAGGTTTCTATGAAGATTTTTTCCCAATTTGTTGTTTCCCTTCTGATTTTAGTTATATTGGTTTTGTTTGTACAAAAGCTTTTTAGTTTGATGTAGTCAAAATTATTTATTTTACATTTTGTGATTCTTTCTATATCTTGCTTGGTTTTAAAGCCTTTCCCCTCCCAAAGGTCTGACATGTATACTATTCTGTGTTTACCCAATTTGCTTATGGTTTCCTTCTTTATGTTTAAGTCACTCACCCATTTTGAATTTATCTTGGTGTAGGGTGTGAGGTGTTGATCTATTCCTAGTCTCTCCCACACTGTCTTCCAATTTTCCCAGCAGTTTTTATCGAATAGTGGATTTTTGTCCCAAAAGCTGGGATCTTTGGGTTTATCGTATACTGTCTTGCTGAGGTCGCTTTCCCCCAGTCTATTCCACTGATCTTCCTTTCTGTTTCTTAGCCAGTACCAAATTGTTTTGATGACTGCTGCTTTGTAATATAGTTTTAGGTCAGGGACTGCAAGGCCCCCATCATATGTGGTTTTTTTCATTATTTCCCTGGATATCCTTGATCTTTTGTTCTTCCAAATGAACTTTGTTATGGTTTTTTCTAAATCAGTGAAGAAGTATTTTGGTAGTTCAATGGGTATGGCACTAAATAGATAAATAAGTTTGGGTAGGATGGTCATTTTTTTATATTGGCTCGTCCTATCCATGAGCAGTTAATGTTTTTCCATTTGTTCAAGTCTAGTTTTAGTTGTGTGGCGAGTGTTTTGTAGTTGTGTTCATATAGTTCCTGTGTTTGTCTCGGGAGGTAGATTCCTAGGTATTTTATTTTGTCTAAGGTGATTTTGAATGGGATTTCTCTTTCTAGTTCTTGCTGCTGAGCTGTGTTGGAGATATATAGAAAAGCTAATGATTTATGTGGGTTTATTTTGTATCCTGCAACTTTGCTAAAGTTGTTGATTATTTCCACTATCTTTTTGGTTGATTCTCTAGGATTCTTTAAGTAGACCATCATGTCATCCGCAAAGAGTGATAACTTGGTCTCCTCCTTGCCTATTTTGATGCCTTCAATTCCTTTATCTTCTCTAATTGCTACTGCTAGTGTTTCTAGTACAATGTCAAATAATACAGGTGATAATGGGCATCCTTGTTTCACTCCTGATCTTATTGGGAATGCATCTAGTTTATCCCCATTGCAAATGATATTAGCTGATGATTTTAGATATATACTGTTTATTATTTTTAGGAATGACCCTTCTATTCCTATGCTTTCTAGTGTTTTTAATAGGAATGGGTGTTGTATTTTATCAAAGGCTTTTTCTGCATCTATTGAAATAATCATGTGGTTCTTGCTAGTTTGCTTGTTGATGTGGTCAATTATGTGGATGGTTTTCCTAATGTTGAACCAGCCCTGCATCCCTGGTATGAATCCTACTTGATCATGGTGAATGATCCTTCTGATCACTTGCTGGAGTCTTTTTGCTAGTATCCTATTTAAGATTTTTGCATCTATATTCATTAGGGAGATTGGCCTATAGTTTTCTTTCTCTGTTTTTGACCTGCCTGGTTTTGGAATCAGTACCATGTTTGTGTCGTAAAAGGAGTTTGGTAGAACTCCCTCTTTGCTTATTATGTCAAATAGTTTGTATAGTATTGGGATTAACTGTTCTCTGAATGTTTGATAGAATTCACAGGTGAATCCATCAGGCCCTGGGGATTTTTTCTTAGGAAGTTCTTTGATGGCTTGTTGGATTTCAATTTCTGATATGGGATTATTTAGGAATTCTATTTCCTCTTCTGTTAGTCTAGGCAGTTTGTATTTTTGTATATATTCATCCATTTCTCCTAAATTGGTGTATTTATTGCCATATAATTGGGCAAAGTAATTTCTAATGATTGCCTTAATTTCCTCTTCATTGGAGGTGCTGTCCCCCTTTTCATCTTTAATGCTGTGAATTTGCTTTTCTTCCTTCCTTTTTTAAATTAGATTGACCAGTACCTTGTCTATTTTGTTTGTTTTTTCAAAGTACCAGCTTCTTGTCTCCTTTATTAAATCAATAGTTCTATCACTTTCGATTTTATTAATTTCTCCCTTAATTTTTAGGATTTCTAATTTGGTTTTCTGCTGGGGGTTTTTAATTTGATTGCTTTCCAGTTTTTTCATTTGCATTTCCAATTGATTGATCTCTGCTCTCCCTTGTTTGTTAATATAAGCATTCAGGGATATGAATTTACCTCTGATTACCGCTTTGGCTGCATCCCAAAAGGTTTGAAAGGATGTTTCGCCATTGTCATTTTCCTCGATGAAATTATTAATTGTTTGTATGATTTCTTCTTTAACTAAACGGTTTTGGAGTATCATATTGTTTAATTTCCAATTGGTTTTAGATTTGGTTTTCCATGTACCATTACTAATCATTATTTTTATTGCCTTGTGATCTGAGAAGGCTGCATTCATTATTTCTGCTTTTCTGCATTTGTGTGCTATGTTTCTGTGACCTAATGTATGGTCAATTTTTGTGAATGTGCCATGTGGTGCTGAGAAGAAGGTGTATTCCTTTTTGTCCCTATTTATTTTTCTCCATATGTCTATTAATTCTAATTTTTCTAAGATTTCATTCACTTCTTTTACCTCTTTCTTATTTATTTTTTGATTTGATTTATCTAAATTTGATAATGGTTGGTTTAAGTCTCCCACTAGTATGGTTTTATTGTCTATTTCTTCCTTCAATTCTCCTAGTTTCTCCATTAGAAATTTGGGTGCTATATTATTTGGTGCATACATATTGATTAATGATATTTCCTCATTGTCTATAGTCCCTTTTAACAAAATATAATTACCTTCCCTATCCCTTTTGATCAGGTCTATTTTTGCATTGGCTTTATCAGATATCATGATTACCACTCCTGCCTTCTTTCTATCAGTTGAGGCCCAGAAGGTCTTACTCCATCCTTTAATTCTGACCTTGTGGGTGTCAACCCGCCTCATGTGTGTTTCTTGAAGACAACATATGGTAGGGTTTTGGATTCTAATCCATTCAGCTATTCGTCTACGTTTTATGGGTGAGTTCATCCCATTCACGTTCAAAGTTATGATTGTCATTTGTGGACTCCCTGGCATTTTGATTGCCTTCCCTAATTCTAACCTTTTCTTCTTCGGCTCTACCTTTTAGTCCAGTGATTTACTTTGAAACAGTCCCCCTTGTCCCCTCCCTTGATGTTTCCCTTTTTAGTCCCTCCCTTTTTGTTCCCTCCCCCTCCCCCCTCTCTTTCCCTCCCTTTTTGTTCTCCCTCTCCCCCTCCCCCCCCTTGGTTTTCCCTTCTCCTTACCCTTGTTGGGCAAGATAGAATTCAAGATCCCAATGGATCTGGATGTTTTTCCCTCTCAGAGTTGATTTCCCTGAGATTGAGGTTTAAGTAAACCCCCCCCCCTCTCTTCCTCTCCTTCTTATAGGAGTTTTCTTCCCCTCCCCTTCCCATGTGAATCTTTGTGTGAGAATGATTATTCTATTTGGTCTTTCTTTACCCCCTATTTATACATTACATTTCCCCCACATATTAGTATACATAGGTTGATATAAATGTAGTCCTTATAGAAGAGAGTTTGAGTAAAAGAAGAAGATAACATTTTTCCCCTTTCCTTAATATTTACCTTTTCAGGTATTCCTTGCTCTTCGATTTTCAGTATCAAACTTTCCACAGAGCTCTGGTCTTTTCTTTGCAAAGAGTTGGAAGTCTTCTATTTTGTTGAATGCCCATACTTTCCCTTGGAAGTATATAGTCAGTTTTGCTGGGTAGCTGATTCTTGGTTGGAGACCCAGCTCTCTTGCCTTTCTGAAGATCATGTTCCATGCCTTACGATCATTCAGAGTAGAACTTGAAAGGTCTTGTGTGACCCTGATTGGCATTCCTTTATATCTAAATTGTCTTTTTCTGGCTTCCTGTAGGATTTTTTCTTTTGTTTGATAGCTTTGGAATTTGGCGATTACATTCCTGGGAGTTGTCTTTTGGGGGTTTAGTGTAGAAGGTGTTCTGTGAGCTCTGTCAGTGGCTGTATTGCCCCCTTGTTCTAGAATCTCTGGGCAATTTTCTTTGATTATATCTTGTATCACCATGTCCAGTTTGGTGTTTATTTCTGGCTTTTCTGGGAGTCCAATTATTCTTAAATTATCCCTTCTCCCTCTATTTTCCAGATCTATCACCTTGTCGGTGAGATATTTTATGTTCTCTTCTAATTTCTTGGTATTTTGGCTTTGCTTTATTAATTCTTGCTCTTTTACACGATCGTTGTCTTCCAGCTGCCTGATTCTGGCCTTTAAAGCCTGGTTTTCCTTTTCAGTTTCATCATACCGGTTTTGTAGATGCGTGAATTTCTTTTGCATTATTTCCAACTTTTCCTCCCAGAAGGCTTCCATCTTTTTGGTCATTTCTGATTCAAATTCTTCATAGGTTTGTGGAGAGTTTCCATTTCCTTTGGAAGGTTTTGGAGCATTTTCTTTTATATTATCTTCTATCTGCTCTGTATTTTGTATTTTGGCTCCATAGAATGTGTCCAAAGTCGCCCCTTTCTTCGTATTTTTCTTGGTATTTTGGGGCTTCTGTGGTTCTGTGGAGTTTGCCATTTCTGAATGTGGAGGATTAGCTTTTCTTGTCTCTGTCTTGTGTTCAGAGGCTTTAGTCCTGGGCAGATGGTTCTATGAGCTTTCCCTGGGTTAAACTGAATATGCCTCACTGGAACTGGAATGGAAGGGTCGGACCACGTTGCTTTCCGGAAGTTGCCTTCAGAATCGCTGGCCGTGAGGCTGTTTCGTCGGCCTGCGGGGGGGATGGGCTGCAGCTTTCCCAAGCTCTAGGGCAAGGACTTTCACTGAGACTTGGATAGCAGGATCCAGCCCGTGAGGCTGTCTTGCCCACCCTGAGGGTTGCTGTTGTTTAAACCAGCTCTCTGCAGCGGAAGCCCCAGGCAGTAACTTTCACTGGGACTCGGGGTAGAAGGCCCTGAGGGTTCTGCTCTCTGAGCCCGGCCAGGCTGCGGCTTCTGGGAGCCTTGGACTCTGCACTCCTACCCCTGAGGTCCGAGTGATCTCGGGTTCTGGCTTTTGAGGGAAGCCGTACCTTTTCAACCGGGTCCAGGTCCAGGAGGAGGGTTCCCAGGGTCTGTGCTGTTGATCGTTTTGAATTTCGGCGCCTTAGGAGCTTATCGTTTGAGATTGGTCGGGAAGGGTTTTCCGGAGATCTGAACTTTAGCTTTCTCTAAGCCGCCATCTTAACCGGAAGTCTCAAGAATCAGTTTTTTAACACTCACCACAAGATCTGTCTAAGTAAGGATTTCTAATGACACCAGGCCAGCAGCATCTCAGCTGCTTTCACCAGCTCCCTCCTCCATCTGAATGTTTCAGAATCAGTCTCCTCAGAATGATTCTCTCCAATCTGAATGTTTCAGAATGACCTCCCTGTATCTTTTTTAACTTAATTATAACAGTTTCACCCTCACCAGACCTGCATGGAATCTTGTTATATAGACCCTAAAAGAATTCAAATAGATTAATCAGGTGAATTTTCCTCCCAGAAACCATGAATCCTTTCCTTCCCCAATGGATTACAGAGGCTCATGTGCTCATTTAACCTCCTCGTTCATAGAGATTCCTTTAATTTGCAAGAGAGAGGAGGGAAAGTCCTTGGACTTTAGTTCCCAGAGTTCCAGGTGGCACTCGTATTAATGATTGAGAATTACATACCAATTTCAGAGGCCTCCTATGCTTTGACTATGTATAACACCAGATTCACAGTTGTATCCTTTTCAACCTATATGTCTACATTGACGTATCCTGGTAATTTATTTAAGTCTAGTGTATCAATTTATGTTTACTTGTATTTAATATTTTACTGCTATAGTTCGGACAGATAGGGCCAAAGACCCCCATTGAATCCCCTTAATAAGGAGGAGGAGGAGAGGAATTGGACAATTTCATTGATTTAAGGAACTCAGAGATGAATAAATTCCCTCTACAAATGCAGTTTGGTACTTTCTTTACAATTTACAGTCTCAGAGAGTTGCTTCAGAGTTTAAATGCTTTGCCTAGGGTTACACAGCAAGTAAATATCAGTGGCAACACTTGGACCCAGATACTCCTAGTTCTGTTGCCTCTAAAATGGGGGGAAAGAAGAAATTGGCATCTAAAGATGGATGAACTGACTAAAGATGGCTGTAAGGGCCAGAGCAGGACCCAAATAGAGCAAACAGAGTAGGACAAAGCTCCCGGGCTGATCAGCAGTGGGATCAGTTCTGAGAGTATCTTTTGTACTTCCAGCCTGGGTGAAGTAGGAAGACCAAACCTCAAAAAACCCAAACAAAACAAAGCCCTAAATGCTTGAAATTGGCCAACTGGGAAATGGATGTAAGAGATGATTTATTTGTTGCTTCCTAATTCTCATTATGGGGCATACAGTGACTGCCTGAAGGAGGCAAGGGACTTAATGACATTTCCTTTTCTTGGTTTCTTCATATTACAAATGAGGCAATTCCTTCTATGACTTATCTTGAAATTCCAAGAATTAGCAGGGAAAAGAAAAAGAAAACTTCACAAACCTAAATTAAAAGCCCTTTGGGAACTTAACAAAACCTTGGTTTTCAGAAATATAGTTTACTTCACTAGTAGAATGCCTTTCAAATTTCCTAGAACATTTATTATACTAACAGTATCTCAATGTCCAAAACAGTTTTAAGTAAGTCAAATCTAATATTAAATTTTTAATAACTTTTTGTGTAATTTAAATTGCCTTGGATGGAATAGGAAGTCATGTGATTTCTCAATGATACTTTACTGACCTCATCATTTTCTTTTCTTTTGTTTAAACCCTTATCTTTTGTCTTAGAATTGATAGAGTATTGGTTCTAAGTCAGAAGAATGATAAGGGCTAGGCAATGGGGATTAAGTGATTTACCCAAGTCACAGAGCTAGGAAATGTCTGAGGTCAGATTTGAACCCAAGATTTCCTATCTCTAGGTGTAGCTCTCTATCCACTGAGCAATCTTGTTGCCCCTCATTTCAAATCACTTTCAAATAAAGTGACTATATTTCTGTTATAGCTAGATAGTGCAGATAAGAGGTACAGTGATGGAAAAGTGGATCTGGATTCAAGAAAACCTGAATTCAAATCCATCTTCAGACTCTTCCTAGCTTTATAGCCCTTAGCAAGTCATATAACCTGTCTGCCTTAGTTTCCTCAGTTGTAAAACAAAAATAAGAAAAGCATCTAACACAACATCACTGCGAGGATCAAAGGAAATATTAATTCTTAGAGTGCTTAGTATAGTACTTAGCACATACTAGGTACCTAATAAATTTTTTTTCTTATTACAGTTAGGATGGCTATATAAAAGGAACTCTATGAGAGTAACCACATCAGACAGGAAAATTTGAACAAGACTTTCCCAGATGACCTAGCTTACAACCTACCTCACTAAGAAATCTGAAGCCAATTGGCAAGAATTTCTTTCAATTTGCTTCCTTAAAATTTTCTGCATTTCATCATAAATTCTCTCCTCCTTCTCTCCTGTCTCAGATGGCAAATGTCTTTAATAATGTCCTGATACAACCTATTCCTTCCTTCACCAGGACCTTACTCTGGCTATAATATTCTCATTCTCAGGCATCTTCCTCATATTTCTTTTCACCAACTCCATCCAATATGCCTACAAACATGTTCACTTCTCCCCAGTTCTATTGTTTTCAATATTTTTTTATTCAAAGACATTTTATTTTTTAATTAAATGTAATAAAAATTTCCAACATACATTTTCTGAAATAAGATCCAAATTGCCTCTCTCCTTTCCCTCTCCCCTCTCAGAGATGGCAAGCCATTTGATATGGATTATAGATGTATTATCATGCAAAATATACGTCCATATTGGTCACCGTTGTAAGAGAATACTCCTATAGAGCCAAAACCTCCAAATAAATCTATAAATTGACTAAAGTGAAAAATGGCATGCTTTGATCTGCATCTGACTCTGTTCTTTCTCTAAAGGTGGATAGCATTCTTCATCATAAAACCTTCAGGATTGTCCCAGATCATTGCATTACTAAGAGCAGCCTAATCGTTCACAGTTGATCATCAAATATTGTTGTCACTGTGTACAATGTTCTCCTGGTTCTGCTTACTTCTCTCTTCATCATTCGTGTAGATGTTTCCAGCTTTTTTAAAAAATCCTTCTGCTTATCATTTCTTATCGCATCTCTCTAGTTCTAAAAAACAACTGTTTTACTCTTCTACTATACTCAGTTTCTCTCTTTCTTTCTCTCCCTCCTCTCCCTGACAGTTTGTTGTTAAGTTGTTTCAGTCACATCTGACTCTTCAAGACCCCATTTAGGTCAGAGATATTAGTCACTTGCCATTTCCTTCTACAGTTAATTTTACAATGAGGAAACTGATGTAAAATAGGAGTAAATGACTTGTCCAGGGTCACAGAGCTACTAAGTGTCTGAGGCTAGATTTGAACTCAGGTCCTCTTGATTATAGGGATTTTAGTTCTCAATCCACTGCACTGTTTAGCTATCCCCCCAAAAGTAATCTATAGGAGGGCCTAAGTTGGTAGTGTAGCAGAAAAAATATGAGTAACCTCTATGTAATGTAGGGACTAAAAGGGAACAAGGAGGATAGAAGGAGAGAAGGAAATGGGGAGAGAGGGTGAAGATATTGTTCTTCCCCTCTCTTCCTTTGGGGGGAGATAGCCAAGTCCTGTCTCCTTGAAGAGGGAGTATGTCTCCTCAGAGAATGGTTCTGGGAGATGGAGGACAGGAACTAGAGGGGAAAGCCTTAGTAAAATTACACAATGTCCCCCTTGAGGTCCAATCTATTCTTGAGTGGCAAGATGAATTCATCTGCCTCCGGTTTCCTCAGGGACACTAGCTGCCAATTCCCTTCAGGACGTTGGGGCTATTCCACAGCCAAGGAGAATTGTTTATTTCTTGGGTCTGGTAGTTTTGGATCACTGGAATCCCAAGGTTGACCCCCCTTTTAGGGGAGAGGTATGACCCTTCCCAAATCTTTAGTCCCCTTTACTATTGTTAGAAACTGGCCAAGACCTAAGTCTAAAGTAACAGATATTTATTTGGGTTCAAACAGGGAAGGAGTGGTTAAGGTATCAAGCAGGGGAAATGGGTGAACAGGAAACCCTACAGCTTGCCCCCTCTGGCAAACTGGTCCTCCAAAGTCTAGGGGTTCAAGGCTTCTCAGCTTTGATCCCTCTTCTTGCCAACTGCCAGTTGGTCCCTACTTCTAAGCTAACTAACTTGAATATAGGAGTCCAGGGACAGGTAAGGGAGAGAGGTGGAGAGTGAGATTTTTGAAAGGGTTCTCTGTGGATAGCTCTCTTCAAAGTCCCAGTCCACAATATCCACTAATGATTTTTGATTGTAGTTATTTAGAGTCGAGTGAGAGGTATCCAGGAACAGACATAGTTGATCTCCAGAGAGGGACAGTCTTCTTCCCAGCCTAAGAAATCTACCTTTTCTTTTGGACTCCCAGCTGGAAGTGAGTAAGTGATCAGTTGGAGTTCTCCAAGCTTCTGTTTCCCATCTGGAACTTTCAGTTTTTTCTTCTTCCTCTTCCCCCCATCCCCACTCTCTCTGCAGCTGATTCTTATCAGAGACTGCTCTCTTGCTCAAATTGGATTGTCTCTCCTCCTACCTTACACCCACCCATGCAAAGATGTAGAAATGTACCAGAATGAGCCCTGATATGGAAATCCAAGGGGAAAAAAACCTCAATGAGAAGGAAAGAGCTAAGATGGTAGAGTAGGAGGAATATGTACATTTTTTTCTTCCCTTATTTTCTTCCCTTACCCTTATTCCTTTCCTAACATGGGGGAAAAAAACCCAAACCAAAAACATCTCAAAACTCATCTATAAAATGCACTGAACTAAATCTTGATCTAGAAACCTAAGAAATAAAAGAAAAATTCACAAGAAAATTATTTTTCTAGTTCAAGTCAGCATAGGGAGACAGACAGAAAGGCCTGTGGATACAAGGGACAGGATTTGGTATAGAGCATTCTAGCACCAAAAGAGGACTGAGACTATTACAAGAACAAGATAATGTCCCAGTCTCAGATCAATACACCTCTTGTAGGGTATGGGAAAAGATGCTGACTAGCAGATTTGTCTCTTACTACCTAGTTCTGAGTCACAGATTCAAGGCAGACTGACTAAGGGAGTTGAATCTAGGAGGCAGTTTTCTGGAGAAAAGTGGTTTCAGATCCTAGAATGTCTACTGTACAGGGAACATGGTCAGAAACAAAAAGAAGCTATATGGCTTAGATGTCAGTAACAAAGCAGCAACTCAAGCCCATCTTTTATCTCAGGCTAGGGCCTGTAACAGAATAAATGAGACAGGAATCACAGACCAAAGAGAAGTGAACGGCTCTGTGACTCTGAACCAGCAGAGTCTTCCAATTGGTTGATAGTGGCTGAGTCTAGCAACAATCTACTATAACCCTAAGGAGACATGCCCAAGGATCTATTGCTCACACCCAAATTCAGGTCAGGGGCTTGCAAAGTTCAGACCAAGATAGGGAGCAATTATATTTGTCTTGAATCAGGCCACTTGGGGAACATTGGAGGCTTATAGGTCCCCAGCCTGAGCTACTCCTAAAGTACTAGAATAATATAACTGTCAATACCCTAAGAAATCAGAAGTAGGACCAATCCAGAATTTTCCTCAAGAAGTATTCAGAGCCTGACATAAATAAAGTCCAGAGTTAGGAAATAAACTGAAAGAATGTGTAAACAAACAAAAAAAGGAAGACTTGTAGGAATATCATAGCCAAATTCTAGATCTCTCAGATTAAGGAGAAAATACTACAATAAGCCAAAAAGAAACCATTTAAAAAGTGTGGAACTACAGTCAAAATAACATAAGATTTATCAGCTACTTCATAAAAGGATTGGAGGGCTTGGAATAAAATATTCTACAGGGCTAAGGAGCTAGGATTATTACAACCAAGAATCACCTACTCAGTAAAACTGAGTATAATCCTTCAGTGTAGGGGGATGGATATTCAATTAAATAGAGGCCTTTCAAGCATTCATGATGAAAAGTCCAAAGCTTAATAGAAAATTTGACTTTCAAATACAAGATTCAAAAGAAATATAAAAAGGTAAATAGGAAAGAGGAGTGAGAAGGGACTCAATGAAAATAAAACTGTATACACTTCTACATGGGAAAATGCTACTTATAACACCTAAGAATTTCATAATTATTAGGAGCAATTAGAAGGAGTATACAGAGGGCACATGTGTGAATTGAATATGATGATATGATACACAAAAATAAAATTAAAGGGCAAGAAAAAGGAATGCACTGGGGAAAGGGGGAAGAGAGGTAGAACAGGATAAATAATCTCACATAAAAAAGCACAAAAGAGCTTTTACAATGGAGGAGAATTTGGGGGAAATGAAGTGGGGGGCACTTGAGCCTTACTTTCATTAGAATTGGCTCAAAAAGGGAATAACAAACATTCATTTGGATCTAGAAATCTGTCTTACCCTGTAGAAAAGTAGAAAAGTTAAAGGATAAGAGGAGTTAGGTGGAAGCTGATAGAAGGGAGAAGTAATGATCAGAAGCAAAGTACCTCTGAAGATTGACAAGGTAAAAAGAGAACGAGATTAAGATAAATTGTGGGGGGGAAGGGAATTGAATGGAGAGGAATACATAGTAATAATAACAAGGAAAAAATCTTATGCCAGATTTCTATGATAAAATCCCCATTTTTCAGATACATAGAGAACTGAGTTAAATATATAAGAATACAAATCATTCCCTAATTGATAGTCAAATGATATGAACAAGCAGTTTTCAAAGTAATCAAAACCGTCTATAATCATAAGAAAAAATGTTATAAATCACTACTGATTGGAAACATGAAAATTAAAACAACTCTGAGGTACCACTCCATACCTACAAGATTGACTAATATTACAGAAAAGGAAAATGACAAATGATGAAAGGGAGGTGGAAAAATTGGAACACAAATGCCCTGATGGTGGAGTTGTGAACTAGTCTAAATACTCTGAAGAACAATTTAGAGCTAAACCTGTTTGTGTTTATAGGAACCGCCAGCAGCTCCTATATAATGAACCTATGGGTGGTGACCTGAGAAGGAAATTGGAGGCTAGAGGAATATGGATGAATAGATAAGGCAGGTAGAGGGAGAGATGCAGGACTCCCCACGTGTTTTAACTTGTGGTCTCTGAGTCTTGCATCATTGTTATTATTAAGTAGGTTCTAAAGTACCTAATAAATGTATGAGAGATACCCAGTGCTATAAGAAATCTAGGGAGGGAAAAGTCATTAATGTCTGAGGAGGATAGGAAAAGCTTTATGAAAGAAATGATATTATAATTGGATTTTAAAGGGCTGGTAAAAAAATTCAACAGATAAAGGCTGGTATGGAGTGGAGGTAATGGGAGTGAGAGATGGGAGAAGAGCATTTCAGATATGGAGAACAATCTGAGCAATTGCATTCATTCCTGCAGCTTAGTAAGGGCTGGTTGGAATTTGGTCTGATATGGGCTAAATGAGGAAAGAACATCTAGCTGACATCTGCAGAAACAAATGTGGACTTGTGAGAAGAGTGCAACTTGTTATGAAAGCAGATAATGAGTATGGGTAAGTATGGTGGTGGGAAGCTGTAAACCTTAAAATTTCTCAGACTTATGAATGTTGGAAATTTCCCCATTGGGGAATCTTCTACTTAAAAAAATTCCCTAGCAGATAGTGAGAATTCTACTTAAGTGTGAAAATTCCTTGCCTTGGGAATATCCCTACTCCACCCTACTTAAGACTGCTTTAGGACAGAAAACTCCTTCAGAACAATGAAAGTGCTTTGACCCATGCTTATGGAAAGGACAGGAAGTTCTTTGAGTCATGCCTGTTTTTAAAATTGATACAATGGGATGCTAGGTACCCAAATAGGTGGGGCAACTTGTAAACTACTTAAACCTAAAAGGGTGATAACTTATTCAGAGGTTTTATCTTAATGAAATTTGTCGACACAGCAGCATTTTTTTTCTGACTTACTAAAGAGATTAAAACTACTCAGCTGTGAATTCAAAATGGGCGGTCCTTTAGAAACATCTACAGTGATTGGTAGATGTAAGGACTTAGGGGAGGTGACAGAGGAAATTTGCCCTTAAAAATAAGAGCTTGGATCTCATTCAGAGATCTTGATTTCTGATTCTCATTCTGGAGGATCTCATTCTGAGAGACTCATTTCCTTGAGGACTGATGCTTGAGGGCTATTTCCTTGGAGATAGATCTCTTTGAGGAGAAGTGCTCTTGGAGGAAATCTCATTCTGAAGGAGAGCTCCTTGAGGAGCTCCTCTGAGGGACTCTGTCCCTCTGGGGTAGGAGCTCTGGAGGCTCTTGAGAGAGGCCCTTTGAAACAATCTCTGGCTGGAAGACTCTTTGAGGAAGGACGCTGGCCTGGTGTCACTAGTATCCTTGTTTAGTCAGACCTTGTGGTGAGTGTTAAAAAAAACTGACTGATTTCTCTTTTAAGACTCAGGTCTAGGCCATATTGGCTTGAGGCCCTTCATACTTATTCCTTTCTTACTCTCTCTCTCTCTTTCTTTGATTACTCATTGTATTGTTAATTAAAAACTCTATAAAACCCAATTGACTTGGGTATTTGAATAATTGGGAATATTTCCCTGGCGACCACCTTATATTTGATTTTAAAACCCAAGACACTGTAGTGAAACATATTTCTGCGGTAAAATTTACTCACCCTCTCTTATATCTTCCACTATTTTAACCACTACAGTTTAAGACCTCAACCATTTTAAATCTCACAAAGCCCAAAGATGTGCATTGGAAAGTGATGTGGTCATCATGGTATAAAGGTGTATATCTATAAGAGTAGGATTCATGACCTGCTTACTTGTATTCCTTTTCCGTGTATGCCAGTATTAGAGTACACTACAGTGAGAGCTGTAAAACCAGATTACAGGGACCGCTACATGGCACAATGAGCAGAGCACAAGTCCTGGAGTCACGAAAACTTGAGTTCAAAACTATCCTCAGATATTTACTAGCTGTGTAACTCCAGGCACGTCACTTAACCCTGTTTGCTCTTTTTAGGAAAAAAAATTAATGTTTTTCTAGATTAGGTATCTATATTTAAAAATTTTAATAATCATTTTCTGACATTTTGCAATCCATGTTCTATTCCTCTCTCCTATCCCTCCTTCTCCTTTCCCAATATGACAGTTAATATGTTATAGATTGTACAAGTGTTATCATGTAATACATATTTCCATTCTCATTATGTTATAAAAGAAGACACATAATGCTGATACTAGAGAAAAATTCATGGAGGAAATAAAGGGAAGAATGGTATATTACAGTCTACTTTCAGACTTAGTCCCTTGGCATAGTCCTTGATTTTTGCCTTGCTGATAATTGTTGTAACTCACAGTTGATTACTTTATTGTTGTTACTGTGTACAGTATTCTTCTGGTTCTGCCTACTCTTCTTTGTACCACTTCAAAGAAGTCTGTCCAGGATTTTTTGTGATCATGTTGTTCATCATTTCTTATGGCATGATACTATTCCATTAAAACCAGATGCCACAACTTGATTAGCCATTCCCCAGGTGATTCAGTTTCCAATTCTTTTCCATAACAAAAAAAGCTGTCATAAATATTTTTGAACAAGTCCTTTCACTCTATCTTGGATCTCTTTTGAATATAGACCCTTTAGTGATATTGCTGGGTCAGAAGGGATACATAGTTTGGTGGCCCTTTGGACATAGTACCAAATTTCTCTCCAGATTGGTTGCATCAATTCACAACTCTACCAACAGTGTATTAGTGTCTAGGTTTTCCATATCTCCTTAAACATTTGTCATTTCCCTTTTTTGTCATATTAGCTAATCTGATGGATGTGAGGTGGTACCTCAGAGTTGGTTCAATTTGCATTGTTCTAATTAATAGTAATTTGGAGCATTTTTTTGTTTTTAATTAAATTTTTAATTTTAATATTTATTTAATTTTAATTAATTTAATATTTAAATTTAATTTAATTTAATTTAATTATTAATTAAAGATAGTTTTAAATTCTTCTGAGAATTGCAAGTTCATACCCATTGACCAATTTTCAAGTGGGGAATGACTTGTATTCTTATAAATTTGACTCACTTAATTATCTGTTTGAGAAATGAGACATTTGTCAGTGACACTTGCAATAAATTTTTTTCCTTCATGTTGTTTTCCTTCTGATTTTGATTGTAACATTTTGTTTGTGCAAAATCTTTTAAACTTATTTTAAAGTTATTTATTTTACATCTCATAATGTTCTCTTTGTCTTGTTGGACATAAATTCTTTTCTTATCCATAGATATGACATGTAAACTATTCCCTGTTCTGATTTGTTTATGGTATCATCCTTTATTTCTAAATCATGTCTCCATTTTGACTTTATCTTTTTATATGGCATGATGTATTAGTTTGTGCCTAGTTTCTGCCATATGGTTTTCCAGTTTTCCAAACACTTTGCCATATTGTAAGTTCTTCTTTCAAAAGCATGGATCTTTGAGATTATCAAACACTAGGTTACTATGGTCATTTACCATTGCATGTTAAGTATATAATTTATTAATCTGCCACTCTTTTCTTTGCCAGTAACCAATTGTTTTCATGGTTGCTGGTTTATAATACAGTTTGAGGTCTATTATAATTACTCCAGCTTTCTTCATGATTTTTTCATTAATTCCCTTTATATTCTTGGACTTTTATTCTTCCAGATGAATATTATTATTGTTATTTCTAGCTCTGTGAAATATTTTTTGCTAGTTTAATTGGCATGGCATTGAATAGGTAAATTAATTTAGGTAGAATAGTCATTTTTATTATATTGGCTCAGCATACCCATGAGAAATTAATGTGTTTCCATTTGTTTAGATCTGATTTATTTGTGTTAAAAGTGTCTTGTAATTGTGACCATATAATTCCTCTTTCCTTAAAAAAAACACAACAGATTGCATTATGTGAAGCTGAACTTGTTTCTGGGCTTCTGTTTCCATAGATTTCCTGGGAGGAGGACACTGAGAAATCTGACATGAGTCTTTACACTAACATAGATCTTGATTATATAATAAAGAGTGCCATAAAAAATAGAATGAACCAAATAGAAAAGGAGAATCAAAAGATCATGGAAGAAATTCAATCTTTGATAAGTAGAATTGGGCAAGTAGGAGCTAATGATTTCACAAGTCATCACGAAACAATAAAACAAAATCAAAAGCATGAAAAAAAAAACAAACAAAATATAAAGTATCACATTGAAGAACAACTGACCTGGAAAATAGATGCAGGAGAGACAATTTGAGCATTACTGGACTACCTGAAAGTCATGACCAAAAAAAAAAAAAAGCCTAGACTTCATATTGCAAGAAATTATCCAAGAAAACTGCTCTGATATTCTTGAATAAGAGGGCAAAATAGACATTAAAAGAATCCACAGATCACCTCTTGCAATAAATCCCCTAATGACAACTCTCAAGAATGTTATGTCCAAGTTCAAGAGCTTCTAGGTCAAGGAGAAAATACTGCAGGTGGCCAGAAAGAAACAATTCAGATATCATGGAGTCCCAGTCAGGATTACATAGGACCTGGTCCACACTGAAGGACTGCAAGGCTTGGAATATGATATTCTGTAAGGCAAGAGGACTGGGACTTCAACCAAAAATCACCTACTCATCAACACTGACTATATACTTTCAACAGAAAGTATGGGCATTTAATAAAATAGATTTCCAAGCATTCCTGAAGAAAAGAACTAATCATTGTCTTAATTTGGGGGGCTGTTTCTGGATCTTATCTAAACACTAAACTTAAAAAAAACTATCCTAACTGTGTTTGGGGTTTTTGGTTACTAAAAGACCATTGACCTCTATCATTGGTAACCATTAGCCTCGACAATAAATAGATAAGCTTTTGTGCCTCCATCTTTCACTATCACAGATTTAGCATGATATCTGCTTCTTTCTCTTCTTCCTGTTCACTATACCACATAGTCTCCTAATTTAATAGACAATTTACTCATCATCTGATTTCATTAATTCCCCCTGGACATAATTCATACTACTCTATTCTCCAAAAACATTAGATTACTCACTATCCTACATGTTTATGGTGGCTTTCCCACTTCCATGACTTTTTTCATGCTTTGTCCTATAACTACTCCTCTTCCTTATCCCCATTCTTAAGCATAACTAAAATGCTTTGGTTCTCATGATGCTTTTCTTGACCATCAATCAGATAAAATCTTTCCCTTCGTGGTCTTAACTTTATACTTATATTTTGCACATATTATGTTTTATTTTTATGTAGGATATGTGTTTTTCCATGTATGCTATGTGTAAGTCCACATGGTTTGTCTAAATAAAGCACACGGAGATGAATGAATAGATATATTTGGAATCTTGCACAGTTCTCTCCAAGTCAGACTTTGATTCCTACTTTAAGGAAAGCAAGAGAAGGGGTAGCAAATGAATAACAAGTAAAATCATTATCTAAGTAAGCTGCAAACACAAATCAGAGAAGTATTCTGATTAGAATATATACAAAAGTTCAAAAGTGAATGAGTTCTCCCACTAGTAGTAAGTTATCTGAGACCAACCAAGAAAGATTCCATGATCTCACCCAAGGGAAAATATCCTTATGTCAGGAATCAAGGACATACTGAAGAGCTAGTTTTTCTCCTGCATGTCTGCCTTCTACAGTATTTTTCTCTTTCTATGATTCTCTCCCCAAAGAGATTCTGGAACTTAATGTATGTGCCCCTCAAAGTAGGAATGAAGCTTCATCTCTAAAACTCTTGTGCCAATCTCATGCTTCATGCAGGCATTGTAGTGATTATTTTCTTCATCAGTGAGGAGAGTCTTGTGCAAATGCTTCATGTTTGAAGCCTAGACTACATGTATTATAGTTGTTCCGTGTATATGTTCTCTCCTCCAAATGAACTGTAAGTATGTTGAGGATAATGACTATGTCTTATCCATACTCCATATCTCTTTACTCTTTAGTATAATACTCCTCACGCCAAAGGCACTTTTTAAGAAAATTGTTTTTTCCCCACTTACATGTAGATACAGTTTATTTATTTTTTTAAAACATTATTTTTTATTTGGTCAATTTCAAACATTATTCATTGGATACAACAATCATTTTCTTTTCCTCCCTCCCCTCCTGCCACCCCTTCCATAGTTGATGTGCAATTCCATTCGGTATCACATGTGTCCTTGATCCGAATCCATTTCCAAGTTGTTGGTGTTTGCATTAGGATGTTCATTGGGAGTCTATATGCCCAATCATATTCCCTTGGCCCCTGTAGTCAAGCAGTTGCCTTTACTCGGTGTTTTTATTCCCAGAGTTTGTCCTCTACTTGTGGATAGTGTTTTTTCTCATAAATCCCTGCAGATTGTTCAGGGACATTGCAATGACACTAATGGAGAAATCCATTACCTTCGATTGTACCACAGTATATCATTCTCTGTGTACAATGTTTTCCTGGTTCTCCTTTCACTCTGCATCACTTCCTAGAGGTCCTTCCAGTTCCCATGGAATTCCTCCACTTAATTATTCCTTTGAGCACAATAGTATTCCATCACCAACATATACCACAATTTGTTCATCCATTCCCCAATTGAAGGGCATCCCCTCATTTTCCAATTTTTGCCATCACAAAGAGCACAGCTATGAATATTCTTGTACAAGTCTTTTTCCTTATTATCTCTTTGGGGTACAAACTCAGCAATGCTATGGCTGGGTCAAAAGGTAGGCAGTCTTTTAGCCCCTTTTGGGCATAGTTCCAAATTGCCCTCCAGAATGGTTGGATCAATTCACAACTCCACCAGCAATGAATTAATGTCCCTACTTTGCCACATCCCCTCCAGCATTCATTACTTTCCATAGCTGTCATGTTGCCAATCTGCTAGGTGTGAAGTGATACCTCAGTGTTGTTTTGATGTGCATTTCTCAGATTATCAGAGATTTAGAGCACTTTTTCATGCATTTATTAATAGTTTTGATTTCTTTATCTGAAAAGAGCCTATTCACATCTCTTGCCCATTTATCAATTGGAGAATGGCTTAATTTTTTGTACAATTGATTTAGCTCTTGTAAATTTGAGTAATTAAACCTTTGTCAGAGGTTTTTGTTATGAACATTGCTTCCTAATTCATTGCTTCCCTTCTGATTTTGGTTACATTGGTTTTGTTTGTACAAAAACCTTTTAATTTGATGTAGTCTAAATTATTTATGTTACATTTTGTGACTTTTTCTAAGTCTTGCTAGATTTTAAAATCTTTCCCTTCCCAAAGGTCTGACATGTATACTATCCTGTGTTTACCTAATTTATTTATAGCTTCCTTCTTTATGTTCCTGTCAGTCACCCAATTTGAATATTTCTTGGTGTAGGGTGTGAGGTGTTGATCTAATCCTAATCTCTCCCACACTGTCTTCCAATTTTCCCAGCAGTTTTCATCAAATAGTGGATTTTTGACCCAAAAGCTGGGATCTTTGGGTTTATCATATATTGTCTTGCTGAGGTCACTTGCCCCAACCTCCTCTCTGTCTCTTAGCCAGTATCAAATTGTTTTGATAACCACTGCTTTATAGTATAGTTTGAGATCTGGGACTGCAAGGCCCCCTTCCTTTGCATTTTTTTTTCATGATTTCCTTGGATATCCTTGATCTTTTGTTCTTCCAAATGAACTTTGTTATGGTTTTTTTCTAAATCAGTGAAGAAGTATTTTGGTAGTTCAATCGGTATGGCACTAAATAGATAAATAAGTTTGGGTAGGATGGTCATTTTTATTATATTGGCTCGTCCTATCCATGAGCAGTTAATGTTTTTCCAATTGCTCAAGTCTAGTTTTAGTTGTGTGGCGAGTGTTTTGTAGTTATGTTCATATAGTTCCTGTGTTTGTCTTGGGAGGTAGATTCCTAGGTATTTTATTTTGTCTAAGGTGATTTTGAATGGGATTTCTCTTTCTAGTTTTTGCTGCTGAGCTGTGTTGGAGATATATAGAAAAGCTGATGACTTATGTGGGTTTATTTTGTATCCTGCAACTTTGCTAAAGTTGTTAATTATTTCAATTAGCTTTTTGGTTGAATCTCTAGGATTCGTTAAGTAGATCATCATGTCATCTGCAAAGAGTGATAACTTGGTCTCCTCCTTGCCTATTTTGATGCCTTCAATTTCTTTTTCTTCTCTAATTGCTACTGCTAGTGTTTCTAGTACAATGTCAAATAATAGAGGTGATAATGGGCATCCTTGTTTCACTCCTGATCTTATTGGGAATGCATCTAGTTTATCCCCATTGCAAATGATATTAGCTGATGGTTTTAGATATATACTGTTTATTATTTTTAGGAATGACCCTTCTATTCCTATGCTTCCTAGTTTTTTTTTTTAATAGGAATGGGTGTTGTATTTTATCAAAGACTTTTTCTGCGTCTATTGAGATAATCATGTGGTTCTTGTTGGTTTGCTTGTTGATGTGGTCAATTATGTGGATGGTTTTCCTAATATTGAACCAGCCCTGCATCCCTGATATAAATCCTACTTGATCATGGTGGATGACCCTTTGGATCACTTGCTGGAGTCTTTTTGCTAGTATCCTATTTAAGATTTTTGCATCTATATTCATTAGGGAGATTGGTCTATAGTTTTCTTTCTCTGTTTTTGATCTGCCTGGTTTTGGAATCAGTACCATGTTTGTGTCATAAAAGGAGTTTGGTAGAACTCCCTCTTTGCTTATTATGTCAAATAGTTTGTATAGTATTGGGATTAACTGTTCTCTGAATGTTTGATAGAATTCACTGGTGAATCCATCAGGCCCTGGGGATTTTTTCTAAGGGAGTTCTTTGATGGCCTGTTGGATTTCATTTTCTGATATGGGATTATTTAAGAATTCTCTTTCTTCTTCTGTTATTCTAGGCAGTTTGTATTTTTGTATATATTGCTCCATATCACTTAAATTGGTATATTTATTGCCATATAATTGGGCAAATAATTTTTAATGATTGCCTTAATTTCCTCTTCATCGGAGGTGATGTCCCCCTTTTCATCTTTGATGCTGTTAATTTGCTTTTCTTCCTTCCTTTTTTAAATTAGATTGACCAGTACTTTGTCTATTTTGTTTGTTTTTCAAAGTACCAGCTTCTTGTCTTATTTATTAAATCAATAGTTCTATCACTTTCTATTTTATTAATTTCTCCCTTAATTTTTAGGATTTCTAGTTTGGTTTTCTGCTGGGGGGTTTTAATTTGGTCATTTTCGAGTTTTTTTATTTGAATCTCCAATTGATTGATCTCTGCTCTCCCTAGTTTGTTAATATATGCACTCAGGGATATGAATTTACCTCTGATTACCTCTTTGGCTGCATTGTCTAGGGTGATTTTGAATGGAATTTCTCTTTCTAATTCTTGCTGCTGAAATGAGTTAGAGAAATATAGAAATGCTGATGACTTATGTGGGTTTATTTTGTATCCTGCAACTTTGCTAAAGTTGTTGATTATTTCCACTATCTTTTTGGTTGATTCTCTAGGATTCTTTAAGTAGACCATCATGTCATTTGCAAAGAGTGATAGCTTGGTCTCCTCATTGCCAATTTTAATACCCTCAATTTCTTTTTCTTCTCTAATTGCTACTGCTAGTGTTTCTAGTACAATGTTGAATAATAAAGGTGATAATGGGCATCCTTGTTTCACTCCTAATCTTTTTTTAATATATTTTATTTGATCATTTCCAAGCATTATTCGTTAAAGACATAGATCATTTTCTTTTCCTCCCCCCCACCCCCCATAGCCGACGCGTAAATCCACTGGGCATTACATGTTTTCTTGATTTGAACCCATTGCTTTGTTGATAATATTTGCATTAGAGTGTTCATTTAGAGTCTCTCCTCTGTCATGTCCCCTCAACAGCTGTATTCTGGCAGTTGCTTTTCCTCGGTGTTTCCACTCCCATAGTTTATCCTTTGCTTATGAATAGTGTTTTTTTCTCCTGGATCCCTGCCAATTGTTCAGGGACATTACACCGCCATTAATGGAGACGTCCATTACGTTCGATTATACCACAGTGTATTAGTCTCTGTGTACAATGTTCTCCTGGTTCTGCTCCTCTCGCTCTGCATCACTTCCTGGAGGTTGTTCCAGTCTCCATGGAACTCCTCCACTTTATTATTCCTTTTAGCACAATAGTATTCCATCACCAACATATACAACAATTTGCTCAGCCATTCCCCAATTGATGGGCATCCCCTTGTTTTCCAGTTTTTGGCCACCACAAAGAGCACAGCTATGAATATTTTTGTACAAGTCTTTGTGTCCATTATCTCTTTGGGGTAGAGACCCAGCAGTGCTATGGCTGGGTCAAAGGGTAGATATTCTTTTGTCGCCCTTTGGGCATAGTTCCAAATTGCCCTCCAGAATGGTTGGATCAGTTCACAACTCCACTAGCAATGAATTAATGTCCCTACTTTGCCATATCCCCTCCAGCATTCATTACTTTCCTTTGCTGTTATGTTAGCCAATCTGCTAGGTGTGAGGTGATACCTCAGAGTTGTTTTAATTTGCATCTCTCTGATTATAAGAGATTTAGAACACTTCTTCATGTGCTTGTTAATAGTTTTGATTTCTTTATCTGAGAACTGCCTATCCATGTCCCTTGCCCATTTATCAATTGGAGAATGGCTTGATTTTTTGTACAATTGATTTAGCTCTTTATAAATATGAATAATTAAACCTTTGTCAGAGGTTTCTATGAAGATTTTTTCCCAGTTTGTTTTTTCCCTTCTGATTTTAGTTACATTGGTTTTGTTTGTACAAAAGCTTTTTAGTTTGATGTAGTCAAAATTATTTATTTTACATTTTGTGATTCTTTCTATGTCTTGCTTGGTTTTAAAGCCTTTCCCCTCCCAAAGGTCTGACATGTATACTATTCTGTGTTTACCCAATTTACTTATGGTTTCCTTCTTTATGTTTAAGTCACTCACCCATTTTGAATTTATCTTGGTGTAGGGTGTGCGGTGTTGATCTATTCCTAGTCTCTCCCATGCTGTCTTCCAATTTTCCCAGCAGTTTTTGTCGAATAGTGGATTTTTGTCCCAAAAGCTGGGATCTTTGGGTTTATTGTATACTGTCTTGCTGAGGTTGCTTTCCCCCAGTCTATTCCACTGATCTTCCTCTCTGTTTCTTAGCCAGTACCAAATTGTTTTGATGACTGCTGCTTTGTAATATAGTTTTAGGTCAGGGACTGCAAGGCCCCCATCATATGTGTTTTTTTTTTTCATTATTTCCCTGGATATCCTTGATCTTTTGTTCTTCCAAATGAACTTTGTTATGGTTTTTTCTAAATCAGTGAAGAAGTATTTTGGTAGTTCAATTGGTATGGCACTAAATAGATAAATAAGTTTGGGTAGAATGGTCATTTTTATTATATTGGCTCGTCCTATCCATGAGCAGTTAATGTTTTTCCAATTGCTCAAGTCTAGTTTTAGTTGTGTGGCGAGTGTTTTGTAGTTGTGTTCATATAGTTCCTGTGTTTGTCTTGGGAGGTAGATTCCTAGGTATTTTATTTTGTCTAAGGTGATTTTGAATGGGATTTCTCTTTCCATGTACCCTTACTGATCATTATGCTTATTGCCTTGTGATATGAAAAGGTTGCATTTATTATTTCTGCTTTTCTGCAGTTGTATGCCATGTTTTTATGACCTAATATAAGGTCAATCTTTGTAAATGTGCCATGTCCTGCTGAAAAGAAGGTGTATTCCTTTTTGTCCCTATTCATTTTTCTCTATATATCTACTAACTCTAATTTTTCTAAGATTTCACTCAGCTCTTTTACCTCCTTGTTATTTATTTTTTGATGTGATTTATCTAAATTTGATAGTGTTAGGTTCAGGTCTCCCACTAGTATAGTTTTACTATCTATTTCCTCCTTCAATTCTACTAGTTTCTCCATTACAAATTTGGGTGCTATACCATTTGGTGCATACTAGTTTATTAGTGATATTTCCTCATTATCTATACTCCCTTTTATCAGGATGTATTTACCTTCCCTATCCCTTTTAATCAGCTCTATTTTTGCTTTGGCTTTATCAGATATCATGATTGCAACTCCTATCTTCTTTGTGTCAGTTGAGGCCCAATAGGTGTTTTTGTACCTTTTAATTCTGACCTTGTGAGTATCTACTCACCTCATGTGTATATTTCTTGTAGGTAACATATGATAGTGTTCTGAATTCTAATCCACTCTCCTATTCATCTATGTTTTATGGGTGAGTTCATCCCATTCACGTTCAAAGTTATGATTGTCACTTTTGAATTACCTAGCATTTTGATATCCTCTCCTAGTTCTGACCTTTCATCTTTTGCTATATCCTTTTATACCAGTGGTTTACTTTTAGTCAGTCCCCTTAATCCCGTCCCTTGATATGCTTCTCTTTCTGGCTCCTCCCTTTTTGTTCCTTTCTTGTTTTTTGTTTTTTTATTTTTTACGGTCTGTTAAGTTCCCTCCCCCCTCTCCTTCCCTCCCTTTTTTTTGAATTCCCTTCTCCCTACCCCCCCTCAGTTTTCCCTTCTTCCTTACCCTGTAGGATAAGATAGACTTCAAGATCCCAATGGATCTAGATGCTCTTCCCTCTCAGAACTGATTTCACTGAGAGTAATATTTGAGTATTACCTATTAGCACTCTCTTCCTCTCACTCTTATAAGAGTATTCTTCCCCTCTCCTTCCTATGTGTATCTTTGTGTGACAAAGATTATTCTATTTCTTTTATTTCTTCAAGGATCTTAGTACCATCATCGATTCCCCCTCACCCTTTTTTTGCATATCATTTTATGGCCTTTAATGCTCCAATCTTTTTCTATGAATGATTCTTCTATTTACTATAATAATGAAAATATTTTTGAGAGTTACAAATAACATTTTCCCCATATAGTAATATATATAATTTGATATAATTGTAGCCCTTAAAGAACAGAGTTTGAATTTTAAAAAATACATTTTTCTCCTTTTCCCTCTCTTTCATATTTACCTTTTCATGTTTTTCTTGATCTTTGTGTTTGGATATCAAACTTTCCACTTAGTTCTGGTCTTTTCCTTACAAATACTTGGGAATCTTCTATTTGTTGAATGCCCATACTTTCCCCTGGAAGTATATAGTCAGTTTTGATGGATAGGTGATTCTTGGTTGAAGACCCAGTTCTCTTGCCTTTCTGAATATCATATTCCAGACCTTGAGGTCCTTTAGTGTGGAAGCTGCCAGGTCTTGTGTGATCCTGATTGGTGCTCCATTGCATTTGAATTGTTTCTTTTTTGGCTTCTTGTAGGATTTTCTCCTTAGCTTGAAAGCTCTGGAACTTGGCAATTACATTTCTGGGAGTTGTTTTTGGGGGGTTTAGTGTAGAGGGTGTTCTATGAACTCTTTCAATGTCTATTTTGCCCCCTTGTTCAAGAACTTCAGAGCAGTTTTCTTGGATGATCTCTTGTAGTATGTGTCAAGGTTTCTGTTTATTTCTGGCTTTTCAGGTAGACCAATGATTCTCAAATTGGCTCTCCTTCCTCTGTTTTCCTGATCTGTCACCTTGTCAGTGACATATTTTACATTTTCTTCTATTTTGTCAGTCTTTTGACTTTGCTTTATTAATTCTTGCTGTTTTGCAAGATCATTGGTTTCCAGTTGCTCAATTCTGTTCCTTAAGACCTGGTTTTCTGCTTTAATCTTTTGGTATTCAGCTATGATTTCTTCATTTTTTAAAACCATTTCTCACTTCTCTTTCCAGAAGGCTTCCATATTTTTGATAAGCTCCATTTGAGATTCTTCCAGGGCTTGTGGACAATTTCTGTTTTTTTAAGGTTTTGCTTTTGTTTGAATTTCTCCCAGTATTTCCTCTGTAGCCTGGGTTTTTCCTCCATAAAAATTCTTGAGGGTCACACCCTTCTTTGGGCTTTTTTTTTTGGAAGGATTTTGAAGCTCCTGTGCACAATTAGCCATTTTTCTGGATGTTTTCCCTTCCCTCTTTAGTCAGAAATCGGAGTCAGCTGGGCAGGTTCTCTGTGTATGGAGTTAAGGAGCAAGGATTTTGCCTGAGGCAAACTCTCAAATCTCCACAGTCCTTTTCAGCCCTTCTCAGGGCTACCTTCCCAGGGATGCTCAAGGCTTGCACTCTCCTGCCTGCCTGGGTTTCCAGTGCTTTCATGGGTAGTTCTCCAGTGGTCCTTGTCAGCTCCCAAGGACCTAGAAGTGCCCCTTGATCACTCTAGAAGTACTCCTCGCTCACTCCCTCATTCTGGTGGGCTTGCTGGCTCTGGGCACCTAAGGTCTGCACTCCCTCATGCCTCCTGGGGCTTCCCACCTAGCTGCTTTCAGGGGTGCATCCCCTGCAGTCGTAGTCAGCTCCCAAGGACCCAGAGGTGCCCAGTGCTCACTCCAGAGGTGCCCCTTGCTTGCTTGTCTTGGCATGCACTGGCTCTGGCTGTGGTTCTGTAGGTGGGGGTGGCGGAAGGTGGATTGGCTCATGTTTGGGTGGAAGCCCTTTCACCCTCTTATAGACTGGGAAAGCCCTAATACCATGCACCTTCAATGCTTCTCCCTACTGTATAGCTCCTCCGCTCCTCTGAAAATGATTCTTAAGGTCTTTTAGGGTAGTCCTTGTCAGTGAATGCTGGGGAGAGGAAGTGACCTGAGTTTAGATTGCCACCATGCTTACCTAGAGGTTGCTCCTAGATACAGTTTATAATAAGAATTTTCTGACTTTTGGGGATCCATGTTCTCCCCCTCCCTGAAATGTCAGGTGTAATACTCAAAGGAATTGTAGAGGATTGAAGAGGTACAGGGGATAAGGAAGGTTTTGTAACAGGGAGTGGAGGAGTTCAAGGGACAGAGGGAATATGGATGCTGGTAAGGTAAAAGGAGAGAGATACCCCCTGCTGAGAGGCTATCTTTGAAAAATGAAGTTCCTGAGAAATGGGCCAACTATGATAGCCTGAGGGAATGTCTTCTCTATTGATTGATGTTGAAGATACCACAGGGCAGGTAAGCATGGATCCTCCTGAGGGACAAGTCTCTCCCCAGACCATGGTCACCTGGCAGGGGTCCCATAAGGACAGTTTATGGTTGAATGACTGTCCTTAGGTTCTTCTCCCTCTATGTCCTCCTGAAATGATAGTCCTCCTCTTAACTGACTGCAAGTTATTTAAATAAAGATGAATTTAATAACAAGTTTAAACTGGGAAGGTATCATGGTAGAGGAAATAGGGATTGCCCTATACTTTTCATAGGTTGGGTTTGAGTCTCTCTCAGCTTTTGAGCTGAGGCCAGACCTCACAGGCTTGTAGAGGGTTTCTTTTATCACTGTCTATGGCAATCTATGCTAGCTTCTTAAGTTCAAAGTTTTTACCAATAGACAGCAAGAGAAAAAAAAGGATTCTGACCTTCAGAGCTGGTTGGGCCTGTCTCTTTGGGCTGACATGCCTAAAGATTGGCCTTATAGTTCAAACCATTCACCTTAAATCCTTTTGTTAGATGAAACAATCACAGGAATCCAGGTAGAGCACACAGTTGGGAAAAGTCCAGGAATAGAGGGTACTTCTATTCAGAAACAGGGAGAGAGGCTCCTTCCAATCTGAGGGCCAATCTGAAAGAGAGTAACCTCGAGAGCAACTCTAACTCTCCCAGTCGCCCCTCCCCCCACCAACTGTCATTGCTGTCCATCAATCTTCACTCTAACATTCCAACTGCAGTCTGTTCCACCTCAGTGGCAGAAATGCCCAAAGCTTGATTCAGTTTTCCTTTCCACACAGGTAATATAATATAGGTCATAAATCTGCTATCATCCAATACATATTTCCAAATTTGTCATGTTCTAAAAGAAGACATATATCACTTCTGTAAGAAAAAAAAAACTCATGAAAGAAATAAAGTAAAAAATAGTTTGCTTCAATCTGCATTCAGATTCCATCAATTCACTCTATGGTGGTCAATTGCCTTTTTTGTCATGAGTCCCTTGCAGTTATCTTGAATCTTTACCTTTCTGGTAGCAGTTAAATCATTTATAGTTGAATATTGTACATTTATTCTGTTACTGTGTACAATGTTCTCCTGATTCGGTACCATAGGTGCTTAATAGATGTTTATTGAATTTAGTGAACTAGATTAAGTAGAACTGAACTAAGTTGAACTAAATTGAATTATTCACCCAACAAATCTTTTCTAGATTAGTTCTTTGTGGAAAGAAGACTATTCCCTTTGAGATGAGGGATGATACCCCAGAACCAATATTCTTTTTACCAATTTATTTTTCACCCTTAAAAATATCCATTAAAGGGGGCAGCAAGGTGGCACAGGAGCTAGAAAACTATGTTTAGATTTGGGAGAACCTGGGTTCAAATCTGGCATCAGACACTTCCCAGCTTTGTGACCCTGAGCAAGTCTCTTAATCCTGATTGCCTAGTCCTTGCTGCTCTTTTGTCTTGGAATTGATATTTAGACAGAAGGTAAGGGTTTTTTAAAAAATCAACTGAGGAGAAGTTTCTCAAGATGTTATGACCTTTCTCACTATGAGAAGTTAATAATTAAATGTGAGGAGAGTGAAAAGGAGCAGGCTGAGGTATATGAGTTTTTAAACTGCAAAAGTGGTTGCTTACCCAAGTACCAAGTTCCATAATTACTGATCTCCATTTTCCTCATTTCCAGAGATCTGACAAGTTCTGTAAAGTCTTTAAAAAGAATTCAAATTCAGGAAGGGTAAGTCAAAAGATCCATTCTCAAGGCTGAATGATCTATTCTTAACTGAAGTATTATTGCTGGAAAAGGGAATATTTGTTAGCTAAACCCCTGATCTTGTTGAATGATACTATTTTTAAAGATTCACTAAATCATTAACCAAGAGTTAGACTTAGAGATAGTCTCAGTGCAACTTTCTGTGAATTTCTATTTACTGTGTTTATCTTCTGCAAGTGAATGCTAAAGGAACTTTCAATCTTTTGATATAATTTCCCTATATCATACAACCTATATTTGATTTTGTTTTGAGGGGGTGGCAAATGACTTATGTTATTTTAAATTAATGTCTAATTTAAATTGAAAACAAATAATAAAAGAAATAAAAACACAAAGAAATAAATATGCAAAACAAGAATATATGTATAAAAACAATATGATACTGTACTTGTATAGAAAGTATTACTAAAGAAATTCGTAAATAAACTAATATAGAGCAATGAAGGTTATTTATGTTATCCAAGTTTGTCTCTATTCTCAATACCTTCGACTTTATTACATATGGATATGTAATTTTTATGTTACTGTAACCTTTGTTTAATTATTTGGTAATTTTACAATTATTGGGCATCTATGTTATTTCCCACTTTCTTAAATCTTTATAATAAAGTTATTACAATGGGATTAATTGGTCAAATAATACAGTTTCTGTCTCATGACCATATTGTTCTATGAAAAGTTTGCATTAGTAGGCACTACTGTATGAGTGCCTGTTTTCCTGCAGACCTGCTAAATATTTCATTCTAACATTTTCTATTTTTGACAGTTTAGTCTATTTCCTGTTAATATTGTCTTGATCTGAATTTCACTATTTGAGTATTTGAGCCTCTTTTCAAGCAGTTATTCACAATTTGTGTTTCCTCATTACAAAATAGATCTATTCATGTCCTCTGTTCATTCCTTCATTTTAAAACCCTCACTAAGACAGACAGCAAGGGTCATAGAGAAAAACATTATTGAACTAAATGTTATATTTTCTGCAAACAATTTTCCCTATCTGTTTTAATTTTAGAGGGTTTTTTTAAAAAAAACATTCATAATACTTTTAGCTTGGCATAATAGTCTACTGATTTTTCTACAATAATTTCTTCCATTTGTTTGACAAAAATATTCTTCTTCCCCATAACTGAATAAGCATATTGTTTATTAGACTTCTAATCTTAGAATTTAATGTATGATATGATATATGGATCCAAACTCAGTTTTCTTTCTTTTTTGCCATGCACTTAATTTTCTAAATCAGTTTCTTTTTTTTTTTAATAAATTTCATTCCTCCTGGACTTTCTAGATATAGTATTGTCAAACACTAACCTCTTAAACATATTGATTTCTATTTCTGAGTTCTCCATTTTGTTCTTAAGACTTATTTCCAAGTCTGAGCATTCTTCAAGTTTTCTTGACACCCCCATTATGTTTTCCTCCTAATCATCCTACCTCTCTGTCTATATCTCTCTCACATACATACATTCCACATCTTCCTGTTTCCTAGCTTTTCCCCTGATACTCTCAAACATGCCCATCCCTAAAAAGAACTGATAAATAGATACAAGTAAAATATGGTTTTATATATACATATATCTTTTTGTCAAATGATGTCTTCTCTAATGAGGAGAGAAGAGAGAGGGAAAAAGTTAACTGAGTATTTTAATACTAAGTTTAATAAAACAAATAAATAATTAAAAATCCTTTACTAGACTTTACTTACTAATTTTCTTATCAGCAGCTTAAAGCTTTTTTCTCTTTCACAGTCTCCTAGAAAAAGCTGTCTATGTTTGTTGCCTTCATTTCCTCCTGTCTTTTTCTAACCATTGATACTCCACAGAGCTTGGCCTTGGGCCTTCTTCTCTTCTCACTCTACATTATTTCAATCAAAAATCTCATCAACTCCCATGAATTCAATTATCTCTTTGCTGATGATTCTAAAATCTATGTGTCCAACCCTAACCTCTCTGATGTCTTTTAGATATCTCAAATTAGGTATCTTATATTTAAAATAAAATTAACATGTCTAACACTGAACTCATTATCTTTTTTCTCAAAAACACCTATTACTGTTTTTTTTCTTTTTTGACTTTTTAAACATTATTTTATTTGGTTATTTACAAACATTATTCATTGGAAACAATGATCATTATCTTTTCCTCCCCCCATCCCCTCCCACCACTTCTCCCATAGCCGGCGCACAATTCCACTGGGTTTCACATGTGTTCTTGGTTCAAACCCATTTCCATGTTGTTGGTATTTGCACTAGAGTGTTCATTTAGAGTCTCTCCTCAGTCATTTCCTCTCAGCCCCTGTGGTCAAGCAGTTGCCTTTCATTGGTGTTTTTACTCCCACAGTTTATCCTCTGCTTGTGGATAGTGTTTTTATCCTAGATCCCTGCAGATTGTTCAGGGACATTGCATTGTCCCTAGTGGAGGAGTCCATTACCTTTGATTGTACCACAATGTCTCTGTGTACAATGTTCTCCTGGTTCTGCTCCTTTCGCTCTGTATCACTTCCTGGAGGTTGTTCCAGTCTCCATGGAATTCCTCCACTTTATTATTCCTTTGAGCACAATAGTATTCCATCACCAACATATTCCAACGCTTTGTTCAGCCATTCCCCAAATGAATGGCATCCCCTCATTTTCCAATTTTTGGCCACCACAAAGAGCGCCGCTATGAATATTCTTGTACAAGTCTTTTTACTTATTGTCTCTTTGGTACAAACCCAGCAGTGCTATGGCTGGATCAAAGGGCAGACAGTATTTTATCGCCCTTTGGGCATAGTTCCAAATTGCCCTCCAGAATGGTTGGATCAGTTCACAACTCCACCAGCAATGAATTAATGTCCCTACTTTGCCGCATCCCCTCCAGCATTCATTACTTTCCATAGCTGTCATGTTAGCCAATCTGCTAGCTGTGAGGTGATACCTCAGAGTTGTTTTGATTTGCATCTCTCTGATTATAAGAGATGTAGAGCATTTTTTCATGTGCTTATTAATAGTTTTGATTTCTTTGGCTGAGAACTGCCTATCCATGTCCCTTGCCCATTTATCAATTGGAGAATGGCTTGATTTTTTGTACAATTGATTTAGTTCTTTATAAATATGAGTAATTAAACCTTTGTCAGAGGTTTTTATGACGATTGCTTCCCAATTTGTTGCTTTCCTTCTGATTTTAGTTATATTGGTTTTGTTTGTACAAAAGCTTTTTAATTTGATGTAGTCTAAATTATTTATTTTACATTTTGTGACTCTCTCTATGTCTTGCTTGGTTTTAAAGTCTTTCCCTTCCCAAAGGTCTGACATGTATACTATTCTGTGTTTACCTAATTTACTTATAGTTTCCTTCTTTATGGTCCTGTCAGTCACCCAATTTGAATATTTCTTGGTGTAGAGTGTGAGGTGTTGATCTAATCCTAATCTCTCCCACACTGTCTTCCAGTTTTCCCAGCAGTTTTTATCGAATAGTGGATTTTTGACCCAAAAGCTGGGATCTTTGGGTTTATCATATATTGTCTTGCTGAGGTCACTTGCCCCAAGTCTATTCCACTGATCCTCCTTTCTGTCTCTTAGCCAGTACCAAATTGTTTTGATGACTGCTGCTTTGTAATATAGTTTGAGATCTGGGTCTGCAAGGCCCCCTTCCTTTGTATTTTTTTTTCATTATTTCCCTGGATATCCTTGGTCCTTTGTTATTCCAAATGAACTTTGTCATGTTTTTTTCTAAATCAGTAAAGAAATTTTTTGGAAGTTCTATGGGTATGGCACTAAATAGATAGATAAGTTTGGGTAGGATTGTCATTTTTATTATGTTAGCTCATCCAGTTTGTATTTTTGTATATATTCATCCATATCACCTAAATTGGTGTATTTATTGCCATATAATTGGGCAAAGTAATTTTTAATGATTGCCTTAATTTCCTCTTCATCAGAGGTGATGTCCCCCTTTTCATCTTTGATGCTGTTAATTTGCTTTTCTTCTTTCCTTTTTTTAATTAAATTGACCAGTACTTTGTCTATTTTGTTTGTTTTTTCAAAGTACCAGCTTCTAGTTTTATTTATTAAATCAATAGTTCTATCACTTTCGATTTTATTAATTTCTCCCTTAATTTTTAGGATTTCTAGTTTGGTTTTCTGCTGGGGGGTTTTAATTTGATCACTTTTGAGTTTTTTATTTGCATTTCCAATTGACTGATCTCTGCTCTCCCTAGTTTGTTAATATATGCACTCAGGGATATGAATTTACCTCTGATTACTGCTTTGGCTGCATCCCAAAAGGTTTGAAAGGATGTCTCGCCATTGTCATTTTCCTTGATGAAATTATTAATTGTTTCTATGATTTCTTATCTAACTAAACAATTTTGGAGTATCATATTGTTTAATTTTCAATTAATTTTTGATTTGGTTTTCCATGTACAGTTACTGATCATTATTTTTATTGCTTTATGATCTGAAAAGGCTGCGTTTATTATTTCTGCTTTTCTGCATTTGTATGCCATGTTTCTGTGACCTAGTGTATGGTCAATCTTTGTGAATGTGCCATGTGGTGCTGAGAAGAAGGTGTATTCCTTTTTGTCCCTATTTATTTTTCTCCATATGTCTATTAACTTTAATTTTTCTAAGATTTCATTCACTTCTTTTACCTCTTTCTTATTTATTTTTTGATTTGTTTTATCTAAATTTGATAATGGTTGGTTCAAGTCTTCCACTAATATTGTTTTACTGTCTATTTCTTCCTTCAATTCTCCTAGTTTCTCCATTAGAAATTTGGGTGCTATATTATTTGGTGCATACATGTTGATTAGTGATATTTCCTCATTATCTATACTCCCTTTTATCAGGATGTATTTACCTTCCCTATCCCTTTTAATCAGGTCTGTTTTTGCTTTGGCTTTATCAGATATCATGATTGCAACTCTTGCCTTCTTTCTATCAGTTGAGGCCCAGAAGGTCTTACTCCATCCTTTAATTCTGACCTTGTGGGTGTTTACCCGCCTCATGTGTGTTTCTTGAAGACAACATATGGTAGGGTTTTGGATTCTAACCCATTCTGCGATTCGTCTACATTTTATGGGTGAGTTCATCCCATTCACATTCAAAGTTATGATTGTGACTTGTGAATTCTCTGGCATTTTGATATCCTTCCCTAATTCTAACCCTTCTTCTTTAGCTATAACCTTTCAATCCAGTGATTTACTTTAAATCAGTCCCCCTTGTCCTCGCCCTTGATATGTTTACCTTTCTAGCCCCTCCTTTTTTATTCCCTCCCTGCCTTTCCCTCCCCTTTTGTTTTCCCTCCCCACTTTCCCCACTTTGGTTTTCCCTTCTCCCTACCCTTGTTGGGTAAGATAGAATTCAAGATCCCAATGGATCTGGATGTTTTTCCCTCTCAGAGTTGATTTCCCTGAGAGTAAGGTTTAAGTAAAAACTCTCTTCCTCTCCTTCTTATAGGAGTTTTATTCCCCTCCCCTTCCCGTGTGAATCTTTGTGTGAGAAAGATTATTCTATTTGATTTTTCTTTTCCCCCTATTTATACATTACATTTTCCATATATTAATATATATAGATTGATATAAATGTAGACCTTATAGAAGTGAGTTTGAATAAATGAAAAGATAACAATTTTCTCCTTTTCCCTTTCCATCATATTTACGTTTTCAAGTATTCCATGCTCTTTGTTTTTCAATATTGAACTTTCCACAGAGCTCTGGTCTTTTCTTTGCAAAAAGTTGGAAATCTTCTATTTTGTTGAATGCCCATACTTTCCCTTGGAAGTATATAGTCAGTTTTGCTGGATAGCTGATTCTTGGTTGAAGACCCAGCTCTCTTGCCTTTCTGAAAATCATGTTCCATGCCTTACAATCATTCAGAGTGGAACTTGTAAGGTCTTGTGTGACCCTGATTGGCATTCCTTTATATCTAAATTGTCTTTTTCTGGCTTCTTGTAGGATTTTTTCTTTTGCTTGAAAGCTTTGGAATTTGGCAATTACATTCCTGGGAGTTGTCTTTTGGGGATTTAGTGTAGAGTGTGTTCTGTGAGCTCTTTCAGTGGCTCTATTGCCCCCTTGTTCTAGAATCTCTGGGCAATTTTCTTTGATTATATCTTGTATTACGATGTTGAGTTTGCTGTTTATTTCTGGATTTTCTGGTAGTCCAATTATTCTTAAATTATCTCTTCGTCCTCTATTTTCCAAGTCTGTCACCTTGTCAGCGAGATATTTTATGTTCTCTTCTAATTTCTTGATCTTTTGGCTTTGCTTTATTGATTCTTGCTCTTTTACCTGCTCGTTGTCTTCCAGTTGCCTAATTCTGGCCTTTAAAGCCTGGTTTTCCTTTTCAGTTTGGTCAAACCTGTTTTGTAGTTGCATGAAATTCTTTTGCATTAATTCCCACTTTTCCTGCCAGAAGGCTTCCATCTTTTTTTATCATTTTTGATTCAAATTCTTCAAAAGTTTGTGGAGATTTTCCATTTCCTTTGGAAGGTTTCTGCATATGCTTGTGTTTCCTCTTCTATCTCCTTTGTATTTTGTATTTTTGCTCCATAAAATGTGTCCAAAGTTGCCCCCTTCTTGTTTTTCTTGTTGTTTTGAGGCTTTTTTGCTGCTGTGCTTTTTGCCATCTCTATCTGAGTGAGGGGGGCTGGCTCTTCTGTTATCTGTCTGGTGTTCAGTGGCTTTAGCCCCAGGCAAATTGTCTGTCTTCCCCAGGAAGCCAGGAATTGCTGGTTTTTAGGTGTTTTGGTGTTACTACCCTCCTTAGTTCCCTCCCGATGCTTTATTATTATTAGAGGCAGCTACATAGTAAAGTGGATAAAGTCAACTTTAGAACTCTTAAAGTCAAATGAATAGCAAAACTTGAACTAGCCATTGTTTTCTTATGTAACTGGCCGACCTTTTTTTCCTGATTCTGTATTTATCTGATGATACAGTTTATTTTGCTTTTCCTGTACAATTCCTTACTTGTATATATGGTAACCTATCCCAGTTATGAACCTTCATTTCCTTTTGGGTGATTCTCAATTTAAATTCCTCAGAGACTGTGTCAATCTATAACTCATATCCAACATCACTAGAATAATTTTAATTGAAAAGATGATTTTGGCACTTTTCTTATATGCCAGCCTCTGTCACAAATTTACCAATTTTGTTTGATTTTTAAAGCCCTCAATAATAATTACCATCTTCACACATTTCCTAATTCTAATTTTTGATTTAAGGAGAAGCGAAAACATAATTTAATAACATCATTAATGGAAGCACAATTTCATTACAAATGAGGTTTTCATTTCACTGTATTTTATTCTGGTCAGAAACATTTAAAGTATTGTACTCAGGGGTGCATGCCACATTTTAATCATTTAATTGATAAAATGGTATTGTGACAAAAATAATCAGGCAACTGAAATCCAAAGAATTGAAGGAGATTTTAAAATATAATTTTGAATTTTTAACCTCTGGGGAAGAGAAGACTTAAAGGGGGGGGGAAGGGGAAGACATAGTAGCTATTGTTAAGTATTTAAAGATTTGCCATATGGAAAAGGCATTAATTTCACTTTTATTGGCTTCAGTAGGCATTTTCTGGTAATGTATGATGTGGATCAGATGGTCTTTGATGCTTCTTATTGCTTTGAAATTCTGTGATTTGATTTTTCCAGACAGAAAAGTTCTGTTAATCTATTGACAGTATCAATTAAATACAACAACTCATGTTATGTATATAGATAGACTAATTCTTCCCTTGAATACATTGTCCATATGAATGCATATCATGGTCTAGAAAATAGTCAATTTTTTATTCATTTACTTTTTTATATATTGATGGAGGCCAAACTTTTTATTTTATTTTATTGATTAATTAAGAAAAATTTTCCATGCTTACATGATTCGTGTTCTTTCCCTCCCCTCCTCCCACCCCTTCTCATAGCCAATACTCAATTCCACTGGGTTTTATATGTGTCATTGATTAAGACCTATTTCCATATTATTGATATTTGCTAGGGTAATTGTTTAGAGTCTACATCCCCAATCATATCCCCATCAACCTATGTGATCAAGTTGTTTTTCTTCTCTGTTTCTACTCCCACAGTTCTTTCTCTGGATGTGGATAGCATCCCTTCTCATACGTCCCTCAGAATTGTCCTGGATCATTGCTGCTAGTAGAGAAGTCCACTACATTCAATTGTGCCACAATATATCCGTCTCTATGTATAAGGTTCTCCTGGTTCTGTTCCTTTCACTCTACATCCATTCCTGGAGGTTGTTCCAGTCTCCATGGAATTCCTCCACTTTATTATTCCTTTTAGCACAACAGTATTCTATCCCCAACAGATAGCACAATTTGTTCAGTCATTCCCCAATCAAAGGGAATCCCCTGATTTTCCAATTTTTTGCCACTACAAAGATTGCAGGTATGAATATTTTTGTATGAGTATTTTCCCTTATTTTCTCCTTGGTGTATAAACCCAGCAGAGGTATGGCTGGATCAAAGGGCAGGCAGTCTTTTAAAGCCCTTTGGGCATAGTTCCAAATTGCCATGCAGAATAGCGACCTAGCTGCCCCCTCATTATTTAAATATTTATTTCCTCTTCTGGTAATTTGAGCAATTTACATTTTTAAAAATATTCATCCATTTCACTTAGCTAATCAGATTTATTGGTGTATAATGAGGGAAAAAACTCCTAATATTTACTTTTATTTCCTTTTCACCAGTTTCATTTTTGATACTGGTAATTAGGTTTGCTTCTTTCTTTTTCTAAAAATCAAATTAACTAGTGGTTTTATCTAGTTTGTTGTGGGTTTCTAAAAATAAAACCACCTCCTAATATTATTAATTCTGTGGTTTTCTTACTTTCTGTTTTCTAATCTCTTTTTTGATTTTCAAAATTTCCAATTTAACATTTAATAGAGGTTTTAAAATTTGTTCTTTTTTTTTAATTGCATGCCCAGTTCATCAATCTGCTCTTTCTCCATTTCACTGATATATAAATTTCCCTAAGCACTGCTTTGGTTGTCTCCCATAAATTTTGGTATGTTATCCCATTGATGTTATTCTCTTTAATGAAATTATTGTTTTTATGATTTGTTCTTTGACTGTTTCATTCTTTACAATTAGATTATTTGGTTTCCAATTAATTTTTAATCTGTTTCCTTGGTCCTTTGTTAAATGTAATTTTTATTGCATTATGGTCTTTTGTCTGATTTTATACATTAGTTTGTGAGGTTTTATGCCCTAAGGCTTGGTCAGTTCTTGTTAAGGTGCCATATACAGCTGAAATGAAGGAAAGGGAGCATTTCTAATTGAAAGAGAAAGTAAGGGTAACTCTCGAACTTTAGCTTACATTTCTGCCTCTAATTTCTTCCTCTTGTCATATTACCATTACTAGTATTTCTAGATGCATGTCAAATAACAGTGGAGAAAGGGAACATACTTTCTTTATTATTGTGTTTATTTTGAAGTCTTCTAGAGTTTTACTATTGCAGATAATGCTAACATTATGTTTTAGATATATACTTTTCTACCATGTTAAATAATAGCCCTTCAATGCCTACATTTAGTCTAACCTTTACCTAAACAGGATTATGCATTAAATCACATCCCTGAAGAATGATCATTCAATCTCCAAGTAAAATTCTCTAATGATGGAGAATTCACCATCACTCAAGAAAACTCATTCCATTTTGGGACTGTTATACTTTCTAGGAAGTCCTTCAAAAATCTGAGGATGGTATTCCAATCCTAAAATCTTCTCTTTTTTAATTCAAACAGTCCTTTCATGTTGTTATTTCAAGTCCCTTCACAATTCTGACAGTTCTCCTTGTTATGTTTCAGTTTGTTAGAGTACTTCCTAACACTTGGCACTAATTACTGAACCCAACAATCTGGATGAAGTTTGACTAGGGCAAAGTACAGATCACTTAATGTTATCTTGGACACTTTGGCTCTTACTAACCTAGTTTAATTTTGAGCCAGCTTTTTTTCTGTTGTGTCATTCTTCTGACTCATATAAGCTTCCTATTCACCAAAACCTTTATTTTTTCTTCTTTGTAAATTTATTTTCTTTTATCAATTACATGTAAAAACAAATTTCCACAAAAGTTTTCCAAAGTTATATGATCAAATTATCTCTCTCCCTCCCATCTCTCCTCCTCCCCAGAACTGTCAAGGAATTCAAAACATGCATTATCATGCAAAACATATTTCCAGGGGATTCAAGATAGCAGCAAAGAGACAGGAGCAGTTCAGACCTTTGTAAACCCTTCGTCACTGATCAAAAACACAATGCTTCAAGGGGACTGAAAATCAAATCTAACAACAGGACAGAGCTAGGGAAACCCTTCTCCTGGACCCAACATAAAAGGTATCCCCCCCCCCCCAAGCCAGAGTTCTAGAACACACGAGTTTAAGGGGAGGGAGGAAGGAAGGTCTCAGGACTTCTTCCCCACGTACAGCACTGAGCCTCCAGCAAGGGCTGCAATCTCTGGATAGTCAAGGGTGCTAGTTTGGAGGGAATACTTTGCCAGCAAAGCTGTGCCAGGCTTAGGGCACAGAACACAGGCAATGTAGAGGCAGCTGTAGGAGAAAGGCATAGCAGGCAGCCTAGTCACAGCCAAGACACTCCATCTTGCCACTCCATCTTCCCCCTGCCCCCTTTTCTGGAGGTTTTGGCCTCAGGACACATCCAGCTTTGCAGATCAACTCCTCCAACCTGGCTCAATCTCATCAATATGGGCATATAAGAAGCCTTCAGGAGGAAGGGAACCTCAAAATCTAAGACTCTTCCTACACAGATTGATGCTGACTAAGCTCCAAGGGCAAAGGCTGCAACAAATTACAGGCAACAACCTTGACAACAGGGTGGGATGCCCAACTCCTTTTCAGCTTCTGCTGTCAGCCAAGAAAGATCTGACTAACCTGATTAATCAGCAGAACAGAGAAGAAGCCCCTTCAGGACAGAACAACCCAAACCCACAGATTCAGCACATAATGAGAGGAATTTCTAAAGGAGAAACTAGTGAAGCTCAAGGATGAAATAGAAAAACTATACTAGTGGGAGACCTGAACCTTCCTCTATCAGAACTAGATAAATCAAACCAAAAATGGATAAGAAAGAGGTAAGAGAAGTGAATGAAATCTTAGAAAAATTAGAGTTAGTAGATATGTGGAGAAAAATAAGCAGGGACAAAAAGGAATTCACTTTCTTTTCAGCAGCACAAGGTACATTCACAAAGAATGACCATGTACTAGGGCATAAAAACATTGCAAAAAAGTGCAAAAGAGCATCCAACCTTTTAGATCATAATGCAATAAAAATAATAATTAGTAAGGGTACATGGAGAGGAAAATAAAAAATTAATTAGAAATTAAATAATATGATTCTCCAAAATTGGTAAAAGAACAAATCATAGAAACAATAATTTCATTGAAGAAAATGACAATGATGAGACATCCTTTCAAAATCTATGGGATGGAGCCAAAGCAGTATTTAGGGGGAAATTTATATCCTTGAGTTCAAATATTAACAAACTATGGAGGGCAGAAGTCAATGAATTGGGCATGAAAATTAAAAAAAAAAACTAGACAGGGAACAAATTAAAAATCCTCAGATGAAAACTAAATTAGGGATCCTAAAAAATAAAGGAGAAATTAATAAAATTGAAAGTCAAAGAAATATTGATTTAATAAATAAGACTAGAAACTGGTACTTTGAAAAGAAACAAATAAAATAGACAAAGTACTGGACAATCTAATTTTAAAAAGGCAAGAAGAAAACCAGTATCAAAGATGAAAAGGGAGACCTCACCTCTAATGAAAAGAGGAAATTGAGGCAATCATTAGAAACTATTATGCCCAATTATGTGGCAATAAATATGGCAATCTAGGTGATAAGGATGAATATTTACAAAGATATAAATTGCCTAGATTAACAGAAGAAGAAATATAATACTTAAATAACTCCATATCAGAAAAAGAAATTGAACAAGCCATCAAAGAACTCCCTAAGAAAAAAATCCCCAGGACTAGATGGAATCACAAATGAATTCTATCAATCATTCAAAGATCAACTAATCCCAATATTATACAAACTATTTGACAGAATAAGCAAAGAAGGAGTTCTACCAAATTCCTTTTATGACACAAAAATGGTACTGATTCCAAAGCCAGGCAGGTAAAAAACAGAGAACAAAAACTATAGACCAATCTCCTTAATGAACATAGATGCAAAAATCTTAAATAGAATACTAGCAAAAAGACTCCAGCAAGTGATCATGAGGGTTATTCATTTTTACCAAGTGAGATTTATACCAGGAATACAAGGATGGTTCAATATTAGGAAAACCATGTGCATAATTAACCATATCAACAAGAAAACCAACAAAAATCACATGATTATCTCAATAGATGAAGGAAAAACCTTTGACAAAATACAACACTCATTCCTATTGAAAACACTTGAACGTATAGGAATAGAAGAGCCTTTCCTAAAAATAATTAATAGTATATATCTAAAACCATCAGGAAACATCATCTGTAATGGGGATAAAGAAGAAGCATTCCCAATGTTTGGTCAGTTCAAAACTCCACCAACAATGCATTAGTGTTCTAATTTTGCCACATCTCCTTCAATATTTACCACTTTCCTTTACTGTCATATTGGCTAATCTAATAGGTGTGAGGTGGTACTTCAAAGTTGTTTTAACTTGCATTTCTTTAATCAAGAAGCATTTAGACATTTTTTCATATGATTAATGAGAGCTTTGATTTCTTTTTCTGAAAATTGCTTATTCATATCATTTGATCATTTGGCAATTGGGGAATGTCTTGTATTCTTATAAACTTGACTCCATTCTCTATATATTTGAGAAATTAGTCCTTTATCAGAAAAATTAACAAATGTTCCCAGTTTGTGTTTTCCTTCTAATTTGATTACATTGGTTCTGTTTTACAAAATCTTTTAAAATTTAATGTTGTCAAAATTATTCATTTTATATCTGGTAATATTCTCTATCTCTTGTTTGGTCATAAGTTCTGTGAATTTTAAAACTATTCCACCCTAATCAGACCATTCTTTTTTTTTTCACTTTACAAAATAATTCTTTTTTTTCCAATTTAAACATTATTTTATTTGGTTATTTTCAAACAATATTCCTTGGAAACAAAGATCCTTTTCTTATCCTCCCCCTCCCTCCCCTAACCAACACACAATTCCACTGGGTATCACATGTGTCCTTGCTTCAAACCCATTTCTATGTTGTTGGTATTTGTATTAGGGTGTTCATTTAGAGTCTCTCCTCATTCCTGTCCCTTCTACCCCTGTAGTCAAGCAATTGCTTATCTTTGGTGTTTTTACTCCCACCGTTTGTCCTTTGCTTGTGGATAATGTTTTTTTTTTCTCCTGGATCCCTGCAGAATGTTCGGGGACGTTGTATTGACACTAATGAGGAAGTCTATTACATTCTCATGTACCACAGTGTGCCAGTCTCTGTGTACAATGTTTTCCTGGTTTTGCTCCTTTCACTCTGCATCACTTCCTGGAGGTCGTTCCAGTCTCCATGGAATTCCTCCACTTTATTATTCCTTTGAGCACAATAGTATTTCATCACCAACATATACCACAATTTGTTCAGCCATTCCCCAATTGAAGGGCATCCCCTCATTTTCCAATTATATGTAATAGTAATTTTCATCTTACATTTTATTTTCTTTTTTTTTTTAATAATCTTTACTTTCTATCTTAAAATTACTTAGGTCCTAGGATCAAACCTGAATTCAGACACTTCCAACTATGTGACCTTGGACAAGTCACTTACCCTCAAATATCTAATTCTTTCCATTCTTCTGTCTTGGAACCAATACTTAGATACTTAGTATCAGTTCTAAGACAGAAGGTAAGGGCTTAAAAAAGAAAAGAAAATTTCTTATCAGAGTTAGCCTGGAATCCACAAACTTTTAAAAAAATTCTCCCACACCAAGAATGGATTCCTCTTCCATCTCCACTTGTTGAAGTTCCTTCTATAACCCTCCTCTAGGTAGTCTTTCTTGAAACTCCAAAGGTGAAGTTGACCTCCCTCTTCTCAAATTTCTCATAGCCCTCTGCCTAAATTCTGCTTTAATTCACCCTCCCTTGTATTATTATTTCTATACCTGTTTTTTTCCATATACCTTTTTTCCTTATTAGATTATGTCTAGTCCAATTCACATCTGGTGAAATGGAGCATGCAGAGTCCAAGGGTTCAAATATATAATCCATTTAAGAAAACCATATTCAATTACACAAGGAAAAGCAGCTCTCAGAGCAGTTCAAATGCAGTTCAGAAAGATAAAATTTATTAGATTGTAAACTCCTGGAGGGCAGGGATTGTCTTTTGCCTCTTTTTGTATCCCCAGACATTATCATGGTACCTGACACATAGTGAGCACTTCTCTGTCCTCCCCTTGCTCTTTCTCTTATTAAAACTTCCTTTTTTTTATTGAGAAATTGACAAATATCAACAAAAGTGAATATTTCCATGTACAAAAAGTGAAAAAAGGCTATTTTGTAAAACCATGATTCAATTATTTATGGATTGTTTTCAAACATTTTTTTTAATTTGCCATATTTAACAACATTGTCTATCATGTCTGCCTCCAGTTCTGAAATTCTTTTCATTCTCTTCTGTGCTTTTTGAATGCTCCATTGATTTTCCTTTCTTTATTTTTACTCATAATTCATTTTCTTTAAAAAGAAACATTTTTAATAAACCACTTCTTTTCTTTTCCTTTTCTTTAAAAAAAAAACACATCAAAATCATTTCTTCTATATTCCATTAGAATATAAATTCAATGCCAGGAAAGACTGATCCATTATTTGGGCTTGTATCCTCAGCACCCTCCCCATATCAGAACAGTCTCTGGTTACACAGTCAAGCAAAATTGACCAATATAATGATATCTATTCCCATCTGGCTCATTTGGCAACCATAGTCCCCTGGCCTTTGGCGTCACTGCATTTATTCTAAGTTCAGATTATTTTTGGTGGTGTTGTTTCTTTTTTTCCCTTCTTTTTTGTTTAGAAAATTTTCCCATGGTTACATCATTCATGATCCACCCCCCACGCAACTCTTTCCTCCCCACCCCCCCCAATCCACTGGGCTGTACATGTATCATTGTTCAAAATTTACTTCCAGTTATTCATATCTGCATTAGAGTGATCCTTTAACATGAAAACCCCAATCATATCCATATCACATTACATGATCAATCACATATTTTTCTAATGCATTTCCATTTTCACAGTTCTTTCTCTGAATGTGGACAGTGCTGTTTTTCATAAGTCCCTCAGAATTGTCCTGGATTATTGCATTGCTGCTAGTAGAGAAGTCCATTACATTCAATTGTACCACAGTGTGTCAGTCTTTGTGTCTAATGTTTTCCTGGTTCTGCTCCTCTCGCTCTGCATCACTTCCTGGAGGTTGTTCCAGTCTCCATGGGATTCCTCCACTTTATTATTCCTTTTAGCACAATAGTATTCCATCACCAACAGATACCACAATTTGTTTAGTCATTCCCTAATTGATGGGCATCCCCTCATTTTCCAGTTTTTTTGCCACCACAAAGAGTGCAGCTATAAATATTTTTGTACAAGTCTTTTTGTCCATTATCTCTTTGGGGTACAAACCCAGCAGTGCTATGGCTGGATCAAAGGGCAGACAGTCTTTTAGTGCCCTTTGGACATAGTTCCAAATTGCCCTCCAGAATGGTTGGATCAATTCACACCTCCAACATCAGTGTATTAGATCCCAATTCTTCCACATCCTCTCCAACATTTGTCATTTTCTTTTGCTGCCATATTGTCCAGTCAGCTAAGTGCTGGTACCTCAGAGTTGTTTTAATTTGCATTTCTCTAATCAGGAGGGATTTAGAGGTGTTTACTTTCTTGAAGTCATTTCCTATATGTTCTCCTGGTTATGCTTTTTCACTCTCCCAACATTCCATAAAATTCTTCCAATAATTCTCATGTTACACTGGTGATATTCCATTATATTAATAACCATATTCTGTTCAGTTTCTCCCAATTGTAAAGCACTTTTTGTTGTTGTCCAATCATTTCAGTCATATTTGACTCTTTGTGACCCCATCTAGAATGGTTTGATATTTCCTTCTCTAGCTCATTTTACAAATGAGGAAACTGAGGCAAACAGGGTTAAGTGACTTTCTCAGGGTCACATAGTAAGTATCTTAGATAGGCACTTCATAAGTGTTTGTTGAATTATTTTTTATTATTAAGTGCTTATGTCAAGGAGTCAATGTGAAGGTTCCTTAAGGTGCCTGAAATTCATATAACAAAATATTTAAAAATCATATTTCAAATCCAGAGAACTTGCTAAATCCCAGATCAGTCCACTGGGAGCAAAGCTGACCCAGCTAGAGTTGTAGAAACTTAGAGAATTAAGTCATGTTTTCTCAGTTCCATTAGTTTCCTAGCCAATAATAGATTGTGAGCTGCTTGAAGGTGTATTATCTTATGTTGATCTTTGTATCTCTAGGGCCAAATACAATGAGTTTCTTAGTAAGTTTAAAAAAAATGGATTGAACTGAATTAAAAAGGAAGAGATTATTCAAGTGTTCATTTTTCTAAGTGAATCAGATAAATTCTTGAGAGCATGTAAAATCTTTCTATCAAACTGATTCTCTCTGACTATACTAGAAATTTTGGGCTAATCTATGCTTCTTGGGTTTTTGGTGCCTCCGCCTTTTGGATCCCATGACCTCCAATATGGGGCACCTCAAACTGATAAGAAAACAGGAGAAAGAAAGTTTCAGAAGGTAATGTTTTAATTCCTACTCTCCCTCCCAACAGTTAAAGAGTTAGATCAACAGGGCAATGTTTATATTCTAATAGGGGTTCTGGGAATGCAAAAAAAAATATATATATTTTTAATAATGGGAATTTCCGGCACTGGAACAGGAAGAAGAGATATTTTGGGGACAGGGAATATGCTCAGGAGTTGCCTCATTTTATATTCTATGTAGGTAGTAAGGCCAGCATCTTCGCATATACAAATGCATTCCATTTATATATTTTTCCAAATTGACTTGGCATTTTTAACCTAGTAGATAGTCCCTGCTAGAGAATTGTTGGAGAGGCTCTGTACCATATGTATGATATTCGAGAGACATTCTTAGAATTCTACTTGCCTCCTCCTTTGCTCATTGACCCCAAATCTCTAGCTGAACCAGGGATTTTAGCTTTGGTCGTGGTGACTCTTGTGATTAAGTCAAATGCTAAAACCCTCCTCTTTAGCCTTATTATAAGTAAAATTTGTCTCACCAGCTACTGCCCTACACTCAAACCTAATCTACTTACTTACTTAAGCATTACCACAATTACCACAATGAATTCTGATTGCTTGTTTACTGTCAGCCTTTTTCTGCAGATACCTATGATCAGCACATTGCTTGGTTGGGAACGCTCAAACCTAAGTAAGCCCCTCTACGCTTATTACCATGTTTCCCTTTTCCCCAGATTTCCCCTTATTCTGCCCAAATACTCCTCATTGGCACCATTATTTGGTATGCTCTTATTTATTAATGCCGAGTTATCCCTCACAGGCTCACTATCATTGTAAAAGGGCACATTTGAAGACTGAGAAATGAAAAAACTAAAGAGAACGAATCTCTGATGTTAAAATTTCAGGTCCTGTGACAAATAGCAAGGGAGGTCAGAAGGTCTGCTTGATGGATGGCCCCCTGTGTTATAATAATATGCCATTGATTCCCTCATTTTACTCTACTATAAATGACTTTACCTGCTGCCAGCCTCACTCTAACCCATAAACAATTTACCTTTCAGCAGGACTTTATCAACACTTATCTTTTTATTAGGGTGTCCCCAATGTCTTACTATAGTTTTAAACTTTAACAACCTAGTGTGTGTGTGTGTGTATATGTGTGTGTGTGTATACACACATAGAAAGAGAGACATATATACACACACATACATTATTTATATGTTTATTTCTTTTATAGACATTTATTATTTCTTCCTCCCATTTCTCCAATAATAAAAAAGAAGAAAAGAAAGCACAATGTCTTTCATGATGGCTGCATTTCATCTATTTGAACCAATTCAATCACTTCCAAAAGCTTTTATTTTGTGCCTTCTATGAAGAAGATTTTATGGAAATGTACATACTTCCTAACCACAGGAAAAAGAACTAATGCATGCTTTTTTGGTAGGTCCAGAGAGGATAACACCACTTCATGCTAGTTGCAGCTATCAGGGTACTAGGGAAACAAATAATGAATGGGATGCCACAGACAACTAAACTAGATGACTCTTTTCCTTTCCTTTCCTTTCCTTTCCTTTCCTTTCCTTTCCTTTCCTTTCCTTTCCTTTCCTTTCCTTTCCTTTCCTTTCCTTTCCTTTCCTTTCCTTTCCTTTCCTTTCCTTTCCTTTCCTTTCCTTTCCTTTCCTTTCCTTTCCTTTCCTTTCCTTTCCTTTCCTTTCCTTTCCTTTCCTTTCCTTTCCTTTCCTTTCCTTTCCTTTCCTTTCCTTTCCTTTTCCCTTTCCATCCTTTAAGTCACAGGTGAATTCTCCTCTCCTTTCCCTTTCCTTTCCTTTCCTTTCCTTTCCTTTCCTTTCCTTTCCTTTCCTTTCCTTTCCTTTCCTTTCCTTTCCTTTCCTTTCCTTTCCTTTCCTTTCCTTTCCTTTCCTTTCCTTTCCTTTCCTTTCCTTTCCTTTCCTTTCCTTTCCTTTCCTTTCCTTTCCTTTCCTTTTTCCTTTCCTTTTTTCTTCTTTGCTGATCTTTGGGGGTGTAAATGTTCATGCTGAAAATTTAAAAATCAGGTTTCAAAAACCAATTTGAACTGCTCTACTACATCCCTAAAACACATTCTAAATACCATGAAAAAGAAGAAGAAAAAGAAACCTAGACGATTATATTTAGAGCAAGAAATAACTATAAAGGTTATCTAACCTAACCTTTTCATTTTGTAGATAAGGAAACTGAGGCACAGAGATATGAAATAATTTGCCAAGTGGCAGAGCTGGAATTTTAACCCAGGTCCAAATTCTTTGTCCTTTCCATTATTTGACAGTGATTTATAAAATATTTGTATTAAAATCGGCTTCTCTAGAAATTCAATCAATTTACTGTTGTCTAAGAAATACCTGTTATTTGTTGGATATTGTGCTATAAACTGGGGTTATAAAGATAAGAATAAAAAAACTACTCTAAAAAGGTTTATGTTCTGTAGGGAAAGAAAATGTTACATAAAAGATTATGTAAAATATATAAAAATTAAAGAAAAGTTAAGGAATAGTGGTACTGGTGATGAAGGAACTTTGAAGAAAACTGAGGATTTTAAATGAAGGTGAGGAAGAAGAGTTAGGCTGGGCAAACAGTCTATAAAAGGCACAGAAAATGAAATTTGAATATCATGTGTAAGGGAGAGTAAGATGGCCATTTTGGCTGGAATATGTAGCATGAAAAGAAAAGTAATAAATAATAAGGGTGGAAAGATAGGTTGGACGTTAAATATCAAAGAGGGATGTTTATATTTGATCCTAGAGATAAAAGGAAGCAACTGTACTTCATCGTGTAAGAGACCTGTGCTTTGGAAATGTTACTTTGGCAGCTGTGCAGAGGGTGGGTCAGAGAAGGTCCTTCAACCCCTAGTTCTAATATGGGAACCTCAGTTTTGGGACAGAGACCTCCCTCACTTTCACTGGATTCAATTCTCCCCAGACTAGCCCTTATCTTGACTTAGGATGTACACTTCTCTGCTTCATTCTCTACCTTTTGCTCTGACTCTCCAGTTTTCTCTTGCTGCTGCTGCTCTGCTGCTCCTGCTGCTGCTACTCCTGCTGCTTCTACTACTAGCTAGCTAGCATTTGTAGAATATGTTAAAGTTTGCCAACAGCTTTACATATGTTATCTCTTTTGATCCTCACAACAATCCCATGAGGGAAGTTTATTATCCCCATTTAACAGAGGAGAAAACCAAGGCTGAGAGAGGTTAAATGTACCTGAGGAAGAATTAGAATTCAGGTCTTCCTGACTTCAACACTTTAGCCCTCTAAGTGCTATTTATTTCTTTCTAAACTCCAAAAAATATTTTACCCCTGAATTTCAGGCTCCTTTCCCCAACTTGGCAGCAACCCAACTTCCTTGTATTCTTGCACTTTATTTAGCCCTCGAAAACTCTCTTCCCTTTGCCTTGGACCCATCCTCTCTGTTGGTAATCCTGAAGTAAACTTTTTAGCCCAATCGTAGTCATTTGGCCTTAGCCATTGTCATAGTATCTTCTGTACCTTTGATGACAGACTAATACCAGAGGCTCTCATTTCTCTGAAGGCTACATAGTCTAAGGCACAAAACTAGACATCCATGATCTTGTCCCCCATGCCAGCCCCTGATAGACCTCCTCAGTTCCAATCTCATTAACAGAACTAATATAACACACATACCTCGCAGCCAGTGAACACTGGGACACCTATTCCTGTGGTCAGACAATTCTAGTTGCAACTGTCTCCTACTTTCAGATCCCAAAAAGTGGTTCATTCAAATCCAGGCTGACGTTCGGAGCAATTTGTTAAATCTCTAAATATCTAGTAAATAATAATCTTTCACTTTCTCTGTCTACTCCCCCCTTCCTCTTGCCCTCCATTAAAGGCAGGGCATAACATCATAATTTAAAATGAGGTTAAAAATAATCATTGGGGTGACCCTACGATAATTAGGAACATCCCAACAGCTTCCTGCCATGTCTGGAAAAGCTGAATATTACATTGAAGCTTCCCAGACTTCTATGTGTATGCCCTAAGCAGTGAACTAGCTACAAAAGGCTAAGTCCTTAGTTGACAAAGAGAATCTCATTTCAGTATATCTATCCTTTCCCTCATTCTCTCCATTAGAATGATGTCCAAAGGTTCCCAATCAGCAAACATGTCATTGGGTTTTATTCTCAGCCTGCTTCAGGTTAGTTTTCTATATGCCCTGGGGGAGTGGATGGGAGGAAGGGGAAGAGACAGGTGAAACGGGGAGGGTTAAAGAGCTGCTGCTGCTTAATAAACCAGGAGCAAGTGTCTCTGATTGGCTTTGAGGAGGTGGATACTTTGTCTACATAAACTGGCAACTGCATCCTCTGTGTTTCTTAACTGTCATTGAGGAGCAAAGAGAGAGGGTGCAGAGAGGGAAGGAGAATTTGCCTGACTGACTGTAAGTACCATTCTTTGTTGCCTGGTTTTGGTGGGGAAAGTCAAGAGATGATGCCTGGGTTAATGCCATGGTTTGATTCTTAGATAGCAAGCTTTGTTAATTGATTCTTAACTGTCAAATCTATTGCTTAATATATCTTACAGGAGGAGGAGAGGAAAACACACTGATTGCAATAGCTTTGCATCCTTTATAAATTCTAATTGGAGGGACTAGTCTGTGTATATTATAGAAATTGTCCAAGTAGTTTTGTGAAGACACATTTGTATTCTAAGAATTCAGCATCTCTGTGTACACTAAGGTCTTATTTCCAAGAAAGAGAAGTTTGGCAGCCAAATATGCTTAACAAAAATTATCTTGTACTTTAAAAAAATAAGAACTTAAAGAATTTTAAAAATAAGAAGAACTTCAGTCTTCTGGGATAATTTTACTGAGCAAAATCACTGTGATATTTATTGGCAGATCTGTGGAAAATAATTGAGTATTTCATAGACTAAAAGGTGAGAAAATAAAGCAATGAAAATTCCATGTAAAGAATAGGTGATCACCATAGTGTGCAGTAATCAGTGATTTGGGTCTTTGATGCTTTCCAGGTGAAATTCAAGTCAGTCAGTCTGGGTCATTCCCTCATTTGGATTTCTTTTAGCTCCTCTGAAAAAGCATGGGGCACTATCTTCTCCCACATGCCTTGTTGCTCATTAACTATTAATTCATCACTGAAATAGAAACTGCATGGAGAATGGACACAAGTTCTCCTTCGATACTTTGGATGCCTCCCATGTATCACATAGAAATGCCTGCTTTTCTCCATCAAATCCATTCATTGGGGGAGGATGTAGTGATTGTGAGGAGTGCTGCATATGGATTGGATGGATGAGTAGAAAACAGTTACTTAGTGTTCATCTATGCTCAGCCCTTCTGGGCTTCCCTTAAAAGAGATAGGGATTCCTGTTGGCTACAGTTTCATTTGTACTTTTTGCGAACAAAGTCATTGCTTTAGACATTATCAATTTACTAACTGCATTATCTTTCTTCCTTTTCCGCCTGGGCTAACGGTCATTTTTTTTCAATTTAACTAAAGACAGTAAAAATGAAATAAAACAAAATCCTGTAGAACTCTATAAAATAACCGGGGTGTGTTTTTGCTGCTGTTTACTCTTCCTGTCCCTTGTATGAAACTTAAATAATTGCTCCAGCTAAATTCCTTGACAGCCTTTATGTTCAATGAGGCAACACTGGGAAAATAAGATGTCATTAGATATTTGCCGATCAACAATCTGAAGTTTTCCTCTGATAGCTCATATTTATGTAGGATCTTAAGGTTTGTAGAATACTTTTAGATAAATGTAAAAGGCATTGGATTTGGGATCAACAGAACTGGGCTTAAATCCTGCCTTTGTTAGTACTGATGCTAACTTAAGCAAATCAATGAACTTTGCTTAAGGTGATCTTACACATTTGTAAAAAATAATGTTAAATTTTGTGGCCTTGAAAATCTCTTCCAATTTTATATTGATTGTCCTAATTCTGTGATGTTTTCTGCTTAGCAAATAGAAGAAAGCCAGAATTTCTAATGGGTTATGTCCCAAATAGAAACTTACTATTTTTTCTCAATAAACATCAATTCACCACCCAAATTTAAACTACAAATAGAAAAGGTACTCGATGTACACTCAAGTCTTTTCCTAGGGTCACAAGTAGTCATACAACCTCCTTGAAGATTGTCAGTCCACTTAACTTTTGAACATTTTTCATTGTTAAGAAGTTCTTTCCTACATCTAGCCAAAATCTACCTTTCTAAAACTCAGGCCCCTCCATTTCTCAAAATTCTGTCCTGTGAGACTAAGGAGAAAATGTCCTATTTACTCCTTCACATGATAACCTTTTCAAACTCTTCTCTTGGAGAGTTTCTCCCCATTTTCCCCATTGCTGAAATTCATTCTAGGATACTGTTCAAGGAATCTAGAGGGATAGGCAAAGCCATACTTTAAACTCCAGGGCTTTAAGCACATACTGAAGTATTATGCCCCAGGGACATATATAATAGCATGCTTACTTAGGCAATAAATAAATAAAAATAAAATATTCTGAGTTACAAGGAAAACAACAAGGAGATCTAAGCATATAACTTGGGAAACCAAAATTGTTTGTTCTTGCCCAGCATCAGGTCATAGGATTTAGAGCTTGGAGAGACTTCATCTATCTCTTCTGCCTTCCTAATTTAATAGCTGAGGAAATTGAGGCACATAGATGAACTGACACTGAATATTCTGCAAGAAGTAAGGAAGCATAGGCACAATTCTGATTCAGATCTTCTGTTGTCTAATCCAATGCTCTTCTCATTACATCATGCTGACTTTTACTCTGAGCCTCCCCATGGTTGGCATGGCTGTAGGAACAAATCTCAGGGGACAGAGCAGAGTGCTTTGGTAAATAAGGACAGGCCAGAGAGAGGGTCAAGGGGAGTCAGAGGTCACATTTTCCAGACTTTCCCCTCCACTGTGGGGTACACAATATTAGCTGACCCTGGTGGTTGAATGGCAGGAGCTATTCTTTGCCTGGAGGCAGCCTGAATGGACATTCCATATCAACCTGGACTTGTGGGAGATATGGGAAAATTATATAAACTGAATAAGGTGAGGGTTCAGGGCAGAAGCAAGCAAGGGAAGAGATGTTCCCACGTGCCTCAGGGCTCACTCACCTGGTCTTAGGATAAGGCTATTAGATTTATCCCACACTTAGCCTTACTGATTGATTCACTGGTTGAATTATGCTCAAACATTTGATACCTACCTCAGACCTGGGCAAGTCACTTGACCTCCCCTTGGCCTGAGTTTCCTCATTTGTAAAATGGAAATAATGATAGTACCTACCTTCCTGAATTGTGAATATCAAATGAAATATTTGAAGGAAAGTCCTTTGCAAACCTTAAAGTGGCATTTAAGTGCCAGCTAATAAACACCTTCCCTCCACCAAATTATCAGATTAGTTGGGAATGAAGGGTAAGGATGGTGATTTGCCATTCCTCTTATCCTGCCTTTTATGAGAAACCATGAATGGCTACCTTTATCACAGCCTGTTCTTCCTTCCCAGTGTCATCAAGGAAACCAGGTACCTGCCTTGGCCTGCTTTAAATGAATTTATTGGAGAATGCCGTATGGCATCAAGCAAAATGTTTACATACAAGTCTTGTAAAGAGCCTGATAAGAGTTCCTTATTTTTGAAATATGGAAATTTAAAATATAGGTTACCTAGCAACTCCCTGTTTACCAAGCAGCTGGGCAGGACTGGCCAATGGAAGTAATAGCAATGTTCTATAGAATAATGAAAAATTCACGATCGGCTTAGAAGTCAATATTTACTATTAAATTCATCATAAAAAAATGAGACTCACAAGTTTGTAGCAAAATGTGTAAATTAAATCAGCACCAGCTGGTGCCATGGATTAGCAAATGATAAAGGGATCCATGACATATCGTTTTTTGTTTTGGGGCCAAACTGATCATTTTATTATTAGGGGGAATTCCAGATGCAAGAAGGCCCTCTAACAATGCAAATTGATATCTGATCTGAAATTTATGGTACTAGTGAGTTGCCTGGAGCCCTGAAAGCTTCAATAACTTCCCTATGGTCACCCAGTCAGAATGTGTTAGATGTAAGTCTTCAATATACATCTTTTTAACTTTGGGGTATCTTTCTATACACCACCCCATGATAGATTCAACTCATCAAAGGGAGGAGTCAACTAGAATTTAATCTAAACAGTCTTGATTCGATTGAAGAGAGAGATAGGAATAGATTATGCCAAGCACTATAAGCTTTTTACTTGAACTAAGAGAAATGCTATGAAACAAAAGTGAAATACTGTAACCATAGAGCAAACTCCATTATTTTATAAACACCTTCAGTAAAGCATTAACTTTAAAATCTGGGCAGTCAGCTGAAGCCCACAAAGATGCAATAACTTGCCTGTGGTCACTCAGGTCAAAAGCAATGGGGATACAATTCTATTCAAGGTCCCTAACACTAAATTCTTTGATCTTTATTGCCTTTGTGCCTTCCTCTAATGTATCTATCTGCTCTCTCTCATTGCTGGCTCTTTTCCATTTTCTTATAAGTATGTCTCAGTTACTCTCTCCTCCAGTTCAGTCAAACTTCTGGAAAATAGTGTCTATTCATCTATACCCAGTTCATCCTTTTCTTCACTGCCCAACCTTTCTCAAAGATCCTAGCTGATCATAAGGGAAAGATCTCTCAATGGATCTAGAGGTAGAGGAACTGAGCTCAAATCTCACCTCTGAGACTCCTTGTATGACCCTGGGCTAGGGAGAAAAGAAGGAAGATAATACGATTTATATAGCTCCTACTATATGCTAGGCACAGTTCTAAGTACTTTATAAATATTATCTTTTTTATATAATGTTTACCTTTACCAGTGCTATTATTCCCCAAAAGAAATCAAAGAAAGGGGGGAGGGAATATATATATATATATATATATATATATATATATATATATATATATATATATATATATATATATATATGATTTCTTTTGCTGGTAGCCAAAAATTGGAAGATAAAAGTGTGTCCACATTTTGGAGAATGTTTAATTTTTTTTTGGTATATGAATATAATGGAATATTACTGTTCTATAGGAAATGATGAAATGTAGAGTTTCAAAGGAAATTGGAAAAACCTCTGTGACCTGATGCAGATGAAGCTGAGCAGAATTAAGTGAATAATTTATATAATAATAAAAAGATAATAGAGAAAACAACTTTAAAGACTTTAGATCTCTCTTTGTTTAACTCAATGATAAACCATGAGTCTAAAAAAGTAAAGATGAAATTCTTCCTGATGAGATGATGAACTAAAATGCAGAAATAGATGTACATTTTTAGACTTAGTCATTATAGGATTTTTTGCCAGACTTTGCAGCTATGTTTTAAGGACTTAATCTCTCTTTTAAAAAAAAAACTATTCTTGGGAAGGGATAATAGGTGGAACAGATTAATTAAAAAGAAAGGAAAGAAAGAAAAATAACAAAGAAAAGTAAACATGTTATTGTATAATTTTTCTCCTAGTTTTGATTATTTTACTCTCTAACAGTTCATATAAATCTCCCAAAATTTCTCTGAAACCACCCCTTTCAACATTTTTATGGCACAATAATATTCAGTTCATTCCTAGACCATAATTTGTTCCACCATTCTCCAACCGATAGGCATCCCTTAACTTTCATTTCTTTGGCAGTGTAAAAAGAGCTACTATAAGTATTTTTGTGAATGTTGGTCCTTTTCCTATTTCTCTGATTTCTTTGGATCATAGGTCTAGTAGAAGAAAATAGCATGCATATTTTTAGTACTTTTTGCAGAGAGTTCCAAATTGCTTTCTAGAATATCTGAGCCAATTCAGAGCAACCCCTCTAACATTTGTCATTTTCCTTTTTAGTCATCTTTACTAACTTCATGGATGTGAGGTAAAACCTTAGAATTACCTAAAAAATCACTTGGTAAATCATGAAAATGCTACAGATGTCAACTATCAAAATAATAATGTGCTCTAGAATTTGGTAATTATTACCATAATAGTAGCTGATACATATATAACAATTTAAGAAATGTTGAAAAATTAAAATCAAGAATGACCTAAATAATGACTTGTGTTTTATTTGTAATCTCCTCTATCAAATCCATTCAAAGGTCACAGCATCAAGACCTCAAAAGTCCATCCTGTTTAAAAATGATTTCATATGACTCGGTTCAGATATAGGAATAGGTAGTAGTAAATGCTCAGGAGACAATGGATGGGGATGCTTCCAGTCATCTCTCTCCCTTCATGATGCTTCTTCCTTATCTACCACTTTTCTTGTTCCCTAATAGCCACATGTCTACAGATGTCCTACACCACGCATTTTGGCCATTCTATCTTACTAATTTTTTACATGTGTAGCATCATAATATTGGGCTAACAAGTATTATTAGTCCCATTTTATATAGGAGAAAACCGAGGCTCATAGAAGTTAAGTGGCTTAGCCAGAGTTATTCAACCAATAGATGTGTGAGGTAAGATTCCACCCCAGGTGGTCATTCCAAGTCTTGAAGGTTCCATTACAGAATTAGAAATGTGAAAGAGATGCATTAGAAACTTTCAAGTAAAAGAGAAAAGCCACCTGGAACTGTCAGAAATTTTAGGCTTGATTATCACATTTAGTTTAAATCAAGGCTTCTTTACTTGAGGCTAACAGATCTTCAAGTGTCCCACAGTTACATTTCAGGGGATCTGTATTACTTGGTGGGGAAAATTACATCATTATTCCAATATTATTGGTTTCCTATGAATCCTAAGTATTTTATTTTGTGCATTTAAAAAATTATTCACTAATAGGATCTATAAGCTTCACCAGACACTGACCAAGAGGTCTATGACACACAAAAAACTGGTTAGAGGAGCCCCTGGTTTAAATGATGGTCTTAGGCAGACATAGCTAGAAAGTGCATATAGAATATTGACTGCAGTAGCCTTCAGTAGCATTTATTTAAACAGCAGAATTACATTTCTATTTCTAACAGTCCTGATCAAATTATGAAAAGCAATCACTCCTTAAAGGGCCTGGGCAATGTAACCAATAGCACTTATCTTGGTTTACATCTGTTCGTCAATATTTGCCCAGCTTGGGGGCTCAAAGCATCAAACGCTACATAATGAATGCAAGATCTGCTGTGTGTTTGCACTTCAAGCTCTATAAAGGGTTAGTGGGGTGTGATCTGCAGAAAAGAAGATGATTTGAAAAGAAAAATATAGAATCTTCTTTTAGCTTGACTAGTAGGGTTTCATTTCTCGAGCAAATTGGCAGAGACAGCTGGCTTGTTGCAGTAGTATTTCAGAATAGCAGGGTATTTGTTAGTCTTTCCTTCTCTAGAAATGGTTGCATTGCCTTTTATTCATTTTTGTTTGCTTATTTGAGTATATACTATATCCCTCAAAAGAATATAAGCTCCTTGAAGTCTGAGATTATTTGGGGGAGCGGGGCTGGATCTGCAGGACCTAGGACAGTGCCTGGCATGGAAAGGGGAAGGGAATAACCATTTATATCACCCTACCTGTCAGTCACAGTGCTAAGCACTTTACATATCATATAATCATTTTTATTCAGTACTATTATTAATTAATTTGGGGTATAATTAATTTAAATTGTCATATGATTTTACATAATATGTATGCCTTTTGATTCAGATATGCCACTATCAGACCTATATCACCCAAAGAAATAAAAGAAAAAAGGGGTAAATATATTATATACAAAAATATTTCTATCCATTTTTTTCATGGTAGCCCCAAACTGGGAGCCAACAGTATCCTCCCATTGGAGAATGACTAACAAAGTGCTATGTGAATACAACAGAAAATTATTGTTCTATTATATATGATGAAATATTCTGTTTCAGAGGAAGTGATGCAGATTGAGTTGAGCAGAATAATTATCTAGTAACAATTCATTATAAAGTAAAACAACTTTGAAAAACTTTCAAACTCTCTCTGATCGTTGCAGTGATAAACCATATTAAGTAGCCAATAAACAAATAAGTAGAGCATTTTGGACAACTGATCATTGAATTATTGAAATGAGCCATGTTATTTTCATGTCTTTACCATATATCAGTCAGAATGAGTGGTCCTAATGGAAATATATAGAAGAAACATTCTCATGCCCTTTTAAAAAGTGGAAGCAGTCAAGACTCAAAAAACTAAATAACTTGCTCTTGTTTGCTTTGTAAGTTAACAAGAGAACTTAGGCTAGCATAATAGGATCTACTTGCTTCTTAAGAATTTGACATCTGGGGGCAGCTGGGTAGCTCAGTGAATTAAGAGCCAGGCCTAGAGATGGGAGGTCCTAGGTTCAAATCTAGCCTCAGATACTTCCCAGCTGTGTGACCGTGGGCAAGTCACTTGACCCCCATTGCCTAGCTCTTACCACTCTTCTGCCTTGGAATCAATATGGTTCCAAGACAGAAGTTAAGGGTTAAAAAAAAAAAAGAATTTTACCTCTGAAAAGACAAAGAAAAGGGGGTGGGAAGGGAAAAGAGTTAAAATATACCCCAATATCTACTAGGTGTGGTGTTTTAATTGTTTTTCAAGCTCCAACAACTCTGTTCCACAAATCTTCTGGTCAGAAGATTTCTGGATCAAGAATCAAAACATACAATGCAGCATGATTATATTAGTATTTTATCTTCACACTCTTGCTCTTCACAGTCAGAAATGTGCTCTAAGCTCAGAGTTCCAGGTGGCCCCAGTGGGACTGAGTATTCAGTCCAACTTTTATTAACTTGTTTTGAGATTTTTCTACTTTTGGAAATGGCCGTGTTATTTTTTAAATTAATAAAGAAAGCCAGCATAGTTCAGAATGAGGAGTGATGCAACTTAGGCTCAGATCTGAGTTAGAATCCTAGTTTGGACTCTTCAGAGTTGTGTGTGCCTCTCTGGGTTCCAGTTTCTCTATCTATTACATTAGTGTAATAATATTTGTACCACTAACCTCACAAGATTATAAAGTGTTTTGTTAGACCCCAAAGTGCTACACAAATGTGCTACACACATAAATTGTTTGTTTGTTTTTTAATCTCTGATTAGGATTGACGCTGACATTGGAACTACCATCACCATGAATGTTGCTGAATTCCGAAAGAGAGGAAAAGAAATGGTGGATTATGTGGCAGACTACATGGAGGGAATTCATAGACGTCAGGTTTATCCAGATGTGGAGCCAGGCTATCTGAGGCCCCTGATTCCCGACTCTGCACCCCAGGAACCAGAAACATTTGAAAACATCATGAAGGATATTGAGCAGATAATCATGCCAGGGGTAATGACTACATTCTGGAAAGTTTTTTAAAAGCCAGATCAATAAAACTTGGGTCCTGAAACATGCCAGCACTGTGATTTTAAAAATTCAATTCAATTGCTTACTACCTTTTAAGTACTTACTAGGTCCTAGGAGAGATGTAGTTTTGGTGTAATAGAGGAAAGGTAAACTAGTCAGTCAGTCTGGGTTCAAGTCTCTCTCACACATACTCACTATGTAACTGTGGGCAAGTCACTTAATGGCTCAGTGTCCCAGCTAACTTTGTTTTTGTTTTGTTTTGTTTTTTTATTTCTATTTCTTCAAACATGTTCTCTGCTTTGCTGGATTGTTCTCCTTCTTTCCCTCCATTTCTTAGAATCTAAAGCTTCCTTCAAGGCTCAGCTCAAGGGATACCTTCTATAAGAAGTCTTTCCTGATCCCCAAAGGTTTTCGTGATCTCCCTACTATACCCCTCCACCAAATTATTTTTACATATTTTTAATTCACTGGTCTTAATGCATTGATTTCCTCACAGTAGAATGTAAGATCCCTGAAATCAGAGGGGTTTGCCTCTTACCTATATAACATATATATATGCATATATATATATATATATAGTGTCAGACATTTATTAGATGCTTAACAAATATTACAAAATTGAATTGAATCAGCAGTTCCTCTATAATTTATAATCTTAGAGAGCTGCCTAGGGACAAGGATAGGTAATATGACTTACTTATGGCTAGACAACCAATATGCAAGAGATATTTGAATTAAGTCTTCCTAACTCCAAGGTTAGTCATCTATCCAAACATGTCATGTTGTTGTCTCATAATTTATGTCCACCAACAAACATTTATACGTGTAATTGTGTATATTTAAATGTGGTATATATGCTGATTGATTTTGTGGGTGAAAAAAATAGAGCAAAGAGGGGAGAAATGATTGATAACAGTAAAATGTGTGACGTTGGATGGAACTCAATCTTTGGGTTCAACTTCTTCATTTGTAAAATGATAGGCTGAATAAAAAATCTGTAATGTTCCTTCCAGGTCTATGGGCTATGATCTTGGGAATGACAAAGAATAGGGAAAGTTAATTGACTAAAGCTAATGAGAGCTAGTTTCACCTTTGTGGTGAGGAAGAATCAGTATTAACATAAAAGGAACCTATCCAATTATCTGATACCACTTGGAAATAAGAAGTGAGGATCCACTTCCCTCCCTTGCTATATTTCTTCAGGATAGATTCATTTTTTTAAAATTGATGAGTAATGCATTAAAGACGTTGTTTGCTCATGAAAAATAGGCAAGAAGAAAAGGAAGGAAAAATGTGCCTATAAGAATATGAGATCTAGAAAGGAACAGAGTTCTGTTTTCTGGAAACTCTTTGAGTAACTCTATTTCTAGCCCAATATAGTAACATTTAAATCTAGAATTGTACATGAAGTAATTTTGATCTATCAAATAGTTTAAAGAATATAAGTTAATTACCTTAGTTTGTTCATCCATTTAGATTAACTTGATTTATGCAATTCTCTATAATTCTTTGATTTCTTAATACTGGGTATCCTTTTTAGGCATAGTTTGGACTGGGTGACCACTGAGGTACTTTCCAACTCTGAAATGTTGGGATTCTGTGATTTTTATAATGTTTATATAAAGTTTAGTGTACTAGGAGGCAGAAGACCTGGGTCCTTCATAGTTTTGGTTCTTCTGTAAACTAGCTGTGCGACTTGGGGCAAGTCGTCTTACCAGTCTGTTTCCTTATTTATAAGTGAGAAGGTTGTATTCAATGATTTCATAGGTCTCATCTAGAGTAAATGACTCTTTTGTGATTGTGACTTTTATCAATCAAATCATGCCAAACAGTCTGATTTGTTTCTGGGTGCTTATATTCATGCTAGCCAACTAACAAGCAAAAATTAATTTATGATTCTGGCACTTTATACATGACAGCAAAACTGTCTGAGAAATCCATTAGCTATTTGGTCAACTACCAGGCATTATAGTAGTTCCAGTAGACATAAAATAGGTGGGATGCCAACCCTGTCCTTAAGAAACTTACATTCCACTTAATATTTGACTTTAAATAACTGGTTTTATTGACTATTTTAACTAAATTTAATACAATGTCTTCGGAGAAATGTGAGTATATAGCAGCTGTTAGCAAGTTTATTCTCCATACAGTAGATTCATTTCAGATAAATGTGCCTCCTAAATGCCATTTAAGAATTAGAAGCCATATGTATGTCGTACTCTATAAAGTACTTATTTTTCATTTTAAATTCTGAACATAACAAATATAAATTGAGTGCTTTATACAAATTGCTTTTCTCACAACAACCCTGGAAGATGATTAGTAAAATTATTATGATTTTCATTTTATAGTTGAGAAAAATAAACCTAAGATAAATTAGGCAACTTGTCTAACATTTTAAATTTAGTAAGTATCTAGTTCAAATCAGTTCCAATGCCTTCATTTAACAGATGAAGAAATTAAGGTCCTGAGATTTTGAATGATTTACTTGCTGACTATCCCTGACATAACACTGGGCTGTTATGGAATTTAGGTAATGCATCATCAGACTGGTCTTCAATGGAAAGGCTAGTTCTAGAGCCCAGATATTCAAACGCTCAGGTCAATGCTCTCTTCATTACAGCAAAGATCAAATCAGATCTGTCTTCTTTGGAGGGAAGAAATCTTCCAGTTTCTTTTTTTCTAAAAATATATTTACCCTTGACATTTTTGCTCTGAGATGAGCATGTTATGAGTGTTTTCTTCAAGAGCTTATGTACATAGATTAAGCTTCTTAGCAATGAAACCTATTCTGGGGAAAGTATGTGGTTAGACATCGAAAAGGAAGGGGAATGAGCAAGACAAAGCTTTTTTATTTTTTATATGGTTGGATTAAATCTTCACATGCTTGGCTGTTTGAAACAAACTCTGAACATTAGTAATTTTAATATTTTTAGTGTAGTTGGCAGCTCTATTAATACCACTGTGAGTGATGCATCAAAAGCCAGGACAATGGCTAGTTCCTTAACTTCCAGGCTTTCCCCTCATTTCTCTGTCCAAGTGCTGATTCCCTTTCTACTCCCTGATCCGAGCCTTCTCATTCCTCTCTCCTACCAATCCTCCACTCAGCTGACAAAGTGATTTTCTGAAGTGCAAGTGTGACCACATCCTCCCCCTATTCAATAAACTCTAGTGGCTCCCCATTACCCCATGCTCAAACAAAAAAATCTGAATTGAAATTTAAAATCTGTCAAAACCTGACCACTTCCAGTCTTCTAATACTTTGCTCCAATGTACACAATGATCAATGAGCCAGTGAAACTAGCCTCTTTGTGATCCCTCAGCTGTGACACTCTATTTCTCATCTCTGTACCTTTGCCCCTAGTTGTCCTTCATCCCTGGATGACGTCCTCAGTCCTACCTAACTTCTAACTCTTAGTTTCCTTGGCTTCCTTCAAGAGTCAACTCAAATATCAGTTTCTGCAGGAAGCCTTTTTCAGACTCCCCGGCTGCTAATGTCTTCCTCTCTTATGTTGTCTTCCATCCACTTTGTCTATACTATCTTGAATGTATCTGGTTATCTATGCCATACCTCTCCCATTCCAAGTAAGTTCTTGGAGGGCAAGGAATGTTTTCCCTTCTTTGTATTCCCAGCATCAGAAAAAATTTCTGACACATAGTAAATGCTTAAAATATTTGACCATTTCCCTCCTAGGGTAACTCAGTTTTAATTGTCAACAATTAATTTTGTCAAATGAGTTTCCTTCCCCAGAAGTATTTATACCACATGGCATTTTGGTTTGAAAACTGGGTTTGAGTTTCAACATTTCCATTTCTGACCTGCGTAACCTTGGGCAATCGTTAAATCAATTTTTGCAATTCCCCCCAATGAAGAACTTAGAAGGTATGAGCTCTAATGTCTCTGCCAGTTCCATATACTATAATCCTAACAGTTACTGCTTTATGCTGCTTTTCCTTTCCAAGTATATCTCTTGTTTCTTCAATTAAACTTAAGATCCTTGAGGGCAGGGACTATGTCTTATTTATCTTTTGAATTCCCTGTGGTGCCTTATAAAGAGCAAAGAGACAATAAATGTAATTTGGTGGATTCTATAAGATCACTTGGGTGATTTAGCATAATCTATTTCCACTAGTATAAAAACAATCCAATATTCATGTCAACCAAAGCTGTTTTTAGTGTTTTCTTCCTTTAAGTTCTATGTGTATATGTGAATATATGAAGAATCTGTGATTTTAGTAGCCTAGTGATCAAATGGTGGCAGAATGCAACCTGTCTGTGATAAAACTTAGGGAGTTACTTGAGGTCCAAGGAGGTTAGGTGACTTGCTCAGGGTCACAGAGCTGTCAGAGGTGGGATTTGAACCAGTCTTTTCTGACTCAAAGTCCAATATTCTCTCCACTGATACCTCCCTTTCCCCTCTGCTCTCTCTGTGCTTAGCAAATTCACAAAACAAGCATTTTCATATACATTATAGATCAGAAGAGGATTTTACATGAAACTGCCAGCCTTTATTGTGTACAGTTTGTTTTTCTTTGGGGGATATTCAAAATTCAACATGTAATATTAAAAACTGTAATTACTTTCTGTTCTAACTTCCGTTCTCATCTCTTTGGAAGGGGGAGGGAGAGGAAAGCCTCTCCCTTTTCCCAATCTGTTTGGGACATCACTGTTCAATAATCTGGCTCCTTATCAACTCTTATCAGAACAGTCTCCTGCTCAAAACGGTTTTTGGTGACATTATTACCTAATTGGAGAAAGTCCAAATCCTTTCCTAAGCCTAACATTCAAGAGCCTTCATAATCTGGCACACTTTTTCAGGCTTGTCATCTCTAACTCCCCACCATGTCCTGTATTCTTTGGCCATCCTTTATTACTCACTCTCTCAAATGCAATCTGTCTCAATGAAGAGTACTAGATTTGAAAAAAGGACTTGAGTTCAAATCTGGCATCTCAAATTTACTACCTCTGGAACATTGGGCAAGTTATTTAAACTCTCTGGACCTCAGTGTTACCATCTATAAAGTGAGGAAGCTGGACTAGTTGGCATTCAAAGAATTCAAGTTTAGTTCTTATGGCTGTAGACCTTATGTCATGTTGCGTCTCTGAAAGAAATAACACCCGCACTTGGGTCTTTGGCTTACTATAGTAACTTTTAATTGTTTTATGCAATATTTGCCTCTCTGGGACCTCCCCTGACCCTTCAAATCATCTTACAATCTGATTAATTTTCCTAAGATTAGGAATATCTGATTGGGACACTCTATTATTAAAAAAAATCTTCAGTGGATGATGTAGGCTAGCAAAAGTCCAAACATTGAAAGAATATATATTTAGAGTTGGAAGGACCTTCTAAAGCATCTAGTCCAACTTTCTCATTTTACAGATTAGAAGCAGAGGAGCAATTACATTAAAGAAACTCATCTCAGACCTCAGAGTTTGCAAATGTCTGAGGCAGAATTTGAATCCAGGTCTTCTTGACTATAAATCCACCATTCCAGGCTGTCTCCTTACTATTCCAGCTCTCCTAATTCCAAATGGTTTGTGCTAAATGCAGTAAGTGTTGAGTTGAAGAGAGAGAAAAATTACTTCCAGTTAGCAAAAAACCCAGGGAAGACATTACAGAAGGAATGAGCACAGGTGGTCAAAGGATGCTTAGGGAGATTGAGTCGATCCATTTAACTAGAATGCAGGGAATGCAGTATGAGATAAAGTTAGAAAAGAAGGTCTTTCTGGGGTGCTTAGCTCTGAATGCCAGGCTAACGAGTGTGGACTTTATTAGGTAGGCATTGGGAGGTTATTAATGGATTTTGAGCAAAGTAATGAGACATCCAAACTATAGCTTGGGAAGATTAATCTCCTGGCACTCTACAAGACTGGCTGAAAGTCATTTAGTACAGGTTTTGTTTATAAAATATATGTAGAATTCCCAAGTAAATTATCTCAGAAGGCATCCATTTCCCACAGGTAGTAGAAACCCTAAACTCAGATTTTAGGGAAGAGGTCGAAGACCCAATTCAGATGCCACCTTTCAGGAGCTCTTCCCTTCTTCACTCCAGTTGTCAATTCCTCTCTGTCCCTGAGATCACTTTCTGCTTCTCTCGCATGTGAGTTCTATTATTTATCTCTGAAAATGTTACATCCCCAGAACGTGAACTCTTCTTGGTTTTTCGAATCCCCAGTGTTTAGCAGTGCCTAGAACACTATAGGGTCCTGATCTAGGATCAGCAAATGATGTATTGGAGAGAATAAACTACAACTGAAGACACAAGTAAAGAGGCTTCTTGGGTGATCTGGGAGGAAAATGCTAGAGAGCCCAAGCCAGGGGCTTTAAAAGTGCTCTAAGTGATAATACAAAAGACATGATGGTAACAACAATAAGAATGTCACATATATTCTCTCACTTAATCTTTACAATATCCCTGTAAGGATCCCCATTTTACAAATAATGTAACTGAGGTTGAAAGGAGTTAAATAATCTGCCCAAGATTATACAACTAAACTGATCCAAGTAAAAAGCAAATCTGGCTTAATGTTTCTCTGGGTTGGTCTGATTTCTTTTTTTTTTTTTTAACTCTTATCTTCCATTTTGGAATCAATACTGTGTTTTGCTTCCAAGGCAAAAGAGTGGTAAGGGTTAGGCAATGGGGGTTAAGTGACTTGCCCAGGGTCACACAGCTGGGAAGTATCTGAGATCAGATTTGAAACCAGGAACTCCCATCTCTAGACCTGGCTCTCAATCCACTTAGCTACCTAGCTACCCTCCTGATTTCTTTTTAATGGCTCTTTTCTTCCCTTCCAGGTAACCCACTGGCACAGCCCCTACTTCTTTGCCTATTTCCCCACAGCCAGTTCATATCCAGCCATGTTGGCCGACATGCTGTCAGGTGCCATAGGCTGCATTGGCTTTTCCTGGGTAAGTACATTTCTGAGAAATAAATGACTACCTGAGCTTTGTGGAATGTGGTCCCTCAGTCCCAGAGAGAGGTCTCTGGGTGTTTTCTTCTAACCATGCATTAAAAAAGTGATAAGAACTTCAGAGTTTGTCTTCCTTGAGTAGACTCTGGATTCTCACCCTATCACTGTGCTCAAGCTCTGTGTCATGGGATTGCAAAATCACATGGAAGAGGGGCTCTTAATCTGGGGTCCGGAGACCCCGTACTTTTGAATAGATTTGAGGAAGTCTGAATTTGGATAGGAAAAATATCACATCTTTATCTCAATAGAGTTCATTTCCTTTCTGGAATGGTATTTCAGTATTTAAAAACATTATTTTGATAAGAAATCCATTGGTTTCACAGATTGACAAAGGGTAACATGATACAAAAAAAAAAAAAAGACTAAGAACCCCTGTCTTAAGACCCAGTCTTTTTTCTTACTTTTTTTAAACCTTTACCTTCCATCTTAGACTCAATACTGTGAATTGCTCCCAAGACAGAAGAGCAATAAGGACTAGGCAATGGAGGTTAAGTGACTTGCCCAGGAACACACAGCTAAGAAGTGTTTGTGAACAGGACCTCTCATCTCTGAGGTCCACTGAGTCTCCTAGTTGCTCTCACCACCATCTTCCTACTTCTGTAAATCTTCAATGAGACTCAAGAGCCTATCCAACTTAGAGTGAACTGGATTCTATAGTACTTGGCTGGATGGGGAACCAAAAAAACCCCAACCCCACTTATGTTCAGTCTGTGGTGGATGATTATTACTAGTAAGAGGCATCAGGAAGACTTCATGAACAAGCGACATTTCATTTGGACTTTGAAGGATGGGAAGTAGGTCAGCTGGGCCAGGAGAGAAAGGAAGGATATTTTAGGCAAAAAGTGAGCAAATGTGTGGAAGAAGGAAAATATAGGGTATATTTAGGGAACAGAAAATAGTTAAATTTGACTGCAAATGGAGTGAGAAGGGCAATTTAACATAAGGCTGGAAAGGAAAAGCAACAGTTATTGAATGCCAGGCAAAGGCTTCAATCATTTTTGCCCTCTGGATATTTATTAGTAGGAAGGAAGATTTATGGGGAATGAAAGTTTATTTAGGTGTGGTTCTTTCCTTAGGCAGAAACCTGCAATTTCATTTGGATCCTTTCAGTAACTAGGAAACCAAGCAAAATGGCTAATCAGACAAGCTTCTTTCTCATTCCTCTTCCTGTATAAATTCTTTCTTCCTCTTTCCATATGAAGTCTTTGGACAGAAGGGTAGAGCATCAGATTATTTCCTAGTTAAATAGTCTCACATATAGAATAATGAGGAAAGCAAGATAAGCAATTGATTTCTTTCCCTCTTTTAAAAATTTAAACAACACTTCAATGAGGAAAAAAGAGGGATATAAAGTACTGAGCATTGTTCATCACAAATTTACACCAGTCTTACTGGATTTTTGGTTAATGCTTTCCCCTCTTATCCTAATAGATTGCAAGTCCTGCTTGCACAGAGCTCGAGACAGTGATGTTGGATTGGCTGGGGAAGATGATCAATCTGCCAGAAGCATTTTTAGCTGGAAGAGATGGAGAAGGAGGAGGAGTGATTCAGGTATGGTGAAGGTGGGATAGATACCTTAACAGTCTGGTTGCATGATCCTATTCTAAATCCTTGATTTTTATTGGTGGGGACAAAAAGGCACTAGTTTTCTGGGACATTGCTCCTTTTTTTCTAGAAAATCAATAAAAACCAATAAGGTATATAAGTGTAACACCTAAATATGCTGTCACTCATATACAAGATTGGATCATCATAAGGACAGGGACCTTTGAGCTGTTTCTCAGGTAATGAGAAGTGTTGTCCTAGAATCACTGGACTCAACTGAATGATCTCTTTTTCCAATCAATAAATATAAACATAATAAATATTGAAATAATAGCAATACAAATCTTGGGGGTAGCCAGGTGGCACAGTATATAGGTGCAGGAAGACCTGAGTTCAAATATGGCATCAAATACTAACCATATGATCCTGGGAAAGTCACTTCACCCTTTTGCCTCAGTTTCTTCATCTGTAAAATGAGCTGGAAAAGAAAATGGAAAACCATTCCCGAGTTGTTGTTTTTTGCCAAGACAACCTCAAAAAGCAGTCACAAAGTCAGACATGACTAAAAAAGACTCAACAACAAGAACAACAACAAAATGCCTGTAATTTGTAGCTTTCACAGCTATTGTCAGATTATACTAAGAGAGGTCAAGTGGCCTATAGTCACCATTAGAAAGTGTCAGAGGAAAAAAAAAAAGAAAGTGTCAGAGGCAGGATTCAAATCTAAGGTTCTCTTACCTGCAATTTCAATGTAATTTCACTATACCACACTACTCTTTCTAATCATCTAATCTTACCCCATTTTATAGATAAGGTAACTGAGATCAAAAGAGACTAAATGCTTTACCTAGTTCAAACCTAGATCCATGAGTCTAAATGTTGGGTTCTTCCCAATGTACTCTGAGTCCTGAATCCTCTGATAGCAATCTAATAGCTTCTATTCACAGTCCCCCTTACTTTAGTAAAAACTATTTTTGTTATTCTCTGGATGGTTTAAAATCAAAAGTCACATTCAGTGGAAACATTTTCCCTGTCTGGAGCAGATGAGCCAGTTTCTCCCAGGATCCTGTGAGGTTACAAATGACTCCAAGAATATGATTGACTCCTTACTTAGGGTTTCATGATCTGTATGAATTTCAATAGCCTGAACTCTCTAAGATAAAGTCAAAATTTTTAGAAGATGATTTTGCAATACTTAAAGCTCACCATTCAATTTATTTCATCTCAACCAATTTAGGGCACTGGTGCCTGGAGAGCAGAACCAGGAATAATGAATAGAAGCTGCCAAGAGGGAGATTTAAGCTTGATGGGGGGGGGGGGGGATTTTCCACCAATTAGAATTGTCCAAAAGTGGCTTCTTTGTCCAGATGGGATGCCTTGGAAGGTAGCAGATTCCCTAGCAAGGAAGGGCTTCTAGTATCATCTCTATGACTAATTGTCAGAGATGTTACGAAGAGAATTCCTCTTCAGAAACAAGTTAGATTACATGGTCTTACAGGGATCTTCCATTTCTGAAATTCTGGGCTTCTCTCATGGGAAAGGTAACTCAATCTATAATCATGATAATTTTTCTATCATCCTTGGCCAATTACTACCTAAGTAATCTTAACTAAGTAACTTAACCTCTCTGGGCTTGCTGGTAAACTTCATTTACTATCATCTACTCTGGTTTCAACTCCATAAACATCAGACTTCTCCTAGGGTAAGCTCATCACTAAAATCTCATTTTGGAGACTTAGTCAACTTTGGCACTAATACTTCCTCAGCACTCTTACTTGCCTCTCCACTCTGGAGAACTAGAAATTGGAACAATGAATTAATTATATAAATTAAAGGGTTTTTTTTATTGCTTTCTATTATTTTACTTTTGGGAAAAAAAGGCATCTAAATGGTATAGGAGATAGAGCAGTAAGCATGGAGTCAAGAAAACGAGTTCAAATGTGGTTTCAGACACTTACTAGCTGTGTGACCCTGAGCGAGTCACTTGATCTGTTGCCTCAGGTCCTCATCTGAAAAATGAGGATAATAATAGTACCTACAGAGTTATTGTGGGGACTCAATGAGATATTAATTGTAAAACGGGCAGCCTAGCCTTAATAGGTACTCCATTCCTAGCTGGTTTTTACTCAAAAGACTCAATCATTGAAGCTATAAATACATCATACACAAACCCATGAGCTTTAATAATAACACTCATTGCCACTTCCCTTACAGCCATTTACAGCCTACGAATTGTCTATTATGCCCTATTAGGAAACCCACGATTCACATCTATTTCACCAATTAATGAGAACAACCCAAACTTAATTAATCCTATTATACGATTAGCCATAGGAAGCATTTTTGCAGGGTTTTTACTAACAATTAATATTCCACCAATAACATCTATTACTATAACTATACCAAACATAATTAAATTGTCAGCCCTACTAATTACCTTAATAGACTTAACAATTGGCATAGAACTCAACTCTTTCATTAATAAACTTATAAACTCAATAAATCATACTACTAACTTCTCAAACATACTAGGGTATTTCACTTACTTTACTCATCGAATTTATCCCCTAATAAATCTATATTCAGGCCAATGCATGGCTACCATACTAATTGATCTAAACTGATATGAAAAAAACAGGATCTAAAGGACAAACTAATATCCATTCTTCAATATCATCATTACTTACTTCTACTCAAAAAGGTCTCATTAAAATATACTTTATGTCCTTTCTGATCTCAATCACATTTATTTTAATATTTGCTTCATCTATATCCACGAACAACTTCTAACACAACATAAATAGTAATAAATAAAATTCATCCTAATAAAGCTAAAGCTCATCCCCCACATCAATATAATAGAGAGACACCACTAAAATCCTGACCAATATAACTCATTACAGCAAAATCAATTAACTCAATATTAGTATCTACATAAGTATTACCAGAAATAAAGTATCATACTATTTCTACAAATAAAACAAATAATAATATACTAAAAGCCACAATATTTCCAATTCAAGTCTCAACCTTCCTTTGTAAAAAGCTAAGATTTTTTTTTTAATTATTTTTTAGATAACTTAATTTGCCATCAGCTGTTCTGCTTGGCTTCAATTCCATAATATAATGCCCCTTCACTGGGTACTCTGGTGGCATCCTTCACTCCCTTTTCAGATTCCTTTTGTGAATTGTATACCCCCAGTAGATTGTAATTTCTCTAAGGACAGGGACTATCTTCTTATTTGTTTCCCCAGTAATTAATACAATACTTGTCCTATAGTAGACATTTAACAAACCCTTAATGAATATCATTGACTATATCTCAGTTTCTTTATATAAAGTAAAGGAGTTTGATGAGATAATTTTAAGAATTCTTTCCAGCTTTAATTCCATGACCATTTGGGATCCTGTGACCTTTTTGTCAGGCTCTAAGAAAGGATCCTTCCCCTTGACATATCAGGAAAGAAAAGTTACTACTTGGAGAAACACACCCTTAAAGGCAAGGAGATATATTTTACCTGTTAATTCAGGAAGTGTCAGTTGATTAAGCCATATATCTAGTTAATAGGATATATATTCAAGGAGCTAGAAAGAAAAATAGAATTTAAACTTGACCACAACATTGTTAGTATGGCAGCACCAACTTCTCTAAATACCAATAAAGAAATTCATTGTTGTTCTCAACATTCCTTGGGGTCAGAATTCCTAGAGAAATAAATATCATTCAAAATATATGTTTAAAACATAATTTTGCATCTGAATGAGGCATAGCCTGGTGCCTCTGAAAGATTAAAGAATTTAGAATTGAGGGCTTCAGTTCAAATCTCACCTCTCTGGTTTACTACTAGTCTCATTTTGAGCTTGTGTGGTTTTACTTAATGTCATGGGTCCTTTTTCCCAATATGTAAGATTATGGGGTTGAAATAAATGACCTATAAGATTCCTTCCAGCTCAAAAATCTATGATCCTAAGAATATTTCACTTCTATGGGTTGTCAAAATGGAGAGAATAGGGAAGAGTGCTATATAAAGCTGTTATGATTAGGTTCTTATTGGGAACAATGTTGGGTACATATCGGTCTGTTGATTTTTAAGCGTGAGCTTAAAAATGGGCTTCACCCTGGGCCTGAACAGCTCTATTTTTGTCCAGTGGAATCAAGCAATTAGACTATTTGTCATCAGGAAATCTCACCCTTCCAAGCTGACAGGGCTAATTGCCTACAATTTGCAAGACCTAAAAGAAAGCGTAAGTTTGGGGATAGATAGTGGGATCCTGTGTTCTTGCATCTGATGTGACAGTTTGAGATATCGATTCCCATCCAAATGGCAATAACAGCTAGCACAAAGCAGAGTAAAGCCATAGCATTGGGGGCTGGGGAGACGATAGGCAGTCATTCCTGAGTCAAATGCCAAGCAATAATTGTGGTTTTGGACAAACAAGGTCTGGGAAAATTGGCTCTTAATTGTGTTTGAAAGCCTGCATGCGGATATGAAGCCAATTTTCTGCTGTATGTGAGGTGACACTTGAAAAACCAGAAGATAAAAGAAAATTTGAGTTCAGAGAATCAGCAGATGTGAGCATCAGATCTCACCAATATTTCCTTATGCCTCTTGAGCCCTGCTCACCATGGCAACCCTTGTTTGGTAGTAATAAAGGCAAACGTATCATTACTGATCTCTTAGCATACAGAGCAGCTTCCCTCCCGAACTCTCAAAAAAGGGTTTTCAATATTGGAGCCCCTTTTCAAACACATTTACCCATTATATTTGGATTAGTTAAAACAAACTGGATGTATTATAAGCCTTTCATTTTTGTTGCTGGGCTGTTGGAAACTTGCTTAGTGGTGTGTATGTGTGTTTTAAGTAATCTGTATTCCTTGAAGAAGGGGAATTTTCATTCAGGAAGTTGACAAAATCCAAAGGAAAAATCCATAGTGAATTGGTATAATGATCCGAAGCCATCTATCTGAATTTGTTTACGGGTTCATTGGGGAATTAGAGAAGGAAAAAGCATTTACTTACTGGAAGACTTCAAACAAAGATCTAAAATGAATAAAAATGATTCTACGATAATCTGAATGTTGAAGGACATTCATTTGGTCTTCTTATTTTTTCCTGATTATTCCATCACTTTTCCCTCTCCTTTTTTTCCTCCATTTATCATTTACTCATTCTTCAATGTTTTCTCAGCAATCTATCTTCTCATTTGTCTTTACATAGTCTTTTTCCTTCTGCTCTTTGCTTTTTGAAATTTTTTTTTTTAAGATAAAGCTGTACTGATTCCATTTTTTCTCCAACACAGCTACTGTTCAGTTGTTTCAGTCATGTCTGGCTTTTTGTGATTCCATTTGTTTGTTTGTTTGTTTTTGGCAAAGATACTGGAGTGGTTTACCATTTCCTTCTCCAGTCCATTTTTTAGAGGAGAAAAATGAGACAAACAGGGTTAAGTGATTTGCCCTGGGTCGCACAGCTACTAAGTGTCTGAGGCCACATTTGAACTCAGGAAGATGACTTCCTGACTCCAGACCCAGCACTCCACCTAGATGACTACTATAAAACACCATGGAAATGTTCCTTATGACAGAAGAAAAAATGATTCAGAAAAATGAACTGATGCAGCAGAGGTAGCATACAGCCCTGTGGCCATCTCCCCCTTCTTGAGAGCATGAATCTGTTTCAGCCCTTCCCTCCCCAACAAGATTAGTAATGCCGTTTATATTACTGTAGCTGTTGTTTTATATTGTTCTCCTTCCTTTTGGGTCTCTCATTTCCTACCAATGCTCTGTCCTATTGGAGTTTTAGACCCATGGTTGAGAGTAAACTATATCTACTTAAATATTTGGCTCCAAGTATCTCCTGTTAATTGTATTCTACCCAGAAGTAAAGGGCCAAGAAGATCTCATAAAACATAAGAGAACAATCTTGTTTGTTCATCAGATAGTCTAGTAATTTTTTCCTTTCCTGTGTCCACAAGATGACTTGTAGCTGCAGAGAAGATCCAAGAATTTTCTCATCCCTACCCCCATATACAAATTAGATTTTATTTAAAGTAGATAGGAATTGGAGTCAGGAAGGTCTGAGTTCAAATCCAACCTCAGAGACCTACTAGCTGTGTGACCATAGAAGAGTCCCTAAACCTCTCTATAATTCAGTTTCATTATCTGTAGAATAAGGGACTTAGACTTGATGGTGGCTAAGGTCTTTTCAAGCTCTGAATCTGTGTTCCTTTGATCAGATTCTAGCTTTGTCATCTTCCATTTCTAGTCTCTTCATTTAATCCTCTTTTTCTGACCACAGGGAAGTGCCAGTGAAGCCACCTTGGTGACCCTGCTAGCTGCTAGAACTAAGGTGATTCGACAACTACAGGCCAAATCTCCAGGACTGACTGAGGGAGCCATCATGGACAAGCTGGTGGCCTATGCGTCCGATCAAGTGAGTCTACCCATGTAGATTACAACCCCTGCCAATAACCCCAGCGGCTTCAATGATTGGTTCAGTGGAAGAATTAAATGATGCAAAACAAAACAAAATCCAAGATGTCTTACCTGGGGATGAGACAACTCTAATGATTGAAAAGATAACTCTAAAGTGGGAAAAGACCTTCCAGACCACTTGGTCTAACTCCCCCACTTTACAGATTAGGAAATTAAGGTTCAGATGAAGTGACTTGCTCAAGTTTGCCTAGCTGATGAGTGACAGAGCTGGACAGCTCTTTGGATGCTAAATTCAATCCTCTTTTAGTTGTCTACCATTATAGATTGGAATCATAGTCAAATTTAAATTCCTTGAGGGAGGAGACTTTTTTATTTTTGTTTTTGTATCCCCAGTGACTAGAACTATGTTGTGCACATTGTAAGCACTTAGTGAATGGTGCTGATTGATTTAAGAGAACATCTGATTAGGATTTAGAGAGTTTTAGAGGGGTTGGGTTCCAATTTCAGCTCTGTTAACTTAGTGCTGATGTCATCTTTGGTAAATTGCTCCTCTTGTCTGAGACTTCTCTTGGGAGACAGCCTAGACCAGTGATGTCAAAATCACATAGAAACAGAGGGTTGCATATTGACTTAGAAAACCATAAATGAACATTATCTATGTTGTATTATATTCATATTTATTTTGTTAAACATTTTCTTCAATTTTATTACAATCTAGTTTGGTTCCTCTGAGTTTAAGGTCAGGTCCAGCTCTAGGTCTTATGACATAGATAGCTGTACTTCCAAGAAGGAAGGAAGTCTCACTTGGTAGCTCAAAAGGTCAAATTTAAAAACCAGACAGAACCCCCTGCAGATCTTTAAGATTCTATTGGCTAGCACTTAATCTGGAATTGTAAGGCTGTGGCATATTTTATCAATGAGATGTCTGCTTTGAATTCACAATATTCAGAAATATGCTTCTATACAATGATACTTTATGATGATGATGATGATGATGATAAGAGGTAACATTCATATAAAGTTTATTATGTGCCAGGCACTGTATTATTTTCAGTTATTATCTCATTTGATTAACCCTGGGGGGTAGATATTATTAATTATACCCATTTTACAGATGAAGAAGTAGAAGCAGACATTAAGTGACTTACTTAGGGTCACACTGCTAAGAAGTGTATGAAATCAAATTTGAATTCGGGTCTTTCTGACTCCAGGTCCAGTGCTCTTTCCAAGTTTTCACCTAGCTTCCTAGAGTTAATTGACTCTAAATAGTAAGTGTTTTTATATGCAAACCACTGAGCAAGAGGAGTACTTCGAAAGATATAGTATTTAGATAATATAATATAATATGATATGATATTATTAATATAATATGACATGATATAATGTCATATAATATAATATAACATAATGTAATGTAATATAATATAATATGATATTTAGACCTAATGGAGCTTACAGTCTATTGTGGGAAAGCAATTTATACATAAACAACTCTAAAATAAATGATTACTAATAAATACATTTAAAAGGCACAACCTAAGAGCTATTGTAGATCTGAGATCAGGTCCAGGAAGGGAATGACAGGATCAGACTTTTAGTATTAGTTGAGTGATATAGACAGGACATGCACCAATCATAGTCCCCCTCAAGATAAAAAAAAAAAAAGCATAGGGACACCTAGGTGGCTCAGTGAATAAGAGAGACAGGCTTTGAGATGGGAGGCTAAGGGTTCAAATCTGGCCTCAGATATTTCCTAGCTCTGTGACTTGGGTAAGTCACTTTATCCCCATTTTCTAGCCCTTACTGCTTAGAAGCAATGCATAGTATTGATTCTAAGACAGAAGATAAGGGTTAAAAAAAAGGAGTGAACATCAACAAGCATTTATAAAGAATTGGTAAAGGATGTATGTGCTAGTTACTATGCTAAGCACTAGAGATATAAACATATTCATTTCTTAAAATATTAAAATGTTCATCAAATCCAAATTTGAAGAGTAAGACTTACAAACTAATTTTTGGTAGGCAAGTGTGACAACTCAAGTTCATATAATACTGACCTTGTTTCCAAAAAGATGAGGAAATACACATACCAGCTTATGGTCAAGTTGGGAGTTCTCTCAAAATCACAAGTTTATGAAATGTATTTCACTAAACGTGAAAGAAAAAGCAAATAGCATAGACTTCTATCCTTATTTTCTAACAATCCTAATTCCACCAAAGGGAGACTAATGACTTCACTTTTCCCCATAAATATAATTTAATTTTTCAAATATCATTTAACTGTTGCTTTCTTTAATTTAATACACTAATTTGTTTTGGTTTTGTTTTTCAAAAAAACCCTTACCTTCTATCTTAGAAGTGATACTAAGTATAAGTTCCAAGGATGGTAAGGGCTAGAAAAAAATGGGGTTAAGTGACTTGACCAGGGTCACACAAGTAGAAAGCATCTGAGAACTCTAGACCTTGTTCTCTAAACTCTGAGCCACCCAACTGTCCCTAGTAGACTAATTTGTGCAGTTCCAGTCAATCAAAAATCATTTATTGAACATTTATTATATTCTAAGCACTGAAAAAGATAAGATTGCAATGAGTCTTGCTGTCAGATATCCTATATTTCTTTCAATACTAGCAGAGTATGTTTAATATTTTTAAACAAAATAAAAAAAAATAACCTGGACACTTTTTAACTACTAAAATTCTGTCTTGAAAAGTTGTCTGCCTTTCTCTCCTTCCTTCCTTCCTTCCTTCCTTCCTTCCTTCCTTCCTTCCTTCCTTCCTTCCTTCCTTCCTTCCTTCCTTCCTTCCTTCCTTCCTTCCTTCCTTCCTTCCTTCCTTCCTTCCTTCCTTCCTTCCTTCCTTCCTTCCTTCCTTCCTTCCTTCCTTCCTTCCTTCCTTCCTTCCTTTCTTTTCTTCCTTCCTTCCTTCCTTCCTTCATTTTTCCTTCCTTTTTTCCTTCCTTCTTTCTTTCCTTCCCTCCCTCCCTCCCTCCTCCTCTGACCAAACACTAATCCCAAGACCAGAAAAGTTAACATAGATGACATGGACAAGTGGCCATTTCAAAGGACATTTTAATATTTTCCCTTAGAAAGTAATTAATAGTTTCCAGATAGATTCTATAACCCTGGTTCATTGGATAGAAAACAAATAGGAAGAGAGATTCTCTTCTTGAAGAAGGAATAACTTGTTCAGGTTCACACTATGTGGAGCCCCAGATGAGGCTCTCTTGTTCATATGTTAAAGTCCTCCCTGCTGTTTGCTGCCATGAACTGATTGGAATTGGAGAATGGCAGCACATGGTGTCTGATGAAGGTCAGAGGATTTTCCCTCTGCAAGAAAGCTTCGCCTTAAGCTGTTACTGACCTTTTAAAATCTATCTGTATGGCTTCTGACTTTCTCCTTGCTTTATACGCAATGCCTCCCAGCTCAGTAATCCTGAGATAAATCAGAGAGCTTATGTGCAAGTGGCTTAGGGGGAACCATAGCACTAGGCGTGGGTGTTGCTGTGGGAGAGAAGACCTATTGGCTTGATTTTGTCTTTCCTATAAGTTTAAGGAGAAGATGTGGGAGAAATTCAGGACTGGAGTAGGCATTTGGCACAGGATGCCTTTTGTTCATATTAGATCACATAAATAGAGATGTATTCTAGGAGCCAGAGAAAGAAAATAACTAGTTCTTTTATCTATGATCATGGAGGGGAATGATGTGTTTAGACATCAATAAAAAAATGGTACGTGTTCAGAGTAGTATTTGCATGATACACAAATCATGTGGATGACTATAAAATAATGAGAATTATTCTTTTAAAATGAACTATTGCATAAAGCCCATATTTATCTAAAACTCCCCACATATTGGGTAGAATTATGCATAAGGAATGGTAAGATTTGTAACATTTAATTGAATATGGCCAGATTATATCCCCCCAAAAGAGGCACTGTGGCATAGTATATATAAATCTGGCTTTGGAGTCAAAAAGACCTGGGTTCAAATCCCTCTTTTGACACATAATGTCTGCATGACCTTAGGGAAGTCACTTACCCTTTCAGTGTCCCAATTCTTTAAGTCTATAAATTGAACATGATGGACAACTAATGTCATATTGGATAGAGCACTGGACCTGAAGTCAATTATATTTGAGTTCAAGTCTAGTGTCAGATACTTTCTGGCTGTACAACCCTGGACAAGTCACTTAACCTCTGCTTGCCTCAATTTCCTCATGTGTAAAATGAAGGCAAGAATTTTGGTGAGGATAAAATAAGATAATATTTAAAAATTCTTTGCAAGTATTAAAGCATTCTGTAAGTGCTATATATTTTTCTCTACTTGTTCTTATTGCAGATTTGTCAGAAATTTGCTTACTAAGATTTTACTATGCCAATGAAATTACAAGTTCAGTCAAAAGAAACCAACAAATGAAAATCTTTCAAAAAAGGTGGCACCATTTTACAGGACATACATTATCAATTCAGTTGGCATTTGTGCCACGTAAAGTACTATGTTAGTGTGGGAGAGATTAGGTTTGGATCAACACCTCACACCCTACACCAAGATAAACTCAGAATGGGTGAATGACTTGAACATAAAGAAGGAAACTATAAGTAAATTAGGCAAACACAGAATAGTAGACATGTCAGACCTTTGGGAAGGGAAAGATTTTAAAACCAAGCAAGACATAGAAAGAGTCACAAAATGTAAAATAAACAATTTTGACTACATCAAATTACAAAGGTTTTGTACAAACAAAACCAATGTAACTAAAATCAGAAGGAAAGCAACAAATTGGGAAACAATTTTCATAACAAAATCCTTTGACAAAGGTCTAATTACTCAAATTTAGCTAAATCAATTGTACAACAAATCAAGCCATTCTCCAATTGACAAATGGGCAAGGGACATGAACAGGCAGTTCTCAGCCAAAGAAATCAAAACTATTAATAAGCACATGAAAAAGTATTCTACATCTCTTATAATCAGAGAGATGCAAATCAAAACAACTCTGAGGTATCACCTCACAGCTAGCAGATTGGCTAACATGACAGCTATGGAAAGTAATGAATGCTGGACGGGATGTGGCAAAGTTGGGACATTAATTCATTGCTGGTGGAGTTGTGAATTGATCTAACCATTCTAGAGGGCAATTTGGAACTATGCCCAAAGGGTGATAAAAGACTGTCTGCCCTTTGATCCAGCCATAGCACTGCTGGGTTTGTACCCCAGAGAGATAATAAGGAAAAAGACTTGTACAAGAATATTCATAGCTGCGCTCTTTGTGGTGGCAAAAAATTGGAAAATGAGGGGATGCCCTTCAATTGGGGAATGGCTGAACAAATTGTGGTATATGTTGGTGATGGAATACTATTATGCTAAAAGGAATAATAAAGTGGAGGAATCCCATGGAGCCTGGAACAACCTCCAGGAAGTGATGCAGAGCAAAAGGAACAGAGCCAGGGGAACATTGTACACAGAGACTGACACACTGTGGTGTTACAAGAGAACGTAATAGACTTCTCCATTAATGCCAATACAACGTCCCTGAACATTCTGCAGGGATCCAGGAGGAAAAAAAAAAACACTATCCACAAGCAAAGGACAAACGGTGGGAGTAAAAACACTGAAGATAAGCAACTGATGGACTACAGGGTTGGAAGGGACATGAATGAGGAGAGACTCTAAATGAACACTCTAATGCAAATACCAACAACATGGAAATGGGTTTCAATCAAGGGCACATGTGATAACCAGTGGAATCGTGTGTTGGCTAGGGGAGGGGTGTTGGGAGGGGGGAGGAAAAGAAAAGGATCTTTGTTTCCAAGGAATATTGTTTGAAAATGACCAAATAAAATAATGTTTAAATTGGAAAAAAAAATAAAGTACTATGTTAATCCCTCTGGTGTGAGCCTCCTTTCTCAAACTGTACTACCTACCTGTATTATAGTCTCCTCTCCCTCTATACTACAAGTAAATAATGCAAATATTAGAGTTTCTATTTTTAAAATGAGGAAACTGAGGTTTAGAGAAATTGAATGACTTGCTTAGGTATTAAGTGGCTAAGCTTGAACCCAGGACTTCTGATTTTGAGTCCTGGACTCATTCTAATTGGATACACTTTCTTATGAATAAGCACTGTCAGTCCAAAGTCAGATGCTTTGGGAAACAATTCCAATAATTCTGTTCATGCTCAAAGCATCCAAGAATTCTTGATCTAGAGCTGGAAATCTATCAACTTTAAGGGGAAATTTATTCATCTATTGCATATGGTTGGTTGTCTCTCGAACCGAGGAAGACGATTGTCTTTGTGCGTTTTTGTACACAAAGACACCTGTGCTTGAAGATTTAAGTGGAAAAGTTGATGCACAGAGACAGTCCCACTCTCTCGGTGTTGGAAGCCTGGGTCCAATGGCACGAAAAGTCGTTATACCTGGAGACTTCCTCAGCTGCATTGGATGGCCGTGTTGTCTTTTGTGGTCCAACATGCCCTAAGCACTCTACAGTGCTTTACTGCGTCGCCATCTCAGCCGTTGAACCTTCTTGTTGGTTTCTTCCGCCTGTTCCGCCGAAGCAGTCTTCACATGCTGGGTGAGCCAAGCCCTAGTTCACCAGGGGTTGACGTCAACCCAATGGCTACCCTCACAAGGTTTAGCCGGCCTGTCGAAGCCGTTGCCCGGGGTATGGCCTCTGCCACGTGCTAGCAGCTACTGGGAGCCACAAGTGAGGGCTGGGTGTCAGGTGAGGGTCTGAGGCTGGAGAGCTGCCCTAGGAGGGCACGACAAGCCCTCCATACCAGAGATATTACCTCTCCCTGAGCACCCCATACACATACATTGCATATGATCACTTTTAAAAAACATTTTGATAACTATTTCAACATATTATCACTATTTTTCTTAATTCTTTCTCTTTATATATATTTTTTTATTTTATACATTTGAAAACATTATTCTGAGGATCTTGACTTTGTCAGATTGCTAAAGGGGTAAATGGCACATAAAAAATTAAGGACATTTGAAGTCCAACCCCTTCATTCTATAGATCAGGAAACTGAGGTCCATGGAGGATAAATGACTTCTTCAACATCATTGATGCTAAGTGTCAGAGGCAAAGTTTGAACTCAGATCCTCTGAATCTAGCATCAGTATTTCTTCCACTCAGGCACCCCTCTTTTGAAACTGCCATTAAGACTCTTATAGGAGAATGGGCTAAGCATGATTTTGATTTTGCAAGGATGAAGAATTTCTAGCATAGACCTCTTTTCATAAACAAATTACACTGTCCATGTGATAAGTCTTAGGGCGAAATCTTTTGCATGTGGAGGTTGACTTGTTTAGGGTTCTACAACTAATAAGTATTGGAGTTAGATTTGAACCCAAGGCTTTCTGCCTCCAAGAACAGGAATCTATGAAGGCAGCATATTGGGTCTAAAACTGGTTTAGCCTTAGTAAAGGGGTCTTATAAGATTACAGTCACTTTTTGTTTTTTACCCCAGAATATTATCAAGAACATTTTCACCTGCATTTATGATCTTTATTCAATGAACATGAATCTGAGTGACTTTCAACTACTTTAAAAAATCAAATCCACTTTCTGAGGAGGAAAAGCATAATACAATGGAAATATCACAAGATCTGGGTTCCAATCACTTCAAGCGGTGCCACCCTGGGATAATACCCCCCTTTCCTGAGTGAGTTCTCAATTTCTTCAGGTATAGAATGAGGTATTTGGAATAGAAGACCTCCAGGGTTTCTTCTAGGTATACATGTCCTACAGATCTCAATCCTAGCAAAATTATCATTTTGGAAGATATTTCAAAGATTTTCATCTTTTAATTTTAATCTTCAGATTCTCAAAGGCATTTTCTTTCTTTCTTTTCTTTAAACCCTATTTGGTCAGCTCTTGCCACTCTTCTGCCTTGCAACCAATACTTATTATTGATTCCAAGGTGGAAGGTAAGGGTTTAAAATAAATAAGTGAATAAATACTTGAATATATAAGTAATTAAAAGCAATGTATAATAGGGGAAAACTCAGCACAAATGAAACATCATTGAAAATAGAGATGTTCCCAAGAGTATAGGAAGGAATAGTCCTTTTAATATTCAAAACAAATAGCATGCTTTGCAGTTGGGAACTTGGTAGAATCATGCATCTAGAGATGGACATATTCTGTTGTTAGATGTAGTCTCATCATATTTGAAAAGAGATTTGAGTTATTCTAAATCAAGTTTTAATGTTTTTATTCTAGTCCCACTCATCAGTGGAAAGGGCTGGATTAATTGGTGGTGTGAAGTTAAAAATGATACCTTCAGATGACAAATTTTCTCTGCGAGGTTCAGCCCTACAGAAGATCCTGGACGAAGACAAAGCCGCTGGCCTTATCCCGTTCTTTGTAAGTTATATTGATGTTATGCACTTTGAATTCATCAGTTATGGCCTTGAACCTTGTGGCCTTTGTGACTTATTTATTATGAGTCATTGGGTTCCTCCTGATAAAGCACTCGTTTGGAGATGCCTTGTGATGGTTTGAAGAACAATCAAAAACAAAGAATATACCAGTGTGTTATGAGTTCTGGAGGACCTACTAGATGGAAGGGTTTTAGTCATGGGCTCAATATCTGCTGTTTGAGTGCAAGCTGACTTAAGTTCATAGAAGTTCAGAGGCTGGCTGGCGCAAGTGATGGGTTTTGTTGTTTTGGGGTTTTTTGCATGACTAAAAGACAAGTTGCTCGGGATTGTGATCTCTATTGGTAGAGAGAGGGTCTGCACTGATCATAGGATTCTTATATTAGTGAATTGTAAATTATGGCACTTGAAATTAATTTGAGGTATGACTAGGGAGCAGATCCTATGAAAACACATTTGGGGGGTTTAGTGGGCTGTCAGCTCAAGAAGAGGCTACAGTGAGACACAGATGCCAAGAAATGAAAAGATCCTTGTGAGCATAGAGCTGGAAGGGGCCTCAGAGGCATGTCTAGTTCAACCTTTTCAGTTTATAGATGAGAAAACTAAAGTCCAGGAAGTTTAGTAATTTGATCAAGGTCACACAGTAAGAATTGAAGGTAAGATTCAAACTCAGCTCCTGTGTCCTTTTGTTTTGTGAATGGCTTAATTTGTAGCAGAGAACAAAGGCAAAACATCAAAGCAGAGCTTTGTGAACGTTAAGGTATCACTTATGTAAAATCAGTTATTCTAATTTCTCCGTCTGGACTATAATTTCATCTGTGTAGGGAACTCCTAGGGTGAAAGTTCGTTCAATCAAGGCACATCAGTCATTCCTATGTAATATTACAGTTGTAAGAGAGCTAAGTGATTTGTCTATGGTTACACAGCTAGTATGTGTCAGAAACTGCATTTAAACCCAGGTCTTCCCAACTCCAAAGACCAACCACTATCCATCAATACTGTTGTTATGAATGAGGACAAGCAGTGTTAGAGGAGGAAGCAGGAAAACAGAGAGGCAGGCAGAGAGAGAGAAAGAGAGACAGACAGAGGGAGAGAGACAGAGAGAGACAGAGAGGAGAGAGAGTGAGAGAGAGAGAGAAAGTGAGAGGGGAGAAAGAGGAGAGTGAGAGAAAGAGAGTAAGAGAGAGAGAGAAAGTGAGAGGGGGAGAAAGAGGAGAGTGAGAGAGAGACAGAGAGACAGAGAGGAGAGAAAGTGAGAGGGGAGAAAGAGGAGAGTGAGAGAGAGACAGAGAGAGACAGAGAGGAGAGAGAGTGAGAGAGAGAGAGAGAAAGTGAGGGGGGAGAAAGAGGAGAGTGAGAGAGAGTGAGAGAGAGAGAAAGTGAGAGGGGGAGAAAGAGGAGAGTGAGAAAGAGAGAGAAAGTAAGAGGGGGAGAAAGAGGAGAGTGAGAGAGAGACAGAAAGGAGAGAGAGAGAGAAAGAGAGAGAGGAGAGTGAGACAGAGAAAGTGAGACAGAGAGGAGAGAGAGAAAGTGAGAGAGAGAGAGAGAGGAGAGTGAGAGAGAGAGAGAGAGAGAGAGAGAGAGAGAGAGAGAGAGAGAGAGAGAGAGAAAGTGAGGGGGAAGAAAGAGGAGAGTGAGAGAGAGAGAGAGAGAGAGAGAAAGTGAGGGGGAAGAAAGAGGAGAGTGAGAGAGAGTGAGAGAGAAAGTGAGAGGGGGAGAAAGAGGAGAGTGAGAGAGAGAGAGAGAGAGAGAGAAAGTGAGGGGGAAGAAAGAGGAGAGTGAGAGAGAGAGAGAGAAAGTGAGAGGGGGAGAAAGAGGAGAGTGAGAGAGAGACAGAGAGAGACAGAGAGGAGAGAAAGTGAGAGGGGAGAAAGAGGAGAGTGAGAGAGAGACAGAGAGAGACAGAGAGGAGAGAGAGTGAGAGAGAGAGAGAGAGAAAGTGAGGGGGGAGAAAGAGGAGAGTGAGAGAGAGTGAGAGAGAGAGAAAGTGAGAGGGGGAGAAAGAGGAGAGTGAGAAAGAGAGAGAAAGTAAGAGGGGGAGAAAGAGGAGAGTGAGAGAGAGACAGAAAGGAGAGAGAGAGAGAAAGAGAGAGAGGAGAGTGAGACAGAGAAAGTGAGACAGAGAGGAGAGAGAGAAAGTGAGAGAAAGAGAGAGAGGAGAGTGAGAGAGAGAGAGAGAGAGAGAGAGAGAGAGAGAGAGAGAGAGAGAGAGAGAGAAAGTGAGGGGGAAGAAAGAGGAGAGTGAGAGAGAGAGAGAGAGAGAAAGTGAGGGGGAAGAAAGAGGAGAGTGAGAGAGAGTGAGAGAGAAAGTGAGAGGGGGAGAAAGAGGAGAGTGAGAGAGAGACAGAGAGAGACAGAGAGGAGAGAAAGTGAGAGGGGAGAAAGAGGAGAGTGAGAGAGAGACAGAGAGAGACAGAGAGGAGAGAGAGTGAGAGAGAGAGAGAGAAAGTGAGGGGGGAGAAAGAGGAGAGTGAGAGAGAGTGAGAGAGAGAGAAAGTGAGAGGGGGAGAAAGAGGAGAGTGAGAAAGAGAGAGAAAGTAAGAGGGGGAGAAAGAGGAGAGTGAGAGAGAGACAGAAAGGAGAGAGAGAGAGAAAGAGAGAGAGGAGAGTGAGACAGAGAAAGTGAGACAGAGAGGAGAGAGAGAAAGTGAGAGAAAGAGAGAGAGGAGAGTGAGACAGAGAGAGTGAGGCAGAGAGAGATAGAGAGGAGAGAGAGTGAGAGAGAAAGAAAGAGAAAAGACAGAGGAGAGTGAGACAGAAACAGAGAGAGAGGGGGGGGGGAGAGACAGAGGAGAGTGAGCCAGAGAGAGTACACTGAAGAGGTTGAGTGTTCAGAGAAATTAATGGAGACAGAGTACTTGAAGAAATGTTCCTGAGTAGGATCTAGATAAACAGGGTAAAGAATGATTATTCCAGGAATTCATATATGTACAAATTTACAAGTGGGAATAAGCAGGGCATGTTCAAAAGTCAAAGAGTAAATTAGTTGGGCTATAGCAGAAGGCTGATATTTGGGAACAGTGGGAGAATAGATCGGAAAGATAATTTGATGCCCTATTGAGGAGGACCCTGAATGATAGTGCATAAAATTTGGATTCTATAAGCAATAGTGAACCATTGAAGGTTATAAGGAAGTAACATGATCTAAGACACATTCAGGAAAACTAATCTAGATGCAGTGTTTTAGATGGAGAAGAGGAGAGATGATGGAAGATATGACACAAAGGTCCTGGAAGCAGGGAGATGTCAAGACAATGGCTGTGTAGCTTTTCTTACTGTTTTTTTTTAATTAATTTATTTGTTTGTAACATTCAAAATATTAAGACTCTCAGTTAAGTTCCTCCCTCTCTTCCCTCCCTTCCCTTGGAGAAGGCATCATTTGAGAAAAAGATATATGTACATATAAAACCATTTCTTTCTTATTTCTATCAGTTCTTTCTCTGGACATAGACATACACAAGCCGTTCTTCAAAGTATATTTCTCTTGCTGTATATAATGTTCCCTTGATTCTGCTTGTCTCACTCTTAATTTCATGTGGATCTTTTTGAAAATAGAGTTGATTCTTTGCTACTGTGAAGGGTGAAATTTGGGGGTAGGAGTTTGATACAAGTATGGAGAGCAATTTGGTAAAACACAAACATTTATTCTGAGGAGACATTCAGATAGGAGATAGGAAGGGGAAGGAGGAAAGTGAGATTATTTCTCTAATATCTTATAACTATACCTAAAATCCTAATAACTTTTACTTGGAAATTCTTCTCTGAATGAGACAGAGTGAGATTAAGAAACTCCTTTTAACACTACCCAATATGGTCTGTATAAACTATAGGATCATGGGTTTTTTTTAATTGGTCTACATGTGCAATTTCACTGCTGTGGTGAATTTCTCAGTGTGGAAATTCCTTCCACTAGTGCAGATAAGCAACTTTTCTGCATCTTATAACCTTAGAAAGTTGCCAGGGGCCACCTAGTATTTAAGTGATATGCCCATGGTCACATAGTATGGGTCCGAGGCACAGCTTGAACTCAAACTTCCTAACTATACAGCTAGTCCTGCATCCACAGAACTAGACATTATCATTTATAAATTTTAATAATATCCTTCTAATTCTTGCCATACAAAGACAAAAATCAAACCTCAAGCTATAGATTCAATGGCAGGATTTCAAAGAGGATCATCATTTTATTTTCATCCTTCCTTTTTGTTTTTGTAGCTTTGAAATGAAGCATCTGTTCAGTTTGATCTAATTTGGGTTAAGGTCTTCTGTTTGCATACATTAGACACGTCAGATGAAGTGAAGCTTTAGATCTAGTGATTCCCATTTCTTGTCTCTAAGATGAAAGCGTCCACCAGGTCTTGGATACGGGGACTGACAGGACCCACAATTCTACTGATGCACTTCAGATGTTAGCATCCTTCACAGAGAAACTCTCATAAATAACTCCATTCCCCAAAGAATACAAGTTTTTTGAGGGAAGTGACTATTTTCTTTTCTTCTTTTTTGTATTCCTAGTGTCTAGCACATTCCTAGGCACATAGTAAACTGTTGATCAGTTGTTTAAAAGTAATGCCTATTCTAATCATTGATGAATAAAGACAGACCTTATATTATCTTGGATGAAGCCAAAGAAGCCATTTTTTTAAACCCTTACCTTCTGTCTTGGAATCAATACTGTGCATTGGTTCCAAGGCAGAAAAGTAGCAAGGGCTAGGCAATGGGGGTCAAGTGACTTGCCCAGGGTCACACAGCTGGGAAGTGTCTGAGGCCAGATTTGAACCTAGGACCTCCCGTCTCTAGGTCTGGATCTCAATCCACTGAGCTACCCAGCTGCCCCCCAAAGAAGCCATTTTTTAAAAAATATCTCTTCACTGGAGAACAGATTGGAAAGTTTTTACCAGTATAAGGTGGCATCAAGGGAACAGAAGTCACAATGAGGTGACAGGCCTGGATTTCATAAGAGGATAATTTTCTAGGCTTCTCTACCAAGGCTTGCTGAGTCACCAAAGCTCCCTAAAACTGAGTTCCACTTTTAAGCCCAGGAGTTGACAGGAAGTGTCAGCTCTGGCTCTGGGGTCTCCATTCCGCAGGTCTTGATCTCATTTGCCTTTTGTTACCTGTCTGGTTTTTCAACAGTAAAAGAGGTGACAGAATTTAAGTGTTTTAATGCTTAAGGAGAAAGGTGGGGGGGGGGGGGAGGGGCTGGAGATAGAGAGTTGACCAGAGGGGCAGTAAGGCAAAGCCAGGAAGAAGCCTGGGGGAGAAGTTGGCTTGAAATCCATTCTCTCAGAAGAAAGCCTTTGGGCTGTTTTTAGCTGTCAGATCCATTTCTGATATGTAGCTTCTCTGGCCTCCCCACCCCTGTCCAAATGTGATTATGCTTCTGTAATACTGGTTGTAAATTAGGTTAAATTCATTGTGTGGTGCTGAGACAGGGTAATCAGAGCCCCAGGAGAGCAGGTGTTGTTGCTTTAAAGTGGTTTCTGGGAATGAGGACAAGTGGCTTTGTGGCTCAGACTCTCATAGAAAGGATATTTTAAAATGTGTTGAAACAAAGTAAAGCCGTGTTGTCACATAGGCAACATCTTAGGGGGCCTTTGGATCCTAGTTAATGTGCTGTCCCTCTACCTCTCAGGTTGCACAAAATGGAATTGGGGTTGTTGACATTGACCATCAGGGGGTGCTGTGGGGCAATGTGGAAGTTTTAAACTGGGTCTTGCTCAGGTTAATCCTTTTGAGAGACATTGTAGGGTGTTAACCCTCTCAATTAAGAACCAGAGAACAAGGGTTTGTAATATATTTTGATAACATGGATCCCTCTGGCAGTCTAAGGAAACTTGGGGACCTCTTCTCAGAATTATGTTTTAAACACATGAGATTATGAAGGAAGCCAATTATATTAGAATATAGTTCTTCAAATATAATGAAAAGAACAAAAGAGTCAAGTTCATGGACCCCATGTTAGGAATTCTTTCTTGCTAGGATTGGTGCTTTTAGGGTAGATGCTTGCCTCGCTTAGCTATAGTAACAGGAACAGACTGCCATAATAAAGGCTGGCTCCTTCCTTGCCAGTTCCAGAAACAATGTGTTAGAGAACATGATCTGGATGGAGCAAAAGGAATGGAGAAGGAACAGATACGTAGGGTGAGAACCAGGAGAGAGTGGTGTCCTGAAAACCTATTGAGAAAGAGTAATCAGGAGGAGAGAATGATCCACACTGTCAGAGACTGCAGAGAGCTAGGAGAATGAGGATGGAGAAAAGACCATTGGGTTTGGCAAGTGATCGATCATTAGCAACTTTGGAGAGAACAATTTCAGTGGAATGGTAAGGTCAGAAGCCAAATTGTAAGGGTTTAAGAATAGAAGGAGAGGCAAGACAGTCAAGGCACTTATTTTAGATGTCCTTTTAAAGGAGGTTTTGCCACAAGTGTCAAAAGAAATATTAGACAAAAATCTTATCAAGTATGTAAATGTCACCTGAGTTTTTGTTGTTTGTAGTTTTTTTTCCTCCCAGGATGAGGAAAACATTGGCTTGTTGGTAGGCAGTAGAGAATGAACCAGTAGACAGAGAGTGTTTTATAACAAGTGATGGAAAAGAGATGAGAGAGGAGATGGGAGGAGATGGGATAGAATGGGATTGCTTGAGAATGTAGATGGTTTAGCCTTGGTAAGGAATAAGACTACTTCATCATGTGAGATAGAGGTGAAAGAGGAGGTAGTGGCAGAAGATATATGAGTAGTATGTGATGAGGAAGAGGGGATAGATGGAGTTCAGGATGAATGACTTCAATCTTTTCTGTAAAATAATGAGTCAAAGTTTTTAGCGGGAAGGTAAGATGAGAGAGAGGCATGATAAATTTGAGGGAGAAAGAAAAGATTTGGAAGAGGCTCTTTGGAAAGTGGAACAGTGAGTAGTAGATAAGAAGGTTCAGTAGGAATGCTGTGCATTTTAAAATTACTCCACCCTAGTTAGACATACTTTAGGGGAAGATAAAGTTGTAAACTCCTGATTGAACAATGAAGGTACTTAACTCATACCTTATAGTGAAGCTAGAACTTTAAGTTAAGTCTATTTTTAGATCTAATACAAAAGGGTGTTAAGTACCTATAAAGGTTAAATTAATCACAGAAAGGTCAAGTAAATCACAAAAGATAAGCTTAACAATGAAGTGTGAAGTACTCAGAAGATATAATCTAACCAGAGGAGGTGAGAACTGAAGAATAGGCAGACCTGGAGAAAGTGTTTACTGTGATTGGTAGATGTGAAAATTTAGGGGAGGTGACATAAGAGAAAATGTCTTTAAAAGGAGGCTAAAAAATCAGTTCAGGCAATTCAGTTTAGAGTGTTCAGAGTTCTAAACTCAGTTCAGGAGATTGAGTTAAGTGAAGGACTGGAACCCAGCTTGGAGATGGTCTCCTGGTGAGTGATAAGAGTTACTCCCTTTCCCTTAGGCTCAGGGAGGCCACTTTGGCCAAGGCCTTTAACTACTGCCTGGCTCAGCCTGAGCCAGAGCAGTTTAAATTAATTCTCTCTCTCTCTCTCTGTCTCTCTCTGTCTCTCTCTGTCTCTGTCTCTGTCTCTCTCTCTCTGTCTCTCTCTCTCTCTGTCTCTCTCTCTCTGTCTCTCTCTCTCTGTCTCTCTCTCTCTGTCTCTCTCTCTCTGTCTCTGTCTCTGTCTCTGTCTCTCTCTCTCTCTCTTTCTCTTAATTCCTTCTCTCTATATTAATTAAAATCACCATAATTCCCAGCTGACTTGGGTATTTTATTATTTGGGAATTTTCCCTGGTAACCAATTATTTAGATTTCAAGTCAAAACACTAAAATTATCTTACAATACACTGCCTAGCAGCAGTGAAAATCCTGTTGTGGTTATGAAACAAATTTGAAATGGATTCAGAATGATTGCATGATTTTCTCCATCTTTGATCCACAGCACATTGTGTAGGAGAGAAGGTGATAAGTGAGAGTAAGAGTGACTGAGGCTGAAGCTTGGTATGGTGAAATCAGTGAAATTATAAAGACTCCAGGGATTCTAGAAAGGAGGACAATTAGAGGAGCTTCACTAAGGGCACAAGATGGGGAAAAGGAGAGAGAGTAACTAGTGCAAAGGAGATGATTTGGGAGAGAATTTAGGGATCAAGGAATATTACAAACCCCCTTGCCTCAACCATTGCCCATTCAAAGTTCTTTCCTTCCCTGTATCATTCAGTAAACTCTCCTCTTTTGAAGTTCATGCTGTTTATATTTACCATCCAACCAAAATCTTGGTGCCTCCTAGTCACTTCTCTTCCTTCCTCAATGCCAAAGGGAATGAATGAAGACTGCATAGGGTTATCTGGGAGGCTTTTTCATTAGGGAGGTCTCAATAGTAGATAAGAGATGGCATGAGTGGTAGGGGAAATGATTTAAGAGTAAGGTAAATTACATTTGGTGGAACAGGCATTCTTGAGGGTACAGTGGAATTGGTGGGTGGATTTTGGTTGGAAGTTTGGGGTAGGAGGGCTGAGAGGGATAGGAATCAGGAATTAGGTCATGGGGAATAGAGAATGGCATTTTCAGTATTATTTTTGATGTGTAGGATAAGTAAGAATGTTCATTGATGAGGGGAAAACACCACTCTCCTTCCCAAAGGAGGCTGGATATCTGGCTGGAGACAAGTGTAGAGTGTTAGAGACAAATGGGAGGCACACAGTTCAGCTAGATGGTCAGATGGGAGGCTGATTACTCTTCTTCCCTGGAAAGACTGCAAGAGGATACCACTAGAACTCAAGAATGACATTTATCCTCTCAAGTCCCACCATCTAGTTGGAGTGGGAGTTAGAGGAGTAACCTAAGAGGTGGTATGCTATGCTTCTGGGACCTTCAGGGGGCTCAGAATGATTCAGTAAAATATTCACAATAGCATTGCCAGTGGTCTGCTAGTGATTCATCTCCAAGGGGCAGGCTTGGTAGCTGGAGAAGTCACTTGAGGGCTAAGTGATAGTTTTGGGAAATGCCTTTAACCTTTTAGTTCTTCTATTTAGTAAATATAATCTATTTGTGGGCTAAAAAGAGTTAATGAAGTTTCTAGGCAATTAAATTGCATCCAAGAAGTAATTCCAATTATCTTCCAGGTCTTATCTACTAGCTGTTAATATGGCTTCCTCCTTCTGCTTCTATGCTTATCTGGAATCTTTTCTTCCTCCTTTCTACACCTCCCACCCCCATTTATGGTCCTTTACTCCAGAGCCTGATCTTGTTTTCTTTTTCTAAGTATCAGGCAAACTTTTTGAGCTGAATTTAATTAGAAACAATAATGCTCTTTAGTCAAACTTCCTCAAGGGAGGGGGGAAAGTAATTTCTAATTTTTATGCCTTTTGTTTTTATTTCTCAGGTGGTTGCTACACTTGGAACTACTCCTTGCTGTTCATTTGACAATCTATTAGAACTGGGTCCTATTTGTAAGTATTCATCTAATTCTTCTTTGTGCTTTTGGAAATAATTGTTTGCTGGGTAGAATAGCATTACTATTTTTGGCTTCAAGTTTTGACCTCCTTCCAAGGGCTTAAAGAGCTTTAAGACTAAATTCACAATTGCTCTAGAATTTAAAATTCAAATTCAGTAGACATTGGATACTGCACACAATACTGAAATCCTTAGTACTAGGCACTGGAGATAAGTACATGGAAAAACAAACAAACAAACAAAGACAATATTCCTACCCTTAGAAAGCTTCCCTTCTATTAGAAATAGTGTAACCTCCATTGTCCTTTTTTCTACTGCTGTCTTTAGGTACCTATCTTGTATTTGCATTGTAAATAGTTCAGGAACTATGAATAGTTCAGATGGCAAGGCTTTCAGAAATGGAGATAATTGGCTGGGCTAGCATTTGTACTATTTTTGAAGAAAGCATTTGATGCTTTAACAAAGTAGCAGGGTTACTAGAAAATACTCTATTGAAGAGAAAAATATTTTTGATTTTTTAAAGTATCAGCTTCTAGTCTTATTTATTAAATCAATAGTTCCATGGCTTTCAATTTTATTAATTTCTCCTTTGATTTTTAGGATCTCTAATTTAGTTTTCATCTGAGGATTTTTAATTTGTTCACTTTCTAGTTTTTTAATTTGCATGCCCAATTTATTGACCTCTGCCCTCCCTAATTTGTTAATATATGAACTCAAGGATATAAATTTCCCCCTGAGTACTGCTTTGGCTGCATCCCATAGATTTTGAAAGGATGTCTCATCGTTGTCATTTTCTTCAATGAAATTATTCATTGTTTCTATGATTTGTTCTTTAACTATCAAATTTTGGAGAATCATATTATTTAATTTCCAATTAATTTTTTATTTGCCTCTCCATGTACCCTTACTAATTATTATTTTCATTGCATTGTGATCTAAGAAGGTTGCATTTATTATTTCTTCTCTTTTGCACTTGTTTGCAATGTTTTAATGCCCTAGTATATGGTCAATCTTTGTGAATATACCATGTGCTACTGAAAAGAAGGTATATTCCTTTTTGTCCCTATTTATTTTTCTCCACATATCTACTAACTCTAATTTTTCTAAGATTTCATTCACTTCTCTTACCTCTTTATTTTTTGGTTTGATTTATCTAGTTCTGATAGAGGAAGGTTCAGGTCTCCCACTAGTATAGTTTTTCTATCTATTGCATCCTTCAGCTCCACTAGTGTCTCCTTTAGAAATTTGGATGCTATGCCATTTGGTGCATACATGTTGAGTACTAATATTTCCTCATTGGATAGACTGCCTTTTATCAGGATGCAAGTACCTTCTCTATTTGTTTTGACTAGATTTATTTTTACTTTGGCTTTGTCAAATATCATGATTGCGACTCCTGCCTTCTTGAGAAAAATATTTTTAAGGGCTTTAAAAGGAAGTGACATTTTCATACATTGATATTCTTTAGTGCCTCAGGCTAGTAGAGGGAGCACAACTAACACCTTTGTGTGTCTTAGGGACCCTTTTCTTGTTTAGACCAATCTTGGGAGCTAGATCAGTGGTATCTTCGATTAGACAGTTGCTGCTACCTCTTCCCCTTATTTTCCTAGGTTTCCTCCTTCCACTAAGGATAAGATCTCAGGTTCCTGTTGCCCCCAGCAATTATAGATTTTTTACTTCCTGCAAACAGATGGTTTTCGTTGCTTAAAAACTAGAGTTTTAGTAAACACACAAGGGTTTTGTGTGTGTGTGTGTGTGTGTGTGTGTGTGTGTGTGTAAAATGTCATTGAAGTGGTATAATTCCCATTATAATTAAGATCATTGTTCTGAGCTCTTTCAGCTGCCTCCCTTTTCCTGCCTTTCTGCCTTCCTCCCTTCCTCCCAGGTCTTGTTCTTCACTCAGCTCTAGTTCTTACGAGGAATTTCAATTGCAGGTTGTGAGTTGCCTTACCTGCTAGAAAGGGGTTCCCTATCCCTCAGGTCTGGGCAGAGGTTCCCAAGATTTGCTGTAGGGATATTTCTCCACTTATGCTTCTGGTTTATCATGGTACAAGTTATCTCACCCTAGACCTGAGGACCATAAAACTGGGAAAATTCTCCTAGAGCATTTGGCTTTTAGTTTTTGGTTGTTTCATTTGTGCCTGACTCGCCATGACCTCATTTGGGATTTTCTTGGCAAAGACATTGGAGCAGTTTGCCATTTCCTTCTCTAGCTCATTTGTCAGATGAGAAAACTGAGGCAAAAGGGAGTTAAGTGACTTGACTAGGGTAACACAGCTAGTAAGTGGCAGAACTCAGGTCTTCCTGACTCCAGGCCCACTGTGCCACCTAGCATTTAGCTACCTAACAAATTATCTCTTTCTTGGGCTTCAAGCTCTGAGAGTTTATTTTTATTATCTATTCTTTTGTCTTCTCTTTTTCTAATACCAATGCTACTGGTTGACTCCTGAGACTTTCCTTTCCCCCTATTGCTTAAAACAGGTGTTAGATCCTGTGGTATAAGACTGTGAGGATAAGCCTCCATCATCCCTTTACATGAGTCTGGGCCACTCATGTTCCTCCCAGTGCACCTTTCTCTTAGACTTGTCTTCTCTTTCATGTTGCCCTGGCTCGCTCCTGCATCTTTCCTTTCTTATTGACTAACCTTTCAAGCAGACCCTAGGGTCAATGGAGAATGCATACTTTTACTCAGTTCAGCAACTGTTTTCAATAACTTTCTAATCTGTAGGTACTATACAGTTTATACTATACTACTGAGCTCCTGGCCTTGAAAGTTAAGATTCAGAAACAATATATCTTTTTAACTAAAATTATAAACAGAATTTTTTCTTAGAGTATATACAGTATATCAATATATTCTTGCTTTCTCCCATGTCTAGAATAATCAATTTCCTACATTAATTATGGAGTAGTTTATTCCTAACTAAAGGCTTCCATTTTAGGATCTATACTTGGCAGTACTTTGCTAGCCTGGTTGGAGTTTATAGCATATATTTAAAAACAATAATCTTTTTAAAATATATTTAAATATTTAAAAAATAATCATCTCTTTAAATTAAGGCAATTTAAATTAAAGACGATATGTTATTTAGCTTTCTTGCTCATTGAGACTGACCTTCTCCCTCAATTACTCCTGAATCTCTTAGATTTTTTTCAGTCTGTGAACAAAATATTTTTCCTTTCCTTTAGTACATCCAACTGGAGAATCAGGTGGCCCTGTACTAAAATTTCATTTTGGGCCTGAGCAGTCCGAAACCCCAGACACCATGGAAATAGCTTTATAGATGGAGAACATTCCTCTAGTCCTAGCCAAGAATGACCTCAAGTAAAGGCCAAGAAACTATGTTTCTCTGTGTGGATGTAGCCCAATTTGGCACCAACTTCTAGGAGCTACTGCTAGAAGAGGCATAGGGCATGAAACTTTTCCTAGACTACGGATCTTGGGCCAGTCTGTTAGGGCAGAATGGTAAATAAGTGACAGTTGGCTAAGACTAGACCACCCAAATGGGTTTTCTCAATGCTCTCAACCATACACTCCTTCCTGAGACGCCTAATGAGGATACTGGGTTTCTCTCAGATCCAGGGTTCCAATCTATGGCTCTCGCCTCACTATTTTATGATAAGGAATTGGGGGAATCACCAGCTGCTACCACTTATGGACCTTCCTATCCCAAGATGGCATTATCAGCCTCCTCTTCCCATTTCTGTACATCTTGGATTGTTCTTCTTGTTATTCTTTTTCCCCAGAATCAAGGATGGGTCTGAGTTGACCCATTTCCATTCATGTTCACTCCACCCCGCCATGTGACTGGCAGCATTCACTTGTGAAAACAGCTGGCCTGGCTGAAGGGTCTCTGGTCACAGAATGGAGTGAGGCTAACTGACCCAAATGGGGATCCAAGCCATGACTTTGGCCTCATTAGCACAGAGCTCTAATCAAGTGCAGTAAACAACCCAGGCTCTTCATTTCAGTCAAATGCTGGGCTGGTCTCCCAAAGGAACTGAATGTCCTGGCCCTCAGCCTGCTTATATAACTCCCTGCAGCTATCATATTCAAAGAGTACGCAAGGGCTCCAGTGGGGCTGAGTCCACTAGGTCCCTCTTGTGACCTCTACGAAAGTGTTCTAGTCTTACTTCATGAGACATCTGCCAGCTTGAAAGGACCACTAGGGACAGATTGAGTACAGGTCATTGCTTTGATCTAGCATTTAATTACTTTTAAATGCTTTCTTATATGTGACTAGAAACTGATTTGTAAAAATTTTTTGGCATCCCAAAGGGATGGCCATTTTGGAGATAAGCTGATAAGCAGCAGGTCAGGCTAGAAAAAATATTTTTTGTTGTTTTTGGAGAAGCTGAGTTTGAATCCCTGCTTTTTCACTTACTACCTGCGCACAGTTGCAACCTTTGACAAGCAACTTCATTCCTTTTTGGACTTGGTTTCTTCCTGAAAAATGAGAGGATAGGATTACATGGTTTAGAAAGTCATTTCCAGATCTACACCCATGATCTGAGGATGCTTCATCTCTCTCTTCCTCAGTTTCCTCTTCTTTAAAAGGACATGTGACTAGAACGCTTCCCTTTGGCTCCAAATCCCTACTCTCACTGGAACCCAGTTTCCTCCTCTGTAAAATGTGGACATGGGACTCAATGACCTCTAAGATCCCTTCTGGCTCCAAATCATTAATCCTCCTCTTATTTGACATAGTACAATTCAGGACTCTTGTTTATCTGTTGCAAAAAAATTTTCAATGAGTATTGTTTTGGCTAAAATGTTAAATAAGCACTCATTGTTGGGTTCAAACTGTCCAGGTTCAAACTGTATCTTTTTTAGTGTGTAAAGCTGATATCCTACAATCACTAGGCTAAAAACAACTTACATATCTGTAGCCCTGGGTCTAACAAAGGGCCTTAACCTACATAGACTCATTGAGTCTCCATCTACCCCACTGAAGTTGATGGTGCCAAGTATTAGCATCTGTATTTCATAGACGTACAAAGTAGAGACCTTCATCAAAGTGACTTGTTCAAGGTTTCACAGGAAATAAATGAGAACGCTAGTTCTCAAATGCAGATCTTCTTCCCTCCCCATACCCCACCCAACTCTGTATTTCCTCAGTTATACACTTGACAAAAAGATGCTCTGATTAAAAGTGATGATTCACTAATCATACAGAGGACAGATAAGAACACAGTTTTCTGAAAATTGCTCTTTTGGAGAATAAGTTTCATTTAAAAATTCCATGTTATTATTATTCTTCATAGACCTTCTCAATAGGTCTATTTAAACCAGTTAATTTCCTGGCAGTTCCAATTCAGATACAAGATCACAAGTGAGGGAAAAATGGATGACTAAAATCTAACTTGAGGCACGTTTTCAGAACAGCCAGGAAGAGGACAGGTCAGTGCCAAGCCTGAAGAGGCAGCAGATAGCAAAAGCAGAGGCTAGGAGAGGGCAGGGAGAATAGAACCCAGAACATGGACGAAGAGAGGACAGTTCTGGGGGAAAACAGGGAAGCTGGTACTTGAGACTTTTTCAAAGGTCAGAGCCATTTGATTGGCCCCTTGTGGGGATAAATGTGATCAGTGAATGTCAGACATAGGCACTTGATGAAAACCAGATAAGAAAGCTGGAGTCAGGGCTTATAGAAGTTGTGAGTGAGGGTCAGGGTTAACACTAGATGCAGAGTACAGATAATCGGGTATAATGGATTAAGTAGATTTTAAAGGTCAAAGGAGGTAATTGGCCTGAAATTTAAGCAGACAACCTGAATAGGAGGGCAAGGATATTGAGAAATGAGGGTTTAGACTCTAGACAAGAATCTAGATCAGCTTCATATCCATAAAGCTAAGTCACTTTTGAATCTTTACCAGGATCCTCTCTCTAGAAGAAAGATTTTAATCTTTTTTATGTCATGGACCCCTATGGCAGTCTAGTAAAGCCTATGGATCCCTTCTTTGAACCCCTTCTTTGAGTAATGTTTTTAAAGGAATAAAATAAAATGTTGAAAGTTACAAGTGAAGCCAATTATATTGAAATAGTAATGAAAATATTAAAATAAAAAATTCACAGACCCAAAGGGTAAGAATCTCTGCTCTAGCAAAATGAAGAACCTTCAGTGGAAGTAGAAATTGAACCTTCAAATGGGCAGTCCCAGTCAAATTACCCTGGGCACAAGTGTATTTACAATATTTCAATGAGAGGAAATAAATATATTTTCTCAGTTCTTCTCCAGATCCAGGCTTGGTCATTATAGTCACAGAGAATTCAGTTTTATTTTGTTTGATCTTTCTATTTACATCATATAGTCATTGTGTCCATTTCCTGGCTCTGCTCTATTCCCTTGGTACCAGTTCACACAAATCATCCCATACTTCTCTGAATTCTTAATCTCTTGTCTTTCTTGGCTTCCCTTAAGCCTGAGCTCAAATCTCACCTTCTGCTAGAGGTCTTTTCCAGTCCTACAGCTAACCTTCCCTCTGAGATTAGCTTCCCTCTACTTTATATCGTGTACCTGCCTAGTTATTGATTTGTGGTCTCCTCCATTAGCGTGTGAGTTCTTTGAGGTTAGGGACAGCATTTTTGTCTTCCTCTGTATCCCCAGAAATTAGCACAATTCCTGAACCATGATCATATTTGTTGACCCTCTTTCTTATGTGCAGCAATATGCCATTATATTTAAGGACTATAACTTGTTTAGCCCTTTCCTACTCAATGAGTAGGTAACCAAATCTACCTCTAATCCACCTGCTTCTAATCTAACTACAGAATTTAGTACTAGCAAACAAACCACAAAAGGAAAATTCAGGCAGAAAAGGAAACAGAGATATGTGTTGCCATGTCCCTACCACCCTTGGTTCTCAGTTTTGGTCTGTTTCTGAGAAATGAAGTTGTGTACAAGACCACAATTGGTATACTGACTCTATCCAGACTGGAGACTGATTTAAAGTCACTTGAAGGGTCTGTGGTTTAATACTGAAGTAGACAAAGAGAGCTGGGTTCATTTGCCAAGGTTCATTTCTAAGGAAATGGCTTGGAGAAGACCAATCATGAGTAAGTTAGACTAAGATGAATAGTTGGTAGAATTCCGTTGGTACAGGAACTGCATTTATCAATATTCACCAGTCATACTTGTTTTGTCCTTTGCACATCCTTCTTCCCCCCTCCATTGGGGAAGAGACCCTGACATAACCAATTGAGACAACAAAGTTCAAGATGGTTTGCAGCCTGAGGATATATAATTAAGCTCTAATTTGAGGGATATAGGTACCCCAGGGACTAGAAATCAACATAAACAAACCATAATGGAGGAGGTAAGATGAGTTAGAGATTGAAAATTAGATATGATTTAAAGGAGGGACCTTGTGAGGACCTTTTGGGCAGGGAAGATGCTCTAAGTGGATGAAAGAGTATCCTACTACATCTTCAACATCAGCAAGCATTTATTAAGGGATTACTTACTATGTGCCAAGCACAATGCTAGGCACTTGGGATATAGAGGAAAAACAAAACAATCCTTGCTGTCAAGGAACTTCCATCCTATTTTAGGAAACAGCAGGCTAAGAAGCAAGAATGAATGGGATGTGTATGGAGGACATTAAGAAAACTGGCATGACCAGAACAGGGAGATCATATTGGGGAAACAAGGTTGGGTAGTTAAGATGAAGCTACGTTATCATGAGTCTTGAGCAGTATTATTCCTACTAAAGAATTTGGCCATGCTTGCATAAGTACTAGGATGCTATTAAAGGCTCTTGAGTAGAGGATTGACTGACATAATGAAAGCAGCATTTTAGGAATTCAGTTTTCTCATCAACAACTATTTATTGCATGCCTACTCTATGGGGCAGCATTGGATATTAGACTTGGATTCAGAATGACAGTGATAGCTAGCATTTATATAGAGCTTTAAGGTTTGCAAAGGGCTTTATGTGGGCTATGTTTGATTCTCATAAAAGCTCTGCAAGGGGCTCCATCTACTGATATAAATTGGTACCTTCTAGACGATTTATAATCCAGACCTTTCAGAGATTAAGTGCCTCACTCAGGTTACCCAGTCATCATTTTACAGAGGAGAAAACTGAACCTGAGATGGATTAATGACTCACACAGCTAGTGTCTGGATCAGAATTTGAATTCAGGGCTTTCTAACTGCAAATTCAACACCATCTACCTACCTAGAAGCTGTTGGTTCTAGTCCTGGCTCAGGCTTCTTATTACTTAATGTACCTTCTGGCAAGCACTTGACAGAGATGATTTCCTCCTCTGTAAATAAATGATGGTAATAATATGTGCTTTGCTTTCCTGAAACAGTTAGTGTGAAGCTTGAATGAGGTAATAATGTATGTGATACTGTTTTGTAAATGTCAGTGAATTAGGTAAGGAACACTTAGCAGGTATAAGACCCTTTGGGAACCAGAAATTCAGAACTATGACATGCTCAAAGTTGTAAGGGCTTTATCAGCTTGTCCTCAAATATTTCTGTTTTAGGTAATAAGGAGAATATTTGGATGCACATTGATGCAGCCTATGCAGGAAGTGCCTTCATCTGCCCTGAATTCCGGCATTTTCTGAATGGAGTTGAGGTGAGCATGTATGAGTCTTTGCCTTTAATTCGGATAAGAAAACAAAACAGCAGGTCTACAAGCATCTCATTTTCATGTAGATTTAGCTTTAAATCTTTATTTTTGTGTCCAGTTTGATTGAGTTAGGGATAGGGATTGTACCTATAATTTCATCAGTGTAGTAAGTCCCAAGTGAAATAAATTCCCTCAACCAATATAGATCGGTACCTTCTAGATGATTTACAATCTAGACCTTTTAGAGATTAAGTGGCTCTCTCAGGTTACTCAGCCAGGATGAGGCAAGCTTTGAACCACAGTCTTTTTTGGCTTTGAGGCTTGCTCTCTATTCATTATGACATGTTGCCTCATGAAGGCTGATTGGGTTCAAATCTGGCTTTGGCCATTTCCCAGATATGTGACTCTGGGAAAGTACCTTAACTCCAACTGCCCAGCCCTTACTGCAGTTCTGCCTCGGAAATGTCACCGTATTGATTCTAAGACAGCAGGTAAGGGCTTAAAAAAATTGATGAATCAAATTCAATTCAATGGCAACCCATTATGAAATGCCTACCATGTACAAGACACTGTATATGTGTTTGGAGATTCAAAAAGAAAGCCAAAATAGTCCCTCTCACCAAGGGACTCATATATACATACAAGTCCACAGGGAATCATAAAGACAGGGATGATCTTTATAGTCTAAATATTTCTTTGTACTTCCAGGACCTTGACCATCCTCCCTCCCCCCCCCCCCCACCTGTGATTGCATAATTATAGAGAATGGTTAGTAAGTACATTTCCTCAATTAGGGTATATCAGCAATATTGAGAAGTTAAGGGACTTGCTCAGGGTCACAAAGATAATATGGAACTCCAAGGCCAGTCTTTTATCTACTGCTCTATCCACTAAGGCAAGCTGTGTCTCTCCTTGAGCATAGCTACATCTTTGGTCTCCTGAATATTTTCGCTTTTTCCCTGAAGGCAGGATTTTGAACCAGCATCCAGTTCTAGCATCCCTCAGATCTATACTCTTTGGTGGGATCCCATTTTGCTACTAAAGGGCCCTCAACAAGTTGGAGTTTCACCTTTCAGAGAGCAAGGTGCACAGGCATCATGGTAGTCCTTCTGATGGACATGACAGCAAGATCCTATCTGCGGTAGACAGGGCTTAATACTCAGCAGGCAATGAGTCATGTGGAATTTGCCTCCAATATTGTGTACTGTTCTCTGCCCCCGTCTGACTAAGGAACAGGCTGCTCTGAGGGTCAGATAAGGGGGCTGCAATTTCCTGCTGCAGCCTAAGGCTCCAAGATAAGACCTTTCTCTCCTGTCAGCCAGAGGAAAATATCACTGTTCTGTAATGAAAGAAGTTTAAACAAAACAGCCACATAGGAGAGAACTAATAAAATTCCCAACAAACAAAGCCCTTTTTTTAACCTTTTGTTTCCTTTTTATCAACAAACTAAACTTACTATAATTTCCTGTCTTTAAAAAAAAAAAAGGTTTTATTGGAACCTGGTAGGAAATTAAGTAAGGGGGCAGGCTTTATCAGCAGAGGACTTAGGCACCAACTGTCTTGGAGATTTCTCACCTCTGATATTTACACTTTTCCCTTTTCCTCTGCTGCTTCCTCTGCTCTTAATATCACTTTGTATTTATATTTTTTATATTTATACTTGTTGTTATTATATTACATGTATTGTTTATCATTCATATTTATAAATGAAAGAATTTTATAATGACAGAGAATATGATCAAAGAGGGAAGAGTAGAAGACTATACATGAAATTGTGCTCTGAAATGAATGGTCTGAATTCTTTTTGTTTCCACTGTTCCCAGTATTGAGAAGCCCCCAAGAACAGACAATATGGGGGGCAGGCTCCCCAGTCCTTCTACACGATTCAGATCTTATGTATTATCCAGATAAAGAAAAATGAAATACTTTTTTGCATGTGCTAGAAATTACAGTATTTATTGGAAGCCATGCTTGAAATGTTACAATCAAAGCCCACAAGCTGGCTATGTATGCTGGTTGGGGCAATTTTTTTTTTAACTTATGAGTTCATGTTATTTCCTTTAAAAAGAGGAAGGCTGGAATCCTGAGTAAAGAGATCATAATAATAGCTCCCAATTTTTAGCTTACAGAGTACTTTCCTTACAACAACCCTATCAGGAAGATAAGATAAATACTCTAACTATGCTTACAAATGAGGAAACTCAGGTCTTAGAGAAATTAAATGACTTGCCATTGTTCATTTGTGTCTCCTGTTTCTTGACCCCGTTTTAGGTTTTCTTGGCAAAGATCCTACAGTGGTCTGCCATTTCCTTCTCCAGCTCATTTGACATATAAGGAAACTGAGGCAAAAAGGGTGAAGTGACTTGTCCATAGGCACATAGCTAGTAAGTGCCTGAGGCTGGATTTGAACTCATGAAGATGAGTCTTTCTGTCTCCAGGTGCAGCACTCCATGCACAATGGCACCACCTCGCTGCCCCACTAGCTGCCCAAAGCACACAGAGAGTAAATGGTAGAACTGGGACCTAGACCTAGATCTCTCCTGACTCCAGTTCTATGCTCTGTGTATCTGAACCCTGTGTCATTCATTCAAGCATTTACTAAAAACCTGCTCAGGACATAAAGGCAAAAAAAAAAATAGTCCTTGTCTTCAAGGAGAAAAGATTTCTTTGGAGAGACCAAGTTTCTCAAAGTCCTAAACAAAGCTCTAAGAATTTAAATAGCAGGAAACCAGCAGATCTGCATAGTTAGCACTTTCCCCCTAGGAATTCTGTAAACTAATGAATGAAATCACTAATGAATAAAAGTTCCCTTTCCCTCTCCCCAACCTAAACAAAATTATATTATTTCCAGGCTTCATTTCTAATTAATTTTCAAACCCAATAATTCTGGAATAAGAACTATCTATCTATCTATCTACCTATATACTTCAAGGAAATGTAATATCTTCAAAGTGAAGCCACAGACACTGTGAATGACTCCTCTATAATTTTATAAAAATGGCCTATAAGAATTGCTCTGACCAAAAAGTTCAGCCTCTTGAACCAATCTGGTGTTAAGAAGACCATCTGATTGTGCACTCAATTCCTTCAAAATAAATAAATTCTTTTGAAAGTCATTGAATAGTAGACAAAAGAACCCATATAAGTGATACTTATTGTGTTGGGTTTTTTTAAATGACACCATTCAGAAAGGATAAAAGTTAGGAAGGGATATATTACAACTTTGTACAACCACAATTGCACAGGGTGATAGTTGTTTGCCAAAACCAAGAATCCAAAGGTTAATAGCATGCTTTAAAACTAGTATGAGAATTATCTGAAACATGGGGTCAAAAATTTGGGACTAGATGTTATCTGAGACAATTTCACAGATGAAGAAACTGAGGTACAGAGAGTTTAAATGATTTACACAGAGTTATATGGTCAATAAGTCTTTGAAGTATGAATTCAACTCGAGTGTTCCAAACTCCAAGGCCAGCACTCTCTCTACTGTGCCATCTAACTGATATACACTATGAGTCTAAGGGATGTAAAAAATATAACATGTACATGTTATAGTTAAGATCAATTTAAGTGAACAGTTATATTTATAGAATTTATAGAATCTATATATCCAGAATTTCCTTAGAAAAAGAAAGAAATGAATTTGCTTTTTCTCTTTCAAATCACTATATTCATAACTTAGAATACTGATCTGTTGTGTTCAGTATTTTAGTGGATCCATGTGTTCATTGACATGTTTCAAAGAATTCATGAGTCCATTAAGTGTTTCAATAGAGCTATGAGTTCATTCCCTTCCATCGGTAGATATAATAATACTTCTACACTTCTATTCCTGTGTCATTCTTGTCTCATCCCAAGAGGATCTCCCATATTTGCTACAAGCCTTCTGCAAATTGACCATTGTTGATGAAATTTTTAACCCCAGAAAACTATGAAACTAAGAAAAATATAAAATGACCTTTGATCCTAGGTGATTCCCTTCCATTTCTAGTGGCAGAGTGACCGAAATGGGTGGGGGACGGAGAATGGAATGGGTGACATCATTTTTAGACTGTATGTTAACATTAAAATAACTATTGCTACACTAGCTGTCACAACTTCTTTCAATGATGGATGAATGGATTGACTACTGGAGAGGAATCTTTATTTGCTAATCATTTTAAATTGCTTTTCTCTGTCAGTTTGCAGATTCTTATAACTTCAACCCTCACAAATGGCTTTTAGTGAATTTTGACTGCTCTGCCATGTGGTAAGCTTTACAATATCTATTGAAACTTTATTATATTGATTGCACACTAAGAAACTTTTTTATCAGTAAATCAACGTGTCTTTATTAGATTTATACTACAGATCTGGACTATGCAAGTCCTGCAATGGATCCCAGAGAAATATAAGACACAATCACATCTGTGACATAGTCTCTTTTCCATGTACATAAGAATTGAAGGGATTTCAAATAAAGGAATCATCAGAGTATGGAGGATGGAACCTTTAAGACTTAACTTTTAAAAACTCATCATCACTAACAATGAAAATGATTGAATAAATAATAATCAACCCACATTTTTATAGTGCATTAAGATTTACAAATTGCTTTCTTGGCAACAATCCTGTGAGATAGGTAGCACAAATATTATTTCCATTTTACACATAGGGAAACAGAGGCAAAGGGATTTTAAATGACTTGCTTGTGGTCACAAGATCTTGCCCAAACTAGGACCTGAACACATGTCTGGACTTCAGTGTTCTTCCCAATATAACACGCTGCCTATTAAGTGACTATCTCAGTGCTTTCATTTTTTTCCTTTTCTTTTTGTTTTTACATTTTTTCTTTAAAAAAAAAGGAATTTTTTTTAACTTTACTGGAAATACCTTTTGAACATCAATTTTCATTTCTCCTTAATTCCCTCTAAATTAAAGACCTTTCTGAGCTGTATGACTATACGTTATACATTACATATATGAACACATATGAATTCATTCTGAATCTTAACGAGAGAACCAGGGTGAATTTGGCAGAAATGGTGAGGATTATTAAGCAGTATTCACTTGTTTGATTTTCAGTGTTTCAGAGTAGCTCCATGTTTCTAAAATCCTTTTAATTCTGCTGGAGGGAAAGGTTCTAATAGGAGTTCTCAGTTGTGTTTCCTTCTGTTCTTCTTGGGTTCTATTAAAAACTGAGTAAAATGTGTTTTATAGATGTATAGAACTTCAAATATCCTGAACTCTCTTCTCTCTTTGACTATGTTTCCTGTTGGTGGACCATCTCCATACCATATCCTCCACTAAAGTCCAACTCTGATGCCTCATTATTGTGAGCAGGTGATCCCCAAAGACTTAGAACTGAAATTCTTTTTTATTTCTGGTCAACATTTCCATTCTCTTCTGTTGCCATTAAGTGCATGCATGACTTTAAAACCCACATGAATTCAGTAGTGTGTTCTAAAAACAATAAACTTTGTACTTTGGCTGCTTTTGCCAGATCTTGAGGATTATACCCCTCCTAATGGCTATATGTTAGTTTGGTTTATTGCGGTTCCTTCTGTTTGCCAAAAGATCCCATCCATATGTCTTGTTGCTGTGAATCATTCTCATTCCAACCATACTCTGATGATTCCTTTCTTTGAAGTCGCTTCAATTCTTATGTGCATGGAAGGAGAGGCTGGTGAAATGAAAAGAATGAGATTTGGAGGAAGAGAACTTGCTTCTAAATCCCAATTAGTGAGCAAGTGACTTAATATCTCCAAATTTCCTGATCTGATCTGGGAAATAAAGAGGCTGGACTAGATGCCCAACTGGTAAATTTCCTTAGACTTTGTTTACCCTGTTATCATCTTCTTCCAGGTGACAGAGCAGAAAGAACTTCAAATGTGAAGTTAGGGACCCAGGATTTGACCCAGTGCTGATATTTATTAACTTGAGCCAAGCTCTTAACTTCTCTTAGGTCACAGCTTTCTTCTCCGTAAGAAGATAGGACCAAACTAGCTCACCTCTTAGGTTCCTCCTGGCTCAACATTCTCATTATCCCCTATTACTAAGACAAGGGACCATTTTGACTTTTATAACTTTGTCACCAAAGGCTTTCACTTACAGCCTCTCATTTGACCCTCACCCCAACCTTTTGTTGGTAGGTAGTAGCAGTGGCTCTCTTATTCCCATGTTAAAGATAAATAATCCAAAGCTCAAAGGGGTTAAAATAATGTGCCCAAAGTCACCCCAGTTGGCAAGAAGAGGTATCCCCTCAGCTGTAGATTCAACAAATGCTTATTGAAGCAATGAGTGGCAGACTAAATCAGTTTAACATGTCTTAATTACCTTGCCTCATTTTTACTCACTACATAGCAGCTCTGGGAGAATCTTGCTGCTGACCATTTTTGGTATGATTTCAGTCCAACAAAATTATCTTGTGATGACCTGATTATATCTGGGGACTTCATGGTTGGTTGATTTGTTTTTAAAAAGTTAAAAAAATTAGAGCCCTTACTTTCTATTCTTGTAACACTCTAAAACAGAAGGGTGGAAGCTTGGCAAATGGGGGTCAAGTGATATGCCCATGGTCACATACAGGTAGGAAGTATCTGAGGCCAGATTTGAACCCAGGTTCATCCCAACTCCAGGCCTGATGCTTTATCCACTAAGCCACCTAGGTGACTTTATTTTTTTTTAATCTATGTTTTTCTAAACATCCAGGGAAATAGGAAGAATTAGGTGTTATGCTTTTAGTCTGCTATGTGGATGATCATCAAATATTAGTTTTAATGAAATAGTATTTACTAGCATTTATGTAGCACTTAAAGATTTCCAAAATGCTTTACACAACATTTCACTTCACTCTCATGACAACCCTGTGAGATAGGTGCTATTGTTACCCCCATTTTACTGATGAAGAAAATGAGGCTGATTCAAAAGGTTAGTTGGCTTCCTTGGCTTGGGTCACATGGCAAGTCAATGTCGGAGACAGTATTTGAGCTTAGCTCTGAGAAAGTCTTCATATTCAGATGTTTTTGCTTGTAAATTCAGCCCCTTTGCCCATTGGGTCTCCTCACTGTCTCTAATACTCAAATAAAGGAAGGACCAATGATATAGTCATAGAAAACTTCTGGTATGGGCAGATGACCTTCCTCCATCATAACACACCACAATTCTTTTTTTTTTTTTTTGAGCCTTACATGCTGCCTTAGAATCAATACTGTATATTGGCACCAAGGCAAAAGAGTGGTAAGGGCTAGGCAATGGGAGTTAAGTGACTTGTCCAGGGTCACAAAGCTAGGATGTGTCTGAGGTGACATTTGCACTCAAGTCTCCTTGATTGCTGACTCAATGCTCTATCTATTGGACTTGGCTGTCTCCTGTGTTTAAAAAGATGCCTCCAGTCCCCACTCCACAGACACCCAAGAGTGAATTATTTGTTGTTTAATTTCAGACTTGACTATTATTACAAATGGGAAATTAAAGGAAAGAAAATTGTTTACTGAACTCAGTGGCATTTCACGTGTGTGCATTCTTTGCAATGAAAACTATCTTTGTATTTCATAATGAAATTTTACCAGTGGTTAGTCCATAATGTAAAGTAAACATTTTGGTTATTTTCATTAAATACTGAAATAGACAAGGCAACTGGAATTTCTAAAAACTGACTTTGAACAACCGCAGTCAGTACTTTGTCTAATGATTTCATTATTCTGCTCATAAACTTTTTGCTGTGCATTTGTTGCTAAGAATCCTTTGTATGCAAATTTAAACCATTCTTGCTAGCTCTTAATGGTCTATTACTATGGGATTAGTTTTTAAAGAAGTCCCATATCCTCAGCATGTCAATCCACTTTTTTTTTGTCTACTTAGAAAGGTATTAAAAAAAACCTACTCCCCCCCCCCCATTATTTCTCGGATATAGCATGTGATTACTTACTAGCCAAAGAACAGCAAGGATTTCAGCCACTTACAAGAGGTCACAGCAGTTCTAACATCCTTAAAAGTGAACGTGGTTCTGGAAACTGATATGAAAATAAAAGGCAAGGCAGTGGCTATGCCTATTCTGCTAGAGTTCACCTTTGGGATTTCTTGATTCTTTTGTTCATTAATATCATAGTTTCTTGTCCTTTGGTGTTACACATTTTAGGGGGCTTATGCAAATGTGATCTCCTATGATCCTATGATGAGGGGAATTGAGGCCCATATTTCCTATTACAAGAAGAAAAAATGAGACTCTTGGAAGTTAAGTAACTGGCCCAAGGTCACACATCCCCATCATCATCATCTTCATCTTTGTTATAGCTAATCATCAGTATTTGGTTGTTTAAGATTTGCAAAGCACTCCTGTGAGACTCATCACAAATCTGTAAGGTGGGTAAGTACCAGAGGTATTATCATTCTCTTGTTTGCAAATGAGGAAACTGAGGATCAGAAAGTGATTTGTGCATGATCTTTCAACTACTAAGTGCTAGTGATGAGAATGAAACCTTCCTGATCCCAAATACTTTACTCCACCCATTATACTAAACCATCTTTCTGGTGCTCTCTTTTCTGAACTGGATCTGCTTTGCTCATTGCTCTTCATAGTATAAAATTTGGAAGAGCCATAGGAATTGAGTCTAAACACTTTAGGGTGTGGGTGGCAAAACTGAAGCTCAGTGAGTGTGAATCAATTGCCCAACATCAAACAGCTAGTAAGTGGCAGGGCTGGGGTTTGACTCTAAGACCTCTGACTCCAAATTCAGTTCCTTTAAGGATTTTTCATATATCTTGGGATTATTCGAATCATTCTTTTTTGAACACACATTGATTTGTCAGAGCTCCAATATGTGGTATTGCATCCCCTGAAGAAGTTTTATCTCAGCAATACAGAATGACAAAATGTGCAAAACAGTAATGACATTATATAAATTCACAGAGAGAATTTAAGGAGATTAGCCTTCAAATAGAGGGATAATAACAGTTCCCATTTCTGTGGCACTTTATTTTTCCCCTTTTTAAAATTTTTATTTTTTTGTCTCAATTCTATGAAAACAGCATTTCTGAAAGTTTGAGCCAAATTCCCCTCCTCTCTCCCTTTATCCTCCCCAAGACAGCAAACAATATAATACCATTTTACATGTACAATCATGTAAAATGTTTTTCATAATGGTCATTTTGTGAAAAAGAACTGGAACAAACAAAAAAGAAAGTGATATATGATACTTCCAGTTTGCATTCAGACTATCAGTTCTTTCACTGGAGGTGGATGTCATTTTTCAGTGTGAGTTCTGGGGGGGGGGACCATCTTGGATCACTGTACTGCTAAGAATAGTAAAGCCATTCACAATTGTTCATCATATAATGTTGCTGTTACTGTGTATAATGTTCTGGTTCTGCTCACTTCAGTCTGCATCAGTTTATGTAGATCTTTCCACGTTGGGGGGAAATCATCCTTCTCATCATTTCTTTTTTTTTCTTTTTTCTTTCTTTTTTTTTTTTAAACCCTTACCTTCTGTTTTGGAGTCAATACTGTGTATTGGCCCCAAGGCAGAAGAGTGGTAAGGGCTAGGCGATGGGGGTCAAGTGACTTGCCCAGGGTCACACAGCTAGGAAGTGACTGAGGCCAGATTTGAACCTAGGACCTCCTGTCTCTAGGGCTAGCTCTCAATCCACTGAGCTACCCAGCTGCCCCCTCATCATTTCTTATAGCACAATAGTATTCCATTACAAACATGTATCACAACTAGTTCAGTTATTCCATAATTGATGGACATCCCCTCAATTTTCAATTCTTTGCTGGCACAAAAAGAGCTGATATGAATATTTTCACGCAAATAGATTCTTTCCCTCTATCTCTGATCTATTTAGGATACAATACTAGCAGTAATATTGCTAGATCAAAGTGTATGCACAGTTTTAAAACCCTTTGGCCATTATTACAAATCTCTCTCTAGAATGATTAGATCAATTTACAACTCTACCAACAGTGCATTAGTATCCCAATTTTCCCACACCCTTTCCAACATTTATTATTTTCTTTTTCTGTCTTATTAGTCAACTAATAGGTGTAAGGTAGTATTTCAGAATTTTTAATTTGCATTTCTTTAATCCAGTGATTGAGAGCATTTTTTCATATGTCTATAGAAAGCCTTGATTTCATGATCTGAAAACTCCCAGATTTAAATCATTTATCAATTGGGGAATGGCTTTTTTCTTTTTTTTTTCCTTCAAAGTTCTTTTGTCTTTATTGTTATCATTGTATGACTTCTCTCCTAGTTTTATTCACTTAATTCCATATCACTTCATGTAAGTCATTCCAGATTTCTCTGACATCATCTCCTTCAAATTTATTAAAGTAAAATAGTATTCTGTCACACTTATATACAATAATTTGTTCAGCAGTTCCCCCTTTGGTGGTCATAGCCTTAGAATTTCATTCTTTGTTGCCTCAAAAGGCACCATATATATTTTTGTACATCTTTATAGTTTGTTTTGCTGATAACCAAGTCTTCTCCCCCTCTACTCCTCTTTTCGTCTTTCTCTTCTTTCTCTTCTATTTGAATGGCTTATATTCTTATAAATTTGACTCCATTCTCCATACATATATATTTGAGAAATGAAGTTTTTATCAGAGAAACTTGATGTAAAAAAATTCCCAGGGATTTCTATGGAACTTTAAAGTTTACAAATCACATGCATTATATACATCATCATCTTTGATCTTCACAGCACCCCTGGGAGGTAGATGCTATTAATTTTCCTATTTTACAGAAGTGGGAACTGAAACTGATAAGGGTTAAGGAACTTGTGCAGGCTCTTAGAGCTAGAAAGCAGTCTTCAAGGCAGTGTTTGGAATCTGGCCCTTCTGACTCCAAGGACTGAACTGATGGTTCTTTATCATGAATAACCTCACATCAGTGGATATAAATCACCCTAGAATATATCTTTTTGTGTCCTGTTCCTTTACTCATTATTCCACTCACTTTCCCCTCTTCTTCCTCTACATCCAAGGTAGAATTATGTCTAGTGAATTTAATTGACTAACTTTACAACTGTGTACCTGAAAGAATGTGAGATTTAGAGATAGCTAGTAGATAGAATGCTGAACCAGAAATAAGGAAGATCTGCATTTAAATCCAACCTCAGATGCTTACTAGTTGTGTAAACCTGGGTAAGTCCCTTAACTTCTGCTTGCCTAAGCTTCCACAGTTTTAAGATGGGGATAATTATTGTACCTATCTAGCAGGGTTATTGTGAGGTTCAAATGAGATCCTTGTCAAGGACTCCGAGAATACAGGTTTTAGTCCCAGGATGGTCATTTATCAGCTGTGCAATCTTGGATGTGTCACTTGGCAATAATAATAGACATTTACTTTAAGGTTTGCAATGCATTTTGTGTACATTAGGTTGCCAGTGTAGGGAGCTAGGTGGCACAGTGGGTCAGAGCTTTGAAGTTGGAGACAGGAAGATATAAAATCAAATTTCCTTTGAGACAATTCATAGCTGTGTGACCCTGAGTAAGTAATTTTGCCTGTCCTAACTTTGGTTTCCTCATTTGTATAATGGAGATAATGTAGCCTCTACCTCATAGGATTATTGTGAGAAGAAAATGCAATGACATTTTAAAAGTGCTTTGCGAACCGTAAAGTACTACATAAACTACATACTTAGCTACATAGTTAAAAAGTGTTATAGCTATTCATCTGAGCCTTACAACACCCTTCTGAGTAAGGGAGTAGATGTTATCCCTATTATTTAAGTGAGTAAACTGAGGCTCAGAAAATTTTCGTGCCTTATCCAAGCTCACAAAGCATGTAGGTATCAGAGTGTTCTAGGTCATCTTGATCCCAAGTTAGTATTCTAATCCCTTCATCATGATCCCTCCTACTTTAACTCTCTGAGTCTATTTCTAATCTGTACAATGAGGGAATTGGACTAGATGAGCTCTGAACTCCTTTCTTGGGATTCCTACTCTATAATCCTGATTCCTTAATGAATCCAAGACATTCTTGGATTCTTAGTCAGCTATGTATCTCCCCAAACCTACTGCAATCACATGTAGTGGACACTAAATAAATGTTTATTGAATGAATGAATTTCTGTGTCTCAGGTAGCTTTGTTCATTTCCATCATCACAGAAAGCACTCCTAACTGGGTCAGCTATTAGAATGTGTGCCCTTGTTCACATATGAGACTGAGATAGCATTGGTATATCAACTGAAATCAGTCACCACAATTGGGGAAAAAAAAGCTCCAAATGCCTTCCCTACAAACAGTGGGGCAGTCAGGAGTATCATTTTCATATATGAAGGGCGGTATTGTGTGAGTGTATCTTCCATTAGTTTTAATGGAATTTTCTCATACAATTCAAGCAGAGAATATAATCCAGAAAGTTTATTATTGTTGATTGACACCGTCTCTTTTTTTTTCTTTCTCAAGAAAGAAAAAAACACTCAAGTATTGGCTTTTTGAAAATAAATCCAGTTACCTTATTCTCTCATTTCCTCATTGGTAGTCAGTATTCTTGAAGATTTATTTCATGCTTACTGGGCTTTATCTTTCAGTGACTATTACATTACATTTGTTTTCAAAGCTAAGGCTACTGTCAGATTGAAATTTAGTCTCCAGCATGTCCCTAGGAAACTTCCACCACAATATTGCTGTTGGGCCATGTCCACACACCAAAGGAGAGACAATTTTCCAATTTCTTATTGTGTTTTATTTTAACTTTTGCTCTGCAATTATCACATTTGAATTTGTATAAGGGCATTGAATAGAGAGCATCCCTTAGAAAACAGAAAGACCTGGATTTAAGTCCCACTTCACATGCACACACAAATGCACACACGCATGTACACGCACATACATGCACACACGCTGGATGATTTGGGGGCAAGTCACTTAACCTTTTAGTGCTATAGGCAGCTCACTAAGACCTTTAAGTTGTAGACAAGGTGCCAACCTACATTGATAAAGAGAGTTTTCTTACCTGGGGAGTTCTTGAAACAAATGAAATTATAATTTGTGGTACAGATCTTTGTGTACTTGTACCCTTTTCCTATTCAACCCCAAAATGGTTGAAGGCAGAGACTTTGTTTTTCATCTTTCTACCTTCAACTTGTTTAGCCCAGTACTTTGTATGTAAGGTGGTTGAATTGGATTGAATTGTATAATTCAAGTCCCTTTATCCATCTCCCTCAGAATTTAAAAAAAATTTTTAATTTAATTTTTTTATTTTTTATTTTAAATTTTTAAATTTTAATTTAAAAAAATTTTAAATTCTTTTTAAGGTTTTAGTCTTAAATTATCATTATGCTAGCTCTCTTGGCCTCTAATAATATTCCAGATTTGTCTGTATAATGGGAACTGGTATATCCAGAGCATCTCTGTTGGTCTTACTTTTGGTGAAGGTTATTTGCCCCCCACATCATCAGGGAAAAGGACAGACTCTGTAATGGGACTGAGGCATCTATGGATTAGACTATAGGGGAGGATATTCTAGGTTTTATGACTGTTACTCTCAGTAGATATCTATAAATCCAATATTAAGAACTCCTCATCCAATCAGTCCATGTTATTTACTATCTTTGAGGATCAAGTTCCATTTGGAAGACATTTTCTCTTGCTTTTTTGAAAAGCAATTTTCATTAAAATCTTTTGCCTTTGCATCAACTAAATCCCCCCACCGAAACCCTATTTTCCCAATCTCAGAAAGCCATCCATCTCTTATAACAAAGAATTTTTGAAAAGCTTTATGTCTTTTCCTTGTCTTTTAAACAGACACACATTTTAAAAACATAAATGAGTGAAATTAATGTAAGACAAATAAATGTGCAGGGATTTTCTGAAGCCTATAATGATAACATGACTTTAAACTATTTAAAGCATTTTCTTATCTTTCTTATTCTTTGACCTGACAATAGTGTGATTAATTAATAATATATGGATTTGTCTAAAAACAGGGTGAAAAAAAGAGCAGACTTGATAGGTGCCTTTAAGCTGGATCCTCTTTACCTACAGCACCATAACCAAGAATCTGGTAAGCAGATTTCCTTCAATATTATTGTTACTTTTGTTATTTAAGCTGATCTTAACTCAATGGTAAATCCAAAGTTACATGTCCCAAACTTATGCTATCACAGCAGATATTCATACTCAGCAAAGAATCTGTAAAATGTGGGAGCTGGACTAGACAAGCTCTGAGCTCTTTTCTTAGGAGTCCAAAGTCCAAAGTCCAACCCCAGTTTAGCTCAGTGTTTCCATAATTGTAACTAAAGTAAGCTATAAGAGCTCTATCCAGTAGCAGGAGCACATAATTAAAATAGGAAGCTACAAGATGACTCCCTTCTGAAACAAAAGTGTTTCCGCAGCAAAAGATTGATAGTTTGGGGGAATCTTTACCCACAGAGGTCTCAATGCCTGTAACTAAATTTGTCTTTTCAAAAAAAGTTGATATGTAAGTTGTTGTTTTTCTTTAGGCTGCTTATTTTGGGCATATTTCGTGAAGCTTGCCCTAGGTGCAAACGTCCCAGTTGGTTCTGGGTACCAAATGTTATCTGAAATAATTTGGATCCTCATCAGTAAGGATAGTTACAGAGGTTAGAGCTAGGACAGGAACTTTATGGTCAAGCCATGCAACCATCATTCAGATGTACGAGTTTATTACATATTCCCAGTATTGAGAGGGATTTACTTTGACCTGTCTAGATAGAATAAATAAGATAAATACGATTATAATCTGATGTGTTGGCAGTTGCTTCTGTCAAATGATGAATTTTTCATTTGAACATTATCAAGAAAAAAATCATACCTGCCTGATGGGTTTTAAAGTGCTTGTGGAAAGTTCTTTGGGAATAAAATAAATTGTCAAAAATAAAGGCACTCTTCATTCCATGGAGTACATTAACTTTTCCAGGGCTGGAAAAGTTGATAACCTACATTGAGCACAAGATTATGGGATAATGTGTGATTTTGCTTAAAAAATAATTCAAGTGGCAAGCTTATTTGAAGTGTCCCTTTCTGTTCTCTTTCTCATCCCTTATTAGACCATCACTAATGTGTAGCTGCCACAAATTGGGATTTCCCAGACTCTATAACAAGAGCAGCATATGACTCATAGTCAAGTTGTTGGGAATTTTTAACTTCTGGCACTTTAGGACAACTTAGATAATGCACCATGAAAATATTTCTAAAGTGCACAACAGAAACCCAACAAAGAAGAGGTTTGTGTGTTGTTGTTTTCCCCCCTCATTTTAAACATATAGACAATATGCTTTTATTTCATGATTTTTGTAGAACCATGTTATAACACTTGATTGGAAATGTAGAGACTGCCAATGGCAACCACAGTGAGATTAATCAGAGAACACAAGGCTTCCAGTGTGTAAAAGACCTACCCTATCCCTGAATCCATTATGTTGCAAGCAATTTAGCTTTTATGGAACTGTATTCCATCTCTAATTGGATGGTCTATAAACATTTCGAACTCTACATGACCAAGGCCTAATTCATTATCGCTCCTCTCCACTTCACAACCAATCCCTCTTCCAAACTTAGCTATTTTTGTTCAAAATCATCCCTCCACCCATTAAGACTTTACCACCTCTGGGCACTTCTTTCTCCCACATCCCTTACATTTAGTGGACAAATTAATTTCAAATATACCTTCATAGTACCTCTTATAGACTTTCTTTTCTCCTTCCCCTCCTCTCCCCCCCCCCCCCCCCCCCCCGCTCCATATAGTCAGAATCCTGGTTCAAGTATTTATCACATCTCACTTGGTCTATAAAAACAGGTTCTCATTGGAAATCTTGGCTTCTCTTCTCTCTCCTCTCTAATCCACCCTTCATACAGCTGTCTAAACAATCTTCATAAAGTGTCATTTTATCATGCCACCACTTCTTTACTCATAAATCCTCAGAAGCTCCAGCATAAAATATAAAATTTTCAAGTTGGCATTGAAGGAAGAAAAGAAATCAAGTACTTAAATGCCTACTATGTGTCAGGCATTGCCCTTAGCACTTTACAAATATTATCACAACAGTGAGAGCCAGGTGTCTTGATTATTCCCTTTTTCTCATTGGGGAAACTGAGGTAGATAGAGGTTAAGTGAATTGCTCAAGGACACACAGTTCATAAGTGTCTAAAACTGGATTTGAAATCAGGTGTTCTTGACTCCTAGCCCAGCAATCTGTCCATTGTTCTACCTAGTTGCCTTTGGGTTTTTACAATCTGGCTCCAGTATCCTTTTATGGATTTACTGTACATTATACCTCTTCAGTCAAATCGATCTATTTGCTCTTTCTTTCCCAAACCCAGTACATTGTTTCCTCCCTCTATGTCTTTGCCTAGGTTGTCCAACATGCCCAGAATGTATTTTTTCCTCAGTCATCTCATAGAACCCTTAGTTTTCTTCAAGGATCAGCTTATGTAACATCTCCAAAAAGGTTTCTTGATCCCTTTAGTAGTTAAAGCTCTTCCATTCTTCTACAGATTATCATGTATTTACTTTTCTTTTGAAAGATTCTAAAAAGAAACTAGCTTCTTGAAAATATTTTCATCTCAGGCATATATGTCCTTTTTGGGGGGTTTAAGGGAGGGAAAGTTATAGGAATAAGAGTAAGGTCATGGTTTGCTGAAGGACACAGAAAGAGAGACTTCCTCCCTCCTACCCCCAAATTTCTTGGAACTCCTCTCTGGAATTTAAAATAAACCACAGAGCTTTTATTGATTATATAATATTATAGCTCCTCAAAAGCAGGGAAAAGACTAGATAAATCCTGATTGTCCTGAACTCCTCCTCACATAAAAAAAAAAGATTTAGCTGAAGGTCTAGCTTGGAGGAAGAAATTGGAGAAAAAATGGCTTTATCCTAGGGATGTGTTGGTAAATATTCAATAAACAGTAATCCTTCCCCCCGCCCAAATGAGCCCATGACCTGTTTTAAGTTTAATTTGCACTAATATTTTCTCTACCACTTTCTTAAGTCTAGAAAGTTAATAAAACAATAAATCAAACCCTCATTTGTAGTTTTGCAAGATGTAAATATTCATCCAGAAAATTTAACAATCAGCTTTTGTGAGCTGGTACAGTGGGCACCTTCCCATGACTGCTCTGATCAAGCCAGGGTGAAGACTCAATAACTCCTACCATTAATCATTTTTGATATACAAATGAAACCTAGCAGGCTAACAATATTGGGACAACCAGCTCCTTTAGCATTCAGGCAGAATTATGAAAAGTCAGAACCCGATATTGTTTATTGACATTTCTGTTCAGAAAGGGGAAGGATAATTTTCCTAGGTAAGAGAACAATTTGTGCCACATTTTAGACAGTCACTGGAAGCATCTTATAATAGAAAAATAAAAATTAATCTCATGCTAAGTGATATCTAAGAATGACTAAAAATCCATTTTTATTTCTACTGCCATCCACATTAGAACATTACTAATTAATAACAATTATCGTATACATTTATCAAGTGTGCCAAGTATTATATAGGCATGGTATATGCTGAATTAGTTAAGTAGCCAACAATTTAAATCTCAAGCTCCTTTTCTTTCTCATTATCTGTGTTTCCTTTCTAGCTTAAGTCCCATTACTCAGTAATTTAAAAGGCTTCACTGATCAGATAAAATGATTTCTGCTCATTTATTTTTAACTAAAAGGCCTTTTCTTCAAAAGAGAAAATAGAGATTATTTGTTATGGGCCTCCTTAATGCCTTTACAACTGAGCAACTCTATGGTCCTGCCAGCAGCCAAGAATATCAGCCAGACCCTTTAGCAGAGGTTTAAAGCCCTAACTCATCCTTGTAAATAGGATATTTGTGCCCTGCTTAGTCCCTGGTTGAATATAGATATGGGCATATAGCTAATAATCACTCTGATAAGAAATAATGTGGATCCCATCATGCTTCACCAGTTGTCTGTTATCTTTGAGTCATTAAAATACATTAGTCCATTAGAGGATCATGAAATGATATGCCCATCACCAATTGCCTCATGGTTTACTGTCTGTGTTCAGCAGGAACCAAGGCAAAAAATACTGGGATGCTAAAACATTTCTTCTCATCTGGCATCAATTGGAAGTTCAAACTCAATGGCTCCTTTGGCCACTAAGGTGGACAGTAGATAGTGAATTCCCAGTCTGGTGTAGTGGAAAGGTAATGCAGTAGAAAGAGGTCTGACCCTGGGAGAGAGAATTCAATTCAATTAATATTTACTAAGCCTCTGACTTTGGGGTAGGACATGTAAGGCTTAGATAAAACATGAGGTCCCTCCCTGCCTTCATTGACCTTTTCACTACTCTGCAATCCAAGTTTTAAGACCTGGGTTCAAGACCTTTCTCTTCTACTTCGAAGCCAAGTAAATTGTTCCACTGGGTTTGACTCTTGGTAAAAATCCATCTAGGGTAAAGATATTGGAGTGGTTCACCATTTCTTTTTTTGTTCAGATTTTTTTAAAAAAAACTGAGCATTAAATGACTTGTCCAGAATCATCCAGTTAGTTTCTGAGGCTAGATTTGAACATGGGCAGATGAGTCTTCTTGGTTCTAGGCTCTGCACTCCATCCATTGTGCCATCTAGCTACCCTATGCCATTTAGGGTAAATCAGCTAATCTCTTAGTCTCAAGTAATCTATCTATAAAAGTGGAATAATAGTACTTGCTCTACCAATCTCATAGGGCTGTTTTGAAGACTCAGAGAAATAGACACCTACATAGCATAGTGGAGAGAGACTATCTGACTGAAAGTCAAGAAGGCATGAGTTTGAATTTTGCCTGAAATACTAGCTATGTGACCATAAACAAGTCATTTAATTTCTCAGAACCCCAGTTCCTTTGTCTACAAAATGGGGGAAATGACAGCATGTATCTCACAGAGTTGATTTGAGGATCAAATGTGTACTTTACAAATGTTGCTTTACAAACTTTAAAGTATTAAATAAATGTTAATTATTTCTTATCTATTTTTAAGTTCTATAATTTGCTTTCTAGGTTGTGTCATATAAATATAAGTTTTTATGTTAATAATTCACTCCACATTGCTAGGCACTTAGAAAAACAGTAATAATGAGAAAGAAAAACAACTATCTTAGTACTTTTACTCTAGGAATGCTCTGATTTGGGGAGTGCAAGGTAAAAATGGAATGTAAATCGATGGCCAGAAGTATCCTTAATTTATACTGCAAATGTGAATACAGTAAAAACCTTTAAAAATCCTCTTGATAATGTATTTCATTGTGGCCGTAGAGTGCATTTTTAATAAAAGAAGAGAAATTTGAAGGCTTAGATTTAAATTCCTCAAATCAGCTACATCAGTATAAGGTTGAGAAGACATAGACAATAGCTCATGTGAAAAAAAAAATGGATTCTAGTGTATTGAAAGGCCCTTGAGTGTCGGCCGTTAGACATAGAAGCCAAAAAAACTAACGAGAATTTGGCTGCCTTTAAAAGAACTACAGTGTCCAGAGGAGAGAGATGATGGAGCCCTTGTATCCTACCTGTTTGTATCCCAATCTGGGGTATTGTGTTCATTTGGAAGTGCTGCCTTTAGGAACAGACAAGCTGGACTGGATTCAGAACATGAGCAGGATGAGGAGAGGAGCTGAAGCGATGCAATATGAGCTTGGATCTGGGCTCTTTAGCCTGCAGAGGATGAGCCTTAGCAGGGAGATGATGTCTTTCTTCACTTATTTGAAGGACTGTCCAGAGGAAGAAGGATGGCTTTGCTTTCCCTAGTTTCTGAGGACAGAATTAGGATTAATGGGAGGAAGGTGAAGGGAGGTCAATTTTGACTCAACGTGAGGGAAACCTTTTAACAAGGAGAGATTTCTCAAAGTGGAATGGGTTACTTTGGGCCACTGGAGTTCATCTACCAGAGTCTGGATGACCATTTGCCCGGGACATATTGTAGAGGGAAGGAACACTTCAGGATGAGTTGGAATAGATGGCTTCTGCAGTTTGTTCTAGCTCTCGGAGTCTACAATTCTGTGATTCTAAAAACTAGGTCAGTATAGTCAATCTAAAGAATTCTGGAAAGAGTTGATAAAGGATCAAATGGAAACTTTATATATTATATATGTGTGTATATAAAAGTATTGTATATGTATGTGATATAATGCATAATATAATGATATAATGTATATATAAAGTGCTTGGTAAACCTTGAAGCACTCTATAAATAATATTAATTATTATTAACCAGCTAGATAATTGTGAGATAGATAGTGCAGGAAAGAAGGAAATAAACAAATAAAGAAGGAAATTTTTTAAAAGGAAAAAAAGCACCGTGCCAAATGCTTTGCAAATATTATCTCATTTGATAGTCACTAAAACCCTTGGAGTAGGTACTATTATCATTTTCATTTTACAGCTGAGGAAACTGAGGCAAGTAGAGTTTTAGTGACTTGCCCAGAGTAACCGAGCTGGCAAGTAAGGCCAAATTCATACTTGGGTTTTCCTGACTCTAGACCCAGTAGCAGAATAATAGCTTAAAACTTGTCCTTTTCTGAACTTACTATATCCTCCCATATCTTAAACAACAAGAAGAACCTTTACTTTATGTCTTAGAAGCAATACTATCTATTGATTCCAAGGCAGAATACAGATAGGGGCTAGGCACTGGGGGTTAAATGACTTGTCTAGGGTCACACAATTAGGAAGTGTCTGAGGTCACATTTGAACTCAGGACCTCCCATTTCTAGGTTTGATGCTCAAATCACTGAGCCACCTAGCTCCCCCCACCCCCATATCTTTTTTCATAATCAAAAACTACATAGTGCCATCTTGGCAAAGATGAACATAACATTGTTTGGGTTAGGACTCAATTTTCTATTTTTTAAAATTTCTTTTATTACTATGAACTTGATGAACATTAACAATCATGGACATTTTCACAAAGAACAGGAAAAAGGAGCAAATGTGAAATTCTGAACCTCCATTACGTACAGCTTTTAAAATAAATGTATTTAAAATTTAACATGGTAGTTCCAACACCGCTTTGTATGTCTGGTTCCCATTCTGCATGTTCTTATGTTCTTTTGTTTTTTAAATAATTCATCAGTGTTCTTTTCTTTCTTTTTTTTTGATATGATTAATATTAACCCCACTTCTTTTTGTTACCATTTTTATTATATATAACATAAAATACATATGCTTTGTTATAAATACATAATAAATTATAATAAATATACTTATTCAAGAGAAATAAATTCTCACATTAGCCATGTCCAAAAATCTATTTTATTCTTTTTTTCCTCACCCTTCCACCTCCTCTCTCTTCCCAAGAAGGCAAGTAATATAATATAGGTTGCACATACATTTCCTTGTTTGTCATGTTGTGAAAGAAGACATATATTGCTTATACTAGACAAATATTCATGAAGGAAATAAATCAAAGAATAATATGTTTAAATCTTCATTCATATTCCTTTTATAAAGTGGATATCCTTTTTCATCACGAGCCCCTTAGAGTTGTCCTGGATCCTTACCTTGTTGAAAATACATTGATAATCATATGTTATCACTGATACTGTGTACATCATCCTTCTAGTTCTGCTTACTTCACTTTGTATCCCCTTATATGTCTTCAAGGTTTTTTTGTGATCATCTTGTTTCTCATTTTTTATGGCACAAGAGTATTCCATTATAATCATATGCCACAACTTGCTCATCCATTCTCCAGTTGATGAATATTCCTTCAGTTTCCAGTTTTTGCCACCACAAAAAGAGCTGATAGAAATATTTTAGAACATATAGTTTCTTTTATTTTTTCCTTGATCATCTTAGGAAATAAACCCATTAATGGTATTACTGAGTTAAAAGGGATAAACATTTTTATAATCCCAAGTCCAGATAGTGCTCCAAAATGGATGGATCAGTTCACAGTCCCAACAATTAAAATGTATTAGAGTCTCTGTTTTTTCACCTCCCCTCCAACATTGTCACTTTGCCCTTTTATCATGTTAGCCAATCATTCTTCCTGAAATGTTCACCATTAGTATATTGGGCTTATGTCTTTAGGGATAATTTTCTAATAATTCCAAGATTCTTCTCCTGAGTTTTGTCACTAGCTCAGGATTCATCTGATAAGTATTGTTTTAAATATTTTTTCCTAAATCTATTCCTTCAGATTTATCTATTCTGAAGTTCATTTACTAATATTCTGGCTACTCAGCCTAGTAAGATATTTTTTATTTTTTATTCTTGCTAACTTAACATCTCACCATCAATAGTTATATGGAGAATAGTGGAGAATAGAAGGGAAGAAAATAACACAGTCCCCACCCTTCAAAGAGTTTGTTTTCTTGGAATACTTTGTGCTCAGACCTTGGAACTGAGGGGAAGGGCAAGAGAATAAAAGAATAAGACAGTCTCCATTCTCAAAACTTTATAGTTTGGTTGAGTTGAGAAAATAAGGTACTTCGGAACAATACAAGAAAGCACATACTAATGGGCACATTTAAGCATCCATAATGTCACTTGGGATGGGCATATCTTTTCTACCATTGCAAATCACAGCCTTTACAGGATGGATTTTTTTTTTTTTTATGAAATCTAAAAAAAATTTACCTAGAGTTCAACACATTGAAGATGAACTGAATATATGAAATAAAGTGCTAACTATTTTGGCGATCATGGAATGGGGATATCAATATTAATCAAAATAGTTAAGGCAAATTTGGAATATTGGTGATAATGAGGGTAAAAGTTATAGAAATAATCTGAAATCTTCCTAATTAACAACTACAATATTATTTTCTATATATCCTAGACTAGCATTGCTACAACAATTAAACTAATCATTTCTTTTTGTTTCACCTACCAAGATGATGGTGGTGGTAGGTCAGATTCCTCCCACTGGTACATCATAAGAAATTCTAGTGGTTCAGAGGGGGAATAGGAGTACTAGAAGAAAGTCATGCTTCTATATTATATCAAATGGTTAGACTTGTGGTTTGAAAGAATCCATACAAATCTTATCTGTCCTTTTACACCCAACTCAAATTCCACCTTCATAATGAATGGACATGTTACCAAATATTCTAATTACTAATGATTTCCCTCTTTTCATTTCCTACATACTGCTTGAATTATGCATTTTGGCATTATATTTATATACATTAATACAGGGTGTCTCAAAAGTCTTGGTATACTTTTTATCTTTAATAAGCTTTAAAAGATTTTAATTAGTTTACAATTGCACCAACCTTGTATCATCAAGAATCTATGACTTCATCGGCATGAGAATTCACTCCATCAATGAATTTAAAATCCTGTGTATAATTTAGTAGCTAAGTCTTAGGGAGTAGATTGTGATTCACAGACATTAAATGATTTTTCCATTGTCTGCAGGTGATAAAGGCCAGAAAAGAGTCTTCTTGACTCTAACTTTAGCACTCTCTCCATGATGCTCGCTACTCTTCCTCTATTATAATCTGTCACTTAAGTATTTCAAGTCTGCATATTTTGTTTCCCTAATTGGACTGTAAATGAAGTAGCTCTGCCTTAAAATAATAAGAGGCAGAGACTATGTTTTATATAGGCTTCTTGGGATGTAGCCAAGTTCTGTGCACATTGTAGGCATTCAGTATCTGATTAGTATAAATTGCAAGCATTTCAGTGAAATATTTTGAGTGTCCAAGTCTCGGATAGGTTTCTCTTGATTCTAATTAAAACATTAACCACAAGTAGCACTATTATCAGGTGATACTAATGAATACACCAACCCTACTTTTAAGGAATTTCCAATTTATTGGGTGAGACAAGAGGGACAAAAATAAACTATTTCATTTAGTTAATGATTCAGTTTATAGAGTTATGGTATTTAAGAGATTGAAATGTAATCTGACAAATATTTGTTAAATTTCGACTTTATGAGTAGAGTCTTAGTTACTGATGGAAGTATGCTATACAGTTCTGGTTCTTAAGGAGCAGAATAAAGAAGATAAAATGTATGTCAAACTAGAGTATAAAAAAAGAATATGATGAGTGCCCAAATGAGAGATGAATAAAGCTCTAGAGGATTAGAGAAGAAATAGAGAATTTCTTACAGGGTATTTAGGAAAGCCTTCATGAATTGTATGGTCTTTGAACTAGCTATAAAGGGTGTTTCCTCATGTGTAAAATGAAAACTATTTGACTAAGGTCTTCTCCAATTCTAAATTCACAACTTTAAAAGTTTATGATGGAAAGGACACTACATGTGAAAATAGAAAGAGAGAAAATGGGGAGGTCATCCTTGTCATAGAGAATGGCATGGACAAAGGCTCCTAAATGAGAAAATCCCAAACATGCTCAGGAAAGATAAATAGCCTAATTTGGCTTGAGAATATGTGGTAGTAGTGTGAGATAAAGCTGAAAAACTCTGTTGTAGCCAAAGAAAAGTAGGGGTCCCCAGGAAGGGAGTGAAGGGAGGCCAGACTATCAAGCTAGAAAGTTCAAGTTTTGAACTTTATTAACATATTCAATGCCTATTAAATTTTTTTTTAATTGTTTCAGGTCTTGTCACTGACTATCGGGTAAGTAAACTATTGGCCTATGATTTTTCTTCATTTTAAATACATCTCTTCTTGAAAGTAGTATCTGTTGCTCTATGTGTGTTCATGTACAGTCTTCTATTACCTAGTAGCATTCTCAAGAATAATAAACACAAAACTAGAATTTCTGTGCTACGCCTTTAAAAAATGTTGGGCAATTCTCTAACAATTTGTGGACAGTGTTTTCTGTCTCAACTAACCAATTCTATTAGATAAGACCACTAAAGGACAGCTGTTTTTCATGTTGGCATTTAAAAAATCACTTCCAAATAAATAACTGAAGTCACAAAATGTCCAGGTAGCCACTCTGCTCACATATACATCAGTACTCTCACTCTTCCCCAGCTCCAGCTCCCCAAATATAGTGAATATACACAGTTCCAGTCATAGAGTTCCTCAAAGCAACTATGATCTAAGAATGGTGGGATCCAGAAGAGTCAATTTCATGAATCCCAAGACAACTTCTGGGGAGCAGGTACTATTCCATTCTACTCCCAAGAAAGGGAAGAGGATATGAAACTGTAGATAATTACATGATGCATCTATTGGATTCTCCCTGGAAGTATGTTTTTGGTATGGGGTAGGCTGGGGCAAGATGGAGTCTACTGAATTATCTATTAAAATTTTTGTGATAATCCAAACACAGAGGCACATGTACCAAAATAACTAGACAATAAAAGAAGAATGTGATGAGTTCCCAAAAGAGACATGGATAATGTTCTGGGAGGATTTAGAGGGGACATAGAAAATTTCTTGTAGGGCATATTCTTTGATTTGCCTCTTATTATCCCATCTACTGGGGAGGTTGAGACTGGCAGACCTCTTGAGTTTGGGGGTCTGAGCTAAGCCATCTGGGTATCTCCACCAAGTCAAGCATCATTTGCCTGTGTGTCCACAATGATGAACCCCTGAAAATGGGCAAAGCAGATTATATTGAAAATGAAACATTAACAGAATGCTAAAACTCTGGAGCCAATCAACAGTTACAGTGGTGTGAGAGAATGAGAGACCTAGTCTTTAAAAAAAAAGTAATAAATTATGATAAATGTGAATTGCCATTTGTATTTAATAAAGCCATTGTGCACTATTCTCATCTCAGACATTAAATAAAAAGCTGTTTGTGACTCAAAGGAAAAAGAATTTTCAAATTATAGCTCTGTTTTTTTCTGTAGTCCATTCACTGTACCTAGATACAGAATAATTTAAACTTCCTTTCATAGAGGTATTTGTTGCTTCGTTTACTTAACTAGAATGTGTTCTGAACCTAATTCTGCTTTGCAGACCCTCATTAGAAACTTTAGGACATTAAGAATACGATATACAAATATGCAAGGACAATAAGCCTGAGCAGAGCAGACAAAGTTATCATCTATTTCTCAAATGCTCATCTTCCAATTTCCCCCTTATCCCCTCAAAACTACTCCAAAGAACCTACTTGCTTTTTTCTCGTTTGAGCTTGAGGAAATCAGAAAAGGAAGAAGAGAGAAGTAGGTTTACTGTTTCATCTATAAGTATTCCATTCATACAGCAAGATCAAAGAAGTCTTTCCATCATCTTTATTTAAAGTATAGGAAAACAGATAAGATATTTCTGGGTTTCCCAAGGCTATAATATGTATTCACTATACTTTTTATGGTTTGACTCTTAATAGTTAGAAAGAACAGCAAGGCTCTTATATCTGATTTATACCATTCTTAGAAGAACCTTGTTTCTTCTTTAAGAATCACTGTATGTGACAGAAAAGTGTAGGATGCTGACAAATTGCTTTCCAGTTTAGATTGCTGAATTGGTAAGTCATACAGGGAGAAATAACTCCTAACAAGATCTCTTTTAATGAGATACTTTGTCCTTATTTCTAGCACTGGCAGATACCTCTAGGTCGGAGGTTTCGCTCTCTGAAAATGTGGTTTGTGTTTCGGATGTATGGTGTGAAGGGACTACAAGCATACATCCGCAAGGTGATTTTATTTGACTAATTTCTCTATCTAATTTGGGAAGAGGTGGTATATGGGGGGATTTTAGGACCAAAGGAAATAATTCTTTTTTGTGTTTTTCAAATACTGAAATAAGCACACCAACTCCCAGGAAAGGCTCCGATTTTGTTTGATTCAAAATAGTCCAATTTCCACGGATTATTGCTCCAGCATAGGTACAGTGTCAAGGAGCAGGAAGACAGTAAATTAGGGCTTGAGTCAAAAGCCAGAGACCCTGAAATTCTCTTCCCCTTAATATGGATTATTGGCATCTTAATAGGATATACCTTTTTTTTATACTTTTAAATTGTATTTCACACAATGTATACAGAACCTCTTTGATGGATTTGCATAGAAGACAAATTATAAAGTAGGACTAAACACCTCATTTTTTATTGTTTGATTTAACCAATTAGGCTGAATTATATTGGCCTTTAATTCAGAAGCAGAGTGGTGTTAAAAAATGTGATTGTCATATTGTCAATGTTCTTTTAAATATACTCCCAGGGAAGGAACATCTGATTCGTTCTAGGAAGATACATTAAAAAAAGACACTTTAGGATTCTTCTTTCATAGCGTAGTCTTGAGGAGATCCATATGTCAATAAGAACAGTCTAGAAAGAGTTATTAGTCATGTTTTTACCAGAGCCTGTTTCACTTAATGAATTTCTACGACATTAACAGAAAACAGGGTAGGTGGTAGGTCAATTTATAAAGGCCGAGATGGCTAGTGATACCTTTTCAACTTAAATTCATAGTCTACTATTCCACTCACTGATATTGCCTCCCTGTACAAAATGCGCAGCTTCTAAAGACCTTTGAGGCTTATTTTTATGAGATAATAATATACAACTTGCAAAAATGTATTTGAACAGATTTTATTTATTTTGTTTAATTAAATTAAATTATTTAAGTCAGTCCCATGAGAAATCATGAATTTCATGTAAATATTTTAATATTTTTAAAAATACTATGATGGAACCCATAATAGTAATAGTAATTATTCACAGTACCTGACACATTTAAAAATAATTATTTTTTTTTGGAACCAGATCTATGATTTCATTAATGTAAGAAACTCCCCGTGAGAAAAATCCCTTTGCCAAAGCAGATGATAGGATCATCAGATCATTTTAGAGTTGGAAGGAATCTTTGAGGTCAGTGGATACAATCCTAACTCATTTTAGAGATGAGAAAACCAAGAGAAGTGAGGTGATTTGCCTAGGATCACATGGTTAATAAATATCTAAGGCAATCAAGGTCTTTCTGATGAATCCAATGCTTCGTCCATTCCCCTATGCTACCTCTGATGAGAAAATCTTCTGCAATTTAGTCTTAGAGAGTAACCTGGGCTATGAGGACATCAAGTGCCTTGTCCAGAGCAGCAGAGGCAGGTTATGACAGAACCAGGTCTTTGTAGCTTTGAGGTCTGCTGACCCATCAGCGCAGTATCATTATTTCTTTCTTCCCATTAAGTTCTGAATTCTTTGAAGCCAGACACTCTTTTGCCTCTTCAAGGGTGCTGAAGTTTGGGATTGGTGCACCAACTCCCAAACCCTGGGTATGTTATTCTACTCAGAACATGCAAAAAAGAAGGATTGAGAACCACTAATCCATGCATCTACTCCTTAAGTTAATATGACATAAAAAATAGATATGCATTTGATAAAAAATATATAAAAGCATATAATGCTAAATATATACCCAAATATATATATATATATATATATATATATATATATATATATATAATGATTGTCACACACACACATAGAACGAAGTCCCATGTGCTAAAGAATATCTCTTTGCCAGAGAGGACACCTGCTGTTCTTAGTTTTCTTCTTTAATATGCTATTCTACCAAATTACAGATAGGAGGTAACATAGCACAATGCAGTAGAGAGCGCAATTTAGAAAACCCCAGTTTGAGTCTCAACTCTATCTAATTACCTTTGTGACTCTGAATAAGTCACTTAACTTCTTGAATCAGTTTCATCACTCGTAGAAAAATAGCAGTGAGAATAGATGGTCTCTAAGGGTCTTTCTGACTCTAAAGTTATAGTTTTAAATAAAATAAAATATTATGCAATAAAAATTAAATGATTATAAAATAAAATATTACAAATTTAAAAAACCATAATATATTTTATGTGGATCTCTTTTCTTATAAATGTTTACACCTGATTAGGGCCAGCAAATTTGAAAACAGGTATAAGCATTATATTTAAAGCAGAATAACATTTGTTAAATTCATAATGATCTATTCTCAAAATAAAAAATCCTTTATTATCCATATTTACTCATTTCTGAACGAAAACCACATGTAGTTTGTCTCATTTCAATAAGATGGTTAGTCTATACTGAGCCACCCTAATCATGGAGAAAATTGGTCTTTCTTTGATCAGCTTCCAATTCCATAATTGTTTCAGTTCTAATAAGCCCCACATTTTCTCTCTTGTCAGCATATTTTTTTTAGAATGTTCCTATTTAATGGAATAGTAAAAATGATTTTCTGAAATTTTAGGAAATAGATTGAACAAACTTGAAACTATGATTTGTTGCCCAGACTTTGCTGACCCATTATTGTGTTTAAGTCAACAGTTATTTTTTTCACAGCCCTTTTCTTTCAAAGCGCTTGTTAGGTCATAGCATTGACCTCATTTTAGATTGTGGGTATGCTGTCCTTAAATTCAGTGCACATAGACCAACTGGGTACTCTTTAGGGAAGGGCAACATGAGCAGAGTGAAAAAGCTTAGAAGAATTGGGGCAATAGAAGAAGAGTTTGAAAAGAACATGGAGAGATAATAAAAGGAAGGGAAGTGGTTCTAGGCAGGGAAGAGGACCTCAAGCTCAACCAACTCCCTTTAGTATTTCACCTTGAATCATCATATATATGTGATTATTTTTGTAAAGTATAATATTCTGAATATAATTGAATCACGATACAAATATATTTATAAACACACACATTTATTAACCCCGTGTTTTTAAATTACAAAATTTTTAAAACCTGTAACATATTTTATGTGGATCTCTTTTCTTACAAATGTTTACACCTGATTAGGACCAGCAAATTTGAAAACAGGTATGGCATTATATTTAAAGCAGATTCACAAGAAGGAAAAAGTTAGTCACAGAAGTAGAAAAAATGAAACAGTGTCTCTGGCAAATGGTGATCAAATCTATCAGTTACAAATCATTTGGTGCCCTCTAGTGATATGACTGGCAATTGCTTGATATTAAAAACAAAACTTCTTGAATACTCAGAGAATCATAGATTTAGAGTCCAGGAATCAGAGGTCTAGAAATCATCAAGTACCATCCCATCATTTTACAAATGAGGGCAACTGAGACCAAGAAGTTATCTTCCTGCCAACCAAACTACATAGTTGGATCACAGAATCATAGATTTCACTAATCGAATCCTTTCAATGTATAGATAAGGAACCTGAGGTGTAAATTTGTGGAGAATTACACAAATTATTCTTTAATTGTTGCCATACCTAAATAACTGCAACATTGAAATTCCAAACAGTTTTTAAAATAAACAATAAATAATTGTATTAAGATTATTTATTTTTATTATATTTTTATTTTATTATAATTATAATATAATAAATTTATATTTTATTTTATTATATTTATTATTCTTAAATAAAAAATAAGATTTTGAGTTTTATAAGATATCTAATCATTGAAGGTAGTTTTTACTGGAATCATGCCCGCTTAAGAATGTGTACCATTAGGCAATACACAATTCCCAAAACTACCTTGGGGAGAGTTATTTTTAGGGTTGTGCTAATTGTTTTACATGTTTCGTTACTATGCATATTCTGAAATTATTTACACTTTAAAAAATGGAAAAACAATAATCACACTAATAAGAGTCATGGTTTGGAACTGTTTCTGAAGACCATTTGTTGGGGATGATTTAGTGGGGATTTTTTTCAGATGTAAGTTGGGCTACATGGTCTTCAAGGTTCCTTCCAACTCAGATATTCTGATTTTAATAATTAATAATGAAAGCTTCTTTCCATAGTTGTAAGAATAACTAATTCTTTGGATAAAGTAAATTATAAAATCAGCAGTGTATTAGAACTTAAGGAATAATGAATACTTGTAGGTTATGTTAGAATTCAAAATTCAATTCAGTAATCTTTTTCTCTTTGAAGCATGTAAAACTCTCACATGAGTTTGAATCTTTGGTGCGCCAGGATTCCCGATTTGAGATCTGTGCTGAAGTTGTCCTGGGGCTGGTGTGTTTCCGAATAAAGGTAAATTTAAATCATTTTTTAAAATTTCATTTTCTGCTTTGGATATGATAAAAGGAATAAGGCACAAGAACAAATAAAGCAGAAATCTTTTTAGATATTTTAGATGACTTTAATTTTAGTAAGTTAAGCCCTTGAGAGAAAGCAAAATCAAGAAATTGCTCTTTTAGGATTACTCTAAATGTCAGTATGAGATAAGTAATCCTTCCTATGATATTTGGGGTTTAACCTAACCTATGGTGATAAATGTTTAATAACCAGTTCTCCAGAAAAAATGTATACACAACACACTTTTAAATTTAATCTGCATTATTAACATTTTCCTCATCACTTTTTCAAGTCTAGGCAATTAAAAAAAAATAAATCAAATCCCTATTTGTAGTATTTGATGATTTCCAGGATGTAAATGCTCATAGTTAAATTTTAACAATTTGCTCTCTCCAGTCACTTTGATCTGGCTTTATCACACTCCTGCTGTAGTTTCTCTTGTATACTAAATAATATCTTTAGAGCCCAAAGAAATGAATTTTTTATTTCCTTTTATCAAATATTATGTATATTAAATCTTAGACTCAGGATAAAGAGTTCTCTCTGGAACCTTCACATTTGGATTTCTTCCCATGCTCCCAGGCCTCATACATCACCAATCAACAACAAAATGCTGCCTAAAATTAGTATTAATATTCTTTATGTTCTCAGTGAGACTAGAAACTCCTCCTGTCTCATAGTGCATTGCTTCCCTAGTGCCCAACCAAGTTCCCATCACAGACTAGACCCCATAGTAAATATTCTCAGTAATGTTTCAATCTTATACTTTCAGGTGGGCCAAGGGCAATCTTCTTTCAACTCAGTTCAATTCCCCAAACATTTATTAGGTACTACAATGTTTAAGGTACTGGGGATACAAAAATAAGAAAAGACTCATGGAGCAGAATAGCATTTACAAGACTCAACCATCAGAATTCACTTGTTTCTTTTAAAATCATTTTATACTTTTATTTATAATTTATAATAATTTTAAGTTAATCTTTTTAAATTGCATGACCCAGACATACTATGTAAAGTCCTCATTAGCCCTTAATATTCAAAAATTAGAATAATTTAAATTCACTTGTTTCTTTTTTAATCAGACTGCAAGACCTCGATGTAGTATATAAGATCTTTGATAGCTATTTAAATTCAAATATTAGAATTCTTTATTGTAGTACTGCTATTTGAATCTGGATTTTGTGGCTGGTTTAAAGTTCTTTTCCAGAACTCAAAATATTATTTGTCTTGCCAGAGTCATAACTAGAACTTACCCGCCTCCCAAACTGTCTCACAAACTTTCCCTGGGACAAATGACAGAAGGCTCACTCTTAGTTAGGAGGGGGAAACCCATCCCAGGATTCAATTGTGGGAGGAAACAGAGGCTCTGGGACACCATGCTGGTGTGAGGTTGCTTCTGGAGAGATCTCTGAATAGAGTGCAGAGAAAGAAGCATGATGGGGCAGGGAAAGAGTTCTCCTAGCAAATGATCTGGTATCTTTTCATTTTAACTAATTATTCTTCTTAGTGAGATGCTAAATGCTATTATTTATGTGTTTTTGTAGGAATGCAAGTCCTGACAGTATTCTTTAAACTGATGCCCTCTAAATTCAACACCTGAAGGCAAAGCCTCATTTAACTCTGCACTAGTTAGGATCATGTTCATTGTGACTCATTTTCTCTTTATCACCCTGACAACCAATTTTAGTAAAAACAACACATGAATTATCCATTGTCGTAGAGGGGTTTTAGGCCACCAATGTAATTTTCAACTTGCTTTAACTGATGTCATCAGTCAAAAATGTCAGGTCAGCCAAAATCATTTGTGCAAATAGATATATTTTCATCCTTATATAATTCAAAGTTTGCAGAGAAGGAATAAGTAGATCAATGAAGAGTTCTGTAAAATCCTCCAAATTAAACCAATATATGCCTTAATATTCTATGACTTTCATGACTTTAAAGCAAAGGTGGACATAGAAGAAGAATTTAAAAATACATTGGAAGTTAATGGATGAGGATAAAGAAATTTAATGGCTCAAATATTATAGAGAAGTCTTATGAGTGTTCTGTGAATATTTTATTTAAGAAAAGAATCAGGAGGCATTGGACATAATCAAGGACTGAATAATGCCACTTCAAATTAAATTAACCATTTTTTTGCAAGAAAAGACTTTATCAATGTGGGAATCATTTTTAAATCAGCTGACTTTTAGTCAGAACTTTTACTTATTTAAGCAAAGATCAAAATCAGTATTAAATTAGAAGAAATAATAATCAGAAGATACATCATTAAATTAAAACATTTCAAAATGGAAATACTCAAATAAGCTGATGCTCTTCCTCCAAAAGTGAAGTTAATAAAAGAAACTTGTCCCAGACTACTATCCAATACCAAGGAAGTTAAACCAATGTAAACCAGTGACAAGGAACATATCCAGATCATCCTAATGTGGGGGTTCTTAGTTGCTTTTGTGTCATTGACCTCTTTGACAGTGTGGTGAGTCTCTGGACTCCTTCTCTGAATGGTATTTTTAAAAGCATGAAACAAAGCATGTAGGGCAACAAAGGAAAATAAGTATATTGAAATATTGCTACTAAAATAACAATAAATAATAAAATACTTATATATTATGTATGCATACACATAAATAATAAAATAAAAAAGTTCACAGATCCCAGATTAATAATTCCAGTGACCTAAGAGCATTTAAGGACAAAACTGTGAATGGGAGAAATCTGTAAAAATTTCTTCCAAAAAAGTGAAGATACTACATTTGGATTCTAACATCACAATTCCCAAAGAAAGTAGAAATGGCACAAAAAAAATAAACAACGTTGAAAAGAAAAACTAGACTGGAACAAGCAAATATTAAGCAGCTTCATGCTGATGGTGACACAATTTTGATGGCACTCTGGGGTCAATTCACAAAATATTTGGTAAAGGGGACAATACCAAAGGCATAGAAAATATTGGTCTGGAGTCAGGGAAACCTGAGTTCAAAATCTGACCTCAAACACTTACTACCTGTGTGTCCCTGGGCAACTCACTTAACCCTGGTTGATCTTTAAAAGGATCCAGAGAAGTAAATGGCAAACCACTTCATTATCTTTTCTAAGAAAACTACAAATAAGATCATGAAGAGTTGGATATGACTAAACAACTGAATAATGACAATAAAATGGCCACTTTGTCAATCTTCAAAAACCTTTATGAGATTTTTTGATTTTTAGATCTAGATTGAGGACATTCTTGATGAAGATATGAGAAAGGAACAAACAGACTTTCATAAATATTGCTCTACAGTTGATTACATGTTTATACTCATACAATTAACTGAATGGCAGAGAGAATACAAGATCTCAGTATGGTTACTGTTTCATTACATGTGAGCATTTAGTTCAGTAAAACAAGATTTTTTCATGCATATTAAAATCATACAAAGTTCCTGAGGAGATACCAGAGAGATATTCTGATTATTGATATCAAGGAATATATAAAATAATAAGACACATTCTTAACAAAGGCAACCTAGATGGAGGTGTAACCAACACAGAATCTAGATGGAAGAAGGATTCCCTACAGATGGTGAGGTCCTCCAGATACTCCTGTTTGCAAATGACATACATAATGATTGCATCAAACCCCGTAACATGATAGGTGCCTATAACCACTCAAAATATTTTAGGCTATTCATATTTCAACTATTCATATAAAAACCCAATTATGTAAAATGCCTTATTGTCCAGATTATGACACACACTTGGATATCCCATTTCTTGGCATAGGTATCAGGGCTAGATTATCTCAAAGAAATTGTAGAGTGCATTTCATAAAGCTAAGTTTCTCTCTAAATCATATACCTATTGATATTCTCCCAGTGATACTAGATGGCTATGAATCATAGACTGCCACAGTTTCTGAAGAATAAATGTTATGAGCCAATTCTAATGGTAATGGAAAGATGTATGGTAGGCATAAATTGGATGCACTATATTAACAACAAAAAATTATGAACCAGAAATAGAGTAGAGAGTGGCATAAGAGTGATGTATGCCTGGAAAAGGAAGGAACTAGTTTAAGTAATCAAAGTGAGGGATAACTTAATATACACATAATATGAAGAGAACTAGAGGAAGACCCCTATCCCCATGCTGGGCAAACCTACTAGAGGATAGACATCTTGGGCAACACTGACATGAGATACACAGGCTGAGAAGATATGGCTGTTTACAATCTCCATCACTGGAGGGAGCATCTACACTGATAAGCTCACAGATCTATTGACATATGAAAGAAGATGCATTGAGTTGCAGGATGCCCAGTTGGAAGGTACCTTCCAGATTATTTAATTTTATGGATAAAGGACTGAGGTTTAGAACAATCAAGTGACATTACCTAGGTCACATAGATAATAAATAATAGAGCAACAATTTGAAGCCAATTGCCTTAATTTTTTCAGCACTACTCCTATGGCCATTGCTTATGTCCCAATAAATGATTCATTCAAGACCGTTAACCAGATGTTCATTAATCTGCAGTCTGATGTCTAGTACGTGTGCACTCAGAGGGCTGAAAATTGCTTTAAATGGATTCAGAGCATTGTGATGTTGTTCCTTCCAGACTATGTTCATCTGATACGGTCCCTCAAAGGGCTCTTAGAAATGAGCTTTTATAATGAAGCTTTTCTAAAGCCTTTTAAAACCATTCCCAGTTGTTTCAGGAACAGTGAATGTTAACAGACATTTCTTTCTAAGCTCTTTAGTTGCCTAAGTGACTTTGGTTACTTATTTATTTATCTTTTAGCTGTTTATTGAGGAGTCAAACTGCATGTCTGATAATGTCTACAGTAGAGCCTCCTCAGAGCCCAAGAAGGAAGGAAGTTTCTTTTGTGTTGGTTCTTTCATTAGAGAGAGGATCTCCTGCTGTGGGAACAGACGCAGCATATATTGCTGTGTATGGAGCTCTTGGAAAATGTCTTTGGAACAGAGCTGCGTTTGTTTAAACATGCAGTCCCTGACAATGGGAACTTTGACAAGTCTGCTGAAAGGTTGGGAGAGGTACAGGGCCAAAGGACCCCCAAGTAACACTATTTTCAGGGCATAGCTTCTTCTAAAGAACAGGTGGGCATTCATTCATAGCTTGTTCTAATGGAGTCTACCAGCTGTGGGGAATGCAGGCATGCTTGAACATCCATGATAGAAAGCTGATGGACTTATTTGTTTTCTTTACTCATTTATGAAAGATTTAAGTTTTCCTGTCTCACTTCATTGAGGGGTAGGATTGTTTTTTCTAATTAAAATTTTTTTCAAATTATGAATTTGATCATCAACAAAGAAACATTTCTACACACAATTAACAAAACAAAGAGCCATATATGAATCTGGGCATTTCTATTGCATAACAATTTTAAAATGTGTGTTAAATGTAATCAGATAGTAACAAAATCGCCCAGTTTGCATAGCCTCCTGAATTTCTTTTTGTTTTGTGTATTTAAAATGTTTTAGTAATTCTGGCTCTCTCTCTGTGTTCCTATCTCTTTCTTTAACTTTTATCACTGCCCACCAGCTCAGCTCTCCCTAAAACTAGCTCATCTTATAACACCTAAAATGTTGGTCGCAATATTTGAAAAGGCATGCCTCATTTATAACTGTAGACCATCATTTCTTGGCCAAGAGGGAAAAAGCATAATTCATCAGTCTTCTGAAATAATATTTAATATCTATGTTGAAGACTCTAAAGTCTTTCAAAGCAGTTTTTCAGGAATAGCATAAAAACCCTAATTCCTATGTGTCTGTGGTCTGGTAGTTGAGAATAAAATCATCTAATGTAGCTGAACACTTTTCTCAGGAATCTGACATAAGGCAATCTCACACAAAACTATACAGTGTTATTTGGTTCAAAACATTCTACCTCAACTCCACCTGGATACACTCCTTTATTATTTATCTCTCTGGCATAGATAAAACAAAATGTGAAACTGATGCATTAACATCTAATCAAGAGCTTTACATTTTGCAGGAACAATTCTCTCCCTGAAAGAAATATTTTAACATTTTAATTAATTTTTAATTATCATGCAAAACATACTTCCATATTATCAGTTTTGAAGCAAACAATCTTATAAAACCAAACCCCTCAAAACATACACTCAAATAAGCAAGTGAAAAATCATATGAGGAAATATTTTTTTAAAAACTTTTGGTAAACAAAGTGAGCAACAGTTGAAAAACTTTTGGAGCTGATTATTCTTTAAACATTTGGTCAGTCAGAAGATTTTAAAGAGAATAAACAATGATAGATAAAGCAATCAATTACTTTTTACTTCCTCCTTATACAACAGTGTTACCACTCTCTATTTCACCCTTTCTCTTCTACCTGAATCTTTGAGCTATTTTTTGGCCTATAATCTTTTACCAGAGCTTAACTGAATCCATTAAGATGTTTTAAAAACCTACTATGTGAAATACACTGCACTAAATGGCTGCAGATGCAGAGATGAGACTAGACATTATCTTTCCTTAATGCGTTAACAATCTGGTAGATTCAGAATGTGCTGGTAAATATTGACCAGACAGATCTTTGAGGGGAAGGGTCAGGAACATATTTAGCACACACTTTTAAGTTCAGATTGATTTATTAACATTTTTTCTTTCATCTTCTCAAGTCTAGACAATCAAAAAATAATAAACCTAGCCCTTATATGTAACATTTGCTGATTTCCAAGTTGTAAATGCTCCCATTGAAAAATTAACAATTAGGGGTAGTTAGGAAGTACAATGGAATCAGAGGACCTGAAGTCAAATCTGATCTCAGATACTTCCTAGCTATCTGACCCTGGGCAAGTCACTTAACCCAAATTGCCTAGCCTTTATTCCTCTTCTACCTTGGAACCAATACTTAATATCTATTCTAAGACAGAAGGTAGATTGTCTTTTAAAAAAAGCTCCCTTGAGCCCATGTGACCTGACTGTAGCATACTCTTACAATGTGTAAAGGTAGTTTGAGTAAGATAGTTATGTATAATTATAATATGAATTAAAATATGAGTACATCACTAGAGTTCTTGTAGGTCTTCTTCCTTGGCTCAAATGCAGTCCTTCCTTATTTCTACCTGTCAGTATTCTCTTCATTCAAGAGGCAACTCAGGTATCCTTTGTTCCATAAGCCCCTTCCTTATTCTCCCAACTGAAACTGATCTCCCTTTCCTCAAATTCTCATTTGAACCATCATCAGAATACTAAAATGAACAATTTAACCAAAAGCTATGATTGGAATTGTTTATGGAATCACCTATTATGAAGTGTACAGAGGTAAACCAAAACATAGACTAGTTCACAAGATAAATAATAACAACATGGCAATAACAATAACCTCTGAGATTTATATAGCATAACATTATCTCATATGAACCTTTATTATTTTTCCTTAACAATTCCAAAGTTTCAACTACTTTTATTTGGGCCATGAGAATATTTCTCATAATTAAGAAAAATAGAAAGTTAAAAAATCAATGGTTTTGAAGGATGCACTATGAATTGCCCCCAAAATATAAATGGCCAATGTTTACACTAAAGGAAAAATTATGAACTATGAGTTCTATATTGCTTCAAGTGAAGTTGCTCATTCTAAACAGCTAATAGTAATAACTAAAAAATCAAGTCAGTAACATAAAATTGAAGAACAGTACATTAAGTTAAAAGATACACATTTAATTAAGTCTATTTTTTTTGCTTTTATAAAGTCTTATCCTTTGCATTCTTTAATTCTTAGCCCTTAAAAAGATACAAATTTTATTTTTTCACTGATGTTTTGATTCAAGGATCACCTTTTGGGACCCTAAGGAAATTCCAAGATGTTCATTCTTAATGGTTAGATGTAATGTCCTAGTGTCATGATATGAAAGAATAGTCAGCTTACCCAGAAGTACTCAAATTAAGGAAAATCATGCCCAAAGTTTTATCTGTCTTGGTAACCTTATCAGTTCTCATGAGTTAAGCTACCATTTTTATGTTGATCATACACATATCACCTCCAATATAAATGTATATGTACATATACAATATACATACATGCAGATTAGATAGATAGATAGATAGATAGATAGATAGATAGATAGATAAGTAGATAGGCAGATAGATAGATAATCTCCAGCCCCAGTTTCTTCCTACAACTTTAGTTCCAACATCACCAGTTACATATAGGACATTTCAAACTAGAAATAGCTCACATTTAATATGTCCAAAAATGAACTTATTGTCCTTCACTCCAAACTCTCCCCTCTTCCAAACCTCCCTATTTCTGTCAAAGGAACAACCATTGTTCCAGTCTTCCCAGTTCATAGTTTCGCAGTCTTACCTTTGATTATTCTTTTTCCCGCATTCACATATACAATCAGTTGCAAAATCTTGCCATCTCAGTCTCTACATCTTTCATATCTGACTCCTTCTCTAAACTAACATATTTACCCTCCCAGTTCAGGCCCCTATCTTTTTCTTAGATTAACACAACTTCTTAGAGTCTCTGCCTCAAATCTCTTTCCCACTCCAGTCTGACCTCTACTGACAAAGTAATTTTCCATATGCATGGATATGACCTTATCATTCCCCAACTCAATCAACTTCAGTGTCTTTCTATTGCCTGTAGGATGAAATATAAATTCTTCCATTTTTTTTTAAAGTCTATTCACAACTCACTGCAACCAATTTTTCTAATCTCATTGTATCTTCTCCCTACTACACTCTATGGTCTAGCCAAATTGGTCTTCTCTGTATTACTCAAGTACAACCCTCCATTTCCAGTCTATATGCTTTTTCACTATCTGTTCCACATACCAGAAATACACTCCCTACCCATCTATTCCTCACAATGTCCCACTTTTCCTTTAAGATGCCACTCAAGCAACTTTTTACATGAAGCCTTCCGTGATCCTTCAACTGGTAGTGCCCTCCCTCCCAAACTGCCTTGTATTTAACTCCTTTGTCTTTAAGAACTTTATGGTGTAGTTCCTCACATGTGCATTTGTCTCTCCTATTAAATAAAATCCCTGACATGTAAGGATAATTTCATTTTTTGGTACTTATATTCTCCAATGCCTAGCATTTACAAAAACTTAAATTCTTGTTGACTGATTAATAGATAAGCACTAGCTAATCGAGACCCCTTCCCCTCAAAATCTAGAGCTGACAAATTCTGAAGTACTAAGGCAACAACATATGACTCATCTTTTAAAATTCTTTCAGGGGTCTAATGAGCTGAATGAAATGCTTCTTGAAAGAATAAACAAAGCCAAAAAAATCCACTTGGTCCCATGTCACCTCCAAGATAAGTTTGTGCTACGCTTTGCCATCTGTTCTCGCACAGTGGAGTCCATCCACATTCAGCAGGCTTGGCAGCATATTACAGAGCTGGTAGCTGAGCTGTTAAAAGAAGGAAAAGAGCAGAAAATGAACTAGTAATTGCAGGTAAGAGTTTTATTAATGCTTTATATTGTGTTGTGGCAAGAAGCCCAACTGGGTGGCAGGCAACATGGATTTTAGCCCCAGCTATGGGACTAGAAGTCTCTAAAGTGTCTCCTGACTCTCAAATTCTGGTCATGAAGTTGAAACAGTATTGAGTATAGAATCAGAGGATATGGGTCAAAGCCCTAATTCTGCCACTTATTGCCTTTGTGACTTTGGACAAATCATTTAAACTCTTGGAGTCTTGAATTTCCTCAAACATAAAACAAAGGGATTCAACTGGATTACTATGAAGGTTTCTTTCATTTTTGATCTTATGATGATTTGGGTCAGAATGAGAGTAGGGGAATGGTGGCAAAGCAAAACATGGTGACTATTTTCATGGAGGCAGCTAGATGGTACAGTGATTGGACTTGAAGTCAGATAGACCCGAATTCAAATCCAGACTTCAAAATTTATGGTTTAGCTCTGTAATCCTCGGAAAGTAATTTAAACTTCTATATGCTCAGTTTCCTCATTTGTAAAATGAGAATAACATCTCTTATCTCCTAAGGTTGTTTTGAGGATAAAATGTCATAGGGCTGGTAAAACACTTGGCAGAATTTAAAGCATTATGTAATGTTTTAATGTAGTTTTTTAAAAGATCCAGAAGACAGTCATCACAAAGTAAGTCAGCAGTGACTGGCACAATGAACATGGAGGGTATTCAACATAGATAATACAGTACCAAAACTTTCTTTTGGAGGAAGAGGAGAGGGCTATAATGCTGCTGCAGAAAACTCCAATATAATCTCCTTTTAGAAATTGTAATGGCAAGGCACAATGACATCAACTATAATCCTTGCTCCAAGGTGGCTGAGGTTGGTAGATTGTTTTAGCTCAGGAGTTCTGAACTAAAGTGTGATAAAACTACCGGATTGTTAATCTGGAACCAATTTGGTGAGCCCCTGGGAGCAGAGGACCAACAGTCTGCCTTAGTAGGGGTCTCGGTCAGAAACGGAGCAGGTCAAAGCTCTTGTGATGATAAATAGTGGGCCATGAATGGCCAGTACACATCTATCTTGGATATCATAGGGAAGACCTAGTGATTAAAATAAATTATTGTGGTACTTTAAGCAGGATGGTAAAGGATTGTTCCTTTCCCTTTTTCCTATGATACTTTAAGCAGGACTATAACATAAACTTCATTCAAAAAAACAATATTAGCTACAAGAACTCAAAAAATTTTCCAAGTAGTTGTGATAATATCAGATTCTGACTATTCTAAGAGTTAAAACCAAAGATCCTACTCTGAGGAATTCCTTCAAGATGATCTGGCCTCTTCATATACATAATTAAGTGTTGGTTTCTTTTTAAAATAAATTTTATTTTTAAAAACAAGAAAGTAAAACTTGGAAAAGTTATACTTTTTAGATGGAAAACCTTTAAAATGGACAGGTGATGGTTTATTAAAAGCAGAAAAAGAGAACAACCTATATATTGAAGTTCTGTTACATCACTTTACTTTCACAACAGCTTCACACCTCTGATGAAGTGATGATCAAACCCCACCTGTGTGATTGTCTTAAATCAGTCAATTCTTAAAAATAGGTTTGCTGTCTTATAGCTAGAGAAACCTACTAAAGACACCATACTATGTATACTTTTTACATTTCAAAATACTCAAATATATGTAGAGAATAGCAATAAGGATATGGCCCCAATGGGGTTGTTAAAATAAACATGGAATTTGAAAAAATCTCACAGCTGGTTATCTTAGTGACCAGGGTGGTTCTATATCCGTCTACCAGCTTAATTATCTAAGAAGAATTATTTTATCTGCTATTGACCATTCACCATGAAAAGATATATTCTTGCCCTCTACAGTAAAGAAGTTACCTTTTTACAGCTGAGGGTCATTTTTATCTTTGTTTCCCTAGAATCTGACTATACCTTGTAAAAAGGAGACATTTAAAAAATGTTTGTTCGATTGAATAACCAGATTTATCTTAACAATGAATAAAATTTGTGTTTAGAGTAGATAAACTTAAGAGAATTTAAAAAAAAAACTCTTTTCAAGAATGCTTTCAGGTATTTCAATTTTTTCTGAATTACTTTTTTCTCTCAGTTTATTCCTTCACAAAGGATAGAGTTAGTGAGAAAGGATATATTGGGGAAAAGGTGATATGAAAGGATTATCATTTACATTCATTCATACACAGTTTTGTGCAAAGTCATGGTTTTACTGATTTCTTATATTTGTGTTTGCTATAACACTGGTAATGCCATGTGCCTATTGCCTTCAATGAATAAACAAATGCTGAAAAATAATCTAACTTCCTCAATAAAGACATATTATAACCACAGAATGACAAGTAAATCTTTCATACAGGCTCAGATTGGCACTACTTTAGTATTGGAGAAACAAGCATTTTTTAAGTTCCTGTTATATGCTAGGGACTGTGCTAAGGACAGGGCTAAGCTCTTTACAAATATTAGATCCTCACAAAAATTTTGAGAGGTAAGTCCTATTGTATTCCACATTTTACAGATAAGGAAACTGAGGCAAAAGAGGGTAAGGTAAGTGACTCACCTAAGGTCACACATCTAGGAAGTATCTGAAGCCAGATTTAGATTTTAGTCTTCTTGACTCCTGGTCAGAGCTTTATCCACTGAGACACCTAGCTATCTCCAATTTGCTACGCAATGGTTAATTTATTATATCTACAGTCTTTTTTGTAAAGATTATTAGTCATTAATATCATTTAATTTATTAAATTTCAACTTAAAATAAATAATTATTCATATAAATATATAACTAAATTTTATGTAAATAATATTTAAACAATTTAACACATTGATAATGATTAAATCATTAATAAAATAAGAAAATTTAATAAATTTAAAATAAACTAAAATAATTAAACTTTTAAAGTTAAAATATTAATTAAATTAGATAATATAATTTAAATTAAATAAAATAAATAAGAGGATAATATATACTCACACAGAATAATATCCTGAGTTTATCTCTGCTTCCCCTTTAACATTCTTCTCCATTTTCAGTTCAATCTTTCATATTGGAAAACCTTAACCTGGGGTTCATGGAGAGATCTTTGAACTTAAATGGGGATATGACTTCATTTTCTTTTTGCCAACTTCAAACTGAAATATAGCATTTGCTTCAATTTTTTTAAAAAGTCAATCAATAAACATTTATAAAGCATTGACTAAATGCCTGGCACTATGCTAAGTGCTGGGGACATAAAAAAGATTCAAAAGACAGTCCCCCATCCCAATTCAGGATCTAATGGATCTAATGGAGGAGATAATTGCAAGGGATTATATGCAAATGAGATCTAGTAGTATGGATAGGAAATAATCAGCAGAGGGGAAGGCATTAGAGTCAAGAGAGATTAGGAAAAGCTTCCTGTAGAAGGTAAGATTTTAATTGAGACTTGGAGGAAGCCAGGGAAGTCAGGAGGTAGAGATGAGTGGGAAGAACATTTCAAGAATGGGGAACAACCAGTGAAGATTACTGGCAAGAGATGAAGTGTCTTGTTCAAGAAACAGCAAGGAGGCCATTTTCACCAGAAAGAAGAATATTTGGTGGGGTGGGGTCAAAGTAAGGTGTATGGAGACTTGAGATGTATATGGGGGATGAGGAAGAGTGTCTAGACTACGAAGAACTTCTAATACCAAACAGAGAATTTTATATTTGTTCTTGGAGACTATAGGGAACCAATGGAATTTATTGAGTAGGTAGGAAAAATTGAAAGAATTGGACCTGTCCTGTAGAAAAGAAATAACTTTGGTGGCTTAATGGAGGAAATACTGGAATGGGGAGAGACTCCTGGTAGACAGACCAACCAGCAGCCTGTTATAATAGCCCAGGTGAGGGAATAAGGGCCTAGAACAAGTTATTGGTTGTATCTGAGGAATGAAGTAGAAGAGACTTTACAAAGGAGAAATCAACAAGGTCTTGGCAAAAGATTGGTTTTACAGTGTGAGAAATAGTGAGGAGTCAAGGATGCCATCTGGGTTGAGTCTAAGGGGCTGGGAAAGGTACACTTGACAATGATGGGGAAGTTGGGAAGAGGGGAACATTTGCTTCAATTATTTGAAAACATTTACTCTGAGAAGGGATCCCTAATTTTCACTAAATTGCCAGAAGGATTTCTCTCTCTCTCTCTCTCTCTCTCTCTCACACACACACACACACACACACACACACACACACACACACACACACACACACAGCTTAAAACACCTGCTTTATGCAACAATATTCCTGATAAATCCATCAAGGACAAGAGCTATCCCTATTTTTCAGATAGAGGGGGAAAAAGCATTGGCTAGCTCAGATTCAGAGTATCATTAAAAAACTCAGAACTATAGATGGGTTGTAAACTAAATGTTCTTATTTTCTGTTCAAAGCCTTTTACATTGTAAAGTAGCCTTTATTTGATTTTTTAAAAAGTTTTTTCCCCTTCCTTTGCTTCAAAACAAAAAGTCTTAATGTATGTAAAATGCTCATTCTGTCATAATAAATATATCTACATTTAGGAGGGTGATATATAATTGGATTATACTGATTCTTTTTTCACAGAGACAAAGAGATGGAACAGAATACATATATATCATAATTATAAAGTAGAAATCATCATGACTACATAATAATATAAGGAAGACCAAGATTTTCTCTGAAGTTGCCCAAAGACATCAACTTAGATGTATTATTCATTTAGGAAATGGTAGTAAAAATGGATTTATTTTTAATTTACATAAGATTTTTGGTTTGGTTCTGATGTTTCATCAAAAATTAGATTATGCTCTAAATGTAACTAAAATGACAAACTATACACAAAACTATGTATTATTATACATATATTATGTATTATACACTGTTATTAGTATTATGCATTACACTTATAAAATATGTTTTAAATTATCTCTAAGTTAATTGTGCTGCGGTATTTGGTAAAGACTTATTAAAAGGGTATCCTGGGCAAATTGTGTTTATGTGACATGACATTGTATCTATAGACTTTTGGAGTATTTTTTGATGTGACTATATGTTTAATAAACCACTATGACATGTCACCATAATTGTGTCTTATGGCTATTAATCCTTGTTTCTATATTTTTTTTAAAAAGTGTATTGTCAGGCTCTAAATTACTTCCAAGATTCTGTTGAGCTAAAATAATCATCACAACAGCAAAAGTAAAATAGGGCTAAGAGAGCTAACAAAAGAAGATTGATGCCAAAGTCATATCAGCCAAAGTGCTACACACATATACACACTTACATGTACAAAAAGGCAAAGCTAAGGAATAAAGAGGTTCTTGGCTTCTCCATGTTGTTGTTTTGACAAGAGAAACCACTTTGGCTTTTTCTGAGTCTTGGTTCCTTATCAGAGAAACTGACATTGATAATAATCCATCTTATGGTATTAAGAAGGAGGGACAAAGTAAAATCACTCTAAATGTAAATATAATCAAATAATTTCTGCTATTTTTTTTCACAGATATTTCACTGCTTTTCAAAGTATCTTTGAAGGTATATGAATCATTTTATTTCCTTAGGGCCATTTTTTTTCTTTCCATGTATAACTGGTATCTGTATCTTCTAAATGGATTTATAGAATTTAATTAAAGTACAGTTTGTTAAGGATAATAATAAACTCAATGTGTGACTGTTGTTGTTAATCATATACCTTAGATACAAGAGCCAATGGTAACAGTAGTGGGCCTTGGTTTAGGTCAGCGCAATGGATAATGCAGGAGACAGATGAAAAAAAAAAACTCATTTCTAATTTTCTAATACTTATATTTTAAGAAAGTGATAAATAAACAGGAAACCCTAAATACTAAGGGGTACTAAGCTTTCAACTGCTCCCAAACTGGACCTCACAGTCTGCCTTCTCCTGGAAAACCAGGCTACTCTATCAATTCCTATTTCTACCCAAAAACCCAAATTTCCTTATCTAAATAACCTATTTCTACTAGCTTATAAATAATATATTTATCTTCCTTAAAGTAGGTCTCCAAATTGATAAGTTCATTGTTATCCAATCAGAGTTGCCGTAACTAAGGCTTGGCCTTAGGCCTGGCCCCCATCTGGGATAAAAGAAAGAAAAAAGATCTTTTTCTTCTGTTAGGTTTAACACTGACTAATCACGAAGTCACTTCTCTCTTCAAAAGCTGTTACTCCAAGCATTTCCAAAGGTTTTAGAGGAAAAGTCTTAGAGAGGATTTGAAAAAGTTCTGCCTTGAACCAGGCTCAGGCCCAAGACAGCTGCTCAGAATCTCCAGAGCTCAGAGTGGCAGTTAAAAAACCCTCCACCTGAGGATTCTGACAGAATCTTCTGCTTTCCATTCTGACTTCCACTCAACTTATCAATCAATAATATTATTCCTAATAAGTGTCAAAGAGCTTGATAGTCATATAAATTCAACAGGGCTAATATCTACTTCCTATTTGGGGGATCTGAGGTATTCTCACTTTCAATTTGTTGTGGTTTGGGGGTGTTCAGGCCTTTAACTATGGAGAACCTGGATCAAGCATAGAGTAAAACAACTCCATGATAAAATACTAGGATTCACAAGGATTCACTTCTCATATTCAGTGAGTAACCAGATATTGTCAGTACTACTTCCTTAACATGTGTAGAAATGGATATTTTACACCTTTGGACTTCATCCCCCAGAAGACCCTAATATTTCCCAAAATTTCCTTTTTCTGCATCCTCACATTTTGTGTGATTGCATTTAAGTGGCTGTAACTCCTCCCTCTCTCTCTCTCTTTGACCCATGACCAGGCTGAATTCAGGCAGTTTTTAAATTTTAGTTATTATTAATAAAACTTTTAAAATATAATACTTTAGTTATTGATTATTACTTTTAAAACCCACACATCTTGAATCTTTTGTCTCCTTTATATTCCCACTATAACCATGCAAATTGATTTCATCATTTTTTCTTGCCTTGACTACTGTATACTCTCCTAAATGATTTTCGCATCTCAAGTCTATCCCATTTCTTAACTTCATCCTTTATATCACTGCACAAATAATTCTCCTAAACACTGCTGTGATAAGATCACATAATCATACATTTTTAGAGTTGGCCTTCATTGGCCATTTGGGCCATCCAACCTTGGACAAAAATTCCTTCTACAACAAATCCAACAAATCCACATTTTGCTCAAGAACTTTATTTAGGGGGAATACCCTATTCCCTTTGGATAGTCCTAATTATTAAGTATTTTTTACTTAGTCTTCATTTTGCCTCTTTGAAACTTTGACCAATACTCCTATATTGCACCAATATTTACTCCCTCTTCCAACTGACAATCCTTCAAATGCTTGAAGACAGCTATCATGTTCCCCCTAAGTAGTGTATTAAGGAAGAGAAAAGACTGCATTTTGATTGACGAGACATGTGACACAGAATCACATGGGACCCTGGGTCAAGATTCCAAGCAAGGAGATTGGGGAGGTTTGTCCCAATTGACAACAGTTTTTCCTGCTGGAGCAGAAGTAAGTGTGACTGGTAGTGACAATTTCAACTATAAAACATACCACTGGTCCTTGGAAGACATCAGCTATGGAGAGGGACTACTTCAGTCAGACTGCAGGTCAGATGGACTGGAGAGTATAAGGAAGATTCATCTACTTGGCTGGGAGCTGTTATCTTTCCTTTTGGACTTTGGCCTATCTTAGACTCAACTTTGTGAGATATTACTTATGTGGGACTTAACTTATTTAGCTTAGGAAGTTAGCCAATAGGATAGTTATTAGTTTTGGAGATAAGATTTAGAAATTTCCCTTCTCCTTGTTACCCTCATTCCTATCCCATTTCACCATTAATAAACAAAATATTTAGATGTTTACCTTTTGTTTCTTCACCTTAAACATCCCATAATAACAGTTATAATGGACAATGTAATACCACCTATACTGTTATTAATTCTACATTACTGGTTGATGTAAACATGTCCTTATTTTTATTATTATAGTTATTATTAGTTTTATTGAGAGGATTCTTTAGACTCCCGTGTGGTCAGCCACAATGTAACAAGGGAATCACTTTAAAAGACTGATATATATTAATTTAAGGTCGCCAAGGAATCAGCTATGTAATTCCTAAATGAAAAACTCAAGTCAGCCGTCAGCCTTTTTTGGAGTTTAATTACAATAGGAGTAAGAAAGGAATTAGAGATAGAGAGAGAGAAAAAGGGAGAGAAGGGAATAGGGCTTAAATACCCCTTCTGTTTAGGCTGGGCCAAAAGGCCCAAGCCCTTAGATAGCTGGGGCAAAGAAAAGAGATCAGTCCCTATTACTCACGTGTCCAAAATGGAGAAACAGTCTCAGAGGCCCCCCACCTTCAGCTTCCTTCAGAGCAAGCCTTCTCAGAGTCCACCACAATCACCCCGACCAAAACTCCTCCACCTCCAGTCTCCAGACCCTCCTATCTTTCAGCAAAACCCTCCAAGTTCCTCCCCTCAGTTCTCCCATCTACCAATCACTCTTCATCAATTTCCCTGTGCCAATGGAGGCTCTAGCTTAACCCAGGACCTCCCAGAGGTTTCTGGCTTTTGCACATGTCTGTTGAAGGTCATATTTTCAAATGATTAAATCTTTACTCCTTTGCTACAGCCCTTTCTAAATCCTGTTAACTTGAGTATGGTAGAGATTGGAATAATTAAATTTTGATCTAGGCTGCAGCCCTTACTCAATCCTATTAGGACTGAATAGGGTAGAGATTTATTCCAAGTATCTCCATTGTATCAATTCTAAAATCAATCAAGACTCAAAGAAATTCCTGTTCTATGCTTAAGCATAGGTCAAAGTCCTTTCCATTGTTCAGCAAAGGGTTTCTGTCCTAAAGTAATCTTAAGAAGGGAAGAGAAGGAACCTCCCATGCCAATGGAGTTCCCATTCCAATAGACTATCAGTAAGAAATTTTCCAAGTATGAAATATCCCAATGGTGAAATTTCCAACATTTATAAGTCTAAGGAAATTTGAGGTTTACAAAAGAGAGGAATAAATTTATAGAGGAGACTAGATCAGACCCTCTTTTGCAATTGTGGCCAAAAAATTGTAAACTTGACACAACTGATGATGGGGTATATGAAGAGCTTATTGAAGCCAAGGATGCCATATTTGAGGTAATGGGGCAATATACAAAATGGCCTAAGGCATGGTCCAACTTTGAGGCCATTAAACTTAAGGTATCAGAATCAACTGTGGTTTTCCTCAAGAGGATAACCAAGGCAGACGAAACTCTCCTGGGAATGGATGCACTTGATGAAGGCACCATTGCCCACATAAAGTGTATTTTTGTCAAGAATGCTGTACCCAGGGTTAGGCAGTTCTTTAAATCCAATTACGCTAGATTTCGAGGAACTGAGAAGAAAAGCTACATATTTGACCAATGACCTTGAAGAGAAAAATGATGAAAGAGACTCTGTTGTAGAGGATTTAAAAATAAAATTGATGGAAGCTGAATTAAAGGCAAAGAAAATGAGATTAAGGAGGTAAAAGCAGTAGCTGCTTTGAGATCTGTGCAGCCAAGAAGCAACAATAATAACTATAGGCCTAGTGAAAAAAGATCAAGTCCTAGGAGATGTTTCCATTGTTACAGGATTGGACATTTGTACAGTGACTGCAGATTCAGAAACCAATTGAGAAGGCAGATGAATAGGAATGGAGGATACAATAGACAGTACAATAACAATTGGAGTAATAGCAACTGGAACAATAATAAATGGAATACCAACACTATCAGAATAGAAATTTCAAGAAATGCCAAAATGCTTGCTGCCAGGGCCAACAAGCACCAGATCTCACAACAATGTAATCACTGGTAAATTCTGGGGCTGGACCAAAGTACAGTCAGGTAGTAAAAGGTGACCAGAGTAAGGGGGCTTGTAATTTATGAAGGTTTACCCTAAATCCATATGAAAATGAATCAGGAAATAATGAGTATGCTATAAATAAAAATGAATTCAGGATAAATAAAATTGAGTGTAATGAAAATAAGGTAGATAGTGATACAAATGAATTAATTAATATGAAAGACAATATAATTAAATAATTGTACAAAAATTGTAATATAAATTTAATAGAAAATCCTAGTGATTATAAAATAAGAGAAATTACTGAAGAATATAAACTGAATAATAATAATAATGAAATTGTAAATGAGAACAATGATACTAAGATGGAGAATATAAGGACCAATGATATAAAAACTGATGATACAATTCCTGAGAAAGTCATGTAATTCAAGCAGATGTAACCTTGGATGGACAGGAAATGACTGATTTTTGTACTGATGTTACTATGCTTGCACCAGTTCTTAAAACCTTCCAACCTCTAAACAGCACTGAAACCTATGTTTCTGTAACTCTAGGGGAATAGATATATGATCTTTTGGTGAATACTGGAGCCAGTAAATCAGTTTTGCAAAGTCTTCCTAAGGATTATAAAGCTGTTGGTACTATGGAAGTGATTGGAGCTACTGGAAAACCATAAAGAGTAGCAAAATTATAACCTAAAATGATAACTTTAGGTCCTTTATCTATGGGGCATGCATTTCTTTGTATGCCAGACTGTCCCATGAACCTTCCTAGTAGGGATTTTCTGTGTAAATTATGAGCAATGGTTCAATGTTCTGACACTGGGGATATATCATTACAACTCCCAGAAGAATCTCTGAAAGCTTTTCCACAGTTGTTCTTAGATTTTGTCAGTCAGAGAATAAGTTGGATCCCATATATCCTATTCCTGAGGATCCCAGAAGATTTATGTTAAAAATCTTCCATAGATGTAGGTCTATTGAAATCAGAAACTATAAAATAGTTTTAGCTTTGTGACTTGAAATTGAAATAATTGGTTGCCAGGAAAAATTCCCAAATAATAAAATACCCAAGTCAGCTGAGAATTACGGTGATTTTAATTAATAGAGAGAGAAGGGATTAAGGAAAAGAGAGCGAGAGAAAGAATTAATTTAAACTGCTCTGGCTCAGGCTGAGTCAGGCAGTAGTTAAAGGCCTTGGCCAAAGTGGCCTCCCTGAGCCTAAGGAAAAGGGAGTCAGTCTTATCACTCACCACGAAAACATTTCCAGGAAGCTATCTGAGGGGGATCTTCCAGGCTGAGTTTTAGTCCTCACTGAACTGAACTCCAAATCTAATTGCACCCCAAACTGAATTGCCTCAACTGACTTTTTTAGCCTCCTTTTAAAGACATTTTCTCTTATGTCACCTCCCCTAAATTTTCACATCTACCAATCACAGTAGACCAGAGGTTCTCAACCTCTCAATTTGTAGCAATGAGAATACATAATGCATATCAGGTATTTATATTCCAAATCATAACTGTAGCAAAATTACAGTTTTGAAGTAGCCACCAAAATAATTTTTTGGTTTGGGGTCACTGCAACATGAGGAACTGTATTGTGGGGTCACAGCATTAGAAAGGTTGAGAACCACTGCAGTATACACTTTTCTCCAGTACTGTCTATTCTTTAGTTCTCACCTTCTCTGCTTAGATTATATCTTCTGAGGTACTTCACACTTCTTTGTTAAGCTTACCTTTTGTGAGTTACTTGACCTTTTTGTGATTAATTTAACCTTTATAGGTTCTTAACATCCTTTTGTATTAGATCTAAAAATAGACTTAGCTTAAGTTTTAGCTTCACTATAAGGTATGAGTTAAGTACCTTCATTGTTCAATCAGGAGTTTACAACCTTATCTTCCCCTAAAGTATGTCTAATTAGGGTGGAGTCGTTTCCAAATTCACACTACTCCAGTAAGAGTGAGAACCAAAGAAGGACCAGTTCCTTGTATTCCTCAATACCCCTTGAGTAAAGAAGCAATAGAAGGTATCAGACATATCATTGAGTCCCTGATTCAACAAGGGATCATAATACTGTGCTTCTCAGAGTATAATACACCTATACTTCTGATAAAAAAAAAGCCAAAGCTAGATCAAAATGTCAAAATCATCTACAGATTCATCCAAGATCTAAGAGCTGTAAAAGATCATGTAATAAAGACACATTCCATCGTACGAAGCCCAACTGCTATAATCTCTTCCATCCCAAGTCAAGCTAGATATTTCACCATGGTACATTTATGCTCTGCATTTTTCTTGGTACCAATTCACAAGGATTCTCAAAAGATCTTTGTTTTCACATGGGAGAAATCTCAGTAGACATGGACTCATCTTCCACAGGGATTCACCAATAGTCCAAGCCAATTCTCACAGATTTTGAACAGAGACTTTAAAACAATTACATTCAAGGAGAGTAAAATAGTATATTTTGGTAATGATATCCTCCTAGCATCACCATCTGCTAAAGTGTGTTTAAGGGATAGCAAGATTCTTTTGGTTGAATTCTACAAGCATGGGCATAAAATCTCTAAGGCAAAAGTACAGTGGGTGTTACCTCGAATTGAATATCTTGAATTTGTGTTGTCAGAGTATTCCAGAAGTATCACTCAGAAAAGAATAGCTAATATCCAGAAACTGAGTGAACCTAAGACCAAGAAGCAATTCAGAGCTGTTCTCAGAACAACTGGTTTCTGTGCAATGGATACCTGGGTATAGTGAAATTACTAAATGTTTAATAGGTCTAACCAGGAATACAGAACCAGAGCCTCTGAAACTCAAACCTGAATATCTGCAAGCCTTAAATAAGCTTAAGGATGTGATTTTATATGCACCAGCTCTTGGAATCCCAGACTATACTAAACCTTTTTAATTGTTTGTGAACGAGACCAAAGGAATTGCTTCTGGTGTACTGACATAGACTTTAGGACAAAGTTATTGTCCAACTGGATACTATAGTTGTTAGCTAGATCCAATTGCTGTTGGTACAGTTCCTTGTCTAAGGGGTGTAGCAGCTGCAGCTGTGTTAGTCCAGAAGTCATCAGATTTAGTTTGGGGATTTCCATTGGCTGTATATTGTTCACATCAAATAAAAGCACTAATGAGGAAATTTTGTACTCAAGCATATTCTGACCAATGAATATCTAAGTATGAAATTATACTTCTAGGTAGTGAAAGCATTGAGTTGAGGAGGTGTAATGTATTAAATTCAGCTACACTTCTTGATTTGCCAAAGAACAGTGAATCTTTACATGAATGTATAGAAATAGTAGATCTAGTGGATATGCCTAAGATGGATTTAAAAGACACTACAATCAAAAATCCAGACTTGGTTTTATTTGCAGATGGTTCTTCATATTTGTGTAATGGAATTCAATGTACAGGTGCTGCAGTTGTCACAGAATTTGAGACACTGTGGTATGGATCATTACCTAGTAACCTTAATGCTCAAGGTGCAAAGTTGGTCACTTTAAAGCAAGCATGTCTTCTGGCTGATAGTAAAAGTACAAATATATATAGACTCTCGATATGTTTTTTCAGTTTGTCATGCTACAGGACAGATCTGAAAACAACGAGGTTTTATTACTGCATCAGGAAAACCAATTGCTCATTCAGAAAAAATAACTGAGTTGTTGAATGCTATCCAGAAGCCTAAACAGCTAGTGGTAATCCATTGAAGAAGTCATACTTATAGCATGGATTCAGTCTCTAAAGGAAATCATAGAGCTGTAGTAACTGTGAAATTTGATGCTAAAAATGCTCCAGTGTATGTCATGAATTTATCAACTATAGAATCTGATGATTTAGAAAAAGCTTATATAGAATCAGAAATACAACAATGGAAGGAGAAGTTTGGAGCAAGAAAAGAACATGGCATATGGATAGAAGATACTGGAAAACCACTGTTACCAAAAAACCTGTATACCTATTTGTGTCAAGCCATCCACACAAAAGGTCATTTTGGTATGTAAGCTCTAATTGACACCATAAAGAGACAAGGGTAGTGCCTGGAATAAGTACTGTAGCAAATAAGATCCATACAAGCTGTTCTGTTTGCCAAAAATTCAATCAAGGGGCATTCAGACAGAAAGGTTTAGGTGGTAGACCTTTAGCATATTGTCCATTTGAGAGTCTGCAAATTGATTACATCAGCATGCCAAAAGCTGGAAGATACAAGTTTTGCTTGGGAATTGTTGATAGATTGACCAAATGACCTGAAGCTTTTCCATCAAATGCAAATACAGCTAGCTTTGTGATAAAAGTGTTGATTAAGGAAGTTATGTTTGGAGTACCACTAACCATAGACTCTGATAAGGGATCTCATTTCACCCAAGACATCCTGAAAAGGATCTATGAGAATCTAGGAATAATACCAAAATATCATGTTTCTTATCACCCACAAAGTTCAGGTGAGATGGAGAATATAAATAGGGAACTCAAGACTATGATGGGGAAGATAGGTGCTGAAAATCATCTCAAATGGCCAGAGATTCTTCCCATAGCTTTGTTTTATCCAAGTATGAGACCAAGAGCATATTTACATATATCATCCTATGAAATGCTCTTTGGACATGCTCCACTGAAGGCAAAAACTTGTAAAACAGTCTATACATATCTCTTAGGAGGAGATTGTCAACTTGCTTCTTACTTAAGTGCTTTACAACAAAGATTCAAAGAATTACATGGTATTAATTCAAACTGGTCCTTTGGATTATTCTCTCCATAATTACAAACCAGGGGATAAGGTATATGCCAAGATTTTGCTAAAACATCAACAACACAAGAGAGTTGGTTAGGTACTTACACTGTTGTGTTAGTTTCTCCATCTTCAATAAAAGTTTTGGGTACAGATTCATGGCATCATTGTTCACATATAAAATTAGCACATGGTATTAATAATGAAAATGTACAAATAATTGAAGAAGAAAATGAAAAAGAAGAGATCATAGAAAGTTAGAATCATCAGTCAAATTAAGTCTGCAGTCAAAAAGATCACTAAGGAGAGGCCCATTCCAATGGAAGAGGACAATGCAGATGAAGAGGAGAATTCGGAAACTAATGGACATTGTTACGACTGAAAACTTATAAATTTAAAGGCTTTGGCAGATTTGCAATGAAGCGGATTACAGGATTAATGAACTAATGAATTAATACTTTGGGGTAGTGTATTATAGCACAAAATAGCATAGCACTTATTCACACACAAATACAAATATATTTACTACTATGGAATTGCAGAAGAAGAATTCTTCAAGCAAGAGGAGATGAGAAGAGAAGGAAAGATACAAAGTAGTAGTAAGTATATATTGCATGCAACAGTAACATACTACTAACATAACAGTAACACTGACATTACACTAGCAAAACAATAAAACATAAACACAAAACATAAACATGGTTAAGTTACATTGAATTAAAAGATACTTAATACTTTTTAATTCTTAAAAGAGTAAAACAATGTATAGTTAGGGTACTAATATTGTTATAATTAGCTATATATAAGTTAGTTACTAACAAAACATAGTAAGATACTTATATTCATGTATTGGTTCCAAGGCAGAAGAGGGGTAAGGGTGTAAACCTTAAAATTTCTTAGACTTATAAATGTTGGAAATTTCACCATTGGGAAATTTCATACTTGAAAAATTTCCTACTGATAGTCTATTGGAATGTGAACCCCCTTGGAATGGGAGGGTCTTTCTCCTCCCTACTTAAGATTACTTTAGGACAGAAACCTTTTGCTGAACAATGGAAAGGTCTTTGACCTATGCTTAAGCATAGAACAGGAAGTTCTTTGAGTCATGATTGATTTTAGAATTGATACAATAGAGATACTTGGAATGACAGAACCAGGTCTTGGAACTTCCAATCTCCACCCTACTCAGGGTAACAGGATTTAGGAAGGGCTGCAGCAAAGGATCAAGATTTAATTATTTGAGAATATGACCTTCAACAGACATGTGCAACGCCACAGACCTCTGGGCGGTCTTGGGTTAAGCTAGAACCACCATTGGCACAGGGAAGACATGGACAGTGATTGGTAGATGTGAGAACTGAGGGGAGGGAACTTAGATGGTTTCCTTAAAGATAGCGGGGTCTGAGGACTGAGGAGGTGGGAGAGGTTTTGCTCTGAGAGGTTGTGCTCTGAGAAGCTTGCTCTGAAGGAAGCTGGAGGTGGAGGCCCCTGAGACTGTTTCTCCATTTTGGTCACGTGAGTGATAGGGACTGATCTCTTTTCTTTGCCTCAGCTATCTAAGGGCTTGGGCCTTTTGTCCCAGCCTAAACAGAGGGGGTATTTAAGCCCTATTCCCTTCTCTCTCTCTCTCTCTCTCTCTCTCTCTCTCTCTCTCTCTCTCTCTCTCTCTCTCTCTCTCTCTCTCTCTCTCTAATACCTTTCTTCCTCCTGTTTGTAATTAAACTTCATAAAAGGTTGACTGCTGACTTGAGTTTTCATTTAGGAATTACATAGCTGAATTCCTTGGCGACCTTAAATTAATATATATCAGTCTTTTAAAGTGATTTCCTTGTCACAAGGGTTAGGCAATGGGGGTCAAGTGACTTGCCCAGGGTCACACAGCTGGGAAGTGTGTGAGTTGTTATATTTAAAATAGGTTCTTGCCATAAACTATGGCATTTAAAAGAGTTGGGTTCATAAACTGTAAGAGTTAAAATAGTTGAGGTTGTAAATTGTAGTGAGTAAAATAGTGGAAGATATAAATTGTGATAGATATAAGAGTGGGTGAGTAAATTTGTGGCCGCAGGAAATATGTTTTCACTACAGTGTTTTGGTTTTAAATCAAATATAAGGTGGTCACCAGGGAAATATTCCCAATTATGAATATACCCAAGACAACTGGGTTTTATAGAGATTTTAATTAATAATACAATGAGGAATTAAAGAAAAGAGAGAAAGATAGAAAAAGGAAATAAATATGAAGGGCCTTAAGCCAACATGGCCTAGACCTGAGTCTTAAGAGAGAGAGATCAGTCAGTCAGTCTTTTATCACTCACCACAAGGTCTGTCTAAGCAAGGATACTAGTGACAGAGTCTCCTCAGAGAAAGTTTCAGCCAGAGTCCTCCTCAAAGAGCCTTCCAGCCAGAAACTGTTTCAAAGGGCCTCTCTCAAGAGCCTCCAGAGGGACAGAGTCCCCTCAGAGGAGCTCCAGCAAGACCTCCTTAGAGATTGTCCTCCAAGAGCTTACCTTCTCCAGAGTCCTCTCAAGAGATTCTTCAAAAGGATTTCCTTCAAGAGATTCTGCTTTTTCTTATATAGGGGGTTTTCTCCTATGTCACCTCCCCTAAGTCCTTACATCTACCAATCACAGTAGACGTTTTCCAAAGGATAACCCATTCTAAAAACACTGCTGGGTCGACTAATCCCTTTAGTAAGTTTGTACCAGAAGAAACACTGCTGGGTCGACTAATCCCTTTAGTAAGTTTGAACCAGAGAAAACTTCTGAATAAGTTTTCACCTCTTTGCTCCTGGCAAGTTTACAAGTTGCCTGACCTTTAATAGGTACTTAGCATCCCTTTGATTACTTCTAAAAATAGGCATGGCTTAAAGAACTTTTTGCCTCATTATAAGTATGGGCCCAAGTACTTTCATTGTTTAGCAAGGAGTTTTCTCCCCTAAAGCAGTCTTAAGTACGGGTGGAGTAGAGGTCCTCCCATTTCTGATCCAAGTAGAGTTCTCACATCCAAATGTGGAATGTTCGGAGTAGGGAATTGTTCCAATTGAGAATTCCCCAATGGGGGAATTTTTAACATTCACAAGTCTGAGAAATTTCAAGATTTACAGAGTCCAGATTCAAACTCAGCACCTCTCATCTCTAGGCCTGGACCTCAATCTACTGAGCTACCCAGCTGCCCCCCCCAAAGTTCTTTTTAATATCAAAATATTCATATATAACAGTAGCAATATCTTACATAATTTATTAATATAAATCTTTTTCTTTATATCCCCCCTCTCCACTTTTCTGCCCTCTTTTTCACTAAATTGCTCCATATGAAAGTTCTCTTAAAGAAATAACAGATACCTTTCATTTGCATTGAGTGGGATACATTCCTTTAATAAGGAGATGATAGTCCCATTGTCTGTCTTGATCAGACCAGGAGCATTGCGATATTGTTACTCCTCTTTTCAAAATCCTTGGTGGCTCTTGGATGTCAACCAAACTCCTGAACCTCCATTTGAGACTCTCCAATCCAGATCCAACATATCCCCCAACTTTTAATTAATACAATTGATTTTCATGTACTCTCTCACAATGGACTATCTTACCTTGTCCATCTCTTATCCCATTCTTACCTTGCCCATCTCTATATTTGTATGTGAGACTATCTCTGGCAAGTTTTGGCTCTCTTCCCATGCTGTCCTCTATTAAAGTTCCTCCCTTTTTTAAAACCCTTACCTTTTGTCTTAGTATCAATTATAAGACAGAAGGGTGTGTAATGGAGAAGTGTCTTAGAGGGATGTTAAATGTTATAACCCACCTAGGAACTCCTCAGGGCCAAATAAGCACCAAACCTTTTGATTATGGAAACAAAATTTATTTTTAAAAAAGAGATAAGGGGAACTGGTAGGTATGACCCTCACACTCTTCAAACTACCTCCACCCAGTTGCTATGTCCCCTGATTAAGGAGAACCTTCTGTTCTTCCTTAGGCCCTACCTACACCTCTTTATGCTATCTAAAACCCTTTCCCAAGCTACCTGACTGACCCTAATCTTCCTACCAATAATTAAGAAAGAAAGAAAGGGAAAACTCTCTGGGTTTGGCTGCTGTACCAAGTAACTCAAAGTTATAGATGAAAAGCTTTGGTTTACCTTAGCCAATAGGAATTCTGGTAGATGACCACTGCCAGATGAAGACTGGACTCAGGGAAATTAGTTTCCTTCAAGTAAACCCTCTATCTGGATGCCAAAGATTTCTCCACAAAATCCTGACTTTCAAGGAGAATCTCTTAGAACAAAACTCCTCCTTCAGCTTGAAATTATAGGCAGAGAGGCAAAACCCACTCCCAGCTCAGATCAAATCCAAGAAGGAAGTGAAATTCAGTTATTTTCAGTTTTGGACTCCCACAATTCCTTCCTAAACAGAATCCTTTCACAGGGCTTATCTCAAAATTCCCTTTTTTCAACTAACCCTAGAAAACCAGTCTTATCCCTAATTTATATTTCTACATTCTGCCCTCCGAGTATCTGATCAAATCTACAGATTTGTCATATGCTCACCACTATATAAAACCCCCTTATTCTAAACCTATCCTATTTTACTTACCTAATCCCCCAACAAACAGTTCTTATCTAAACCTTATCTAAAGCTCACACTAAAGAATTAGGGGGAAAGTGATTTACAATGTGCAATTACATAAAAGAAAACAAATACAAAAATTGCAGTAACAATAGCAAAACTCAACAAACAGAATGTAACAAAAAAATTGCAAAGATAAAGTTTCATATAACACAAGATAGCTTTTACATTAATCAAAACTATCTAACAATGCAAATAACTTATACAAAAAGTATCTTAAAACTCTTAGTTGAAACAATTTCAAAACAAAACTTTGCCTTATACTAATATGGAAAATAAAACTGTTTACACTGTAAATCTTGAAATCTCTCAGACTTGTGAATGTTAAAAATTTCACCATTGGGGAATTCTTAATTGGAACAAATTCCCTACTGAGAAACATTCCCCATTTTGATGTGAGAACTCGCCAGGATCAGAAATGGGAGGACTTCTTCCACCCATACTTAAGACTGCTTTAGGGCAGAAAACTCCTTGCTAAACAAAGAAAGTACTTGGATCCATGCTTATGGTGGGGCAAGAAGTTCTTTGAGCCAGGCCTGTTTTTAGAATTGATACAATGAGATGCTAGGTACCTAAAAGGGTCGGGCAAATTTTGTCTTAATGAGATTAGTTGACTCAGCTGTGTTTTCACTGGTTCAGACTTACTGAGATTTGTCAACTTAGCAGGAATTCAGATGGGCAGTCCTTTGGAAAGCGTCTACAGTGATTGGTAGATGTAGGGACTTAGGGGAGGTGACATGGGAGAAAAACCCCTATATAAGAAAAAGCAGAATCTCTTGAGGATAGATATCCTTTTGGAGATATCCTTTTGGAGAATATCCTTTTGGAGAAAGCCTTTTGGAGGATCTCTGATGAGGACCGCTTGGGAAGAATCTCTTGAGAGAGGCCTTTTGGAACAGTCTCTGGCTGGAAGGCTCTCTGGTGAAGTCAGCTGAGATGGAGCTGGCCTGATGTCACTAGAATCCTTGTTTAGTCAGACCTTGTGGTGAGTGTTAAAAAACTGACTGATTCCTCTCTTAAGACTCAGGTCTAGGCCATATTGGCTTGAGGCCCTTCATACTTATTCCTTTCTTACTCTCTCTCTCTTTCTTTGATTACTCATTGTATTGTTAATTAAAATCTCTATAAAACCAAATTGACTTGGGTATTTGAATAATTGGGAATATTTCCCTGGCGACCACCTTATATTTGATTTAAAAACCAAGACACTGTAGTGAAACATATTTCTGAGGTCAAATTTACTCAATCTCTCTTATATCTATCACAATTTATATCTTCCACCATTTTAACTCACTACAGTTTAAGACCTCAACCATTTTAAATCTCACAACATGAAACTGGAAACTAAGTGTCTTATAAAAATCTTATCTTTGGAAACTTTTTCATTCTTTTGACTTTGTTTTATTGTTTTTTTTTTAACAGATCATGGAGTCACTAGCTTCTGCTTGCCCAATTCCAGTTTTTAAGTTATGATTTTCTTCATTGAGTTTTTGAACCTCTTTTTCCATTTGGCTTATTCTACTTTTTTAAAAGTTAATTTCTTCAGTGAAATTAATTAATTTGGGACATTCCTCCTTGGCTGCCTCTCCCCCTCTCTTATCTTTTCTTTAACAAGCTATCTTAAAATTATGTATGAATAGACAGGACTGTGTCCAATGTACAACTTTATTCAGTTACATAAGGCCTAATTGTAAAAATGATAAGACTAAGATATAGAAGTTTCTTCATTTACTGATAAAAGATTTCACTGGAACTCTAATGTCTACAGACCTTCAGGATATTCCTATTGCTTAACAAGTACAGTATCTGGTTCACAATCTTTCTGTCCTCCCCAACTCCTGCTTTCATTTTAGGGGACTTTGACATACATATTAACTTTCCTGTATCCACTCAGTGCTCAACCAACTCACATCTCATGACCTACTACTCTACCTTAATTTAGTCATAAAGATAAATCATATATTTGATTTTACGATCCATCAATATATCATCTCCATGTCCAAGAACTCTAAAATTCCATTATCTGACCCTAAAATATTGGCTTTACACTTCTCCCTCTGCCTTCTCATACCAAACTTTACTCTTTGTCCACAACAAGACCTTTAGTACCTCAACGTTTTATTTTTTATACCATAACTTCTTAATCCTCTCTCAAAATTCATCACCTGTGCACTAGCCATTTTCTTCTTTTCCCCATCTTGACTTCTTAGTGAACAAATTCAATTCTACATTATTCTTCCTTTTTGAATCCCTACCCCTACCCCTTATCATTTTTCCAGTTGTACCATGCCAAGCTTTAGCCTTAGATCACTTAATCATTTGCTGCTTTCTTTCTCATACATGTGCTACTGAACAAAGAATAAATCATAGAACTATTTGGACTAGGTACAGCACAAATTTATATTACACAACCTAAACAGAGCCATCCTTGCTGCTGGGTAATGCTTCTACATCTCCCTTATCAACTTGCTATACCATTCTCCATAGGGACTCTTCCCAACTATTTTTTATTACTCTTTAAGCTTCCTAGGGTTTATTCTTATCAACCTTCTAAGTTAAGAACTTTGCTTCATGTTTTACAGGAATAAAAGAGTCCATTTCTTTTCATCTTCTCTTCATTACATTGTTAGATGCCTTCTGCCACTGTCTTCTCCTTCACCCAGTTTCTCATAAAGAGTTGCATCCTTTCTAAGGTAAATCCTTCTACTTGCACAAGTAATCCTATTTCTTCCCATATCCTCCAAAGATTTTCTTACTCTGTCATTACCATCTTTTTCATCTCTAATCTCTCCTTGTCTGCTGTAAAGATTAAAAATTAGGGAAACTGAGGCAAGTAGAAATTAGTTTCTCTCTGCAAGTATTATATTTTTAGAGGTTTATTAAAGGTCAAGGATTAAAGAAAATACAGAATAAGAAAGCACGTGTCTAGGCCCAAAGAGGCCTAGACAACCTCACCTACATTATGAAAAGAGACTCTTCTGCTTGGAAGCAGCAATAGGAAAGAGAAGAGACCCCACCATAGGCGGAGAACCTTTAAATAATAATTTGCTCTTGGTCTAGGGAAGAATTCAGTGTGATTGCAAAGCATTCTGGGAAGTGAGCAAAGACTCCTGGGGACTGAAGTCCTGGATTCGTCTCCATTTTTAACTACTGGTTTTCTACTGCTATAAACATGTCCATGTATTCCCCCTTCTCCAAAAACCCTCAATTTATCTTTCCATCCCTGCTAACTATCATACTATATCTCTTCTGCCTTTTGTGGCAAAAGTTAAGAAGGCTATCTAGAATAGATGCCTCCCTTTCCTTTCCTCTAATTTTTTAATTCCTTAAAACACAGTTTCAAACTTTATAATTTTACTATGGCTTTTTCTGTTTTCTTTTTTGGGGACCTTTTTTCAGCTTTTAACATTCTTATTCTCTTCTCTCCAAGTTTCCAGGATACATTATCTCCTCCTACCTGACTGTTCCTTCTCAGTTTCTTTGCTATGATCTTATCAGGATTACACTAACTATGGGTGTCTCCCAGGGTTCTCTCCCGAGTCTTCTCTTTTCTTCCTAAACATCATTTGGCAGTCTCATTAGCTTCTAACAATTTAATTAATTTCTTTAATATCTTGATGCTATTGACTCTCAAATTTCCCTATCCAGTTTTGACTTGTCTGCTGACCTCTGGTCTTGCATGTCCAATTGCCTTTTAGATACCTTATACTAGATGTCCTCTAGAGGAACAATCCAATATATCCTAAACTCATTATTTATTCCTTCTAAACCTTTGACCCCTTTCAAAATTCCCTATTATCATCAAGGGCATCACCATTTTTCCAGATCTTGCAACCTATGTATCAGCTTTGACTATTTACTCCCATCTTTCATATCTAATCTATTAACAAGGAAATTGATTTCATCTTTGTGACATCTCTTGAATATGTCCTATTCTCTCCTCCATTACAGCCACCACCCTGGTGCAGGCCTCCATTATTTCATGCCTAAGCTATTGCAATAATCTGTTGGTTGATGTGCCTGCTACAAGCCTCTAACCATCCTCCATTCAATCACTCATGATTTTCCTTAAATGTATGCCTGACCATATCACTCTCCTCCTACTCATTAAACCCCAGTGATTCCATTTCACCTCTAGGATTAACTATAAAATTCTTTGGTGTTCAAAGCTCTTAAAAACATAGTCCTCCCCTACCTTTTCCAGACTCTTGTCTTTCAGCTACCCACATATTCTTATCCAATGGCAGTGGTCTCCATGCTATTCTAAGAAGCAGAAACTTTCTCTGGCTCTGGAGATTTTCTCTAGCTGTCTAGTGTTCTTCCTTCTCATCTCTACCTCCTGGCTTCTCTGGATTCCTTTGATTCTCCATTAAAATTCCACTTTCTACATGAAGTCCTTCCCAATTTCTATTAATTCTGATGCCTTCGTTCTGTTAAATATTTCCCCTTTCTACTTAATATATTTGTTTGTGCAATTTGTTTGCTGGTTGTCCCCTTATTAGATTTATGAGCTCCCTGAAGGCAAGATTATCTCTTACTGTATATTGTATTCCCAGTTCTCAGCACCAGTGGCTGACAGTAGCTACTTAAGAAATGCTTATTGACTGACAGTAACTTTCAGGTGAGTAAGATAAAAATATAAAGAAAAACTTTAGAGAAAAGGGAATGTTGTAAAATATTGATGTAATCTGTGGAAGGAAAATAAATCATTTTTGAGCCAATAATTGGAAGTAATAATTGGTATCAAGAGAGATAATTAATTACATTAAAGTTTTAAAATCCTTCTATATATAACAAAAATATCAAAACAAAGAAGAAATGATGTATTGGGTAAAATTTGTGGCAAATATGATAGATAAGAAAACTGAAAACTCAATGGTAGCTATAGAATCATTAAATAGTCAAAGTATTTGAATGGATAGTTTTCACAACAAAAAACACAAATTGTTAATAAAATAATTTTATTTTTTTTAGAGTTGAAAATTTTTATTTAACTAATTTATAATATTTTTCCATGGCTATGTGATTCATGTTCTTTCCCTCTCCTTCCCCGTACCCCCACCCCATATCCAACAAGCAATTCCACTGAGTTTTACATGTGTCATTGATCAAGACCCATTTCCATATTATTAATATTTTAAAATAATTTTTAAAATGAACAATCTCAGTAATATAAAAAAAAGATGCAAATTAAAACTCTAAAGTACTACCTCCTATTTATCAAATTAACAAAAAATAACTAAAAGCTGTGAAATCAATATTGGCAGGATTATAAAGAAAAAAGGTACCTTCATTCCATGCTGGTGAAATTGAAAATTTGTAGAACAGTTTCAGATAACACTGGCAGTATGTAGTAAAGTGTTCATATATATCTATATTATATGTTAAACACATGTTTAAATCTTCCCTTTGAGCAAATAACTCCATTATTTTGAATTTTTTCCTAGACTTTTGATTTTATTAGTTAAGGGAAAAGCTTCCTGTGAGGAACTCTCAAAGATTGACATTTTCCTTGTTATTTATTGTCTTCACAGAGTTTCCTGGACAGTGTTTTGTGTGTGTGTGCTCGCATAGCCAGTACAGTCAGAGTAGAGAATGAACCTAGATCTTCCTTTCTCCAAGGTCATCTATCACTATACCATGATGTCTCTCTACCTTACTGGGAATATACAGATATTCTTTCCACATGGCAGATTAGGGTTGAAGCACCAGGGATCTGGAAAATCCAGGTAAAATATTTTGGTCCTCCCTTTGTACAAGAAAAGCTTGAGGTTGTTTTTTTTTCCCCCTTTGATTTTATGGTGTGTTTACAGTCCCTTATTGTAAAATTTGGGTTAAGTATTTGGTTGTAGAATATATGTAGGTCAATATTAACATTTCTAGCCTTTGTGTGTTACCAGCTGGCTTTCATTTCCTTTTCATAAAGTTGAGCTTTTTACGTAACTTTAAAAAAAGGAATTGTGCATATTTATGGTATTAAAAGATAAAATGTTGATATTATACAATACTATGAATATATTCTATGCATTTCTGAGTTACTAAACATATTCTATGTCTTTTACTGACCTTCTTGTGCTGTCTGTATCTTCTGCAAAACTTGCCCCCAAAATTGCCATTTAATTTTTTTTTTCAGATCCATGATACATCAAAGCTGAGATGGGCAAAGACAAGATATAGAAGAGCTATCTGTATTCTGAAAATGTTAAAAAAAAAACAAACAAAAATATATTTTCAAAGATTTTAGTAGCAGTATTTTAAGTATACTAGGGGTTGTCCAGAGAATGTATACATGTTTTCTGCTTGCCTCTGGTTCACTCTGTGGTAACTTGGAGCCTGCTTCCAGTTATGAGTAATTCAGGAGTTTGTACAATGTGATGAGAGATTGTGTAAGTGACTACTGAGCTGGAAAAGCTCTGTGGATGTACCTACTTTTTAGTCAAAAGAGCAAAGGATTAGTCCTCTGGAAGCCAGAGATCTAACATTGCCTAAAGCAATTATGTTTATGTGACCTTGGTCAAGTCATTCAATATCTCTTATCTGTTGAATTTAGATGATGATTCTTTGATGTCCTGCTCCCACATGCCAGAAAACTGATATTCAGCAATGAGCAGAATATCTTACTGGGTTTTGGGACTTGATGTTACCATGATATTTGCATACAGGATTGCTAAGAGTGCTGCATAAACTTGAAAATTCTTTTTCTACAGCATTACTAGAAATGAAATGTTATGAATAAAATCAGTAGAAATCTTCCAAATGATAAACCTTTCAAAAAGCCTTTTTTTAAAAAGGTATATTTCTTCAATTGTATATTATAAATATGTTTTCCTTGTTCAATAGGCTCCTGCCTCCAAAATCTTCTTCCTAACTTTGTCCTTACCTTCTCCTGGGTTTAGATGCTATTTTTCATTTGAAATGTATGGAAACAAATCAGAACAGGCAGAATCTGTATGATCCTCAAAGACACTGAATAAAACTTGGCTGTTTTTCTGCCTACTCTTTCCCTTCCAATTTCACATTTTTCCCTCTAAGGCTTATTATATAAGTGAACTGTCCTGTCAGGCAAGGGTGTACACTGTCTAGGGCCATTTTATCCCTTGGCTCAAAAACAAATGAGATCACTCAAGTGTACATTGAAATTTACTTGATTCGGTGCTTATAAGATTCATGAATATGGAAATGAAGGAAGAATTACAGCTGCCTGGTGGCAGAATTCTTCACCAGTCTGGCCAGCATTCTTTGCTAGCAATATGCTCCTAAAATAAAACAAGTTATGTGACCTAGAGAAAGAAATGGTTCGTTACATACAAATTTAAGCACTAAACTGCCCTATTTATAATACAAAATAATCTCTTAAAATTATCTATGTATAAAAAACAAAACACAGATTGTGTGCACAGTAGTATCATATAAGGGAGAAATGGAAGGAATCCTGGTCATCATCTAGTCCTATTACCTCTTCTGTAGGTAAAGAGGCTGAGCCCCAGAGAGACAAAATCACTTGTTGATAGTAAATGGCAGATCCAATTTCTAACTCTAGGTCTTCTTCTACTACATCAGTGATGGGCAACCTTTTGAGCTTAATATGTCAAAATTCTCCAAAAAAACAAGCATAACTCAGGTGATATGTCACTTCAAGAAAAAAAAAACACTATAATTTCATAATATTCATACTTTAAATAACAAAAATGTTTAATTTTATAATGTATAACTGTATTTAATAAGCCAAAAACTAATTATTTAACTTACCTGCTTAGTGACTTCTTTGTTCATCTGTTAGTTGGTTTCTTTGGTTGGTCTTGATACTATTTAACTTGTGTGGGGTGCTGTGAACTAAGATAAGTGAGGAGAAGGGGGAATTCTTTAACTAACCTCCCTATTAATGACTTTCTTTGTTGTTGAATTTCATAGCCTAAATCTTCAATTGAAGGTTGGTATTTTGTACACTTCACGCCCAAGCAAACGCTACTAACTTCATCTGTTAACCTGTTTCTTTTGTTGGTTTTGATATTATTTAACATTGAGAATAAGGTCTCACAAAAGTACATTAAGGGAAAAATTGTGAGTAAAGCCATTGCTATATTTTTCAGGGTGCTAAAAGTATCTGGTAATTAGTTCCAGGGACTCCTCCTTTGCACATGGGCTGGAGCCCTGCCCAGTCTTCTGCTGGCTTGGCCCTGCCCCTCCCCAGTTGGCTGGCCTGGGGTGCTGCCAGAGCAGGGGCTGCTGCCTGCCAGCCTGTGTGCCTGCATGCGTGCCTTCTGCCTAGGTGCATTCCTCCTCCCTGCCTCCACGGGAGCCCCAAATGCCTCAGCTGCCTGACAAGTGACGCCTGTCATTTGTTACCCCCTATTCCCCCCCCCCCCGCCATGCATGGAAGCCCTATCCCCACGCTGTGCCAGGGCATGGCCATAGCCACCAGGCACAAGCTCCTGGACCCCAAGGCTTGCTGAGCTCACATACAGCCTCGTGTCATTGAAAATGGCTAAACATGTCAGTGCTAACACACGTCATAGGTTCACTATCACAGCATTACATTATGTTGTATATTTTTTTTCTCTAACCTATTGATTCATACCTTTTCGTTGTGGTATCATGGAAAGATCATTGGACTTAAGAGTCAGAAAACATGGATTTGAGTCCTGGTGTTGCCATTTAATAGGTACATGATTTTGAGCAATTCATTTCAGCTCCTTAACTGAATTAATTCCTATGATTACATAACTTTCTAATTCTTTTCTATAGTTCTTTATTTTTTTATTAACAATTTTTCCTTTTATTTATTGGAATTTTAGGGATAACCACTCTTTACCAGAGAAAAAACACCTTGTAAGCCATGGCTCCTTTGCTCATAGCCACATGCATCACTCCAAAACCTTTGGAATGTTTTAGAGACTATTCATAAGAGCCTAATTGTGTATGATGTGGGAGTCATACAAATACTACTAGTGGAATATTGGTATTAAAAAGATAGACTTTTATTTTAGAGAAAAATCTGGAATCATTTGAAGCTGTGCAATTTTCCAAAGGCAACCTACAAAATTGCAGATTATGTTAGTTGTGAAATATGTGAAATCTTAGAGAACATAAGAAACAGCAGGATTTACATTGCTGACTAAAAATTTAACAAGAAGGCAGCATAGCTCATAATGGATATCACACACACCCAACACACAAATCCACACATACATAATTACTTTTGTTTTGCTTAGCTGTAGGGCTAAGAGAAATGGGTGGGAACTACAGACATAGATGCAAAAACAAAACAGAATAAACATCTTCCTAAGAGTCAGATCTAAAAAAAAATTAAAAAGTGGAATGATTACTTTAGGAGTAATAGTTTACCCTTCAACGGACATTTTCAAGTTCAGTATTAATGACCACTTAGAGAGGGAACTAATGTTCAAGGATAGGTTGTGTAAGACGTATTTTGGGGTCCTTTTTTTCTCTTCAGTAATGTTTTATTTTTTCCCAATTACATGTACAAATAAGTTTTAGCATTTCTTTTCTAACATTTTGAATTTCAAATTCTTTTCCTCCTTTCCTTTACTTGCCCCTCCCTGAGACCATAAGCAATTTGATATAGGTTATTCATGTGCTTCCATAACAAACATATTTCCATATTCATCATATTATGGAAGAAGATACATATTTTTCTTAATGAAGAAAATAAAGTGAAAAATGTTTTGCTTGAATTCGCATTCAAACTCCATCAGTTTTTTTTCTCTGGAAGTGGACAGTATCATATTATCAGGAGTATCGTATATCATAATATCGTATCATATATCATAATCTTTGGGATTAAACTGGATCAATGTATTACTTAGAATAGCTGTTCTTTACAGTTGTTGATCATTTAGTATTGTTCTTACTGTGTACAGTTTTTCTGAGTTCTACTCACTTTACTCTGAATCAGTTCATGTAAGTCTTTCTGGGTTTTTCTGAAATCACATTGCTCATTATTTCTTATAGCATAACAGTATTCCATTAAAATCATATACCATAACTTTTGACTTTTGGAGTCTTTTTCAACTTAGATTTTGTGATTGTAGATCCATATATTAGTGCAATAAGATTTTCAGCTGGTGAAGTAAACTTTTTTTGATAGTGATATCAAACAATTTATTAATTGAAATATTCTAAAATATGTGAAGAAAAATTTAGCCCTTAGCCCTGTATGGTTGGTGAGCAGAACTACTACTTTTTGGCTGACCCACAACCTACTGTAGGTAGCATGATTCTTTCCCAGATATGACCTAGATAAACTAATTGTATTGAACCCAGGTCTTTCTGAATTCACTTCTAAATTTTGTTGAAAATTTTTTTCTAGACAATTCACTTTAATATAAGTCTCCTACACAAATCTTTCCTGGTTTCCCTTGACTAAAAATGCAGTTTTCTTTTTCTTTCCTTAATTGTTCTAGTAGAAATATGTCTGGACTTCTCCTTAGTGAGATTCATGAGTACTCAGAAACAAATGAACTGATCCTATCCCAATAATCTATTCGGTAAAAAAAAAATAGAAAAAGATTTTTAAAAAAAACCTATTATTCAAACCATCATATTCAGTGTCTGGTCAGTTTGTTGAATTACTAATTAGTATACATATCTGAAACAGACACTTCATATAGACAATGAATTGGGCCCAGAATTGAACTAGAGGAATAGAGTACAGTCTTCCCTGGCTATATTGCAGTTCACTTATCATGGCTTCACTGTATCACAGGTTTAAAAAAAAATTAATACTGTAATGTGGAATTTTTGCTCTATTGTGGGATTTTGTGGATGAATACTTTATTATACACAATGGAAATGCAGTATGCCACTACTGCTTGCACAAATTTGCCAATTTGAGATTGTATACACACACTATTGGGCTAATGGAATGAAAGGCGACCAACCACAGCACTGTGTCTGTATCCTGGGCACTGAGTGGCTTAGTGACTGTAGCATTGGTCTGTTTGCTCTCTGGCACTGTGCCCATACATTCCACATCTTGAGAGCTGATCGCTGCATGTAGTATTGCTCTGCAATCTTGTGCTTTTGTGAAGTTTTCGTAAAAGTTTGAATTTATTTTAAACCAAACATTCTGTACCTTCAAAGGCTTCTGGCAGTGAACCCAAGTGCCAGAGCAAGATGCTTACCATCAAAGAATAATAGAATAATCATAATGCTGCTAATTCATGGATTTTCACCTATTGAGGGATCTCTGAAATGTAACTCCTGTGTTAGGTGAGGGATCACTGTTTTCTAGATTATATTCAGTAAATCGTACAATTTCTTCAACAATAAGAAGTTCCTAATAGAAAATTTTAAAACCAAAAATTCTCCCAGTGAAAACTGAAGGTTATGAATCTTGGAATATTACAATTTCAAAAGGATTAAACTTTGGGGTTTCTTTTTTCTCTCCATTTTTAGGCATAACATAGCGGTTACCTGACTGGTGACCCAAAGTGTTATGTTGAAACATAAATTGGACCTAGTTAAGCTGTGGCCTACTTCCAATAATGACCTACAAGTGAAAAGCAACATAAAATATAACATTCAGGAAATGTATGATGAGAAAAAGAAGTGGGTTGGTCATATAGCAAAAGCAACAGGCAATAGTAGGTCTATAGGCCATGTGCTGTACTGGTACCCATGAAATGCAAAAAGATCTAGAGAGCCTCTAAAAGGTTGAATAGACAGATCTACTATGGAAGACTTATGGGAGAAAATTAATGAGAATTATGCAAGATGAGAAAGTATAGAGATGAATTGCAATCTATATGAATGGTGGTAAGTCACATTGATACATCAGAGCTACTGAAATAAACCTTAAACATCCTATTTCCTCCATGATTGACTGTGGCTTGATTTTTCTATTAATTCATTTATTGATAAGTGTTTATTAAGTGCCCTCTATGAGCCAAGCACAGTTGATTTTATTTATATTTTTATTACATGCAGCTTGTTGGGAGGAGTTTGCTCTTTTTACTACTTGAATCACTTTACTACTTTACCCAACGTTACGTCTTTCAAGTCTAAAGGGGTGTGCGAGAGGTTAGGCATATCAGGATTTGTTTAACAAACTACTGACAGAGAATGTTCTTATGTGTCCTCTTATGTTTTAAAAATATAAAATAAATGTTCATCATAAAATAAATAGCCATACCTCCCTCATTTTTTAGTTTTTATGCTTGTTTAGGCATTTTGTTCTTTCCTTTTCTTTTTAGATTATCCTCAAAGCTACACCTCACCTTTCATTTGACCATTTTAAGTTCCCATCTCAGGATATTCTCCAACCCTAATATTTTTCTCAGAATGGCAATTACCAATAGGCATTTCATAATTACTCTTATAATGATAAAATAATGGTTTATGATTTGTTTCCAAGGCTCTTATGATGATTTCTGCATAGCCTATTCCCAGTGCTACATATACTGTAGCATGTAGTGAGGTTTTCATCTACGCATGAGGAAAAATAATTGATTAACATCAAGTTAGCCATGAAAAGACTGTTATTCTTCAGTTTTCCTTTTTTATTACATATATTTACTTGTTACTCATAATTGAATGACATTTTCACTAGATACATATAATTAGAATCAAAAGCTTTACTTCATCATTACCTAATGAGAAATGAAGCAAATGAACTGCTTTTTATGGTGTTCCTTTTAGATTTTTTCATTTTTGCCAGAATCCTTTTGTTTGATGAGGCTAAATAAGACATTTTGTAAAATTTTATTTTTGAGTAGTTTTGGACTTGACATCTGAATTTTTAAAGAACTTCATTAGAAATAATGTATGATAGTACAAACACTGTCTTTTGGACCATTTTGCTACCTCAATGAAGTTGAAAGGTTATGATAGAAGGAAACAAAAATCAAAGCACAAAGATTACAATTTAAACCTGAAACCAAAATCCATATTATGTTTGCTTTTTAATTTAATTGTTTTTGTCTTAGTTTGCATGATTATAAGTTTTCCCTGTTTTTAGTTGTAAAGAATGCAAAAAATGATGCTCCAGTCACTGAAGGTTTTTGAACAGGGGAAGCAAATTGTTAGGCTGGTACCTTAAGGTTACGTTGGTAGTTGTGGAGTGGACAAAGACAGGAGGAAAAGAAATTAATAAGGAGGTTATTGAAATAATCCAGATGAAAGACAAAGAAGGTGTGAACGATGGTTGGTGGGTTTGAGATTGAGATAGGTGAAAAAGAAAGATGATGTTGATGTACATGAAGCAATAGGGTGTTATGGCAGACAGAGGTAGACCTGGAAAACCTGAGGTTAAATTCCTGCTTGAACGTACCCACTACTCAAGAATCAAATGAGATACTGTATGTAAATTAATTTCCAACTTTAAGGCAATACATATTACCTATCATTATTATTATTATTATTAATGGATAACCTCACTATAAATTAGGCATAAACTAGAAGTAAATATAATGGAAGATCTTATAAATTTTGACATTTGCGGGAAAAAATGAACTCTGGTAGCATATACATTTGGTAGTAATAATTTCCACTAACAAAAATAAATGATTGGACGGACAGTGGATACTTTTTTTTCAGAGTCTTCTTAAAAGTACTTTCTTATCTTGAAATTAAGACCTTCTTGGGACAGCTAGGTAGTACTGTGGATAAAGTACTAGGCCTGGCGTCTGGAGGACCTGGTTCAAATATGCCCTCAGATATTTCTTAGCAGTGTTAATGTTGGGCAAGTCATTTAACCCCAATTATCTAGCATTTACTGCTCTTTTGTCTTGGAAGTGATAATTATTTTCAATTCTACAAGCTAAGGTAAAGGTTAAAAAAAAAGAGAGAGAAAAATTAGGGCTCTCCTGGAAAAGGGAAATTCAGTATAGATAGGAAACATTCATAATGGTAGTAGGTCTTTGTCCATAAAAAATATAAAGAGAATCTGAAATCAAGGTTTGATTCCTGACTCCAAAACCTCCTACATGTGTAAGAAGGCAAATTCTTTCAGGCCTCAGTGTCTTCATCTTTGATAAGGGCAGAATTATACTCACATTACTACTTGGTAAGATTGTGGCAAGGAGTGTACTTTGTAAGCTCAATTACATTAATGTTAATCATGATCAGCTATTTTTCTTTTTTGGTCTAACCTACTGTCTTCAACAATATATTGAAATTTCCTGAATAGAAACTCCCTACATTGAGCAATTTTTATGGAGTTAATAGTCTAAAGAATTATTCCAGTCACTGAAAGGTTAAGGTAATTTGTCACAATTCACAGGGCTCTCTCTTGGCTTAGAGGAAGAATATACATTTTGGTCTAAATGACTTGAAGTCTAACTGCTTTTCAGAGGCATGATATGGTATTCCTGTGTAGTTTTTATATTTAATAAGAACTGACATTTATATAAAATTGTATTTGTTGTTTGTAAGTTATTACATTTATTTTTAAATTTTCATTTCAAATTCAATCAATTATTTTCTCTCCTTCCAAACTATTTCCGTTGCCCTAATCCACTGAGGGAAAACTCTTTGAACAAATGTGCAGTTGCAGAGATAAGCAAAGAAAAAAATCCCACAGCGCTGTCCAAAAAATTCTATAGTCAACTCTCTCCATCCAGAGGTCAGTAATCACAGTTAGTTACTACAGAGTTCTTAACTGTTACTCATTTTTACTGTTGTTTTGTTTAACTTGTTCTCTTGCTTCTCCACACTTCAGCTCACACAAGCCTCTAAAACTGCCCTTCTTGATATTTTTAAATAAAATTTAATTTTTTTCAAGAAATAAAAATCTGTTTTCCCTCCCTTCTACTTCAAGTTATCCCATCATCACTGAAAAGAAAAAGAAATCTTTGTAATAAATCTACTTAGTCTAATAAAAGAAATTCCTATATTGGTCATGTTAAAAAAAATTACATCTCATTCTGCACCCTGACTCTGTCACTTCTGTGTTCAGGGTATACTTACTTCAGGAGGAGTCCTCTGGAATCATGAATGGTTATTGCACTGAGGTGTTATAAAGAGGTATAATGTATAAAAAGAGGTGTTATAAGTACATTTGTATACATGGGGCCTTTTTTTTTTGTACTGAATCTCGTTGGGGGTATAAGTAAAGTACTGGTATCATTGAGTCAAAATGTATGTATAATTTGGTAACTTTGGAGGCATACTTCCAAACTACTTTCTAGAATGTGTAAAGGATAATTTTAGCGTTATGACCTAAACTATATTAATTATTGGTCGCCATGTATATCGCAAATAATAAAAAAAAAATTTACCAGTCAGTCTGGAAATTTATGGTGATTTAATTAATAAAGTGGAAAGAAATTTAAAAAGAAGGGAGAAGGAAAGGGTGTAGGATTTCTCCCACCTGGCTTGTGCCAGGCAGGAAGATTAGAGGCTCTAGAAGGTAAGGTTTTGGAGAGTAAAAGAGGAAGGAATCAGGAAGGAATCAGCCTGAACTCCAAGAGGGCTCAGCCAAGATGCCTGAACCTGAATTAGCTCAAGGGCAAATGCACCACCAAAACCCAGACAAATAGCTGCCACCATGCCAAGATGTCGGAACACTTAGCACGCTGCCAGCCAGGGACACCTCTCCGGGAAAAGAGGCCGAAGAGAGGAAGTGATGTGCCCTATATAGATGGTTTTACATCACTTTCCTGCATCTCTTATGTACTAATGTTAGCTTAGCTTGACTTAGGACAGCCCAGAGGTCTGTCCACTGTTTCTGCACATGTCTGTTGAAGGTCATTTCCTCAGATACTTAATCCTTGAGTATGGTGCAGACATTCCTGACCTTGTTAAACTAAGTAGGGTGGAGAAATGTAGAGTTCCTTGATTCTGTTAGACCAAGTATTTCCATTGTTACTAATCAAGAAATAGCTAAATCAGATCTTCTAAAGTACAGTATGAGTAGGGTGGAGTAGTTTTAAAATTCACAAATAGCTATAACAATCCAAAGCTCCTCTAACCATGCATTAATGTGCAGTCCCGCCAACATTCATCATTTACTTCTTTTGTTATTTTTGCCAGATGTATGGGTATATGATGAGACTTCAGAATTACTTTAATTTGCACTTAACTAATAATGCTTTGAAGCATTTTTTTATATGATTGTTGCTAGTTTGGTTCTTCCTTTGAAAACTGTCTATTCACAACCACTGACTACTTACCTATTAGGGAATGGTTGTTTTTATAAATTTGAATCAGTTTCTTAAATACATTGGCAATGAGTTCTTTATCATAGAAACTTGCTGCAATGATTTTTTTTCTCCCCATTACCGATTTCCCTTATAATCTTAGCTGCATTGGTTTTGTTTATGAAAAACATTTTTAGTTTTATGTAGTCACATAGAGTATTTTATCTTTCATAATCTTCTCTATCCCTTTTTTTGGCCTTGAACTCTTCTCCTATCTTGAGACCTGAAAGAAAATCTCTTCCTTGCTTCTCTCTAAAATTTGTTTTGATGTAACCTTTTATATCTGATTCACATATCCATTTGGGGCTTATCTTGTTTATGTTGTGAGGTACTAAACTAACTCTACAATTCTTAACCTGAGGTCCATGAATTTATTTTTAAAAATTTTTGACAACTGTATTTCAATGTAATCATTTATTTTATGCTTTTAAAAATATTACTGAGAGGGATCCATAGGCAATACTAGATTGCTAAAGGGATCCATGACACTAAAATGGTTAAGAACTGATCTAAATCCAAATTTTGCCAGACTATTTTTCATTTTTTTCCAGTAATTTTTCATCAAATAGTTTGGAGTCCTTATTTTTGTAGATCTGGTCAATAGATTTAAATAAATTAGCCTACTATGCTAGTTTCCATCTCTATGATATATATCTAATATAATCCTTATTGACCACTGTTTCTTAGTCAGTACCAAATAACTTGGATAATTATAGCTTTGTGCTATATAGTTTGATATTTAGTACTTCTAAATATCCTTTCTACATTTTGGGGTCATTATTTCATATGAGATGCATCTCAGTGCTGATGATTTCCACATCTATATATCTAGCCCTAATTTCTCTGCTGATCTTTAGTCTTGCATCACCAATCTCTTTCTTAACATCTTGAACTGGATGTACAATAAGAGTCTCAAACTCTGAATTTCTAAAACAGAGCACATCTTTCTTCCTCTCCTAAACACTTATTTTCTGAACCCTTTTACTGTGGAAATAGCTACCATCTTCTCAGTCACCCTTGCAACCTTGGTGTCATTCTGGACTTCTCACTCATTCACCCCAAATGTCTAATCCGTTGCTAAATCTTACAGTTTACATTTTCACATTTATCTGTACTACCTGTCCCCTCGTCTCCATTCACACAGACACAGTAAGGTCCAGGCCCTAATTACATTATTGCAATAATCTTCTAATTGGTTTCCCTAACTCCAGCTTCTTCTCCACTTTAATACTTTCTACTGAGCCACCAAAGTGATTTTCCTAAAGCAGAGACCAGAGGGAAGGCTGTAGCTTCAGGAAAGGGCAAAGGAATTAGAGCCAGAAGACCTGGGTTCAGATCTCACTCATGCAATTGAATGATTTTGCTTTGTGTCACCAAGTGCTTAGTGCAATGTCTGGAATACAGCAAGTGTTTCATAAATGCTGCTGATTTCTTGGTTATCTGCAGAGCTTACCACACGTCCTAGCACACTGTAAGCGCTTAATAAATAAATACCTTTTTGACCCAGCTCTGCTGCTTGGCGTCTGTAGGGGCTCAGCAAGTCTCGCGCGTCTCTGGGACTTTCTTCTCTCAGGAATCCACTCCTCGAAAATCCGTTCCTCACGGAAGCCCCAGAAACCGCAGCAGAGCGGGAATCTGACTAGAGAGGAGGACGCTATGAGCGTAGGGACGCCCGGCGTGGGCGTCGCTGCGTGTGTGCGTGCGTACTGCGGCGTTCCTTTACTCCTACCTCTCTTCCAAGCCCGGAGTCCCGCACCCAAGACTAATTTCCCGCGCTGCTGGACGCCCCCGCCCATGCCGGTGTTTTCGTTCCGGATTCCCTGCTGAGGCCTGGCGGACTCGGGGGGGCCCTTTCCCCATTCATGGTTTTCTCACTGGGTTCCCCTCAAGCGGGAGGTAGGTAGGTAGATCTGAGAAGGATCTGCAGGGCACAATGGGAAATTTATTTCTGTTGCCACCTACTCCCTCCTGGGGAAACTGAGGCACGGATTGGGCCCGGCTCCCCTAATTGGTTCACCTAGGCAACGGGAGGCCGGGCGGGGACGCTTGCCGCCTCGCAGGTTCTCCAAACCCCTCCCCCCCGCCGCCTGCCTTGCTCGGTGTTGGGTACTACAGACCCTTGAGGGAAACAAGGAACCGTCAGTCAATTAACTTTTATAAACACCCTATGGTAGTGTGCTATGAACTAGGCGTAAAAGCAGAAAAATCCTTGAGTATTTATTAAGCGCTGACTGTGTACGAGGCACTGGGCTGCGTGCTGGGGAAAACACATCAACAAATGTTTATTAATCGCTGACAGTGTGCCAGGCGCTGGACTAATAAGTAGAAGGATAGGAAGAAGTCAATTAGGAAATATTTATTAAACGCTTACTGTGCCAGGCCCTGGGTTTAGAGCCTAGGTAAAGAAATCAATTAGTATTTATTAATCATTAAGTTCCAAATACTGTGGAATCAAAGAAACAATTCGTGCATTCAATGAACTCACATTTTAATGGAGGGAAACAAGTTATAAATAAGGAGGTACCTGAGGCACCAGAGGGAAGGTAATCTTAGAGGGGAGGCTTCGGGAAATAGCAAAGGAATTGGAAGCAGAACCTGGGTTCAGATCCCACCCCTACTTAATCACACACTTGTCTCTAGCCTTAAGATTTTCGCTAAATCACTTAAAAGCTTTGTGCCTTGGTTTCCTCATTTGTAAAATTGTATTACATGAGTTCTAGGATACATTTTAGGTCCAATTCTGTGATCTTCATTTGCATCCTTGCTCTGCTGCTACTCAATTAAATTTAGTAAACATTAAGTTTATAATATATGCTAGGCACCTGGGATATTAAAAAAAAAAAAGCAAAAGACAGTACCTGTCTCGAAAGAGCTTGTTTCCTTGGGTATCTTGTGACTGGTCACTGTTTCTCTTTGGGTTTTAGATTTGACTTATGTAAAATAGGTTGAAACATTAAGTATTTATCTCTAAGGTCTCTCCCAATTTTTAAAATCTCCTTGAGGACCACTGCAGGGAAGTTTTCTTATGTAAAGTGCTTGGTTTGTGGAACCTGAATAGCCTCTGGCATGAGCTATAATTGTACTAAATAAAGGTTCTCTGAGAAAAAAGAGCAAAAGATTGAAGGTTGAGGGGAAATGGACTTTGTTGACTGTTAAGTGATGTTATGAGAAGAACACTGAATTTGAGGTCTAGGCCCAAGTCTTAGCTCTTTGTCACCCTGGGCATCATTGGAGCTTTTTTAAATTATTGCAGTGCTTTCTAACAGTTTTTAATACCAAAAAAAAAAAAAGTGAATTTCTAGGGTCATTTACTACTCACAAACTTAGATTTTTGCATGAAGTGTTTGAAGTAACTACTGTAATAACTTTTGTCTCCCCAAACTCCAAATTGCTTCAGAAACCTGATAATACTTAAAATGTCCATGTGCTTGTTGTCACAAGGGAAAATTTGTAACATAATTGGGCAATTATTTACTACTTAAAGCACTATACAAGAATTTTTATCACAAGCCTCTTGGACCATCTTTGGTAACCTTACTGGATTAGGGAAATGACAATCATATCTGAGATTTCAGAAAATCATTTTAGCCAGTTTGAAGGATGCTTTGATCATTAGCAGGCTGTTGAAATACATATATCTGGGGAGTGATGATGAGAACTTGAACCAAGGTTAATATAGAGAATGGTATAGACACCAGGAATGTAGAGATTGAGGAAGAGACCATTGGATTTTGCAATCTGGAGGCAATTAAGTTGGTATCTTTGAATAAAAAAACTTTGGAGTTAAAGTTAGAGAGTAGAAGTTGCATTCTAAGGGATTAAGAAAGAAACCAGAGAAAAGAAAGTGAAATCAATATGTTAACTTTTTCCTGGAATTTAACTTTAGTGAGGAATTGAGGAAAGAGTAACTTGAAGGGGTGGGTCATTTTAAAAATGCATAAATGTCATTCTGCTATTAAGTACCTTTATGATTCAATTTTTAATGATAAAAGTAGCAGCTACAGAATACTTTAAATGTATCTATTCATTATCTTATTTGAGCCTTGCTTATAGGTCCTGATGCTATTTCCATTTTACTGAGGAGGAAATTAAGACCTAGAAAGGTTAAGTGCCTAAGGCCACCCAACTATTAAAGTGACTAAGCAAGATTTGAAATCAGATCTTCTTGACACCAAATCTAATACTCTATATGTTGAGCCATCTAGCTATATGTGTTAAGTAAAGATATTCAAATGGAGGCTCTATGATCTCTTCAGTAGGAATGATCCTATTATATTCATACCTGCTCATTCTCTGATTTGTCCTTTAGTCTTTTTTAGTTGTATCTAATTCTTTGTGACCCCATTTGGGCTTTTCTTGGCATAGACACTGGAGTGTATTGCCATTTCCTTCTCCAACTCATTTCACAGGTGAAGAAACTGAGGCAAACAGGGTTAAGTAACTTGCCCAGAGTCACAGAGCCTGGATTTGAACTCAGGTGTTTCTGATTCCAGACCTGGCGCTCTAATCACTTCACCACTTGGCTGCTCCATTCTCTGTTTACTATCTTCCATATCTCAGTAGGTCTACCCAACATTCTACTCTGCAGACATTGGGAAGATAAGATTGGAATACTGGTCAATTTGTCATCTTTTGGTCTTGGCACATAACTTAATACTTCTTGTATTACTGTTATACATTTTAACTATTTCCATATTAGTTGCTTGCAACTTAATTTGTGGTATGGGGAGCTATATCTACTTACAGAACTTTGTTGCCTGGGGCACTGAAAGGCTGAATGTCTTACCCAGAGTTAAACTACTACAATGTTTCAGACAGGATTTGAACCCATATTGTGCTGACTGAGAACTGCTCTCTGATAAATTGCTGTTAGCAATATGAATTCCTACATTATTCATAATTAATATTGGTTTATTCTTTTTATTGTAGTCAACCCTATTGACATGCCAGTGATTTTAGATAGTGAATCAAATGTATGAGCTAATTGACTGGCTTCCGACTCTGCTTTAGTTATGGTTTAGGCTAGTGATGGCAAACCTTTTAGAATTTTTTAGACCATGTGCCCATGCTCCGCCCACCCCCCACTCCCCTCCTGATGACAGTGGATCCTGAATGGAGGTGGGGCTACTTTTCAGGATATTGGCCATCATAGGCAGCTCTCTTCAGGAAAACCAGGTGGGAGAGATTCAGCAAGTCCTGTCACCAATCAATTGGGGGAGGAGAGACAGCTTAAACGAGGTTTTAGAATAAGAACTTCCTTTTTTAAAAAAGAAAATCATCTTTTGGGACTTCTAATCCTGATCAGTGTTGAGGTCAAGTCTAGGCTTGCAAGAATTGCTTTACCAATGATTCTGGTTTGGCTGCAAGTCTGCCTGACCTAAAGTCAGAAATTTTTTCTTCACAACTACCTGATTTTTAAACCAAAAAGAAAAACTCAGCAGGATAAGAGGCCAAGGAACTATTTTGGAATATGCAATATTTGTGACTGATAAGACAAATATGTATGGAAAATACATTACTAAGTGGCTTTGATAAGGAAAAGAATCTGAACTGAAAAGGAATTGAAAGATTATTTAATACAAACCTCTCTACAGGGGTTCTTGTGATAAAGGAGTCTGTAATTTGTCCTATATCAATCACAGTAAATGTTAATGAGAGAACAGAACTAGAAAACAAGTTTCCTGATTGTTACTAGCTCAGTGCTCTTTGCACTAACTAAATTGCAAAATAAATATCCAGGACACATAAATGTGCTATCTCCTAAATGTATCCATGATTATCTTTATGAATGGGAAATACTTTATATCTAGTGATTTCACAGCCTTTTAGCTTTGGTGAATTAAAAAAAATTAATTTTCTAATATATTGCAAAATCTAGTAGGATAAACCAAATTTACCTGCTCTGTAACAGTGCAGAATTCATAGAAAATCAAGAAGCCTTCTGTGATCTTAATCCTGTGACCCAGTTCCCATCTAATTCATCTGTGTGTGTGAGACCTGCAAGGACCTGATTTATCTGTCCTAACAGGAGCCAGACCACCTTGGCTCTGGCCTTCTGGCCTCTAGCTATCTAATTTGAACTCTGTTCCTGTATAAAGTGGACCAGTTAGCTAGATTAGTTAGCTAGAACATATTTAGGCAGACTAGAGAGTGCAGAGAGAGTAGCCCAACTTGGGACTGAAGAGACCTTTGCAAGTCAGATTTGAGGAGCTTAGGAAATAATAGTGGTAGGGACCCCGTCTGCCTGGTCCACCTGCCCTTCCTTCATTTTACATAATAAACTGGTTTTGTTGTTAATATCCCACTATGAGAGAAGTAAGATTGCTTTGCTGTCATCACATGGGAACTGAGGCCTACTAACTTTGGCTCCAGACTGTTCACCAAACATCGAGTTCAATATTGGCCAAACCCTCAAACAACCAGTGACTTTTACCTGATTCTCCCACTCATTATTTCAATAATTAACATTTAATAAATATTTAACTGATCTTAACAATGAGCATGTAAAGATTGGCATTATAGCATGCACTCTAATGCTATAGGATTCCTGATTGGTTCCTTGTTACCCAAATCTAGTTCATACCCAAGCAATATGAAAGAACATAGGAATTACCATCTCATATCAAATTAATTATTAGCATCTCATTATGGATTTTTTGTTATCTTTATGCTTTTTATATGATGATAAATCTTGTTCTCCAAGTTTAATGAATTTTGTTCTTAATTTCAGAGAGAACTAGGATATAGCCAAATAACATTTATATGCATTTGTGCTTAAACTGAGGTTTCATGTTAGGAATTTCTCTACATAAGATTTTTTTTTAAAACCCTTACCTTTTGTCTTTGAGTCAATACTGTGTATTGGCTCCAAGGTGGAAGAGTGGTGAGGGCTAGACAATGGGGGTTAAGTGACTTGCCCAGGTTCACACAGCTGGGAAGTGTCTGAGGTCAGATTTGAACCCAGGACCTCCGGTCTCTAGGCCTGGCTCTCAATGCACTGAGCCACCCAGCTACCCCCTCTATATAAGATTTTAAATTACTTTAGAATTTTAAGTTCACTATAGGAAGAATCTTATTTATCTGTTCCTTTTTTTTTTTTGCTTTGGATGTGATTTTATTAGTTTAGAAACTCCCAATTGCAATCGGCAACTTCTCTATTACATAATAGTTTTAGAAAGTATCTAGTACGTTAAATGGTAAAATGACTTATTAGCTGTTGAGATCACAGGCATGTGTCAGAGTCAGTTCTTTAATGCAGACTCCAAAGCTGGTCCTGTCCACTACACTACCCTGCCTCTCTAGATACAGATTGGTTATTATTTTTTAACATAGTGTTTGTGTTTTAAGACTCAGTAAAAATCTTATTTTGACTTCTTTTTTTTTACACCTGTAGTATCTACCTCAAATGGGATAATGTATATCATAACTTGATAATTCTTAAAATAGTATATAAATGCTTCTTATAAAATGTTAGCTATTGATCCTCATCTTTTTTTTCCTTATTTTTTTAATAGAACCTCCAAAATGCAGACCCCAAACACTAGGTCTCTGCATTTGAGTGAATGGCAGAAGAATTACTTTGATATCACCTCTGGCAACTGTACTCCAGGCCAGAAGGCAGATGCCTTCCGTTCACAGATTCTACGCATTCAATATGCATGGGCAAATTCTGAGATCTCTCAGGCCTGTGCTGCCAAACTCTTCAGAAAATATGCAGACAAATACTCCGCAATTATTGACTCTGACAATGTAGAAACTGGCTTGAATAACTATGCAGAAAATATTTTGACTATTGAAAAATGCCAGCAAGCTGACAGTAGCAAGTGGCAATCTGGATTAACAATAGATAATGTTTACAAATTAAATAGTGTGCAAGAGATGATGCAGGCTGGCAGAAAGTTCAAAGATTCTCTGTTGGCACCAGCAGATGCATCAATAGTAATCCATAAGGAGGTTAGTGCCTTTGCTTTTTCCAAACCTAGTGTTTGTGGTAGTTCTGGAGAGGCCAACCAGTGGATTAAATCTAAATGTACTGAGCAGATGCTAGGTATTCCAGAGCAACCAGCATCCTTGATCCATCCTCAGAATAATCAGCTTCCTATCATGACCAGAACTACAGATGACTTTCCTACATCCTCAGTGCCTTTAAATGAACTGCCCAGGACAAAGTTTCATGTTACTCCATTATTTGGAAATGTCAAAACGGCAAGTAGCACTACAAAAGCCAATAAGGTATTAAACATATCAAATCAGTCCTTTTTTCATTCTGGCTGTGGAAATCCAGGGAAAAAGAGGACTTTTTGTGATTCTGGCTCTGAAAGCACTGAAGCCCTTTCCAGTCCCACACTGAATAAGACTCTTGGTAACATGGAAACTAGTAACCATAGGGATGAGAGCAGTCCTTCTAGTTTTAAAACTGCAAAAGAACAACTATGGATAGATCAGCAAAAGAAAAACCATCAGCCCCAGCGTGCACCAGGCATTTCATATGGTGGAGTAAAAAAGTCTCTGGGAGCTGGCCGATCTAGGGGCATCTTTGGGAAGTTTGTTCCTCCCCTGGCTAGACAGGATGGCAGAGATGAGAAAGGAGGGACACAAAATAAACCTCCTGGGCCCAAGCCTGAAGAACCAGCTCATCCCATTGATGAACGTTTGAAGAATCTAGAGCCAAAGATGATTGAACTTATTATGAATGAGATTATGGATCATGGTCCTCCTGTAAACTGGGATGACATAGCAGGAGTTGAATTTGCTAAAACTACAATAAAAGAGATAGTTGTGTGGCCTATGTTGAGGCCAGACATCTTTACTGGGTTACGAGGCCCTCCCAAAGGAATTCTACTCTTTGGTCCTCCTGGAACAGGTAAAACTTTAATTGGCAAGTGCATCGCAAGTCAGTCTGGGGCAACTTTCTTTAGTATCAGTGCTTCCTCCTTGACTTCTAAATGGGTAGGTGAAGGGGAGAAAATGGTCCGTGCCTTGTTTGCTGTTGCAAGATGTCAGCAGCCAGCTGTGATATTTATTGATGAAATTGATTCCTTATTGTCACAGCGTGGAGACAGTGAGCATGAATCTTCTAGAAGGATAAAAACCGAATTTTTAGTTCAGTTAGATGGAGCAACCACATCGTCTGAAGAACGTATTTTAGTGGTTGGTGCAACTAATCGACCACAAGAAATTGATGAGGCTGCTCGGAGAAGATTGGTAAAGAGACTGTATATTCCACTCCCAGAAGCTTCAGCAAGGAAGCAAATAGTAAAAAATCTGATGGCCAAGGAGCACTTTTGCCTTACTGAAGAGGATATAACCCTAATCGTTAGGCAGTCTGATGGATTTTCTGGAGCAGACATGACACAGCTTTGCCGAGAAGCTTCTTTAGGTCCTATCCGAAGTTTAAAGGCAATTGACATTGCCACAGTCACACCAGACCAAGTTCGACCAATAACTTTTATTGATTTTGAAAATGCTTTCCAAACTGTGCGCCCGAGTGTGTCTCTAAAAGATTTGGAACTGTATGAAAACTGGAATAAAACTTTTGGTTGTGGAAAGTAAATGAATGAAGTACAACCTAAGGCAGCTTTATAATACATCTTTTTAAAACTTGGAAGCCAAATAGTTATTTCTAATAAATTTACAGTTCTTGAAGAAAGTAAAATGCCTTTTCCTACCCCCCCACACACATTTTCCATTCTGTGCTTCTTTTGATGTAAATTCATATATTTGAATTTCCTCTGGTTATTAAATCATAGTTGAAGTCTGCATGCCCAAAATGAGAATGAAATTTATGTTTTTGAGGGTTTTTTTTTTTCTGTTTCAAAGGAGCACTATAAAAGAAACAGTACATTTATATTGATTTTTTTAAATCTAGCAATTGAATTTGTGAAGTTTTCTTGTATCCATTTTATGTTTAGGAATGGAATAACTTTTTGAAAGGTCTTATTTTTTAATGTCTTTAAAAAGTGGTAAAATTTAGATGAAGAAAAGTTAAAAAAACAACCCTCAAAATAATAGCAAAAAAAGCTACTTAACCAGTCAGTACAAGTTTTTTGTTTTGATCCTTACAGTTTACAATCCATCCTCTTATTTTCTGTTTTCTTACCTCAACATGATGGACTTAAAAAGATAACAGTGTTTAGTATTATTTTTTTCTGAGGCATGTAGAATTTTGTTTTTGCTATAACTGCCAAACATTTAAAGTGAATAAAGATTTTCTGTAGTAAAAATATGCAATGAAAATAAGGAATATTTTGGAATTAGAACTTTTTCTGTAGTGTGACATGATAAAAATACCTTGAGGACAGTCTTTTTAACTCCTGTTTTAAAATCAAAATTGTGTTGTGTGTATTTGTTCCAAGTCAGAAGACTGGAAAGGGCTAGGTAATGGGAGTTAAGTGCCTTGTCCAGGGTCACACAGCTAAGAAGTGTCAGAGTCCAGATTTGAACCTAGGACTTCCCATCTCTAAACCTGTCTTTCAAGTCCATTGAACCACCTAGCTTCCCACAACATCAGTACTCTAAAAAATATTTTGTGGGTTAAGAAATTAATCTTTTGTTTGATACTTTATAACCTTCTACAATATTTTCTCTTATTAGGTCTTTTGTAATGATGGATTTAAAAACAATTTTTTCCAGATTTTTTTTTACTTGAATTTTGGAATCATGCAAAGATCAAAATTATGCCTAGTCTCTTTCCTTGTATTTTGTATTAGCAAACATTTTTAGGTAATATCAAGACCATGTTTAGTTTTTGATAACTAACCAAATTTTAACTTTGGTTAGCATAGAATATTTGTAAAAAAATGTCATTGCTAACTCTGTTCTTAACTTTCATTTCCCATATCACTTCCCAACCCTAACTGAACCCTCCGTTGTGAAAAAGAAAAACAAGCAAAAACATTTATTAAAGAAACTATGACAGTGTGTCTAATATGTTCTAGTAACCCCTTCTGTCACAAGATAAAGGGTATTTTTTGTTATCTCTTCATTGTTTTTCCATTATTTTATGTTTTAACTTCCTTTCTATGGTCTTTGCATTATTGTAGTCATTATGTAAATTGTTCCCATGGTTCTGCCAATTTTACTTTGCATCCATGTCATTTTCCCATTTTCTCTTAATTCCTCATATTTGTCATTTCTTAGTACACAATAATCATGGTATGCATATACCATAGTATTTTCATCTATTCTCCAAATGATGGAATATACTGTTTCCAGTCCCTTATAACCACAAGAAATAGTGCTTTGACTATTTTGGTGTATGTGGGAAATTATCTCATTTGACTTTTTTGTGGTAGTCACTTGTTTTGCATAATTCCAAGATGAAATCAGTGACAATTGTACCACTTCACAACTACTCCAATAGTGCATATATCTTCCCCCAGCTATTCCATAATTGACTGTTCCCTTTTTGTATCATTGCCAATTTACATGGAATGAAACCAAAGAGTTATTTTAATTTGCATTTTTCTTGGTATTAGGATATATAGTCACTTATAGACTGCAGTTTTTCATTTGAAAACTAATATTCTTTGGGTACAGGCTTTTGGTAGTGTTATTCCCCTTATTTTGAATATCAGATTTTTAGTTTTACATAATGAGAATTGTCTTTTTTTTAAAGTGTAAAGATGAAAATTTTGGGGAGACTGAGGCAGGTAGATATTAGTTTCTACAAGGAGTATTATATTTTTAGAGGTTTATTAAAAGTTAAGGATTAAAAGAAAATACAGGATAAGGAAAATGTGCCTAGGCCAGGGAGGCCTAGACAAGACCTCACCTACATTATAGAAAGAGCCATGTCTGCCCCAAAACGGAAGTCCAAAAGAGATGCGAGAGAGCCCGCCTACGGGGAAGACCCTTTAAATAAAATTTTGTTCTCATCCCAGGTGAGAATTCAGTGAGATTAGAGGGCATTCTGGGAGCTAGCAAGGACTCCTGGGGAATGGAGTCCAGAGTTCAAATCTCAATTTTACATTCCCCCCTTTTGATCCTCTGGGAAGAAGTCCTTCCCCAAAGGATCATAAAAACATAGTCAATTTAAAGATTACAATAATTTGAGGATAAAAGAAAAAAAGAACAAAACCAATAATTACTGGATGCATTGACAGAAAGCCAGTTAGGGGGCAGTCCCCTTTGACATGAAAATATACATACAAATAAATGTTCAATCAACTACACCCAAAGTTCAATTTTGTGCAGTTCGCTGGTCTGGAGGCTTCTTCATGGTGGCTTCTCCAACAGTTCAGTTCTGGATTCAGAGAGGTAGCTTCTTTTTTACCTGAAATTCTTCTCAAAAAGGAATTTAAACTTTGCAATTTAAATAATGATATTTTTTACATTCCCCCTGTTAAGAGGGTGATTAAAAAAACAGGATCACTTAGGGATGCATGGCTGAGGTATGAGGTATATGAATGAATTGGCAAGAGAAATTTAAAAAAAAATCAGAAAAATCTAAAAAGAAAAATTTCTGGATGAAAATATAGACTATCAAAGTCTTATGTGTAAAGATTCCAAGTAAAAGAAAAATAAATCTATAACAGGTCCTTGAATCAAGGCCCAATTAAAATGATCTAAGCAATGATGCATTTACCCAGTCAGTAGCCAGGACTACAGAAAGTTACCACACTATGAGAGGCAGAAAAGAAAGGGACCAGATTATAGAAGCAAAGTAGGAGCCAAGTTTGGGATACTCTGTGAGTATTTTCAGAGTGAGTATGGACACAAGGAAAGCCTATGTCTAACAATGTTAAACACAGTAACCTCGAGTCTTCACACTAGGTTTAAGACCTTTGTATTGGCCTGGAAGTGCATCCGTCCATCCTGGATTGGCTTTTCTTTGGCCCTGTGCAGGCTCTTTTGTGTATATCTTGTCCTGGAATCAGACAGAATCATTAAGCAAAGTCCCATAATTTATTTAAATAATTAGTGGCATCGTTTTTATAGTCACAAGCTTTGTAGGGCATGCATTAGCAAATGTTTCTTAAACTTGTAGTACTGAAAAATCAAAAGGTTAAAGAAAATCTTAATGCTGGTGACATGTGCTTCAAATATAAAAAAGAGAAAAATAAAAAATACTGAAAAGTATATTGCACATGCGAGAAAAATATAATAATAAAAGCTTTTAAAATTCAAAAATATAATCATTGACACTCTGTGTCAGATAAGAAAATAAAGATTACAAGACTTTCTCACCAAAAATGAGATCCATTTCCTCTTAATATCGGGCCGTGATCACTGTGAGTGAAGGCAAATGAATTGAACAGTAGTACAAATATGTAGCTATCAATATCCCCAAAATTCTCAATAGCCCAATTAATTACAATAGTAAACAAACACACTTTCATATTTCACATAAGTTGCTGTATGGTATTTTTAAAACCTATGAATTGATGGATATTTGTCACAAGTTTTTTACAAACATAGCAATCTTTCAACCTTGGTAATAAACATATTTTTTTAAAACAAAGTAAAACTCATCTTGGGTTAACATAATCAAGAAATCTATATATCATTCTGGTGGAAGCAAAGTAGTGAGCTGAAGAGTATAAATAAAGGGGTGCTCCTTTTTTTTTTTGGAGGCTTATAGGGATACAAATGCCCTGAGATTAACTGCCCAACTTCCATTCACATATTTAGAAATGCGGGAAGGTTGGGGGTTATAAAATGTATTTCACTTCAGGTACAATTGGCCTTACCTCGTGGTAGGGGCAGGCAAAAATAACCAGAGATTGTTAAAAAAATTTTTCAAAAAATCATATTTTAAAAACCCTTAAAATCATTTTAGATATTTAGCATATTACATTTTCCAAAGGTTGTTATACAATTATAACCAGTCCTGAAGTCCATCTATGTGATAATTTACAAAGTCAAAATAGAAAGGCTGTTTTTTTTTCATATGGGCTTAATTACAATAATATTTGTTCAATAGTTATAGGGGAAAAGCAACAGAATTTTAAAACTCAGTACATTCAAAATAAATTCAATCAACCTTCAGTGTAACAGAATAATATTCAATCCCGTAATATATGAATTTAACATCACAAAGTTAAACCTTAAACAAAAAATGTAATAGAATACAGAGATTTTTATAAACCATTGGAGTCTGAAATGCCTTAGAATCTCCAGGGGTAGCTAGGTGGCACAGTGAAGAGGATACTGGGCCTGGGGTCTAGAAGATCTGAGTTAAAAAACTACCTCAAATGTTTAGCTGTATGACCCTGGGTAAAAACTACTTAATCCCTATTTACCTTCATTTTCTGATTTGTTTTAGAATAATAGTGTTAACTTCCTATGGCAGTTGTGAGGATCAAATGAGAGAATTGTAAGTTTTTAATGCAGTTCCTGGCACAAAGTGCTATATAAATGTTAGCTATCATTCTTTTTTGCCAAATCATGAACACACAAATTCACAATGTCTACTCATTCCCTAGAATATGCTCATCTTTGCTTTTAGAATCCTGGTTCTTTGCATTAAAAGTTGAAAGTAATATATATCTACTGTTTTTAAAACAATGTAAGGTAGGGATGGTATCGTGTTATATCTATGTCCTTTGTTTTATACATAGGTGCTTAATACATGTTGCAGATGATACTTGTAGGGCTTCCTAAAATGGATTTCATGTCTACTTAAAGGAGAGCACAAAGGAAAAAATAAGTTGACAAAGACTACAGATAGATCCACCGATGACATTCAGTTGTGTGGCCAGCCTTTGAGTAAATAGATCCGCACATCTCTGCCTACAGGCAGATAATGAGCAGGGCTCAAGCCTGAATAAGGAAAGATCATATAAACAATACTTTGAATGCTACTTTTTAATACCATTGTTCTCTTGGTGAGATAGTATCACATAGGCACTATGATTTCAGAAGAATCAAAACTGCAGGTTACCCAAACAAACAATGGAAAGCTACATAGATGATGAAACTTACATATTGGAAATAGTGAATTTTGTGTCAGAACTGAAAGAAGCACTAAAGACAAATGAATGGAAAGGGTAAACTGGTCATGGAAGGATAGTGAAAGAACAAATTGACACCTTGAGTTTCACTTATATTCCTAACATTAAAAAGTCTAGAGGAATCACTTTAGTGGTAGATCTTTCATGGAGAGTTGGAAAAATCTGGAAATAAATCCTATAAGATGGGAAGGGGATGAATAAAACTGGGGATACAAATAATGAGAGATAAGTTTCAGCTACAAGTCAAATGGGAAGGTCAGAGGCATTGGGGTACACAGGCAGGGCAGATGGTAATGCATCTCCTTTAGCATCTTCCATTGATAAAACCTTGTTTGGGACTTCTGGGTTAAGATGGCTGCAGTATAGAAGCAAGGCTCTTCCTCTCCTCACCACTGACCAATAAAAAGTGCCTCAACAGGACAAAAAAAACAAAATCAGATGAGTGAAGGCTCCATTATGGGTGGGATTTGGGCATTTCCATGCTATAAGGGGGTTAAATAACTGGATAAAAATTATTTGGGCAAAGAAAAATGCATCTAAAAAAAGCAAAGGAGCTCAACTTTTGGAGCACCAATCAAAAGAGAGGAGATGGTTCTAATGGAACCTTGGAAAAAGCAGTTAAGAGGCTCTAGCTGCCTAAGACGATTCCTGTTTGGCTATTTCTACCTGAAGGTGGAAGACAGAGCCCTTCATCTCCTCTCTAGCCATTGCCTTCTACCTAGACTGAGCTGAAGAGAAATTTGGTTTTTGCCCAGAAGAGACTTGTCAGCAGTGCTGTTAATATCTACCCTTAGAGGAAGATAATTGTGTTTCCTCAATTGACTTTATCTCAAAATCTTCAATCAACAAGATAATTTAGAAATTAGGGAGACCGTTAAATTCCCTCTTCCTCCCCCCCCCCAACCTCTTCTTACCCCTTTCTCTCCAAAGAATAAAAGAACTTTTAGTTATAGGAGTAGCTGTGGGATTTGGTTATTAGTGGGAAAATCTTCAACTTACCATCTGTGAGAAAATCTTTCATCCAAGCAGTTAGGGAAAAGAGACAGGAAGTAGTGTAGGGGAGGGGCTCAAGATTCAGTCTCTTCCTTGGCTTACTTCCTGTGCAACTTCTCTAAAATTCCCCACCAATATAATTCACCAAGTTTCATTATCTACTACAATTTGGCACCGCAAGAAAAGTCTGACCCACCCCAGGCTACGGGATATAGACCAATAGGAAAAATGTTGCTACAAATGTTGTTTGGAATTACTGTATTAGCCGTCATTGCTTGCTACTGGATTTATAACATCTTATATAGTGCTTTTACTGGAGTGGTGATGGAAACCATCTGACACCCAGCTCTCACTTGTGGCTCCTAGTAGCTGCTAGCATGTGGCAGCGGCCACACCCCGGGCAACAGCTTCGACAGGCCGGCTAAACCTTGTGAGGGTAGCCATCAGGTCATCGACCCCTGGTGAACCAGGGCTTTGCTCACCCAGCATGTGAAGACTGCTTCGGTTGAACAGACGTAAGCAACCAAGAAGAAGGTTCAACGGCTGAGAAGGCAACACAGCAAAGCACTGTGGAGTGCTTAGGGCGTGTTGAAGCACAAAAGACAAAACGGCCATCCAATGCAGCTGAGGAAGTCTTCAGGTGTAATGACTTTTCATGCCACTGGACCCAGGCTTCCAATGCCGAGAGAGTGGGACTGTCTCTGTGCACCAACTTTTCCACTTAAATCTCCTTCACGCACAAGTCTTTGTGCACACTCATCTATCATAGATGAAAACGCACAAAGACAATCGTCATCCTCGGTTATCGAGAGACTACTACTAAGTAACTAACTAACTACTAATTAACTAACTGATGGAAACCATAAAATTGATAGCCAACTCCACAGCCTTTATAACAACAATGCTGTTTACAGATAATAAAGTAGTATGGCAAATACACAAGTTTATATATTTGCCATGGCAGCAAGCCAAATAGTTACATACATTAGGAACATCCTCAAATTTTTGACACCCTAAAAGGCAGCCCAGATTTTAGTAGTAGATAACAACTTGGAACAACTGGTCAGGAAGATGTGTGATGCATATATAGATAAGCAAAGAAAAGGACAGGCTCAAGATGGGAATGGGAAAAAGACAAAGTTGCTGGCAGATACAGAGAACAAGGACAAAGACAAGAAATCAAAAGACCAAAATATGAAAGGGGTAGAGGAAAAAGATAAGGATAATACAGGAACCAAAAAGATTCTGCCTTTGAGGGATATTGCAAAGATTTCTGATTTCTCTTCAGCTCAGACTAGGTAGAAGGCAATGGCTAGAGGAGATGAAGGGGTCTGTCTTCCACCTTCAGGTAGAAACAGCCAAACAGAAATCAAGTCTCAGGCAGCTGGAGCTTCTTAACTGCTTTTTCAAAGGTTCTATTGGAACTGTCTCCCCTCCTCTGTTGATTGGTATTCCAAAAGGTCTGAGCTCCTTTGCTTTTTGCAGATGCATTTGTCTTTGCCCAAATAATTTTTATCCACAACTCCCACCGAAACGTGAGCTGATCAACTCTTCCCCCCACTCCACCTAAGGCACCAGAGTCATGGCCAGCACCAGAATCAGAGCAAGCTCAGGGCAATCTCTAGGTTCTTGGGAGCTGGCTGAGAACACCACAGACTTACCCCTAAGAGTAGCAAGACTTGGGGCCCTAGGAGGCTGAGGAACAGGACCTTGGGCACAGAGATAGAGCAGAGAGGGGCTGCTCACAGCAGAAGGCACTGAGACTAGAAAAATAGCCCCAAGGCAAAAACCCGTCCATAGCTTGACACACGAGAGCCTGCTCTCCTCACTCAGACTTCTGGCTGGGAAGGGAAGGAAAAACCAACAAAGCAATGGCTAGCAACTCCCAAGAAATGCAATCTTCAACCACCAAAAAGAACAAGAGAAAGACAAAACCATGTTTATTTCCTATACCATTTGGTGGTGCCAAAGCCACCAAGGCTTTGAATTTTCTGGATCTTAAAGTTCCAGAGGAGGCAGAAGCAGGATGTACAACTCCGAGAGGTAATTGCCCAGATTGTTTCTCCATAGGGATGGTTTTGCAGAATGAAGACCTGGGCTACTGAGAAGTTGGGGAGAAGATGATAGCAGTTAATAGTAATGGACCCGTTCTACATTAAAGGTTGTTCCCCTGTATGATGGCCATGGGCCGGGCTGAAAGCAGAGAATGAGTAATAATCTGTCCCAGCAGAAAGTAAAAAATAATAGATCAATACACTAGAGTGTATTCTTTATTCTCTGGGAACCCTGAAATAATTGCACTTCTGGAAAAACAAAGCATATGCTTTTGTTACAAGCAGATAATTCATTTTTGGATACAAAATTTCTCCTCATTTGTCCCATTTACCATTTTCTAACAATATTAACTAGTCATTCTCTAATTGTTAGATATCACTATTTGGGGGTAGAAGAGTGCTATTATGAATAGCAGCTATTGGATATTTTTGTAGAGATTTTTTTAATGATGTTTTTGGATACTTGTTTAGGAATTCCTAAAATGAGGCTTTTTAATTATAAATTTTGTAGGATTTACTGAGCTGATCTTGGTAACGTTTTTTTTTTTCTCTTGCACATTGCATTCCCTTTAATGCAAATAAATTTAATAAGCATTAAAAGTCTATGAAATGTGAAACACTTTGCTAAATACTTGCTCAGCACTGTCTGAGTCTTCATGACCCCTTGGACTATACTATTCATGGGACTTTCTTTGCAAAGACACTTGTAGGAGTTATTGCCCAGGGTTTTACACAGCTAGTAAGTGTTAGAGGTCAAATTTGAACTCAGGTCTTCCTAACTACAGACCTAGTACTCTATCCACTGATCCGTCTATGTGCTGGATGCTAACAATACACAAAACTGAAGTGGGTCTTGCCCTCAAAGACAAAAATAATTTCAGGAGAAAGAGAGAGAACTTAACAACTAGTAGATGGGATGGAGATAGGTGGTCTGACCTCAGCTTTGAAGGAAACAAAGGATTTGACATAAATACTCAGGTAGCATATTCTAAGAATAGTGTACAACCTATACGATGGATATATGTAATTAGAATCTATTACCCTAAAAACTACGATCTCCAGCAAAACTACAATTCCCAGCACCCCACTCATTTCCTGTCTATTACGTGCTGACGTAGACGGTATAAATTGGGTGTAGTTCCATCTCTCTTTTTCCTTCCTGTCACAACTTTGGTGGAATGGGAATTTTTGAGCAGTTGGAAAATCTTAATCATGCCATTCTATTTTGTCAGATAATAAACTTTATAAAAATAATATTTGAAGTATTGAACATTAATTAAATCCTACAGATGGCAGAAAGTAGAAAATAGAAATGGCTAGCTAGCCAAAGTAGCTTGACTAGAGTATTGAGTATTTGGTATGTGAAATGAAAGAGATGTGAAAGTAAGATGAAAAGCTTTAAAGGTAGAATTGGGGAATTTGTATTTTATCTCAGTGGCAATAGAGAGTCACATATTTTTTGAGCAAGATAGTGACATGGGCCCTCCAATCTCACATCTCTAACTTCTGCTAGACATCTTAAACTGGGTGTTCCATAGGCATAACATATCCCAAGCTGAACTAAACATTTTCACTTCCAAAATCCTCTTCTCTTCCTAACTTCTCTATTACTGTTAAGGATACCATCATTCTCCCAGTCCCCTCGGCCTGGATCCTGGGAGTTATCCTTGACTTACACTTGCTTTTAACCTCTCTATTCAATCTATCGTTAAGTCTTTTCAGTTTTACCTTTGGCAACATCTTTTGTATACACCCCTTTGACACTACCAGCTGCTCATCACCTCAGCTCTGGACTATTGCAGTAGCCTTCTGATTGGCGCCCCTGCTTCAAGTCTCTTCCCCACCCCAGTCCATTCTCCACTCAACTGTCAAAGTGATTTTCCTAAAGCATAAGTCAGACCATGTTACTTTCCCCCTCATCCAGTGTCTCTGCATTGTTTTGTGCAATCAAAGGTAAGATACTTGGCTTTTAAAGCTCTTCATAACTTGGTCCATTTCTGTATTTTAAGTCGATTATTGAATGGAGGATCCTAATCTGTAGGATCACAGTTTCATTTATGTTATAACTTATATAATAGTTATGTTACATATAAATATGTTGTATATCATACCTATAGAAATAAATTATTAATTTATAGTATAAGAGTTAGTTTTCTGTCACATTTTTATTGTCTTCAAATCTTAGTGTTCACTAATTTTTGCTTACTTTATTTGAATTGTTTATCTTCTCTTTCTCACATGATGAAGATATATCTCTTGGTAATTGCATTTCCCTACCTCCATTTGCAATGTTTGTGGTATTTTAATTGATTTAGTCATTCTACAGAATTTTTTCTTCCAATAATATTTTGTCGTTTTTCTCCCAATTACAAGCAGAAACATTTTTTAGCATTCATTTTCTGACATTTTATGATCTAAATTTCCTGCCTCCCCGAGACAATAAGCAATTTGATACAGGTTATATATGTGTAATCATGCAATACTTATTTCCATATTTGTCATGTGAAAGAAGTCACATATCAGTAAGATAAGAATTTAAGAAAAATTTCTTGAAGAAAACAAAGTGAGAAATGGTATACTTCAATCTGCATTCAAACTTTCTGGCAGTGGATAGCATTTTCCATTGAATCCTTTGGATTTGACTTGGATCATTGTATTGCTGATAATAGCCAAGTTCACTGTTCATCATCAGACAATACTGCTGTTACTGTGTACAATGCTCTCTTAGTTGCACTCACTTTGTATCAATTCATGTGAGTTGAGGTTTTATCCTGTTTATCATTTCTTATAGCACAATAGTTATCCTATGGCATGGTCTTCACAGTGAGGCAAATGCAGGAAAAATGCCTTGAGCAGAACCTGAGTCTCTACATTGTCTTCATAGACCTGATGAAGGCGTTCAACACAGTGAACAGGGACGCATTGTGGGTGATCCTCAGCAAGCTCGGTTGCCCAGCAAAATTTGTCAAACTGATCTAGCTCTTTTATGTTGACATGACTGGGGAAGTTCTATCTGGTGGAGAGACTTCCAATCGCTTCAACATCTCCAATGATGTGAAACAAGGCTGCGTCCTTGCTCCGGTACTATTCAATCTATTCTTCACCCAAGTATTATCACATGCTGTGATGGATCTAGACCTGGGCGTCTACATAAAATACCGACTGGATGGCTCACTATTCGACTTTCGCCACCTGACCGCAAAAACAAAGACAACAGAAAAACTCATCCTGGAAGCTCTCTTTGCAGATGACTGTGCTCTCATGGCCCACCAAGAAAATCATCTTCAAACCATTGTGGACAGGTTTTCTATCACAACAAAACTGTTTGGCCTGACCATCAGCCTCAGCAAAACAGAGGTGCTGTTCCAACCTGCACCAGGGAGGCCAACTAACCAGCCATGCATTACAATCGACGGCACTCAGCTTTCCAGCTTCAACACTTTCAAGTACCTGGCCAGCACCATCGCCAACGACGGGTCCCTAGACCACGAGATCAATGCTAGGATCCAAAAGGCCAGCCAGGCACTTGGGTGGCTGCGCTCCACAGTACTCCAACACAGCAGTGTAAGCACTGTGAGGAAGCTCAAAGTGTACAACGCAGTGGTCCTCAGCTCGCTCCTGTACGGTTGTGAGACATGGACACTGTACTGGAAGCACATGAAATAGCTGGAGCAATTCCACCAACACTCCCTCCGGTCAATCATGAGGATCCGATGGCAGGACCGAATCACCAATCAGGAAGTCCTTGACAGAGCCAACTCCACCAGCATCGAAGTCCTGGTCCTCAAAACCCAGCTACCATGGTCTGGACACATCATCCTCATGGACCCACAGCGAATACCAAGACAGGTATTCTATGGTGAACTGTCAGCTGGAGTCAGGAAACAAGGCCGACCAAAGAAAAGATTCAAGGATCAGCTAAAGTCCAACTTGAAGTGGGCTGGCATTACACCAAAGCAACTAGAACTCGCTGCCTCTGACAGAAGCAGCTGGCGAACCCACATTAACCATGCCGCCACCACCTTTGAAGATGAGCGACGTCTTGCCACTGCGCGTGAATGCCGACACCAGGACAACCGCACCTCCTATAACAACTCCCATGCCCCATGTGCCACAAACTCTGCGCCTCAGCCTTTGGACTCCAAAGCCACATGAGGGTACATCATAGATGATAATGCACAAAGACAATTGTCATTCTCGGTCACCGAGAGACTACCACTACTATAGTGCTTTTATCACTTGAAATTTTTCTTGGTTTTATTTGTGTTTTTAAAATAATTTTTCTCTTCTTTGATATTTCTATTTAGCCTCATTTTATTTGTACAGTGAGAAGATTGTTTCCTTTTCATTCTTATACTCTGACATCTTGAATCAGTCTTCTCAGTCTTTTCTAAAAAGATTAAACAGAAGAAAATTATTATTGCTATTACCTCATCTCCAGTTTTGAAATCCCATGTTTCCTTTTTTTGGGGAAAAAGATATGGGAAGTTGTGGGACTACCAGGGGCAGCTAGGTAGCTGTCCTGAAGTCAGGAGAGGAGGACTCATCTTCCTGAGTTCAAATTTGACCTCAGACTGTTTACTAGCTATGTGACCTGGGCAAGTCACATGCCTTTATTCACATTGGTTCTTCAAATGTAAAATGAACTGGAGAAGGAAGTCTTAAACCCTTCTAGTACCTTTGCCAAGAAAACCCCAAATGGAGTCATGAAGAGTAGGACTCAACTGAAATGAGTCAACAACAGCAAAAGGTACTACCAATATGAAAGAGGTCAATAACATTATTAAAATAAAATCCAATCTAATTAAACATTTACTTAATATCTACAGTGTATGAGATATTCTACCAGGTCCTTAAGAAGGGGAAATACAAAAATGCATAAGACACAGCACTGACCTTCAAGGAACCTACAACCTAGTAAAATGAAAAAAAAAGTTACTATGGAAAAGAAATTCCACAAGATGGAATCTGTACTCCAAAAAAATGAAACAAAATAGATTTTTTTTTAGATGAGACAGTCTTGACTTTTCTCTCTTGAGAATTGGTCTTCATATTACTTTCCAAATTTGGAGTGATTTATCAATTATCCTTCTCTATCTCTACAACTTTCTTGCTCAACAAGATATTCCTTATTTGCCTCTTAATTTAAAATAATTTTTTGAACAATGCTTTTTTCTGGTGGGTGGGTCTCATGGATTGAGTTTGTGGGAAAGGGAGCAGGGCAAAAAGAGAAAGAAAGTAGTTGTGAATTGCAATCTCTTATCTATTAGTTGCAATATGTGATGTGATTCAGCAGTGCAGCAATAAGCCTCTTGGGAAAAAAAGGAGGCATCTATATGCATATGAGAAATGGTGCTGTAGGGGGCAGCAGGGTGGTTCAGTGGATTGAGAGTCAGGCCTAGAGATGGGAGATCCTAGGTTCAAATCTGACCTCTGACACTTCCTAGTTTTGTGACCCGGGACAAGTCACTTAAACCCCATTGCCTAACCCTTACCATTCTTCTGCTTTGGAACCAATACATAGTATTGATTCTAAGATGGAAGATAAGGTTTAAAAAAAGAAAGAAAGAAAGAAATGGTGCTAGAAACCCACTGACAAAAAAAAATTTAACATTGTGAAAAAAAAAAAGCCTACATTTTACTGCATTTTTAGGCTTTATTTCAAAGCAGCCATCATAGAAACCACTCTCCAGGATAATTAGTCATTCATCCAACTACAACATGAGCTTGACCATCATAATTGCTTTAAAGTAGCTAAAAGGCAAATCTGGGAGTGATATGTTTTACAAGAACCAGAAATCCATTTTACAAAGGAATCTCTGTGCCAGCATTCCATTAGTTACTGGATGAATTCTGTTAGAGGGGTTTGGTAGGACTGAACATGATTCTGAGCTTTCGCATATGGAAAAAATGCAATACCGATGTATGCTTCATAAGTTAATGTGATGATGCAACTTCCAAAATGGAAGACAAGCTTCTGGAAGCATAATTTCACAAAATACATAAAATTGCTACAAACGAGGGCATGATTGCAATTTAAAGGAAATGGAGCAGATAAATCTCTTTTAATGGTTTGGCTTAGTAGACAAGAGAAAAAAAAGGACTCCATTATTTATTCCTTTTGGCTGGCTGAACTTATCAGGGGGAAAACCCACAGGACGTCCAGTTTCTGGTCATGCACGTAAAATCAAAGAATATATTTTTTCCCTTCTGAAACCATTTTGGTAGCTTGCAAAGATATAATACTACTTAATTAAGATAATTCAGGAGGATGTTTCTCTTTTCCTTTTGTTCAGTTATTTCCTTCATTCTATTCAAATGAGTTCCCTCCAACAACATATTATAGACAATGATTTCACTGAACAATTATTATTAGAGTAAGTAGAAGGAACAGAAAGAAGATCATAAATTAGCCAGAACGGATCTTAGAGATCAACTAATCAAACCTCATTTTACAGCTAAGGAAAGGGAGACATGGAGAGCAACTTGCTCAAGATGAACTTGATATGACTCCCTTAGTGACTGTCAGAAAAGAAAACAGTTTGACTAATCTCAGTACGTTGAAAACGTTCCAAGTGGTCTCAAGTCAGTTAAAGTGATTTTTCTTTTCTTAAAGGCCTCTGAAATCCCATCATTTGTAATATAATTACCTATAGATTTTGAACAACCTAATTTAGTAGAAAATAATACTTCCTGTTGTTTCTGAGGCAGTGGAAATGACTAAAGGAATAAAAAGTTAGAAATGAACTTTCATTTGAAAAACTTTTCAAAATGAGAAAATTTTTTTGAATTATATATAAAAACAGTTTTTAACCTTCATTGAAATTATTTTGAACCAAATTTTTCCCATCGCTCCCTCCTCCTTCTTACTCCTCTTTGGGATGACAATCTGATGTAGATTTAACATATGCAATAAAATAGAACATTAACTTTTCAATTTTAAATAATTTTTTATCTTAGAGCAGGGAGTCTTAATTTTTTTGTGTTATGGAACCCTTTGGCAATCCCTTGAAGCATTTGAATTCCTCAGAATAATGTTTCAAAATGAATAAAATAAAATGAATATTGAAATAAATTATCAGAATATGAAAAGTTCAAATTTGGTGGACACTTACATTAAAAACCCTCAGAGCATGGTGAATAAGATTTAATTCACAGAAATATATTTAGGATCACAGGACTTAGCACTGGAAGACATTTTAGAAATTATCTGTTCTATTCCCCTCATTGTAAATTGAGTAAATTGAATCCAAAGAGTTTAAATAACTTGTTCAGAATCCACAGGTAATATAATTCAGAAAGGCAGCATTTGAATTTGATTCTTCTGATTCTGTCAGTACTCTTTCTTCCCAGTTATACCATCATTTGTTTTCAGCTTAGAGAGAATACACTTTGCTTAGATGAATGAGTCCCTCCTCAAATTTCCTTTAAACTGGTTTTAAACTACTCTGCTTTTCTGTGTTCTTTGAAATATATATGCTCATAATCTATCATTCTTTGTATAATTTTTCAAAGATTATATTTTCTAAGGGATGTTTTCCTTTATTGCCATATCCCTTCAGTTGGCAAGTAAGTAAGTGCTTGCTGATCAAATAATTTTTAGGCTCTTTTGTTTTCCTTGTTTTACCATTTGAATTAATATCTATTCAACTTCTGTACAAAATTGTTAGAATGGGTATTTTTCATCCATGCCCAGATCATATTTAAAGAAATGAATTTGGGATTGACTTAATTGTACATCCTGTCTTTTAATTATTTTTATTCTCCACTAGTATGTTTACTTTTAGATCATTGGATAATGTTCTCACTTTTAGAATACCAGTCAGCTAAGTTAAAGTGTATTGATTATCTAATTTAATTATTTATATTCTCATATATTTATGAACTTATTTTGATCTTTGCTGTAAAAAGTTGTGAGTCTGATTTAGCATAGTCAGTTGGTTTAGGAATGCCACAATCATGAAAACTATTTCCTGTTTGTTATTGAACTATACTCAATTTCATTTTGTGTGATGTCATTCCATGCTTCTATGCTTGACATATCTAGTGTTTCTAATTCTTTCCTAGAAGAAAATATTCATGATATGTAAATGTGAGGCTTCTGTATGGTTTTTAAGTCTTTGGCCACTCTCTTTGTTAATCCATATTTTCCACATCTTTTTTTTGCTTCCCTTTCCCATTTACATTGAAGAAACTGAGTGTCAAAGTATACATTAATTTAATTTGGAGCATCTTAGAATTTCTCTTCCTCTTCATCCTTTGCAACGAAGTTTGGGGAAAAGATCCATTTGTTTTTATGGTGAACTTTTTGCTAATACTTCTGAAGATTGTAATTATGAGATGACCAAAAATCCCATTAAATTTTTCTTGTTGACTTTGGGCATTTGATAAAACCAAAACTGCTAATGCCTTTATTTGCATCTTCCTATCTCTTTAAGGAGAACCTGTGAGTCATACTTCTATTTAGATGCAAATTCCTTCTCTCTTTTAGTTTTGCTTATAGTAAAAATGTCAAGATTGATAATATTCAGTTATTCCACTAGTATGTTTACTTTTAGATCATTGGATAATGTTCTCACTTTTAGAATACCAGTCAGCTAAGTTAAAGTGTATTGATTATCTAAAAAAACCATGCGCTTCTTTATATCCTCTATTCCCATTAACATTATTTTACGACTACTGCAAAGCAGAAAGGAGTCAAATAGGAACATTTTATATTTTTAGTTTTGTTTCATTGGCTGCTATGATCAAAAGGTCTTTGCTAAGTGGATAGCCTACTGGTATTGTACCTCTTTATACTTTAGCTAGACTAGTCCTAAAAAGACATATTCAGTTGTTAGGACCATACCCTAACTTTTTCCAACATGGTAGATCCTGGATGAGCTAGAACTCCACTGTTAAAGCCTTTGAAAATCCAGGGCCATGTCTCTTCCAAGATGAGGTATCAGAGGAGGACTTTGTAAAGAAAGTGCTACAGATAATTTTCATTTTTAAGGATTATGTGACTTGTTCAGAGACATATGGCTAGTATGTGTCAGAAGTGAGATAGGAACAAATGTCTCAACCCCAAGTCTCCTATTTCAATAGGAGAAGAAAAAGAAATTAAAGAACTAAAAATAAGCAAGGATGAAACAAAAATATCACTCTTCACAGATGATATGATGATATACATAGAGAACCCTAGAGAATCAACTAAAAAACGTTGAAATAATTCACTTCAGCAAAGTTGCAGGATACAAGATAAATCCACAAAATCATCAGCATTTCTCTATGTACAAACAAAACCCAACAGCAAGAGATAAAGAATTCCATTTAAAATCACAATAGACATTATAAAATACTTGGGAGTCTACACAATGTAAGATTTAAATTAATATCTAATAACTCCAAGTATTATATTTTATAAGATTTATTAATAATCACTTGAAGTAGAAGAAATAAGACAAAAGTAAAAGCCTGAATAAAGAGAAGTTTTCCCAACCATGTTAGTGGGAAAAGAGAGAGAGAGAGGTGGGGTCAGATACATATAAGCCTTTATCTCCAAAACCTAAGGATGTAACATGAGAAGGAACATGGGAAGCTGGGATTTTGAGTCGTGGGAGGCAGATTCTAATTATATAATATCAAGACAAAATGCAGGGATTATATGAACAAAATTACAAACATCACACAAATAAAGGTAGAGCTAAATAATGGATAAAAATTGCTCACAAACAGGGTGAATCAATGTAATAAAAATGATAACTCCACATAATTTACTTATTCATTGCCATACCAAACTACCAAAGCATTATTTTATTAGAAAAAATAGTCATAAAATTCACCTGGAAGACCGAAATATCAAGAGAATCAAGAAAATCAATGAAAAAAATAATATTGAGGAATGTGGCCAACAGTTCCATATTATCAAAATATAGGTAGTTCTCACTTTATATAAATGGAGTTTTTCACAGACTTCTAAGGAAAGCAATTTTTATGAAATTCAAATCTGTCCAGGATGTGGGAAAAGGAGGGTGGGAGACAGGGTGGGAGCAAGGAAGGGGCTGGCAAAAGGTTCAAGGTCACATAGGTATTGAGGATGGAGAAGGAAAGCAATAAGAAGGACATAGGACCAGAGGCAAGACATCGCCGTTCCGAAGGGACGGGCGATGGCCTCCGTTGCCCTCGGCCGATCGAAAGGGAGTCGGGTTCAGATCCCCGAATCCGGAGTGGCGGAGACGGGCGCCGTGAGGCGTCCAGTGCGGTAACGCGACCGATCCCGGAGAAGCCGGCGGGAGCCCGGGGGTGAGTTCTCTTTTCTTTGTGAAGGGCAGGGTCGCCCTGGAATGGGTTCGCCCCGAGAGAGGGGCCCGCGCCTTGGAAAGCGTCGCGGTTCCGGCGGCGTCCGGTGAGCTCTTGCTGGCCCTTGAAAATCCTGGGGAGAGGGTGTAAATCTCGCGCCGGGCTATACCCATGCTACCATGGAGTTAAGAAGGTGGGGGGAGGCAGACACTACTGGCTGGACACGTACACATAGATAGGAGAGGGCAAGTAACATGCAGGGCTGGAGACAGATGCCTGGTACCCTAGCATGACTGAAGACAGTTATTCAGGGGCTGGACAAATGGTTAGGTGGGCAGAGTAGGTCAAAGGTCTCCCTTCTGGGCAGTCCTGCTAAAACTCAAGCCAAGCCCTGGATCAAGATGGTGGCAGTAGTTGCAATCTCTCCACAAGTCTGTTCTTTTTTCATTTGGAGAGTTTTCTTTTTAGTGGAGTGGGAGGCCTTGGAGCGCCAACCTGAAGGGCAGGAGTGGAGAGAGAGCACATATGTACTATATAGTCAAGTTGACAACGGTATTTTTTTTAAGTGTATTTCTTCCAGAATTCTTTATATGAAATTGAATTTGCCTTAATGCCAATTTACAGAAAGTGAGAATTGTCTATATTTTACAAATCAGTAATCATGAAAACAATCTGTTAATGACTAAGAAAGAGAGTGGTGGATTAGTGGAATAGATTGGTACATATACTGTACTAAATGACCATAGTAATCTAGTGTTTGATAAACCAAACTATTCAAAATTTTGGAAATAAAAATTCGCTATTTGGCAAAAATTGCAGTGAAAAGTGGAAAGCAGTTTAGCAGAAACTAGGCATAGACCAACATCTAAAACTATATACCAATATCTGGTCAAAATGAGTATATGATTTGGACATAAAAGATGATATAAGTAAATTAGGAGAGCATGGGGAAAATGCACCTGCCAGATCTATAGATAAAGGAATAATTTCTGACCAAATAAGAAATAGCATCATGAGATGTAAAATGGGTTAACAAACAAAACCAACGCAGCCAAAATTAGAAGGAAAATAGAAAATGGGGGATAATTTACAAGTTTCTCTGATAAAGGCTCCATTTCTCTTTACTTTTTACAACACACACACACACATATATATACATACACACATTTACATGAAATGGAGCCAACTTTATAAAAGCAAAAGAAATTCCTCAAAGGATATGAACAGAAGAATATTTTCAGAAGAAGAAATAAAAACTTATCAATAGTAAATGAAAAAAGTTCTAAACCCTTAATGATTAGAGAAATGCAAATTAAAACATCTGAGCTACCACCTCACATTTATCAGATTTGCTAACATGACAGAAAAGGAAAATGATAAATGAAAGAAGGGATGTGGAAAAATTGGGACACTAATGCACTGTCTGTATTCAAATAATGTCCAAAAGGCTATAAAATTATGCCTACCTTTTGACCCAACAATACCACTACTAGGTTTGCATCCCAAAGAGATCAACAAAAAGGAAAAAGAACCTATTTGTACAAAAGTATTTACAGCAGCTCTTTTGGTGGGGGCAAGGAATTGAAGGTTATGAGGATGCTCATCAACTGAGAAATGGTTGAACAAGTAGTGTGAGAAAATAAGACAGTAGTATACTTTATTTTCATGGGGTTTTTTTTAATGTATGTTTTCTTTTGTAATACGGTTAATATGGGACTATGTTTTGTATGATTTCACACATATAATGGATACCTCAAGAAGGTAGGAGGGATAGGAGGGAGAAATTCTGATACTCAAATTTTTTAAAAATCATTATAAACTTTTTTTATCATATATTTGGGAAATACTTAACAAAATAAATAAAACTAACTTTTTTAAAGGAAAAAAACAGACCAATTAATCAATACATTGCAAATATTCCAAACTATGTCCATTGTATAACACTTGTATAACTCTGTATGAGATCCACTTCCTGGAGGGCCTTGGTTAAGGATGTTCTCTCGTATCCATCTATTCTTTTGAATCTTGCTTCTTCTTTATAATTTTGTGACATTTACTTTTGATTTTTCAGTATGGGGTTGTTCTTTCCATTTTCATGGCTATAGTCATTGTTTCCAATGGTGACTTCACTATGTATCAGTTCATGTTGTGAATTTGAAAACTACTCCACCCTACTCAGGCTGTACTTTAGAAGATCTGATTTAGCTATTTCCTTATTAGTAACAATGGAGATACTTGGTCTAACCGAATCAAATCTTGGGAACTCTACATTTTTCCACCCTACTCAATTTAACAAGGTCAGGATGCCTGCACCATACTCAAAGATTTAATTATCAGAGGAAATGGCCTTCAACAGACATGTGCAGAAAAAGCGGACAGATACCTGGGCTGTCCTAAGTCAAGCTAAGCTATCATTGGTACAGAGGAGACACAGGAAAGTGGCGTAAAGCTGTCTATATAAGGCACATCATTTCCTCTCTCTCTCTTTTCCTGGAGAGGCATCTCTGGCTGGCAGCGTGCTAAGCATTCCAACATCTTGGCGTGGTGGCAGCTATTTGTCTGGGTTTGGCGGTGAGTTTGTCCTTGAGCTGATTCAGGTTCAGGCATCTTGGTTGAGCCCTTTGGAGTTCAGGCTGATTCCTTCCTCCTTACTTCCTAGAGCCTCTGGTCTTCCTCCTGGCACTAGCCAGGTGGGAGAAAACCTACTCCCTCTTCCTTCTTCCTTCTTCTTAATCTCTTTCCACTATATCAATTAAATCACCATAAATTTTCAGCTGACTTGGGTATTTTATTATTTGGGATTTTCCCTGGCGACCAATTAAATTTAGATTTTAAGTCACAATGCTAAATTATCCTTTACAATGTATATCTTTCTAAACATCTCTATGTTCATCATATCCATTATTTCTTACAGCACATTCCATTACATTTATGTGCCACTATTTAAAAAATATTTGGAATGGGCTTTCTCTTTTTAAAAAATGGATTTCATGTTGACTAACACATTTGGATAATTCTTGGAATCTCTGACTTACTTCAAGGTTTAACTCATATATCACTTTCTAAAGGAAGCTTTCCTGATTCCCCTAGTTGGTAATGCACATTGCCTCCTCAAATGATCATTATACCAAGTTCATGAGAAAGCATTTCTTGGGCTATTTTTATATGCTGAATATTCCTAAACACTGAAGGTAGATTTTTAAAAATGAGATCATCCCAGTCCTCAAAGAGGGTTCAGTCTCAGGGTAGATGGTAAGATCTAACATTCTGTTTCTTACAAGTATAATGGAATGATGGCTCCTTAAGAGAAGTGACTATTTTATTTTTTATCACCAGCCCTCAACTAGCAGTGATTCTTGTGCTTAATAAGTGTCTAATCAATGCTCACAGGATTGAATTTACTAAATTAGAAAAATAAACATATTTCTTTCATTGGATGAACTTATTTGGAGGCTCTAGGGAAATTTGTTATCTTTCTCTTTCTCCAGAGTTGATTTCTTTAATTGTTTGAAAAATTATTGTTCCATGATGTTCATATTCTTTGGAGTTTCACTGTTCTTACTGCTAGTAGTAAGATGAATTGGATTCTATATTTTTTGTGTAAGCTCACTTAGCTTCAGAAGGAATGTTTCCACATCATTTTACATTTGGCAATTCTAGATAATCTATGGTGCCTCTCCAAAGAAATGTATAGGATGAGGGATTCTATAATTTACTTGATAGAGTAACTCTAATACATATTTGAAAGTCAGTCACTTGAAATAGCAAATGAGACTCATTTTGGGGCAGTAACATTTTGTATTTTTTAGATTCAGAAAAATAGTGCACTAATCCTCTCCCCTCCCCTCCTCTCTTCTCTTCTCTCCTCTCTCTCTTTTATGACAAACTGTCATATCAACTGAAAACTTGAAACACTGGTCAGCTTAATGCTATTTCCTCATGGAGAAGAATGATTTTCTATTATCAACTGTTATATAGCTGCATTCTGAGGCTGCCTGGATTTTTAAAGGAAATTGATGTTCTCCAGCATTATTAGAAGGGTCCAATAACGGGCACAGGGGATAGATTGCTAGGCCTGGAGTCAGGAAGACAGCTTTCTGAGTTCAACTCTGACCTCAGTCACTTATTAGCAGTGTAATCTTGGACAAGTCAATTAACCCTATTTGCCTTAGTTTTCTCATCTGTAAAAGGAGGTAGAGAGAGAAATGGCAAATCTTTCCAGTATCTTTGCCAAGAAAAACCCAAATATAGTCATGAAGAATTTGGGATTGAGCAGGACCAAACAACAATAAATGTTATTAGAAATTTCCTTAGGGACTCAATATTCTTTGAAAAAATGTTGAAAACTGTTTTTACATTTACATAAATTAAAAAGCAAAAGAAAGAAATGTCCTCAGTGCTCAGGTAGGAAAGACCTGGGAGCTAGAATGCAGTTTTTATAGGGGAAGTAGATTAGTTGTTTTGTTTTATAGTTTTTACTTGAATGGATGAATAAATAAATGAATGAATGCCTTTGGTCTTTGAATAAAGTTTTGTTTGAGTAGTAACATAGTGATCTGTATATACAATATTATTCTGAAACCAAAGGTTTATCAGTTATGGTTTTAGAGCTAGAAGGAAGCTCAAAGGTCCAATTCCCTTATTTTACATATAAGGAAACTGAGACCCCCAGAAGTTAATTTGCCCAGAGTCACATAATTATTGAGTAGTAACCCAGGAATGTGAACACAGGTTCCCTGTCTTCAAATGCTACCCTCTTTCTACTGAATCATACTGTGAAAATGGGGAGGATAAAAAAGAGAGAAAAAAATAAGTTGTATCATCTGTTTCAGATTTAATACTATTCTTTAGGATGACTGATAGAAAAGAGTGAGAAAACTTAAAAAAAAGTGAGAGAATCCATTAAAATAACTAATCAAGAGAACTAGCCTTGATTTTATCACCTCTTTTTTGCTTCAATCCAATTTGACTGACTTGAAGGTTACTGAAATTAATGTCTTCACTATTTGCATAGCTCTATACAATTTTTATTTTCTTTAAAATCATTTTTTAAAAATTACGAACTTAATAGTCAACAAAGAACATAAAACATTTCCATATACAAAGGATAGAAAAAAGAGGATTGAATATATCACAAATAGCTTGTTTTCTTGAAGCATATATCGAATTTTACATAATGGTACTAACAATCCTTTTTTGTGTCCCCTTCTGAATTTCCTTCTATTTAATTTCTTCTATGTTTAAAAAAAAATCATTGATTTTCTTTTCTCTCTTGCCCAGAGAGAATGTCTTTCCTAAGGTTATACAGATAGTAAGCAGCGGATTCAAAATTTGAACCCAGGTTCTCTGATTTGAAATCATTGCTCTGCATTGTCTCCCAATGAAGACATGAGAGACTATTAATTCTCCCTGAAAAAGAATATTGAGGGAGAAGATGAAGGGTTAAGGCATTAGGAAAGATAGTTAGAGGTTAGGAAAGTAAGGAATAGACAATGAAATTATATCAAAAGTCAGTAGAATGTCAAGGAATGGAATCTTCCCACCATTGAGTAGTTGTGGAGTTCTATATTCTGAAGATTTTCATAAAGAGAAGAGTGTCTTGACTTTATTCATATTTATCCAGTCACTGTGGTATAGACAGCCCCTTCTTTGGAGGAGGCATCTGTGGAAGAGAGAGATATTGGATATTATTATCTATTACAAATCACAATATCATAGATTTAGAGCTAGAAGGGATCTTAGATCTCATTCACTCTATCTCCTTCACTTTACAGATGGGGAAACTGAGACGCAGGGTTGTTAGATGTTGTGTGCAGGATCAAATAGCAAGCAAATTGGCTGAAGTGAGTTTTGAACTCAGATCTTCCTGACTCCCAAGTAAGTGCTCTGGATGCCACATTGTCTCATTTAGGTGATTAGTCCAGGTGTCTTTTGAATTCCCTTTTCACTCAAAGATGCTATAATTCTATGCATTTTTAGATACTCTTTCCCCTCATAGAAAGGGAGATTCTCAGGAGGCAGGGTAATGACTGTTTTTCTTTTTACTAAAAATTATAAAATAATGGGTTTATCAGTCAAGAAGGAACTACACAGACCATATGGTTTAACGGTTTCATTTTACAGATCAGGAAACTGAGAGCCATTAAGGTTAAATAACTTGCCCAAGTTAGCAAAATGAGCATCAGAGATAGGTCTTCTAACTTGATTCCTTGGTCTTTCCAATGTACTCTTAGACTTGATAATTACAAAAGCCTCTTCTTGTTCCAGAGGCATACTGTATGTACATTGATTTTCACCTGCTGTGTTGAACTGGCTTTGTTAGCTCATCATCGGTCCACAAGGGACAGACAAGGGTAACAGAAACCTCATGGAAATAGCTCTGACAAGTGTGACTTGTAAGATGGCAGACCTGTAGGAAGTTAGGGCAGCCAGTTCTACCCAATTCCCTTTAACAATTTAGAAATGCCACTTAATCTCATCCCATTGAGAAAAATTAATATTGAATTGTATTATTAGTAGTAATATTGCTATGTGAAATCATTTCCCCACAGTACTTCAAGACCAGGCTTAAACAGCCTGCCTCCAAGCTGAGGTTTCTCCCAGGGCCCCAAGCTATGAAACTGGGCTGGGATCCTTTGTCTTTTGTTAAGATTTCAGTGGGCATTTGAAGGCAGGGCTGGTCAGCCTTGGCCAACTTTCACCTACAGGAAAGTAGGTGGGCTAGCCACATTTTCCAGCCTGGTAAAAACAGAGCATCTTGACTTTATTCATATTTAGGCAAAAATTCACTTCGACTGTGATGAAATAATGAGGGAGGGGCTGAGGTCTCTAAATCCACTTCTTCTTTAGAAATATCCACCAGTGGGACTTTCAAGGGATGTCCAAAGGTTGAACTGTAAGGCCAGTCAGAAAGAAATATGTATTCTGAATAACACATAGAGAACACATTAATAGAAGGAAAAAGGAGAATTTAAAAAAAATCCTTCTCTTCTGACCTAAGATAGGTAAGGGCTTGTGGAGACTTAGGCAAATGAGGTTAAGTGACTTGCCCAGGGTCACACAATGAGGAAGTGTCTGAGGCTAAATCTGAACCCATGTCCTCTCAACTCCAGGCCTGTGCTCTAACCATTGTACCAGCTAGCTGCTCCTGAAGGGGAGAAAATTTTGGTGAAAAAAGTCAAGCTACTACATAAAAGCACTCCAAGAAAGGTCAAAAGCATTAATCTGAAGAAAAATTTAAAATTAATTTTTTTAAACCCTTACTTTCTATCTTAGAATCAATATTGTGTATTGGCTCTAGTAAAGGTTAGGCAGTTGGGGTTAAGTGACTTGCCCAAGGCAGTCTGAGGGCAGATTTGAACCCAGGACCTGACTCTTAATCCCCTGAGCTACCCCCCAAATTAATTATTTTTTTCAGTTACAAGTAGAAACTATTTTTGACAATTGTTTTCTAAAATTCTAGGATTCATATTTTCTTTCTCCTTTCTTCTTCTCTCTGCCCCTACCTCCCCTTCCATGTGGTAAATAGCTTGATAAAGAATATACTAGTGTTTTCATTCAATATCTACTTTCATATTGCTCATTCTAAGTCAGAAGACACATATAGCAAGTACAATAAAAACTCATGAAGGAAATAAAGTGAAAGATAGTATGCTTTGCAAAGAAAAATATTAAAAAGGAGACTCAATTTAAGAGCAAAAATAAATAGAATTTAAAAAATAATTTAAATATAAAAATCAGAACAGCTTCTGGAAGTGGATTAATAAAAATTGACGAAATTTAAAAAAGTAATTTACTTCGGAGGAAAAGAATATGAATATCAGTAAAATTGTTAATGAAAAAGGAAAGATTCCAACAGGGAAAAAAAAACAAAAACCCAAGAATATGATTAGAGAATACTTTGCACAGCTATATTGTCATTGACAGAAGGTGGTGCTAGTGAGCAAGGCACGTTCTAATGCCAGAGGGCTGGAGGCGAGTGGAGGAGAGCCGAGCTATCCCTTCTAATCCAGTTTCAGCAACAGTTACTGTTGGTTCGAAAAGGAAAGTACCTTGCGACGTGTTTCGATGGGTCCGGCCGGCTCTCTGTGCAGCTTGTGCTTTGTTTCTAGAAGTAGCTGAGTCCCAAATTCATATGCCAGGTGTGTGCCGTCTCATACCACCACTTTCTCCTGACAACTCCCACCCCGCAATCGGTTTCCCTTTATCCTCTTTGCTTTCACTGCTACACACTAAGGAATGCTCATGCTATCTGTCCTAAGCTCTCCCTATCTGTAACCTTAAATAACACGTGTACAGCTTCACGTTTGTGCAGGCGGGCTTTCTAGTAGGTAAGTGAACTATAAGTTGAAGGAGATAAAGATTGGACACACATGCACACTAGAAAGGGGAAAAGTGGCTTTTCTAGGAAATAGAAACATTCCCAGACTGTCTCCCCCCTTGGGCTGTCCATCGCTTCCCCAGAGATAGGGATCCCTGCCTGGGTCGCTCCTGCTAGATTACTGCGCTGCATCGTCAGTATCTTCTGATAAGTTAATTATGACTTTTTTCTTGGCAGGCTGATCACTTCCATCTCTCCATCTCTTCTTTCTACATGCCCGATTCTTTCTTGCCTTTTTTTCCCACAACTCTACTTTTAAAGAAAAGATTGGCCAACTTTGGCAGTCTCAGTTAGTTCCTTTCCCCAAGTTTTTCTGCCTCAAAGGCAGGTTATACTAACAAATTAGAGTATTTAAAGAACGAAGAAGTTATGTCAGCAAAATTCCCTTGCCAGAATTTGCATAACAGAATTATTTAAAGAGACTGATCTGAGGAAGAAATAAGTAAAGTTATCAAAGAATCAATCTGCAAAAAAAAAAGACCAAGCCCCAAAATGACTCAATCAGATTCACAACTCAATTCTTTCAAAACTTGTTAGGATAAATATTTCCTAGATTACTGTTCAATTTGTGGAAATGTAGAATTTATTCAATATCTTTTAGGAATAGGTAGAGGGATATACATGGGCCTTTGCTGATCCTAGCATAGAAAACTTTCTGGTGAGGAAATTCCTTCTATCAATTCAAATTAGCACCTTCTCTGAAATTTAATGGCATGGGTTTGTGTGAGTATGTGATATTATTATGATATATTGTTTATATTCATAATTAAAGGGACTGTTAACTTTCAGACAGAGGTTAGTGAAAATATATAACTTTTTTCCTATCCAAATTCACAGGTCCATTGTAATTTTTCCATGGATCCCCATTAAAAAACTCCTATTTTAATGAGTTGCCTAAATCATCCAGAGGTTAAGTGACCTAGCTTCCGTGTATCACAGGCAAATCATAAACCCAAGTCTTTGGGATTTCTAGGCCAAGCCTTTATTCTTTACACTGCCTTTTCTTTTTGGAAAAAAATTGTAAACCTAATCATTACCAGAAAAAGTAAATAAAAGAATAGCAATAATTAGTAATCTATGCCTACTTCTCTTTCTCAACAAAAAGTTTTATGAGATGTACCACACACACACACACAAACATAGGATTTTGTTTTTTATTTTTTCCTCAATTGAATGTAAAAAAAATATTTTTAACCCTTAAAATTTTTTGAGCCAAATTCTCTCCTTTCTTCCCTCTCTCCCTTCCTCCTTCTTTCCCCTTTCTCATCCCTAAGACAACAGCAATCTGATATAGATTTTACATGAAACACAGGATTCTTATAAGAAAAGAATAGTTAGGTATTCACAAACAACATTTTATAGCAGTCCCCATCTTTCCAGGCTCTTAACTGATGGAAGGATTCAGAGAAGATGACATTAGTCTGTGCTTCCTATTTGTTTCTGTTTAAAAAAATAAAGTATTTGATTCAATAGAGCAATGCTTGCTTAAAAGTTCTTCTCTGATAAGATTACCTCCTATGCAGTTAATCATGGAAGCTAGGTGGCACAATGTACAGTCAATAAACATTTATTAAGAGCCTCCTATGTGCAAAGTACTCTGCTAAGTGCTAGTCCCTCTCTTTGAGAAGCTCCCAATTTAATGGAGGAGACAACATGTAAAAACTATATATTAGAATAAAGAAGGACTGGGGAAGGCTTCCTGTAGAAGGTGGGATTTTAGATGGGACATAAAGAAGTCCAGGGAAGCCAGGAAGCAGTGATGAGGAGAATGAACATTCCAGGCATGAGGCTCAAGCAGGGAAAATGCCAGGACCCATGAGACAGAGAGTCTTTATTTGAGGAGCGCTAAGGAAGCCAATGTCACAGAAACAGAGTCTGGAGAGACCTGGATTAAAAATTCTCCCTAGACACTTCCTAGCTGTGTGACCCTGGGCAAATCACTTACCTCCTTGTGCCAACACTTGCCCTTCTGTCTAGGAGTTGTAACTAGAGCAGAAAGTGAGAGTTTAAAAAAAGGATTATGAAGTAGGGAGGAGTATAAGAAGACTGGAAAAGTCTGGGGTTAGCCTTAGGTTTTAAAGGGCTTTGAATGTTAAACAAAGATTTTGCATTTAACTCCAGAAGATAATGAGCCATTTGGGTTTAGAGTCAGAAAGACTAGAATTTGAATGCTGACTCTCAGACATTTACTAGCTTTTTGACCATGGGCAATTCATTTAACCTTTCTCAGCCTTATTGTCTTCATCTGTAAAATAATATATTATTTATTATAGAAATGTAATAATATTATCTAACTTGCAACGTTGTCATGAGGCTTGTGTTTTTATTTTGTAATGAAAAGTTTTAAGTTCCTTTTGAGAAAAAAAATTAAGGGTAAGAAATTTACTGCCTCCCAGAATCCAGAGACTGAACTCCTTGCAGAAGATGCCATGGAGATGCCTGTGGAGACTGTATAACATGTCTAAAGCACTCTGTAAACCTTAAAAGTTTATGTTAAGGTAAAACATAAGCTGTTAATAATTATATATTAAAATTACATCCTACATTGTAGAACGCTATATATGCTAAATCCAAATAGAGAGAGTAAATTGTAAGATGACTAGAAAGTGTGATCTTTAAATGTCAAACTGTCTATATTTTAACCTGATATTTAACATTCACTGAAGGAGCATGGGAGATTCCTGCTTTAAAAAAAAATCATACTAGCTAGCACCTGAGTGGAGGATGGATGAGAACAGGAAGAGAGAACTAGAAAGGCAGCAAGGAGTCAAGTTATAGCAAAGGACTTTATATTTGATCCTAGAGGTAATAAGAATCCACTGCAATGTATTGAATAAGGTGGTGATATGGATAGACCTTCACATTAGGAAAATCAGTTTGGCTTCTGAGTGGAGGTAGATTAGAATGAAAAGAGACTTGAGACAAGAAAGACCAAACTGTAACAGTGCAGGTGAAAGGTAAAAAGGCCTGGAATGAGTAGATGGCTCTATGAATATGAATGATGTTAGGAAGATAAAAATGACAAGATTTGGTAAGATCTGTTTGACATGTCATTGGGTTGGTACTCTTCTTCCTCGTCTGACCACTCTGTTTTCTTTGCTAGTTCTTCAGCAAACCTAGAGAGGAGATAGTGAGCAAAGTGTCATACTTCAGAGGGGGCATGAGAGGTGAGGATTGAGAAAAGGCCATTTGATTTTGCATTTAAGATATTGTTAACTTGGGAGAGAATGGTTTTAGTTGGTTGAAGAATTTGGAAGAAAATGAGAAGTAGAGACATTAAGGGTAGAAAGCTTTCTCAAGGAGGAGAAACATAGAATGACTCAAAGGAAGATAAGATCAAATGAGGGGTTTTTTTTTAAGGATGAGGGACACATGAGTATGGTTGAAGGCAGCGTGTGGAAGGAATCATAGGGAAACTGAGGAGAGATGGAGAGAAGAGAGAGAGAGAGAGAGAGAGAGAGAGAGAGAGAGAGAGAGAGAGAGAGAGAGAGAGAGAGAGAGAGAGAGAGAGAGAGAGAGGATGATAGTGGAAGAAGTCAACTGGAGATGATATATAGAGGAGGTGTTTTTTCTTCATCTGAGATTGAAATAGAGGAAAGGATAATGGGGTGGAGATGGCTAAGTGCTGTGAGATTAGGAGGAGGGAAAAGAGGGAATTCTCAGTGAAAAGCCTCAGTATTTTCATTATGAGGCAAGTCTCTTCCTGGTCTGAATTCTGCAAGTTCCTGACCTGTGTTTGAGTCTATGAGAGAGGAGACTGCTCCTAGACTCTGCCCCGATCAGTAGTTGGAAAGCTCTGTGGGTTCAAAGTGACATAACTGTAGGCTCCTGTTGGTCTGGGATTCTAGCCTTACTTATTCCTTTGTAGGCTAGAATATGAACTATGAAGGCTTTGCAGGCTGGAATGAGAACAGGGTTTTGTTTGTATGTTTTAAGTGAGACCATGCTCTGGACATGAGATTTGAGCTACATCACTGATGCTAATGGTTTTGGAACTTTCTCTTTTCTCCACAAACTACCCAGAACCTCCCTTTTCAGGAACTCTACACATCTGTTGACCTGTCCCCCATCCAGGGCCCTGGTATGGGTTTGAGACTTTTTGCCCTGGTGACAGCCTTTCTCTGGGTGCTAGAGTGCTTGATTCAACCTGATGTGTCTGAAGATCTCTCTGTTCATCTTCATTTTCTCAATTTTCCCATCAAGATTCAGTCTGATGCATTTTATGGATTGGTTGGGAGGATTTTGTGGAGAGGAACACACACAATCATTTCTATAACTCCATCATCTTCACCCTGAAAGCAGATTGTTAAATAATTTTGACTTGATTTATTGTCTTTCAAAATTTTAACAAAGTGATGGAGAAAATGTTAATAATGCAGATTAAACTTAAAATTTTTTTTCTCCTGGATCATCATTTGTTAAATATTTTACCAATATACTGCTATCTATGAGGAATAACTAGCAGGCCAGTTTGCTGGGAACCAAGAGAATGTAAAGAAGAAAAATATGAAATAAAACTGGAAAGGCAACTGGGAATCAGACTATGATAGGTTTTATCCGCGTCTGAGAAGTTTGCATTTGACTAGATCTAGTAAATGGAAACAATCCAGGGATTTTTGTGTGTAATTTGGAAGTCACAAGGAGTGTACACTGGAATGAAAAGAGTAAAATTAACCTCTATTAGAGTGAGAACTAACTTTTTCATGGATGACTTTTTTCTATATTGCCCTTAACCACTAGATGGAGATCTTTTCTCAAAGAACTGTCAAAGTAAATATGACTAAAGTAATTCCTTCTCCCCTTTTCTATCTCCAAAGTAAAAAAAAAAAATATGTTGAATATTAATATCACTATGAAGAATGTCTATCTGAGAGATGCATTTACAGTTTGAATGTTGGAAAAATATTGGCTGAATTAATGTTGCTCAGAACCTCAAAGTTGGGATCTCCTCCTCTTTGTCCATTTCAATGTACTTCTATTACACCATTCAAACTTTAATATTCAATTCACTCCACTTGTATTTTAAAATACTTTTAGCCTAAATTCATTACACAGAGAATTTCAACAGTATTGTGCAGCTTCTACTTCCCTCTTCATGGTCTAGAAATATCTTAAATTGCTTCTAAGCTAAAAGTACTTTCCTCTGTTAACAAGAAACCATCAAATGATGGTGTCACAATTTATGACTGTCAACAGTCCTAAGGTTGATATCATGGTGCCTGGTGCTCCTGTTGATATAACACAAGAGTCAAGGGTCACAGTCACCCAGTTCCTTATCATTGACTTGGTGCTATCCCCATATTAGATTTGAATTTTAAAATCTGATTATTTATAAATTATAAATATGTGTTTATTAAAGGTATCATGAATACCTTTTTCAATAGAATGTAAGCTCTGTGAGGCTCTGAAGTGCACAATGTCTTCAACACAGTGTGTTTCCTGGTCTTTCCAGTTGCTCTTCCTCTCTTAAACCCATCTTGTATTTATTTATTTCTTTTATGGACATTGGGTATGTCCTTATGTATGTACATATTTTCATTCTTATAGAATGTAATCTCCACAAGGTCAGGACCTTTTTCACTTTTTGTCTTTGTGTCATTATCACTTAACATCATATTGGGCACATAGCAGGCATTTTAAATTTGTTGATAGTAGACATTTCAAAAATGCTTGTTGAATAAATGAATGAATGTTTCACATTGGTATTTATGCAGAGAATACTGGTCTTGAAAGAAAGGGTCTTGAAAGCTGGGTGACAGCAGTTTTGGAGTACAAAGGGCATATTTGAGAACTAATTCTGACATTTAATAACAATGTGATGCTAGCCTCAGTTTCCTCATCTAGAAAATAAAAATAATACTCGTACTACCTATGAGACAGGATTGTGAGAAAAGTACTTTGAAAATTTTATAGTTCTATACATACCAATGAAAACCTGCTATTTTTCTTTATAATATATATTTGTGTATATAATTATTTATTAATAATAATAACTAACATTTACATAGCACCTATTATGTGCCAGGTACTATACTAAGTGTTTTACATTCACAATAACACTAGGAGGAAGGTGCTATTATTATCCCTGATTTATAGATGAGGAAAATGAGATAAACAGAGATAAAGTGATTTGCTCAGGGATACACATATATGTCTGAGGCTGTATTTGAACTCAGGTCTTCCTGACTCTAAGCCCAACACTACCTTCTGCCTCTTATTGATATATTATTGATATGTTGCTTGTTGATATATTAGAATTTGAGCTAGAAAGGACCTTAGAGATATCTAGTCCAATCATTTCATTATTTTTCAAAGATTTTTACAGAAGTTATCTTAAAAATCTCATGAAGTAGGTTATATAGTTACTGTTAAAACTATATTACATATTAGGAAATTGAAGTATAGAGAATAAATGACTTCTTTATGATTTCTCCATTATCTTGTTCCAAAAGTGGGATACAATTTAGTTTTTCTGGTCTGGCACAATTATATTAAACAGCTTTTCCATACAGGTGCATATATCTACGTGTATATCTTTATTTACCTGTGAATATCTATTTATTTACTTGTATATATATACACACATATCTATATACATACATATATGCAAAAACAAACATGTTTATGTGATGTTTTCTGACAATTTTCCAACACAAGTTATAGTTTTGATTATTTTGTGGACACACATAAATGCCATTAGCCTTGGGGAAAAGTAAGAAGGAACCTAATTAGAGTGGGAAAAACTGCTTAAGGGCACCAGAATTTTGAAGAACCCATAATATTTGTGCTAACAGCTTAGAAACAACTAGACTTGGCACCTTGCTAGCAAGAATATTTATTTAGAAAAGGAAACTATCAGGTTTTGTTTTTGCTACTGTTATTGTCATTATTATTGATTTTAAAAATAAAAGTAAATATTTTTTAAAATATAAAAGCTCCTCCTTGACCTTCTCTCTCCTGTTTCAGATCCTTGCCTAGTAGTGACCTTATCTCCATGGGGGTCAGTGTCCTCTGGTTTAGGTATTTGGGGCCTTATATTATGGGTTCTTTCCATTCCCCAATGAATTTGTCTTTTAAAAAAATTGTTTTGAAACAAAGATATTTAACTCCTTGTCTTGGGCAAAGATAGATTTCTGGTTGCTGGCCAAAAAAAATGTCAGTATGTGTTTATATATGTTATACATATTTATATATGTTAGCATATTGACAAGTTATGTTAATATCCCTTATTAAGTCAATGAACATTGGGTGTGTGGGGGTAAAGCCCAGTAGAATCTTATATTGGTGTGACTGCCTGCCAGTGTGGATTTTAGAGTCTTGGGGTGTCGTAGCACACTCTATAAGCCTTTGCTGTTTTAGCTTATAGCTACAATGGAAGAATTTACTGTACTATTTATTTCCTATGTTCATTGCATTGAGTGATGTCATTCCATGTAAAGCTAAGGAGGAAAAGTGTCATCGTCGACTTTTCAAACAAATTTGTCTCAAGGAATTGTATACAGGAGACATGGAACCCTCTTCATTCCAGTTCTCTGCTCTTTGCTAAGGCAATGTACTCTGTCGGAAGTGGGATAATGAAATCTTTATTGCCGTCAGTAAGATTGGGATGGGAACTAGCAATATGTTCTGGGAGATTCTGAAACAGTTATCATATTCAGCTGATATGATGAATTTATGTGCTTTTTTTTTACTTTGTTTTTTGAATTTTTTACTTTATACAGCTATTGTGGGTTGATGCCACTTAGGGGACTTCCTTAACCTGACATTTCAGTGCCTTGTCTTTTTTTTTCTAAGCTAGGAATTTTTTTTTTGACAGATCACACAAATCCCAGCAAAATCACAACTGAACTCCATGCAAAGCTCAATCACACCAATATGCAAAATAACATTAAAATCTGATTTAAATCAATAGTGTAGGCAACCTTCCACTTTCGTTTCCCTTATAAGTTCCTTGAGGATAAACTTGTTACATTTTTGTCTCTCTGTCTCAAATAAAGTGCCTGGCACATAGTTGTTCAGTTGTTTCAGTCATGTCTTATGCTTCATAACTCCATTTGGAGTTTTCTTGGCAAAGGTACTAGAGTGGGCTGCCATTTCATTCTCCAGCTCATTTTATAGATGAGGAAACTGAGGAACTTGATGAGGAATTTGAGAGGAATTGATGAGGAATGATGAGAAATGAGGAAATTAAGGAGCTTGAACAGGGTCGTACAGTAATCGTCTGAGGTCAGATTTGAACTCGGGAAAATGAGTCTTTCTGACAGCAGGTCTGGCACTCTATCCACTGTAGCCCCTAGCTGCCCTTACTGGCACACAATGGGTACTTGTTAAATACTTGTTGGTGTAATGGGAACCTGGTTGATGGAGCTCAACAAATGTCCAGTTTTTTTTTTTTTTTAAACCCTCACCTTCTATCTTGGAATCAATACTGTGTGTTGGTTTCAAGGCAGAAGAGTGGTAAGGGCTAGACAGTGGGGGTTAAGTGACTTGCCCAGGGTCACACAGCTGGGAAGTGTCTGAGGTCAGATTTGAACCTAGGACCTCCTGACTCTAGGCCTGGCTGTCTATCCACTGAGCCACCCAGCTGCCTCCAAATATGTGCTACTTTTTGCTGGCTCCTGTGGAAGAGTTTGGAAAGGCTGCTTCCAAAAAAAGTAAGACAATGGAAAAAGGGCTTTGCTTGCCAATTCAAAGCTTATGTAGAAATTCTGTAACTGGTTATGGTCCCCTAAAATAGGATGAGAAGGTGGGCTTTTGATTGGCTACTGAGCCAGAACTGGAGTTCATCCAAAAGGCATGACAAAAAGGAGCCTCCTGGTCTTTCCCACTTGTTTGAGTTTGATTGATGACTTCTGAAAGCCCTCTAAGGGATGAGAAGTCTTAGGCTACCAGGGCTGCAACCATTTGGCCTATCATTGCAAGGCTTTGCTATTGCTTTTGAATCTATTGTGTCTCTTCTCTGTTTTTAGAAGTAGTATCAGAGCTGGCAAGTACCCTGTGAGCTCTGAAAGGTCAGAACAATGAGCTCCAAAGGTATGGGAGCTTATGTCTGTGTCAGGATTTGCAGGAAGCCAGGTAAGGTAAAGTGACACTCCAGGAGCCTGAAGAGCCCCCTTTTACTCAAATGTTTGACCCATCTTGACATAATAGAGAATTGGACTCACCCCTACTGTTATCTTGCATTTGGAAGTGAACTTGGTGGTGAAAATGCTTTAAATGTAAGCTCACTTTTAGGGACTAAAGTGATAGATGGGAGAGCAAGTGCTAATTAGTAACTAACTGGTGATTAACATTGGTAGAACACAGCTAGAATGGAAGTTAGAGCCAATAGCATTAGGGACAATTCCCCATAAATATTCAAAGTTGCTCCTAGAACCTTTAGGGGAAGGTGTAGACAGAACAGCTCAGGCAACCCAACCTGATCAAGAGTATGGGGACTGGGTGGGCAAAACTAGAGTGTTGCTACACCAAATTGTGAGGAAAAAAAGGAGACATACTTTAGGTTCAATAATAATAATTGATACTAATACATCATTTATATAGTTTATATGGTCACTGTGCACATTTTTCCTGGTGTTACTTACTCTGCTCTGTCAGTTCATATGTGTTTTTCCATGCTTTTCTGAATTCTTAGTTTGTTTGTTTTTTCTTATAACTCATCAATTTGACCTTCACAGACATTCATTTGTTCTGACACTTTCCCTCTCACTTTGTGGGATATTTCACCTTTGAGAATGAGCTCAATGTCTTACCTCCTTTTTTACCCCAAAGTGATAGCCCTGTTGTTATTACTTTTGCCTACCTTGACTTCTGAGGAATTCTCATATGACACAGAAAAGTCCTGAGTTTTTAGAGTGACTTCTCCCTTCTAGAGGTTATTCTGGTATGAATAAGCACTAAGGATTAGAAAAATGTTCCAAATTGGACCTTTTAAAAGCAATGGAAGATAATGTCAGAGCTCTCAACTTTGAAACCCTAATTTTCCCATACAGCCATAGCCAAAGCCCCAAATATTTGAATTATTAACATACTCCTCCATCTCACTGTGTAGCTTGTTTGATATATTAATATCTGAGGAGACGAAAAATAACATTTAGTAAAATCTTTAGAGTTTTTCAGAAGCTATAACTATTATTATTGTTATTGCTGATCTAATTTATTTCAAAGATTTTTCAAAGATGGGAAAACAAATAAAGATTGAACAGAGCTGAGAAGCTTTTTTTTCCCCTAAAGAATTACTCCCTTCTATTCCACCATGAGGGATTCATTTTAAGGTTTATACTTGAGAATTCTTTATAAGGAATTCCTTCACATTAAAAACTGTTTAAAATAATAAATGAAATAGTTCTCTGAAGCATAGCATTCTAAATCCCAAAGATTTTACTTAGAATGAGTTTATCAAGTTACTTTCTTCCCTGGTTGGAGAAAATGGAGTAAAAAATGGGGTGACATCTGGGGCAACAAATTGGGAAATGAAAGGAGGGGGAAAGGATTTAAAACATGAGATGGGAGAGGCTGAATACACACCTCAACTACTTCACTCCATAGAATATAAATGTTTACTTACTTCATTAGGGTTCTTGGTGTCAGTATATGAAGTGCTGAAAATGCTTTATCTGTTGCACACAATTCCAGTTTTGGAGAGGTTTGAGAGGGCCTGAGGATAGGAGATAGCGTATAATCCTCCCTCTTGTTGGACACATAATCCGTAACTGAATGTAGAATCCTTGAGGGCCAGGACTATATAAATTTTGTCTTTCTGTCTCCAATGCTTGGGACAAAGTATGATCAGGAGTCCTGTGCATCATTCCTTATGGCATAGTAGTATTCCATCACAACCATACACCACAACGTATTCAACCATTCCTTACTTGATAGGTATCCCTTCAGTTTCCAATTCTATGTCATCATGAAAGAGCTTCTATAAATATCTTTGTACAAGTAGGTCTTTTCCCCCTATCTTTGATCTCTTTTAAATATATGGTATTGCTGGGCCAAAGGGAATGTACAGTTTTATAGCCCTTTGGGCCTGATCTAGAGCAGACTATGTGCTCAATAATTTTTTTTTTTAATTTTAATTGAATTCAGAATTTTTTCAAACTTGGCCCTTCTTAGGGGCTCTGACTCTTAAGAGTTGATCAGGGTTATTTTGCCGACAGTTCTAGGAGTCCTAATTCTCCCTTTCTTTGCTTCCTTAGAGATAATGGAGTATAAATGCCATGCCAAAGCTGATGCCATAGATTTAAACATGGAAAGGCTTTTAGAGTTTATCCAGTGCCCTTATTCTCCAGCTGAGCAAACTGAGGACCAGAAAAGATTTTTCGAAAATCAAGATGAATAGAGTAAAAGACAGAGATGGCAAATGACAAATTTTGCTACTTATTAGAATCTTTCCCACCCATCTCTGGTTTAACCTTAAGAATGTGAGGCCCAATAAAGAGATTATAATCTTGGCTTTGCCACTAAATAAACCAATTTGTGTCCCCTTAGGCAGGTCACTTCCTCTCACTGGGCTCATTTCTTCATTTCTAAAATGAGTTTACAGAATATGATCTCCAACATCTCTTCTACCTCCATGATCCTCAATACACTGAATATTGCTGTTCCAAAAATGTCTCCCAAAGGCAGCTTAGGAGCTCTCAGCCTTGTGCAACATGTGGAAATCATGGTTTTCACAAGGAACATTGCTCTAACTGCAAAGGAAATTAGGCAAGCAGTTTATTTAGGAGAAGCAGAAACAAAAGGAAAGTTATTTGCCTTTTTTTCCTCTTTTTCTCCCAAGACCAGGGTGATCCTGCAAGAATTGAAGAACAGGGCGTAACAAGTCCTTCCCTATTTGTTGGAAAGCCCGCCCTCCTGAAACTTATCTAAGTTTCCATTTTGTGCGTTGCTCTTTGACCTGGCTGGTTGCCTTGAGGTTAGAGAAGAGCCAGTTTAGTGTCTGTGCTTACAAAAAGGGAAAGATGACAGACCTTAAAAATTATAGATCCTTAAGAATGTGCCTAGCTAGATACTGTAAAAAAATCACAAAATCTACTAGTTAATGGGCAAAAACCTTGAAGTCACTAGGGTACTGAGTCACTGCTATATTGGGAACATCAGGTTCCCATTATAATATAGGGGTTTTTTCCTTTAATAAGAGTGACAAGTGTCTAGCATATAAAAGAAAATTAAAATTTACAATGTAGGTTGATTTTTGACAGCTTTTCCTCTAGACACATGCAAAAGATTTGCTCAGGAAATATACTTGAAATATGTGATGGATGCCATGAGATAATTAGGAAATTGATAAAGTTCATACAATCGTAGATTTAGAGCTGGAAAGGATTCAGAAGTCATTTAGTCCCCTTGATTTTTTTTTTATAAATAAGGAAACTGAGACTGAAAGGTTAGGTGATTTGACCAAGGTGTAACAGGCAACAGATGGCAGGCAGAGCAAGGATTTAGATTCAGGTCCTGTGGTTCTCAATCCAGTTCTAGTTTTATTCTTGTTAGTATACCAATATTTCAGCCATTTTTGCCAGAATTGTAAGGACAATCTACCCAGAAGCTTTCTCTTGGTTTGAATCTTTGGAAGAAAAATTATGTCAGCATCTGTATATAAAACATTAGTGATTTTACTGGTGTGCAAATTCTTGGTGATTAATAAATCCATAGACAAAAATAAGTCCAAGAGAGTTTTGAAGGCTAGGGAACTTACATGACATGCCCAGGGTCACAGTTTATAAACATCAGAAGCTGGATTTGAAACCTAGTCTTCCTGTCTCTGACACCATCATTCTGTCCACTGGGCACAATAGAATCACCAAATGTAGGATATGGTCTCTGTTGTTGACTTGTCTTTATGTCAATGTCTGTAATATGCATTCTTTATTTTTCAAAGTCTAAAGAAGGCATTCTACCAGACTGCATCAAAATATACTTATGTCATAAAATCACAAGTTTCTTCACAAATAGCTCAAATTTTCTGGCTGAAGTTTTTTGTAATTTTTTTAAGTGGGGGACAGAGAGGAGAGAGATTTAAAGGGAAATGAAGGTGAAATAGTTAGAAATTAGTTGATATATGGAAAATGTTTTAGCTTTTGCTTCAATAATATATTCTAGGGCAAAATCTTTTTTATGATTAGAAACAGATTTCAAAGTCAGGGATTAAGACCTTGAATGATGTAGTGAAGTGACTTTTTTTAGGCCTCAGTTTTTCCCATCTGTAGGGTGGATGCATGTGGTGATTATTGAGTTAGAGATCATGAGAACTACAGAATCAGAGTTGGAAGGAACTTTAGAAAGTCCAAATCTTTAATTTTACTGGGAAGGAAACTGCCCAGAGAGCTTTAATGAATTATCTAACATCACATAACTACTTAGTGGGAGAACCTAAACTAGAACCCAAGTCCAATGTCCTTTCTCCTTTATTCCTATTGCAAAGGTCAATGATGAGAAACACTAATTTTATTTACATAATAAACGGATGGTTTCCTTATTCCACAGATGCCTGAGAAAAAGTAACTAAACGAGGAACTATAAGTCCTAGTTTTGGCATAAACCTGTAGTAAGTGAAACTTTTGGGTAACCCTTAAGCAAGTTACTTATTCTCAATCTCAGCTTCCTCATTTTTAAATGAAAGGTTGAGTTAAGGGGTTTTAAAGATCTCTTCTAGTTCCAATATTCTCTGATTCTAAAAAATTTGTAATTATTAATTTCAGGAGTAGAACTTTTTCCTTTAAACTAACATTTTCATCACAGACTTCAAGAGAAGCTAAAATGATAGACTCATTAAGTTTGCAGATGCCATAAAGCTTGGAAAGAAAGTTTCCAACTTGTAAGAAATAGAACAATATACTGGCCTAGATAAAATTTATCTGAAAATGATCTGAGGGTTTTAGTGGACTGCAAGCTCAAAATAAGTCAGCAGTGTGAGGAGGCAGCTTGAACAAGTAAATGTGATTTTAGGATGCATTAAGAGGGGTTAAGCTTCCAGGAACAAGGAGATAGTCATCTAATAGTTTTCTGTCCTGCTAAGATCTCATCTGGAGGATTGTATTTAATTTTGGGGACTATAGGGTAAGAAGGACATTGATAAGTGACCAGAGAGTCCATGGAAAAGCCTGGGGAAGAAAAGACTTGGGGTGGCAGAGGGAAGGAACATGAAAGATGCATTCAGGTAACTGAAGGTCTGTCATGTGGAAGAGTGATTTGACTTGCTTTATTTTGTCCCAGAAGATAGAACCCAACAATAATAGGTAGAAATTGGAAGGAGAAAAATGTAGGCTGTATGTTAGAAAAATGTTCCCAGCAATTACATCTGTCCAAAAGTTGAATGGGCTACCCCAAGGGAGTGGTGGGTTCCTTTGCTTTGGAGGTCTTCAGGTAGAGGCTGGATAATCATTTATTGGACATGTTGCTGGGTGGATTCTTTTTGGGTACAGCTTGGACTCCATGACTTCCAAGGTCTCCTCCAACTCTGATATTCTGTAAGATGAACATAATCATCCCAAAGCAGGAACAATTTACCTTCTGAGTAATGCATCTCAGTTCAGAAGAAGGTTCTTTGATCTCTTCTACTGTAGCCATTTCCAGAAGATCTCTTTTGTTGGAATTTTCAGAAAAGGAGAAATGATGACCAAAATGAAAGCCTTAGGCTAGTTTAATTATAAAAAGAAATTAACCATTGAATACAGAACATAAAGAGAGTGGGGATTTGGTGTGGTCTTTGAAGAGTCTCATTTTAATTTTTAAGTGAAATTTTATCAATGCCTTCCTGCTTTTTTTTTTACCACAACCATTTCTCAATATATGCTCTTTTCTCATTTTAACAAAGAAAAACAGTTAAACAAAACCAGTTGGAAAAGAAAATGAGTTTGACAGGGCCTAAAAGACTCTGTACCAAAGGCCTCTATCAAAGGGAGGGCAGTGAATTTTGTCAACCTATGTTCTCTGGAATCAAGATTTGTCATTACAATAATAATAATTACAAAATAATAAATCTGGATTTGGTTGCGTTGTAGAGTTGTTTCATTGTCATTTTAAATGTTGTGTACAATATTCTACTAGGTTGGTGCTTTTTTCTTAATATCTTGTATCAGTTCATATAAATCTTTCCATATTTCTTTCAATTTCTTATATTCATTGTTTTTTGGTGCAGTAATATTCCATTACATACAGATATTATAGTTTGTTTGATCATTCCTCATTTGATGGTAACATACTTTGTTTCCTTTTAAGAATGTTTTCTTGCTAAAATAGCTCTTGGTAATGTATAAGTATATGCTCAATAGTGAAATTACTTGGTCAGAGTGTGAGAGTAACTGTGACTTTTGTCTTATAGTTCCTAATGATTTTCTAGAATAGTTGGACCATCCATTTTTACACCAACAATGAACTAATGTGCTGGCATTCACCCAAACTATCTAGTACTTCATATTTCTACCTTTTATCATCTTTACTAATTCCATTGGTAAAATTTTAGAGCTATTTTAATTTTTCTTTTTATTAGTGATTGATAGCATTTTAATATAGTTATTTATTTTTTATTTCTTCTTCTGAAAACTGTTTCTATTCTTTGCCTTCCCATTTATTGGGGAATGGATCAAGGTCTTATATGTTTGGGTGAATTCCATACATATTTCACACACACACACACACACACACACACACACACACACACACACACACACACATATATATATATATATATATTCCCACACCCCTATATATGGAAATTTTGAAATCAGATATCTCTTGATGCAAAGTTTTTCTCCTGCTTAACATCATCTTTTCATATTTCTGGTTACCTTCATTTTGTACTTATGCAAAGGCTTTTAAATTTTATATGATCAAAGTTGTCTTTTTTGTGTTTTGGTTACTTTTCTCTTCCTTTTTTGATTAAGAATTTTCCCCCCAGTGTTAGCTGTGAACAAAACCTCTTTCTATTTTCTAGTTCTTCTAATTTTATGACTATTTACATTTAAATTAGTTATTCATTTGGAATTTATTGAGATATACTACTATATAAGATATTGCCCTAGAATAATTTTTTGCCAAACTACTTTCTAGCTTTCTCCAAAGTACTATGTGAATGGGGAGTTCTTCACCTTTAAATTTATATTATGTAGTTTATGAAATACAAGAATTGATTAATATCATTGGTTTTAGCCAAATGCCATATAAATTACTTGGCTGAACACCCTGGATACCTTTACCCAGGTATGTTTAAATGCTTTATAATCTTCATGAACAAATAGAAAAAAGTGTGAGATTTTAATCCAAGTAATAGATTTTAAGAAGTTGTGGAATGTAATAAACTATTCTGTAATTTTTTTGGTCTGGTAGTTATGGCAATATTTTAACAACTTATGCAAAGCACATGTTTTAACCTGTCAACCCCTTTGGCAATATTCCCTTCAAGATCAAATGCAATGAGTTTAGTACCATTGAATCCAATGTATCCATTTTTTTCCCTTATTTTCCCCACTGCTTTTGATTTTTATTCTGATTGACTAATCATTTCCAATATATTTCCTCTTTCTTCAATATCTAGAGTAGTAACTAATCATCAAGACCCAGCACGTATACCACACTGAAATATTTCTACACTTTTTGTAATGTAGTTTGTGATCGTATTAAATCTCCTTTACTTACACAATTTCCCCAACATTTCATCTTGACTTTGGAGGACAAATTAAAGTTTTAGGAGTTATTCCTCATTGATTTAAAGGGTTTGTGACTTCATCCAAAGCACTATTAAATGTGAATATAAATAGATTTAGAGCACTATGTGAGAAAAGAAAGCACATTCTAGGCACTGAATCATGGGTTATAGATGGGAGCGAATAAATGGGGAATTGTGGGGCTATGTGGAGATTTCCCTAGGAAGCTTCCATTGGGTCAGGGTTACTAAAAGTTGTGAGGGTGAGGCCATCTGATTACATCAACACTTCCTCCTGGGGTTTCTATAGCCAAGGAATTTAAGGGAAATAAAGCAGAAACCCTTAGTGTGTATGCAACAAAACTGACTTATATTATATGGATTTGCAGAGAGATTATACTCAAAGAAAGAGCAAGAGAGGAGGATAAATAGCCTTCTAGGTGTAGTTAAGCTGCATAGACCAATCAGTTAGGATCCTTTAGTATGCCCTTTCAATGTGGACATGTTTTTAGTGCAGTAAATAGACTGCAAGACTTTGAGTCAGGAAAACCTGAGTTCAAATGTGGTCTCAGACCCTTATTAGTTGCATAAACCATGTTTGTCTCAGTTTCCTCATCTGTAAATTCAGGTGAAACAGAAAATGGCTAACCACCAGAGAGTATCATTGCCAAGAAAACCCAAATGGAATCATAGAATCAGGCATAATTGAAAAGACTGAAATGTGTGCTACATTGGTTATTATCACTTTGGGAGATTAATTACTTAATGTAGTAGTGGTGTGGAGTTGGGAGAAAGGTAACCAAGATGATCAGGAGAATGAAGACCATGACACAAAACGATGGACTCATAGGGATGAAGGAAACAAGCTTTGTGCTAAGGATTTTATAAATATTATCTCCTTTGCTTCCTACAACAATTCAGGGAGGTAGGTACTATTATTATTCTAATTTTAGAGTTGAAGAAACAATCAGACTAAGATTAAACCACTTGCCCAAGGTTACACAGTGTTTGAAGATTTGAACTCAGTCTCCAGACTCTAAGCCCAATACTTCTATCTACTGTGCTATATCCCTACCTCCAGTAGTGTTAAAGATGTGCAGTTGCACAGAACTTTGGAGGTTGTCTAGTTAAGGATTAGATAGTTTATCTAGTCCAGACTGCCTCCTTTTACCGATGAGGAAAATGAGACCCAGAGAGATTATGGGATGTACCCAGAGGTCATATTAAATAGAAAAGCCAGGATTTTGAACTCAGATCCTATGGCTCCAAATCCAGCCCTCTTTCCTTCCTACCATGATGCTGTCTAGAAATAACTGAAAAGAGAAGACTTGGAGGAGTGGGTATGATAGCAGTTTTCAAGTATCTGCAGAGCTGTAATGTAAAACAGGTTGTTCTGCTTGGCCCCAGTAGGCAGAAACTAGAAGAAATGGTTGGAAATTGTGGGGAGACAGATTTGGGGTTGCTTGTAGGGGAAACTCCCTAGCAATTAGAGTCAATCCCAAGAGAAAAGCCCGTTATCTTAGGTGGAAGGGTGTAAGCAGTGGGATGCTGTTAATGGGAAATGTATTTCTTCTTAGATGTTGCTTAGATGCATCCTTCCAACCCTCAATCAAGAGGCTCTTAACTGCTTACATACTTTCACTCATAAGGAGCCTAATGCCACCTAAGGTAAATCAGGCATCCTTGGATTCTTTGGTTTTTGTTTGTGTTTTTACCTATATTATCTGGGGCCAATGAGAAAGGCTACGTTTGTACCTCTGGGAAAGTGCTATGATTAATAAAGGTAAATCACTCCTCTACAAGAAAGATATCTCTGGATGGAAGGAAGGTCAAGAAACTGACATTTGCAGAGCAGGTCACAGAGCCAGTTTCCCCAACACCATTATTATGGTCACTTTGACAGAGAAAGGACAAAGGATTGCAGGTTGATGGAGGTTGGTGGTGGTAGAGTCAGTAAGGAACTGCATATAAAGTAGGAGCTCTGCTTGCAAGGATAATGACTTGGCAGGAGATGCTTCTATTTGCTTATTACTTCTACAGCCCCCTAGGTTCAAGCCCTGGTCCCCAAATCTCTTTCCTTGATGACCTTCAACCATGTAAGAAGTGCTCTGTGCCTGAATTTGCCTAGCTTTAAAATGGGCAAAATATTTTAAACTTTTTTTTATTTTTTAAGTGTTACATAAATGGGCACAATATTAATTGCACTAACTACCCAGCAAAGTTATTGTGAGGAAAATGCTTTAACCTATAAAGGGCTCCTTAGTGAAGTCAGGGAATTTTCATGAGAGATGTAGCCTGTTGCCTGCCCAAAACAAACAAAAAGCAATCAATAAACATCTGTTATGTGTTTATAAGCCAGGCACTGTGCTATGCTACTGATAGGAAAAAGAGACAAAAGGTAGTCCCTGCCCTCAAGGAGCTTACAGTCTAACCAGGGAGACAACATGAAAACAAATATAGGCAAAGCAATCTATGTAAAGTATAAATAGGAAATAATTAACAGAGGGAAGGCAAGAGAATTGAGAGTTAGAGAGGGTTTTCTGTGGAAGGTAGGGTTTTAGTTGGGACTTAAAGGAAGCCAGGAACAGAGGTGTGTTAAGATTTACTTCTTCCAACCAGAAATGCAAATTAAGGGGCCATCAGCAGCTTTCCTTCAAACTTTTCAGAAGTTGGCATGCTGCAGATTTAACCCTAGCCTTGGAAAGCACAACACGCAACCACATGGGGCAGCCCCTCTTTGTACGCATTTTGGGAAAGTCATGGGAAAATTCCGCGCCCCCCTCCCTTTTCCTGCCCTTCAGTGACTATTCTTGCTTGAAATTCCCACATGACTCATTCTTTTAGGGGAAGGAACCGAATGAGTACCCCTATCTGGAAATAGTAGCATTGCTGAACCTTTTCCGAGATCGAGTGCCCAGAGGGCAAATTCAAGCTGTCTGTGAGCCCCCCACGCCCCCCTCCCCGCACCCCTCCCCTCTTTACCCAAGAGAGCTCAGGGAGGAAGTGCCTGCTTTGGACTGCTGGACAGAGGGGCGGGGCATGCAAAAAATAATGTCCTCCTTTGCTGCGAAGAGGGGGAATGGAGCAGCTCCCCGAGTGATCTCTCTATGTCTTCGTCAATGCTGCCCTACAGAATGCAAGCTCCTTGAGGTCAGGGGCAGTTTCATTTGTGTCTTTGTATTCCTATTTCCTAGCACGGTGCTAGATATGTCATAAATGCTGGCTAATTGATTGTCCAGATGAAGACACTTAAAGCTTGATTTAAAGATGTTCCATTACATCTCAGCTATTAATGCCTTAAACACAAATCAGCTCATCAGATAGCTGGACTCAGAGAGAATGGGGGCACTGGATTAAAAAGTTCTGATAATGTATATGGAGCCTAGAAATGCTTATGCAGGCACCCAAGGGATCTGCATTTATTACTTTCCTTTGCTGTCATGTTAGCCAATCTGCTAGGTGTGAGATGGTACCTCAGAGTTGTTTTGATTTTTTCATCCAGGGGAATCTGCACTGAGGTGAAGGTATGAGTAAGGAGGGCTCTGAAGAGAGAAAAGAATGCCAAAAGGATCTGGGAACATGTAAAAAGGCCACTTTAGTCCGAGGTGATCCCCCAAACAAGGAGAGTGACAGTGAGGAACCTCAAACAGGAGTTGATGCAGGAGCTAGAGTTTGAAGCCACATCAGAAGACTATTTTGGAGAAACCCAAGATGAATCACTTATTTCTCACCTTATAGAGAATCGACTAAGAGGTTGGAGTTTTCAGGGGGCCAAGGACAAAAACGTATGTGTGTGTGTGTGTGTGTGTGTGTGTGTGTGTGTGTGTGTGTGTGTGTATGTAGACCATACAAATTCAGCCTTAATGAAGAGGAAGGAGCAGCTGCACCAATGAGTGTGTGCAGCAGTCTTCTGAACTCTGGGAAAGGAAAGGGAGGAGTGACGGGAGGAGGCCAGAGACCCAGCAAAGAAAAAAAAAGCCCAGGATAATTTATTCACATGCTTAGAATCAAATCTGATGGGCCTCACACAACATGGGAAACAAGAAGTGAAATTTCTCTCACTCTACTGAGATCCATGCAGTTCACTTGTAGGGGACAGTTTTGATACCAAATTATCCTTATTATGCAAATTTCTTTACCAAGTGGCTGGTTCCCAGTTATGCATGGGGAGCAGTGGTGGGCACATCTGCTTCCCGTTCTGCCTATTCACAGAGTAACCATCTGCTTGGCCTCATCCCGAACAGCCTCTACAGAGCTGATTTACTTCCTCCCTGCACCAGCTTAGGTGCAGCTGGATGCTGCAAGGTGTAGGCTTGACTTTTTTTTTTTTATCATAAACCAGAACCTTGCCTTCTCCTGGTGGACAGGAAGTTACTAGACCTTGTGATCTGTAGCTAGAAGGCAGTGACTCCCATTCCTGCTTACTTAGGCTGTGATAGATAAAACTGGGAAATGATGGGTGTCCTTTTAAGCCTTTTTAAAATTAAACTAAGAACAGCAACAAACAAAAATCACCTACAAAAACAACAAAAATGTCTGGAGAGGAAGAATGTTTTGGTGGACACAGAATGAGTCAGTCTTGGAGTCTAGAAGACCTACGATTAAGTCTTACCTTTGACCTATCTTGACTCTGTAACTCTGGTCAAGTTGTGAAGGTCACAAATTACAGATGACATAGAGTGGGGGAATTTCCACACTGGAGTTTCTGTCTTAATAACAATACAAGTAGAGATAGGCAGGTTTCAGGGTTTGCAAGGAATTTGTGTATATCACACAAATAGACTTTTAATTAGAGTTTTCTAGGAAAAAAATCAGATCCCTTTGGAGAGATAGGCCTGGGCTTATGATTTCATTAGTCTAGAGAATTCTCTAGTTGAGAAAACTTTCCACCAGTGCAGGACAGCCCCTTCTAGGCAACTTAAAGCCTTAGAGAGTTACCTGAACACTAAGGGTTAAGTGAGTTGTCTGGCAATAAACAACCGGTATATGTCAGAGACATGATCTGTACCTTGGTCTTAGTGGTTTTGAGGCCAGCTCCTCCTATCCATGATGCCATGCTGACTCTCGTGTTTGTTTCCCTTTGGAAATAAATTCTGTTTTTAAGTGCCAATATTGTATCCTTAGTATTAAAGGAATATAAAGGAGTTGGTTTGACTTGTGTTTTTCTTTCTTAGTGATTTTATGACTTTTCTGGATTGGTACATATATGGTTCTTTACTCCCAACCGTGGGCTATGCTCAGAGTTATCTGTTAAAATTCAGTATAGCAGAATAGGAAAAGACAAATTGACTGCTTCCATGGATATTATTCTAGATCAGAGATACGTAATTTTTTTAATGTGTTGTGGAACTCTTGGGCAATCTGATGAAGTCAGTGGGGACCTCAGAATAATTTTTTAAATTCATAATTTATGTTAATTTCATAATTTCACAATTCTTATTTAATAGGTTACATCAATAATTTCAGTTAATGTTAATAAAACTAAAGATAAGTTTTTCCTCCATCCAAGTTCATGGACCTGCTGAAATTTGTTTACAAACCCCAGTCAAGACCTCTTGCTCTAGACTAATGGATTCTCATTGTTTTTAAGAACAGTAAACAAGTAGGCACTTAATGGAAAAGATAAGCATTTATTAAGTGCCTTCTATGTGGTAAGCCCTGTGCTGGAGCTGTAAAGATATTATCTTAGTTGTTCCTCATAACGACTTTGTGAAGCAGGCCCTAAATGGATCTCCATTTTACACTTGAGGAAACTGAGGCAGACTGAGGTTAACTGATTGGCCCAGAGTCATATAGTTAATACAAACAAGTATTTGCGAATTTGAACCCAGGTCTTCCTGACTCTAGGTCTGGTGCTCTATTGATTATGTCTCCTAGGTACCTATAATATCTGTTGAATTGAATAATCTTTGTCACTGTCCACATACATTTTCTTGGTTTCTTTAAATTTTTACCCTTTAGGTACCAGCAACCTAAATGTGACTGATTCTTTTGCTTTCTCTGTTATTATTTTTAATCTTTTCTGTCCACTTAATTCCTTCATCCATCTTAATCATTTGAAAATGCCCTCTATGAAGCAGAACAAATCCCAAGGAATGACCATTCTTCTGGGGAAATACCTTAGAGGAGGGGAAGTTTCCATATATAATCCCAAAGGCTTTCTGGTAATTTTTTGAACAGATATGTAAATCATCTCTCAGTCGGTTCTGCCCAGTCTTCAATGGGAAAGGCAAGATATAGGAATAAGGGTTTTTTGCTTGTCTCCCCATGCCCCATATTTATGTATTTCTGGGTCATTAAAAGACCCACTGACAGTTTTTCCTTCAATATGATGTAGCAATTCAGGAATCTGCCTATATTATAATTATATCAATTTTCAATGGAAATTATTAGTGTTGAAAATTAGCATATCATTTAATATTCTTGGTCACTGCTAAAGTGGGACTATGTAAGTGAAAGACACTGACTACAAAGATTTCAGCATTTGCATTCTCTCTTCTTCCTTCCTCTCCCCTTTGTCCACCCCTTTTCTTTTTTCTCTTCCTGACTCCTAGATTCTTGGCATGTGGCTCTTCACAAAGTGAACAGTCTATCATCTACAGAAAGTGGGGGAAACTAGCTTTGAAGATCTGATGTTGGCAAAAGAGAATTTGGGGCTTCTCTTGGCTTCACTGTTTATTCAGAGGCTGTAAAGGGTTCTCAGAGATCACAGAGTGTAAGTTTTCTTAACCTGGGGGGTCCATGGATAGATTGGGGGGGTCTTCTGTATAGCAACAAAATGAAAATTTTCTTCAGGTGTAATTAGCTGATCATGCCATTTCAATTTAACTATTGGCTAATAGTGGAAAGCATTTGTTATTTAAAAACAAAAATAATTTCAGTGAATGGTGTTCTCCAAGAACATCAATGTAGTACCATTAATAAAGTACAGGACTTGGAATCACTAGGACATGGGTTTGAATACTACATTATCTGTGTGACTCCAAGAAAGTCATTCAATCTTTTCAATCCTCCATTTCCTAATCTGAAAAATGAGGATGAAAATGACAACTTCTGAAGCTCAAATGAGGTAACATGTATGTAAAGTATTTTGTAAACCTCAAAGTGCTATATAATTAATTGTTGCCTAGTACTAGCTATGAGGTATAGGTGAGTTTGCTGATATCCTTGTGATCCGGTGACCCTGGTCTTTTTGCTGTTCCTCATACAGGTCATTGAATTACTTTATGAGCAAATGAGTATGTTCATTGGCCATCTCTCACGTCCTCACTCATCTTTGCCTCCTGGCTTCCTTGAAATTCTCAGCTCATGTCCCAACTTCTGTAAGAAACTTTCCCGGTTCCCTTAATACTAATACCTTCCCTTGGTTGACCATCACCAGTTCATCCCATATATACCATTTGTACATAGTTGTTAGAATTTTGTCTCTTTCACTAGATTATGAGCTCCTTGAGAGAAGGGTATAGTTGTTGCCTTTCTTTACCTAGAATTTAGTACAGTGTTTGCTACATAGCAACCACTTAATAAATGCTTATTGGCTTCATTTGATACAAAAGAATATTAACAATTTTGCTTGTCTGGTCTTGCTTTTCCCTTTATTTTGCTTCTTTTGACACTAACTTTCTCTCTTAGTTTTAGTGTCTTAGTATCAATTGTAAGACAGAAAAGAAGCAATGGCTAGGAAATTGAGGTTACATAGTTAGGAAATGCCTGAAGCTAAATTTGAACCCAGGTCCTCTTAATTCAAGGCCTGATGCTCTATCCACTGTGTAACTTAGTTGTACCTTGGTCGTGCTTTTCTAAATAGACTTCATTGTCATTGATACCTTCACATTTTGTGGAAAGTGACAAACATTTCATATTTCACTTTAACTTTACAGAAACTTTGGAAGTAAAAAATATAGTCTTTTTTTTCAAAAAAGGAGTTATAAGTTGATTTTTTCTATGACAAAATAACTTTTGCTTAACAAAATAATTTATTGTTAAGTGGCATACCCAGTGTATTTACAAAATTTGTGAATAACAAATCTGGGAGGGAAACCCTCTCTATTGGAATATAGAATCAACATTCAAAAAAGCTAGAAGCAATAGGAATAGGTTGAATCAACTAAAATGAAATGTATAAGTTATAAATGTAAAATTGGGTTCAAAACATCAACTTTACAAGCATCAGAAAGGGGAGGCACACTATATGATAGAAAAAGACCTGGAGATTTTAGTGGACTACAAGCTCAATGTGAGTCGATAATTTGATAAAGCCACAATGACCTTAGAATAAATGAAATGGGAGTAACAGCAACTTTATAGTCTAACTTGTACAGATAAGATCTGCAGTGTTGCTTTCAGTTCTGTGGCCATGTTTTATTTGGGGGGAAAAAAGAGGGTGGAGTACATGTGCTAAGGACAATGATTGGGATACTGAGGTCTTGGAGGAGAATTAGCCTCAAGAAGAGATCATTTCTCCAAGTCTTCAAATAGCCTACCATGGAGAAGAACATTACAATTGTTTTTCAGAGGGCAGAGCTAATTATTAGTAGGGGGAGACAGAAAACAGGCAAATGAATTTTATGTAGAAGAACAGCTTCTAGACTTTAGAGCTTTCCCCTAGTGGAATGGGCTGACTGGAGATAATGGAGTCCTCCTCATCACAGCTCTTTTAACAAAAGCCAAATTACCACTTGATTGGGGGTAGGGTCAAGGGGATCCTCAGCTAGATTGGATTACATGTCCTCTGAGGTTCCTTCTAACCCTGATAGCCTGGAATTATTTTGCTTATTCTGCATTGCCTTCTTTTATTTTGTACTATTCTCCTCTTAATTCAGAAAGTAGAAGTCTAGATGAATCTCATTGTCCACTAAATGATTTGATATCAATTCTGTATAGAAAAGGATTGGGGATTTTGTATTTCAGGTCACCTGACCCCTTGTTCTTGGTCTCAAATTTCACATAAAATTCCTAAAATCCTGAAGGTGGGTTTTGATAACAAATGTTACAGATCTTTTGAGTAATACACTCATTTCCTGAGCCACATGAAAGGAGACAACCAGGTATGTTGAAAGGGATGCTACATCTGGATTCAGAACACATGCCTGGGCATCTCAGTTCTGTTGGTTAGCTTTTTCCTCATCTGTAAAATGGAGAGACTTGCTGTTCCTCAAAGAGCTAATGGATTTAAACCCAAGTAGGTTGTATAAATGCCAGCTACTCTTATTACCTATGACCAATGAGGAATAACAACTGCCTGCTTGAATTTTGGAAGGAAAGTTAAATGAACATCTCCTAGTTCTTTAGAGAGAAGCTGTCAGGTTAAATGGATCAAAGTAAGGATTCCTTTCCCATTTTTACCTGGAGATAAGGAGAAAAGGCTCATTCTCTTCCTTGTTTGTTTATGGAAGAATTGATAGCCATTTTGAGAAATAATGTTACTTTGCCCTAGAAGTTTTCATGTGGATACTAGATGTACACTTAAAAGGGATGTCACACTCTGATAACAAAAATTACATTGTTGTTATTGTTGTGTCCAAGTCTTTGTGACCCCATGAATCCTATCATCTATGAAGTTTTCTTGGCAAGGATACTGGAGCAGTTTGCCATTTCCTAATCTAATGGATTAGGGCAAAGGTTAAGTGACTTGCCCAGTGTCACACAGCTAGTATCTGAGACCGGATTTGAACTCGTTTTCCTGATTCCAGGTCTAATACTTTATTCACCGAACCACCTGGCTGCTTACTAAAAATAATTATAGCTAGCATGAATATAGTGCTTTACAAATGTTATTTAATGTTATTCTACTATTACTTCATTGTATCCTACTATGCTACTATTATCTCCATTTTATAGACAAGGAAACTGAGGCAGGTTGCTAAATGACTTATCCAGGGTTGCCAAGCTCATAAATGTCCAAGGCCAGATTTGAACTCAGAATTTCCTGATTCCAGGTCCAGTGCTCTGTGTACCATATCACCTAGCTGGTATATAGAATTCCTGAATAAATCTGATTTGGACTAAATTAATTTCTTCTCACTCTTGAATGTCTAAATTTGATTCCCTATTACCTCTTAACAAATATAAACTTTTTTTTACATTTAATGGTTTTTATTATCTGACCCTAAAACTAATCTTTTATGTCTTTATTGACACATTACTTCCTTTCACGTCTCCAACCCCTTCTTACTGTTCCTTATAATATAGACCTGATATTTGTTTCTATACCCTTATTAAGGGTCACAACCCCACCCCCATGCCTGGAATGTCCTCCATTTTTACTTCTCCCTCTTAGAATCCCTCAAATCCTTCAGAACTTAGCTTCAATGACAGGAAGACTTTCATGACTTCTTCAATTTATGCATGTGACTCTCCCCAAAATCTATTTTGTATTTTGGTATGTAAGAATGTCAGCTACTTGAGGGCATTGATTGTTTCATTCCTCTCTCTCCAGTACCCAGTGCTCAATATTGTGCCTAGCCCACTGGAGACACTTAATAACTGTTTGTAAGTTAATTAGATCATATATTTGTCCCCCTCCAGAGTTCTACAGTGATGTCATTGAGGGAACATTTAGCCTTCACTCTAGTTCTAGCTCCAAACAGACCAGATCTCTCATGTAACTAGAGTATCACCAGGCACTATTACTCACCCTTTAGGGGAAATGGTGACTACAAACCTCTTCTTTCTCTTTGCTGCTGATCCAAATTCTGTAAGAGCCTCAAATTCTGATGCTATTCATACTACCATCAAGAAGACTTCTCTAATTCTTTGTGGTCTAAATTGAGATTTCCTATCTCCGTGTTAAGGGCATCTGAGCCACCTAGTATCCTGGACAAGTCAACTGAATATGTTCATATTCTTTGCTTTCCTTTTTTCTCCTTCAACATGACTCTTTTCATGGTAGTCTTTGTGTTGAGTTCTAGGCATGATGCAGTCACAGAAACATGTTAAATATTTTGTGGAAAAAATTAATCTCTTCTACCAAAGAGATCTATCACAAAATTTTGTCATTGCTGAGTGAGGACCTTACATTGGCCTTGTATAGCTGAGATTTAAACTGTATACTCGTACTTCTATGTATGCAACTAGAGTTCAGTCTTTGGGAACAGTCTTCGTCATCAGCCTATAGATGACCCAAGAAAATCATTCTCAATATTTTAGAGCCAAGTGGTGTCTATTAGTTAGCTTGATGAACCATCAGTGTTATTTCCTAAATATGGATCCAAATGGTTTTTGTTCAGGGGCTATTAGAAAGTTATTATAGAAGGATGACAACTCACTGTCATTGAAGTTTTAACTTATAACAAGTATTAATCTTAAAAAAATTTTTAATCATAACCTCTTTTATAGTCTGGTGATGGTCATGTTTCTTAGAATGTTTCTAAATGCATAAAATAAAACACTTGGGAATATAATAAAAGCCATGTAGTTTGAAATAGTTGTGAAATATATTAAAATATAAATTCATGGACCCACCCACTCCTTCCTGGAAAACAGATTTGCAATCCCTGATGTAGAAGAATATGCAGCAAGGAGGTATGTTGGAGTGCAAAGAACACTGGGTTTGGAGTCAGAAGATCTAGGTTTGGATACAGGCTCTGTTTCTTTACTGCCTGTATTATCTTGGTTAAGTGATTTCATTCAACTTGGCTTCTAGCTTTCTCATTTGTAGAATGAAAAGAGTTGAACTATGTTTCTAAATTGCTTTCTAGCTCTAGGTCCTTTGAAGCTTTGAGAGTAACTCCAAAGAAGACATTCTAGAAGACTAACTACTGAGCCATTAATGTCTGAAAGCATCATCAGGACAAGCAAGTTGCTTTTTAATTAGAGAACTCTCATTTGGTTCTCTAAGTCCTGGTAAAGTTTACAAAATTTGCCTTGTTGCCATAGAGACACACTTAATATGATGACTTGGTGAAGTTCAAAAAAGGAAAGGCCATCCACATGCCAGTATCACATGCTATATATACATATATATATTATATATAATATATATATTTCAATATCATATAGCTACTTATGGCAGAGAAGTCCATTACCACTTTGCAGGACCATATTCAAAGTTCCTGTTATAGGGGCTACCAATGGGCCAAATTGTGCCTCTGACAGGGGCAGGCAGGCATTTGTTACACTTACTTGTGATAGAAGAAGAATTATACTAAAGAAGAATATATTATACAGTTTAGAAGAATTTCAAAATGGATACAAAATAGTATTCTTTTTTGTAGTTGTAGCTTCCTTATTTGTCTTCACAGAAACAGAACTTTATTAACATCATCCATATCAGGGATAGCTTAGAAATACATGTTTTTTTCCCCAATCACATTTCTGTACCCAGAAATGCCAAAAAGATATTTCAGGATCTAAATGGTCTTGGATCTCACCAGGGAAGATCTCAACAATGACCATATATACCACTGTAAAAGATATGTTAGAAAGGATCTGAAACCATTCTGTCTGCTTCAGATCTGGTGAAACATTTTTACAATGACTGCTCTTTCTTAAACATCATCACACTCTTTTATTGATATCTATACATTTTAAATACATCTAATTTTGGTTCATAATGAGTAAAAAATAATTTTAAAAAATAAACAAAACATACAAACAAAAGCATTACACTTTACATCAACTCAGAAAATTTAGAATTATTTTGACTTGTTGGCTCTTGTTATTGCTGAAACTGATGGATGAAGGACTGCATGACACATGTCACCTCTTCACTTGTTGAGAAGTCTTATTTCATCACTTACTGTATATTTTAAAGATTGACTGTTGCAACCCAAACAAATCAAACCAACCCAAACCTGAAAATTTATCCCTCAAACCTCTAACCAAATAAAACAACTTCAAAGTAGAGGAGTTTCAGATTCTAGTTTGCAACCAATCAGACTTTTAACTTGTAGAAAATTAGCATTTATTTAAGTGTGCCTCGTCTATCAGAAAGGGGACTGTAAGTGGTAATGAAAACAACTGATAATGGGTTATGTTCCTAATCATCATAACTCTTCTTCAAATAGTAGGGCAATTCTGCTCTTTTAAATCATTGGCTATCCTTGCCAATGAAGAAAGTGGAAAATAGAATACAAGAGACGAATGAAGGTCTTGGGTTTTAAGCTGGCATAAGTTATGGGAGGGGATGGGCATATGAAATGGAAATTGGGATTTGTAAAGACAGTTCAAAAAATTATTGTTTTGTTTTGTTTTTTGAACCCATAACTTCTGCTGTAGAAACAATACTATGTTCTAAGGCAGAAGAGCAATAAGGGCTAGGCAACAGGGGGTTAAGTGACTTGTCCAGGATTACATAGCTAGGAAATATCTGAAGTCAGATTTGAACCCAGGATGTCCCTTCTTCATGTGTGGTTCCTTATCCACTGTGCCACCTACCTGCCCTCTTAACAAATTATTCTTAATCCTCTTAAGCCTTTAAGTGTTTTCAGTGTGAGGTGAGAATACATGGTACTTCCATATTTCCAAGTGGGAATATAGCTAGAAACACTTCTCTTCCATGGGTATACCCCAATATCCACAGAGGTATACCATCACATAGAACAAAATGAGGCAGAAAAGTATAAAACCATGCAAAATTCTACTTTTTCCAAAGAGAAAACAACTTCTTATACAAGAATATGGGCACTTATCAAACATAATTTAGTTACACAACATTTTATGAAATCTACAAGAGTTGAAAAGGGAAAATGGTGTTACAATATAAAATCACAGCAAAAAGACATGTAAATATAAGTTTATACTGACTATAAAAGGCAGGAGGGAAGGACCATAAGAGTCTGAGAAAAGCAGTCCTTCAGGAGCTGCTATATACAATGCTGGGTACAGCTGTTTGGAATGTCATTGGTTAAAACAAATTGCATAAACCAGACTTCATTCTTTTTATGGGATGGATGAAATAGGATGAAGAGTATCAATGTACATTGCTCTAAACAGGTACTCATCAGGGTACCACTCTGTAAGCATTTCTTTTAATAAGGTCTATTTCTTTTTTCTTTCTTAAGTTCTATACAGAATTCTAATGATCTATTTATCAAATGGATAGAAAGGGGTAGAACTGGTGAAATAGGAGGATAGGGCAGGTTTTTCCTTTTCTTTCCTCTGCTTTGAAGTATCCTCTGCAGTATATGTCAAAATTCTATTTTATTTATTTCAGTTTTTAAATGTTAATCCTGTTTGGAAAATAAGAAAATCAAAGGCCAAAGAAACACCTGTGCCCACACTGTTTCATAGGCATATCAGAAAGACCCAAATGCCCATGAGTAGAAATAGTTATTGGAATGGTAAAGGAATCCCATATTTAAAGAATCACTGCAATCCCAGCACAGTTCAGATTGGATTAATTATACAAATACCCTGAGAACATGGTCCATTTGTTGGTATTTGCCAAACTGAGGTGGAATGAAGGAAATAAAAACCTGAGGAAAAAAAAATACTGATGATCTTTCTTATCCCCTATGAATACTTTGGGAATAACTAAGAACTTTTTCTCAACATGATATAGAGAAATAAACATTTTAACTTTTTTGCCCTTCTGGGTCTCAGAGGAAGTGGAGAGCTATTCTTTGTTTCTCCATATGCATACTTAAAAAATAAAACATTTTTACTAAAACAATGATACAAATTTACACGAAAATAAGGTTTACACCTGGCTGTTGTAAGGAAAGACTTTATTCCCTGCCTGTACAAAATAAATATTTCATAAGCCATTTTGCTACTATGGCTTCTGAGATGTAATCATTAGATCATAGCAATGATTTGTCATATTTATTAGTGCCTATATATTGTATGCCCCTTATGTGATATGAAGAACATGTATTCAGGTTCAATCATATGACCTAGCATTGTTATTTCCTAATAACTTCTGATTTTTGAAATGGTGCAAAAGAAAAATAAATCATGTTAACTCATGGACAAACTTGTAGTTCCATATTCTAGTGGAACAGATTTTTCGAGTTACAAGGATTATGGCGGGGGGAGAGGAAAGGAGGATTCATGTGCATGTGTGTTTATTAAGGATCTGAATTAGATATTTATGGTAGGAAGAAATTAGGTACTGGAAGGTAAAAATTAGGTAAACTGGAAGATATAATGAATAGAGAAATGGCTCTGGAATCAGGAAGATGGGGTTTCAAGTTTCATCTCTGACACATATTATCTATGTAATCTTGAAAAATACATTAATTTCTCAATGCCCCAGGCAGCTCTTTAAGATTATAAATTGCAGAGAATGGGTCCATCTGCAATGGAAAAGGGAGATCCTTATCAGCCAAAACATCAAAGCAATGTCAGGTAGAGGAAAATATTTCAAGGAGACTTGAACTTCTCTGGGGGTTACAATAATGACTGGGAATCATGTAAGAACCAGTGGTTTAAAACAAATCCTTAGTGCTTATAGATTCCATGTGAACAAATGGAAAAGAATGTCTATGCACAGGATTATTTGGCTCCCTATGCCTGGGATAAGTTTCGGCAATATCCTTGAAAACTCTTTATGGGCATTTTGAAAAGGTTCTTGAAATAAAATGGACTATGTAAAAATGATTCCTCTAATTAAGCAATTTTCATTATTAGCTTGGGTTTTTTCTCCTGGGATTACCTTCTCTAAACAAACTAGACATTTTCTTATACAGAGAATGATTCCGAAATAATATTTTCTTTAAAACACACACACACACACACACATCGCAAGAAGAAAACATATCAGTCCTTGAACACATGAATTCTGGGGCTTCAGAAAAGTTCTAACTCAGAAAATTCAGAAAGGGTAATTTTCATTCTGTCCTCATCTTTTCAATATTATTTTACCCCTGTTTTCTTTAAAATAGCCAAATCTCTTTTTGTGAATAGACTATTCATGGAAAGTCACAGAACTCAACTGATGTGAGAATGTGAGTCTTGGCAAAGGGTCACAAATAGAGGTGGGCTCTTTTTTTTTTCCCAGGCCTTGTCCTGTTTTTGGATGGGTTCTCTATGCAACTAGCTTTTTTTTTGTTTTTTTTTTGTTTTTTTGAAAAGGGATACTCACAAGAAGCAAAAATGAAGGGAATAGGAATCTGATCTAGCAGTCTACAAAAGCATCTTACCTGCATTAACTAATAATTTTTATGCTCTAAAATTTGCCTCTGCAACTAACAATAAAAATCTTGTTTTCTTAAAAAAAGAAAAAGAAAAACTGAGTTGCAATTCTACAACCAGCCAATACATGCTGTGAAAGGAAGAAAAATAGATATCTACTTCTTTCATTTTCATGATGCTTTCTTCCTTTTTGTTTTTAGTTTTTGGTATGCGTCGATGTTCATGCAACTCTAGACATTCAACCCTCACATTACATTAGCACAGAAGGGTGTTTTAACTCATGTGGAAACGGTGCTCCCCTCGTGTAATGTGAGAAGAGAATTCATACCTGTCCTGACTGTGATAGCCACACATGTTGCATTCAAAAGGATCACGGAAGCCATGGCAACCCATGTGGATGGTGTACATCACATGGTCCAAAAAAAGGACCCTGCAGTGTTCACATTTATAGACCTTCATCGGCTCCCCACTGTTGCTGATCACTTTGAAAGCGTCTTGGGAATTGTCAGTTGCTGCCCTCAGGACGTCATAGGGCCTGTGTTCTTCTTTTATGGACAAACCATTTCTGGCATGTGGGTTTATGTGGTTTGTCAGGTAAATGAGGCCACTCCGCTCCTCATTATTACTCTCTGTGTCTGTGGAGTCTTGGCAGCTGTTGCTTGGGGAGGCATCTCTTTCCGAGGAGATGGATTTAGCCTTAGAGAGCAGTAACAGATTCTCCACGGCGCTGTCCTGGGCTGTGTGGTTCGGGCGTGGATGGCCATCGGCATGGGGTTTGTGGAGCTGGTACATGGAGCTGATAACTGGTACAACTTCGGAGCTGCCTGGGGGCGTTTGCACCAGTGGGCGCAAAGATTCAGCCCCTAGGTAGCTGATGGCATTGTTAATAGCCTGATCCATGACATGGGTCTGCATCATTTCATTCTCCTTCTCATAATTGGCACTGGCATCATATGGGATATCTGGCAAGCATTTCTCACCTGGTGATTAAAATAGGCAATTATCAGTTGAAAACTGAATTTCTCAAGCACTTTTTTTTTTCCTTTTTTGGGAACCAAGGCCAGTCGGTCAACAAGAATTTATTAAACATTTATGTTTTGGGCAGGCACATTGATTATATGAAACAGTAATCAACATGGCAATGATTTTTAATTGTTTAATTAAATAGTTGTTAATTATTTAAACAATTTTGGGGCACTGGGAAGTATTCTAGGGAAACACTTTTTTAAAAAGCAGGCAAGTATACTACACAAATTATTTTAAATAATTATAATAATAATCAAATGAGATAATGTATATACAGTTTTTTTGCAAACCCTTAAGTGCTATAAAATGTTATCACTCTGTAATGGACAGCTGAACCTAAAGCCAGGAAGACTTGTGTTCAGGTCTTGTCTCCAACACATACCAGCTGTGTGACCCTGGGCAAATCATTTCACCTTTGCCACTGTAGGCAACTCTCTAAAAGTTGTATAGAAAGTTTCCATTGGCAGAGTAAATTGACTCATTCAGGAGTTCCTTATACCAATGAAACTGCAGATCTCATCCATCATTATCATCATCATCATCATCATCATCATCATCATTATCATCATCATCATCATCATCTTTTGCATATATTTAAAAAAAATCTCCTGTCTTAGAAATGATTCTGAGTATTGGGCAGAAAGGGATAGGCAATTGGGATTAAGTGATTTGTATGGGGCCATACAGCTTGGAAATATCTAAGACCAGATTTGAACCCAGGACCTTCTGTCTTCAGTCCCAGCTCTCTCCCCTGAATCATCTAGCTGCCTCTTCTGCATCTTTTGAAGGGAGAGAGACTATTAGTTGAGGACCTATTTCTATCAGTTAAGGATATCCTATTGATTTTCAGTTATAATAGTTTCTCTATCATCTTGGACAAAAAATATATCCCCAACATTCCCCTGATAAAATGAACAAGTTTCACTCTTGAGATTTTAATGTACATTTGGTAGTGCAATGAGTATAATCCTGGGAATGAGGAACCATTTGTGGTTATGACAATGACTTGATGAAGGGTTGAGTGCAACTCATCTACCATATTTGTGTTGGTTTCCTCATCCTAAGGAAGGAATGACAATGACTCATTTCATAGCATTGTGTCATGTTTTAACTCATGTGTGATAGTCGAGAGCTTTAAAAACAATTACCATCATAATTACACCATGGACAGTGGCTTTTAATTAGAATTGCTTGCTTTCTTGTGTCTAGTTCCCTTCCCCCTCATAATTTTTAACCAACTAGATTTCTAATCTCAGGGAAATCTCTAATTTCAGGGGGATAATGATGACAATGATGACAACAAAAATGCTTTGTGAAGTGCCTACTATCTATAAGGTGATCTGCTCAGCAATATGGTACAGTGGAAAAAGCACTAGAGTTGAAGTGTGAGAACTTGGGTTCAAATCCTGGCCCTGCAACCCATACCTATATGACCTTGGGAAAATCATATCACTTTTCTTGACTTCAGTTTCCTTTGTAAAGTGGAGAGCAATGGGCTCTAATGTCTTGCCAAGCTCTAAATTTATGATTCTATGATCCACAGATGAAGGAAATGTAAAGACAAAAAAACCACTCCATTTCCTAATCTTAAGGTACTTCTAGACTGAAAAGGGAGGTATGATGTAGAAAATTAAGGATGCTATAAAGTCAACTTTCATGAAGTAAAAGAAGTGTAGCAAGGGAATATATACTTCTCAAGGGTGAGGACTGTCTTGTTTTTGTCTATGTATCTCCAGTGCCTGCCACAGTGCTTGATATATAGCAGATAAATGATGTTGCTGAATAATATAGGAAATATATATCTATATCTATATACACACACATATATATGGAGAATGAGAGAAATAAAGAGACAGAGAGACAAAGAGACAGACACAGAGAGAGAGAGAGAGAGAGAGAGAGAGAGAGAGAGAGAGAGAGAGAGAAAGAGAGAGAGAGAGAGAGAAAGAGAGAGAGAGAGAGACTTCTTTCAGCCATAGGGGATTTGGGAAGGCAAAGTCTATAAATATTGATCCTTGAAAGAACATAACTACCTAAGACGACGTTCTATCCCCATTCCCTAATGTAGCAATACACATAGTAGGTGCTTTAACAAATGTTTTTTGAATCAAAAAACAGTGGAGAACAGAAGGCCATTTAGTAAGTATGAAACTGAAGGTAGAAATAAAACCAAAGGCATTACAGAGAGGAAGGGCAACAGTTTGAAAGAGAAGGAACATATCTCTCATTGAAATGCCAACTGTTTGGTTCTAATTTTGTTTTTATAAGCTAGTTTTCCAATTATTTAGATGAGAAATTTCACTAGGAAAGAAGTAAGACCAATTTCCTTTGTTATATGTTGTCATCATACATGTCATAAGCATGATATGGCTTAAGACCAAATGTCAGTTAATTTCCGCAACACGGAAGAAGTGGTACATTCATTATTTAGGGCCATATTTTACTTAAGTTCTAAAAAGCTAATTATTTGTTTTAAGTGATATGTTCTACCTTCAATAAAGCAATTAGCTTTCATTCATAAATAAAACATTAAAATTTCTAAAAACATGATTTCACTTTGATTGTGTTACATTTCACAAGAGTCTCAGTGCTTTCCTGTATGATAATATCTACTTTCATTGTTGTATTTTTTGAGTAACTACATATATATGTATATATATATATATATATATAAATAAAACATATAAAAATAGAACCATGATTCATGAATTTGCAAATTAGACTTCTCTGTTGTGGTCATTAACCATTGGTAACATGTATACTCTCTCTCAAACTATAATGTCCCATAAAGACTGCCATATTCCAGCTTCCTTTCTTATCTGTAATTGCATATTCAGCCTTGAGTTTGCATTCATTTTAATCCAATTGTAGTCATTAACGTGGGATAATGGGGTTCATTTAGCAGTTACTTGCTTTATGATTATGCACCCTTATCTACCGAACCAACGATCTTTAGAATCTAACAGGGAGGAAAGTTTTAATAAGTCATCATCATTCTTACAGATAAAGTTAATCAAGTCCGAAGAGTTCTATAAACTATCTAATGGACAGATATTCATCTTACAAACAGAAAGTGGGTGGTGCCTTTGTTCACATAAGCTTAAGGTAAACATGGCATAATAATTCTGAATCTATACAGGGAGCAGTCGTCATTACCTCATTGAGCTTTTAAATGTTACAGAATATACTGGAAAGGCACATATTTTACTAGTCCTAGACATAACTGAATGTCTTTTGCTGCAGAACTAAAGTTCAGAATTCAGAATTCTTAGGATTAATGGATGAAAGTTGCAGAGGCAAATTTGGATTCAATAAAAAGAAAAACTTTGTGATGGAAGGACTGCCTTGGGAAGAAGTAGCTTCCCTGTCACTGAAAGGGAGGGATTACCCCATTGATTTCTTTTCCTGTTTTCTTTTCCTCCTCCACTGTTTTTTTTGGAATTCCTTCACATTTCCTATGATTATATATGTACGTATGAATGTTTATGTATGTATTTTTCCCCTTTTTTCTTTTGTCTAGTAGAGGGGATGACACGGATGAGTTGAAATATGAAGACAATATTCCAAATATTGGCTTATCAGAGAAGCATGTAGAGGAATTCTATGGAATGATGCCTTTAGGTGTGAGAATCCAAAGATCTTTTAAGCATTTTTGCCACCATACTACATATCTAGATCATAGCATATAAATTACTGAAGTAGATGCTGATTTTAATTTACTAAAAGCATTTGGATTTCGTTTCAGAGGCTGAAGTTGAAGAAGTAAAGAGCAGCTCTTTTTAGCTCGATTTCTGAATGGTATTTAAAGAACACTGGACTTGGAACCAGAAGCCAGAAAGTTGAGTCCCAGGTTCATTATTTGTTGGCTTTGTTAAACTGGGCACAGATCTCAATGCCTCTGAGCCTTGCTTTCTTTATCTGTCAGGAGATAAGATCACTCTTTGAAACTACTGTGAAGGGTGATAAAATACAGTGTAATTGTGAATTCTGTGTAAATGGGAATAACAATTATTATTTATTACATTCCACATAGCCTAGCACTCTGAACCAGTAGGATTTGCTCCCATCTTTAGAGGGCCCTGCAAATAATATAGATGGAAGGCACACAAAATCAAGACAAAAGAGATGGCATTTTGTAAACTCTCCATCCATCAATAAACATTTATTAAGCACCAACTAATGTCTATAAGTGAGCCTAGAGAGGGGAAGAAACATTCAGCTTACCTGTTTTTTTTTTTTTTAAGTTTTGTCTTTCCCTTATCCCCTAGCATAAAGCAAGTTTGAAAATACCGATTAGCATGTTTGGTTTTTAAGAGACATCAAACGTTGAACTCTTACCCACAAATTTCTGAGGCATAGAGCTCTTACGTTTGGCGACGTTACTTGCTAGTCTATCCAGCACGAGGGATCTCTCAGATCCAATCTTGCACAAATCTTCGGCCATTTCACTATGGTTGGTTTCTTCTTTAATGACTAAAGCCAAGGGAAATCAGAATGGTCAGCAACACAGATATCAATAAGTTTAAGGGCCCGTTCTGCTAAGACAATTCAGTAAAGTTGGATAACTTAGTAGAAGCCTCTAGTTGACTTTTGATGCTCATGATGGTAGTGGCCAACTTTTAGAATCTATTTCATTTTCATTTAGCACAGTCCACTTAACTTTTTACAAGGTAGATCCTCACAATAACCCTGTAATTTGGGTAGGGCAGGGACTATAATTTATTGTCAATAGAAGAAGGTGCTCAGGCTCAGAGTTAACACACCCAATATTATCCAGTGTGGTACTTGCAGACAAGGGACTAGACCTCAGGTCAATATACTTTCTACTAAACCTCACTGCCTCCCATGTGCTCATTATACATTCCAGTGTTAACAATAGGAATCCAAGTACAAAGAAACATGTTGTTGCTTTGCAAATGGAGCATCAAATGTTCCATGTGCTTCAACTGCAAAAGGCTCAGGGTTGTGAAGGGTAAATTCTATTGAATCTTATATATTCAAGGTATCTATCTCCACAATCACTAAGAAATCTCAATAATGAGTACCGTGGCTTAATGATGGTCAATCAGTAAAAGAGAGGACATTCAGAGATGATAGTCCTTTCTAATTTCTTGGAATAGTGCCATGAAAACTAAATTCAATTTTAATTCATCCAATGGTATTGTTTACTTAAGTACTGACCAACCACTGGGTATAGGAATTTATGGTTTTCCCTCCAGTATTCCAAAAATAATGCAGAAACAAGTTGGTTAATCATGAGCATTAAGAAAAAGGATTTAAAAGCAGAATTTCTTAACCTGGGGTCCATATACTCTCAAGGGGTGTGTGAATAGATTTGGGAGGGGGCTATGAACCTGCATAGGAAAAAATACATCTTTATTTCAATGAAATTGGTTTCCTTTTTAATTCTAAGTATTTTATTTTATGTATTTAATTATGATGATGATGATAAGATGGCATTTATATAGTGCCTTAAGACTGCAAAATGTTTTACAAATATTATCTCATTTTTCCTTTTCAACAAGCATGGAAGGTAAAGTGCTATTATTATCTTCCTTTTACAGAGGAGGCAGGAAGAGGTTGTGACTTGTCTAGAGTCACAAGGCCAGTAAGTGTCTGAGGCTGGATTTACACTCGGGTCTTTCTAACCCCAGGCCCACTGTGCCACCTTCCTCCCATTAAAGATTTTAAATATTTAAGAACAGAGAAGGGGGTATATATAGGTTTCATCAGACTGCCAAAGAGGCCTGTGACATAAAAAAGATCAAGAATCCTTGGTTTAATGCATGCTTATAGAGTATCCCCAATGAAATAGTAATCCATTAGGTTGACTATAATTTAAGGACTTTACCTAACACTGAAAAAAATGAAGAAATGTGGCCTAGAAGATGATAACAATATCTGCCCTCTGCTGGGACACATATCCTAAAAACTATTCCTACTCTGAACACATAGAATCTCAGGTGCGTATGTGATTTAACTGAATAAATTATAAGAAATCACATAAACCTATAATCATATATAAAATTACATTGATATGACATATAATCATAGAGTGATAAGAGATCTTAGAGATGGTTTAGTTCAACACCATCATTTTAAAGGTGGGGAAACAGAAGCAATATGGTTTAGGGAAAGAAGTCCCAAGATTTGGAGTTCAAAGGATTTGATGTGTTCAAATTCTGGCATTTAGATAGTGGTTTAAGGTTTACAAATATTATCTCCTTTGATCCTCCCACCAATCCTGTGGAGTAGGCAATATTATCATCTCCATTTCACATTCGAGGAAACTGAGTGATAAGAGGTTGTGATTTCCCCAAGGTCTCATAGCTAATAAGTGTCTGAGGCTGAATTTGAATTCAGGTCTTCCTGACTCATAGGCAAGTGCTCTATCCAAAGTGTCACTTAGCTGCCTCTGATTTCCTGTTTAGTTAAGAACTATAGTTATATGGAAGCAAATGAGGGATTCAACTTGACTGAATTGGGTGATTTAAGGCAGAGTTAATTTTAAAAAAAAACCCTGACCTTCCATCTCAGAATCAATACTGGGTATTGGTTCCAAAGCAGAAGAGCAGTAAGGACTAGACAATGGGGGTCAAGTGACTTGCCCAGGGTTACAAAGCTAGGAAGTATCTGAGGTCAGATTTGAACCCAGGACCTCCTGTCTCTGGGACTGACTCTCAATCCACGGAGCTATCCAGCTGCCCCCAAGGCAGAGGTAATTTTAAGTAAAATACTGGGGTAAATGATGTAAATATCCCAAGCCTAGTGAATTTAGTAATAATAATGATGATGATGGTAATAATAAACATATAATATTTATTATATGCCAGGCACTCTTATATCACTTGCTCCCCATTACAACCCTAAGAGATAGATGCTATTATTATCTCCATTTAACATTTCAAGAAACTGAGGCAAAGAGAGGAAGTGACTTGCCCTGGGTTACACTACTTGTAAGTATCCAAGATTGAATATGACTTCAGTTACTGAGGGTCTACTATGCCTATAGCCCCATATTAAGCATTATAAAGAATATCAACGTGGTCTATGAGAAGGTCTCTGCTTTCAAAGAATTTATAGTGGCTTTGAAGAGTATTATTCAAGGCTATACTGAACAGAGACAAGAGTTAAAATATATTGTATGGAAAATAAACTCCATTCAACTTTTGAGACATGCAAACATGGTCATAACGCTTTATGGAAAATCATTCCTTAGGAAATACTGCCATTTTCTTTGTCAAGAGAATACAAAAAAAATCATCACTTTTTGGGATACCTAATATATATTTTATTATTACCCCCTCTAGTCTTGTGAGTCAGGAGAGGTAGGATTTTGAATCCCTACTCCTTTGCTTCCTGGCTGTATGACTTTGGGCAAGTCATATACCTTGTCTAAATCTTAATTAACTTCCTCACCTGTCAAGTGCAGTTAAATCAAACTGTCCACCCAAAGTTATTAGAATTTAGCTGTTATTAGAATTAGAATTAGCTGTTAAATTTGTAAACTTTAAAGAACAAAATCCTGACTATTACAATTCTAGGGTGATAGCCTGTATTATTAGCTAATGAATTGACTAAGGCATAATCAATCTTCTATTTAGCATTTAGTACCCAAGTAAGTTGGCTTCCTCTTTTCTGTTTTTAAATTTTTGAATCTTTGGGCAAAGTTAGAAAGGGGTTCAACTCACCAACTCACGGCACCATGCCCTGTCCTGACTTGGCTTCCTGCCATGTAACTATGAGGCTCACCTAGTCCGTATTATCTTAACGACACATGAAACTCATTCATGTACTACTCCATCACAGCAATGGAAAAAGGGAGGGTCCGAGCTCAGAGGTTGAAAGCAACCTTTGCTTCATCATTTAACCATCAGGTTCAAAAAGAAATGTAAAATGCACCATTTTTCAAAAGAGAGCCAACCTTACACCCTCTACTCTCTTCCTTGCAGATGCCTTGCCCTCTTCTTAAACTGATGCAGAGAAGTCCTTTCTAAAAACTCTTCCTAGCAAATGTTTGGTAATAGTAATAGCTTTTATTTATATAGCGCTTACTATGTGCCAGGCACTGTGCTAAGTGCATTACAATTATTACCTTATTTGATCTTCACAACAATCCCATTATTCTCCTTACTTTACAGATAAGGAAACTGAGGCAGAAAGACAGGGACTGGCCCAGGGTCACACAGCTAGTAAGCAACTAAAGTCCACATCTGAACTCAGTCTTCCTGACTCCAACCCTGCACTTTATCCACTGTACCACTCTGTCCATTTCAACATATGGGCTATCAGTTGGGACCCATGTGCTCTGTTTCCTAGGGATATACTCATATGATATATTTGAATCAGAAATGATTTGTCCACTGAGATTTCATAGCTCCACTAATTATGAAGCATAAGCCTAAGATCTATAGGACTCAGTATTTTAAAATAGAAAAAAGGAAAAAAAGAAAGAAAAAGAACAAAGGAAAAGGCCCTAAGTTTATTTTATACAGTCTAGGTTTATATATAAAATGTTATTTACTTATATAATTTATTTGATCTGAACAGCCTTCACAAAGTGCTATATTACAGTTGCAACAATACTGGGAGTCCATCTGACCATTAGTTTAGCCAGCTCATTGGAATATAGCCAGAGTGATACTATTATTTATATTTGTAACTCCTTCTGGCCTCACCCAAGAGCTATGTGCTACTATTATCATCCCCATTTTACAGATGAGGCTCAGAGGGGCTAAATGAGCTGCCCAGGGCCACTCAGCTTCAAATATCTAAAGTGGAATTCAAAACCCAGGTTTTCCTGACTCCAAGTCCAGCATTCTAGCTAGCTAACATGCTTCCTCTCATATCAGCAACAAGATGCATGCCCTAATCCTTTCAATGTTGCCTTGGGAATGAGAATGGAGTACGTGTAAAGGTGTATTCTCCAAATGACTTACTTCCATGGGGACATTCTTGGACTGGCTCCATTAGACAAGGAGAGAGCCATGTGTAGGGTGGGTCTGGGTTCCTGGAGCTCTTACCTGGGTACAGAGTGGCTGGGAGGCCCATGCTTTGTAAGTAGTTGTGGCAGCGCTCTTTATGCTCCTCTAAAGAGCTTCGCTGCTTATAGCTTCGGCCACAATATCCACATTTGTGAGGTTTACCAACTGCAGAAAACACAATTGAGTTTGAGACCCCAATTAAATGTCTGCCTTGAGTGTAATGGAAATGCACACAATATCATCATTAGGAGAAAGAAAAAAAAGCAGAATTCTTCTCTAAGAGCTTAGAAAGGCAATATGGATTTGGCCAAAAGGCTCCTACTGAACCGGGGTATAACACTTGAGTGTTTCCTACATTGTGGCCAAGCCTATCAGCCCCTAATTTTTGTTGTTGTTCAGTCATTTCAGCAGTATCTGACTTTGCCTGACCCCATTTGGTGGTTTTCTTGGCAAGGTACTGGAAAGGTTTGCCATTTCCTTCTCCACCCCTTTTTACAGATGAGGAAACTGAGGCAAACAGAGTGAAGAGACTTGTCCAATGCCACACAGCTATTAAGTGTCTGAGGCTGGATTTGAATTCAGGGAGATGAGTCTTCCCAATTTCAAAGCCATTGCTCCATCCACTGCACCACCCAGCTCCCCTCATCTTTATTTATATTTTTATAGTATCCCAGTAGTAAAATTAACTTTTCTCACCAAAGTGGCATAATAGGCCATGTAACATTTCAAGTTGAAACCTTTATCATTAGTCTGGGAATTTGGGAGTGAGGATAGGAAAGGTTTCCACTATAGATCAATCAGAGTTAAGTCTATAGAACAGGGAGCAACACTGAATTTATATTCCGAACAAGGCTAGCACAGTGTTATATCCAAATCTATTGCAAAAAGGGAGAGTAGATGGATAGCATAATTATCTGGGAGACAAAGTATTGGTACCATGCCACTTTCAGAACACGTCAGAAGAATGACTATTCAAATGAATCTTTTATGTTCCAAAAAGTGCTTTTCTACTCGAATGTGCCAAAGACCTAATTCAATCAAAGGAATTTTGTGATTTTTTTTAAACACCAGGGTTCCAATAATCTAGCTGTTCCTAAATTTTAAGTGATAATAACAGAAAGCATGACAACCAGGCCTCATTTTACAAAGGCTCAAGGAAATTGAATTTTATTGATCAAATGGAACTTTGGAGCTTTCTTCATAATTTTCAGTCTCTGAAAAAAAGGATATGAAATTCAATGCAAATACTGTAATTCTTCTTTGTGGCCTTTTAATATTACATAAGTGGGGACAGCTAGTTGACTCAGTGGATTGAGAGTCAGTACTAGAGATAGATGGTCCTGGGTTCCAATTTAGCCTCCGACACTTTCTAGCTGTGTGATACTGGGCAAGTCACTTACCTCATTACCTAAGCCCTTCACTATTTTTCTGCCTTGGAACCAATACACAGTATTGATTATAAGACAGAAGATAAAATAGTTTAAAAAATTTACATAAGTGCATTTAGTTTTATATAAGTTTTATAAGGTTTTATAAAGTTTTATAAGGTAATCAAACCATTAAAAATTCCAGGTGTTTAGTGATACAATTTAAGATGATGCTGAAAATTAGGTCTGGGTATCACAGCTTACCCTCTGGGATTAAAAAAAACAAACAAAAAAACAAAAGCAACCTACCAACCAAAATCGTAGATCAATATGGCGATTATTGGCTATGCAATAGAGGCCAAAATTTGACATCAGGAGCATTTAATTATGGAAGGAAGGAAGGTGGCATTATAGATTCATAAACCTAGAGCTAAAAAGAAATTTCAGGGTCATCTAATCCAGCTCCTTAATTTTATCTGAGGCCCAGAGAGATTGAGTGAATTATCTATGTCACACAGATGTAAATGACCAAACTAGAATTTGAACTCAGGTACCATGACTCCAAGTTCAGTGCTCTTTTCAATAAATTCTATGAATGTAAACTCCTTGAAGGCAAGTGCCATTAAAAAAAATCTGAAGTCCTTAGCACAGTGCCTGGCACATAGTAGGTACTTAATAAATGATTACTGAATTAAATCTAAAGAAAGTAACATTTAGCACACTCTATTTAACAATATCGCTTGTCAAAATGCTAGATAAAACTTCAGATCTCCCTGCGTACTGCTCTAGTAGTTTAAAAGGCTACAAGTAGCAAGGGCTATTTGTTTTCCCATGATATCACTTTGTTTTTGTGTGCCATTCCAGAAGACAAGCTGTTTATGAATGGGGCTCTTCCCTGATCTCCTCTCTGAAATGGACCCTACATTACAATTCCTGCATAAATAATTTAGTCTAGCTCAGGCATAATTCAGGAGACTGAGGGCAAGGAACAAACTTATGGACAGGAAAGGAACCTTTGCCTCAGCAATTTAGATGGGTAGCCTTTGCTCGTTGAGTGGAAGAATGGATGGAGTATCTTTCCCCTTGTGGACTTGTAATAACCCTGTAAGGGATGTGATCTTTAGGAATATTCCTTAAATCGAAGGTATATGGTGGATATGTTGTTAACAATGATGGGATACAAAGTACTCCAGGGCTCCGGCTTAGCTTGATCCTTAAACCAAGCCACCAGTCAATTGCTATTAAGTAGCATCATATATACTAAAACTGTAAGGGGCCCGAGAGGCTATTTTGTTCTATTTGCTCATTTTACAAATGATGAAACTGAGGTCTATGGAGGAGAGGTAACTTGCCCACAAGAGCCAGGATTCAAACCTGTGTCCTGTGACTCCAGGTTCAATATTCTTTACCTTGTGCTAGACTTTTTTAGTGCACACAGTGCCTGGCAGATAGTAGGCATCCAATAAAGGCTATTGACTGTCTCCTTTTTTTTGACATTTATTTAATCTAGGTGGCAGGAGAGATTTTATTCACTGTGAAAACCAATAGTCTACTGAAAAGCTTATGTCTAGAGGAGTCATAACAATTACATATGAAGGGGTTGCTGTGTTAATAATGACTCCTATTTATGTGTTCACTTTAAGGCTTAGAAAATGCTCAAACTAACAGTGCCTCTCAGGCACTATTTTCTCCATTTTATAGATGAAAAAATGAGTATTGCTCAAGGTCAAAGTGGTACTTGAACCTGGATATCCTGACTCCAGATCCAATATTCTTTTCCTTATGCTGTCCTATGGTAGAAAATCTTATGTAGAGACTGAATAATAGTATTCTCAACTTCTATTATCATTATTTTTATTGAGGGAAGAGTGAAGGTCTAAGGAGTCACTTGATCTTTAGTAAAATCTCAACAGAGACATCTGGGAAACAGCAAAAATCATAGTTTCCCTAGGAGTCGGTACCAGTAATATTAGAGGATACTAAGTTAGTCATCAGAGCTAGATAAATTCTGGTGTTCTCACCGTGGTATTTTGTTCTAGCTTAGAGTCTCCATACTATATGAGCTAAGGTGTACCAAAGCAGCACACAAATGCATTGCCTGTCATGTCTGATTACTTAAGTAATTAGTCACGATTGGGGCAAGATACTGTTGTGCCTCATGTAAAATTAGCAGCCAAGAGGCTGGAATAATATCTGGGGCAGTTCCCACACCTAATTGTCCTCCTGTCTCAGATTCAATGTTATAACCAGATGTAAAAGAAATCAACATCACTTTACACTGGAATTAAAGAGTTCCCAGTCCTGGGTCTCTCTTATTAGTTGAAATGGAACTTTTCCAGCTGCCAGTGATGAGCCAAGTGACACGAAATTTCTACAAATGGCCCAACCCTCTCAAATATCACTAAACCTCTCAGTTTACACACTCCGATTTTCTGTTAGAATGGAAATTTATGTCTTTAAACCAATGTAGGTATTGTCATGCCAATGAAGGACGGCATAGAGATAACTGGCCTATATGTGTATCTTGACCATTTGATAAATGAGGGATGCAGACTACCCCTTTTCTGATTGGTAAAAACAAGAGAGTCAGGCTAATAATAACTCATATTCCTCAAATGTTTTAAGGCTTACAAAGTGCTATCTTTACAACCCTGAGTCAGGCAGTACAAGTCTTTAATTTTCTTATTTTCAAATGAGGAAACTGAGTCTCAGACTTGCTCAAGTGACACAGCTAGCGAGTGTTCTGCCACAATGTCTTGCATATACAAGGTATTTAATAAAATATTTATTGAATTGGGCATGATTTAAATACAAGTCTTCGTCTACCAAGTTCAGTTTTCTTTTCATTGTAGACTCTTGGGAGACTAGATGATCTTTTCTTTGTTCTTATTACATTCCATTTGGCACATTTGGAATTCATCATCATATCAAAGTCTGGGCAAGGTGATAGACCTGCACATCCTATTATTAACAGCCACTCAACTCAAAACTGTCCTTGGTAACCCTTTCAAATACTTAAAAATCCTCACTCTCAAATTGTAGCTATGCCTTTTTGAGAGCCAGTACTGCACTGCTCCCTAGTATGTAGATGAGAAGTAGATTAATTAATAAAATAAACCTTATTCACTCAAATAACTTGTTACCTTCCCCGGTCAAGGAGGCAAGTGATTATTTTAAAGGCTATTATAACTGGTACAGCTGACATGATCTCACAGATCCCAAGGCACACTGTTCATTTTCCTATGTAACTATCCAAGAAAGATGTAAAATGTAGAATTGATTTCTTCTCTCTGTCTTGTTGCTGATGTTCATTTACTGTATGATTTCACTGACTTAAAATGCCTAGAAAGGGGAGTTTTAAATCTGGTTTTAAGGGAAGGCTCATACCAACTGATGCTAAAGGATTCAACTTTCCTTTAGGAGATTCTTGCTCCCCGAGTCCTCCAGCTCTACTCCACCTATATTCTTCAGCCCAGAAACAAGAGCATGCAGAATTTGTTCCACTTCCATTCACGGGTTTACCTAGTTATAGCAGTAACTGTACAATCAATTCAGGAAGTGTCTTTCCTACAAGAATCTTAAAAGTCTTCACTTAGATCTTCTATTTAAGAAGATTTCATGCAGGCATCAGACAATACTAAATCTCACAGCCTTCCTGTTAAGTAGGTGGATAACTGGAATAGTTATGCCTGTTTAACTGGTAGAGAACCAGTTTTATTATTAATTTATTATTATTAAATGCCTTGCTTTCAGTGTGTGAGCTAGCACTGCTGAATGGAGACAGAACTCTCATTCATAGTATTACAAGCCCCACTTCTCTTTTTTTTTTCATTCCCTTTACTGCAGGCCCATCATTTTGATTCCATATCCTGTTGTTGCCCAGGAAAACCCCCAACTATCATAATAATCATTGCCTAAACTCAAAACCTTTTATGAGATTTATTTGGGAAGTGACTATAACAACTTCTCAGATTTGCAGTCCAATAAAGGAAACTTTAAAAGCTCACGGAGTGCTTCACCAGTGACTTCAAGCTATTGGATACTCTCTTAGGTCACCCATTTCATTAGTTTCATGTTCACTCATCACTACTAGGAAAAACAGAGAAGTGATTCCACTCACCCCTTGTATAAAATGAAGTAGACTATTATTGTACATTCTTCTAGACTCTAACTCCTTCAGGGCAAGGCTTATGTCTTATTCAACTTTGGGTACATCAGAATTGCTAGTACACTATGGAACATCTCATAAAGAGTTACAGAATGAATGGATGAAGTAAAATGACTAAATGAATCTAGAAGCTCCTTGAGGACAGGGACTGTGTTTCCTATTTCTTTCTATCTCTCTCCCCACTGCCCATCCCACCTCTACTAGCCTCCAAGGTACTTAGGATAAGCGTTTGTTGTATTGTGGATGCTCGTTGAATGTTATTGACTGAATGTGACTCTTTAAAATACTATAAATAATCAAAAAACTACATTATATATTATTAATTTAAGAGGTTTCAACAAAGTACTTTACTCTCTGCTTAACTTCGGGAAGATATGAATTATTAGTAGCTAGTTTTTCAAGGAGCAAAAGACATGATGATATAACAGGTGGGAAAAATTAGAATTTCTCTAGGACTCCAGAAAGCATTAATAAGGGGATAGTTAAGAACCCAGAACAACTATTGTAGTCTTACATGGGTGGAAAAAAGAGGGACTGGGGAGAGACTCTTCTCATTTATGTGGCTCTGATCTGAATTGTCTAAATCCAGGTTTAATCGATTTCAAAGAATTATTAAGACCATAGTTCCAGGGAGTTATTGCCCAAATGGTGGCAGAAGCAAATTGGACTTGATCAATCATTTCTGGAAAGCAAAACAACCTCACTATTGATGCTAGATTAAAGACAATAGTAGGCTGGGCATTTGAAAAGACTGAAAAAGTTATCTGAGATAACTATTTGATACCACTGGCATCAACAGTATTTCTACTTGACTTTGAACTCTTTGATCAAGCTGACAGACAAAGGCAGGGATGGGGTTACTTTGGAAATGTGCCACCTCAGGCAGGACTCCCAACAAGCCTTTTGCACCTTCTACAATGTACTATTGAAAGGGATAATAATGTTGAAGTAGAGAAAGTTTGCAACTTTTCTGATAAAAGAACTTAGAAACTCTGGATTGAAGCCTGAATTAAGGCTAGTGCCTAAAGGTCCCCCTTCCTATTGTGAAATACAACAAACACAAATGGCGGCAGGAAAGATGTCCTCAGTAATTTTAGAAATGAGAGGGGGAAGCTGAGCTTCTAAGGGCCCATGGGTGTTGCTTCATAAGGGACCTACCCGAATGAGTCCTCAGGTGACCTGTGAGGGCATCCCTCCTGCGGCATGCGTAGTTACAGAGATGACACTTGAAGGGCTTCTCACCAGAATGCAACTTGATATGACGGAGGAGGTTGCCTTTCTGAGTAAAAGAGGCACCACACTGATTGCACTGGAAAGGGCGTTCTCCTGCAAGCGGGAGAGGAAGAAATATGTGAGAACAAAAATCTAACACAGGAACAAGAGAAAGATTTCAGTGAAAAAGTTGTTTTCCCACTGGTGCTCCATGACTTCTACCGGCTGCAGGTTTGATAGAACATGAGGCTTTCAGACTAAACCTGCCAGTTTCTTAACGCTTCACTGGTTGGGTCAATTTGATCTGAAAATCTAATTTTTTTTTCCTAAATCAGAATGGCACATCACAATGCAAATTCAAACTCATTTAAATAAAGTGACTGCAACATTTTGTGTTGAAGAGCCACTCTTCCTGATCAGCAGTTTTGGAATAAACCAATATCCAATTTTGCGTGTTGTGGCATTTGGTGGGGTTTTTAATGTGGCTTTTTTCAAAGGGTCTTTAAAATATGCCACTGAAGCAGCAAAATAAAAAGGAAACTCATTAAAAATGCATTTCAGGATCACAAGTTCATTTCAGCGTTACATTCTTATATTTAAATGAAAGGCACTTCATTATAACAGTTATAATAACTTCTTTCATTTACATTTTCCCTGTATTTTCCCTTTCAATTTCTTCTCCATTACCTGTCTGTCCCTAAGCAGCCAAATCAGGAAAGAGAGAGAGGAAGAGAGAGAGAGGGAGAAAGAGAGAGAGAGAAAGAATGAGAGACAGAAAGAAAGATTGAATAAAATAAGAAGTTAAGATACTATGAAGGAAACTGTCTCCAAATAAAAGTCCTATCTCTCCATATGGTAGGATAATAAAATCAGAGTTGCATTAATGTTGCCTGTTCTCTCTTTTCTCATAGCCTCTTCCCTCATATCCTAAAACCATAAAATTCTTATTTCTCTAAATTCATTGGAAGTAAGATTAACTTGAGAAGAAAGACTTTAATAGCTTAAACTGTTATTATTAAGGTTTTTATTTTTTGGAGTGTGTGGAAGTAATATTTATAATCTCTTCTGAAACCAAATTATGTGATTCAAAAAATGTGTAGATCTTTCTAAGTGTGATAGATAGCATCCTGGGCTTCAACAAAGGAGCAAACTAGTGAACATTTACATAAGAAAAGAATGTTATATGCTGCTATCATTCTCAGGAGTTCTGAGACTCAACCAGCTGGACATTTCATTTAACCCTTTAAATCATGAATGATTTATTCATATATTTCATGGAAAAGCATTTGAGTTTAAGTCTTTTTGAAGATGAACCCTTCAAGTTGAGTGTTACATGACTCAGATTGTCATGACCTTAAGATACCTTCAAATATATTTTAATAATATTTATTTTTCTTATGAATTACTTCTTGAGCTAGACTTCCATGAGACAGAATCTGACATTCTGACCTTCTTTAACAACTGATTGACATGCTTCAGGTCAATTAAAGATTCATAGTCAATGGTAGATGAAAGGCCATCTGGGCTAGAAAAGTCCACATTGGGTTGATTTTAAAAATCTGATGAGTATCTAAACTCCAAGATGTAAGCCATAATGGCATAGAGCCAAAATTGAACCATAGTCATGACAACGAGTCTTTATAGAAGTAACTTTTTAAAAAGTCTTTTAAAAAACCTAGAGTTTCTTTCTTAACTTCTCTCTTCATTCATTCTATTGTTCTCTGCTCCAGTCTGCTTATTCTCATACTCTTCTCTCTTATCTGTCTCTGTCTCTTTCTGTGATTTCTCTCTCTCTCTCTCTCTCTCTCTCTCTCTCTCTCTCTCTCTCTCTCTCTCTCTCTCTCTCTCTCTCTCTCTCTCTCTGTATCTTAACTTCTCATTTTATTCAATCTGTTTTAATCTTCTTTTCTTTCTCTGTCTCTGGTGACCACCTTCCCTGCAGCCCCCTCTCTCCCCGACACACATGCATTCCTAGTCTGATGCCGATTATGATGAATGGGAAAAATAATACTATCCAATTGTAGGCTAATTGGTAGGTTTCAATATCTGTATTAATGCTATAAAGCTGAATTGTGTATTCTTCCCAGATTTTAATTTTTGGATTGTACTTTCCCAAGAATGCAAAAAGGATTTAGAGTCAAATAACTAAAGATATTCCTAGTCAGTCTAAATCTCTGTGTCTGATGAAAAGAGACTTGGGGGCAGATGTGAAAATAGAATTTTAAAATAGCTGATAACTAGATCTCATTGATGGTCTCTCAATGAAGGATCAGTTAATTCTTAATAAGCAGCTTTTTCTGTCCATCAGCATTTTATTTCTTATTTTATTATTTTAATTTGGAAAAACTGGACAAAAAGGGTGCTCAGAGTGTGCAGGGAGACCCAAGAGAGTATAAGAACAAAATATGTGTCTAGCCCCCAGTTCTCATTTTGACAAGATGAAACCTCAGGGTGGGTGGGAAAGAAAGGCAGCTGGAGAACCTAAAATTCTGAAGGTGAACACAGCAAGTGTGTGTGGGCACAAACCTACCCACAAAATGGCATCTAGAATGAAATCTAAGCCTAAAGTCCCCATACTTGGGTTGCCTTAAAAAAAAGACAGTTGAAAATATGAGTATTTGCTTTGAAAGTGGGTTACAGTTTTATTTTATTCCCTCATCTGAAATGGATACAGGAAAACCTGAACATGTATGCCTCAACAGGAAGAATTTTCTTTAAAGCAGTAGTAGTCAAGTCAGTCTGAGATGTGGAAAGTTAGAGGCACTGACAGTCACGCCAACTTTCTTTTGAACAAGCCATGAAAAAAGAGAGGAAAGCATCATTTCTTAGAAAGTAAGATCTGTTTCTTAATTTGAGTAATCAATTCTCAGATGCCCTGCTCTGTGTCTTAAACATCTATATATTCCTGCTAGCTAAGTTTACTGGAACTCCATTACTTTTTGTCTGAATGCCTAAGCATACATCAATGTGTACCTTAGTTAGGGTGTGGTACCTTTTTGTAGGTCACACTCCAGGCAATTAGAACACAGAATGTCAAGCTGCAAAGCTAGCCTGCTAGTTGGTTTCCCTGCAATAAGTCTCTCCTCTCTACAGTCTATTCTCCACTTATCTATCAAAGTGGTCTTCCTTAAACCCAATTCTGAACAAGTCATCCCTGCTACTGAAAAGTCTCCAATGGTCCCCCATTAACTTCAGAATCAAATATAAAATCTTCTGTCTGACTTTGAAAACACTTCCTTGCCTGTACCTTTCCTACCTTTCCTGTCTTCTTACATTTTTTTCTTCCCTCACTACATACTCTCATGACTCTGGCCTCCTAGTTCTTCAATGAAGATGACTTTCCGTATCCTGACTGTATTCTGACTGGCTGAATCGCATGCTTTGAATTCTCTCCCTCATCATAGCTGACTCCTAGTTTCTCTGGCTTCCTTCAAGTTTCTGCTCGTCTCACCTTCTACAAGAGTCCTGCCCCCCCACCCCCATACCCCGTTAATTCTAGTGCCTTTCTTCTGCAGATTATTTCCAAATGATCCTGTCTATACCTTGTCTGCCTACAGTTGCTTATGTTGTCTGCTGTTAGATTATGATCTCCTTGAAAAGGCAGAGACTCTTTTTTACTTTTTTAATGTCTCTCTAGTGCTTGTGTCCAGCGCATAGTTATGAAGTATTTACTAATACTTAATAAATGTTTTTGAATTGCCTTGATTCCTTAGAGATGTTCTTAGTAAGTAAACTATTCTATAGGGCTACACATGTAAATGTTACCATGGTACGTCCTAGTATAAAGATTTTCTATCTCTTCTGTTGAATTCTTAATGTTACATTTAGACTTGTAGTAAATGGGAATCCACTTATGTATATTGTTCTGGGATTTAATAGGGTAGACCATGTGGAAATGTTGAAGGCAAGAACACTTCAGTTTATCTTGGCTAATGGTACAGTAAAAAGTGTATTCGATTTGGAGTAAGAGGACCTGGGTTCAAATTCCCAGTTTTGACACAACTTTATGACCTTAGGCAAGCAAGTTAACTTATCTGAGCCTTGGTTTTCTCAGGAGGGTTGTGGGGCTTAGTGATAGTCTGAAGTCCCTTCCTGCTCAAAATCTGTAACTGATGACCCTATGATACATCTTAGCTGTATCACATAGGCAAGATACTTAATCAAATGAGATGACATATATAAACGTGCTTTGCAAAACTTAAAGCACTCTAAAAATGCTAATTATTATTATTGCTACTATTATTCTTCTCCACCCACTTAGTCTCCTGATCAAGTGTCCTTTTTATAACAAAAAAGAACTCTTAATCTTAAGCTGTAAGATCTGTATTCAAATCCTAGTTCTGTCAGTTATCCTCTACATGACCTGAGACAAGTCATATCCCCTCTCTGAGTCTCATTTTCAATCCACAAAATTAGGAGCTTGGTCTCTATGGCCTAAGAGTGCTCTTAGCTTTAAATCTAAGAGCTTATGATCAGATGTTTCAGTTAAATTACAAATCTGAATTGTTAGAGATTTCACACTGGGAATTTTGACACCAAAAAAGCACAAATCTTCACACACACGCATGCAAATACACATGCAAACACACAATACATTCTGTAAATGTAGAGCATATAAGGTGTGTAAAGGCAAATAAAATATCCATGAGTTTCAGCAATTCTATATATCTAGCACATCTAAGGTCCTTTCCTTCTTGATCATCTCTTAAGAAGTATTGGACAATCGCTGGGTCATGAATTCATGAGAAAAAGTATTTTGTAGGCATCTACCACAATTTGAAAAGCCTTTGTGAGTAGATAACACATACTCTGAATAAAACAAAGAATACTCTTGAGGAAATTTAGTTTCAGGTAGCAAAAATCCTCTGACACTTTTCAGAATTCCTATTTGGCTCAAAGTGAGGCACGCTGTCCTTGATTCATTAAAGAGAGCGGGCACATGTGAATATCAGGTTTATAGTACTTTGTAAAAAAAAAAAACAAACAAACCAGCCTATTCCTCACTTTAAAATATCCTCTCTTAAAATGTTTCTTGGGACTATTTGAAGTAACTAAAATTAACAAACTTTTTTTTGGCACAATGAGGTTAATTATGTTTTTAAAAATGTGATCTTTTGTGATATTCAGACTGCATTTATAAACATGATTTACTAAGGACTATTACATCCATATCCCACCTCCAAAGAGCCCAATGGGATTAATAGGAGAGTTTTTATTACTGCATTCCAGGGCAGAGGTATAAAAGAATAACTAATTTACCCATGCAAACCTATAATAGAATGTAAGTTCTTTGAGGACGGCAAGGATTGTTTTGTTTTTTACATACTCAACATTTAGCACAGTCTCTAGAATATAATTGAGCCTGAAATGCTTATTGAATTAAAGTTAAGTCTCTGAAGATGACCATGGACAGAATAGTGCTACCACTAAAGGATCATTTGTAAAAGTCCCTCTCATCTCTAGATCATGTTGTCAAAGTCAGAGAAATAAGATCTATATTCCAAGTCAGATACATCTTAACGTTATCTTTTAAGATCAGTGTACTGGGACTCAGCTAAAACCAGTGAGGGAAAAGACAAGAAATTCGTGGGCTCATAGATTTAGTTAGATAAGGCTAAGTTAACTTAGATAAGTTAGATAATGATTTAGTCAACACCTTCCTCTTCATTTTACAGATGAGGAAAATGTGGCTAAAAGTAAGGGAAACGCCTTGCCCAAGGTCACACAGATACACAGTAGAGACGGAAATCCAAGCCAGCATCTCTGTCTCTACAGCTAGTATTTTTTTCAGACATCACATTTCTTCTGTACAAATGAGAGTACTTTACCGAAAAAGATCAGTGGTGTCCTTGTTGCGGAAGCAGGAGGTAGAGAACAACTGTTTGGAGCACCAGGGCTAATCTTAACTGACATGACAATGCAAAAGAAGAAATGGATAGAGTAGTTCCATTTTTAAATTTTAAATTTAATGTAATTTAAGTGAAATGTTTAAAACAGAACTACTCCGAGATAAATATTACTTGTTGTTCCTGTTGTAGCTATGCTTCCATTCTATCTAAAGATACTCCTAAATGGGGTGTGAGTGTGAGTGAGGGTGGGGAGGGTGCAGAAGGCAGCTTACACTGCCAATTCAATATAATGAAGTATTAAATTTTCATTATGAGTATAAAAATCTGCAAACATGTTAAATCAGGGCTTGGTTTGTGGTTTCTGTTGATTGTTTAGATTGAAGAAAGTGATGGAGAGAAAATGTTAATAAACTTAAAAGTGTGTCATGCATACACTTCCTCCCCTGGGAACTCATTAAACATTTACCAATCTACTACTGCCCCTAAATGTTGCTTTACTTTATGGAATTAATTCAAGGAAGCGCTACAAATAGCTCACTTTATCCAATGTATAGGATATAACCTTGAAAAGTAAGAGTATGATGTTTTATTTGTACTTAAACCCACTGAAGCCAGGTCCCAGAAATAGGAAATACTTCTTTAAATCAACAGGTACAGTTTACAAATGTGAAATGATCAACAGATTTCCACCTGTACAAAGACACCCTGTAGGACAGAGACACACATTGATCTGTGTGAGGGAAAGTACACTGGGACGCCAGCTCTCTAACAAATCGCTGAGTATAAAAAATTTGTCTCAAATGTTTTCCCTACAAGCTAATGTGGGAAAAATAATTTGAAGATCTGCTGCCCACTAAAAGACTGGGGGGCGAGTGACCGTGACTCGAATTAACTTGCTCTGTAGGTAGAAGAAATAAAATACACTGCAGAGTCCTTGGTACTTTACTGCTATTTGTGGGTAGAAGTGGGTAGCAAACAGCAGGTGCTGCTCTGCATATCTGCACTTGGCAGGTTTATTCATTAAATGTAATTATTCCTTTTATCAGGTCAGACAGTCATTATACTTCAGCATTTTAGTAAGCCAGAGTTTTATTCATTTATCAAATATTTATTTAAGAGAATTTCACCATACATGCAGGCTTTACATGAATTAGCAGCAAAGTAATTCATTTGCAAGGTTTATTCCTTCATCAGGAATGTATTAAAATAGGCTTCAGTGTATTCTGTTAAGTGTCTATCACCGAGTATCCTATTTTCACTTTAATTTTCACATCACTACAAAGGGGGAAATGTTATTACTATTACACAGCTTTAGTTCAGACTATATGTAATGTGTCTATTTAATTGGATAATTTCAGGATTCAGAGGCCTACTTGGCAAAGCAAAGTTTACTTATTCTAGAAGTTCCATTTTCATGTAAGATAAATCCAGGGGCTAATTAGTGACTTTGGATAAAAACTTTAGGCATATTAGACACGAGTTACCTTATTTTGAGAATCTACCTCCTCCACACCTCCAATCAAGCCTTTATTTCAGCCAAAAGATTTTACTATGGAACACAGCTTGGAAACTAAATGGATTCTGGAGCCCCTACTTTTTAATTTTTTTTATGAATCTCAGTATACCAGTTACATGGTAGGGTTGTATAAATGAGGGGGCTCGTGGCTAAATAGAAAACTAAGCTGTTTAAATTCTGAAAACATTCACTGAAATTAACTCTGGGGTAAAATAAAAAAGCTTAGTCATGTCATGCCTTGGCATGCCTCCTTCTCTGTCTTGCTCTCTTCAGTTGTCATTTTGTGAGCATGCCCTATATAAATAGAATAGAGCCATCTTCTTTAGCATCCCTGAAACACAGCTATCTCTACAAATAACAACAGTTTAGTTTTATCTGGGAAAAGGATATACAGCTACAGAATCACAGGATAATGTATCTAGAAATGAAAGAGACTTGAGACCATCTATTATTCTAACCCCTTTGTTTTACAGCAGAGGAAACGAAAGCTTTGGGAGGTTGAGTACTTACCTAAGGTTAATTCTAGCCATTCAACTCTACCCAACCCTCAGGATACTGAGTTTATCCTACATAGTTTCCTAAGTGTGCATTTTTCTAGGAAAGACTAGTCAATTCTGCTTTTCTTCCAATGAGAATGTACATTTTCATTATTTCTCTTAGGCTGGATGCATGGGAACTTTTTGGATAATTTGGAAAAGTCAGTAATATTCCCTTAAAGGATAGCACTAACTAAGGTCTGGTAAAAACTTCAGTGATCTTTCAAGCTAACCAAGGCAGAATTCCACAGATACAAAAGTGAAGATTTGGTTAAAATACACACAAAGCTTCAGCATAGAACCAAGGGCCAAATTTATCCCATTCATGTTTTAACTCCCAGATTTAGTACTGTGATAGGGAATTCAACAATTCTTTTGGTATTTAACTGCACTGTTCAATCAATGTGACGTCATGTTAGATACCCTAAACTTTGCAAAGCATTACATATATGTTATCTCATTTGTTCCTCATGATAGCCCTATGAGATAGATGCGAATATTATCCCTACTTTTACAGATGATGAAAGAGGCTAAAAATGATTTAAGTGATGTTCCCAGGGTCACACAGTAAGTGTACAAGGCAGGATTTGAACTTAGGTTTTCCTGACTCTGGGTCTAGCACTCTCTCCATCATGCCACTTAGCTGCTTCTAGTTTACATTTAGACTCTCATACTATGGAATTCTCTTAACCTTAAGAATTCCAATCTCTTTAGGAATTGATGTAAGATGGAATTCTAATTTCAGTTTTTAATAGACAAGATAAGATCCAAATGCTCTTTCTTTTGTTTTACATTACTCACACTGTTAGCTGTTTTCCTGGCTTTCTTATCTTTTTATCTTAAGTCAGAGACAGTAAAACTGAAACAACTTCATTCAGATTCCATACATTCCCATTTGGACCATTTTCCAAGGCTATTTATGCTATTTTAGAAGATGAACAAAATGTTATTACTATAATATGTTTCTAAATTTTTATGCCTTGTTAGAAAGGATAGGATTTAAAATAAACATAGTGCTCCTATGTTTACCATTTATTGTCATTGCCAATTGACCAATGATTCTTCTTACCCTTTTAAGATATAGGAAGTGGATTCATCTAGTGTTATACAACATTAATTAAATCAAAGCATGCTTGAAACAATTTCTGTCAGGTCCATGATAGGAAACCCATATTGTCTGTTGTCACGTAATCAATCAATCTTTTCTCTCTTTTCCCTTTCATTTATGGTATGGATTTGGCAGTTTTAGACAATCTCTTTAACTTTATCCTCACATAAGGAAGATATGTCTCTCTATATGGTATCAACTGTTTTGAGATGTTGTTAAGCAAATCAATTTGAAGCATGATCCCAACCCTGAAAAGAAACAAGTTTGTTCTATGCAAGTGACCCATGGGACCATTTCCAGGCCCCAAAAGGAAAAACTATGTGGGTCCTTACCAGTGTGGCTTCTTTTGTGAACCATGAGCACATTAGGACCGATGCAAATGATCCCACAGATATCACATTTTAGCTTTCCGTTAGGAAGTCGAATGCCTCCAACTCCTGACAAAGCTTTGCTGCCTTGGCCATTGTGTGAACCATTCATTTTCTCTCCCGAGGTATCAAGCATTCGTAAATCCTCCGCACATTCTTCCCCATTCATTTCACAGGCACGCCCATTCTCTTCATCACTCTGAGTCTCTATTTTAACATTACTGGCTGAAAGAAATAATACAGGATGCCACTCAGTTTCATTGCAAAGGAACAACAAACAGAAGACAGTGGCAAAAAAAGACAATCAAATCAAAGAGGGCAACTTATTATGTGCACAAGGGGTATTAAGTAATATACCAAGGTGATAGCAGCCACAGCTGGGATGGCTTGTTCTGGATGGGAAATATCAATGGCATTTGGGACAATATGGAGTGGAAGCCAGGCAGCTAGATACAAAGCATTAGAGCCCACCACTGATGACTTGATTGCATTCCAAATAGATTTGATTGGTATGCATAGGTATGCTTATGTAAAGTTCTCACTTTAAACATTTTCTCATCTATAAAGCATGTGAAAGTTACCACTGAATGGCAAATTACAGCAATGCTGTTTTTTCCCCTAGATCCTTATGAACATTATTAGATGGGGGCAGGGAAATATAGCTACAAAAGCATATACATCTATGCTCAGATATGTGTCTGTGTGTGTTAATTTCTCTCTATATATCTATTCTCCCAAATGAAATTTGAATTTCTCCCCTCTTTATAGTGATCTCATTTTAGTAACATTCTAATTCCTTATCATTTACTGTGCAAAAAACGAAATCTGCATCATAAAATGAACACAATATTTTTTCTGAACCAGGAGCCTGATTCCTTCTTTGGATTACTGAGGGGGTGATTATTCTAGTCTACGAATGTCACAGAACTCTAATAGTTTCCCCAAGAAAGAACAGACTGTGGGAGGAGTCTGTGTTAACGAAGACAAATTCATTATTGGCTTTGAGACCTGTTCAATGAGTCACCTGGATCAAAATTTTTATTTCATTCACACATTTTGCTTTATAAAGAGGCTTGGAGAAATTTTATTTGCCTTCTTCTGAAGTACTGACTCATAACATACTATTGGAAATCCTTAGTTATGCTGAAAGTTAGACTCTCGGTCATAAATGCACAGAATAGATTGACACTGTCATACGCTTTGCTAAAGAAAATAATTGTTCTCTAAATATATATCCTGATCAAGGCTACTACAGCTTTTTAGACTGATGCTTTAAATAAAATGTAACTAATTTAATCTTCTAATGACTTCACTAAAGTCTTAATCTCATGCCTCTTCCTAGTGTGTACACATGCACAGGACTTGGTCCAGAAATGTCTACTAATGGTACATTTTCAGACAGGTCCTACCAATACACAAAAGCTTTGAGTGTGTGCTCAGTGACAGACTGTGAACATGTAAGAACCAGTTTGAAAAAGGGTCCTTAGGACCCAAGAGATGATGGACTGCCTTGGCCATAATAAATTAATAAAGCTAGCAAATGGTGTGATTATAAACTGGATGGATGGAGGCCACCCACACCAATGAACTCTCAGAAGATACTTTTGGATAATCACTGTGAAGCAACATTACACTGATTCGAAACACTGTGAAACTAAATTCCCAAGGCAGAGTTTACATGTTACATGAGGCCGAACATTTCTACGACTTTGGAGCAGATCTGGTTAGTAGAGCTAGTAGTGAAAGCAAAGCTACAGAACACATTTTCCTCTTTAGAAGGCTCAGCTTTCGTTGAACTTGGTGGAACCAAGATCTCTTTGGAGAACAATCACTATAAAAATATTATCAGTCAATGAACTGGGACCTATGCTATATCCCCTAGGAGGTTCCCAGATATATGGAAATGATATGAGGTCTTCTGTCTCTTTTTTTTTCCATTTCATATTTATGCTATGGATAACTCAGACTCCTAGAGTTCCAGGGTTCTGACCTTGTGGACCTGTCTTCTGAAAGGCTAACTGTGACAGAAAATAAGTATCATAGAAAACAAAGTTATTTCTCCCAATTTTATCAAGGGAGGCAGACTTTCAAAAGAAAAAGGTCAAAGATTCGCAATGGGATTGGAAAATGAAGTAAGATTTTTTGGATGACAGGAGAGAAAATGCTCCTTGCATTACATGAAAAAAAGAAAAAGAGATAGAAATATTCTACGTTTGGCTTTGGGAAACAGTGGGTGAAGATTCATGACTTCTTTTATAATCTCTGATATAGGTGTTGTAACATTAATACTTAACTGACACTTTGGGGGTAAATATACATTTTGAAGGCCCTTAACAGTCCACTAAGCTGCTTTGGCATGTCAAGGATGCAGGAACATCTTAACTGAACTCCGGTTTAACTTGAAAAATTTGAAAATCATTTACTTCGGAGTAGTTCAAGCATGCAGCATGGCTTTTGAATGAATCCTAGGGTCCAATGGTCAGAATATCCCTCATTCACAAAGTTCCTAATGGAGTAATAATTTATAAAATCACGTGGCTTTGCCAGAAGTAAAAGTTTGAAGATTTTAGAATAAAGAAATGAGTCCACAGCATAATCATAATAATTGTTCCTACATTTAGCTAAGAATGTTACACCAAGGGGAGACTAGTCAAAAGTGGGGTTTGTTTTCCCTTTTTATAGAATCGAGTGCAAAGAAGTTCTCAGGGTTTATCTAAGGCAATCCTCTCAGTTTAAACCGAATTTAAACTACAGAGCAACAAAGCAAAGTCCTTTGTCTAGTCAAATAAGGAGTAAATAACAATACCAGAATTTTAACTCGATATCCTCTACCTCTAAGTCTTCTATTATACTACTTGTCTTGCTTAAAAAGTGGTATTATTACTAGCATAAGAAAGATTAATCTACTTTTCTTTATTATTAAAATATTCAATTGCTTTGGTGTATTGCCTGATAGCTAGGGTGTTTGTTTACTTTTGTAGGACTGCCTGTACTACTATAGGAATAGCAGCAGGATTGTTATCCTCATTTGATTGGCAAAGTGGGACAGGTTGCTTGACTAAGGAGAGAGCAGAAAGTCTGAAAGAAAATGGGGGAGAAAATTGTATGGGTTCTGAAGAATCAAGTGGTGATAAAGCCTTTGGCAGAGCAGGGGTTCTAGTGGGCCAGTGGATGATGAATGAGGTACTTCTCTGGCAGGAAGAAGTAAGTAGAAAAAGGAGTAGATCTTTGGCCAGTCTGGTCCTACGGTTCCTTGTCTGGGATAGGTGGAATAGAAACAGACACTCACCAGGTTTTGGGGCAAGAAAATGAAATACTAAGGAAAAGAAGGAACTAACTTTTAAAAGGACTGTTTGTGGAGCTATAAGAAAGAGATTCTTGGAAGAAGAATTAATGGGGGCTGTGAGTCTAGAGACAGGGAAAGGATGGGAATGGTCTATCTGAGGGGGAATGAAGTTGGTGGTGGGAAAGAGGCATTGGGTTATACTTCATTCTGGCCACCAGGAGGCATCCTTGGTACAGAAAAGTTTGGTTGCTGTCTATACCACCTGTGGGTGAGTGGGGAGGGCACAAGGAAATAACATTCACTTGTTAGTCCTAAATGGGGGTCATTCTCAAGAGTCAAGAGTGCCTAGGGAGTACCTGATGAGGGGCAGAGATATGCATTCATTCATTCATTCATTTATGTGTGTATATTTATAGATGCAATACCTACTGATATAAAAGGAATATTTCACAGTATTAAGAGTTTGGGAAATGAAATCCCCCATTGAACTTTTGAAAATTACAGACGAGAGCTACCTAATGAAAGTAGCATGAGTTGTTCACTTCAGAAATAAACCATTTATGCAAATAAAACATATTTAGATAAAGATACATACATACAGAGAGATAGAAATATATACATTATATGCTAAATATTATTTTTTAAAAACTGTGCCTTATATCTCTGCATGTTTATATAGAAACACTCAAAGAAACATGGCAAAAAATTGAATTATATATATGACAATATGACTCAAATCTGAGGTTTCTCAGACAATGAAATAGTATTTTAAAAAATGTAACCCTTTTGAGCACCAGTTTTTCACTATTTAAAAAATGATTTTCTTTTCAGATCACACCAGACTTGGTATTCCAACTACTGTTTCATATTCTCAACTTGCAAAGTTTCTTTAGAACAGAAGTTAAAAAAACAAACAAACCAGGAATACAATTTCAGCGTGAAAAAAGCAGAATTAGAGGGAAGCAAATAAAATAGTGTAAAAAATATTTAAAGTAATTTATTTATGATAAACATGCTGAAAGGGATTAACTTTGACAGTTGTATTTCTTCACCCTATTAAAAAAGGATAGAATATTGTTAAGTAGGATGTAGAAACCTGCTTAGATATCGGGCCAAAAAAAAAAAGAACAAAAATCAAGGCAAAACAAAAACCAAAACCCTCCTCCCTCAACAAAACTGCCCTATATAGCTTTAGCATAAAGGACGGATTTGTTCATCTGGAGTGTCTTTGACCCCTTCTGAAATCAGTGCTCAGTCTGTGTACACCCATTTCTACTGCATCTAGTCCATCTAACTCTTCAGTGTTAACTTGTCAGTCTTATTGACCCCTCTCTGCTACTGAATAGTATAGTTCTCTACTTCATTTCCAAAATAGTGACCAACTCATGCCACTTTAATTAGGTAGCTATCTTGTACAATTTACAAAAGGTTCAGTAAGTGATTTAATTTCCCAAATTCGTAATACTTTGAAATACTCATTCAAAGAAGGTTACAAAGATATGTTTGTTATCAGGTTTGTCCCTTGCCATTCGACAACTGTTAATAATAAAAAGAAATGAAAATTAACATTTCTTTTGGTTCAACAACATCAATTGGAGAATATTCAGCATGCACCGAGTAATCTAATATATAGCACATTGTTTCATGCAACAAGACATGATACAGTGATGACGTCAGCTCACCTCTAAGACTATCCTCAGGTGCATATTAATATTACTGAAGGGAGCATTTTTAGGCTCCATTTTTATGTGTCCCTTACAAATCAACCCCAAAACAAGTTTTTTTTTTGTTGTTAAAACATTTTTCAGCGTCTGCATGTGACAAAAACCATTCACACTGTATCAGTTTTCAAATGATGCGCATTCTTAGATATGATCATTAGCAATAATAAAAGTAGGGTTCATACAACTGCTCCTGCATTCCTACTACCATGGTTCAAATCCTGGATTTGTTGCTTGCTATCTGTGTGACTTTGGACAAGTCACCCTACTTCTGTGGGTTTTTTGTTCTGCAAAATCCTAGATGACTTCTGAGATTTCTTTTCATCCCAAATCTATGCTCCTCCTTTTCTAATACATTCTCTTTATGTGATATATTATCCAAACATCTAAGAACACAATTTATAGATTTTTTAATAAATATTAAAATTATTGATAACTTCCATAATTCTAAAGTACTTACATTCAAGGAACTTGATGATTTACCTATAAACATCTCATATATGGAGATTTATATATATAATAAATATGTACACAGATACAAATATTCATATGCTTATCTATGTCTATGTATGACTACATTAAGAAACTAATGACACATACACAGAGCATGCAACATGCATCGGTTTCCTTGGAAGTACAATCAAATGAGTAAAACAGCCAAACTCATTGTAGTGAATGAAACAAATGGGGATGGGGTGGGGAATGGCCACTTAAAATGATATATATGATTGTGATCATAAGCTGAAATAGAGAGATTCATCACAATTATCTGGATAATTCAAAATCCCTGAATTTTCTTTGAGGCAAAAGTTTTTTCTCAATATTTGAATCATCCCAATTATCTTTTTAATATGGATTAAATTCACTAGATAATTACTTCACTCTCTATTTCACCTTTCTTATAATCTTACTGTAGGATTAAATGTAAAGTGTTCATCAATGCTAAGTATTAACTGTTTCTGCAAGCATATGGACTCATAAAGATGGCAATTTGAAACCTGAGTGATTTAAAATACTCATGTTTCATATGTTGTTTGCCAATCCAATATTAAATGGCATATGCCACCGGGTTCTTAAAAATGTGTAACACTGAATACTAAGCACTGGAGTGAACAACACCAAGAAGAAATGGGTTCAATGTCAATGGGGTGTCATCTTCTGGAAGCAAATTGCATACTTACGAGAGTAAGATTTGGGAATTAATGCGTGAAAATCCCTATAGCCTTCAGCCCCATATGTAACTGCAATAAAGAAGGCAAACAGGAATCTGGGTTGTAATATTGCTAGAGAAATATAGTAAAAGTCAAAAAAGATGACATTATCAATTGAAAACCACTGCTTACCTAACCACATGGCATAATGTTAGTCATTATACAAGGAACATGGAAAAGATATCATAGTCAACAAAATATTGAGGATAGCAATTACAACAGTTGAAAGTGGCAATTTGTTGTTCTTAGTGGCCGGATACAGGAAAGTTCTCTTAAATTTTCCACACCATATTACTCTATGGACACCTCTATGATCTATGGTGAACTCTATAAGACATCTATCAGCAAAAATCATAGATTATTATCTGACTAAGCCTTGCTAGATAGATAAGTCCTAGGGAGTTGCCTGTGGTACAGAGAGATTAAGTAATTTGCCCAATGTCTTCCTGATTTCAAGCCCAGAATATTATCCACTGGGCCACATGGTTTCTTTTCTGTAAGGGTGAGAAAATAACCACCCTGACTCAGTTTTCCCACTTATGTAATGGGAGTATGTGGTAATAGATGACAAGTAATGAGAACAAGGACAAAGATATTTTTGAAAAGAGGATCTACGGCAGGGGTTTTTAACCTGGGGTTAATGAACTTTTTTTTTTAAGTATTACATTAAATAAATTATTTCTAATATAACATGTTATTAATATAACCCATAACACTAATGTTAATTATGTTATTAATTAATATTAGATAATAGTGTTTCCCTTATAGTCCTTTGCATTTTAATTCATGAATTTAAAAAGATTATTTTGATGAGTCCATATACTTCATCAGAATGCCAGAGGATCCCAAGACAGGAAAAGAAAAAAAGTTAAAGAACTCTCATCTACAAAAATATTCAAACTAGCATAAAATTACCATGTAAAATAAAAGTTTTGATCATGATATTATTTTGAATTTCAATGGTTTTCTACTAGGAATGATTTTACTTGAAAGCCAATCCTCAGATGCAAACTATAGATCACAAAAGTATACATTTGATTTATCAAGTTGTGAAGTCATTTAGTTGTAGCCCTTGATAGGGTAGAAAGTATGTGTTTACTACTAAGTAAAATGTTGACCATGCCTAGTGGACAAGGTGTGTAACAGAACTGAATGAGATGCTCTGACACATCCTTTTTTCATTAGGCACATGGCTTTCAGAAATGCCATCTATGATTGCAAAGGAATGTTTTCCACTGTATTACTTAGTACTGAACAAGTACAATAATATTTTCACATTGTTGTTACTTGTGAAATGTAGAAAATATTTTCAAGAAAATTCATTTGAGAATTTAAGCTTTTGTCAAATTATTTTGGGGGGGCCTTTAAACATGGAATCATTAAAAAGATAAAATGTTGGAGGCCAGAGCAAGGGTTAGAAGTCAGTTGGGTAGTTAGCTAAGGAGGGCAAAAGGATACTGAAAATATTACTGCTTAATTAATGAATATTTATAAATTTATAACAATTTAGTGCCAAAATGTCATTTTATCTTGCAGTAAAAGTTAAGTTGCATATTGTAGGTAAGTAGAAAATCACAGGGGGTGTATTTTTCAGGCCTCACTGAGCATACAGAAATACCTATACCACCCCCAAACTCTATGAGGTTAAAAAACAAAATATGGCAATACCATTAAATTGATCATTTCTACTACAGAAATTGCTGGCAGGATAGTTTCATTTGAATCCAAATCACATGATGGTTTTCTAGTTCAAAAGATGAACTGCTCTGTGCTCTCCAATGCTTGATTAGGGTTATTTATAAAAACCAGAAATTGCAAAAATTCACTTTATTCCATTCCATTATGTACAAAATCCAGTAGTAAGTGGCTACCATGCACACTGCTGGTAAATATGCAAATTCTAAAGCTACACCTAATAACCAGATCATATTCAGTATACTAAATATTCTTTTAGTACATAAGCAACTTCCTTTGAATAAGGAAGGCAGCATTTGAAGCTTCATTTTTCTCTTTCACACTGCCTAGGTACCACTGACAAGCAGGAGTCAATGAAGCTACACACATACTCTTAGACATACAAAAGCACAACAAGATTGACAATGAAACTAGAACTAAAGAAGGATTTGAAAAAAGTAGCAATCCATGTTGACTGGCGCCACTCCCCTCACTCCAAATAACTTCATATATAATCAGCCGAGTCCATGCTGCATCCCTCTAGCAGACTATAAGCTTTATTTAGTCAGAGATTGTATCATTTTTATCACTGTATCTCTAGCACCTACGATTATGTTTGGAAGGGACCTCAGAGGTCACCTAATCCAACCTTTTTTGTTTTACAGATGAGGAAACTGAGGCTCAAAGAAGCCAAGTAATAATAACTTTTATTATGAGCCAACTATGTATCTGCCACTCTGCTAGGTGCTTTATAACTATTTTATTTGATTCTCATTATAACCTGCAAGGCAGGTGAGATTATTACCCCCATTTTACAGTTGAGGAAACTGAGGCAGAAGTTAAATGAAGAGTCATATAGGTATTAAGTGTCTGAGTATTTGAACTTATATCTTCCAGATTCCAGACTTGAAGCATTATCAACTGTACTACCTAGGTGCCCCCAAATCATCTGACTATTACAGGTGAGATTTGAATTCCTCACTCTTAGATTCTTCAGCTTTTTTTCTGAAAATACTCAGCAGATACTTAACAAGTACCTGAACTGAACTCAACCAACTGGGTCCACACTGTCAGTTCTATTTTCCAGAGGCTAACAATGAGAATATTTGCTTCTGTTTGAAACCCTTAGCCAACTAGCCAAAGATAATCTCTCCCAATTTATGTGTTATTTGCTATATTATGATAATGTTGATATTTCACTTTCTGGTAGAACTTGCTATTTTACTTATACGAAGAGGCTTTTGGAGTGTCTCATGAAAAGCAACAATCATAATTCTTCACATTATTTTTGTGGTGGGTTTTTTTTCAGGGCTAAGCTAGAAAAAGTGGGGTAGGTGGGCCATGGTCTGTTTTGTTCCATCTACAAAGGAAGGCTAAGATCAAGAAACACTGAAGTATGAAAAGTTCTGTGGCTCCAGAGCTAAAGCTGTTAGAGTGATATGAAGAGTGAGAAGTGGAGGGTGGAGGAGGAGGTTTTTTTTTTTCCCCTCTTTAAAACCTTACCTCGCTAGATGGCTCCGTAGATTAAGAGCCAGGTCTAGAGAAGCTAGGTCCTGGTGTCAAATTTGGCCTCATAATTTCTAGTTGTGTGAACCTGGACAGTTCACCAAGACAGTATTGATTCTAAGTCAGAACGTTAGGGCTTAAAAAAAAATTATATAAAGCATAAATTCTAAGGCAGAAGAGTGATAAAGGCTAGACAACTGGGGTTAAATGTCTTGTCCAGGGTCACAGAGATAGGAGGTATCTTGGGTCAAATTTAAACCCAGGACCTACCTCCAAGGAACCACCTAGTAGCTCTGGGACTGTTCATTTTTAATGTCTCTTTTTGGGTCACTGACTTCAAAATTTTTTTTTCATACACATTCAAACTTCTCAAACCTATTTTGGGAAGAAGATATAGACCCAAGAAGTCAATGCTTTAAATTAGAATTTAGCTTCCTAAATTTACTGAAATTTGCTGTTCTAAATTAAACTAATTTCCATTGGTTTGGAAGAATGCTTTTTATTCCTGGAAACCATTAACCAAGAGTAATTACTTTCTCAGGTCATTTCATAATTCCTCTAATCAAACTGAGTAGAAGATTGAAAAGAAGAAATTAAAACATGTTGGTGATGTCAACAAGCACTTATTAAACACCTACTCTGTACCCAGCACTGAGCTAAGTCCTAGGTAAACAATGAAAGGAATACTATTCCTCCTTTTCAGTGTATACTTGGTTGTGTGAACAATTTTAGAATTGCTATACTCTCGGTCATTTCAGATAAAGGATAATCCTTTGAAAACTGAAAATAATCATTTCACATCCAAGTTTAAATTTGGCTTAATATTCTCTAAAAGATGGTAAAAAGATTTAGAGTTAAGTTAGAATAAGATGGGAAGTATACTTGTATGTATATTCTTTAAACTATGTTAGCACTTCACACCTATTGAGGTCATTAATCTCATATTTAACTATATTAAATAGGATTTGAAGAGGCTTTTGTAGCTTCTACATATTTGGCACTTAATGGGTTAATTTCCTAAAATTGCCATATTGCGACTAATCTGACCATCAACCTAGGAAGGCAGACACTGGGGAAAGTGAACGGAAGATATTTTACATTAGTGAATAAATATGCTAATATATTTACATCAGAGTCAATTCAATCCACTTTCTAACTTTAGGCAAATCATTTTCTCTCTATTTGCCTCAGTTTTTTCATCTGTAAAAATAATGATTCTTGATAAGATGGCCTCTGAGGTCCCTTCAATCTTTATGACAAATTCAACAAATATTTCTTACATTCCTACTGTATATCAATGACACCTTGCTCATATCAGGAGAAATAAAAACAAAAATGACTAGGCTAGAAAGAGAGAGTTTACAGTTTAGTAGGAGTAATAAAATCTGGGTGCATGTGAAGTAAATGCAAAGCATATACAAAGTGATTCAAAGAGACGTCAAGAGCAATTAGAGCAATTCTGTGAATCAGTCATCTATAATCTTTTAATAAGAAAGTTTTCCTTTGAAAGGCTTAGCAAATGAAGCCCTGTGTTCTGCGTACAGAAAGGCTTGGCAATGTATCTCTAGGACCAGGTGACCAGCTTTGCTAGTTTGGACTCACCATTGGGACTATCACAAGTGATGAATAATTTGAGTACAACACATATACGCACTATTTACTTGATTGTGACCTGCTTTGGTGAACAGAATGCCCACACCAGTGAATTCAAAGGTCCTTGAAGTGTTACGATGCTATTGACTGTAAATCAAATATAGAAACCACTTTTCTTGTGTACATTTGAATTCAATATTCTGTTTCTTAGGAAAGTGAAAGACTTATGCTATACCTCTCACAGAGATATACCATAATGGTATAACCATTCTCACAGAAGGGACAACCAAGAGACCAAAGAGATGAAATCTTACTCTCTTTCTTATCTTTATTCCCCAATATCTTCCAACATTTCTTCTTCATTGGATTCTTGTTCTTCTATTTCTTCTCTTCCATTGTAGAACCATAATTGGAATGGGCCTCAGAGGACATCAAAGGGGGGCTTAAATAATTTGTTCAAAGTGACACAGGGAATATGTGTAAAAAGTAGAATTTAAACGCAGTTCTACTGACTTCATAATCCTATATTCTTTCTACTATAATGTACTCTCATATCAAAAGCACATCTCCCAAATTTTGCAAGAACTTTCACTTGAATTTGCTTCCCCCTTTGGCTATTCCTCCACTTCCTTTTTCAGTACAAAATTTCTTAAGCAAGCGATCCATGTCTGTTATCTCTATTTCTTCCCCTCGTAGACCCTCCAAACCCCACAATACTCAGCAATGTTAAATGCCCTATTAAAAGTCACCAAATGATCTCTTTAATAAACAATCATCCTTTAGTGGGATAAAGTTCCTTCTTATATTAAATTTAAATCTTGTTCCTTTTGTACCCTGACACTGATCCCAATTCTGCCCTCTCCTACAGTATAGAGCATGTAAAAATTTAGAAGATATCTTTCTTTCTTGTCTAGGTAAGTATTTACAGTTCCTTCAATTGTTACTGGGAGGGTTGTAAGTCCCCTTACAATATTGATTTCCCTGTGAATAAGCTCCATCTACTAATCTCTTTCTAAAAATTTGGTGTTGTAAAAATGGAAATTTGAACCCTAGGCTTCAATTCCCAGAAGTCCTTGATACTTCCCAGAATTCCCTATAATCTCACCTGAGTCCCCACCTTGGCAAGATCACAATTTAGTATTTAACGGGCTCTCTGCCTCCCAAGAGCCTCTTCCTCTACTCAGATATTGCAACATGTAGTAAGTAGGCAGTGAATGGGCTAATCAGCCCATGGCACATGGTTTATTATTTTGTATCCTTGATTTCTAATAATCTTTAATAAACCTTGTAAAATATAATACTTTTATTACTACAAACTAAATTTAATTTTTACAGTTTCCAGCATTAAATATTGTGTCTGACCAGCACAGAATACAAGAATATATTACCTATCTTGATATAGATGCTACATTTCTGTCAATGCAGCTGAAGATCATGTTAACTTTTTTTTGGCAGTCCTATCATACTAGCCCACTAAAATCTTATGCCTTTTTTTCACATAAATTAGCAATGTGTCCTCCATCCTTAATTTGGAGAGTTAAATTTTTTTCTTATATAAAGGACAGGACCATCTCTTTATCCTCAGCATTCCTATGGTACATTACTTGTATCCTTTGTTATCAGTACCTGATGGTAAGGCAATAGAGGAGGTCAAAGCAGTAGCTACAGATTTTGTTGAAGCAGGTATAGAAAACCAGTTGATTTCTCCTGCTTCTAGATATTGTATCAGGAGTCTGGTAATCAAGACTGGATGTGAGTCTGTGTATTCTATTTAGGACTTAAAGGTCACTGTCCTAGAGGGATAGGATTGCATTTCGGTTCTTCTAATTCCATGTTGGTGAACCTATGGCATATGTGCCTACACGTGCCACAGGGGGCTACTCTGTTTCCTCTATCCATGATGCCCAAGGACATTTCTTATATGTCCCATCCCTTTTCCCAGCAGCCCAATAGGAGTGCTTCCTCCATCCCCTCTCTGGGGCAAGGTGGGGGTCTCACATGGGCATGTGGATTGCAGTTTGGGCCCTTGATCTCTAAAAGGTTCACCATCACTGACCTAATCCATATATTTTAGGAGGGCTGCTAATTTGTACTCTGTGATGATGAAATTACATAGTATGGGTGGTCCAAGACAAGCCTGCTGAAATAGGCTCATATATGAGACAGTAGCTTCTAACTGGTCACCTTACATAACAATGAACTAAAAGAAGGGGATCATGAGTACTTACTTATGTGGTCTATACCTGTTGTATTGATTTTGTAGTAATAGTAGTTTGCATATGATGATTTCCCTTATTTATTAGACTGTATGACCCTCAAATTTTTTGTAAAAAAGAACTATATTTTCTTTATCTTCATTTTCTCTTAATGCTTATTATCACAGTACTTCATACAAAGCAGGCACTTATTATTATCCCCATTAAAATCCATGCTGGTAGATTCAGTCCATTACTCTTGTCCTTTGAGAGCTCATTAGTTCTATCATTTGAAAAAATTCTAGAATATATAACTAAAAGGATGATTTATAAGCATATAAGCACTTAGAAACTAGCAAATCACTACAAGCCAGCATGGGTTCATCAAGAAAATGTCATGTGTCAGGTGTGGTTGCAAACATCTGTGATTCAGGGAGGATGAGGCTAGTAGTTCCCTTGATTTATGCAGTTCTGAGCAGCTGTTGGGTCATGCCAATCATTTGTCTACACCAATATGGAGAGACCCCAAGATTTGGGGGCAACCAGCCTGCTTAAGGAGGGGCAAAAGACCTTGATTTGAAATGGAGCAAGTCAAAGCTTCCATTCTGATAAGCCCATGAATAGATAATGTACTTCTAGTCTGAGAAAGGGAGGGAGGGAAGGAAGGTTGAGAGGGAAGGAGGGAGAAAAAAATAGAATTACTTTTTAAATCTAAGGACATCACGTCTACCTGTACTTTGGTCTCTTACACTGTCCTCAAGAGTAGGGAATATGTGCCAGGAAATGTGTAATCAGTATGATGGATCTTCTGAAACTAGATGAATGGAGTATATCAAAGAATAGATTCATGTCTACAAAGAGTGACAGAACTAGGGAAATAGATAATATAGTACCTCACAGATTGTGAACAAGGGAATGGCCAAGAGCAACGGAAACCTGAAGTTTTAAGGGAGGCCTCAGAGAAAGGCATTTTTATCAATAACTTGGACAGAGGCATTGACTATCAAATTTATAGAAGACATAACACTTCAGAGGGATAACTGTATACTAGATAACAGACTTGGGATCCCAAAAGACTTTGAAATGCTATTAAGATGGGTAAAAGTGTAATAAGGTAAAATGTATTACATCTATCTGAGTTCAAATATAACAATTTTCTAAACACAGAGGCAGGAACATTGTACAGACAACAGTTCATATGAAAAAGATCTGGAAGTCTCAGTGAACTACAAGCTTAATATGAATCAAAAATATGTTGTAGCATTCAAAGAAACAAATGCATTCTTATGGTGGATGTTATCCAAAACAAGGGGAGTTATAGTTCTGCCATATTTTGTCCTCATGGAGGCAAAGTTTTATTCCTTGGGAGTTACATTTTTAAAAAGAATACTAAGAAGCTGAAAGAGACTTATTATCTAATAGGATTGCCTGAAGAACTTGGGGAAATTTAGCAGGGAAGAAGAGGTTAGCTGTCTTGAGAAAGATGTTTTTGACAGTCCATAGAGAGCAAAACTAGGATCCGCGGGAAGTTGCAGAGAAGTAGATTTTTGTTGAATATAAAGAAAACCACTTTCTTGCTCAATAAGAGCTCTCTAAAAGTATAATAGAGTGCATTAGGAGTTAGTGAGATCCTCAATGAAGGAAGTCTCCAAGCAGAAGCTAGATGATTACTTCCTGGGAATTTCTTTTTGAGTACGGATTGGATTACAAGAGAAGCACTATAGCCCAATGTAAAAAGTACTGCTTTTGGAGGCAGAGAACACAGGTTCGTCTCCTGCCCCTAACACTTCTACCTTTGTGACCATGAGTAAGTTACTTAACCTCTGTGGGCCTCAGTTTCCCAATTTACAAATGAGGCAACTGGACTACATAGTTACCATAGTCCTACCAGCCATAAATTTCTGGGGAAATTGTGTTAGCTTTCCTCGTTTGATATCACTTACAAATTTCATATATGTATATACACACATACACCCACATATAAAGTCTGTCTTATCTAAATCACTGATCACTATGTTGAACAGAACAGGGACAAGACTAGAGTTCTAGGGTTTCCTTCCTCTGGCTTTCTTTAATCCATTAATCAACACTTATCTACTCATTTTAACCCCTACACATTCACCTTACTATTATACCATCCACATTTCTTCGCTTGATTTGCATTTCTGTAAGAGACTTTGTCAAATACCTTTTTGAAACCAAAATATACTGTGCCTTTAGCTGCCATCTGATCTAGTTAGTCAAAAAAGAAATGAGATTAGCTTAGTTTTTCACAGTGTCTTTTTTGCTTGCCCCCTTTTCTAAATAATTATAAATAATTCCTCTAATATTAATATAGTTCTATAGCTGGAAGGGACCCTTGAAGCCCCTAGTTTAGTTCAATCCCTTCACTTTACAATCGAGGAAACTGAGGCCCAATGAAATTAAGCAGCTAATTATTTTTCTTTTTGAAACCCTTACCTTCCATCTTGGAGTCAATAGTATGTATTGCTTCCAAGGCAGAGGAGTGGTAAGGACTAGGCAATGGGGGTTAAGTGACTTGCCCAGGGTCACACAGCTGGGAAGTACCTGAGGTCAGATTTGAACTTAGGACCTCTGGTCTCTGCGCTTGGCTCTCAATCCACTGAGCTACCCAGCTGCCCCCATAAGCAGTTAATTATTAAAGAGGGACTTGAACTCACAGCCTCTGGATCTGGATTTAAGACTTAGATTTGATTTGTGCCTCAGATATTTACTAGCTGTGTGATCCTGGAGAAATAAATTAATTCTTAATCTCTCTGCAGCTCAGTTTCCTCATCTCTAAAATGACAGGGGTTAGACAATGTTCTCTAATGTCCCTTCCAATTATGAATTTATGGATTTATGATCCTCGTGTTCCTCAGAACAGTCTAACAATAAGATTTATAAACTCCGGGTACCCTGGAGCCAGTAGACAAAATAAAGTTTAGAGAAGCCAGGTAGCACTTTACAAGCTCCTTATTTACAACTCGCCTCAATTCCCTCATATCTCTTCTACCTTTTCTCATCTAAAAATGATCCTTGTTGATAGAAAAGACAGAAATAGCAGTTGAGTAAAATGTGTTTTATTTCGTTTCTGTTGCTCTTAATATTAAACTCTATCAGCAAAGTCAATTCTTTCTTTACCCTTCTTGCTCTAATCATAGTTTTAAAATCCCTCATTTTATTTTCCTTAGTATTTTCCCCAAGTAGGAATTTGTTCTATTATTCAACTTTCTTGGCAATATTCTTCTAGGTCCTTGCCATCCTTGGGAATTCTTCCTTGGTTACTTCAGATGCCCCTACTTCCATCTTCCATCTTTTGTATATGATCTTTGTGCTTCTGTGTTCACCAAAGAACTCTCTACTGCTGTTAATATCCAAAACGTTCATCTCTACTCTTGTCCTCTCAGTCAATTTCCAATCTCTATCTTGAACTAAATAATGGATTTTCCACTTGGATGTGTTTCTATTTTCTCAAACTCAGAAAACCCAAAATGAAGATCATCATTTCCTGACACTCTCATCACCCCAAATTAGCTCCCTCTTCTAACTTCCCTGAAAGTCATCAACATGCTTAAAGACATCTTTGACATAGTTCACTACATTATCCTCATAATCAGTCACCAAGTCTGTCAGTTCTTCCTTTGGAAATATCTCATGTTTTTCTTTTCCCTTTCTATTCTTTCCCATTTGTCTCATGTTTTCCCCTTCCCTTTCTATTCTATCCCATTCCTCCACCTTAGTCTAGGAGCTGATCTTCCTTTTTGTATTATTTGACTACCCTTTCAAGATAGTCTCCTTACTTTCCAGCCTCTCCTCTCTCTTTTCCAAAAATTCTGGCACACTGACATATTCATCACTGTGAACAGCACTTTTATCACATTAATCCTGACTCCAACATATTTAATGACTTTTCACTTGGTGTAGGATAAAACAAAAAAATCATTTGCCTAATGTTACTGTTCTCTAACTTGGTGCCATATTCTTTTATAACCCAATTTTCCAACCTTCAACTCAATTGGAATATTCCACTCCAGCAAATAGGTTTGTAAAAACATGACAATGATTCTCCCCCAATGACATCCCGTCCCTCTATCCCAATCCTTTAGGGCCAGTTCAAATTCCACTACCAGGCTGAAGTCCTGACTCCTACAAACCTACTCTGATCTCTTCCTATTCAGTTCTACTATAATACTTACTGCCTTTGCCACTGATCTTTTATTATTTTGAATTGCTTTTTAGCTATTTCAAATATGTGTACCTTGTATCTAAATCAGACCATTGGGAGAGACTATTCTCTCAGAGAATCAGATAATATTCGAGTTAGAAAGGACCTAAGACACTCTCTATAGCCCAATTCATAGGAGAAAAGGAATCCCTATCACAACATATCCCCAAAATAATCATCCAGCATCTCACTGAAGACCTCAATGAGATGAACTCAAGATGGTGCAGTAGATAGAGCTCTGGCCCCAGTCAGGAATCCAGTCACTGTGACCCTAGACAGGTCACTTAACTATTGCCACTAACTAGTAGAGATGGTTGTATTTCTCCTTAGTCAGAGTTACAACTTACTGAATTCCCTTCATGATTTCTTTACCAGTTTGCTTGACTGAAAAATAAGATGGATTGTTCACATGGTAAGAGTGAGGTTTAAGGGATGGGCTGTCCAAGTATGTACTGATATTCTAGAAATGTCAGGAGAAAGTGAAGAATTCCCATCTAGCATGTTGCCATCCCATGTGGCAAACTCATGGAAGATATATATATATAGACAAGAGTTACACAGGTTAGGCAGAAATGGATAAGTTGAGGTCTGTATCATTGGAGGGGACATTGAATCAAAAAGACCCCAGATCTATTGGAGTATTTTGAAATTTTCAATCACTCAAAATATTCTGGTAAAGACTGGGTATACAGATGTAAGTAAAACCTGCAGAGAAAAAGAAGATCTTTTTGTTGACACCAAGAGCTTTGGCTATTGTGATCCAGAGGACCAAGACCTTGGGATACAGAGTTCCAATCCTTTGTCTGACACATACTCTTGGGCAAATCATGAATTTTCCCTGTACAGTGAGGGCTTTATATCTGATAGCCTCTGAGATTCCTTCTAGCCTTAGATACTATGACCAATTCATTTTTCAATTTTAGGGGGGACAAAATCTTCTCATTTGTGACAAAGCATTCATTTTATTTGGAAAGGACAATTCTGTGAATTGCCATTTTTTATTGTCAACTTCCAGCATGTGCTTTCTGGGATGCCTTTTTGATGCAATCTTCCCATTCTGTGCCAGTGAGGAAACAAGGTCAGGGAAATACATATTGCTTTATAACTTAAGTAACCTTCTTTTAGCACACCACCCACTTAGTGCTAATGTTCCAGAAATGTTTTCCTAAGAGAGGTGTCAAAATAATGTCAAAAATTACTCTGACTTTTGTGTTTAACCAATAAGGACATCTCCAGAATGCTACAGATTTACCTAGATTTCTTTCAACATAATCATATTTCTGGTAATTACTAATGCTGAGTTAAGGGCAATTTAGTTCCCTATTGGAGAGCAACAGAGATGATTAACTGAATGTTCACTGTAAGAAATCCTGGGATTAAGAGTATGGAATTGGGGCATTAAAGATTATCTAATACAACCCTTTCATTTTACAGATGAAGAAAGTGAGACTAAGAAATGAATTGACTTGCTCAAGACACATGGGCAGTAAGTGACAAAGCCAGGATTAGAAGCTCAGGTTCCACGTTGTCATACTTAATATTCCTTCTACTATGTTAAGATGTCTCTCAATAGGAGCCGTTCAGGATGTCTTTCTATAAATCAATATAATGGCATTTTGTCCCTCTTCAGGAATCCAACTTCCACCATGTTGAATGAAGAGGCAAAAAGTGGTGGTTGGAGGCAACTGGTGAAAAAGGCTCGCCTGTCGCTTTCTATTCCTATCATCAGAGAAGTCTCAAGGAAGACTATAAACCAAGACGTGTTTGTGTTAGGATAGTAATGGGAAGAATGCTGTGGAATTTATTAGAGCTTCTGAAGTTGAACTTCTGGATAACAATTATATAGAATATTGAAAGGAATTGATACCTTCAAAAGCTACCGGTTGAGTGTGTGAAAAACTGTCAAATCTGAAATGATCCTTTTCTATTCTATCATCCTTCAAACCCCATCTTCTATTGGTCAGACTCTTGAATTGTTTGTGTTATAACAAATCTGTTGATCCTAAAGCTGGTTCTCTAAAGGCACAGTATTCCCTAGGCAGTCCAAAAGGGAATGGGGAGATAAAGGTTTTACTGAAATTTTGGGTAGGAGCTATTTGATTTCATTAAGATGACAAAATAAAAACATATAGATTTATATGTATGTAAGTGTACATGCATATGTGTATAGATGTCTCACTAAATTTTATGTGTACAGTATATATACAGAGAGCTAACACACAAATCAATGACATAAAAACTAACATAAATTAAGATATATAACTGAAAAAAAATACCATATGATATGACAGAAGATGAATATTGTAACCTGGAGATTGTAAAACAGAGTTGTCTTACATAATAATACTAATAGTTGTTATATAATCTCAAGTTTAGCTTTTAAAATAAGTACATCTTATATTTTTAGCTAAACTAAAACATCCCTTGATATTTATATTCAACTTATTGAAAAGGATAAATAAATCCAAGGGTGTGAGGTGGCCAAATTGACCAAATGTTAAATTTGAAATGTAAGCATTTATACTTTGGAAATTGACAAATAATAACAATTGGGTCTTGATTTTTTATAGTAGTTGGGTAGAACTAGATGACCTCAGAGTCTCTAAGTCTATGATCTCATAATTAAAAATTTCAGGATCATTGTAAGATCAAGAAAACATCCTTCTCACCTTACCCTTTTACCATCTTTGTCTCCTGAAATGGGATCAATGTAAAACATTTCTAAAGATGCTAAGACTAGGCTTTCTTTTAGTTTGGGAAACACAGTATATATAGTGCTGCACTTAGAATCAGGAAGACTTGAATTCAAACCCTGCATCAAATGCTTACTAGCTGCAATGACTGGACAAATCACTTAACCTTTTTTAGTCTTACGTTTCCTCATCTGGAAAATAGAGATATTAAAAGTACCTACCTCACAGGGTTGTGAAGATTAAATAAGGCAATTACCTAAAGCACTTTGTAAACTTTAAAGCACTTTACAAATGCTAGCTATTACTATCATTAATAATCATCATAATAGCATAGAAATAAACATCTGATCAATCAAGGGGGACAGGTAATCAACGTATATAATTAAACACCAACCTGAAGAGAGGAAGAAAGAGAAATGTCCACTTCAGAAAGTTTTTCATATGCTGTGGTATGACTAGGCACAAGTTTCTTTGGAGTTTGAACTTTATTAATAGAATTTCCTAGTTTTCATGGCAGAGTAGACAGGAGCAAAAAGGATCTCAATGAGGAAGATTGCTTAGCAAAAGAAAAAAGTTCCCTATAAAAGCTTCCTTCTGATTCAAGTCAACAGTTAATATATATTACTTTGTAGCAGTAGATTCTGAATAATGTTTTAAATCATCTTTAAGTAATGAGTTTTATTTTCCCATATATACTATAGAGGACATACAGATCAAGTGATACCTTATTACCCAGGAAATGCATTTTAAAAAGGAATGAATAAACTCAGCTTAGAAAAAAGCCTCAACCATCTTGGACATAATCCTCTCAGAAGGATCTATGGGAAATCAAGAACAAAAATCATCCAAGATGAGAAGATGGGAAACCCCATATTGGTGAGAACACAAACCCACTAGAATGATGAAATATGTACCAAGTCATGCAAGTTTTCTCAACATAAAAGAGAAAGGGATTTTATTTCTTCTAACTCTAGCTGATTTTTGCCTGAGTCTTTGGTCTAGCCAAGAAGAAAGGGAAATCTATTTTGTAGCCACAATTTTACCTGAGATTCAATTCATAGTTAGATGAAGGCCACTTCTACCTTGGATGTACCTTGGATGCATGGGAATAACTCTGCTGAGAGCTACAGGTATAAGGATAATGCCCTAAGATTCACTTCTCTGACCTATTGGGCAGTGTTGTTCTCTTCTTAGGCTATGAGAGGTAGTATAGTAGAGAGGAAGCAGTGATTAATGTTCTTATCACCTTCTATAGGTTTAACAGTAGTCAGACAAATATTTTTTGTGGGTCTTGGTACCCATATTACTGAAAATTTAAGAGGGAAAGTATCAATATATAGCACAGCACAAATTTCAATATTTGTTATACAGGTGGAAAACTCTTATGGAGCTGGAAATTTGGAGATTAGTTCAAATCACTCACTTTTACAGATAAAGACATGGAGGGTCAGGAGAGGATAAGTGATTTACCTTTATGGTTTATATTAATTATTATATTATTAATTATAATATTAATATATTAATTACATCCTCCTTAGAATGTATGCTCATTGAGGACAAGGACTGTTTTGCGCCTAGTGTTGTATCCCCGGCATTTAGCCCAGTGCTTAGCATTAAAAATGCTTGAATATTTTGATTGATTGACTGTTTATCCAAAGTCACAACGTTATTAGCGAGTGTGGGATATGAAACCAGATTCTTGGTCTATGGAAGAAAAGAATGGGAGGCTGGAGAGTGGATATGTGAGTTAGCTATGTAATGTATGTATTTGGAGGGTTGTCATTAGGTAGTGGGATTATACTGGTTCTTCTTGGACTAGGGAAGCAGAAAGAGTGTTACCAGATAGAAGAATGATTTTGGCAAGATGGAAGGACACACTGAAGAATAATTAGAGCTATCTAGATGTGGCACAAAATGCTAACAACTGGAGATCCTAAATTCCATCTCTTGGAATGAAAGTTGGTTGATTGCTTGTGATTCCAGACCAGTGAATCATCCCCTGGACCACTTTTAGGGGAAATTAAAGTACAGTGCCTAGGTGGTTTAGGCTTTAGAGTACATACAAATGGTGCCTCTTTCAAAATGAGAAAGCCACAGGTATCTGGATCACTAATCTTCACTGGAGAAATGACCCATAAGATTTATTTACTCATGACCTTGGGAAATGTTTTCTTTTCTCATCTTTCAACTTCTCCTTAAATTTCCATTTGTAGAAAAGATCCCATGTTAGGCATAATGTTGAATAAATGAGATCATGGGCTCATAGACCTGAAAGTGGAAAGGACCTCAGAGACCATCTAGTCTAACCCCTTCACTTGAGTAGGTCTGAAAATGGTGTATTATTGTAATAAAAGCTTGACCTACTTAAACAAATACATTAACACACATTTGAGACCCCAGTTTTCAGATATCTAACAATACAAATGTGGGTCATCCAAATAATCGGGTTTTTTTAAACAGGAAGAAAATATTCAAAATTATATAGTAGGGAAAAATGTTATGAAAATCAAAGGAAAACAGAACCTAAATTATATTAATAACTAACATTTAATGGGTCTACACAATTAAAAAAGAGAAATAATAAAACAGAAAAAACAAAAGGGAAAAATAAGATAAGTAGAAATAGAATAAGAATATATAAAGGTCAGAGTCTTGAGTGGATATTGAGCAGGATATTAAGAAGATTTCGAAATTCTGGGTATGTTTCAAGAGCAATGGTGTATCATTCTGTTTGTTCTTTGATGTTTTCGCTTACTAGGGAGATGTATACAATAACATATATACCAAGATGGTATAGACAGTGAATTCTGTTAAGTCTTGTTGATTCTATCTCTACAACATAGCTCACATTCATTCCCTTCTCTCTGCACAAATTGCCAACATCCTAATTCAGGCCTTTATAACCTTTCACCTGGATTACTACAATAGTCTCTTAATTGGTCTCTTTGTTTCCTGTCTCTTCCTCTCCAATCCATCCTGTAGACAGCTGCCAAAACAATCTTCCTAAAGCCAGATCTGTCCATGTCATTCTTCCGCTTAGAAACTTTCAATGGTTCCCAATGCCTCTGTGTACTTGTTCTATCTTCTTGTGGAATGTAAGGTTTTTGAGGGCAAGGGTTCTTTAATTTTATAAATTTTGATAAATATTTCCCAATTATATATATATATATATATATAATTTTTTTTCTTCCACTCATCCCACCCCACTCCTTGAGAAGACAAGCAATTTAATATCTATTATACATGTGAAGTCAGACAAAACACTTTTTCATAATAGCCATGTTGCAAAAGAAAGCAATTATGAAATAAAACAATAACAAAGTTTAAAAAGAATGCTTTAATCAACTTTCAGAGTACATCAATTCTATCTCTGCAGGTGGATATCATTTTTTATCATGGGTCCTTTGGAATTGTCTTGGGTCACTATCTTGATCAGAGTAGTGAAATCTTCCATAGTTGATCACCCTTAGAATATTGCTGTCACTGTATATAATGTCCTCCTGGTTCTATGCACTTCACTTTACATGAGTTCATACAGCCTTCCTAGGTTTTTCTGAAACCATCCTGCTTGTCATTTCTTATAGCACAACAGTATTCCATTGCAATGATATAGCACAATTTGTTTAGCTATTCCCCAACTGATGGGCATCCCCTCAACATCTAGTTCTTGGCTACCACAAAAAGAGCTGTTATAAATATTTTTATTCTTATAGGTTCTATTCTATTTTCTCTAGTCTCTTTTGGATACAGATCTTTAGTGGTCTTTCTGGTTCAAAGGATATGCACAATTTTATACACCTTTGGCCATACATAGTTCCAAATTATTCTCCAGAACGACTGGACTACTTCACAGTTGCACCAACAGTGCATTTAGTGTCCCAATATTTCCACAGCCCTCTCAGCATTTGTCATTTTCCTTTTATGCCACGTTGGCCAATATAATGTGTGAGGTAATCTCTCATAGTTGTTTTAATTTGCATTTCTCTAATTAGTAATGATTTAAGGCATTTTCATGTTTCTATTGATACTTTCGATTTCTTTTTCTGAAAACTGCCTATCTATATCCTTTGACCATTTATCAACTTGGGAATGGCTTTTATCTTTATAAATTTTAATCAATTCCCTATATATTTTTAAAATGAGGCCTTTATCAAAGAAACTTGCCATGCACACTCCCATCCTTGTTTTATGTTTTCCCTCTAATTTTGTTTGCATTAATTTTATTTATGCAAAAGTCTTTTAATTTCATGTAATCAAAATTATCCATGTTACTTTGCATATTCCTCTCTTTTTTGTATGATCATGAATTCTCCTTTTATCCATAGGTCTTACAAGTACATTTTCCCATCCTCCTTTAATTTACTTATAATATTACCCTTTTAATCTAAATCATTTATCCATTTTGATCTTATGTTGGTGGTATATGGTATGAGATGTTGGTCTTTGCCTAGTTTCTGCCAAACTGCTTCCAAGTTTTCCCAAAGATCAAATGTTGAGTTCTTACCCCAAAGCTTGGGTCTTTGGGTTTTTCAAAATCAGGTCTTCCTGATTCTAGGAGTAGCACTCTGTCCACTAAATTATGTTGCTTCATTTAGATAGATAAGAAAAAAAACACATCATTATTTTCCAAAATGGTTACAATTATGGTGTGAGAAAAACAGTAATATTTTATCAACTGTTCTGGATGAAAATGTAGATTAAGAACCAGACTAATATTTCTAGAGCCATTTTCATAAGATAGTACTTTCTCCCTGAGAATAAGGCTATACTGGCAAAGTAAATGAGCGTAAAAAAGAAGCAAATGAGTGGCTTACTAAACCTTCCTTAGATTTTCTGAAATCTGGAGACTAGATTTAATTGCACTGTATTTAATTAATAATTTAGTGAAATGAATGATTCTCTTGTGTTATGTACTTAAGAATGTCAAAAGAGGGAAAATATAGTCCCTACCCTCAAGGAGCTCCAAATGGAATGGGAGGAGATAACAAGTAACTAAATATGCACAAAAAAGCTAGAGACAAGATAAATAGATAAATAGAAAATAATTAAGTAAGGGAAGGCATGAGAATTAAGAGGGATTAGGAAAGGATTCCATTTAGCATTATGCTACATGCTAAAGAAACAAAGAAATCTTGGGAACTGTTCCTGCCCTCAGCATTCCAGATTTAGTGGAACTGGAATACTGACCATAACAATATTTTAATTGGTTGGCCGTTTGTGTACACACAAACAAAGACACACACACAGACACACAATATACATATTTATATATCTCAGCTTAGCATTTCATCAGCATGGAGAAATCTTGCTATGGAAACTCCTTTGCTGATTTATAATATCCAGTAGGAGTCAGAGGCAGGATTTGAACTCAATTGTTTTCTGGCTTTGAAGTCAATATATAAGTCCATTATATATCCATACAATATACACATACACATGCCTAAACATATGAATGTACATGTCTATATACTCAAACATGTGTGTGTGTGTATATGTACATATATTATATAGTTGTTGTTTTTTTCTTTTCTTCTTTATTTCCTTCAAAGCTCTTTCCAGAAAAACTGGCTTTCAGGAAACCAGATTGGTAAGCAGATTCTGGGGCGATGAAGGGAAAGGAAAGTGGGTTTGGGGGAAGGTGACACCCTACAGTTTTTGTGGCACATGAAATGAAAATAGGTTTGACAAAACCATCTGACTGGGTATTTAGTGAGATGTGTCTATGACTGTTCTCACCTGCCTAAAAAACATGAATGGAGAACATATTAAAAAGAGAGGATTATACTGGTCTATTAATGAAATGGAATTGTTGGGAGGGTTTCTCTAAATTACTTATTCCTTTATCTATATGCAAAATGAATTTAAGGTATATAGCATGGACTTAATTGTCCTTTAACACTGTATTACATGTTCTAGGTTCAGAGGAAAGCCAATTTACTTAAGGATAATAATGGTACCCTATTCCACTAAATTTCACCATTAGAGGGAACTTCAGATTTAGCCCATCAATAGTGGAGTAGGAATGTCCTGTGACAAGTAGCCTTACAGTGTCCAAGGACCTTCCTTTGCTATGGCCACTGAATGACACAATATACTAGATAAAAAGACTAGTATACTTTTGAAATTTAAAAGCAAATTTGACATTCATGTATTAGCTGATTTGTACATTGTAACAAAAGTCCTGAGGTCAGAGTTGGCAATTCTATCATCTAACTTGCTTGTCGTGGAGCCCAGGATGGCAGTAACACCTACCTTTGGTAAATTCTGGGTGTCTGTGAGAAAAATGAGATAAGAGATGTGAGAATGAGAGTGTGTAAACCACCATTACCATCTTTATCATTTCCCTGAAAGAAAAGGTTCAACCATTTTCCTCTAAAATGACTTAGTATCAGCTTATTGCTTCATTTGGGCAAAATAAATTTCAAAATATAATATGCAAAAGTAGTTCTCTTGCAAAAATCTAAATGAACTTCCTTAGATTATTTACTTATTCTCAAAATGCCAGTGCAAGGTACATTTGTCTACAGATAGCAAGGGCTGAAGAAAGCCCCAGTGCCACATTTATGGCAAGGAAATTATACTGATTGTTGGCATGGGTAAAGTTGAAGTGCCTACTATGTGCTGTAGAATATGAGATAGAGTACTGCCCTTGACATCAGGAAGACCTAAGTTCAAATCCTACCTCTATCTAGCCGAGGGAATTTGGGAAAGTCATTTAACTCTGTGAGTTTGAGGCAACACTTTGAGGCTCTAACTTGCATAAGTGGTGCTGACCTGCTTCAAAAGAGGAAGGTCCTCATTGTTGCCTCTATTTTCCAATGAAATCACAAGTCCAGACCCCATTCTTATATGCAGAATACTACATGAGGTGTTAAAAAATACAAAAACATCAAAAATCAGCACAAAACCTGGACAAGCATATATTTTTTTTTGGGGGGGGAGGGAGGTAAAACATGTTAGTTGATCTGAGGACATTTGGGTAATAATGATTGTAGAGATCAGGTAAGGCTTCTAGGAAGAGGTGGCGCTTAACCTAAGTCTTGAAGGAATATGAAGGCTCTAAAAGGCATAGATGGGATGTGGAGTTGAAGATACAGCTAGCTTTATGTACTGAGCAAATTAAGGGAAATACTATGAAATACGGCTGGAAACCACATTCCTGTGGAGGACCTTATATGCAAAATGGACAGTTTGTATTTTATTTTAATGACCCAAGGGAGTCACTGAAGATTTTTGAGTGAAAGAGCAACAAGGTCAACCTTTTTACTTAAGAAGCTGATTTTGCAAACTATAGAGGATGGATTGGAGAGGGGAGAGCCTGAGAGCAGGAAGATCATTTAGGAGGCTACAGTTCATGTTAAAGGGGTGGCTGGGTCAAGGGATCTCAGAATATTATATAGTATCAGGTACTGGGTTTGAATACTGCCTACAATGTTTACTAGCTGTGCAATTACAGGTAAGTCTCTTAATCTTTCAGAGACTCAGCTTCCTCCTCATCTAGCAAATGGAGAAAATAATATAGGTAGGATCTAACACTCACAGTTGTGGTGAAGATGAAAAGACCCACATAAGATGGTTTGCTAAACTGTGTGTGTGTGCCTTGATGGACTGGACCTGGAACCAAATGCACATAGAGATTTTTCCGTGAAGAACTTCCTCTATTAACATAAACTGGACTCACAGAAATTACCAAAAATGGAAATGTGTTTTATGTGATAAAATGTGAATAACCCAGATCGAATCACCTGCCGGCACCAGGATGGGGGCGGGAGGGAGGGAGATGAATTCAAACATATAACTTGTGTGGAAATATGTTATTATAGGTCATTGGTAGTAAATACGTATTTTTAAACAATAATCTGGCAACCTCTTCTGCTTATAATCTTGTAGAGCTGTCTGAGGCATGCTGAGAGTCACAAAGTCAGTAAGTATCAAAGGAATGCTTTGAACCAAGACTTTTCTGACTCTGAGGTTAGCTCTCTGTCCACTGTACTATGTGGCTTCTCCGAGTACATACATACACATGTTGTTGTTCCTCTTGTCTGACTCTTCATAGCCCCATATGGGGCTTTATTGGAGAAGATATTAGAGTGGTTCACCATTCATTTCAGCAGAGATTAAGTGGCTTTCCCAGGCTCATGCAGCTAGTGATACTTGAGATGAGACTTGAACATGGATCTTTCTGACTCCAGCCCAACGCTCTATCCACTGAGTGTCCCAGCTGCCATATGTGTGTGTGTGTAGATATATACCTACATTAAAGTTATTAAATCTGAAAAACTACACTGAGACTTTTGGAACACTATGTAAGATGGTATAATTATACACATGTATATCACACATATACAATGACACTCCATCCATCATTTCCTTCCACCTGGAAAATGGGGATAATAGCATCCATACTGCCTAACTCACACTGTCCTTGGCCAGAAATCCCTTAAGAGTGTTAGGGAAGTGGGCTATCATTATTAGTTCATAAAATATACAGGTTCAATAAGGCTAGAAAGTGATTGCTAAGCAGCTTGAACGAACCAGAGGCTCTAACCTTCCCAACTTGTTTTCTATTTATGGTATTTGCCATTAAACAAACAAACAAAAAAACACCCCATGATATTCTCAAAGAAATTCCCTCTTTATTGACAGGATTTTTCAAGAGTTCTGGTGGATTTACTTACATTAACAAAGAGAACAATAGTAACAGGCTCCTGTAGCCTAAACTCAAGGCAGTTATCTCAAGATGCTACAAGGAGGACATTTGGTCTACACTCAACTCCCATTTACCCATGGTTTGGCCACTCAGTGGTAGCAAGGGTTAGGGGGGGAGGTAGATGGAAAGCAACTGCAAAAGGAAAATGGGATTGGAAAAAAGGTTACAGACTGATTTGGATCACAACTTACCCAGGACTTGTTTGGGTCAGAATAGGAAAGGGAGGGTCAAGTCAAGAGTCCAAAAAAGATCACAACCCAAACTCTCCTTCCCTAGTCAACTGCCAATGGCTATGGAAAATGCACATTATCTTAGAACCAATATCTATGTATTGGTTCCAAGGCAGAAGAGTGATAAGGGCTAGGCAATGGGGGTTAAGTGACTTGCTCAGGGGCACCCACAGCTAGGAAATAATTGAGGCTACATTTGAACCCAGGATCTCTCATCTATGAGTCTGGCTTTCTATCCACTAAGGCACCTAGCTGCACCCCCTGCCAATCTACTTCTTTAATAGATGAGGAAACTGAAATCCAGAGAAACTATGACTTGCCCAAGGTCACAGAAGTAGTTAAGGCAGGTCTCTATACCAGATCTTTCCATTACACCAGGCTGCTTAATACCCAGCTTGGAAAGATGAAAATACCAAATGTTGATTACAAATCTTGTTTTTAGGCTGAAGAACAAATTCCTAGAAATTTGAAGTTGGATATGCCTTCTTATTTCCATCTCTTTTAATAGCTAACCTGCTAAGTTACAAGTTGATATTTGGTTTTTCACAGTATTTGGCCAACTAAGGACTCAACCTTTGGCTGGGAAATTAGATATCCTTTCTCCGTAATTCACAAATTCCCCAGAAGCCTCTTGCTTCCTCGAATTTCTTTTAAAAATTCCCAATCTCTCAGCAGTAACTCTCATATACAATTTTCCCTAGAAGATATCACATTCACTCAAGTTTTGTGCCTTCTGGAAAAGTCCTAATGTTCTTCTGACTTAAAATTTCTCCTAAATACCTGAGTTCATCCACTCATGACTACTTTCTCCTTTAATTTTTCCAATTTTTAGATTTAATTTGACCTCTTTAAAGCCCTGAACAAGATTGGGCTCTCCTTTCCTCCCACTTCTTCCACACCCCTGACATTCTCTCCTCCCTTGGCTTCCGTTATATTGCTCACTCTTGGTTCTCCTCCTATCTGTATGACCATTCCTTCTCAGTTCTCTTTCCTGGATCATCTTCCTCTTCTTGTCCACAAAGTATGAGTGCCCCCCAAGCACTGTGCTGTACTCTCCTTCCCTCTATACTCTCTCTACCTTGGTGGTCTCCTTAGCTCCCAAGGGTTCAAGGACCATACCTTTGTACAACTCTCAAATATATGTATCTATCCTTAACTACCGTCCTCTATTACCAACCAGTGGTTAGACATCTCCATCATCAAACTCAACATTTTCCCATAGAATTCATTATGTTTTCCCCCCAAACTATTTCTCCTCCAAATATCCCTCCTCCCATCCCATTCTCCTGATGACAACAGCATTCTTAAAATCACTCAGGTTTGCCATCTTGGATTTATTCTAAAGTATTCTTCCTCAACTCTCATATCCTAACAGATTCCAAGTCTTGCCTATCCCATTTACCAGAATCTCTTTCTTTTATTTCCTTATTACTATTCTTATACTTGCCTATCCCATTTACCAGAATCTCTTTCTTTTATTTCCTTATTACTATTATTATAGCCTCTACCTTAGTGGAGGCTATCACTACTTCTCACCTGTACTACCAAGAGAGTATGCCATTTGTTCTCCCCCTTCCATTTCTTCTCTCCTTATAATCCATCTTCTATACAGCTGCCAAACTAATAGTCCTAAAACATAAATTTAACCATTTGCCTTCATTTCTCAGAAATCATCAATGGCTCCCCAGTACCTCTAGGATAAAATACAGAATTCTTACCCTGAAATTTAAACCCTATCACTTTTTCCCTTTTCTTTTTAAAAACCCTTACCTTTCATTTTAGAATGTTTTTTATAGAAACCAAATATTGGTTCCAAGGCAGAAGAATGGTAAGGGCAAGACCACTGTAGTTAAGTGACTTGCCTAGGATCACAGAGCTAGGAAGTGTCTGAGTCCAGATTTGAATTCAGGGTTTCCCATCTCTAGGCCTGGCTCTCAATCCACTGAGACACCTAGTTGCCTCTTACCTTTTTAATATTATTTCTATGGCTCCATTTTTCATATTTTCTATTCTAATCAAACCGACATACTACCTGTTCCCTATATAAGACATTATTTCTCTCTCCTCCACATTCTTTGTACATATCTGGAAAGCATCCCACATTATATCACCTCATAGAATCCTGAGCTTTCTTCAAAATATAATAAAAGCATCACCTCTTACCTGAGGTCCTTCCTTGATTCCTTTAGCTATTAGCATTTTCTCTTGGAATTATCTTGTTTTCATTTGTACAGAATTTATATACTTACTTTTATACGTGTTGTATGCTTACTCCCTGTCCTCCAACCCTACTCCCAGAAGAATATAAGATCCTTGACATCTTTTTTTTTTTTAATCCTTAGCACCTAGTACAATTCTCTGTACATAGTTGGTACACTGGATTAGACTGAATTCAACAATTATCTGCTTAAAAGTCATAACAAACAAATAAAAAACAGAAAGCAAAGCCCAACTCCAGTAGTGCCTTCCTATTTTAAAGGCATAACAATACAAACTATAGGATTCAAGTTGCCTAATATTGGATCAGATTTATTACATCAGCTCACCCTTGCCTAGCAATAAATGCACAGAAACCTCAATTTTATGAAGCAATGAATTGCCATGATCAGATTTTTCATACTGAAAACAATGTTGTGATTTCAAAACTTTTCTTATATAAGCCAAAGAGCAAAATCCTGGGGCTCTATGTCTCGGCTCTATCATTTTCAGTAGCTAGGCTGGTTTGTGTTCCAGTTTATATTTGGTTTCCATAATAATTGGGCAATCTTCCTTTAAAAACAAACACCCCAGAGAATCCTAGTTTCCTGCAGGCATTGGGTTTCCAGAAGCCTTCAGTTCCACATTCTGTCATCTCCTCTCTCCACACAATTTATCTTCCTCTTCCCTCCTCTCCTCTCACACCACCCAGAAGCACACATCCTTCTGCCCCCAGGCTCCAGAAGGCAGCACTGAACCCCTGCGATTGTGACACTGAAGCCAGTGTGTCATATTGTAACTGGGTTTCCACATCCTCCTGTCAGTATTGTAAAAGCCCTAGAAGAGGAACAACGGCAAATAATGAAATATAGGAATGTAGGAAAAGAGGAAGCAGCCGGGAGACAGTGGTCCAACTGAAATACTAAGAATTATGGAGAAGTGACAGAAAGGGAAGCAAGAGTAAGGAATTGCATTTGGTGGCTTGGGCTGAAAAAAAAAAAAGGGCCCAGAACACATGGTTTTCCTTGCCTCTAAATTAACTTTCAGAAAGTGCCTGCCTATTTGTAGAACTTTGGAGCCATGAATGGTATGAGGTGACCCTTCACTGATTTTTCATCCACTTCAGAGAAATGTTTAGAATTTTTGAGTTGAGTAAGATGTTCAATCATGTCATTTTAAAGATAAAAAAACTGATGTATCTACTATAAATGGCAAGAGATTGAAAGCTGCCAAAAAGAGTGTCAAGAGCACAGCTTCTAGATTCAGAGGACCAGGGTTCAAAATTCTGATTCTGATACTACCTATGTGGATTCAAGGATTCAGTTCTCTTATCTGCAAAATGAGGGGATTGGAACAGGGGATTTTTGAGGATCCCTCTAGTTTTAGATCTGCAATCCAATGAAAATAGTGAACACTTAAGCCTCACACCAGGAAAGTCTCCATTTGTTCTACTCTTAGTTTTTCTAGGACATATATAAAAAATGATTCTATTATAATCAATACCTGAATTAAAGATAGGCACAAAGCCTGGGATAACCAACTATCAAGAATGATGAACATGGTAGATTGAGAGCCAGGCCTAGAGATGGTAGTCTTGCATTCAAATTTGGCCTCAGATACTTCCTAGTTGTGGGATACCAGCCAAGTCACTTAACCCCCATTGCATAGCCCTTGCTGCTCTTCTGCCTTGGAACCAATACATAATATTTGTTCTAAAACAGAAGGCGTGGATTTTCAAAAAAATGAATGAATGTAGTGAGACTTCACACACGGAACAAGGGTCATTTAAAAGAGGCAGAGGAGGGGGATATGGAGAAGAAATGAAGAATCACTTGCAAGATACAGATGGGTAGGAATGAAAATAAAAATTTGAATTAAACTTTTGAAAAATTCAAAGTGGAATGATTGATCAAAGATGAATTCATGAGTTCTTGTAGAATAATGAATTTTAAAGCTGTTAAGGAAACATTTTCATCTATCATCTACCCAGGAGTTCTGCTGAAGTTCACAATGGGTAAGATTATTTGGTAAGCACTTCCAACCCATTAATCATATCCAGAATTTGTGACTTTAGATGGAAAATTCCCTTTGCTAGTGTAGGTTTTAGAATTAATGCACAGTATTTCCTCTTCTCTATTTTCCAGAAGAAGGCCAGGCTACACTATTGTTCCTTTCAGAAAAGGCAAAAGATTCTCTGTTGCAAACATCTATTTTTTAGTGGTACCTCTCTGATAATTGTTTTTTTTTCATGCTGATATTCATGATAGGACAAACTGAACTTTGAATTAAAGTTAAGATTGCGGAGGTTAAACACTCTAATAGAATGAACTCTTCAAAGAACAAAGATCCATAGCTTTATCAATATAGGGTTTCTCAACAAAGATTTCAATCTTCCCCTGCTTCAACAGATCATGGGATTGCAGAATCATGCATTTAGAGCTGGAAGGGAACAGAAGAACCATCTTGCCCAACTCTCAAAATTTAAAGAAGAGGAATCTAAGGACAGAGAGATGAAGTGACTTCAATCAATCAATGAATCAACATTTATTAAATGCCTACTATATGCTAGGCACTATGCTAAACATCAAATTTGCCTTAAGTACACAGATAGTAAGTAAAAGAGTCTAGATTAGAACTCAAGTATTTTGCCTGAGAAATCCAATACACTAATATCCTTAATGAGTTTTTGTGGCAGATAGAGTTTATCACTGGATGCCCAAATCTCATTGTGAGCTTCCCTGTCCTCAGCTTGGAGGCAACAGCTGTGATGAGGGCATAACTACTGAAGAGCCAGAAAAGAAAGCTCTAACAAACAAAAGACTTGGCATTGTTAAATGGTTCAACATTAGAAATGGATAGGATTTTATTTGTGGAAAAGACATTAAAGAAGGCATTAGTGTCTGCTTTGATCCCCAAGGGCCATGGGACGTTTCTGTCTGGCTTGCAAATGAAACCTTCCATTTTTGTTGTTCCCTTCAGAATAAGTGCTTCTCGAAAACGAGGATTGTCTTACTCTTCTTTCTGTATCCCTGGCACTTAGCACAGTGTATTGCATATAATAAATATGAATAAATTATTTTTGTCATTTATTCATTCAGATGTCAGAAGAAGGACTTGAACCTAGATCTTTCGGTCTTTAAGGCCAGTTCTTGATCTACTAGGTCAAAGCAGTCTTTCTCTATCTGACTCGTAGCAAGAGCTTTATAATGTTCTTGACTGAATGAAAGGCCATTGAATAGGTCAATAAAGCATGACTAGATATAGTCGAGTAAAATTTGTATATTACTATATACCCCAATTATTTAATTTTTTGGCAATGAAGTTCTTGGCCATGTTAAAATGCAAGCAAAGAAAACGTTTCCTCTCTTAAATCAAAAGCAGCAGATGACATGGGTCCAGTGGCTCAAATTTGTCCATACCCCAACAGCGCTTCTATCTGTCTCCATAGAGTTGAAATTAAAATAGTTCTAGTATTAGTCTGGTAAAAATTGGAGAAATTTGTCTTTACCATCTCCCTACTTTTCTCTTGTTGGGCCTTCTTCATGTTCACATCCCTGTATCTTCAAGATCTCTAAACCTTTGCTAATTAAAAAATAAAAAGGAAATGATCAATGTAAGCCATTTATAGGTATTCATTGATTGAATTATATTTAAGTGTGAATGATTTTCAGTCAATGCTATCTTGACTAGGAATTTGCATTTTAAGCAAAATTCTTTTTTATCATCTTGAAGATTTTTTTCATCTAAAAAAACAACATTTTGCTGACAGTTGTAAGGTACTGAAATGTGTGGAGAAGGGACTAAGATCTCTGGAATTATACCTCTATGATGCTATTGCATGCTTTTAGGAAGTATGTGGTGGTAATTGGATTATTCTAGGAAGCTAATGGAGGTAAAGAAACTCACCAACTCCTACCACTAAACAGAATATTTCATATTTACTTTGCCTATATTTTATAATTATTTATCTGTTTACATATTCCATTCTGTTTTGTCCCCCCTCCTGCCCCCCACTGCCTTTCCCCTATCCCCCCATCTTGTCTCTGTGGTCATTTAGGTGTCTCAGTGTATAGAGTGATGGGTCTGGAATTAGGAAGACCTGAATTCAAATCCATTCTTAGACATTTTCTAGCTGTGTGATCCTAGGCTTAACCTCTGATTACCAGACAAAAAGATCTACTGAGTCCACCAGAGAAGGAAATAGGAAGCCATTCCAGTATCCTTGCCAAGAAAACCCTGTGGATAGTTATGGTCCATGTGGTCACAAAGAGTCAGACTAAACTAAATGACTGAATGACAACAACAACAAAATTCTCTGTGTTTAGCACAAAGCCTGGAGCAAAGCAGATGCTAAATGGTCTTTGAATTAAAGTTTGTATTCATTATCAGGATTTCTTTCACAAATCTTCTTCATAAATAATCCCCAATCCCCTAAACCCTTCCCTGAATGAGCACCTGTGCTTCCTATCTCCTATAACTTCAACCCCTCTTACAATCTCTACAAAGCTGTAAAGTTATTTGAGGAAATCCATCTCATTTAAACTTCAGGTATTTCTCTGTCAGATCTGTGGGAAAGGAAAGAATTTAAGACCAAACAAGAGATAGAGAACATTGCAAAATGTAAAATGAATGACTTTGATTGTCAAATTTAAAAGATTTTTGTACAAACAAAACAGATGTAATCATAAGCAGAAGGACAGCAACAACCTGGGAGAATATTTTTATAACAAAACTCTCTGACAAAGGTTTAATTTCCCAAATATATAAGGAACTTAGTCAAATTAATAAAAAAAAAAATCAAGCCATTCCCCAGTCGACAAATGGTTAAGGGACATGAATAGGCAGTTTTCACATGATGAAATCAAAATTATCAATAAGCACATGAAAAAGTGTTCTAAATCCCTCCTGATTAGAGAAATGCAAATTAGAACAACTCTGATGTAACACTTCACACCTAGCAGACTGGCCAATATGACAACAAAGGAAAGTGGTAAATGTTGGAGGGGTTGTAGGAAAATGGGAACACTAATACATTTCTGGTGGAGTTGCGAATTGGTCCAACCATTCTGGAGGGCAATTTGGAACTATGCACAAAGGGCTTTAAATGAATGCCTGCCATTTTACCTATCTATACCACTGATGGGTTTGTACCCCAAAAAGATAATAAGGAAAAAGACCTATACAAGAATATTCATAGCTGTGCTCTTTGTGATGCCAAAAAATTGGGAAATGAGGGGAAGCCCTTCAATTGGGGAATGGCTGAACAAATTGTGGTATATGTTGGTGATGGAATATTATTGTGTTCAAAGGAATAATAAAGTGGAGGAATTCCATGGGGACTGGAACAACCTCCAGGAACTGAAGCAGAGTGAAAGGAGCAGAACCAGGAGAACATTGTACACAGAGACGGATACACTGTGGCACAATCGAATGCAATGGAGTTTTCTACCAGCAGCAATGCAATGATCCAGGACAAACAAGAGGAACTTGTGAGAAAGAACACTATCTGCATCCAGAGAAAGAACTGTGGAACTAGAAACGCATTAGAAAAATATATGCTTGATCACCTAGTGGGATAGGGATGTGATTAAGGTTTTGATGTTAAAGGATCTCTACTGCAAATATGAATAACATGGAAATAGGTTTTGAACAACGATACATGTATAACCCAGTGGAACTGCTTGTTGGTTTTGGGAGGGGGGGCGGAGAGCACAGGGGAGGGGGAATTATGAATCATGTAAACATGGAAAAATATTCTAAATAAAAATTAAAAAAATAAACTTCAGGTGTTTCCCATATTTCAACATGCTGCACCATACAGGTGACTGAAAAATGTTTACTTATGAGGTTTTTTTGATGACTCCCAAATTTTCTGATACTTCTGATATTATTTTAGTTAGTATTTAATAATCTTTTCATAACATTATCTTCTTTTTTTGGATGTCCTGGAAAGTATCTTTTCATCTCCAATATGATTTCTACCTCTGGTAATGGAAATCATGGCAATTCTACATTTAGCTGTGATATTAACAGAATTATTGAGTTATTCATACAGATATCATGTTGTATGTATGCACTCAAACCTTAGACAGAATGAGCCCTGAACTTCAAAGATAACTTGTCACAGTTTTAGAAATTGTTAAAGGCAACTGATGAAAATAAACTCCTGATCGTTAAAAAATAACAAAGTTAAAAACAAGTTGCCTATTCTTTAACTCTCCTAGAATGAATGAATGAATGAATGAATGGATCACAGAGTGTTTTTAGTTTTTATTTTATCTGCCTAGCTGTGGCAAGTTGTTTCCCATCTCAATTTTGGCTTTCTGTCCCCAAAAGCTGAATAGCAGCCAAGCCTCTCCAGTTCACACTAGTATAGTAAGAATTAATTACCCAAAAAGACTTTCTCACCAAAGGCAGGGTACCCCTAACTTCCACCCCCACTTCCTCCACAGAAAAAAACAGACACTGACATCATCTCTACTTGGCACGACCTGAGCAGCAGGATGATGTGAGTGGCCTCCTTTATTTCTCTGGATCTATTACTTTCTTTTGCATTTGTCATGAGATTTCTTAGTAAAACTAAAGCATGACTTTAAAGTTCTGTAATGGGCTGAGATGGAGGCTCTGACCTGAGCAGGTGTTACCGCTACACCCACGTTTTAGAGCTAAGACACAAGAGAAGAGTGGGGGTTGATCTAGCCCATCTTTCCAGGCAGATTGCACATTATTTCCTGTTCCTACTCTCTTGCACGCTCATTAAATTATAATCAAACTGGCTCTGGTGTTCACATGTGATACTCCATGTCTCTCCTGGGTGACTTCGAACAGAAATCTGGAAAGTTCTCCTCAGATCTGCTGCTTGTATGTAATCCCTAATTTCATTAAGGCTCAGCCCAAGTAACACCTACTTGTATTTGCTTTGTATAAATTCTGTATTTACTTGTGGAAATGTTATATTTATCTGGAATAGGAAGCTTTAATCTGAGATCCACAGACTCCCAAGAGATCCATGGATAGATTTTAAGGGGTCTGTGAACTGGGAAGGGAAAAAAAATTACATTTTTACTTTTACCAACCTCGAACTGAAATTTGGCATTTCCTTTGATTACAATTAAAAAAAAAACACCATTATTTTGAAGTCTATAGAATTCACCAGACTGCAAAAGGAATCCATGACAAAAAAAAATGCTAACTTCTTGGTGGAATATAATTGAAGGCAAAGGCTTACTTTCCTATTTGTTTGTAGTACAGTGGCTAGTACATTGTGATTATTCAGCCATTTTTCAGTTGTGTTTGTCTCTTTGTAGGATGGCAAAGATGGTTTGCCATTTCCTTCTCCAGGGAATTTTACATATGAGGAAACTGAGGCAAGCAGGGTTAAGTGGCTTGCCCAGGTTGCACAGCTGTGAAGTGTCTACCTGATTTGAACTTAGGAAGAGGAAGTCATTCTGCCTCCAGGCTCAGTACTTTATCCATTGTGTCACCTAGCTGGTCCTTAATACATGCTTATTGATCAAACAAATGACTCCCAAGTCCTCAAAATTTGATTCATGCAAAAGCAGACATATTATCTAGATTGTTTGGCCATATTAGTTTATATTAATGGGAAATGTTTATTTAAAATGGCTATGTGGAAAATTATTTATCTAGTTATTTTTTGAATAATCACTGAAAACAGAACTTTGCTTTTATAATATATAAAGCAGCTAGGTGGCACAGTGGACAGTGGTGGACTTGGCTTCAGCAAATCTTGATTTCAAATCTAGACTTAGAACTCTGATCTCATTGGGAAGACTTCTAGTGTAGTATATTTCCATTATAGATAATGCTTAATGTTTTAGACATATAGTACTTATCACTTTAAGAAAAGCTCCATTTATTTCTAGTTTATTTCAATATTTTTTAAAACAGGAATGGATATTGTATTTTGTTGTTTTTAATCAATCAATTAATTTTTAACATTTAACATTCAAAAGAAATTGAGTTCCAAATTCTCTCCCTCTTGCTAGCCTCTCTCCTGCCCATTGAGAAGGCAAGCAATATGATATTAATTACACATATAAAATGAAGCAAAATTATGCAAACCATTTCAATATTAGTCATGTTTCAAAAGAAAAAAAAAGCAAGAAAAAAAGTGAAAAAAGTATGCTTCAATCTTCTCTCAGAATTTGTTAGTTTTTTCTCTGAAAGTAGAGAGCATTTTTCATCATGGGTCCTTTGGTGTCATGGATCACTCCTGAAGAGAGTAGCAAAGTCTTTCACAGTTTGATCCTTGTTATAATAATAATATAATATGATATAATAATATAATTTTCATGTCCAATGTTCTGGTTCTGGACACTTTATTCTGCACCAGTTCATATAAATCTTCTTGGGTTTTTCTAAAACCATTCCACCCCTCTTGTTGTATCTTATAGCATAATAGCATACCATTACAATCAGATACCACAACTTGTTCAGCCATTGCCCAATTTCCATGGGCATTCCTTTAATTTCCAATTCTTTGTCTAAGCTATTATAAATATTTTTGTATAGATAGATTCTTTTTTTTTCTGGACTTGGGACGAAAGATCTGGACCTTGGTTCTAAGTCTGACATTTACTAGGGAGGGATGCAGTTTTAAAGAATTCATGAGTCTCAATTTATTCTTCTGTAAAATAGGCATAATAACGTGTGTGCTACCTATTTCTTAAGATTGTTGTGAGGGTCAAATGAAATAATGCAAATAAAATGCTTTGAAGCCAAAAGGTGTCACAAAGACACACACACACACACACACACACACACACACAGCTATAATTATTACAATCTCCACTGAATTAAGTTCAAAGAGCAAAGCTCTCATTTACGCTTTCAGTAAAAGTACCAATTAAAAAATTAATTAGCATCAATTTCTTTAATTGACAAGCATTTATTAAGTACCCACCACATGCAGGCACTATGTTAAATTTTCCCATTATACAAGAATAAATATTTCATTCTTCAAAGATGTCTCACAGTAGAAAGTTCTAACACTATTAAAATAATAATGATACTTACGTTAAAATTTAGACAACACTATATGCCAGGTCCTATGTCTCTAGCTTGCTATTATTATCATTATGATTGTGAACATGTGCTTTAAGACCACAAAAATAAACTGTTTTCAACCTAAAATGAATAATAAACAAATCAGTTTAAAATATGCCTGTTTTAGTCTTCTTTTTGAAGCAGCAAGGTGGCACAGAGATCTCTCTCTGGGATTGAAATCAGGATGACCTGAATTCAAAACTTGACCTCAGATTCTTACTAGCTGACTCTAGGAAAGCCACTTAACCTTTGTTTGCCTATTTCCTCATCTGTAAAAAGTGGGCAATAATAGCACAAAAATTCTAGAAGCTAGAGACATGGGGCTTTTCCACATTTCCCCCCCTAAATCTTTACCTTCTGTTTTAGTACCAATTCTAAGACAGAAGATAAGGCTAGGCAATCAGGGTTAAGTGACTTGCCCAGGGTTACACAGCTAGGAAGTATCTGAGGCCATATTTAAACCGAGGTCCTCTGGACTCCAGGCCTGGCACTCTATTCACTGTACCACCTCCCTGCAACCCTCACCCCATATTCTGATATGATAAAAATAAAACAGATTCAAAACCATCAGCTTTTATTAAAAGATATCTCATTTATCTGGGAAGATTACATTAACCTCTACCATCTAAAACTCAAGAAAGAATTATGAAGGAGAAACAAAAGACATTTGAGTAAACAAAAGAAACAGAAAGTCCCTCCCCCAAAAGGTCCTCAATCTTAGGCAAGCTCAGTCAAATCCCATTATTTAAATAATCTTATTTAAATAATTCTTACCAAATGAATTATCTGATTTCTCTTTTCAATGTAAAATGTCACCCAATATCCAGATAGTAAGAATCAGAAAAGCAGTCTCAAAATCTCAAAAATACAGAAATTTGGGGACCCATTGTCTATTACAGCAGAATGTAAGCTTCTTGGGGGCAGTGACTATTTTATGCCCAGTCCTTGGAACAAAGTAGGAAGTGCTTGGTCTGTTTTGTTGGGTGATATTATTATTATTATTGTTTTTATTTTAGAATTGCCATTTTTGTTACATTGACTTGACCTAACTAGGATCAATTAGTATTTCTTTTTTTTTCCTCTTCTCATTTTAAATCTGTTTGTTTGTTTGTTACATTAACTTTCTCATGAAATTCCCTCTCTCCCCTCCTTGGACTAGAGAAGAAATTGTTTGACTCCTCCAATCTATTTGCATATATACACTATATCATGCATATTTCTACTTACCAGGTTAATTTTTTTAAAAATCATGAAAAAAACTACAGGAAATTATAAAGCGTGAAATGAGCAAAGCCAAGAGAACACTATATAGAGCAACAGAAATACTGTTTGAAGAACAGCTGTGAATGTCTACCTCCGAAAGAAAGAAGTGATAATAAAAATTATAAATAACATGCTCTTCATCATTAAGAACACTATTTTAATGTAAAAAAATAAATTTGAGATTTTAAAGCAGAAAGTTTTAGTTTTTTGGTGTACACCTACAATTCCTTCATTGAAGAGTTTTCAGAGAGGAAATTGCATTTACTGAGACAGCAATGATTCTACAGTTTATTCTTAGAGGGCTACCTGGAGCACTGAGAAGCTAAGTAACTTGTCCAGGGTTCTAAATAGTTAATACATATTAGTGGCAAGACTTGAATCCAGAGTTTGCTGAGTCCGAGTCTAACTCTCTACTATTCCAAGTTTCAATTAGCTGGAAAATTGTGTCATGTTACCATAATGATGGCAGGGAAATGATGAGACTGTTTAAGAATGATGATTTCCATTAGCATTGATAGGAATTTCTTCCATATTTCAGGGAGCTTGCAAGCTATATCATTCTTACCATGAAATGTCAAGAACACCATCAAATTTTGCAGGGGAGAGATGCAATCATGGATAAGAATTATAAACTTTAATGCAGATTACAGAAAATGTAGGGAGAAATGCTTTTCATGTAGACCTGCTCCAAGGGTCCAGTTTCCAGGAAAAGAAGACATGGAGGAAATGTATAGCAATTTAGCATAAAAACAGGAAATGGGTGAATTCAGTGCCCCTTCTTGGAACTGATAAAGTGAAATGTTTCAGACTTAAGGGTTAGAGATGTGAAATCACTTTTATCAAGATTTATAACATATATATGATTAAGAATCAATTAACAAACTTTTGGATTAGACATCTCAAATACCATAATTGACCAAAAATAAATTTACTCCAAAAGGCTCCATGGAAAGCATTGTGGTATCCAAACCTTTTTTATATATAAAGTGAGTATCATACATGGTTCATTGGTGAGCCAATGTAGAAGTCATATGTTTTAACAAAGCACAAAAAAGTTTCTATAATTTCATAGGTTTCCATTATGTTATCCCTCATGACAACGTATCCAGAAATCCATTTTTAGAATAAAAATTAGAACTAAACAGTCTGTGCTAAATAGCACCTACAATAGTATAGGTGTTAGAAAGTACAATCAAGACTTTTTGAGTCCATGTTGAATAAGTACAACCTTACTATGTAAGTAACGTTCTCTCACATTCCTCTCCTAACACCTTAAGCTTCTTTGACAGAGTTCCCAACCCTGGGATGAAGCTACTCTGGCAACTCACCAAAACTGATTCTTAAAACGATACAGCTCTTCCTACTGCCATCATTTCTCCCCCTAAACACGGTGGTACAGAATAACATCACAGAGCACAAGAGATCTCCATTTCTGAGCAACAGATGCAAATGTCAGGCAGTGAAAGCCTCCACAATGGTGAGAAAGCAGGCAGGGTAATTATTTTTACTCCATAACGAACTTCTGCCAGTTAAGAATTAGGCGGTGTTAGTTATCTGTGCAGTGATGTATGGTCATTGCTAGAACCTATTTATGTAACATGTTATCAAAACTCGATTTATCTTCTGGTCTGCAGGACTCCTGTGTGGGTCTGCTCCATTATGCTACCCCAGCACCTACAATTTGTTCCTTCTATTTCAAAGCCAGTATCACTAGGCTAGCCACAAGGAACTAGTGGGTGTTGAACCTTCTTCCCTCTAGGGGCCACCAACCTCACAGATCAAAACTGGGTGCCAAGAACTGGCAGGAGCTAGGAATTCATATCTGCCCCATGAAAATCAAGTGGAGGTGATAAAATGGCAAAGAAGGAAAGGGTTTAAAAAAGAATTGCTTTTGTTTTTGTTTTAGCCTCCAAAGAAAATCTGGATTTGTGTTTAGGCTGTCATAAATGAATAATATTTTTTTCACAGAGGCTTTACATTTAATATGTAACGTGATTATGTGTGTTTATGTAAATATTTTCAAGTACAATAATCCTTCTTACCAAATAGTAAGAAATTTAAAAAGAAATATTTAATAGGTTTTTGGTTTGTAATTAGTCTATCCCTTCCATTAGAATATAAGCTTCTTGAGGCCAGGCATTGTTTAATTCTCTACCTTGTAATGACCAGCACTTAAGTCTAGTCTCTTCCATAGTAAGCAAGTAAGAAAACATTAACTGAATTTAATTGAATTTTGTCTGATTAATAATATTGAATGTTTTGTGTTATAATACTCATTACTAAGTGGCATCAAGGTTTACCTCCAAATCTGTGCGAGACTTTGAAAACAAGGGATACAAGGAAAATATTTTTAAATGGTCATGCAGTCTTTTATTCATTCATTCATTTACTCATTCATCTATCCATCAATATATTCAATAAACATTAAGTAGCTCATGTGTTCAATCAATGCATTGTGCTAGAAATTCTGCAGTTTCCAAAGACATTAGTATGTTCTTTAAATCTTAGCATCATAAAAAGGAGAAATCTCCCTCCATCTCTCCTTCTTCCCTAAAAGTATTTTTACATCAAAAGATGAATCAAATTTATTGATAGTTATATATATTATACATATATATGTTCTCTTAGTTCTACTCATTTCACTGTTCATTATTCCATACAGTTCTACATAATATAATATATAGTAATGAATATTAATAATTACATTTGTGTTGTGTTTTCTTCAGAGTTACCCAGTGAGGTGAAAAGTGAAGGTGTTATTACCCCCATTTAAAAGAGAAGAAAGCCAATGTGAGGGATGAAGTGACTTGTCCATAATTATAGAGCAAAGATGAAGCAGATATTCCAGGCTCCCAACTCCTTGTTAGTATTATTTCCCCTACACCACTCAAACCTTTACGTTATATCTGTCTGCTATAAGGCAATAATACAACCATTGTTCCTTTCCTTTGCGTTTAATGGGAATTTCCTCAGATTACTACATTGCAAGATTGTTTTTGTTTTTCCTTTTTCTCTGAGTCACAAGTTTTCTACAGAGTCCCTGAAAAATCTGAGATATCTACTTCCTGACATTATTAAAGAGTGTGAGAATTCTGTCTTCTGAAAAACTGTGCAACTATTATCCATATAAGAAGGAAATATGGAAGGTGTCTTAAAAAGTATCTATCATTTGATCATCTCACACCCATCAGATTGGCTACATAAGAAAAGGGCAAAATGACACATGTTAGAGAGGATGTGGAAAAATGGGGACAGTAATACACTGTTTGTGGAACTGAGAACTGGAATTACACGCAGAGAGTCAATAACTGGATACCCTTAGAGCCAGCCATAGAGCTTCCCAAGGAGTTTAAAAAAAGGAAAATAATCTAAATATCCCCAAATTTTTATAGCAGCTCTCTGTAGTGCAAAAAACTGGAAATTGAGGGGATGCCCATCACTTGGGTATTGGGGAATGGCTAAATCCATTGTAGTATATGATTGTGGTGGAATATTAGTGCACCATAAAAAATGATGAGCAGGCTAACTTTTTTTAAAACTTGGAAAGAAGTACATGGGATAATGAAAAGCAAAATGGGTAGAACCAAGAGAACTACATACAGCTATAGATTTCATACTTGAAGAATGACTTGGGAATGTCACCTCCAGAGAATGATTTGAAAAATGGAAACATGAAAGATATAATCTATAGACACATGTCTGCTTACTGGATGATGTCTTCTAGGATGCAGTCTGGGGAAGGAGGGACTGAGATACTTGGAAATAAATTGTATTAATAAAAAAAATCTAAGTATCGATCATTTGTAAAGATACACTTTCTAACCTTCCTACCTTGCTCCTGCAGTAACATGGGATTCATTTTATCTCTACAGTGGATTACAGTGATACTTTATAAACCATCTGGATGTGATTTCATATATTCGGAACTCGAAAGGACCTTAAAAGTCATCTAGCATAGCCCTTGGATTTAACACATGCAGAGCCTAAGGCTCAAGATTGTTAAATGACTTGCCCGAGGTCATAAGGTAGCTTGTAGCTCTTCTACTTTCTGGTTGTGTGACCGTGGGCATGAAGTTCCCCTTTCTAGACCTCCATTTCCTCATCTATAAAATAAAGTTCATTGCAGTTTAAAATGTTGTGATCTGGTGGCTTATTATGTTCTCTTTTATATGGTAGCTATTTGTGAATATTTTATCTATTATACTAGATGGTGAAATCCATGAAGACAAGAACTGGGCTTAATTAATCTTCATATTTTCCCAGTTTATTACATAGTGAATTAAACACTGTAGATATTAATATGAGTTTGTTGAGACGAATATGAGTTATGGTTGGGAGAGCCACATTTCAACTCCTAAGATTATACAGATACAGCAAGTGAAAGGACTGGTGTCACTTAGAGATTGCAGAATAAGATGCTATGAGATAGTCTCTTCTTAAACCCTACGTATCAAGTAAATATACTTTCCTTAGATGCTGGGGCTTTAATTTTTTGCCTTTATATCTGTGGCACTTAGCACAGAACAGGTGCTTAGCAAGTGTTTTCTCTTGTTATTACATGGCATTTTTTCTTTCTTCCCTTGCAGATACAGTACATAATTATTTCTTGTTAAAACAGTTGCTAAGACTCAAAAGGGGCCTTGGGTCATAAGATGACTTCTTGTATCAATTTTCACCACAATTTTATAATTTTTACATATTTATACATTTTTACACTTTAGTTAAATCAACATTTTAATTAAAATATTTAGAATTTCATAAATACTTTTATGCCTCTAAAGTTGATATCTTAGAATCAAATAATAATAATACTAGGTTATATTTATGGAGTATTTTAAAGTTTGTAAAGCACTTTATATCTCAATTCATTTGATTCTTATAACAACCCTGACATACATACTATTATTATCCCCTTTTTACATATAGAGAAACTCAAGGTGAGGGAGTTGTGACTTATTCAGGATCACACAGCTGCTCAGTAAGTATCTGAGGCAATATTTGGACTCAAGACTTCCTGCATCCATGTTCAGCATTCTATCCACTAGTATACCTAAATGAGTGATTCATGAATCAGAAATGTCAGTATTTATGAGGTAAAAAGAAATAAATAGTAATGATAAGAATAGCTAGCATTTGTATAGCACTTAAAAGTGTAAAAAGTACTTTACAAATATTATTTCATTTTTATCCAATGAGGAAACTGAGGCAGAGAGATTAAGTGACTTTCTCAGGATCATAGAAATAATGTTCCTGAGGCTAGATATGAATTCAGGGCTTCCCAATTCCAGCTCTACCCTTTGGCCTACTTAGATGCCTAGTTAATAAAATACTTACTCTGTGTTCAAGTCAATACTGGTCTCTATGGACACCAGACAATTCAGTAAAAATTGTAAAATTGTAAAAAAGTAAGGAAAAAACCAACTAGATTCTTAGTTAGTGTATCATGACAAAACAAACCACGTTGTTAGTGTATCATCGAGTCTCTTCTACTAAGGAATAGAGGAATTCTGCTTTGCATTGGTACTGATCTGAGTCAGTGAAGGGAAGATCCACACCCAGAATCCCAGATCTTTAAAGTTCTAATTTGCCATGTACAAAAGCACCATTTAGTTGATGATTGCAGATTCTGGAGGTACAGTGCCCTAAATGCCATTTTAAGTAATGGGCATTTTATTCTGTAAAATCCTGTAAAAAATATCAACTCAAATAGAAATGGGGGCCACCAGTCCACACATAAGGATCCCTTTGGGCTGCATATTGACTTAGTTTAAAAATGTAATATAATCTGTTTGATTGTGTTTTTATTTATTTTGAAAAATAGTCTATTTATTTAACGCAAATATGGTCCCGGACACATCTGGGAGCAATGGAGTCCTCGTGTGTGGCTGAGACTTTGTCCCCTGTGCCCGACGTAACAGACCAGCATTTCAGTGCAGAATAGTGATAAGGCAGGACTTATGCATTACAAAGATTATTGTGGCAGCTATGTGAAGAAGGGAGAGTCCAGAGACTGAGAAAGCAGTTGGGCCATTGATTAAAGGTATTAACTCTCTGAACCTGAGTGCTATCACTGGAATAGAGAGAAAAGACTGTGTATGAGAGACATTGTGGTGGAGAAAGCTGAGGGCTGGCAAGTGGCAGGATGAAAAGGATGAAAAGAAAGGACCAAAGATGATGCTGAGGTTTCAAAGCTGGGTGACTGGGAGGATGCTGTTGCCAGCAATAGAAATAGGGAAGTTCGAAGAAAGTTTGCTTTACAGGGGAGGATGAGTGGGCAGCAATAGAGAAGAAGAGTTTTAGCAGGGCTTGGAGCCAATGAGACCTAGGTTCAAATCCCATCCTTACTAGTTGTGTGACTGGGAATCTCTCTATGACTCAGTTTTTTTTTTTTGGGGGGGGGGGAGCTCACTGGCTCTTTAGAGCTCTAAATCTATGATCATATGAAGTGAGTTCTGGATCTACTGAGTTTGAGGTACCATTAGGACATTCAGATAAAGAAGCCCAACAAGCAGCTGGAGATCTATAGTGTCTAATGCAAATCTGCATGCATAGGTCCTTCTCTTAAGATTAAGGTAGTTCTTTGCCCTCTCTATAGTGCCTAGTCCAGGGCCTTAAATATGGTAAGTGGCCAAAAAAAATTTGTGGATTAACTGAACAGAATATGGAGAAACTTGCCTTTGGACAATAGATGTGTAAACTTTCAGGGTTGGGAAGGAGATGGTCGGGTCTGAAAGCACTGGGGACGTTAGAAATTTGTTTGTAAACTGACTTTTTTGGAAACTGAAACTCATTTTCTTGTAATGACATATTTCCTGGGGTGATTATGCTCCTCCAAAGTTTATTTTGGTGCAGTGTGGTGGCATATAGATAAGAGTGCTGGGCTGGTGTCAAGAAGACCTGAGTTCAAATCTGTAACTTACTCACTACTCTGTGCTCTTGGTTAAAATCTCTTAACACTGTTTGCCTTAGTTTCCTCATCTGTAAAATGAGCTGGAGAGGGAAATGGCAAACCACTCTAGTATCTCTGCCAAGAAAATCTCAAATGGGGTCACAAAGAGTTGGACATGACTGAAACAAATAAGAAAACAATTTTGCTTCTAATATATGATATACCTAAGAGAGAATATGGAAAACCAGACTTTGAGTAAAACCTGAGATTGTGTCCCACCTCTGACATGTACTACACAAAGTTACTTATTGGTGCTTCAGACAACTGTCCAAGTTGATAAAGCTTCAGAGCTGTTGTTGACATCTATTGGGAATGCACTTCACCAGTGAAATCATGGATTTGATTTTTGCTTAAAGTTCTTAAAGCAAAGTCCCATCCTAAGAGTCCTATAGTACACAGGACAATATATAATAATGTTTCTTTGGGAAATCTCCAAGTTCCACCTTGGGGAGGCCAGATTGTCGCTGACCTGGCAGCTGAGTTGAGTACTTCCTCTCTCCATATTCCACTTCAAACTAGTAGTGGGAGCAGGGACTCCTCCAGGCTACTCACAGGGGATGGTTTTCATGGCCTGAGAGTAGGGGGTGCATCAGATGATGGAGACATGCCTCCAACTCTTCCTTGGATCTTCTCAGAACAGAACTCAAATTTATGGCAACCACCCCTCATTGTACCCCTAAAACAGGCTCACAGTTTTCTCAGATTCTTTTAAGGATTTACTGGGAGCTAAAAAGCAGGACTCTTAAAAGAGGGCTCTTTTATGATGTGCCTCCACCTTCACCTCCCCCACACCCTAACGTCCTTCTTTTTCTCCCACAGAACCAGCAGGAAAAGGCAAGGGAGATAATACTGATTCTTTCGTGTCACAAAAGGCTGAAGTAAGAGGCATCTATGTTTAGGAAATTTACCCAGAGTCTTGAGGGTGTTTCATCACAGTAGCTAGGGTAGCCTGCAAAACCAAGGAGGTAGGAGGAGGAGGAAGAGAAAGAAGTGGTTCCAAGATTTTGCTTTTTTCTTCTTCTCTTGCCCTTCCATAGCCCTGAAGAGGAATCAGAATAATGTGAAAAGAAGGAAGCAGTTGGGAGTGGGCAGCCTTAGGGCACATATGGTTCTCCAGTGTTGAGGAAGACAAGAAGGGAAGAGAAAGGAAATTCCCAACATGCAGCAGCTGGGAAGAAAGGGGAATTCCTGTGGACCCCTGGTTGAGGTTGATCACAGAGCTGGAAAAGACCTTCTAGAGATTATCTAGTCTAAAACTATTTTGAAAATGATCTTTTTTTTTCATTTTAGTAATAAGAAGGAGGCTGAAAAGAGGTGGTATCTTTTGTGTGAGGACAAAAACAGTAAGGAGCAAAACTAGGATCTGAACCTAAATCCTCTAACTCAAGATCCTTCATTTTCCCATGTATAGAAGAGATTACCAACTTGGACTCCATTCTGGCCTCCTGGCTCTGATAGGTACATCTGGTTACAAATTATCAAATTTGTTTAAAAATTCTTTATTGGGGGCAGTTAGGTAGGTCAGTGGATTGAGAGCCAAGCCTAGAGGCAGGAAGTGTTCAAATCTGTCCTCGGACACTTTCTGGGCAAGTCACTTAACCCCCATTGCCTAGCCCTTAGCATTCTACTGCCCTGCTAAGTCAGGAGAGGGTTTTTTAAAATTCTTTCTCCAAAGCCTTAACTCAACTTGTATATTTTTTCCCCTAAAATTTTGTTGCTAAACAATATTGAATTTATTTTGTTCTTCCCTAAGTCCATCAAGGCCCAAATTACATTGATTCCATTTCTCATATCCTCATTATTATGAAGAAATCAGAATCAACTTACTAAAAAGGAATAAATATACAGTGAAAAAAATGTAATATATCCCACATGACAGGATTTTGTTTCATTTCTCTTTGCTGAGAACATTATAAAGTGTTTTTACTTTTCCAATAGTCACTATGGAATGTAATTAATAATAATACCTAGCATTTAGATAATGCCTACTATGTGCCAGACACTGTGTTAAACACTTTAGAAGTATTATCTCAGCTGATCCTCACAACAATCCTGGGAAGTAGATGTTCTTATTCCTACTTTACAAATGAGGAAATTGAGGCAGAGATTAAATGACTTGTCCAGGATCATACAGCCAGTAAGTACTGAGATCAAATTTGAATTCAGTTCTTCCTGAGTTTCAGAACCACCGTAACACTTAGCTGCCACTGATATAAAATGATCACAACTAACAACTGGAATTTTAATGAACTCTTCCCCCTCCATCATCCCTCCATACCCAATCTAATGTCATGTCTGTCCTCCTTCCATATTAGCTCTCACATCTGTCTCTTTCTCTCCACTAAAACAGTCTAGTTTTGGTATGACTTATTTCCCACCTGGACCAGTCTCTTCCCTTTCTAAACCACCATCCGCACAGTACTCACCCCCTAGCTTCCAGGCAGAGTTGAGGTGCCCACTCATACCCAAAGTCATTTCCAATGCCCTCCCCTCCTACATAGAGCTTTTCATGATTAACCCTAATCATTAGCACTTCCCCCCTCAAACTACTTTGTTCTGCTTCATATGTATACTTTTCATTAACTACTCTGTGTACAAGATGAGGAAATTCCATGGTATGTTAGATACTGGCCTTGGGATTAGGAAAATCTGAGTAGGAATTCTGCCTTAGACTTTTACTAACTGTGTGACCCTGGGCAAGTCATCTTTCCTGATCAGTAAGCTGGGAATGTTAAGAGCATCACTTTCACAAGGCTGTTGTGAGGATTGAATAAGAAAGCACTCTGTACACCTTATAAATGTTAGCTATCACTTTTATTATTCTCCATTTTTATCTTTGTATTCCCAAAGCCATGCTCTGTGTCTTGTACAGACTGAAGTTTTAATAAGAGCTGGATGATAATAAAGTTTTTTGTATTTTACGGAAATATTTACTTCTGGTCTTTAAAAACACATAATGATTTGGCTCACCAAAAAAAAAAAGATTACAAGAGATTCTGGGGGTGAGAGGTATAGGGCAAGAAATTGAAGCCAAGGAGCAAGTCCTTCAAAGTGTAGAATTAGAAGACCAAGAACCTATTCTCTGACTTTTTACATGACTTCAGAAGAGATTCTGAAAGTGCTGGATGCAATGTTACTATAGCACGGTGAAATAGAGGGCAGTGTGGAGTCATGGAAAGATCATTCATTGGACTTAAAGTCAGAAAATCTTTTGAAACCTGGATTTGACAGTTACTAGTGGTGTCACCATTGCCAAGTCAAAACTTTTCTGAGCCTCAGTTTTCTTCCCTATAAAATGAGGACAACGGTAGGAGCCCTACTTACCTAATCAATTTGTCATAAGGAAAACTAGAAAATAAAACAAAATTGTGTAAAATATAAATATCTCTCATTAACAAATATGCCAGAATTGATCCATTTCAAATGACTGCTGTTCTACAGAGCAGTCACTTTGGGAGTTGATACCCTTATTCCAGTGATGCCAACATGGCTGAAAACCATTCTGAACTCTTTTGTGTCTCTCCTTAGAGTTAGCTTTAAGAGCCACTGGGGGGAAAAAAAAACAGACTCCTTATTTGAGAGTCATGACTCAAAATGATTTGTCCCCACCTTGATCAAATTACTAGACTCAGCTCTAAGTGACTTTTGGCTATTCCCAAGAATCAAATTTGCCTTTGAAGGAGCTCTCACATACACTCAAAGAATGTTTCCCTGGTTCTGAGGGTAATTCCCAAAGAGTAACCACAGGACTATTTGGTTCAATGGCATCACTAGGGAATTAAGGTGTTCCTCCGAGGTGAATATCTGAAAATGGGATAACCTTCCTTAGATCATCAACAATTTTCTTTACCTCTTTTCCTCTTTCCACGCAATCTAATAAGCTGGAATAGATCTTCACACCTTGAAATGATGACTTCTCACTTGAATATAATTTTTCTAGCTGTGCAATTACTTCTAAAGTTCTTTAATTAAATGCCATGTTTTTCTCAGACTTCACAAAAGCTACATTTGTCATCTGAGGTCCAACCCAACCATGTCTAAAAAGGCTCAGCCCCAGGGAGCTGCCCATCCAGTGATAATTTTTGTTGCTGTTGTTCCAGAAGCTCAACACTATTTACTAAGGGGGGGGGAGCAATCTGCACACACATATTTGAGGTAATAGATCCTAGAAGTACTGAAATATTCCAATAGAATCTCCTCTTTCTTGAACCTATCTAGATTCTGAAGCTTTTAATTCCATTTCTATTCATAATCCCTGAGAAGTGAGACAAAAATAATGAACTTAGACATTTTCCTTTTATCTCTCAAACAACTGTACTGTGCCTTTAATTTCTTATCTTACTGTGGTCCGGCTGAGTGCTGTGGCAATCTTTCCTTTGTGTCTTGTCCCAGTATTTCAGTTCATGAAAAGGCACGAGTGGCTTGCTACTGAACTAAAGTAACTATATCTTGATGTATATCCAAGACCAAAGTAAAAAATATACTCAAACCAAAGCCACATTGCAAAATATGTGGATCATGGTGTGCTCAGGAAGTTCAGCAGCCACATAAGCACGCTCTTGTCTCCAAAAAGGCAGGAAGAATATCATTTAGCAAGTTCCAGGCCTCACACAGGAAGGTTGGGGTCTGGGTTTTTACCCTAACTACGCTCTATCAAATGCCATGGTTTATGCCATACATAGGTCATCAGTACATTGGTGGTGGTATTGAAATGCCATGTTTTTCTCAGACTTCACAAAGGCTGCATTTAGTTTTCTTTTCCCCTTTTTTTTAAAGTTACTCTCCTCCACCACAGCAACTTCATTGCTTCATTGGTTTCTGCAGCATCTTTTAGGAAGTTATTAAAAGGTTCTCCACAACCATTTCTGCAAAACTGTTCCTTAGCTTTGACGAGGACCATCTTTTTATCTTTGCTCTAAATGCTACCTCTGTTTCCCTAGATTAGTGGAATTTCCCTGGAATTTAAAGGGCTTTACATACCGGGGGTTGATTTTTCTGTTTCTTGAGAACTAGTTAAAAAAGTGACCTCTTAGCCCAGGAAAATTTTTTGCCAATATCTCACCTGTTACAAAATAAATGGCAATAATGTACTAGACTAAAAAAGGACTGAATTGGGAGTTAGGGGCCCTGAGCTAGGATCTGGATTCTGCTATTTATTCTCTGTTACCTTGTGAATTCCTTTTACTTTTATGAACTCCAGTTTTCTAATTTGTAAAAGGACAGTATTAGACTGGTTCATCTTTAAAGTCTTCTATCAGTATACCTTATGATCCAATGATTAAATGAAAGGAAAAATTCATATTTTTCTATAGGTACAAGATATTTACTCAATTATTGTGAGAAATGAGGCTACAAACATTTTTGAGAATGAATTTAGCTTCAATATTTAAGACTTGTTATTAACTTTGATGTGAACCAATACCTTTAGGAATACTAGTTTAAAATATATGGCATCATAGCAATTTAAAATAAAGCCTATGGCAGGATTGAGATCTAGTCAAAATTAAAGACAAAAAAAAGCTTAAAACAGGTTCACCCACTTCTTTGTCGCTGCCTTTGAGAAAGAGTTGCTGTGAAGTTAAATGAGCTGAGCTTTTTAGAGAGCTGTCCAGTTTTCAAGATTTCTTCCACAAGTCCAATTGTCCTATGCATTCAAAAGAATGCTTGCTAGAATATCTTGGATATACTTTTCTAAGAACCTCTAAAAGAAGTGCTTTGCTCACCTTATTGCAAGGTGCTGAAGAGGCTACATTTTAAACGAGAAGCATAAGAGAACAGAGACTGAAACAAGGACTCCCAGCATGTTATCTGCAAAAACAGGTCTACGTCCCAGGATGCCTGATTAGAACAGATCATTTGGTGGTCAAGAATTGTGTGTGTGTGTGTGTGTGTGTGTGTGTGTGTGTGTGTGTGTGTGTGTGAGAGAGAGAGAGAGAGAGAGAGAGAGACAGACAGAGACAGAGAGACAGAGAGAGACAGAGACAGAGAGAGAGAGACAGAGAGAAAAAGAGATTCACATAGAGAGAAAGCTAGAGATGGAGAAAGCTATGGAGGCAGACACACACACAAAGAGTAGGAAGTTGATTTCAGTTTTAAGCTTTTAGAGTAGAGGCTCTTAAACCTTTTTATGCTGGGGACTTCTATAGCTCTTTGTGAAGTCTGTGGACCACTTTTCAGAATAATGTTTTTAAATTCATAACTTCACACACATAGGATTACAAAGGAAAACAATTCTATTGAAATGCAGTTACAAACATACAGTATTTTTGCTTTAAAGTTCATGGCTCCCAGGCTAGGAAACTTTGCTTTAGGGGAAAATTCTTCCAAGATAGATGAAAAATTATTATTAAGATTTTTTTAAATGTGCTTGATGATATCCTGAAAACCCAGCAATGACAAATTTAGGTATAAAAAGCAGTTCTAGAACATCATAAGAATGATATTAATCCTACTGCAAAAATGTGGATTTACTTGCATATGACATTACCTATGACACAGAATTATATTTTTGCTTCATTATCTTCTAATGTTTGTCATAATAGTCATTGTCATGATGGTGATGATGATAGTTATATATATATATATATATATATATATATATATATGTATAGCTCTTGGGTTTACCAAAAAAAAAAAAGCCATATCTCTTAAAGCCACGCAACATTTTCACCAGAATACCAATGCTACGGAGGTTTACTTGTTGTCATGGTGAAGAAGACCAAATAAATATGTTCCTGAACCAGGAAGTACCTCCTACATTTCATCAATTCTACTCCCCTTGTCCTAGATTATATTGGGGGCATACGCACCAGGCAACCATGTCATTTCCCTATTTGTATTGCTGCCACTCTGCTCAGCAATCCAGCATAGACTATACAAGCAAAAGGAGCCAAAAGTCTACCTCATTCTACTAATCATAAGCATAAAAATAAATATAGCTGCCTCCAAGTTGACAATAGTATTTATCTCACTGGAGAGGATCTTACTTAAAAGAATAAAATTCCTCCTATTCTGAAATAGATGGGAAAATTACTTAATCCACTTTGTAAAGGGGGAAAAAAAGAAGCAAGTTCTTTATCTTGGAAGCCTTCCACGTATCACACAAAGCCTCCTGGGGAAGGAACCAAGATGTTCAGTGCTTCACTGGAAGCATTCTCCCTGGTGATTTCACTGGAAATCGGTAGCCTGCAGCCACGTACCCCCATGGGGGAAGTACTCCCTTGGCAGTGTGCCTTGGAAAGACACACCCCATCCCAGACTCTGAAAGATCTCTCCAGCTGAACTCTGTAATATTTCCCTGTATTCAGTTGGGGGTAGGGTACTGCTCATTTTCTGCCTCGGTTTCAATCCTACCAAAATAGGATGAGGGAGAGAATGTAGGGGAGAAATGAGATGGGAAGAACACCTGCAGCCATTAAAAATTAGCTTTTTTTCTCTTTCCATTCCAATGATGGTCTTTCTAGTTTAAAAATCATAAGAAAACCACTTTACTTATTGGTAACCCAAACTGTGAATTTCTTGATATAAACAACTGCCCTTTGGGGGGTACTTAGTCCAAATTCATTTCACAAAGCCCAGTGAAACAGTCATCAAGAGGAAATAACTTTCAGTCCACAATGATGAGGGGAATGATCATTTGAAAAGGTGCTTTACCACTCACTCTGTCTTCTTGGAGACATTGCAGGGACAGAGGTATGTTGTTGAAATCATATGCAGTCTAGTGATATACAGTTGTCATAACAGCCAGGCATTGTTCTGACCGTACTTAAACAGTCTTTGAAATCAAATCACTGGAAAGACTTCAAAATAAAGCAAAAAATCCTATTTCTGTTGAAACCCCAAAGCAATAATATAGCAAGAGCAAAGGAAGATAAAAGAGCTAATCCAGTTAAACTCAATCCATCCGAATGAAGATTCCAGTTGATGTAAAAGATCCCAAGTTTGTGACATTTTAGAGCAAAGATTATCTGGACCAGTTCTGTAGTTTTTGCCACAAGACCATTCTCCTGTAAGGGAGGGAGGAAGCTGGGATGGAAACGGGGGGAGAAGGGAGGAAGGAAAGAATGAATCCCCCCCCCTACATAAAAGCTGCCCACAGAATCTTCCCTTTTCAATTTGCAATGCAGCTGTCAGGACCTTCAAGATGCATTGAAGCACACCTTTGGAGTTAGTGATAAATTTCTGTTATCCCACAAATCCTAACTGGCAAAGAGGTTTAAAAATTTGTGCAGATATTCTGTGGTCATTTGTGAAATTCAGTTCCTGTTAAAACCTTGAACAAAATTAGGCTTATCTCCTACATGACAGTAGTCCAGACTCAACCACTCACCACTCAGTTATTGAACACTGTGGACCAAATATAACTTCCTGAAAGTCTGCTTCCTTAGAGGGCAAAACATTTTTGTATGGAGCTAGTTTGAAGGAAACTTTATAGGCTAATCATCCTAATCTCCCATCAGCTTAAAACTTTCTACTTTGCATAAAAGAAAATGGGAAGTGCTCTGTGTGTGTGTGTGTGTGTGTGTGTGTGTGTCTTCTGGGTTATAATTATACTTCTCAAACCAGAAAAGGTCCTGAGCAGAGAGGAGGACAGGTGGTAACTGGAAACCACATTTCAAAAGCCTTTGGGGTGTATTGATTTTGTGTGTGTGTGTGTGTGTGTGTGTGTGTGTGTGTGTGTGTTTTTCATTTCTTTCTGAAACACAACCCTCAATTAAGAAGGAAAGTTAACGGATCATCCCTTGGCTTTTTGATATGCAGAACTGGCTATGATTCCCACTTCGATAAAATGGAGGAGAAAAAATGAAGAGAGCTAAAATTACAAACTCAAAATATGATTTCCTGATACTTTTTTTTCTTAAAGATTTGTATTTAAGATAAGCTGTAAATGGCAAGACTGAACAAAGAGTAAATTTCTAAGCATAAAAATAGGTAATATTTCAGTAATAATGTCCTAAATATGAACCTCTGTGTAAACAAAATGAAGATGGAAGGTAAAGTTGGAAATGTAAGAAAAGGAAAAAAAATCAGTTTTAGGGGGATTGGGGGAACAAAAGTTTGCATGAAGGGTTCATGATAATTTTTATTATTAATCCAGTTCTTAGAAGATTATAGATACTTAAAGAATCCATATTTATAGAATACTGTCATACTTAAGAAAACCCATAAATTATATGCCTCTAAAATATAGTTTACCTCAAGTATTATAGTTGACAAGAACAAAATTTGAATTTTTAAGAGGAGATAAAATGAATGGCAAGGCTTATTTGTATGACCTTGGCCAAGTTGCTTCATTCCTTTTGACTTTATTTTCTAAATCTGATTATTAAAAATGAAGTCTAAAGATAGTCCCTGACCAGTAGACAACTACTTTTAGAATAATACGTTTTACACTTGGTTGAAAGGTGGAGAAACTGTTGCTGAAAGATTTCCTCTTTCTTTTGAATGGGTAAAGATCATAGGATCATTGGATCATAAATTTATAACTAGAAGGGACATTAGAGATCATTTATCCAAACTTTCTGTTTTATAAGGAAACCAAGGCCTGAATTAAGTAATTTGCCTATGGTAGTAATTAGAAAAGGGTTTCGTTTAACTCACAAACCAGAAAAATATTAGACAGGTAAAAGACCATACAAATGCTTATTAGACTTTTCAAAACCATAAAAAATATTCCCTAGAATATTTTAATTTTTTAATGTGGCTTATCCCAATGAGGACCAAAAGAAAACTCAGCAGTCAACTAATGCTGTGCTTCCTGTGGGCTCAAGGCAGTCTCCATGCTTGGTGATTCACTATTGTCAATGGGTCTCCTGATTTTTCTAAGCCATCTTGGGGTCTCCGAGACTCTGAAGAGATTTCTTAATGTTATATCTTTCATACCACCATAAAAACTTTGGAAATCCCTGTCTAGGTGTTCCCAGACTGGTCTTATCTGACATTAGGGATGTTGATAAGTTTTACATTTTAAAAAAAATTGGTATTGGCCAAGGAGAGCATCACTGTGTGAAATCAATCTTATGTATCTCATTCCTGTTCTTTGTAGGTCATTCAGTATCTCTGTTCTTCATTTTTTTGAAAGTGTACATTAAATTTAGCATGATAGTGTAGTAGTTAAAAAACAAACAACCCTTCATTTGTCTGTGTCCTCTTCTGAAACACCAACTCCCATCTGTGTATTAACATTTTTTGATACTCTTTCCTTTTTTCTTTCTTTTTTTTGGGCACCACTTTTATCCCCCGCCCTCCCAATTCTCTCCCCCACCAAAAAAAAAAAAAAGCAGCATCTCTTTGTGAAAAAGAGTTAAGAAAACCAAATTCACACAACTGGTCATGTCAAAATGTGTATCTTCTTGTCTGAGTTTCATCTTAATTCCCTTTAAACTGAAACCTTTAAGAAAAAACTTACCTCAACTAAGCAATTTTGAGAGGAATTGAATGTACTTTGGAAATGCCAAATGATATACAGACCTTATGTTAAATAACAGTTTTTTGGAATTCAATAAAAAAATGCCGCGCTCTCTCTTTTTCCCTCCACAAAAGCCCTACGACTAAAATGAGCAGAGAATGAATACAGGGAGGTAAAGCCAGTGTACCCCCACAGTGTTTTCAGCTCTTCCTCTGAAGAGGGATTAAAGTTGAGCAAAGTACTGTCTTTAAGCTTTCCCCCAAGCTTTTGACTACTCAGAGGTTGAGATGGCTTGGGACTGAAACAGGTTTCAGCTCTGTTGCAGCCACTGCTGAGATCCTGAGAGATAATGCTTTCTCCCTCTCTAGAACTGGGTTTATCTGAGCAGAAGAGATGTATTTTAGAGATAAAGACAACTTCCTCTAACTGCTGATTAGATAAGCAGGCTCAGTATCCGTATTCACAAGCCACACAGCTGAAGCACGCTGCTCTTCTCCCTCCAATGCAGCCAAAGCTCTTTCTCTTTCCACTCTGAAAAACCAGGGGCCTCGCCTTTTCTTTTGTAACGCTCTCCACTGGGGAGCACAAAACGGTGAACAACAGACATTTGCTCTGCATCCAGGCTAACCTAGCAAGACAACAGTTTCAGAAAGGGCCCAAGTTCGAGGGAAAGCCTCTTACCAACTTTCAATTCTGCTGTGAGATTTCAGTACTACTGAGTAAAGGACTTTTTAAAATTCCACCGAACAGAGCAGAAAACAAAATGTCCCGGATGTTCACTCTATCGATTCCCTGATTTCCCCAGAATGAAATCTTGAAATCTTTCCTTCTATTTTCTTACTTGCTGACAGATCAATTTTTAATCTAAAGCCATGGGAATGGGAATACATGGGTCTTCCAGGTCTTCCCCACTGTAGAAGCCATGAGCCTTCAGGAATGTTAGCAGACAAGATGGGACCACCAGCCACAAAGTTCTAGGATGGGGTAGTTTATCAATAGTTAAAGCAATGCTCATCACAACACAACATCACTTCACTGGGCAGGATATGCAGAGAAAAGATGGATTTGCTGAGGTTACCCAAGTCAGTACAGTGTAATTGATACCAGTAACATGACGAGGTAAAAGGGCCACCTTGTGTCACAACAAGTACAAATATATATTCATAGATAACACAGACATCTATATAATTTCTTTGATAGAGCTACCAATGGAGAACAACTGTTTGGTGACAGAAAATTTTCTAGGGTACAGAGAGGTTCAGCAATTTATCCAGGGTTTCAGAGTCAGTCTGCATCAAAGGCAAAACATGAAACCAGATCTTCTGGTCCAGAGGCTAGCTATTTATCCAGTAAGTCATGGTTCCTCCCATAACGTACATATAGAACAAAAACACACGCATGCATACACATGTTGATTCACCATGATAACTTAATTTTATATGAATTTAAAAATGAGAAGGCATTTTCTTTACAACAATCCATTTCAAATTCCCCAAATTAATAGCTAAGGAAACAGTCTAAGAACAGTGAAGTGTCTTATTGCACAAGATTACTATTTCTTAGCTGAACCACAAACTCTACTAAATTCAGGGGTTTTCCTCCCTTACTACACCACTATACCTCCATCCATACTATCCTACTTAAATAAATAATTTCCCTTTGTATTCTTATAAGAAAATGTTGCATCCTTGTCCCCTAAAATCTGGGTCATTGTTATTTATTTTTTCATTGTCACTTCACCTTCAACCTTTCATTTAAATCTACTATTCTTAATATGACTAATAAAATTATCTTTCCTCTCTACCACTGTGATACTAATTATGCTCCTATCACTAAAATATTTTAGCATCTTCACATATAACTTACACTTCAAAAATATTCATTCCCTAATTCATGTGGTCATCTCTCCTAGTTCTTTATTTTCTTTCAACATCTTCCTTTGAACCAATCATGAAAACTTTTCAGGTTTCTTGGTCTCTTTCTTTAATCCAATTCAATAACTAAATATTAGTTGTTCATTACGTACTAGACATTGTAGAGAGGAAGACAGAAATGAACAGCTCCTGCCCTCAAAGAGCTCCCATTCTAATGGACAAAAATCATTGTTTCCATTCCTTCCTAGATGGGATACTTAGTTGTAGAAAGAATTTTAGTTACCATATGTAAAGTTAACATACAACTTCCTGCCTGTGGTTCAGTGTTAACATCTATTATTACTATTTTTTTAAAAGTAAAGCCATATCCTAAAGAGGACAGGTTCTTAAACAATTCCAGACCCAAAAAAAGATAGACAAAGAAAGCAAGGAAGTCTTCTAACCAAAACACTTCATAGAAAGAAGAAACAGAGATTGCTGAAGGTGGACAATGAACTGATGTATTTATTTTTAGATGAACTCTTTTTGAGTTTAAGAAAGTAATAGCTCCTTTGTAATACTAACCTCAATCACTATTTCCACTTGCAACCCAACAATTCTCAGGATTAAAACTGGGTACAGATTCTACGTTCATATTACCAATATGATAAAAGATTAACCAATTTAGAACTAAAAGAACCTCCTAAGGGGTTACCAATTTTATCTTCATGATTTTAGGTAGTATCACACAAAACTAAGTCAGATAAATGAGAATTTACCTTTTTTTTAATACTAAGAAAAGATTATTTAGTCACAGATAGCAAATTTTTCATTTAATCAAACCCAGATCAATCCAGTATTTACTGAGCAGTCATCTCAATCTTGAACAACTAACTTTCTTTGTTAGGTAACTCTTTGCCTCTGCTGTGAAACCATCACACTGTGGCATATGCCTCCTTATTTTCTTGTGCAGACTTGGTTTAAGACAGGAGACAATGAGGAATCCTCCTTTTTAACAACCATCCTCCCAGGCTACCTTTCTCCACAAGGCGTAAATAAATGGTTTGTTTGACCTTTTCTGTCTTTTATTTTTCTTCAGTTAGAGGATCTTGGACTCCATTCTTGGTTTCCCTACTGAACCTCTTTTCAGTTGAGTTCAGATTAGAACAAAGTACTACATACATTTTACCAATCCCTATTATCCACCAGTTAAATCCCCTCTCTGACGGCTTTCATGAGCACACACTAACCATCAGGACCATTTTAGTGATTCTAATTCCCAAACTTCAGTGCATTTATCTAAGTAAGGCAAACTTAATGCAAAGGTACATTATATTGATCATATTATATCCTCTATTTTTAAAGATGGTGGTGATTGTTAGACACAGGTTTCTGCTCCAATATTTGTCTGGGTTAATCTGCCATATAATTTTAAGGGATATTCCTAACCTTTCTTAAGAAATAGACATGTTACTGGTTTATTTCCATCAAAATTCAAGACTTTGTCCATTTTTTTCACATGCTTTCAATTTTATTATGATTACCCAATTTTCCATAAGATCTTTAAAAAGGACTACCAGTTTCTTTGAAGTGACTTTAGCTTTCTTAATATCAAGATGCATTATATTGATCATATCCTCTACAAAGGAAAAAATCATACCCTCTGTTTTTAAAGTTGCTGGTGATTGTTAGACACAGGTCACTTCTCTCATATTTGTCCGGGGTTAATCTGTCATATAATTTTAAGGGATATTCCTAACTTCTCTAAAAAAAACATGCTACTGTTTTATTTCTATCAAAATTCAAGACTTTGTCCAATTTCTTTCACATGCTTTCAATCTTATTACATTTACCCAGTCTTCCATAAGATGTTTAAAAATGACTACCAGTTTCTTTGAAATTACTTTGGTCTTATAAATGACCTCATTGAGTTATCAGAGAGATCTGTGGGTTTTCACTGGGTCATCATCTACAGCAACTTAGTTTTCCATTCTCCTAGTTTTTCTTTTGTCTTTGGTTCTTTGTTCATATGATCACAGAATCAGAATTTAAATCTGGAAGAGACCTTAGCAGCCTACTCCCTCATTCCGTAGAGGAAGAAATAAAAGCTCCAAAGTTTAAATGATTTGCCAATGGTCACTATCTAGTAAGTTTCAAAGAAAGAACAGGAATTCCAGAACTTTGTTTATATAAAATGAATCTCTAACATTTTTGTTGTTATGTTAACAATTTTCTCTCCTTCAGAGTGAGAAGTAGTTTTCTCTTTGATATTAAAATATTAATTTTCTATTTCCTTTTGTAAACTGAATCACAGAATTTAAGCATTTTTCTATGATCTGACAAATTCTTGCTGTTTTTAAGAATAATGGCTTATATTTTCATAGCACTTAAGATTACAAAGTACTTTTGCCTTCGTTATCCATTTTATTCTCATCATAATCTCGAATGCTAGGTACAAGAAATTATATAAGTGTTATTTCTCTCATTTTATAGATGAGGAAATTAAGATGTAAAGAGATTATGAGTCACCTTTGGGTTAAAAAACTGACTTCACAAGCATAGCCTAGAAGAGGCTTGATAAAATGAAAGCAATTTGTCAGAAAATTGGGTGTTTTGGTGGACTACAAGTTTAACATGAGTCAGCAGTGAATTGCTCATATGATCATGGGTGCTCTGTAAAGTTCTGTGTCTCATTAATCATTAATCCATTAATAAGGATATCGATAATAAGGATAATGAGAAAACAAACAGTTTTCAGAAGAGAAGAACCATGATGAGTAAGGGCCTTCAGTCAATGCTATATAAGAATCTGTTGAAGAAATTAAATTTCTTCAATCAGTCAAAAGCTAATAAACGTTGATAAAAATAGCTACTATGTGTCCAGAAACTTAACGGGCACTTGAGATACAAATGCAAACATAAAACAACTCCTACTCTCAAAAAGTTGACATTCTAATGAGAAAAGTGGACTTAGGTTGAGGGGTGGAGGAATATAATAGTTATCTTCAAGTGTAAGACAGCTATCTTCAAAGTGGGATGAGCTTCCTTTGGAAAGAGTGAATGTCACTCATACTTCCTCAGAGGCTAGATGACCATTTGTTGTCATTATAACATTATAATGGAGATCCTTTCAGGTATGAGTTGGACAACTTGGTCACTGAAGATCCCCTCCAATTAAAAAAAAATTAAACTGGTGATTTGCTAAAAATTCATCCAGCTAGTAAATTCTGAAGTTACGGATCAAATCCAGGTGATCAGTAGAGTGGAAAGAAGTTTATATTTGAAGGCAGAAAATTTGGGGTATGCCTCTTATCAGCCAAAAACTTTCTTGCACTATAAAATGAAAAAGTGGGATCATCAAATTCAACTCAACTCCACCTCAAATATAGTCTCAATTCTAAACCCTATATTCCAAGAGTGATATTAGTATTAATCTCATTGATTCCATAATTGTTTTCTATTTATTATTTCATTATATGTAGAAAAATTTAATAGATCATAATATTTTGCTGGACATGGGAATTTCAAAAAGATTTCTGCACATAGTTTACCAGATTTCTTTTTGAAATGCATGTTTTTACCAATCTTATTTCTTATAAATTAGTTTCTTTCATTGACTCCTTATTCTGCTGTTTCTCTCTTATTCTTATTATACACTTCCTTCTCTTCTTCACTAATTTCCTCAACTTCAAACTATCAGGTCCTCCTATTAATACTTGGTTTCTTTCTATAGATCTGCCATCCATGATTTCTTTGGTTTGCTTGCTATGCCCTCCAGACTTTATTTTCTCCTACCATTCCATGTGTCCAGACCCTTTCTGCTCTGAAAATAGAGTTTAAAATATTATTTTCTTCATAACATCAAATATGGATATGTCTATAGGAATAAAAATCACAGGATGAGAAAGGTGACTGAGCTGCAATCTCCAATGATAATATGCATAATAATGGTTTCATCAACACTGTTGTTACTTCAACCATTATTTGAATAAAAAGGAAAAAAAGAGAAGAGGGGATATCCAGTTTTTAATGTTCAAAACCTGATGAACATCTTTATGAAAACCCGGAATTCCTAAATGATTGAGCAGAATGAAACTATTAGGCATAATTGAGTTGCACTGGTTCAATAACACTAAAAAGTAAACAAATTCATTCCTTAAAATTTCAAAATCAATGAAAAAATGAGCTAGTCTTGAATTGTGACAGCAAACTTCCATGATTAAAACAAACTCCAACAAATGGATATTTGGTAGGTATATGGACACACACACACATACATGTGGTCTAGTGGATAGCTAAAGGAACTTAAATTAGGAAAAGTTAATTCTAAATCCTGCTTCAGATATTTTAAATTTGGGTGATCACAGGCAAATCACTTTATTTCCCTGGTTCTTAGTTTTTCCATCCTCCAAATGAAGGGGACTGGATTCAATACCCCATAACCATGTTAATTTCTTACATCACCCATTCAATACCCCATAACCATGTTCATTTCTTACATCACCCACCCCCTCTGCCCAACAGTCCAATGGGAGTTCTTCCTCCTTCCCCTGTCTGGGGTAAGGAGTCGGGCTCCCATGCAGCACAGGGGTAGCAATTTGGGCATTCAGTCTCTAAAAGGTTCACCATCACTGCCCTATAAAATCCTTTACAGAATTAAATTTATGATATTATGAGAGAAAATGTAAAAAGGTACCTAAATGGGCTTGTTTATCGATGCCTACATCTCAGGTAGGTGTTATACTGAAGATAAGGTGATTCACATGTTTATTTACTTAAGCTCCCTATCCACTACCACTAAGCTTCCTTGAATAATTTGAGCAATCCCTTTACTATGATGACTTATGATCAGAGATTGAACTAGAAGGAACCTCAGAGATTATCTGTCCAAACCCACTTTTGACAGACAAGGAAACTTAGTCCCCAAGAGTCTAAATGATTTGCTAAAGGTCCCAAGTACTCTGCATAGATGCAATTTGAACTCAAGTCCTTTGACTCCAAATTCAGGATTCTCCCCACTGCAGCATTATGCTTCTTTAATGTTAGAATCATGGAACCAATACTTTTTCCTAAGTTATGAAAATATTTGCTGTAATTTTGTCTTTCTGTGTGGTAGCAGAAGGGAAGGATGTATGCTTTGTAATAGGTGCATAGCTGCTTAGTTATTTCATTCTAAGGGACAGAAGAAAATATAGACAATTCTAGCTTTATATAAATTTGAATTAGACAAATTGATTTTAAGTACAGGATCCACATTCCCCAAAAAAACACCTACATTAACTTTACAATATTGTGCTCTCTCTCTCTTTCTTCTTTTGCCTGTTGCCTAGTCCTTGACTTGCCACCTCCCCTAAAAAATCAAAACTAAAAAAAAAGCCCTCCAAGTGAAAAAAGGACAACTGGGGGAAAGACTTGGCAAGAGATCTTCAGAGCCAAAGGAATACCCATGTCTCACTTTGCTCTGGTACTGCATATCTATCCCTATGAGCTCTTGAACTAGGTGATAGGTCCCTTCCCTCCACCTGAATTTCTGCCTCCCTTCCTTTCCCAAGTTCTTGGACAAATTGACATATATTTTAAAATACTGTACTGATAATCAAAGTTGGGATGTTAAAATCTTCTATCATACCCTAATAAGATTTTCTGCACAGGCAGATGATCCACTATTACCACTTTGGCTTTACCTCAACCTAAAATCATCTGAACCAGGTTGGATTTTTTGCTTGCACTTGCATGTGGTTCATTAGCAGTGATGGACCAAGGAAAAACAGATTCTCTTGGAGATGTTCATTTCATATCAGAGGAGAAAATGTTATAATATCCTAAGAAATTATTTCCGTATGATATTCAAACCTCTTACTATTAGGCGATGTTAGTGATAACTCATATTAAGTTTTGATCACTTACTCCAGAGTCACAAATTTCTCAAGTTTGCCTTTGTATGACCTCTAGTTCTTTAGATTTATGACCTCAAATCTTACACCTTCTGAAGAGTGTTTTATTAGCTAGTGATGAGCAGCAAAGATTTTCTCACTGTGATTTAGGGTCCAAAAAAGTGCTACTTATATAAATCATATTTTTCAAAATCAAAATTGTCACATATAAGTCACTTCCCAGATTGTACTCATGATTTCTACCCTACCCCCCAACCTTTACACTGAGTGTTCTCCAAGGAAAATGTTCTGATTTTTAATATTCTGATATCTAACATAAATAAAGCTTTGATTTTTGGTTGCATATATAGGCTAGTTTAGAGAAAGTTTTGGGAATAGGAATGATTGCCCTCTGAAGTAGAAAAACCGAAGATTTTTAAAAATTCAAATCTGTAATCATTTGTTAAAAAAGGACTCATGAGAACAGAATGTATAGCAAAGAGACTATCTTACCCAAAACTCTTTCATTCTTAGAATTCTGCTGTCCTCCTGAAGTGGTAGAAAGATCTTCTGGCACAGGCATAGGTTCATCTGAATCATCAGGTACATCACTTCCTGAAGGACTTTCCTTTCCTGAGAAGATAAAAAGCAGTCTCTCTTAGAATGGATGGCCATTGCCTCAAAGGTGGGCATATTCCCAATGGCAAAGCCTCCCTGAGCTTTTGCCATGAAGAATAAATACACTGTGTAAAGTTCACTATGCATAGCCATGGGATGTTGCTTCCTTATTCTTAAGAAGACTCAATTAAGCATCCCATAAAGAGAAATTATGTTGGGTAGAAGTACCAGTGTCATTGCTTTTACAAAGCTATCTAACTTCATTACAATTACTTTGTAATCTGATTTAATTTGTGGAATAAGGGTGGAAAAAGGTGCCATTTAATATGCCCTCAAATTTCTTTCCTGTACAGCTATGTTTCTTTGCTTGAAAACTTATCTTTCAAATAGATCCTTATAGTACAGACTATCTCTAAATGAAAAAAAGAAAAAAAAACAAGATTGCTTAGTTTATGATTTGTAGATAATATTTAACAAAGAAGAATGTATATAGCACAACCTGTAAAAGTGTCATAATATCCCTGTTTATAAACTGCAAAGATGTATTCTAGATAGTTATTCAGGTAATGTGCTATCTAAAGAATTGAGGGATCAATATCAGCCAGGAGAGAGGTCATAATGGAAGGCCATAGGACTCTCCTCTTGGTCCTGCTCTGGTGAGTATTTCTTTCACTGACTTGGAGAAGATACAGATGGTATATTTATCAAATCTTCTGATGACATGAAGCAATTAGGGGTATTTGATACACTGGATGAAAGAAACTTGAATAGTATGTGAAAAAAATGTTCTAAATCACTACTGATTAGATAAATGCAAATCAAAATAATTCTGAGATACCATCTTTTGTGAATTGGATTGGCTAAAATAATAGAAAGGCAAATGTCAAATGTTGGAGGGGATGTGGGGAAATAGGAAGAGTAATACACTATTGGAGGAACTGTGAACTGATCCAACCATTTTGGGGAGCAATTTGGAATTATGCCCAGACCCAACAATGCAATTTCTGGCTCTGTTTCCCAAGGAGATCAGGGGAAAAGGAGAAGAACATATACGTTCCAAAACATTTATAGTAGCAATTTTTGTGGTAGCAAAGAACTGGAAATCAAGGGGAAGTCCATTAATTGAGGAATAGCTATGCAAATTATGGTTTATGATTATGCATGAATACTACTATGCCATTAGAAACAATGAGTAAGTTAACTTTTAAAAAGCTTGGAAATATCTACATGAAATAATGAAGAATGAAACAAGTAGAACCAAGAAAACATTATATACAGCTTCAGAATTAATATTTGAAGATTAATTTGTGAATGTCCACCTCCAGAGAACAGATGGATAAATAGAAACACCAGCATAATTTTGTCAGGTGATACCTTCTATGGTGCAGGGAGGAAAGAGAGGGACTGGGATATCTGGGAATAAAATGCATTAAAATTTTTTATAAATTTTCAAAAAGAATTTGAAATAAAAAAAACAACATCCTGAAAGACTAGAATAATAAACTAAGTGTTTTGTATAAAATTAAAACAATAAAGATAAATTTCAACACTTGATTTGAAAACGAGTTGCTCAAGTATAGAATTATGGATATTTGTTTGGATCATGTGAAAAAGATAATAGGAATTTTAATTAATCATTCAAAAAAGCATTTTATTATTATCATTTATTATGCTTTTTAAACCCTTCAAAACTTGCTCTCTCTCTCTCTCTCTCTTTCTCTCTCTGAGTCTCTCTCTGTGTCTCTCTCTCCTCTCTCTCTCTCTCTCTCTCTCTCTCTCTCTCTCTCTCTCTCTCTCTCTTTCTAGTCTCAAACTTTTCTCTCCCTCACATACAATACAACTTCATGACTCTATTATTTTTGCTGTTTTTTTTTGCTTGATATAATTAATTACCTGTATTTCCACTAAATGTTACCTATGCTTGAAATGCTTTTTTTTCTCCTTACATATACTTTCTGGCTTCCTTGCTGAAATTCCACCTTTTGCAAGAAGGCTTTCATGGTTTCCCTTAACGTTAGTGGTGTTTTTTTAGATTATTTCCAACTTATCCTGTATATATCTTGTTTGTTTCTAGTTATTAGCTGGTTGTTTCAATTAGACTGTAAGCAACTTGAGGGAAGGGAGCTTTTTTTGTATTTGTATTAAAAATACTTAGCCCAGGACTTGGCATGTAATAGATATTTAATAAATTCTTGTTGACTTGATATATTAAGAATCTACTATATGCCATACAAGTCTTGATACTACATAATGGGTTGCATACTCATCATGGATGGAGAGTGTGTTGGCCAAAAAAGGGTATTGCAAACTTATGTTGGCTCAGTCGATGCACTCTTGTCTTTTCCAAACAAAAGAGGGAAGAGAGCAGTGTGCCCTGGTCATACCATATCTCTTTCAATCTGCACATCATATTTTAAGAAGAACAGAGACAAGCAAAAACACACTCTAAGGAGGTCGACTAGCATGATGAGAAAATACAAAACCTTGCTAAAAAGAGAATCGGTTGAAGGAACTACAGATGTTTAGACTAGAGAAGATGATCAGAAGAGACATAAGGGATGCCTTCAAGTACTTGAAGGGATGTCTGGTGGAAGAGAGGTTAACCTTGTTTTGCTTGGTCCCAGAGGGCAGAATTAAGACCAATGAAATTGGGATTGTCCAACCATGCCTTGGTAAGTAGTGAGTTCTGAAGGATTTAATGACCATTGGTTCAAGTGTTGAAGAAAATTCCTACTTCTGGAATGTGCTAGAGTTAAGGCTGTCCAATCTTTGAACTTAGAAATTTTGAGATTCTAGATCCATCCAGATTAAAATGTTGAGACAGAGAGGTGCTATCCTTGTACTGAGCTAGACAGAGTTAAGCTCTAAATACTTCACAACCCACTTAAATTAAAGACCTTTCCTCAAACTCTAGGGTAGAAAAGCAGATAGTAAACGAAGAAGTCAATCACTGATGTCACAACAGTCTCTCCAAAATAAGCCATTAACCACTCTTGTGATTTACAAACTACAGCTAAAGTATTTAAATCCACCATCCATTGCAGCACATAACATTGGAGTTTTAACTGTAATAAAATATTCTCAGTTCTCTTCTCAAAGTTCATGCTAAAGGACTATGTTGTTAAAAGGCAAAGAAAATGTATTTGAATAAAAAGAAAGTCAAATGACTTAGATTCTAGTCCTGGCTGCTTGGCCATTTGCTTACTCTGTGACTACCCTTAGACAAGCCACTCGTCTTCTGGGCCTCAGTTTCCTCATCTACAGAAAAGGAAACAATAGTTGTTATGCCTATTTCATGGTGGCCCATTTGTTGAATTTAATTTGATTTGATTTTTGAGACTTGGTCTCCTTACTTTACTTAGTTTGGAAGTACAGCAGCTCTCATGGACCTGATCCCAATATTAATTGGCAAAGAAGTTTTAATTTGTTCCATTTTCCCAACCTGGGTCATTATGCCCTTCTTCTTAAAAACAAAAATAAGAACCCTAGCTTCTGTCTTAGAATAGGGTTCCAGGGTAGAAGAGTGGTAAGGATTGGGCAACTGGGTTCAAGTGACTTGACCAGGGTAACACAACCAGAAAGAGTCCATGGCCAGATTTCAATCAATAATCTGCCATCTCCAGACTTGGTTCAGTATCTGCTGAGCCATCTAGATGCCCTTTTTTAGGCAGCCTGATGGTCCTCCAATGCAATGGCTCACCATATTCTGTAGTCCTACTGCAATTAAGAACTTCTGAAATCATGCAATTCAACAGTGTCAGCCTCCCCAACTACAAGGACTCTGGGGGTGCAGCAGTCTGCTTGGCACTATTGAATGGATTTTGAAGAATGCAATTCATTAACTAGAAAGTACTATGTGTCAATGACTATTATTTTCAGAAATTATAATGGAGAGTCTTCCAGTACTCATAGTCATAGATTCCTCCAGACAGGCTGACAGGACATTGAGCCAGAAGGGGCCTTAACAGATACCTAGTTCAACCCCTTCATTTTAGAGGTGAGAAGAAATGAGGCTCAGAGAGTGGAGTGATTTCCTTAAGGCACAAGGCCAGCACCACTTTATAGCTTTCCTCATGGTATAATATATAATAACAAAGTTTTAATGTAAAGAAAGGGTTTGAATTCATTGTATCCTGTGTTTAGTGAATAAAAGTGGTTATCAGAGTTAGATCATACTTGAAGAAGAAAATATAAGATTTTCCTAAATAATTTCTGGGACTGCAGAAAATGATGTATGTGGCATGCAGGGTTTGGTGAGAGAAGAGAGGAAAATAGATGTTTCAAAGCTTAGTTTGCTGGATCGAAGTGTCTAGATAATTGTCTAATTGTTCATTTCAAGAATATATGCAGTTGTACTTTTAGAGATGATAAAACAAGAAAAGTTATGTCTAATCATATAAATGAGAACCACTTTACCTGAAAAAAAACCATTTACATTCATTCATTCAGAAGGCATTGATTAAGTGTCTACTGCACAGACATAACACAGTTGCTGGCATTATAGGAAACCTAAAAGAAGTGGCCAACAACACGATATAATGGCTTCCAGTTCTGGCTCTGGCATATACCAGCTGGGTTACCTTGAGCAAGTCAACCTGTTTAAGCCTTAGTTCCTTGATGTAAAAATGAGGGGGCTGGACTAGTTGATTTCCAATGCTTCATTAACTGCTAGATTTGGGAGAAGGCAACAGGGTTTAGTGGAATGATCACTGGATGAGAAGTCTGATACCTTGGATTCTAATTCTACCTCCATTAGGCTTGAATGGTCTTGAACAAGTCATTTCTGGGTTTCAATTTTCTCACATGTAAAATGTGAACCCTTCAGGCTCTAAAACTTTTGACCTTAAGAAGATATTATGTGAATTCTTTCATGATAAAAGTTGCAATTTAATTTGGGGTGATTAAAATGCATGTACTTCAAACCAGCAATGGTCATCATTATCTTACCCCCTAAACCCACCCTTCTAACAATGCATACATTCAAGTAAAGGGCTCATATTCTTCTGTTGCTTTGTATTTTATTTTGTTAAAATTTTACCAATTTTAATGGAAGGATTAGTTTTTGAAACTGGAGTGTCTTCAGACAAGATGTAACGTTAATAATGGGCAAAGAATAGAAGGGCACTCTAAATGGGAGGACAGAAAGGCATGGGAATGAATTATTTGATCAATTTGATTGGTTTCTTGGCTTGAAACAAATAGCAAATTTAGTTGGCATCTAAAGGGGCTGGCACTACATAAAAGCAATTTAGGTCTTCTGGTGACATATAATCATGGTAAATACTGCAAGTAGTCCTAATTATCTGATACATAAATAATATATATGATATATGTTTATTTTAAAATAATATTTTATTTTAACATAATAAAATTTCAGCACAAGTGCAGTAAACTGTACTTGGCACCAAAAGATGCATTCTGTTCTTGAGGAGTTTATAGTCTATTTGTGTATAATAAAATGAAAATGGTAATAAAAGAGAATTGTCACCTTATCGTAACTTTACAAAGCACAAAGAGTCTGTATTTATTTTCAACTAAAATAATCAAATGATCTGAGAATATTTGAAACTAGAATAGTCAAATAACCTGAGAATATGAAAATAGGGAAAAGCACTGAATATTCCAGGATATGGAGAACATTATTTTGTATTCTTTTAGCTGAATTACAACTGGTATATTTTCAGGAGAAAACATTATTAAGTCTATCTGGACATTCACAATGAGATGAATTGTTAAAGAAGGCTTAGGAGTAGGAAAATTTCCTAAGGAAAAGAAAAAAAGCCAGAAAAAGTCGATTAAAAAATACCTTTACGACTTCCTAGCTGTGTGACCCTGGGCAAGTCACTTGACCCCCATTGCCTAGCCCTTACCACTCTTCTGCCTTGGAGCCAATGCACAGTATTGACTCCAAGACGGAAGGTAAGGGTTTAAAAAATACTTTTACGTTATTAAAGGTTTGTTGTGATGTACATTTTATTTAGCAACTGGCCCTTCTTTAAATAGAACTTAAGAGCAAAAGTAGCTGAATAGCTCATAATTATCATTTAAGTACAACACAAATTGAGGAAAATCAGAAACTGAGAAAGAGGGCAAGGTCTAGGAACCATTTGACCACCTTCCTTTAGTTAAAACCATTCTTCACATTTATACAATGAGACCCTGAATTACAAGTGCCAGAGCTGGAAGTACATGACAGGAGCTTCCTAGAACTAGATCCCTGTCAGTCACAGCTACAATAAAATTGCTCCATGGTACAGATAACCCAGAAATGTAAAGGAGCTGATAGCACCATTCCATAAAGGATAAACTAAACACTGAGGAGCAGCAAGGAGGAAATAAGTGGCAACAGTAGAAAATCCACATCTTCCAGGAGGGATGATGGGAAAGGTAGAGCAGGAGAGAATAATATGGAGAGCAGGAATAGGAAAGTTTCAGGGTAGAGGGGAAATATCTACCTTCTTTCTTTTCTGGAATCACACCTAAGGTAATTGTTCTCATGGTTCTTCAACAACTCAGATATGAATCTTTCCTGTGTAAGCAAAAACTGTTCTAAGTTTTGAAGCCTTGTGAGATTCAATGTTTTTAAGGAGACCAGGGAAATGATAAATACTGTAATTCTCAGTTTTAAGTATGAGTGAGAGCAATTAGTCAGACTTGAAGTCTCTAAAATGTAATTTGGTCCTTTCATTTGAAGAATCACCACTACAAGAGGGGCATCCACTATGTATATTTAGCATTTTAAAATTATAAACTGCTTTATAATCACAGGATAACAAAGAATGTTGTGTCCCCAAAAACCTTTGGGTTCAACCTCTCATTTTAGGTATAAAGAAAATGAGATTTAAAGATGTGGGTTAAGTCATATAATAGTAACTTTATTATTATATTAATTAAGGGGGCTTAAAATGAATGGAGATGAGAGAGGGGTTTGGCCAAGCTCTTAATCCAGGTCTTTTGACTTAAAATCCAATGTTGATGGCATTATAACCTTGGGAGATAGGTGGCATAGGTAATAATATCCTCATCTTACAGAAAAGGAGACTGAGACTCAGTTGCTGGATGATTTGGTCACATAGCTAGTAAGAGGGAAAGTCTCTTATCATCCTTTATCTCTTCCTTTTCTCAGGCAAACTCCTAGAAAAAAAAGTCTATATTTCTTGCCTCAACTTCCTCACCTCCCCTTCACTTTGCAATCTGGCCTCTGACCACACTACTACCCTGAAACTGATGTCTCTAAGGTTACCCAATAATTTCTTAATTGCTAAATCCTATGGTCTTTTCTCAGTCCTCATCCTTCTTTCTCTTTTTTGCAGATTCTGTCCTTGCTGACTACCCTCTCCTTCTGGATTCTCTATCCTTCCTTAGCTCTGTGGCACTCCTCTCTTGGTTTTCTTCCTACCTGTCTGATTGATATTTCTTAGTTCCCTTTACTTTTATCTCCCTCTTCTTTTAGTGGGTATCCTCCAAGGCTCTGCCATGAGTCCTCTTTTCTGTCTCTACCTTCTCTCTGTGATCTCATGAACCAAAATGGATTCAGTGATCATCTCCATGCAGATGACTCTTCAATCATTATCTGAGCCCTAATTGCTCTCCGACTTCAGCTCTACAACCTTCCTTCTGGACATTTCCACTTGACTGTCCTACAGAAATTTCAAACTGAACATCTACAAACTTATTATCTTGCCTTCTATACTTACCCTTTCATCAAACTTCTCTATTTTGGTGGAGGCCAGCTCCATCTTTCCTGTCACCCAGATTCTCAACCCCCCAGAGTCATTCTCAATTTTTTTTCTTCTTCTTTGCCCCTCTAATCCAATCACCTGGTTTTTGTTGGACTTCTCTCCACTGCCATTATTCTCTCAATTACTGTCTACCATCCTACTTTAAGCCTTCATTAACTCATGCCTGGATTATTGTGACATTCTCATAACTGATCTCCCTTCTTCCAGATTCTATCTACATAGCTGTCAAAATAACTTTCCAAAAGCACATGTCCAAACATGTCATTATCCTGCTCAAAAATCTTCAGTGCTTCCATACTGCTTCTAGGACAACAAAAATATACTTAGTCTGGTACTGAAAAGACTGAAGTCTTTTAATTCTGCCAGCACCTAATGCTGCAAAATAACATACCCAATGAAATGATCTTGTGTCAATTTTAAGGTTCCTAGTCTTCTAGTGTTAAAAAGCCATCATCTAAAAGACTTGTCCTGCTTGGTTTCAGGAGGCAGAAATAGAAATAATGGGTGGAAATTGCCAAGAGGAAGGTTTTTTATTAATTATAAAAGAAAAAAAAAACATCTCCCTAACAATTAGAGCTGTCCAAAAGTGGCATGGCTTATTTGAAAGTACAGAGGGTTCTTCTCCTAAGGAGGCCTTAGTAAAGACAGTAGAAGACTATTTAGGAAGATATTGTAGAAGAGCACTTCTTAAAAGATCAGGTATAAATATCATTCTATTTATACTACTAAATGACCTCTGGTGTCCCTTTCAACCCTGAGATTCTATCATCTTAATTCTCTACCCATTACTAGATTTCAACTTCTACAAAGTCTGAAAGACTTTGATATATAAAACCATCTGTAAATATACAAACACACACTAAGCAACATTATGTTTTGGATTACTAATCTATCTCTACTGGACACATTACTTTCTTCCTACTGTTGTTCATTATCAAGACTTTTAGCTATTTAAAAAAAAATTCCAAGACACTTTAAATAATGATGGATCAAGCAAGGCAGATATACTAATAAGAATTTGAGAGTGCCAAGTAAAGGGAGTCTCTCCTCATGGTCAGTTGATCCTTCGAATTCCTCCAAATGAACTTTTTGTTGTTATTATTTCAATGTAATTAAGTCATTTATCCTGAGGCATAGTCAGACACAACCAATCATGTCTAGACCATGGGTTCTGATTTTTAAGTGGCACTTCATTCCAGTAGGGTTCCCTACCTTTAATTAAATGTTACCCCTTAAGTGTCACTGTAGCTAAGTCTCAACACTTTTATCCACACTATACAGGGAAAGCACACACCACAAGCCCAAGGGGAATAATGGAAAACAGTGGGGGTGATGGTTCTAATGTACCATGGGCCAGACTTGATCAATAGGAAATTCAGTTAGCAGTAGAGATACTAAGGAGAAGGGGGGAGATGAAAAATTATTCTCAGTGTGCACAACCCACATATAAAGGCAAATACTGATGGATTGCATTGTTAGATATACTTCTGGATCTTCAGAGAAAGCAACTTGCTGAAATAGTCCCAGATTATATCTACATTGGGCTTTAAGATTTATCAAGCTCCCTCCACACAACTACCCTGTGAGGAAGGTAATGAAATTCTAGATATATCCACTTTGTAGATGAGGAAATTAAGGCTCAGAGCAGTTACATGACATGGCATACAACAAAGTAATAGGCTTGGAAGTTCAGTTCAGATACTTCTACTTCCTAGATCGATTTGTTTCTCACTAGACCACACTACAAAAGGATCCACTGGATTCACTGGAGAAGGATGTGGCATCCTTGCCAAGAAAACCCCTTGGATAGCTATGGTCCATGGGATCACAAAAAGTCACCCATGACTGAACGACAATACTACAATCAACTGCCTAGTCTAACATCTTGAGAGTTTAAGGAAAGCACCTGATTCCCCTGAAGGGTTTCATCCCCTTCCTTAAGTTGGTTTCATTACTGGTTCAGAAATGAGGTACTCACATTCAGCCTTTTATGTGATTATTCCAGGTGCTGAGGCTCACCCTTCAGATTTCTTTGCTGATGCAAGGAATCATTTGAGAAGCCAAAAAGTGGTGTCCCATCAAATTCACCAGCCAGCAAAAGGCCAGAAGAATACTCCAGGTAAATGTGACGTTAATAGAATTCCATTAAATAACTAAAATTAGTTTGGACTGCAATTAAATTCTGTATCTTCCTCTGAAAGAGGAAATTCAATTTATAAATTTTCCTCTAATAGCATGTCACCAAGTCTCCTCTTTTCTGATTCTTCATATGAGGCAATTCATTGCCTGATGCAGTTACATGTAGTTTGCATGACAGAATGATACAGTAGGAGCTGTGCTAGCAGGTGAGTTACAAAGGTTTCTTTTAAGAGCTCTCCCCTGTGTTATGGATACATATTATTCATATTTCATTTTTCACTTCTAAATTCTGCTGATAAATACATGAATTCTTAGAAACAGTGCAAGATAATGCCATCTTACCAATATCTTTACAGATTCACTAAACGAAAGAGATTTATTTAGTTTCAACTAATATGGAAGACACTTCTAGGAAATGAAAAAGAAACCTAGCATTTATTAAATGTCCATTATGTAACTTTTTATTTATGTGCTTAGTTAAATTATTTTAAAAATCACCAAGTTACTTCCACTTTGGCAAAGCTCTTTTATAATAAAACACAACAATTAAGGAAAACAAATGATACAGGACCCTCATTTGAAAGCGTATGCAAATTCCACATCTATAAGCTCTGCCTTACCCTCAATGCCTCTATTTTTTAAAGTATTTTAAAAATAATAGATATCGATTTTCTCTCTCCCAACCTCACTCCAATTGAAAAAGAAAATCCGTACAACAAAACACTGTGCTAGGCTCTGGGAACAAAAAAAAAACAAGTCATGGATTCTTAATAGCATAGATTTAGAATTGGAAGTTACCTCAAAGACCATTTAGTGATTCTTGTTCTATTCCTCTTTCTACAAATAAGAAAGCTGAGGCTCAGAGTAATTAGGCGGTTTGCCTAGGAAATGTCACATATAAATGTCACCTGTAGGCTTTTAAGTCCAGACCTCTGATTCCAGATCTTTCTCTGTCCTCAGGGAGTTTATATTCTACCAGGGTTGAGAGGAGAATGTAATAGGTATACAAAAAGGGTATTATGGGTAAAAGAGGCAATGAGTTATTTTTCTCAGAAAATTTGAACAAGAGGGCATTTTTAGTAAAGGATTTAAGGGAAGGCTTTATAGAAAAGATGACACATAAGCTGGATGTTGAAGGAAGAGAAAGCTTATCATAGGTAGAGATGAAGAGAAAGTCCATTCCCACTTAATGTCTTATCTGAGGGGACAAAGCTTGTAATTAGCATGGCAATTTCATGGAACAGCTAGTGGTCCAGTTTACCTAAAACAAAGTTAAAATGTATGAAGAGGAGTAACATAAAGGCAGAAAAAGTTGGAGCCCCATTATACGGAATTTAATCAATAAAGCATTTATTTGGTAGCACCTGTGTTCCAGGCACCATACTAGGTGATGGGAATATAAAGGCAAAAATGACACACTACTTGCCTTCAAGGTTTCTCTTCTATTTGCTAAGGATTTTATATTTATCCTAGAAGCAGTAGGAAGCCACTTAATGATTTCTAAGCAGAAGAGTTGTATCATTACATCTATGCTTCAGGAAAATATTTTGGCAGCTGGGTGAAGGATGGAGCCTACGTGTAAGAATGCTTCAGGAATGTACAATCTAGTTAAGGAAATAAGACATACAAAATAATTAAAAGAAAAAAAGGTATTACTACCACATATGTATTATATATAAGTGCTACGCACATACACACATATATGGTATAGATAAGTGCTATAGGAGTTCAGAGAGGAAGAGATCGGTTATAACTCAGGAGGTTGAGAGGAATAAGGTGATAGTAATCAATCAACCAAAAAATGAGCATTCATGAAGCATTTACTATATGCCATTTACTATATATTATGCACTGGGCATCCAAAGACAAAATTTAAACATCTTCAAAGCCTTAAACCCTGTAAGGAGCTTAAATCTAGTGAGGGATAGGAGAGTAAGAACTGAAGTATTCAGTTTAACAAACATCTATGCAGCCCTCTCTGTATCCAGAAAACTGTGCTAGAGACTGACATGGAAATTAAAAAGAAACAATCCTCAACCCCTACAAATGAAGACTGCCCCAAACTTGAAGAAGCCTAGAGTATACTTGGATGGAAGGTCTCTGAATGGCAGACATCAGGGTTGGGGAAAACCTTTAAGGTAGTAACAATAGCATTACACTCTTTTCACAGTTATTCTTCTGAGCATGGCATGCTCAGTTTTAAATAATTCAAAGGTCTGATGATCTAAGTCCCTCATGGGTCCTCATCTCCTTTTCAGTTAGCACCTTCGGAGATTGTGCCTATGAAGAAGTCACATTTGTCCTGTGCTAGTACTTATACTACAGCAATAACCAGTTCGGTGACAGATCTCAGATGATAAAAAAAAATATGCTTTCGTGGTTGTACCTTTTAATTACATTCACCAGGGTTGAGCTTGTTATCACAGTCATGTGAAATATCAAGATTTATTATTGAGGGTGGTGCTTAGGAGTCATTTTTAGTCCAACCCCCTCACTTTACAGATGAGGAAACTGATGCCCCAGGAGGGGAAGTGGCTTGCCCAAGGTCAAGCAGGTAGAAAGTAGCTGATCTAAGCTGTACCATCATGCAAGCTACTGTTATTTTTAGTAAGTGTGGCTATCTTGGTGGCAAATATGTTACTCCAGAGACTATTTAAATATCTAACGTCATATACTGTAACTGAACATTTCAATCTTTAGTACTTTCAAAACTTTTATGATGAAATGATATCAAAAGTTTGAACAGAATGAATAAAATGACAAAAATTTGGCAAATGTTCCATTTAAAATGTAACATATATATATAATTTTATAACTGATAAAAGAGTTAAAATGATTGAATTAGTTGAATTTATTACACATATTGCTGCTTTGCTTATTTCACACCAATATTTATTTTCTTCCATTATGTTTACAAATTATTTATATATATATATATATATATATATACACACACACACACAAGGACAAACATGTATGAGGTTTGAGTACATATGATCATATTTAGAATCCAAAATAATAATAATTTAATGGATATTTATAAAAATGTCTAGAATAACTTCAATAGTAACATGGATTTTACAAAAATCAAGAGTGAAAAATTCAGGTCTACATTCAAGAAGAGTCTAATATAGGTTTGTAAAAATTTTTATTACTTTCTAATACATATTCTTTACAAATGGGCAAAATATAGAAATAATAGATCAAAATAAGTAATAACTTATATTAAACACTGCTTTAATATTTGTAACATTGACAAGCCTTATGCAAAGTGATACAAATATTACTATCCTTCTGGAATAATTAGGAATTTCAGGGTCAAAAAGATCAAGGGACTTGACCAAGGTTGCAGACCTCATAAATATCAGATGTAGTAGATGAGGCACTGGTCTTGCAGTCTGGAAAACCTGGATTTGAACCCAGCCATTAGTTTTATACTGGCTTTATGACTCTGTGCAAGTCATTTAATACTCTGTGCCTCAGTTTCCTCACCCATAAAATGAGTAGATTAAATTCAGTGACCTCTAAAGTTCCTTCCAATTCTAAATATATGATTTCAATTCCCAGGCCCATAGACTTTCTAATGTCACAATAGCTGTGAATGATTTATATCCAAATGGGCTTCTAAAATGTTCGGGCACACTTTGTTTTTATTTTTTAAACTCTTTTCTGTCTTAGCATTGATACCAAGTGCTGATTTCAAGGTAGAAGAGCAGTAATGAATAGGCAATTGAGATCAAATGACTTGCCCAGCATCATACAGTTGGGGAATATTTGAGGCAAGACTTGAACCCAGGAGCTCCCATCTCCAGGCCTGGCTCTCTATAAATTGAGCCACGTAGCTGCCCCTCAGGAATACTTTAAACAGATTTTTCTTATATAATTTATCTTCACCAGAACAATCTCACATACACAGTTAATTTGCTTAATTAGCCCTTTCTCTTATTGACACTGGAAAAGTCCTTTAATCTTAGACCCTGTTCAAATTACCAGGCTTCAAATTAATGAAGTCTTACTTTGTTACTGAATAATGCTTTTCATAAGGTAAACAAAATTTTAAAAGTGTTATCTTGATTGTGTAAAATCTCTGAAAGAAGCACGAATGTGTTTGATGAGCGTATGTCTAATCTCTCCTATTACCTTGTAGCCTACCTGAGGAAAGCAAGCATGTGCTTTATGTTCTTGAAAGAATACAATTTAGAGTAAGAAGGCTTAGGTCAGCATCCCAGTTCTCCTACTAACTAACTAGTGGTCTCCCTGTGTGGCCTAAAAGCAAGTTATTACTCTGCTCTGAACCTCATCTGCGAAATGAGGAGGTTCAACACAAGAAAGGCTAATGTAATCTCTAAATCCTAAAATCTTTCCAGAGCCAGGCACAGTGCCTCACATAGAACAGGCACTCAATAAGCACTGGTTAACTGACCCTCCTTGTGGAGACCTTTATTATTTTCATAAGATAAGGATAGAAAAAAGACAAGGAATTAGGATAAACAAAAGTACATGCAAAAAATGGATATGTATAAGAGTATATTTGGGGGGATTAATAGCCATAAAGAAAGTCTCTTATGGAAAGTCATTGTTATGTGAACTAAATGAAATTATAATTCTCTTCTGGTTTTGCTATGTGTTTTTAGCACCTTCTAAGTAGAAGAGATCATCTCATCCAATTTCTTTATTTTACAGATTAGGAAACTGAGTCCCAGAAAAGGTTTCCTCAGGTCACTTTGGTAGTAAGAGGCTGAGCTAGGATTTAGAACCCAAGTCACCTAACTCCAAATACAGTGCTCCTTCTAATATCTTTTTCTTGTATCTCCTCCCTTTCTGAAAGGATTCTAATTCTTTTGACAAAGGTTCTACTAGGGTACACATCACCAGATGACCCAGAATACATGGCAGTGAAGTAGTTTTTAAAAACTGGTTGAAATTACTTCAAATCAGAATTTCTCACACTATCAAAAAAACTAAACCTAGATAAAGGCAGCTATCATCCCTGCATTTTGTGGGAAGAGATTAAAGAATTTGTGAGAAAAGAATAGTGTATATATTATCCATAATTTCTGCTGTCATTTATGTCCACCTTCAGAGAAAGAACTGATAAAAGAAATAAGCAAGACATAGCTTTATATATACATATATCTTTTGTCACATGATATTTTTTTCTAATTGGGGAGGTGAAGGAAGGAAGAAGATACAAGAGAGTTTTAATGTAACAAATAAACAAATTTTTAAAAGAAAAGAAAAAATTCCGTGTTATAGATTTGAAATGCTTTCTGATGGCTTATATTGAACTATTGAATACAGCATTTTCCCATTTGCTCCAAGTAAAACTTTCACTGGGAAAAAAGTATGATACTTTCTATTTCTATTTCAACTGGAAAAAAATCACAAAATCCAAGAAGTCAGTCAATTTACGTAACTTTTTATATCACTTTAACTTTTGCAAAGTGTTTTATATCATGTTTTCTCATTTGATCCTCACAGCATTCTAATCCTGATTATTATTAAAGGTACTCTATATGTATGTGTGTATGTGGAGAGAGAGAAAGAAAAAGGGGGAAGGGGAGGAGTATGTTAAAACTAGTTGTGACCATTCAATATTACACTGCAAAGTCCAAACTACTTCTTTATATTTTCAACATGTATAGTATTTTATTACATATGTCAAGATGGCAAATGAATTCAGATCAGAAATATGAATTTTTTCTGGACAAAAGTCATGGAAAATAATTTCTCATCTTCAACTTTTAAAACATCTTGAAAATGAACATGTAAGATTGTGCTACAGTGGGGTAAATCAGAGGAAAAAATAAATGTCTATTTTCACAATCAGAATCTGAATATTGGCAGTTAACCTGGCTATTCCAAAGATCATTGCCACTAGAAAACACTGTTACTAATATCAGAATAAAAGATAAAAGGGATATGTTCAAAGAGCACTGGCCCTTAAATCAAGGGACTCAGGTTCAAATCTCATACCTGAAACTGGCTGCTGGGGAGACTATGGACATGTCATTTAACCAACGTCAGCCTCCAAAGTCCCCTCTAGTTCTAAATTTTCTAGTCTACACCCAGAAATGAATTTTATGTTACTCAAACACATGCCACAAGATGTCAACTCAGACACTCAAAGTGGAACATTAGAAAAATAGCAGAGGAAAGGGAAATCTTTTACAAGATTTCAAGGACCTGAAGGTGGCCTTTTTTGGTCACTGGGAAATTTGTAAACACTCCCTTCCTCTTTATTCTATCATTAACTTCAAGGCATGTGGGACAAACAGTAGTGAAGACCTTCCTCTATGAGGGAGGTCTAAAAATCTGTAATTCTACATCTCATCCAGTAGCCACTGAGCAGATCTAATTCCCTTAGACTTCACTTTCTTTATAGATAAGGTTGGGAACAGATAAACTTTCAGTTTGACTCTTTTCCCTTTCTAGGGCAAGGTAGTCCAGTACTTTGGACATGAAAGATATCCCCGAGACAGCTGTAGCCCAACTAAGGAGGAAAGTATGTGTTCACATCAGCAAATCTAGTCTGGTGTACTCAGGGTGTGTTTCTATAACATTTTGAATGCCCCTCCTTTTTAAATAGAGCTTTTTAAAAAGGACAGCCCCCATTAGTCAGGCTTAAGCCATATTTATGAAGATATTTTATATTATATTATAGTGACTAGGCTAGCTCAAAATATAGTTAAACAAAACAATTACTATAGAATTTGGAGCCTGATAGCCAAACCACAGATGACAGTTATAAGCCATTCACTGACAGGGGCCAGTCTTCTGTGATTGACTCTAATTTGACTGAGGTAAGGCAGCCCATTCTCAAATACTGAAAACTGAAAAACCAAAGCCAGTTGAAGCCACCCCTGCTGATGCATCTGGGCCCCTCTAGAGAGGAATGGACAAACAGACGGTTCCTCTGATTGCAGAGCTTGTTAGATATTGGGTGCATCTCAGCTAGTCTTATTTTGTGGGCTCTGTTAGATGACTTCCTCTGTCTCTCTGAAGCCCTCTGGGAGCCTGGAGGAATCTAGTTAGAGACAGTGAATTCTCAAAAGTCCTAATCATTGGATTACTTATTTCTCCAGCTCTGGAGTGTCCAGGCAAGAGATGAGCCTTTTCCACAAAAGGCTCAGAATGATGCAAAAGGAGTCTTCCAAACAAAGAACAATTTCTATTCTACAACTTTTGGTGTCCTTCCAGAATTTTATCCTTTATCCTTTCGATGATGTTTTGAAAACTACTGTTATTATGACGTGGTGTTTCTTTGTCCTATGACCATTATGTGACAATTAGATATTTCTTTACAAGAATAAAAAACATGTATTTCCCTCTTCCCCTGTTAGTTTCAGATTTCACAAAAGAACTAATTTTCATCACAGTTCTTTATCTGTTAACTTTTCTCAAACTAGAATAATTGTGCCCACTACAAGTAAATATTGTTTCATTCTTTGTTCTTTCATCCTCAGAGCCTATATGGCTGGCACATAGTAGGGAATTAATAAATTCTTCTAGATTGAAGCCAAGTGACAGTTTAATTCTTTGAAGGTTGTCTCCTGTTCCTAAATAAGCATTATAATTAGGGTTGTGGTAACTCATTGATTGACCAGAACCAATGGTTTCCCCCATACCTGCATCTTTATAAGGATCTCACCTGAAACTTGGGACATGTCTTGAGCTTCATCCGTTTCCATTTTCCTCAGGTTATCTGAGAAAGAGAGAAAGAGATTTTAAGTTAAAGCAAAATCCTAAAAATAAAAGAGAGAAGAGAAAAAGAGAAAGAATGAAAATCTTAGCTATTTAACAACAACGTTATCTGGCAGGAATAATGTATTTTCCTCTTTATTTCCCTCTTCACATACTTGCTGGGGTATCAGACTGGCACAGACCTTGATCCTTTTAAAAACAGCATTACAAAGATTTATAAAAATATCATTACAAGCACAGGAGGACCAAATTTGTTATTTATTGTTAATTTCCTACTGCATAATAACCCAAAATGCAAACTGACTGCAACAAAATTAAGCAGAAAATTAAATGGCCCTGGGTCATTGTAGGCACAGAATTCATTCTCTTGGCTGATCCATAGTTATGTTCTTTCTAATTTACTGAGCATGCATCGATGAACCTTGAGTCAGCTTGGTGACACGCGTACAATCAGCAATCAAAAAACGAAGCAATTTGCTGAAGAATGTCTCATTTACGCAGGCAGGGCTGCATATCTGAGCAGCAACTGCACTACCTCCATTAATAATGAATACACCTCAAGCCGTGGCAGATGGGCAAAAAAATAGCAGCTTCAGTCTTTGTCCCTCACTCTTTCAGGAGTCTTGCTTCAGACCCCACCAGCTCTTCTATGTAGGGAGAAGTGAAGCTCCCTAAAATAGCGAAACAAACCCAGGAGAGAAAAGGAACCCAAGTCTTCCTGTTTTGCTAACAGATGGCTGGCTCCTCGAATGGATGACAAATATTGGGAAGCTTCTATCCCTTTGTTGCAACACTTAATGCTCCATAGATGGAGATTCAAGTCACTATAAACACCAGGGAGAGAAATACTAAGGGCCAGTGGGGGCAGAAATAAAAGTTTTCACACAGAGCAAGTTGAAGGGCTCCCATGCCTATGGTAGAAGGCATCTGGTGGTACCTCCTTAGATAACAAACTTATAACCAGAAGAAGATAACCTTAGCAAAATCTGACACTTTGTCGCCTATCCAAGTAATCTTTGAGGAGAAATGTTCTCTTACTAACACACACTTAGTCTAGCTGTTGGGTTTGAATTGACTTGGTCCTTAATCAATTGTTTCTTTAGCACAGATGATTAGATTTAAGGGTAGTGGCCTATTTTCAGCAAAGAAGTTTAATCTGGTAGATGTTCTGGTTGGTCTAATTCTCTTCCAATTAGGAAGGAACAAAAATGCTTCCCATCTTCTATTTTTGCCATAGTATCTAGGGCAGTAAAGGACACATATGTAGCAGATCAATAAATATTTGTTGAATGGTTTATGGAAGAAAAAAATTTGTTGCTCCTTATTTATTCAGAAGAGGTAGGGCACATGTTCCAAGTAATATTGTTGTCCATAGTGATGTTGTATTTGCACTGAAGACTCCATCTTCACTCTCTCATTAAGTCCAACCTAAGGAAATCTATGTGATCTGTAAGGAATTCTGGATGGCATTAAAAGTCCTACAACCTTAGATGTGCAAAGAACCTGAGCCAGGTGTCAGGGGATGGGGGTAGAGGGAAGAAAGGCAACGCTATGCTTGCCTTCAGGTAGGCCAGCATAGCCAGATACACCTACGAATACAATTTGCAACCATGGAACAGAGCAAAGCTAAATGCCTCTTATGGACAGACATTAAGTAGTATTAAACCCATGGCCTCGGTTTCATGAACACAATACTCAAATCGACTGAGCCAACTCACTATCCGCAACACAGAAGAACAAAGCTCGTGGTATAATTACATAAAAGCAATGTTTTAAAAGTCTTAAGGAGCTCTCCTTTTTGAAAAAAATGCTTCTCTCAATACCGGAGTGAATAATTATAAAGTTGTAGATTAAAATAAAACAGAAAACTCTTCATCTGAAGCTTCTGTGTAGCGCTAACATGCTTTCCCTGAGGAGTTCAGAGCTCTTTCCTGCTCTGAAGGAAAAGCTATTTTTGCAAAGCACAATTTTATTGTAATATATTATCATTTGATCTCAGAATATCACCAGCTTAATTGCTGCAATGTTGCAGGACAAGTCACATCCACTCACCAAGCCCTCCACTCCAACTTCCTCCAAAAAACTCCTTAAAGCTCTAGTAAATATCTTTATTTCAAGAAGCATCCATTTCATTTCTCAAATATCTACATGGCACTAGGCACAAACTTCCAATTCAACACATAATGTGTCGAATACACACTTTCAACACATGGGAGCTTTTGTCTTTTATTTTTTTAAATGAGGTTTAGCTGAACTCTTAAGGCCACTGGATGAGGTAATGTTGGGGTGCTTGGGGAGGAGCAAGAGTGAATATAGTGAATATTGCTCTGTTCTCATCCAATTGGGTGTCATCTGTCTTACAAATACAAGTCATTGATTATGAGATGTTAGGTAAAGAATGTGGAGGGAATGGTGGAACAACATAACTGCTATTCAAGAAATGACTAGAGGTCCCCAATAGTGGGCCACTACTATAGTGACATTATGTTAATTCACGATTATTATATTCTGTTAATAAATACTGCACACAAAGTCATGTTCTATTTGGCTTTTTTTTTCCTAGCTAAAATTCAACCACCCAAGTTTCTTATTGCTGATAAACTTGTCTCTGGGAAATCAATGCATTGTTTCCTTATGTCAACTCAAGTTGAATTCAGATCAATCTGATGTCACATGGAAGTAAATTTTCATTTCCCCTAAGTTTTCCCCAAACTTGAAATTTGCATGTTTTATTTCTTTTTTGCTGAAAAAGAAGTCATTTTGGTGTTTTCGTTGGGAGAAGATAGGGAAAGAAGTCTTCAGGGGGAAGGAACTGTGCTTTGTGTAAAGGAGAGTTCTTATACTGTGAGACTATGATCAGTTGGTTGATTCCGACAAACATTTTCTCAACACGTTATGGCTGTGTTTAGGCACTATCTTGGGCACTCTGAGAAAGACCTACAATTTACTGGATGTTGTATAGTAGGAGAAGCTAACAATGGCTACAGAATATAAAGAAGAAACTCCAAGTCTAAATCCACATAATTCTGCTAAAAAATCCACATCAGGATTTAAAGGAAAATACTATCTCAAGAAACTAACAGAATGAAAAAGACCTTTCCATTTTTTAATTTTCTATTGACATTTTAACAAAATGATCTGAGTGATAATAAATTCATGGGAAAAGTCATAAATAATAATGTGAAGTTCTTCCTCTGATATTTTAGTCAATACTTATTAAAAAGCTTACAATATGGTAGACACTGGAAGTACAAAGAAAAGCAGAAAGGGTCCCTGCCCTCTGGGAGTTTACAGTTCAGTGGGGGAGCCATGAACTGCTTTATTACTGTTAAAGAGTAAGCAGTAATCTCCATTCTACAATGAGAAATAGATTCAGCTTAGAAAGTGTCAGTAGAAAACAAATGCATGTGTATATCCTGTCAATTTTGACTGTTTTGTTTAGATCAACGCAAAGTAAAATTATCTTACTATTCTACTAGGACTCTACTTCAGGGATATTTAATTTTATTCAGTAAACTCAAAGACTCTAGGGAAAGAAGAGGGAAGAGGAAGAACAATGGAGAGACAGGAAGAAACAAAATACAAGCAACTGAGACATGAAAAGAGAGAGAGACCCAAAATAAGTGTATGGCCTTTAATACTGGGCGCCCAGGAATCTCACACTCCCATTCTAGCTCCCTTCCTATTCAGAACTGGTTTTAAATTCAGTAAGTGTTCTGCAATATTCTCCCCTCCTCTATTCCCTTCCTCTCTCTATCTTAGAGAACTAAGAGAACTGCAAAGAGCTAGAAATCTCTAATCTCCCTGACTAGTTTTTGTTTCCAAGATCAAAGCCTGGACAATTTTTCCTTATGTTCCTTTCATCTCTTTGAAAGCATGGGTCCGTCAAATAGCATTTACTCAGCAATTTGCTAGGGAGAGTGTCAAATACCGAGGATATAAGAATGGCAAAACAACAACAACAGCAACAAACAACAGTCATTTCTCTCAAGGAGCTCAAAACAGACCAAAGAAACTTCCGTTGGTATTGAGCGTGCGAACTGCTTGAAACTGCATTTCCCTGCAACACCTTACTAGGCTAGGCTAGCCTCATTCTGCTATTGTCAAAATAGAGCTTGATCCAATGTATGCACATTTGTGGGACTGAGAATTTCCCTAGTGTAGAGCCTGGCACTGTCAGAAGCTGAAACTGGAACTCAGGGCAATGTTTCTCACTACTTTCTTTAGACTTCTGCTTACTCTCTTCCTCATCCATGAACTGTTATTTTCCTCATGTAATTCTATTAAAAATATTCACCTTGCAATTAAAATAAGTTCTTTTTTAACAGTTTAACACGCATTATCACACAGTTTGAATTATGGGATATTTTTAAAAAGAAATGCACTCTCCATCCTGTTTTGTTGCCCAGTCCCTAAGTACACTGTCTTCCATGCCCAGAAAGGTTTTCTGTCTCTATCTTCTCATGCTAAATAGCTTTCTCTTCTTTCAAGTCCTTTTGCTTTCAAGAAGCCTTCTCTAATCACCACCCTACCTGCAAAACACAGCTACAAGTGGTCTCTCCTTAACTCTCAATTTTGTGATGAAATCTCTCATTTTAATATTTTAATTTTTGTCCATTATCGCTATATTTAACTTATTAGTCCTCAAGAGCATTTACTCCCTGAAGCCTGTCTATTTCATGTTTCTTCATTCTCAATTAATAAATCAATAAATATTTATTAAGTACCTACTATGTGCCAGGCGCTGTGCTGAGCCCTGACTGAGTATACAAAAATAGGCCAAAGAAAATCCCTAACCTAAACGTGATCACAACCTAATGATTGATAACTCCAGGAAAAAAGGCTTCTCACATGGTAAGCTTAGTGTTTGCTAAAGTGAACTAAACTAAAATGTAGCATTATAGTGTTCACTATACCATAAAAATTATTGTCTAGTGGAGGTTCAGCCCAGTTTGTTATAATAACCGACAGAGATCACTTATAATTATTTCATTCATTTTTGAGAATTGCAATGTTTACAGGATGTAATCCCAATCAGAGAACTTCTGTTAGGTTCTAGATACTTGAAAGCTAGCCTGCAGGACACAATGGCCTGGGAGTTGGAAAGAACGAAGTTCAAATCCTACCATACTCATTTTTCCCTGGGAAAGCTATTTCTCCTCTCTAATATGAATTTTCTTATGGAAAATAGTGTTAAACATCCTGTGCTACTTCTTTTATGGGGTTGTTGTGGGGATAAAATAAAGAAAACTTATCTAAAGGCTTTGCAAATCTTGATGCACTATACATTTATATATAATTTGTTATAATTCTTTGAGAGTCAACTAATTGATACTCTCCTTTGACATAACATGATGCATTTGAATGGAGTTTGGAAAAATTTCCAATCCTCTGCAGATAACAACAGTAACATCATATTATACTTAAGGTATCTTTGAACCCAGGATTTTTCAATAAAATCTCATTATTTTTGTAGCTAAGCAAGTTTTTCCTTCCTTATTGTAGTGGTAAATTTTTTTCCCACAGATCTCCCACAACACCGAATTATTCTATATTTCTGAAGGAAAGAAAGGATTTAATGGTATCTTGAAAAGAAATCCATATCAATTTTCATGACAATTTGGTCAAAAGGTTCTTAGAACACACAAAACCATGTAGTCCTTCTGTTTAATTTCAGATTCTTTTGAATTTTCAGATAGCTCCTTGTCTTCACATTTTTACTCTTATTTTGCAAAGCATTACTAACTAGTAGGAAAAGTGATGGAAAACAAGGATTGAACTGAAAAGTAAGGAATTCTGTTTTGCTGGTCAGATTTTCTTTTCATGTTGAAACGAAGAATTGAAAAGTGGAAATAGGTTATTCTGACATTACAATTTACCACTTGGCTTTCTTCTAGAGGGCATACAATTTAAACATATAATTGTGCATTGGCTTAAAAAAAAGAACAACTCTCACCTTCTATCTTAGAATCAATATTGTGTATTGGTTCCAAGGCAGAAGAGTGGTAAAGGCTAGGCAATGGGGTTTAAATGACTTGTCCAGGGTCATGCAGCCAGGAAGTGTCTGAGGTCAAATTTGAATCCAGAGCCTCCCATCTCTAGGCCTGAGTTTCAATCCACTGAGCCACATAGATACTTCCTGCGTTGGCTTTAAAAAATTTTTCCATGAGTGTGAAATGCTATGTTAGAGGATTAGAAGGAATTTCTAAAACTTTCTGGAAGTATGGCTCAAAGCCATTGTTTAAATGACTTTTTGGTAAAGAAGAGTCTGATAATGGCCAAATGATGATCTCTTTTAAAGTGAACTGGAGAGAGATGACTCACAGATTGAAGTTTCCAGAAAAGAAACAAAGCTTTAGAAATCTTTACAAAATGGCTCCACTGGAATGGTGAATATCACAGTATTACAAAGAGTAGAGAACTCAAGTCAGTACGACCTGGTGTGAATTTCCATATTTGACACTAGTTTCAGGAATACCAGCAGGTCACTATACCTGACTTTGCCTCAGTTTATCCTCTATGATATGGAAAAAAAACAATAAATTTATTATTTTACCAGTTTGTGATGAGGATAAACTGGAATACTAGATTCAAAGTACTTTGCAAATGAAAAAATGTATTAAAATGTCAGCTATTTTTAATGGTTCTACTTCCTCCACTTTTTTCTAGATAACTTAAGTCACTTGGGATACATCAATTTTAGTATTGCTTCACTCAACAACAAATATTGACACATGCCTAGTAATTTCCCCAAATTCATATTATTTTTCTACTATTCTGCCTATCAATTTAATCAAGGTAGAAGTCATTTTTTTTCTATTTTCCTACTGAATTTAAAAGGAACTATACACATGCACAAGAGTTATAAATACTACAGGAAAAGAAAACCAAATCTTCTAGGAGGAGCCATACAGACTTAGAATATGTCCTTTCAAATACTTTCTTGCCAAATAAGTAATGATTTATGTAAGATAACCAAAAAGTAGAGTGATTACATGCATCTGGCTACCTGTATGACAGATAACAAGAAGCACTCCCTGGACATTTGCTTTCCAAGGCTCTTATTTAAAAGGGATAACCAAACAACATTCATAAAGGTATTGTGTCCTACAAAGTAAAATGCTAGCACCAAGAATACAACACATCATTTTTCATTCTTTGTAGGAAAGATTTCATATGATAAAGGGATTTTCATATGACAATGGAAACTACAAAATAAAAAATGCACACAGGTTCAGAAAACACAAAGAAATTGTTAATTACAATTAATCCAATCATAGGCTCTTAAGATCCATTAAGATTATTTTTTAATGTCCCTGAAAATTTTTTAAAAATTTACTGGTTTATATGAACACGATCAAATCTTACACTTAGTAGGGAGCATTATTTTAAAAATCAGAACTGGGAAAGTGAACATTTCATACATAAATACATTCATTTACATAAAAATCTGCACACAAATAAGCATTTTTGTTAGTGATAATTACTGAGTTTCCAATGAGTCCACTGTGGTAGAAACTATAAGATTTATATAATACAGTTGGAAATTGTTCCTGATCTCTAGTTTACAACTAGTGGTAAGACATGAAATTGACTGAGTCCCACTGGAATGTAATCAACTCAATTAGATATTATATACAGCTCATGTTTTCCACAACCTTTTTGGACAAAAGGAGTCCAAACCAATTATTTCATCAGTAGAGACCTCCAGGTATGGAAACTCTCTACCCATAAAGATCTGCAGATTTTTACCATATATTCTTATGAGAGTTGCACCAAGAAGTTAAGTGGCTTGCTCATGCTAACACAACTAGTATATATTAGAGACAGGACTTCGATCTAGGGCTTCCTGAAACTAAGGCTGGCTATCTACTTAAATAAACTACAGTTTCTCATCTCCTCTAACTATGAAAAACCAAACTAAATACAAGATCTCGGGACAACATGATAAATTCCTAAACAAAATAAACAGACTTCATAATAGGAAAAGAGTTTTTGAGATCTAAGCTTCATTTTATAAACTAAAAGTGAGAGAGGTTGAGGTTTGTCCAAAGTTTTCACAGGCAGGGGCATAGTTGGGACTAGAACCCATCTTTCTTGAGCCCTAGTCCTATGCACTTTCTACTACAAACACTACAAAGTATTTCCCACTTTCCAGCTATCCATGTTAACCTCTGACTGTCCTCCTAGCTTCCCAGCTAAATGCCAAGTTGCTTTAACATTAGATGACCTGAACTAGCCTTAAATGGTGATGCCTCCTTAAACCTGAGGGCATGGGAATCTGAAAGAAGTCTAGAGCTAGAGAAAAACATTTTGTACTCTCCAGTATTGTATATAATTCTTCCTTCCATTGGTAAAAACTACATAACGTTGATTGTAACAGAAGAGGTAAATGTATAAGCAATTTGCAACATATCCAAATATATTTGATACACATGGAAGACTGGAAGTTATGGATCAGACAATGAGAATTGGGAGGTAAGAAAGCTATACTGTATTATAACAAAGTGCTACCTAGGAATACTGGTTGTTGAGCTAAATACTTTTTACACAAACTATACACTTTTATAACTGGCTACCCTTTATATTTAACAGCAACAGGAAAAATCTGGACTAATGGCATTTTTGTTTCTTTCTTTTTTCACACTCTTACCTTTCTTATTATGATTCTAAGACAGAAAAGTGGCAAGGGCTAGTCAAGCAGGGTTAAATGACTTGCCCAGGGTCCAACAGCAAGGATGTATCTGAGACCAAAATTTAACCCAGGTCCTACCAACTCCAGGTCTGGTATTCTATCCACTGTACTACCTGGCTGGCTTATTTTGTAAGAGATATTTTTGTCCTGTGAACTGCTGCTTCAAAATTGTAGTACTTCGATCACATTCTAACAGTGGGACACTAATAATGTACCCTGTTCTCCTAAACTCTGGAAAGTTCTTTATGAAATAAAAGCAATCTTAAATTATGTTTTTTATGAAGTAAAGATCTAGGGGCAGCTGGGTAGTTCAGTGGATTGAGAGTCAGGCCTAGAGACAAGAGGTCCTAGGTTCAAATGTGGCCCCAGACACTGTGTGACCCTGGGCAAGTCACTTAACCCTCATTGCCTAGCTCTTACCACTCTTCTGCCTTGGAACCACTACACAGTATTGATTACAAGATGGAAGGTAAGGGTTTAAAAAAAAAGAAGTAAATATCTGACAACTAAAGGGTTACTGTAACTCTTCTCATAATAATAACTAGCATTTATATAGCATTTTAAGTTTTAATTTTATCCTTAACCACCTTGGGAGGCAGGTGCTATTGTTATTCCTCTTTTACATCTTTGGAAATTGAGCAGAACATTAAGAGACTTGACCAGGGTCATAGAGCTAATAAGTGTCTGAGTCTGGATGTGTGAGTGATTTCAGGTCTAGCACTGTTCATCGTGCCAACTAGTTGCCTTGAAATCAAGCAACCTAAATTAGGGTCCACTGTGGGTCTTGGATGTTTACAAAGTTCATATTGGCAGTTTAATTCCAAATCCTTACTTCATTCGACATTATGGGGAAATCGCAAACTAGTTGGAATGTTTCAAAGACATATACACCAGAAGAGCTCCACATAATAGTCTTTATTTGTACTACTATTTCAAACAAAACTGAGCTCAAGAAGCTCTTCAATCCTGCCTTTAAGTCATGAAGAAGTTAGATGCAGACTTGGTTGGAAACAAAATCTAGGAGGTTTGGCCAGTTAGGATCCTGCTGCTTCATAAAAATAACTATGTAGGTTCTCCTAGGAGCTAAATTCCAGATATGACTGGAATGGCTGGGATCTTTTCCTTTATGCATCAGAACTCCCTCTTTTCCATCAGAGAGCACACAGTAAGAAAGCACCTTTTGTTCCAGTCCTACAAATGGATTACTTTATATCCATTAAATAATTTTAATTTAGTAATTTGCAATGTTAGATTTTCATTTTCTCTACCATGGCAAAACAAATTTTCTTTTATAAAAAATGTTATGCTTTGTTAATAAGTATGATCAAATCCCATTTGACTCAGGTAAGCTTTATGTTATACAACCCCATATTGAATGGGGGAAGCACTTAAAGAAAAGTACCAGAAATTTCCAAACCAGTTTAATAAGAAAATAGTAATTAAGTGTTCATTCTCTCAACAAGCCAGGGATGATTAACTTTATTATTATAAAAAGTGGATTTCACAATTTTTATCAATATGTTTCTACTTTGAGACTTTTAATTCCACTTTAATTTCCTCCCCATCACAGAACTCACCACGAATACTAAGGAAAAGGTCACTTGTTTAGTCTAAAAGTAGGGAATCACACTAGGGGATGGCTGTCTCTCTCTAGTTTCCATTAAAAGCACTGGAGGGAATTTTAGAGTGCTTCAGAAGTAAGTTTAAGAAAGATCAATTCCTCATTTTCATTTCTCCTAAAGATTTCTGAATTCAACATTTTTCCATTAAGTTTTGAGAGGTGGTGTGTTTTCTACTCAGTTTTTCCTCTTCAGTTTTGCCTTTTGAAAAACTAGCTTAATTACATTTATTAACCAAACAAATACAATTAATCAAAATTAAATCAAGATTCAGATCAAACATTGCTGTGATAGAAGTGATCAGTTTTTCCCCCAGCATTTCAAACTCTGAGTACATACCCTAAATCCAGATTTCCACATTGAGTCCTCTAAATAGTACCGACCAGATACATGTCAGTTCTACAAAGATGTCATTTCACTTTACTGAACTCTTAGTGGTCCAAATATCCACTCTAAAAGTAGCAAGGACAACCAGAAAAATGGAATTTCTTCAGATCCTGTGCCACATAGTATAAGTGACTGATTCCCACATTTATGATTGTGATTATGTATTATGATTAGAGCAGACTTTCATAAAAAAGGAGACTACAAATAATCAGATTTCCTGTTAGAAAGTGAAGGGATCCCTAAAGAAAAATGAACCTTTGCACACTTGAATGAGGAACAATGAAGAATGGGCATTTCCCTAATGAGGGCCTCACTTTGGCAATTCATTAAACTCTGCAACTCTGCAAACCTGTGGCCACCTCTCTATTAGGTATCAGAAGGTGGGGCGAGGGGACAACCAGAAGGCACCAGGCGAAAACGAAATATAATGATATACTCCATCATGCTAAAGCTATTCCTCTACCAAGTCGAATCTACTGACACGAGGCAGACATGTGCAAATGAAGACACTCTGTGAGTGAAGCAACCCCATTCCTAGAATGTTATACCAAGAAAAAAAGAAAAGGAGTATCTACCATAGCAAAGAAACAGTGCCGCACTCACCAGCGAGATGTGCACCTAACAGAGTTCAGGGGAAACTCTTTCTCTCATGACTTCAGATCTTCAAAGATTTGGAAATGGAGATCGACCTAAGGTGCATATTCAAACTCATGACTAACATATCTCAGAGAGGAGAACAGCATCAAATACCACCTGCCAGAGACACCTCCTCAAGTTTCCACTGATGTCTTCCCATTCCGCTCTAGTAAAGAAGAGTGTGGACCAATTTGCCATACAGTAATAGCTTGTACTTATAAAAAAGACAAGGAGAAAAAATGGACTTCTTGGGAGGCTTAGCAAAGCACCATTACTTTACTGATGAGCACACAATATTCCCCAGACACTGGACAAGTAAGAACAGTTCTGGGTTAAAAAATTGTCATGAATACCGATGAGACAAGACTTTTATCACAATGGGTTCAAAAAAACTATTTGGAGTCTAATTCATTGCATCTGAGAACCAAGTATTTTCATCAGTCAGGAAGTTCAGGAAAGGTAAAAGCAAAATTTGGTAATGCTAAACCACCATCACCAGGGACCATGCATGGATAAAATGGAAAAACTTCAGGTCTTGTGTTCTCCACTTTTCCAAGAGGTGATTCACAACATCCTTTCGTTGATGTGACCCATAGAGAGACTGCTACCCATTTAAGACAGTTTTTTTAAAGTAGACCAAAAAGTAGCCAAGTTCCCTTGTTCCCTAGGTGCTATTCAGAAGATACAATGAGAAAAGATTTGCCCATCTATTTCCTTAAACCTCACTTTGTAAAGGGCACAGAATTGTAAATTCATTTCCCCCATGCATTTCACTTATAATAAACTGCATTTCATTTCAAGTAGTTCAAATTTCTTATGCCGAATATTTGCCAGATCAAAAGAGGACAAATTTCAAATATTATATAACAGATAATGAATGGTATGGCACACTGACAGTCTAGAGTTCTGAGTCTATTTTACCAGAAACTGCTATTCCCCTTTTACAGGAGAGTGAACTAAGGTGCAAAGTGATTGATTTTTGAAGAGGAGTCACAAGAAGGTTGAGGTTAAAAGACAAATCTATTTTTTTTTCCTAAATTTACCAAATAGGAGAGTAAACACACACATACACACACACACACACACACACACACACACACACACACACAAATAACAACAACAAAACTGAGTCATTCAACAAAATTGTGAAGCCAGTGTTTTGACAACCTAAACCAATGGCAGGGATCTCAATTTTCATCTAGATGTCCAGGTTTCACTTCTTTTAGCTTTTATATATGTCATAACCTACCTTTTGTCACCATTTAGAAATACTATAAAGACCCCAATAAAATGTTTGATCATTGCCTATTTCTATTTTCTTGGAGATGTGAGCCTAAAAAATTTCCAATTTTTCTCTATAACCTACCAACACATCTGAGTTTTAATTCCAAAAATTTAAAAACAAACCAACCTGATATTAACATCTTTGCTTGGCCTATCTATATCTCAGTTTTCTAATTGTGAAATAATATGATCAGAGAGTCATCATATTACACAAAATAATTAATTTTAAGTGGCTATAAAACTTCCCTGAGAATATAAAGTTTTATGTACATTCTGAAGAACAGTTAGTTATATCATCCCAGAACAGGTGTATGATACAAATCTCTTCAATGGTATACTAGAAACAGGCTAGAATTCTAAAAAATCCTTTCATTTTTCTCTTTCTGAGGAAATGTGCCTTAACAAAGTGGGCCTAAAAGTGACTTAGTGTGGCTCCTTTATGAACTGGGTAAAGCTGTATCAATTTCATTTAGAATTTATGCAACAAAAAAGTCAGGAATGCTATTTAAAACTATGTTGTTCTTGGGAGTCTTGGCAAAGCACCGTTATTTTACTGGTGAACACATAATATTCCCCAGACACTTGACAAGTAGAACAGTTCTGGGTTAAAAATTTTCATGAGCAAAGCTCATAAATTTCAATGTTTAGTAAGAGAAGGTATGTTAAAACACCTTTTTTCCCATGCCTGCTTAACAAACTAATCTCAATATATCCCCTTCTCTTCAACTGACATTTAAAAAAAATATAGCATTATTAACATTAGGGAGGTGATGTGACAAGTACCCCATCCAAATCAAGAAAAAAATTCAATTTGATCAAAAAAATTTTAAGTTACATGGTAATAAAGTCTTTAATGCATAAAGCAAAACCGAATTGTTTTGGTATTGAATTAGTGAAAAAAGCTGCTGTATTCAGAAGAAATGTTGGATCCTTAAGCCTCTTTTCAATCAAATTACAAATGTTAATCTTGATTTCTAGAAGACATAAATGCTTGGCTAGACAGACCAGCCTTGGTTTAGAACTTCTCAAGAAATTTCTCAAAGGGTCAAATTTAGCCCTTTGGTACCTTCTGTAGTGAACTCGATGATTCTATCCTGCGAAATGATGTTAACTGTTAATCTTGGACAAGAATTATCCCAGAATTCTTCAGATTTGGAGATATGAATCATTATATTCATCAGATATTAAGGCAGTTGATGATTGCCCTTCTGGTCAGCTATAAAACCAGCAGTAAAGTTTACAAGTTGTCCTTTCCCCATATGTTTCAACCATCACCTTGGAACAAGAGTGAATGAACAATAGAAGAGCATCCAACTGGCATAAAATGTTAAAACTTAGTAGATTTCACATAAAATTATCAGATTTGAAACCCATTATTTACATTTTATCAAAAAAGGAAGTATATGTGTTTCTTTGAAATATATTTGGTACACCGTAGCAATTCATTTTATATGTCCATAATATATGTGAAAAATTCATTCTTTGTTCAAATATAATGTTTTATGATGCCAAAATATTATCTAATGGATCTCTGTTCTTGGTATTATGTCACAAATCATTTAATGTTAAAAACTGAGTGGAATAAATAATTCTGTTAAAAAAACAACAACCTGAAATTCCTGCTTTATTATCACTTCAATAAGGTTTCAGAATTCCTATATAAAATTTTTACTCTGTTCTTCAATTTACTCCATTTCTCCTATGGAATATGCACTATTACCTTTATTTCTGAGTTCACTTAATAAAGACACAACAATCCGGAAGAAAGAGCGCCTTTGCCTTACGGTTTTATTTATTTATATTTTTTTGAGGGAGGTGATACATGTGAGTCAAAACTTTACCACTAATATTGATCGTCTGTAAATTTGCCATGTATTTTTCATATATGAAATATTTTCAACAACCCTTTTTTTCTTAATAGAAGTCTATTAACCTAGTGAGAAAAAGTTGTTTTTTTAAAAGCTTCTCAGCTCAGATGGAACCATAACTGGCAAAAGGTAAAAGTAATTGTAAGGATGGTCAAAGCAGAAATGGTGTGCAGTAAGTGCAGTCATTTAATGCCACTCATACGTAAGCTGTTCCAGAAAAGAAAATGGGGCTGACAAAGCCTCTTTATTGGATACCAATACTTGCTCTTGGCCCCATAAAATTTTTACCTGCATATAATCCAAATATCCTAATTTATATCTAAAAAAAACTAAAATTAAAATCACATCTACATAGGATTCCTCAGAAGTTAGTCATAATAACAAGTTTTTTTAAATCTACAAAATAATATTGAAAGTATCCATTTTTTTCTCTATGCATATATATACATACAAATAGCATGATGTATACGTCTATGCATAGACATATATGGTAGCTCATCTTCAATTGGCAAAGAGAAAACACATAGGTAACTTTTAAAAACTTTGATCATGCCTCTTACAGAGCTTAATCTGTCCATCTGTAATCATCTCAAAGAGTATTAAAATGTCTCCTCAAAATTAAGAAAAGAAACTAGTTTTTCTAAGTGACAAGCTAGATGGGCAACTCATTTCTCTTGCCCTCCATTCCCACCATCACCAGCACCCCCTTCCTTTTTTTCTTCCTTCCTTTATTTCTTTTAAGAAAAGCACTTCTTTATATAGAATTGGATCCCACACGACTTTCTTTATGCTAACTGCGCTCTGCTCAGGACTAGCCCGCAGTGTTTCAACCGGCAGCTTGCGGCTACAAGAGCATCTGCCTCTCAGCTAAAAACAACTCCTGTACAAATGGGAACGCTCTCATTTTACAGCACACATTGGTCTGTTCAATCAGTTAATATTTTCTTTACAAGTCATCCCAGACTTTCCTCCCTAGCTACAGAAGTCCTTCCTCTCTCCTGTAAATGAGAATGGAGAAACTTAGACGTGAGCTTCTTAAAAGAACTTAGGAGCGCCAGAAGAGACTGACAAGGTTATTTTCCCCCCCTTACTGCGCCTAGATGTCTTTATTTTATTCGTTTTATTTTACCTCTATGTTTCCGAAGCTATGAATTAACCACTTAAAAGCTGACTTCACTTTTGGAACTTTCAAGAACCACTTCTTTCTATTTCCTGGCCTGTCCCGGGTGCTGCCCAAGTGTCTTTTCTGCTTGGGATAAACTTCTCTAAAGCTGCAAGTAGAATAAAAGGGACTGTCTGGAGTGGCAATATTTACTTGCTATAATGACCTGCTTACTTAGACTTTGTAATCTTTCCAGCTTTCTTTCACAATGACTTCCTGAAATTGCTCAGCTCTCATTGTTCCCTATTTCTTCTTCTTTTTCTGTTCCCCCCCCCCCCTTTTTTTTTTCTCTTTATCTCTCTGTCTCTTTCCTGCGCACTTTGCTGGGACTGGATTGCATATCGTGTAGCGTGTCTGGCTCAAGACTTTGGCGAGCACCCTTCAAAGAAAAAGTCGATTCAACCCCAGGCAGAAGGAAGACCATCCTGAAAGCCTTCCCCCTTCCCCTCAAGACTATTACGCCTCTCAAAACTTGTCCAGCAAATGCAAAGGAATTCAAGTGAATAGCTAGCGCACTTTGGTGTAGCTCTCTGAAAAAGTTACAAACTTTCATGTTGCAAACAGTTCCTCTTTCCTTTATTCTTATTTCTCCATGCAGTTCTCCTAGCGCCCGCCGGCAACCCCCTTACCCATCACCCCCTGGCCAAGCAGAGAGCCTCCAAATGTCTCCAAAAATAGAAATCGTGATGTGCTGCAGAATACATCAGACGACCCCCCTCCAGTGTCCCCAAACACGCGCACACGCTCCCTCCTTCATCTCCGAACCCTAGTCATGCCCTAAAACGAAGCCAGACCCCAAACTCCTAAGGGACAAAACAACAACAATAACAAGAAAACTTTTCTGTAGCGCGAGCGCGCAAACAGGTGTTTTCCCCCACCCCATCAAACCAAAAAGAAAAGAAAGGAAGGAAGGAAGGAAGAAAGGAAGGAAGGAAGGAAGAAAGGAAGGAAGGAAGGAAGAAAGGAAGGAAGGAAGGAAGGAAGGAAAGAAGGGAAAAAACCCAATTAATGACACATGGTAAAAGCGGAGCTCTACGAGAGAGAGCGCTGAACGGGCTGGTGGCACTGACCCTGGCCGCCGAGCGCCCGCCTGCGGGGGAGGCTCCGGAAGCGGCGACGGCGGCGGCGGCGGCGGCGGTGCTGAGCGGTGTACGGTACCTGCTTTGGCCGGGGCTGGCAGAAGACAGCTCTCCCAGTCCTCTCCAGCTCCATGTGCTGCTGCTCCACCTCGCAGCAGAGCCGCGGCGGCAGGAGGCAGCTCCGCTCTCGGTCCCTCCCCTCTCCACTCCACTTCCTCATTCCAATGCAACATCACTGCAGCCCGCGGCCAGCTCCAGGCATTTCGCCACTGCTACTATCCTGCACCTCGCAGCCTTCATTTAAGGACTAGGCAGGCGGCGGCGGCGGCGGCGGCAGCGGCAGCAGCAGCAGCAGCAGCAGCAGCCAGCCCTGGAGGTAGCAGGCTCAGTGATGCTGTCAGAGGACGGCACACCCCTTTCTGCACCGATGGGCCTGGACATTAGAAAATTGCACGGGCATTCTCAGAGCCCCAGTTCTTAACCCTTGGGGTCCCACAGCATCCTCAACTTAGGGACTTTCCTAAGAGAGTGTGTGCCAGCACGTGGGAAGTCGGGATGGCTATTGTGTGTTTACACCAGCTGTATGGTGTATGCCTAGGTATATACGTATACAGATATAATAATATGAATATATATATATATTTTTTTTTTGAGAGAAAGGTATTTATCACCACTTGCTTGTGCCCTCACACAATGACCTGTTTACTAAAAAGTAACAGTTGGAATGAAGACACTGGTACAGTCTTTAGATATTTCCCATATTTTAGCAGCAGTCCAAGATGCTGAATTTTTCCCCAAGCCAAAGAGGGGCCACTTGGAATTTCTTTTCTTCTCAGTTCGGGCTGAGGCCTCAAAGTTCAAATGATGAGAGGAGTCTTACATAGATGGGCGTGTGGAAAAGTGTGTGTGAAAGACACATGTGTATGGAAGATTCCTAACAGCCAATGGAATATCACTTCTCTTGTCTCCCTCCCACCACTAAGGTAGAAATGAGGGATCCTTCCCCCTTTCCTTTCCCTAACCTTGGTACACAACTTACAGCCCACCCTCCCTGAAGGACTGAACTCATGAATAGGTTCTGCAGACAGCCAATTCATAGTGTGATTTGAGGAGCATAGTGACCCACTAGCCCCTCAAAGTACCCTCACAGTGCCTGAAATTCCACCATCTGTCACTCCATTGAATTGGGGCATTTTGACTCGGGAAACACCTATTAAAATGCATTCATGATAGCTGGGAGATTATGAGCATTCACAAGCCATATAGCAAAGATCAAGTAGATATAATCTAGGACACAAGAAACTTCCAAAAGGATGGGTCAGGACAAGTAAATTTTGATTGATGTAAAGTAGGAGACAGACAAGACCCAATAGTAGAGCTTTGCCTAGAGAGGTCAGATGAGGTCCTTCAATAGGAAGGTAATTGGTAAGGCGCAGCCCTGGATGGTGGTGATGGTGGTGGGGGAAGTGGTTTGAAGACAACCCTAAGTTACTTAACAATTTTACTTTCTGGCATGTGTCTTCCACATACTGTAAGGGATAACCAGAATTTACCTTAATTTCCTTGTGAAGTTTTTTCAATATTTAGTTATCTCCCTCTTAAACAATAAGTGCTGGAAGACAGGATCTTAGTACACTTGTCTTTTAACAGGTGAATAAACTGAGGCAGAGGACCTTGAATGATTTGTGCAAGTTCATAATGCTAATAAGTAGCCATGGTAGAATTCAAACCTAGATCTTGGGACTACTAAAACTAATAAAACCAGTGCTCCAACATCATGCTACCTCTCACTCTAAGAAGTTCCCTGGAAGTAATGGGAGGTTTCAAACTGTTCTGAAAAAAACTTAACATTTTTGTCTGATGTCCCCCACCCAATTACTTATAAATAGTCCGGGAGGGACAACATCCAGCCAGAGTCTAGCTGTCTCTAAAAGTGTCAGTGTTCCAAATAATACCTCAAATTTCTATAATGCTTTAAGGTTTACAAAGCACTTTCCTCAGAATAACCCTTTAAGTTGCTTCAAGTATGTATTATTATCTTCATTAGTAGATGAGAGTTAAGTTTCTCCCTAGGCACCTCTCTTTCCCTCTCAGATCCAAGCCTCAACCCCCAGGGAGTGGGGTGGGAGAGGTAGCACCATCACAAGAGGCATGCTCTTAACATTAGGATTCTCCAATAGCCATTCATCATTTCAGTTTGAGGTGAGATTCCCCTAACTTGTATGGCTCCATTTGTCAGACTTTTGTCATACCTAAGAGGGATGTTTGAGATGTTAAAATAGAATTTATACAGTTATAGTTTAAAAAAAATAGTTTGGCCAGGATCACACACCTGGTGAATATCAAAGGAAAAATGCAAACCTTGGTCTCCTGATCCTAGGTCTCACCAACATGCTATCTGTTTACCATGCTGACTCTCTGAGTCTATAGTGACTCAGATCCATTCTGACTATTGGAAAAATAACTCAGAAATGTATATGCTACTTGCAGTGGACAAATACGTTCTCATCACCATTCAGGGACTTGGTTAACAAAAGATTTCAAGTGGTATCTGGATGACTCCAACTATTTCCTACTAGTATTCAAACATAATGAACCAACATTTCCCAAGTTCAAAATCCTGTTGTATGAAGAGATGTTGAACTGAACTTTCTGGAAGTTGTGAAACAATGGAACAGGTGGGGACAAGAAAAAAAAGATAATTTCAGATTGCTGGATAATTTCACATAAGCATCTTACTGCTGAATAATTTGAGAGTCACTATGTGAAAAGAAAAACATGCTTTCTCCCTTTTATGGGAAAAACATTTTGGGGGAAATGGAAAAATATGGTATGATAATTTTTGGCCACCCTGTACAGATCAAGAGTTACTTTTTTGTGATTTCAAAAATTTAAATGCATATTGTATGCATTTGTGATACATGATATATGATGTACATGCATGCATGTACATGTGGTGACATGATACATGTATTTGTGAGCAAATATGAATGTGAAAAGTATGATTTATTCAGATAATAATGATATTTAAATTCAGTTAAAATATTTTCCACTTGTTACAAATGAAAGCACAAGCCATTGAACCTTACAGAATCCAGTATCTTTTAGTTTTTCTCACTTTATGAGAAGCAGGCAAAAACTTGGGAAGAGAAAGAATCCCAAACATTAAAACAAAGTGATTTGTTATCTTTTCTGAACTTAGTATCCTACATAAAGAAAAAAAAAATCCCAAAATGGCTGATTACAACTTTGGCCACATGTAACTTTGCCTAATTATTCTTATTTCTAAATTGATGCTTCATATTTATCATTTACTAAGATTTTTGAAAGTAAAAGCTTTGCCTGAATTCATGTTGGGTTTTCTCATAAGCACTTGCAAATGGAGACCAAGTTTGTTTTTAAGTTTCAGATGATGTAAGTATCTGAAAAATAAGATGAGTTGGAATAAAAGCCCAAGACTGTTCCAATCTAAGGCTTTGCTACAGAGTTGAAAAAGAGTATGGTAAGTACTATCATAGATTCTGCCCCAAGCATGTGAAGACTTCCCCCAGCAGAATGGGAAAATGAGAACAGTCTATTCACAAAGTCATGAAGGTGGCTCTAGCAGGTTCTGTAGAATTCTTAGAGGTTGATCAGACATTGAAGATCACAAGGCTGTGCAATGCATCCTGGGACATTGCCAGTCACCCTGATTTTTGTCTTGCCTTTGGACTTGGATGGCTTTGGAAAAGAGTCAGACTGACAACTTCGTGAAATTCTGCCTTACCTAAATCCAATTCACCAGCAAATTATTGTTCTTCTAAAATGAAGAAACAACAGCAGTAACAGCAACAATTCTTGGAATGTAATATTAAAGATGTTTTCTATTATTTAGGATTTGAAAATAGTCCTGCCACACCAAGATTTCCCTATTCTGCTTGCAAGGGAAATGCAACAGTGGTACAAATATCACTTACTTTTTACCTTTGAATATTGGGTGCAAGAGATTCATCACATCCTGAAAGGATTGAGTGCAAAAGTTATTCAGAATAAAGTCTTTAGTTAAAATTTCTTTTCTACTTGAAACCAACAATATTTAGATTCTTTTCTCAGAATGAGTTGATCAAATACATAGTTTTTGGTAAGGAATGTTTGAATTATCTGATTTATGTAGTTATTGTCATAGATATTTTCCATAAAAATCTTACATAGTGAAAGTGAAAAAATATTTCTGTGAAAAATTTTGTCCACTTAACAGAAGATTTCCATCATAATATCTCATTGAAAAATCTCCTGATTTGGGCTCTATATGATTATCTCAAGAAAGAACACTCTTTGGTAGGTCCTTCATGATGGAAAGACTGAGAGTAGGTTCAGTAAGGAACTATCCTATAAGACCAGCCTAATAAAATTCAAAGAAACTCAAAACCATCCAGTTGTCTACAAAAAGATTATTATTTTTTTTTTGCTGTACTAAACTAACTATGGCATGGATAAGCATTTGAATGCATCAATCAATGAATCAGTTCCAGTTTTGAATGTATTAATAAACGAACATCTTATATTAAACATTGTATTCATTATTGTAAAAATATATTGATTTTTCTTTGCTTATAACCCACAGTGAGTTAGGGAATGGAGTTGGAAAGAATTGCCTGGGACAAATGGAGTATTCTTCCTTTCTTTAATTTCTTTCTTCTCTGTTCCAGTCGAATAGAGTAAGGAGGAACAGATTAGCTACCCACAAGCCACTGAGCAGAAGGGACATATCACCAATATTTGAAGATAATATATATCTGGGTTTTTTTACATGTGAGTTTGGAACCTCCTGATAGTTGCACACCATACACTGGAAGAAGCAGGAAAGAAATAATGGAATAGAGAGAGAAGCTCTTTTCTTATCACACCTTGTCCTTTAAACAGAATGAGCTCAAATAGAAGAATCAATCTCAATTAGACACATGCTAATGAAATCCCCAAGTAACCTCTATCGTGTTTTGTACATTTACTCCCATAGCTCCATCTGAATGAATGAAAAAAATTATGAATGCTAAATGCCAGGTACTGGGTTAAGTGCACAACAATCAATAACCAATCAATAAACATTTATTAAGCACCTACTGTGTTCCAGGCAGTATGCTACGGTTTCAAAATACAAAAAAAGGCAAAAGACAGTCCCTGTTGTTAGTATCTTTGTTCATCTCCATATTTTCTTCCTTTTTTCTGCTCAGCCAGGGCAAAGAGTCAAATTTCTCCAGGGACAAGAACTCTAGACTGCTTTTGATGGAAAACAGGAAAATGTTTACTTTAGCAGTGCAGCTAATAGAATCTCATTGCATTTTCAACATTGTCTTAATTTATCCTGAACAATTCTCATGCCTTGGTAGTCCTTACTTTGGTTGAGGTAAGGGAAAACTAAAATCAAGAGATTTAGCCTATTGATTCGAGGTGGTTATTGGGCTATATAGCAGCATGTCGTAGTGGATTGAGATCTAGCCTTGTAACAAGGGTAACTTGGGTTCAAGTCTCACTTCTGGTATCCTGATTAGGTGACCCCGGGCAAGTTAAAAATGTCTTATTGTACTAGGCAGTTCTCTAAAGTTATATATTACCAGCATGTGAAGGTGTTTCTTCATCCTCTGAAGTGTCAGGAATTCTCTCTCTCACAAATCACATGTCTAGTACCTGTGCTTAGAGAGATTCCTAGAGGATCCAACCTTCCAAAAGGAACTGATGCAGGAGAATAAGAAGTTGGGAGTACCTGAAAGGTACTTTCTCTACAGTCATGGTTAGGCCCACTCATGAATAGAGACTAGCCTGATCTTAAGATACAGGAATGATAGATTCTTGTCCAGTGTCAGAATATATCTAATAAGATATCTAATAATATCAAATTTTATTTACCTTGGGATTTGTAAATACAAAAAGTGGAGGAAAATGGGAATTTCTGTTCTCAGCCCTACGTCCCTCATTCAAGATACCAGAGTTGGAAGAATAATACAAAAGAGCATCCCTAGATGCTCAAACCAGTAATGGACAAGTCAGAGGCATAGTAATAGAACCCAAGGTCTTATATATCTATATAGGAAAATTATGGATAAAATACGATAGACAAAATGAGATGAATTCAACCTTATCTGTGTCACTGAGATTTAGTGATATATATATATATATATATATATATATATATATATATATATATATATATATATATATGACTCTTGACAAATATGGTGATGGAAGTATATTTATTATTTTTAAAAAGAACAGATTAGATAAAAATAGAGCTGAGGTAGCATTACATATTAAGAATATAAGTAATAAGCATCAAAGATAGAATTTGAACCCAGGATTTCTGGGTCCAGAAGCAATGCTTTTCCAGCTGTGAAATACTGCCTCTTATTTTACTTCCATTTTGTCTCTGAAAAAGAATGTCTAGGAAGGATTGGACAAAATGTTCACAGGGAATTAAAATCAAAGATTAATGAGGTTAAAATTATTAGTTGTATCCAGTAAATTCAAGTCTCTAGACCTGGATAACCTTCTTTAGGATACTGGAAGAATCAATGCTTTTGAAAAGTGGCTATCAGTGATCTTTGAAATACTGTGGTGGTGAAAAGAAAAAGTAATCTTGGACTAAAGACATGAAAATACTCTTTTTTTTAATAAACTGTTGTTTTAAAGTGGATTCTTTCAATTGTAGATATGAGATATGTATACATTTCTGGAAAATATGAGACATATTAAAGGGATACTTTTTGAGCTTTTAGAAAGAGAAGCAACGATCAATAATTGTTGTATGACTTAATAAAGAATTAGTTATGACAAACTTCCATTTCCTTAACATCATTGTTAGACCTGCCCAGATTTTAGCAAATTATTTTCAAAAATTTTTAAAAAGCACACATTGACTGTCTGTCTTGGAGTTGATATATGGATGAGTTCAAAGGCAGAAGAGCAGTAAGGGCTAGGCAATATGAGGTTAAAAAACATGCCCAGGGTCCCACAGTTAGGAAGTATCTGAGACCAAATTTGAATCTTGGACATCCCTTCTCCAGATCTGGCTCTATCCAGTGAACCACCTCACCGCTTCATTAGCAAATCATTTGACAAAGTATGTTATCCTGATGGACAAATAGAGAGATGTAGATTAGATAGGAGTATAGCTATGGGAATTCAGATCTAGTCGAATGTCCTGACTCAAAGAGTAAAATTAATTGATCAGTGTTGATTTGAAAAGAATTCTTTAATGACATGTCTTGAGCATCTATCTTTAGTCCTATGATATTACAGTTTTTTATCAATGATTTGCCTAAAATCAAAAATGCCATGACAGAGGTTGGACTTTATTATCTATACCCCACCCCCAAACACACATACATACAAATATGCACCCAATAAACTCTAGTGGTTCCCTGTTACCCTCAGAGTTAAATACAAAGTGCTCTAAAACTTTAGTGCAATTTTGAGCTTTTAAGTCATTTTCTCTGTAGATTTTCTTTTTTACCATCAGTTCCAAATTCTCTCCTTCCCTCTATCCCCTTCCCCACCCATTAAGAATGCCAGAAATATGATACTTGTTATACATATGAATTTGTGCATAGCATATTTCTGCATTAACTATGATCTGAAAAAATATTTCAATCTGCACTCTGAGTCCACTGGTTCTGTATTTGGAGGTGGACAGTATTTTACACTATGAATACTTTGGAATTGTGGTGGATCATTGCATTGATCAGAGTTACTAAGTCTTTCATAGTTGACTATTTTTACCCTATAAAACATTATTAGTCTTAATGCTGTTGGTACTTAGCACTAAAATTTTTGGCACACACAGCCACTTATTATCTGTGTGACTCTGGGTAAGACCCTTAACTTCTGTCTGCCTCAGTTTCCTAGATTATAAAAAAAAAACTAGAATAACAATAGCACTTACCTCCCAGGGGTCTTGTGAAGATCAAATCAGTTAATATTTGTAAAATGGTTAGCACATTGTCTGACATATAGTAGATAATTTATATATCCTTCCTTCTTTCCTTCTTTCCTTCTTTCCTTCTTTCCTTCTTTCTCTCTTTCTCTCTCTCTCTCTTTCTTTCTTTCTTTCTTTCTTTCTTTCTTTCTTTCTTTCTTTCTTTCTTTCTTTCTTTCTTTCTTTCCTTCCTTCCCCACTTCTTCCTTCATTCCTTTGTTCCTTTGTCCCTTCCTTCCTTTCCCACCTCTTCCTTCCTTCCTTTATAAAGTTTTTTTTATCCAATATTTAAAGCCATTCATGACGCTGTCCCTTCTTAACTTAGCAATCTTCTTACACTTCACTCCCCTCCAGAGACTCTATGATCTTTCTGCATTGGTCTACCTTATATTCCTTGCCTTCTAGTCTTTGTACTGACTGTTCCCAGGTGTAGAATGCTGCCCTACTTCATCTCTGTCTTAAGGCTCATATACAATCCTACCTCCTCAAAGAAGCATGAAAGCATGCTTACCACTTCCAACTAATGCCTTCCCTTTGAAATTATCTTAAATTTATTCTGTATATATCTTCTATGCATATAAATATTTGTAAGTTACATCATCCATCAAAATATCAACTTCTTTTTAACCATTTAAATTATATACATATTACAATATAATATGTAGCACAACAATAATATAATACATGTGATTTGTTGCAAATATGTAATAAATTATAATATATTTATCCAAGAGAAACAAATTCTTACATTAGTTATATCCAAAAATCTGTCTGATTGTTTTTCCACCCTCCAGAAGGCAATATGATATAAAAGGTTGTATAACACATATTTTCCTGTTTACCATGTTGTGAAACAAGATACATACTGCTTATGTCAGAGGAAAAATTCACTGAGGAAATAAAGTGAAGAATGGTATGTTTCAATCTGCATTCTGATCACTTCTATAGAGGTGGGTATTCTTTTTCATCATGAGTGCCTTGGAGAAGTCCTAGATCCTTGCCTTGCTGATAATAGTTAAATTACTTACATATCATATGTATGTATGATCATATGCATTATTGTTATTATATATAAAGAATATGAGTTTCTTGAGCTTATTGCTTTTTTTTTGGTATCTGTTCTGTGTAGTACTTGGCACATAAATAAGGGCTTACTATGTCTGTTAATTGACTGCCTGACTAATGCTCAGAAACTAGGAAGATGGAATTTAACAGGAATACATGGAAAGTACAGAGTGCCAAAATCATTGCCCAGGTACAAGATGGAAGACCTTTGGCCAGAGCACAGTCCAAGTGGGAAAAACAAAACCAGGTACCTGAGGATGCTTATCCTAGAGAAGCATTGACTGCAGTCTCAATAATATAAGTCCATAGTAGCCACAAAAAATGAAATTTTAGGTTGCATTAGAACCATAATAAGAACCAAAATAAGAAGACCACTGTCTTCTGTCAAGGTGAGTACAGAACTGGAATACTTACATTACTTATATGCATAACTGTTTCAAGAAGGATATTGAGTAAGTCAACAGTATATAAAGAAAGGTGACCAGTATGGTAAAAGGGAGTGGAAACTATGCCACATGAGAATCAGTTGAAGGAAATAGGGAACTTGGAGAAAGGAAGCCTTGAACAGGACATGATAGCCATCTTCAAATATTTGAAAGACTGTCCTGTGGGGGAGAGATTAGATTTTTGGGGGGGGGGGCTGGCTCATGGAGGAGAATTAAATGCAATGGTCGATAAGAAATAAAATTTCAGCTTTATGTAAGAGGAAAAAAAATTCCCCTAACAATGAGATCTACTCTAAAATGGAAATAGGCTACTTTGAGAAGTGTTGCATTCTTTCTATCACTGGAGAACTTCAACTTTAGGTTGATGGCCAACTGTGTGTTGTTTTTTTTCTGATTTGGACCTGTGATTTCATTCATGTATTTGCTCCTTCTCTTCACTGTTTACATTTTCTCAGCAATGATGACTTCTCTACTAAAAATTTTTCCCACTTCTGATTTTTTTACTTCATAATATATATTATATAAAATCATATAAAACTTTGTATATTTTGACACTTAATTGCAATTGTTTCCAGAAAGGGAAGGAAAGGAGAACCTACTAAAGAATGAGTCCAGATTCTTAGAAATATTTTCTTTTTTTTTTTCAATGTCTTGAAGGTGCTACCCCAAAGCAAGTTGTGTTCTCTTGAATTCTATAGGATGAGGATGAAAATAATTACACTTATGCTATGAATATACTTCCTCTTAGTTATTGATTAGAAATCTCTTCTGTAAGGTATACTATTGTAATTCTCAATTTGATTATTAATTGCTCTTTGCATCTTTAAAAAAGCATCTTAAGATAAAATGAAGTAATGTTTATACAATGTTTTGTAAAACCTAGAAGTATACAAATGTGTGTTACTGTTATTATTATTAATAGTAATAGTATTCTTAAATATGGACATGAAATTCTAGTTAGACATTCTGATTGCATATGATTTACTTCTTTGCCAAATAGAAACTTGATTTCACACTTTAGAGTTACCCATCTTTAAACTCCTGACACTCCTGATTGTGTCTTGTAATCAAAACTGAAGTGGTATTGACTTGGAGCACTTCGTTTTCTATTGTTCATCAATGGACTACAAGTATTTTGTGCCACATTCTTGAAAGATGCAGATTTTATCTGATAAATTTTGTGTGGATTCTATCAGAACACATGACGTTGGTCATAGCAAAGTGACCAGATATGACATTAGAATGAAATAGGTGGAATGTGGACAGGGAAGGGAAAAATAATTTATATTGTGCATATACCTTGTGCCAGACACTTTAAGGATTTAAATAAAATACCAAATCATTTGATCCTCAAAACAACTCTGCAAGGTTTTGTTGTTTAGTTGTTTTAGTCACGTCCAACTCTTTGTAACTCCATTTGAGGTTTTCTTGGCAAAGATTTTGGAGTGGTTTGAAATTTCTTTCTCCAGCTCATTTTATAGTTGAAGAAACTGAGACAAACAGGGTTGAGCGAGTTGCCCAGAATCACATAAGTAACAAATTTCTGAGGTCAAATTTGAACTCAGGACTTCCTGATTTGAGGCCCAGATGTCTATCTACTATATTATCTATTGCTCATTTGAGGTTTTCTTGGCAAAGGATTGACCTTCTCCAGCTCATTTTATAGATGAAGAAACTGAGGCAAACAGAGTTAAGTGACTTGCCCAGGGTTGCACAGCTAGTAACTTTCTAAGGCCATATGTGAATTTAGATCTTCTTGACTCTCTAGCCTAGTGCTTTATCCACTGCACTTCCAGATTGTTGGCAGAGAAAGATTCAAAAACATAATTATCTCAGATTCAAAGATAAATGAACACATAGGACAGTTTTAAGTGTCAATAGCTGAAAACCACAATAATACTTTCAGGACACCCTGCATTTAGGACTTGACTTCCTTAAAAACTGAAGATAAACTAATCTCTAGAGTTCAGCTAAACATTTATTAATTATATAATACTTAGTATCAATAGTAAGCACCTTGATCTCTAAGGTCTTACAATCCCTTTAAAAAGGGAGACAAAATATGTTTTTTCTTGATGGCCTTTTTTCACTTAAATTTAATTTTTAGAATTCATATGTATCGCATGTATGTGTATATTATATATACATATATATATATATGTTATAGTTAGATGATTTAGTAGATAGATAAAGCGCTGGACCTGGAGTCAGAAAGACTTGAGCACAAATTTGGCCTCAGACTGTGTGACCCTGGACAAGCTGCTTAATTTCTGTTTACCTTAATCCATTGAAGAAGGAAATGGCAAACCACTGAAGTAGTTTCTTTGCAAAGACAACCCCAGAGACACCATTGGTGTACTAAGATCCACAGGGCCCAAAGAGTTGGACATGATGGAGCAATAACAACATATGATATATATATATATATATATATATATATATATATATATATACACATGTGTACAATTATTGTATATATGAACATATCTGTGTGCAAATAAAAAAGAAAGCAAAAGGATATAAAGGAATTTTATGAGAGAGACAGAGAGAAAGAGACAGAAAGAGACACACAGAGACAGAGAGAGACAGAGGGAGAATTAATAGGAGAGAAAAAGGAAACAAGAAAGACTTTATGTAGGAGGTTGCATCTGCACTGTACTTAGGAGGAAGTTAAAGAATTCTGAGATAGAACTGAAGAGGGAGTACATTTCATACATGGGGGACCACTTCTGGAAAAAAAACTATGAAATTGGAGATAGAAAACTGTATACAGGCAACAGGCAGAATGCCAATTTGTTTGGAAAAGAAAGTGTGTGAGGGGAGAAGAATTATAAAAATGGGTAAATAGGAGGGAGCCATATTGGGGAGGGATTTCAGTGCCACCTTTGGACCATCAGGATGTTTTCCTGTTCTTTCTGCAGTTGTATTGTCTTCCCCCTTTTCTTTTTTGGAAAGACTTTATGGGAGAAGGGAGATATCGTTGAGAAGGAAGCTTTCTATTCTGAAGGGTATATGTTGGTGCCTCCTTTTTCTTATATTATGAGTCCCCCCATGCCCTCCCCAAGGCAGAATTTGGCCCTTCAGATTCAAATGCCATTAAGCTGGTAAGAAACAAAGCAGTACCCAGAATGATTGATGAAGTTTCAATTGTACTCTCTGACATAGCAGAGTTCTCAAAGTAAGGCCAAATGCAGCCGATCGATAGCCGTACACTTAGCAGTTGCCACTCTCCTACGTTGGTGCGCTTTAATAATCATCACCAAAATACCTTCTACCAGACTCCCCCAGCCCATATTTCTTAGACATTCCTGGAGCTCCAATTGATTTCACTGAAGGCTCTGGGCACCTAAGGTAGCAGTGGAGCAGGATATTCTGTCTTGGACGATTTACATTTACAGGGCTTTTGAGCTTATCAGCAAAAAGTACTTTACCAACATCAGCTCATCCATCTCAGTCACACTCACCAGTGGGTTGGAAAGTTTTGCTTTTTCTTTCTGAGAGACGAGGAAACTGAGGTAAGAGGGCTTCCTAGTAAAGAGGCAAGGAATACTGCTTTTTGATGATCTAAAATTGGGTAGTTTATATCTGGGTTTCTAACAGGTGTCTGTTCAGAAATCTAATTGGCTGGCAGAACTGAAATGTCATCAATGTGTGCACACAATTGGAAAGTACCTCATCCCCCATAGGGTAGGTCCATGTTATTCCTTATTTTAAAAAAAGAATTAGAAGAAGAAAGATTAAACGATTAAACACGTAAATTCTATCTGTATGGCATTGAGACTAAAGAAAATTTAGCCAAAGGATAAGGCAAACTAATTAGATAAAGTGAAGCATAAAGAACACAGGAGAGGCAGTGAGGTAGCTCAGAGTGCCAGGCTTGATATTGGGAGAACCTGGGTTCAAATCTGACCTCAGTTACTTCTTAGCTGTGTTACCCGGGACAAGTCATTTATTTAATCCTGATTGACTAGCTCTTGCTATAGTTCTGTCTTAGAAATGATACTAAGGTAGAAGATAAGGGCTTGAGAGAGAGAGAGACAGACAGACAGACAGACAGATAGACACACACAGTGAGAGAGAGAGAGAGAGCTAGAGAGAGAGAGAGAGAGAGCTAGAGAGAGAGAGAGAGAGAGAGAGCTAGAGAGAGAGAGAGAGAGAGAGAGAGAGCTAGAGAGAGAGAGAGAGAGAGCTAGAGAGAGAGAGAGAGAGAGAGAGAGAGAGAGAGAGAGAGAGAGAGAGAGAGAGAATGAAATAGAGAGAGAGGGAGGGAAGAAGAAAGGGAGGGAGGGAGAGCTTAAGAATAAGACTCAGTTTTATCTCTGGCTCTGGCCTATACTTGGGTGATCCAATGGGTGATCCAATCTAATTCAACAAGTATTTATGTCAAACATCTATTATGCAAGGCATTATACTAGAGATACAAAGACAAACAAAAGGAAAAAAGTAATCCCTACCCTCAAGGGGCTTACATTCTGCTAACATATAAACAGATAAGTCTCTACTTGATCATTTGAAGAGAATGGCAAGTCACTTCATGGCATTGAGCCTCAGTTTCTCCATCTGTAAAATGAAGGGATCTGGCCAAATTTTTTCCAAGGTTCTTTCCACCCTTAACTCCTATGATCTATGATTAATAACATAAATGCCAACTTACACTACCCTTTGTGTTACATAGATAAAGCCTTTGTAGTCTTGTAGCAAGAAGCTGGATACGTGCATAAGAGAGGATGGCAGGTCTTGCTTCATCTCAGATGGGTTGGCACTAGAAATGCTTCCTTAGAGCATACAGTAATTTTAGGAGCCTCCCACAGTGGAACTGACAGCAATGGCAAAAACTGTCAACCCGCCTCCCCCGATGATGGAAAACTTCTCAAAGGTTTTCCCAGCAGTGCATTAGGCAGCTGTGTAAGAACCCACTGTTGTTCATACCAGGAGATTTCACACCTTCCATTAACCAATTCTAAGACAGTAGACCAGTGTCTTTATTTCCCATGCTGTTGAAGTACTTTACATAGTCTTGAACCCACTTATTAAATTGCTTGAATTTGTTAAACGTACAAAAGGCCCTACTCCCCGTTGATGGAGTAAAAGTAGATACTTGATTAAGTAGATAGCTAGATGTGAGGGTTTTTTTCCCATCTGGATATGTTAAGGGGTGTTTGAATCTTAGCACTCAGTTCATGCCTTTCCTAAGGGGAGGGGAGAGGGTATTTAACAAGGTTAATAATGACAGAAAAAGGAATTATTTTAACCTGACACTACAAAAGAAAAAGAATCATGCTAGCATTTCATGACAGTTCAAAGACAGATGTCGTTGGCTAAGTGAAAGTCTCATAGACGTGGGGTAATATACACCTTATATGCATATGGATTAGTGAAAGCAGACTGTCAAGTCGGTAAGTGTAAGATTGTCAAATATGAGACTTAGCAGCAAAATCATAGAGAACTACTTACTATTGATTCCTTCACTCAAGGGCCCAATCTTGTGTTCTTCACCTAGACAAAAGATCAACTTAGTGATGGGCTAGGGTAAGGCAGGGGGAGGGGAAGGAGAGAGTATGGCTGGAACTTGACATGGGCTTTGAATATGCACAACAGGACTGGTCATGCATCGCTCTCTTGAATGTATTCTTGACTTTTATTTGACTCAGGTCTTGCTTTTTTGCCTTATTAGACGTTGACTCCCTCAGCAGAAGTCAGATTCAATTCCATTTTTCTCATGCCTAATAGGTTGGCTTTAAAACTGAAATAGCCCAAACAAGCCATGTCCAGAAGAAGAATGGTGGAAGGGCTAAAGACCATGACAAAGGAGTGTCTTTTTGAGTGAGCTAGGGATCTTTAACTTTGAGAAGAGAAGACAAAGGGAAGATGGCAGCTGTCTTCAAGCATCCAAAGAACAATTACATGGAAGAGAGATTAGACTCATTCTACTTGACTTTAAAGGCCAAAATTAGCAATAATGGGTGGGAAATGAAGAGATCAATTCTGACTTACTGTAAGGAAAATCCTCCTAATTAGTAGAGGTGTCCCAAAATGGAAATAGTTGCCCCCAGAAGTAGTGAGCTACTTCAAATTTGAAGTCTTCAAGTATAGATTGGACAATTGCATGTTGGGGATGTTGTAAAAAGAATTCTTGGTTGGGTCTATGTTAGATGATATCACTTATGAGATATTTTCCAAATTTGAGATTCTATGATTCTAAATGCAATAGTTAATTTTAAATATTCCTATGGAATGTTGGATAAAGGTAGTAATACTCTTTGATACATCTTATGCAAATTCCACAATATGAGATCCCCAGGAGTGGTAAAATGATATTATCCTGGAAAGACCAGAAATCAGCATCAGGACCAGGAGACCTTAAACCTTAATTTCTGCTTAGTCATCAACCAACAGTATGATAATAGGTAGGTCATATACATTTTTTGAGATGTGACCTTCTCTATAAAATGAAAGGTTGGATTACAAGATCTTTAAGGACTCCTCCAGATCTGAGGTGCTAATGCTTCCGTGGTAATTTAGACACACCAAAAAAAGAATTATATCTCATCCTAATACTTCTGAGTCAACCTTCATGTCCTTCTCTCATATCTATCATCCTGGCAAACAAAATCTTGCTAATTCATCTCTATAGAATCTTAATATAATATATCACAAAGGACAAGCCGAAGTAGTATCAATCACTCAAACTGGAATGCAAAATACTGAAAACCTAATTTAGAGGTTTCAAATGTTACTTTGGGGCCCTGGGAATAAGAGTAAAGAAATACAATATTCTTTGACTCTCTTAATACAAGATAGAAACAAGAAAAGGTACATTATAGGATAAAGCAGTGTTAGTGAAGATAAGCATTGAATTCCTTGACAGTGACATGACCTTCCTAGAAGGAAACTTCTTGGACAAGATCCATATAGTAAAGAATGTGAGCATCAGGGGGCAGGCTGGTTACCACTGAAAAGAGAGCTTTGAACAGGACTTAACAAGAATCAATAGTCAAAGCCCTACAACGTGCACCAATATGGAGGAAAGACTAAATTCTATAGAAGATTTTGGCAAGAGCAGTGAATCCTTAATCAGAACAAGGGGAGAAACTATGTGGAAAACCCAGAATATCCCCATATATGTATGAAATTCCATATGAGCATCATGGAAAACATGAAGGAAGAATTATTGGGGATTTGAACTCAATAAAAGTGAGATTTAATCAACATCATTGACCCAATTTAAATTTAAAGCTTAGGATAGAAGGGTTTAAATTATTCTTGGAAGATGAGGTATTAACCTTTTGTTCTGAGGTTCAATTCAGAGAATGAAAACAGCAGTAGATAGAAAATACCTAGGTTAAGTGAATTAGGGGGGGAAAGGTAAAGAAATACAATAAGAATGAAGGAATTCATCCAAGGAGGATTATAGCATCTTTGAGTGGAAAGGATCATCTATGGAATATCTATTTCAACTGTGAATCCACTTTATAGAACCATCAGCAAGTGAACATTCAAAGCAAGTGTTTGAAATTATCTTTCATTAAATGAGAAAAGGACTTTTCTGCTAGGTCTAATGATCTTGAAGAGCAACTTACAAAAGGTACATATCATCAAATAAAGTTTTAAGATTGGTTGGCAATATTTCCTTGATATTAGATGTGGATTAGCTACAGATTTGGAGAAATTGTTCTTAATCCTTAAAAATAAAGTTAATTAATTGGGGCTTCATTGGAAAATGCAAACTTTTTCAGAAGAGATGACTCATGGGTTGAATTGCTACTTTTAAGAAAAAAGTAAGACAAAGATTTCAAGAAAGCAATTTTAGTGATCCAACAGTCTGAATAAGCATGTTCAAAGAAAGAAAGAAAGTCTCAGAGTAAAAGGAAACAAATAGATTGGTTCCAAACAATACATCTATAATTAGGTGACAAATTTTACTGGTATTGATAAAAAAAACTAGCCAGATAGCATATTATCAAGTTAAAACCAGACCTGTATGCAAATACAATTAAAGATGTTTTCATTGGTATGTCTAGTCTCTATACCAAAACATATTACACTTCTTTTGTGACTTGGTTGTTGAGAGTTGCAAAACTTTTTTACTCAGTAGTTAACTTGGTGAAGAACTTCCTTGAACTTAGCTTTGCATTGGTTAAACCTTGTAATGATAGCCAATGATGATTCCAAGAATTTATAGAGCCTTTAAAATTAACAAAACAACTTACAAATATTACCTCCTTTATTCCTCACAGTAATCTCGATGGATCTATACTGTGATTATTCCCATTTTACAGATGAAAAATCTGAAGAAGACAGAGGTAAAGTAACTTGCCTAGGATTACACAGTTCTGAAACCAGACATAAACTTGTTTAGGCCAAATCGCTGCATGAACATACAAACCAAAGCAAAAGAAAACAGTAAAAAAATGTATTCTCTGAGGCATAAAAGGGAAGAGATAGATATTCTTCAACTATATGAGGCAAAAGATGAAGGATCAAGGAAAGTAATCTTAATAAGAATAAATTTAATAATGGATATATATAAAAAGTTCATTTTTAAATAATACCATTTTGTTGGAGTTACCAGGCTTCAGAAATGAAAGTAACTGGTAAAAAAATGTAAATTATACTTATGAACCTTTTATGCATTTTAATTGCATTTCTGTGGATCCTGATTCATTAATAGAAAGAAAGAAAAGGAACACTGGAATTGTTAATCTCCCATTATTATTCAATTATAATAGAATTGCTTTAAAAAATCATGAGGTAAAGTGCCAATTTCCATTTTTCCAGAAAATGTTTTTGTAGAATGATTTTTGGTCCTAATGTTCTAATCTATACTGTAAATATGGAATTTTAATGTGAAATTTCAAAGCCAGTGACTTTTAATGTCTTCTAAGCTTTTCTTTCTTTAATAGAATAAAGTAAATTGTTATTAAAATGGCATCTATGGTTATTTTCATAGGTGATGGAAAGTAAACTAGAATCAAGAAGAAAATGATTGAAAATGATTGTTAAAAGATAAATTTGTTAAAGCAATGAAAGGCATATGATGGCACCCATAGAACCAGAAATTTTGTTTTTTTCTGAGTTAACTTTGTATTTCGGAAAACTTTTTGAGGATGGGGAAAATCAGAAAAAATATCACTTGAAAAATTTTCCAAATGTGATTTGGCCTTTTTGTCCTAACTTTAAAACAAGACACAGGATGACAATGAAATTATAGATTCATTAACCTAACTTCAGGACATTGGATATTGGAAGAATTTGAGCTAGTGGATATGGCCAAAATGTCTTTGTGAAGGATGAATAATTTGAAACCACTGCTCTTTGCATCAATCTTTATACCTATGGGAAAAAGCAGATGTTATATCCAGTAACAAGCTCTATTAACAAAGGCTACATTTCACTACCATTTTATAATCAGAAATTCCATTAACATGTAGAAATAATATTAACCACTATATAAATTCATAGATTATAGGATTTGGATGTAGAAGACTCCTTACATTGAGTGCATGTAGTCTAATGCTCCGCATTTTAAAGATAAGCGAATAGCGAATGTCTTAGAAGATATGCCGATAGGTCACAAAAAGGAAGTTAAAGCACAAAATTGTCTTTAGATACAAAGTGAAGGGATGTTAAAGTTATCTTAAAACATAAGAAATAATGCTGAAACTGGGAGTGAGGGAATGGGGAGAGACAAGAGATAGAGATGAGGAGACAGAGATAAAGGGATGCAATAGTTTTTGCCCTTTTTTTTTTTTGTGTATATCCCTAGTGTAATACAATGCCTGGAACATAGTTGGTTATTTGTTCACTTGGCTCAAGTTAACAAAGTCACAGATAAAAGCTAAGGATAGATCAAGCAAAGCTGGGTTAGAATTAGGTTAGAATCTAAATCATTGAAGAAACCATTAATGATTGGAAATATTCCTTCACTACCCAACAGCTCCCAGGAATAGACGGCTACAGGAAGAATAATCCCAAACTGAACCAGCTTCTAGTTTACTATTCTTACTAGAATAGTACACTTGTGAAGGACAAAAAATTGGAGATCCTGTCTTCTGTTTCTCCTCAATCCAAGTCATTCTAAAAGAATTCCATCAGGTTTTCCTTCAAAAGTAGGCTGACATCCAAATGTACTCAGTGACTATAAAGAACAATTGCAATTAATAGTAATGTTGCAAATTTACATGCTTGACTCCATAGAAAATAATATTAAAAGATACTTACCTTTGCTGCTTAGAAGGAGTGGAGAAAGGCATCTGCTTCAAAGAATGTGGAACATCGCATAAAAGGTCAGACCTTTGTCTTTTTCTCTTATTCTTTCAAAAAAATGTTTTTTTGTCATAAGGGCGGCCATATTGGAGGAGAGATGGAGAACAATAGTTGGAGAAATCCAGGAAATGTGAAATCAAAGGATATCAGTGAAATTTATTTTAAAATAAATTAGAACATATGAAATAAACACAAAATGTCTAAACAAGTTATACAGGATCCCTTTGGGATCCTTCGTGAGGGATGGCACTAATATTTGAAAGGGTCAGGATGAGTTTCATGTATAAGGTATTTTTTCAACTGAGTCTTGAAGGAAGTAAGGGCTTCTGTGGTGAGGAAGGAGAATAATCCAAACTTGGAGGAATAGAAAAAGGGAATAGAGTAGGATTATCTGAGGAACAGTAAGAAGGTCAGTTTAACTCATAGAGTACAATAAAGGGGAGTGAGGCATAATCTGAAAAGTGACTGGGGTTAGGTTATGAGGAAGCTTTAAAATCGAGAGGTTTTAATTTGCTTCTAGAGTTAACAGGAAACTGCTAGGGTTTATTGAGAAGGGGAGTGATATGATCAGATCTGTTCTTTGGGAAAATCGCTTTGGAAGGTGTGTGGAGAATGAATCTAAATGAGATAAGACTTGTTGCAGTGAGATCAATTAGGAAACTGGTTCAATAGCAAGAAGTGATAGGGATCTGAACCAAGGTGGTTATTATGTGGATGGAGAGAACAGGATACATGGGAGAGATGTTGTGGAGGTAGAAACAATGAAATTTGGCAAGCAATAAGATGAAGGAGAGTGAAGAATTAGAATTTTGAACCTAAAGGACTGAAAAATGGAAGTAATGGCAACATGAATGGGAGGATTTAGAATGGGAATGGGTTTTTTAGGGAGAGGGAGAGATGAGCTCAATTTTGCATATGTTGAATTTGAGGAGGGAGGGATAGCCCATACATATGAAGAACATGGCAGGATCTTAAAAGATCTCAGCTGTACAGAACAGTGTGTCAAATCTAATAGTTAATCAATAAGTAAATATTAAATGTCTACTAGGTGCCAGACACTGTACTAATTGCTGAATTAAGATTAAATTTAAAGGGAATTAAAGTAACTTCCTACATTTTGGTTCCAAAAATTTAGTGGTAGAGTAGTATAGACTGGGAAAGAGGAAAGAAATAGTTCCTGTAAAAAATATCTGGGGTTTTTCATGAAGTGAAAGCTTATTATTAGTCAAAAATGTGTTATAGGAGTTTAAAAACTAATGCAGAAAGTATTTTGTCCAGAAAAATCATATGCAAGAATCCTTGTGCATTTTCAACTGGTATATCTTATTCAGTTTTAAGTGCTGTATTTAAGAGGACACTGAAAAAGTGAAATGTGTCTAGAAAAGGAAAATGAGGATGGTGAAGAGACAGAAAAACACACTATAATGGGATTGGTTAAAAAAAGCCATGGATGTTTATCTTTGTGAAGAGTAGACTCATGGAGGATGTGATAGCTGTCTTCAAGTGTTTGGATAGATGTCATTTTGAAGATATTAGCCTTTTTCTGCTTGGCCCAGAGAGAAGAACTGGGAGATATAGAGAGCAATTCAGTTTTATGTTAGGGGTCAATTTGCTAAAATGGCAAGTTGGCTTGGGAAATATTGGTTTTGCATCACTGGAAGCTTTGCAGTGGATGACCATTTATTGGGGATTGTGTAGAGAGACTTCCAGTTGAGGTACAATTTGTACTGGACAGCCTCAAAAATCCTTGCAGCTCTGAGATTCTGGAATTCTGTAAAGTTCTACTTCAAGGAATAAAAGAAATCACATATCTAACCCCTATTTTTAGTTCTAAGGTCTTTCACATTCCTTCTTCCTATTCAATTCATCATATGAATTGCCTTCTTCTATTGTGTACATTTTTCTTCCCATATCAGCATGGAACCATCTTTTGGGTAAGGGTTCTTTGGTTCTTGGTAGTTGTATTTTCTGGTGCTTTCTTGACAAGTGCATCCCAGCACTAATTCGTTAGCTTTTTTAACTATAGCGGTGGCAAGCCTTTTGCCACTGGATCCAAAATTGTATTGTAATATGCAATAGGTCTTAAACTCAGTCCTAGATATTGGGCCAGCACTCCAGAAGCTATTCCCTTAGCCTCATGGACATATAGATGAAAATCTTTGTTATAATTTGGAATGCCAAGGGCTGGAGCTGTTAGGATAGCTTGTTTTAAAGTGGACAGAGAATGTAGATGTTCTTTTGTAGCTTCAATGGCTCCTCAACCTCATTTTTGGTCAGATCTGTGAGACACTTGCAAATATGTGAATAACCTGAGATGTAATGACATGAAAACCCATTAGTGCCCAGGAATGCCCTAAGTTCTTTCTTTGTATGTGGAATACCTAGTTTCTGTATATCCACTATTCTCTTACTGGATATTTTCCTGGTGCCCTTTTCCAGGATAAAACCTAGGTACTCAACTTTTGGGAGAACCCATTGCAACTTTCTTTTTGAGACCTTATGTCCTCTTTTGTACACATGAAGATGGCACAAACATCCTATATAAAGTTTCACTCACATACATTAACATATTCACTCTTACACACTCGCACACATTAATCTTATACGCACATATTATCCTGTAGTTACGGATACCTGAGATCCTCTTTCAAGGCGAGACGACAGGCAAGTATGTATCCTGTAAAGGCGAAAACATCTGGACCAGTGACAAGCTTCAAGCAACACCAAAAGATGGAAGACACACTGACAACTGGAAAGAACTTTGAATAAAAGACATTATGGGGAATGAACTTCAGGAAAATGGGTCCCATAAGATTAATTGCCAATCACATTAACTTCACATATAGGGAAGTACATTCACATGCACATTGTAATAAATATGCATCCACCATGACATATCTAGAACACGAACAAATTTCACACTGACATTAGGGGCTGTGCTGTAAATAAGGATAGTCCATAAATTGTATATCTGTAAATAAATCTCTACTATCAGAGGATGTATATATATATATATATGTGTGTGTGTGTGTATATATGCATACAAATAACATGTAGTATATGTAAATGTGTAGATAACTCAGACATATGTAGCATACTAACAATCTGATCAAGGAATATAGATAAAAAGGAAAGAGTTGACAGACAGGGACAGAGTAGTTTAGGGTGGAAAAGGGAATGCTATAACTAGAGAGGTAACATAGGGATAGAATAAATCAGATTTCATTAGATACAAGTTAATATATATATATATATAAATTTTATGAATTGTTACATTTGAATTAGCATTACATAAGGCATAGAATAATTCAATTTTACTTAAGAGTTAAATTTTATATTGATTGCAATAGGAATGACCTTTGTATTAAGAAATTGTTATATTGTAAAATTTTGTTGGTACATAATCCTAACCCTCTTCCCACAGCTCAGTCTTAGCATAAGATAGGAACTTAGATTAGCAAATAGACAGATTAGGATAAGATTTATTATTTTGGGAGGGGGGAGGTAGGATGGGAACAATAAGTAACTTAGATAGGTTAGAATAGACATAGAAGGTAAGTAACTGGTATGGGCCTGGGTGGCACCACATGGACAACAAGAAATGGAGGATTTGTGACAGAGGCTGGCACTAAAGAAAAAGTTCCAGGCCAAAGAGTGTGTGAAACTGATCACCTCAATGGGGGCCGAGGAATTTGGAATCTGGAGGAGAGGAGAAGACTCAGGCTGATAGAGGAGTTGGTCTCTCTTAGTCTTAAGAAGCAGAAGACTAAGAAACCTAAGAAGGTGAAAAAAGACTTTCTCCTGAGGGTTACCCACTTTTCCTGCTGGTGACTGGAAATCTTTCCCCTCAACACTTCCCAATTGAAGGGACTTTCTGAAGAGAAACCTGAGCAGACTTTACCTCAGCTCCTGTTGCCTAGGGGTGAGTCAACCTGACTTTCTCTCTGGGGTTCAGGCTGCCAAAGCCTGAGTTCCCCCCAAACTCAAGGAGGGAGGAAAAGGGTTTAGATAGAGACAGGTATCCCCTTTTCCCACTTTCATTTTTCCATTCCTTCCCTGCTAGTTATTCTTTGTATTATCTGACTGAGTTGACATTAAAAGTTATCTGTTCCCCAAGCTTAGTGTGAGTTAACAGATCAAGGGGAGACCCTTTGGTCTCGAGTAGTAGAGGAAGGACAAGAGGGACAAGAGTGAATTGGGGAGAGCAGTCTTAGCTTAGGAGGGAAGCAGAAGGGGGGAAATCTTCAGACCCCCTCTCCTCTCTCTGAGCCAACCCTGAACATCAGCTTCCCCCCCAAACCCCACTTTGAGAAGGGGGTTCTCTACTCTTTTCCCCTCTCAATATTGAAAGTCTTAATACACTCCATTTCAATTAACCTCCCTTTTATCACATAGCTGCTTGACTTATTCATCACTTTCTGCTTTTTTTGTTAGCTAGGAGTTGGAAGATATGGAAAGATTAAAATTTGGAGGAAACTGAGGCAGGTAGAACTTAGTTTCTCTCTGCAAGGAGTATTATATTTTTAGAGGTTTATTGAAGATTAAGGAATTTAAGAATATACAAGTAAGAGAAGCACATGCTAGGTGGGCCGAGAGGCCCATTCAATTTTTACTCACATCATGAGACGTGTCTGCTCCAAAGTGGAAGTAGGAAAAAAGCACCCAGTAGCCTTTACAACCAGGTTAAATACCCCATCTCGCTCTCGGCCCAGGTGAGGTTACAAGGCATTCTGGGAAGTGAGCAAGGACTTCTGGGGAATGGAGTCCAGAGTTCAAGTCTCCATTTTTACAGGTAGCAATAGTACTGTTCTGCATGTGTGTATGTATGTATATGTGTGATGGGTAATTTGGTTAAGTCTGTAGATCTCTTCTCAGAGCAGTGTTTTTAAATATATAAAATAAAATACATTGGATTGCAAAGAAAATCAATAATACTGAAATAGAGTTATCAAAATGAACATTTTAAAGATAGTTCATAGGAGGCAGCTAGATAATTCAGTAGATTCAGTTGAGAGCCTAGAGATGAGAGATACTTTCTAGCTGTGTAACCCTGGACAAGTCACTTAACACCTGTTACTTAGCCCTTACTATTCTTCTGCCTTGGAACCACTACTTAGTGAGGAAAAGGTAAGGTTGTTTTTTTTTTAAATAAGTTCATAGACCCTAGGTTAAGAACTTCTGCTCTGAGACCTCTCTTCAGAATCTTTGCATCATAGGAATTTGTCCAGCATTTGTGGAGGCCACCCTACCATGGTAGCAGTCTTTCTTGTGCATATGGTAGAGCAAGATAGGCAGAGTTGTAACTAGGGCAGGGTAAATGGAACCTTGCCTCAGGGCACAAAATTTGGAAAGTCTTAAAAATACTTCAACATCTTAGAAGCAACTAGTTTAGCAACTACTTAGAATTTATCACATAGCAAAGAATTCTGAGATTATTTTCCCTTCCCCCAAAGCAGTGGTGTCTAGAGAGTATCATCCCATATTATTGCATGTGCCAAAGGTATCCCTCTCAAATAATTTTTCTTTTAAAAGCTTATTTGTGGATTTTTTTGGATTTTATCCTACTTGCTAAAATAGATAGGTCTCTGAAAACAAGGCACAAGGACTGAACCAAACACATTTAGAACTCATCCCTTGCCTAATAGCACCACTAAAGTGGGGATGGAGAAAGGATTCAAAATAATACCAGTATTAAGTGTTCTGGACAATCAAAATGGAATAAGAATTTTTTAATGAAGTTCTAAAATCCATTTTCTTGTCCTTTACTTGCCTCATTTTCCTGACCAAAATACATCCAGAGAGGCTATTTTTACCCTGCTCCTGACCCAGCGAAACCCTTGAAGTTCTGCAAATCTTACCAGATTTAGATCCCATTTGTGTTTTCTCTGCAGCCTCTTGTTTCTGGGAAGAGGAGGCAGACAGACAGGATTGTGTTTAGCTGGCTAGTCATTTCTATTCTATCACATTTTTCAAGTGGCCTAAAGAACACCTCAACCAGCCCATTGAGGAAGGAAAATTTTACATGATGGAAAAACCAAAAGAGAAATCCCTGCAGAAAGTAAGTAGGGAACTCCATTTTTCTGTTCTCTCTGTCCTTGGGTATTTTGCTTTTATTATGAGGAGGTCACATTTTGGCTGAGCAAGCTGAAAGCAAATTGCCCCAATTGAACCAGAATTTCCCGAAGCAGCCTTGAACATTTTTAGACACTTTTTCCCTCCAACAAATTTAAGTGATGCTTCTATCTTCTATGAAAAGATACTCACTGTGGTAAACTAATGGAATGATAAAGCAATGTGTTCTTTTTAATCTTTTAATTTTAATTAATTAATTTGTTACATTAAAATATCTGTGTAATTTTCTCTCTCCCTCTTTCTCCCCTCTCCCCTGTTAGAAAAGGCATCATTTGACAAAATAAGCAATGGACTCTTGAGAGCTGGTTACTACTGCATGCAGTATCCAAGAGAGGACAGACTAAGAGGCAGAAACCTAATTAGACACTGATCACTTGGGACATAACAAGACATATCTAATTCTGTGCAAATTCATTTTGAAATCCTTTCAGCTATAAGATTGTAAGTTCTAACATTTAATGTTAACTAGTCAGTCAATCAGTCAATCAACTGGTATATATTAGAGGTGTTCTGTGGGCCAGAAACTATTGGGGTACAGAGATAAAAATAAAACAGTCTTGCCCTCAGTGAGCTTACATTTTATCATTATATTTACACAAATAAATTTATATGCAAAATATAAAAATAGGTACAACACAAAATTAGCATGGAGTCATTTCACCAACACTGAGCTTGGAGAAGAAGGAAGAAACAATACCTACAGGAATAACTTTTTTTTTGCTTACTCATGTCACTAATAATTAGACCTGTGATTTCACTGATGTGAGTTCCTCTTCCATTGGAATCAAAATGACTAGCCATCCAAATACAGTCCTATGTGTTTTTTCATTCCATGTGATTTTTATTCAAATCTTTCAATACGTCTTTTGATTTTTTGGCAATGCTCTGGAGGCCTTCCTTGTTGCCTCTGTTGTCACTTTTTATTGTTGTTTAGTATCTTGGGACTGCCATACTATTATGTGGGCTCAGGGCTTGTTTTCTCTCATTCTCAGTATGACTGATGTACCTTCTTTTCCATAGTTACTGGTAGACTTAAGCCTCAGAAACAGTAAAAGAGAACTCTTATGCCAGATGCCACCCAGAATGAACTGATAGTCAGACCTGGGGGTCTATTTATGGCTCTGCCAACTGACTTCTGGGTGACCTCAGCCACTTCCCCTCCCTGAGCTTTGGGGTTCCCTTTTGTAAAAAGGAGGATTAGAATAATGTTCTAGCCTTAAATTGTGCTCAGTATCCCTGAGGGGTTGATGGAATCATAGAACCACAGGTTTCAGAGTTGGATGGGACCTCTATGACAATCTAGTCCATCTCCTACTTGAAAAGTAAGAGACTTTCTAGTATACCAGTCAAGTGTCAACAAGCTTTTACTTGAAGAACTTTAAGGAAGGGGATCTCACTACCTCTCACTTCACTTTTGGATTCCTCTGTTAGGAACTTTTCCTTACATACAGCCAAAATTGCTTCTTTGCAATGTATACATATCATTCCTGGTACAGCCTTCTAGGGCCAAGCAGAACAAGTCTAATCCCTCTTCCATATGACAGCCTTCAGGTAATTGAAGGCAGCTCTCAGGTCTCCTCCTCTCTAGGCTAAATATCCCTTGTTCCTCCAGCCAATCTTCATATAGCCTTTCACCATGATGATTGCTCCTCTGGACTTTCTCCCATTTCTCAATGTCTTTCCTAAACTATGGTGCCAGGAACTGAACCGGATACTCTGGAAGTGGTCTGACTAGGGCAGAATACAGCAGAGCTAGCATCCCCTTATTCCTGGAAGCTGTACCCTCCCTTAATGGAGTCTAAGATCATGTGAGCATCTGGGGCTGCCATATCACACTGTTGACACATACTGGGCTTGCAGTCCACTAAAACCTTCAGACCTTTTTCAGAATTAAATAGCTGTTCATTTCTCTATGGAAACAGGGTTCTTTAAGTGTTTGGTTGGTTTTATGGTATTTGTCCAGGAGCTATGCGGAAGGTTACCCCTTTTTATTTAATGGTAATAAATGATATGTGGAGAACATCAAAAATCTTTCTGTCATTACCTTTCCATCTCAAAAGAAACCCTGACTAAATGCTTTCTCAGTCTCATCTAAAATGCTAGTGGAAGATACTTTTGTATAATGCAAGTATACATAAAATGCAGTGTCGTAGAGTAAAGAACTTCTAGTCTCCCTTTGATTTAGACTTGGGTTTATGTCCTCCTCATTCTGCCATTTACAACCATTTAGCTAGGAGCAAATTGGTTAATCAGTCTAAGCTCCCTTCCTCATCTGCAAATTAGGGAGAATAATCCCTAGATCAAATGAGGTAGCCAGACTTGATAGTCCCTCCTACTAGAGAAGGCTGAATCAAGTGGATTTTTAAAGCTTCAGAGCGTTGTGCTACTGTGGGACTTAAACTATGAAAAAGTCAGCTAATGAGTCTAAGTTTGCTTCTTTATCTTTGAAATATTCAATCTCACAAAATATATCCTCAAATGAGATGGCTGAGTCTGGTGGGGAGGAGTAGAGGACAAGCACTTATTAAGTGCTTACTATGGGCCAAGTGTTTTATAAATGTTTTCTCATCTCATCATCACGACACCCCTGTGAGAGTGTTGTTTATTATCCTCATTTTGCAGCTGATGAAACTGAGGTAAACTGAGGTTAAGCATCTGAGGTTTGATTTAAACTCAGGTCTTCTTGACCCCCAAGTCCAGTGCTTTATCTATTGCACCATCTGGCTGCCTCAAGGATTTAATAGGTCTTTCTACACTGGATAAGGCTATTGATTGGCATTTTGAGCTCCAGTGCACCCAAGTCCATCAAGTATTAGCTCTAAATTTAGGATCCATATGGTGAGTCCCTGGGAATAGACATTGGATTTCTAAGGAAGGAAAAGGGTGAAAATGCCCAGGTCTGAAAGAATGAAAGCTTTCATGTCAATCAGATGAATGAGGTAGAGACACCCCATCTTAAAGCAGAACAAAACAAAATCCACAAAGATCAAATGAGTTAACAATCATGAAATAATTATGCCAACTATATAGCTCTCTCTCCCTCCCTTCCTCCCTCCCTCCCTCTCTCTCTCTCTCTCTCTCTTTCTCTCTCTCTAAGACATTATTATTCTTCACTACAATGGATATATGATCTCATCATTGTGGGCATTCCAGCATATGGTACATACTTTTAGAATATTCATTCCCACCTTATCATATACAGTTCTTGTCCATGACCTGCCATAAATCTTCAAAAGAAAATTTACTTTCTGGTCTGAAGTGTATCCTTTAGGTCCTTTGACATTCAATGGGTAACAGTACAGTATTCAAACATCCTTTTCCAATCAGACATTTCCTGGTGGATATTTTTTATATTACTTCTCGTATACAGTCATTACTGGCAATTTATAATAGAATATTTAGGTCCACCAAACCACTCTCCATTGCCCTTTGGATTTCTTATAATTTGGATTTTTCTAATGTATTCCATAATTTAGCATTGTTCTCTTTAGCATCACCTGGAAACTATCACTGGTAAAAAGATATGCTTTTATGTCATGGGGCAAGTTGGTGAAAATAATTTGGGAAATTTCCCAATTGTGACTTGACCTTTTTTCTTCCTGTATAAATCTGGCCCCTGGTCATTGTCCAATTTGTAGTGTCTATCCAAGATACATGCACTTATCAACTAACTTGGTAGGCTTTCCATCCAACTATGTGGCATAGTTTAGAGAATAGTCATGTTTCACCAATTTGACTTTTCTACATGGATTATTGTACCAATCTCATTTTTGTAGGCATGCACTTCTTATTGAAAGGACTCTGTAATATTTAAAGCGGTGATGTCAATCAGCACATCCAGAGAACATGCAGAAGAGGGCAACCAGATTGGTGAAAGGCTTCAAGTTCATTCCATATGACAACTGGCTGAAGGAAGTGGGACTGCTTAGCTTGAAGACAAGAAGACTCAATGGGAACATGGTACCTGCCTTCAAAATTTGATGGGATTAAATTTGTTCTGATTGGCCCCAGAGGACAGAACTAAGAATACTAAATGGACATTGAAAATCAGCAAATTTATAGTTGGGATAAGGAAAAGCTTAATTATGACTATCGAAAAGTGGAATGGGTTATCTTCAGTAATAGTGGTTTTCTATCATGGGAGACAATCCAGTAAAGACTGGATAACTCCTTATTTGGGATGTTATAGAGAATAATCATGTTCATGTATGGTTGCATATATGTTCATATTTTTTGTTCCTTGATGGTTTCTGAAGCCTCTTCCAACCTTGAAATCAATGATTCTACAATTTATAATCAAGAGAATCTGGATAATGTCATTTTCATATGACTTACTATTTATATTAAATGCCTTTAAATCTTCTCTGACAGGGTTGAGTTTCTTTTATATAAAATATTTTTGGTGACAAAGATTTGATTCCTGGCTCAAAACACTTACTAGCTACATGTACTTCTTACTTATCTTTCCTGTGCCTTAGCATGTTTGCATGGAGAGCAGAGATAACATTTCATCACTTCCTACTGCCCCCCGCCATGACTTCATTATCTTGTTTACTTCCATGTCTTTGCATGATCTCCATGTCTAGAATTCTCTCCTTCTTGTCTCCATCTCATGGAATCTCCAGCTCCTTTCTTCACACAGCTCAAGCTGACCCATGGAACCTTTCCTGATCCCATCAGTTATTTTTTACTTCTCTTTTAATATTTATTTTATATATACTTTTATTTTGCTAATTCATTGTTTCCCTTAATTTTATTCTTGTCTTGATCAGGGACTACTGTAAGTTGTTTAGTTTTTGATGGAGATTTTTGGTCTTTCCATCTTTCAGGATCCAGCATAGTGAATGACCCAGTGGTACATGCTGAAATGAATTGATTTTAATTTAATCAATCAATAACAAGCATTTATTGGGCACCTACTATTTACCAAACACTATACTTTACCAAAAACTATACTAGGTGATAGGAATACAAAGGCAAAGCATAATAATCCCTTCCTTAAAAAGAAATTATTATTTATTGGAAGAGACAAAATGTAGATAGACAGATATGATATGAAATACCTATAAGGAGATATATTGGGGATGGGATGGCACTAATTCTTGTGGGGATCAAGAAAGGTTATATGTAGAAGGTGTTGCTTCAGTTGAATCTTGAAGTAAACAAGGTCCTCTAAGATGCAGACATGAGGAAGAAATGTTTTTCAGATGTGTGGGATAACCAGTGCAAAAGCTTGGAGATGGGAAATGGTGTATAATGTATGAGGAACTGTGCAAATTACAGTTTGACTGAACTTGAAGATATGTGAAGGAGAGTAATGCATAATGAGGCTAGGTGCCAGGCTTCAATGGTCTTTAAATGCTCAACAGAGGATCTTTTTTCTCTTGAGGTAGCAAGGAAACACCAGAGTTTGTTTAATTGGGGTATGGCATAGTCCAATCTGTGCCAAAGGAAAACCACATTAGCAGCAATGTAGACTAGAGGATGGAACTCAAGAAAACCTCAAAGCAGTGTATAAATTCAAGAAAAAAATAAATTTTGATTAAATAGCAGTCAGTTCCCAGGCGCTTGAAAAATCTAACTACATTGGAATCCTTCTTGTGTCTTCTCTACTGTCTTCAATGCCTTGGATTTTCTCCCCTCAAAGTTTTACAGATGAAGATTCTCGTTCTCCACAGATATGGAGTAATACATTACATTGACCCTGTGTCCAAGTCATAAGAGGGAGTTCCATGAAGATAAAACAATTGTTTCCCTGACAATAAAAGGGCTTTCCATGAAGAGCACCAGCTGTAGAAATGCTCTTGAATAGGTGTAGCTGCTAGAGAAAGCCTGGATGGAATGGTGGTGGTGTAGATAGAATAGCCTACAGTCAAGTGGAATCCTTGGGCTTATTTCCCAAGTAGTCATTGCATTCAGAGCTGCAGTTACATTTACTGAAGAGAACATGGAAATGAGGGAAGGGAAGGAAAAGATTCCATTCTCATTTTCCCAAATAGGAAGTAGGTAAATCATCGGATTTAGAACTAGAAAGGATCTCAGAAGTAATCTGGTTATAGATTTGGACTGGAAGGAATCACTGGAATGCCATCTAATCTAGCCTCCTGATTTTATAGATGAAGATCTAAGGCTCAGTGCAAAATTGTATAGGATTATGCAGCTAGTAAGTATCTAGGGTAGCATTTGAACTCAGTTCTTCTTGGTTTCAAGCCTAGCATTTAGTCTCATCTTCCAAAGGGGAAAAATGAGCCCCCCGGAGGTAAAATGATTTTTCTGATTGTGGAATATTGCAAAAAGAAGTGAATTTTGAAGGAATGCCCATTCTTTGGGAAATAGATAAAAAGTTGTGGCATATGAATGTAATAGAATACTACCAGGCTGTAAGGAAAAAGTAGCAGATTAATAAAAGCAAACAAACAAACGTGGAAAGGAGGCAGCTGGATGGCTCATTGGATTGAGGGTAGGCTTTGAGACAGGAGGTCCTGGGTTCAAATTTGACCTCAGAAACTTCCTAGCTGTATAATCCCAGGCAAGTCAGAATACTCAGTATTGATTCTAAGATGGACAGTAAGGGTTTAAAACCATGGCAATATCTACATGAAATTATGAAGAGTGAAATGAATAGAATCAAGAGAACGTTGACACAGCAACAGAAATACTGTTTGAAGAATGACTCATGTCTGTCCACCTCCAGAGAAAGAACTGATTAATAGAAATGAGCAAGATATAGTTTTATAGGCACATATATCTTTTTATCAAATGATGCCTTGTCCAGGAGGAGGAGGGGAGGAAAGGAGGAGCTGTTACCCGGGTATTTTAATGTAGCAAACAAACAAATAAATACATTTAAATGAAATAAAATAATTAAGAATCAAGCGATCTAAGTGCAAGTCCTCAGCTTTGTTTTGTGACAAGCAATTCACTTCTGTACTCTGTTCTTCAGCTTTCTTTTTTGGAAATGTAAAAAAGGCTGAACTAGGTGACTCTAAGTTATCTTCCAGCTCTCTTTTTTTTGGGGGGGAGGAGGGGGACTATTATCATCTTAGTTTTATTTCACATGGAGACTTTAATGCCATGATTAAATTATAAAATTAATGGAATTCCCTATCGATATGCTATTAAATAAAATTTTAACCCATCTTCTAAGTCTTCAGGAAGTTAAAGGCAACATAAATATAGTCAATGATCACCAAAAGGGATGGGCAGTGGCTTTTCAAGGACTGGATGAAAGCCAAAAATATCGAGGCAAACAATGAAATCAAATGCATAAAATATACTAACACCTTTACCATCCCCACCAAAGAAAAAAATTCTACAAAAATTAATGGATTTAGAGATGATCAACTGCTTGGATTACACTGCATTAGCTCAGATAATTGAAAATGGACTATATTTGTGTTGCCCGCACCTAGCTCATGGTTCCTACTCCTTGGCTGGTACTTATATAAATGCTCAATAAAAAAATTGATTGTATTTATATGTGTATATAAAATATAGCTAAGTAAGTCTCTGTAAGGTTTGACTTAGGTTTACTCAGTTTATTCTTCTCTAAATATGTAATATCCTATTTGGAGAAAAATGGTTTTGTTTCCAATTACATTTGTTTCTCATCACAGCACATAGTGCGATGGATACAATAAACAACTGTTTTCCAGAAGAGTCTTGAAAAAATAGCATTGAAAGAAATACACTAACAGTAAAATTCATTGATGGGGGGTTGTTTGTTTGTTTTTCACATAATTAAAAGTCTATAAGCCAGTGTAAAGATTTGAATATTGTTCTGAATCAAAGGAAAATTTGCTACAGTTTGTACTAGTCTGACTTCTTTATTTCATGTGTTGGATCCTTTCTTCCAAAATTGAAATGGACCTCAGGGCATACCAGCCTGGAGTTTCCCAACTGCCTTTGGGCTTTTTACTAAAGCAGCCATTTCAGAGTTCTGGAAAAGGAAAGAAACTGAGCTAGTGAATCCAATACCAGATTGGGCATCAGGGCGTGCAGGTTCTATTCTGGTCCTATCACTGCCTTGCGAGGTGCTGTTGGACATGTTGGTTGACCTTTCTATGGCTCAATTTTTCCATTAGCCAATGAATGAACCACTTGTGAAATAGAGTCTGCTTTTCTGTGCTCGGATGAAGAGTGACAAGTAAGTGCTATGTTATAGTAATAATTTTCCTTTAACACGTAGGAGTATGTGCGCAGCCTACCTTAAGCAAAATTGTGTTGGAGGAGAAGTTTGCAAAGACTTTCATACCTTGAGGGAATAGTCTGCTTTCAAATGGCTATTAACTGATCTCAACTAAGGTAGTTTTAGGCATTCTCAGGCTTGAGAAATTCCCAAGAACACTTTAAAAACACAATCAGGCTAAGAGGTTTTTAAAAATCAGAGATCATTGTGTCATAAACTTGGAATTCTAAGTGACCTAAAAGACCAGCTTGTTTGACTCTTTTACAGATGAGGAACTAAGTTCTCCAGAAGGAATGAAGGCTAGCTAACCTTGCCAAAGGTCAACTGTCTCAGAGGCAGTAACCAGGGGGATAGGGAGTCTAATAGGGACCAGACTTGTGATTTCACTGGAAAAGGAAGTCCTGAATGAGGAAACTCCATTTGTTCATGAAGTTTGGAAACTTTAATGAGAGCTGAATAATTTAAGATAGATCCAAGAGACAAAATCATTTTCTCAAGGACACACAGCTAGTATGTGTCAGAGACAGAGCTAGAACCCAGGACTTCCTGGCTCTCTGTCCCCTATACCAAGCTGCTTCAGCTGAGCTTGGAGCCAAATGCAGGTCGTCTGATTCCAGATCCTGTATTCTTTCTAGCCACATTGCCTTTAAGGAGTAAAAGGAATATCTCTCCAATGATGGAGAGCAAGTGGACCAATAGGAGAAAAATCCTGGGACCACATCATGCACTTCTGACTTAGGGAAATTGTTTATTGGAAGAAAAGGAGATGTGGATGATAGAAAAGTCAATTTTTATAACAGCTACCTTCAAGTATTTAAAAGGTTGTGTAGAAGAGATTAAGCCTTTTCTCTGGTCCCATCAATCAGATCAGAGAGAAACAGGTGGAAGTCACTTGGAGATAAGGTGATAGTAGTGGAAAATTGGCTTAAAATGAGAACAAAATCCTAATAATTAGAGCTAGCCAAAATTGGAATATATATATGTATATATATATATATATATATATATAAAGATGGAAGGTGAGGATTGAAAATATATATTTTCAATCCTCACCTTCCATCTTAAAATCAATCTTGTGTATTGGTTCCAGGGCATGAGAGTGGTAAAGGCTAGGCAATGGGGGTTAATTGACTTGTCCAGGGGATTTGCACAGGTAGCAAGTGTCTGAGGGCAGATTTGAACCTAGGACCTCCTATCTTTGGGTACGGCTCTCAATCCACTGAGCCACCTCACTGCCCCCAAGAATACATTTTAATGCCCTATGAGTTAGTGAGTGTTTCATCTTTGTACATCCTTCAGAAGAGGTTGGATGTTAAAGATAGAATTCATTATTTGGGTAAAAATTGAATATGACAATATCTATGATCTCCTATAATGTAATTTTTTGACCCACATCAATTCAGTAGTGTTTTTAGCTTTTGCAAAGGGAGATTTACTATGAAGACAAAACAAGAAAAGAAGTTACAAAGGATTTCCCCTAAATTCCTGGGGGTTTGTCTATACCAGCTGGGTCCCTGGGGAGAGTATTCTCAAACTTGGACCTAAGAAGCTTAGTTGCTTTAATGTAGAATCCACTTTACCAAATTCACTTTGAAATGGGATATAGTCAATCACACATAGCAATGAACCCACATCTCTGCTGCTACTACTGAGATAGATCATTCAGGTTTCTTCTCTTCAGGGATCTCAGCTACTTTCTCACTTACGCTTACCAAATCTTGGCATGGAGTCCACTTCCCTAGACTTCTGGTACTCCCTATTCCAACTTTTCTTTCTTTTCTTTTCATCTTTCATTCTTGCTATGCTTTCGTTTTTAATTAATTCATCATTTTTTCAGTGACTCATAGAAATAGTTTTTGACAATTGTTTCCTGACATTTTCTCTCTCAGATTTTCTCTCTCCCTCCCTCGCCCCCTCCCCAAGCAATGAATAGTCTGATATAGTTACTACCAGTGCTTTCCTGCAATGTCCATATTGCTAATGCCATGACAGAAGACACATATATGTATAATAAAAAACTCATGAAGGAAATAAAGTAGAAGGTGGTATGCTTTGGTCTGTAATCAGACTCCAACAGTTCCTTTTTTGGCTATGGAAAGCATTTTTCATCGTGGGTCCCTTGTAGATATTTTGGGAAATTGCTTTGCTGATAATAGTTTGGTCCTTCGAAGTTGATCATCAAATATTTCTGTCCATCTGTACATTGTTCTCTCCTGGTTTTGCTCACTGCACTTTGTTTTAGTTCCTATATCTTTCCAGGTTTTGCTGAACTCATCCTATTTGTCATTTCTTATGATGCTATCATAATATTCCATTACAATCATACTCCATAACTTGTTCAGGAATTCCCCAAGTGATGGACAACTACACTCAGTTTCCAGTTCTTTGCCACTTAAAAAACCAGGCTAAGATATTTTAGTTCTGACTTGGTCCTTTTCCCTTATCACTGATCTCTTTGTAATATAATAGTGATATTTCTGAGTTAAAGGATAGGCACAATTTTATGGCCCTTTGGGCATGGTTCCATATTGCTCACCAGAAAGTTCACAGTTTCATCAGAATGTAATAGTTTTACAACCCCATTCCAACTTTTCAAACGAACAATGTCATACCCATCTTCAATATTCTTTCCTTTGAAAGCAAGAAGAATAGACACAAAAAACAACAACACACCCATACACTCATGGACCATTCACCAGGCCAGCAGAGGGATACAACAGTTTTTATCTCCTTACTTGAACACAGATAGCTAGAAAAGTCAACAATTATTTATTAAGTGCCTGCTACGAACAAGGTGAGAAATATTGTGGGGTCTCTCTGGACATCAGGAAGAATTGAGTTTAAGTTCTTCCTCTCAGAATAGCTTTGTGATCATGTCTAAGTTACTTATCAGAGCTCTAAGAAAGCCTTCTAAAATTTTAGATTTAGATGATTTGTCTCTCTGCCTCAGTGCAGAAAGTTTTTACAACAATCAAAGTCTGGATAATTGGCACTGTTATTTGAAGACAAAAAGTGACAATGCTTGCCCTCAAGGAGTAAGATGAGATATATGCATAGGTAACTAACAAAAAATCATAGTAGAAAATGTTTGATTAGGAGAGAGCAAACAACTTGGCCTGAGAGATTAAAGGAAAGATGAATTATTTCTATTTGGGCATCATGGCTTGTCTCAAAGTAAACAAAGGATTTCAATTAATGAAGTTTGAAGGGGGTAGAGGGACTATGCTAAAGGCTTAAAAAAGAAGATGCTCAAAAGCATGGGGGCAGGGGAGGGCAATGTGAGATGGAGGAATAATGAACGGGTCAGTTTTACAAGAGAAAAGATGCCTAAAAGGTAGTACCATGGAATAAGTATGGTGTCATGTGGTAGAAAAGCTTGAGTGTTAGACTTTTATTTTATCTCATAAGCATTTGGGATCCAGTGTAGTTATTTAAGTAGAGAAGTGGCATGATCAGATATGTGTACAAAGAAGATTGTTTTGGCAATGATGTAAAGGATGGATTGTAGATCAGGAAGCCTGAAGTCAACAGATTGATTAGAAGATTATTACAATTGTGCAAGTGAGAGGTAATGAGTGAATGAACTAAGGTGTGAAAAATGAAACTCTTAGATGTGAGAGATATTGGGGAGCCATGAATGAGAGAACGTGGCAACTGATCATAGTAGTGAAGGAGAGAGATGGGGGACAATTAAGGAGAACCTAGAGATTTTCATATTGGATGACAGAAAAAATGTGGCTGTCACCAACAGAAATGGGGAAATTGGGAAAAGGATCAAGTTTTGGAAGGAAGAGGTTGGTTATCCTCAGTTTGAATATGTTGAGCTTAATAGTCCTCATTCAGACTAAGATGTCCAATGGGTGGATGAAAATGAAGGACTAGGGCCCAGGGTAGTGTTTGGGGTTAGAGATATGGATTTGGGAGTCATCTGCCTAAACATGATAGTAGAAGCACCAGGAGGGGAAAAGTTCATCCAAGGAAGAGGATGTAGGAAGAATAAAAGGCCAAAGACAGTGGGTGTCCTACCTAAGGCATGGGAATGAGAAATAGAACCAGTGAAGAGAAAAAAGAGAATCAGTGGTCAGAGAGATAGGATGAGGGAATATCAATAAGACATGGCCAGTGGTGTCAATTGCAACTGAGAAGTCAAGGAAATTGAGCCTGATATCCTATAAGTTTTAAGCACAGTGTATGATAGGATGTTCAGGAGTTTTGGAGGGCAGAGAGGGGAAGAGGAAATGGTGGTACCTCTCAACTCTCTTCTCACTGTCCTGTGTTTCCAACTCGCAAGGCTGATGAGTGCCTTGTTCATGGATGGAGAGTTATAGGTGTGCTTCTTTGGTCAGAGGCTATAGGATCACAAGGCTGGAGAGGACTTCCTCTGGGATAGTCTCCCCTCCATTCAGAAATTCACACAAAACAAAGAATACCAGAAAGGCATAACTTTGATGCTCAGACATTTCTTTCTTCTTTTTTTTTTAGCTATTGGCTAGGCTATTCTAGTTGAAAGTGAAGTTTCACCATTTCCAGATTCTGGTCACGCCTGAATCTAAGTATACGTATAGATTCACTTCCTTGAAGAAAAGCACTGTGCCCCTGTGTGTATCAGAGAAAGAAGGAGCATATACAAGAAGAGGCAGAATAATGTGGTTTATCCTTTTACTACCATAATAAGGGCACACAGGTGACCTTCTAGTGTATATTTTGATACCCTGCATTTGACTGAGGTTGTTGTTCAGTTGTTTCTTTGATGCATGACTCTTCATGGTCCCATTTGAGGTTTTCTTGGCAAAGACACTGAAATGTTTTGCCTTTCCTTCTCCAGTTCATTTTACAGGTGAGGAGCCTGAGACAAACAGGGTTACATGACTTGCTCAGGGTCACACAGCTAGTAAATGGCTGAGTACATTGAATTCAGATCTTCTTAAATCCAGACTTGGCTCACTAACCACCTGGCTGCCCCAATGGGTGGGGTAGAGGAAGGAAGGGACCTGAATCTTTTAATTAATTGTCATTCTCACTCTGGGTTCAGGATTAACTTTCACCATATCCTGGTTGTGTGCCTATTTGACCAATAAATCAGTGGGGAGCTGAGGGAGGGAATAAGCATTTATTTACTTAATATGTGCTTGGAACTCTGCTAAGTGCTTTTAAATATTGTCTCATTTGATTCTCATAACAAATTGGAAGGTAATTGCTATTACAATCTCTATTTTGCATTTGAGAAAACTAAAATCAAATAGAGGTAAAGTGACTTGCCCAAGGTCATATAGCTAATATTTGAGGCTACATTTGAACTCTGGTCTTCCTAGTTGCCAATCTAGAGCTTTATTCACTACGTCACCTATCTACCTCATTAACTATAATAGTATTATAGACATTATACATAGTTATAAATAGTAGCTAATCAAGAACCATCTATTAAGTACCTACTGTCTGCCAGACATTATGCTAAATATTGAAAACACAAGAGTAAAAGTAAAACAATCTCCCCTTTCAAGGAGCTTCAACTCTAATGTCTATAGATAAAATTGTTGTTTCTTCTAGATTTACTATTAGGCAATTTCTATTCAAGTAAAATAATTCTTTTAGAGAATGGAGTTTCCTTTCCTATGCCTATCCCAAGCACACTGAGTAGATCCTATATGGAAGATTTATATTCAGACATAATAACCAGGGAGAAGTTGGGGAGGGTTCAAGCACAAAACAGACTGTTCCAATGAGGTCACTGATGAGCATATATCCCTTGGGGATTTACATTTTCTTTTTTTTTTAACAATATTTTTCTCCCCCCCCCCCCACCTATCCCATAGCCGATGCACGATTCCACTGGGTATCACAAGTGTTCTTGATTCGAACCCATCTCCATGTTGTTGGTATTTGCATTCGAGTGTTCATTTAGAGTCTCTCCTCAGTCATATCCCCTCCACCCCTGTAGTCAAGCAGTTGCTTTTCCTCGGTGTTTTTACTCCCACAGTTTGTCCTCTGCTTGTGGACAGTGTTTTTCTCCTAGATCCCTGCAAATTGTTCAGGGACATTACACCGCCACTAATGGAGAGGTCCATTACATTCGATTGTACCACAGCGTCTCAGTCTCTATGCACATTGTTCTCCTGGTTCTGCTCCTTTCACTCTGCATCACTTCCTGGAGGTTGATCCAGTTCACATGGAATTCCTCCACTTTATTATTCCTTTGAGCACAATAGTATTCCATTACCAACATATACCACAATTTGTTCAGGAAGATTTACATTTTCAAGCTCTAGATCTAGGAACATTCCTTCAATGATATTCAAACAAGAGATTAAAATGTCTCAGAGGAGAGTTTTATGAGCTCAGGGTACATGAGTTAAAAAATATAGCCCCTAGCATTGGCTCAAGTTCATATCTGTCCCCAGGATACACAGGGGTCGTTTCCCTTTTCCTTTTCTTCCTCTACTTCTTCTCTTGCTATTTCTAATTCTTCCCATTTCTAGGAGAGGTTAGTAAAGACCCAGGAAGTTGTGAGGTTCCTGAGTTCAAGTACTTTATTGATGCTCCTTTCACATCAGAGTGAGTGGAAGGAAATTGTCATTTCCCTTGTGAGGCTTTTCTGTAGAGATTCTATTTAAAGAAATTAGCACCTGCTCTACCCCCTTAATGTAAGTGTAACTGCCCTGCTTCTAACTCTCACTTAGTGGAGAAATTTCTTCCTTTGTGTTTATTTCATCAAGGAATAAATGTGTTTAAGGTTTACTGTGGGTGGAAATTGGCTACCAAATCTGTTTTCTTTTTCTCATTTGCAGCAATAAACCCAAAACAAAGACAGCATTATTTTCCTTATAATGGAAAGTGATAGTAAATAACACTCGGTGAGCTTATCTTTGCATCTTTTATACTGTGGCATGAAACAAACACTTGATTGGGAAGCAAAGAGATCTGGCAATTAGTTCTGATTCTACCACTAATGAGCTGTATGGAATGTTGGGCAATTCATTTAAATCCTGTTGTCCTCAGTTTCCTCAATTGTAAAATGAAGGAGTTATTTTAGGTCAGGAGTTCTTAAGCTTTTTTGTAGTAGATTCCCTTTTGGTAGTTGGGCGAAGACTGTAGACTCTTTCTTACAATGATATTTTTAAATGTATAAAATAAATTACATAGGGTAACAAAGGAAAGAAATACAGTTATCAACATATTAGATAAAACAAAATAAGACAGTTCACAGACTTAATGTTAAGAAGCACCATTTCCCCTAGATTATTATTAACATTCCTTATAGTTCTAACATTTACTGTTTTTCAAATATTCTGTTACCATTTATTGATTTTATACTTCAACTGTGGTAGATTGCATCCTTGCAGTGGTTTGATAGATTGTTTTTCTACTGTGGTGGAAAAATTCATCACCCTCAAGCCAAACTGGTGATGTCTCTGACCTTGGGGGCCATCAATGAGAAGACTTGGACAGTTTATGAGTAGAGTGGAAGGAGAAGGGAGTAGAGACAGTTAAGGATAACCGAGATTATGGGGTTGGGATGACAGAAAAAATGCCAATGCCACAAACAAAAATTGGGGAATTGGACAGCAAAAATCTCATCCTAGGGTGACACTGAGCCTGTATATGAAGTCTTACTAGGTTGGTTTGATGGGCCAGAGTATGGGTTCCATTGCTATAGTCTTCAAGAATTCAGAGTCACTTTTATATCCCAGAGAGCCATGAGAGTGGGACTTTAGTAGGGGAAATAAAAAAATCCCAGAAAATATTAAAAGGAAGAATTTTAGTTTTCAGCCGGGGGCAAAAGAAGGATTCCTATACCATAAGCAGGCTCTAAATTATCGTATTAAATGTATTACTAAAAAAATGGACTGAGAAGTCATTTATAGAAGAATACTATTGGACTTAAGGTTCTTAATATGAGCATAGAAACCTTGCAGAATTCAGTTTCACATATCCAAATAATTTAATACCACTTTGGGAGGAAGATTTCCATTAGACCTACCTGGGTATGGAAGGTACTAATTTGCTCCTCTCTAAGACCTCTAAATTCCCAAGTTGAAATTGATACATTTCGAGCACTTGAATTAGCTATAGTGGCTATCTGAAAAATGAGTAAATTGGGCCAGAGATTTAACCATTGTACTGGTGTGAAAACCTGATTTGCTTCTGTGAGGTTATTAAAAATTCTGGACTAATGTTCTGGAAAGAATGAATTTGATATTATAGAAAGACTGCTGCTTCATAGCACCTCTCAGGTTGGAGCAGCACCCCTAAATTTTGCACACATACAAGGAAGGAGGTGAATTGGATCAAGAGGGTATTTGTGGATGGAAAAATAAAATAAAATAAAATCCTTTACCAATTAGTGAAAGCAATCACCCAGACCTTCAGGAAAGGGTGAGAGCTCTGGTAGAAGCGATGGCTTATGAAAAAAAAAAATAACATTTAGGATACAAGACAATATGGACACATTCCTGGAGATGTGGAGCCCATTCATGAGCATATGAATTCAGAGGCATGAGGTAAATGAAGTGGAAAAGCGGGTAATTGAGCTATTGTAAAATCAGATTGCAAAAGTGTATCTCCATTTTCCCAACCTTTTCTTTCTCTTTCTTGTCACTACCCCCCCTCCCACAATCTCCCTATTCATTTCTCTTATCTAACCCTCTATGTTGGTTCTTTTTTAAAAAACCATCTGTTTATACAGTGACAAGTGGCTGTCAGGCACCATCATTTGGTATTATCTGGTACTGTTTGGGACCATCCAAACACAGCAAGTGTGGGTATTTGTTTTCTAATTTTCAATCTCATAGTCCATCTTTTCGTTAGAAACTCTATACATTTTCTTACCTTCCCATCTCCTGCTAGAAATTGTGACTTTTATTCCTTTACAAATGATACAAAGCAGCATAGGCATCCTCTCTGTGATATAAAATGTATTTAAATCATTTTCCCTTTCTGGAAAGTTACTTTTTAAAATAAAAAATCATTATAAAGAATTTTCAAAACCATTAGCAAAATTCAACTTGGGGTGATGGAAGAACACTGGCCTAGGGTTATAAGACCTGACTCAGTCACTGATTAAATGTGTGACCTTTTTCTAGTCACTGATCTTTTCTAGGTCTTGGTTGGCTCATTTTCAAATTAGACATGATGATATATGCATTACTTAGCTCCTGGTGTTTTTGTGAGATTCAAAAGAAATAAAAAATGTAGAATTACATTATAAAGTATTTATGTAAACATCAGCTATTACTATCATGTATTTTGTTCTCTATTTCCAATGATGTGAATTTTCCAGTACTCTAAAAACATTCTCCCAAGGACTTTCTTCAGTTATTTTCTGCACAAAAGAATTTCTTTTGATTTGAACTTATTTGTTTTGTACTTAAGTTATATTTTGTATGAGAATTATCAAAAATTTAGAGTCAGAATTTTAAAATTAAAGAGGATTTTAATTTTTTTTACAATCAAATCCCTTATTTTATAAATGAGGAGACTGAGGGACAGAGGCATTACCTACCTTTCCTAAGGTTATCATAGGAGCAGGTAGGTGGTACAGTGGATAGAACACTAGGCTTGGAATCAGGAAGACTCATTTTCCTGAATTCAAATCCTGCTTCAGATACTTCTTAGCTGTGTGACCCTTGGTGAGTCCCTTACTCCTATTTGCTTTGATTTCCTCACCTATAAAATGAGCCAGAGAAGGAAATGGCAAACCACTCCACTATGTTTGCCAAGAAAACCCCAAAAGGGACAGGAAGACTCAGACCCAGTGAAACCACTCAACAACAACAACAGAGCCCTTTATATTGGTTTGGCTGTTGATATTCCTCAGGTTCCAGATTTTAGATAGAGAATATACCAGCATTCAGTGATGCAGCAGGTCAACTCTAGCCTGTTAATGGGCATCACTTGATAGGAGGTGGGAGCACATGGCATTATGAATGCAGTCACCTTTGGGTCCCAGAAGTCTTAAACCCTGGGCTATGGAGCACCAGAGACACAATCAGAGCATTCAATAAATGTGGGATGTTCCAGAAGGCTGACTCTCCAGGCTGAGGTGATCTAAGAGGGCTTTAAAAAATAGGTTCAAGTAACAAGTGGCTCAGTAACACCCATAAATCTCAAACACATAGCATTACAAGTAATATATTTAAAATGCTTGTGATATATAAATGTGAGTTATTATATTATATATGAATATAATAGGATGAAGGGAAGATCTCATAAGTACTATCCATTGCACTGTGACCAACTCTTGGCCAGTCACAACAGGGGGATTAAATACTATCTAATTAAGCCTGAATAAGGACTCTTTTGTTATTTGTTAATATCGTAATACACATGCTGTCTGTCTTGGGACAAGGTGCTCATCTTGTCCAGATATGGTACCCAAGCACAGAAAGAAGCGATTCAAGAATACAAGGTAGAACAGCCCAGTTAGGTATGGGAAAAGAACAATTTTGAATTATAAAACATTGATAGTCTGAAGGAAACAAATCCCCTTGGCTTCTATGACCTATGTACTTGTTAGGTACTCTGAACTACTGAGACACACAACTGGTTAATAGAAGAGCTGAGACAAAGACACCAGAGTTGGAGGGAACTTTGAGTGGTGGTGTTGTCTAATCGCCTCGTTTGACTCATTTAAGGAGAAAAAAAGGTAAGTTGTCTAAAGTAAAGGCACGGTTGTGGTTGCATGGAAATCCCTCAACTAACAGCTTTCAAAGATTCTATCTATCTATCTATCTATCTATCTATCTATCTATCTATCTATCTATCTATCTATCTATCTATCCATCTATCCGTCTGTCTGTCTATCTGTCTGTCTGTCTGTCTCCCTGCCTGTCTTTCTGTCTATCCAAGTATCCCTTCCATATCACTTCTTTCCCCATCATGGTTTCACGATATCATGGATCAACAGAAGAAATTAAATGGTAATTTATATATATATATATATTAAAATTATATTCATAACAACCCTATGAGGTAGAATTGTGAGCATACACACATAGTTGTAAGCATGATCATAAATATAAATAAGCAAATTAAAAATAACATCAGAAGCATTAAAGCTCAAAATGAACTGAAATTGGACAGGAAACATAAGAATGACCAAAAGAACTTTAAAAACAGTTTATATTTGATAAAAGAGGAGATCTAAACAAAGAAGCCATGAATTGTTGCTTATATGACTAGGCTGATCATAACAGATAATAGAGTGAAGATAGAACTCAACTCATATTTTGTTGCTCTTTTTCCTTGCAAGGAGTGGGATTTTCAGACTAGAAATGCAAGAATACAAATGATTAATACAGAGTTAAAAACCCAATCTGAGAGGGCAGATAGTAAGGGAACACATAATTTAATGACTTCAAATTCCAGGAACAGATGAGTGACAGCCCTAGGTTCTGAGAGATTTGTAAGTTTGATTACCGAGACACCAGCATTGATCATTAAAATTACAAAATATATCTTTTTTCTAGATTATATGTCAAAAATTTTTCAAGAATCATTTTTGACATCTTATGAGCCATGTTCTCTCCCTTTCTTCCATCCCTCCCCATTCTCAACATAGTAGGTTGTATTATATGGGTTGTACGTGTGTTATCATATGATACATATTTCCATGTTCATCTTATTGTGAAAGAAGACACATATCTCTTACAAAAGAGAAAAATTCATGGGAGAAATAAAGTTAATGGTATGCTTCAATTTGAAGGTTCAGACTCCATCCTTTCCTTCCAAGGCAGTGAATAGCCTTTTTTCCTCATGAGTCTCCACATCCTTGCAGTGCTGTTAATAGTTAAATCATCATTGATCAAAAGTAGACTTTATTGATGTTACTATTTACAGTGTTCTGTTTCTGCTCACTTCACTTTGCATCACTTCATATAAGTCTCTCCAGGATTTTTGTGATCATCATATTTGTCATTTCTTATTGCACACTGGTATTCCATTATAAACATATACTACAACTTGTTCAGCCATTCCACAATTTATGGACATCCTTTCAATTTCTAGTTCTTTGCCACCACCAAAAGAGCTGCTTGTCCAAGTTGTCCATTTTCTTCTCTCTTTGATCTCTTTGAGATACAGAACTAGTGGTGGTATTGCTGGGTCAAAGGGTATGTAGTTTTATTATACTTTGAGCACGGTTCCAAATTGTTCACCAGAATAGTTGTATCAGTTTCATCACTCCACCAGCATAACATTAGTCACTGATATTGTGGAGAATTGATATAGATAGTACAGGATCAGAAAAATGAAAAACTTGCACTGATCTTTAAGAAATGGAAGAGACTAAAGTTTTCAGACTACAGATTGGTAAACTTCAATTCCTAGAAAAATTCTGAAACATACTATTTAATATGTTAGGAAACACTTCAGAAGGGAAGTAGAGATCACAAGAGCTAACATGGTTTTATCAAGACGAGATCATGCCAGTCTAGCCTCATTTCCTTTTTTTGACAGGGTTACTAGATTGGTAAATGAGGAGAAGACTATTGTTCAGTCATTTTAAAGTTATATCTGAATCTTTGTGACCTCATTTAAGGTTTTATTGCCAAAAAAACACTGGAATGGTTTGCTATTTCCTTCTGCAACTGATTTTACAGATAAAGAACTGAGACAAAGAGGGTTAAATGACTTGCCTAATGTCACATAGCTTGTGAGCATTTGAGGCCAGATTTGAACTAGTCTTCCTGACTATAGGCCTGGCACACTATCCACCCTGCCATGTAGCAGATTATGGAGTGTTGGACCTGGAGTCAAGAAGACTGTAGATGAAAATTTTTATAATTTTTAAATAAAATTATTAAATATTAAAATTTTTATAAAATTTTAATAATTTTATAAAATCTTGAACAGCAATTAAAACTTTTTCATGCTATTGCTGTGCAAAAGATAACCTGGCAGATAAACTAATGCAAAATGAAGTGAGCAGGACCAGGAGAAAAATTTATATGATAGGAACAGAAAGTAAGGAAAACAACTATAAAAGATATACAAATCAATAGTAATAGATTTGAAAGATTTCAGAAGTCTGATAAAAAAGCATGCCTCTTGTCACTTTAAAGAGTGGTGACAAAGAACTATAAACTGAAGGGATGTCCATCAATTGGAGAATGGCTGAACAAGTCATGTTATATGTTTATAATGGAATACTATTGTGCCATAAGAAATGACAAAAAGGATGATCCACTCCAAAACCTGGAAAGACTTCTATGAAGTGATATAAAGTGAAGTGAGAAGCAGGAGAATGTTATATACAATAACAACAATAATGTATGATGATTGAGTCTGAATGACAACTATTAACAAGAAGGGAAGAACCAAGGAGAACTCTAAGAGACTCATGACCAAAAAAAAGTGTATATTTACTGCCATAGAAGGGACAAACAATTCAGATTCAGATTGAAACATAGTATTTTTCACTTCATTTCCTCTATTCCGTGAATTTTTCTCTAGTGTAAGCAATATATATCTTGTTTCACAACATGAAAACCAGGGAAATATGCCTTATAGGATAACATGTGTGCCCTGTACTTTATTACCTGCCTTCTTGGGGATGTGGGAAGGGTAGGAATGAGGGGAAAAAAGAAGACAGATTTTTAGACATGATTATGTGGTCATTTGTTTTTCTTGGATAAGCATATTTATTAAAATTTATTATATATTTATATCAAATAATATATTTCATATTATATTATGTTCATATTATATTGTTTGATATATGAATAAAAATAAATAATAATAAAAAGAGTGGTAGAGAATAAGACCTGCATTTTTTTCAGTGAGACTCATTAACAATTTGGCTGAACTGTGATAAATTTTCAATAAGAACATCTACCAATGCATGGACTGAATCATCTAGCTAGCTATTCAAATCACTGATAGGTATTATGTTGTCTGGATCATGCTCAAAGTCTTTCAGGTCTGGAAGGACATGTCAGAACTTGTGTGCCACAATGATAGACTCAGGGACACCATACCATGGTGAGGCATTTTGGGAACACTTCAATGGAAGAGCAGTCGTATATAAACAGGAAATTCAAAAGATTGATTTGAAATTTGACTGAGTAAAAAACAAAACAAAACTGGATTGGTTCCATTTATTTTATTACCCAATACCTCAATCAATGACTGTGTCACTCAGTCTCAAACAAACTATTCCACTCTCTTATGTTCAAGTTTTTGATCAGTTTTCCCTATCAGCCTGAAATGATTGAGGATTGAAACCCTATTTAGGCAGAGAATATTTTATTTTCTTTTTAAACCCTTATCTTCCATCTTAGAATCAATACTGTATATTGGTTCTAAGGCAGAAGAGTTTTAAAGCAAGGCAATGATGGTTAAGTGACTTGCCCAGTGTCAGACAGCCAGGAAGTATCTGAGACCAAGATTTGAACCCAGGACCTCCTGTCTCTAGGCCTGGCTCTCAATCCACTGAGCCATTCATGGCAGGGGATATTTTATTTTATTTTATTTTATTTTTATTAAACATTATTTTATTTGGTCATTTCCAAACATTATTCATTGGAAACAAAAATCATTTTCTTTTCTCCTCCCCCCACCTCTCCCATAGCTGACGCATGATTCCACTGGGTATCACATGTGTTCTTGACTCGAACCCATTTCCATGTTGTTGGTATCTGCATTAAGGTGTTCATTTAGTGTCTTTCCTCAGTCATGTCCACTCAACCCCTGTAGTCCAGCAGTTGCTTTTCCTCGGTGTTTTTACTCCCACAGTTTGTCCTCTGCTTGTGGATAGTGTTTTTTAGATCCCTGCAGATTGTTCAGGGACATTGCTTTGTCCCTAATGGAGAAGTCTATCACCTTCGATTGTACCACAGTGTATCAGTCTCTGTGTATAATGATTTCCTGGTTCTGCTCCCTTCGCTCTGCATCACTTCCTGGAGGTTGTTCCAGTCTCCATGGAATTCCTCCACTTTATTATTCCTTTTGGCAGAGAATATTTCAAATAAAATGATTTTCAGTATCTTTATCAGTAAGCATTTATCAAGCACCCAGCATGTTCCAGACATCATACTAAGCTTTGATGACAAAGTGAAACAAACAAAATAAAGATGAAGATGAACAGAAAAAGAGCATTCTATATGAAACTGTGAACTTCTCTTATGCCAAGTTTTTTAAGGGCATATGACATTTAATATGATATTAACAAAATCACCTTACTTTTCAGTATTCTCATCTGAACTTCTTTCTATTCTATTCTGCAAAATTATTAAAAATTCCATCTTGGGACCTTTATTTGATTGTTATATTTATCTGAGTTCTCAATTTTTTCAAGTTGTTTTCCTTTACATTATTTTAGTCATTGTATAAATTTCTTGGTTCTTCTCTTTTCATTCTGCATCAGCTCATATAAATATTCCTAGATTTCTCCAACTTGGCTTCCTTCAAGTCATTCAACATGATAATATTCCATTATCTTCATATACAATAATTTGTTCATCCATGTGCCAATTTATGGGCACCTCTTAGTTTCTAGTTCATTGCTATGCCAAAAATGATGACAAAGCTTATAATATCTCCTTTTCCTTCCTCTTCTTTCCTCACCCCTCCTCTTCTCCCCTTGTCTTTTTATCTCATCCAGGCTGAAAGTGCAATGGTTACCATTGGGCACCATCTCATTATTGACTGGCACTAAAACTTTAAATTGCTTTGTTTTTCCACCTTGGACCGGTTTACCCCTACTTGGACAGTCCATTGACTCTATACTTACAAGAGCTCCCAGACCTTTGTAGTCCTATATTGGGATTGGACTTAGTGGAGACACCTAACGAGCCTTTGCCCTGTTAGAAATCCAGAATTCAAGCGATCCACCAGCGTTAGCCTCCTCAGTAGTGGGGAACTTCAGGTGTGAACCCAAACCCCTGGCCGTGGCATGCATTCTCATCGGGAAGACAAAATGTACCTGCCATTATATTCAGATTGTATATAAAGTGAATATAGTATAATTGGGGGATAGAGTGCACTACTAATGGATAGATCAGGAACAAGGATTTATTAGATGCCTCCTATGTTGCAGGTGCCGGGGATCATTTGCTCCTTATCTCAGCTTCATGAGGTAGGTGCTATACTTATCCCCATTTCACAGTTGAGGGAACTGAGGTAGATAGAGGTGAAATAACTTGCCCAGTTGTCACACAATAAATAAACTTTTGTGTCCAGACTTAAATTCAGGTCTTCATGACTCCATCGACTGGACTATGTGGCTACCTAGAGCTGATAGTTTCATGTGAGGGAATCAGTGGGTAACAAATAAGATCACAAAGAACTGAAATGGAAATGACCCTGGATCTGATTTACTTCAGTGTCTTCATTTTGGAAAATTGTGTTCCATAGAGGTAGATTTGTCAAAAACCACACAAGCGGCAAGTTATATAGTGTGTGTGTATATAATATATATGTATATGTATAATATATAACCTCTGATTCTATATCTACTATATCAAATCTATTCAGCAGCTCATTGACTGGGCAGGCAATGCAAATATGCCATTAAGCCTTAATCTATAGGTTGTCATTTCAGGATATCAAAGGGTGGACTCCTGCCACCAAAAGAGCTCCACTATTATAGATTTATTCCTTTGGTTCTTGAAGGTTTCTCAGACAGCTATTAGGTTTATTTGTTTCCTATTCTCCTATTCCCAACCCTCTCACCCCTTTCCCACCATCCGAAGGACTACTAATGATAACTAGCACTTATGTTGCACTTTAAAATTTGCAGAACTCTTTACATATTCAATCTCATTTAGTTCTCACAATTAAGAACTATTATCATCCCCATTTTACAGATAAGAAAAATGGGCAGACACAGGTTCAATGAGGTGATCTGGATCTCTGAGCCAGTAATTGCTGAAGTAGGATTTACAATTGGGAGCTCCTGGCTTCAGGTCCATTACATTGTACACTCGGTCATCTAGTTGTCTTTTTTCATTCCAACATTTGCTTACACTTTTTGATATACTTATATATGTTGGTGTCATGAAGCAAACTTCAAAAATATAAAATTAAAATGCAACTTATAGATTGGCTCTGCATTTGTAGATGAAATGGAATGTAATACCTTAATTGGGGGGACAATTCAAACTGGACACAAAAGGCTTTTTAACTCAACTGTTTGGGAGATGATCCTCTTTCTTGGTCTAGCTTCTTTCCTCACAAATCCATCCAAATTAGTCTTATAAAAGCACTGTTGTTACTGATGCCCTTTTGTGATATTCTTCCTTTAGTTTTCTGCTATCACTTATCTTTCTACTTGGATACTGGCCTCTGCTGGGTGAGTTTTGCCTTTATTTAATATTATTTTTTTTGCCAGCAACAAAGAATCTATTTTTGTCACTGTCATTTGCAAATGATGCTCTTTCTGTCTGTATACTCTTTCAACTTTTAGCTTTCCTTTATGTGTCATCTTTTCCTGTTAAAATGTAAGCTATGCGAGGGCAAGTTCTATCTTACTTACTTTTATTTGTATTCCCAGAATGTAGGGCAGTATCTGGTACATGGTAAGTACTTAACAAATGTTCTATCTGTCTTTCTGTTTATCTCTGTCTCTATAGTGGTTAGAACAATTTACATCTCTGCAAGAAATGAGTTAATGTTTCTTTGGCTTCTTTCAAGCTATAGTCCCACATTCCATGTTTTCTCTCCCTCCTTCTCCTTCTCACCTTCTTAGTATTAATTCTAAAACAGAAAACTGGAAAGAACTATGAAATTGGGGCTAAGTGACTTGCCCAGGGTCACACAACTAGGAAGTACCCCAGGCCAGATTTGAACCTAGTTCCTTCTGATTCCAGGTCTGGCACTCTATCCAATGTGCTACCTAGCTACCTAGCTACCCCTCCCATTCCTTTATAATCTTAGTGTCTTGCTCTGTGATGTTCTTGAATTTATCCTTTGTATGCCTTGTTCACTAGATTTGATCTTCTTGAAAGTAGCAACATGTTTTTGTCTTTCTTTATAACTTCAGTGCTTAACACAGTGCCTGGCACATAGTAGGTACTGTGAAGATTGGATTTGGCTATCTCCTGATTGTAACAATGAAGGTACTTAGTTCTTCCTTGATAGTGAAGAAAAATTGTAATCTCTGGTCTATTTTTAGATTTTAATCCCCAAAGTGTTAACTCAATATTTAAAGTAGATCTACCCATTTTAACTTCAAAAAAGGTGTGAACTAACCACAAAATGTGTGAACACACATTTCATACATTGAGTGGGAAGTCTGTCACACACTTCTGAAATAATGGGCAGTCCTAGAGAAAAGCATCTGCTTTGATTGGCAGCCATAAAGTTTGGGGGAGGTGACACAAGAGAAAAAGATCTTTAAATAGAGGAAACAGAGGCACACAAGGATGGATCCTTAGATTCAGTCACTCGGATTTGGACTGGAAGACAGACACTTGAGGAGAGACTGGAAGACAGATACTCAGACTTGGAGTGAAGACACTTGGCTGTGAAACTGAACCCCTGGAAGAGCTTGTGCAGGAGACCTCAGATTGCTTTCCTTTTAGATAGTCACCCTGATGAGTAAAAGACTGACTTAGTTTCCTTGCCTTTTCTGGAGGTGTGAACCTTTGAGAAAGGTCCATTGTCTTGAGACTCCTTTCCCCTGGCTGGGGCTTAGAAATTCTACCTGGCACTGAGAAGCCAGAGCTCTTGCTTTCTCTCTCTCCCCCTTTTCACTCTTCCTTAATATCTTCCCTCTATTGTAAATAAACTACCATAAATTCCATTTACATTAGTAATTCATTTTAGAATTTAGAAATTAAATCCCTGGTGACCACCATAAAATATTAAGTCCAACCATATAAATTTTAACAGTACTCAATAAGTGCTTGTTGATTTAATTTGACTGAACTCCTTTATTTTACAAATTAGAAAATTAAAGCCTAAAGAGATTACATGACTTGCATTTACATTAGAATTATATTACAATGACTTGCATCATATATAGCTGCTTGGAAATACAAGTAGGTAGATAATAAGGTACTATAAAAATTCTAGCTGTGAAGTCAGAGGACATGGGTTCCAATCCAATGTTATCTGTTTGACCCTAGAAAATTCACTTAACTTCCAAGGGCCTCAGTTTCCATATTAATAAAATGAAGGGGTTAGACTATATAACCCAGAGATCCGTTCCAGTTCTCAATCTAATATCCTATGAAACTCTGTCTTTACATCCAATTCTTTCCACTAAATGACATTGTTAATGGAAATTAACTCCCAAGTTGTGATAGCCATAAAAGTATAAGTTCATTTTTAGATGGATCCTAAATCATTATTTAATAAACATGTTAAGTATCTTACATTGCTAGATTAATTCTCTCTGGATAAACAGGACAAATAGGATATTAACTGATAACAAAATAATAACTTTTAGTTTGAAGGAATTGATAGAAAATTTAGCTTTTGGAGGCAGGAGTCAACTTGGACAGGAGGAGAATGTAGTTCTCCAAGTCTGTTTTTCAGCAGTAAAGATTCAGTAGCATTCTTATCTAATTTAAGGCAAAATCACAAAAGAGTTTAAATACATTTAAATATAGGCAATTTACCGAAGGATCTCATAATAGAGACACTGTTGGTGTTCTTTGTGTCTGACATTTCATGAGGGTTTTCTTGGCAAAGATACTGGAGTGGTTTGTCATTTCCTTCTCCAGTGATTTAGGCAAACAGGTTAAGTGGCTTGCTCGGTGTCACATAGCTAGTGAGTATCTGAGGTCAGGATTGAAATCACATCTTCCTGACCCCAGGTCCAGTGCTCTATCCATTGAGCCACCAGTTGCCTTCAATAGAAACAATAGGTTATCATAATTCTATTCCAAAATTATTCTCTGGGTTGTAGCTTATTCTTTGATGCAGACGAGCGGTCAGTCTATCTATGCACTGCCTATCCTTTTTGCTATACATCATTCTGAAGAATTTAGCAAAGTCTTGCCAAAGATGGTCAGCTCATGTTTAATGGAACGTATTTGTTTTGGGATGGATATTCTTTTTATAATTCTTTAAGACATCCCATATGAGAAAAAGAGTAGCTTGAGGATCATTATGCTCAACTTATTAGTGAAGCTATTAAGAATAAGGAGGATAAATAAAGTGACTAATGTCAAAACAGTTAAGTCAAAGGTGGAGTTGTCAATCATGGAGTCAACTTGGTATACCTTGTCCCAAAGACCATATTTTCTTTCTTGAATTTAGGCATTCTCAGCCTTTTTTGGTATTATGAATGTCTCTGAAAGTCTGGAAAAATATGAATTCTTTCTCAGAATGATGGTTTTAAATGCACAGAACCAAAGGAAACCAACTATTTTGAAATAAGGTAATCTTTTTTTTAAATTCATAGACCCAAAGTTAAGAGCCTCCTCCTCTATTACCTGTTGATAGAGCATTTCCAAATTCTTTTTTGAAAAAAAAAGAAGGGTATCAAATCTGAGATGTTGTGGGTTGTGGATCCTGTCCAATTTGAGCATCTTTATACAGACAGTTTTGTTTACATTAGACATCAGCATTACCTAAATAGACTACATGTCTCAATCTTTAATCAGAAGCTTTTATACTTTATCTAGAGGAGGCACACAGGCAGAGAAGAGACAGCAGTCATGCCCTAGAGAATTATAATAAGGATTCTTATTCTTTTCTGGCCCTGTCCTTACAGATCATCATTAAGCCTTCTTTTAGGAGGTCATAGCCTGGGCCGTGCCTGAGCACAGCATGTCAATGCATTACTTTTCTTTCTTTTATACTGAAAGAAGATTACTTTTCATGGAAGAACACGATCATAATAGATTGGGGCATCTAAGTGGCTCAATGGAATGAGAGTCATGCTCAGAGACTGGAGGCTCTGGGTTCCAATTTAACCTCAGACACTTCCTAATTTGTGACCCTGGGCAAGCCACTTAATCCCCAATGTCTAGTCTGTCTCACTCTTCTGCCTTGCAACCAATACATTAACTCTAAGATAGGTAAGCGTTTAAACAACAACAAAAAAGAATCATATATTTAAAGCTCTAAAGGAACTTTGAGGTCATTTTCTCTTTTAATAGATTAGGAAACTCTAACCTAAAGAAGTCAACTTCCTTGTCTAAGGTCACATAGATAGTACATTGAAGAAATAGAATATAAACCTGATTGTGCTGATTCTACATACAGTATTCTTTCCACTGCTACTGAATTCATTGTGGCCTGCTATTAGGGATCCCCCTAATATTTTGTGGGACTTTTCCCAAGGGTCTCTTGACATTATGTGAGTGTGAATACAGAATGTGGTCTATTCCTTACTCTGTCGATATGGCTGACCTGCCTGATCTTTCCAGTCACATAGTTATTTGATGGTATGAGATCAAATATCTACAGCTAGAAGAGGACACAGAGATTGACAAGTTAATACTCTCACTTTACAGATGAGGAACCTGAAAATTAAGACTTCTTCAAAGGCACAAATGTAAGTTTGAGATTTGAACCCAGATCTTCTGACTCCAGAGTTAGCATTCCTTCCCCTGTGGTTTGCTACTTTCCTTATGCAGCTCCCTTATTCACATTGACACATCATTGGCAATATGTAACCATCTACTCATGCTCACCTTGCTTCTCTGTATTGCTCATGAAGTGACTTGCAACTGTGACATTCCACTCTTGGAAGATATACTATTTCTTGTGTGAAAGAATCAAAGGAATTAGAACAACAATTGGTTAATTGTGAGATTTGAGGGAACTACACTGACTCCATCTTGTGACTCAATTCTGGAGCTTGCTCAGGTCCCTTTCTACTTAATTATGGACCTAGTCTGTAGGAGTGGGGAGGAAACTTTATTGTACTGTTTGAACAATAATCCCCCTTGTGATGGGAAAAGTGGACCACCAGTATTGATTGTTTAGAGATTAACCTTGGTTATGATGACCAGAAACACAGTCAGATCCTAAGATCGATGGAAGAAGGAGTTTTCTCATAAGTGTACATTACAAGCAACTCATATGTCTTATCTGAAAATGGGCCCCATACTGATTGGTTATTGTTTCCATGGTCCTTTGATTAGGTACAGATAGTGAGGGAGAAGTGAGCCGCCTCTTCTCCAAATGCAGGGAATTGTACTTGTTCACTCTCCCCCTTTCAACTTGAAAAGTCACTAATGTTTCCTCCAATTTGAAATCAATTTGCCTAAAGTATTGTTTCCTTTTCATTAACTGACTTTATGTGATTAATTGTTTTTAATGAATAAAAATCTGTCTCACTCTACATTTGGGGGTCTAGCCATAGGCTTAGGAAGGGAACTGGCCCCAATTTGTGAGGCAGTTGGCATGCATTGTTTAATGACTTTATAAGCTCAGAAGATCAGACCTTTGTTTCCTTGGTCATGTTGTCTTTCACTTGTTACAACTGGAAAACAACACTAATATCGGTGATGTTATTAATAAATATTTTCTCAGAGACAAAGATGTTTGGGATCGTTAAATTTCCAAATGCAAAGCAGTTTGTTTTCTTCTGTCTATTCAATTTTTAAGCCCAGGCTTTTGTCCTTCTGAATTATCTGTCAAAAATACTTGTACTGAGGACTGGCTTTATGGGTTGTCAGTACAAATGGGTATCATAGTCAGGGCAACAGATGTCCTCTTATGTGTGTTTTTTTTCTGTATACATTGTTAGGCAAAACTCATGTGAGTAAAATGCTTATTTAGAAGTCTCTGCAATAATCTAAGGCTTGATATAATCACCAGTCAGGTAACTTGCTCTTATTATGTGCCTACTATGTGTCAGTGACTGTGCTAAGTAGCATGATGCTGTCCATAAACAAAAGTGCCCAAAAGATCTCCCCATCTATGGGAAAAAATATTCTTCCATTAGGATTCTGTGCTAGACATCCTCCATGACATGGACCCAAAACTCTCTGAGCACACAGCTTCTTTTTTATGCCTTATTTGTAAATAATAATCAGAGGACTGTTGAATAATGTTTCTCTTGTTGTATCTACTAAGGTGCATGAGAAGCATTTTGTTCTAGAATGGTTTTTAAGGCAGTCTTTTGTTCATTCAAATGAACTTTAAAAAATAGTTAACAAATAAACAGTGGGAATCATGCTTTTTTTGCATGTTTCAACTAATTCTATAAACTATATAGCTGTGGTTTGTTATAGAACATAATTTTCAAAAGCCTACCAGTTCCACATTCACTTTTTTGTCCAGGATGCCCTAGACATGAATGTGACTTATTTTAATAAAGATTTTGAAGAGATTAAAAAGTAGGCATGTAGGTCAACAGTTGTTAATATCTTCTTGTCATCTTTTTTACTTTTTTGTAGTAAAAACCTTGTGTATGTGAGGAGCGAGAGTTTCACTCCGATTGTTTCAGATATCATGAGAGTCAGTCCATCAACACCTCCAAAAAAGACTTCCTCTTTTTTATATACCCCATCTGATCCAAACTGACCTTACTGCCATTATTCCCATCAGTGTCATTTTTTCCTTTCTGATAATGCATATTGGGGACTGTGGTCTAAGTCCAAATGTAATGGAGTGACTGTTAGATAGATAGCTTTCTGCTGAAATCCTGACATCTTTCCCATTTTCTCCCGATTATTGCCCTCCTTCTCATTTTATCTTTATATATCCTTGGGATGACTGATCTAGCTTAAGTGGATCTCTTGCCAAACTTCTTGTAAACTCATTTTTCTTTCCTGTACTTCTCATTCTTTTATGAGGTAATATTACTCTCCTACCATCATCCTCAAGAAAAAAAATTTTTTTTTGCAAATAAGTTTACATTCTAAATTGATGCTACCCTCGGCTGCCACATCATGGTGCTTGTCAAAGAAATGAAGTGTTTCCTGGCTGAGGCAGTTTTTCTGTTTTCCCTTTTTTTCTCATTGTATAAATGTATTATGTTGATTAAAATTCCATAGGAAATATTAATCATTTGTGTCAGTCTGTTACTTTATCCATTTCCCAACTCCTTATGTCAGGATCTTGCTTAAATAATTTGATTCTATTTGATAATGCAATTGTGATGATCTTCAACTGAAAGTCAAGAATATTAAATGATTTGCCAAAGTCACGTGGGTCAGCTGGAGAGCTGAGATTTGAATTCAAGTACCTGAATGCTATAGCAACTAATTTTCATTTTTTCATTTGTTGATTTTGATTTCTGTTCTATTCAATGATTTGACTGCAAACAAAATCAGAAATTATTCCCAGATGGTTGTTTCCTGTGTATTAAAATAAAATTTCATTTTGTGTTGTGATTTAACGACTGCCTACCAGAGAAGATGACTTATGTGGCTCTAGAACATAACAAAGATAATTGGCATATATGGAAGTTTAATCCATAATGATGGCCTTTTTTGTTTAATGCAAGGACTAGTAGTCCAAAACTTTAACTAGCTTCCTGTCAACAAAGAGTATCTGCTGGTGTGAGAATTGGTGGTGCTTGCATCTTGACATTTGGTAGCTTCCATTCTGATTGCGAATTGGCAGCCAAATGGTGGTAATCATTCTGGAAACTGTGGCACTGGCAAGGTAGAGGTCAGCTCATGATCAGCACTATACTCCTTTGTCTTTGCAAAAGACGAGTCTGTACCCTATTATGGACTTGAAGAGAGGATTCCCCTTAAAGGGAGAAAAGAAGTGGGTTTATCTATACTTTTCCATTAAATTTGACTCAGCAATGATAACGTGATAAAACAGTGTAATGCTTACATAATGCTGGTGCCAACAATACCACAACATTTCTTAAAATCTAGACATCTTCTTGTATGTTTGTACATTACAGACACAGTTTAGGTCAACAGGAGAGATGAGGGCGGTCTGACTAATACCAAGAGCATCTGTATCTCTCTGTTCAATACTTGTAGCACAAGATAAGGATCTCTCCTGATAAAAACTGTTTATTTAGGCAATACTGATAATTGAACACAAGATTTCCAGGAACAAACATCATGGTGCACATTATGTGAAAAAGTGATTGAAAACAGTTCATGACAGTTCATGGGCACCTGTAACTTAATAGCATGAGAGTCACGATGCAAATGCTTTGCTTACTTAACTCAGAGTTCATTTTTAGCATATTCACAGACTACAATATCTCTTCATTAATTTATTATTCCACAATGCACTTACTGTCTTGGCATCCACAACGCTGTCCATAACACACAGCATACCACCTGCACTAGACCTCACTCCCATAGCAGCCACCACTAAGTTGAGGAGTAAATTATTAATAAAACTGACTAAAAATAAAGCTAAAAATGATGCAAATAAAGCTAACTTATGTGAGCTGTAAAACTTTGTCAGGTAATCAAAGAAAAAGTTGACTAAAAGATATATATGCCTTACTAAATGTTATTAAGTTGAAAGGTGATATGAAACCATGAGTACTGATTTACCAGGCAGGTAAAGAAAGACCAGCTCTGGAGTCAGAGGACCTGGGTTCAAATCCCACTCTGATACTTATTCCCTAGGTGACTTTGAGCAGATGATTGAACCTCCCTACCCTTCAGTAAAATGAAGAGATTGGACTTGATAGCCTCTGAGGTGGCTTTCCATTTGAGATCTTTCTTACCATGATGCTCCTTAAAGGGAAAGCCTTAAATGAAAGGAATATGACAAGAAAGAGATACTTAAACAACTATTTGTGTAAAAGAAAAACAAAGATCTGAGGTTTTGAGTAAATTGCAAGCTTATTATAGACATCTGCTTGATATGACAACCAAAAAAATTAATGAGACCTTAGATCACATTCCCAGAAATGTAGTGTACAAAATGAGGGAGTTTATAGTCATTCTGTGTTCTGCTCTGGCCAGATCCCTTCTGGATTATAACGTTCCATTCTGGATACCACATTTGGGGAAGGGCACTGATGGAAAGAAAAGCTCTAGAGAAGGATCATCAGAATGGCAAGAGAATAAAAACCAGACTAAATGTGTGTACGGGACAGAGTCTGGCCCAGGCCAATTCTCTAGTAGTTTAGGAGCAAAATTAGAACAAATGAGACATTCATAGGCCATTAAACAATTAACAAAAGGAAATTTATTTAACCTTAGGAAGAGACAAATATTGAACAAAGATACATGTTGAGGACACCTCAAGTTGATTCAGCTGAAAGAAGTTCCCTTAACTGAATTGTCCATCATTACCTAGTAAGCAAGTATCTGAGATATCTTAGAGCAACTTATAGCTATTTTGCATTCAGGAAACCTGAAATTTATGTCAACGGTCTGACCCTTAGTCCTTTGGACCATTCAAGTCTTGAGGATTGTCTCAATATCTTATAAGAATGGTGGGCAGAGAGGTGACTCAGTGGATAGAGAACCAGGCCTTACGATTGGAAAGTCTTGGATTCAAACCTTGCTTCAGACACTTCATAGCTGTGTGACCCTGGGCAAATCACTTAACCCAGGAGCCTAGCCCTTATCACTCATCTGCCCTGGAACCAATGCTTATTGATTTTTACAACAGAAGGTAAAGGTTTAAAAAATACCTAGGAAGAGAAAACTTTCCTAGCTTACATGAGGGTAGGAATTAGGAAAATGATCTTACCACAATGAGAACTGGTTGAAAATACTGGAGAGGTGTAGCCAAGAAAAGGAAATATTTAGTAGAGAGCAGAGGTTGTCTTTAAGTATCTTAATGGCTAATAAAAAGAAGAGATTCATTTTGTATGATCACAAGAAATAGAATTAGGAATGTTGACAAAGGAAGTTATAGGAAGGAAGATCTAGTTTTATGATCAAGAAAAAACCTGCCAACAATTAAAATTGTGCAAAAATAGAATGAGATGTCTAGGAATCAGGAAATTGCCCCTAACTGGAGGTCTGAAGTCAGAGGCCAGATGAATTCAAGCCGTGGAGACCTTAGAGCCCATGATTTTAAAATGGATGTTGCAGCCAGCCTAGTAGGGAGTGTCTCTATGCTTTTTTCTCATTACATATTTGAAATAAATATTTCTCTATAAAATTTTATCGAATTGTTGAATGAAATGAGGGTGCTTGGACCCCTAGAAATGGGGAAAAACAATCAGTGGTGGCTTTTCAGTAGAAGAAACAAAAGTCTTCCCAGCCTGCAAACTTCCAGAGAATCTTGAGGGAAGAGGAATGAAATGGAACACTGTCTTGAAGTAATGGGGAGATACAGAAAACAGTTATGCCATCAGAAGACTTTAGAAATTAACCATGGAAAACCTGCAGTCAATACATAATTAAGTGGCATGAGTCATCGGACACTCACCAATCATTTCTCATGTGATTACAGTGCTCTAGCAATCTTAGTGTGTGTGTGTGTGTGTGTGTGTGTGTGTGTGTGTGTGTGTGTATGTGTGTGAATGGATAAATAGAAGATCCTCATGCTCCTATTTATGAATGAAGATGTCTCCCTCCTCCTGATATATGAAGGAAGAGCTGTATCCTCCTCATATCCTGTCTTCATAGTGGAAGCAGATATTCTCTGATAGACTATGCCACAAAAAGACCCGTAATTGGCTATCCAACTGGAATTTCAGGGATATAATAAAGGGCGTCCTTTCTGCTTCTCTTTCCTTCTAGCCTTCTGGTATAAGGATGATACTTGGAGTTCTGGAGGGTTTATCAGAGGATGCCAATTTCCTTTGTTGGGTTGCGAAATGCCAAGTAAGCCTGTCTTGGGGATGTGGCTGTCTCCTGATTTTTTGTTTTCTTTTAATACAAGTCTTCATTAAAGGCAACTGGTGTCTTCTCCATGCCAGGTTCCTAAGCAGGGTGGAGAGGTGTCAACTACTAGAGCAGTTGTAGCAGAAACAGCTATACAGGCAGACTTATGTTTAGGCATAAGAGTTATCCACACAGAGAGGGGACTATGGAGGAAGAGTCACCTTGGCATTAATTGGGATGTTCTCAGTGGAGGTGAAATGTCAAATAGCTAATGAGCATCCCTGTTGCAAAATTATCAAGATGGCTTAAATATTGGCCTGTTCACTGATTATAACCATTCGCTGATTTTTTCTTGCTTACTGTTCTCTTTCCTGTGTGGAAATAAGATTATCTGTTCTACACCTGATTCATACTTGCACCCTAGGTACTTTTTTTTACTCCTCCATCTTCTGATGGGGACAGTCCCTTAGACTGGAACCCAAAATACAAATGTTCCTCGATTGAGGTGGCAGAGAAATTGAAGTAATGGGAGCATAGATTCCCAAATGAAGAGTCAAACAGCCAGAGTGATATACCCAAGCAAACTGAGAAAGATAGGGATTCTCAAAGATCACTAAACCTCTGTGGCCTTAACCAAGTGATGCTTGGCTTAGCCATAGTTCTAGAAGGGTAAATGTGGTTGGTATCCCTGCCAGTTCTTTCTTCTTAAGAACTCCACAAAGCTGGCTTTTCAGTCTTGAGAGTAGTACTTTGGAGAGTACCAGAGACATTTCAGGGATGGAGGAGACCTTCACTCAAAGTATGAGGTTTTGTCTGAAGCTTCAATCATGCTTCTACAAAGCTCCAAATCTGTTGGGGCTTCATTTCAAGCCTGAAGGTTAGGGAACAAGTTTGAGATGTTGACAGTTCATCCTTAAAGGTTTCAAGACTGAATTTAGCTGGCCCTGAAAGAGGAATAGTTTCTGTGACTATACAAACATAGCCAAGAAGTTGAGTCAAATCTGATTAATTCAAGTTTTCTTCACTAAGTTTGGGCTCAGACTCTTCCTTTTCTCTCAAATAAACCATTAGAAAGTTATTAACCCATGACAATTCTAATATTGGTTCCAAAAGCAGAAGAGCAATAAGGACTAGGCAACTAAGGTTAAGTGACTTGTCCAGGGTCACACAGTTAGGAAGTATCTGAGGTCACATCTGAACTCAAGATCTTTCATCTCCATCTCCTGGCTTTATATGTAGTGAGTCACCTAGCTGCCTCTAGTCTTTCAAATGAGAGTCAGAGAAGATAATAAAAATAAAGGATAGCATGAATTTGACCAGAAAATCCCAAAAAAGGAAGACATAAATATTTTGAAACAAAGGTGGAAATTACAAGAGAGGGAGTGGACTCAATTTGGACATAAAAGCACCACTACCCAGAGCCACATACACTTGCTAATTCCTTCATGACATTCATATATCACAGTGGTTTTCAGACTTTTCACTGTTTGTAGCATTTTAGATGCTACCCATACCACCCACTTCATCTCTCCCTCTTGCCACAGCAAAGAAATACTCCCCAACACCTTTGGCTGTTGTCATTTTTTCTATGAGGATGATTGAGGAGAACCACCCCAAAGAGGAAGATTAGGGTAGGAAGCTCTTTGCAGGGTTGGGGAGGGAAATAAGGGCAAGATGGAGCAAGGTCAGAGTGTCAGCTGTTCTCCTGCTGCAAGGTTTTCCACGCCTCTTCTCCCCCATTTCCTTCCTCCCTGTACCTGTGGTTAGCCTCCTTTGTCTGAGTCCAGAATTAAGAGACATGGGATCTATCCATGTCAATCATAATTCAAACAGCAGTAATGTGGCCAGTATTTCTTCCCAGCTTTCAACTGTTCAGTTTCCAACAGGAAACCATGCCAAATAAACAATCCTTCTGTTTCCCTTTGCCCTATTTTGCCTCTCTTTTCCTAAGGTTGCTGGGAAACCTCATTTGGTCACCTGCATGTCTCACTCTCATTTTAGAATAATCTAACCAGAAGACTAGGGTAAAATAACAGTTGCAGTTCATGCTTTTAGAATTCGTAGTCCATTATGCATATGTTATAATATGAATGATGACATAAATTCATACATATATTACACTTTGAGAATTCATACATTGAGAATTCATCCTCAAGTATTTTGAGGATTAGGGCTATGAACTCAGAGCATAATACCTCTCAATAAATGGGGAACTCATATTCAACATCTTCCTTCCTCATAGTGATGTTATTTACTCTGAGCAAATATTAATTACAATAACACAATATGTGTATATGTATAACTATACCATATGTGGGTATATATCTATATCTATGCCTATATCTATCTGTCTGTAATTCTATCAGTCTATCTTTCTATCCATCTGGCTGTCTATCCGTCTAGCTCTCTGTCTATCTATCTGTCTGTCTGTCCATCTATATATCTACATGCTTACAACTAGCCTTTCCCTATTTTATCGTGTCCTAGAAGGGAGGTAGTAAGATTATTGTAACTCCCCCTTTTTCAGATTATAAAATTGAAGAGAGATTGTGGCTTGCCTCAAGTTATATAGCTAGTAAAAGTAAAAGCTGGTATTCAAATATTCTGTTTCCCTTATCCTTTGTACTTGATCACTCTACCTTTTTAATTAAAATACACCCCCTCCTTCAAATCAATGAATAAATGAGGTAACTTTAGATTCTCCCCAGCTTAGTCTCACACAGTCATTCTGAGTAACATAGCTGCAGAAATTCTCTTCTAAGGCTCTCAGAAATGCCCTGATGTACTGATGTCTTAAACATCGGTTAGTTTGGGTCAAGAAGAATTAATAATAGAGTACACATATGTTGTTTTCTGATAGAAAACCTTAACACATGGTCCTTTCAGAATTAAAATTGGGAATTTTTGCCCTTGAGGAAAGATGGGTCAATTATAAGGAAGGAGGCAAGAGTTTGCCTAAAGTATATTTTGCCAGAAGGGAGAGCCCTATATCATAGGATACTGGGAGATTATCATGATGTGGGAGATAGGCTGAGGGTATAATGGAAGCTTCTGGAGATGTGGGTGTTTTTCCATGCTTGCTATAAATTTCAGCTCCCTGGCCAAAGTCAACATCACTCCTACCCTGGTTATTACTCTCTTTGCCTTTACTATTTTTCTGCTTTGTGCTATAAAAATGCTGTCTATCATTACTAGCATTTTAATTAGATTCAAATGTGACTCAGAAATGATGCAAAGCATACAAGGCCAGTCCTGGCAGGTTATATGATGTCCTTCCTATTTCCTTTGCTGTCTCCACTCCTATCCAATCTAGTTTTCCTTTGGACAAGATCTTGACTCCTCACTCTGTCATAATATCATCTAGGATATGAAATGATAAAGGTTTAGCAAAATCTCTATTGAATTGAATTGAAGATGTCCCCTTTCCCAGATATATTACATTTTAACAGGGGATTTTTAGATTCATGACTGCCCATGAAAATATCTGAATCACTGGTCCTTAGTTCTAGAATCCTAGAATTATACAGTTTATATATATATTGTATAATCCTAATAATATATATATAAATATATATATAAATAGTTTAATCCTAATCATATGTATATATGTATATATATATATATATTATACAGAAGGGACCTCAAAGGTGATTTAGCCTAATCTCTTTGTTTCACAAATGGGGAAGTTGAGGTCCAAAGAGGCAAAATGGTTTGCCCAGCACTTTTCCCAGTGCTTGGACCATAGTGGTAATTTAACAAGTGTTTTTGCTGCCCAGGATCACATAGGTAAGCAACTGTCAAAGGTAGAAGTTGAACCTAGGTCGTTTGGCATCAGAGCTAGCATTATTTCTCTGATATTCTGCTACCTCCAAACAAATTGTTCAAAATCTTCATCCGTAGAGAAGATATCCATGAGAACTAGGGTTTCATCAAAGATGACCACATTATTTTATAGATAAGGTAATTGTCCGGAGATGAGTGAATTGCCCAGGCTTAGTTGAAGGCCAACAAATTCTTCAGAACACACTGGGAGAATTTTAGACATTGGAATGGGAAATGAGGAGGGATATTTTGGTTTGGCAGCCTTGCTCAGCAGTCTTAGCATGCTTCAGACAATAGTCATCTGATCATTTATTTGTCTTATCCTGCCTGCATAATAATTCATAGCCCTAAAACCCCAAACATTTCTCAAAGTAGCTTCTGTGACTGCAGATCCAGTAGGCAGGCATCTCACTTCCTTATTTCCATGCATAAATAATTGCAGATGCAAAATTGTGACCCAATTTTAGACTCTGTACTTTGAAGATTTTGTACTTAAATGTTTTGGAAATATCGTTACACTTTCTTTTCCCCAGAAAGAAGGAGATAGCCTTAAAAGAACCACCTGGCTGATGTGATCCACCCTTGTTTGTAAGGGGGGAGGGGGTCCCACTGAAGGAGGAACAACAGGGCTTCAAGTAGTAAGGTGCAAGGTAGACTCTCTTTTTGCACTATGCAACCCAAAGCACATTTCTTGCCTTTCATACAGTGTCCAACACTCTCTGCAACATCCCCTTCCCCCCCAAAACCCTCTACATTGAAGTAAAGTGAAAGTTTAAAAAATATTATGAGGTGCCTATTCTGTTAGCATTCACATTTGAGGAGAGCTTAATCATTGCTGAGCCCTCTGCTAGGTAGTACAAGAGAAAAGAATGGAAGATGGAGTGGTCCCAGATTACCCAGAATTACAGCCAAGGAATATTTTCTCTATCTCATCAGTGCATCTCTAAAAGGACTTCTACATGCCTCACAAGTTCATATCCTTTGTTCTAAAAATCCTGCTGCTAGTCATATTCCCAAAGGAAGTTAAAGATGGAAAGAAGGGACACACACACACACACACATCAACAGCATTTTGTAGTAAAGAACCATTATTATGTAGCAAAGAACTCAAAATGATTTGGTAGCAAAGAAACAAAGCAGATGCCCAGTTATTAGGCAATAGATAAACAAAATGATGATACATAAATGCAATGGAATATTACTACATTGTAAAGAATGATGAATATGACAAATACAGAGAAATCCAGGAAAATTTGCATGAATTGATGAAAACTGAAGGAAGAAGAGACAGGAAAACTACATTCACAATGACCAAAATAATATAAATGGACAAAAGAACAATGGAAAAACTGAATAGAGCATAATTAAGATGAAGTTTGGCCCTACAGAAAATGATGAGAGATAGAGTACTAAAGGTTTGGCATTACATGTACTTCAAAATTGACTGATGTGTTGTTACTTTTACTGGATTGTTTTCCCCCACTCTCTTTTGCTCTTTATTGTAGAGCAAGGCTCTCTAGGTAGGGAAAGGAACAAGAATATGTTTGGAAGTGAAAATAATGTAAAAAAATCCATAAAATTAAACAAAAATAAATTTACTTCTGATGTTGACTCCATAAATGACTAGTCAGTACTGATATATATATTTCTCTAGCACTCAGAAGCTAATAGAACACATCTCTTTGATAAAAGAAAGAAGGACTTTCTCAATCCACTACAGTAACATGAAGGAGATGGATGTGAATGGGAAAGTGTGTCTAAAATAATCCATGCTTTCTTCTAGGGTGGCCTAGCTCTGGCCTTGGTCTTTATCGCTGAAGCTGGGAGAATCTGACCAACTTCAGGATGAATGACTAACTTAGTCTCTTTGTGGTTTAATTTATATGTCCAAAAATGAGCCGGTTGCCATCCTTGGCTATGTGAAATCAGTTCCATTGCTGAGCCACATAGGAGTGGACAAAGCAAGGGCTAAATCCCAAAAAGTTGAAAAAGGTAAAAAAAAACAACAACCAAAACTTTTTCCTGTTTATTCAACTGAGAAGTATGACCTTAAGGAAGTCACTTCGCTCCTTTTGGCTTCTGTTTCCTCATTTATATAAAGTCATAATCTTCAACATCCCTCTAAAATCTAAATTTGTGATCCTTTAACCTCTGAGACAGATACATAATTGACTTAGTAGAAGGCTTAGTTGATGATTTTTTTTAAATAGATGTTTCAATAGAAGATGCTAAAAAAAATGTATTGGTTGTAAGGCTGCCTTTACAGAGTGTGTGGGAAATGATCAGTTAATGAGATAGCACTGTGAGTGGTTTTTTGAAGAGTTTTTTTTAAAACATTCATTAGAGTGGAGAATAGCATTCTAATTCTCTAATATCTTATTGTGATTAAAGATAGTTGTCATTGGGGATAGACCTGTTTGGTACACAAGAGAGTCTTTTAAGACAAATGGAGTGACATGAGATTGCATTGCAAAGTACCAAGATTTTTTTAAAAAAAGGTCATTTTTCCAAGAAGCAAACTTCCCCTCTTTGAAGGAGTGAGAGGGAAGGGAGGTGGGGAAGATGGACCACAAAACTGAGGTGGAGACTGATGATTTAGCTTTGCGATAATTTCTTCCAGTTTTGAAAAAAATAAATTTAAAGAAAGGTGTAAGAGAAGATAGGATTCCCTGGCTAAAAAGACAATCAGTTGTATGAGTGTTTTAAAAAGAAAACATAAAACAGAGGAAATCAGAACCCACATAAGCCTGTGGTTTGGAAATACGGGTGGGTGGCTTCCTGCAGCTGCAAGGAATGATGGGGAGGGGATCAGATAGGCTACACCCCACACTAATTTTTTTTTTTTTTGGTCCCTTTTGCTCCTGCAAACCTGCAATTCAAAATCCTGCAGTCAAACATCATGAGGGAAACTGTTCAGGACTCCATTACCCATGAAAACAAATAGTGTACAGGAAAAATAAATCAACATGGCTGAAAAAGCAAAAGGAAGGTGAAAATCTATCTAGCACCGGGCCACGTGGAAGGATTGGGAAGAGATTCATTTTATTTTGTGCATGTAGACAGTGATTTTAATGTTATGTAAATGCACCAGGCAATTCCTAATCTATCCTGAAATGTATGTGTCAGAGTTCTGCTCTAGTACAGGTTACTGATGATAAAAAAACAAGCTGTGTTTTTATACAAGGAAGGCATGTGATTACTAGCTTTTGAATCTTTTTTTTTCATTACAAATTTTAAATAGGACAAGCCAGGGCAATGGAAAGCGAGGGGCACGACCACAGGAGTGTCTTCAGAAGAAGCAAGTTTGACAAGCATTGTTTGCTTGTATCCCTGATGGGTAAAGCATGTCAAGGGAGCAGCCTTGCTGACTCGGAAACTGATGGAGGCAATCGCGGCTATTCCCTCTGATGGAATTGATGTTTCTTATTTGAAAATAAAAATGAAATGCAGAGATTCATCTAGTCAGAAGAATACTTCTAAACTGACTGATTCCATCCCATGTTGGTGACTTTTGAGGGGAATTATAACGAGAAAAATAGGAGCTGGAAGGCTTTACTTAAAAAAATAAAAAAGGATTAAATGTCACTGATCTTTTACCCCAGTGAGATCTTACTCCTTCTTTGGGTAGAGAAACATTTGAATAGAGCCTCAAGAAACATCTAAAACAACACAAACATACAATGTAGTTCTGCAACATATAAGATGATCATTTAGAAGAGAAATAAATCCAATACTGGGAAAAATAAAAAGGGGAAGACCTGTTCTGGAAGGTAAAGAGATACATTTTTTGGTCCATTTGACCTTTGAAAACTTCCAAGCCACCTAGGCATGGTGGCTGAGTCAATGATCTATAAAAAGTTTTCACAATGGAAAATCTAGTCTTTTATATAAAAACTAAACTCATCAGCTTTCCTGTCCAAGATGATACCCTTATTCCCTTATTCTATCAATCCCCACCTTCTCTCTGTTTCTCTCCCTGCCTCTGTATCTCTCCTTAACTGCAGTCACTTGCTGAATTCTGTAGATATTTCTTCTATAATGCCTCTCTTGTCTGTTTTTTACTTTCTCACTGCCATCATGCTGGTCTAGACCTTCATCATTTTACTTCTGAGCTATTACAATTCTCTCCTAATTGGATGGGTCATCTCTAATCTCTGCCTTTCTCTAGTCTGACCTATATATTGCTAATAGATTAATCTTTCTATCAAGTTCTTGGTATTTGTACTTTTGCCCATGCATATTTACTAAACAATAATAGTAATGACCACAGAAAGACAGCATGGTGTCATGATTAAAAACTTGGGCTTGGAGCCAAGAAGACTTGACTTCAAATTAACTTCTCAAGGCTCTGGGCATTTCTCTAAGGATTTATGTTGTAAAGAAGGTATTGGTAGAGGGAGTTTTCTCCCTAGAAAGTAAAAAACTCACAGGTCCATTAACTATTCCGGTCTAATAATGACTACACATTATAGGACAAAATCCAACCTCTTTAGGGTGGTAGACTCTCCATAACCTGAACCCCTCCTATTTCTACAGCTTTATCTCTAAAGCCTAACAGGCCAACTCAACAATCCCTGAATATACATTCCTGACTCCTATCACTGCCTATGCCATTCTTCCTGCCTCTAATGATCTCCTGATGACTAAAGTGTAAGGTCCAATTCAAATGTTACTTCCTCCGGAAGTCTTTCTCTCATCTCTCCACTCTTAATTCCTATAGATTTCACTGTGTCTACAATTTAGGGGGAAGGTTGGTGTTGCTATGGATAGAATGCTGAGTTAAAATCTTACCTCAGGTTCTTACTAGCTGTGTAACCCTAGGCGAGTCATTTAACCCTGTTTGCCTCAGTTCCTCATCTATCAAATGAGCTGGAGAAGGAAATGGCAAACCACTCCTATCTCGTTGCCAAGAGAACCCCAAATGGGGTCAAGAAGAATTGGGACAAGACTGAAACAACTGAACAACAGTTTAACATGTGCTCCCTTGATTTATTATTCTTTATGTGTTTCCCCAATTGGACAGGAAACTTTTTGAGAACAGAGATTTCTAAAATATCTCTTTTGGTATATTTCAGATATGTTTTCTCTCTTAAATACCAGGAAATGTTGAACCTAGAGAAGGGATGATTTAGGGGGCACATGTAGCTATTTTCAAATGTTTGAAGAGCATCTGTAAGAAATATGAGAATTCTGGTCCAAGAGGACAGAACCAATAGTAATGGGAACCAAATTTAACCTTAATGGGTATTAGAAAAAAATAACCAATCCAACTCCCTCACAATTATATTTTAATAGTGGAAAAGGCTACTATGGACAATAGAAAGTTCTTTCTTACTGAAAGAATTTAGTTTGAAGTCCGATGACTACTTGCCCAATATACTCTAGTGGAGATGCCTTCATGGATTTAGCAAGATAAAGATAAAGATATAAGTCTCTTCCAAAAAATATACTGTGATCCATCATATATATGCTCATTGTAGAGCTAGAACATAACAGGTTACCAAACAGGTACTTGATAATTTTTTTAAGTGTTCTTTTCTACTTGCATTTTTAGATAATTGTCCTGAGGTATGCAAATAGACAAAAATCTCATAAAAATCTCATGAATGTGGTCATTGTAGCTGTATTTGTAATGAAGACACAAACAAGGATTCTTAACATGGGGTCCATGAACTTAGTTTTTTAAAAAATACATTGATAACTATTTCAACAAAACTGGTTTTCTTTTTAATTCTATATATTATATCTTACACATTTAAAAACTCTGTTCTTAGGGGCAGCTTAAATGGCTCAGTGGATTAAAAATCAGGACTAGAGATGAGATCCTGGATTCAAATCTGACCTTAAATACTTCCTAGGTATATGGCCCTGGTCAAGTCACGTAAAGCCTATTGCTTTAGTTCTAACTGACCTTCTTCCTTGGAAATAATACATAATATTGTTTCTAAGTTGGAAGAAAACAATAACACTGTTCTCCAAAAAGGTCCATCGACTTTACTAGACCACCAAAGTGTCCTTGACACAAAAAAGTTAATTCCTGCTCTAGTATTTATTTAACTTTCAATAATGAAAACTTGCCCTCGGATAAGTCCTTTTCTTGAAGATTAGCTCTTGGAATTGTGAAGCTATTAATGTTGGATATGTTTTAGTGGTATTACAACTATTTGCTTCTATTAAAAGAGTTCTCCTCTGCCATCTGCTTTCTGGATTCCTGTAATGTCTGAAGACTCCCACTCTGTTTTTGGATAGCTGTGTTCCCTGCTGCCATCTTAACTATATTCCCAGGGGTATGGTTGGTAAGAGCATAAAAGATAACTGATCACCTTAGTAGGTCCCTGGATCATGTAAGCTGAAGTTGTCACCATATTGGTGCTTCCTAACTTTGCTTGGTCTCAGTCTTCCCTGCCTCTTATCAGCTGCCAAAGTTATCTGTTGGGGTTAACGTACATGAGCTGTGGGCAAGGTTAATACTGCATTGACTGTGCCTAGTGATAACCTGTGAAAAGGGTCTGGGAGGTTTGAGTTGACTATACACTCATTATGAGTCAATGGTGTGATGTGGTTTAAAAAATAACAACATTAACTTGATCTTTGGCTGTATTAACAGGAGTATAGTGGCCTTCTGGGGAGGAAATAGTTCTGTACTCTGTACTAATATCTGGAGTATTGGGCTGAGTTCTGCATAGTGTTTTTAAAAAGAGCATGGATAAACTGATACACATCTAGAGGGAACCAATTGGAAAGGGTTTGGAAAACATGTCACATAGAAAAATGGAAAGGATAGGATTGCATAACGAGGAAAAAAATAAGATTTAGGAGGGATGTGAGAGCTATATTCAAATATCTGATAAAGCATCATGTGGAAGATGGATTGCAGAAGTAGGAGGCAAATTTCAGCTCAATATATGGAAAAATCTTTTCTTTTATTTTTTGATTTGAAAAATGATATTTAATTAATTCATTTAGAATATTTCCCCATGCTTACATGATTCATGTTCTTTCCTTCCCCTCTCTCCCCTCCCCCTGCCATAGCTAACACACAATTCTATGGGTTTTATATTTGTCATTGATCAAGACCTATTTCCATATTACTAATATTTGCACTAAGGTGATGGCTTAGATTCTACATCCCCAATCATATCCCCATCGCCCCATGTGATCAAACAGTTGTTTTTCTTCTGTGTTTCTACTCCCACAGTTCTTCCTCTGGATGTGGATAGTCTTTTTTTCTCATAAGTTCCTCAGAATTGTTCTGGATCACTGCATTGCTGCTAGTAGAGAAGTCCATTACATTAGAGTGTGCCACAGTGTATCAGTCTCTGTGTACAATGTTCTCCTGGTACTGCTCCTTTCACTCTGCATCAATTCCTGGAGGCCATTCCAGTTCATATGGGATTCCTCCAGTTCATTATGGAAGAATCTTTTCAAGGACTGATACACCACAGAATGAGTTACCTCGTAAGATTGTGAGCTCCCTTTGCTAGGTAACCTGCTCTCAGGGATGTTAGAGAGGGGACTCTTTAGTTGGGTAGCAAATTTGGAATAATAACGACTCCAGTCTTTCCCAGCTCTGTCTGTGCTTCTATGAACTGTCAATCCCTTTTTCTCATATGAAACTTTCAAGTGATTTTCTTAGAATATTTTAGAGTATTCACTCTAGGAATCTATAAACATGGAAAAGTGAGAAAAAGAGAGCAGAGAGTCAAAATACTAATAGAGCAGTACAATAGTCAATTATATAAAATGTAGGGTTTTAATGGGATGTTTATTAAAACCCCTACCCTCTCTGAATCCTTGGATCACAAATTTAAGAAATATTGTTGTCAAAAAATAAGGAGAAAAAGCAATATTCCTCCTTCAATACTGTTGAGCCTTTAGCTTGTGGCTGTTCACATTAGCTCACCAAAGATACACTGCTTTTGGTGACCTTCTTTTTTTTTTTTTTTAAACCCTTACCTTCCTTCTTGGAGTCAATACCGTGTATTGGCTCCAAGGCAGAAGAGTGGTAAGGGCTAGGCAATGGGGGTCAAGTGACTTGCCCAGGGTCACACAGCTGGGAAGTGTCTGAGGTCAGATTTGAACCTAGGACCTCCCATCTCTAGGCCTAGCTCTCAATCCACCGAGCTACCCAGCTGCCCCCTTTTGGTGACCTTCTTAAGTGTTTGAGATATGTTTTTCATTTACTTGTACTTTCATCTATACCAGTAACTTTAAAAACTTTATTGTTTGTGATATCATGCCTTCCAAAACCTGGGTTTTGGAAAATTGTTATGATTCAAAGCAAATACCTTGTCAAAATCAATGTGGAACAGGTGTCAAATCTGATTCCAAGGTTTGAGAACCTGTATAATGCCCTATTGGCACATATAACTCATTAATGACTAATTGTGATCATTTAAGAATAAAATAAAAATATTTTCCTTTCTTTCTTGATTTGAAGATATTTTATTTTCCCAAATACAGGTAATAACAGTTTTCAACATACGTTTTCTGAAATGATAAGATTCCAATTGCCTCCTGTCTCATTCTCAGAGATGGTAAGCAATTTGTCTAGGTTATATATGCATTATCATGGATATTTTTACTTTCAAAATATTTAAGTCCATTATTTTGCTGAAATCCAAAAAGTCTCTTTTTTTTAAGGAGGAAAAATATGTGGATGAAGGAGATGATTTCTGCTCAGATCTCTGAATCCTACCATCAACCCCAAACAGCCATATGCCACAGAGATTTTTTTTCTTTTTCAAAGAATTTCTGGCCTCTCCAAAATCAGGAAGTCCTGGAAATCAGGCAAGAAAGCTTAATCTCATGAGATTTCCTACCCGAATGGGCAATAAAAGTTCAAAAAGGTTTCCTGATAAGCATTCAACTTGTTGATGTTTATCTAACCTAAAACTTTGAACATTTGAACACATAATGGATTCTCAACACAACATAATCAAGAAATCTTGTTTTTTATGGTTTCTCTCACCAAGAAACCTGCAGATACTAATGAAGGTACTGTGAACTTTCTATCTTCTACTTTCAATTGGTCCAAGAATAAACATTCTCTAGAAAGAATAAGTAGAGAAAAATGCTAGTCATTTAGGAGTAAATTTCAAATGAAGAAATATCTAGTGAGTGTCTACCATGTGCCAGAAACTGATAGGCATTGAGGATTCAGAGACAAAAAAGAGAAATAGTTCCTGTCCTTAGGGAGCTTATATTCTATAGAGAAGAAATAAGACACAAAATAGATACAAAATAAATATACAATAGTTTGGAGGATGGGGAAACACTACCAAATGGAGTAATCAGGAAAAATGTCTTGGAGGAAGTGACATTTAGGTTGTACTGTGAAGGGAGTTAGGGGTTCAAAAAGCCCAAATTATAAACAGAACAGCTTGTCCTAGTTATCTGAATGTGCATTGAGATATCAATCTCTCCCACAATGAGGTAGGCATAAACAAGGGAGCCATCCAGTCACATATCCTTTGCAGCAAAAATTTACATGCACCTATAAACCACAGTGATTGATCCAAAAACGTTAGTTAAGTTTCAGCCACAGAAAATCATGCCAAGGTAACTATTTATTCTGAATGTCACACATAAGAGTGTATCTTTATAGTTTTCAAAGTACTTTAACAGTCATTATCTTGTTTGTTGATTTTCTCATCAGACTTGATGGTGAGTAGGAGAGGTGTTAGGATGAAAGGCTGGGAAGGGTCCTTAGAGATTATCAAGCTGGTAGAAAGATTAGGGGGATATAGAGTCAGATAATTAGGGTTTGAATCCCAACTCTGCAATTGATCATCTGTATGATCTTGGGGCTCTGGTTCCTTCATCCATAAAATGAGAAAGTTAAACTAGATCATTTATGAGATTCCTTCTGGCTCAAAAGTCATGTTCCTTACTTTAAAGGTGAGGAAACTGAGACCCAGAGAAATTAACTCACTTGCTCAAGGTCATACAACTGGCCCATAGTAGAGGCAAGAATAGAACTCAAGTCTAGAACCAAGTAATCTTTCCACCATACAAGGCTACCTGATACTATTATCATATATTTGGAAAATTTTGAGGCCCAGAGAATTAAGTGACTTGTCAAATGCCCTACTGGCAGTTTGTGGCAGGGTTACCAACAGAACACAGTTTTTGATTTCTAATTCAATGTTCTTTCCACTTCTATACCACATAGCCCCCAGTGCCCACCCCCAGACTTCCTTAGAAGATCATGTTATCAGAACGAAAGAACTAAGACCCTCCAAAAGCAATGATGACACATTTTCCATACTACAACTTGAAAAATGGAAGCTTTCCAAAGTCATGTGGCCTAAATAAGCACTGATAGGAAAAGTTTTATAAAAAAAAAAAAGGTGACTTGAGGGAAGGAAATAAAAGAAGCTTCCCCCCCTTCAAAAAAGGTGAATGGAGGAGACTTGAAGGTGAGACTGCTTCCCCCCCCCCCCAAAAGAAGACCTTCAAAGTATCATGTTAGAGTTGAAAGAGACTTTAGGATTACTTAGTCCAACTCCTCAGTTTTACAAAGGAGGAAATTGAGGCCACTTATAGGGAAAATGATATGCTCAAGATCACAGAGGGAGACTCTTTTAGATCTTACTGATATTGAGGCTAAATTCATAAATTTAGAGTTTCAAGGAAACTTAGAGACCATTGGTCCAACTCTCTTATCTTACAGAGGGGTAAAGAGATAACAGAAGGAGGACCAAGGCAGGGGATGGGAACCCAGTCCCACTGACTCTCAGTCCTGTGTTCTTTCAGCTAAGGCACTGAGACTCAGGGGAATAGAGGGTATGGAGCCAGCCTTATCAGAACAAAAGTCTTTGAATTCCTGATGAGGTAAAGCAGCTAAACAGTGAGAGAAGAGGCCTTTGGTCCTTCTAGTCATACTCTGGACCTAGATTTACCTGCTTCCTTCAGCCCATCGTGTCACAGGGAAATTTTAAGACCCAGGGTGAGTGAGGAAGAGATATTTTGAGGAAGGCATGGACCTTCAGTAGCTGGACCTAACTCCTGTTTTGCCCCTCACCACTGATTCCCACTCTCTACTGCTCACCTTTCCTCTAAACTGGATTAAGAGATAAGAATGCATGGGCCCTAAAATATATTTATATATTATTTATATATAATAAAATATATTTTCTCTCTTTTTAGGACCCTAAATCCCTGGAATAAGTTCCCTCCATCACCTCTGCTTTCATAGGCTTCAAGTCATACTTTTGATCTAAATGTCTTGCCTAATCCCTGAGATCTGTTGCTTAGGAAAATTTAAGAAACTGGGAATGGCAAAATGGTGGTTGGAGGTGGCGTGGAAAACAAGGACCTAGAAACACCATGATAAAGTATCCCAAGGAAGGCATCATGACCTTCCTGTAGGAACAGGGGAGTTGTTAACTCACTCAGCAGCACAACCTTAGGAAGTAGGGAAGGAACAGCCCTTCTTTCTCTTTCCGACCACCATTGTTGTTACTGGGGGACTTGCTCACTGGATAACAACCAAGTGTCTGGGATTCAGCCATGGCTTCCTGCCCAAATACCAGGCTCCATGGGAGTTTTTTTCCTTAGAGGAATACAGTAGCTCATCAGAGTCTCCAAGGAAAACTTCTTACCCTTAGGCAATTGCCAACCAGAGGTAAAGACTCAGCCATATGCTCTAGCTTCAGTTTCAAGTGTCTATTTATCCTTCTGCCATCTTTCATTATAACTCTATATCCATTACCTGTCTATCTATCCCTTCATCCAAAAGAGATCTACAATCCATTGAATTATAATCATCCCTGTGTCAACATGGAATTTAGGAATCCCAAACTGGTGGCCTAGTGGGATCTGATGAACCCCAATTTTAGATTTAGCTTGTAGATTGGAGACCCCCAAAGCTTGTCCTTCTTCCCTGTTCCCATGAGAATCTACCCTGAAGGGAAATGATAATCCTGGTTGGGTGAGATAAACATATGCTAAGGACATTCTTTGTTTTAGGTAGTGTCCCCTATTGTATTAGAACCTTTCTCAGGAAGGTCAGACCTGGGCATGAACCATCCTTTAGTAACTTTGCAAGCAGCCCCCTTCTCTTGCACCCTAGCTTCTAGCTTGATTGTATCTTGTCGGTGTAGTTTGGACACTCCCATTTTCCTTGTAGCCATAGTGGTGTCAATCATCTTCCCCTGCCCCTGGATTTCCCAAAGGGTATATAGGTTCCCCAAGTTCTTTTGTTCCCCGGAGTCCATCCTGAGTCATCTTGACTCTGTGCAGTCATGGGAAGCAGCTCTATTGTCGCATTAGTAGCGCTAAAACCTTTTCCCTTGATTAAAGAGTGATTTTTGACTATTTAATAGTTCTGGGTTTTTTCTAGTTGACATTAATGGAGGTTCCACCGAGATCCGGAGTCCCCGCAGCCTGAGCCCTCCAGCTAACGAGGACCCCAGACTTGAGGTACCTCACACAACCTGTTTGGGGTTGGGTCAGGAGTCCGGTTAGCAGGGCCCAGGTAAGCGGCTCTTTTGGAGGTAGGACTCTCATCTCGTGTTTGGGAATAACTCACTCTTTAATTAAGGGATCCTTAGTTGAGCGTCTGTGGGGTACACAGCTGCATTGCCCATAGCCACCCGGGCGCTATTGGACATGGGTAACAGCTTGTGTGTTGTCCCAAAATTTGGTGGGGGCGGTCAGCAGCCCAAAGAACCACCTAGAAATACGGCAGCAAGTTACATGGTTTCAAAGTATGGACCTGATGCAAGCAAGTACTTAGAGAAATGGCAAGCAATGACAAAGGCCAATCCGAAGGTAAGCTGGCCAAGGTGGGGTTCACTTAATGAGGAAAGGATGTTGTTTCTGCAGTCTGTTTTAAGCAAAGCAGGTCGAGAGATTGAAGAAGACAAAGAGGAGTCTTCAACCAAAGGCTCGAGGAATGCACCCGGAGAAAATCCAGGTCAGAACGATCCATAGGAAGAGAGACGGGTAAGAACAAGAGAAAGGTAAGGGAGGAGGAGGAGAATCAAGGTGAACCAGGAGAACAACCCGAGGAACAGAGCAGGGAAACCACTAAAAGGCAAATAGCTGATTTACAAAAGGAGGTAGAGAGCCTTAAGGAACTCCTGAAAGGCTCTAACAATCCAGCAACCCCTTTAGACAGCAAGTCTGAGCCCCTAGAGTCACCTAGTCCACCCATTCCCCAGCTTCCCTCTAAAATTAAGGGAAAAGAAGGAACTGAAGCAATACAGGCATCTTTTACTCCTTGGACAAAACCAGAGCCATGGCCAAGGAATTCCCGAAGGCTAGGGAAAGCCCCATAGAATTTGCAAAGGAATTTCAGTTGACTCTTTCTATTTATCAGCCTGACCTGTCAAACCTTTACCAGCTAGCTCACATATTGGTAGGTCTGGGAGATGCCAATCACTGGTTTAAAATTGCTAATTGGGAAAACCCCTTAGAACATATTAATCAGTTGATGACCAGAAAGGAAGAACCTAAAGTCACCTCCAGGAGGCTAGGAAGATTGGAGAATCTTTCCTAGAAGCAATCCCCAAGGCTTTTCCAAAGTCGGTAAATTGGGGAAAAATTCAAGCTTGCACTCAGAATGCTGGGGAGTCTGTGTTCGATTTTTATAATAGGTTCCTAATTACCTTCAGGGCGAACTCTGGGCTTTGCCCAGACAGCCCAGATGCTTTAATCATTTTTAACACACTCTATGTGGAGGGATTAAACTGAGCCCTTGCTAACCTTCTCAAGAAAGGGAAAATAGATTGGAATCTAACGCCCACCTCTGATCTAGTTTATTTGGCCAGTAAGTTCCAACAAATACTAGTTGAGGAGAAAGATAAAAAGGCAGAAGAATTAGCTGAGAAAAGAAATCGAATCATTAATTTACAGATAGAACAGTGGAAGCAAAAGGAACCAGGACCGGTTTCTTCCTATTTCACTAAGCAGTCTCTTTCCATGTATCCAGCCAATGGGGGATGGGGCAGAAGGTGCTATTACTGCAATAGTTGTAGGCATGTACAACGGGACTGACCCAAGCTGCTAAGCAAGATAAAACAGAGCAAAGGTAGCTTTCAGTCCTCATGAGGTTTCTCCCGCAAAAGTCTCCAGCTTTTGTGAGTTCACTTGTAAGAATAACTATACACATTAGCTTTTCTCTGGCCTTGAAGGGTTACGGTGAAAACCATTGTATATCAAAAGCAGTTAATTTTTATTGTTGGTAATAAGATGCATTTTATTCTGGATATTAACTTGGCTATTTGAGTGCTATAATTTCACTTTTTTTCAAGCTGTTTTTTCAAAAAAGGCAAGGTTTTTTTTTTTTTCTTCTGATTAACGTGTGTGAGTTCTGGAGTAAAGAAAGTTTAATTTAGGATGGTCAACTACAGACCTGACTGGTCATTGAATTGTTGTAAATGACAAATATTGGGAAAAAGGCATCGCTTTAAATGGTAAGGAAACTCCTGAACGTTTTAAAACTGACTAACAAATTTCTTCTCAAAAAGGAGCAGCTTAAAGTCTTAGGCCAAAGTGGCTGGAGGCAAAGCTAAAAAAAAATGTTATGGGTTTTAGTTTTTGAAAAAGTAAAAGGATCATGAACTATAACCTGATTTTTGGAATTTTAAGGTGATTTTCCAGAATGCAATAGATAGGATTTTTGTTTAAAAGACCAGTGAATACTGATGACTAATTTTCCTTTTTAAGTGGAGAGAACTAATGGTTTTGTGAGCATTATTTCTGATGATCATTGGCACATGACTGCTAATGGAGTTTCTCACCTGGGACACCCCAAAGAAATTTCTAGGAATGTCCTGTATTTTACCACCCCAGTTCTGGAGTGTGGATGAAGTGATTAAAACCTATTAAAGTTAAGTTTTACCTCAAGACGTTTCTTAGGAGCCTTTTTGGCAAGCCTGGACCAGATTTTCCTGCAGCCTAGAATCTGAAGAAATTCCTGAAGAAGACATTTCTATGAGAAATCTGAAGGAGCCCTAAGATATTGGATCCGGATAAGTATTGTTTCTCATCATTTTCATTGACTAGAAATGTTTCTGTAGCAGACATAAAACTGGCCGTTTTATTTCCCCTGAAAATTTTATTTACCCTGAGCAAAGTCCCTTTAAGTAGAGAACCTAGAAAGGACAAAGCTATTCATTCCCCAAAGTTAGTCGAAGTGGGAAAGTTTAAATAGGAGCATTTTACCTGGTTAAGAGGTTTGAAAGTAACATCTGTTAATTTGAGAATTTGCAGTAAAGATTCGAGAGTGCTAGTTTGTCTCAAAAGTAGTATCAGAAGTTAGGAAGAAATGATGGAGCCTAGAAATGATTGTTAGTAATACAAGATAAATATTTTAAATCTGGAGCATGGTTAGAGAGAATTACCATCTAATAGTGAATTGTATGGGAATATAATTGGGAAAAAGAAAAGCTATGGAGGAAATTGGTTATTGATACAAGGGTGAATGGAAAGGCAGAGTTAATGCCAAGTTCTGCAGGTGACTGCTGATCATTGCCAATTCTCCCTCATTTTAAGTTACTTCCCACTTTTCTTTTGTTAATAGCAAATTTTCTATATGGTGAAAGGAGCCTCAGGAAGGCAAGGCATAGACTATGAAAATTGTGGAGATAGAAATTTTTAGCCATCATGAAGGAGTAAGGAAATTCAAACAGGTTTCCTTACTTAAAAAGAGGAGTTTAGGTCATAAGGAAAACCTGGCAAAATATCCGGTGCCAAAGGGGGGAGGTCTTGCACATAAATAGTAGATTCTAAGCAGCATTTTTAATAAACAAGGTTCTGATAGAACACTGAATTGGTCCCTAGTGCCAGTAAAGTTTATACATTTTGAAGCCTTAAGGCAGGAAACAGGGAGATAAGAGAACCTTTGTGACTAGGAAAGCTAATCCATTCACCTATAGATTTAGGCAGAAATTCAATGGTAAAGGAGTCCTTATTGCCAATGAATAAATACTCAGGAAAATGAAATGTGTACCCAAAACTAATTTAAGGCTACAACTCAGTCAAATCAGGAAAATTATTTTAACAAAATTTTATCTGCAGACTTTACATTAGCTAACTCAGTTGCAACGTTATTTTTTTCATACTCAATAATAGAAGTAAAAAGCCTAAGCTATTTAAGCATGGTTATGGTTGTTAAAGTAGTTAAAGGTGAATGAAAACGTTTCAAAATCCCTAGCATCTCAATCTCCCCAAAGGGGGGGGGTGTGAGTTGTGTCTATGAGGTTTTAAAATTAAGGAAAAATAGAAGCATTTGTAATTGTGAGAATTCTTGGAGTTCATTTCATTATTGAAACTCAAGTTTGACTTTAAAAATAGTTTTGAAGCTGAAGTTGCCATGCAGTCATTCTAATGTGGTTTTGGATTTTTGGGTGATAGAATGTTACTTGGTGCTAAACAAAATAATAATTTTTGCCCATAAACAGGAGGTAGGGCCATTTCCAGATTTACAAAGTCCTGAATAACCTGTGATGTGGATGTTATTTCTGCTTTTATACTTTTTACAGTTTGTAGGGTTTTATATTTAGGTAAAGTAAGGCACTCTTTCTGATTAAGCATGTAAATTATTTAATTTTATAATTTGTGTGGAAAAGATATTGCTAGAATATAAAGAGATGGGATTGCAGATTTAAGGTTAGCAGCATGGATAATCTTTGTAGTAAGTAAGCATATATGGAGTTGATGAAGTGCTATTGAAGAATATGTTTATGGATTTCTCTTAATTTTCTCTTGCAGCAGCAAGGAAACTGACTGATACCAAAGGAGGAGCCTGCCAGAGGACAGAAGTCTGCTAGAGAGGAGGCTGAAGGCATCATCAGGACCCACCAGAAGTGAAAGACTTAAGACTTTGGGAAATTGGGGTAGTGTTTTGATTGTTAGTTACTCTCTTTGCCAAAGGCAGACTGCCTGCCTTTCTGGCTCAAATGTCAATGCCTGGGAGGCATTGGGGAATGCCCCCAAATGCTAGTTCCCCAAACTGGTATCCCTGAGCTTTCCCACCATTAGGGATACCCATTTGTCCATTTGTTTGGTCAGCGATGTTCCGTCTTGACCAAAGGGGGGGTATGTCAACATGGAATTTAGGAATCCCAAACTGGTGGCCTAGTGGGATCTGATGAACCCCAATTTTAGATTTAGCTTGTAGATTGGAGACCCCCAAAGCTTCTTCCCTGTTCCCATGAGAATCTACCCTGAAGGGAAATGATAATCCTGGTTGGGTGAGATAAGCATATGCTAAGAACATTCTTGGTTTTAGGTAGTGTCCCCTATTGTATTAGAACCTTTCTCAGGAAGGTCAAAACTGGGCATGAACCATCCTTTAGTAACTTTGTAAGCAGCCCTCTTCTCTTGCACCCTAGCTTCTAGCTTGATTGCATCTTGTCAGTGTAGTTTGAACACTCCCATTTTCCTTGTGGCCATAGTAATGTCAATCATTTTTCCCTGCCCCTTGGATTTCCCAAAGGGTATATAGGTTCCCCAAGTTCTTTTGTTCCCCGGAGTCCATCCTGAGTCATCTTGACTCTGTGCAGTTTTGGGAAGCAGCTCTGTTGTCGCATTAGTAGCGCTAAAACCTTTTCCCTTGATTAAAGAGTGATTTTTGACTATTTAATAGTTCTGCATTTTTTCTAGTTGACATCTGCAAAAGGAAACAATATTAATCGTTGAAATTTATAAAGCTTTACAACTATTATCTCAGAGTGGTAACTATGGGATTCTGTTTCTGGTTTCTAACAGCTCCCTAAGGTGGGTGAAGGAGGGTGCCTCTTTCTACCTGAGAGAGCTGGCCTTTATTCCCACAATAATAGCAGTTTTTGTAACTCACTTTGTGGTCTATTGAACTACATATCTGCCATCCTGAGGGATCCCTCTATTGAGTCCCGCATTCATTCTAACACTTCAGAGGATAGGTCCCTTGTATGCAGAAGAAACATAATACATGCTTGTTGGGTTAGATTTATAACTGTCATTGCTGTATCTTCTTAGCAATCAGATCTTCGAACTTTATGGACATAAGAATTTGATTTTGTAATTCTTTTGTCAAAAATAGTTCAGAAACAAATGACTAGGTTACCTTTTAGTGATATTGCTTTTTTCTTAAGCCTCTTGCCACAAACTTGAAGAATACAACTAGTGGGGGGGGGGGGGGAGAGAGAGCCTCAACAGCAGGAAGACCTAAGTTTAACTCCTGTCTCTTTCTCAGTGTTCTCTAGAAAGTTATAGAGAAAGTGCTGCTTTGCCCTGGTAGAGGGAGGTTCCTGACCTTGGTGGATCTGGTCTCCATCCCTAATTCTCTCCACTTAAAAGCACAATGGTTATAGTGCCCTTGGTAACTTGTAACTAAGTAGTACCTGTCTTTATGGGCTTTTATTAGCAAAATCTTCAAGTTCCAGGATGTGGAGGAATGGCTGAATGAACTCTGATGAACAAAACAAAAATATGACACTTCTTATTTTAACAGACCAGCAAGTCAGTATGTTTCTCCTTGAGAAGCAAGATTTAGACTGGCTATCCTTCCTTTTGGTGCTTCCTTTCCTAGCCATTCTGCAATAGCCTTTTTTGCTTTTTTGCTGTTCTCTGACTATGGAACTCCATTTCTCACCTGTCTGCTAAGCCTGGAACATCTTCTCTCCTTATTACCACCTCTTAAATTCACTCCTGAACTTCTCTAGATGCTCCAATCAGTGTATACCTCCTAACAGATTTCCCTGATCCTTAGAGACTTCCTTAAATTATTTTATATTTATTTCTCTGTTTACCTGGTGTATCTACCAGTAGAATGTAAGCTCCTAGAATGCAGTGACTCTTGTTTTTGTCCTTTTAGTTCTTATTCTACTAAGAGGCAGCCTGGCCTAGTGCATAGAAAGTCTTCCTTGAAACCAGGGAGACTAATTCCAATCCCGCTTCTGACTGGTGCTGGCTCTATGATTCTTCTGAATATGATTCTTTTAACCTCTCAATGGTTTAGGCAACTCTGTAAGGTTGCAATGGCAGAACCACAGGTGACTACCTTGATGGAGGGCATTTTCCTCTTTGGAGAGTTCCCTTGACCAATTAAATTACAGCAGTCCTCTCTATGCCTAACTTCAATTACTTTTAAGCTGCTCCTTTTTCAGTACAGCAGAATGCTACAGCTCAACAAAAAGGGCATCAAAAGTATCCCAACTCTGATTTGCACACAATAGGGCCTGAGCTTGTTGAATTGAATTCAAGAAGTAGAACACTTCTTAAAACAAATGATTGTTTAAAAAGAATCCTGCAGTAGTTAGATGTCTGCTTTAGTCTGATCTTTGCCCACCAGAAACCTAGGCGGAAAGGTTTATGTTTTTCCTGGGGTAATGGTCTTTTTGCATAAAAATAAACGGTACATTTTGGGGTGGGTGCTGTTCTGTGTTTTTCTTAAGTCCCTAGAGAGGAAATTTCAGAAAAGTTTCAGGGTCAAGCTGTTTTCATTGTTTTGTCTTCATTTGGGTTTTCACTTCTGTGCTATTTGGGTAGATGCTTTATTCATCTGGATGCAAAACTGAATAGATCTGAATTCCAAATTGATGCCTTTTCTCAATCAAGAAGAATGATCTTGGTAGAACCAGCGTGCTTGAGACAATTTAAAACTTCAGATAGGTAGAGATAATAAAGAGAACACCTCTCTCGTTTAAACGAGCTTAGGCCATCGGGCCCATCACTTTCTGGGGTATTGAAAAAACCCCAGAGAAACAAATCTCTCAGATGTGACCATGGAGTCACTGCAGGTGTTTTTTGAGGAAGCATGGAGAATAAGAAACCTACCAGAGGAATCAAAAGGGATAAAAGGCCAGAGTTTTGAAAATGAGGAACAGGTGAATTCTAGAAACTTGCTAGAGTTTAGCATTTGATTCCTACCAAAGTTTTAGCATTTGGGAAACTTTAGGAAATGAGGCAGTGCTAGAGACTGGAGGTCCTGGGTTTAAATTTGGCCATAGGCACTTAAGAACAAGTCACTTAACCCCAATTGCCTAGCCTTACCTTTACTGTTCTGCCATAGATCCAATACTTCATACTGATTCTAAGACAGAAAAATAAAGGTTTTTAAAAAATGAAATGGTGACCAGCAACAGCCAAGAATGGTTCACTAAGAATGAGTTATGATGAGTTAGCTTCCTTTTCATTATTCTTAAGGGTCCTGGAACTGATAAATCAAGAGAATGCCATTGACATGATGTATCTTGATGGCACTGAGGCATTTTGGACATGGGAAAATCATGCTAGAAAATAATGTAATGAAATAGATTAACTATGATTAAATGAAATGGTTTGATCAAATATTTCCAAAGAGTGTTAATAGATTTATTGTTATCAAAATCCATCAAAGACCCAGTGGAGGAAGTCTGTACCAAGTTCTGTCCCATTAAACATTTTTTAAAGAAATAAGAAAGTATTGTTTCCTTGGCTTCCTCATTTGTAAAAAAAAATACATTTAATAGTTATGGCCTTAACATGTAAAAAGTTTTGTAAACCTTAAAGAACCACAAAAATGTCAGCTATTATTCATAGGGAACCTGAGTGTGCCTGTCCAGAAGAAGGATATCTCAAAGGTCCATCAGCATCTCTCAAGATTTATGAAAAGTTTTTTTCCTAGATAGAATTATTTTCGAGTCTATCCAGAATGGAATAATCTCAAATCATTACCTGGAATGGTTTCTAAATGCAACTATGTCTATAATGCAAGGAACATAGAAGATGCTCAATAAATGCTTGCTGGCTAATTAATTGTTAGGGATGTAATATACCATCATACATTTGAGGGAGAGTACATTTTTGGAAATTGTTCTTCATCTTTATTTAACGATCAAGAATACATACATGATTTACTTATAAATAGATTCTTAGAAATACATGGGTTGTGGTGAAGAAGACTCACATGAGTATGTTTCTGGTATTTCATAAACAAGAAAGTCACAAATATCCCAAAGTCCCATAATATCTGAAACGAGCACACTCTAGTGTTACGATTCTTGGAGAAACATGTGTTCTTATAGGGCTCTAGTGAATCCTTCTAGTCCTCTTTACTCTAAAAGAATCTCCTACATTACATCTGTTCAACAGGATCCATTCAGGTAGAACTGAGAGGCAGTAGGTCATAGTGGAAATGAATGAATGAATGAATAGATAATGTATTTATTCAGTTCTTAAGTGCACATAATATTTATTATGTTCCAAACTTCTGTGCTAAATTCTGGGGATACCCAAGGAAAATTAATATTGCCCCTGGTCTCCAGGAGCTCACTTTCTAATCAGGGAGACAGCACCCAAAGGAGGTTTCAGCAGCAAGCCAGATGGAAAAGCCCCTTAGGGTGTAGCAGATGGCAATTTTCTTTGTTAATGTTATTACCACCCATAAAATATCAGTTTCTGATGTTGAACCACTTGGCAGTGCCAAGGACTTTGATGACAAGAACTTTCTTTTCTAGATCGTTAGTAGTTGTGGCTACAGCACCTGCAGGAGCAGTGTCCGGGCTGCAAATCCCCAGCGGGTCACTTCCCAAGGATGACAGCTGAGGTCAATCACAGTGCTATTTACAGGACTCTTGGGTTCAGTGAGCTGGGTTATTTCCATCAGGGACTACTGGGAGGTCAAGGTGGATGGTAGTCAGACATGCTGCCTCCTGCCTCTTCCCATCAGGGCACCTTACTGCTTCAGCTATGCTGGCTTGACTTCCCTGTGGGTGGCAGTTTGTTGGCAGTTGGTAGAGATGGTTGGCACCTCCACAGGAATTACTTCCCTGGATGAATGGCTGTGAAGGCTGAGCTGGAAGTATGACTAGAGGTCTGGGAAGGGGCTGTGACTCCGAGGTTTTTTATGTCTATCTGGCTGTTAGTGACAATTGATCAACAGATGTTGCTGGTGTTGATGAAGAAAGTATCACTTCCATAATGATTTCTCCCCTGTGATGATGGTTTCCAGGGCTGTTTTGGTGGTTTGAGACCACTGTATTCCCCAAAACTCTTTGACATTAGGTTCTGAGCTGTCTCCATTAATGGGAGATGGAGGTGGTAATTTGACTTGACTGGCTTCTCTCTTCCTCAGGAAACCTTGTTGCTTTAGCTAGGCTGGCAAGCCTGCAAATAAATTTGGAGTCAAAGAATATGAATTCAAGTTCCATTTTGGTGATTACTAAGTGAGCAAATAATTAATCTCTCTGAGCCTCAGTTTCCTCATCCATAAAATGTCCTATTCTAAATCTGTGATCCTAGGAACTACTGCAGGGACACCTCCTCTCTGCTGATACAATTCTTGTCAGTAGGACCTAGATCTCTTTGAGAGTCACTGCTTGGTCAGCACCTACTCCTTAATTGTCACCTTCTCTTTAAGTTGGTTTGTTGTACTTACATCTCCATAGTTCTTCTAGGAATTCTGCTTCTGGGATAACTTGTGGTCCAGCCCCTACCTGGTAAACTTTTGGCTGAGTCTCTGCTATTGTCCCTTGCCAGAATGGAGGACTTATTGATTATTTAAAGCATTTATTGGTAGAATATAGTTTAGTAGACATCCATGTTTTTGTTAGATGAGAAGTATAAATATTAATGATATAGAAAATAGATAATGAGGACATATAGTCTCCCCTTTAAAATCTCAGCTGCTGGGAAGAATAGATTCAGACTTTAACAGTTTCTACAGATCACATATCCCATCAAGTTCTTATTCTAATGTGATTGCTGGATGAGTCGTTGTAGCTAGCACTCAGCTGAGTCCCAAAGAACTGCAAATAGGTCAATATATCTGAAATATTGAGTGGGATAAAATGTAAGAAAAGAGAAAAGAGAGGAAGAAACTAAGTTGTGAAATAACTAGCATTTATATGTCATTTTAAGGTTTGCAAAGCACTTTATGAACATTATTTTCTTTTATCCTAAAACAGCCCTCAGAGGTAGGTGCTATAATGATGCCCATTTTACAGATGAGGAAATTGAAGCTGATAAAGGTTATTTGAATTGCCCAGGATTATACTTCTAGTCACAGGCAAGATTTGAACTCATCTTCCTGATGCTCGGTCCAATAATCTAATCACTGAATCACATACTTGACTCTAAAATGACTTCAAATGCCAAACAAAGCAGTTCATATTTGGGCTTCTCCTTGGCCTGTGCTTACCTAGCTCCCTCCTGAGCAATGAACTTCATGGTTGTCTTAGGTTTCCATTTCCCACCTTTGGGGCATTGTGTGTTAAGATCTAGGATGTCTCCTGAATTCTTTCTCCACAATTCGCCCTTTAAGAACAGAATTGCTAGTTATAATAGCTCTGGTTAGAAGGAACACTTTGTGTCCCAACCATAAGGTGGGGAACTGAAAAGGGAAATGACATATTTAATTGAATTTTATGAACCACAGGCCAAAGGTTATGGTAAAGGCACTTGACTATTAGACATGCAGGAAGCCCTGCACAGATTTTAGAGGATCAGAAAAATTCATCTATTCCATTTAATAGGAGCAAGGGCCCTCTGCCTAACCTACATACCCATATCATAGGCCATTCAGAGTCAGAATAAAGTTGACTATTGACATTTTTTCCCAAAAAAGAAAAGAAAATTGAACTCCAGATTTCACAGTAACAAATTAGGATGTGATGTTAGTCGTCACTTCATAAATTGGATTTTACAAGGCTAGTGCAGAAGAATATTGATTCCTTCTTCAACCTAAGCTGTACACTATGTTTACAATTTGGCTATGACTGTAATCCAAATGACTGATTTTTTAAAAATTGACTTTTGTGTTTCCAAGATTTAAATTTCCAAAAAATATGCCTTGCAAAGAGAACTACTCCTTGTATAAAATAAATTTTAAAAAGAGGGGGAGGGGAGCAATTTCACTTTTTAAATTAATCAAAACATCAACTGAATTTGGTAGTGTGTGCAGTTTTCTAAACCCATAGACCTATTTACCCACTGGCCCACATATCTACAAAGAAGACTGTGGTGGTGGTGGTGGGATACATCAATACATGGGATGATATATTTTGATGGAACCCTAATTTGATTGGCATGGGCAATTTTGTCATTGCATATTACAATTCCTTTGTCACTTTCTTTTCTTTTATGACTCTTTTTAATGACTTCTCATGGATTCTCCATATATGTATATATGATTATTAAATTTGATTGCTTAAGAATTGATTGTTTAAAGATTTTAAAAATCCTTACTTTCTGTCAGTATTAATTCTAAAACAGAAAAACAGAAGAACAGCCAAGTCTAGGCATTCTGGGTTAAATGACTTATCCAGGATCAAACACAGCTAGGAAGTATCTGAGGGCAGATTTGAACCCAGGTTCTTCTGACTCCAGGCCTGGTGCTCTATCCACTTTGCTACCTAGCTGCCTCTAGGATTCTTTTAAAATTTAACTTGAGTGTACTAAAATGCTAATGGAGATACCCATTGGTTTTCTTTCACTCTCAATACATGACCCAATCAACTCCTTTTCTAGTCTTATGTATTTTCATGTCTTTTGTAATTCTTTTCATTGTTGGTAACCACTAAAGCCCAGTCATCCCTATCAGGTATAATGATCTTTCAATTGTCACTTCAAGTCCCCTGAGGTTATAACAGTTTAGAATTTGCAATCATGGTGCATGCGTGTGTATGTATGTATATGTGTGTGGGGGTATTGGAGAGAGAATACTCAGAGACAGATCTTGATTTCATTCTTTTGTCAATTCCTTCCAATGATGCAGATTGCTTATTCTCTGTGAATTTTGTCTATGTCCTTCTGTATATTTGAAACAGAGGATCCACCTAATGAGTTAGAGGACTTCCCTTATTTAAAAAGTACAAATAGGAGACTTGGGCTATCTCCCATCCCTTTCCCTTGGCATATGACCAACTAACATTCTTTTTATGTTCTACGAGTCTTTGATGGCATATTTTACCTCTGTTTTCTTAAGAGTTATTCATTGGTTATACATTATAGTTGGCTCCTATCCACCATGTGTCTCCACTCTATCGTCCATATTATATCCATTTTTGTTTCTTTGTTGAGACATGGAATACAACTGGAAAAGCACTGATAAATAAAACCACAGATTATCAATCTGGTCTATTGTACTTGATAGAAATACAAAATCTCCAGTAAAATAACAGCATAAAAAGATCTCTTTTGTAAATAAAATCATATGCCCTTTAAAAAAAAGATCTAAAGAGATAGAAACATCTTGGTAGAGTCAAGTACCTTCTTCTCTAATCTTCATCTGTTAATTGAGGCTGAATAAAATAGCACAGCTTGAATTTTATCTTCAAGGGAGTGTTAAAAGCCTGCTCAGGTTTATATATTGCTTCTGCTCTGGCTCTGGAATTTTCAAGTTTTTAGAGCAACTCAAATTAAAAACTGAATTCCCTCACATGTCTTTCTTTTCCTTTTTCCATCGTTTTGTTGTTCATCCCTCTCTTTTTAGTTATCCAGAGTCTCTCCATTTCTTTTTACAAAGGAGAAACCAACTTTTTGTTCCACATGACTTTTTCCTCCACACAATTTGGCTTAAACCGGAAGAGAAAGAGATTATGATCATCCTGTGTATGTGTGTGTGCTCATATCCCCAGCATGCATCCTGTAACTGTCCTTTTGTGATCAGGAGAAAAACTTGAGGCAGCATGGTTTGGTGTAGACAGCTCTAGGCAAGTTGTCAAGGGGACTCAACATCTATTCTCAGGTCTATCACTAACTGTATATCTTGAAGCAAATGACTTAACTTCTCTGGGAGTAAGTTTAAATAGGAGAGGATTGCTCTGATGCTTCTTCTGGATTTGAAATCCAATAATTTTATTATGTTCCTCCACCTAATTTGAATCTTCTTGGCCTTTGAAACCTGAAGGCAGATCTGTTAAGTGTGTCTATGATGCAACAGATTTCTTTACTTATCATTGTAGACTTCTAGCTCACTTCCAGGTTTTCCTGACTCTAGGAACAGCCCTCTGGCCCCTGAGCCACCTGCAGTCCTACTCCTTAAGGTGGGATATCTTACATTTTCTATGTAACATATATTTTAGGGTAGATTTAAACATAATGAAATTGTAAGAGGCATTGTGGTATGGTGCCAAGAGCAATGGATTTGGAAGCCATGGAGAGCAGGACTCTAATCTTTTGTTCAGTCCTTATTCTATCATTTTCTACAAGGTCCTTCATGCACCTCTGAGAGGTCTCACTTTTCTTATCTGTTAAATGAGGGTAAAAATACTTGTGCCATGGGTGTTGTCATGAGGAAAGAGTGTTAGAAATGTTGTGTACATGAGCAAAGATGGATTTCCTCAGATGGCTCTATGGAGAAAAATGATTGTTTTTAAGCCCAAGATAATAAGGTCTAAAGCTGCTTCAAGCTATACATTGGACCTTTGACCATAGAAATCAGCCAGTCTGATTCCTTTATTTTTCAGATGATGAATCCAAGATATAGATATGTGAAATCACCTGTCCGTGGTCATGTGGCAGTGGTTCACACAGACATAACACTTTTCAATACACACGCACATATACATTTTTCTGTTCAGTTCTGTCTGACTCTTCATGTCCCAACCCCAACTATGGCATGGACTTTAGCATGCCAATATTGGCCATGGAGATTTTGGGCAAAAATAGTGGAGTGTTTTACCATTTCTTTTTGCAGTGAATTAAGGTAAATAGAGGTTAAATGATTTGCTCAAGATCATATGTATAATAAATATCTGAGGCTGAATTCAAATTCAGGCCTTGATTCAAGACCCAGTGCTCTATCCATTGAGCCACCTAGTTTCCTCCATGTATATACACACATGTATATACATGTGTGTACATCTAATGTGTGTATGAGTATGTAGATGTAATCAGGAGTTCAAAGAATTAAAAAGAGGGAAAAAGCAGTTTAGATAAATTAAACAAAATATCAATCAAATTTGATTAGATATGCAATATTTCAATTCCACAATGGGTAGAATTTTCAAGAGTTTAAGAGAAGAGAGAGCATGATCTTTTTGCCTTGCAGATTCTAGACAGAAATATGAAGCTGTAGCTTCTCTTCAGGAAAAGGACCCTGAAAGGAAAGAAATACTCTTGGAAGAAGTCAACATGTGAAAGACTCAGTTCCTTGATCATGTCCTTAGCTCTCTCTGTCTCTCTGTCTCTCTGTCTCTCTGTCTCTCTGTCTCTCTGTCTCTCTGTCTCTCTCTCTGTCTCTCTGTCTCTCCCTCTCTCTCTCTCTCATTCTCTGTCTCTGTCTCTCTCTCTGTCTCTCTTTCTGGCTCTGGCTCTGTTTCTGTCTCTCTCCGCCCCCTCTGGCTCTGGCTCTACGTTTATCTGTCCATCTGTCTGTCAGCACAGTAAGAAAGGAAGGGTGTGGGGACAGGGAAGTCTTCCTTGGAGTTTGCAAGGAGGAACATGAGCTTTCAAGGACAGGAACCTTGAGCTACATACTCCATCCTGAGAAACTCTTTGGATCCCAGAGAAGGAAACCTGGGCTGAAACTCCAGCCCTGAGAATGAGAACATGTTGGGGGTTTTGTCTGAAGGGTCAGTTATGATGAAAGACCTCAGTTCTCATGAAATTAACTTGTCCTGAATTCTGATAATGGACTTTGAGGAGGAAGAAACCTGGATTCAAACTCTGCCTCCAACATTTACTAGTTTTGTGAACCTGGGAAAGGGATTTTACATTTCTGGGCTGCATTTGCTGAATCTGCAAAACGGGGAGAGTTGTATTTACACTACCTCTAATTCAAAGTTCTATAAGGAAAAAGTGCTTATATATATGTATATGTGTGTGTGTTTGTATGTATATGGATATATATTTGTATATATGTGTATAAATTTTTTTTCTATAAAAGGAAGACCCAAAAGAGTGAGGTCACAGCTTTGAATATTGGAGAATTTTCATGGAATGAGATGTTTCTGGATTGTTTTAGATTCAGTTTCCCTCCATTTCCCAAGCAAAACAACAATCTTCAAGGAAATTTCAGGAATATGCTAATGTGCTTTGAATCCTGTTGTGAATTGGGAAAAACTGCCATTAAGGGAGAGTGATCAGAAGGATGCAATGAACGTAAATATAATTTTCCCTAGACTAGCAATATTTAGGAGACTAGAACAGCCTCAATCTCTTACTCCTCTTCAGGAAGGAAGCAATGTTTCTCTCTTTTTAAAAAAATCCTTACCTTCTGTCTTGGAGACAATACTGTGTATTGACTCCAAGGCAGAAGAGTGGTAAGGGCTAGGCAATGGGGGTCAAGTGACTTGCCCAGGGTCATACAGCTGGGAAGTGGCTGAGGCCAGATTTGAACCTAGGACCTCCCATCTCTAGGCTTGGCTCTCAATCCACTGAGCTACCCAGCTGCCCCCCAATGTTTCTCTTAATGGGTAAGATTCTAAGATTTCTACTATTAGTTTTATTTAGACAAATCCATGTGGTAATATACCTACATGGCAGCATATTCTTACCTTACATATATTAAGTTTGTATTTTACTTTGTTTTTATTTCTCTCTTAATAAGCATAAAAATTCTTATTTTATTCAGCGCCCAGCATACCCAGGATTCTTGCAAAGGTAGCATGACATCATAGAGGGAGCAAACCTGGGTTTAAATCCCACTTTAAATTTACATTGCCTTTGTGACTCTAGCAAGTTAATGAACTTTTCTAATTTGTTTCCTCATCTGTAAATTCAGCTAATAATCACCCCACAGAAGCATTAAATAATGTGTATAAGGCATGAAAAGTACCATGTAGGAACATTAATTTGGAGAGGGAAAGGATCATAGACGTGATCTAATTCAACTCCTTCAATTTACAGAGGAGGAGGCTGAGCTTAGAGAAGTCCACTAGTTCTCCACATTTCCTTGGCAATAAGTAACATTTCTGGATTTTGAACTCAGAACTTCTATCTCTGCATCCTCCATTCTTACTACTGTACTATGTTAGCCATCTAAGCAGTTACACTTTCTGGATACCCATTTTCTTATCTATAAAATGAGAACAAACTCTAAGATTCCTTCCTGCCTTTACCATTCTACACTTCTGTCACCTGCTAGTTTGTGTGTGCAGGCAAATGATATAATGCATAAAGAATTTTGTAAACCTTAAGATATGGCACTTAATATTATTATTATTATAGCTCTTATTGTGCTGATGATGAGAAACTACATAGCACAGTAGATAGAAAGCCAAGTTTGAAAGCAAGAATACCAAGATTCAAATTTTGTGAGCCTGGGAAAGTATTTTTACCTTTTAGTGATCCAGTCAATTCTCTAAGGCTTTAAACCTAAAGGAAAGTGGTAACAACATGATTGGTGGAGGAAATTCCCTTCCTTGGAAATTCCCCGTATTAAATGAGATCCAGTAAGCAACTCTAAATAATCTTGCTTCAAATGCTCTTGTAGGAAATGTAGTCTCATAAAAGAGGACTGAGCTCTAGGAGACCAACATCTTACTTTGGGGTCTGCAAATGACTTCCTGTACAATGTTGAGGTTGCTTTGCTCTTTAAATACAACTCAATAACCCAGCCAAAAAAGCTTTATCCTCACTCTTGCATTGGTGCCCAGCAACTCAGAAATAACATACTCCATCAAGGAGTTTGTTCTTCACCTGGGGTTTGGGAGGAACATGAGCTTAAATCATTGACTGGAAATTTCAGTTGCTACTTTTGATTTTGCCAACATAGAGCAAAAGATAACAGAGTGTAATTTTGCCCTTTGCACCACAAAGTATGTTCAGTGTAGGGCATGGAGTAGAGAAGACCTTCTTCTAACTTTTTCCACTCAGTCTCCCCTGTGCTTGGGCTGATGCTCAGGTGAAAGATAATTGTAGGATATTTGAACTGGAAGAGACCTACAAATTCAATTATGGATGAAGATGTTGAGACCAAGAAAAAAATAATTCATCCAATGTCACATAATGGAAAAGTGGTAGTCTAGGACCCTGAGTTAAACTGATTATTTTTTACTTCCATTAGTTCCTGGAAGAATATAGACTATTTAAGATTTTGAGTGATTATATGTATCCCAGTGGAATCACTTGTTAACTCCAGGGGTGGGGGGGGAAGAGGGGAAGGAGACAACAAGAATCATGTAACCATGGAAAAAATAAAAAAATAAAATAAAAAGATGATCTCAAAAAAATATATAGACTATTTACCTAGGATGGTACAGCTGAAGGGATTCCAAATCCAGGTCTACCAATTTCTAGTTAGTTGGGTGACCTTGGACCAGCCATTTTGCCTCAATAAAATAAAAAAAAAAATTATGCTTGTTGATCCATTTGATCTTTAAATCCATGGTATATGATTATATCAGAAGATTGGAAGGAAGGACAGAAGGTAGAAACAGGGTAAATCTATGTAGAAGGAGATAAAAGTGGTCAGTTTAAAGGGAGGAAGTTACAATATTGTTTTTCCAATTAGGAAGAATAATAAGACAATATACTATTGCTTTTAACATGATGTCTATTTGACAAAGACATTTGACTACTTTAAAATGGAATTGCTGCTTTACATATGTAATATCTCTGACTAGGCTTCCACTGCCGAGAGAGTGGGACTGTCTCTGTGCATTGACTTTTCCACTTAAATCTTCATGCACAAGTGTCTTTGTGCACAAAAACGCACAAAGACAATTGTCATCCTCGGTTACCGAGAGACTACTACTACTATCTCTGACCAGAAATTTAAAGTACAGAAAATCTTGTTCTTGGGAGTCACCTAACAACTGTAAAAATTAATTTAGTTTCTCTACTAAAATATTATATTTTTATGAGGTTTATTAAGATTATTAGAAATCAAGGAAATAAGAAAATACAAAATAAGAAAAGCATGTGCCTAGGGCTGATTAGCCCATTCACAATTCACTTACTACATCTTGCATGCTGAGTAGAGAGATGTGTGTGTTTAGAAGCAGTAGAAGAGAGCTCTTGGGAGGCAGAGAGCCCTTTAAATACTAAATTGTGTTCTTGCACTCAGGTGAGGACTCAGGTGAGATTATAGGGAATTCTGTGAAGTACCAAGGACTTCTGAGGATTGAAGTCTGGGGTTCAAATCTCCATTTTTACACAAATATTAATCAACACCAAACTCCTGGTTGAGAGGTGAAATTGATGAAGTAAATAGGCCCAATGGCCTTAGAATCAGGAGAACTGCGTGTAGAATGAACCTGTCTCAGATACTTTGCTATGTTTAGGGCAAGTCATTTAAACAGCTAAGAGTCTTGTGTAAGATGATCATGATATATAAACTATGTATTTCCTAGGATGGTTGTAAGGAAAATGCTTTGACAACTCTACAATGCTATAGAAGGAAGCATCTAAGACTAGATTTGAGTCCAGAACCTCCCTTCTCTGGACCTTGTTCTCTATCTACTGAGCCATCCAGCTGCCTCTAGAAGTAACTTTTCATTGAAAAAGTCACTGTCCTTGAGGATCAAATCAGGGACAAGCTACAGTCAGCTCATAATGGCTTGAGGGAGCTGATTATTCAATTTTCTCTGTGAGGATGTACAACCTGGAAACTGGCAAATGCTATAAACAAGACTTGATTTATGGTTTCTCTGATTGACTAGACATAAGTGATGAAGAAAATGTTAATAATGAACATTAAATTTAAAAGTGTTATATGTATATATGTGTATATATGTATGTGTGTATATATATATATATATTTTTTTTTTTTTTACAAGAGGAAGCATGATGTAGTGTAAGGAGCAGCAGACTAAGATTTGGAACATTTGGATTCAATTTCTAACTGTCATTTACTTGCTGTGTAACTGTGGGCAAGTCATTTGTCTATCCTAGGCCTCAGTTTCCTTCTCTGTAAAATGAAGGAGTTAAAATACAAGACTTTTGAAGACTCTTCCAGTCATTTTGTATGTCTATATATTCAGAACTCAGAATAAGTGAGTTTCAATGGTACATTTAATGGCACTCAAGAGAGCTGGTTCACAGGTGCCTTCATTCTATTCTCAGGATACAAAAAAGTGGTTTTATCTGAAAGACATTCTTTTCAGCTATCCTAACATTGAGTTAGCACATCTTTTCGGTGAAATATAAGTTGTTCTTTTTATTCTATTTGCTCCAAGTCAAAAACTATCCCTCGTGACTTAATGATTTCTGTCTATCTATGTGCTTTCATGCTCTATGTTATTTGGGTGGCTTTGATCACCTTTTGCCTTACTCTTCCTTGGAATGTTCTTTTCTTGATTTGAGTTTTTAATTTAACAACTTCCTAGCTTTCCTCTGTTCAGGGGGGTAGAAATGTGGTACCTGGGCCCCAAAGGTAAGTGAAGCCCCAAGATAACATCAGCCAGGAAATTGCATGGAGGATAATAATCTTATGTGAGGGAAAGTGGTTATTGTTTATTTTTGGTAAAAAAAATTAGTCTTGAATCTTGGAGTCCCCATTTGTTCCTTCATATTCCTCAGATCAAAAGAGGAGTCCAGCAGGTTCCTACTGATCTGTTTTTTCAGCTGAGAAATGAGTGGAGAACTCCTAAAAACTCCACCTCAATGGCTTATCAAAGCCTGAGCCAGAGGAGGAACCCTCCCTCCTTTTACCTCATTATCAGGGAGAAATGCAGATTCTGTGTGTGTGTGTGTGTGTGTGTGTGTGTGTGTGTGATGCTGAAAACTGTCCTCATTATTATTGCTACTCCTACATCTACTGAAATTCAACCTGTGGAGAATCAACTTACAACCTATTCCTCTATTTGACAAGATTCCTGTTACTTGATCCCTAGAAGTTTCCCAGGACAGTAAGAGAGGAAGGTTGTGGGGACAGTGAATTCTTCCTTGGAGTTTGCAAGGAGGAACATGAGCTTTCACAGACAGTAACCTTGAGCTACACAGTCCATCCTGAGAAAAGCTTTGGATCTCAAAGAAGGAAAGCTGGGCTGAAACTCCAGCCCTGAGAATGAGAGCATGTTGGGGGTTTTGTCTGAAGGGTCAGTTATGATGAAAGGCCTCAGTTTATGTGAAATTAACCTGTCCTGAATTCCAATACTTTGAGGAGGGAGAAACTTGGATTCAAATTCTGCCTGCAACACTTATTAGTTGTATGAATCTGGGGAAGCTTCACATTCCTAATCTGAAAAAAAGTAGAAATAATAGTATTTACCTCTACTTCAAAGGGATTTAAGAAGAAAAGTGCCTACAAATATATATGTAAATATATACATGTATATATATACAAATAATTTTTTCCTATAAATGGAAACTCCAAAGGAGTAAGGTCACAACTTTGAATATTGGAGAATTTTCATAGATCATGACTTTAATAGATTGCCTTAGAATGACTTTTCCTTCATTTTTCAGGCAAAATGGCAAGCTTCAAGAAAATTTCAGAATATGTGAATATACTTTCAGTCCTAAAGTTAGGTGTGGAAACTGCCTATCTGGATGCTGTCCATCTGGTTCTTTGGGTTATCCAGAGGCATTTTTTTTTTTTGCCAAGGCAGGGGCTGGAAGGAGAGATAAAAGAGGAGTTGGGTCAGGAGTGGTGGGCAGACCCAGGCAGGAACAGATAGCACCAGGGTGGGGTAGAGCAGGAATTGGAAGCAGATATTCTTGGAAATGGCTCATAGCAAAGAACTAGGAGTTAAAAATCTTAGAATTCAAAGTTGGCTATTCCTCTTACCTGTCATGTGAATTTAGGTAGGCTGATGATAACTTTCCCTGGAGTCCAGCTTCCTTTTCTATAAAATGAGCCTAATGGTTCTTGATATATCTAATGTGATACCATATACTTCTATAATTATTTGTAGCATATGAAGCATTTTCACACACATTATCTTATTTGATGACCATCGTGATCTTATAAGTATAGAAGGCAATGAACCCATTTTAAAGATGGAACTTTTTTTGAAGATGGAATTAAGGTTCAGAGAGGAAAAGTCTCTTGCAAAAACTCATAGAGCAGTAGGAGCAAGTGGCAGAGTCTGGACTAAATCACCCAATTTCTGATTCCTAATTCAGGGCTTTTTGTCCTACGCATGAGGGCATAAAGGAATGTGCACTGAACTTGACCAGATTTGAATTTTGAGTACAAGCTCACCCAGACACTTGCTAGTTAGACTGATCTTGGACTTTCCTAATTAATTCAAATGTTCCAGCTATTAATATTGTTCATTTTGTCAACTGGCATTTAGTAAATGCCTACTATGCTCCCAGTCCTCTGTGATCCAGTGACACTAGTCCCCTTGTGGTGCCTTAGACATGATACTCCATCTCCCAACTTTTTATAATTTTATTGGATGGTCTCTCAAGCCTGGAATTTTCTCCCTTCTGACTTCTATCTCCAGCTTCCTTGGCTCTCTTCAGGTCTTAGCCAAAATCCCACATTTTGCAAGAAACTTTACTGCTAGGGCCTTTCCTCTAAGATTATTTCCAATTAATCTAGTATATCTCTTGTCTAAATATAGTTGTTTGCTATTTTCTAGCCCATTGGACACTAAGCTACTTAAAAGCTGGCACTGTACATGTCTTGTTTTTGTTTTTTACTTTCTTTACATTCCCCTGTGTTACTACATTGCCTAGAATATAATAGCCATTAAAAATGCCTGCTGACTGGGTTATTTAATGAACAGTTTGTCCAAAAAAGATATCCAAGCTCTCGGTGAGTTTACAATGTGATAGGACTGAATTAAGAGAGCTTGAGCTTCTAGGAATATGAAACTGATAGCCCTATTGGTCTCTTCGTTGGCAAGACCATGCCTGGAATATTCTGTTCATTTCTGTTCACCACAATTTAGGAACGTGATGGATAATCTGTAGAACACCCCAAGCAAAGTTATCAGAATGGCAAAGAGCTTTAGCCCATGACATATGAAGATCAGTTGAAAGGACTCGGGATATTTATCTTCGGAAGAGAAAAGTGGTAAGGAAGAAGCTAGGGTAGGGAAGGAAAACTGTCTTTAAGTACTATAAAGTCCTTCAAGTGAAAGAGGGATTACTCTTTTTCTGCTTGGTTCCAGAAGTCAGAGCTAGAAACAATGGACAGAAATTGCAAACAAGTAAATTTAGGTTGAAGGTAAATTAAAAAGTTCCTTACTATGAGAGATATTCCAAAGTGGAATGGATTTCCTTAGGAGATGGTGGCTCCCTATCGTTAAATGTCTTCAAGAAAAGGATGGAAAGAAGAGGCAGCCGAATGGCTCATTGGTTAGGGAGCCAGTCCTAGAGACTGGAGGTCCTGGGTTCAAATTTGATCTCAGACATTTCCAATTATATGACCCGGGACAAGTCACATAACCTTCATTGCCTATATCATACCACTCTTCTGCCTTGGAATTAATACACAGTATTTTTTTATAAGTCTGAAGGTGAGTTTTTTTTAAAGGTTAAGCGTATGTGAGAATTTTTCTCCTAGAAAGGGTAGTTACTTATATCCCTTTCAATTCTGCAAATGTGTAGTGTGTATTGTAGCCATCTATACTTGAGCCTTACCTCCCTACTAAACTGTAAACTTCATCAAAGTAGGGCTTTTGGCTTAGCTTAACTTTTTATCTTTTCTAGTGCTCAGAATATTGATCTAAACATGATAGAGGCTACTTAATAGTTGAGTAAATAAATGAAAGAATGAAATGATTTGTATAGAGTTGAACATTATGAAGAAAGTTGCTTTTAGAAAAATATTTGTTCTAAAGTTTAATTAATACTTCAAAACTTCCCACTGGAATCATATAATCCCATCAAAATCAGCAATATTTTGGTTTATTCACTGTTACAGCAACAAGAGATTTGGAATGATTCATCCAAGTCTAAGACAACAGGAGGGAGAGTAATAGTTTTTTAACTAGGAGTTAGGGGATTTTACCTTCAACACTAATCCTATGATCTTGGGTGAGTCGTTTGATTTGACTTGTTTCCTTGAATACACAAGGAGGTTGTTCTGAGATTTATTGTTTCTTCATTCTCATTCATTTTTTCTTTTATATAGTTTTGTGTATTCCCCATTCTTCTAATGCTGCCTTAAAATATTTTTTGCTACATCATTTCATAAAAATCTATCATGTCATAATAGTATTCCAAATGCATTAAAATACTAGAATTTATTTAACCATTCCCATAAAGTTGAACATGTAGATGTCTTCCATTTATTGTAAACACATGTACATACAATAAAGTTATGAAATTCTTTGAATAGGATATACCCCATAAGAATCTTTTTTTCATGCTGTCCTGCATACCTGGAATACTCTCCTTAGAATTCCTTTCATGGTTTATCTCAGTTGCTATTTCCTACCCATTATGTTTCCTGAACTTCCCAGGGTTAATGCTCTCCCTCCCTGTTTTTATTTATTTATATATATATCTTTTATATTTTATTTTCTTTATGAAAATTGTCCATCCCCCACTTCCTCAAGTAGAATGTAAGCTCCTTGAGGGCAGGCAAGATTTTTTTTCATTTTTATCTTTATATTCCAAGAACCTCAACATTGTAGACAGTTAATAATGTCTAGTGAACTGTGTATTTAATTGAATACTCTTCAAGAATTTCTGAAGCAAAATGCTTTATTTCTCTCTGGTCAACCTGGTGATATCTTCCAAATCAAAGTAGGCAGGCCCTCAATTATACTACCTCACTAGGCTTACAATCAAAGAGACTGCAATGCAAAGTATACATTTTGGGAGAAAGATATTTTTCCCCAGTAGTAAAATGGAAAAAATTTTTGAGAAATAAAGGAAAAAACCCTCTTTGTGAATTTTTACAATAAAAACAATTTATGAAAGAAAATTATTTATTTCTCAATAAGTCAATAACTGATTATTGAATAGCTGAATGTCAAGGCAACAATCATTCAGCTCACAAATCTACTATAAAACTAAATAATCAAATTACCCAGAAGGAATCCAGAGAAGTAGCTTTTCACAGTATTATGCCACTATCATTGATATATTATTACTTTAACCATCAGGGAGGTCTGCTGCCCAGTTACCTAAACATTGATGGTGATGAAGGTATAGGTAGCTGTAGCTCCATCTTAAAACATCTTAGTGATGATGCATTCCACCTATTTTCAGAACACCCTTGAAGAAAATTTCAAACTCTCTGGTTTCCAGAGAATAAGTAACTTCTATCCCTATGTTCATCCCTTTTCAAATAGCAGTTGAGAGGTGTAGTATATGTAAATTTGTGAATTTGGTTATAGTTGGTCAATGAACATTTATTTTAAGCACCTACTATGTGCTACCAACTGTGTTACACTCTGGGGATACCAAAACAGGGGAAAAAAAGAAAGAAAGCCTATCAAGTAGCTTACAGTTTAAAGAGTGAAGAAAATATTCAAAAGGAAGATGGAAATTAGGGTGGCAGGTAAGGTACCCAACTCAATGAGTAGGTGGAGAAATCAGAGAAATCTCAAGATAGTGCTGTCAGGTGAGAAATGAGAAGTTATGAACTGAGGTCCCTCTTTAAATGGAGGTTTGGGGGTTCATGACTTCACCCTTCAATCAGAGGAGCAAAGGGTTAGGATGAGGAGGAATATTAAGGTTGATGGGATGTTGCAGATAGTGAGATTTTCATTAATGAGTTTTCTGGGGCATTGTGGGGAACTCAGAGATGTGCCACAGTAGAGCAACCATGTGATAAATAAGGATATAAGCAAGTAAACTTTTGGCTCCACCTTAACTCACCAGGAAACTAATATTTCTTCCTTTATATTTCTTTTTGTAAAGGACATATTGGCTCTTTCTGACTTTTTACATTTGTTTGCAATATTTTTAGGCCCTAGTCAGTTTTTGTAAAAGTTCCATATGGTTCAGAGAAATATGTATATTCTTTTGTGGTACCATTTAGAAGATACCATAAGTCTTTTAATTCTATAATTATTGAAATATAATTGAAGAAATTTCTTCAATTACATATATTTTGATTTTGTGTTTCTTTCTGTTAGAATTATCCAAAACTAATAGAGGGCCACTAAAATCTCCTGTCACTATTGTGTTACTGTCTATATCTTCTTGAAGTACAGATTTATTTCTTTATGAATTTGGATGCTAAGGTATTGGGGATATATAAGTTTACTACTGACATTAGTTTGTTATCAATAGTTCCTTTTATCATTATATAGTTTCCTTGTTTGTCCCTTTTAATTTTTTGAATATTTGTTTTGGTTTGTCTGATAGCATAATTGCAACTCCTGTTTTTTCGGATTCACATGATAAATTCCTCCTCCCCATTCCCTCAGTTTTATTTTGTGTATGCATTTGTTTTTCAGAAGTGTTTCTTTTAAGCAAACAATTGTAGGATTTTGTTTTCTGATCCAATATGCTGCCTTATTTCATTTTGTTGGATTATTTAATATTTTCATATTTAATGTTAGTTTACATTTACATATTTATATTAAATGTTTATTATATTATTTTATAATTTTAATATAATTTGTTATAGAATTATATTATTCACATCTATGATCATATAGCTATATATGCTTTAATATGTGTTTTCTATTATTAGAATACCACATTTATATAATTTTTATAATTTTGAATTTATTTTAAAAGATAGGTTTATATTTTTCTGTCTCTAAAATTTTCTAATGTTATGATTTTCCCTCCTTCTTCAAACACAGTATTATGTTCCTTCAATGATTTCACTTTAATTTTTTAAGATTACTGGGTTGCTAAAGGCTCTTTCCGCCTTCTATCATCTCCTTTTATTGTTTGTTATTCTTTTTGCTTGAGAATTTTATTTGTTCCTCTCTCTGCTCTTATGCAGTTGCATATTCCTTTCCACTCTTTTTTTCATCTTGATTAGTCAAGTGGATTCCCTTTCTTCTCTTGTTCTTGAGTTAGTCTTGTTTATCAATTCTTAAATTTTACTTTCCTATCCCTTTCCAAAAAGGATTTCTCTCGCTTTCTTCATTATTCACCTCCTTCTGTTTATTATAAGCCCTCATTTTCTGATTCATGACCCCTATGATTATCTGCTCTCTCTTTTTATTTTGTATTCATTATCCAATCAAGACGTCCTAGGTGTCTTTTCTAGGTTCTGCCCTTTGTGGGCTTTCTGCCACAGCATTGTAGGACTCACCCCCTTAGAGTTGCCCTATCTTTTGTGCCTTACTTGTAGAACAATGACAAATATTAAAGGTATCTGAGAGGGCACTGTTCCATGGTAACCCCTAACACCTACTTTATCCCCACTGATCTATTTCTCTCTCCTATTGACCTTTTTCCCCCTTATATTTGCCTGAAAATGTTCTCCCCATGTTTCTGTTCTCCCACTTCTCCAGGTACCACTTGTTCCAAAAGTTTCCAATTCCTTCTTTCCCAGGCCTTTTCAGGCACCAAATCCTGGTCCTCATCTGCCTTCCCCCATGGGAACAGTCATCCTCCCACTTCCATGACCTCTTCATTTCCCTTGCCTTTTTTCCAAGATATCACATTCATTTATTCTGCAACCTGTGTTGATAGGCAATACCAGAAGATTTCAGCATTGCAGATAAAACATAGAAAATCTAATGGATGCAGGTTTTAGCAACAAAAGGGCCCATTCCATATACATAGATGACTTTTTCTTGTAATTACATCTTTATTTTTCTAAATCACTTAGACATCTTTACATTTCTGTACTCTTGACACCTTCAGATGCTGTATTTAACGGCCATTGGAAATACTAAAAGAAATGGGAAAAGAAACAAATGGGGGTAAATTTATATGTCACAAAGAAGCTAATGGTGGGAGGTGGGGAGAACATCGATACACTGGAAGGGTAAAGAGGTTGGAGATAGGAAATACTCAACTCTTACGTGCTTTGAAACTGACCTAAAGAGGGAAGAACAATCCAATTCATTGGGGCAGAGAATAGATTTGCTCCCTATAGGGGAGTAGAAGGGTAAAAAATGGCCTGGTGGGGAGTGAAGTAGTACAAGGGAGGGAGAGGGTGGGGGACAATTTTAAAAAGACTACAAGGGAAAATAAGGGGGGGGAATAAGAAAGGAGGGGGTATGAAAGGAAGTAAAATAAGGATGGGAACTAGGGGGACTGATTATAAACAAACATTGGTATAGAAGGAAATAGTGAAAGAAGAAAAGGCAGGACCAGGAGTAGAAATCAAAATGCTGGGAAATACACAGCTAGTAATCATAACTCTGAATGTGAATGGAATGAACTCACTCATAAAATGCAAACAAATAGCAGAGTGGATTAGAATCCAAAACCCTACCATATGCTGTCTGCAAGAAACTCACATGAGGAAGGTAGATACGCATAGGGTGAAAGTAAGAGGATGGAGCCAAACCTATTGGACATTAACTGATAAAAAGAAGGGAGGAGTTGCAGTCGTGATATCTGATAAAGCCAAAGTAAAAATAAATCTAGTTAAAAGAGATAGGGAAGGTAATTACATCCTTATAAAAGACAGTATAGACAATGAGGAAATATCTGTACTCAATATCTATGCACCAAATGGCATAGCATCCAAATTTCTAAAGGAGAAACTAGAGGAGCTCAAGGATAAAATAGATAGAAAAACTGTATTAGTGGGAGATCTGAACCTTCCTCTATCCGAACTATATAAATCAAACCAAAAAATAAATAAGAAAGAGGTGAGAGAAGCAAATGAAATCTAAGAAAAATTGGAGTTAGTAGACATGTGGAGAAAAATAAATAGGGACAAAAAGGAATACACCTTCTTTTCAGCAGCACATGGTACATTCACAAAAATCGACCATGTATTAGGGCACAAAAATATTGCAAAAAAGTGCAATAAAAGGACACAAATAATAAATGCAAGACCTAGCAGATTTGCCAACAGCAAAGGACAGCAAAGGAAAGTAATGAATGCTGGAGGGGATGTGGCAAAGTGGGGACACTAATTCATTGCTGGTGAAGTTGTAAATTGATCCAACCATTCTGGAGGGCAATTTGGAACTATGCCCAAAGGGCGATAAAAGACTTTTTTTTTTACCCTTTGATCCGGCTATAGCACTGCTGGGTTTGTACCCCAAAGAGATAATAAGGAAAAAGACTTGTACAAGAATATTCATAGCTGCACTCTTTGTGGTGGCAAAAAATTGGAAAATGAGGGGAAGCCCTTCAATTGGGGAATGGCTGAACAAATTATGCTATATGTTGGTGATGGAATAGTATTGTGCTAAAAGGGATAATAAAGTGGAGGAATTACATGGATACTGGAACAACCTCCAGGAAGTGATTCAGAGTGAAAGAAGCAGAAGCAGGAGAACATTGTACACAGAGACTGAGACACTGTGGTACAATTGAACGTAGTGGACTTCTCCATTAATGGCAATGCAATGTCCCTGAACAATCTGCAGGGATCTATGAGAAAAAACACTGCCCTCAAGCAGAGGACAAACTGTGGGAGTAAAAACACAGAGGAAAGGCAACTGCTTGACTACAGGGGTGGAGGGAATATGATTGAGGAGCGATGCTAAATAAGCACCCTAATGCAAATACCAACAACAAGGAAATAGGTTTGGAGCAAGGACACATGTGATATCCAATGGAATCGTGGTTGGCTAGGGAAGGGGTGGTGGGAGGGAGGTGAGTAAAAGAAAATGATCTCTGCTTCCAATGAATAATGTATGAAAATGAACAAATAAAATGTTTAAAAATTTAAAAAAATTAAAAAAATAAAGGCCATTGGAGAAGAGTAACACAAGGGACTACTTGGGAAATATGTTACATAGGACTTGCATGGAATAATATTTTGTGTAGTAGATGGAGATTGACTACTTGCAGCATATGAGACTTATTCAAGAAGCTTTAATGAGGAAAAGTTGAAGCCAATAGATAACCTCTGGGTTATGGGGGATTTCTAACTAACTTGCATTCATATTCTTTTTAGTATTCCTTTAGGAGCTAGGCTGTTTACAAAGGTATTTATTTACACAATTTCCTTAACAGAGGTATAGGAATCTGATCCCACGGAATAGTGTCATGTTTTTTCTTTCTGTCCTGGTCCCTCACCTTTTTAATCTTCCCCCATCCCCCTCTCTCTGCCATAAACTCTTCCTCCCCCCCCACCCCTTCCCGAGATTACAGAAGTTAACTTCCCCTCATTGCTGGTCTTTGAATTGACTCTAGCATGATATTCTATATTGCCAGGTTCTGTCCACAATGCTCCCTTTTTATATCTTCACTGTTATCTCTACCAGCTCTACCAGATTTCTGCCTTCACCTCTATCTTCTTGTGTAATAGAAAGAAATTTCTTTCAGATCTTTCTGCTGTCAGTGTTATCTGCATTTATTCATTTCTTTTAATGTTTTGGGTTTTCTTCTTATAAATTGTCCTTCATGCCTGTGCTTTTGCATTCCTATTCTATCATTCTCCCTTTTCTTTCTTTGGTGAAGTTTGACATTGCAGATTCAAATTTTTCTATTCTGCTCATGATTTTTGGTATGCACAACAAAAATTCTGCTCTTATAATTCACATTGTGTTTCTATGTTCTTTTCAAATTCTACAGGGTACTCAGTCTCATCAAATATTGAAACATTCCCCTTCATTTCACAATATTTTTTCATAGATACCTGAACGTGTTTACTAAACCTAGAGGCTATATTTCCTTCTTCTACTATTTTTCCTCTTGGTCTATATGTTTATGTTCAAATTTTCATCTTCCTGAGATCCTTGATTCTTTCCCTGACCCTTATTTTCCTTATTATTCACTTCCTGACTCCTTCCCCTCTGATTCAGCCAACCTTTCCGGTTGGAGCTAAAAGCATTTCAGTCTCCTCCCATATTGGGCAATTCATATTTCACCAGCCTAAGTCTCTGCCCCAGATGACTTTTGGACAGCCAGAATTGGCACCACCTGGATAATATGCTCTTTCCTCAGACTTAGTGGAGTGTTACATAGCTCTTTGCATGTATAGTATTCTGTCCTAGTGTCCTAAGCTGTCAATCTATTCCATTCTCTCTGTTCCTTGGTTCTCTGGTTCAGCACTGGCAGTTTAGAACTTGCTGCCTTTGGCAGTTCCAAGACTGCTTTTCTAAGTACCAGCCATTCAGAGTTTCCTGGCACCCAATATTCAAGCTTTATAGAATTGGGGCTTTCAGGTTGTAGCCCCAGGTAGGCTTTTGTTCCTAAAGAGTGATAGCCAAGCCAACTGTCCAGGCTTAAGAAAACTTTTATAGCCTGGTGCCATGCTCTTTATGGCACTGGAAAGGAAAAAGGGCAGGGTGGACAGGGTACAAGGCTGAGTTTTGATGTACGCCCATGTTGTGTCCTTGAGTATGCTAATGTGATCTTATTTTAGGCAGTGTGGGAAACATGGAGGAGAATTGCTAAGTGCACTCAGAGTCAGTAAGCATCAGTTCTAAGGTTTGGATTTTTTATTTCTTTACTTTCTTTTGGATTCTGAGTGTATTAGTCCATGGAAACAGATGAAGTTCTTTTGTCTTTGGCACATAATTTCTAATTTGGAAAATTTTCTTGTTTTGGAAAGGCTGTAGGATTGTAAAAAATGTCTAGTCCACTATTTTATAGCTACCATGGCCTGGAAATCTATTTTGCTTTTCAGAGGGCCCCAATCATGTAGTATGGGCATTATGGACACAAATGTGTTTTAGTTACACAACCTAGTTAAGTCATTTATTTAAGATCATATAAACTAAAAAGAATAACAAAATATAACAACACTATGCATAGTGTACATTGGCAGCTCCTTTAAGTTCAAACAGAATTTAACTAGTGTGTAATTAGGATTTGAATCTCCTAACTCTCTCTCCCAGCATCCCACTTTCATTCTCACATTATGTCCTTACATTTTGGAGATATAGTTTTGTGTGATCCAGCCCCTCATTCTCTTTTCCCCTGATTGTGGCTGGGAAATCTGGTTTTCCTCAGGCTTTTACTTTTGTACTTTTATTTCTTCTGCTTCAAGTGATTATTAATAAATGTTACAAAATATAATACTTAGAGTTATTGGATATTAATTTTAATCTTACACTAGTCTATTGGTATTTCTCAAACAGGAATTCCCAGACAAAGTTCTTCACCTACCATTTACACTGTACATACTTTGTATGTACATAATTATTTGCATGGGTTCCCTCCCCTATTTTAATGTAAATTCCTTGAGCACAAAGACTTTGTTTTTTTTTGCCATTCTTTAAATCCCCACCACTTAGCCCAATGCATAATATATAAGTGACTAATAAAGCTTGCTGACTGGCTGTATAATTCAGTCATTCTTACTGACAACTATAAGAATTATCCATTTTCTTTTTTCCTCACTATTACCCAAAAGGTTAAAGTTCACTGAGTTGTGGAACTAGATCTAGCTTCAGGTAAACAAATGAACAAATGTTTAAATAAATAAATAAATAATTTTTGGGGTGATGTACAAAGCACTAGGGATAAAAATATAAAAGTAGGACAATCTCTGCTCTCAAGATGCTCCCATTTGAAGGGGCTGGGAGTGGTGGTGGACACAAAACATACAGGAAGTATAAGCTGTGAGGTATTAATGAGGTGTCTGCATCTTTTAATATCATTTCCACTGATAAAATAACATGCAATTTTGATGTCAAACCATTTGAAAGTGCCAAGGGCCTTGATCATGAGAGCCTTCTTTTCTGGCTCTTTAGTTACTGTGGCTACTGAGAAGGTAGCAGAAAAGGAAGGAGAGGCAGTGGATGTACCCACGATGATGGCTTTGAGGGACAACCTAGGAGCAGGAGTGGTGGTCTGGTCTGAGGGATTCTGCTATTCCCATGGCTCTTGAGCTAGTGTGTCAGATGGGAGCTGGTCTGTCATGTGTGTTGGTTGTTATAGGGATTGTGGGCACCTCAATGAAGGTTGCTTCCTTCAATTATCTATGAAGAGGTTGAATTAGAAGGGAGATCAGAGGTGGGGGCTTGGGTGGGAACTGGAACTCTCTGGGCTTTTGTTCTCTGGGTCTTGAGTGGTCCTCAGTGGGGGCCAAAGAGATGTGATGGTTGAGGTGATGGTGGTGTTTTGAACCTCCTGGTACATGCCATCTCCTCTCTTCCTTGAGACACTTTATATCACTAGGTCCTGCTTTTACATACACTATTCTTTAGCTGGCAGTAACCTTTGATTCTATCTTCTTCATTTCTCTGGGCAACTGGTCCATCAATTGGGTGATATATGACTTCCATAGATCCTGACTGCCTATTCATAGTAACTCAAGCAAGCATTGGAATGCTATCAAAACCAGTCCTAGGCACAGGGAGAGCCTCCTTCAATTTCTGTCATTCCTTCTCCTCTAAACACCAGTCTTTAAATCTATGTCCAGCCATGTTTTAGGTCATTTAAAAAAACCCTTACCTTCTATCATCTTAGTACGTGTTGAATGACTTGGAAACTTAGATTATGCTACTTATCTAGAGTCCCATAGCTAGTAAGCCTGGATAAAAACCCAGATCTTCTTGACTCCAAATTTAACATTCTGTAGATCATAGCATAAAGTGAGTCTGGTGGCAGAGGAAGGCTCATGTAGATGGTCGATGTTTATTGAGTTTGATAGCAGATAATGGGCAGATATAACTGTGTATATTTGGGTAGAAGGCAGAGATTCAGTTCTTGGAAAAATAGCAATAGAAAATCTCAGATGTGCTGGCATATTCTGGAGGATACCAAGGTAGGAATCCACTCATTGGAAAACAAAAAGACCAAGAGTCCATTGTCTAGAACAAGAAAGAACAAGTTAAGAACTAGACTAGCCATAAGGGTAAGTAGATTCTGTGCTTATTTCATCTCCCCCAGTAGGTGTAAGGGTTATGTGGCCCTGGGCACCAAGAGTAAAAAGATAAGAGGGCTTGGAGCCAATGTAGGATCTCCCCAGTAGGTATAAAGGACAAGCACACAGCTTTAACATCAAGGTTCATATGTATATAGCTGTGGTTAATAAAGGTATCCATTTTCAGAAGAATTCTTAATGGGTTGTTTGACAAGGTAAGCACAACTACAAATACAAATGAAAATTAAATTACCGGTCATGATCATGAAATTGTTGCCCTTTATATTGGGGTCTAATGTGGTTTTTGTGTGCAGTGTATCATTATTTTCTCCTTTGACACCGTAATGTAAGGATAACCAGATTGAAAGGACCCCCATGTAAGTCATCAATAATGGCCATTGTCAAAGGGGATTTGTGTTGCACCCTTAATGCTGGCTGACATGTTGCTCTGTTCTCTAAGCAGGTACATAATTGCAAAGGCTAAACAAGATGTAGCAGGTGTACATGCAAACCTTAAGAAGGAAAGTCATAAAAGAATCAAAGAAGCATTTTGAAATATTTATGCTTATCACAGGGAGTGTAAAAGCATGTTTGCAGTCTGCAGTAAGTTAGACTTGTTCATTTTTTTTGATTTTCAGTAAGAATGATGGCAGTCAAAAGACTTGGATTCAAATTCTGACTCTGCTATTGACTATCTGTGTTCTCTTGAACTTTGTGAGTTCAAGACTCTCAAGCTGAATTTGAAATATATTTGAAATTGAAAATGGAAAGAATATTGAAATAGAGTTAAAAATATAAAGAGATTGGATTAGTAAACTATTGACCTAGTCCTATCCCCATTACTGACTCACTAGCGGGGGGAAATCATTTGACTTCTATGTGACTCAGATTCCTCATCTGTAAAATGGGTATAATAATAGCATCTCCCTTCCAGGGTTGTCATGAGGATCAAATGTATAAAGTGCTTTGCTATGTAAATTGTTATATGTGCTATATAAATTCTTCTTGTTATTATCTTGACTTCTAGCTGTAGTGGAGTAGTAGCAATAGTATAGTAAAGTATTGGGGGAATACTTTGTAAATCATAAAGCCCTCTACAAAGTATCTGGTGATATTATTGTTGTAAGCATAAAAATATCACAGACATGTGGGCTTGAGAGCTGAGTAGAACAGAGAGATAAGTTTTATTTTCCCTCTTCCCCTCCCAAACCGTAATCAGCACCTGCATACTTTAAAAAAATCGAAAAATACTTGGCTTTCTTTTTATATGATCCAAAAAAGAACAAGGCTGGTCATTTGCATACTTGTAGAGATTAAAGGGACTCACAGAGAACATTACAGTCAATGTTGCAGAGGACAAAATAGGGAAGAAGGTCTTCAAGTGTAAATTATAGGAAATGAATTCTAAGAACTGGCAGCTTTTAACCAATATCCTGATTCCCTACCATAGGTAATGTCTGAGAAGTTCCCCTTCAGTGATAGATACATCAGAGAAACTGGGACCATTCTCAGTCTTTTGGCTCTGAAAACCTTAATTTCAACAAAGAAACTGGTTTGTATTCAGCAGATTTGAGAAGTAAAATGTCACCCCCCAAATTACCCATCCCCTAAGAGAATGCGTTCTTTTTTACAGAGATAGAGAGCTTTTGATCAAGACTTGAGTTCAAATCCTCCCTCAAACATTTACTAGCAATGTTGGCCACTCTCAGTCTTAATTTCTTCATCTGTAAAAGGAGTGGGACCTCTAATATGTCTTCTGGCTCTACATCTATGATACTATGATTCCTGTGTGGTAGGTTAGAAATTTATTCGGAAAATGTAGAAGTGTCATCATTGTTCCTTCAGTGTCTCAAAGTAAACATGTTGATAATGGTTTTCCTGGGACTGGACACAAGCTTTGTCGAGACCTCCATGTGGAGAGGAAAGTCTGCTGGAATAAACCTGCTAATGCATTGTTCTCCCCCACCTTAGCTGGTTGGGAGCTGCTCTTTCGTTCCTGATTCCTGAAACCGTAACCATTGCATCTTGAAGAGCTATTTTGGCTTAAAAGGAAATGAAATCAACCCAGGGTTTTATGGTGTTGTGGGAACTGACCTTCTTCGTGTGATTCCATAGATCCAAAGGCCCAAGACAAAAGAAACCCAAAGAGGGGTTTTCTGTCGTAGGTACTAATGGAGCTGTAGAATTCCTTCCACCACACAAATGAGAAGTTTCTTCATCTGCTCTTTTCTTAGGTTGGAGAATCAGGGAATCCGAGTGCTGGAAGGGACGCTAGAAATTACCTAGTCCAACTGTCTGGCCTGAATTGTCTTGACAACATCCTTCCCTCCCTGTCCCTATGTCCCCTCCTCAACCCCACAAAATGATTGTCTAGCCTTTTCTTGAATAGCACCTCTATTAGGAAACTCACTTCAGCTCCATATGATGTTAGTTAGCCATTTTAAAATGATCTTGGCATGCTGGAACTCGATGGTTTAGATTATTTTGGCCTTTTCTAGACAGATCTTGACCTGACCTATGATAAAGCGTAAGTGGGAACCTTGGAAACTTTTTCTTTGCCATGAAAACATAGCACTGAAGCCCCGAAATTTCACCTTTTGATTAGAAAATCACTGGAGGTTATTTTTTTCTCTGCAGCTTCAGATAAGAATAGGCTTGTTTAGGGTCAGGAGTTAGGAGGGAGGGAGGCTCTCCCAACTCTTGGCTTAATTTTTTTCAACCAAAACAAAGGTTCTAGAATAGTCTTTTGGGTGTGTGTATGCCGCTCCCCCAACTTCACCCTTGTCCTTTCCCTAGTTAAAATCAAGAAATGTAATCATGCGTTTATGTGAAAGAAAGTTCCAGCCTCTGACAAAGGTCCCCACATCCTCCACAGGGCGGGGCTCACTTCAGTGCTTCCCTCTGAGAAAGGGAGGAGTAGAATCTAAGGGGACCAGCAGAGGGAAGTTCCCAGCAGGTGGTTTTGCTGTGGACTGGGGTGGGGAGGAGAAGCTGGGGTGACAGAGGGGGAGGGGGAGTCCAAGAAGGTGACAAGAGCTGTGACAGTTAAGGCTGGTGGGGAGAGGTGGGAGTTAGGGGTTCCAGAGGCAAAGTTGATGCATTATTTTGACTAGGAAAGGGGAGAATCAGATGCTTTTAGCTGTTAGAAATGCCTGGGCTGGATGGTGTGGGCTGTAGGTGAATTGGGCTGAACGAGAAGGAAATATATTAGGCCAACATCTTTTATATCTTTTGAGTATGAGGGCCCTTCTGCAATTTCAGGAAAACTGAATGAAAATGTGCTTGGGACCATGGACTGTGGAGATGTAGGCTAGAGAAAAGATGGGAGTCCAGGAGGTCATCCTAAGGAGGAAAAAAGGGAGATCGCCTAGTTTTCTAAGTAACACTATCTGGTTTACCAAAACTGGAGGGAAGATGGGGGCTCAGAACAGGTTGCTAATATAGTATAATTTCTCGTGTGCAGTATCTCGTGGGGCCCTTGGATGTGCAGGTGATACAGGGTAGAAAATTTCCCCCTTTTCCTCAAATCAAGATTCTTGGCCAGCAGCAGGAGAGAAGGGGTCAGGACTACCTCAGTCCAGCTGTTTAGGTCTGGGATGCTAGAGTACTCAATGACCTCAGGGGTCTTATGAGGACAATTTTGGAAACTGTGGTGGAAAGATTGTAAGGGCAGATGGGGACAGAATCAAGGAGAAGGCGTATAAAGTGGAACTGTTGATTGTGGAATCTAGGGATAGTGATTTTTCCTTCTCCCTTGATTTCTCTTCCACTACTCTATTTTACTATATCATTTTCTTTCAGTTCTTCCTCTCTCTGTCTTGTCCTGGACCCCTTTTAGCTCCTCTTTATGGATGATTTTCTCCTGTTGGAATATAAGCTCCTTGAAAGCAGAAAATGTACTGTTTTCTTGCATTTGCATCTCCAGTGCTTAATATGGTAATAACACATAGTAAGCACTTTATAAATGCTTCATCTTTCTACCTATCTTTATCTAGCTGCCTTCCTGGTTCCTCTCTTAATTGATAAAAATGTGGAAGTAAAGTAGTAATGTTTTTTATTGTTTTTATTCAGTCATGTCTGACTATTCTTGACCCTATTGGGGATTTTCTTGGCAAAGATACTGGAGTGTTTTGCTATTTCCTTTTCTAGCTCATTTTACAGATGAGAGAACTGAGGCAAACAGGGCTAAGTGACTTACCTAGGGTTACATAGCCAAAAAGTATCTGCGGTAGAATTCCAGGTCCTGTGCTTTATGCTCTGTGCCACCTAGCTGCCCCAAATTAATCATAATAGTTGGCATTTACATAGTATTCTAAAGTTTGCAAAGCACTTTCCAAATATTGTCTTTTTTTTGGCTTCACAAAAACCTCAAGAGGTGCTATTATTCCTAATTTTTAAATGAGGCAAGTTAAAAAGTGGTTAAATGACTTTCCAAGGGCCACATAGCTAGTAAGTCTGTGAGTACAGATTTGAACTCATATCTTCTAACTCCAGCTATAGCGTGTGCTACGTAGGTGTCTCATTTTTATTTGGTTGTTTTTATTGAATAAAAGTATTTATTGTCAATATTACAAGTAGGTGAGTTAAAATATTTCTAAATAAAAACCTACTCCCTAAAAACAACTAACGGGGGTTTCTCCCCCTTTTATGTGGTCTTCAACTGATTTTTCTCCCCTGTGAGTTACTGCATACAAAAAAGGCTTCCCATACTTGGACTGAGTTTCAAAGGGCACATGATGCAGTCAGTTGAAGAATGATAACTCGGAATAGTTCTCTAGGATTTCCCCCACAAACTGGCAAAAAAAAAATATCCCTTATTGGACTGGACATGGCTCACAAGTCGCCCGAACTCCTGCAAGAACGTGTTTGGGTGGTTAAGAATTTCAGTATTCAAATGACTGATACATATCACAGTGTTACCATTTAATGCTATTTATTGAAAGGATGTGATTCACCATGGCATGATATGCATAATAGAGGTGACAGTGAAAATATTTTAGACAGAAAAATCCACCTCAATAATAAAAGCTAACTTTTACAGAATGCTTTAAGGTTTACAAAAGTGTTACATAAATATCTTGTATCATTTGATTTTTATGATATATAGTTGCCATTTTCCCCTCATTTTACCCAAGAGAAAACCGAGGTTCAGAGGGAGTAAAAGACTTTTTCAGGGTCATATAACTAATTACTATCTGAGACAGAATTTGAAATAAGGCCTTCTCGATGCTGTTGCTAAATTCAGCTACTATGGAACCTGGCTGCCTGCAAATGGATAATTGAGATAGAAATATATTTTTAAATTATATTAATAGTTGTTCCAAACCTGCATTTGGATACTCTATTTGATCAGAATATCTTGGTGAAAGTGAGGGAAAGTCAGTTAACTATTGAGACATTCATAAATATCCAGATATTTAATATTATGTAGGCAAAATATCTCAATATGTGATTACTTTTCTATTTTTATCTAGATATATGGTCTCATGTAAACACAACCACAATTTCACATTAGTAGTCATGATGCAAGTGGGAAAATGACAAGGGATAAAGGCCTATTATAATATTTCTTTCCATTACATTATACAGGATTAGAGAATGTTGTGAAAGAATATTTTAAAAGAGGCTGGGCATTGCCGGATTATCCTTGAAGTGGACGGTATCATAGAATTCTGACAATAATCAGTGCTAGTTTATATGAACATATACAAAGTCAGGTCCCAGAGAAATTCTGTCATTGTTTTTTGGGATGAACCTCTATTTAGGGAGTCCTCCTCAAACAGTTGGGCTCTCAGACCCTGTTTCTGTCTATAAGGCTATTTCTGTTGGGGTTGTTTAGCTATCATGGATAGTGCATCTATGTAACTTAATCTTTTAGAGATGTTCCTTAAGAACAGAATGAAGAAGGGACAGAATGGATTACTGGTAGATAGTAGGAAAACTGCTAGAGTTTGAATAATCAAGGCAGATAATGATCTATCTAGTGGAAAACACTTTCTTTCTTTCTTTCTTTCTTTCTTTCTTTCTTTCTTTCTTTCTTTCTTTCTTTCTTTCTTTCTTTCTTTCTTTCTTTCTTTCTTTCTTTCTTTCTTTCTTTCTTTCTTTCTTTCTTCCTTTCTTCCTTCCTTCCTTCCTTCCTTCCTTTCTTTCTTTCTTTCTTTCTTTCTTTCTTTCTTTCTTTCTTTCTTTCTTTCTTTCTTTCTTTCTTTCTTTCTTTCTTTCTTTCTTTCTTTCTTTCTTTTCTTTCTTTCTTTCTTTCTTTCTTTCTTTCTTTCTTTCTTTCTTTCTTTCTTTCTTTCTTTCTTTTCTTTCTTTCTTTCTTTCTTTCTTTCTTTCTTTCTTTCTTTCTTTCTTTCTTTCTTTCTTTCTTTCTTTCTTTCTTTCTTTCTTCTTTCTTTCTTCTTTCTTCTTCCTTCCTTCCTTCCTTCCTTCCTTCCTTCCTTCCTTCCTTCCTTCCTTCCTTCCTTCCTTCCTTCCTTCCTTCCTTCCTTCCTTCCTTCCTTCCTTCCTTTCTTTCTTTCTTTCTTTCTTTCTTTCTTTCTTTCTTTCTTTCTTTCTTTCTTTCTTTCTTTCTTTCTTTCTTTCTTTCTTTCTTTCTTTCTTTCTTCTTCTTTCTTTCTTTCTTTCTTTCTTTCTTTCTTTCTTTCTTTCTTTCTTTCTTTCTTTCTCCTTTATCCAACATATGGTTAAATCAGAAATGATCCCCAGAGAGAAGAAGGAGTGATTTCAGATATTTGGTGGAACGTTTAACCAGTCCCAAAGGACTTGCTTGCCTAAATTAGGCAAATTTCTTCAAGTGATGGGTGATACCCACTAGCACAATAAGAATAGTAAGGAGTCCCAGATGTCCTGGACTTTCATTTGAACTTCACACTGAATGTTTCACATATTAACCCCATGAGACACTGATCACCCTTGTAGTTTATGCCAAATAACTCATGACATACTCTTACTTAAAGTAGAGAATTTCATGGAAATGTTTGGATCTTGTATATAGTGCCTTTATGGCTTGTTTGTTGTTTTTCTCAGACTACATATTTTCCTGTATGTTTGGATTTTCTCACATCTGATAGTATCGGATAATTTTAAATAACATACACATGGTTAAAATCAGAAATAAACTACTGACAATATTATCTGGCCAGTCTCAATGTTGACTAGAATGGGTGACTAATAATAGCTCACATTTATATAGTGTTTCTCTATGTGCCTGGCATTGTGCTACGAACTTTATAATTATTATCACATTTGATACTTACAACAATTCTAGGAGGTAGGTTCTACCTCCCCATTTTATAGATGAGAAAATTGAGGCAAGCAGAGATTAAGTGACTTGCTTAGGGTGACACCATGCCTGAAGCTGGATCTGAACTTGGGTCTTCCTGATTCCCTGTCTAGCATTCTATTGACTATGCCACCAGCTGTAAAAGTAGTTATTTTTCAACTTGAATCTCCCGAACTTCTGGGAACTTTCCCCATAACATTATTTATTTTTTTAGGCCTCTGCCTCCAATTTGTGAAAGTAATGCATGGCATATATAGATATTTTATATATACATATATAAATTAAATATATGAATATATAAATTTATATTACATTGTAATATGAATTAAAATGAGTACATAAATTGAAATTTGAGTTAAAATAATCCTATTTTGAAAGTCTTGCAAAACTTTTAAGACATGTGTAAGATAACAGCATATACCCTGGTGACAATACAAATCCAAGTCTGGAAATCATCACATCTGGTTAGGAACAGTAGCTTCTCTTTTTAGTCTGAATGGAGACCTTTAGAGAATTACAACCAGATCATGCACCCATTTTAAAAAGATCAATGAATAGACTTTTTTTTCTGCTTCCAAAGCAAATATTAGATGGTTCGCTAGAGCCAGATTCAATGCTATTCCTCATCATGGTTTCTCTGTTCTAAACCAGTCTGTTCACCATTTCCTATATGTCCTTAATGTTTCTTTGGATTAGAACCATTTGTAGCTCACAGATTCATGACATCAAATAGCAAAGGAGATGTAGTTAATGTACACTCTTGGCAGAAAGAAATGACTCCCATAAGGAGAGCTCTGAATTAGCCAGTTTATCATGTCAGTAAGTATCCTTTGCTCCTCTATCCTCAATCCTATTGTAGTTTGCTTCCTCTGAATAGTTGGTTTCTACCTATACTTCTCTTTTAGTATCATCATTTATTACTGCCCCAAAGCTCTTTGCTTCTCCACCTCAGCCAATGAATAAATCAGTTATTCAATAAACCAGTGAATACATAGAAGTACCTATTACATGCCACACACCTTATTAGACCTTTAGGATACAAAGAACCAAGAAATAGTCCCTACTCTTTAGAAGTTTACATTTTAAATGGAGTACTTCTTTAAGAAGTAAACATAACTATATATAGAATAAATTCAAAATGAATAAACAATACCTACAAAGTAGTTAAATGGAAGGTATTTGGGAGGAGGTACTAGCAGATTGGAGGATCAGGAATGGCTTCAAGGTGAAGATGATGCCTGATCTTCATCTTAAAGGAAAAGAAGTTCTCTGTGACAGAAAGATAATTAATTCCAGGAATGTAGTTTAGCTAGTAAAAAGTCACAAAGATTGTAAATGGAGTGTTATATACCAGGAACAGAGAAAAGGTCATTTTATTGCACTCCTGGATTTGCTTGGTCCTAAGCATATCTGACTTCCATTTACTAGCCTCTGATCTGAACAACATTGTTTTGAATCCAGTTTTCACCCATGTTCCTTTAAAAAGACTCCAGTCAACCTGATATTGTGAGTTCACTGCTCCAGATCTCTCTGGCCCTGCCTCACTCATGTGCCCATGGCTCTTTGGGTAGGTCCTGTCTAGAACCAGCCTCCAAGGGAAGAACAAAGAGCTTTCCCTCATCTGTTCCTTTGTTCATGTCTTTTTCCCTACCTGGACTCCCTCTTCCTCTTACCAGTCTACATTCAGGACCATCTTTGATATGCCTCAAAATCCACTTACTCCTCTCCACCTTTCTCCTCCTCTCCCCTTCCTTTCTCTTCCCTTCCACCCATTTTCCTTTCCTCTCCTCCCTTCTCCGCAACTTGAAGTTGATTAAGCCCAGGGATCAAGTTTTAACATTAAAAATAAGTTCTAGCCAGCAACTACAGTTCTCCACAAAAGCTGCCAAAATAAATCCTTGTAGATTGGCTGACCTGACAGGATTGGAGGTGGGACTGGGGATGAGATGGGGGCGAAGAAATAAGAATAAATCATTATTAAGAATCTCATCATGTGCCATTCACAGTGCTGACCACTTTACAAATATCTCCAGTCTCTCCCTAAGGGTTTTACTTCAGGTGCCTGATCAGGAGGTCCTCTATAGAGGCTGATTTCAAGAAAGAGCTGCCCCCTTTGTTTGTAAGGACTTTGAACCCCAAACACTAGCCACGCCTCCATAAAAGCTGTTCTGCTATATCTCCTGAGTCAAGATGAAAGCCCTATCCCTTTAAATTCTTCAGGTTCTAATAGCAGGTAGGGGTAGGACTAGCCTCAGTCCATTTTAGGCTAATGGGGAAGCAACTGTTAGCTTTCTATTACCATGGCAATCCCTGGATCTTGGAAGTCTCAGAGCTTTTGTCCTTGTCTCATTTGAGGGTGAGGACCAGCTCTCTGGATTTTGTGGCATCTCTGACTTCAAGGACTCCTGAACTTCAGCTTTTGAATAGTCTCCTGGCGTTGACCTTCTCAGCCTACACCTTGAACAAACTTCCTCTTAGCTGTCCTCTGAACCCACCATCTACACCCACAATGAGGCAAACAAATGGGTCACCTTTTTAACAGTGGTGAATGTGGCCTGAGCCCTAGGGTTTCACCCAAAACAGTCCAGTAGTTTCTCTCTTCCTGTATCAAGGAAGTACCTTTCTTGGGGTATATATTTATTGTGTGAACCAGTCATATAATTCAATGAAAAGAATGACACCTTTTATTAGGATTATCACTATTTTCAGTTCAATAATGTGTTCCCTTATCTCCCTCATATGTCTCTTTGAGAACTTTGGTAGTCCTTAGTGCCTCCCAAAAAAAATGCACCAGGTTAGTCTGTTTTCCATTCTACCATTTAAAGTCAACTTCAATTTGCATATAAGATATGTAATCTTCAGCATTGTTGACCACAGGTTCATCCACAAACTAATGTAAGTGTTTCCTGCTTGCAAAGCACAAGTGTCTGGTTTTCCTCTGAAAAGAGAAGGGCACCAATTATATGAGAAAACAAGTAGAAGTCATCAAGTTGTCCATGATTACCAAAGGATATGCAAGAAATATGTTCTCTAAAGTAGAAATTGCTACCCTTGGGTAACAGGAAAAGGAGGACATTACACTGTGTTCAGGAAATGGGAGATAATGAAATAGATGCCAACTATAAGACACCAGATAAATAATGCAACCAAATAAAAGCGTTTGCATCAAATCTCTCCCAATTCATTTTTTGAGGTTTTATCTTCTCTGGGGCATTTAAACTTGGTCTCCAATCTCATTTGAAGTAATAAATGGGAAGATTCCCCCAGTTACTGTGTTTGCTGGGTGACATACAAATAAAGTCGTGTTGAAATATCTACTCAATACAAACTGGCCCCAAGTTTGAAAATTATCTCTGTGGAACTAAAGCCAGTTCCTAAATTGTCCCCACCTCTCCCCTCATCATGTCAAATGTTCTCTGTCTAAATGCCCTGTGGAAGTCAGAAGCAAGTCAGTTACATCTAAAGTTAATGCACATGAACTTCTCAAGAATTTGTGACCCAGTAAAATGTTAAGTGGGCATTTTTCAAACAGTCTTAGCTCCATGCTTCTTTCCAAGTTAATCTCACAAAGTGTAGCAAAATTTTATTTGTCCTTTATAATTCCTTTTGGGGGGCAGCTGGGTAGCTCAGTGTGTTGAGAGCCAGGCCTAGAGATGGGAGGTCCTAGGTTCAAATCTGACCTCAAACACTTCTCAGTTGTGTGACCCTGGGCAAGTCACTTGACCCCCATTGGCCAGCTCTTACCACTCTTCTGCCTTGGAGCCAATACACAGTATTGACTGCAAGACTGAAGATAAAGGTTTAAAAAAATCCTTTTGAATGCTGCTTGAATTTCTCTGACTTTGGGGGGAATCCTTGGCAGTGGAATTTATAGAATTGCATAAGTAGAAGGGATTAAGAGTATTAGCACTCAGGAACCTGGGTTCTACTGGACAGGGCTACTCTAGATCAATTGTACTCCATGTGCTTGTGTACATCGATTTTCCATGGCTAATAATAATAACTAATACCTACATAGCACTTTAAGAATTGAAAAATGATGTACATGTATCTCATTTGATTCTTACAAAAACCCTCTGAATTACATGCTATTATTATCCTCATTTTATTGATGACATTCACGAGATGTGAGGCCCATATAAAAAGCAAGAAAAATAGCTCCGAAAGATTTCTAAATAAAATCTAGAGCAAATATTGCCACAAAATAACTTACCATCAGAGTAAGAAAAAGCACACATGTGGAGAATATTCGTAGTCAAGGTATATCTTTGGAGAAATTATGCAAGTAGGGCACACATGGTCGGAATGAACAGGAAAGATTAATAAGCACTCCCTAGACTAACCTAATGTTATCACGGCTTTGCTTTTTCTGGGATGATTTCCTATTGGTATAGCAGTTCTTCGTGGATACTTAAGTCATCCTCAGCCATATGGATGTGGTGTGTAGTCTCTGCTGGACAGAGCTTCTTCCTGGTCTTGCTTGGCCATTGTGTGATGGTGCTCCTTTGATTCTAGCTCCACCCGTTGCTTCTGCTTTGGTACCAATGGGTGCAAGATTATCCAGCTTCTGTAACCTCTTCTTCCAACTTCACAATTACATTGATGAATGACTACATAAGAGGAAAGGTGGGATTTCTATCTCTTAGCAGATAGAACTTCTTAGTTATCACATTTTAAAGAAAGGTGACTCCTCATTCCTACCCATCAGACTAGGGGAAAACAACAAATACAAATAGAATAAAAAAAACTCTTTAAGCCTTGGTTATAATGGATGTTTCCTCTTTAGAAGGGAATTCCTTGCCTTGGGAGTCAAGCCTAGAATAGTCCCAAATAATTAGGACCCACAAATTTCCTTTTTTTTTTTTTTGCTTATCAGGGTGAAGGTTTCTATCATGTCTCACTCTAACTTAATCAACTAGATTACTTAAATTACTCAGTGATCTCATCCATTTGGGTCTTTCATCCAATGATGCAGATGGTGTAGACTCTATTTGCCTGTCCATCCTTATTGACATGTTCCTCTTGACCATCCATGCCCCTCTAAAAGTCTTCCACAAAGGTCCACCTAATGTGCCTGGGGAGTTTATTCTCTTTTTTTTTTCTTGACATTCAGAAGATGCTAGTGGAACAGACAAGCAATTAACCCATCTGTAGACTTCACTTTCCTCAGTCTATTTTTTTTTCAGTTATTTCCCTGGTGATGCCCTTTATTCAAGTTATTTAAAGTTTCTGTATTTTGTCCTATTCACACCCAGCATGCCATCTCCATAACACTCATTTTTAATTCTTTGGAGATTGTTGTGTTTCATGATATAAAACCATAAAATAACACTGTTAGTGTATTGACATTTAAAAAATATGCCTTTCTTTTTGTGAGAAATTTGTGATCATTAAAGAAGCTTTGTAATTTCTTGAAAATAATATAACCTGCTTGCCATCACTTTTACTTGAGCCCAACCTCTAGTCTATTTGCATAGCATATATAAGCATACACAGACATACAAGATGTACAGTTATATCTCTGTGCTCACTATGCACATAGATGAATAAGCTCTGCAGACTGTCATGAGCTGGAGAATACACCTCCTTTATCGATTCGGTTTCTTATCATTGGAGAATATAAAGGACATACTTTTTGGAATGTCTACAGAATTCTTTAAGAGGCTCTGTAATGTTTCAGGGCTTGAAGTAACCAGTATGATGTCATCTGAAACTGACAAATATGTAGAATTTCACCATTTTTAGGGAATCTCTCTTCCTTGTGGCCTCTGCACTAGATCTACTCCACGACAATGGCACATAGCTTTGGTGAGAATTTGTCTCCAAGTTCTCTCTCTTGTTTTTCAAAGAATCTGGAAAAATTCTGAAGTGTATCTGAGGGCACCTTGTTGGAAGCAAGCTCTTAAGTTCATATTTCATGCTTCTGGAATAAATGTAATTGATAAATAATAAGCACAATGGGATCCTATATTTCCTACACTTTTTAAGTCATTTTTATAAGACTAAGGGTATAGTCTTATGTGGAGTAGTTCTAATACTTTCCTTCATGATGCTTTTTGATGCATATATATATATATATATATATATCTTTTATATAAATGGGAAAGTAGGCATACAGATTGGTAGTTGCAATTTCTTGATCTCAGTACCATGAAGTTCTGAAATTCTTTTCCATTCCTTTGGTATCTTCCCCTCCTTCAGATATTTTTTGTAATTTGATCCTTCAACATCCCCTATATTTATACCTGGACTAATTCAAGAGACTTTCCTGTCTTTTTTTTCATGCCATTTCTAAAGCATAAGCATGTATTACAGTCCAGGTTCAGTGATTTTGCTGTCATAGTTCACAGCCTTAGAGGCAGAAGGGACCTTAAAGTTCATATAGTCTAACTATCTCATTTTACATGTGAGGAAATTGAGACTTGGAGAGGTTAATTGACTTGCTCAGAATCACACATATCCTTCATTGAGAAAGTTTGTAACATAATTTTTCACCAGATCTTTTCCATTTTTCTTCAATTTATTGTCCTTTCATTTTTACCTTTAAATGTCTTAATTTGACTGTTCACTTAAGTCTCTTGCCAAGCTTTCATTAAACTGATATGATGCTGTTATCTTCATCCTTCTCTGTAAGATTTTACAAATTTTACAAATTATATTCAAAACCACTCAGCTTTGGCTACCCTATGTCTCCTAAGGTAAATTTTAAGGTATGTTTATGGTAATTTTTAAATTGAGTTATAAGGTTAAATTTTTTAAAAATCCCTTTGTTTCAAGGGCAGATCTCTTGTTCACTACACAATTGTCTGGTAAATCTTTTTTTTCTCATTTTTATTTTTTCTTTTAGCTTGATACTTATTTTGATCTCTACTCCATCAAGTTAATAAACTAACTATATACAAACAAGTGGCTTAAAAATCTCTTAAATTGTAATGAGCCATTTTCTGTATGTTAAAATAGAATATATTTCTTTTTGTATGGGTAGTTTTTTGATGACTGCCAGGTCCAGGAAAGTATCAAAGTTAGTACATTGGCAAAAACACAGGATTTGGAGTTAGAGAAGCCAAATTTGAACCAAAGCTCTGTTACTTACTACATAGTTTAAAGTTGTAGGTCATGACTTACTTTCAGATTTTGTATACTCTGAGTAATTTTTTAAAATAGTCTTAGGAATATAGATAAATGTTTACTTGCATTCTTGAGTCAAAGTCTGAGTCAAATTTCTGTGATTCATTTAATGAATTTCCTTCAAATATAAGATTCTTTGCATTGATGTCACCAGATTTCAAGTATAAACGACTGTAATTTAAGGGATTTTATTTAGATCTGCAGATAATTCCTTTACCCCTTCATCCTCTGGAATACATGTTGGTACCTAAGCTATAATTATTTTCATAGTAGTCTTTTTTCCCCAAATACTTATTAATAGTGCTACAATATGAGATCATCATGTTCTATGAAGATATATTTCTTATTGCCTTTGGGTTACAGATAAACCTAACATTTAAATTTTTTTTTAATTTATCTATCCTAGGAGAACCTATCCGCCATCTTAACATTCTCACTTAGGGTTAGGAATTCCTTATGGATCTCTGCTTAGTGACTGATTGCTAAACTAAAAAGAGAGCATTAATTTAGAAGATATTTTTCCCAAAAAAAAACCTTCCAATGCTTCTCTAGGTTTGAGGTTTCCTCACTTTTCTAAGTCCCAAAGTTCTTTTGATCTTCTATACTCATAATTGGAGACTTGTTTTGGGTACAGGAACAAAATGAAGGCTAGAGCGGCAAAGTTATTGTTTTCCTTCTGACTGACTGTCTGGCTTCATTCCTGGCATTAATATGTACATGTGGCCATAAATAAAATTTCCTGTATATTAACAACAATAATAATAATAACCAATTAAGTGACAATCATATAGTAATTTAAGGTTTAAGGACTGCTTTACACACATGAGTTTATTTTATCCTCACAATGGCCTTTTGAGGTAGGAAATGCAAAAAATAAAGTCATAGAAGTTAAAATTTCATTTTATTGCATAAAACAAGGCAACTGAGGGCTTCAACAGGCTCATATTTTCAATATTAAGATAATTGCGATGGAGTATGCTTGCTTGAAAAGTTTTTTGTGCAAGTCTTTCATCTTACGGATTATAGAACTGAGATAACAGAGAAGGGAAGTGAGTTTCTTAATGTCACACAGCTAGTGGCAGAACTCAAATCCTCTTTTTAATCCAACCATTTATAGTCAGAACTATAAAAGAATACCAGGAATTTTAGCTCTTCATTTGTTCTCCTTCAGACAGTTAGTCCAGGAAAGAGGTTAATTAGGTCCTAACCTTAAGTCAGACAACCAAAGGGAGCAGAAGGAGCTTGTGTAACATTCAAACCCTAGAATTAGTCCCTACACCGAGATGCATTGCTTGTCTACAAATGGATTTTGTCAGTTGGCTATGAGTAAGGGAGGTAGGCATTTTGATCATGGAGATTTTTTCACATTTTTTTTCTGAGTCATGCATACAACTTTCATGCTTTTCCCTCTTTTGATAGTAAATGATATAGCAATGGAGCAATGTAAGAGTCAGCCCCGAAATGAACAAAAGGTTCCAAGGTGGGACTAGAGGAAATGAGGAAATGAAAAGTGCAAAACTATCTTAAAATCCATTAAAATTTAAAAAGTCAGAAATTCTTCTCAGGTCACTATCGTGAAGCTGCCCCAAAAGAAAAGAGAGAGGGAGCTACATAACTGAGGAATTTCTGAAACACATTATAGGAAATGTATCTCCTGGCCTTAGATCTTAGATTGAATTTAACTTTCATCTTGCTGGGAAGCAAGTTCCATTAATGGAAGTCTTGACTAGTCCTACATGATAAGGTAAAATCGCACATGTATGAGTCATATTAAGTACCAAGTATTCTTGGGTAATCTCCAGGAAGAGTCTCTCTCATCCCTCCACCCCACCACAGTCCTCAAAATAGTTTGCGCATTATTCCTCTGAACAGAGGTATCATAACATAATGAATTTGTCAACGGGTATCAAAGCTAAATAAATGTGAGAGCAAAATGTGTCTTCAAACAAACTTGTCAATTTTGGAAATTTTTCATTAGCAACCAACTCTTTGAAGGCACTGCTTTTGCTTTGCGTAAAAGTTTTGTGATGATGCTATGACTAAACCCAAATCAACACAAAGTATCCTTTGGCTAATTTCAACAACAATACTGACACATTTATTCAATGCTTACTGTAAGCGGAGCCCTTGTAGAAGGGCAAAGATGGAACAAAACACTGGAATAGTTAGGTGGCACAATGGAGAGAGTGGGGAGGCTTAAGTCTAGAAGATCTGAATTCAAATATGGCCTCAGACTCTTATTAAATGGGTGACCACAGGAAAGGCATTTAACATCTATTTACTTCAGTTTCTTCATCTATAAAATGTAATAACAACTGATACCTTCCAGGGTTGTCGTTTGGCTCAAAAGTGATGATATTTCTTACATGCTTATCACAGTGCTTTGGCACATAGTTGGTACCTAATAAATACTGATTCTCCCTATGCCCCCCCCGCCTTTTGTATAGTTCAAAGACTAGTAAAAAGTGCAACACAGACACATAAACTCACACGTAAAAAATGGAGATAACAAATGATAAATGGTACATTCTTAGAAGAGTTGCTTTTTGTACCCAAGATCCAAGAGTGGAAGGCAACCAGACTTGACATGTTGTCCCAGTAAACTGAAATGACAAGGCAATGAAATGTCTCTTGAAAAATACTGGATCATTACTGAGACCTTATACCATTTAAAAAGAAAAAAATTCCTACCATTTGTGAAAGCTCTTCCTCTTCTTTCAATTGTTGGTTAAAATAAATCATCTATCCCACTGAAGGCCTATTCCATTCCTAGTATGGTGTCAAGTGAAGATAATAATGGATCATCTGTTGGTCAACATACTTCCCCTAGGCTTTAGACCTTTAAGAGTGACTCTACACTACAGGATATATGCAGAGCCCTTAATAATGGTTAAACACAGACCAGAAATGAGAATAGGGGTATAAATGCAATGCCATTTTGTTTTTTAGAGAAGCATAAGCTTACTCCAGATTAGACAAAATTAACAATAGCTACCACATGTAATTTACCTATATTATCTCATTTAATGTTAATAATAACTCTGTGAAGTAGGCATTATTATCATCCCAATTTTACAGATAAAAACTATAACTAAGAGTGATTATGTAAATTTCTTGGGGTCACATAGCCAAGAACCATTGAATGCAAGATTTGAACTTCTAATTTACTGAATCTGAGCCCAACATGCTTCCTATTGCACCATGTAACCACCAATAGTCCTATGACCAATACTATGGAAAGCCACCACTGTGAAGAGGCTATAGCTCAGCAGAACTGACTGATTCCTCACTTCTACCCTGGGTTGTGGTTGCTTCTGACCCAGACATATCCCTATGGTCAAAAAAGCCGCACTGGATGCATTATTTGATTGAGAGTGAGAGCATCTGCATGTATCTGTGTTGTTACATAGTAAGAGACCAAAGTTTCTTTTTTGTTGTTGTTCATGTTTTTCAATTTGCCTCCTTAACTTTTCTTGTTGTTTAGTTTCAGTTGTGTCTGACTCTTTGTGACCCCATTTCATTTTGTTTTGTTTTGTTTTGATTTTTTGGCAAAGATACTAGAGTGGTTTGCCATTTCCTTCTCTTGTTCATTTTATAAATCAGGAAACTGAGGCAAACAGGATTAAGTAACTTGCTCAGGGTTGCATAGCTAATTAGTGTCCTAGGTTAGATTTGAGCTCAAGGCTTCCTGACTCCAGTCCAGGAGTGGCATGAAGAAGAGTGGAGTTGAGCACTTGCTCAGAATGGAAGGTCGGGGAAGAGAGAGAAATAGAAATATCTTCTTGGGAAAAGTAGATTCCAGAACAGCAGGATCTTTGTCAAAGAATCTGAGGCATGATGGAAAAGTTCAGACTGTTGGGTGTGGAATCAGGAGAGGAGAATCTTCAGGGGATAGAAATAGGTGGACAAAAGGTCAGTCTTAATATGGCTGATAGCAGGAGTCTTGGTATACCCTTAACTACCGTGATTTATAAACTAAACCAGGAGAGTGTATTCTGTCTTGAGTGGATTTCCATGTTCTGAAGGGGTTTGAGCCAGTCCCCCATTCCCTGATATTTGCTTAGACCACCCCTAATGCATGAAATATATTCTTTCTGGACTTGAACTGTTGAATTGTTTCCCTTACCTCAAGGACCAAGTCAAGTGGCCCCTCTTCTATAAGATCTTCCATAAATTCTTAAGATGGAAGATATCCTTCCCTCCTCAGGCTCTTAAGGCACTTGAACTGCTTCTAATACTTTCCTTATACTAATTTTTATTAGAGTTATATTAATACATCATATTAATTTATATAATTGATATATTCATTTTATCCTCCCACTCTAGTGAAAGATACTTGAGAGTAGACACTGAACCATCTTTCATGAACAAGTAGGGATTTAGAAAATGCTTAATTGAATTGAATGAATTTATTGTAATTTTTAGGGATATTGTTGCTGGGATACCTGCACTTTACAGAATGTTGAGCAGGATGCCCTCTGAAATCAGTCCTTTCTTTGAAACCTATGATTCTGATTCACTTAATGAATTGTCTATCACACACTCCATTTCCCCTGTGCCAATTCCTTTTCCGCAAGAATCAGTTCCAGCTAATCACAGCGATGGTTAATTCCCTTTCCCAGATCTAGACATCTAGACCATCTGATCAATAAAATGCTATAGTTGGTTTAAGATGTTTGTGGCTAGGTCCCTGTTCAATGAAATCACTGAACCTGGCAATCCTATGAAAACAGTAAAATGTTAACCTCCCTAGGAAATAACCATTCCTGCACCTGGAGAGTTTTTACTTTGCCTCCAGCCCCAACATCTCAGCCACATTGCCCTTTTACCCTTAGCACTTTTAGATTATCAGAAGTTTCCTAATCTCATCTCTGAAAGAGATGGTAGTACAAATATTAAATTTAACAGAAGAGGAAATTGAGGCACTGAACTGTTAAGAGAGTATCTTCTGATCACACAAGGAAAGTAAAATCCCCAAAGTATTACCTGAACTTATTTACTAACTGCATGTCCAATGTGAATTCTTTCTTGATAGCAGTATGACAAATCCTCCTCATGGAATTTGACCTAAATTTGGGAGATTTATCTCAGACAATATTGAGAATTATTGACCTTCTGGTTTTTGTAGTGGCAAAATCTAGATGATCCCCTTTAAAAGAGCTAAGGCAAATCTGACCCTAGTAGACATTGTCCTTACTGTACATCATTGTCTGTATTGGTGTTCATCTCACTTATTTCCTCTGCAGAAAAAATTGTATTATAACTGAAAGAAATACAGAGAAATATGATTCTGCAACTTCTATTGATCCCCAATGACCTTTTATTGAAGAGTAATACCATCTACCCTTTATATTCAATGCAAAGGGACATTTGGCAGGCACGGTGGCATTCATCAAAATGGGCTCCCAGAGTGGCCTGAAATCTGGTTTAGGCATAAAAAAGGACAATGAATTCCAGAATGAATGTGGCCTGAATTAATTTATGTAAGGCCCCCATGGGATCAGAATGTTTAAGAAATTCAGTAATGAACTGGAGGAATTCCTACAGAGGGAAAGGAGCAGAACTAGTAGAAAATTTTACACAGAGATGGCTACACTGTGGTACAATTGAATGTAATGGACTTCTCTACTAGCAGCAATGCAATGATCCAAGACATTTCTGAGGGACTTATGAGAAAGAATACTATCCACATATAGAGAAAGAAGTGTGGGAGTGGGAACACAGAAGAAAAACAACTGCTTGATCACATGGTTCAATGGGGATGTGATTGGGGATGTAGACTCTAAATGATCATCTTTGTACAAATATCAATAATATGGAAATAGGTCTTGATCAATGACACATGTAAAACCCAGTGGAATTGCAAGTTGGCTACCAGAAGGGGATAGGAGGAGAGGAAGGAAAGAACACGAATCATGTAACCATGGAAAATTTTTCTCATCTAATCAATTAAATAAAATCTAAAAAAAAGAGAAAGTCAGTGTTTCAAGATCTTCTAGATTGGAGAGAAGAGATGGTAATTTGTTATTTTTTAATGTTCAATATTTTATTTTTTCCAATTACATGGAAGAAGAATTTTAACATTTCTTTTAGAATTTTGAGTTTTAACCTCTTGTCTTCCTTCTTTCCCTCCAACTTCCTTGATAAGGCAAGCCATTTGATAAAAAGTACCTGTACATATTCATGCAAAACATATTTCCTTATTAGTGATATTGAAGAAAACATGGTCCACAAAACAAAACAAAAAGCAAGACTAAGAAAAATAAAGTTAAAAACCATGCTTCTATATGCATTCAAAATCTGTCTATTTATTCTCTGGTAGTAAATAGAATTTTTCATCATGAGGCTTTGGAATTGTCTTGTATCATATTGCTGAGAATAGCTGTCATTTATTGTTGATCATCATATAATACTGCTATTTCTATGTATAATGGCCTCCTGGTTCTGCTCACTTCACTTTGTGTTATTTCTAAGTCTTTCCAGGTTTTTCTGAAAGTGTCCTGCTCCTCATTTCTTATAGCACATCTTCAATCACATTTATATACCACAACTTGTTCAGTAATTCCCCAGTTGATGGGCATATGCACAGTTTCCAATTCTTGGACACCACAAAAAAAAAAGCTGCTGTAAAAATGTCTGTACTAATAGGTTCTTCTTCCTTTTTCTCTGATGTTTTTGGAATACAGACATAGTTTGGGCATAGTTCCAAATTGCTTTCCAGAATGATTAGATCAGTTCACAATTCCCTCAGTAGTACATTAGTGTCCCAATTTTTCAATGTCCTTGCTAACCTTTGTTATTTCCTTTTTTTTTGTCATATTAGTCAATATGATAGGTGTGAGAATGGACCTCAGAGTTTTTAAAATTGGAATTTTTATGATCAAAAATAATTTAGAGCATTATTATATAACTATTGATAGCTTTGATGTCTTCTATAAACTGTAAATCCCTTTGATCATTTATCAGTTGGGGAATGACTTGTTCCTTTAGATTTGACCCAGTCCTTAATATATTTGAGAAATGAGACCGTTATCAAAGAAACTTGCTGTAAATTAACTTCGTTTACTGCTGTAAATTTGGTCTACCCATGAGAAATTAATATTTCTCCAGTTGTTTAGATCTTTTTTATCTATGTGAAAAGTGTTTTGTCATTATGTTCATATAATTTCTGGATTTGTCTTGGCAGGTAGACTCCCAAGTATTTTATATTGTCTACACTGATTTTAATGGAATTTCTCTTTCTATCTCTTCCTGCCTTACTTTATTGGTAGTATATAGAAATACTGATGATTTCTGTGAGTTTATTTTGTATTCTTCAACTTTGCTAAAGTTTTAAAATTATTTTAACCAGATTTTTAATTGATTCTTGGTTTTAGTACAGTTGAGTATATATGCATGTATATATACACACATACACACAGGGGCATCCCTTCTATATTGTGAATTTCCCTATCACAGATCTAATATATCATGAATTGGTATAAGAAATTAAATGGAAATTTTTTGGGAGTTTTGCAGAAACCACAGATGACACTTCAAGGCTGGCAGATGACAAATAAAATTTTTAGATAGAAATGAATGAAATATATGAATAGTATTGTAAAATATCAACATATTGTATCTTTTAATACCATAAATACACACAATTTCTTTTTTAAATTAAAATTAGTAAAAATTTAAAGTTTGCAAAAAGAATGCAAAAACCAAAAAATTTTAGGGGATTTTCCAGATTCCAAGGGCACCATGCCCCTAATCCTGGTGATATGGAAATGATACCTGTATATACCTGTATATATATATATATATATACACACACATATATATATATTTAAATGATAAATACTACTTATTCTTTTAGATACCTATATATTTAAGTAATGAATATTATTTATTATTTTAACAAAGGCATCATTGAATCTTATGCTTTCTAGTGTTTTTTTTTTTTAATTGAAACTGGTGTATTTTATCAAAGGCTTTTTCTGCATCAACTGAGATGATCATATGATTTTTTTTTGTTATTTATAGGACCAATTATGCTGACAGTTTTCCTTATCTTGCACTAGTCCTAAATTCCTAGGAGAAATACCAGATATATGATCTTTGTGATATATTGCTTTCATATCTTTGCTAACATTTTACTAAAAATTTTTGCAACAATATTCATTAGGGAAATTGGTCTATAGTTTTCTTTCTCTTTTTCTCATCCTAGTTTAGGTATCAGCATCATATTTGTGTCATGTCATTAAAGGAATTTGGTAGACTTCCTTCTTTGTTCATTTTTCCAGAGTTTATATAGAATTGGAAATAATTATTCTGTCAGTATTAGGTAAAATATACACTTGCAATACAACTGCAATTCCATCTAGTTTGGGGAATTTTTTTTCTCAGGGAGTTCATTTATGGCTTGTTTCATTTCCTTTTCTAAGATAGGGTTATTTAAGTATTCTATTTCCTTTTCTAATATTTGCTTTAATTTCATCTTAATTGGTGGTGAATTTACCTTTTTAATTTTTGATACTGATAATTTTGTTTTCCTCTTTCTTTTTAAGTCAAATTAAGTAATAAATTGTCTATGTTATTTTTTTTCCATAAAATCTGCTTTTAGTTTTATTTATTAGTTCAATGGTTTTCTTACATTCAGTTTTATTTATCTCTCCTTTTATTTTGAGGATTGCCATTTGGTGTTTAATTGTGAATTCTTAATTTGTTCTTTTTCTAGTTCTGTTAGCTCTATGCTCAATTCATTGATGTGCTTTTTATTTTATTGACATAAATATTTAGAGATATAGTTTCCCCATAATACTGTTTTGACTGCATCCCATAAATCCTGGTATGGTGTCTCATTGTTCTCATTATCTTCAATGAAATTATTGTTTCTCTAACTGTGTTCTTTGAACCACTCATTCTTTAGAATTAGATTATTTAGTTTTCAACTTATTTTTCATCTTTGTTTCCAAGCTCCTTTGTTGAAATAATTTATTGCATTATGATATGAAAAGAATGCATGTAGTGTTTCTGTCTTTTTGCATGTATGCCTTAATCCAGGGTTAATTTTTATGTATTTGCCATGTACCACTGAGAAAGGATATGTTCCGTTCTACTCCCATTCCATTTTCTTCAGAGGTTTATTATATCTAATTTTTCTGAGATTCTATTCATCTCAATTTTTTCTTATTTATTTTTTAGTTATTTTTATCTAGTTCTCAGATGGGAAAGATGAGGTTCCCCCACAAGCACAATTTTATTATCCATTTCCTTTTGTAAATTATTTAACTTTTCCTTTAAGAATTTGAATACTATAACATTTGGGGCATATATGTTTACTATTAATATAATTTCATTATCTTTGGTACCTTTTAGCAAACCATAGTTTCCCCAAGTACCTATTTTGCTATTTTGCTTCTGAATCCTGCTTACTCCAATCTGTCCTCCCTTCTATTACATCCCTCATTCCTTCCCTATCTTCCTTCCTAATTCCTTTTGTATAAGTTAGATTTCTATTGCCAACTCAGCATGTATGTTATTTCCTCTTTGAACCAATTCTGATGAGAGTAAAATTTGAGTGCTATCCACTCATCTTCCCTTTTAATGTAAAAGCTCTTGCTTTTATGTGAGATAATTTACTCCATTCTAAATCCCCAACATATTTTATGTTGGACCAAGCTTTAAGTGCTCCACATCATCTGCTTTAGCTGCTTTCATGTCCACTAGAACAAATTGTTCTGATCCATTCATTCTGTCACAGAAAAGTCTTCCCCTTCTTGGAGTATATATTCCCTAATTCAATGATAGTTGAAAGTCTGTTGGTTATCCTTAGTTTGGTTTAACCTATGCACCAAAATGGTTTTATTGGGGTGTGGCCATTAAAATATTTTTAAAAACACTTCTAGGAATTCTTTTTGGGTCTTTTAAAAATTCTCATTTTCCCTTGAAGCTTTGTGTGTAGCTATTTTGACTTTGTTATCTTCTCCTAGATTTGTATCTTCCTGTTACCATAGTAATTTTTTAAATCAAGTTCTTCTTTTTGTTATTTTCTCCTTTTTCCAGCCTATTTCTGACTTATAATGTTATGTTAAAGTTGGGCTCTGATCCCAGGATAGAAAGGGAACTATGCCAAGCTTTAGGCTTTTATGGCTTTTGTCTTCAGAGATAGCTTTTGGGGTCTATGTTTTCAGTTCCTCCAAGGTGGTATGGTATAAGATGAGGTGTGTTTACTGCTCTTCTGGCCTGTGCTCAGGTCAGTAAGCAATCAGAAGCACTATTCACCATCATGGAACTATATCCAGGACCTCTGTACCCCTATTGCTGCAATTGCTAGTGAGCTAGTGCCGCTTTTAGTTCTGGAATTATGAACCAGAACTGACTTTGAGCAATGTAACTGGGTCTTTCAGCCAGTGCCAGAAATGGGTCCCTTATAATCTCCTTCTGACCAGTTCTCTGACCCCCTTATAGTCTGTGAGTTGAAAGCTCCCAAAGCTTCTAGTGCTAGCACTGGTGAAGTGATTCAAGACCTGCTATTAGCACCTCAGGGCATGTGGCCTCCAAAGGGCTATTGAAAAAAATGGTTTCAACCTAACTTTTTGTGGTACTGTCCCTCCAGAATTCAGTTCAAGGTGTCACTTTAAAGTTGTTTGGAGAGGAATTTGGGAGAACCCAAGTATGTCCCTGCCTTTATTCTGTCATCATGTCTCTCCCTAGTGATCAGTTATTTAAATGATATTCTGCTATACCGCAATGACGCAGAATACCAAATTGCTCCAGATTGTAGTCTAGTACCCATGACTCAGCATCAGCCACTTGACAAATTGAAGAAATGATGATCTAAAAAGGTCATGGGTTTTCCTGAACATATAATTAATATTCTGGTTGAAGCCCATATGAATCAAATGCGTTAAGCTATGTAAAAACTTAAATGCTACTTATTATGCAAGGTATAAATTGTATTGGAATTGGAACTAACCTATTTGCAAAAGATATATGGTAAATTTCTAGGGTTCATTGGGAGAAATGATACTTCTGCCATTTTACACTAAATTCTCCACCTGGATGGCACTCTTTCACCAGTTTCCTCATGTACCAGCACAAAGCTTTGCAGTGCATGTGAGAGGTGGAAGGTCCCTTTAGTGGATCAAAGGAATGACTCAATTCATCCCCTACTTCAATATAACTATATTTATTGAGTCTTTTTGGTAGGAGAGAACAATATATCCAACATTTCTATAGGAACCAACCTTTCAAAAGCCATACTACTTTCATCTATACTCTGGATTAGTGACGTGTACTCTCCAACAAACTGACTGTTAGAAAGAAAAAAAGAATTAGATAAAGAATTCTAACAATAAAGAATGGTTGTGTATTTGTCCAATTCTCATTCATAGTATCAAAACATCTAAAAATATACCAAATAAAATGAAAGAACAGCAACAATTTAAAAAGGAGGAAGAAAGAAAGTTCTCACAATTAAATTTTGATGGGAAGATCAGCCAAGAGATTGAGCAAATGAACAAGTAAATGACAACTGCTAATATATTGAAGAAAAACCTAGGGGCAAAAGTATACTAGAAGAAAATTCCATAGAATAAGAAAAATCTCAATTTAAGATATATTATTAAATTTAAAATTTCATAAAAGTCAATATGTTAAATCTATAGGGAGTTGGCATAAATCTTAAATATTAAGACCACTTCCCCTTTAAGCAAGTGGTTAAAGGATAGGAAGAATTTTCAAAATAAGAAATTCAAACTATGAGTAACTACCTCCAAAAAACAAGATTCAATATGACTAGGAACCAGAGAAATGAAAGTTAAAACCAATGTAAAATGTCCCCTTATTCTTGTTTTGTTTGCCTGTCTTTTTGGGAGAGGACCAACACCATTATGGGGTGATGATTTGATTTGTTTTTATTTGGATTTAAATGAAGCAGAGTTGCACAAAGCCATCAGGCTCACTTCACCCCCCAACCCTCACAGTCATCAAAGTCTAATGGCAAAACAAAAGTCAAGACCTTGACATTTTCCACGTCTGACCAAACTCTAGATCCTCCATAGTATCTTCTTCAGCCACCTTCATGACCATTAGAACAAATTGTTCTCATTCTCCCATTCCCATTGGGGAAGTATTTATATGCTTTGGGACAAACACCTTCCTGATTCAACAGCAAGTTTGAGGTCCATCAGTTTCCCTGATTCTGTTTTAGGCCATCTGCCAAGATGGTTTGCCAGAGTGTGGCTGTTGCACATACTAAAGCTTCCTAGAGCCACAGATGAGAGTAGAGTGCCAGACACCGAAGGTGGATAAGCAGCCTTGAAAATAGCTCAGAAATCCCTCATATCAACAGTGCAAACCTTTCTTGAGTTAATATATCAAAGATGCTAAAAGAAATGAAAATTCATTTTTAGATGGACTCTGAGTACCCACGCATTCTAATGTAACCCAGGCTTCTCTGAGCATGTCCAGTTCTAATATGGAGGCACGTTTAAGTCTATAAACATATTCTAATATTTTGGAGCATGCCCAGTTTTTCTAATATGTTTCCTGAAATGGGCATGTCTAGACCAGTTTCAGTTATACTAATTTAAGATTGGTGGTCCAAAGCTGGCCTCAAACAATTACTAGTTCTGTTACTCTGTGTAATAATCACTTAACCCTATTTTCCTCAGTTTCCTCATTTATCAAATGAACTGGAGAAAGAAATGACAAATCCCTCCACTACCTCTGTCAAGAAAATGCAAAAAGGGGTCACAAAGAGTTGGACATGACTGAAAAATAACTGAACAAAAAGCTGTAATTTAATTCTATTGTTTTGGAAAATAATTTGGGATTGTGTAAAAAAGATTATTAAATTATTTATACCCTTAGACCTTGAGCTTCTACTGGTTGTGGAGAACAAGAAATAATCCATTTGTTTGTTCCACTATTTTTTCCATACAAAGCCACCTTCCTTATGAGTGGGTGGGTAGGAATGGAACAATCTCCATATAAGTCACCAGGTGGCACTCTGAACTGAGTTACCATCCTAGGGCTCTGAGTCAATCTTGAACATGAAGGAAATGAATGGTCCTGGGTTTCCCCCTTTCCAACGTCAACTCTAGTTCCTGCCAGGGGTATATTTCACTTTATTTAGTCTAGATTTAAAGTTCAAAGATTATTAACAGAAAACTTATCAAAATTCACTGCAGCTACTTTCTGATGAATATTGCTTCTTTCCCTACTTCCCTTCAAGTCAACTCATCATTTATTAAGCACTTACTATTCACTGGACACAGTACTAAATACTAGATATGCAAATAAAGGCAAACACAGTCACTGCCCTTAAGGAGCTTCCAATATAATGAGAAGATAGCATGCAAATAACTGTATATAAGCATGATATGTACAGGATAATTTGCAGGTAATCTCAGAGAGAATACACTAGCATTAAGAGAAGATGAACAAGACTTCTTGCGAAAGGAGAGATTTTAGACGAGACACGAAGGAAACCAGAGAAATAGAGGCAGAGAGGGAAAGGGAAAGAAAGCATTTCAATCATGGAGGATGACCAGTGAAAATGCATGAAGTCAGGAGATAAAGTGTCATGAGCAAGGAAGCAAGGAGACTGGTGCCACCATATTATAGAGTGTGTAGAAGTGAGAGAAGACTTGAAAGAGGGGAAATGACAAGGTTATAAAGGGATTTCATATTTGGTCCTGGAGTAATAATCCCTGAAGATTATTGAGTTGACAAAGTTGATGTAGTCAGAACCGCATATTCAGAATGCTTTGATAGCTGAATGTAGGATGGACGAGAATGGGGAAAAGTTAAAGACAGGAAGATAAACCAGCAGCCTATTATAATAGTCTTGGCATATAAAGAGGAGAACCTGTACCAGGATGCTGGCAGTGTCAGAGAAGAGAACAGGACATATGGGAAAATGTTGGAAATGTAGACCCATCAGGACTTGACAACAGATTGAATATGTGAAGTGAGAGAGAGAAGGAGTCATACTAATGACCCAAAGGTCATTAACTTTCAGTTTTAGTTCACTGGATAGAATTGAAATAAAGTTACATTAAAACTATAAATCCATTGAAAATTTATCACTCCTAGCAAGAATAGGGGCATAGAATCAAATATTTAGAGCTTAAAGGGACCATTTAAATAAAAACCTAGATGATAAAATGGATAGAGAGTTGAGTCCAGAGTTAAGACTTATACTCTAATCTAGCTGCCTTGGAACCAATGCACAGTATTGATTGCAAGATGGAAGGAAGGTAAGGGTTTTTAAAAAATGCTTAATATTTGGTAAAAATTGTTGGGAAAGGTGGAAAGCAATCTCATAGGAACTAGATTTAGAGTGATATGCTACTTACTAAGATATGATCAAAATAGATACTTGACTTGGGCATAAAGGGAGATATTATAAACAAATTAGAACAGGGAATTTTTTAACCTATCAGAATTATAGATAGCAGAAGAATTTAGGAGTAAAAAAAGAGATAGAAAGCATTATGAAATGTAAAATGAATACTTTTGAATGCATTAAATTGAACATTTTTTGTGCAAATAAAACCAATGTAGCCATGATTAGAAGGAAAACAATAAATTAGGGGGGAAAAACTTTCAGACAGTTTCTCACATAGAGGTCTAATATCTAAAATATGTAGAAAACTTTATCAAATACATAATAACCATTTCTCAAATGATAGATGGTAAGAATATATGAACAGATAGTTTGGGGATTAAGAAATCACAGCTATATATAATTATATGAAAATTTCTCTTAATTATTAATGATTAGAGAAATGCAAATCAAAACAACTCTGAGAAGCATCTCATACCTATCATTATTAACTAAAATGATTAAACGGCAAAATGAGATGGAGGGGATATGGAAAATAGGGACACTAATACATTTTTGTAAACTGATTTAACTATTTTGGGGAGCAATATGGAATTATACTCAAAGATTTATAAAATTGTTTATACCTTTTGATTTTGTGTTATCACTAGTGTTCATTTATTTCATAAGGTGATCAAGGAAAAAGGAAAAGAAATATGTTTTAAAATATTCATAGCAGCTCTTTTTGTGGTAGTAAAGAAACTGAAAGAATGTCCATCAATTGTGGAATGGCTGAACAAGTTATGGTATATGTTTGTAATGGAATACGATTGTGCCATAAGAAACGACAAGATGATCTCAAAAAACAAAAACAAAAACCTTGGAAAGACTAAGATGTAGTGATGCAAAGTGAAGTGAGCAGAACCAGAAGAGCAGTGTACAGAGTAACAACAATAAAGTATAATGATAAACTTTGAATGCATTAAGCTATTATCACTAAGACAAGTATGGTTAATTTAAACTGGTTATCTCTTACTATCTCTTCTCTTTTTTTAAACATTATTTTATTTGGTCGTTTTCAGACATTATTCATTGGAAACAAAGGTCATTTTCTTTTCCTTCCCCGCCCTCCCAGCACCCCTCCCATAGCCAACACGTGATTCCACTGGGTATTGTATGTGTCCTTGATTTGAACCCATTTCCATGTTGTAGGGTGTTCATTTAGAGTCTCTCCTCAATCATGTTCCCTCAACCCCTGTAGTCAAGCAGTTGCTCTTCCTCAGTGTTTTTACTCCCACAGTTTGTCCTCTGCTTGTGGATAGTGTTTTTTATCCTAGATCCCTGCAGATTGTTCAAGGAAAACACATTGACAGTAATGGAGAAGTCCATTACGTTCGATTGTACCACAGTGTATCAATCTCTGTGTACAATGTTTTCCTGGTTTGACTTCTTTCACTCTGCATCAATTCCTGGAGGTTGTTTCAGTCTCCATGGAATTCCTCCACTTTATTATTCCTTTTAGCACAATAGTATTCCATCACCAACATATACCACAATTTGTTCAGCCATTCCCCAACTGAAGGGCATCCCCTCATTTTCCAATTTTTCGCCACCACAAAGAGCACAACTATGAATATTCTTGTACAAGTCTTTTCCCTTATTATCTCTTTGGGGTACAAACCCAGCAGTGCTATATAGCTGGATCAAAGGGCAGACAGTCTTTTATTGCCCTTTGGTCATAGTTCCAGATTGCGCTCCAGAATAGTTGGATCAATTCACAACTCCACCAGCAATGAATTAATGTCCCTACTTTGCCACATCCCCTCCAGCATTCATTACTTTCATTTGCTGTCATGTTAACCAATCTGCTAGGTGTGAGGTGATACCTCAGAGTTGTTTTGATCTGCATCTCTCTGATTATCAGAGATTTAGAACACTTTTTCATGTGCTTATTAATAGTTTTGATTTCTTTGGCTGAAAATTGCCTATTCATGTTGCTTGCCCATTTATCAATTGGAGGAGAATGGCTTGATTTTTTGTACAATTGATTTAGCTCTTTATAAATTTGAGTAATTAGACCTTTGTCTGAGGTTTTTGTTATGAAGATTGTTTCCCAATTTGTTGCTTACCTTCTCATTTTGGTTACATTGGTTTTGTTAGTACAAAAACTTTTTAACTTGATGTAATCAAAATTGTTTATTTTACATTTTGTGACTCTTTCTATGTCTTGCTTGGTTTTAAAGCCTTTCCCTTCCCACAGGTTTGACGTGTATACTATTCTGTGTTCACCTAACTTACTTATAATTTCCTTCTTTATGTTCAAGTCATTCACCCATTCTGAGTTTATCTTGGTATAGGATGTGAGGTGTTGATCCAAACCTAATCTCTAACACACTGTCTTCCAGTTTTCCCAACAGTTTTTGTCAAATAGTATAAATAGTCAAATAGATAAAATTTTTATCCCAAAAGCTGGGGTCTTTGGGTTTGTCATAGACTGTCTTCCTGAGGTCACTTACCCCAAGTCTATTCCATTGATCCTCCTTTCTGTCTCTTAGCCAGTACCAAATTGTTTTGATGACTACTGCTTTATAATAGAGTTTGAGATTTGGGACTCCAAGGCCACCTTCCTTTGTATTTTTTTTTCATTATTTCCCTGGATATCCTTGATCCTTTGTTCTTCCAAATGAACTTTGTTATTGTTTTTTCTAAATCAGTAAAAAATTTTTTTGAAGTTCACTGGGTATGGCACTAAATAGATAAATAAGTTTGGGTAGGATGGTCATTTTTATTATATTGGCTCATCCTACCCATGAACAGTTAATGTTTTTCCAAATGCTCAAGTCTAGTTTTAGTTGTGTGGAGAGTGTTTTGTAGTTGTGTTCATATAGTTCCTGTGTTTGTCTAGGCAGATAGATTCCTAAGTATTTTATTTTTTTCTAAGGTGATTTTGAATGGAATTTCTCTTTCTAGTTCTTGCTGCTGAGCTGTGTTGGAAATATATACAAATGCTGATGACTTATGCGGGTTTATTTTGTATCCTGCAACTTTGCTAAAGTTATTGATTATTTCAATTAGTTTTTTGGTTGAATCTCTAGGATTCTTTAAGTAGACCATCATTACATCCTCAAAGAGTGATAACTAGGTATCCTCCTTGCCTATTTTAATACCTTCAATTTATTTTTCTTCTCTAATTGCTACTGCTAGTGCTTCTAGTATAATGTCAAATAACAAAGGTGATAATGGGCATTCTTGTTTCACTCCTGATCTTATTGGGAATGCATCTAGTTTATCCCCATTGCAGATGATGTTAGCTGAGGTTTTAGATATATACTGTTCATTATTTTTAGGAAAGACCCTTCTATTCCTATGCTTTCTAGTGTTTTTAATAGGAATGGGTCTTGTATTATATCAAAGGCTTTTTCTGTGTCTTTTGAGATAATCATGTGATTTTTATTGGTTTGTTGATATGGTCAATTATGTGGATTGAACCTAATATTGAACCAGCCCTGCATTCCTGGTTTAAATCCTACTTGATCATAGTGAATGACCCTCCTGATCACTTGCTGGAGTCTTTTTACTAGTATCCTATTTAAGATTTTTGCATCTATATTCATTAGGGAGATTGGTCTATAGTTTTCTTTCTCCATTTTTGACCTGCCTGGCTTTGGAATCAGTACCATGTTTGTGTCTTAAACGGAATTTGGTAGAACTCCCTCTTTTATGTCAAATAGTTTGTATAGTATTGGGATTAGCCGTTCTTTGAATGTTTGATAGAATTCACTTGCGAATCCATCAGGACCTGGGGATTTTTTTTCTTAGGCAGTTCTTTGATGGCCTGTTGGATTTCTTTTTCTGATATGGGATTGATTAAGAATTCTATTTCTTCTTCTGTTAGTCTAGGCAACTTATATTTTTGTAAATATTCATCCATATAGCCTATATTGGTATATTTATTGCCATATAGTTGGGCAAAGTATTTTTAATGATTCCCTTAATTTCCTCATCATTGGATGTGAGGTCCCCCTTCTCATCTTTGATGCTGTTAATTTGATTTTCTTCTTTCATTTTCTTAATTAGATTGACCAGTACTTTGTCTATTTTGTTTGTTTTTCCAAAGTACCAGCTTCTAGTCTTATTTATTAGTTCAATAGTTCTATCACTTCTGATTTTATTAATTTCTCCCTTAATTTTTAGGATCTCTAGTTTGGTTTTCTTCTGGGGGGGTTTAATTTGTTTGCTTTCAAGTTTTTTTATTTGCATTTCCAATTCATTGATCTCTGCCCTCCCTGATTTGTTAATATATGCACTCAGGGATATGGATTTTCCTCTGAGTACTACTTTGGCTGCATCCTATAAGGTTTGAAGGGATGTCTCACCATTGTCATTTTCCTCAATGAAATTATTAATTGTTTCTATGATTTGTTCTCTAACTAACCGATTTTGGAGTATCATATTATTTAATTTCCAATTAATTTTTTATTTGGCTCTACATGTACCCTTACTGATCATTATTTTTATTGCCTTATGATCCGAAAAGGTTGCATTTATTATTTCTGCTTTTCTGCATTTGTATGCCATGTTTCTGTGACCTAGTATATGGTCAAACTTTGTGAATGTGCCATGTGGTGCTGAGAAGAAGGTGTATTCCTTTTTCTCCCTATTTATTTTTCTCCATTTGTCTATTAACTCTAATTTTTCTAAGATTTCATTCACATCTTTTGCCTCTTTCTTATTTCTTTTTTGATTTGATTTATCTAAATTTGATAGTGGTTGGTTCAGGTCTCCCACTAATATGGTTTTACTGTCTATTTCCTCCAATTCTCCTAGTTTCTCCATTAGCAATTTGGGTGCTATAGCATTTGGTGCATACATGTTGATTAGTGATATTTCCTCATTGTCTATATTCCCTTTTAAGAAAATATATTTATCTTCCCTATACCTTTTAATCTGGTGTATTTTTGCTTTGGCTTTGTCAGATATCATGATTGCAACTGCTGCCTTCTTTCTATCAGTTGAGGCCCAAAAGGTCTTACTTCATCCTTTAATTCTGACCTTGTTAGTATCCACCCGCCTCATGTGTGTTTCTTGGAGACAACATATGGTAGGGTTTTGGATTCTAATCCATTCTGCTATTCGTCTACATTTTATGGGTGAGTTCATCCCATTCACGTTCAAAGTTATAATTGTCACTTGTGGATTCCCTGGCATTTTGATATCCTCCCCTAATTCTGACCTTTTTTCTTTAGCTATAACCTTTCAAACCAGTGATTTACTTTAAATCAGTCCCCCTAGTCCCCTCCCTCGCTATGTTTCCCTTTCTACTCCCTCCCTTTTTGTTCCCTTCTTGTTTGTTTTTGGGTTTGGGGGGTTTTTTGTTTGTTTTTTAGGGTCTGTTAACTTCCCTCCCCCTCATCTTCCCTCCATTTTTATACTCCCTCCCCCTCCTTAATTTCCCCTTCTCTCTTACCCTGTTGGATAAGATAGAATTCAAGATCCCAATGTATCTAGATGTTCTTCCCTCTCAGAGTTGATTTCATTGAGAGTAAGGTTTAAGTAATACAAGTTAGCACTCTCTTCCTCTCCTTCTTATAGGAGATTTCTTCCCCTCCCCTTCTCATGTGTATCTTTGTGTGAGAAAGAGTATTCTATTTAGTTTTTTTCTATTTCTTGAAGTTTATCTTAGTACCATCAATGATTCCCCCTCCCTTTTTCTTTCTTCCCCCCCTTTCTCCAAATCTTCTTGATGCCCTAATCTTTCCCTATGTGTGATTCTTCTAACTACTCTAATGATGCATACAATTTTGAGAGTTACACATTACATTTTCCCCACATATTAATATATATAGTTTTATATAAATGTAGTCCTTTTAGAAGAGAGTTTGAATAAAAGAAAAAGATAGCATTTTTCTCCTTTTCCCTTTCCTTCATATTTACCTTTTCATGTTTCTCTTGCTCTTTGTGTTTGATGTCAAACTTTCCACAGAGCTCTGGTCTTTTCTTTACAAAAACTTGGAAATCTTCTATTTTGTTGAATGTCCATACTTTCCCCTGGAAGTATATAGGCAGTTTTGATGGACAGCTGATTCTTGGTCAAAGACCCAGATCTCTTGCCTTTCTTAATGCTATGTTCCAGGCCTTACACTCATTCATTGTGGAAATTGCAAGGTCTTGTGTGACCCTGATTGGCATTCCTTTATATCTAAATTGTCTTTTTTCTGGCTTCTTGTAAGATTTTTTTCTTTTGCTTGAAAGCTTTGGAATTTGGCAATTACATTCCTGGGAGTTGTCTTTTTGCAGATTTAGTGTAGAGGGTGTTCTGTGAACGCTTTCAATGCCTATTTCCCCCCCTTGTTCTAGAATCTCTGGGCAGTTTTCTTGGATGATATCTTGTATTATGATATCAAAATTACTGTTTATTTCTGGTTTTTCTGGTAGACCAATGATTCTCAGATTGTCTCTCCTTCCTCTGTTTTCCAGGTCTGTCACCTTGTCAGTGAGATATTTTATGTTATCTTCTAATTTCTTTTGACTTTGCTTTATTAATTCTTGTTCTTTTGCAAGATCATTGTCTTCTAGTTGCCTGATTCTGACCTTTAAAAACTGGGTTTCCTTTTCAGTTTGGTCTCTCCTGCTTTTTGAGGCTTCACGCTATTTCTGCAATTGCGTGTTTTCGTCCTTCAGATTGCTGAGTTCCTTTTGCGTTATTTTGCATTTTTCCTGCCAGAAGGCTTCCATCTTTTTGATAACTTCCAATTTAAATTCTTCTAGAGCTTGTGGACAATTTCCATTTCTATTGGAAGGTTTTGGAGCTTTTGTTTGTGTTTCCACTTTTATTTCCACTGTATTCTGTATTTTCCCCCCATAAAATGTATCCAAAGTCACCCCCTTCTTCTTGCTTTTCTTGGTGTTGGGAGGCTGTACCTGGACATTGTTTGCCATCTCTATGTGTTTTTTTCCTCCCCTTTCCAGCCAGAAATCTGAGTGAGGAGGGCTTGCTCTCAGTGGTCTAGAGATCAAGGCTTTAGCTTCGGGCAAATTCTTGGTTCTCTACAGCTGCGCTGTCTTCCCCGGGGAGCCCAAGGTCTGCCCTCCCCTGCCTGCCAGCATTTCGGGTGTTACTTCTCTCAGGTGTAGGTATTTGGTGGTCTTAGTTATTTCCCAAGACCTGTGGGTGCCCCTTGCTCACTTCAGGGGATCCCTTTGTGCACTTGTTGATTATAGCACGCTAGTTCTGGGCACCTGCAATCTGAGTTCCCCTTGCCTGCCTGCCGGGGTTTTGGGTGTTACTACTCACAGGAGTGGGTCCTTGGTGATCTTAGTCAGGTCCCCAGACCTGGGGCTTCCTGTTGTTCAGTCCTGGGGTGCCCCTCCCTCACTTGTTGATTCTGGCCAGTGCTGACTTTTGCTCTGGCTCCAGATGTGTGGTGGGTAGGGGGAGGCAGGTGGGTCAGCTTTTTGTTCCCTTATATTGTGGTAGTGCCAGAATCCCACCTACCTTCAGTGCTGCACCTTAGTGTGGGGTCCCTCAGATCTTATGAGGATGGTTGTTTTTTTGGGGGGGAGGGGGGTCTTTTGAGGTCATCTGTGTTGCTGGGTCTGAGGAGAGGAGGCAAGCTGCATTTACTCTGCAGCCATGCTTACCCGGAAGTGTCCTCTTACTATCTCTTCTTGCAGGACATGTTTAGTGATACATAGAAATGCTGATGATTTGTGTGGGTTTATTTAATAAAAGAAACTGATATAGTCTTATCATGTGGTAGTGGGGATTCTTTATCCAGACTCATGTAGAAACTGCAGACAGATTCCTTCTAATGACACCACTACAAACTGCTTCTAGAATCTGGGGCCCACCCCAACTTATCATCTCTTTTGAGTCTCAGTTCTGTCTTCTAAGTAGTGCTTTGGGTAACTTTATAGGGCTCCAAGTTGCTGAGAAGGTGCCAGCCTGCAATGGTAAAAGGGTTCCCTATACCAATGAAAACATAGATCTAGGCTCTATACCCAAGAAATACAAGATAATTGGCAGAAAGCCCAAGAAGCCCTAGATACAACAGGAAAGTCCTCATGGAGGTAGCTGTGTATCAGTTGAACCTTGAGAGAGATGGGGACTGGGACTGTAAGAGATGGAGGTTAAGAGGGAATTTTGAATTCCAGTCACTGACTTCTAGGAATTTGCTTTTGAGAAAACCTTTAAAACAGAGGTACAAGGGTTCCTAGCACCATTATTTGCGATAAGTCAAAAACAAAACATGTGCCTGGAGACTGAGGAATGGTTGAATAAATTATGATATATGAATGTAGTAGATTATTATTGTACCTTAAGGAATGATAAATATGATGAATCAGAAAAATAACAGAAGACTTTTATGAAGTCATGCGGACAGCGAGAAAGCAGATAGAGAGGAACAATATCCACAATTCTTGAAATAATGGAAATAAGCACATTTTTAGAGGCAAAAAGTTCATTTCAATACTCTCAAATTTAATGGATGCATCCTTTATTTTTGTTGGTAATCAGCATTTTAACAGTTTTGTTAGGAGAATGTAAGTTGGTAAAGGTTGATTCCTTCAGCATTTATTGGGGAGTATCTATTGTGTCATAATGAAATTGCCTAATAATTCATGGTTTTTAAAAGAAAATCACTACATAATCTGGGAGGAGCTGTTAACAATCAAAACTACATTTGAGTCCATATGATACTTTGTCATTTACGTTGGCAATCAAAATCTAGCACATGTTCAAATCTGTTTATCTTTACTATCAGCTCCACTCACTGTAATCTATATCATATATAAATATACCATTTTTGTCACTGATAAAAAATGTTTAACACCACAGTGCCAAGAACAGATCCCTAAGATGTTCCCTTAGCAATCTTCTTCTAAATTGACATAGAACTATTACTAATTCCACTCTGTGGTCATTCAACCAGGTTCTGCCCTCCCTAAGGTACTACTCACTAGTTCTCATCTCTACAGTTTGTCTACAAAGACAGTATATGAATTTTTTTTCAAACTCATTGCTGATATCTAAGTATGCATTATTTTCTGTTTTGCCCTGATCTGCCATTCTAGTTATTTCATTGAGAAAGCAATTGATGATTATCTAGTGTGACATATTGATGAAGTCATACTGGTTTTTAGTAACCACCACTTCCTGATTTGCTTGATGTCACACTGTAAGTGTATGAGATGAGATTTGAACTCAGGGAGGTAAGTCTTCCTGACTTCAGGCTTGTATTCTATCCACTATGCCACCTAGCTGCCCTTAGGGAAAATAGTAAAGAAATGAACAAAAGTACAAATATTTTGTATACAATGAAGAATGGTATTTATTTTTTAAAAAGAATCTCAAGAAAAAGATACTTCTAGAAAATAATTATTTTGCAACAGTTAACAAATACAACTTACTGGAAAGAGGTTAAACAGAACATCCAAGAGTGTATGGAAGGCCTACTAAATAAATGAAGGAAGGGAAGAAGGAAAGGATAAGGAGTAGATTAGACCTCTTGAAAAGAAAAACTTAAGATAAATGAAAGAGTTTAGAACAGAACCTGTAAAACTTTACCAAAAAGAAAAAGAATGACTTGAAAATTTTAATAGATGGATAACAAGTCAATAATTCAATTTCAGAATAACTTTATATTAGAGTCAAAAGTGAAAAAATGTAAGAATGGATGATATATTTATTTTTTAATATAATTGACCTAAAACCAGCATGACAATGGACAATTTAAGTCATTGAACTTCTTTTAAAAGCATGATGAAACAAAGAACCTGGAGACCACATTTCAAGAAATCATAAAAGAAAACTATTCAACATATTGAAATCACAGAGGAAATGAAAATAAATATTCTATAGGTCAAGACTTGAAAGAAATCCAAATTTAACTCTTTCAGAAATATGATGACTAAATCACAGAGCTTCCACAGCAAATAAAAAATACTAAAAGTAGCCAGGAATGACATGAACCAATGGAATTAAGTTGGAATTATTCAGCAATATAAAAAAGAAAAACTATTAAAATGATAAATTCATTAACTTTTCTACATCCTGGTTTGCTATCCAGTACTGACATTCTTGCCTCTAATTCCACATGTAGCTTCCCACTCAACTCAGCCTCTTGGATTTGACATCCCTAAAAACCTAGCTTCACAATGCAGCTTGGCCATTGGTTCCTGCTGATTGAATCTGGGTTTCCATCTTGCCTCTTTTACTCCAGAAAGTTATTTTCTTCCTTAATATCACATTCTAGCACCAATACTCATTGGCTCCCTATAAGGTTACCCAATAAGGGCAACTAGGTGGGACAGTTGATAGAATGAAGTCAGAAAGATATCTTTCTGAGTTCAAATCTTGCCTCAGACGCTTACTAGCTGTGTGACCCTGGGTAATTGCTTAATCCCTTTTGCTTCAGTCTCTTTGTCTTTAAAATGAACTGGAAAGGGAAATGGCAAAACATTACAGTATCTCTGCCAAAAAATATAGTTCCAAAGAGTCAGATATGATTGAAAATGACAGTAAAAACAATAAGGTGGAGAAGGATTTGGACAGTGAGAAAACAAGAAATAGAAGGTATACAATAAAAATTAGGGGGAAAATGTTGTATATTTATAGGAAGGTCAGATTAGGAGACTTTGAAAGAAAGAAGAGAATTTTTAATTGATTTGGTTAGTTAAGAACCACTGTATTTTCTTAAACAGTAGGGTTATGTGAAAGTGGTATTTTGGTTTGTCAGTGGGTCTCCAACATTCGTGTATGTTTTAACAGATAAAAAATTAATGGCTACCCCCACCCTTCATAATACAAGAGACCAAAAAATTAGCTAATATTTTCTTCAGAATTCACCCACTATGCACTAATAGTGTACCTCTAGTTTCGAGCAGTGAGTGGGACTTCATATCTGTTAAAGTTTTTCAGTAGTTTGAGATCATTTTAGTTGTAAAGTCAGAAAGACAGCGTTGTGTAGTGGATAGGAGTTGAAGTTAGAGATAGGGAGACCTGGGTCCAAGTCCCATCTTTGACATATTCTGGTTTTGTGACATTCAGCAAGACATTTACACCCATAGTGCTCTAGGCAACTTTCTATGATCTTAAAATTTAGAGAAAGAGCTGACTTGCCTTAATAAAGGGAATTTCCTTATAGAGGGTGCCCTATTCCAATGAAATCATTAGGTCTAGTCTCTATCCTTGATCTTATTTTTTAAATATTAAGATTTTAATACAATTTGATAACAAATCAATCTTGAGCTTATGATGAAAATATAAAATATTACATTTTCCACATTTACATGACATTGATAATTAACATATTATTAATGTTACATGTAGGCAAATATTCCAGTACATTTCTCAAAATAAGTCATTGATGTTAATTGATATTTTCAATTATTATTATTTTGAGCTTTACATTTCATCTTATAATCAATACGCTGTATTAATTCCAAGGCAAAAATGCAGTCAGACCTAGGTAATTGGGCTTAAATGACTTGTCCAGTATCCCACAACTAGGAAGTGTCTAAGGCCACATTTGAACCCAGGACTTTCTGCAGACCTGGCTCTCTGAACCACCTAGCTGCCCCTATAATGATTTTTTAAATCACTGGTTGATATTGTTATTTTGTCTGTAACAGCTATAACATAACACTATCTTTTAGACAAATATGGTGTTATGAATGTAAGCAAAATTTACAACACTTTGATAATCCATAGAAGATCTCTTTACTCATTCAAAACCAAAACATAATAAATTTTTTGGTTTGAATGCTTGTTTTATCATCCTATCATGACAAGAATATTCTTATTTAAAATGTCATAAGACAAAGAGTACCATGTTTGTTCACAGCAAATGAATCCTTTATCCTTTTATATTCAGAAATATCCAGGTCATGAAAAATAAAATGAGGAATTGCTTTTGTAGGTATACAAAATGACTAACAAGCAGATATTTTAAAAATAATATAAAATATTATTTTGTAAATTTATTACCCAGAGCTCATTTTTTTCCCATTAAGTGCCATCACCTTATCTTTTTCTATCACAATGAAAATCTGAAGAGCCTTATTTTGATTTAAGTAGTCATTTTTTTCTTTCAAAAATATCTACCAAATATATAGGTTTGGAGGCAGCTAAATGGCTCAGACATGGCCTAGAGATGGGAGGTTCTGGGTGCAAATTTGACCTCTGAAACATCCTAGCTATGTAATGCTTAGCCCTGTCAGCTTTTTTTTTTTTTGCTTTGGAATCAATATTGAGTACTGATTTTAAGATGGAAAATAAGAGTTTATACACACACACACACACACACACACACACACACATATATATATATATATATATATACACACACATATATATTATATGCAAGTTTAAGGAGAAAATTTTTCTAATGAAATGAGTGTGCTTTGTCATCATTATTATCTCCAAAAGACCCCATAGATTTTTCTTTTAATTCAAACACCTTTTGAAGTACTTTGGTGTCAGCAAGTCAGTTTATTTCACAGGATCATAGAAGTCTCCTTTGGTTCGTCATAGAGTTTTGCAAAGACTATTCCATCTAATGGACTATTTTTTATAAAGTTGGTCACTTATGTAAAGGCTTAAAAAACCATGTAGCTATTTATTTGTTTCTTAATACATATGAAGCATATAATATGTCCAATAATATGCCTGAAACCACATTTTTAACCAGCTCTGGTAGACTTGTTTTCATCTTTTATAATGATTGAATTGCCAATGCTGAGCTCCAAACATATCTGCCATATTGTATCATTTTCATGTACTACATGAATTATATTGAATTTTTGATGTGGTATTATCATGAATCGTTTGAGTACAAATCTTAATTATCATTATTTCAGTAATATCACATATATAATATATAATCAAAAAATCACCTTTTATTATATATTTTGCTTCATCCTCTTCTTATATAAGTGGAAAGATTTAAATTTTGCATTATCTTCAGACACATAGGCTGGGTAATTATTTTTCTACTGTGCTACCTGAAAATGGAACTATTGGAAGCTATTTTATATGAAATTCAACAAGTATTATTTCAACTTTATAATTAGTTCAACAAGGTAACAACATTTCTCTGGCAAAATAAAGCTTTTTTATAATTAGAAATAGCTTAAGCAATTTTATATAAGGCAAAGAATCTTTTGATATCACAAACATATGCAACAAAACATTTGTTTTTGTTTCTAAAAAGCACCTGATTTTCTTTGGAAAAATTTCCTTGTCTTGTTAATGTATCCTTTAAGTAGACTTTCAAGGTGATATTTCAATTTCTTATGTAACATAGTATATGTTGCCAAAATATTCATACAAAGAAAATATGGGAGTCTATATTCCTCATTAAAAACAGTTCTTATAACTCATATAAACAAACTCATATAAACAAAATCAAGCTTTTAAATTTATATTTTCATATTTCCACTATTTAAACTATGTTGCCTTTGTTTATATTAACTTCAACTGAATTCTCTTTCCAAATTGGTTATGATCCTATGCATCATTAAGGAATATACTTTTTTTAGACATTAGAGACACCAATAATTCATAATAAATTTAATTTTAATTATAAATTTCAAATGGTTATAACTGCTTTTGAAATTTTTCAATTTTTAAAAATGTTTGAAGCTTTTAGAAACTAGCTTATTATATATTATATTTAACAAAGTCAATTTAATTTTAGATTTATGGTATAATCTTGCTCTCAATTTATGAAGGTATATTTTTTCCTGAAAAAAATCATAGGGTATATTGCAAGTTTAAAATGTGATTACCATTAATTCCAATGGTACAGTTATTTGCTACAATGGCACAATATAATGAAACATTTGCATCCTCAAATGAATAATGATCATATAAAGTTTATATAATTGAACAAATAGTATAAAAAAATTCACAATTTAAACAAAATGGTAAAGAAAAAATAAATCATAGTCAACAATGCCAATGATATTATACTAAATCAAAGAAATTGACATAGTTTAGAAAGGCATGATGGAAACATGAGTTAAGATGACTTGAACATTTATTTCTTAATCTTATAAACTAACAAAAGTGAAAAGTGAATTTAATATGAGAACTATACAATTACAATTGTGGAATTCAGCTGTTTTGAAGTGGGCACAATCCTTATCAAGAGACATGGAGAGAAATGCTTCATAATCTGACATCAGGATATAAAATGAAGCTCCCCCCAAGTCAAGTTCTTGTAACTCAAATAGATGTATTTATTTTTACTTGTTTTTAAGGTTTTGAATTTTTTTAAATTTTGTTCTTATTTTCAGTTTCAAATTCTGTCTTTCCATCACTACCCCATTAATTGAGGAGGTAAGCAAATTGGTATTTATTATACATATGAAATCATGCAAAGCATATTTTCACATTAACCATGTTCCAGGGAAAAAGCAAGAAAAATAAAAGGAAAAATGCTTCATTGTAGATTCTGAGTTAATTCTCTGTCTAGAGGTAGACATTTTTTTTCATCAAGAATCCTTTGAGATTGTGGCGCATCATTGTATTATTCAGTGCTACTAAGTCTTTCACAGTTGATTATCTTTACAATTTTGCTCTTGCTGGGTACATTAATCTGTTTCTGATTACTCACTTTGTATCAGTTTATACATGTCTTCCCAAGTTTTCTGAAACCATCCCCTTCATCATTTATTAAACCATAATATTCCATTATTTTCATATACCATCATTTGTTGTCATTTCACATTTTTTTATTAGTTCCCTTGATATTCTTGATCTTTTGTTCCTCCAAATGAACTTTGTTATTGTTTTTTCTAATTCAGTAAAAAGTTTCTTGGTAGTTTGGTAAATATGGCACTGAATAAGTAAATTGATTTGGGTAAGATTGTCATTTTTATTATATTAGCTTGTCCTACTCATGGGCAATTATTTTTTTTTCAATTATTTAAATCTAGTTTCAATTGTGTGGAAAATGTTTTGTAGTTCTGTTCATATAATTCCTGTGTTTGTCTTGGCAAATAGATTCCTAAATATTTTACATTGTCAACAGTGATTGTAAAATGAAATTTCTCTTTCTAACTCTTATTGCTGAATTGTCTTTGAAATATAGAAATAATAGAAATAGAAAAAATAGAATAGAAAAAATAGAAATGCTGCTGAGTTATGTGGGTTTATTTTGTATCCTGCAACTTTACCAAAGTTCTTGATTATTTCCACTAGCTTTTTAGTTGATTCTATAGGATTATTTAAGTAGACCATCATATCATCTGCAAAGAGTGATAGCTTGGTCTCCTCACTGCCTATTTTAATACCTTGAATTTCTTTTTCTTTTATAATTACTACTGCTAGTGTGTCTAGAACAATGTTAAATAATAGAGGTGATAATGGGCATCCTTGTTTCACTCCTGATCTTATTGGGAAGGCTTCTAGTTTATCCCCATTCTAGATTATGTTTGCTTATGGTTTTAGATATATATTCTTTATTATTTTTTAGGAAAGGCCCATCTATTCCTATACTTTCTAGTGTTTTCAATAGGAATGAGTGTTGTATTTTGTTAAAGGCTTTTTTTGAATCTATTGAGATAATCATGTAATTTTCTGTTGGTTTGGTTGTTGATATGGTCAATTATGTGGATAGTTTTACTAATATTAAATCATCCTTGCATTCCTTGTATAAATCCCACCTGATAATAGTGAATAATCCTCATGATCACTCGCTGGAATCTTTTTGCTAGTATTCTATTTAAGATTTTTGCATCTATGTTCATTAAGGAGATGGGTCTATAATTTTCTTTCTCTGTTTTTGGTCTGCCTGGTTTTGGAATCAGTACCATATTTGTGTCATAAAAGGAATTTGGTAAAACTCCTTCTTTTTTATTTTTTCAAATATTTTGTATACTGTTGGGATGAGTTTTTCTTTAAATGTTTGATATAATTTATTTGTGAATCCATCTGGCCTTGGGGATTTTTTCTTAGGGAGTTCTTTGATGGCTTATTCAATTTCTTTTTCTGATATGGGATTAATTAAGTATTCTATTTCCTATTCTGTTAATCCAGGCAATTTATATTTTATACATATTCATCTATTTCACTTAGATTGCCACATTTATTGCCATATAATTGGGCAAAAAAGTTGTTAATAATTACCACATTTTCTCTTCATTAGAAGTGAGGTTGCCTTTTTCATCTTTAATACTGTTAATTTGATTTTCTTCTTTCTATTTTTTTATTAGATTAACTAGTACTTTATCTATTTTATTTGTTTTTTTTCAAAGTACCAGCTCCTAGTCTTATTTATTAATTCAATAATTCTTTTACTTTCAATTTTATTAATTTCTCCTTTGATTTTTAGGAATTCAAATTCAGTTTTTATCTGGGGATTTTTAATTTGATTGCTTTCTAGTTTTTTTAATTTGCTTGCCCAATTCATTGATGTCTTCCTTCTGTGGTTTGTTAATATATGTGCTCAGGGTTATAATATTTTCCCTTGAGTACTGCTTTGGCTGCATCCCATAGATTTGATGATGATGTCTCCTTATTGTAATTCTCTTCTATAAAATTCTTAATTGTTTCTATAATTTGTTCTTTAAACAACAAATTTTGGAGAATCATATTAATTTTAGATTTGCCTCTCCATGTACTCTTACTAATAATGATTTTTATTGCATTATGATATGAAAAGATTGTATTTATTATTTATGCTTTTTTGCATTTGTTTACAATGTTTTTATACTGTAGTATATGGTCAATCTTTGTGAATGTGCTGTTGAAAAGGTATATTCCTTTTTGTTCCTATTTATCTTTCCATAATCTATTAATTCTAATTATTCTAAGATTTCATTCTTACCCCTTTCTTATTTATTTTTTAGTTTGATTTATCTAATTCTGATAGAGGAAGGTTCAGGTCTTCCACTTGTTTAGTTTTTCCTCCTTAACCTCCAGTATTTTCTCCTTTGAAAATCTGGATCCTATACAATTTGGTGCATATGTGTTGAATACAGCTATTTCTTCATTGTCTATACAGATTTTTTCCCTATCTCTTTTAATCAGATCTATTTTTACTTTGGCTTTGTCAGATATCACAATTATGACTCCTACTTTCTTTTTCCCCAGTTGATGCTCAATAAATTCTGCTCTAGCCTCTTACCTTTACCCTGCATGTGTCTACCTGTCTCATGTGTGTTTCTTGTAGACAACATATGGTAGGATTTTGGTTTCTAATCCACTTGGCTATCTGCTTCTATTTTATAGGTGAATTTATCCCATTCACATTCAGAACTATAATTACTACCTGTGTATTCCCCATCATTTTGATTTTCTCCTCTAGTCCTGCCCTTTCTTCTTTCACTATTTCCTATTACATCATGTTTCCTTTGAATCAGTGCCCCTATTCACCAGTCTTATTTTACTTTTTCTTCCCTCTCCCTCCCTTCTTAATCCCCTATTATTTTTCTTTAATGTCTATTAAATTCCCTTCACTTTCCTTTTCCCTCTCTTTTGATATTCCCTGCCCCACTCCCCCACTTCCTTGGTTTTTACCTTTCAAATTCCTTGTAGGGTTAGATAGAATTCTGTACCACAATGGATCTAGCTCCTCTTCTCTCTCAGAACTGATTCCACTGAGAGTAAGGTTTAAGTATTACCTATTAGCACTCTCTTCCTCGCCTTCTTATAATAGTATTCTTCACCTCCCTCTTCAGATAACCTCTTTATGTGGTAAATTTATCCTATTTTTCTTCTTCCTTCAAGTTTCTCTTGATGTCATCTTCTATCCCCTCCTTTTTTTACATATCATCTTAAACAATTTAGTACCCCAACCTCTGCCTATGAATAATTCTATCTATTCTGATATTGAAAACAGTTTTTAAGAGTTACAAACATCATTTTTCCATATAGGAATATAAACATTTGGACCTTATTGAAGCCTCTAAATTTTTTCCCCTCTTTCTTTTTTACTTTTTCATCTTTCTCTTGAATTTTGTATTTAGACATTGAATTTTCCATTTAGTTCTGGTCTTTTATTTAGAAATACTTGAAAATCTTCTATTTTGTTAAATGCCCTTACTTTCCCCTGGAAGTATATACTTGGTTTTGAAGAGTAATTGATCCTTGGTTGTAGACCCAATTCTCTTGCCTTTCTGAATATCATACCCAAGCTTTGCAGACCTTTATTGTGGAGGCTACCTCATCCTGTGTAATCCTTACTGGGGCTCTTTGATATATGAATTGTCTCTTTCTGGCTTGTTGCAATATTTTCTCCTTGGCTTGAAGCTCTTGAATTTGGCAATTATATTCCTGGGGATTATCTTTTGAGGATTTAATGTAGAAAGTGTTCTATGGACTCTTTCAATGTCTATTTTACTCTCCTGTTCAAGATTATCAGGTCAGTTTTCTTGGATAATTTCTTATAATATGATGTTAAAGCTTTTGTTCCCCCCCCCCCCCATGTTTTCAGGTAGACCAATGATTCTCAAATTATCTCTCCTAGATCTGTTTTCTAGGTCAGTGGTATTTTCAATTAGATATTCATATTTCCTTCTATTTTGTCATTCTTTTGACTTCTAAAGATTGGATTTCACTCTCCCCTGAGTGTAACAATGAAGGTACTTAGCTCTTCCTTTATTGTGAAGATTAAATTGTAATCCCCTGTCTATTTTTAGATTTTAATTCTCCAAAGTCTTAACCAAGTTTTAAAGTAGATCTACCCATTTTAACCACAACAAGGTGTGAACTAACCACAAAATACATGAACACTCATTTCATACATTGAGTGGGAGATCTGTGACCCACATGTGAAAGAATGGACAGTCCTGGAGAGGATCGTCTGCTGTGATTGGTAGATATAAAATTTAGGGGAGGTGACACAAGAGATAAAGGTCTTTAAATAGTGGAAACAGAGACACACAAGATTCAATCAGTCACTTGGAGTTGGACTGGAGATCAGCAGTCACTCAGAGTTGGAATGGAGGAGAGTCACTCAGAGTTGGACGGGAGGAACAGTCACTTGGGCTCAGGCTGAAGGCAGTTGGCTGTGGAATGTGCAGAAGGCCTCAGACTGTTTTCCTTTTAGATGGTCACCATGGTGCATGTAAAGGCTGACTTATTTCCTTGCTCTTTCTGAAGGTGTGAACCTCTGAGAAAGACCCATTGTCTTGAGACTCCTTTCCCCTGACTGGTGCCTTAGAATTTTCTAACTGGTTCAGAGGAAGCCAGAGTTCGCGCTCAGTCTCTCTCTCTCTCTCTCTCTCTCTCTCTCTCTCTCTCTCTCTCTCTCTCTCTCTCTCTCTCTCTCTCAATCTCTCTCTCTCTCTCTCTCTCTCTCTCTCTCTCTCTCTCTCTCTCTCTCTCTCTCTCTCTTCTCTCTCTCCCCTTTTCTCTTTTCCTTAATACCTTTCCTCTATTGTAAAAATAAACAACCATAATTCCATTTACTGGAGTAATTCATTTTGGGATTTAGAAATTAAATCCCTGGAGAACACCAATTAATCTATTAAGTCCAACCAGCCATAAATTTAACAGACTTTTCTTTATTAGTTTTTGCTGTCTTGAGAGATCATTAGCTTCTACTTGCCTAATTATACTCTTTAAAGACTGGTTTTCAGCTATGATGTTTTGATTTTCCATTTTGGTTTGGTCTATCCTACTTCTTATGATTTCCAATAGGTCAATTCTGGTCTCCAATTTTCTTATCATTTCATTTGATTTCTAAGCTTCTTTTTCCAAGTAGGAGATTCTGTCTTTTAAACTATTATTTTATTTTTTAATTGCTTTCATTTCTATTTCCCACTTTTGCCCCATTTTTCTCCTATCTTTCTTACTTGGTTTTTGAACTATTTTTTTAGTTCCTCAATAGCTTGTGACTGATTTCCTTTTTTGTTTTTTTGAAAGTTTGGATGTATTTGCTTGTTTGTCACTCTCTGCTGTCTCTTCTGTACTCTGCTCTTTTTCTCCATAGAAGTTATCCAGTGTCAGAGGCTTTCTCTGTTATATCTTATTTCTTTTGGTACTTATGGATTGTAGTTCTTGGGTGTTGGTGACCATTGCTATGTTAGTTTTTTCTTTCCTTCCCAGCCAGAAGTCAGAGTGAGGAGGGCAGGCAACCCTTGGTGTAGTGACACACAGAATGGTTTTGGTCCTGAGGCTATTTTTTCAGTATCCATAGCTTCTGTTGTGAGCAACCCATCTCTTCCCTATCTTGGTGCCCATACTCTGTACTCTTCAGTCTCAGGTCTTGCTGCAAAGGCCTTGAAGTGCCCTCATGGGTAAGACTGTGGTGCCCTCACCCAGCCCCAAAGAATTTAGAGATTGCTCCATACCTCTCTCTGACTCTGGCTCCTTATGTGGGGTGGGGGAAGGGTGATCAGCTCATGCTTTAGTAAGTATAATTTTATCCCCTTGTAGTTTGGAAATGCCCAAATACTGCCTATCTTCAAGGCTCTGTCCCGTAGCAGAGCCCCTTCGCTTTTCTGATTTTGATTTCTGTCCTTTTGAGATACTTTGTTGTGTTCAGTAGTAGGGAGAGTCGTAAAGTTTCTTCTACTCTACAGTCATTTTAGCCCAGAAATCCAATGATCAAGTTCTTAGGGATTACATGTCACTAAATGCCTAAGAAAGAAGGCTAGACTTCATTTCACAGGTAGATTTTAATTTGGAGCAAATGACGGGACTAAAACTGTGTATTAGAAAGATGTCTCATGGAATCAGGAAGTCTAGATTATCTGGATAGTTGAAATAGTGAAAATAGTTAAGAGGTAACATAGTGATGCCCACAATGGTAGGAGGTCTTTCTGGAACTTTTAAATTATTTGACATATAGCATATCTTTTCAGAGATCATGAAATTCAGTTTTAAATTCTTCAAATTTAGAGTTTTTCCAGAAGGAATGGGATGGGAAATGATAGAAATCACTATGGAGAGAGAAAGAAGACACATTCTTCCATCTTTACTTACTCATCCATTCAGTCATCCATTTAATAAGCATTTGTTAAGTACATATTACAGGGAAGCCCAAGGGTTCGGAGAATACAAAGACAAAATATTTTTTAAATGGTTCCTGGCCTCAAGGAACATGTATTCTATAGGAAAATGCCTACAGCCACACATGCCCAGATGAATTCATCTCATGTATCACATTTTGTAAGTTTAAGGAATTAAATTAAGGGTTTGACCAAAATATGCAAGAATTCTAAAATAATATGGTGGTCTCTGATTTAAAATATCAAGTCAAAATGACTTTTAATAGCTTTTATTTACAAAAGGGCGGAAAGAGTGAAAGTAGAGAAATACAAAAAGATGGTAGAGAAGATATTTACCTTATCACACTAAATAATGCTCAGATGCTTGGCTCAGCCTGGCGGCATTTATTAACCCTCAACCGGAGGATCTGGAGTTCCACTCACCTGGCCTCTTTCAAGAAGGGAAGGCCTCTCCAAAACTAGTCTCTTTCCAGACACCAGGAAAGAAAGGCCAGCTACTCACTCACCCAAGAGGCAGTCCAAGTCCCAAGTTACCTCCAAGCTCCAGATTCAGGTAAAAGAGCACTACTTCAAAAACTATCTCCAGAAGACTGCTTGAAGAAGACTCAAACTGAAGATCACTTCCCAGCCAAAGAAGTTCAGGGCTTTTATAGTGACTTCTTGTCCTTTCCCCTCTTCACAGGGGCCAATCACAGCTTCCAAATTGTCTAGCACTGCTGAGGGGGAAAATGTCTATGGGATCCACTTCTCACCTCTGAGGGTGTTAACTCATCATAGGCCTTTGAAGGTGTCAGCCTTTATCACACGATTCACAAGTTTCTGACTGATTGAATTATCACCCACTTTAGCAAATGACTTTCAAAGGCTCTTACTTAGTGTTAAGTAAGGGTGCTTTGAGTTCTGGAGTTATCACTCACTTTAGCAAGTGACTTGCAAAATTCTCTTACTTCTTCAAGTAAGTGACTTGTGAATTCTCTTACTTGATGACTAACAAAGTGTTAACTCAAAATATCCAAAGAGAATAAAGAATTCCCTTTCACATAAGCATTGCTCTATGAAAAACTTTATTTAAACTGACTTAATGTATAAGAAGATGAATTAATAGAAATTAATGAAAACACATATAAAGAAATCATCTTCAGATATGAAAATTACCAGGAAAGAAAATAGTCTCCCCATACTGCTTAATAATTCAAGGAAAGAAACATGCGCTGATTAACCTCTTTCTATGGTCCAGTAACTCTGCTAAGTGCTTTACAAATATCTCATTTAATCTTTTTAACCATCCTAGGAGGAAAGTGCTACCATTATATTCATTTTTCAGTTGAGGACATTGAGGCATACAGAATTTAAGAGCAATTCAACAACAATAAATATATTAATAGTAATCCATTGTAAACATGAAATATAAAGTTTAAGAATTTGGGAGGGGGTTATAAATGAAAGGACATGTGGATAGAATTCAAAATCTGAATTCTAATCCCAGATCTGCTATTGGTTTACTGTTTACCTTCATCAAGTCACTTAACTTAACTTTTTTGGTGCCACATTTTCTTGACCTTTCAAATCAGTGGTTAAGACCACATGGCATTTTCTGTTAATTCTAAATTTCTATGATCATTGTGAGGGCAAAAAGGAGCCATTCTATAAAAAAGATTGTACTAGATTATATTTTAAATAGGGTTTCCAGGAATTTAATTTATTCCAAAGAGACTTACTTACAATTTATTTACAAAATATAGAAAGAATGAAGTAAGAAAATCAGAGAGAGGATAGGGTAAGATATCTAGCCTAAGCACTAAGTAATTTACTCTGACCCCTGGCTCAAAAACAGGCAAGGGACTTTAATCCTTAACCGGAGATATCTTGGCCCTTGTAGCCAAGGACCTAAGGATATAGGGAGCACAGGGTCTCAGGTTCAGTCAGCAGATTCTTCTTGTCTCAACTCCAAATAATAAAGAACTAAGAACTCACAGGAAGTTATAATTCCTTTTAAAGACACTTTCTTTTGTGTCACTTTCTGTGCCTTCCTCCACTTTTTATGTGGACAAATCATAGTCTAAAGCCTTGTTTAGGACTGCCCAGGAGGCAGTCAGTTGATTCTGATTTGTCACCCATACATGGGTCACAGACCTTCCCACTCAACTTTAAGCAGGGTGTTTATATTTTTGGTGATTAAATCTAAAAATGGGCAGGGACATAAATTTAATTTTCATAATCAGTGGAGAGTTAATTAATTTCATTTTCACAGTCAAGGGAGACTTAAATTTAGTCTTTACATCATACAAGTAATAAGTAAGCCAGACAGTAATATATTTGGATAATTTGTCCTGAGAAGCTTAAAGGGCCATGTAACAAAACAAGTTCTAAAATAGTCTGTAAGAGAAAAGCAAGCAATGAGTAAGAGAACAGGAAATGACAGAAAGAAAGGCAGGTATACTAATAATGTTCCATTTAACTATACTCTAATTAGCCTAACTACCTGCATGTGAAACATCAGATGAGCTAATGTATCAAAGGTAGTATATAAGCAAAAATGAGACATTTATTCTGATATGAATCATACTTTTATCTTGGTGATATGATTTGCTATTTCATTTTAAAATGTAGCTGTCAGACTTTATAACTGAAATTTTAAAAATGTGTGCCCCATGTGAATATTTTTTGCTTTGCTTTTTCAAAGCAAGTTCTTTTCCATTTTGGGAGAGTGAGTATCTCCTTTGCAGAATAAAATGTTTATTCTGTATATGAGTTATAAACAATTGAATTATTCCCTTCTCTCTCCCACTAACTATGCCTTAATCTTTTTAAAAGCTTGAAAGGTCTGTTGGAGAATAAGTTTGGCTTAAGGGGATCATTTCACCCTGCCAGAGGCAGGAACCTTAGTTGGTCTAGCCTCAGCTCTGCCATTAACTTTGTCTATGAGCAAGTCACTTACTGTCTCTGAGCTACAATTTCCTTCTTCTGTAAAGTGAATGAGTTATGTCTCTTCCATTTTTCTCAAACTCTAACATTCTATGATTTATTGATTATTCTTTAATTTGCACATGTCTGAGACCAAGACACTATCACCATCTGGTGGCAATGTACCTCAATTGCAAGTTCAGTTCCTTGACAATAGTTTCTTGAAAGCTGAATATGCAAACTAAACTATGAGTGATGGCAATAAATAATACATCGTCAGAGGATGGGAGCCATATTTGTTTCATGATGGAAATCATAGAATCTTTATCACCTTCTCTCTTCTTACTTCCCTTCCATTTTCATTCTTTGAACTTGGCTTAGGCACATGAGGATGGAATCTCACTGTCCATATACAAACAATTCTGTCTTTATTTGATTCTGAATTCAAAAAAGGAATCCATTGACATCAGCTTGAATGAAGAAATTATTTTAAAGCAAAACAAAATGAAATGCTGTTCTTGGTTTATCTATTTTGGTGAACTCTTCTAATAACTAACAAAACAAAAAAGTGTGGGCAACCCACTTCTCTTTTCTAGGTTCTTTGGTAAGAACCTCCCTTTTACAGACAGTGCTCCAGAATGTTATGAGTCCTTTTAAAAAATCATTTTGTGGTTCTTGTGACAGTACTTTAAGACCTTTAACATAGGAATTAAGTTCCCCTCAAAAACCAGGACTGTTTTTTGCCAGTCCAGTTGGAAGATCTAAATGAAGAGCAAACAGGAAGTCATTAGCAGATTAGTATTTTATTCCTATTATTTATACTTATATTTCAACCCATGTTTGTATTTTTCCTGAACAAAAAATTACTCTGTCTTTGATACAGCATTTGACCTATAAATCCTTTGAAATCTGAGTCAATGACCAAATCACCTTCTTGTTGGTTTTTTTTGGTCAAATAAAAACTTGATGGCATTCTAAGATGTACCATAATCCAAATATCTGAACACTTCAAAACATTTGGATATGCATGTGTTTTATTTTGGATGAACTTAAGGCTAGTTTATCTGTTTACATTTCCTCTCAAAGTATTTACTAATATAATAATTTTAAATCTATTATCCTTCGATAGTCTGACTATTTATTATTACTTCCTGATAGACAGTTTCAATGATATTGTTTCAATTCATCTCAATTCAGTCCAATAAAAGTAAACACGTATAAATACTAAAGGTCTATGATTGCTATGGTGCTTAGGAGTGGAGGATAAAAAGATGAAGAAAATATAGTCACTTCTTTAAAGGATTTCATACTCTATTTAGGGAGATAAGATAACTATTCCAAATTAGAATTTGTCATGGATGAAGAAGGTCCAAAGTGCAGTGAGAGGAAGAAATGGAGAAAACTTCATTTTGTAGCTGGCCTTGAAGTATGAATATGATTGAAATGGATAGAAAGATAACAGAATAATGGTACTGAGTGGGTTACTTAATTAGAGGCATAAGGGAAGGTGTTAACACAGTTCCTGGAGTTTAAAAATAAGGATAAACAAAGACCTTTTAAAATATGGGGATAACAAATTGCATTTTTTAAAAATAAAATATTCAGTCCCTATTGCTAAATTACAGTTTCTAAAATGATGATTTACAGAATCCCAAACCTGGAAGAGGTCTCAGAAGTCATCTAGTCCAACTCAAAAGTGAACAAAAATCACTTTTACTAAAAAAATTATAATGAAAAGGTTTTCATCATCTTTTGAGCCAGCTCATTTCATTTTGGGTCAACACTAATTGTTAGGAAGATTTTTATTAACTGGAATCAAGATATGGCCTTGTGCACATTGTCTGTTCCTAGCTTTTTTGTTGTTGTTGTTGGGAGGAAATAATAGAAAGAGGGGGAAGGAATAGGGAGGCAGAATACAACAACTAATCTCTTAAACGTGAAACTCTTTATATATTTAATGAAGTTATTAGACTTTCCAAATCTTCTCTTTTTCAGCTTAAACACTCCAGTTTCTTTAATCAGTTCTCACATGGCATGACCTCCAGTACCCTCATCATCCTAGTCATTTCTTCCTAATATGCTTCATCTTGTCAGTGCCTTTCTTTACAATGTGCCACTTTAGACTGACCACAGCACTCCAGCTTTGGTGCAACTAGGATGAAGTGCAGCAGGGTGATCATCATGCCATTGTGGGCACTGAACCTCTGCCAGTGGCGCCTAGGAGAGTGTTAGTTTTGTTGGTTGCTATGTCACGCTATTTGACCCACTTTGAACTGGAAGTCCCTTAAAACAATCAGATCTTAGTCATATGAGAGGTATTTCTATAGATCACATTTGCACACTTAAGGACAAATGTTCATGTAAATAGTTTCTTTAAGGAAATATATTTTGTGCCTCAGTTTCTTTTATGTTTCAATCAAGCACAATTTTTGGCTTGTATTGTTCAGATAAAAGCCCAATTTTAAATTTTATGCTGTGGCTTTGTCTATATGACAACCTCAGAAGTCTGAAAGTGAAAAGAAAAAAAATGGAAATATTGCATTTAGTGATCATTAATGTGTACCAAACTTTCTATTTCAATTGTATTCATAACCTTTTCAGAATTGAGCATTTTGATCCTTTTTATAAATATTATATAACAAATACCGATTAAGCCCTAAAATATTTCTTTCATCCTGACACTTCAAGCCTTCCACAATCTGACTCAAATCCAAACATTTCATATTACATCCTTTTCTTGTGCTTTATATACTAGCCCAGCTGATCTGCTTGTTATTCCTCAAAACTCAGAATTTCCTTTCCCATCTCTGGAATACACATGCTTAGGATATTTTCCCTTCTCAGTCTTGATTTTTCTGAACTCAGCTCAAAGGCCAGCTTCTTCACAATATCTTCCCCATTCTCACCAATTGGCAGAATTGTTCCCTCCCTCTCTTCCCCTGCCTCTCTATTTCTTTTCTCCCCCCCCCATCTCTGTCTGTCCTCAGATTATACAGTATATTTACCTGTATAAATATTATATTCCTCCCACTTGAGTGTAACCCATGTTGTGACTTTCTACTTAGTCTGGAAGATTTTAACTAAAAAAAGACAGAAGAGATATTCTTTTTCAGTCTGGGTCATCATGTAGATTACCTGATTGGATTTTGTCTAAAATTTACCAATTGCTATCTAGAGTTGAGGTCACAATGGCAACCAACCTGAGTAGGTCACTCTGAAGAGTACAGATTGATGGGAGAGGTTCCATCAAGGAAAAAGGGGACAACAAAGATGACCAATCAGATGAAAGCTCCCTTGAGGGAGCCTCCTGAAGGTTTCTTAAGGAAGCTACCAACCATTTCCCAATTCTTGGGGGATACTCATTTTCTGATTCAAGAATAATAACTTTGCATTTGATGATTCAACAAAGATGTTTTAGTCTTAAATCTTTTCCTAAAGTCAGTTTTAACTCCTTTTTCATGATATTTCTGCTAATAGATGTGTTAAATTTCACATTATCATGCAGGAATCTGAGGTTAAATTTTATCATGAAGCCAGAAAGAGTCAAACTCATATATTGACTAAAGCATAGTGGAAGGGGAAATGATAATATAACCAAGGAAATGAAGGTTGTCAAGGACAGAATCACATTTTTTTTAAATGCAAAACTGTGACAGGGGAAACTATCATTTTATTAATGGCATGGCTCCATCACAATAGGCTCAGAACTTAATCACAAATTAGAGGAGTTCACTCTATGAATCCACGAGTCACACCTGAAAAATTAAAGTCTTATCTATATAGTTCATATAAAAAGACAATAAGGGCACATGTAAAACCCAGTGGAATTGTGCATTGGCTATGGGAGGGGGTGAGGGGAAGGAAGGGAAAGAACATGATTCTTATAACCAAGGAAAAATATTCTAAAATGACTAATTAAATAAAATTTTCAAAAAAAAAAGACAATAGTTCAGTAAAACTAATCAAAGCAGTTCACCAAATAGGTTAGAATACTTATTTTGTTTATCCATGGTACCTCTCAATTTCAGCATGCTATAATTGAGACAAACCTGGAATAGAAGTGATGGACTAATTTTCCCCCATATTTCACTAATTGTGTGACCTTTTGCAAGTCACTTAATTTTTATGGGGTCAGAATTCTTATAAGCAATGAAGGAAGGAAGAAAGGAAGGGAGGAAGCAAACAAAGAAGGAAAGAATCAAGGAAGGTAAGACAAAGAAAGGATTCTTTGTTAAATATTTATGTGCCAGGCATAATGTTAAACTCTGGGAATACAAATACTCGCAAAAAATGACAATCTCTTCTTCCGTCCAGGAAATCTAGAGCAACCTAACCCTGATCAAAATACTTCCTCCACCACATTCCCAAGAAATATCTATCCAGCCTTTGTCTGAAGGTGTCTAGTGAATGGTAATGTACTAATTCCCTGCCAAGACAGCATTTCACTCTTGGATAACTTTAATGTTAGTTTGCTTTTTTATCAATATCCACAGTTTTGGAATCCTATTTCTGTGTAGCACAGATTTTAAATATGGTAGAATTTCAGACCTTCCACAACGTAGTATTCTTGGGTGTCTTTCTGATTATAGAGGTGATGCTGAGTTCTTAAATATTGTTCCAATGGAGCATAAATTCAGGCGAGTTTTACCATTCTTTGAAAGCTTCAAGTCTAGTTCCTAGATCTAGGCTCTGATCACCTCACACTTAGAGTATTAATCAGTATGCAACTTGGTCTTTCTGCCTCAAATCTCTCTCCACTCTAGTCCATCTTCCACTCAATTATCAAATTAATTTTTCTAAAGGTGAGGTCTGACCATATCATTCCTTCCCTAAACTACATTCAGTATATTTAAATGGATTACCTATCACCTTTAGGACTAAATATACAGTCCTCTGTTTGTCTTTTAAAGCCTTCAGAGCCTTCCCCACTCTTCTACTTTTCCAGGCTTTTTATACATTATTCTTTTCTACATACTCAGCAGTCCAGGCATTTTTCTTCTTATTCTTCCCACAACACTTATTATTTTCATGGGCAGTTCTTTATTTCTGTAATGCTTGTTTGTTCTTTCCATCTCTACCTCCTAGCTTCTCTGGCTTCCTTAAAATCTCACATTTTACAGGAAACTTTTCCCTGTCCTCCTTAATCTGAGGGCTTTCTTTCTGAGATTATCCTCACTTTGTTCTTGCAGATGTCTTGTTTATGCATTGATACTTGCATGTTGTTAATCCCACTAGACTGTGAGCTGCTTAAAGCAGGGAAAGGTTTTTTTTTTTTTTGTGGGGGTTTTTTGTGTGCGTGTGTGTGGTTTTTTTTTTTTTTTGCTCTTCTTTATATCTCCAGTATAGTGTCTGGGACAGACGAGGCATTTCATAAATGCAGTTGATTGACTTATTGACTAATGAAAAACTATTTGCCAAAGATCATATAACCAGGAGCTCTCTTTGATCACTCCTTTTTCATGGGGGAGAGGCTCATGTAACACAATGAAACTATGAGCATGCAATATCACCCAAGATGGATAGGATGTAGTGGAGAGTTTTGACAAAAGGTGATCCAGTGTAGAAGGAAATGGCAAACCACTTTAGCATAGTTGCCAAGAAAAATCCTATGGATAATAACTTAGACAGATTTTGGGAAATAATGGAAGACCATAGAGCTTGGCATGCTATGGTCCACGGGATCAGAGAAAGGCATACACAACTGAATGACTGACCAACAAAATCACCACTAAGCTAGATATTTGGTGATGAATTCTTTTCACAGGATTCCATGAAAAAAAAGCAAAATATAAAAGGGATCATTGTACTTTCATTTTCTCTGTGATTCTTCATTTAAGCAGGAATGAGCAAGTTTATAGTTAAATTAATCTTTGGACTAGAACCCACGCTGTAGATTTGGATGTAGCTGGGTGACATAGTGTTGAACCCGAAGTCAGGGAGACCTGAGTACAAATTTGTCCAATAAGCTGAATAGCTATGTGACTTTGGGTAAGTCACCTAACATCTGTTTGCCTCAGTTTCCTTAACTATAAAATGGAGATAACATCAGCACCTAGATTGCAAGGTTGTTGTAAGAATCAAATGAAATAACTGTAAAGCACATGGCATAGTTCCTAGCACATAGAAGATGCTATAAAAAGTTGACCCAGGGGAGCCTGGGATAATTGAGCACCAGTAAGAACTTTGCCCTGTATGTCCCCAAAGTTGATTTGCCTAGTGATTGTGGATAGTGGGAGAAAATTACCTCATTAGGGAACCTCATTAGAGACCCACCCATATCTTCTTTTAGTTGAAATTTCCCCATGTTTTGGTTAGGAAGAAGGAAGCTACAACAGGGAGGGCTATCACTGTAGGTAATTTTTTTTTTATCACTTTATTACTCTGCCCATGTTTATCCCTTTTTAATCTACTCACACCATAAAAATTTTGCCATCTGTTGTGAAAGCTTTTTTTTCTTCTGGAGATTCTTTCCAAATCTAAGGCATTGCTCAGCATCATTTGGGAAAAAAGCCATGAAAAGTATTTTAATAAGCCAGAAATGTTTCTCCCACTGCTTTAGTCATATAGAATGAGTGAACTGGAATGGATGAAATAAGAATAAATCCTGATCTTTGGTACAAACTCCAATAACCTAAACATGGATTTTTTGTAGTTTTGTGGAAGAATTGAAACATCACATGTTTCTCTCTACTTCCTAATTTCAGCTAGGACTAGAAATGGATGTGCCAAACCTTGTGAGAAAGTCTTCACTTGTGGTCTCACTGGCCAGGGCAAATTCAGGAAGTTCTGGAAATCTTATAGAAACCCCTTGGGAAATTTTTAGCTTGCTTTCCTGTGTCAAGAGTTTCACACAAACTTAAAGCTCAGAAAAGACATCCTGAGTCCTGGTGTTTTATCTGAACCAAATCTCGTGGTCTTTTCTCAATATTCTTGTGCTCTCGAGTCAGTTAAATTCACCAGAACCCAGCTTTTGTGCCTGACACACTACCAGAGACTGAAAATCACTTGAAAGTTTAAGAAACAATTTTTGTTTTTAAAAAGTTTACAATATTACTGGGTGAAATAATATGGGATACATGAAAGAGGGGAAAATATGCACTCTTATAACACTAAGTGCTTAATGAGTGCTGCAGGAGGCCATAGGAAATAAATACCAGTCCAGGTTTCCACAGTCAAAATATGGATGAGATGGCACTTAAGCTGGACCTGGACAAAGGGGTAGGATCTGTAGAGAAAGAGAAGAAGCTGGAGGGCACTCCAGACTAGAGAACAACATGAGTAAAATTGGGAATAAGGGTTGAGAGGCTTTCTCAAGGGGTCTTCAAAAAGACCAGTCTGATTGGAATGGACAATTCTTATTGGGAATAATCGATCAATGAAAAGGCATTTATTAAGTGATTTCTATGTCCCAGATATTGCATTAAAGATGGGAAATAAAAAGTAAAACAAAAAACAAGCTCCCATCCCTCAAGGGGCTCCCATTCTAAATGGATGGTAATCATTGAATTTCCTCAGAGAAATCATCTGTCCCTCATGAGAGGATAATTGGTTACAAATGGATAATTGGTAGAAAACCAGACCCCCCCCCCTCTCTCTTTCTCTTTCTCCCTCCCTTTCTCTCTCCCTCTCTCTCTCTCTCTCTCTCCCTCTCTCTCTCTCTCTCTCTCTCTCTCTCTCTCCATATATATATATATATGTATATATATATATATATATATGGAATCTATTTTCAAAATGCATCAAACACTTGGAAAACTTGTTTTTTAATCTGGTTAATTATCTTAGAGGGAAAGGAAGGAAGCAAGTATTCTAGATTCAGTTTTACAGTTTGGAAAATCTTAGTCCATTCAAGTCATTTGCCCAGGTTTATACAGTGAGCCAATGGAAGAGATAGAGAAGAAATTATTTTCCATGTCAATGCTATCTCACTAAAATTTTTTTTTCAACAGCTAGATCTCAAGAAAGATTAGTCTAATTGCATTTGTGAAAAAAAAAAGCAACATAGTCAGCATTCCCAACAAAGAACAGTACTGAAACATGTTCTCATTTTGTATTTATTTCTTATTTTTTAAAAATTGCAAATTTTTGTTTTTACATTCTTAAGCTTATCCTTCTCTGTTCTTTTACATAGGGAGCCATCCCATGAAGCAAAGGATCTTTCTTGTTTTTTCAAAGAGAGAAAGGGAAAAAAGTAGATTAGAAAAAAATTAACTAATACATTAATTGGTCCTGATAGTATATGCTATGTTTTTCATCTAGAGTCCCTGGGAAAGAAGAGAGTCTCCTAAGAAAGGAGGGAAGTACATTCATTTTCTCATCTCTTCTTCCTAACCAAGCTTAGTCTTCATAGTGATATAGTGTTTTATTGTTGTTTTTCTGTTCTTTCCATTTATGGAGTTTTATTTTCTTATTTTGTAATTAAGAAATGTTTTAGATCATTTAGAAATACTATGCATGGTTTCAGAACTATTTTTATATTTCTAGAGACCACCAACATTAGAGTAAAAATGTAATTTCTAAACCTGTACCTGACTTTTCTTTGGAAATCATGTCAGGAGGCAGGTGGAAACTGTATTTCCAGCATATTATTAGTCATGTGGCTTTCTCTGAGGATCTATTTTTGTACACTTACTTAGGAGAGTACATAGTTATTGTGTGCCTAGAAAAACTACTGGGTTATATATAATTCTTGCTCAAATTTAGGTTGTAAAGAAGAAAGATTACTGTATCAGAAGACTCAAAATTACTTGTTAACTGATACTTATTACTTTAGCTAGAGGGATTTAGATGTTTATTGCTTGCTTATAAATATGGAAATATACAACTAGAAAAAGTATAGTGTGTAAGGGCTTGGTCTCTCTAAATGACCATGTAAATTAGAATAAATATTTTTAAATAGTAAGTTCTTCCTTCCAATTGTAACTCATGTCTATTCTTAGACTTTAATCCCCATAAGTGTAAACACCCTATTTAAAAGTTAAGTATGGAGACCTGTCTATTTTTGGATTCTATCACAAAAAGTGCAAACATGGTACTTAAAAGTTAAGTATAAAGATCTGCCCATTTAGATCTAATCACCAAAAGTGAAAATATCCCACTTAATCATGAAGTGGGAGGTCTGTGACCCATGTGTGCAATAGTGGATGATGAATTGAAATCAACTGACTGCCTTCTGGGCAGTCCTAGTGCAGAGTGTCAACTGTGATTGGTAGATGTAAAATTAGGAGAAGGCACAGGAAGTGACACAAGAGGAAATGCCTTTAAAAGAGAGAGTGCTACACAGAATCTGGGATTCTTGTAACAGAGTTCAACTTGGACTTCCATTTCTGCTGGAATTTAATTCTTCATGCCTTCGAGTTGAGGCTAGTGAAGAGGAGCAGAAGGATCTGCTGACTGGACTGACAAGTAGTGAGTGAAAAGCTGACTCTTAACTGCTGGATTTTTCTGAAGAGACTTCCCCAGGTCCTGGGCTATCAGGGCCAAGGCCTTTCTGATTGAAGGCTAAACTCTCCTGCCTGGTTTTTGAGCCAGGTGTCAGAGATTAACTACTTATTGCTCAGGCAAGATATCTTACCTTATCCTCTCTCTGATTTCTTGCTTCACTCTTTCTACATTTTGTAAATAAATTGTAAATAAAATCTCTTTGGAATTAATTAAATTCCTGGTGACCAAACTCTCAAATAATCAAATCCAACCCTTTAAAAGTTAACCCATTTTCCCCTTTACACAATTCACATGTACATGATAGGAAGAATGTTTTCAATTTTAGTAAGCACCTACTATATTTAAATCATTGTTTAAATGGCAAACATACAAAGGCAAGTAAAAATAAAAATCAGTGAATATTATTTGTAAAAAGGCTTCAGATTTAGATAGACAGAAACTTATATAGAAAGAATGTGAGTCAAAAATATAGAAACAGCATGTGATTTTTTTAAAGTAAAATAACAATGAGACAACCTATCAAAATTTATGATTTGCCACCAAAACAGTATTTGGAGAAAATTTTTATTTGTAAACACATTCATCAACAAGATCAGTGAATGAGATATATTAAAATCTTAGAAAAGTATCAAAACAAAAAACCTGTCTCAATAACAATAAAAAAGAAAACAAGATAAAGTTAAAAATAAATATCTATTGAATTAATAAAGTAAACTAAAACCTGATTTCGAAAAGTCTAAACAAATTGATATACCATGAGTTAATTTCATTAAAAGAAGAGAAGAAAACTTAATTGCCAGTATTATTCATCAAAAAAGAGAACTGACAACAAATAAAGAAGGAATTTTAAAAATCATTAAAAACTATTTTCCTAATTATGTGCCAACAAAACTAAAAACTTAATTTTATTTATTTTTAAATATTTTTCCATGGTTACATGGTTCAGTTTCTCTCCCTACCCACTTGCCTCCCCACTCCTGGAGCTGACAAGCAATTCCACTGGGTTATACATGTATTATCATTTGATACCTATTTACATATTATTCATTCAAAGCTAAAAACTTAGATAAAATACATGAAAACTTATAATATTACAAAATATTTATAATATTAGAAAAATTAATAGAGAAATTAAGTAGTGCAATCTCAGAAGAAGAAAGTGAACAATCTATATATCAACTCTTTAAAAAACAAAGCTGTATTGCAAGGTAATTCTATCAAATAGTTAAAGAACAACAAATACTAAATATATATATATATATTATTTTGAAAAACATAAAAATAAGGCATATCAGTAAATTCTTTTCATGAAATATAGATCTGATACCTAAAGCTTGAAGAAAAAACAAAGAAAGAAAATGATAGACCAATGTATCTAATGAATACTGATGAAAAATAATAAAATAAGATAACAGAAAGCCAAAAGACATTTTTACACAATTTCTATCTACTAAACACTGTGTTCAGTTCCAGATATCCAAATACAGGCAAAAGGAAAGAAAATACCCATCATCACAGAGCTTATATTCTAATGGGAGATCTGAAAGGGATTGAAAGTATGGTTTCAAAATGGAACATGGTAGAAAAGTCTAGAAAGTCTATAGTGGAACTTAGAGAACAGTTGAGGAATGAGAATAGACACTATAACAATATATTAAAAAGATTGAAATCAACTGACTGCCTTCTGGGCAGTCCTAGAGCAAAGCGTCAACTGTGATTGGTAGACATAAAATTAGGGGAAGGCACAGGAAGTGACACAAGAGAAAATGCCTTTAAAAGAGAGAGTGCTACACAGAGTTTGGGGATCAATAGATTTGATTTATACAAGAAATTCAGGCATAGTTTAACATTAAGAAAACTACAAATATAACAGATCGTGTTAATAATAAAACAATTAGAATATATATATATGTATTTATATATAGAGAGAGAGACAGAAAAGACTTTTCATAAAATATAGCATATTAAAGATAGCATAAGAATTAATTGACCTTTCTCTAAATTATAAACAGTATCTGTCAAAATCCAAGAGCTAGCATTATCTTTAATGAGGAAAGATTACAAAGCTTTTCAGTAAGTCTCTGGGTAAAGCAAAGATTTCCATGGTCATCGATATTATTTAAGATATTTCTTTAAATGCTAACTATATTAAAGTCCAAGATTCACAGCTTCCTCCTCTGTGAGGAGCTCTCCAAAGAGCAGTTTTGTCCCAATGGCCAATAGCTGAGACTATAATGGATTCCCCAAAGTCACATTTTCCACTTATTGTGTGATCTATGCACAGGAGAGTGATACTATAATCCAGATTGTTGCCAAGAGAGAGCAGCAGGACAGTTCCCCAACCATCTTTTCAAGAGGTAGCAATTATGGTCTGGAGGAGTAGAGATGCAGATCATCTCAGAAGTCACATATGGTTCATGATGCTGGAAATAGGGAGGTAGGGGTACAATAGTGAACCCAGACATAAATTCATGAACAATTTAGAAGTCCAAATCTATCTATCCAAGTCCCTGATGCCTTTCCTAGTGGAAGGCTCAGGGCTAGTGGCCTCAGACGAAAGCTCTTTCCTCTGCCTTTCAAAAAGAACTTTGAAACATTTCAATCTAAAGAGACCATCATCCAGCAAAATTGAAAAACTAGTCAATGAGCCAGAAAACATGTACTAAATGTTTACTATGTACTAGACACTGCTAAGTGCTATGAATACAAAGAAAGACAAAAGAGAGTTCCTGCCCTAGTGAAGCTTACTGATAGAAAAGACGAGAAATGACTGGTGGCTATTATGAAAGAGTACTTGCTTGTTGTTCTGGGCACCCAACTTCTCTCTACATGACCAAGGGGTTGTAGTATGCTAAGATATTGACCAACCACCTCACTGGCCCTATGCCCAAGATCTATGGAAGTTGGACACCTGAATACCTAGTAGGCTCAATATGATGCTGAACCATTCATAATATTTCCTGAAATTTTTGGCTAGACATACTGCTCTATTTTTACTATCTCTCCCCACTAACTGGTGACCTTGCTGAGTACCAGCAAAAATATAGATTAAGTTGGGGTATTTCTAAGAACACATCTGTTTGGGTCATAATCCATATTTTGTACAATTTACCTGTTCTTATATTATACTTTCTTTGCCTTGGTTCTGATGTTTGCTAAAGTTCTCTGTGTTATACTCAGAGAGAAAGCCCATTATTTCCATAGAAAACTTTTATTAATATTTGCACTAATGGACATAGAAAGTGTTGTTTGAGGTAGAAGCTTTTGTTGCATAGTTAACCATATTTAACCATATTTGCTTTTGTTCTGATGATTCCAATAAGCCTAAACACTTAGGACTGATATTAATGTTTAGTGACCAAAGACCCTGATTGCTGATGCTAAAGATTTAACAGCTTTAACTTGGTAGACTTTTTATTTTATCTTGTACTTGAAGTCTTCAGATACTTCTTGAAATGTGACCATACTCTTCTGCATGCTTTTTCTTTATTCTCCAATTAGTGATCCAGGAATATGGTATTTTCTACTTTAATTATAATGTATAGAAAGATGATTATTCTTCATAGAGAATTTTCTAAGAAAGTTGCTTTTTCAAAAAAATTTACAAATTTTAAAATGCATTGATTTTACTTTAAAAAAGAAATACTGTAAGACAAATAATTCTAGAGGTATTGATTGCTCGTGATTGGACTGTGCCAATTTAATGAAAATGATGATATCATCTAATTTACATTACAGATTTTGTATCATACCAATCAATTAACTAAGGGGTAATTTTATAGACCTAAATAAAGAAATTACAACATTTAAGTATAGAAATAAAAGGTCAAGAATCTCAAGGGAAATAATGGAAAAAGTTGGAATGAAAGAGGATAGAGATGACTATGAAATATAAAATGTTATGATTATAGACTGAAAAGATTCTACATAAGTAAAATGATGCACTTAAAATAAAAAGGAGACAATTTTGAACAAAATAAACATTTCCATAAAGATCTAATATCAAAGATATATGAGGAATTGATATTAATATATAAGAATGAGAGCTATTCCCCAAAAGATAAGTGGTCAAAGGAGATGAATGGCAATTCTCACATAAAGATTGCAAGCTAGCAACAACCACATGAAAAAAATATTCCAACTAACTACTAATACAGAAATAAGTAAAACAACTGAGAGATTCGACCTTACAAACATCAAAATTAGCAAAAATGACAAAAGAGAAAAAAGAAATTGCTACAGAAGTAGTGGGAGACAAAAACACAAGTATACTATTGGAACTGTGATTTTCCAGAATAGATGAACCATTTGGAACTATCCCCAAAATGTCACTACACTATTCATATCCTTTGACCCATCAACCTTACTCTTAGAAACCTACCTAAATGATACCATAAGGGTAAAGGACTTATATGTATAAAAATATTTATAGCAGCAGTTCTTGTTTTGAGACAGTGGAGTGACGTTGTGAACAAAACATTTAACTTAGAATCATATAGACTTGAGTTTGAGTCCTTAATCAGACACTTACTCTCTGTGACCCATGGGATACATCACTTAACCCTTCTTTGCCTCCATTTTATCATCTACAAAAATGTGGGTAACAATAGCACCAACTTCACAGGGCAACACACAATAGCACCAGGATTGATGATCAAATGAGATTTTATATAATCTTTGCATTTGTATATAATATTTGGAACTGCATTTTTAACATAATGCTTGAATTGCAAGCATCACATCAATCTATATTATTATTATTATTATTATTACTTGCTCTTGTAGCACAGAACTACAACCCAAACAGAAGATCATCAATTGATTAATGCATGAATAAATTGTGGTATACAAATGCAGAGGAATTTAATTATCATAGGAAATGATAAATTTAACACATTAAGAGAAATCTAGATAGATTTATATGAACTGATGCAGAATGAATGGACTAGAATCTGGAGAATAATTTATGTAATGACCACCATAATTCAGGAGAAAAGAAATCTGAAAGACCCGAGAACTTTGACTAAGGTCATGAAGACTGATCTCAGTGCCACAACTAACAGACCCCCTGGACTGTCCTATTATTGTAATTCTTTCCGACTTCAATTTGCAGATCACTTGAAGGCATACATGGGTAAGGGGGAAAGGGAGGAATTCTTCACCAAGAGTTAACTTCACTGATGTAATCACAGGTCTAGTCACTATGCATAACAGTGAAAATAAAATGAATGACTACCACCTTTCCATTAGATTTCAGATTACTTTGGACCTCTCTTTTTCAGTGATACAGTACAGTCAGCATTTTCATCCTATATCAATGAGAAATAAATTATAGATTCTTTTGGTCCTATGATTGCAAAATCTATATTGCTGTATTTATGATCTTTTCATTTCCTCCAAGAAGAGTCTTTTCCCAGGCTGATGACTCTTAAATGTATTTCTATACCTGAATGTGATATTTTTACTGTCTGAGGTCTCAGTGAAATAATTTGGCTGTTTCCTGTAGAATATCCCTTCTCTTTGTAAAGATGTGTTTAGCTAAATTAAAAGAAAAGTAGAGATTGTTTTCCATCTTGAGTTACTGATTGTGAAGTAGCTTGCAACAGCATATTTGTGGTTAGGCAGTTTCAAGAAATGGCTTTTACAGTTACCCATCTATAACTATGGAAAATGAAAAGAAAAGGGAGCAAACTATAGTACTGAGGGTCAATTAAGGCTTGAGGGAAGACAATAAGGATAGAAAACAAAATCAGAAAGGGTGTTGAGATGAACAATAATTTTTTTTTTATTACTGCAGATTATCAAGTATAAAAGAAACACAGAGGAGTAGACCCATTAATAAATAATGGGAGAGAGACTCAGAGAGACTCAGTCATTTAGGTTCTAGTCCCTGGGATTCAGTTTTCTCATTGGCAACATGAGATCAATAGATTAAATAATCTTCAGAGGTCCCTTTTAGCTCCAAAGTTATGTCAATATAGTTTTTAAATCTAGGCTATTTCTTAAGTATTCTGTCAACAACAAAAACCACGGAATACGCCTTTTCAAGATTTCTCACTGTCTAACCCTAATGACTCCTAATAAATTAGTTGCTTAGGAAGGACATTGAATACTAAAATTCTTTTTATTTTTAAACTTAGTAAATTACCAAAAATCAAAGACCCTTTTGAAGCTCAAGAGGCAACTTTAAGGACATCCACTTGCTTGAAAACTTTGAGATTCCTAGCCAAATAATTTAGTTAATTTTAGTCTGCCACAATCAGGATAACACAAGTTTCTATCTTCTCTTCTACTAATTTGTCTTTTTCCTTTAAGGGACACCCATTTAAATTCTCCCCAACAAGCCAGGTTTTTACTGCCTTTCTGGGCATGGCTCACTAACTTGGTGGCAAAAATATCTGTGTCTATTCAATTGTTGTTATTTGATCTTTTCAGTAATTTCTGACTCTTTGTGACTCCATTTGGGACTTTCTTGGCAAAGATACTGGAGTGCTTTGCCATTTCTTTCTCCAGCTCATTTACAAGAGGAGCTGAGGAAAGAGTTAAGTGACTTGCCCAGGGTCACATAGCTAGTAAGTGTCTGTGATTGGATGTGAACCCAGAAAGACGAGTTTTCCTAGCACTCCATTCACTGTTGTAAGGGGTAAAATTAGGGGTTATTGACTGAATATATTATATTATTAGTGGTCGCCAGGGATTTATTCAATCACAATAAATTACTCAAGTCAGTTTGGGATTTTTATGGTGGTTTTCATTACAATAGAAGGAAGAAATTAAGAAGAAGAAGAAAGAGAGGAAAGGGAAATTGGACTGCTCTGGCAAGCCAGATAGGAGTTGAAAGTCAAGGAAAGGAGGAAAGGAGGAATTAGTCACCTCACCAAGGTGGCTCAGGGAAGATGCCTCACCTAACCCACACTACAGAGCTTCTTCCAGTCATTTCACTGGCAAGTCACAAACTCCAAACCTCCAAGACACCAAGCACATCACCATGAGCTCCCAACTTAGAAAAAAGACCGACATCTCTGCCAGAGAGGGAAAACCAGCATGAGAGAGAGCCTGGAGAGAGGAAATGATGTGAAATATATAGACTGTTCTTTACATCACTTCCTGCATCTCACATGTAACAATGATAGCTTAAGCTTGACTTAGGACAGCCCAGGGGGTCTGTCAGTTGTTTCTTATTTGTCACTTGCTAGCACATGTTGGTCATAGGCCATCCTCCTCAACACTTAATCCTTAAGTAGGGGTGGAGAAAATCTCAAATTCACAATCCCCCTGATGATGATTGGAGGACTAGTTTCCCCAATTGATCACTAAACAAAATCTTCCTGCAGCTCTAAATTTTCTAACTGCAGGTGCATACAAAATTTTCCATTCTAAGAGGAAAGTACAATAGTTAGAGATAAGAGAGAAAGACAGCAAAACCAATGTTTTGCTGGGCACATTGACAAGAACCAATTAGGGGGAAGTCCCTTTTGGCATAAGAGTATACATTCAAAATAAATGTTCAACCACATTCAAATTTCATTCTGGATCTTCTTGAAGTAGTGTAGCTTTTCTGGCATATTTCTGAAACAGTTCATTCTCTGGATTTAGGAGTTAGCAAGCTTCGTTCCTTGAAGATCTTTCTTGAACAAAAAATTTTAAATCTTGGATTTTTATTAAAATGCAATCCCCCCTTGAAGTGGGTGTTAAGAAACACCCACTTCAGCTCAGGATACATGGTTGAGTTATGTGGGTTTATGAGCCAATTATCAAAAGAAAAGAAGAAAAACCAAAAACATAAAGAAAAAATGGAAGAAAGTTAAACTTTTGGGAGAAGGAATAAAAAATTCAAAATCAGAATCAAAATATCAAAAATATATGTATACAAAATTTTGAGTAAACAAGAACAAATTCATAATAGGATTTTGTATTAGAGTCCAATAAATTTTTAACAGGCCCTTGTATTAGGGTTCAATTAAAGTAATTTCTATCCCACAACTCTGTAGGACAGAATGCAGTAATATTAAACTTACCCATTTGCAGCCAAGACTATATGAAGTTGCCATACTATAAGAGAGAAAAAGAACTAGATTTTTGTGTGTGATAGGGAAGTGTCATTGCCTGGTCTGATTTTTCGTCATTCTCAGGGATAGGGGAGCCAGGATGATAGCCAAACTTTGGTACTTGTCTGTGAGTATTTCACAAAGAGTGTGGATACCAGGAAGTCCTATGTCTTAACACATGTAAAGCGTCACAACCTCGAGTCTCACACTTGAGTTCAAGTCCTTTTGTATGGCTTAGAAGGGCATCAATCCTAACTGGGTTGATTTCTTTCTTTTTTTACCTATATGCTCTTTTTGGCACTATTCAGTTTAAGTCTCTGCTCCTTTTTTTTTTAATCCCATTTCCTAGAATCAGACACAAACATTAATCACAGTCCCATAATATTTATCAATAAATGACAGGTTTCCATAGTTTAAAGTTTAAAGGGTATGCATTAATATTATTGCAAGCATACACACACACACACACACACATATAAAACTTATATTCCTGCAGAATAAAAAAAACTAATATTGATTGTATGTGCCTTAAGTACAAGAAATTAGAAAAAGGAAAAAATCAAATATTTTAATCAAAACAAATGAAAAGCAATAATAAAAATAAGGAAAAAAATACAGGGATTCAATGTGTTCCCAAAAAACAGTATCCACTTGTCTATGGATTATTATTTCCAACATATGTGATAGGATATAGTCAATTAATTTCAATAGAAGATGCTCTCTTTACATGTGAGCAATGAATCCAAGAGTTCTTCTCTCCAATCTTTATAGATGCTGGAGTAGTTAACAATATTTGGAATGGCCCTTCCCAGGAAGGCTGAGTTGCTCCAATATGTTGGAAGTTCTTTATATATACCTTGTCTCCTGGGTTCTGGTCATGAAGTGAAAATTCTAGTGGTCTGGCTTATACTACAGCTCCGGAGTCAAGGAGTTCATGCAATTTGTGCTGTAATTCCTATATCTAGGAAGCAATAGTAGTATCTCCCTCTAATAGTGATGTATATGCAGGGGAGAAAGACAGCCTGTATTGGTGGATGTCCAAAAAGCATCTCAAATGGTGAGATGTGTAGGTCTCCTCTGAGCCTGCTTCTAAGATAAAATAGGACCAGAGGGAGAATTCCAGGTCATTTTAAGTGTGTCTCAGTGCATAATTTTCCAATCATAGTTTTAAGTTCTCTGTTCATTCTTACAACTTGGCCTGAGCTCTGGGGATGATATGCTATATGAAATTTGGGAGTTATCGCCAAGCAGGGCTATATATGATTTAGGACAGAATCAGTAAAATGACTTCCTCTATCTGAATCAATATGTGCTGGCAGGCCAAAGTGAAGAATGATCTCTTTTAAAAGCACTTTAGCAACAAAATCCACTGTGGCTTGAGCTATGGAAAACACTTCCAGCCATCTGATCAGTTGATCTACTATGACTAGACAAAATTTATAATGTCCAGCCTTTGGCATTGTTATGAAATCTATCTGTATGTGCTCAAAAGGTGTGTAAGCCAAAGGACACCCACCAAAGGCTTTGCCACGAAAGGCATGTTGGTTATATGCTTGGTGGGTAGAGCAGGCTATATTCACTTTCAAGTTATAGTAGTTATACCAGTGGCTATCCAACAGAGTCCATGATACCCTGGGTAGCAAAGTGACAATTTTTATGAAGAGACTGGCAAATTTGGTGATAGAAACTTCTAGGGAGCAGGGGTTGTCCTTCAAATGACACCCATATTCCATAAATCTGTTTTGCTTTAAATTTTTGCTTCAATTTTTCTACTCTCTTATTAGGAAAGTGACAAATTCAAGCCATCCGTGGTTGTTAATATTAAAATTAATTCAGGCCCTTCTATGGCTTCTAGCTTTGCAGCAGTATCTGCTAATTCATTTTCCCTAGAGACAGGGTCAGTACCACTGTATGGGCAAAGCAATGAAGTACAGCTAGGACTTCAGGCTACTAAAGATCAGAGAGAACTTCATTAATAAACTCTGCATTAGTTATACATTTTCCAGCTGAAGTTAAAAATCCTCTCTGGAGCCATAGCATCCTGACTTTGTGACAAATTCCAATAGCATATCTGAAATCCATTGTTGCCTTTTTATCCTTGGCAATTATACAGGCATGTTTCAGAGCTATTAGTTCTGCACCTTGAGCACTAATATTAGAGGGCAGTTAAGCTGACTACTCAGTGGCAAATTATGTGACTACAGCAGTTCCAGTGTAGCATATGCCATCCCTCATAAAAGAAGAACCATAAGTAAATCAGTCCAGATCTGGGTTGTCTAAGGGAGTGTCCAAGAGATTAACTCAAGGCTTTTCTTCCATGGACACTAGTGTTTCACAACAGTGTAATGATACTCCTGAAGTTGTTAAATCTGGAAGCAAGGTGGCAGGGTTAAGGGTTGTACAACATTTCAGAGTAATATTTTCATTTTTTAACAGGGTTATTTCATACCATGTAATTTGCTGATCAGAAAATGCCTGTGTTCTATGCTTTAGCAACAATGCTTCTACCTCATGTGGGAACATAATTATAAATGGGCATCCCAATATTAGATCAACAGTTTTTGTCATTAGTAAGGCTGTGGCAGCTACACCTCTAAGACATGGTGGTGCTCCTGATGCTACTGGGTCCAGTTGGGCAGAATAATAAGCAATTGGGCACTGAGAAGGTCCCAAAGTCTGAGTTAAAACATCTGAAGCTACTCCTCTTCACTCATGTACTGTAAACTTTGAAATTTCTCAGACTTGTGAATGTTAAAAATTTCCCCATTGGACTGGGAACACTCCCCATTTTGATGAGAAAACTCCTTGCTATGGGAGGACCTCTACTCCACCCGTACTTAAGACTGCTTTAGGGGAGAAAAACTCCTTGCTAAACAATGAAAGTACTTGGACCCATGCTTATAATAAGGCAAGGAGTTCTTTGAGCCATGCCTGTTTTTTTAGAATTGATACAATGAGATGCTAGGTACTTAAAAAGGTCTGGCAAGTTTTCTCTTAATGACATTATTTGACTCAGCTGTGTTTTCACTGGTTCAGACTTACTGAGGAGATTAGTCGACTTAGCAGGAATTCAGATGGGCAGTCCTTTGGAAAACATCTACAGTGATTGGTAGATGTAAGGACTTAGGGGAGGTGACATAGGAGAAAAACCCCTATATAAGAAAAAGCAGAATCTCGTGAGAAAGAATCCTTTTGGAGAATCTCTGATGAGGATCACTTGGGAAGAATCTCTTGAGAGAGGCTCTGGAGAAGGGAAGCTCTTGGAGGACAATCTCTAAGGAGATCTTGCTGGAGCTCCTCTGAGGGGACTCTGTCCCTCTGGAGGCTCTGGAGAGAGGCCCTTTGGAACAGTCTCTGGCTGGAAGGCTCTTTAAGGAGGACTCTGGCTGGAACTCTCTCTGGTGAAGTCAGCTGAGATGGAGCTGGGCTGGTGTCACTAGAATCCTTGCTTAGACAGACCTTGTGGTGAGCGTTGAAAGACTGACTGACTGATCTCTCTCTCTTAAGACTCAGGTTACTTATTTCCTTTTCTCTCTTTCTCTCTTTTCTTTAATTCCACATTTGTATTAATTAAAATCTCTATAAACCCAGTTGACTTGGATATTTGAATAATTGGGAATATTTCCCTGGTGACCACCTTATATTTGATTTAAAAACCAAGACACTGTAGTGAAACATATTTCTGCGGTCAAATTTACTCACCCTCTCTTATATCTATCACAATTTATATCTTTCACTATGTTAATCACTACAGTTTAAGACCTCAACCATTTAAAATCTAACAATACATACAAAGTAAATGGCTTGTTGTAATCTGAGATGCCTAGATCAGGGGCAGGTAAGATAGCCTGTTTTAGATCTGACAGTGCTGACAGGTGTTCTGGCTCTAATTTGAGGGGTTCAGTGACCAAATCCCTTGTTAATGTTATGAGGTTTAGTAATTTCCTCGTAGCAAGGAATCCATTGTCTATAAAACCCTGTTGCTCTTAAATTGCTCTCAACTGTTTCTTAGTGGTAGTGTAAAGATTAAAATTTTAGGGGAACTGAGGCAGGTAGAAATTAGCTTCTCTCTGCAAGGAGTATTATATTTTTATGAGGTTTATTAAAGATCAAGGGTTAAAGAAAATACAAGCAAGAGAAGCACATGCTAGGTGGGCCATGAGGCCCACCCAAATTTCACTCACATCATGAGATGTGTCTGTTTGCCAGTGGAGCCAGGAAGAGAAGAGAGCCTGCCATGGGCAGAGACCCTTTAAATAATGATTTTTCTCTCGGCCCAGGTGAGAATTCGGTGAGAATTCAGTGAGAATACAAAGCACTCTGGGGAAGTGGAGCAAGGATTTCTGGTGATTGAAGTCCTGGATTCAAGTCTATTTTTACATTACCCTGATTCATCCTCTTGGGAAGAAGGACTTCCCCAAAGGATCATAAAAACATAATCAATTTAATGATTACAACAATTTGAGGAGAAGAGGGGGAAAAAAACCAAAACCAATAATTGCTAGGCACATTGACAAAAAACCAGTTAGGGGGCAGTCCCCTTTGGCATGAAAGTATACATACAAATAAATGTTCAATCAACTACACCCAGAGTTCATTTTTGTGCATCTTGTGGTCTGGAGGTTTCTTCATGGTGTCATCTCCAAAAGTTCAGTTTCTGCATTCAGAGAGGTAGCATCTTTCTTTACCTAAAATTCTTCTCAAAAGGAATTTAAACTTTGTAATTTAAATAATAATATTTTTTTTACATTCCCCCATTAAGAGGGTGATTGAAAAATGCAGGATCACTTAGGGATGCATGACTGAGGTATGAGGTATATGAATCAATTGGCAAGAGAAATTAAAAAGATATCACAAAAAAACCCGAAAATACTGGATGAAAATATAGACTATCAAAGTCTTATGTGTAAAAATTCCAAGTAAAAAGAAAAATAAATCTATAACAGGTCCTTGAATCAAGGCCCAATTAAATGATCTAAGCAATGATGCATTTACCCAGTCAGTAGCCAGGACTACAGAAAGTTATCACACTTGAAAGGCATAAAAGGGGATCAGATTATATGAGCCAAGGTTTTGGGGATACTCATCTGTGAGTATCTTCAGAGTGAGTGTGGACACAAGGAAAGCCTATGTCTTAACAACATGTTAAACACAGTAACCTCGAGTCTTCACACTAGGTTCAAGACCTTTGTATTGGCCTAGAAGTGCATCAATCCTCCTGGATTGGCTTTTCTTTGGCTCTGTGCAATGGCTCTTTTGTGTATATCTTTTCCTGGAATCAGACAGAATCATTAAGCAAAGTCCTATAATTTTTTAAAAAATAATTAAATAATCAGTGGCATCATTTTTATAGTCTTCTAGCTTTTGGGGTATGCATTAGCAAATTTATCTTAAACTTATGGTATTGAAATGTCAAAAAGTTGAAGAAAATCGTAATGCTGGTGACATGCTTCAAATATAAAAAAGAAGAGAAAAATATCATATTTCACATAAGTTGCTGTATAGCATTTTTCAAAACCTATGAATTGATGGATATTTGTCACAGTTTTTACAAATGTAGCAAATCTTTCAAACTTGGTAATAAACATATTTTTAAACAAAGTAAAAACTCATCTTGGGTTAAGAACATAATCAGGAAATCTATATATCATTCTGGTGGACGTAAAGTAATGAGCTGAGGAGTATAAATGAGAGGTGCTCCTTTTTTGGAGGCTTTTTAGAGGTTCAAATGCCCTGAGATTAACTGCCCCAACTTCCATTCACATATTTAGAAATGTAGGAAGGTTGGGGGTAATAAAATGTATTTTACTTCAGCTAGAATTGGCCTTATACCTTGTGGTAGGGGCAGGCAAAAAAGACCAGAGATTGTTAAAAAAAATTCCAAAAATCATATTTGAAAAACCCTTAAAATCAATTGAGATATTTAACACATTACATTTTCCAAAGGTTATAGCAATTGTAACCAGTTCTGAAGTCCATCTATCCTCTATGTGACAATTTACAAAGGCAAAAATAGAAAAAAGCTGTGTTTTCATATATGGGCTTAATTACAATGATCTCAATATGGTTATAGGGGAAAGCAACAGAATTTAACAGTAGTTAACCCAGTACATTAAAATGATTCAGTGTAACAGAATAATATTGAATGCAGTAATATATGAACTTAAAATCACAAAGTTATATCTTAAACAAAACAATCAGGAAATGCAATAGAAATACAGAGATTTTTTTAAATAAACCATTGGAGTCTGAAATGCCTTAAAATATATAACCTCCAGTCCTTAATTTCCTTGGGTTCTTATCCATTTAAATGTCTATTGTCGGAAGGCAGAGTAGTAAGGGCTAAGCAATGGGGGTTAAGGGACCCATCCAGGGCCCCACAGCTGGGGAGTATCTGAGGCCAGATTTTAACCCAGGACTTCATGTCTTTAGGCATGGCTCTCAGTTTGCTGAGCCATCCATTTGCCCTTAAAAGTTAAAATTGAATCTTTGGGCTGAATCTTTCTTCTGGCACTTAGGTAAAAATCAATGAAATTCCCAGAACAGTCAAAAGGTATCCTTTTAAATAGCCCATTGTTTTTAAGTTCCTGTTTGGAAAAGTATGTTTCTTCTCCTCTCCCTTTTCTCTCTCCCCTCCTACACTCTGATCCACCCATGTGGAGCCCAATCTGCCCACATGGAACCAATACCCCCATTTGTTACCAGCTGGTAGAAATGAGTCCTGCTTGATGAGCGGATCTGCTCCAAGGCTAGAGTTTGCTAGGGCCGGCGGTGGGTCACCAGGTGATAGAGATCTGGGTTGAATCAGGTGGTTCAGGTGAGCAAAAGACCAGGCGCAGCAGCCACGGGAGAAACAGGCAGGTAGAATGAAGCAGCCAGGAACCAGGTGAGCGGCAAACAGGTCTGGAGCAGGGGCTGCAGGCAGGAACACATGCAGGCAGGGAGAAGCAGCCAAGCCAGTGGGAGGGAAGAGCTCCAGAAGGTCCAAAGCAGATGGCTGCCAGCAGAAGCTGATCAAGATGGTTTTCTAAAAAAGCATCTTGGAGAAACGTGGCTTAAAATTTTTTTTCTAAGCAGTAGCTATTAAAGGCTGAATTAAAGATCAGTTAAGAAAAGAATCAGAAGATTGAGAGTATTTCATTTTCCCATTAGGTTGCCAACTGTAAAGATTAAAATTTTAGGGGAACTGGGGCAGGTAGAAATTAGTTTCTCTCTGCAAGGAGTATTATATTTTTATGAGGTTTATTAAAGATCAAGGGTTAAAGAAAATACAAGCAAGAGAAGCACATGCTAGGTGGGCCATGAGGCCCACCCAAATTTCACTCACATCATGAGATGTGTCTGTTTGCCAGTGGAGCCAGGAAGAGAAGAGAGCCTGCCGTGGGCAGAGACCCTTTAAATAATGATTTTGCTCTCGGCCCAGGTGAGAATTCGGTGAGAATTCAGTGAGAATACAAAGCATTCTGGGGAAGTGGAGCAAGGATTTCTGGGGATTGAAGTCCTGAATTCAAGTCTATTTTTACAGTAGGAGCGGTTAATTTTTGAATATTTTCAATTTGTTTGGGAGAAATAGAATGGGCACCCACAGTCAGGATGAACCCCAAACATTCTACTTTGGGGAGACATCACTGAACTTTATTCTTCGAGATCTTATGCCCCCTTTTGTGCAGTTCCAAAATAAGGTGTTTACTATCTTCCTGACATACTTCTGTGTCCATTGAAGCCAAGAGTAGATCATCTACATATTTGATAATATGCTACTTTTAAATGTTATATTATCTGTGTCTTGGCTCAAAATTTGTGCAAATAAGCTCAGGCTTTCCATGTAACCCTGGGTCAAACTACTCCATGTATACTAAGAGCCCTTCCAGAAGAAAGCAAATATATGCCTGGAATCCTCATGAATGGGTACGGAAAAGAAGGCTGAGCACAAGCCCACTACTATAAAGTATGTAAGTGTGCTGTGAATAGAAGAAATGATCATTATTTCTGTTGGAAACTACCGAGTGTCTCTTTATAATATGATTGCTCACAGCCCTCAAATCCTGTACAATTCTATAGAGGTGCTTGACATTGGGCCCTATTTTTGGTTTTTTAACAGGCAGGATGGTTGTATTATATTCAGATTTATAGAAAATTATGATGCCCTGATCGAGTAATGAGTTTATTACTGGGGTGATGCCCTCTATTGCCTCCTTTGAGAGAGGGTGCTGATGAATGGAAGGAGGTGGGCTAGATTTAGTTTTTATCTGCACAGAAACAGCCAACTTAAGTAAGCCTACATTGGAAGAAGATGTGGCCCAAAGAGACACCAGTATATCTACAGGTATTGCAAAGATGGGATGCTGTTTCCCCTCTTGGCTCTCTGAGAGAACTACATGGAGTAAATTTAAAGATTCCTCATGTACTTCAATGATAAGAACTGATCTGGGGAGCAAGTTATTGTGGCTCTGAGTTTGTATAGAAAGTCCCTCCCCAGAAAATTTAAAGGGGAGTCAGGCACCAAAAGGAAGGAATGTTATACCTCTAGGGGTCCTACAGACACCATTCTAGGGGAAAGCTTTTTAACTCTTTGGGGTATCCCTGACACTCCCATTACATTCTCTGAGCCAATGTAATAGCAATGTAAATCAGGTGTATTCTTTAATAGAGACCTGGAAGCTCCAGTGTCTAAAAGACAGTCATAATAGGTGTCACCCACCTTCAAGGTAACATGGGGTTCACCAGTATGGGGGGACAGTGGATAGGGACCACAGATAGTAAGACATCAGGGTCTGGAAAATCAAAGGTTGTATCCTCTGATTCCTGTTGCCAGCCCCCTCTCAATCCCCCGAAACTTTCATAGTATTTGGGAAGTTCCTTGGGCACCCCTCTGGGTGCACTGCCCTGAGGGGCATTAGCACCTCAAGTACTTTTTGGACAAGCTCCACTTAAGTTGTTGTTGGGTCATTTGGTTTGAGTTATCATTTTCCCAATTTCTATTTCTATAGTTATCATTCCTAAAGTTGTGGTTTCTATTATCATTATTATAGTTATTTCTATAATTATCATTTCTGTAGTTGTTATTAAACTGCATATTATTTCTGATTATCTTGAATAAATTTCTAAACTCTATCATTCTGGGGCCCTTCTCACAGAACTGGCAGGTAATAGATTGATAGATTCTTGGAGAGGGGCAAAGGCCACTTGTTGAGTATCATGCCCTTTTTCCAGTTTATCAATCTTATCTTTTAAATATTTCAATTGTTTCTCCATTTTCTCTATGAGATCATTAGCCTCTTCCTCTTTTTCTTTGTTTCACTTAGAAACATATAGAGCAGTTTTTCTTAATTCATCAAGATCCATTTCAAGCTACCTTGGGCAATGAGTTCTAAAATAATCCCTGATCACTTTATAAGAGTTATTGACAAAGTGCCTTCTAATTTGTCTTATGAAATTTTCTTTATAAAGATCAAAATCTGGGTATCAACTCCCAAGCTCAATTATTCTGTCCATGAATCTGGAAGGTGTCTCTTCCTCATTTTGCTCAAGTTTTTCAAATTCCATCCACTTACCCATGCTGTCAGAACACTCTCTCATAGCAGTTAGAATGACCTCCCTACAATGATATTGTTGTAAATAATTCTCAGAATTGTTATAGTCCCATTTGGGATCCTGAGATGGCCAGCATGCTGCATTGTGCCCCTAGGCTTTATTGAAATGAGAAATTATTTTATTTTTCTCATGTTCCATTAAGAAAGTCAAGAGCAAGTTCTCAATGTCTTTGTAAGAAGGATTATACTGAAAAAATGTCTGTCATCTTTTTTGTTACCATAAAGGGATCTTGTTCATGCGTGGGAACATTTCATGTGAATTCACTTATTTCTTGCGGAGTAAATGGTATATTTTGCCTTAGAGTCACCACATCCCAATTCCATCCTATTTCAGGTACATCTCTTAGAGGAAAAAGGCCCCTATTTGAATTTGGTACCTGTGATAGAGTTTGACTAGAAAGAGTTTCTTTAAAAGGATGAGATTTCCTTGGGGCTGGAATTGGTTTTAGGGTGGGAGAAGGAACAGGAGAAAGTGGGATTTCAGAAGTTTGGATTTCAGGAGAAGGGTCTTTGGAAGTACGTTCAACCAAGATTTGCAGACCATGTGAGAAGCAGTCCAGCAACTGAGCTATAGGAGAGGTGTATTCCACCTCCATTTTGGGGGAAGGAATTTCCTCATATAGAGGTGCAGAAGCAGGTTTGTAAGGGTCAGACATGTTTTGGGTGGAGTCATTATTTTCCATTTCACCCTGTTAGAAGTATTTATCCAATTGGTTTGTATTTTTCCTGAATTTTAGCTTCAAATTTTTTTCAAGGTAGCATTTCTCATCACAATATTTAGGAATAGAAAAATGAAATGACCTAAGAACTTAAGAAATGGGAGGCATTCTGAAATCTTTAATGTCCCTAATTTTTCAAATGCCATGAAAATTTCATAGAATGTAGTATTCATTTATATATATATATATATATATATCTTTATTTTTAATAATTCATAATTTTGGTTTTAGTCAGTAGACGTCACTACTGGCTAGAGGTTAAAATCAGAGAGTGAAAAGAAAAGATTTGGGTATAGTGTCCTTTTATAAGAGCCTTTTAATCCAATCAAGTCCTCTAGGCCAAAAGGACACAGAAAACAAAGCTTTTTGCCTGAGGCTAAGGTTGAGTTTTTGTTTGATTTGGGAAGGGTCACAAGCCTCCTCTCCTTCTCTTTAAGGGTAAAACTGTTTTTCTCTTTGAGCAAAGCCTCAGCTTTTCCTAGCTGGCCTCACCAGAATTTTTACTTTTCACTTAAATTTAAAAAACTAGAGACTGGTTCGGGCTTGGGAAAAAAAAGAAAAAAAGAAGGAAAGTAGACCTCCAGGAGCAGGACTTTCTCCAGGTCTTTCTCTCCTATAGTTAAGAGTAATCTAGTTAGCTAGTATTGTCAGTGAGGTTTGGATAATTGGGTTGTTTGTTCCCTAAGGGAAGGGAGATTCAGAAACAGTTTCCCTAACTAAGACTTCAGGGTCCTGCCCCTGCTTAATATTAACAAAACAGCTGTGTTCAATTCAAATTAAGGATAAAAGAGAAAAAAAATATTTTATACTCACCTGATCTCACAGATGTGTTTTGAACTGCTGAGTTAGATGATTAAAAGACTAACTTAAGGAGGTAATAAAGAGATAAAGAGGAAAAAAAAAGTTTCACAGAAATTTGGGGGTACTTGTCACATCCCTTCATGATCACCAGACTGTTGGGGGTAAAATTAGGGTTGTTGGCTGAATATATTATGCTAGTGGTTGCCAGGGATTAAAATTCAATCCCAATAAAATATGCAAGTCAGTTTGGGATTTTTATGGTGGTTTAGTTACAATAGAGAATAGAAATTAAGAAGAGAGAGAGAAAAGGGAATTGGACTGCTCTGGCAAGCCAGATAGGAGTTGAAAGTCAAGGAAAGGAGGAAAGGAGGAATCAGTCATCTCACCAAGGTGGCTCAGGGAAGATGCCTCACCTAACCCACACTTTAGACCTTCTTCCAGTCACTTCACTGGCAAGCTACAAATGCCAAACTGCCAAGACATCAAGCATGCCTCCACAAGCTCCCAACTTGAAAACAAGACCAACATCTCTGTCAGAAAGTGAAAGCCAGCATGAGAGAGATCCTGGAGAGAGGAAATAACGTGAAATATATAGACCTCTCTTTACATCACTTCCTGCGTCTCACATGTATCAATGGTAGCTTAAGCTTGACTTAGGACAGCCCAGGGGGTCTGTCAGTTGTTTCTCATTTGTCACTTGCTAGCACATATTGGTCATAGGCCATCCTCCTCAACACTTAATCCTTAAGTAGGGATGGAGAAATTCTCAAATTCACACTGTGCTACAAAGCTGTCAATGTTCAATCGATACTACACATCTTTTTTTTTTTTAATTTTACTCTTTCTCCATGTCTGCCTCTGAGCTTTGGGTCACTGAGTCATTATCTAGCACAATTACCTTTGCAAGCTCCCTCCCCTTCTTTACTCCCTGCCTGCACCTCCTTTACTTATTAGATGCAACTCCTCTTCAGAAGATAGGTCCTTTGCAGTCAGTATATATCAAAATAAATTCTTCCTTGATCTCAAAATATCCTTAAAAGAATAAGAAATGATACCCATGCTAATTACCTAACAGGGCTGCAGTGAGGGTCAACTAGTTCATTCTAACAGGTAAGTATTTGGAAACTGTCAAATACTATTCTACTTCCAGATTTACTTTTCTTGTGCACAGAGCTCATAATAAAGTCTGTTACTCTGAATCCTTCAGTGGTTCCCTTTTGCCTAGTGAGGAAATGTAGAAAAACTAAAGAATACTTGTCTTGGAACCAGTTGGGATCTGGGTTCAAGTTAAGCCCCAGATACTAACTAGATTTATAACTATGGGTTTGCTCTCTCTGGGCCTTGATTCCTCCGTCTATTAAATGGGAATAATAATACTCACACTACACATTCATGGAGTTATTGTGACACTCAAATGAGAGAATTTTCATGGCATATTTTGCATAAATATATAAAGTGTTATATAAATAAACACAACAGAGAAGGCAATATGGCTTAGTTGATAATATACTGGGTTTAAAGCCAGAGAAAAAACTAGCTTAGAATCCCTCTTTTTAACACTTATTAGCCATGTGACTATAGGCAAGTAACAGAATCTGTCTAAGCTAATAATAAGAAACATTTACATTGTCCTTTAAGCTGTGCAAAGCACTTAAAGATATTATTTCATTTGATCCTCACAGTCACCCTGGGAGGCAGATGCTATTTTTATTATTCCCATATTACAGCTGAGGAAACTGAGGTAGACAGAAGTAACATTCTTCTTTGATTCCATCTCCTATTTTTTGGTTATCTTCAAGTCTCATCTAATATCCCATCTTCTGCAAGAAGCCTTTCCCAATTTCCTTTAATGTTAGTGGCTTCCTTCTGCATCTGTCTCCAATTTATCCTATCTATATCTATATATCTATATCTATGTCTATGTCTATGTCTATGTCTCTATGTCTATGTCTATGTCTATGTCTATATCTATGTCTATGTCTATGTCTATGTCTATGTCTATGTCTATGTCCATGTCTATATCTTAGTTTGTAGGTAACTGAGTGGATGTTGTGCTGTCCAATAGATTGTGATTCCCCTCAGGTTAGAAACTATTTTTGCCTTCATATCTCCCATACAATATATATGTACAATATATATGTATATATGTACAATATATGGTACTTGGTAATTAATGCTTGGCTATTGACTTGATATTGTCCAAAGCGATTTTTTAAGTGTATGGTATTAATATTATTTCAATCCCATTGGAATAGTAATACTAGTATTGCTTTTTAGCCCATTTCCTGATTGTTTTTCAACATGCATAATTTTAGTAGCTCAAGGGTAATGATAAAATATCCTAGTGACGTGTAAAGTATAACTAGCATTACCATTTAACATCAATGAAATTTTAAGAATAATGCACTCCAATGAACATTTATTTTGAGTTCTATTGTCCTAAGTAAAATAGGAAAGATGAGAGAAGCAAACATGGCCTAGGTCACATAATCAGGGAAAACTTAAGGATGCCTTAATAAAAAGCTATGCTTCAATCTGTGTAAGGCAATGGATGCCATAATAATCTCCATGAACCAAAAGTACCACATGACTAATGCCGGCCCTGTAGCATCTGGTTTAATATAATATCAAATTGTAGAAATGAGAGTTCTTGAAGATAAAATGGATTGCATGTGAAAGCACACTAGAATACGGAGTCATGGCCCAAATATTACTATTTAGGTAGCTATAACCTATCTTACACTAACTGGTCTACTGGAGCCCTGAAGCCTGGTTGGCACTCTGCAAAAACAACATATCTAAACTCAAGAAATCCCATCCAATCCCATCCAAGAAATATTCAAGTGTTGCTATGTGTTAGGCATTGTGTCAAACTCTGAGGATACAATAAACAACAAAAAGACAGTTTTTGCCATCATGGAGTTTTTAATCTAATGGATAGTGAGACAACACACAACAGGAGGCGGGAAGGGAGGAAGAGACACACCTGAAGATATTTTCTTCCATAGAGTTGAAACTATGTAGAATATCAGATGCAAAGTGAAATGATTTGAGTCCATTTTCTATCCTTAAAAAGGAAGGCTTTAGTATTCGACCCTGTAGCCTTCCAATCAGAGGGAGGCAATATCAATAAAAGTTTGAGTTAGCAATATGGTGATGAGATTAGAAGAGATGGACTTAAAATGGGAAGGTATCTGGTTCAATTGGAATTAAAACTGGGTAGGACAGCAAATGTGGAGTGTTGAGAAGTGATTTGAATTCCCTCACAAGTATGAACAAAGGAGTACAGAGAATTATCCATGTAGGCTGAGAAATAGTGCTCACTCACCAGAGACAGACAGTTAGATCATGTCTGAACGTGATGACCATGGCAAGGAAGAAATTGGTTACTGATAGCCACTAGTGGGTCAGATTAGACACACTGGGTAGGATCAAACCCAGAGGCAGCTCCTTTCTTGCTAATACCCTAGTTATGGAGATATCTAGAGAACAGAGTACATATAAAGGACCTATAGAAATAGTGAGAGTTTGAACCATTAAAAAGTTCAGGGTTAGAATATGGAAACCGGTTTTGAATGATAACACATGTATAATCCAGTGGAATTGTTTGTCAGTTCTGGGGATGGGGAGGGAAAAGAGGAAGGAGACAACCAAAATCATGTAACCATGGGAAACAAATTTTAAAATAAAATTATATTGAAAAAAGTAGAAAAATATATGTTTAGGGTTAGGACCATGAGCCAGTAGACTTAAGCATGCTGATAGGCAACTTGTGCCATCCACAGGCTCAGGAGCAGTTTGATGATTGAGAAATAACTTTTATTTTGGCTTGATTTTATTTACATTTCTAGCAAGAAAGGATCCTGGGAGTTTCTACCCCTAAATCATATGCAGAGACAAGTTGTAATCTTAGCTTTAGACAAAGGAGTGAAAAGAAAGAACAATATTAGAGACAGTTAGGTAGTACAGTGAACAGAGTGCCAGTCTGGAGTTAGGCAAAAATGGCATCAGAGACTTTGTAGCTGTGTGACCTTGGGGAAGACACTTAACCCTAGTTGCTCAGCCTTTATTGCTCTACAGCCTTAGAATCAATTGATTCTAAGACAGAAGGAAAGGGATTTAAAAAAAAAAGAAGAAAAGACAGTATTAGCCTGAGACTCTCTATGTAGCTCATAATAACTGTGATTGTTGGTTCAGAACCTTGGCCTGTACCTAAAGATCTGCCTGTTCGCCCTTATTAAGGAGAAGCTTTTTTAGTTACTGTGCTCTAAAACAGAGAAACCCAGATTGAGATGATGCTAAAGTGGCGCATCCAGTAGAGAACAGAGAAGCCAAGGATGAGAAAAGACAAAGAACAAAAACTTACTACTTCAAGGAGAATAACAAAGCCACAATGAAATATTCAGGTAGAGCCAACAAAGAGGTCTTCCCGGTAGGTCCACTCCAGAGAGAGCAATTCAATATGATGATAAGACACCTGAAACTTGACAATATCAAAGATCCTCCCCATGCTTGTGCCCTAACTCCATGTATTCCTTAGTTATCTGTACCAAGGACAGAATTTTCATTCTCCTTCTAGAATGTGAATATGAAGGGGAATACAATAGAGATTTACCTGATGAATTTTCTACTATCATTTTCTATTCTATTTCATTAAATAACTGTGTCAGCTGGTTGACTAGCAAAAATAAACACATAACTGTGATCTTGTGGACTATGGCTTTAAGGGGATAGACCTAAAGAGTATAAAAATTTAGTTCTGTTTCCTGGAGGCCCCATATATGACACAGAAGTGTCCTATGTGTCATAATTGCTTTAATGAGAACAGAATAATGGTCTCTATCTGGAATCAGTTTCATCATAATATCATAATGGATATTTGTTCTGAAACTTGCTAGCTGTGTGAGCTAGGGCAAGTCGCTCAACTTCTCTGTGCCTTGGTTTCCTCATTTATCAAATGGGATAATGATAGAATAAATAGATTATAAATCTTCAGGAACTCTGCAAATATGGTCTACTATTGCTCTTTCAACTCAGCTGACACCATGTTAATGAGAAAGGAAGCAGCATGTGCTAGATAAGTCAAGCCACAAAAACACCACCTTGGCCACCATCTACCTTCCTTAGACTTCAATGGAGACAGCCAGAGACTCTCAACCTCAAAACCAAAGGAATAATAGTGTCTTCCAGACCACCAGCCTTGCTTCCAGCCATGTCCCAATATCCATCATGGAGGGGGATAACCTTTGTGAAGCCCACTTTCTTTGCCAACACAAGGATCAACTGCTGGCCAACCAATTGCCACAAATGGGTAAATTAATCCAAGAGATCCAGAAGTAGCAATGTCCCCATGATCTCTGATATTGCGTCCATCCCATCCTATACTATCTACCCTTAGTCATCATTCCAAGAAGAAAACTATGTGAAGATGTAACCTGACAGATGTGTTGGTGGGTGCTGGAATCACAGCTACCAAAATATGCATAAAAAAGTTCCTACCATCAAAATCCTTGGTGCTGTCAAATGGTTCCATATCAGAAACTGATATGATATTGTCAGTGGAAATGACATTTAAAAGGTGCCATTACTGTCTGCTTTGCTGCTATACCCTGAGGACCATGGGAATTTTCCATTTGACTGGTGGCTGAAACCTTCCATATATATATTGTTTATATTTGAAAATGAGTTTTTTTGGGAGCAGTGATTGTGTTATTTTGTTTTTTTATCCCTAGCATTTAGCACTCAGCATAAAATAGTTTTAAAATTAATAATAATAATAACTAGCATTTATGTAGTGTTCTGAGGTTTGCATAGTACGTACATATATTATCTCATGTATTTATTCATCCAGTAAATTGCTTGAAAAGATAAATGCAACTTGATTGGGCAGTGTCCCTAAGATCACTACCAATGAACATCAAACTCACTTCTGCTCGCCTTCAAAACATTGCCTTCCAAATGGTTTTTGAGCATCAATATGGTATAATGGAAATGTAAGTAGAATTGTTGTTATAGGATCTGGATTCAAATTTCAAATTCTCTTATCACCTTATCAATTGTCTCACTCACTACTATGTCATCTTGGGCAAATCACTTCTGTTACCTGGGTCTTGATTTCCCTTTCTTTAAAAGTTAAAGGTTGAGGGAGCAGCTAGGTAGCTCAGTGGATTGAGAACTAGACCTAGAGATGGGAGATGCTATGTTCAAATCTGGCCTCAGACACTTCCTAGCTATGTGACTCTGGGCAAGTCACTTAACCCCCACTGCCTAGCCCTTACTGCTCACAGAAGGTAAGGGTTTTTTTTTTTTAAGTTAAAGGTTGAACTTAACTCTGTTTTTTTTTGTAGCTCTAAAAAGTATTCTTCTATTGGATAACATTTGAGCATTTTTTCATTACTTAATCCCTGATACCTTTTTTGGAAAAAAGATTCTAATAATTGCAACTTACTTTTAAGCATGCTGTTATACTTTATGAAGTGATGGACTATATTAATTCGATCTCTTTGAAAGACATTCTATAAGCCCATATAATTATTGGAATGAATATTTGGAAGAAAATCAAATTTTTTTTTAGAAATCTCTTTATTCAAAACCATGGCATCTGATTCACTCTTAGCTACCAAATTGAATTTATTTAGGCTAGTTTAAAAGCTAATTGATACAATTTCAATTTCTAATGGAAACACTACTTACTATGCATTGTCATTCATCTTAATGGGGTGTTAATGTTCAAACATAATTGAGATTCTTTGAATAAGAGCATCATTAACCCCCTTATTGCTGATTAATGTACAGAATTGTTCTAATAAAAAGGCTTGTCCAGTATGGTTGAGAGCACATCCAGGCATCTCTCATCATGGGAATTCCCTAAAGGAAAGAAAACAACTTTACAAAAAATTATCTCAGCCAGGTAGCTGAATGATAAAATACTTTAGATCTGCAAATATTTTGATGTTGATAGCTGTTAGGAGAGGTTTTTTTTTTTTCCCGTTGTTTTTCAATTGTGTCCGAATCTCCATGATTCCATTTTGTATTTTTTTGGCAAAGACACTGAAGTGTTTGCCATTTCCTTGTCCAGCTCATTTTGATTGTAAGACCCATTTTTTGGCCCTGTTCTATGTAATCCAGAGGCAAAGGTGTGATTGCTTCTAAAAGAAGTAAACTAGACAAATTCTCAGTATGCTGGGTGCTAGGTACAATTTCTAAGTGTAGTCTTGCTTTTACCCTATCTTGGCAAGGGGTGGGGGATTTGCAGCAGCTAGGATGAATTCTGCTAGATGGATGGAAAGCTTCAGTTTGTTAAGATCTGTTGACAAATAGGTGCCTGCTTTAAAGAGTGTGTAGTCTCCCTTCAACCCTGCAGGAATCTTATTGTCTCCTTCCAAAAACAGCAAGTAGACAGTATTTTTCTTGACTTCTCTTGTATAAAAAGCATGACAAGTCTCAGAGTATTTGTCCCAAGAGCAGAATTATTTGGGCAGTTTCTTCCTTTCGCTTTGGATTAGGTTATGATAGATCTAGAGAGAGAAGGGATTTCTGAGGCTATTTTGCATATGAGGAAACTGAAGTCCAGTGAGTTTAAATGACTGGTCCTAGATCATGAGGGCATGAAGATCAGAGGCAGGACCTTACTGCCAGGTTCTCTGATTCTGAAACCAGGACACAGTTTGCACTGGACAACTTTTTGCCTTTTAAAATCCTCCTTCACTGATTCTGATGATGTTTTCATCCTTGATTCTAAATTCTTTTAGTTCTTCCCACAACACTCCTTAAATTTTACAAAGTTTAGAGTATATTCCTGTTAACTTGGAAATAACACAGAACTACCAAAGTTTTCAGAAAACCCAAGTCTTTAATCAGGAAAAGGGATAGGGTCCAACATTGGCCACCACTCAGAGTCCAGTGCCACATACCACACAGGGCCTGCACCCTGGGGACTCTGGGAACCATATCCCTGGGAGAAGGTACCACACTAAATGCCAGCTCCCATGCCAACTCCTCCCTGGGAGAAAACACCATACTAATTGCCAACTCTGATGAGAGAGAACTTGGGGGGTTGTTTATACCCTCTGGGGAATTTGCTGTGGCAAGCCTGCAGAGACAAACCATAAACAGATTGCAAACCTCTTTGCAGCAAGCCTCAGGGATATCACTAGGTGTCAGCTATATCACATCAAAGGCAAGGGTCAAACTCATGAGCTGGGCTCCAGAGAGGAGACTTAAAACAATAAGGGAAGCCTCTAAAACAAATAAAAGGCACTTAACATTAGATATGTTCACAAATCCCACCCACTTCTAAGAATTCCCAAACAACTCTAAAGTCCATAGTTCAACCCCAAAACAGTGGTGTTTGGCACTGAGGTTTCTCAAAGGGCAGAGGTAAACTGAGTCATTCACATTTCTCAACACTCTTCTTATGAGAAGTTCAGGTTTTAGATCTTTCCTATGGAATCTGCTCTTCTATATTCAATCCTTTCAGTGGACTGCTCTTCTGGTTCTGCTTATTTCACTCTGCTTCAGTTCATTTAATTCTTTCCAGGTTTTTCCAAGCTCCTTCCACTTGTTTCTTACAGCACAATCATATTCCATTATAATCATATATTATAACTTACTCAACCATTTTACAATTTATGGGTATGCCCCCACTTTCTCAATTCTTTGCCCTGACAAAAAGAGCTACTTTAAAAATTTGTGTGTATATAGGTCCTGGAATGTCATTATTAAAAGGTAAATATATTACCTAGGAAATGGAATATAGCAAACTATTAACTTCCATTTAAAAACTTAGAGATTATCTAGTCCAAATCCTTCATTTTACAAATAAAGATACTGAGGCTCAGAGAGAGTAAATGTTTTCTTCCAATAAGAGAGTGACTGTGATAGCTAGGAAGTGAACCCAAGTCCTCTTATTTCAGCTCTAGTGCTCTTTCTCCTCAATTACCAATTCTACATTATAAAATCAATTTACTTTATCATGAACCAGTTGGTTTGCCTGTCTGAGTAGAAACTGAGGCACAGAATGGTAAACTCTTTGATTTTTGTTTTCTGTTTTTTATCAATATCAATTTAGTTTCTCTAGCAAATAATCCAACTTTTCAACCATTGAATAAAGATTGCACAATGAGTACCAGCAGTAAAATTAGAGTTTGGAGATAGTTGAAGAAGAATGGAACTGTGGGTACCCTCCTTCAGCTTCCCATTATTTCATCACTTACACCGAAGAACTGGAAGGAAGACACATGGGATTTCTTTTTTGTGAGTTTTTGTTTTGTTTTGTTTTGTTTTTTGGTATTTTTGTCTAATTTGAAAGGTCAATGAGGCTGAAAAAGAAAGTTATTCTCTGGGGCTCAATCTTCTGATAATTTCCCTCCAAACATAGTTAGGCTGTTCTTTGGAAATAGTCTATTTCTAGATCTCTCCACATTGGTAGAATTCATTAGAGTTTATGGCTGGAATTTTGGTGTCAGAGCAGTTCAGTGCGAGGTTTGGAAAGATAGATTTTTTTTTCTTTGTCCCTCATCACATCCCTGTAGGGGGTTGCTTTTTGTGCACTGAAGTGCACACTTTAGTGACCTGGACATTGATTAGTTATAATCAGATAACAAAGGTAGACAACTGTAGATTTCATCTAGTCCAGTTCCTTCTCATTTTACAGATAAGGAAATTGTCTCCCAGAGAAATTAAATGATTTATCCATGGACTTAGAGGACACAAAAAGCCAAGCTGGAATGTTTTAGGTAGACAACTGAACTCTTCTTTCTTACTTTTACACTAAAATTTCTTCTGTCCTTCCTGGATAAAGGATACAAGAGTATAATCAGAGAATAAGAGGGGTGATCTTTTCTGATCTTGCAAAGTTGAAATTTCCTGGCAATTTATTAATTTCTAGGTTATCAAAGGATACCCTCTCTATTATGGAGGCTTAGGTTCTCAAAAGACAAATCCAGAAATATTTGTTGTCAACCAAAAATGCTTTGGATAATTGCTTATTTACCCTGTAAAGTGTTTTTTTTTTAAATGCTGTTTTAATTCCCCTGACTGTATCAAAGAGGAAACTAAGTTACTATCTTGAGATCTTTATCATGTTTCTTCAATACTTGTTTATCTGCCTTTTAACCTGATTTTGACATGTCTTGGTCTCTGGGCTGGGGACAATAGTTGTCAGAGCCAGAAGATTGTGGGATTCAGGGGCTATCTGAAACTGAAAATACTGAATCTGAGAATCAGAAGGATTTCCTGTACTCTTCTTTCTATTTTTATGTCCCTGTCTTTTTCCTGCTACCCAAACCATCTTCACTCAATTCTCTTTATTTCACCTGCTTGTGCCCATCTATTCCTCGGTCCATGGTCATATTTCTTCTTTCTTGCAAATTGCACTACCTTTATTTCCTTACATTTTTATCTGATTTCTATAAGAAATTGTCAAACTTACCACTCTTCTGCCTTGTGTTGATTCCAAGACAGAAGATAAGGTTTTTATTAGGAGAGTATCTTCTAGTGTCCTTCCCCGATTTTTCCCCTATCCTGCTTCCTTTTGTGTGTTGTACCCACCACATTAGATTTTGTGCTCCCTGAGGGCAGGCAGTATCTTTCTTTTTTAACTGTATCCCTAGCATTTAACATAGTACCTGCATATAGTAGATGGTGTTGTATTGGATTGATTGCCAACTCTTTGAGAGCAGTTATTGTTTTTCTTTTTACTAATTGAGACTTCAGCACTTGGCTGGAGTCCCTGGTACATAGTAGGTGCTTAATAAATGTGTTTTGAATTGAATTGGATGTATCTTCCAAAGTTGAACATAACACTTTAACAAATATCTTTTTGTTGAGCTCGATGGATTCTAAGACCCTTTCCAGTTTTGAATCATGCTGTCTGTCAATAAGTGAGCAAGAGGACTGCTTACCTTACATAAAATAATACATTTCCAAGTTCCTCTTCATATATTAACTACTGTTTTGTTGACTTGCAAATAATTCTGATCTTCTTATTAAAGAAGTTTCTCAGAGCTTCAACTTGGTGACAATTTGTTATCAAAGTTTTAATTACTCTATTTGAAAGTGTTTACATGATCTATCTTTGAAGATATTCCATAATGCAAATTTTTTATCAATTCATATGAATCTTTCCACAAATTTACAGTGTCTTTTTTAAAGAAAGCCAAGCAACTAACTTTTATTAAGTGCTTATTGTGTGCCAGGTCCTTTGCTAACTGCTGGGGATATAAATTACCTATTTTTGAGGTGGTGGAGAGGGAAAAAATCTTCTTTGATTGTTTTAATAGGGATCTACATTTATTTAGAACCTATAATGGGCAAAGCACTGTGGAGGGTACAAAGATGAATGAATTATTATAGTTGGGGGAAGGCTAACAGACAAATACACAGATGACTATTGAATACATATAGGAGTTCAAAAGAGAAACTAATTAGTTTTCAAAGTAATATTCAAGGAAGACTTGTAGAGGAAGTCATATTCATAGAGGAAGGGACATTAAAAATCATCAAATCCAACCCTTTCCCACCATCATGACTAAGACCAACTGTTTTTATAGATAAGGAAACTGAAGCCCAGCAACAATGAATCCCATGACAGGTGGACTAGAACTTAGGTTGCCTATTCCTGGTATATTCTCTTTCTTCTAAAGCATTGTCAGAAGTAAGCTTTAGAGCCAACCCACATTTTGGGAAGGATATTGATGAGAGAGACTTTGCCCACCATAAAGGGAAGAGGACAGAGAGGGCACTGGAGACCATACCATAATAGATTTAGTTTAAGGAAATGGACCTAGAGATGTTTTGTTTGGACCAAAGAAGACTTGAAGGATGGAGGTGATATATGATAGAGATATCTCATGTAAGAGTGAATCACTTTGTTCTGTGTGGCCCCAAAAGGCAGAACGAGGACTAATGAATGATTTAACTTAGGGACAGGGTTCAACTCAATGCTAAGAAACTTCTTAACTTTAGGGCTGCCTTCAGAAAGTAGAAGTTTTCTCTTCACTGGACATTTTCAAGTAGAGGCTGAATGATCATTTTTCTCTGACATCATTCAAGAAGTCTCTGTAGTATTTTAATGCTTACAAAGCATTTTAAATACATGATCTTGCTTGATTTTACTTCATTCTTGAAACAATACTGGATAAGAAGAGAACTAAATTATTTCTGAAGGGTTTCTTAAAATCTTTTTGTCTTTCATTTTTCTTTTAAGGGATTTTAAAATGATAAAATTCTGTGCTTCTGTGACTCCACTATATTGTGTAGCTCCAGGGAGCTCACTGAACTTTTTCCTTGCACTTGAAAAGACCTGGCAAAATTAAAGATGGCTCAGTGGCATTTTAGACTGTGGTCTGCACCCCATTCTTGGAACAGCAAGAAAAACAATTCAGTAGGAACATGAGAGAGAGTGAGAAGGAATCTCTAATATAGGAACACCTCCAGCAATATGCCTTCTCAAAATATCTTTCCTTGGGTATCTGCCTGTGTCTGTCTTCAAGCTAGTTCTTGTGTCTATTTAGTGCCTCCTCAGGAGTAACCCCCAAATTGAATTCTGTTCACATTATAAATCAGTCCAAGCACCAGGACATCTGAATACCAATAGAAATTTGCTAATGATGAGCTAATTTCCCAGAGAGCCAACTCATGGTTATTTGTCTGATACTCCTTTTTGAGAACAAATGGAACATATAGTTAGAGAAGAAATGATTAAAAGGTGACAACATGACTATCAAAACCAGAACTAGGTGACTCAGTGGACAGAGTGCCAAGTCTAGATATGGGAAATCCTGGTTTCAAATCTGGCCTCAGATACTCCCTAATTGTGTGACCCTGGGCAAGTCATTTAACCTACATTGCCTAATCCTTTCTACTCTTCTGCCTTAGAACCAACACACAATATTGATCCTAAGATGGAAGTTAAAGGGTTTTTTTTTTCTTTTTAAAAAGAGGTAATGCTAGACTAACCTTAGACATTTTAAAATTTCTAAATAAGATCACCAGGCCAGTAAATGGTGAGAATGCTATGGATATCATTTATCTAGATTTTTAACAAAGCTTTTTATAAAAAATCTCAAACTGTTCTTCAGGGAAAAATGAAAGGATTTGGGCTAGGTCGTAGTATATTCAGATGGATTCAAGAACTGATTTTATGGCTGAACACAAGGATTCTTTGATACTGGTTGAATATCATTCTGAAAGGAGGTCTCCTGTGGAGTACCTGAGATGCATGTGTGGTCTTGTGTCTTACCATTTGTAATTAATGATTTGCATGAAGGCAAAGATAGCATCCTCATAAAATTTGTAGATGACAAAAAGTAGAAGAAATAACTAATATATTGGGTGTCGCCAAAAATCTCCCAAAAGCTTATAAAGACTCTTATCCTGGAATTTGTGAAGGTGTTTAAAATTTTTTATACATGTACTTCATTATGATTGGTTTCCTTTATAATCTTATATATTTAGGTTTCCTGATACATACACACATGCACACATACACACATATAAACACCCCACTAAGATGTCCTGGAGTAGAATATTGGGCTGAATCAAAGAAGATAAAATTCAACAGGATTTAATATAAAGTCTTACTCTTGGATACAAGAAATCATTTTTATGAATGTATAAGGTGGGAGAATCCTGGTTAGACAACAGTTCTTCTGAAAAAGATTTGAGAGATTTAGTGAATTGCAATCTGGGTCTTCTGTGAGATATTGGCAATATGACTGCTCCCCTTCCCCTTGATATATTGCCTTTTACTGAAGTAAGACAAGCTTAGATGCTTTTATTAAAACTTGTGCAGATTATAATTTTTAGTTCTCACCATTATATTTTATGAAAGACATTGAAAAGCTGAAAGGTTCAGAGGACAAAGATAGTGAATGCTCTCGAGTCCATTTCATAGAAGGATTCATTGAAAGAATTGAGAATATTTAACTTTTTGAAGAGAAAACCCCAGAGGGACATAATAGCTCTCTTCAATATTAATGCTGTCATATAAAGTATCGATCAGTTTTGTTCTCTGACTCTAAAGGGCAGTTCCAGGAAAATTACATAGAATTTTCTACATGGCAACATAGACTTGATTTCAAGATAAACTTCCTAACAATTAAACTATTCAGAAGTCAAATGGGCCAAATTAACATGTGGTATATTCCCCTCTTTGGAATCCTTCCAGCAGAATTTGGTTGACTATTTGGCAATTATGTAGGAGTGGGGATTCTATTTACATATGAAATCCCTTCCAAATCTCAAATTCTGTAATTCTCAGTAGTTGGAAAAAGTGATTGAAGTCAGATAACAAAACATCTTTGAAAGCTATTTTAGCAAATTTAGGAAATAAGTTATAGGCAATATGAAACTGCTAAATGTTTCCTGAGTAGGGGGTCGGGGATCACATGGTTTCCAAAGATTGATCTTATGAAAGAAAATATGACCAATGAATCAGAAAAACATGAGATAATGTGTAGAGCCACTTTGTAAGGTATAAATTATGATTTTAAAAAAGTCTTGATAAAAACACTAGTTAGGCAGCTGTTGCAGTAATCCAGGAATAAAGTGAGCAATGGCTTGAATTTAAAATGGTATCCCTGCGAATGGAAAAGAAATTTAATATTTAAAACAAATGAGGAAAGTATCTTTGGGGCTCTGCAACTGATTGGAATTGGGATGAAGGATTGGAAGGAGTGAGTGAGAGATGACTCTGATACTTGAGTCTGGGAACCTGGAAAATGATAGTAACATTAATAGAAAGACGGAAGTCAAATGGAGAATCCTTGACTCATAGAATTGGGAAGGACCTTGGGTATCATTTAACCCAACTCTCTCATTTTACAAATGAGAAAACTGAGTCTCAGTTACATTAATGATAAGTTCAATTTTAGGTGTGTTGTATTTGAGGTCTCAGTAAAACATTCAAGTACAAATGTACAGTTGAAATTAAAATCAAGAGAGGAAATTAGATCCCCAGGAAAGCATGAAGAAAAGAGAAACAAAAAGGTATTGGGAATATACATCACTGAGGAGTCAGAGTGAGAGTAGACAAAGAATCAGAGAATTATTTAATATAGCAATTTTAACCTAAAAGGCCCTTAATAAATATTTGTGGATTAATTGGTCCATGATTATATAGATATAACCTCTTTTTGAACTCTTAAGCTATTTATTGGATTGTAAACCTTATCAGGAAAAGTGCTTTTGTCTTATTTATCTCCTACAACAAATATAGTTTTCTCTTCTTTTTAAACCATTAACTTTTATCTTAAAATTCATAATGGGTATCACTTTCAAGGCAGAACAGTAAGGGCTAGGCAATTGGGGTTAGGTGACTTACCCAGTGTCATATGGCAATTAGGAGGTGTCTGAGGTTAGATTTGAACCCAGGACCTCCCATCTCCTGACCTGGCTCTCTATCCATTGAGCCATCTACCTACCACTATTCCTTCATTTTTCAAGAGGAACAATAACATCATGGATGACCTCTTGACTTACATGTAAATTGGACTTAAGTTGGGCAGAGTTGTGCAAAGTAATAAACCTCTTTCTCTCTGAGAGAGTCATCAAAGTCCAGTAACAAGACAAAAATCATGTGTGGATAAGTATTAGGGAGTCTGAATTCTGTCCTCCAAGACTGTAAAGGTGTAACTAGATACATTTTTGGGTGTGGAAAGGAAAAAAAGTGTCCCTTAAAGACATTGTATTATAAGTAAAAGAGTTCTTATCTTATTGTCCGAAGATCTGGGTTCAAGTCATAGCTCTGGTACTTATAATAATAATAATACCTTATATTTATATAGAGCTTACTATATGTCAAGCACTGTGCTAAACATTATACAATTATTATTTCATTTCATCCTCACGACAATCCTGGAAGACAGATACTATTATTATCATCTCCATTTTACAGATGAAGAAACTGACATTGACCATTTAGTCTTCAGGGAATTTTAAACTCTGAGATAAGGCATGTAAGAAGGTGACTGTCAGCTTAGAAGATTTTGGAATGTTTTGATGAACTCTCACGAGTAGCTGGTTATTTATAAAACTTACTTCAGTATCCCAAAAATTACTTCTGGAATTTCCTTTTTTTGAGGTTGTCCTGGAGAGTGGGTATCATGAGAAAGGGAGCAAATAAAGTTAGACCATCTTCTGTGAGGTTAGCCATGGGCTCCAAACTATATAAGGAAAACCCAGATAGTTCTAGCAAAATTCCTTGCAGATTTGGGGGCATAAACTACTCATTTCCCAAAGAAGGAGCTGGTACAAGATATAGGATTCAAAAAGATAGTGCAAAGAAGAGGCTAGAGTGCTAGCTTTGCAAGGGAGGAAGAAAGACAGAAAGGCAGGAATGAAGGTAGGAAGGAGGGAGGGAGAGGAGGAATATAGTTTGGGAGGGAGGAATGAATGGAGGCAGAGTTTTTTAAGTGTTTAATAAATGTTACTCATTCCTGGAAACAGAATGACATGGAGTTGAATCCCTTTTGACAAAATATAACCATTTGTTTCTTCATCTATACAATGGAGATGATAGTAATTAGCATTTGTTTTCTAGGTAATTACAAGGATTAAATGTAAAAGGTATGTAGATATTTTTAAACCTCAGAGTACTATATAACATCAGGTGTTTATTTAAAGACCTCCCTCAGAACAAATTTTTCTTTATGACCTTTAGGTTGGGACAAAATTTCAGTCTCTATGTCTAGCGAATTTTTCACACGAATAAACAGGATGGAGACAAGTTTATTATACCCCAATCTCCTAACTCAGCTCTCTAAATTTTGACGGTCTCTAACTTTACTTCTTTCTGATGATGCTACTTGCAGGACAATTAATAATTTGGGGAAGCAGTCACCCTAATCAAAACTTTTTTCCAGCTAATTAGGAAATCAAGATCTCAGTGAAAAGTATATAATTATGTTAGCCACAAATGGTTTGATATAGTAAATATGTAAATACATAAAAACCCCAATGTACTCAGCAGCCCATAATGAGAGCCACTTAATTGGTTATGAATTTCAAGGGAATAAGTGACCGGAGCAGTCCTGACCTTCTTGCCCAATTGGTAACTGATGGAAAATTCACAGATCATCCCAGATTTCGAACAGGAAGGGCCTTAAGAGATTTTTTGGTCTAACTCTTTCATTTTTTGAAATGTGGAAGCTGAAATTTGGGCAGGTTATATTACTTATCCAAAATCATACTTGTAACAGAGCTGGGGATTGAATCAAGGTCTTTTGAATAGAGGTAGGGGTTGAGGCAAGAGTGCTGTCTCTGTAGGCAGAAGATCTGGACTTGATTGTTCCCTCCGATATTTATTATCTGTCTGATCTTGGATAAGTCATAACCTCTTTCAGGCTCAGTTTCCTGATCCATCATATTAAGGACATATTAGATGCCCTCTAATGTTCAAAATATATGATTTTGTGACTACATAATTTCAAGTTCCCTTCCAACTCTGACCTATTTTTAATTGATATTAAAGTGCTTATTCCACTGCAATAAACTCACTTCCTTCATCATTCTACCTGCATGTTGTAGTTACCATGAAACATGATAATTTCATCAAATTTTTGCCTGGCTTAGTATTAGTAGTTGATGTCTTTGTGGGGATGGAATACAAAATAACCTTGAAGACACAGTGTACTGTATTGAACATAGAATTAACCCTGAAATCAGGAAGATCTAGGTTCAATTCCCACCTCTGACACATACTGGATAGACTGAGGGGTACTTAAGCTTTCACTGCCTCATATAACTCTTGAAGACTATAAATTGAAGAGAAGGTGTCAATCTGTATTGATAAAGGAAGTTTCCTCACCTGGGAGTACCCTATACTAGTGATGGTGAACCTTTTAGAGTTGGAGTGCCAGGCCCCACCCACCTCCATCTTCCCATATTGAGGGTCAGGTCCCTTTCTTCCACAAGTGCCTAGTGCTCCCTGCCTCTGCCCTTACTCCACACAGGGGAGGAAGGAAGTCTCATTGGGTTGCTGGGCGGGGGATGGGTGAAGTGAGGAATGTCCTCAGGCCTCAGGGAGAATACAGAGGAAGAGAGGAGTGGCCCTAGCTTTCTGCTCCCCTCCAGCTCTGCTGCTTGTGAACCACCCACTTTACCCCCTATTCACTCCCATTGGGCTGCTGAGTAGAGGAATGGATGGTGTGAAAAAATGCCATCAGATGTGGTGGAAAGGAAGAAGGGAGCAGCTCTGCCCAAGTGCCTCTGCCTTTCTAGTAACAAACTATGATGGGGGTAGTAGGGTAAGGGGTGGCAATCCCACAGAGAGTGCTCTGCACGCCATCTTTGGCACCAGTGCCATAGGTTTGCTATCATTGCCCTATACCAATAAAAATCACAGAGCAGTACCTATTTTTATTCCTACCTTGGCCCTTGGGAAAAAAAAATCTCTTAACTATCTTGCACCTTAATTTTCTTATTTGTAAAATGAAAAGAGTTAGCAAAATGACCCTTAAATCTCTATTTTTCTGCTACCTCTCAAAACTTCTATGATTTCTCCATATCTCCAAAGAATTTCTCTTTTATATCCATGGATAATATTTTATGGGATGGTTATTGGAAGGTAATTTGTAGATTAAACATCCACACAGAACTTGTTAAAAGAAGTAAGCAATCCAATAACCAATCTTCAGAGAGACTATAGGAGCTCAGTTTTATATATGGAATCTTACTATCTGTAGTTATTCAAAATTGTGGGGAACCAAAAGGATAATGTTGGAGGTGTACAACTGCAGCATCAACAATGACTAGTGCCTATTAAGTGGCTTGAAATATATCATCTAGAAAATATATGATTGGAAAAGAAAGTGGAGGGGCAGCTGGGTGGCTTATTGGACTGAGGGTTAGACAGGAGGTCCTAGGTTTAAATCTGACCTTGGACTCTTTATAACTGTGTGACCCTGATCAAGTCACTTAATCCCCATTGCCTAGTCCTTGCCACTCTTCTGCTTTGGAACCAGTAAATACATGGTAGTGAGTCTAAGGTAGAAGGTAAGGGTTTAAAAAAAAAAGAAAAAGAAAAGAAAGTAGGTTGATCATATAATGAACGAGGATTAAAAAATACATTGGAAAGCACCTACTGTTCAAAGACCTATAGATAAGCCCTGTTTAGCATGTTGGTTAGATACCTCAGGGAGGACTTGTGGGAGAACATGATCAAAAATTGTGCAGAATGAGAGGGCATGAATAAGTTATGAGCCATATCCCATGTTAATAATTTCAGGGATCCATTGGTATACCACTTCTTTATAGAAATCTGGTCCCTTCGCTTGTGTTTCCATGAACTGGATCTCTTTTCTTGAATCTTGAATTAATGAAGCTAACATAGCAGTCACATGCAGCATCAAATTATATTTATTGAATCCTTTTGTGCAGAGGGATGCATTTAACCAACTACACATTTGCCAGTGCTGGTTATCCTCATTCCATTCAATGTAGCCCATTGGGAGCATCTCATAGAGGTCTCTTGCTTGGATAAGAGCTTTCCTTCACCAGCTGATTTTAGGAAATCTTGGCCAGCGGCTTTGATTGCTGGACAGAGGAAATGCTCTCCCATTATTGTTCAATCAGACGTATTTCAAATACCATTTTCCTAGGCTCCAGCTAGTTAAAGCTGGCTTTGGCATTTACTGACAGCTAAACCTGCATGGGAAAGGGAGGAAAAGGTATAGACAATCAGCTTCTGCCCTACTTATTAAACTTTCTGCGAAGGAAAACTATCAACTTTCCAAAGTTCCTCAGCTCTCCAGTCATTTCCGTTAGCACTGTGTTTTTGTGTATAATAAATTGCTTCTAGTTGGCTGAAAATCATTTTTTAGTCCTTATCTCTGTGATCGGTTACCTCTGCTGCTCTCAAATGGACTTCACCTCATTATGCGACTAGTCATTAAAAGCTTAGTACCCAATACAATGGTATCTTGTGTAAAGTGATCTATGAGAGCTTTATAGAGGCTTACCAGCCGCAGCCTTAATTTTACTCATTCGTCTTAATTTTTTGTAATCATTTTTTGTAAAGAGGGTATAATGTCAGGCATGCTTCCCTGCTACTGACAGATCCAATCTAGCAGATAATTACCATAAGGAAATTGATGCTTTAGTGTGCAGGAGAGAATTTAATTTACTCAGACATCCTACAGTACAATGCATTCCAAAAGATAGGAGGATTTAAGTTTTTAAGAAATTAAATTTTACTATTTAACATGATTACTTATGTTGAACATCATTAACTAGCTTTTTTTTTAACTGTTTGATATAATTACAAGTATGCTTATTGGGCCTAAAAATCGAAAGTCTTCTCTAAATACGGGTTAAAGATCCATGAAGTGTAAAGTACAAAAAAGAATGGGATCCTTTTCCCCTCCAGCCTTCTAGCTGCATTTTAAAACTCGTCAAGATGAGCCGAGGAGATGCACTCTTTGAAATATGGAGCATTTTCCCCACTTGATGATGTTTTAATACATACTTTCATTCTGCTGACCATCCTACCTATGGCTAGTAAGTGCTGAAAAATGCCAGTGGGCCCTGGAGGCACAGAACTGGGGTGAGTGGCTATAGGTATCACGTTAGCTAGAGCGGAGAGAGTTTGTAAAGCCACGAGGCCATTCCTCTCAGTTCAATGACATCCATGGCAGCTACACAAAGGAAACCTAATTTTTGCTGGCTTTTAAAAAGTCGAACTCCCCTAAGAATAATAATATCACACATGTGAGTGTATATGTACACATGTATGTTTGTATATAATCACTTCATATGATGTTGTCTGACATCTTAAATAACATTGCAATACACATACTCATATATATTTATTTATAACACTTTATAGAATATTGTCTAATATCTTATGTCATATTAAATACTACACACACTCATATTTATATTTCACTTTATAGAATATTGTCTAACATCTTATATAGCATCACACATGCACATACTCATATATATATTTATATATCACTTTATATAATATTGTCTACATATACTATTAAATACATACACACTCATATTTTATATCATTTTAATATTGTCTACATATACTATTAAATACATACACACACTCATTTATATATCACTTTATATAATATTGTCTACCTATACTATTAAATACATACACACACTCATTAATATATCACTTTATAGAATATTGTCTACATATACTATTAAATACATACACACACTCATTAATATATCACTTTATAGAATATCGCCTACATATACTATTAATTATATACATACACTCATATTTATATATCACTTTATAGAATATTGTCTAACATATAATATTAAATATATACACACATATTTATATATCACTTTATAGAATATTGTCTAATATCTTATATAAAATCACACATACTCATATATATTTATATATATATCACTTTATGGAATATTATCTAACATCTTATGTAATATCAAATGCATACACCCACTCATATTTATATATCACTTTATAAAATATTGTCTACATATACTATTAAATACATACACAAACTCATTTATATATCACTTTATATCATATTGTCTACATATACTATTAAATATATACACACACTCATTTTATATCACTTTATATCATATTATCTAACAACTTATATAATAAATATATACATACACTCATATTTATATATAACTTTATATAATATTGTTTATCTTATATAATATTAAATATATACACACACTCATATTTTTGTATCACTTTATATAATATTGTCTAACATCTTATATAATATTAAGTATATACATACTTATATATTTTATATATATATATGCCTCTATATAATATTGTCTAATATAGTATGTAATATTAAATATATACACGCATATTTATATATCACTTTATATAATATTGCCTAGCATCTTATATAACATTGCACATATACATACTCATATTTATATATATATATCATTTTATAGAATATTGTCCAATATCTTATATAATGTTACACATATACATACTCATTTATATATCACTTTATATATAGAATATTATCTAAAATCTTATATATTACATATATCACACACATAGATATATATCACACATATAGATATAGCTTTATGATTTCCAATTCACTTTGAATATATTATCTCTTTTGAATCTCATGACAGCCTTGTGTGTTGTTATTGTTCCTAATTTTACAAGTGGGGAGACTGAGGATGAGAAGCCAAGTAACTTGCCCAGGATCACACAGCTAGCAATGGTTTGAGGCAAGAGTTGCATTCAGGTCTCCTGGCTTTGTTTCTCCATCCATAATGCCTCTTACATTCTTCTAAGGGATACAACTTCTTAGATGCTTCATCTGGAAGATCCAGAAAGACATAAGATAGTAAAACCAAGAAGATTCTAGAATGCTGGGCCATTAAGGAACAAGTATAATATGGCTAGAGTTTTCTTCAGTGTTCAGTTGGCAAGGGACTTTAGAGATCATCCAGGTCAACCACTTCACTTTTCAGATGAGGAAACAACTCTGAAGAACTGCATTGACCTGCCCAGAATGTCCATGCATTGCCACTAAGAGGAGGAATCAGCCAGGACTAGAATACCTGGTTGGTTTCTCTAAGAGATAAACAGAATTCTTACACACGGCCTTGCCTGATGGTGAGGTCTAAGTCTTAGATGACCAGATTCCCAAGGGTCCCCTCAGCCCTTCCTAAAGATGAAGTGAAACATTTGACAGGAAATTTCTGGACAAAGAATACCCCAAACTTCCGTTTATCCAACTGCCTTCACACTGTTACATTTCCTCAGAGGGGAGGAAAGAGAAGACTTTTGCTATCTATCATGTGTGCCCTGGCAATCTTGTGACAGGTTTGGTAAGAACTGGGGATTGCCCATGGGTCCTTACTGAAAAATCCCCTTCTCCTTCCTGTGGGGGGAAGTTGTTGGCTTTCTTTCAGTTTACCTCAATTCAAACATGCATTTATTAATTACCAACTATGTATTAAGCTGAGGCTGTGTGGATTAGCAGCTAGAGAGACAGCCTTGCTGTTAGGAAGATCTGAGTTTAATTCCTATTTCTGACACAAACTGGTAATGGCACTTTGTTCATCTGCATTAGTTAAAGGAGTTTCTTTATAAGGATTTCCCATTACAAATGAGATCATAGATAAGGTGCTTTTCCTTCCTTCTTAAAAAACTTATGCAAGGGGTACTAGAAAAATAAAAAATAAAAACAATCTTTGCCTTGAAGAATTTTACCATTTAATAGAGTGTGGTATATAGGTTTGTGGATGCATTTCTAAATATGTTGAGAGGCAGTGTAGAGTAATGGATAAAGTATTAGACTTGGGGTTAGGAATACCTGGGTTCAGATCCCACCTCCTATCACTTACTTCTTGTGTTACCATGACAGTGTTGCACATTTAACCTGCCTGATTCTCAAGAAAATCTCCAGAACTTATCATCTGAATTATCGATAGGCTAATTCTGAGTTTGTGGAAGGTGTTCTCACCCCAACAAAATCTTAGATCCTTGTGTATACCGATGTTACAAAAATGCTAAGTGCACAGGAAAGGTAAAGAAGTCTTATTAACTGTGTGGGTAAAGAGATAGCAATAGGTAGATTTCAGCTGGGGGAATCAGGGAAGACTCCATGGAAGAAGCAACCTCTGCAATGGACTGAGAAGCGAGATCAAATGTCACCAGGTAAAAATAAGTTGAAAATACCCACTCCAAGATTGTTTTAAAGGTACACAGATGAGAGAAGATAGGATAAGATTGGGGAACGGCAGCCCAATTTGGGTACAGTGTAGAGAATCTGAAGGGGAGGAATAATTTTGGAATAAGTTTGGAAAGATAGATTGAAATTAGATTGGGGAGGTGATGATAGTGATAAAGAATTATGTTGTAAATGGGCTGCCATTGAAGATTTTTGATTTGAGGAGTATCCTGTTCAGATGTGACAGAGGGAAAGAGGACGTGCATTTATTAAGTACCTATTATGTGTCAGGTCCTGGGTTAGGTGCTTTACAAATATAATCTCGAGTAAAAAGATTAGCAGTACTGTGAAAGATGAATTAGAGAAGATGCATGTAGATTGCGGGCAAGATGAAGATCTGGGTATTGCTAGAGATTACCAGGTGAGTGGTAATGAGGAAATGCCAGTGACTATAGAAAAGAGGAAGAGGGTGAGAAACATTCTGTATGTACAAAGCCTCAGACTTGTCATGTATGGGGTAAGAGGGAAAGCAATGGTCAAGGATGATCCTTTAACCTTTAATCCAGAGAAATAAAATTCTTTTTTTAAACCCTTATCTTCCATCTTAGAAACTACTGTGTATTGGTTCCAAGGCAAAAGAGCAGTAAGGACTAGGCTATGTGGGTTAAATGATGTGCCCAGGGTCACAGCTAGGAAGTGTCTGAGGACCAATTTGAACCCAGGACCTCCTGTCTATAGGTCTGGCTTTCAGTCTATTGAGCCCCCCAGCTGCCCCCAGAAATATAATTCTTAGAATCATTTTAGTTTCATATATTTAGAGGTCGATGAGACTCAGTGATTTGACCAAAGGTCATTCTGGTAGCAAGTGATTGAGCTAAGTATCCAATTATATAACAGAATGATTAAAAAATAGAATTGTATATTTAATCTCAATCTTATCATTAGCTACTCAAGCAAAAGACAGACCCCTTTGAAAGGCTTGAATTTGAAGCTCTCACTCTCTTATTTTTTAATATTTGCTTTAGATATTTGTTTTACATATATGCAAATACATATTTTAAAGCAAAGAAAATGGGAAGTAAGTTTGTATGCAATATGAAAACGAATAGGGCAGGTTATTAAGGATGTAGGCTGGGAATCATGGGTTATTGTCGGGATAACAGAAAGGACAACCTAGACTTGCCTTGTTGAAACCATGCTTATGGTGCTGCCACCAATCCTTTTGATTCTTGAATCTTTTACATGTGTATGTGTATATGTGTGCATGTGCAAATATAGATAAATTGCAATGTGGGGATTCAGGATATTTTTTCATCAACTTCTTTTTCCTGCTCCTCAATCCATGCCATGAACTCCCCTCCACCACCCCCCACTTCCCCCTGCATTCTGACCATACATATATACACACATCAGAACTTCCTCTTTAAGAATGGATTCTATTTCCTGAGTGTGGTCTCCTTACTTCTTTTTTTTAAAACCCTTACCTTCCATCTTAGAATCAATACTATGTATTGGTTCCAAGGCAGAAGAGTGGTAAGGGCTAGGCAATTGGGGTCAAGTGACTTGCCCAGGGTCACATAGCTAGGAAGTGTCTGAGAGCAGATTTGAACCCAGAACCTCCTGTCTCTGGACCTGGTTCTCAATCCACTGAGCCACCCAACTGCCCCTGGTCTCCTTACTTTTGCTCCCAGAAAAAAATATTGATTTCTCTGGCACAGCAAGTTTAACTATCTCATTGCTAGACATGGATTTTAGTCATAGTATCAGCAAAAGGTTTCCAATCGTGAACCACTTCTCTTTCTCCCATACCCTTTTTCTTTTGATATGTCTCTGATTTTAACAGTGGAAATTTATAAGTAAACTCCTTCTACTGAATGCCTTTAATTTACATGTCTTAGTTGCTGTGGTTGAACTGTGAAGCTATTTGACTTGCCTGTGGTCACACACGGCAAGTATGCGTTGGAGGGTACCCAGATCTTCCTGGCTCCAAAGCCACCTTCGTGACTCTAACCATTAACCCAGCTTAAAGCTCAAAATATCCTGAAAATATACATTTCCAAGTTCTGTATTCCAAAAGTATTAAAACAATAATAAATGTTTTGCTCAGATGAAACCCATGTTTCTCCTGGGTACTTTCATAGTATGCTTTCTGTTATGACACATGGACCCTCCAAGTAGATTTTGCAATCCTTAATTTCTAATTTTATTTTATTTTAATTAGGCACCAATAACACTTTGGTTGAATTTTCACTATTGGATTTTCTTAGTGCAATCTAGATGAATTTCTCCAGTCTTCAATATTCCAATGAGTTTTTGAACTTATTAATGTGAGTCCCCTCAGTGACACAGATCTGCATCCCCTCTCATGCTGTGTGACTTTTGTTTATATTCTCTCATAAATTTACAACATGGGTTCAACCAATGTGCAAATGTCTTCCTCTTGTTCTCTTAAAATTATGAGGCTCCCAGTGAAACATGGAGGCTGCTCATTGATTCACATTTCAGTCCATCTTTTTCATTCATTATTTCTTTGATCATACAAAACTAAGAATTATTTTAGATGAAGTAGGAGCTTTATTGGGTATTTGTTCAAGTCTCAGCCAAGGTCTAAGGCATCAGTCATATCTCTAGGGTGGATTATTTAACTGATGCAACCATAAAATGGACAGGACGGAGGAGACCATAAGGAGAAAGGCCAACCAAGCCACTACCAAAATATCTCTCACAGCAGAGATTGTCCCCCATTGCAGCAGACTAGGTTTCAGTCCCTTGATCATAAAAGATATGGCCCTTAGACACTATCAGATGATTTTTGTCTAGAATAATTGGTAGGTCATATGGTAATGGAGAGTACTCTTGTCTTCTCCTTCCTCTAAGTGGGCAACAAATATGGCAGACAAGACAGCAGGAAGGAACTTCATCATATTACCAAGTTTTAACACTTGAAGGGGAATGGCTCTCTGTGAATACTGAAGTAGTAATCATCCTGCCATTCTTCTTGATGATCAAAGAATTCCCCCATGAAAATACAATGCAGGCCCAGGGGCTCTAGCAGGTTCTGGACCCTTTTCTCCACACAGCAGGCTCCATTGATTATGGGCCCAAAGGGCTTGGGGATCCAAAGGTAAGTTCCCAAGACAATCATATTCAGCATGTTCCGGGAAGAAATGCCCTGCCCGTAGCTCTTCGTGTTTGGTTGGGGATCCTGGATCTAACCTAGGTGAAACAGCAGGGGAATATCAATGATGTCTCTCTCTCTCTCTCTCTGAAAGACCCAGTTCTTCCTTCAGCCCTCTTTGGTTCCACTCGATACAAGATACAAGTCCCTATGTAGTCATTTTGCTTCCACAAGGCCTTGTCAGTCAAAATCTCATTTACAGTCATCGACTGCCTTTCAGAATAAGAGAGCACATTTTGTCCACTCTCTCTAACAGAGAAGCACTTCCAAGCCTGAGGATTTGCTCCATTTTGAATAGCTCATAGCACACACTGGGACTAGCCAGGATTAGCTGCAAGCTCTTTATATCACTGGCAGGGTCAAAAGTCAGGAAGTCTTTCACATTACCCTCCAGTAGTCATTCAGAGAGGAATCCTAGGGGGGTGTTGTATATTCTGGGCTTGGATGAATCTCAGCAGCCTTTGGTTCACTTCTGGTATGTTTTTTCTTGGGCAAACTGCCGCTGCCAACGAGAGTCCTGCCCAAGGGATAAGAGATCCCATGGTGACTAGCAGGCTGACTTCCAGGAACATAGTGGCATCCAATTTGTCATCATCTCCATGTTCATGGATCACATAACCAAAGATGGATGGCAGACTGTTTTTTAACAAACTTATCAAGTCTCTTCTTCCAGGGGAAGTCAAGGAAAACAGAGAAACATCATAGGGGCTCTGGGTGTACAAGACACTAACAGCATTTTTCATGTAACATCAGCAAATAAAATGCAAAACATAGCATTTTAAATAAATGAAAAAAAACCAAACTTCTCTTTTGTTAATTTCATCTTCAAGGAAAATAGTAAACATAATTATAATAGAAAATTATTAATATTTATAATAATAATTGACTTTCTATGGTTTTTCCCCCTTCAATTTACAAAATGCTTTGCAAAAATGAAACCACAAAACCATCACTACCTTCTGTTATCCACAATCTTGTATCATGTTCAGTGGTGTCTGACTTTATGACCCCATGGATATTATTGTCCATAGGGTTTTCCTGGAAAAGATATTAGAGTGGCTTGCTGTGTCCTTCTCCATGGGGTTAACCAACAGAGATTAAATGACATACCCAGGGTCTAAGTGTCTAAGGCTGGTTTTGAACTTGGGTCTTCCTGATTTCAGGTCCAGCTCTCTATCCACTAAGCCATCTTGTTACTATTGACCTCTACTTTTATTTTATTTTGTTTTGGGATGAGCAAACATTTCAGAGTAAACAAGAAATGACTCATATTAGTGAAAAATGAAGTTATAAAAATTGAACTAGTTTGTTCAAAGGGTTTAAAAATATTTAATTGTTCTGCTATTTTGTGTGATTAAAATTCAAGCAACTGAAATATCATGGGAAAGCTAATTTTCTGAGTTGACTACAAATAATAACTGCTCACATTTCTATAGCACTTTAAGGTTTCAAAAGCATTTCCCTTACAATAACCTGGTGACATAGGGAGAACTGACTATTGTCATCTCCATTTTATGGAGGGGGAATTGAAGGTATGAAGATTTTAGTGGATTTTCATGTGAATTTGGGTGGTTTGAAAAGTTTAGATAATTGGGAGGAGGTTCTGCAAATGAAAAGTTTTTACTAGAAGTTATTAAAGCAGAAATAGCACACCTTTAAAGTCAGATAATATTAATCATAATAATAGCTAACATTTATATAGCACTTACTATGTAGCAGGAACTGTGCTGAGTTTTACCCTTATTATCTCATTTGATTTTCATGAAAATCCTGGGAGGTAGGTGCTATTATTATCCCTATTTTATAGATGAAGAGTCTGAGGCAAAAAGTGATTAAGTGACTTGTCCAGGTTCACACAGCTAGTAAGTGTCTTCAGTCAAATTGGAACTCAATATTTTCTTGACTCCAGGCCCAGAACTCTATCTATGGCAACTTCCTAGAGTGCCTCCCTAGAGATGGGAGGTCCTAGATTCAAATCTGGTCTCAGACACTTCCCAGCTGTGTGACCCTGGGCAAGTCACTTAACCCCCATTGTCTAACCCTTACCACTCTTCTGCCTTAGAACCAATACATACTATTGATTCCAAGATGGAAGGTAAGGGTTAAAAAAAAAAAGAAAGTGCCTCTCATCTATCACAAAATAGATATATAAAATTTTATGTATAATACTTGAATGTATATATACACATATGTATTATAAACTGAGTTTCTTCTCAACAAAAAAAGCATTTTCACAGAATCTCTGTCCAATGCTTACACTGCCATCTTTCTGTGGCCTTTTAGAAGCTAGAATGTCTTCCAAACAGTTCATATACTGTTTGGTAATAAATATATGTTTTTGTATGTTTGCATCTTAAATAACATCAGTCTGGACAGTTGAAGTCTGTGTCTGCTCAACTGTGGGCAAATCAGAAAAGTACTGAAGCTTTTTCTTCATTCCAGACCCATATTCTTATTTTATTATATTATTATATATCACATTTATTATATGATTCATCTTATTTCTGGGTTTCTGTCAGTGGACGTAATCTTGTGAAAGAACTATGTCAAACTGGATAGACAATATTTTAGATCTGCATTTTGGGGATGCATGCATAGTTAGAACTCAACAAATGATTTGCATATATTTGCATGCAATATGCATATGTACAGAATACACATACTCCCATACAAAGGAGTGTACCTATATATTCAGGTTTTCCCTGTAATTTTTCTAAAAAGTCATTTCCAGAACGTGTAGACCACAAATATGGCTTTCTTCCAAAGTCCACCTGTTTGTTGGTGGCGGCGGTTTTTGTCATCCACACATTACGATTGTTTATGTATGGGACTTACTCAACAGAGCCATTTTTTCAATTGGTATATTCATTATTTAATAATTCTTGAGAAGATACAGGCCACTGATTTTTTGCAATTTGCATCAGCACACTTTAACTTGTGATGAAAGCTAAGCTTTTCAGTCCTCTTGCTTTGGAAGTACATTAATATTTCTGTGACCTTTACTAGATGGCAGATGAGAAGTATTCAAAAGCATTAACCCCCCCAAAATCCCACACCGTCCCTCTCTAAAATGTATATGTCTGATGCTGGTTTATACGAAAAACTAAAAGGAGTCCTTTCCAGAGGGAACAGGAAAATCAACGTGACCGGCCAAGCCCATGTGGAATATCTGTTGTTGCTGATTTTCTTGTGTCCATTTATTTTTCAATGTGTGATCGATCCTGACAGTCTTTACTAATGAACAGTAAACTTTTTCATTCTTTACCCGTGTGTGTGTAGTATTATGCATGTTACATGTATACATTTAAATGTGTATTATATGCATATATACACACATAATGTCTCTACTCGCTCCCATATACATTTGAGATTTCATTGATGAAGCAAACTCCCAAGACGTACATATTTCCAACCCAATTGATGGGCAAGTATGTATGTGTGTATATACATATATGGGAAATGGGTATATTCTTAAATATACATGCATATATAAACATGTACACATATAAACTTATAGGTACATATACATAATTTATCTATAAACATGTTCATGTGTGTATGTGTACTTATATGCACACATATTAATATATACATATATTCTTATAAGTACATATATATGCATGTTTTAGACATATGAATGTATGTATATGCTTATAGGGAAATGTATGTATATTTATATGTGAATGTACATACAAGTATGCATGTAGGTATACTTATATGCATACACAGGTATATTCTTATCTATACATGCATGTGTATGCATGCATAAACTTATTGCATACATATAGTCATATATACATACATACATATACACATGTGTATACGATGACGTGTACATATATACATATATGCCTGTACTTATACATGCATATTAATATCCAAGTCTGTATGTATATACTTGTATGTACATATATGTATAAACTAATATATACAGTATATGTATGTAATATGTCTACATTCATATATTTATGATGCTGTTTAGTCTATCACATGTCTTACTCATTGTGACCCAATGGACCATAGCATGTCAATATTGTTGGGAATTTCTCGGTGAAGACATTAGAGTGGTTTTCTATTATCTTCTCCAGTGGATTAAGGAAACCAGAAGTTCAATAATTTGCCTGGGGTCACACAACTAGTTAAGTGTCTGAAACTGGATTTGAACTCAGCTTTTCCTGATTACAAGTCCAGAACTCTATCCACAGAGTCACCCAGGTGCCTCTTATATATCCGTATAACTTTTATACATACACATATAAAACTTGAGTTTTATGCTCTTGACACCAGATACATTGATTTAGGCTGAGCAAATATGAGTTTATTCATTTCCAGTAAATTCACATGGAAACAGTGTATTCCATACATGAACCTAAAAATTGTGTATTTGGTACTAATAAAATATAGGTGCATAAATGTATCCAAAGTTGAGTTACCAAAAGCGTTTCACTGCTATAATTGCTTCATTGTCTCTTTTGAGACCAAAGCCAGCCAGTTTTACCTAGGAAGTCCAGGAATTCCAAATGAGTGTCTCGTTTCCAAACTGTCTCTGAAACCTGAATTTTATGTATTGAAACGCTTCTCAGGACTCATCTGAGTTTTCAGTAACATGAAATGTCATTGGTATATGAGTTGCCCAAATATCTCAGGGACAGAAAGGGAGTTGCTTTGACAACAGTTATTGTTAGTATAGTCTAAATCGCAGGTAATAAGGAAGATGCAACTGCATCAAATGAAGGAACATTATTCCTTCTGAAGGCCTTTTTGCTAAGCTGTATGAGCATTTGCTGTGACCCAAGGACAGATAACAGCATCAAATTACATACAGAGAAAATAGATTTACATTTAGCAAAGAACAAGATTAATTTATTGGCAATATTTGTTTAAAAACTTAAGTGAATAGTTCTCGTTTTAAAAATAATAGAATAAATTCTTAAGAAGAATAATCTTGACTACAATTAAATGTTTTATTATTTTGAAGTATAAATTGGCATTTGTGGGTATGTACATCTTATAGAAAGACATGAAAACATTTTTGCCATGAAGTCACCTTTTTATGAGTAAAAAGCTAGAAACTCATACACTGGTTCTCAAGATATAATTTCTACCCTTGATTGTGGTAACTATAGTCAGAATGTTTTGAAGGCAGGCAAGAAATCAAGGTTATAAATAAATCTGGACATTCCTTTATTCAAGCAGAAGTTTGTATTCGTATTTCCACCTGTGTGTGCATATACACATTTTATCCATCTTGGCCTCTCTTAATTCTGAAGCACAAAAATGACAATACATTACTCCTTGGGACTGGGCTGGTCAGTTCTACACTTCCTTTTCACTAGCTCCATCTATTCAGAAAAAGTGATAAGAATATTTCTATATCAACTTAAAACTGGTAAAGAGCTTCACATACATTATCTCATTCAAGTCTTTCAATAGTCACATGGAGTATGTGCTACAAAAGAACATAATCCCCATTTTATAGCTTTAGAAAACTGAGGCCAATATGTACTTGTTCACTAGAGATACAAAATCAAAAGCAAAAAGTCCCTTACCTTAGAAGGAGCTTACAGTCTAATAGGGAGAGATGATGCATACACACAGTGGTGACAAAGAGATGCAAGGTGCATCACAAAAGGTCTTGAGGTAAGCAGTGGCATGCCAGCTGAAACTTCAAGGAAAATGGGAATTCTGAGGGGCAGAAGTTTTAAGGAAGTCTGTTCCAGGCACAGAGGATAGCTGGTGCAAAGGAACAGATGTAAGAAATAGAGGAACAACAAGAAGACCAGTTTGATTGGTCCACAGAACAAGTGCAACAAAGGTGAAAAAAATATATCAAAGCCTGGTTGTGAAATGCCAAATAGGAATTAATATTTTATTTTCGAAGTAATAGGCAAATGATGGAATTTTTTGGGAGAGGTTTAAGTGATTCTTCTAGGATCAACCAACTAGTAAGTGCCAGGTCTTTCTCACTCGAGGTTTAACACTACACCTACTCTGCTATCCTTAATTTAGTGTTGATGACTTATAAAGAAAGGTGAGATGGCAATTCAGAATAGTGTCATGAGCACTAGACTGAGATCCAGGCACCTGAATTTGTATGACCTGGCAAATCATTTTTCATTCATAGGTTTCAACTTTCTCATCCATAAAACAAGCATATTTATCTCTGAGATCCCTCCAAGAAATGTTTGTTTATGAACAACTGACTCAAAGAATGTTTAAATTAAATGGAAACTTAAGAGATAATCTGGTCTAATCACCTCATTTTACAGATGATGACCCTCAGAGATTAAATTACATTCTGAGGTAATGCATATATTAAGTCGATATTTAGGGTAAGGTTTCTTAACTCTGTGTGTGTGTGTGTGTGTGTGTGTGTGTGTGTGTGTGTGTGTGTGTGTGTGTGATGGATCCCTTTGGTAGTCTTGTGAAGCCTATGGACTCCTTCTCAGGACAATGTTTTTAAATACTTTAGGATTCCATTGTTCTATAATCCCTAATTCTACATTAGGTCCTTTTAGATAAAAAATTCTTAACCAGGGTCCACAGATGCCCAAGAACTTCCTGGATAGATTTCAGGGGGTCTGAGAGCTTGGATATAAATTCAATCTTTATGTTCATTAACTCCTAAGTGATCCAGATTATCAATGAGCTAAATAATAAAACAAAGGTTAAAACTCTCTGTTTAGATGTTGTAGGCCAGTGATGGTGAACCTAGGGTATGTGTGCCAAAGATGACATGCAGAGCATTCTCACTGTCCTCCCCCACCAGAATTCATTACTAGGGAGGCAGTGGGACTCAGGCAGAGCTGCTCCCCTCCTCCTCTCCACCGTGCCTGATGATGTTTTTTTCACACCACCCACCCCTTTGTATAACAGTCCAGTGGGAGCATGGGGGGGGGGGGTAAGGTGGGTGGCTCACAGGTGAGAAAGCTGGAGAGGAAAAGAATGCTTGGGTCATTCCTTTCCCCCTCTTCATCTGTCCTGAGAACATTTTTTTACTTCATCTATCCCTCTGCCCAGCAGCCAAATGGGAGCGCTTCCTCCTTGTCTGGGGTAAGGTGGGCCACTCACAGGAGGCAGAGGTGGAGGGGAGCAGAAAGCTTGAATAACTCCCCTCCCCCTCCTTCATCCGACCCTCCACCCAGCAATCCAAATGGGAGCACTTTCTCCCTCCCCTGTGTGGGGTTGGCACTCAGTGGGAGAGTGGAACATGTGGTCTCTCAAAGCTTCACCATCATTGTTATAGGTCTTCTGAGTACAATTTAGTAAGGTACTGCAGAGTAGCTTGTGCTATGATCCTCACTCCAGGCAGAAAGGTATCTGTGGGAGTCATTCAGCACAGATTAGAGGCAATTATGAGGAGATGCTGGCACGGGAACATTCAGCATGGCAGATTCACATCCAAGAAGGTGTTGTGCACTCTGAGCAAACCAGAATGTCAGTATCTCAAAAGAAAAGGAAGATGTGCACATTTAGAGTCGTCACTATCCCAAATGATCATATTGGTTATTTGTGCCCAAACTGAGCTCAGATTGGTCTGCTCTGTTACAATGGGAAACACTGTACACTGACCCTGTCAGAGTGATATTATTTTGGTTGTCTTTGAGTATGAAGGACACCAACCAACCAACCAACCAACCAACCAACCAACCATTAAAATAAAACACAATTTTGTAGATAGTGCCAGTGCTTAATATATACTTGTTGAGTGGAAGTACTTACTTGACAAATTTATAGACACACAATTTTCTACAAGTTTTATTGGCACCAAAGATACACTTACTGGTGCATTTCACCACTTACAGTACAGGCTTCTTTAAAAACTTAACAGTTTCTTTTACCACACCATTGAAAGTGTTGTATGGCTCCACCAGAGAAACCATTTTTGATAAAGGTCCCACGTGACGATAATTAGGTTGATCCTTACATTCCCATATAGTGCTGTAATTAAGAGGAAAAAAAGCATTCAACAAATATAAAATCACAAATTATTCTCTCTTGAATCTATTATTGACTTATAGACACTCAGATGTATTTGAGGAGTTGGTAGATACAAATGGGAACACATTGGGCTGAGAGTCAGGAGATGTGGGTACTTGTAGTTTGAGCTCTAGGTCATCTATATGAACCTGTACCCAAATTGTGAATCTTTTCTACAATAGCCTTAACAAGTCAACACCTAGTCTCTTGCTTAAAGACTTTCAGGGATGGAGAGAGCTCACTATGTCATAGGACAACCCATTCTATTTTTGTAAACAAGTTTAAAAATCAAAATGGACATCACTAATTGCCTTCTAGAACTTTCTATTCAGATATATGAAATATATGTCTTCTTTTGTAACGGATTGGTAGGTACTTCAGATTTTCTCTCCATTAAGATTGTTATTCAGTCATTTACCAATTATATCTTACTCTTAGGGTTCCCATTTGGGCTTTTCTTGGCAAAGATAGTGGAGTGGCCTGCTATTTCCTTCAGTTCATTTTACAGATGAGAAAACTGAGGCAAACAGGGATAAGTGACTTACCCAGGGTCACATGGCTAGTAAGTGTCTAAGGCCACTTAAGGAAAATGAGTTTCCCTGACTCCCTACATCACTTAGCTGCCCGTTAAGATTTACTTACTACAAATATCCCTACTACTTCCAGTTGACTGAGATGACAATAATATAAGTTCTGGTCATAGATTTTGAATTCTTAAAAGAGGTAAGCTTTTTCGTTCCTAATCCTGAAGAATGTAAATTAAATGTACCAATTTATGTAAACAAAATATGGGGCTACTGACTGGTAAAACTGGGGAGGAAGTAACAAGAATTAGGTACAATTATAAACAAAGCAACAATGTCCCCCTTTTCTTATGTTTTTAAGCTGTTGTTTCCACAAAGAAGCCAGAAAATGAAGCTCTGTAAATTCTGCAGGGTGAAGTTTTGATTTTTCAAGAAAATGATATGAACTGATCATTCTAATGAAGATGAATCTATCATGCATGATATTTGTGCTTGCCCTAGACCTTTTGAGCCCAAATTGAGAAAAGGCATGAAAATTTTGCATTCCAAAAGGTTTTATTATTAGCTTGTAGAGAATACAGCATGCAAGTATAAGAATCTTAACTTTTCTTACAAAATAAGAATCTTAACTTTTCTAGCAAATTTCCCTATCTTCTAGGATTCTTTTGAATTTGAGAAATTAGGCAAGTGCTTTAAATGTTCCCAAGGCGTTATTAGACATTTTAATTATCAATATTCTCTCACAAAAAAGCAATATGGCATAATGGATAAAATGCTGGGCTGGGATGATGAAGATCTGGTTTCAAATCCTACCTCTGACATAAGATTACAAATTCTTCCTTTAATGTCTCTCTGGATCATACATAGCAGTGATTATGGCATAACACAATCCCACAGAATTTCAAGAAGTCTCATTTTTGTTCAAGCAGTGACATAAAGGGTATTTATTACCCAGGCACTGTACAACTTAAGGAGAGGATAAAGTGGTTGTTTATGGAGAGAGCTAGCCTGAGTGTTGCACTGATACTCAGATAGTAGGTAAAGACTCACTGAATCCATGGAATCCTTCAGTGAGTCTTTACTCATATATATATATATATATATATATATATATATATACATATATATATATATATATATAGGATGAGGTATGGGGAGCTGGAAGGGAAAGGGAATAACCATACAAATAGCACCTACTATGCACAAGACGTTGAACTGTTTTTAAAATATTTCATTTGATGTTAAAAAAAACCCATCTGAGATTGATGCTATTATTATCCTCATTTGACAGTTGAAGAAACTGAGGCAAAGAGAGGTTAAGTGACTTGTCCAAGGCCACACAGCTAATAAGTGTCTAGATTTAAACTCAAGTTTTCCTTATTCTGCTAAATGGTTCAGTGGATAGAGAGCTAGACCTAAAGACAGGTTCAATTCTGGCCTCAGACACTTACTAGCCATGTGATCCTGGGCAAGCCATTTAACTCTATTTGCCCCTGTAAAATGAGCTGGACAAGAAAATAGCAAAGCAGTCCAGTATCTTTACCAGGAAAACCTCACATAGGTTCATGAAGAGTTGGGCACAATTGAAATGACCAAACAACCACCTTCCTGATTTCAGGCTCGGAGCTCTGCCCCCATATTCCTCACTGAGAAAGCAGGAATGTTTTCCAATCTGTACTAACAGAGAAAATAGTATCCACATAGATGAGACCACAAATCTATCCACATATTGAAAGATAATAATTTTTATAGACTACCTTCCATGTCGTAAAGTATGTTTTTAAAATAAAAATTTTAAATGCACTATAATTGCACTTATGTGAAGGAAGAGATTGAATTAGTTATTGGGTACTAAAAGATATGCTACTCATTTCTTTTTTTGACATTGACATTTCGTATTCATTTTTGTGCTTCAATTAATTGCCTATAAGTACAAATCAATGGATGAGAGTCCTACCCAGATGATCCACTCTTCAGGAGCAATGATTGAGGTATCTATCTGTTCAGTTCAGAACAACAGAGCAAGAAGAAATCTTGGGAGCTCACAGTAGATAGGGGACACTGTCTTCAGACAGCAGACTCATCACCTAGAACAAGCGTTACCTCTTCTATTCTTAAAAAGTGCCAGTTAGTTTTTCATTTTGTCCATAAGTGATTTCTTCTTCCTTTGACTGCATTTCCTTTGATTTAGTCATTACCTTTTTTTTTCTTCCCTGAATATTAGTAATTTTTATAGAGCCTGCATAATAATCATTTCATAGTTCAGCTTTGGGGAATTATAGGTTGATAAGCTTATAGATTTTTGAGCTGGTAGGGATCTTGGAAAGAATCAAAGGCAACTCCCTCATTTTACAGAAAAGGAAACTGAGGTTAAGGACTTGTACAAAGACACCTGGGGATTCTGGGGTAGAGCCAGATTTGAGCCCAGGTCCTTTGTTTCCATCGCATCTTTGTTACTATCCTGATTGCTTTTCTTATTCTCCAGGCAGTCATATCTCAACAAGGTGTGGTGCTCACCCTGAGTTCTCCAAGCCTTTGCCAAAGAGTTGCAATCCTTGGTAGTCGTGCCAATCAAGAAAGGCTTTTCTTTGAGTATGGACCCAACGAGGAGCAATTGGTCTATGATTAGAGGGATATCCTATCATAAGATCAGAGAAACTCCGCAAGCTGGCTATAAGGCAATGGACTTTTGAACCACAGTACTGTCTTAGCCATGCATTAAATTATAGCATTACGGTAGACTTTGGTGAAGGAGACATCCACATAGACCAAAGTACAGCCTCAAAATATGGACACACTTTCCTCACTGTGACTATTCCAAGACTCCATCCCACCCCATCTCCCTCACTTTCAGCCAAAAGACCTTCTGTTTTACAGACCGAGCCTATCTGGGAACGGATACTTGATTTCTTGTAGCATGTCTTCTACATCCAAACACTTAACTGCAACTGCTCTTAATTGCTTGAAAAGCTTTTTCTGTCCTGGGTCCTCTCCTTTTCTCTCTCTCTGCATTTTCTCTACATGACCTCATCCTCTTGCATGGGGCCAACGATCATCTCATTGAAGATGATGCTGAAACCTCCATATCCAGTGACCATCTCTCTTCTGAGACTTTCTACCACCTACTCGATGTCCCTCTTGCACGTCTCTCCTAGGTTGTCCTCTGATATGTCAATTCTGTTCCACTTTCCCTTTATATGTTGTTTATATGCCATGAAATGTAAGTTTCTTAAAAACTGGAACTGCCTTCTTGGTTTATGTTTTGTTTCTACAAAACTTAGCACAGTCCCTGGCAAATAGTTGCATTTCATCAATTGCTCAGTATGCCCTTTTGTCTATCTGTCTCTCCATCTGTCTTTCTGCCCATTTACCTTTTGCTTCCCTATCTATTTATTTCTCTTTCTCAAAATCACCTTCTCCAAACCAGAACTCATCTTTCCCCCTAGTCTTCCCCCTCTTCCTAGCGCCTTGTTTTTGTCAAGAGGACTATGATACAGTCCCTTCTGTTTGAAACTTTGGAGTCAGCACTCATCTCTTCATTCTCACTCACATCCTATTTCATCTAATAAGTTCCACCTCATCCACCTATCTCAGATCTGTCCCTTTTGGTCCACTCAAATGACCACCATGCTAATCTGGATCTCATCAACTCCTGTCTAAATCTATTATAAGAACTCAATCAGTTTCTCTGAATCTAGACCCCTTCTTTCCAATTCATCTTTCACTTAGTTGCCGATTGGATATCACTAAGGCCCAGAACTGGCCTGATTTAAAATCCTCAGTGGATACCTAGTGTCTCCAAGATAAAATACAAAATCCTCTGACTTGTATTTATTTATTTATTTTTATAAACTCTTGCCTTACATCTTGGAATCAATACTGGGTACTGGCTCCAAGGCAGAAGAGTGGTAAGGGCTAGGCAATGGGGATTAAGTGACTTGCCCAGGGTCACACAGCTGGGAAGTGTCTCAGGCCAGATTTGAACCCAGGACATCCCATCTCTAGGCCTGGCTCTCAATCCACTGAGCTACTCAGCTGCCCCTTCTGACTGGTATTTAAAGACTATTTCTGTCTAATTATGTCTAATCTTGTTAGGATGTTTATATATATAAACATCCTAACAAGATTAGATATTTCTCCCCATGTACACTGTATTTGCTGATCTCATCCACAATATTGCATCTCTTGTCTCCATGCTTTTGTATTCCATGCTTTGAAGGCTCTCCTCACTCACCTTCACCTGTTCAATCACCAAACATTTACTAATTGACTACTATATGCTAGGAACTGTGCTGGGTGTTGGGAATATACAGATAAAAATAAAACAGCCCAGGGCCTTAGGGAGTTTACATTCTGTCAGGGTAGATAACATATACACAAAGAAGTAAATACAAATTCTAAACAAAATGAAGACAAAATAGTTGAGGGGGCATCTGTGGTAGTTGAGTCAAGATTTGAAGGAAACTTGGACTTTTTCAGGGTAGGGATGAGGAGGAAATACATTCTAGATATAGATGATAAGCTGTTCTAAGACAGAGAGATAAAAGAAGGAATGAGGAACAAATCTAATTTAGTTCTTCCCATCAAAATCCTTGACGTTGTCAAATGGTGCAACATTAGAAGATGGCATGGTTTTGTCAGTGGAAAGGACCTTAAAGAAGAGACATTAACATCTACTTTGTTGAAGCCTCCTCAGGCCCATGGGACCTTTCCATCTGACTTGCATCTGAAACTTTTCATGTGTGTTAACTTCCTCCATCAAAATGTGAGCTCCTTTACAGAAGGAACTGTCTTCCTTTTCTATTTGTCACCCCCAGTGTTTAGCACAGTGCTTTGAAAATAGTAAAATCTCAATAAATGCTTCATTTATTAATTTACTCATTATATGTATTATGTATGCATTCTATAAAAAGTCTAGAAAGACAGGCTGAATTGTTTAGCATGTTTCAAGGCCTTGATAAAGTGCTATCTTCTACACAAGATCTTCCTGTTATTAGAGCCATCATGTTATTTTTTATTTAATTTTATATATGTCCTCCCACTCCTAGTAGACTATAAGTTTTTGAGGGTAGGGACTTGTTTTCATTTTTTGCCTTCATCCCTAGAACCTACCAGAATGGCAGAATGGGCACTTAATAAATCCTTGTAGAATTGAATTTGATAACATATAAAGTAACATTAGAAACTGAATGCCAAGGAGATAGAAATGAGAAAAGAGCTGGGATGATATGGAAAATTTTTGGAACATCCACTGAATGGAATTCATTAGGAAATTAAGAGATAAATAAAAAGAAAATGGAGTAGCAGTGAAGCCACAGTTGACAAAAATAATTGCAAATATCTGTAAGCATAACTTTATAGAAAAAAAGAGTAAAAATGTAGCAAGCTGAGCAGATAATTGGGAGGAAGTTAGTTCAATTAAGTTTTTGTGTTCTACCTTAGTTAGAGATGCTTTTAAAAAAAATGAACAAAAAAGCAGTTAGGTGGCTCAATGGATAAAGAGGCAGGCCTGGACACAGGTGGTCCTGGGTAATTCAAATTGGCTTCAGATAATTTCTTAGATGTGTGACCCTGGACAAGTCACTTAACCCCAATTGCCTATTCCTTATTTTTCTGACTTGTGAACTGATACTTAGTATCAATTCTAAGTCAGAAGGTAAGGGATTTTTTAAAAAAAAAAATGAACAAAAAACTCAAAATAAAAACCAATGAATAACCTGTTCAATGAAATAAAATGGAGCTATTTAGTAAAGGTCAGGTGAAATTGATTCTTGAAGGTTGAATTTCAAAGTTAAACTGTCTCCTGCATCAAAGAAAACTAGTAACTGGTTAAATCCAGTACACTTAGTGTACTATTAGATTAGAGAACTCTAACCCAGTGTAAGCAGGATGATTTTCTCTGTTAAACTGTATTTTCATAGTTCATTAAGTATTATATTTCTATAAGACAACACTGTTTTTCAGCAAGCTAACTGTAAGAAATCAGGAAGCAGATTTTAGCAGTTATAAAATGGAGATTGGACAGCTTGGGCAGTTGGGTCCAATACTAGCCTTGTCATTGATATCTTTAGTGTTCAGTCCAACTCAACAAATACTTATTAATGCTTTGTAGTCAAATATAGGGGATTAAAAAACAACCACCAAAAGAAAAACTCCTACCTTCAGATAGCTTACATTTTACCTGGGAGATATAATATGTTGACAGATAAGTAAAGAGAAGACAATTTAAAGAGGAAAAAAATAATTAACAAATGGGGTGTAGGGAAATAAAGGAATTTTCAATTGAGAAGATACATTGGAGAGGAAGAAAGAAGTGTCATAAAAGCCAAGAGTAAAGAAAATATGCAGAAGAGGTTATTCCATATTCCCAAATTAAAAGTCAAGAATATAATAGTTAATAGTTCTTTAGGAGGGGCAGCTAGATGACTCAGTGAACAGAGCACTGGAGCTTGAGACAGGAAGTAAAGCTCCAATCCAGCCTCAGACACTTATTAACTGTGTAACCTGAAGCAAGTCTTTTGACCTTTGTTTATCTGAATCCACTGAAGATGTAAATGGCAAACCACTCCAATATCTTTGCCAAGAAACCTTTATAGACAGCATGGTCCTTGGGTCATAAAGAGTTGAAAAAAACAAAATAAGTGAATAATGAGGTTTTGGAAACCATGGAGAGAATATTTTCAGTAGAGTGGTGATAGGTATTTTTATGATTGTGGGAAATCTGTCTATATTTGTAGGTAGTTGGGAAGAAAATAGAAAAAGAAAGACTGAAGATGACCTAGAAAAAATGATTCCTGAGTCAAAAGCTTGAAGGAATTAAGAGGAGATGAGATAAAGGGTATAATTGAGGGATTAGCTTAATAAGGAATTGTCTCTTTCTCAATAGCTGGTACAAACATTAAATAACTTCCCTATGAGCATTGTTAGTATATGTCAGAGACCAGGCTGGAAACAAGGCCTTCCTAACTTCCAAGTTGACTCTTTATCCATCATATGATACTGCCTTGCTAATAAAGAAAACTAAATTTGTCACGGACCCAGTCTGTACAATGTAATGGCATTTCAGTGGCAAACAATACTCAGAGTGGAAGCAAAGCAAACAGAGGTTATCCAATGTTGATGGCAGGGCATAAATAATGGTAGGTTTAGAGGGATAGGGATACAAAAGTGGATGACAGTGTACAATTGAACTGATAAAATATAGGGTCAAGACTGCGAAAAATGGAAATTGGGACCAAGAGAGGGATGACAGAGAGAAAAAGATGAAAGAGGGAAATATGGAAGTCATGTAAAAATGAAGAATTGGTTCAAGACAAATGATCCAGAGGGAAAGATGAAAGATGAAAGGCTTTTCATCACAAAATTGAATGTTAGAATTTAAGATTATGGAATCAGAACAGGATTTGGTGAGTTATGAATTGTTAGGAAATTTTTCCTTGTGTCTAATGGAAATCTGCTTCTTTGCAACTTTCTTTGCTTTTTCAAGCAAAAGATCCCCAGTTCTTTTAACCAGTCCACATAGGATGATCTCCATTTCTTCCCTTTTGCTGTCAACTCTGCTTTGAGCATACTCAGGCTTTTCAATGTCTTTCATTTTAACACTCATGACCGAATGCAGTACTGCAAATATGGCCTGAACAAGACATAGGACTTTTCTCTATTTTTGTACATAACTCAATGAATCAGAACCAATGGGCCTCATAGATTTGGAATGTCTGATTCTCATGCTGCCATGAGGTTATTGCACTGATGACAAAGACTAATCATCTTGAGCTTCTGCCATGAAGATTTACAGTAGTGACTCAGAGCCACTGAATATTTTTATTAGACTTATTAAATTTCCAGTGGCACAAGGATAGATTCTCAAGCAAGCCAAGTACATGCTAGTAAATTTTTCTATTTTTGAGAACAAAAACTATAGTTTGAAGAGTGATTTTGATACTGATTTTATCTCTTTTTTAAAAAGTCTTTCTCACATTAAATAAATAAAATATTCCATTTTCTTAATTTTTGAGAATTATTCCTAAATTCTATTGCCTGAAAGTTGATTCACCTTTAAGTAAACTTTACAAAAACACAGTTGAACCATGGCATTTGAAGATTTGGCTTTAGAGCAAACTGACAGAGTTCAAACCCATAAAACCCAAGACCTTTGTTGTGTTAAGTTTTTGCCTTTGCCTCTTATTCTCTATCATCTCAATTTTGTCATAACAGGAAAAGCACTGGTTTATCTAAGTTTGGGTACACTTTCAATTCTTCTGAACCAGAATGATGAAGAGATAATGGGGCCCTTTAGAAAGCAGGAACCTTGCTCTTCTTTATCTAATATCGTGAAACACTTAATGCCATGCCAAAAACTCAGGGACCCATGAAGTATTATGAATAAGTAATTTAAATATTGAAGTAAAAAAGCTATTAATGTGGTTTGGCTGTCCACTTTCTTCTATGTATAAAGAAAAGATAGTGATATAGGTCCCTCAAGCAGAAAAAGGATAACAAAACAAAGGCTGACTTTACCATGATTTTCCGGGCTGTGCTGTCTAGGAAAATGTGGTCAAGAAGATAGTTCCAAGAAGAAAGGTCTTTACCTGAACATATTTGTGATAAGTTCCTAATTGGTACATTTCACCTTAAAGACAGATGGCCCTTTCCACAGTACATGGATTAGCTCCCTAATTCAATCAAGGGAGAAAATAGGTCCATTCAGTCATGATAGGGGATAAAGAACTTGAGGGCATCATTCTCCATACCTCCTTCAAAAAGAATGCTTCTGAGGAGCAGCTAGTGACTCAGTGGATAGAAATCAAGCCCTAAAGACAGGAGGTCCTGATTTCAGATCTGGTCTCAGACACATCCCAACTCTGTGACCCTGGGCAAATTGCTTAATCCCTAATGCCTTGCCCTTACTGCTCTTCTATTTTGAACTGAAATCCATTCTAAGACAGAAGGTAAGGGTTTAAAAAAATGGAATGCTTATGGACAAAAGAATTGACTTTTTAAGTTAGAAGAGACGTTAGTAGTCATCTAATCCAAGCTACAATTTAAAAATAACCTCTTATACAGGCTACTTAACAAGTGGTCACTCAGCCTTGGCTTAAAAAACCCCAGTATAGGAGAACCTACCACCTCCCCGGAGGATAAATGATAGATGAGTAAATAAAGAGATGATGGAGAAATGATAGATGGGTAGATGAATAGAGAGAGATGGGTGGATAGATAGATAGATAGATAGATAGATAGATAGATAGATAGATAGATAGATAGATAGATAGATAGACAGACAGGCGGACGGACAGGCGGACGGACAGATGGACGGACAGACAGACAGACAGATAGATAGATAGATAGATAGATAGATAGATAGATAGATAGATAGATAAAGATATTGAGAATCAGGCAATAATCAGACCTGCAAATAGGCAGTCATAATTTTGAGTGATTTTGCATTATGGTGAATTTAAAGCAAACTGTTGAACTTTTAACTGAACCGCTTTCTTTCTTTTTTTAAAAAATCAATTATCGATGAGTCATTGCAGACCAACATCCATACATAATCTTGCTTTGGGCCTTGGTCACATTTTTAGTATCCACTACACTTTGAAGTTTCATAGTTTCTTTACCTTATTCAAATTAGAACCAAATGGTTAAAATGTCACTGGTTTATATATACAAGCCCCAGCAGTATGTTCACATTTGTTCCCTTATAATCATATGAAGACAGTGCTTCAAAAATCACGAGTAACTGCATGGCAAGCTCTGTGTTGTCCAAGGAAAGAGCACTGTTCATAACTAAAAGAAAGGCCCTTTGATGGTTCGATGGCACTTCCTTGCATCCTCTCTGGTGGGAGTAATGGCGTGTTCTAGATAACGCCATGGCATTTATCTACAAAAAGATTCGTTCTGAATCCATTTGGGACCTGAATTTGCTCTTTTTTAGCAATACATTAGTTTATTTTCAAGACCAAGACTTCTAGCAAGTGCTTTCAAATTTGAATTATAATGAGCAATAAAGCAGTTTGTTTCTTTACTGGCAGCTTCAAACGAAGGAGCCCATCAGTAAAGCTAGCCTCTAATAGCTGTGCTTTTCAGTTTGTAAAAGTGATATTTGAAAGATTGTTATTATTTTCAATAGAATTTCTGTTTTATGAGGAATAATGTAATTATTCCCAGAAAAAAGTGAATCACAGACAAGTGAAAAATGTACATGGATTTCAAGCAGCATGTATTTATTTAGTTAATGCAGAATTGCAAGTCTAACTAGCAAGGTTGAGTCCATGCTAAAACAAAGCAAGTTCATCCTTCTTTCCATATAGATCAACTTTTTAAACCTTTGTGGGTGAGGAGTGATACTGGTCTCTTGAAGTGTGAAAATGAGCCCATTCTTTTTCATGAAAAAAATGTGACTCCATTTTTTAACCAAAGCAAGTTCATTTTTAAAATTTAATTGTTCTTTAATGAAATAACCATAATTAGGATTTTCCCTCTAATGTATATGAACAAATTGAATAATAATCTTTGTACTTACCGCCGAACTTCTGAGCCTACATCTGGGGTTGTTGGTGGAATATCCCAAGTTGCTGGCTGGGTGCTTAGGAAATGAACCTTGCCAGTATATCCTGGAATATTTTCAGAGCTGAAGAAAAAAATTAAAAGAGAAAGAAGGGAAGAAATTAAAAGAATAAACTTTAAAAAATCATATTTTTGAAGGGAGAAGGAAAAAATAATGATATTCTATGTTTTTCCCTTTCAAATCTTAGAAAATAGGAGCCTACTGAAAATGAGATGAAGAGCATTAATTTTATGGCATGATCATACACAGAAATGTCAATTTTCTTCTGTTTTAGAGTAAAAACAAGCACACAAAAAACCTGACAATGTTCAAAACATCAATTGCAATTTTCTCTTTTCCTATTATTTAGAATTTGTGTGGATTTAACAACCATGATTCATTGTCAAGAAAGACATTTCATAATAAGAGAAAAACCAAAAATCAGTGGCTTACAAAAATATAAGACTTTGAGTTCATATATAATCTAGCAATGTTGATTTAAATATTTATCCTCAAAACTACTTACATATGCATTAGCTTTTTTATTTTTAAAATTGTCACTAGGATACTATATTCTGTGTAAGTGATGATTTAGGATATTTTTGAAATGTGAGCTATTATTTTTAATATAGCAACATATGAATCTATTATCAATCTTGTTTAATATCCTTCCAAAAAAGAGTAGGAGGGAAGAAAAAGGGAGAAGAAAGATAGGAAGGGAAAATAATTAGGGTTTTCTTTATTGTAAATATTTTATTATAAAAGATTCTTTAGAGTGAGATTTAATTTTTTTAAAAATGCCTACCTAAAGGGAATAGTTTATGGAATCATTTTCATTACTAGTTTATGGGATTAAAATGAGAAAATTAAGTAGATGAGGTAATGCAAGTGTAAAAAATTACTCCATATTCTAACTTTAAAGATATAATTGACTTAGAGCTTGAAAAGAATTTTCTAGATTTCATAATTTCAATTCTTTCATTTTACAGATTAAAAAACTCAACTGAGACTACTCTTTCCACTACACAACATTGCCACAGATATTGATTTCTGCCAAGTTAGTACTCTCTCAAAAAATCTAGATTAAAAATTTTCCATGTTTTAAGAGATACAGGACTTTAATGGAGGGATATTGAAATACATTTTGGAAAATATTGTGGAGTGGAACTGTATGAGAAAAGCTCCACATAAAACCTGTGGATGAAAAATGAATAAGGAAAAAAATTCCCAGAGTGAAAAACATGTATGAAAAATGAAGAGGGAATTGAAAAAAATCCATGTAAAGGACATCGATGCACTGTTAAAAGATAATTAAATGGAATCAATAGATCAATAGATGTAACCATCAATCTAATATCCTAATATATTACAATACAATTTTCCAAACTAGGGAGAAAAGAATGTAGAACCTCTCTGTGATAGGAAAAGGCATTGTAATATAGTGGCAACATTTTTGAATTTAGATTCAGAAGGTACTCTAAAGAACTATTTAAATCCTTTCATTTTAGATGTGAGTAAAGACTATAAAAGATAATGGAAATCACAAACTCCTGAAGCTAATTCGTAGCCTTGTTAAGATTAGAATGTAGGTTTCTAGACTAGAATTCTAGTCTAGTGTTTTGTTCACCATGTTGTCTGTTACCTAATATTACACAAGTATATTATTTATTTGACATGACTAAAGAATGAGTTGTTCTACATGGGAGAGTTTTCCAAATAACTGAAACATACCCACTTAAAGTACAAAGATTTTAAAATTTTAATTATTTTTGATGAGGCTCTTTATAAAATACATTACAAGGCGGCCACCCATAATTTGGGAAATGGACAAAAAATATAGTGTATGAGTGTAATGAAATATTATTTTGTGGTAAAAAAATAACATATCTAAAGAATTCCGTGGAACATATAACTGCTTTAGAATGAAGTAAACAGAAACAGGAAGAAGAGCAAACACAGAAAACACAATAATATAAAGAGAAATGATAGTAAAAGGTGGTCTAATAACTATGAAGACCAATCTTGATTATGGAGAATAGATAAGAAAACAGATCTCTCTCTCTCTTTCTCTCGGTCTAGAAGTGGGGAACTTGGGATATATTACATATACCATCAGATGTATTGACTGTTTTTATTTTACCATTTTCTTTGTTATAAGAGAATGCTAAATGTGAGAGTGGTCAAGGCTAGTCTCCAAAATGACCAAAAGTCCTCAATGATATATTTTTAAAATAAAAAATATTAAATATTTCTTTGGTTTCCAAAACAAAATATACTTGATAATGAACACTATATAATACTATATTAATGTCTTTGAGGGTCCCTACACTGAATGAGACTACTGGACTTTTGAATTCTTGTCTCTCTTTATTGAATTTCTCTCTTTTTTATAGTCAGACTATCCATTTTTCTTTCATGAGGAAGTGACTATGTTTGCCTCTACCAGCTTATTCTCTTAACTAACTTTCTAATTTATTGACAATATTCTGCTTTCCACTGGGGAATTGGAACGTAAAGCTTCTTAAAACTGTCGTCTAAAATACAAGTGAATAAATAGGCTCTGAATGAGGACCTTTGGGATTCCACTATGTGTAGACTGCATAACCTATATTATGAAGACTTTGTGGTATTACCTCTAGACTTTGTAATATTAGCTTTGGATTTAACAATATTCCTTTGTCTATCTATAGACTTTTGAAAATAATAATAACAAAATATTTATCAGAACCAGGAGAACACTGTACACAGCAACAACAATAATGCATTTAATGTAGTGTGAATGACTTAACTATTATCAACAAGGTAAGGATCCAGGAGTACTCCTAGGAACTCATGACAGAAAAGGAGAGCCACCACTATAGAAGGACCAGATTGAAACATATTATCACTTTATTTCCTCCATGAATTTTTCTTTGGTATAAGCAACATGTGTCTTATTTCACAACATGATGAACAAGGATATTTGTATTATATGATAATATATCATATTACATGCCTTCTTGGGAAGGGGGAAAGAGAGGGAGGGAGGGGAAAAAATGAAACATAGATATTTGGACATAGCTAATGTGAAAATATGTTTCTTTTGGATAAGTATATTTATTATAATTTTTGCATATTTATCCCAAATTATATGTATTATGTTACATATTATATTGTTTAATATATATTGTATATATATGATAAAATAAATAAATGAAAAATAAAATAAAAACAAATGGTAATAAAAAACTATCCAGATATTCAACCATAACTTAGAGCAGAGATTCTTAATTTTCTTTTATGTCATGGTCTCCTTTAGTAGTCTAGTGAAGACTATGGATCCCCTTGCAGAACATAGGCATTAAATGCAAAAAATACATAGAATTTTAAAAACTCAATTAAATTGAAATATATATTTCATATATTTGTGAAATATGATAATATATTATATATTATAATTATATTTTGATATATTTTAATTTAAATTTTAAAATTCTATGTATTTTATGCTACTAAAGAATAGATTCTTGGATTCCAGATTAGGGAGTCTTGTCTTAGGATGCTAAGTGACTTCTGGACTAATAAAATAACATATCATTTCAGAATTTTAAGAAGGTAGTAAGTAAGGTGGTGAAGTGGGTAGAGTGCCTCAGTAGTGTGTGACTGAGTAAATCTCTGCTTCTCTCAATCTAATTTTTCTTTTCTTTAAAGTGGGGATAATAAAAATACCTACTTCACAGGATTATTGTAAGTATCAATTATTAAACATTTTTTGAACATTACTATTTTCTAGTAATTATGATAAACACTAAGAAAATCTTTGAAAAATGCTTTGCAAACTTTTAAAGTCTAGACAAATGTTGATATTATCATACATTTTTTCATTATCTATTAAATGAAATAAAAATGAACAAATAATCATTGAGTAGTTCTTGTCATGTTTAAGGCACTAGACTGTACACTGTGGGAAACATAAGGAAACAAAAGATAACATCTCTACCTGAAGAACTTCCATCAAATTGGGGAAGCAGGAGCAAGTGAGATTTGCACTGTATTCTGCCTAGGTTAGGCCATAGCTGATGGTCCTATAATAATTTTGGAGTGCCACATTGTAGGAAGGATATTTATAAGCAGAGAGAGTCTAGAGGGTAGTAATCTGGATAGTGAAGGGTCTTGAGATCATGCCATGCAAGCATCATCAGTCCAAGGAACTGGGGTCATTTAACATGGAGAAGAAAGAGAGGATTGGTCAATAATTGAAGAAATCTCATGTGGAAAAGAAGTTAAGTACATTCTGTGTCAAGGTGGCTAAAAGATTGATTTTTGGCAATTAGAAATTTTAAAAAAAGTTTTAGCAATTATTATCTGGAGGCAGACTCAGCTTCACTTGAGGTTTTCAAGCAAAGGGGGAATGGACTATTTGTCAGGTATGTTGTTGAGAGGATTCTTGATTTAGTGTCTTCTGAGGTCCCTCCCAACTTGGAAAACATAGAATTTGTCATTAACATATCTAAAAATGTGAATAATCATATGTTTTACATTATAAACCAGATTAAGGAAGGGGGGAGAGTCCTCAAAACTTCTTCTATGCTTTGACCTGCCCTGGTTGTTGAATGGAGTCAGTAGCAGGGCTATTGGACTTTCCCATCATCAGACCCAATGAAATAATGCAGCCACTTCTGGAGTCTTTAATTCATAGTATTTGCTTTTTTATCAACTTTCTTTATTTTTCTTGTGTTTTCTCAGAAAGAGAGAAAAGATTCTATACCACAATGATAAAACTGAGAGCAAAGTCAGTCACCCCGTTACAAACTTAGCCTATCAAGTTATTTTATGTGGTTCCAACTTCTCATCACTGGGGTCTCTTTCTGTCAGTGTGACGTCTCACTTAGCTCTCCTCTCCTCTGGTTCCTCATTAATGCATTGGTGTGCAGTCAAAATGCAAAGGAGGAGAAATGACCAAAACCTCAGCCAAAGCCAAACAAAGACTCCACCCATGGATTACTCACTGATATTTGCTCTCTTTTTAACTCTAAGTTTACCAAATCTTCCTACAAAATGAAAAGACCTAGACTTGCAGTCAGAGGACCCAGGTTCAACAACCAGCTCTACTACTTACAACCAGTGTGCATGGGCACCATGACCAATTTACTCCCCCTCTCTGGATCTCAGTTTCCTCATCTGTAATGAAGGGAATTAGGCTAGATGATCTTTAATATCCACTTTGGGGATATTAAACCTATTTATTAATATGATTTAATTAAAAAATTAAAATATTTAATATTAATTAAATCTAAATCTATTTATCGATGATTCTGTGAGTAAGGACAAGACAGCATCAGGCATGTTCTCAGGGCATAGCAACTAGCTCAGTTTGGTAGGGGTAAGAGATGTTTGAAAAGAAGTACCTGGAGATGGGGAAAAGGGTGAATTGGAGTCAAATAGAGAATGCCATGTGAAAGAGTTTGTCTATTATCCAGCACGCAATGACTTCTGTGGTTTATGGACAGTAGAATATAAGGCCTTTGAGGGAAGGGGTTACAATATTTTCATTTCTTTCTTTCTACCTCCAGTGCTTAGTTCTACTTGTTATACAATAGGTCAGGTAATAGGCAAATAATCAATGATTATTGATCTATTAAGTAAGTGGCACAGTAGAACATGCTAGACTTGGTGTCAGGAAGACATGAGGACAAATCTGATCTTAGAACCTTACTAGATGTGTGACCCTAGGCAAGTCACTTAACTGTATTTGCATCAGTTTTCTCATCTGTAAAAATGATCTGGAGAAGGAAATGGCAAAAGGTGCTGCTGTATTTTTATCAAGAAAAGAACAATAACAAAAACAACAGTGAATTGAGCTGGATTGGCACTGCTATATGTTACTTATTTTTTAAAAACTTTTACCTTCTGCCTTAGAATAGATACTAAGTATAGATTAGAAGAATGATAAAGACTAGGCAATTAGGGTTAAGTAACTTGTCCAGAATTGGAGTGCTTTATAGTATGGGTCTTGTCGTTGTTCATTTATGCCTTAGAAGCAAGTAAATTCTAGAATATGCCTTTCTCCCTCTCTCACTCAGCATGCTGCATAATTAAACCTTTAATACATGTCTTTTGCAAGTAAAACTCAGTGGAATTGCATGTCAGCTATGGGTGGGGGTTGGAGAGGAGAGAAAGAACATGAATCATGTAACCATGGAAAAATATTCTAAATTAATTAATTAAATAAAAAATTTTAATTGAAAATAAATAAATAAATAAAGATAAATGCATGTTTGTTGAATGACTTACATACCTTAAAACTAATCTAAGGAGGGAATCAAGTCAAGAACAATAGTGAAACAAATAATATCACTTGCTGGGTACCAGAAGGACTAAAAATAATTATAATTCTGGGAAACTAAAAAATAACCTTACAAATATCAAATCTATTTTTTTGAGACAAAGTATATCAGACACACATAACAAGTTAACCTGGAGAAAGATTTCAGGCTTCTTTGTGTGAACTGGCATGGCCAGAATGTTGGTCACTGGCCTTGAGGTTTAGTTTGGGATTTCCTTCTACAAAAGTGGTAGTAAGTTAGAGAAGTAACAAGAGTGGAGCAAAATTAGTGAAGTATGTCTGTCTCCCCAAGCATTAATTAAAGCTTCCATGCATATTACAAAGGAAATCCCCATCAACTGTGCTGGAGTTTTTTCCACTCACTCTAAAACACCTGCAGAATTAAAATATAGCACTTGGGTCACAGCCTCTCATTGTAATGGTTTCATAAGGGAGAGAACACACTATGAGGATCTTGGTAATCGCAGTAGATTCTTAAAAAACATATTTTGAATGAACAAATTTTTAAAAACTGTGCTGTACAGACTGCATATAGAATTATAGCATAGGTACAAATACATAGAATTTCCTAAAGTCTTAATGCTTTACTGCATTAAGTATATATATATATATATATATATATATATATGTATTTGAGTTACATATATGTGTATGTAATATATATGCTTCTTACCTACATATATACTCATATTACACATACATGTATGCACGTGTACACATGAAGGACGAAACCAGCAGGCTGAATTAAGCTTTGTTTATTTAGCTATGAGACTGTAATAGAAGCTGATTTATTTTGGTAACTTGACAAATATAAGAGAAGAAAAGCCTCACTGATATTGCTTGCAATTTATTATTGCTTTAAGCTTGGAGGAAGCATATGATAAAGGTGTGATTTCTCAATGTTGATGCATCCATCAGGACCTGGTGTCCAACAAGCATCCATCACCCCAGCTGGAGGCACTGTGTGGCTGTCTGGTGGTGCTCACGAGGGATGGGAACAATGTGAGAGTGAACAGTGGAAATGACAGAGCCTGGCAAATGGATTTTCAGCTTCCATGCATGATGCAACACTGCCCCCATTTGTGAATCTCAGAAGGAAGCTCCAGCCAACTTTAACTGGCGAGGTTGTAAATTTCATTCTGATTCATTGAATCACAACCTTTTGTATGATTTTTATTCCTGGATGTTAAAATTAAGTGGCATTGACATAAGGAAGATAAGTTGTTCATTTCCCTTGTGGTTGTAAGGGGTCTGATTTGATTTGTGAAAGAGAAAAATTAATAGCTGGTATCCTATTTTTTACAACCACTTATTTTTTTAGCATGAGCAATGATAAAAGAGACAATAAAGAAATTAAACAATCTTGGAAGACAAAGAAATGGGAAGATGGGGAGGAATTAAAGGATCTAAGGAAGGAGATAAAGAAGAATTATTAAGAAAATAGAGAAATATAATATGGTCTTATTTTAATCCATTGAAGTTTTTTCTCTAAAAATAATGTGATACCAAAGTTTAAACTTAAGCAACCAACACACATACAACACATACATACTAATTAACTAAAAAAGTGTGTATAGATTTTGTCTCACACTAATTCACATGTAAGTAATGCTTTAATATTTACAAATAGCTAACCTCATTGACAATCCTATGAGGTAGGTAGTTTGAATATTGAGATCCTTTTATTAAAGAAGGAGAATCTAAAGCTTAGAAAGCTGAAATAGCTTGCCCTGTATGCTATCCCTAATATGTATTTTATTCAGGATTCAAACACAGTTGATAGGATCATATTTTTGTTATTCAGTTATTTCAGTGTCTCCAACTCTTTTTAGGTTTTCTTGGCAAAGTTAGTGGAGTGGTTTTCCATTTCCTTCTCCAGCTCATTGTACAGATGAGGAAACTAAGGCAAATAGGGCTAAACAACTTGTCCAGGGTCATATAGCTAGTAAATGTCTGAGCCCAGATTTGAACTCATGAAGATGAGTGTTCCTGACTCCAGGACTGGTGCACTGTACCACCTAGCTGCCTCTGCTTCAATAATAGATTTTAATTTTAAAAATAAAATATCTGAAAGGGATCTCAGAGGCATGTAGCTCTGTCCTTTTATATGAGAGATAAGAAAGCTAAAGAGCAGAAAAGTGACTTATTTGCCACAAATCACCAGTTTAGGGACAGAGCTGGGATTAGAAGCCAAGTCCTCTGATTCTAGATCTAATGCTTCTTTTACTAACCCTGACTCTATTATTCTAAATAGTAACTTAGTTTGAGATGAGTCTTGAATTGAAAAGGAAAAGCTAAATAAATGGTCACTTAATTTTGTTAACTACATGTTTGTTGAGTATATTTTAGTTTAAAAAATTATGGCAATTATTTTCTCTCTCTAGATCCAGGAACTTTCATTGAGGGAAGAAAGGCAAGGAATAGACTTATTGGGCTCTGATGAGAAGGGACTCCCTGCCATGGTGATTCTTTGGAGGAAAAACGGGGGGTGCCTTCAAGAACATTAGCCAGTCCTAGATAGCAATAGATAGTCCAGCTCCCATTTCTTACAGGGAGAAAGCCTTGGTATGGGTAGAAAACACTGGCAGGTGAAGTAGCAGAGTTTTAATCAATCAGTCTGGGCAACTATATAGCACAGTGGATAAAGCTCCAGGCTTGAAGTCAGGAAGACCCGAGTTTAAATTTTATCTTCAGTTACGTAGTAGCTTTGCCACCTTGGGGAAGTCACTTAACCTCTCTTTGCCTGTTTTCTCATCTGTAAAATGAACTGGAGAAGGAAATGGCAAACTACCATAGTATCTTTGCCAAGAAAACCCCAAATGGAGTCACAGAAGAGTTGGACATGACTGAAACTACTGAATGACAATCAAAGAGTTTTAGTGTCATTCCTTCTAATATTACCTTCCATCTACTATCTTGCATATTCTGATATATCTATGAAATCTCCACCATTAGAATATTAGATCCCTGAGGACAAGGATTATTTTTACTTCTTTTCTTTGAATATCTAGCACTCAGCACAGTGCCTGGAACATGGTAAATT